>NW_026988445.1:15110000-17510000 GCF_030222135.1 Aotus nancymaae | reverse complement strand
TATAGGTCCTAGCTATAATCAATATAGGTCCCAGCTGTAATCAATATAGGTCCCAGCTGTAATCAATATAGGTCCCAGCTATAATCAATATAGGTCCCAGCTGTAATCAATATAGGTCCCAGCTATAATCATTTTAAGATGACTATCCCCCATCTTTGATAATCCATGGGGCTCCAGTCAAAAATAATTAACCTAATGCCTAAATTATATAAAAGAGCAATGGATGAATCTACAAATCACAAGCCTCCAAAGAGCTACTTAAATGATATTAATACTAAGAATAACAGACATGTTGTAAACTTCTTAAAGGAAACAAACACAGAGAATTGTAAAATATTAAAATACAACATTATAAAATACATATCCACTTTTTCACCCTCCTTTGTTCAAAAATCATTATAAATGTTACTGTAGCACAAAATATTTTTGTAGCACAAAAAAGTATTTTTTTAAATCTGCAGGTAAAATAGAATTCCTCTCTCAAATATAGTCTGTTAACCTGAAAATCACACAATTTATCAATTTAGAAAGGAGTTTGTTTCTTAAAAGGGTCACAGACTCCAAGGCTGCCATCCTAACAGCCTGGGCAGCATAGCCTCCGGCAGAAGCCATTATCAGACACTTTAAGAGAGGGACAGGTAAGACAGGAATTTAAGCAGAATAAGTTGACTAAGTATACGTATTGAACAGGTTACAGCAGAAGCCATGAATATTCATGAAGGTGGTCCTAATGCATGCATACTGAATAAGCACACATGTTATATACAACTTACATTCACCTTGGGGTGGAGACTTAACATTTACATGTATTAATTACAATTAGGCCCTCTATGTAAAAGGTCTTTTCAGAACGCAAAGGCACTCAAGTGTCTCTGTAAATAGGCCAGAAGCAGTCCATGGTTGGTCTTCATATCAGAAGAAAGTTACTGAAATCAGTATCTCTTCTAATGAAAGCTGCAGTTATGGCTGGTGGAACAGGGAGTCAGTCAGTTAGCCAGCATCTGGCAGTGGAAGGACTGCCATGGCTTTAATATAGCTCAACTCAAGGCCAGTGCTTGTTTAGCTGCCAGAGAAAAAGAAAACCCTGGTGGCAGACAGAAGGTAGTTTATTATTTTTTTTTCAGTTGAGATAATAAGATTTATTTTACATATTTGTTTTGCTTTAGGTGCAGGAGTGTGTGACTTATCCCTACCTGGCATGGTCTTAGTTCTTATTCATTATTTGGTATCTTATTGCCACTGAGAGTCTGTTCTGTCAGTTCTTATGATCTCATTTTAGCACTGATGCTGGTCAGTTGTGTTAAGCTACAAAAGGGAGGGATTATAACAAGGCAAATCCAACCTCCGGCCCACTGGGGCTGGAAACTCAGTTTGTATGGAGTCTTCTCTGAGGTCTCCTTGGCCAAGAGGGAATCCGTTTAGTGGTTGGGGGCTTAGGATTTCATTTTTAATTTACAACGCAAATGAAAACTGGAAATCGAGGTCCTGTTTTCTTGGAAACCTATATTTCCTGGTGAGCAGCATCCGTACCCAGATAGGGGGGATTTTCAAATCTCTTCCTTGTTTTCCAACCTTCTTCCTCCTTTACCAGATTATAGTTTAGTAAACCTTTCACATTGCCTGTAATGACAACTTTACAGAAGAAACAGGAGGATACACAACGGCGAGGCAAGGCCTGAGCTCTGAGCAGCAGCAGCAGCGGCTGCAGTGCAGGCTTTGCTCAGGTCCATGCTCTAGGGACCCGCCCTCAGAAAAGTGCCAGCTAGAGCACCGTGGCCTGTGGACGGTCACAGCCTGCCCAGGGAACTTCAAAGAGGAACTTAACATGGAGCTCCTTGGAATAGAAGTATGAGGGGTTTTTAGGAGGTTTATTTTAACTTATTTCATAAAATTCTAAAGAGCAAAGTATTGTAGAACCAGAAGGGACCTTCCACATCATCCCGTTCAAACTCTCTTTTCACAGATGGGTAATACCAGTTCCTCTAGCCCTGGGGTGGGGCCTTGCTTTCCAGTTTCTTTTCCTCTCACATTTCTTTCTTTGGAATTTCTGACAGACCTCTCTGACTTGAGACAGTTGCTTGTTTGGTCTCCCCAGGCCGCCTATTTTTAGATACCCCTTGGCTCCAATCCAATCAGGCAACACCAGGTGCACAGAGACAACCATCCCTGGCCTGGAGGGCCATCCATTCTGTTTTCCTCGGACCCACAGACCCCTGCTCTGCTGGGCTGGACTTCTTCGCATTGCTTGACTAAGCACTCCATCCAAGGCCTGGTCTCTCCCAAGCCATCAGCGTGAACTGTCTCTGCATTCCTTCCGCATTAAAAACTGGCCAAAGCTGTGAGGGCACCGCTTTTACGGCTGTGTGAACGTGGACCCTCTGCAGCCTCATCTGCAAAATGTGCATAAAAACATATTGGCTAAGAAACCTTACAGGGTTATTTTAAGCAAATATGACAGTTTGCAAATAATAGAGATATTAAAATTAGTGTACGAGTATCATCACTTTAAGGCTGGTTGCCTCGCTGGGAGCCGAGTGGACATGCCCCTCTCTCTCAGCGCCTGAAAACTACGTCACCATTCTGAGTACATTACTCAGCATTTGCCCTCTCCACGCAGGCTCCCCGTACCCGTTTCCGCATTCCAATCTCAGCCCTGCACCCGCCGAAATTTTTAAAAAGCCTGTCAAAGACCTGCCCTATGGCAAGCTTGCCCGGTACATCCTCAACCAGCCCCTCGTCCATGCCCGGTCCCTTCATATCCAATGAAATTACCTCCTCTTTGTTTCCCTGCAGTCAATCAGCTACCTCCACTCCCTATAAAACCCCACACCCCAAAAAGAGAAGCGCGACTTCTCCGGCCCCTCCTGTCGGACCGTAGAACCTCGCCCAGGAGCTAATTAAATTTCTTTATTCCAATAACTGGCCTCAGTTGCCTCATTTAAATCTCAGTTGCTTCATTCAAACCTTACATTCACCAATCTAAGAAGGACAGACAGGATAAATATGAGTGGAGAGGGCACATCTGCAGGGAGGTCCTGAACACTGCAGATGTCACCTATGCAGAGAAGCCTCACTCCGGGCACCCTCCTGGCCAGCATGGCTCACACGCTTCTGTCTCGCTGTATTCGCTGCCTTGGCAAATATTTATCTGCCTCATGAATTCCTGGAAAAAGCAACATGTCTACTTTATTTTAAAAGGGTGTCGGAGGGGAAAAAATCCTGTAATCCCAGTGACCCAGGAGGCTGAGGTGGAAAGAACACTTGAGGCCAGGAGTTCAAGAGCAACCTGGCAACACAGCAAGACCTCCCCATCTCTACAAAAAATTTAAAAATTAGCCAGGCATGGCGACAGGCACCTATAATCCTAGCTAGTTGGAAGGCTGAGGCAGAAGAATCACTTGAGCTCAGGAGTAAAAGGCTGCAATGAACCATGATCATATCACTGCACTCCAGCCTGGGGGACAGAGGAAAACCCCATCTCTAAAAAAGGGAAAAAAAAGTCCTTACCAAAAAAAAAGGGGGGTAGGAATCAGAATTTCCTGGAAAAAGGCAAAGCTCTCCTCTTTCTCCAGATGATTTATAATGCTCTCAGTCCCATAAAGCCATTGTCTTGGCAAACCAATCAGGTAGAAGGCAAAAACAGAGGAGAGAGAAAGAGCCCAGAAGTGGAGATTAAAGAACAACAATCCCCACGAATGGAAAAGCAGCTTGGAGGCTGCTGATGTGCTGCAGGAATTTTCTCTGCAGTCTTGAATTATTCCAATTTGGCAGCTACCTCACACTACCCCCGGGGCAAGAGCATGAATGGGACCCCTCCCACACAGCTGCCTCCACATCCTCTATAAGAATCTCTACCACCATGCTAGATTCAGGATCAGTCTTCCAGTTCAGGACTTGCTGTTTCACTGTCTCCTCACTCTAGTAAAATATGTTTCTGAGGGGAAAGCGGAACTGTTGATTTTTTTTTTTCCCATTCAGTTGTGAGCTGGTGAATTGCATTATTTCAAATCTCACTTGCAAGGAGGCCTGACATCAGCAAAGACTGCGTGTTGTGGAGCTGAGCACAGGTGTGATGAGGATGCCTGCAGCACCCTACATAATCAGTGCTCCTGGCCAGGGAGCCCCAGGCAGTTCAGCTAGTGGTTGGGGGTGGAGGGGGTACCGCAGAAGGCCTGGCTCCTCTCCACCCACCAACCTTCCCAGCCCAGCCCTGCTGGGAGGCTCCCAGATTCTCCAACCAAGGCTCACCAGACCGCCTGTAACCAGGGTTGAGTTTGTTTCACAACAATAGTTCGTAAAAAGATGTGACATGTTTCTTCCAAACACACAACCAGAGACAATTCATCCATGAGCTGCCAGAACACATTTCACGTGAAGCATAAAAAATCCCAGGAGCTGAGGAATGAAGAACTCAACCCAGATGAATACAAGCCAGCCAAGCATTTCTAAAGAACATTGGAAAGCATCCTAGGCAGGCCTCCACGTCATCACTGTGGTTATTACTATAATTATTCCTCCCTCACTTTGCAGTTAGCCATATGCATGCTACATGAGGTCACAGGCTGCCCTCCCCTGGTTTTCCAGACACATAAAACCAACAAGCCAGGGAAGGCTGAGCTAATGGCCCTGGAGAGAGATGAGCTGCAAATCACCATTCTCCTCAATTTATGCCAAATAAATAGATGGAACCTCATGCCACACATGGAGGGACCATGATCCATAGAAAACCCGGACGACGTCACCTCCTCCCTGTGTCCCCACATCTTTTCCATCTCCTCCCTCACCGCCACATCACAATCCCATTACAGAGAATGGGAGTGGAGTCAGCATGGGTGGACCAAGGACAATGGGTTTCATGTGGGAAGAGAACCAAGCTCACTGGAGAAAAGCAGTTCTTCTATGACCCTCACATCAAAGGAAGACTTGCAGGAGAAAATAAGGAGCTTACTTTAAAGCAGAGGGGTTGATATCCCAGGGATGAGAGAAATTCAAATGAACACATCTTTTAAGCGGTTCCTGTCCTTTCACACACCCCTGCTCTGTCAGCTTCCATATTGTGGAGCTCCTGATTCTCCAGAGCTCAAAAAGCGTTCTCCTTTTGTTCACCGGAAGAAAACCATTTTTGTTGGCTCTACTCAAAAGGCGGCTATGATGTCTCTGGGATGATAACACTTCATCTCCTCCTGCTAAATTATTTGATCCAGAACACAGATATTGGAAAATTCAAATGGTTTCTTTGGTTTCTATTATCACACGCAAACCAAAAATCATGGGGTGTCCTTGACCGCAGCACATGCCCTCTACTTTCAACCCATCTCTGACATTGGCCAGGGGGTTCCCAACAAGCTACAGTCAGAAATCATGGCCTCCATGCAAGCACGTGAATCTCCCCCAGTGATACATCCAGAAATGCGATGTGCTATCAGGAAGTTTCTTTTCAAGTTCATGGGTAGTTGTCCAGAGAACAAAGTATGGCCTTCCCTTTACAATTGCATGTTAGAAAGTTGAGTAAATCAGAAACAGACGGCACCCTGAGTTTGTAGCTGGCTTCTAAGAAAATCCTTATAGATGATGATAACAGTCATGATGTTGAGTGATCTGTTTCTCCAGGTTTTGTGACAATACTAGTCTCTACAACTTCTCTTTATAAGACTTCAATATTTTCCTATTTCACAATTTGTCTGGCTCTCTCCATCTGGCCTAAGAAGAGCCTATTCTCATGAACAACAAAGGCAGCTACTGATATATATAAGATGGGTTCATTTTGCTGAATATACCTACAGGATATTCTCCCTAAGTCAGCATTTTCTAAAAGACAACCAATACTTCATAGCAAAAATTAGATTAACAGGATCATGTCCAATTAGTTAAAAATACCGGACCAAGCAATCTCTCTGATGTGTTAAACCACCTGGCTTTCTACTGGCTTCTATGTTCTGTTTCTGCAGATCCATGCTGCAGTCCATCAGCTTGGAAAACACATCTCTTCCTTCTCAAATGGAAAGCCCACATATTGATGATGGGTTTTTCCAGTTGATGGTTATGGCAGGGAGCAGTCTGATGCCTCATCTCCCTACGGTGGAAGAAAGGAAACTGACCAATCAAAGCATGCACCTACACAGCCCCAACTGCCCTCCAGATGGGGTGGTACCTCCCTGCACCTCAAAGTAAATTAGATTGATGCCAAGGGTCACCTCTTGAGCATCATCCAGATAATGAGGATGTCTCAGGGTGGCCACACTCTAGCTGCACGAAACCCCAGTCAGTGCTGATGGCCTCTGCTCACCATGAGTGTTCCAAAGGTCATGTTATTAACTAGTCATTCAATTGCCCAGGTTTTTTATACCTTTTTATTGCTCTGGTTTATTCCTACCCTCCCATGCAACTCTTCGTCCTTATATTCCTTTTTTTGTCTTTGAGATGGGGTCTTGCTCTGTTGCCCTGGCTGGTCTACAGTGGCACAATCATAGCTCACCGTAACCTCAAACTCCTGGGCTCAAGCAACCTTCCTGCCTCTGCCTCCTGAGTAGCTAGGACTACAAGTGCTCGATCATGCCCAGCTAATTTTTTACTTTATTTTTTTATTTTTGTAGAGACTTGGTCTCAAATTCCTGGGCTCAAGCAATCTTCCCGCCTTGGCCTCCCAAAGTGCTGGGATTACAGGCATGAGCCATTGCTCCCAACCTCATCCTTCCATTCCCAATATCTCCTCCTACATGAAGCCTTCATGGTTTCTGAAAGACTTTTTCCTATAGTCACCTCAGCCCAAAAACATGGCAGCCTATTCTTGACCTGACCTCTGTAACCTCAGTGGGAATATTTGGATTGGAGGATGATAGATTCTCCCCAGAGGACCCCACAGACAGCAGTGCCCCATGTTCAAGACCATCCTCATATATTATTTCCCTAACAGCATCATAAAATCAGAAAGCTACAACTTTTGAAATGCCTCTCAAAAGCTTATCCAATTGACCAGAGCACTGGATTACTGAGTAAAAGTCACACATTCACGCCTTCTCTGTGACTCATCCTGAGGAAAAGGCAGCCAGAGGACATGGGTAGAAAACCAGACTAAGTCCTGGGCCCAGTTCTACCAGCCAACCATATTGTGGAGCTCCTAATTTTAGATGAGGAAAGAGAATTAGTCATAGAAGTAGCTTCCTTGGCTCTCTAGAAGGAAACCATCTTTTACAGATTCAGGCCCAAAGACAGCCATAGTTGTAAACAAGATGCTCTCTTACAGCCATAGTTGTAAACAAGATGGTCTCTTACTAGCTACATCATCAGGGAAACTTTCTGAGTTTTTGTTTCCTCGCTTGCAAAGTGAGAATAACATAACAGCCTACCCACCACCCCAAGGCAAGAGCTTGAGAATGGTTCTGAAAGTGCAGGTGGGAGAACAAGGCTGTATTCAAGGGACCTGTTTCATTTGGATGAAAACTGACAACAATCCAAATCTCTTCCCCTTCTCCATGGGCATGAGCCATGGGTTTAGAGTTCTGCCTGGAACTATTCGGGATAGAAGGGGAATGGGAGGAGATCTGAAGTAACTCCCTAGAATAGCATGTGCTGCTTGCTTTTATAGACTGGATAGAATGTAATACATGTGGAAGACAGAAGAGTCATTCACTAAGTACACTAAGATACATTTGGACGGGCAGTTTGAAGGCCTTCAGGAGACTGAAATTTCCATTGTAAAGACAGCAACTGGAAGCATAATAAAGTGCTTACTACCTTGCAGGCTCTGCTGAGAGTTTTCTATGTATTTACTCGGTTCATCCACGTAATAGCTCTAAAAGGTAGGAATCATTATCATTACCCCTTCCCTCAAATCAGCCAATAAGGGGTTGAGTAAGGAGTCAACCTTCAACCCCAGACAATCAAGAAGCAGAGTCCCTATTCTCAGCCACTACAGGTGATGAGTTGTAGGAAGTCTTTCCTTTAGCACAGTAGCTGCGCCAACCATTGCTCCCACTCCTGGCTCTACCCATGTAGAACATGCAGTCCTTACTGCTCATCTGCAGATCCATTTGGGTGCGAACTCACTTTTCTGTCCAACATGTGTAAGTGTGAGTCTGTCTGTCTCAGAAATAAGAGTATGAGCTCGTGAAGGACAAGAAAGGCTGAGTGCAGTGGCTAAAACCTGTAATCCCAGCACTTCAGGAGGCTAAGGCAGGAGAATCACTTGAGCCCAGGAGTTCAAAAGCAACCCGGGTAACATAGAAAGACTTTATCTCTACAAAAAAAAAATAAAAACAAAAAAATAGCCAGCTGTGGTGGCCCAAGCCTGTGGTCCCAGCTCCTCCAGAGGCTGAGGCAGGGAGGATCGCTTGAGCCCAGGAGTTCAAGAGCAGCATGGGCAACATAGAGCAACTCCATTTCTGCAAAAAAAACTTTTAAAAAAAATAGCCATATGTGGAGGCTCAAGCCTGTGGTCTCAGCTACTCCAGAGGCTGAGGCAGAGAGGATCACTTAAACCCAGGAATTTGAGGCTACAGTGAGCCATGATTGTGCCACTGTGCTCTAGCCTGGGCAACAAAGCAAGACACTGTCTCTCAAAAAAAAAAAATGAAGGGCAAAAAGTAGATGTGTATCTTATAGACATTCCACGATACAGAGTACAGGGGAGCTTCTCTCTCCCTAGTAGAGTGGAGAAGACTAGGCTTCAGAATTAATGAACAGGAGTGTAAGTATCACTTTTCTCTCTTATTAATTATGACTTTGGGCAAATTGTAACCTTCTTAAACTTTTTTTGTCATCCATAAAATGAATATAACAATGGAAGTAACTCGTAGAGTCAGCTTATCACAGTGCCTGGTACATGATAAGCACCTAATACATTTTAGCTACCAATAACAATAATAATCCATTCTTCCAGATGGAAACTGTCATTGGGTGTCCCTCGCTCAACGGCTCATCTCCTCCCTTAGTGAGAGGCATAGTTCACCCCTCCCCAGATGATCGTCCTCAGTAAAAGTCTGCATCAGGATCTCTAACCAACTGAACTCCAACAGTTCTCAAAGGGAGAGAGGGTTCCCTGAGAGTGTTTGCAAATAGGGAGGGTGCATATTGGAATGGGGAGGAGCATTTAGTGGGTTGAGTGGCCAGGATGTGAAATAACTTGCAATGCTCAGGACTGCCCTATACAGTGAAGAATTTTCCCACCGGAAACACTAATGGTGTTTCCACTGAAAAATACAGACTGCTCTGGAAATGTTTAGAGATGAAAGACAGCAGACAAAATCATTCCAACGAACAGGTCAAAGAGGTGAGCGACCCAAATCAGTTAGGGAATCACCAATACCTCCTTATGGTTTCTGGTGGCTCTGCATGGAAGGGAATCTGACCAGCTGAGGCCAGGGTGTCCTGCAAAGCCTTGCTGACCTCCTGCAGCTGACCCAGGGACAGCCGGCCCACCAGCGGGGTCAGGTCACAGCTCTGCCACCGGAGTTGCTGCTCTTGCTCCTCGATTTCTCTTCTCAGCTGTTGATCTTTGGCTTCCAGCACAGACATCCTTGCTTGGAGAGCTTCAATTTCTTTCTGTAGAGAATGAGGAGACCAGATTTTATAAATTAACCTTGCTCATGGCAAACTGCTCTGAGGATAATGACTCATTTAAATGAGAATTGGCCATATGCACCAGAACCACAGAGCTCCCCTTCTGAGGCAGGCAGATTTTTGGAGTTTGCTGAACTGGAAAAATCATGCCAGCTTTATATTTCTAATGAGTTGGCATAAGGAAAAACATTCCCTCCCGAGCATTAAATAACTATGGGGGGTGAGCCAAGAATCTGACTTGGAAGAACCCAGCAGATATACAAATGACTTACTTCATTTCGGATGGGCGAGTTAGGACATGGGGCAGGGAGCGTCATGTACCTGAGGTCTGAGCTAAGCAGGTAACCCCAGTCACAGACCAAAACAAGAAACGCAAGTGACCCTTTGTTGGTCTGTCCCCAAACACAAGAATTCAGAATAAAGAAAAAGTTAAAAAAATCACGGCTTCTTAAGTCCACAGGACTGAAAAAAGAATGAGATGCTGCAGATAGTGCCATGCAGTCTAAAGATCATGAAAATACAAATAAATGTAATTTCTACAAATATAGCAAACTGAAATCCAAATAATCCATAAAATATCATCTAATCTTAGGGTCAACAAACAACGGCAGGTAATGAACACCCACTGAGTGCACAGCGTTATAGCAGATCATCATCTCATTGCCCATATGATTCTGAATCAAAAATAAGACTCTTAATTAACATACTTCCATGTTTTGTGCTTCTAAGAGCTCAGATCTAATCCTGGGTGTCTCCTCACTTCTTATTCGCGTTCTCTCAGCCCCAAGGTACTTCACCTACAACTTCTACTGAGGAAGGAGACCCTTAATCCTCCTAAGCTTGAAAGACCACTTCCCCCTAGACTTCTACATTGCATTTCAATAGGAGAAGTAAAGGCTGGCAGACCGGGGCACCACCCTTAATCGCACTCCTATAGATCACAAGCATGGTAGGGAGGAATCTTTCCGGAAGGCACTGTTTTTGCTTAAACACGATCAAACCCCCACCTAGTTACGTACCCCATGCCTACTTCATGGATCAAGACCCTTTCACATGTAATTTCTGAATTGTAAGCCTTTAAAAGGACAAGGATTTTCTTTGTTGGGGAGCTCGGCTGTGAAGGTATTTTCACCTGCCGCAGCTCCCGGTCAAATAAATCACCACTTCCTTCCCTGTTCCCTGATCAAGAGGTTTGTTTGCGGCTGCTCCTGCTTCACTACCTCCTGAATCCACTTCAATTATGGGAATGGGGAGAGGAATGGGGAGTTACTAAACAATGTCTACCACCAAGACATTCTAGAAAAAGGTAATGCCTCAGTGTCCCTGATTGCTCCAAGATTACACCATTACTGACAAAGTCTCTCAACTAACCTCCCTACCTCCACCTTTGACTTCCTCTACCCTACTCTTGTTTCTTTTAGTTTTTTTAACTGGTAAAATACACATAGCATAAAATTCACCATCTTGAGCATTTTTAAGTGTAGAGGTCAGTGGCATTAAGTACATTCACATTGCTGTACAACCATCACTGCCATCCATCCATAGAACTCTTTTCATCTTGCAAAACTGACACTCTGTACCCATTAAAAACTAATTCTCCATTCTCTCTTCCTCCAAGTCCCTGGGAATCACCATTCTACTTTCTCTATGAATTTAACTCCTCTAGGTAGCTCACCCAAGTAGAATCATACAACATTTATCCTTTTGTGACTGGTTTATTTCACTTAGCATGTGCTCGAGGTTCATCCATGCTGTAGTGTGTGTCAGAACTTCCTTCCCTTTTAAGACTTAGTAATATTCCATTGCATGTACATACACATTTTATCAGTTATCTGTTGATGAGCATTTGACTTGTTATCAGCTTTTGGCTATTGTGAATTATACTGCTATGAGCATGGGTGTATAAATATCTCTTTGAATCTCTGCATTCAATTTTTTGGAGATATATATATACATATATATATCCAGAATGGGGTGGCTGGACCACAAAGTAAATCAATTTCTAATTTTTTTTTTCTTTTTGAGACGGAGTTTTGCTCTTTGTTGCCCAGGCTGGAATGCAGTGGTACAATCTCAGCTCACTGCAACCTCCGCCTCCCGGGTTCAAGTGATTCTCCTGTCTCAGCCTCCCGATAGCTGGGATTACAGGCACCCGCTACCACACCCAGCTAATTTTTGTATTTTTAGTAGAGATGGGGTTTTACTATGTTCACCAGGCTGGTCTTGAACTCCTGACCTCAGGTGATCTGCCCACCTCGGCCACCCAAAGTGCTGGGATTACAGGCGTGAGCCACCGCACCTGGCCCAACTTTTAATTTTTTCAGGAAGCTGCATACTGTTTTCCATTTTGTCTTATATCCTATTCCTAATACAGTAGTCAAATTATTGACAATGTGGTCAGATCCTGTCACTTCACTGCTTAACACCATCCAGTGGTTCCCTGTTGCAAGCTGAGAAAAATCCAAATCCTTTCCAGGCCCTTTAATCTCTGACTTCCTCCCCAAATTTACACTGCTCCAGCAACATGGGCCTCCAGCTGCCCTCTGAACACAAGAGGCCCACTCCCACTCTAGGCCTTCATGTTGGTGTCCCCCTGCCCAGGATGCTTTTGCAGAAATTTCTGCAAGGCCTACTCCCTCTCCTCTTTCAAGGGTTGGGTTCAATCTCACTTCTCAATGAGTAGACTCCATCCTCCACGTCACCCTAGTCTACTCTGTGCAGCTCTTATCACCCTACAATATACCAGATAACTAATTGAGGTATTTATTTATCACTTATTGTCTATCTCCCCATTCTCACCTCCAATAGCTCAAAAGCTCCCCAAGAATCCCAAGCATTTCCAACAGTATCTGGCACTTAGTGAACCCTCAATAAATGCCTGTTGAATAAATGAATATTCAAGTACCTTTCCCCAGAGTGCTTCAAACACTAAGTGCCTGGGGCTAAAATTATATTCTCTACACTCTGACATTCTCAGGAATTGTGTAGACCTGTAATTGGCAAATGTTATTAAAAACCAAAAACCAGATTTCACATTTTCAGCTATCCAAACATGATAATGACGCACATTGACTATGTGAGTGCTCAGTTATGGGGGAAATCGTTTCAAATAAATTGCCCTGACTTTTGCCCTTCTTTGCCACCTTATTCTTGTAGTGACCTGAACGGGGCAAATTCAGATAACAAAAACACTCTATGGCGGGAGCAGAGAGGGGGAAGCCTCGAGCCTAAGCCAGGATTTAGACTTGGACAGAAGATCAATGCTCTTCCCATGAAGTCACGTTGCTTCTAATCAACGTGTCCTCATCACTCCCCACCCATGATTCACTGCTCCAGGCCCAAGCAGGCATGGACCCTGTTTCAAGATTCCCTGCCTCTGGGGTGCCCTGTCAACTTCCAGAGCTCTGGCTTTAACTCGGTGCTGCACCCAGATCTGTAGCCCCTCGATGATTCTTAGCCAACTTTGATGCACTGTTCGCAGCCAACCCTGGGCTTCCACGCAGCCGTCTCATCATTCCAGGTGTGCCTGCCTCACTCGCTCTGGACTTACAACTCTGTCTCTTAACAACTGCAGTTCACCGTCTACCATGATAGGGATTTCCATAAAGGATTTTCACAGCACAGATGTCTTTCTGACTTTCAAAGGAAGTTTCTAAAGGTCAAAATGATAAGAAGTGGCAAACTGGCCTGGCAGACAAGAAAAGCATATTCAAAAGGTAATGAGGAAGATCGAAAACAGGCTCAAACGCTGCTGAGCTTTCAACCCTCATTTGTAATGAGATTCCTACAAGCCCTCTAGTCATTCCCACCATCTCTCAGTTTTGTACTCCCCGGCTTGACAGCCAAGGCTCTAATCGCCACACTTAAGCAAAGCAAAAACCCATTTGGCTGCATTTGGCTTAAATGGATAAGAAAAATGCTGGCTGGGCACAGTGACTCACGCCTGTAATCCCAGCACTTTGGGAAACTGAGGCAGGAGGATTGTTTGAGCCCAGGAGTTCAAGAGCAGCTTGAGCAACATAGTAAGACCTGGTCTCTACTAAAAATGAACAAAGTTAGCCAGGCATGGAGGGCATGCCTGTAGTCCCAGCTACTTGGGAGGCCGAGGTGGGAGAATCACCCAGGAGCTAACTGTGCCACTGCCCTCCAACCTAGGCAACAGAGTGAGACCTTGTCTCGAAGAAAAGAAAAATGCCATCATATTTCTTATCTTTCATCTGCTCACCTGTAATTGCTGCTTTTCCTGAAGAAGCCAATCTCGTCTAGTGATGGACACGTGCAAGTTGTCCTGAGCAGTGGGTTCCAACAGCCTGGGCTCCATTCTGAGTGGGGCTTGGGTGTCATCTCCGCTGGCCCTTAAAATAACACATAGCTATTGGTACAGGTATGGGGAAGCTGAAATCCTCATGTTGACAAGAATTTTAAGAGTAAGGAACTTCACCAACTCGTCCCCAGCTGTTCTCATCCTTAGGAGGGTACCCACCTGTTTTCAGGATGAGCTCCTTAATATAAGTTTCTACTGTAATTACACTCTCTTGGGGCTTTTCCCTTTTCACCTGTTTCTTATTGATTTGGAGGGAATATAACCAGACCTTTATTCAAATGATTAGGAGTGCTGAATTCACTCTTACTATTTCCGAAATTCACCAGTTCCCTTGCCTTTACGCCATCTACCTTTCCTCTGCTCATCTAGAATCTTCCACTTTGCACTAATATTTGAGTCACTAGTCAATGAAAGGTTGTCACTGAGGGTTTTAGAAGATTTGCTCCCATGATCAGCTTTAATCACAGGGAAATATATTTCTTGCAGAGACTACATCACATTTTTTTTATTCCCAGCACTTATCACAGGGTTGAACTTAATAAAATTAGGCTAAGAGTTCCAGAAAATGCAGCTGAGCTCCTGGCAGCGTTTTCATCTACTTCCTGAAATTTTCACTGGATTAACTTTCTCTTTTTTTTTTTTGAAATGTTTTCTCACTACGGTGCCCAGGCTGGAGAGCAATGGCACAACCTTGGCTCACTCAACTTCAGCTTTCTGAGTTCAAGCAATTCTCCTGCCTCAGCCTCCTGAGTAGCCAGGACTACAGGCATGCACCACCAAGCCTAGCTAATTTTTGTATTTTTAGTAGAGATAGGGTTTCACCCTATTGGCTAGGTTGGTCTCGAATTCCTGAACTCAAGTGATCCTCCCTCCTCTGCTTGCCAAAGTGCTAGGATTACAGGTGTGAGCCACCACACCCAACCTTTAATCTTTTTTAATGTGGCTACTAGGTCATTTAAAATCATGTATGTGCCTTGCACTAGATTTTATCCAAACAGGGGCAAATACCAGGGCTGACCTTGATGGAGATTAAAAGGAGGGGTGACTGATTTGCAGATGCTTGGGTGCCAGCTTCTCAGAAAAGATTGCTAAAAGACTGTCAAAACCACTTAAAACCTGTTAGGCTCCTTCGCTTATTCTTGCCAGAGTTGACATATTTGGTGACAGTGATGCTGGTGAAAATGTGGCACAGGCTTGGACCTTACGTTGGTGAGCTGTCTTTACAGGAGACTTGGTGGTTTTTGTCACCAAAGAATGACAAATTAATCCTTAAAACATTTCATTTCTAACTCAATGCAGGTGGGAAGAAAAACAATTTACCCTAAGCAAAACTACGTCAACAATTCAAGGAGGCTATGTCTAAGAAAACATCATCAACTAAAACTAAAAGGCAAATGATGAGTTGGGAAAAATATATTGCCACACATATGGCAGAAAAAAGGATAACATTGCTAATTTAGAAGAAGTTCTATCAGATTAAGAAGGAAAAGACAAGTGTACCAACCAGAAATTCCAAAAGAAAAAAAACATATTACGGCTGAGCGTGGTGTTGAACACCTGTAGCCCCAGCTACCTGGGAGGCTGAGGCAGAGAACTGCTTGAGCCTAGGAATTTGAGACCAACCTTGGCAACATAGCAAGACCATCCCCAACCTCAAAAATAAGTGAAGCTAAACAAAACACAAAAAATGAATTGCAACGTGTTAAGGAAAATGATTATCATCCAAAGATCGCTTTAAATGCAAATCCAAACAACATAAAATATCATCTTTCACCTAACAAACTGGCCTGGCAAAGGTTTTCCAAACCATAAGTCTTTGGTGAGAGTAGGGAATAAGAATGAGACTTAAAATTAAATATAACCTGGGATTCTACATTCCCACATCTAAGTACTGATTGCATGTAAATAATCAGTTTTGGAGGGGGGTGGTTGGTTGGTTTTTTGTTTTGTTTTGTTTTTTTGAGACAGAGTTTCACTCTTGTTGCCCAGGCTGGAGTAGAATGGTGCGATCTCGGCTCACTGCAACCTCTGCCTCCTGGGTTCAAGCGATAAGCGATTCTCCTGCCTCAGCCTCCCTACTAGCTGAGATTGCAGGCACCCACCACCATGCCTGGCTAATTTTTGTATTTATAGTAAAGACAGGGTTTCACCGTATTTGGCCAGGTTGGTCTCAAGTTCCTAACCTCAGTGATCCCACTCACCTTGGCCTCCCAAAGTGCTGGGATTACAGGCAGGAGCCACCACACCCAGCCTTAATAATCACAGTTTTACACAAATATTACCTACAAAAACCATCTTTTCTCTTAGTAGCCCAAGACTGAAAATAATCGTACCCCAGCATGAGGACCTCTTAGCAATGCTAAGTAGCCACTAAAATTAGGTCACACAAGAAGATACATTGACCTGGAAAATGTTCACTATTTATTGCTATGTTTTCTAAAGCAGGTTTTATGGCAAAATGTATAAAATAAACCATTGTAAAAATATTGTTAGCATGTATATAAAATTTAAAAAATATATTCACCAAAATGCTATCAGCTCTTATCTCTGGGTGGTGGGATCACTTTTTTCAGTTGCTCTTTCTTAAGTTTCTCTAGTAAGCGTGCATCATTTTTACAACTGTAACATAAAATGTTTGCCAACACACACTAAGTAGCCGCACTTTTGATTTGAATATTTTAACACAGCCAATCAGTCTTGTAGCTCTTGAACATGCCTGTGTTTTAAATAAAGCCCATCAATAACCTCATCTTCAAGGTCATCTTCCCTTGCAGAGGAGCAGATATCTATAGCTTCTGACACTTGCAGGCATAAACTCAGCATCCTGAAAGGGCCAAATTAAACCTATCCCCTCCTCCCGTGGAGTCTCCCACACAGCTAGATCTTGTCTGCCACCTTTGTACTTATTTCAGGGCTCAACGAGGAGATGCGTGAAGCTGCATGTTCTTATTTATATATTAACACAGGGTCGCACTACCTCCGCATTTCTTAGAAAAGAAAATGAGTAACTGATCCTAATATACGTTGTGCTATGTCTGTCTCCTTTCACTCCTACCCCATTTCATTCATTCAGAAAAAGAAAAAACATTACTGAGCTCCCCTGCTATGTACTATGGATTGTGCTTGGCGCTGGGGACACAATGGTGAACAGGACTTGGTTCTTCCATGGAGCAGGGGAGACAAATGCATCAGCAGAAAAATTACCAGGCAGTGAAGAAACGGGCAATGCAAGGCACAGACCAACGACGGTAGACTTTAAAGCTGGGGGAGATTCTCCCCCTTGCTGAGTCTTAACTCGACACTTGCAAAATAAGTGAACCAACCAACCACCGTGCAATGAAGCAGGCTTTATGTTTTTAGAAACAATACTAGAAAATATGTCACCTCAGCTTTTCTAAGATAGAAAATAGCAGTTACAGAAAAAGGAAGCTTGCTTTTGTTCCTATGTCTAACACATCAGATTCTCTGAATAACCTTTAATAGTCATTTATTGTAACATAAGATGCAATTTAGAAATCTATTCCTTGTTTCATGTGTTTAAAGGCAAGTAATGGTCAGGCGTGGTGGCTCACGCCTCTAATCGCAGCACTTTGGGAGGCCAAGTCAGGCAGATCATGAGGTCAGGACATCGAGACCATCCTGTGTAACACGGTGAAACCCTGTATCTACTAAAAATACAAAAAATTAGCCGGGCGTGGTGGTATGCACCTGCAGTCCCAGCTACTCGGGAGGCTGAGGCAGGAGAATCAGTTGAACCCTGGAGGCAGAGGTTGCAGTGAGCCGAGATAGCACCACTGCATTCCAGCCTGGGTGACAGAGCGATACTCTGTCTCAAAAAAAAAAAAAAAAAAAAAAAAAGGCAAATAATAATAGCAGCATAGCAGCAGCAACAAAAATCGTTAAACTGATAATAAAATAAACTACTATGAATTAAGAATATTCTGTACACCAGAAGATGAAGATGCTATTATGCCAGTTTTGCTGATGAGGAAACTGAGTCCCAGGGGGTCAGAGTCTAGCCCACGGCCACGCAGACAGCAGGAAGCAGACTTTAGGAGTCAGTGTGGATCAGTCTGAGTCCCAGGTTCCAGTTCTTTCCCAGATACCACATGTCATTAGGTTCTCAGCAAGCCCAGGAATTTCCATCTCCCCTGCCTTCCAGTCACCATCCACACACACCCATTGTTTGAGTCCTCTTGCTGGCTCTCAGCAGGGCAGTGCAACGTGGGAAGTGCACAGCACGTGGAGGTAAAGGCCACCCTTTGGGTCTTGGTTCTGCCTTCTTCATGCTGTGTCGCTGGACTTACCTAATCTCTCTGAATTTTACTTTCTTTGTTTTTAAAATGAGAATGACAATGACAATGACAAGAATGCCTTCCCTATGTAGCGAACTATGGGAACAAATCGATTTGACAAACGACCACTGGGCATCTACTGTATACAGACCCCATCCTCATACCGGGGCATTTGGGGATGGAGACAGAACTTCCTTCCTCAAGAAGCTTGCGTTGGTTGATCTCCCCAGCATCTCAATATTTGCATCGGGAAAACAAATACTGCACTCCTGTCTAAAGTACCCACTTCCTATACAGAGTAACAAAAATGAAAGATATGGGCCAGGTGTGATAGCATAAGCCCGTAATCCCAGCACTTTGGGAGGCCAGGGCAGAAGGATCACTTGAGCTCAGGAGCTCTAGTACAGCCTGGGAAAGACAGTGAGACCTCATCTCTACAAAAAAATTAAAAATTAGTCAGGCATGGTGGCACGTGCTTCTAGTCCCAGCTACTCAGGAGGCTGAAGTGGCAGGATCAGTTGAACTCAGGAGGTAGAGGCTACAGTGAGCTATGATCATGCTGCTGCACTCCAGCCCGGGGAACAGGGCAATTAAGAAGGAAGGAAAGAAGGAAGTAAGGAAGGGAGGGAGAGAGGGAAGGAGGGAGGGAGGGAAGGAAGGGAGGGAGGAAGGAAGGAAAGAGGAAGGAAGGAAAGAGGAAGGAAAGAGAGGAAGGAAGGAAGGGAGGGAAGGAGGGAGGAAGGGAAGGGAAGGTGGAAGGGAGGGAGGAAGGAAGGAAGGAAAGAGAGAGGAAGGAAAGAGGAAGGGAGGGAGGGAGGGAAGGGACAGGAAGGGAGGAAAGGAGGGAGGGAGGAAAGAGAGAGGAAGGAAGGGAGGAAAGGAAAGAGAGAAAAAGAAGGAAGGAGGGAAGGAGGGAAGGAAGGAAGGAAAAGATAAAAATGTGTCTGAGGATCTTTATGTGTGTTGGAAGAAGTGTCTGGAACAAAACCATCCTCAGCTACTGATGTCTGTGGGAATGAAACACACTTCTTCCTCTGGCTCCAGAGTCTCCACCTGTTTGCACAGTTCCTCATTCCTGACTATGAACTAGGGGAGGGAAGGGATTGAGCTTATCTCATGGTGATGACCCCAGTGCCTGGCACTGAGTAGGGGCTTGGCAAATATTTATTGAATGGTTCAATGAGCCTGTGCCCTAGAAAATCCAGAAGTCGTTTATATTCACTTTTCTATTGCATTGGATCATTTATTTGCACTAATTTATATCTCAATTTGCTCTGCTTATGCTAATATTAAGAGTTTCTTGAATTTCCTAAATAGATACCATCTGGGTCAGGATGAGAGTCATTGAAGGAAATCAACACAGAATTGAAAATTAGCTACAGAGGAGCTACAGGTGGGAAACTGGGAATTCTCTATATTACCATTAATCACATTCATTACTTAATCCATAAGAAAATCCCCTGTGATTAACGAAAACCCCTCTGTCTGCCTCTCATATTCTTACTCCAGGTAGAGAAAGGGATCCACAGACCGCTGAGCGATGGCCCCAGGACGCACTGTAGCTCAGTGATGAAGCAAGGGACGGGCTTCTGAGTCAGGCTTCCTCTCTGTTCTGCAATGTTGTCCCCTTTACATTTAATAATTCTCAATGTGTAATCCCTAATGTCACTGCAAATTAGCATTGCTGCTGTAAACTAATCAGTATGCAAAATGAGCAAATCCCTCAGGGCAAGAATTAAAAACATGCAGGGTAGAGTGTTAGAACAGCACTCAGTGCCAATGGGAACTCAGGTGTCCAAGATTACAGCCAGACCCAGAGTTTCATACAGGTCTCCACCGGGACCAGCCCAATAATACTGGAAAAATCTTGGCCTTTCTATGCTACTGTCTTTTCCAATGATTTAAAGGAGGATAAAATCCATTCATAAAATAAGATCCTACATCACAGAAAAAATTAGCTCCAAATTGCACAGGAAAAAATGTTTTCATTGTATTGATAACTTTTACAATGTGACTGTTGTGAATGCATATTTCAGGAACATTGAAAAAAGAATGAAGAAATCATCTAGGTGTCTGTGGTTCCTGTGCCAGCTTGTTAAGCAGTGCGTGCCTGTGATGAGCCTACATTGCCTCCTCCTTCCCAGCCCAGCACTCAGGCCCTCTGGGCCCTCTAGTGCCTTTGGCATTGCTCAACGGGCCACCTTCAGAAGCCTTTGCAAGTGAGAATGTTGATGGGGCAAGGAGAAGCCAGGAAATCCACCTGTGAGAAAATCCTGCACCAGAACTGCTCGTGACAATGCTGTGGTTTATACATAATCACAGGTAACACAGGAGGTCCCTCTCTGAAACCCTAATGTTGTTAGAGTAGCAGAAAAATTGCTTTGTGCCGCTGCTGGAATCGCAGAATTTTAGTCTCAGAGAAGACCAAAACTATCAAGGCTGATGTTCTCACTGTCACAGTTAGAAAAATGCCGTCCTGAGGGATTGCCACCTTTCAGATGACTCGTTCTGGCAACAAGAGTTGGGTTTGACTCTTCTGATTAAGGTTGCTAATCGCTGCTCCCTACTGATGACTATTCTACCAAATTTATGTCATATGATTTGTGTGTTGCATCTCTCCCTCTTGGGGAAGATGGTGATAAAGAAGGGGTTTGGGCCAGTCATAGAACCAATGAAGTGTACTTTAAACCTAGAAATAGCTTGCACTTTCAATAAACAATGTCCTAACTTACCAAGGCCACTCTGAGAGCACAAAAGAATACTGTAAAATTGCCAGAGACAATACAGGTTACTTTATAATTCTTCCTTACAGATACAATTTGGGTCTACAAAGTAAGGAGCGTGGAGAAGTCACATTCCTTGGGAAACTGACTTTCATTGTTCTATACAGTTTTATCCCACTCATAGAAATGACCGGCCTCCAAGAGAGACACATGAATATTTATTTGGGTTAATAATAGTTATGCCTGATGCCACCAGCCTCAGGACAGACTTCGGTTGAATTTGATCAAAGAGGATGATATGGGAGACCTTTATCTGGGGGCTTTTATTTACAATCCAGTAATTCCAAAACAAGTTCTGAGGAGTCTTCTGTGGCTCACAACTTACTTTTCCCCTCTTGTCCTTTCTTCCTTCTCTTCTGGAGGCCATGACAAACGGTCTGGAGCTGGTCTCCTGGAAGTGGGACATAGGGCACACCACTGTTCCTTGTGGTTCAGTGATCTGATCTGATTTGAGGTTCAGAAATATATGCTGGTATGTTGGTAATAATTTTTTTTGAGACGGAGTTTCACTCTTATTGCACAGACTGGAGTGCAATGGTGCAATCTCAGCTCACCGCAACCTCCACCTGCTGGGTTCAAGTGATTCTCCTGCCACAGCCTCCCAAGTAGCTGAGATTACAAGCATGAGCCACCATGCCCGGCTAATTTTGTATTTTTAGTAGAGATGGGGTATCTCCATGTTGGTCAGGCTGGTCTTGAATTCCCAACCTAAGGTGATCCGCCCGCCTCAGCCTCCCAAAGTGCTGGGATTACAGGCATGAGCCACCGCGCCCAGCCTACAAATTTTTTTTTCTTAGCAACGGGGTCTTGCTCTGTCAGTCAGGCTAGAGTGTTGTGGTGTAATCATAGCTCACTACAGCCCTAAACTCCTGAGTGCAAGCAATCCTGCTGACTTAGCTTTCCAATTAGCTAGAACTACAGGTGTGTGCCACCACATCTGGCTAGTGTTTTGTTTTGTTTTGTTTTGTTTGTGGAGATGGGGGTCTCACTATGTTGCTCAGGCTCGTCTCAAACTCTCTGTCTCAAGCAACCCTCCTGCCTCAGCCTGCCAAAGAGCTGGGATTTCAGGTGTGAGCCTTCATGTCCAGCCAGTAATGAAAATTTTTATGTTGTATGATAGCCATCTCATTTTACGTCCTGGGTAAAATGTGTCTGTAACAGTTATTTTCTGGACTCATACAGTGTACCTTGATTCTAATCTCCAGAGCTTAGAGCCGACCATCACTGAACTCTGTTACACTGAATGCTGTGATGGTCCCTACATGACAACCAAAGGGAAATACAGAATCACGTTTCAGGACCAGGTGAGGTGGCTCACGCCTGTAATTCCCAGACTTTGGGACGCTGAGGCGGGTGGACCACTTGAGGTCGGGAGTTTGAGACCAGCCTGACCAACATGGAGAAACCCTGTTTCTACTAAAAATACAAAGTTAGCCGGGTGTGGTGGCACATGCCTGTAATCCCAGCTACTCGGGAGGCTGAGACAAAAGAATCACTTGAACCTGGGAGGCAGAGGTTGCGGTGAGCCAAAATCATATCATTGCACTCCAGCCTGGGCAACAAGAGTGAAACTCCATCTCAAATGTGTATATATATATCACATGTTTCAAAGGCAATTGAGGAACAATTGGTCAGAGGAAGAATGAGTCTGTCCAGAAGCATCACAGGGCTGCACAACATTCATCTTCTCTGTTCCCATCTCAAAGGAAGTATTCTTGTGGGAAATACGTGGACAAGCAAACTGGGGCTCTGCCTTGATAAGCCCCACTGGAAAACCATGGTAGACCTTTGTTTTAAAGTTTGTTGTATTTTGTTTGCTTGAGTTTGAAGTTATCCATTGGGAAAAGGTCTTTGATAAAGAACATTTAGTGTGCACATGCACACAAACACATGCATGCACACACACAACTTAGGTTACAAATACGACCAGTTTTCATGTACATGTTGGTGAAGATCCAGTGGAAAAATGCATGGGATGTATAGTTAGAGAAATGCAATGTATTCATGAGAAAATTATCATCCAAATGTGTGATAGTAGGCTAACCCTCTCTCTTGGGAGAAAGGAAAAATAACTTTCCTTTGACTGGGTGGAAGACACAGCAGGAACAGAAGCCTCTCCTCTTCTGATCCCTTTTGTCACAGGATATGGAGGTAGAATTTTCCTGTTGCTCCAGAGTTGGAAACTAAAGCTGAAGGACGTAGACCTGAATGCCCTGCATTCTGAATCCCTAGTGTTGGAGTGGGGCATCCTACCCCTGGGGCTGCTCAGCCAGCACCACTGCAATCAACCACCACTCTCAAGCCCACCCACCCGCTGGCCATGTAGGAAACGGAGTCTTCATGAGAGATGCATTTTTCTCCCCTACCCTATGGCTTGCCGGTCCAAACCTGGCCCACACGAGAGAAAACTCTTCTACTCAACCCAGTGGGAAAAAAATCTACTAGGTTCACTCATAAAGATTGGGGGTGCCCTGCAAGAAGGAAGACTGACAACTAATCCTCCAACGTGGGTATCTGTCTGTGTTTAGGTTCTCCTAGAGCAGAGCCTGAGACAGGGACCTGAGCGTAGTTGTTTTTTGAAGAAGTGATCCCCAAGAAACTGGAGTGAGAAAGAGGAAAACTGAATAAAAGGTTCATTGTGGAGCTGATTACCACATGGGCAAATGGAACCCAATGGGCAAAGGGTTCTTAGTAGTAGGAACCTTCTAGAAAATTTAAAAAAAAAAAAAAGAATGTGTGGAGCCTGCCTCAGAACTGTTCCCTGAGAGGCTGGGTAGGCTGGGGCATTGAGCGAGTGTCACTCTCAGGGCAGTATCCACCCCCCCACCCCCTTCACACAGCTTCCGAGGAGAATACCTGTGCAGACAGGCTGGATAAGCCTATTGGGTGCCTGAGTGGAAAGCCGACAGTGAGCAGGGTTCCCAGATGTGGAGGAAATTGGAGGGAGGCCAAGGGATTGGGACACAGGGCACCAAAACTGTCCGCTGCAACACTGTTTAAGCAACTCACTTCTTTTGTGTCGCTGCCCCCTCAAGCAGGGGTAAAGGAATTAGAGAGAGCTAACAGGGCAGAGAGGGTCTGTTATGGGGTGGCCTGAGCATACACCATTCGTTGTGGCAGAGATACATGAACTTCCCACGGGAATCAAGTGGACATCACGAAAGTTATTCCTCCAACAAGCAAACCCATTGGGCCAGGGGACCCCATATAAGAGGGGCCAAATGACTTGAGTACCGATATCCGCCATCAGAGGAACCTGGTTTACCCCTGAAGGTAGTTAAAACTCTCCAGGCTGCTGGCAGGATCTGAACATATCAAGGGTGACCCAGGGTGCTCTTCTACATGAGTTCAGAGGATTAAACAGTGTGTTTCAAAAAGTTGAATTACATTGTGATTTTTAAGAACAAAGTGACAATAAAAATAATAACACACAAAGTATCTGATTGTATCTGGCTGTTTACAGCTTCTTAAATCTTATCCTAAACTACATTTTCTTAATCTGGGAGCCAAAGATCCTCTAAGGAGTGAATGAATAACTCAGAAGACCTGTGAGTCTCCTGAAACCACACTCAATAGTTTGCGTACATATACATACATGGTTTCGCAATAGAGGAAGTCTGTAGCTTTCATCAGCTTCTCAAAATAAATAAATACTTGATCCCAGAAAGGTTAACAGGAACTTATTTGCGTTATGAATTAGTATTTAAATTTTTTCATGTTGATACAACTATTTTATTTCTACAGGAAAAGCACCACTCATTCAAAAATATTATATTTCCCCCTTGATGCAGAGGGAGAGTCTGTGAGAGCTGTTTCTGTCCAGGCTCTGGGCTGTGTGGGCTTCAGCCTGGCACCATGGCCCCCTAGTGGTCACTGTGAAAACTGCAGTGGGTAGTTAGCACACTGAAAGGTTTTAAAAAATTATTAGTAACTATGTAATTGTGTTAATATGCATTAGAAAAATTTCAGAAAGTTAATTCCAATTCATTATTTTCTAGTTATGGCAATAATAAGACATAAGAAAAGAAATAATAATTTCTTTTCTTAGCAAAAGAAAATCCAAGATAAAACATAAATAACTGAAGTTTAGAAACCAGTGATCTAATTTAACCCCCTTATTTTTTGATGAGGGGAGTGTAATTTGGAGAGATTTGATAACTACACCAAGCCATATACAGCTGGTTAGTGGAAGAGAAGGGACCAGAACTGACCTCCTATCCAAGGTTCTGTCAAGATTCTGTGCAACCCTTCTTGCTGGTAATTTCAGAAGAAAAGCTATAGGAGCATTTTCCTCTAGGGCAACTGAATCCCAATAAAGTGAAGTCAGTTTCTCTCTCTCTCTCTCTCTCCCTCGATACTCACATATACGTTTGTGAACCTATATATAGCTACATATGCATATGTGTCACATTCACACATTAAATGAATACAGAATACAGATTATGGGCCAAACACTGTTCTAGTCTCTAGAAATAGAAAGATAAATATAATACAGTCTTGTCCTCAAGGAGCTTATCATCTGTCAGAGTAAACAGATATTCAAGAAAACAGATTTATTTAAGTCCTAAGCAGAAGCAAAGTCATTCAAGGTGTGCTGTCATTCAAGAGGGAGGGGAGGCGGTGTGACTGATGAGCAGAGCTTTGCAAGAATATTAGTTTACTAAGTCTGGAAGAACGGGCAATAGTTGGTGACCACAATGGGCCATGAGCAAGATCACAGAATCTACAAACATTCAGAATATGGGGGTAACTTACAACACTTCTGTAAGGCTCTATTGCAGATGCTGGTAATGGCTAGTTAAATGCAGGGGCTGGATCATGAAGGCTTTGGATATCATGCTAAGCAACATGAATTTTATCCTGCAAGCAATGGGGAGCCATTAAGCATAATGTAATATTTCTATCACGTCCTTGTGGAAGATGAATGAGAGGCAGTAATAATGAAATCAGAAATACCAGCAAGGAGACCACTGCAATAATCCAGATTTAAATTGTTAAAGAGCAGAACCAAAGCATTGTTGTGCAGGTGAGACAAGTGAGTGGGTACGGGAGAGACAGACAGTGGAAGGAACAGGACTTAGTGACCAGTGACTGCAGGGAGGGATGGAAAAGGAGGAGCCAGAGATGCCTCAGAGTCCTTGCTTGGGTAACTGGGTAAATGGCAGTGAAAGTCACTGAGACTGGGGATATAGGAGAAGGAACTGAATGGGGAGAACAATAGTAAATGTAGTTTAAAAGACAGTAAACTTAGTAAAAGGCAAGGATAAAGAGATGGTAACTTTAAGGACAAAAAGATACTAAATTTAGTAAAGATAAGGGAGATGCTCAATGGAAAACAGAATTGTGGATTGGAATTCTGGAAATAAATCAGGGCTAGAGATAGAAATTTGATAAAAATTAGTATAGAAACAGTATCTTAATCCTCAGGGCATTTGAGACCACCCAGAAATAAGATACAAAGTGAGAAGAGAGGAAAAGCTAGAACAGAAGACAGAGGAACATCAACATTAAAGAGAAAGGAGCCAGGAATGGTGGTTCACGCCTGTAATCCCAACACTTCAGGAGCCCAAGGTGGGAGAATTGCTTGAGCCCAGGAGTTCAAGACCAGCCTGGCCAATAGAGTCAGACCCTGTCTCAAAAAAAAAAGAAGAAGAAGAAAGGGAGAAAGGAGCTCAAAAGACATTAAGAAAAATGGCCAGAAAGGTAACAAGACGACCAGGAAGGGTGAAATCATGAAAGCCAAAGGGAGCGGGAGTTTTACGAATGAATTTAAATATTCTAGACACTGCCGTGATAAATGGCAGAAAAATAATTGAAAAACGCCTTTTAAATTAAGCTAATAGAAAGTCATTGCTGACTTTGATAGAGACCTGAAGAGTGATAGAGATAGAAACCAGGTCACAGTGGGCTCAACAAGTGAATGGAACATAAAAGCACAGTATACAGACAACTCCTGTGAGGAAAAGGAAAGAGGATGGTAGCTCATAAAGAAAGCCAACAGCTAATATTATCTTGATAAATGTTTAATAAAGACTCATACTTTTCTGGGGGCCTTATTAGGTTGAACCCCATAAAAAGTTTGCCAGGTTTGAAACAGTCAAATATAAGAGATGCCCTTATGGTGTAACCTAATATAATTAAGCATGCATGACACTGGCTTTTAGTTAATCATATTCTATTATAAACTGGCAAGACCATGATAAAATCATCACTCACTGCTATGATTTGGATTTGTGTCCCCACCCAAATCTCTTGTTGAATTGTAATCCCTGATGTGGGAGTTAGGGCCTGGTCGGAGGAGGTGATTGAATCATAAGAATGGATATTACATGAATGTTTAGCACCATCCCCTGGTGTTCTCGTGATAGAGTTCCCAAAACATCTGGTTGTTTAAAAGTAAATAACACCTCCCATTTTTCCCTCTCTTGCTGCTCCAGCCACATGATATGTCTGCTCCCTTTTCACCTTCTGCCATGATTGTAAGTTACCTAAGGACTTCCCAGAAGCCAAGCAGATGCCAGATCATGCTTCCTGTACATCCTGCAGAACTGTAAGCCTATTAAGCCTCTTTTCTTTATAAATTACCCAGTCGCGGGTATTTTTTTTATAATAATGTGAAGACAGACTAATACAGAAAATTGGTACAAAGAAGTGGGGCATTGCTATAAAGATACCTGAAAATGTGGAAGTGGCTTTGAAATTGGGTAATGGGCAGAGGTTGAAAGAGTGTGGATGGCTCAGAAGAAGACAGGAAGATGAGGAAAAGTTTGGAAATTCCTTGAAACTGATTAAATGGTTATGACCAAAATGCTGGTAGTTATATGAACAGTGAAAGCCAGGCTGACGAAGTCTCAGATTGAAATGAGGAACTCAGTGGGAACTGAAGTAAAGGTCAATTTTGTTATGCCTTAGCAAAGAACTTAGCTGCACTGTCCCCCTGCTCTAGGTTGTTTGTGGAACTCTGAACTTGAGAGTAATGATTTAGGGTATCTGGTGGTAGAAATTTCTAAGCAGCAAAGCATTCAAGATGTGGCCTGGCTGCTTCTAACAACCTGTGCTTATATGCATGAGCTAAAGTCATAAAAGGTTGGAAAATTTGCAGCTTGGCCATGTGGTAAGAAAAAAAAAGGCCAATTTTCAGGGGAGGAATTCAAGCAGGCTGCAAAAATTTGCATAAGTGAAAAGAATCTGTGTGCTAATAGCTAAGACAATGGGGAAAAGGCCTCAGAGGCATTTTAGAGACCTTCATGGCAGCCCTTCCCATCACAGGCTTGGAGGCCTATGAGGACAGAATGGTTTCATGGGCCAGGCCCAGGGCCCCACTGCTTTGCACAGTCTCAGAACACTGCTCTCCACACTGCTCTGTTTTTCCAACTCCAGCCTTGGCTCAAAGGGGTCCAGATATAGCTTGGGCCACTGCTTCTGAGGGTGCAAGCCATAAGCCCTGGCAATTTCCACATGGTGATAAGACTGAGAGTCCACAGAGTACAAGAGTTGAGGCTTGGGAGCATCTGCCTAGATTTCAGAGGAAGCATGAGCTTGGTTGCCTGGGCAGAAGTCTGCTGCAGGGGAGGAACCCTCATGGAGAACCACTACTAGGGTAGTGTGGAGGGGAAATATGGGGTTGGAGCCCCAACACCAAGTCCCCATGGGGGCACTGCCTAGTGGAGCTGTGAAAAGGGGTCCACCATCTGTGAAGACCTGGAATGATAGATCCACTGGCAGCTTGCACTCTCAGCATGGAAAAGCTGCAGGCACTCAACGCCAGCCTATGAGAGCAGCTGCAGGGGCTGAACCCTGCAAAGCCACAGAGGCAGGGCTGCCCAAGTTCATGGGAGCCCACTCCTTGCACCAGTGTGCTCTGGATGTGAGACATGGAGTGAAAGGAGATTATTTTGGAGCTTTAAGATTTAATGACTGCCCTACTGGGTTTCAAATTGCACGGGGCCTGTAGCCCCTTTCCTTCAGACAATTTCTCTCTTTTGGAACAGGAGTATTAACCCAATGCCTATACCTGGGAAGTAACTAAATGTTTTTTTATTTTACAGGCTCACAGGCAGAAGGGACTAGCCTTGTCTCAGATGAGACTTTGGACTTTGAACTTCTGAATTAATGCTGGAAATGAGTTAAGACTTTGGGGACTATTGGGAAGGGATGCTTATATTTTGCAATGTGAGAAAGACATGGGATTTGCGGAGACCATGGGTGGAATGACACGGTTTGAATCTGTGTCCCCACCCAAATCTCACATCAAATTGTAATCCCCAGTGTTGGAGGCAGGGTCTAGTGGGAAATGATTGTACCATGAGGGTGGATACTTCATGAACGGTTTAGCACCATCCTCTTGGTGCTGTTCTTATGATAGAGTTCTCATGAGATCTGGTTGTTTAAAAGTATGTGGCACCTCCCTCTTTTCTCTCTTGCTCCTACTCTGGCAATTCAATGTGTGTGCTCTCCTTTCACCTTACACCATGATTATGAGTTTCCTGAGGCCTCCCCAGAAGCTGAGCAGATGCTAGCATCATGCTCCCTGTATAGCCTGAAGAATCATGAGCTAATTAATCCTTTTTCATTTATAAATTACTCAGTCTCAGGTATTTGTTTACAACAATGTGAAAATGGACTAATACACTCTCCATCCAACTTGCATGTAGGGCTAAAGAGACAATAATATATCAGCCTTTGCCAGCCCATACTTAGAGAGGCAGCACAGTGCACTGGTTCACAGACAGGATGCAAGCCAGACAGCTGGGTTTGTGTCTCCCTCAGTACTCAACCTACTGGTTGGTCTGCCCGAGTTTCTTAGCTTCTACTGGGCCTGGTTTCCTCATCTTAAAATTCAGGTATTGATGTAGATACAGATCTCTATACACATAGATATCAATATATAAAATAATACTACCCCCTAGAATTGTCATGAAGATTAAATGAGTTATTTAAATGAATGAATAAGCAAACTGTAGCCTATCCAGACAATGGAGTATTATACGGCCTTGAATGAAGGAAATTCTGACACATGCTATCAGATGAATGAACTTGGAAGACACTATGCTATGAGAAAGGTCAGTCACAAAAGAACAAATATTGTATGGTTCCACTTACATGAGGTACACAGAGTAGTCAAATTCAGAGAAATGGAAATTAGAATGTGTTTGTCAGGGCTGGAAGAGGAGAAGGGATGGGGATTTCTTGCTTAATGGGTAGAGTGTTAGTTGGGGAAGAGGAAAAAGTTCTGGAGATGAATGGTGGTGAGGGTTGTACAGCATTATAAGGTATTTAGTACCACTGAACTGTATACTTAACAAGGGCTAAGACGGTGAATTTCATGTTATGTGTATTTCACCACAATTTTAAAAAAGTAGAAATAAATTAAATAAGTAACTTCTAAAGCACTTAGTAACTATTATGCAAGTGTTTGTTAAATAAATAGAAACATAATAAATTAGCTAAATTTATTGTGCCTCAATTTTTTTGCCCCATTTCTATATGCTAAAGATCTCCCAAGACTGAAGTAGAGGACAAGAAATAATCCCAAAGATAAAACAATGAGAGAATTACACAGAAAGTCAATTTGGGAGGGGCCTCATGCTTGAAAGAAAGAGGAACAGGCAATGTTGCAATGACGTCTCAATGTCAGATTAGAAAGGAATGGAAATGGCAAAAAATTTACTCCCTATTTAAGAGAACCATGAAAAAGTTCACTGAGCAAACAGCTATAAAAAAGCACCTACCAGGTGCCATTCACTCTACTATATGCTACTGGCAAACAGAAAATAACTGGCCTCACAGTCCAGAAAGGCTTTAGGGAGGCGCCAAGATAAACTAATGTATAATGCCATGTACACTTAATAGGAAGAGGCCAGACAGTCTTGCAATTGTCAGGGCCAATTGGAAGTGGGAAATAAAGTGGAATTGTTGTGGTCATGTTGACACCTAGGAATAGACCTGAATTGTGATGAGGCTCATAGCATTCATAAAACACTTGTTCCCTCTCAGACCTTTACCTGGAGAGAGAGGGAACAGGCAGGTAGCTGGAGCAATGGTTCTCAGCCTTTTCAAGCATGCCAACATCTGGGAGCCACCCTTGCCTACCACCTCGAGACATTCCAACAAAGCTTGCCTGAGGTGGGGGTGGACATTGGTAGGTTTTAAATCTCTCTAAGTTATTCAAACATGCAGCCGGGACCACAAGCCACTCGATTAGAAGCAGCAATTGCTCTCTATATATTACTGATCCCAGAAGAGCCTTGGGTGAATGTTGCTCAGAAGCTGGAAGTAGAGTTAGGAGGAGGATGGGTTTCCATTGCTCAGTCAGAGGGGACCATATACGGATCTTACAGGCTTACTAGGATCACAGGACACCAAGCTGCCTCAACAAGAGGAAATGACCCCACCTTCTTAGAAGGGTAACTTCCCAAGGAATGATTCAGACCTGGGATGCAGCTGCACTTGTGGAGGATCACTCTCTGCCAAGTAGCAGAAAAGTCTTATTTCTAGAGAAGCATGACCCATGAGTCATTCCCTCATTCTGGAAGGACCCTCACCTTCCCAACAAACAAAGGGCCCTTCCCAGGAAAGCAGCTGAGGGTCCCTACAGCTAAGCTCCTCCCAGCTCTTCACTATGGGGGAGCTGAAAGGTAGGAAGAAACATGAGGGGAAAATGGTGACAATGACAAGTACTCACTGCTCAGTGGCCCCACGGCGCAAGGCAACCTGGACTTGTGCTGCCAGGTGACCCAGGAAGCTGCTAAGAGCTGGCTGCCTTGAAGGAAGCTGAAAGTGCAGGCTGATTTTCTCTTGTTCCAGGTCTTCTAATCTTTGTTTTAACATCTCAGCTGGAAACCCAAAATGATGAGAGAGAGGAAAAAACAACCATGAAACCCAGTGAGAAGGTTACTAGTTTCTAGGCCAGCAATTTCATCTCTTAGTTGGTACTTCTAAGAATCTTCTCTGCACCAACAAGATGGCTCTCCTATCTTTTACTCTTCTAACTCTCAAAGGTTATTGTTGACATAATGATATGATGGTCACAATTATGATCCTCATACAAAGGGATAGTTAATATTAATTATTTTTAAAGCACAGTGAGAATTTTGGGGAAAAAACTATAATTTTGGTGAGTTCTATATAATTAGCTTTTTAAAAACAAGTTTTGATTTCAACATTTCCTCAGAAATTGCACATCTAGATAGAGCCAGTCATAGTTACTAAAGCCATAGAAGTGACGTTCAAATTCTACCATGCTATAGATGACTATATATCCACTTCTGTTGTAAAGCAGGGGTTCTATTACATTTTAATGACCTTTAGTCTCCTAGCACAGTATAAATATAGAATCCTTATAATACATTTTTGTATGAAAAAATGAAAATAAACTCCAGATCATTTGGAAGAGTGATGTCAGCAAAATGGTTGATTAGAGATGACTGGCATTCTGCCTGCCCCCCCACCCACCCACCCGAATCCCAGTCCTTACGAAAGGAGAATCTCACAGCTCTTGCAAGCCCTGAGTCCGGTTTGGAGAGGGCCCTGAGCTTTTTGAATTCCCATGCGTTGTGGGAGGGACCCAGTGGGAGGTAACTGAATCATGGAGGCAGGTCTTTCCCATGCGTTCTCATGATATTGAATAAGTCTCAAGAGATCTAATGGTATTACAAGAAAAAGTTTCCCTGCCCAATCTTTCTCTTTGCCTGCCGCCATCCAGGTGGGATGTGAGTTGCTCCTCCTTGCCTTCTGCCGTGACTGTGAGGCCTCCTCAGCAATGTGGAACTGTAAGTCATTAAACCTCTTTTTTTTGTAAATTGCCCAGCCTTCATATCTTTATAGCAGCATGAAAATGGACTAATACAGAGGTGACTGGATCATGAGGATGTAGTTCTCATGAATTGTTTTACACCATTTCCCCTTGGTACTGCATAGTGAGTTCTCATGAGATCTGGTTGTCTAAAATTGTGTGGCCCCTTGCCCCACTCTCTCTTTCTCTCTCACTCCTGCTCCCACCATGTGAGGTGTGCCTGCTCCCACTTTCCCTTCCACCATGATAGAAAGTGCCAGAGGCCTCCCCAGAAGCAGAAGCCACTATGCTTCCTGCACAGCCTACAGAAATGTGATCCAACTAAACCTCTTTTCTTTATAAATTACCCAGTCTCAGGTATTTATTTATAGCAATGCAAAAACAGATTAATACACACTCCATATGAATAAGTCTTTCCCTACAAAACCTACTTCATAAAATTGGAAGCGGTCCCTTTTCTACTAGATGCACAGATATCAACATAGGGATACATCAGCCATAAAAAAGCAAGGAAACATGTCACCTCCAGAGGAAAACAATGACTCTCCAGTAATATTTCCCAATCATAAGGAAATAAGTGAAATGGCATAAAAAGAATTCAAAATAGAAATCTTAAAAAAAAACTCAGTGAAATACAAGAGAGAGAAGAAAATAGATAATTATTTATTATCTATTTTGAATTATCAAATAGATAATTCAATAAAGTCAAGAAAACATTCATGATCTAAAATGAGAAATTCAACAAAGAGATAGACACCATAAAAAATAACCAAACAGAAATCCTACAACTAATTAATTCAATGAATGAAATAAAAGGCACAGTTAAAGTTTCAACACATACTAGACCAAGCAAAACAAATAATTTCTTAGCTCAAAGATAGGTCTTCTGAAATAACACAGGAAGACAAAAAAGAACTTAAAATGAATGAAGAAAGCCTACAAGATTTATAGGATACCATTAAGCAAATAAATATTCATACTATGAACATTCCAGAAGAAAAAAAAATAAAATAAAAGGTGAGAAAAACACATCAAAAAGATAATATACCATGATCAAGTGGGATTTATCCCAGGAATGCAAAGTTGGTTCAAAATATGCAAATCAATAAACATCATACATCTCATCAATAGAAAGAAGGGCAAAAATTACATGATCATCTCAATAGATGCAGAAAAATCTTGATAAAATTCAACATCCCTTCACAATAAAAAAAATTCTCAACAAATGAGGTATAGAAGTAAAGCACCTCAACGTAATAAAGGGCACGTATGACAAACACACAGTGAAGATTTTACAAATGAGGAAATGCTGAAAGCTTTTCCTCTAAGAAATGGACCAGCACAAGGATGCCCAACTGTCTCTACTCTTATTGAACATATCCCCGGAAATCCTATCCAGGGCAGTTAGACAAGAGAGAGAAATAAAAGACATTCAAATCGGAATGGGAGAAGTCAAACTGTCCCCATTTGCAGATGACATGCTCTTTTATCTAGAAAAACCTAAAGACTCTAGCAAAACAACTCTTAGAACTAATAAATGAATTCAGTGAAGTTGAAGGATACAAAATTAATATACAAAAACCAGTGGCATTTCTATACATGAACAATAAACTAGCTGAAAGAGAAATCAAAAAGGAAATCTCACAATAACTACAAAAATATTAAAATACCTAGGAATAAATTTAACCAAAGAGGTGAAAGATCTCTACAAGGAAAACTACAAAACACTGATGAAAGAAATGGAAGAGGATGCAAACAAATGGAAAGACAGCCATGCTGATGGATTGTAAGAATTAATATTGTTAAAATAAGACTGCAATCTCTATCAAAATACCAAGGACATTTCTCACAGAAATAGAAAAAAAAATCCCAAAATTTATATGGAACCACAGAAGACCCCAAATAACCAAAGTAATCTTGAGCAAAAAGAGCAATACTGGAGGTATCACTACCAGACCTCGAAATATACTACAAAGTTGTAGTAACCAAAAGAACATGGTACTGGCATAAAATTAGATATACAGACCAATGAAATAGTATTGAGAATCCAGAAATTAATCCACATGTATACTGCCAACTGATTTTTGACAAAGGTCCCAAGAACACCAATTGGGGAAAAGAAGGTCTCTTGAATAAATGGTGCTGGGAAAACTGGATATCCTTAGGTAGAAGGATGAAACTAGACCACTGCCTTTCACCTCATATAAAAATCAACTCTAAATGGATCAAAGATCTAAAGGTAAGATCGAAAATGCTAAAACCACAAGAAGAAAACTGAGGACATGAGTCTGGGAAAATATTTCATGAATAAGATTTTTAAAGCACAGACAATAATAGCAAAACTAAACAAGTAAGATATTATCGAATTAAAAATCTTCTGTACAGCAAAGGAAACAATCAACAAGGCAGGCCCAATGCTTCACACCTGTAATCCCAGAACTTGGAGAGACTAAGTGAGGAGGATCACCTGAGCCCAGGAGTTTGAGACCAGTCTGGGAAACATGGTGAAACCCCATCTCTACACAAAATACAAAACTTAGCCAGGCATGGTGGTGTATGACTGTAGTCCCAGCTACTCAGGAGGCTGAGGTGGGAGGATCACCTGAGTCTAGGGAAGTAGAGGCTGCAGTGATCTGTGATCATGCCACTGCACTCCAGCCTGAAAAACAGAGTGAGACTCTGTCTCAAAAAAATAAAAGAAAGAAACAATCAACAGAGTGAAAAGATAACCTACAGGATGGGAAAAAATATTTGCAAACTATCCATCCAACAGGGGATTACTGTCCAGAATATACAAGAAACTGAATCATCTCAACTAAAGAAAAACAATCTAATTTTAAAATGGCAAATGATCTGAACAGACATTTCTCAAAAGAAGGCATACAAATGGTCAAAAATATATTTTGTAATGTTCAACATCACTAATCATCAGGTATATGCAAATCAAAATCACAATGAGGTATCATCTCATCCCTTGGCTATTATCAAAAGCCAAAAAAAAAAAAAATAATAACAAACGCTTGTGAGGATGTGAAGAAAAAATGAACTCTTACACACTGTTGGCGGGAATGTAAACCAGTACAGCCATTAACAGTATGGACGTTCCTCAAGAAACTACAAATACAACAACCATAGGATCCAGCAATCCCACTACTGGACATTTATCCAAAAGAGAGGAAATCAGCATCTCAAAGAGACATCTATATCCCCATGTTACTGCAGCACTATTCACAATAGTCAAGATATGGAATCAATCTAAGTGTCCAACAACAGACGAATGGATAACGCAAATGTGGTATATATACAAAATGGAATACTATTCAGCCATTAAGAAAATCCTGTCATTCTTGGCAACATGAATGGAAGACATTATATTCAGTGAAATAAGACAAGAACAGAAAGTTAAACATGTTTTCATTCAAATGTGGAAGCTAAAATGAGTTTGTGTTAGTCCATTTTGCATTGCTATAAAGGAATACCTGAGGCTGGGTAATTTATAAAGCAAAAGATTTACTTAGCTCATGGTTCGGCAGACTTTACAAGAAGCTTAGTGCCAGCATCTGCTTCCAGTGAGGGCCTTAGGAAGCTGACAATCATGGCAGAAGGCTGAGGGAGAGCAGGCATGTCATGTGGCAAGAGAGGGAACAAGTAAGAGATGCCAGGCTCTTTTAAACAACCAGCTCTCACGTGAACTAACAGAGTGAGAACTCACTCATTACCATGGGAAGAGATCAAGCCATTCTCTAGGTATCCATCTCATGACCAAACACCTCCAACACTGGGGATCACATTTCAACATGAAATTTGGCAGAGACAAACATCCAAACTGTATCAAGGCTGATCTCACAGAAGTAAAAAGTAGGGTAGAGGACATTAGAGACTGAGAAGGGTAGGGAGAAGTGAAGGATAAGAAAGATTTATTAAAAGTTACAGAATTACAGTTAGATAGGAGGAATAAGTACTAGTGTTCTACAGCAATAGAGGATGACTATAGTTCACAATAGTATATTTTACAGTTTCAAATAGTCGGAAGGATACTGAATGTTCCCAACACAAAAAGATAATAAATGTTTAGGCTGGGCATGGTGGTTCATACCTGTAACCCCAGCATTTTGGGAGGCCGAGGTGGATGGATTGCTTGAGGTTCGGAGTTCAAGACCAGCTTGACCAACATGGTGAAACCCTATCTCTACTGAAAATACAAAACTTAGCCAGGCATGGTGGTGGCTGCTTGTGATCCCAGCTACTCAGAGGCTGAGGCAGGAGAATCACTTGAACCCAGGATAGGGAGGTTGCAGTGAGCCAAGATCGCACCACTGTACTCTATCCTGAGCAATAGTGGGAAACTACGTCTCAAAAAAAAAAAAAAAAAAGATAATAAATGTTTAAGATGAGGGATATGCTAATTATCCTGATCTGATAACTACATATTATATGTACTGAAGCATCACTATGTACCCCATGAATATGCACAATTATTATTTGTCAATTTTTTAAATGGGGGAAAAATCAATTGACAAAAAAAGATTAATTTTTATTTAAAAATTTTAAATTATGTATTTCATAATGCTCAAAAAATGCTCATAAATAAAATGTTATACAAATTATAAATACATTGTGTTTATCAGTGGCTTGTTATCACTTCTTTTACATGGAAACATTGAGAGGAGAATTCTGCAGATACTCTTTAAACAATCGTTTATGAGTTTAACAGGTAGTGTTTTTTCCTAAGTTAATTAACAAAAACTTCTTTATCTATCTAAAAGAGTGTTGGATCCATGGGTGAATTGAAATGCATTTCTAAAATGCAAGTAAGATTGACTTTAATATAGCTTTTTAATTGTTCTGTGATGAATGGGTCATGGAAAAATGAACTTTTGCTATTTGTTGGGATTCTCTTACTGGCCCTTATGTGGCAAGTTTTGGTGGTCTCTCACCCATTACATACATTCCACTTTTTTTTTTATGGAAAGCACTATGCTTTCTGGCACACACACACACACACACAAAATTTATTCTATTTTAGTTGCTAATAAACAGTTGGTATCAAATTGTTAAAAAAAAAAAAAATTTTAATAAACTGCAGAAATTGGAATCTATTCTAATGAGAACTTATCTTCAAAATCAAATACCCAAAGAATTAGAACATTTCCCATAAAACCATTTTTGCAGAAATGCAAGGACTGGGTTTTAAGACACTATTCATCAGAGCTTCCCTTCTGGTGGTCCTTGGTAGGCTGGTGCCCTCAAATCTTGATCCTCTTCACCCTGGGGCAGTGGGTGGGCCTTAGGGCAGGCCAAGATCCCAAGCAATCACTTCAGGCCATGAGCACTTACTACTTACCCCAGTGTACAATACAAACATTATCCTTTTTTATGCCATAATGAGAAAATGTTTTAAGAGTCTCTACCCTAGATCACAAAGAGTCCTTTTAGTTCTTACGGATATACAGGCCATTTCAACAGGATTCAAGTCTAAATTAAAACACACTTTCCAACAAGCTTGTCATTTTGAACAAAACCTTTTATCATACATCAGCAGAGGTTAACACAAGCCACAGTGTGTTTCCCTCTCAACCTAACTCTTTTCCTGCACTGGCCCACCACCAAAGCACACACCTGAGTAGTGAAAAGGTGGAGGAAAGGGCAGAAAACTTGTATCTCTGGGGCTAAGTGAAAGACATTCACTTAAACTTGCCATTGCATCGAAACCCATGACCAGAAACTAAGAGAATTTACCAACAATTCATTCTAAGAATACTAGAAAAGGTCATTTGTCCAAGATCAAGCCCCAGGTAATTAGCAGATCTCCCAGTCTGTGCCACCTTCTTCAGAAATTACTATGGAAGCTAATTCAGACACCCCACTTAAAATATGCAGCAGTCTGGCCTCATGAGACCTAGGATAATGCTGAAATGCACCTATTCCTTAACTAACACCAAGCATTCAAATGTTTACATGATTTCTTTCTTAATACTTTATTTCTTGTTCTACAAAATCAAAACTCTGATGAAAAGCAATGAAGTTCTTAAATTATATGCTCTAAAATAGCATCCTGATACAGTCATAATGTATGTAAAGATGCATCCAGATCTGTTCCATAGGGGTTAGGAGAAAAGCTGAGTTTACCCCAACTCTGCCATTTCCAGCTGTCTGACCTTCAAGTTACTTAACCTTTCTAAGCTTCAGTTTCCTGCTCTGTAAAAAATGGGGTTAATAATAGTATCTACATCACAAGGTCTTCTGAGGATTAACGGAGATAATCTATGCAAAGCATTTAGCATCATGCCTGGCACTTTGTAAGTGTTCAAAAGGATTGTCTATTATTAGTAGTATCATTAAGTACAGTCTTCAAATTCCAAAAAATTTTTAAACCCAGTCTAGCCTCCCTCTGCCATCCACCATATTCTAAACTATACCCGTTCGCTGCCAGATGAAAAGTTCTCAGAGAATGCAGGCTGAGCCAACAAAATTAAACACTGGAAATGGTAAACCATCTGCCAAAAATTACATTCACAGTGAATTCCAAAGGAAGATACAAGTTATCGCAGAAAATATCTGTTATTAGCTATGTTCTATGCTGCTACTCACCTTCAAAAGTATAGGCATCAAAAGCTACTATTTCCTCTCTCTCTCTCTCTTTTTTTTTGAGACGAAGTGTCGCTCTGTCATTTAGGCTGAAGTGCAGTGGCAGCCTCCAGCTCCTGGGCTCAAATGATCCTGCTGCTCAGCTACCCGAGTAGCTGGGACTATTGATTGGCATGTGCCATCACACCCAGCTTTTTTGATTTTTATTTCTGTAGATACAGGGCTCTGTTATGGTTCCTAGGCTGATGTCAAACTCCTGGGCTCAAGTGATCCTCCCACCTCAGCCTCCTAAGTAACGGGGACTACAGGCATGAGCCACCAGGCTCCGCTTTTTATTTATTTATTTATTTATTTATTTCAGAAATGGGGTTTTGTCATGTTGCCCAGGCTGCTCACAAACTCCTGGCCTCAAGTGATCCTCTTGCCTCAGCCTCCCAAAGTGTTAGGATTGCAGGCGTGAGCCACCATGCTCAGCCCGTTATTTTTTATCTTATGATTAGAAAAGGGCATTAAGATGGTCACCAGCAATTGTACAGCTTCAGTGAGTATCTCCAATTTCTAAATTATCTCCTACTCCAGGCTCTCTCAGAGCTCTCAGCTACTGGGAGCTTCCATTTCCCCTGCTAGCACCACCTCTGGTTAGCATAAGGATGTGTTCTACCTCCATTTTCATAAAAGCTAGCTCTCTGGGTTCCCCAAATGACACCTCTATTCACTAATTAGATATTCCAGGCAGAGGGAATTCTCAGAGAGTGCAAAAGCCACGAGGCGAACACACGCTTCAATATCTAAGGAGCACTCCTAGCAGGGCGAACCAAGGGGAAAGTAGTAGACAAGGGAGGGAGGGTATGAGAGTGGGCTTGATCTTCAGAGCCATGTAGGCCATTGTAGAGGACTTTGGTGTCTACCCTAAGGGAGATGAGAGCCATTGAAGGGTTCTGAGCAGAGGACTGGCACTCCAACTCATGTTTAACAGGATCACCTGGCTGCTCTGTAGGGAACACAATGTAGAAGGGCAGAGCCCAGAGACCAGTCACAGGGTCATTGCTGTTCCCCAGGCAAGACCTAAGGGTAGCCAGGACCTAGAAAGGAAAGTGCAGGTGGTCACATTCAGGATGTTCTCTGACAGATCAGACACAGGGTACCAGAAAAGTAAAGTTGCCATGAGATGAGCTGGAAGTGGGGTTCAGGGGAATCTGCCTGCTGTTTCCGTTGCCATTGTCATTCTTCCTCCACATCCAACCAAGGCTAAGTCCTCCTCAGCCATCAGATCCCAGTATCTCCTCCGATCCTGCCCGCCCTCCAGGTAGGCTCCCTGCTCCACCAGCTTCCTAAGCATAGGCAGGTTCTCCTTGACAAGCCACCACACCCTCACCTCCACATGTTCAAGGCCTTGTGCATCCACACAAGAGGTGCCATGCCACAGTGTTGGTCATTGTATAGTGCACCTGCACCTGGGATGCTGCCTGGCTCACAGCCAATGTTCACAAAAATGTGTCTGATTACAGTGAACTTTAAATTCCCTTGTTTGTTTCTTGTTTTTTTATATTTTTCATATAAGCCACTTTAAGCCCTTTTCATTAGCAACTAAATGAATATAAGATAAATCTCATCAAGTCTTAAATCAAGTTCACTGCCTACCTACCTAGCAAGATGTTACTATGTCTTACAAAGGCACGATCCCATCCAGGCCTACAGCTTCAGATCCTTTGATTTGTACTCTTCCTTCATTTTCACATCCTCATGACTTTCTCTCATGGTGTTTGACATATTCACATTTTCTCCATTTCTACTGCCCCCCAGCCTAGCCCGAGTCATCAGCACTTCTGCCGGGATGAATTACTCTGCCTGATCTCTCTCACTCCTTCCATGGTTTCTACACATCACCAACAGAGCAACCTTCCTAACACTCAGATGTGCACAAGCTGATAAATAAACAAAATGCAGAAACATCTGCTATGACCCGGCATTACTCCAAGCAGTTTCGTACATGTGACAGGTTAAGCATCCCTAATCCAAAAATCTGAAATTTGAAATACCCCCAAATCTGAAAGCTTTTGAGTGCTGACATGATACCACAAGTAGAAAACTCCACACCTGACCTCATGTGACAGGTCACAGTCAAAACACAGTCAAAACTTTGTTGCATGTGCAAAATTATTTTGAAATTTTGTATAGTATTAACTTCAGACTATGTGTATAAGATGTACAAAAAACATAAATCAATTTCATGTATAGGCTTGGGTCCTATCCTGAAGATATCTCATTATATATGTGCAAATACCCTAAAACTCCCCCAAAATATGGGAAATTTGAAACACTTCTGGTCCTAAGCATTTTATGTAAGAGGTACTCAACCTGTAATACAAAATGTTCTCAAAGGCCTGGATTACTCCATGTGAGCTCCAGCACAAAGTCCAAACATCTGTGCTTGGCATTCAGGACCTTGAGGGAGCTTGCTTAGCCTCCCTGTCTCTTCTCCACACTAGCCCTCTGCTCCTGAGTGATGTGGGGGAGGCATGACACTGGGGAGAACAGAGAATCACAACACTAAGGATCAGGGTACCCAGATCTGGGCAACAGCTTTGGCACTAACTGTGCATGTCCTATTTGACAAATCACTTACCCCACTTGAGTGCCAGAGCCTCATGCACTAAATATGACCAGTACCTCCACAAGATGTTTCTAAATCATGGTTGTTACAAAACAACTAAAAGGTGCATCACAGACGTTCTTGTCTATGTCAATTTGGGATGCTATTACAAAATACCATAGCCTGGGTAGATTAAACAACAGAAATGTATTGCCCACAGTTCTGGAGGCTGGAAGTCCAAGATCAAGCTGCCGGCATAGGTTCTGGTGAGAGCTGCCACGTTGCAAGCAGCTGCTTCCTCATGGCAGGAAGGGAACAAGCTACCTCTCTGGTTTCTTCTTATAAGGTCACTAATTCCAGTCATGAAGGCTTCACCCTCATGACCTAATCACCTCACAAACACCCCACCTCTTAATACCATCACATTGGAATCAGGGTTTCAACACAGGAATTTAGGGAGCACAAACATTCCGTCAATTTCACACCTCAAAGGGGAAAAGAGGAAGCTTTACCCAGAGTGGCCAACCTTGTCTATGTGATACAGATCATGTGGAAAATGGTTCCTCTGGGAGATGAGAGTATTTGAAAATAAGACTTTTTCACCTTTCTAATGCCATGTTTATTTATTATTTCATGTGTCACTCAATTAATAATGCTTTGGGTAAATCAACATTGCTAGACTGTGGGGTTACAAAGATGAGCAAGACACATTCCTGGCCTTTGAAGAACTCAGTGCCAAGACTGGGGTCAAAATCATAAATGGGCCTTATCTTCTCCTCCTACGCAGAAGAGGTGGCAGTGAGCTGCCCCACTGGTAAATGGGGAGCCTGTGCAGAGCACACAGGTGGTCCACCCACCACCACCAAGGATGCAGGGGCTGTCACACACAGACAACTGGCGGCATTTGTGGTGATAAGTCCTCCAGGGCCTGGGGATGAGGCACATTGAGAAGAATACAGCAGCAGATGGAGAAGACAGCTGGGACAACTAAGAGATAGGTTACCTGGAGAAATATGTAAACAAATGGAGCAGTTAAGGATATAACGATAAAGAGGGACAGATTCCTGAGTATTGGAAAATGTTCATATAATCATGGAAAGGGGGAAGGGTAGAAAGAATTCAGATGACGTGCACTGGAATTGGAAACATTAGCATACACTTCTAGTTTTTAGTAGGCAAACTCAAAGGTGAATATGGAAATAGCTATAGAAGTATATGTATGTATTTATGTACATTTTCTAAATTTACTGACTGAGAAGGCCTATGAGTAATGACACCTCAGCAACAATGAGCACACCAAGCACACAGATCCTGATTTCTAAACTCCATCCATCCATACAAGGAACCCAGAGCTTTGGAGAGAAATGGCTGAGGCCAGGGCTGAAGCAGGGGCAGTACAGATGTGTCTACAGCATCCTTTTGTACAAAAAATTAAGAAGTACTAAAGGCTGATGGGAACACGTCAACAGAAGACAAGAGACACCTTGAAGAAATTTGAGAATCAAAATAAATAACAATAATAAAGTACAGCCCATTGAATAGAATAGGAACCAACACATCCATGCTAATAGAATGCTGACTGTTGGAAAGGAATGATGAAATGGAGGTTTGATGGGGAGTAGGCATCAGAATACTCATAGAATATCATGGCCACAACATACTAATCAGATATCAAATGAAACATGGGAACTTTGTGCTGGAGAAACCGGACAGCCACAGCATGATCAGATGATGAAGGTTACCATCCACAGTGGCGGGAAGGGTCCACATTGTGTGACACCTGACATGAGTGCACAGCATCATTTCCAGGCAGTTCTCATTAGGGTTACATGACCTGAACCCAGTCATGAGAAAACATCAGAAGGACCCAGGCTGAAGGTCATCCAACAGAATGTAAGGTCTGTACTCCTGAAAACTTTCAAGGACACAGAAGACAGAGAAAGATTGAGTACTAAGGAACTGCTCAAGTAGGAGAAAACTTAAGAGCTATGACAACTGCATGCTGTGTGTGTTCCTGAGTCAGAAAGGAGAAAGGAGTATTGCTGGGATCCTTTGTGAAGTAGAATGGAGTCTGTAGACTGGAGAGGAGTGTTGTACTAATGCTGACTTCATGACTTGGAGGAAGCTGCAGCTTGGTTGCATGGGAGAGTGTCCTTGTTTGGTGATATACACAATGGGGTACTTAGGAGTGATGGAGCATCATGACTCACACCTGTAATCCCACTACTTGGAGAGGCCAAGGTGGGAGGATTCCTTGAGCTCAAGAGTTCGAGACCACCCTGGAAAACATGGCAAAACCCTGTCTCTAAAAAAATTTAGCCAGGTGCAGTGGTACATGCCTGTAGTCCCAGCTACTCAGGTGGCAGAGGTGGGAGGACGGCTTGAGCCCAGGAGGCAGAGGTTGCAGTGAGCCAATGCCACTGCACTACAGCCTGGGCAACAGAGAAAGCCCTGACTCAAAAAATAAAAATAAAAAAAACTGCAGCTTGCTCTCAAGTGGTCAGAAAAAGGTTCTGATAATGGGTGTGTGTATCCAGCTCAGGAGTGAGAACGAGGGAGATATGTGAGTTCTTTGTAGCATACTTGTGACTTTTAAGGCAGAATTATTTCAAAACAAATTGTTTTTAAAACATTAATAGATATCCCCAGCCCTAAAAATGCTGTATTTGTGACCTTTCTGTTCTAAGTCCCCTCATTTATGTGAATCCTATTGTGCCTTTAAGCAAACCTCCTCTCCTATTCTCCTCCCTCTGTTTGGCCCAGTGGTCAAGAAAACATAACTCGCCTTTCTCTGACTTTTCTTTATTTTAAACCTCTGCAGTCTTTCTGTAGACATTGTTAATGTGATTTCAGTTTCTAGCTTAAAGGTTTAAAACCAGCATGGTGACAAGTGTACTGCACACAGCAGGTGCTGAATAAATGTGGTTGAACCCATCTGACTAATAGAATAGCAGTAATATTAGAAATACTATTTGTATTTTGTAAACACGGCTGAATAGTAGAAATTTTAAAAACCTCAAAAATAACAAAGGAAGATATTCCTAAGTAGTAGGCAAAATAATGCATTGAAGAATATGTTCTAATTGATAATATAAATTCCGTTTATGAAACAAACATGTTTTACTCATAGGGCCTCAGCAATAGAAATGCTAACCATCATCTCATTCTATTTTAAAGCAAGTGAGTGTTATTTTTTATGCTACTGCAACATATTTATTAATGTTTAATTGAAGGTCAATGCTCATCTGTTATTCCTTAGCACATCAGTAATAAGTGACGGTTACTTGGGTGACAATAAGGAAACAGAATGAAAGAAAAATGCTTTCAACATCTATGAATAAATAATCAAATAAGCATTTATAAGCAGCAAGAAATCTTCACACATAAAGACATCCTGCTAATTAGATTCCATTCCCACTGCCTTGTTGTGTCTACAGGATGACAGAATACACAGTGTAGATCATATTCTTAGAGGCTGTGTAGCCATTCTAATTCTAAAGAGGCCTTTTAAAGCTACAAAGCAATCAACGTCTTCATAAGTCATTTTTCTTTGGTTTTTACATAATGGCCAATAAATGAAATTCATTGAGAGCTAAATATTCTAACTCCACATTACCATACACATGATGCACAGATGACCACTTTGCAGAGAATTAGACTGTAATAAAATGTATTTCAGACTAATACAGCTGAGCACAGCCGAGCCAGTCTTAGACATTTCAGAACATTGGAGTTTGTTGAGTTCATTTTCAAAAAAATCAGCCACCATTGGGACACTGAAGACTTCAAGCATAACAATCATTTTTGAGCATCTACTACATGCCCAGACCTATATGTATATTATTTCACAACAATTTGCAGAGTAAAAATACAAATGCAGAAAGTGAAATATGGAAAGTTTAAGTGATTTTTCCAAGGCCTCACAGTGAGAAAGTACCAAAGGCAGAATCTGAACTTGATCTCTTTTGGTGTCAACCTCTGGGCTTTTGCTATTACATTTCCCAAGAGCAATCCCTAAAACTATACCTGCTCCTATAGCTTCCTCAGTGACACAGGGCCTTGCCTATCTGTTTATTCTGAGTCCCTGGATACTGGGGGATCCACAAGGCAGAAACAGAGCCTCATTCAGCTCTGTCTTGCCAATAACAAGCTCAGTGCCAGGCATGCAACAGCCAATGGTAAATGCTGAATAAATAAATGAATGGGGCTGGGCACAGTGGCTCATGCCTGTAATCCCAGCACTTTGAGAGGGCAAGGCAGGAGAATCACTTGAACTGAGGAGTTCAAGACCAGACTGGGAAACATAGCAAAACCTCATTTCTACAAAAAAATACAAGAAAGTAGCCAAGCGCAATGGCACATGCCTGTAGTCTCAGCTACTCAGGAGGTTGAGGTGGGAGGATGTCTTGAGCCCAGGAGACAGAGGTTGCAGTGAGCCAATATCACACCATTGCACTCCAGCCTGGGCAACAAAGCCAGATCCTGACTCAAAAAAATTAAAAAATAAAAATAAAGTAAATGAATGAATAAATGTTTCAGTTTGGATGAGGAATAAGATAAGCATAGAAAATAGCAACAATTTTATGAGCACTGCTATGTGCCAAGTACATTGCTACATGTCAATCATTTTATCCTTACAATGATCCCATCAGAGAGTGGTTTCTCCCACTTTGGAAATGAAAGACAGAAGCTTATAGAAAGTTTGAGTTATTTTTCAAAATTAGTCACACAACTACGTGGATTCAGAAATAAAGCCAAGGTCTGTCTGACTTCAAAACCTATGTTCTTAACTTCTGTGTTCTTTCTACAGGAAAGAGTCTATCCTTTCACTGTGACCTATTTGGAAATACATATTTGCATGCTTTATACATATGCAAACTATTCTATCAACTCATTTTCCACCGTGTCTACTTCTTTCCCATAGGAAGTATTCAGTAGCCAATAGAAGCAAATGAAAAACTCACAAAAAATGGAAACAGTCTCAGATACAGTTCTAGGGGAATGGTTAAGTAAATTATGGTATATCCACTCATGGAATGGTATGCAAGTAAGTCAAAGAACAATTAGGAAAACAGGAAATATTTTAATATTACAAGATAAATCAGGATACAAAACTATGTGTACATATTATCTGTACTTTTTATTAAAAGTATGTTTTTTAAAAAGTCCTGAGAAGAACTAAGAGTTTTGGCAATCAATCAGTCAGTGTGATTATGAGTGACTTTATCTCAATTTCTCCACTTACAAAGCCAGCTACAAAATTTGAGCTGTTTATTGTTTAGAAAATTATTGTATTATTAAAATAACCTACAGGTTACTGATGCTACTCTTAGATTTTTGCATAAAAATGGATTTGGTTTCCTCAAATTCTTAATGCTAAACAGCTCAGGGTAAGCTTGGTTTCCATAGCTCATAGATCTTTTCAGTGAACACCAAAAAGGATTTTAGATATGTTGTATTTTAAGCTTGCCAATGTATGGAAAGAAGACTGGGAAATCATTTTGTTGTGATATGAAAGGCAAACAAACCTCTGGAGATGATACAAACATTTTGGAAGACAAGCAATAATTTAAATGTGATATTTGCCCACTCAGCACTTAGCCTATTGCCTTGTTCTTGATATATATTTGTTGCTTTGCTGACACATTTCAGTGGGATATGTGGTTTTGAAGCAAGTGTTCTTCCCCAGCAAGAATTTGCCGAGTAAACTAGTTAAGTTGTGAACGACTAAAATAGGAAAAGTACTTACACCAGGTCTTGGATGTGTCATATGACTGGCAAGCTCTGGCAAGCTCGTGTGTGTGTGTGTGTGTGTGAGAGAGAGAGAGAGAGAGAGAAAGAGAGAGAGAGAGACAGAGACAGAGAGAACATATTCTGTTAATAGGCCTTGCAAACAATGCTTAACATTCCAGTTTACAGACAACACAGAAAACACAAAATTTCTCAGGATCACAAGCTTCTGAAGAAACAGCTTGATTATGAGCCCCTCCAAAATACTCATTGCCCCAGCACTTCAAACAGACTCACAATAAAATGTTCTTTCACCAAATGTCAATAATCAGATGTCCCATAGAAGTAAATGACCAACTGAATTCCTACTTTTCATTAAACCCTCAGATTTTCAGAACTATATACTGTTTCTACAAGTATGCTTTCACAGATGCTATGGAAAAGTAAATCACTTATATATGTGGTCCAAGCTCATCGTTTAGACTCAGGGATGGAGGCGTCTTCACTCACAACTGTCCAGGGCAAGAGAAATAAGTTTGTCTACTTCTGTTTAAGAGCAACAGAAACTGCTAACAAACACTCCCACCATCACCACCACCACCACCCCCACCATCACCACCACCAGTCACGTCATCATCATCGCCATTCTTACTACCCCCACTTCAGCCATCATCACCACCAGTACCCCAACCACCACCACTTTTACCATCATCAGCCCTCAATCACCACCACCCCTACCATCACATATCACCATGACTCATAGCACCACTACTCACAGTACCACCACCACTCCCACAGTCACCATCACCACTACTACCCCTATGACTTCTCTCACCACTACCACTACCACGACTCCCACCATCACCAGCACTGCCACAATCACCACCACTCCTATCATTACCACCAATTCTACAATCACCACCATCACCATCACTCCAACAACCTCCACCATCACCACTTCCATAGTCACCGCTACTCCTACAATCACCACCACCACTCACTACCACTACCAACACTCCTACTATAAGCACCACCATCCCCACCATCACCAACAACACCTCTACCATCACCACCACTCCTACCATCACTATCACTCTTACCCTCACCACCAACCCTCCTACCATCACCACCACTCCTACCATCACTACCACAATCACTCCTACCACAACTACCACCACCACTCCTACCACTACCACCATCACCAACAACTCTGCTACAACCACCACCACTCCTACCATCACCACCACCACTCCTTTAACCACTACCACTGCTTCTACCATTACCACCACTACCACTCCTACCACAATGATTACCACCACTCCTACCACTACCACCATCACCAACAACACTGCTACAACCACCAGCACTCCTACAGTCACCACCACCACTCCTATCACCACTACCACCACTTCTACCATCACCTCCACTGCCACTGTTTCGTTCTTACACCACCACCTCCACTCTCATCTGTACTATCATCAGCACCACAACTACTGCTATTATCACCTCCACTAGCAGCCCAATCACTATCAGCACCATCACAATACTACTATCATGGCTATCACCTCTACTTATTAGTAGAAAGAGCAAACTATCCAACTTTCTACCTGTTTATTAAGATATGTGCATTGAAAGCACTTACTGGAGAAAGAGGAACATTCCTTACATCACATCCAAGTAGCTATAATACAAAGAACCCAATGGAAATAGCAAAAGACAAAATTCCACTCAGCCACACAATGAAAAACATCAAAAAGGACACACATCGAAATATTAATGGTGGCCATCTCTACAAAGGATCTCTACAAAGGATATTTTTCTTTTATTTATACTGTATATCTGAATGCCTACATATTTTTATAATGATTATGCATTGTTTAAATAATTTTTTTAATTTCTAGTTTCAGAAATGAAAGATAATTTCCAACTGGTATCTACAGGCATTTCTAAGTAGAATTCTGCCTGGGATCGATTTGCGTAACTTATGAAGTCAAAGAGAGCTGGGTCTGAATTCCTGCTGGGGCACTTCTCATCTTGGTGACCTTTCTGATCAATACACTAGATACAAGGTTGTGAAAAAATTTATGATGTGATGTATTTCCATAGCCCCAGGCACACAGATGGCTAGTTAACATTATGTGCCAAGCCTTGTTGTGCTATCAAACTCAACTGTAAAGTATGCATCCACCCACCTTTTTCATGTAGCCTTCAAGTCAATACAACCTTGAAGAGTCCTCATGATGGTGGAGGGCAAGAGAGGACTTTATGGCTGAGCAGGGGTCCAAGGTATTGATACTATAGGGTCAGAATTTAAGAGCATGAGTTCTGAAGAAGCTCCTTCAGGCCTGTCTCAGGCCAAGCCCTAACTTTACTCTTTACTAGCTGCATAATCTTGAACAAGTCAGAATCTTTCTAAGATTCAGTCTCCTTGACAGTAAAAGGGACAGTGAAACTAGATCTACCTTGTGACTTCATTGTAACTGTTGAGAGCAGAGTGCTTGGCTCAGTGTTTGCATACTGTCAGAAAGAGCCATTGCCATGGGTGTGAGGCAGGGGAAGAAATATTCCATTTAAAGACCCTTTATAAGTCAACTTGCTAAAAGTATGCTCAAATAGAATATGTGCTAAGAAAGTAGCTTTTGGAAAAAATGGAATAGACTAGATGTCTTGGTGGCACTTCCCAGTTAATTTGGAAATATTGTAAAATTCACAGCTCTTTCAGTGCACAAAATTAACATAACCTTGATATATTAATAAAAATACAACAAAGTATTAAGAATGATACAGAGGTAAGTGGTGGGGCTCGGACATCAGGCCTAATTGAGGACTAGTTAAAACAGGGAGGTAATGGAAACACCTTTTCAAAGACACGCCCATCGCACCATGTCAGTTTACCATTGCCATGGCAACACCTGAGAGTTTCTGCCCCTTTCCATGGCAATGATCCAACAATGCAGAAGTTACCACCCTCTTCCTAGAAATTTTTGCATGAACTACTCATTAATTTGCACGTAATTAAAAGTGGGTATAAATATTACTGCAGAACTGCCTTTGAGCTGCAGGAGCAGTCACAGAGCTATAACACTGCTCCTTCGACAAAGTTGTTTTCTTCTACCACCGTCTTGCCCTTGAATACTTTCCTGGGCAAAGCCAAGAACCCTCATGGGCTAAGCCCTGATTTGGGGCTTGCCTTCCTCGCATCAATACTGCCTAAAAACAGGGATACAACAGAATATCCTTTCAAGGTCCCTTCTTAATCCTTAAAATATTAGAGTGGGATTCAGGAACCCAAGCCTGGAACCCAGAACCTCCATTTTTCCATTTTGGGTTATACAGGGAAATGTGATAGATCAGACCTACACACAAAACTGTGATTTTTTTTTTTTTGGCATTTAAAAATATGTAAACTCTGAAAAAGAAACTCTTATTTAAAATGTAATGGCAGGCTCTCCTACATTAAAAAAAATTTATGCCATATTCTTCATTTTAATTGAATTTAGACATATGTTCAGTCATCACCAAAATGAGTTAATTACTTAGGCTAGGACCAACTCACTTAGCAATCTAGGTGCATTTAAATGACCAATTTTGTGTACTGGATATTGAAGTTTATTAGGTATAGTCTAACTAAGAGAGAAATCAAAAGAAGAATTCTTTATAGCATACTATCAAATCCTACCCCCACCTACCAACAAGACCATGGAAAATTTCTGGCAGACAATCATCCAACTTGTACATTCAGCCAGTGGTTCTTGGGCCAATTCCATATTAATAGTAACTTCGTAGAAACTGCACTATTGAAAAATTTTTATTGGGTGCTATGTTCACTAACTATTTGGGTCACAGGATCAATAGAAGCCCAAACCTCAGCATCGCACAATATACCCTTATAACAAACCTGCACAACACCTACCCCTGAATCTAAAATTTAAAAATAAAAAATAAGAAAAAAGGTTAATGTGACTGGCTGCAGGAATGTGGGGAAAAAATAAAATCCAAATAGTCACTTTTTTAGTTTCTCCTTCATGGGCTTCTTTATCCTTCTCCATGTCTACAAAGGGTTTTGGACCATTTAATAGATTGGTGTACCTCTTGGACACTGCAAACACTATTGGCACTGAGGCTATTTTTGGAAACATACAAATGAGTGAATTCAAATGCCATTCATTATTTCTCTCTATTGGTTTTTTGTTGCAGTCAGTGTTCACTATTAAACTGGACATGGCATTTAATTCGTTCCTATGAATAGATTTTTCACGAGTAATTTGCTCTGCTGGTGTTTTCACAAAAAATTAGCTAGACATATCTGCTTGTCAGTGCTCAAAGACCACAGGCTCCCTCACCCTTTTAACAGTAATCGCTGCAGCCTGTAATCTTTTAAGACATAATTGGTTTTTTGCAGAATATTTTTCAGCACATCCATCTCTAATGGAATTCAGAGTATCAGGGGAGCACTACTGAGCAACCACCATCATCATTATTTTTTAAAATATAATGCAAACCACATTGATGTGTATACCGCTTTCTGGAATGGACCAAATGGAACACACCGATGTTAGGCCCAAAGCCAAGAGGGTTGTACAAAATTGGTCTCTGGCTAGTGACATGGCAGCAGGAACAGCTTAAATTCTTTGAGTGACGTAAAGGTATCAAGATACAACAGCTAGTCAAAAAAAAAAAAAAAAAAGCCTAGAAAATTAAATAAAATATTTCCACTAGCCTGAATTATTCCAATTTGGATGAAATACAATCAGAAGGCATAAAGCATGCTAGAATATTAGTTTCTTGGAACAAAGAAGAATTACGCTATTTTCTTTTGGCTGAAGAACAGCAATACAAATAAAACAGTGACCTTCAATTCAAAGGCGATGTTAATAGAGAGAAATCACAAAACAGCAGTCAATGATAAGAATAACTAATAAACAGCAATGCTTCTAGCACACTGTGAACCTGCATCTGTACTGGACTCAAGCATGCCTCTATAAATACTAAGGAGAAGCTGAAAGATACACTGCAGAAGGCTCTGCAGGACACATCTTGAAGTCCCTTCTCAAACTCCTCAGATGCCATGCAGATTTTAGAAATCAAACTTAGTTAAATGGGAACGTTTTCCAGAGCAAAAATGCAATTGTAACAGAATGCAGATGGAAGACAGACCTCAGGTCCTTGGTAGAACCAACAAAGTTCACATGTGGTTTCATATGTCAAGCAGTCGCACCCTTGGCCATTTGGCTCTTCACTGGTTAAGTATATTACTCCAAGGATAGAGCTCCAAGACCCGTGAGCTTCAAAAATAAGAGTAGTTGGCAGCTCAATGACTCTTACTAGGCATTAAAGTCTAACTCCCAGACCCACATGGGAACTCCTGGTAGGTGCTGTCCAGGAGCATGAGGACTACGCCAGAAGCCCCTGAAGACAGCAGGCGATGTGCCTTGTTGGTGGCTGCCTCCCCAGTACCTACTGAACTGTGTGCTGTAAAAGGCACTTAAGCTTTCTAAAATGAGTGAGGAGACAGTCTCACTTTAACAAGAAACATTCTCGTTAGGCACTCTCAAAAAACAAAATCTTGGCTTTATCATCCTTTAAGCTAGCATCTTGAAGATAAACATCATAGATTGCACAAAACGTGATCCTAAAGATAAACGTCCTAAGATGTATAAAATGATCAAGTAAATACTGTAAAGGGAGGCAGCATGATTCCCATCTTTGTATGAAATCCTCTAGTATACAAAGAAAATCAAGCTTTAAAAATGATTTATTGTATCATACACTCAATGTAAGGTTAAAAAATGATTATCTGCTTAAGGGTCAGGAGACACAGATTTTAGTTTTGGATTCATTCTAAACAATCTTGTAATATAATTTTAGGGTTTTTTTTTTTTTACCATGCCCCTACCGCCCCTCCTTTTTTTTAGACAGAGTCTCACTCTGTCACCCAGGCTGGAGTGTGGTGGTGCAATCATAGCTCACTGCAGCCCTGAATTCCTGGGCTCAAGCGATCCTCCCACCTCAGCCTCCCAAAGCACTAAGATTACAAGGTGTGACTCACCTCCACACCAGGCCCTATTTAACCCTCTAAGAGCCAATTTACTCATCTCGCATATGAGAAATAACACTAGAGCAACTCGTGCAACCAGATGATTGTAAAAGAATCCCTGTGAAGAGTTTTTAAAAATACAAGTAGAAGAGTTGTTACAAAAGCAACAATGATTCCAAGAGATTGCTGTCATGATTTAATTGCTTCTTGATTCTGATTTAATTCTACTCAAGGGGCATCTTTCTGAAACTCAGTCTATACTCAATGTAGCCCAACACCTAGAGGACTGTCAAATAGAGGAGTTAATGGTCAGTCTTGCCCAGTGCTTACTTCTTCAAAATGTACAATGTCCATCCCACCCCCTTTTCTAACTCGCTCTCTGTCCTCCATTCACACACGTAGGACATGCAGCACAGCCTCCCTTAGGTCCCCAGGAATCAGTGGTTCTGAACCACTTGGAAGTCATAAAGCCCTCTGAGGAATACCAGGACAGGCTGATATACTAAATTCTATCTTATGCACTCACTAGCAAAAATATCAGTAACAGAAAATAAGAATCCATTATAGGGGTGCAACATAAAATACAGTGAGAATCACAGGCATCCGTGAAAAATAAAAGGAAAAGAAAACAAGCTGTAACACAAGAGATGATAGAGAGTTCCTGAGTATTCCACAGATAATCATTTGCTATGATTTCATCCATTTTATTATCTTGCAGACACCTGAATACAAGCAGGAGCAGGCATGGAGGTGCACGTGTTTTAAGAAAAGAATTAGAATATTGCTAACTACCAGGTACTAACTGCATTACTATGCCAGCCTTACTACAAGGTTGATTCTATTAGCTTGAGAGCCCTCTCTTAATGAGTAATCCTGAATAGTTATCCTGAATAATTACACACCAGATTCTTTCAGGGGTGGGTAAAATCTCACTGCTAACCCCTATTTCTTAATCACAGGCTAAGAGAGAGAGTCCAGGGATGTGATTATGGATATGATATTTCTAGAAAGACGATGCAATCCATCCATCTCTCTGCTCTTGGTATTCTAAAACCACTTCCTGAATTAAGACAGAGCAGTTAAGTGGCATACCATGGAAACAGATCATGTGGCTACCTATAAAACTGCCTTTGCCCAAACCCGTTTTAGAGTTATACTATGAATTTATAAGAACTGGCCCCTGTTGCATCAACCTTTTTTGAGAATACTGTCTTTTACATTATGTAGGGAGGGAATACAGCTCTTCTTCCCTACCCTTAGGTATCCATGAGGAGGGCTTTTCCCTGTTATCCCCCTACTTTCATCTGTCCAGGGAGACACAGTGAATTTCCCCACTGGTAAACTGGGACATAAGACTCAGCGTGTGTAGTTCAGCGCTTCCTCTCTCCCTCCTTGGTGGAGGCCAGGTGACCTTGGGCAGCACTCATTTGCTCTGCTTCTCCAGGAACTCAGGTTTACAAGGCCACATCTCAAAAAAAAAAAAAAAAAAAAAAAAAAAGATGCCTGCAGCTCATTCCTGCCCACAGCTGCATGGCCAATTCTTGTTCTAGGGTTTGGCATTAGGAAGCCCATTGTTGCCATATACCCAAGCCACATTCTATGTTAGTGTTATCAGGAATAATGCTGATATGTAGATTTCCATCTTCTTCATGCCTTCATGTTCTCTTGCACTTGGTTCATAACATGGAAAAGCAAAATGTTATTTTGGGGCTGTGCCTGTTATTAAGCTATTGTCTCCCCCGTCCAAATGCATCTTTTTATCTTCTGTTTTGTGATGCTGGGGCTGGACCTCTGTAGACCAACCACATTTCTGACTTTGCTGCCAGCTCCAAAGAGACTCCAAGGCTGGAAGAGAAAAGGAGATGTGCTCCTTCCTGTCCGTGCCCTGCTTTCAGCTTCCTGCTCCTACTTACCACTCCCTAACAATGCTAGGCTACAGCATTTCAGTGTGCAGTTTCTCCAGCACTCATAGGACCAGTCTCATTCCCTCAAAGACACCACCCCTGAGACCAGCCAGTGTCACCCTCTAGGGCATATGGACCCAATTCTGTAGTGCCTTCAGCCAGCTCAGGCAACACCAACTGAACTTTTCTCAGCAAACCAAGAAAATACCAACAATATAGGAGAGGCAAGCCCCCAAATGGGCTTATCCCAGGAAGGTTCTTGGTTTCACCCAGGAAAGAATTCAAGGGCAAACTAGTGTTGTTAGACAGCGATCATCTTTAATAAAGGGTACTGCTCCTTACAGAGCAGAGCTAATTCACAGGCAGTGTGCACAGAGTCAGCAATATATGGGCTCTGGGGAACTGTGTTTATACCCACTTTCAATTTCATGCAAATTAAGAGGTGGGCTAATGCAAATTGAGGGGTGGGTTATTTAGAACTTTCTGGGAAAAGGGCAGTAACTTCCGGGTTGTCGCCGTGGCATTTGTAAACTGTTATGGGGCTGGCGGGATGTCTTATGCTAATGAGCAATGAAGGCCGCTAGGGATGGCTTTTGTCGCCATCTGCTGGTTCGCACCAGTTTCTTCATTTTACCCTGTCTGGACCAGATCCTGTTTGGGTCAGCAGGGTTGTGAACAGAAAACAAGTTCTGCCAGTTTCCCACCTAACCACCATTATTCCAGGATGTATTCTGTGGGTGTATTCTGTGGGGGCAGAACATGAGAATCACTGGGGCTGATCATCAAGAGGGACTCGGGCATCCCCATGAAGCCTGATCACTGGGGACGTCCCTGTGGTTGATGCAGAGTAATGGCTGACTCCCCAATCCCACTTCCACATAACCATAACGCTCTCTGTGGTAACACAGAGTCATAACAGGCCACGAGGGAGTGACTCACTGATCCTGGAAACAGACAGTGACCCTGTAGACCCTGGGGAATCTCCTATAGTGACGGAGACAACAAAGACCACTAATGGATGTGAACCGAATCCTGTACAGAAAGCCAACAGTACCTGGTTAAATGGGAGTTGGACTTTTCATTTGTAACTACAAAGCTATGCTAGATACTTGGCCCTCAGAACCACCCTGACAACTACCCTAACCAAATGACAGTGACACTTGAGGATGTAAAATAACCATTGAGAACCTTCCCTTCTTGGGGAGAGGTGGAATTATTCAGATTAATGCCAAAACTTGAGTGGAGATAGGCCACAGTGAAGAATAAAATACACAGAGCACCTCACTGTTTAAGGACAGACTCTGAAGCCAGGTCTCTTACTGAAGACTGCTAAGATTAGGAATTCCAGGAAAACTTTGCCCCTGTGTCTATACACAGATGAAGAAATGAAGGAAGAAGAAAAGAGAGACTGTCTTTGGGGGAAGAGCTAGACTCAAGGCACTGTGACAACTCTTTCCCTCCCCTCTCCTGCAGGATGGGGGTTATTGCATGCTGTTTCCCTCCCCTGGGTCAAGGGTTTCAAGATAATCACCTTGAAGTTTGGGGATGTCTACAAGAAGGGTAAACTGTTATTGCATTTGGGGCTAAGTGTTCGCAGCATTCTAGAACCCACAGGCCACTTCACTGCCATCTTCAAACATAGTAGCAAGTCCTCAGGAAGAAATCAGGGTGATAGAGTCAGGATTATGGAAAAGGCTCTCCTAGAGCCCCCTTGTTTCATGAAAAACCAGGACTTCTAGGTCCCCAAGGACCCAAGCAGGCAGGCAGGGCCCCTGGGCATCCCAAGAGACAGCCCAGGGAAACAGCCCTGCACCCATTCCCCCACAGAGGATATGCCAATTGAGCGTGCAAAGCCAAATGAAGTGCCAAGGCAATTGTGCAAAATACTGATCCAATCCATTAGCAGGTGACAATATCCATTTAAAGGATGAAAACCAACATTCACTTTTAATGAACTAGACTAAAACAAATACAATATCAGAATGGGCTGCATTTTTGTTCTATGTATACATAGGGTCATGGTATGTTTCCTTCCTGGAGTCACCATCACAAACTGAAAACCACTGACCTATAGGGAATTAACTGTCCAGACAATGGGCTGCAGATGTGGCTGCAGAAAGGGTTGCAGAAGTCTGTCTGCCAGGGAAGGGAAGGAGAGATGAATGGAAGACTGAGTTTGAGAATAACATTAACAGTGGCTGAAAGTGTAATAATCCCATTGATGAGATAAAAATCACCAGAGCAGACTGTTAGAAAACAGAATAGGACCAATATTTTAAAATGTGTGCTCCGGACAGATCACTAGAGGAGTCTGATATGACAGACAGACATGCTATATGAAATTTAATCTTTGATATAACCAAGAGACTGCACAGAAAGAATAACAATCACTTAAACCGGACCAGAAATAAGCACTGTACAAAGAGTAAGTCCATGGCCAGTGCACGTGGTCACACAGCAACAATTCTGGAAGCAAGGGGAGAAGATTGTCACCATTCTACAGACCTGAGTTTACAGGTGTTCCTGCAGGGACTTCCTGCCCCGAAGTTCTGCCTGCAGTTATAGTTGACCCTTGAACAACACAGGTTTTAACATGCAAGTCCCCTTGTAGGCAGACTTTTTTTCAATAAATACAGTCTGTACCAGTGGCTTCCAGATCCTTAATCAAACATGGATCAAAAATACAGCATTCACCAAATGTAAAACCTGTAGATACACAGGGCCGACTTCTCGTATCCACTGACAACAAGACTTGAGTACAGGTGGATTTTGGTATCCATAGGCATCCTGGAATTAATCCCCCACGGACACCAAGTGACAACTGTAGTACATATTGCCACCAAGGGGAGAATGATTCCTTCCTAATGATCCTAAAGGCCCCTGAAGTTTAATTCCCGTAACTGACATTAATCATAGCATATTTTTTCATTTGCTTTTGGGGTGGTTTTTTTACCCCTACAAAAATCTAATTGTTCAAACACAGGACAACAGCGGTTTTTCATGCCATGACAGGGGACTGGGAAATGCATGGGAGAAATGATACAGTGGGCAGAAATGCCCGCTTGATTTTTTTCAAGCCCATGGCCAGCATTCAAACAGCTGCTACCGCAAAATAATTTAAAAAGGGAGGGAAACCTGATGCTACCCTTTTCATAAATGAGCACATTCTTCCACGCAGGTCCTCTTTTTCTTTTCATGATGTCTAAAGAAGTCATGGTCTACGATGTGTGGATATCTATTTGTCTTGCTTTGTTTAAATTTGGGAAGTTGCATTAATAGGAGTTTGGTTCAGGATGTTGAGGCTTTCATGGTGGATCCAAAGCAATTGGTTCCAGCTGCCACAGAGAAAATGAATACCTCTGAGTGGAATGGACACAGAATAACATCCTTGACTGAGACCAACAGTGTTTGAAGCACTGCGTGTTTATGCTGGAGACACGTGTGCCAGTGTGGATAAGTAGAAAGATCTATTTCATAAAGCAGTCCAGGCAGAGCTGTCCTCATTCTGTGGAACTCCGTTTATATCAAATACCATGGTCATCCAGGTTAAACACTTCTAGCATACTGTGGTTTTTACTCAAAAGCCAAACTTCTATAAAACATGAAAAAGAAACCTGGATTTGGGAGAAATATCTTCCTTTCTCTCAACAATAGTTTCTAAATATCTGAGAAATCATTTTTTAAATTAAGGCAGTGCTTTTCAAGTATTTTTGTTTACTTCTTGATTTTTTTTCATTGTTTGTTTTCCTTTCTCTTTTTAGCCACAGAGCCCTTTTTGAGATGAAATCTCACTGGACTAATAACAGATAGAAACTGAAGTACTCTGGATGGAGCCTTCCTTTCAGCCTCCCTAAGGCATCTCTGAGGCTCCTCAGAACAGCACAGCCTTCTGTTGTTCTGAAGAGAATACATGGATCCAAAAATGTTGAAGAGCTGTAAATATTGCCAACGCCAAGTTGCCAAGTTTTTGTTGCTTCCCCAAGTCCATATGATACAAGTGAACATATCATTGTATAAGGTCTTTAAGAAAAATAAAAGATTTACATATTTTGATCCAGTTTTGAAATTTCTGATTTCATAAATATGCATCAAATATTAATCTCTGCCAGATTTACTTATGGGAGCATGAAGCCAAATCCTCAACTGTGGTAATAAGGATTTTATTAGAATTCTAACTTTCCAGAGTATATTTTTAAATATTGTCTTCTAATTTTTTTCTCTCCTAAAAACTTTTTTTCCCATCTGTAGTGTGGAAAAGAATAAAAAGCAGATAACATTATCCATAATACTCCAACCAGGGACAGCCTTAGTTAATATGTTGACATAGTTCCTTTCAATCAGCACAGTTTTTATATGTAGTATTTCCTCTATTTCTCACATCAGCCCAGCAAGGTAGGGAGAGCTAATGTTATTGTCCTCATTTGGCAGATGAGGACATCATTTCTCACATCAGGAGAGACCTGGCTCTGGAAAAAAGCTGGGGAAAGTACCAGAATGGCATGCCCATTTTCCATTGTCAATTTTCATGATCCGCACCCACAGTTGCTGTTCACCCTGAATGAAAATGTAACCCTTCCACTGATTTCCTGCAGAGGTAAAGTAACTTACCTGTGGCTATCAATGCAGTCAATGTCAGAACTAGGTATGCAACCTGAGGTGACTGGTAGCTGTTTCCTGCAGCAAACCTGGAAACTAAACCACAACGCACTCCCTGCCTGCTGCTCAGAACCACTTCTGCCCTGTGTCTATCTGGGAGAAGGAACAAACTTGTGAACTTCACATCTTAGCCCTCATGCAGAAAAGCCGCAAGGGAAAAAAAATCACCCAATGGTAGAAAACTAAAAGAAAGTCAAGTTTAGGGAATGGCAAAAACGAAGCATTAGACAAGCTGAGAAGAGGCCGAGCGTGGTGGCTCATACCTGTAATCCCAGCACTTTGAGAGGCCAAGGTGGGAGGACTGCTTGGGGCCAGGCGTTCAAGACCAGCCTACACAACATAGTGAGACCCCGTCTTTGCAAAAAGTTTTTTAAATTAGCCAAGTGTGGTGGCATGTGCCTGTAATCCCAGCTACTTGAGAGGCTGAGACAGGAGGATCGCTTGAGCTCAGTAATTTGAGGCAGCCGTGAGCTGTGATCGTGCCACTGCACTCCAGCCTGAACAAGAAAGCAAGACCCTATTTTAAAAAAAAAAAAAAATTAAAAAGAGAAAAGAAGAAAACATCCTGTGGTAAAGGCAAAGAGAAGAGGAAGAGAGCTAACAAAGAAAAGTCAAAAGACCATAGTGGGGTACGTGCAAGTAACCAAGTCCTTGGCAATGAAAAGTCATTACGAGCAAATCTCACTTCACAATAAACTCCCAGAGGAACTAATTACACTAAATGTTCTGGCCGTGACTTAGGGAGCAGTCATCTCTAAGGCACCCTTGGGTATATGGAAGTTGCCACGTTCTGTAGCAAACAGGGGCTGCTTCAGTGTCTAGCTCCTGTCAGGTTAGTGTACTATCAAGCCTGTCAATTGCAACTTATTTTGTGTTGTGAGACAAGTTGGCACATTATATAAAGGTCAAGTGGAAAACTGTCCTTTCTGCTACATCGCTGTCATCCGCTACTAAAGGTCATTCCGCCCAATACAGGGCTGTGACGGAAAATAACTTTGTTTGTCTACTGTGACATATGAAAAGTCCCTCTGCTCTGAGCTTTCTGGTTTCCCTTTACTCTCAAAAGGCATCAAATTAGGTGTACTAAGGTTACCTAAGAAAATAATCAGTTCACAAATAAATTTGAATGAAAAAACACAAAGAGATTAAAAAACCTACCTCTAGCAGATCTAAAATATCTAAATATTTTACTGGTGAGTATAATTTAACAAATATTCACTCTGAATGATATATAACCCAAATATTTAGCATGTCCCATCTCATTTAATGCTCTAAACAACCCTATTATCCAATTTTATAGGTAGGAAAAATAGAGCTTAGAAAGAGTAATTTGTCCAAGATTATACAGCTAGCAAATGGCAGAATTAAACTTTGCAGTCAGGTTTTTAATGAGGTTGACCTGAAAAGTGCTTAATACTTTATAATTCTATTGTTAGTAGAATTGTCAGCTATTAATAACATAATAGTGATAATAAGATGATAAGTGATAATAAGATGAATTCACTTGTTTATCCAACAACCACTCTTGAGAGGCTACTTTCACCAGGCACTATGCTAAGTGCTGGGGATAAAAAGTTAAAATGAGAAAGGGTCTCTTTATTTCCCCAGGAAGTTTACAGTTTGGCCAAGGGGACAGCCAATAGCTATACTAAAACTCAGCATGTACGAGGATAGAGAAATATATCAAGCACTCAAAAGAAAGGGGCACTGAAACCAGATCTTTTTTGTTTTTTGGAGACAGAGTCTTGCTCTTTTCACCCAGGCTGGAGTGCAGTGGTGTGATCATAGTTCACTGCAGCCTCAACCTCCTGGGCTTAAGCAATCCTCCAGCCTCAGCCTCCCACATAGCTGGGACTACAGGTGCACAGAACCATGTCTGGCTAATTTTTTGTAGACATGGGGTTCTGCTATTTGCCCAGGGTGGTGTAGAACTCCTGGCCTCAAGTCCTCCCACCTCAGCCTTCTAAAAAGCTAGGAATATAGCATGAGCCACTATGAACAACAAGAAACCAAGTCTGGATAACTTAGTAGGAGAAGGAAGTAGTAAGTGCAGGCAGTTACTAAACAGTGGATGAGGCAGTACACCTTCGGAAACTACTGAGGAACTAACGAGAAAGTTGTTTGAAGTGGGGAAGGAACGACAAGAACTGAAGTTAGAAAGCTAAGCAAGGACCAGGGAAAGAAGCTGGTTATGGCAGGCCATATTCAACACTTGTCCTGATAGTGACGTTAGTCACGTGGAGAGATGAAGTAGAAAAGCAATCGTAAATGAGTTTTAGAAAGAAGGCTGGTTACAACATGAAGGATGATTGCAGAGGGACTGAAGGATGACTGAAGAATGATTTGGAGGGGGTGAAAATAGAAATCAAGGACCCATTAAGAGACAAGTGTGTGTGTCCAAACAAAACTTACGAGATCAAAGGACAGAAGGAAGAGATCCTTAGGAGATAAAATCAAAAAGATGTAGTGGCTCATGTCCCGGGAGAGCTGAAAGTCCACAATAACCCCAGGCTTTTTTTGCTTGACTTGCCATTCATTGTAATAGAGGATATAGCAAGAGGAGCTGGGCTGAGATGTAACAAAGATCAGGAACTTCTAGAGAGAAGGTGGGATCTTAGGTTGGACATTCTATACAATAGTATTGGAAAATAAAATTATGCCATGAATCCAATTCTTTTTTCTTATTAATGAAGAGATTTGGCTGTCAAAAAACAAATGGACAATGAAAACAATTCTCACACTCTGACAAGCAGGCAAATGAAGTAAGGAGGTCATAGAACTGTCTAATGTGTTCATAAAACACATAGAATTTTTGAATGGTGTTCTCTCTATGGGATTTGGAGACTTTGGGCAATAAGAAGATTGCTGTGGTGATCTCTCTTCCTCACTGCTGCTTATTTTACAACTCCATCAGTCCCTACTCTAAACACATGGCCCTTGCCACCTTGACCCTCTTGATTTACCTTTCCTCATCGACAAGCAAGACTGAAATGGCCAATGCAGGACCCCACGCTGATGGCTCAGTGAGACAGAGCCAGCAGAGGGAGGCGGGCCTCAGCTTTTCTGACCGGTTCAAACTGTAACAAGGCTCCAGACTCCAGATCATACACAATCAGCCTAGAGACCCCCAGCTGCCACTACCAGCACCAGAGCAAAAAGAATACTTCCTCCTATAACTTTCTGGTAATTCCTCCTATAACTACCAGCACCAAAGCAGAAAAGAATAATTCCTCCTATAACCTAATCATGAGATACCCTTTGGTCCTGCCAGGGGCCTGCCTTCCTCCAACTGAAGACCTTGATAAACCTTCAAATATTTATATACCATAAAGGTTTGTATTTCCAAGACTTGCAAGAAACTTATTCAAATTTCCCTAGAGAATTTTTTTTTTAATGGGCCACAATTCCTCTCCCAAAGACAGGGCCTCTAGAGCTGCTGATGCATTCACACCATGCTTTGAAGCCCTCGTTGACTTGGGAATAGGAGCTGGGCCAAGCGATAGGATGAGAGAACAGCCAAAGACAGGCTGCAGAGCTTGCTAAATCTGGAAGGAACCGCCACTCAAGATTTCCTTCTGGCATGCCTCTCTGCCATCGAGAACGTGTTGGTAGTGGATTTGATGTTGATTTTTTATTAGACAGGATGCAAGATTTAATTAAGTGCCCGGAGAGTTTATACAAACAAATTAGCTGTCCACTCCATCACCCAGAGCAAGGAGTTCCGAGAAGAAGGACAGGCATCATCTCATTGCCATTATGCAGAGGAAATGGACTCCATGTTTGTAAATGACCATTTTAAATGGAAAAATTAAATAGTTACCTGAGAATTACACCTTTGCCTTCTCTGCCCATGAGGGTGAAGGTCACAAAACAGCAAAGGCCCACAGAAAAATAATCAGAAGACAGCTTTCAATTTCTCTTTCTTCAGCCTAGTCTTTAGTATTCCATGTATGTCCCATTTTCCTCTTTCCCCTTTCCTTTTTTTTTTTCCTTCCACTCTCAAAAGCAGGATTGCCAGTTCTTTCAAAGCCCAAGCAGGGTTTCAATTTCATTTTCTCAATGTCATCCAATGTCATGCAACAAAGCATCAGGCAGAAAATGAGAGATTCAAGGTCATGAAATTTAGACTGCAGAGAAAAAAAAAACTAGTTTGCCATAGGAAGATGTGAAGAGTAGTCAAGCTTTAAATGCTTCATTATAATTTGCATGTTTTAATATATATTGCTTTACTTCATTTCCAATTTTTTTTTTTTTTTTTTTTTTTTGCAGATTGAAAGAAATCAGGCTATGTGCAAATAAGCTTCTTATTGCCAAATAGAAAAGAAGCCAAATCATTCCATCTTATTTTCTGCATGCTATTGGCGCTAACTGCTGGCAGAGAGATTTTTCAGAAGCATTCACACTTTACACAGTGTTTTCTAACATGTAGCACCCGAGGGTAGGGGGTAAGTGGTGGGTAGAAAAAGAAAAGGGAGCAAATAATTCTTCAATACCTTCAGGCACTGTGCATGCGTCTCACACACATCATTATCACATTTAACCTTCCTCCCACGCAGCAGGATAGGTATTATTATGCCTAGTTTATCCAGGAAGAAACAAGCGCTCAAGGACAGGAGACAAAACAAAAGCGGGTTGTGTGGCCACACTGACATTCTAGTCTCCTCACCCAGTCCCCCTCCACTCCCAGCTGAGCTGTCCTCATCCAGAGGTACAGAGACAGTTACTAAACATTTCATGGCTGTTTGTTTGGAAATTATACCTCAACTAACACAATATATTAAAATTTAAAACTAAATATGTAAATAACTGCATTAAAATTTTCACAACTCATGAAGGTGTTTTTAGTACTGACTATCCCAGACTGATTAAGAGTTGGTTATTTCTTTTTTTTTTTTTTTTTAAGACGGAGTTTCACTCTTGTTACCCAGGCTGGAGTGCAATGGCGCGATCTCGGCTCACTGCAACCTCCGCCTCCTGGGTTCAGGCAATTCTCCTGCCTCAGCCTCCTGAGTAGCTGGGATTACAGGCACGTGCCACCATGCCCAGCTAATTTTTTGTATTTTTAGTAGAGACAGGGTTTCACCATGTTGACCAGGATGGTCTCGATCTCTTGACCTCGTGATCCACCCCCTTCGGCCTTCCAAAGTGCTGGGATTACAGGCGTGAGCCACCGCGCCCGGCGAGTTGATTATTTCTAACTGGCACTTCGTGTAGACATAGAAGAGTTAATTCTGCCAACTGAATTCATCAATCAGTCAATTCAGTGAGAAAGTGTAGTCCAATCAGTCCCAAAGTATATTTATGTGATAACCTATTGATGGTTGAACATTTTTCTGAGCCCAGCACATAAAGCTCCCCAAAACACAGCCATAGTCAGAGACAATCGAAGGTTACTTTGCTTCCCAGCGAAGATCAGACAAAAGTCTCTGGAAAATCTGTGGCAAGAGGCAACTTCAAGCTAATATGTAAGACCAGGTTTTAGGAGGGAAATGACTGTATTGACCAAATGAATGAACTCTGGAAGGAGTGTTTTCATTTTAATCTTCTTTATGTATTTTTAACATCCCTTATTTTTAAATTCATATGCTGCTCTCAATCATTCATAATTGCTTCATGTGTGCATGTTTCACTAGGCAATAAGCATACTAGCTACTATTTTTATCTGCACTGCACCAGTTCCCCCATCTTCTCCTAACAGATGTACCCACCTCATCACAGAGACAGACAGGTAACCAGGCTTGGCTAATTACAGTACCTCATCCGTTTGGTTATAGTCATTGGTCCAAGGAGTCAGCATCTAATCCAATCGTTTCCTAAAGGTTTTCATGCTGGATCCAAGAGGGGAAGTCTGCTTTTCTTCACTAGCCATGGTGTGGTTAATACAAAAGTCGTCAACTGCCACATGGAATAAAGTGGTGTGATCATTTTTAAACATGACCACAGTTCTTTGACATTCTTCCATCAAAAAAAAATGGCTTAATTCTTCTCCTTTTGAAGACGGGACAACTTTGATGACTTGTTTCAAATGAATCCATGTGGTGGAAGTAAATACCTAATTTCCTAAGATGGATTCATAAAAGATGATGAAGCTTCCTCCAGCATACTGTGTGTGTGTGTGTGTGTGTGTGTGTGTGTGTGTGTGTGTGAGAGAGAGAGAGAGAGAGACTCCTTCTCCATCTCTTTCTATCTCTCTCTCTGTCTCCCTATATCTTTCTCTCTCTCTCTCAATCCCTATATCCCTCTTTCTCTCTTCTCTTTCTGTTTCTCTCCCTATCTCTTTTTCTTCCTCTCCTCTCTCTCTTTTTCTCCTCACTCTGTTTCTCTCTCTTCTTTCTGTCTCTCTCTCCCATCTCTGTCTCTCTGTCTTTCTCTCTGTCTCTGTTTCATACATACCTGTGAGTAGAATTGGTGAAGCATATGGTAATTCTATGTTTAGCTTTTTGAAGAAACACCAAACTATTGCTCATAATCATTGCATCATTTGGAGTTAAACTTTGTGTAAGGTGTGAGACAGTAGTCCAACTTTATTCTTCGAATGTGAAAATCCAGTTGCCCCAGCACCATCTGTTGAAAGGACTATTTTTCCCCCACTGAATGGATATGGTACCCCTTGTCAAAAATCAATTGACTAGGCCAGGCGCGGTGGCTCACGCCTGTAATCCCAGCACTTTGGGAGGCTGAGGCGGGTGGATCACGAGGTCAAGAGATCGAGACCATCCTGGTCAACATGGTGAAACCCCGTCTCTACTAAAAATACAAAAAATTAGCTGGGCACGGTGGCGCGTGCCTGTAATCCCAGCTACTCAGGAGGCTGAGGCAGGAGAATTGCCTGAACCCAGGAGGCGGAGGTTGCGGTGAGCCGAGATCGCGCCATTGCACTCCAGCCTGGGTAACAAGAGCGAAACTCCGTCTCAAAAAAAAAAAAAAAAAAAAAAAAATCAATTGACTACAGATGTGTGGGTATATATCTGAACTATTTTACATTTTTCAATATAAACTCTCTATTTACATGTTTCAGTGTAAAATCTGTTTTACATGTTTTAATGTAAAAGTCTTTCACTTCTTTGGTTATATTTATTTCCAAGTATTTTATCATTTTAAATGTTATTATAAATAAAATTATTTCTTATTTTCCTTTTTGGATTGTTCATTGCAGGTAGATAAAAACATGACTGACTTTCACACCTAAAACTTTATAGAATTTGTTTATTAGCTCTAGCAGCTTTCTCACGGATTCTTTAAGATTTTCTACATATAGAATAATGTCAATTGCAAATAGAGATAATTTTACTTGTTCCTTTCCATTGTGATGCCTTTTATCTATTTTTCTCTGGCTATAACTTGCAGTACAATGATTAATAACAACAGTGAAAATAGGCATCTCATCTTCCTCCTAATCTCGCGGGGAGGTTTGATGTTAGCTATCAATTTTCACAAATGTTTTTATCATGTTGAGGAAGTCCCCTACTATTCCTAATTTTAACAGATGTTTTATCATGAAAAGGTGTTGGATTTTGTCAAATATCTTTTTCTGCATCAATTGAGATGAGTGAGTGTGTGTGTGTGTGTGTGTGTGTGTGTGTTTCCTTCATTCTATTAATGTCAAGTTTCTTATGTTGGAGCACCCTTGAATTCCTAGGATAAATTCTACATGGTCATAAATTCCACTTGGTTGTGGTGTATAATCCTTTTCATGTGCTGTTGTATTCAGTTGCTGGTATTTTGTTTATGTTTTTTGGAATTGTATTCATTAGGAATATTAGCCTGTTAATTTTCTTTCTAGTGTCTGTATATGCTTTGATATCAGGATAATGTTGGCCTCAGAATGAGTTATGAAATGTTCCCTCTTCTTCTACATTTCAGAAGAATTTGAGAAAAATTAGTTTAAATTATTCATAAATTCTTGCTAGAATTAACCAGCGAAGCCACCTGATTGTTGACTTCTCTTTATTGAAGATTTTTTATTATTCACACTGTCCCTTTGTTTCAAGATTTTTTATTTCTTCTTGAGTCAGTTTAGATCATTATTCACACTATATCTTTATTTCAAGATTTTTTATTTTTTCTTAAATCAGTTTAGATAATTTGTATCTTCCTAGGATTTTATCCATTTTATCTAGCCTAACCAAGGAATCAAAAGACCTCTACAAGGAAAACTACAAAACACTGCTGAAAGAAATTACAGATGACACAAACAAATGGAAACATATCCTATGCTCATGGATGGGTAGAATCAATATTGTAAAATGACCATACTGCCCAAAGCAATCTACAAATTCAACACAATCTCCATCAAAATACCACCATCATTCTTCACAGAATTTGGAAAAGCAATTCTAAAATTCATATGGAACCAAAAAAGAGCCCTGACAGTCAAAGAAAGACTAAAGCAAAAAGAACAAATTTGGAGGCATCACACTACCTGATTTCAAAATATACTCTAATGCCATAGTCACCAAAACAGTATGGTACTGGCATAAAAATAGGCACATACACCAATGGAACAGAATAGAGAAACCACAAATAAACCCAAATATTTACAGCCAGCTGATCTTCAACAAAGCAAACAAAAACACAAGGTGGAGAATACATGTGCAGAACATGCAGGTTTGTTAGATAGGTATACATGTGCCATGGTGGTATGCTGCACCTATCAACCCATCATCTAAGTTTTAGGCCCCACATGCAATAGTATCTGTCCCAATACTCTCCCTTCTCTTGCCCCCTCTTTCCACAGTTTAAACATGTCATTCAATTGCCTTCTGGCCTCTATGATTACTGATGAGAAAATTGCTGTAATTTATTGAGGATCCCTTGTATGTGGCAAATTGTTTCTTTCTTGCTGCTGTCAAGATTCTTTAAATCTTTGGCTTTTGACAGTTTAATTATAATGTGTTTCCATATGGATCTCTTTGAGTTTATAGTCCACTGAGCTCTTGAATTTGTAGATGCATACCTTTCAGCAAATTCAGAAAGTGTTCAGCCATTATTTCTTCAGATATTCTTTCTGGCCCTTTCTCTCTTCTCCTTTTGAAATTCATATATATATAAATGAAACTCTGTGTGTGTGTGTGTGTATCTGCTTCATGATATCCTAGAGGTTCCTTCAGTTCTCTTTACTTCTCTTCATTCTTTTTGCTTTCTGCTCTTTAAACTCAATAATTTCCATTGTAGTATCTTTCAGTCCACTGATTCTTTCTTCTGTCTGCTCATATTTTCTGTCAAACCCTTCTAGTAAATTCATTTCAGTTTTCAGCTTTCAGCTTCAGAATTTCAGTTTGATCCCTTTTTATAATTTCTATCATTTTATATTCTCATTTGGTTTATATATTGTCTCTCTGGTTTCCTTTAGTTTTTTGTCTATGTTTTCTTTTAGTTCCTTGTACATCATTAAGACAATCATTTTAAAGTATTTGTCTAATAAATCTGATGTCTGGGCTTTCTCAGGGATAGTTTCTGTCCACTTATTTTGCCTCTTTGAATGGGCCCTGTGTTCCTGTTTCTTTGTATGCCTTGTGATATTTTGTTGAACATTGGGCACTTAAATATTATAATGTAAACTCTGGATATCAGCTTCTCACCCTTCCCCAGGGTTTGCTGTTTTTCATTTTTGATGGCTATAATAGCCCATTTGTAGGTAATTTCCCAAACTTCCTTTCCTAGTCTTTGCAGATTGGCTGTGTGCCAGGGAACTCCTTACCCAACCTTGTACCTAACTCAAGGATCAGCCTGAAGTGAAAGCTTAGGATCTTCTCTCCTCTTTTCTGAGCATGCATCATGCTCCAAGTCTATGCATGGCTTTCTAAATTTTCCTATATACATGGTGCTTTTGAATGTCTTAATTTCTCACAGAATCTATCCTAGCTTTTGCACCTGGACTTCAGTTGGTCTTTTATATACCTCAACCAGTAATCTTCTGCCCCAATGCCTGCCATTTTTCCAGCCTATGTTCTAAGTTAGGCTAAACGGAGATATACGCCTTATGTCAGTTTTTAAGGTAGCCCCCAGACAGTTTAGAACAGACATCCACAATAAGTAAGGTCTTCTCTATTACCTTTGTAATCAGGGACCAGCGTCCAACACTGGGACTGAAGCACGTCAAGAGAACTGTCTTGCTAGAGAGAAGGCTGGGACAAGAGCAAATAAAAACACGACAAAGTTTCCTACCATTTTTAAGTGGCCTTTTTTCTTCTTTTTCTTTTTTCAGCGTTTGCTTTGTTGCTGTAAACTTTTGTCTATTTTCCAGAGTTCTGACCATGTTGGTTCCCATGATTTCTGTTTGTTTTTGATGTTTCTGTGGGGAAACAAACTTGGAGCTGCGAACTCTACTATTTTGCTAACATATCTCTTTGACACTCTTTTAAGTACTAAGTTTTGTGGTGGTTATGCTGTATATAAGTTGGCTGTGGCTGCTGTAACTAATTACCACAAACTTACAGGCTTAAAACCACATAAATTTATTCTCTCACTGTTTCAGAAGCCAGAAGTCTGAAATCAGTTTTACTGAGCTAAAATCAAGGTATTAACAGGGTTATACTCTCTCCCAAGGTTCTTGGGAAAAATCCTGTCCTTGTCTCTTTCAGCTTCCAGTAGCTGCCAGTATTCCTTAGCTTAGAGCTACCACTCCAATCTCTGCCTCTGTGGTCACATAGCCACCTCCTCTTCAGTTGGTCCAATCTCCCTCTGCCTCTCTCAGACATGATCTGATGTCATAGAGTTTCTGCCTCAGATAATCTCGGATGATGTCCTCATCAAGATCTTTAATTCGATCACATCTGCAGAGTCCCTTTTCCAAATATGGTACATTTATAGTTTCCAATGGATAGGATGTGGCTATCTTTGGGGAGGAGTGGGTATAATTCAGTCTACCACATGCAGCAATGGATAACTGAAACAAGGGGTTTGAAAGAATAAGCCACAATACAGAGAAAAAAAGTGAAGGACCTGTGCGTTCTGATCACCCTTGCCACCTCTAGCCACACCAAATAATAAGTCCTCTTTTCTGCTGATACTAGGTTATGTTGTGTCTCTGCCTCTTGAAATATGTCCTCATACAAAAATATACATCAATTCTAAAAAAATAAATAAATAAATAATTTCTAATGGTAACTGAATTTTCACAAATTTGTACTATTTATATTTTATTCCAACTAAGCTGTATATTCCTTGAGAGTAGGTTATTTTTTAATGCATAGTTTGTTTACCATGACATGGTAAATCCAGCAAATATTCACACAAACAACTATATAAGAGCCAGGCTCTGCAGTAAAACAAAATGCAAAAAACAGCTAAGTTCACTTGTGGGAAGACTCAACTTACTTGTGTCAAAAAGTCTTCTTTTTTAAAAAAAGTTTCAATCAAATGTCTACATATGGCCACAGATAGTCAAACCAAATTATTCAAATTTTGTGGAAATACCTGAATGTGTTTAGTTAGTATTTAGCTCTGTCCTGAGCCCTTTTAGGCCTCCCGTTTTGGGCTAAATTGTGTCCCCCTGCAACATTCATATGTTGGAGTACCAACCCCCAGGACCTCAGAATGTAACAGTATTTGGAGGCAGGACCTTTAAAAAGGTGGTAATTCAGTTTCAATGAGGTCATGAAGATACATCCTAATCCAATATGACTGATGTCCTTATAAAAACAGATCAAGACACCAATGCATACAAAGGGAAGACTGTGTGAAGGCACAAGGAGAAAAATAGCTGTCTGCAAGCCAAAGAGAAAGGCCTCAGAAGAGACCAGTCCTACTGACAACTTGACATAGACTTCCAACCTCCAGAACAGTGAGACAACACGTTTCTATTGTTTAAGCCACCCAGTCTGTAGTACTTTGCCATGGCAGTCCAAGCGGACTAAGATATCCTTCCTGAAATCAACCACTTGCACCAAATACAGAGATAGTTTGGACCTAAAATTGTTGTAATGGGAAGTTTCATGTCTATTTGGGAGTTTACACCTGATCATTAGCATATCCCTTTCGTTTCTATTGAGTTTTCTGTTTGTTTGTTTGTTTGTGTTTGTTTATTTTTGAGACAGAGTCTTGCTCTGTACCCAGGTGGGAATACAGTGCATAGCTCACTGCAGCTTCAGCCTCCCAGGCTAAAGCAGTGTTCCCACCTCCACCTCCTGAGTAGCTGGGAGCACAAATGCATGACACTGCTTCGCTAATCGTTTTTGTCATTTTTTGTAGAGATGGGATCTCACAATATTGCTGAAGCTGGTCTCAAACTCCTGGGCTCAAGCAGTTCTCCTGTCTTAGCCTTCCAAAGTGCTAGGATCACAGGTGTGAGCCACCGTGCTCGGCCCATTTCTGTTTTTAACTCTGTATATAGAGGAGAAGGCCTTTGAAAAAAACTTTGAAGAGTAAAGTGAAATTGTCGACATTTTTAAAGTCCTAAAGTGCCCTTACAGAAAGGGTGCTTACTCTATATCAGACAGCTGCCTCTGATCGAAGTCACTACCTCATCTTGTCTGACCACCTTCTAAGGAGCAGCTCAGGTTTGGGGGCCAAGACGAAACATTCCCTCAGCTTAGCTTCCCTCCCTGGGATCCCAGGCAGCCTCTTAGCCACTCTAAGCAGGCAGCAGGAACACAGATAACCTATGATAGTAGCTTCAAAATCAGTCTTCTACGTGCAAGAGAGACTTCCTGCACCACATTCTGCTTCATCAATGAGACTCTACAACATGAAAGCCTCTTGCAGATTCTCATAGGCAGATACATAAAACATAAGATGTGTCCACTGTTGGCACAACTGCCTGCTACAGTTCAGCTAGCAGGGAAATATGCACAAGTTTCAACCAAGAACCATTTAGGGAGGGGAAGCAAAGAAAAGAAAAAAAAAGCTTGGCTTGGTGTTTTGTATTCAGCAGCACATCTAACCTTGAAGCTGTCAGATTTTGTCATGAATAATTCACCAAGACAACATTCCAGGTGATCCTTATAAGACAGATTATGTCCTCATGGGCAGAGAAGGCAAAGCAGCGTGGTCCCATTCCCAGAGAGGAACATACCATGACATGGCCATCAAGAAGGAATGTTCATGCCACTGTGCTTCTACCTCCAGAGCTGCAGGGGTTCCAAGAAATCCCACCAAGACCTAAGAAAGAGCCGAGTGTGTACCCAGATGCCACGCCAAGGAGAAAAGGCATCACCATGAAATCACATTTTACGCTGTGAATGAGAGGGAAGTCCAGCACATGCCAATAAGCTTTTGTATCGGTGCACAAAGCTAAAATCTCAAGTAGGTGTCGCTTGACTCACTGCATGCACCCTTAGCCCCCATGAAAAATGCCAACACTTAGACCTGCAAACACAAATGGGCAATGCTCAAAGTCACCATTGGATATAATCTCTGCCTTTAACTTACAAAACTGTAAATTCTCCTGTAAACAGGAAGAGAAGCTAAGACAATGCAACAAAATTAAATAAATGACATTTTGTTCACATTCTCATCCTATGGTATTTCCATCTTAATGTATAGCCCATCTCCCAATTTTTAAGTTTTCACTTAATAGACTAATTTTTTAGATAAAATTGTGGAACGTTTTCCTGATACCTCCCAGTATAGAGTGCTCATATGTTCTCTACCTCACTGTCATGTAAATAAGAGTTTCCAGAAGTCAGAAACTTCCTAGCTAAGTTTTGTCCTCAACTGTCTACAAAGCTCAGTCTTCCACAGTGGGATACAAAATGTTCTAGACCCAGTGGAGGTGGGAGGCAAATTGGTAGAGTGGCCAGAGCACACAGCTGGTCCTCCCTCTCAGCAGCTTCCATGACCTCGATGGAAAAACAATGATAGTGACAATTCCTCCCACAGTGGTCATGTGATGTAATCAGGCAACAAATGGGAAAGTGCCCAGCATGGAACAAACCTGTAAAGGGGGTCGTATGCATTCACCCAAAGAGCGGAGATCTCAAGAAATTTTATTTTTCACAAATGCAGATGTCGAAACATCTCTTCAACTATTGAGGAAATCCCAACATTGTTATGTACACGCACAATGCTTACACACAAAGTCAACGTTGTAATAATGCACTTTCAGGGGGTAGGGAGGTTGGGGAGGGATAACGTTGGGAGAAATGCCTGATGTAGGTGAAGCAGGGATGGAGACAGCAAACCACCATGGCATGTATGCACCTATGCAACAATCCTGCAAGATCTGCACATGTACCCTGGAACTTAAAGCACAATTGGAAGAAAAAAAGAAAAGAAAAAAATCCAAGTTCCTTCACACACACACAAAAAAATGCACTTTCAAGGAGTCAAATTCTGAAGTCCATGTGGTCAGAAAATAGTCTGTCTCAGTTCTGAGAGAGACCAATTTGCCTTCTGCATTTGTTTTCCCTGGGCCCTTGAAGATAGGATGGTGCCTGCCCACATTAAACACAGATCTTCCCTACCAGTTCACGTAGACTCACACTAATCTCCACAGAAATACCCTCAGAAAAACATCCAAAATATTGCTTTACCGGGTTTTAAGGTATTCCTTAATCCAATCAAGTTGACACTTAAAATTAAGCCCACAAGTCCACCCCTTGTCAGCTTGGCACCTATATGCATGTTCTTAAACTATACCTAATTTCCAAATAAAGACAATAACAAGGTAATAGATTCACCTACCATGATGCAACTAACATGATGCAACAAAAAACTCACTAAATCCTTTCCCCAGAATTTGATTTTTTGAATTTCAGCATGTGGGATTTTAATCTTTCAGGATTGTGATTTTTCAGTATTTCAGATGTTATGGATTTAAGACTTTAGGGATTTTGATTTTTAGGAATTTAATTTAGGGAGATTTCAACATTCAGGATGATGGCATTCAGAATTGTGTCTTTTGGGAGTATGATTGGCACCAGAGCAGCAGCTATCCAATAAAATAAATGTATCATAAAAAGAGGAAACATAAAATGCCATTTCTTTTACTTTGTTGCACTATCTCTTCTTTTCTTGTTTCCAGGAGAATTTATCATTCTGCAAATTAAGGGCAGAGATCATAACCAATGGTGACTCTGAGCAGCTCCCATTTGTGTTTGCAGGTCTAAGTGTTGGCATTTTTCATAGGTGCTAAGGATGTAGTGAGTCTCGTGACACATACTTGAAATTTGGGCTGTTGATTTGGGTTTTAATCAATAGATTTTGTTAGTTTGCCAGGACAAGGTGATATTGCAAGCAGATCTCACAGGAAAGAGAGGGAGAGCTCTATAGAGCAGAGACAAGAACACTCCAAAGTCCCGGTGTGCAGGGAGGGAGGGAAGTACCTGTTCAGGGAAGCTCCAGGTGGAAATTGCACCTGTGGTCATGTCTGCTTTTTTTCTCTGCAGACATTATAAAGTGACAGTTTTGCTGGACCTGTCTCTCTGAGCAGATTTCAATTGCAGTCCACTTTTTAAGCCACAAAGCAAAACAATACAGGCTGCCAAAAGAAGCATTTATGTTCCATGGGCCCCCAAATAGCAGCCACCTCCCATTGACTCTGGCAGTCCTGAGGATATAAAAATGGGTAATTCTATTCAATCTTGTTTTCTTCTTTCTAGACTGGAATGAAACACAGGGAAAAGTAATCTGTGGGGTTTTGCTGTGTTCAGTCACATTGATGGTTCTGTAGCAGGGATTCTGGTTCTAACTGCCAGGCTCCTGGAGTTCACTCAGACATCAAACCCTCTGGGAGGTGTAAGGCAGGTTCCTCGTGAAGGAAAGGGGTATCAGGTTGGGTAATTTGCACACCATCACTGAAGAGGAACTGTGGATACAGAAATCTTGCTCAAGACATAATTCAGAAAAAGGGACATTATGGTAATTTAGACAAAAGCTGGTCTCACCCTAGAGTGTTTTTATGCTTGGCCTCTGCTGCGACTATTTTTCTTTCAATGCCTGTCATTGTATATAAATGTTTATTGTACTAGAACTGTGTCATAATGGAGAGGGGTGGAGACAAAGGATTGAGAAAGTATTACAATGCTGGCTACTTTTACTCCAAGAAGGAAATTCTAAACAAGCTGAGTGAGGCCAGCTGCACTATATATCACATTGATATAAGTCACTGAAATGCTGAGTTCCCAAAATTGTGTTCCTTCCTCTTCAGAATCTCTCCTTGCCCGCATTGGAAGTGGAGGTGGGCATGGTCACTGCTGGACGTGGGACGTGAGCAGCCAGGGGGATATTATGGGGCACAAACGAGTGCAGGAACAACTGGAACAGTAACCACATGGAAACTCATTGCCCACGCCCTCCTTTTCCCTGCCCCGCCCACATCAGAGCTGGAATCATTATCTCCAGCACTGACTACAATTCCTCTCCCTGCAGGACCCTGAGGTCTCAAACTTGCACCTCAGCTGACCATATGCACAGGATAGGCATTAATGCAATGAATCTGATGAAACCTCTCAGAGAAGGATGCTGTGCAAATATTGTTCATAAAAAACTTTATTCTTTTTCTCCCAAGCCCTTCCACCTTATGCAAGAATATAAAGAAATATTAACTTTACTTTCCTAGTGAGGGAGAGACGTAGAGCCCTGAGAAGGTTTTCCCACAAGGCACTAATGGGTAAATCTGCCAGCACTTTGATGAGATAAAACATGGAACTCTATATTCTGTGCCAACTGCTTCTTTCTTTAGAACACAAAGTCATTTTTATGAGTGAAACTAGAAAGAAAGGGAGAAAAAAAACACAACAACAACAAAAACCAAGGGAGAGAAGGCTGCCCTCTCGTTTCTCCTGGCAAACCTCTCAGATTCCGGCAGACCCCTTCCCCTGAGACAGAGCAGGGCTGCACAGCTGCTCCTAACAGTGAAAAAGGAGCAAATCAAGCAAAAACTATATTAAAAAAAACAACTCAACGATTCTTAAAATGTGTAATAGTCACCCTCAGTTAACTACATGAGAGGAAATTGTATTCAAATCTTATTTGAACAAATCTCATAACAACAAATTGGCTACCTTTATGTCTTCCAAACTTTTCTAATGACTTAGTGATCAATTTATAATAACTTGATCACTGACAAGTCCAAGCACTGAGCCCTTTTGTGATCCATTTCAAACAATAGTCAGTTGCAAGCCTCTTTTCAAGCCCGACTTTGGGATGGTGGCTTGTGGTAACAGTGCCTTTTCTCCCTCTTCTCTTTGCTGGAATGCCCTACCAGCTGCATCAGACCCTACCCTTCAGGACTCATCTAAACCACCTCCTCCTCCACTGCTCCAATTCTTCACCCACCCCAAGCTCTGGCAGAAGGCATTTCTCCCTCTTTGGGACTGCCTTGTCTTTATTTGAAGGGAGATATTATGTATAGGTTTATTATTCTTACTGTGTATGACCCAGTTTCCCCTCCTGGACTGCATAGTCCTTGAGATGCAGATCTTGAGGATGGCATTTGGTATGCCCTTATACATGGCATGTTTGCAGGTCTAAGTGTTGGCATTTTTCGTAGGTACTAAGGATGTAGTGAGCCTCATAACATGTACTTGAGATTTGGGCATTGTTTGGATTGCTTATATGACATTATTACTCAAAGTGTGACTCATAGGCTAGCAGCATGTGCATCATTTGGGAGATAATTAGAAATGGAGTCTCCCACCCCACTCCAGTCCTACTTAATCAGAATCTGCATTTTAGTCCTTTACCTACCCAGGTTATTCATAGATACATTAAAGTTTGAGAAGTGCTGTTATACACTTAATATATATTTTTCACATATGCCAATTTCTATGCAAAGATCTTCCCCTTCACCCACTCCCACCCTCCATCCTGGGCACTGCAGATGAGCCACCTACTGGTGGCAAGAGCACTTTCTCCTTGTTCACTCTAGCTTGCCATCCATAGCCTCCATGCATTCAGGCAGCAAGTCATTTATTAATTAATTCCTTCACACAACATTTACTGAGGGTCTGCCTCCTATATGCCAGGCATTGTGCCTATTCCATGAGAACATTTACCTCTCAACACACTGAACCAGGTTTATGGGATTAGGAACAAGACAAGGGGAGTGGCATGTAAATCATGTGTCCTGTGCCTACCAGGATGCTTGTCTGTTGCACAGATTTCTGGTGGATCAGAAAGAACACAGCCCACAGACTCAACCCCGCTTCCAGAGCTCGGCTGGCTGCTGCCCCCCAGGCCTGGCTCTCACTGCTACAAGCTCTGCACCCATGTTTTCTCAAGCCTCAGGACACACCCCAATCACTGGGTGGGCTTGGGAAACACAGAATGCTGAGCCCACCCTGAAACTCCTGACGCAGTAAGTAGTGAGGTACCAACAAGAACAGAAACAGGCAGAAACACTAAAGACAGACGCCTATATTCTTTAGGCTTCCCTGATGAGGGGTATCCCGTCAAACCCCATTCCCTTAGGTGTTGCAGAATGTTTGGAGAAAAGACTATAAAGAAGTGAGGGCTCCAATTAATGAAGCCCATTGAGAGAACCAAGTCTAGAAAGTTCACCAGGACCTGTGCAGGGGCGGGGGACAAACTAGGGCCTGATTGTCCTGGTCTTTCACTTGCGCTGTAAGCTTTATGTGTTACAATGTCATTAAAGGTAGAGAGACCATGACTCGACCCATGGCAAGAAAAATAAATCTGTGCAATAGTGGGAAGCTTCAAAGCTAGATGTAATTATCTCTCACAGATGAAAACCAGCAGGTGAGCCCTGGCCCAGGAATAGCTCATTTCCTCCCTGCCTACAGCTGTGCCCGAACTGAAGCTGCTGACGCTGGGGTTGAGGGGTGCCTTCCCCTGCCTCCGACTTGCCTCCTCTCTCAGGCACCTCATCTTCCACCCAGTGTTATTATGAAATCAAGTAGCCTGTAAAAGGAGGACTGGGAGAATGTAAAGAGTCCCTCCTCTGTCTCCAATCCTTTCTCCCTTCCTCCCATGCCCCATCACTTTCTAAACCCAACTGCAATGAATCGGTAATGAGAATGTGCAACAGTATTTCCTAGAATAGGATTTTCTACCTCCTTTCGGAAATCACTCATCTTATTCCCATAGTGCCCTGATTCCAACAGTCTATGACATATTCAATGACAATATCATATGGGCTAAGAAGGCTGAACACCCATACCTTAAGGCTAACCAGCTTCCAGAAGAATTCTTAAATTCCATTTCCAGATCAATCCTGGATGTACCGAACCTGATCAACACCAGGAGTTTCTATCAAGTTAGCAGGTGCCTAGAGAAATCTAGATGTCATTTGAAGCCCTTTCTCTTTCCCATACCCAGCAGAAATGGGTGCGAGATCTTGCAATGAGCATCTAAAGTTTTCAGGATTGTTCCCAGGACAACCACACCTGAAAGCTTTCCTTTGACTCAGTCTACCTTGTGCCCATTCGACCCCCATGTCAGCCCTCATCCACTTCCAGCCCAACTTCTATATTGGTGCCTCATTTTAATTGTTGTTTTTTCCTGGCCTTATGTTGTAACTTCTCCTTTTTATCTTGGATATTTTAGGCCAAGTATGTGGAAATCTGATGCATGTGACCCCCTTTGGCACAGTCTGATATTTCTCAAATCCCATTTTCTATCTCCGATTCTGGAAATTATGAAGTCAGAAAGCCCCATGAAGACTTATGTTTACTGGCAACACAAGGGCAGATACCATGTCTGTCTTACATTCCTATTGCCTGCCATATTACCTGGCACTTAATAGGTGTTCAACAAATATTTTTTCATGAACAAGTGAATTATAGATATATCACACCATGGGCAGACAGGTGACAAGCTAATATAATTTTTATTGTGCAACTACTCTAAGTGTTTCTGGACAATTAATAAGGTTATATTTATAACCCAAAGGATTAATGTTCATAAAGTACTTTGAAATCCACAAAACAATAATGCTGTAAAAGAGTCAACTCTTCCCTGGTGGTGATGATCAGAGGATCAAGGTGTACAATTCATTTGGTATTTAAAGGGTAGATATGAGTAAGGAGGGAAAGAGAAATGGGACATTATGAGAAAAAAAATCAATAAACAAATTAAAACTCACCTTTATCATAATCGTCATCCTCAACTGCATCTTCTTGAAGTTTCTGAAGCTTTAACCTTAAGGATATTACCTATGTTGGTTTAAAGGGGAAAAAATAAAAAATTACAATAGAATTCAAGTAAACACTTGTGAAAACTAAGAACATTTAGAAAGTGTTTCAAAACTGAACTTCTCTTTTTAAAAAACAAAATGCACAGTTTTTTCAATGCCAGATGCATTAGTTTCTCCAAAAAATAGCTGATATAAAGAAAAAGTGTAATTTGAGCATAACATCCACATAAAAAGTTAAAATGTTATTTTAAACAAAAACTGTGCCCTTATCTGCATGAAGAAATGCATAATGAAAAGGAATACAAATTTCCTGACCAAATGGTCTCTGTTCTAAAAATCACATTAAAATTATAAAGGTAAACACATCGAAATTGGAAGAAAAACCAAGAGAGAAAAAGTGCATGAACTTAAGCTCGGCAGGCTGTCCTGAAAGCTTGAGTAAGAATGACGGCAAAGCCCTCACAAAACCCTTCTGAGAAGCCCTAAGGCTCAAATATTTTCCATTACAGAAAAGGGCACAGTCTTATTTAACCCACATGGAGACTCAGTGATCCAGTTACTTGTCTGAGTGTTACCAATGTGTTGACTTAGCATCACTGATATGGTTTGGCTGTGTCCCCACTCAAATCTCATCTTGAATTGTAGCTCCCATAATTCCCACATGTTGTGGGAGGGACGTGGTAGGAGGTAATTGAATTATGGGGGTGGGTCTTTCCCATGCTGTTCTCATGATAGTGAATAAGTCTCATGAGATCTGATGGTTTTATAAAAGGGAGTTCCCTTGCACAAGCTCCCTCTTGCCTGCCACCAGGTAAGACATGCCTTTCTCCTCTTTGGCCTTCCACCATGACTGTGAGGCCTCCTCCCCAGCCATGTGGAACTGTGAGTTCATTAAACCTCTTTTTCTATACAAATTACCCAGACTTGGTATGTCTTTATTAGTAGCATGAGAACTGAGTAATACAATCATTGTTCTTCTCAACGGGAGACCCAGAGATTTACTGATAATGAATTCTTGGCCTATCAATGAATGGATTTGGGCTTGCTCCCTAAAAAACACCTTCCTCCCATTCTTTGCCTGGCTCACACCTACATTTCCTTCGACCCTTAGCACAGGTGTTGTCTCCTTCAGTCTGTATTAAATGTTCCTCCTCTATACCACCACTGTGACCTGTTCTTGCTTCTATTCATAGACCCATTCAACAAATATTTACCAAGTGCCTCTTAGATATCAGGCCCTTTTTGTATTGTGTTAGTGTACCAAGGATACATCATAAAATGCTTAGCCCTCTAGACTTACATTCTAGACAAAAATATAATACAGTTGACCCTTGAACAACACAGGGATTATGGGCACTGACTCCCTTCCCTACACAGTTGAAAATCTGTGTAAAACTTTTGACTTCCCCAAAACTTAACTACTAATAGCCTACTGTTGATTAGAGACCTTACCATAAACAGTTGATTAGCACACATTTTGTTTGTTATAGGTATTATATTCTGTATTCTTACAATAAAAGTAAACTGGAAAAAAGAAAATGTTATTTAAAAATCATTGAGAAAAAATAAAATCAGCATTGACTAGATGATGAAAAAAATCTTAAGAAACAGAAAATAAATTTCCTATTCATAAGTGAAAGTGGATCATCATCAAAGTCTTCATCCTCATCATCTTCATCTTGAGTAGGCTGAGGAGGAGGAGGAAGAGGGGTTGGTCTTGGTATCTCAGGGGTGGCAGAGGTGGAAGAGAATCTGCATATAAGTGACCCTTGCAGCTCAAACCAATGTGGTTCAAAGGTCAACTGTAAGGTTCATTTTTTTTGTTTTTTTGGTTTGGTTTTTTTTTTTTTTTTAGACAAAGTCTCACTCTGTCACACAGGCTAGAGTGCAGTCATGTGATCTCAGCTCACTGCAACCTCTGCCTCCCTAGTTAAGCAATTCTCCTGCCTCAGCCTCCCAAGTAGCTGGGACCACAGGCACCCTCCACCATGCCCAGCTAATTTTTTTATTTTTAGTAGAGACGGGGTTTCACCGTGTTAACCACGATGGTCTCGATCTCCTGACCTCATGATCACCCGCCTCGGCCTCCCAAAGTGCTGGGATTACAGGCATGAACCACCATGCCCAGCCAGTCAACTGTAAATTTTATGGCACCTTAGCAAGGGATTAATACTATGAGAAAGGAAAAGGGAGAACCAAGTTAGGGAGATTAGGGATGCTGGTAGAGGTGGGGACTGCAATTTGAAATCTGATCTCCTTGAGATGGTGACATTTATGCAAAGATTGAAAAGCAGTAAGGGACTGAACCATGAGGCTCTCTGGGAGAAAAACATTCCCACAGAGGAAGAGTCAGTACAAAAGCTCGTGCAGAAGTGTTTCTGGTAAGAAAGCAAGAAGTGAAAGTGAAATGAAAAGCAAATGGAAGCAAGATTGTCACTGGCTCTGGGGCGGATTGAAAGAAGAGAAAACTGTAGAGAAGGAGGTCAGAGAGGTAATGAGGATGGTGTCAAGAAGAAACATGAAGACCATTTTAAAGTTCTGATTTTACTCTGAAGTTCATGAGGTACCACTGGAAGGCTTGGGGTGGAAGAGCACATGATCTGACTTATGTTTTAAACGGTTTCACTCCGGCTGCTGTTAGTAAGGGCAGAAGAAGGGAGGCCAGGTAGGAGGCTATGGGAACATTCAGGAAGGAGATGCCGGGAGCTTGGATGATAGTGAGGATGGTGACAACAGCGAAGACGGTGAGATGTGATCTGATTCTGGATATATTCAGAAGATGGCTGGTTAAACATAGAGCCAACGGGATTTGCTAACACATCACAGGTGGGGTCTGAGGGAGACACACCAGGATGATGCCAAGGTTTGTTTGGGTTTTTTGTTTTTTGGCTTTTTTCTGAGCCACTGGAAGAATGGAGTACTGATTACACCACGTTATACTCATTGTTTTGCTTTGTTTGGTTTTGTGGGTGCACATCATTCAACCTTGAGCATCTGGAGGGAAGAACTATTTTGCATCCATGTATAAGATGCTAGTACTTACACTTACTTGATTCTCCACTGCTCTGGGCACATGGAAAGAGTACAAGTGCCTTTCTCCTTGTTCTGCTGAATGGGGGTATGAGTGGAAGTGATGGGGTTACCTCTATGCTGAAGCATCTGATCGCTCTTGTAGGACTTCCAAACATTCTCTTCCTCATGTCAGTGACTAAGGGGGCCATATGTTCAGATGGCACAGGCTGGGTCCTTGAGTGATTCTATGGAGCAGAGCCCCCCACTAAAACCCTCTGTTGAACATGAAGCATACGCAAGAAACACAATTTTATTGTGTTGAGCCTCTAACGTAGTGCCTGTTACTAACCTATCCTAACAATCTCCAAAGCCTAGCATAAGACACTGTACTAGTAGCTATTGAAAAATGCTTTCTGAATGAATGAAAGAATGAATGAACAATGATATTACCTCTCTGTCCTTGAATTGCTCTATATTACAACTGGGAAGTTTACCAGTAACTTAGTCCTATATATTAGGGATAGAAGAAAGGCTGTGTGAATGGTTTGAGGGCCACATAAAGCTATAGCATTACCATCACCACACCCAAATGACAGTATCGTTAAACATTTATTAGAACAGAAACCAAAGAAATGCAGGAAACGGGGTCAGAAAAAAATTCATTTACAGCCAAAGCCCACTCCACCACGCCCGCCTCATCCAGTGATCTCCATAAGACCCTGAATGGACTGCCCTGGGACATGTCTGAATGCCCATCTTTGCTGGAGGCACAGCCCCAGTGGCCATGTCTTGCACAGTGCCACCACCCTACCTGTAGAATGTCCTGTAATGCCCTGCAGCCATCGTCCTTCCTTTCTCACCAGTTTCTATGGCTTTAGGTGGAGCCTACCTTGTGGGGCCCACTCCACTTCCCTCCTCTGCACGCCTGGTTACCAACTGCCTTTATTACCATCTTCTCAGTCCCACACAACCCCTGGAAATCTCGCTGGGCAGCGATTTCTAAACAGCGTAAAATATACACAGTCAATTCTCCTTATTCATAGTACTGTAGTTATGTTCTATAAAATGTCTGTGAATACTGAATTAGGGAATAATGAAGCATTGCTCCTAGGAGAAATACAGGGTAGGTTCCCGTGAGCCCCTGGTCACAACACATTCCTCAATCAACCTTGTTCTATGTGTGTTTCTGTTTAAAAACACCTTATTTAAAGTATATTATTGATCCATGAGCATTGCACTCTGGCCAACAGCACTCTAACACATGCCTGAATGAAGTTTATGGAACACCCATGTCTTCTCCATTAGGCCCATCACAGCCTTCTCATGCTTAGGAGCACTAGATGGCACTAGCACTGTGCTTGGGGGCCATTTGAAATGGCAAACTCACCAATAAACACAAAAATGTAAAAAAAAATGACGGCATTAAATAGACCATGAAAGGATACTAGTTTGCAGTACGAAAGAGAAGGCAGAATGTCGTCTGGTCTGACCTTGTTTGACCTAAGTAGAAAGCATGCACATCAGGTGACCCAAATTTTTTGCCACTCTGTGCAGGTTCAAAAATGACCACCAAGCATGGCGGCTCATGCCTGTAATCCCAACACCTTGGGAGGCAGAGGCAAGAGGATCGCTTAAGGCCAGGAGTTCAAGACTAGTCTGGGCAACATGGTGAAACCCCTATCTCTACCCCCCAAAAAATATTAGCTGGACATGGTGGCATGTGCCTGTAGTCTCAGCCACTAGGGAGGCTGAGGCAGGAGAATCACTTGAGCCCAGGAGTTCAAGATTACAGTGAGTTATGATCACACCACTGCACCCCAGTCTGGATGACAGAGAGATACCCCATCTCTTAAAAAATAAAATCAATATTAAAAATGACCGTAAAAGTGCTGTGAGTATTGATTTTGGAGTTAACAACAAATTTTAGCAAGTAGATGAGTTCACACATATTGAATCCACGAATACTGAGGAGCAACCATCTTTTAGAAGAAACTGAAACTTGCATTCCTGTGATTCTCATTTTTACTTAAGTAGAAGGGAAAGGAGGTTAAGGAATTAGAACATAATATCAAAAAGGCTCCCAAACACTAGAAATCCTACTATTTGAAAGGATCTCTTTGGATACACTTCACTCGACCTTCTGCCCCGTCCGAAGGACATTAGCCGCAACCCCAGTGAGCAATCTGGGGCCTCTGTCTAAACACCATGGGAAAACAAGTCCCTGGGCAGCCCACCTCATCGCAGACAGCTCCCACTGTCAAGAGGTTCTTCCTCTGATTGAGGCAAACTCTGCCTTCCTGTAAGTCCTACGTCCTGGACTGAGTTATTTCTGTCATCCCCACTACTCTGTTAATGCCTCTCCCACACAACAGATACTCAAGTATAGTGCTGCATTACTTAATGACAGGGAGGCATTCTGAGAAACACATTATTAAGTAACTTCACTGTTGTATGAACATCGTAGAGTGTGCTTACACAAATCTGGATGGTGTAGCCTGTTACACACCTAGGCTAGATGGAATAGTCTATTGCTCCTAGGCTACAAACCCAGGATGTGCAGCATTTGACTGTGCTGAATACTGTAAACAAGTGTAACACAATGGTAAGTATTTGTGTGCCTAAACAATCCTGAACATAGAAAGGGTACAACAAGGCCAGGCGTGGTGGCTCACGCCTGTAAATTCAACACTTTGGGAGGCCGAGGCTGGCGGATCACAAGGTCAGGAGTTCGAGACCAGCCTGACCAACATGGTGAAACCCGGTATCTACTAAAAATACAAAAAATAAATTAGCTGGGCGTGGTGGTGCACACCTGTAATCCCAGCTCCTCAGGAGGCTAAGGCAAAAGAATCACGTGAACCCAGGAGGCAGAGGTTGCAGTGAGCTGAGATCACGCCACTGCACTCCAGCCTGGGCAACAGAGCAAGACTCTGTCTCAAAAAACTTAAAAAGAAAAGAAAAAGAAAGGGTACAACAAAAACACAGTATGATAATCTTATAGGACCACTGTCACATCATATATGTGATCTGAAATTATGCAATAGACGACTGTAATTGAAGACAGTGTCATGTTTTTCCCTGCCCAGGTGTGGGATTACCATAGACAACATTTAGACTACAGAAAAATTGTGTCCAGATTCTACCATTTGAGATAAGATGGGAATTTAATTTGAGCTATAGGCAGAAGGGAGAACTTCATTTGCTTTTCACTCAAACTCTCTAAATTGGAGCTATTTCTCTAATGATGACAATGGGCAATTTCTGGGTACTTGCTAGGTGCCAGCCCGTCTGAAGCACTTTGCACATATGACCACATTTAGTTTAATTAACTGGAGGAGAAACACAGCCTAAACCTTGAAAAACCCAGGTGAAAGCTAACAAGGACTTGAGCCAGGGCAGCAGCCATGGCAGTGAGAGACAGATTAGCGGTAGGACTGAGAGGGCTTGGAGGCCGGCCAGATGTGGAATGCAGGAGAGGGAGGTGTGGAAGACGGTGTGGCTTCTGGCCTAAGAAACTGGATAGATTCCATGCATTCAAATCAATCGATATTGGAGGCTCTTTAGAACAGGTTTGGGGGAAAGACAGAAGCACTGGTTTGGGCAATGACTTACTGGAAGACTCCACACATCACCCAAAATACAGGCCTACATCTCTGCTCTGGCCTCACTCCCTCTCCGCATGATAAATCAGAGGGCTGGGCTGAGGTCCCTGAGGGCTGAAACAGGGCAAACAGGGACAGGACTAGGAACATCAGACTGTAGATAAGAACTGAAGGCAGATGCTATTTCAGGGAATGAACATTGACTTCTGCAGTTTACTCCTCCCAAATGCCTGATGAGTGGGTGCTCCACTTCCCTATTCACATGAACACATGCACACACACATGCACAAACACATCAGTGCACATGCATGTGCAAATATATACACACTTGCACACACATGCACATGCACACACAGTACAAACATGCACACACATACACATGCATATGCACACACACACACCAGGATTAAAACACAGTCTGGCAATAGATCAGCCACAGTGCATCTCTACCTGGGCTTCTCGAGTATTTTTGTGGGTAGAGAAGCTCTGTCTACTTCCGGCTATACCCACCTCTCAGATAACTGGATAGGTAGCATCATCATAAGGCTGGGGCTTACATGTCTCCAGTTCGTCCTTATTTCCAAAGCTACATTCTCATTTGAGCCTTAGAACAATCCTATGAGTTGGTCTTATCTCTAAATATGGAAACTGGTCGGGCGTGGAGGCTCACGCCTGTAATCCCAGCACTTTGAAAGGCCGAGGCGGGTGGATCATGAGATCAGGAGTTCAAAACCAGCCTGACCAAGATGGTAAAACCCCGTCTGTACTAAAAAATACAAAAATTAGCCAGGCATGGTGGCACACTGTTAATCCCGGCTACTTGGGAGGATGAGGTAGAGAACTGCTTGAACCCAGGAGGCAGAGAGAGGTAGCAATAAGCCAAGATCATGCCACTACACTCCAGCCTGGGCAACACAGCGAGACTCCATCTCAAAAAAAAAAAAAAAACTATGGAAACTGAGAGCCAGAGAGGTTCGATGACCAGAAGCAAAGCCTCCTGACCCTATGGAAGGCAGCGCCCACCGCAGCAGGATGAAAGGGAATGAGTGAAGCAGATGAAGAGCAGGATCGCCCTGATGCAGCGCATCCTCATTTTTATATCTCTCAACCCCTTCCAAACATCACCCAGCTCAATCGCCCCTGCCCCTAGTTTCCTGTCTCAAAGCAGAGCTGGGCTGAGTGAACCACATCTCACCTAGGCCAGGACCTACGGAGTAGCCTGTGGCCCAGTGGAAAGCAAATCTGAGCACCTAAATGACAGAGAAGACAAAAAGGAGAGCAGATTTGTGTCCAATTCAAAGAGACAAAAGGGCAGCCACAGCCTTCTGCAGGCAGCTCCAAAAGGAGCTGCTGCAGCTTCCAAGAGGAAGTCAGTTGAGTCCAGAACCCCTCATTTCCTGCCCTCTGCCCAGTGCTATTCTGAGCTCACAACAATCTCGGGCCGCAGAGGGGAGGAGACACTGACCTCCACCTGCCTCTGGTTTCTCAGCAGGCAGTCCCGCAGCGCTGGCTCCCATTTCCTGAGCAGGGCGTCCCAAGAGTGGGCATCCCCCAAGTCACTGCTCCCATCACCACCACAGCCAGCCAATGAGGGACCCAGAGAACTGGAGGAGCCAAGATCCATATCCCGGAAAGAATGCATCTCACGTTCTGGCCTGGAGCCATTCCCTGCGGCCTGGGCCGAGTCTGCCAAGACCCGTGGAGCCAAGAGACTGAAGGGCCGAGGGAGACGTCGAGGGTCTTCGTGAGGCTCGTTCAAGCTGGCAGCTTTGGCTCCCATTTCCCGGGTGCTCTGGCAAGAGGACTCGGTCTCTCTGGATGGTGGGCAGCCTTCTGCTTCTCCACGTTCCCCGGCAGAACCAAGCGAGAGCTGAATAAAGCTAAAGCTTGAGGCAAAGGCACTGTGAGAGCCAGGAGGGGCTGAGGGGGCCTCAGGGTCACAGCCAGGGCTGCAGCTACTCAACTCCGCTGATGGCAGAGAGCCTGCTGCCTGGGTACTGCTTGCTCTCTCGCTGCAGGCTACCTCCCAGCTGGCGTCCAGGGTCTCAGAACTGTCCATGGCTGAAAACTCTTGCTGCCACCCAGCATTCCCAGGGCCACAAGGCCTGCTTAGCTTGTCGGGCAATCTGGTGCCACCTCTGAGCTGAATCCCAAAGTGTGCTGAGGTTCCTCTCACAGAGGTCACAGCAGGGGCTGCTGTGCTCTTGGAAACAGGGCTCCCAACCAAGAGGCCTCTTGGGTCAAGGCCACACTGTCTAGCTCTGGACTCCAAATGGCGGGACTCCTCGCCAGACACCCCTTCTGGGACGCAGAACAGTGTGCCCACTGCTGGGGAAAGGAACCCGATCCCGGGCCCTGTCAAGCTTCTCATGTAGCCTGGTCTCCGTGCCAGCCGTCGCCTCCGAAAGCATGCTGCAGGTGGCAAGCAATCCCGGCTGCCTGGGAAGGAAAGAGAAAACAGCACTATCAACATGCAGATCTTACTGGACCAGCTGGAACTGCATCTGGAGAACATCCCTAGGTTTAAAGGTCATCTCTCGGTACACCTGACAAAGATAGATGCTGGCTCAGTGGTCCCAGGGCCAACCCATGTTGAAAATCCTGACAATCCTCAGGAAGTGTTTGCCTGGAACGTGTAGAAATCAACACAGCATCTCAGCAGCTCGGTTTAGCAAAGCCGCTGACACTGCTGTACCCTGTGCCAACAGGTCAGCACGAACACAACCTTGGAGGCTCCTGATCCCTCCAACATCTTGCCTGTTGGTCCTTTATGGCACATCAGTACTTTCATCCTGGAGTGGGCCTGGAAAGCAAATGATGTGAAACTGGAATGCCAGAGCATGCCTCTAAATGAGATCCAACCATTGACTCCAGCTATTCATTGAACAACACGTCAATGTTCACTAGCTGAGCTATCCATGTCCCTGCAAGACTGATCTGTTGCTGCAGACCATGGATAGCTGGCTGTGCCGTAATGTATGGCGATGATCTCACTCAGTGGGTGACAGGAAGCCGGCTTGATGTGTTCTCCAAACCAGCGCTACATTCCGCCCCCCCAGCTATGCTCTCAGAATAGGAACAACAACAAATGCTGACTCCTCATGGCCTGGTTCAAACTCTGATGGTACCACTTCCTGGTTGTGTGACCTTCCACAAGTTACATAACCTCTCTGTGCCTTAGTTTCCCGTAAAGTGGTGATATTAACAGTAGTTCTCTCATAAGGTGCTTGTGAGCATTCAACTAAATGAGTTACTATTTGTAAACAGCTTAGTACAGTGCCTGGCACATATGATAAGGGTGATTAAAATATTATTATTAGATTGCATAGCACTTTGCTACTCATAATGTGTTTTTAATCTACATTAATTTCATTCATTCTTGACCAAAACCATATGAATCAACCAGACCAGAAACTACAGCTTTCCTTTTATGTTAAAGGCAACTGAGATTCAGAGAACTTGACTTTCCAGAACCCCCTGCAAGTAGCCAAGTGACCAGGCCAAAGTCTCTTGACTCTACTGGTAGACACAGAGCTCTAATCTCAGGACCTGCCACATCACAAATCAGGCATGAAAGTAAAACCAGGCCGCACTAGACACAGCTATAGTCATACCATGGCCTGTGGCAAGAAATGGAACAAAGCTTCACTCCAGGCCCATATGTCCTGCTTTGCCTCCCAGAACAGAAACGGGCTTGGAATCTTTGTCTTGTTAAGCCGAGATCATAGGCATTAAGCATCCCACTGAGCTACGATCATGGCACATGCCAGTTCCTAAAAGGGGTGGGGGTAGCATTGATAATCTCTGAGGAAATGAGCACAATGACCTCCAGCCCCCTACTTCCTGACTTGAGCATCCAAAGATAACAGAGCCCAGGACTTGCTCACACAGTGACTTGCTCACACAAGTGACTTGCTCTTGCCAACTGCGGGGAGCCCCAGAAGGGCTAATGCTGCCCCAGGTACACAAAATTCTGGAAGCTTGCAGGGAAGGGAGGAATGGGAGCAAGGACAAAACATGACTTGCATATAAATTTATAGTGGAAGCATAAAGGAATATGTTCTCTTCAGGGAAGGAATTTTAATCCCATCTCTCACAGTTGGGGCATAAGATCTTAAGATATTCAGGTTAACCAAACATTCAGAACATAAAGAAATAATATACCCCTGTGGATTAATTTGTTTCCAAAGAATCAGAATCCAGTAATAGGCACTAAGCACAAACACTCTACTAGTCCAAGCTCATCTCCCTTCGATAATTCAGAGAGCACTTAAGGCTTCTGAAGTGTCTCAGGTCATTGTAATAAGCATCCAGTAAGCAAGGCAAGTCCAGAGATGGAATAAATCAGCCTGTATTGTATTTCTAATTTAATCATGTAATCCATTTCCATAAACAATTCCTTATTGAACACTAGATGATGCATGGGGTACAGACATGAACAAGACACCATCCCTGCCCCCAAACTGCTTATGATCTAGCAAGGGTTGTCAGTCATGCATACAAAAACTGTTACAAGAATTGAATATATTCTTTCAATCATGAAGGATGGAGAATTCAATCTGAAATTAAACTAACAGAGGAATCTGGTTAGCTCAGTTGGTTAATGGTTCTCAGGCCTTCCATGAGCTCCAAATTATGTGCCACCCCATAAAACCATCTCATGGGATTAAAGGGAAGAATGGTGATGCATTTGGTGAAAAAGAAGTGAAGGTCTTTACAAACACATCTTTAATTTCTACCAGAAACAAAAAGTTTTTTGCCCTTTGAGAAAATGAACTCTGTGAATCAGTCCCGATGCAGACGTACTTTGTGAGTTACTCAGTTTGAACTCAGAAGCACTAAGGAAGGACAGGGTTATATCCAGAGGCCTGATCCCACAGCTCTCCTATTAATAAAATGGCACAGAAATACTAGAAATAAAGTAGCAAACCCACCAGTCATTGTCCATGTTTGCAAACACACCCACGCACACATTTGTACATACTCCTGCAAGCACCAAAGTGAAGAACAAAGAGAAGTTTCTAGAACTGGCATAGAAGAGGAATGATCACACTCTTCTCTCTTTATTACCATAAATGTCAACAAAAACATATAAGTGTAAAATCTAATTAATCCCTACTTTGGTAACTGACAATTTCTGACATTTTAGAATGTATGTTGGTTTGGAATTGACCTCCCCGACCATTTCCTGAGGCTTCCATTGAATTTTCCCTATGATTTTTTTTTTTTACTTTAATTGTGGTAACATATACCTAACATAAAATTACCATTTCTACCATGTGTCAATGTATCATTCAGTGGCATTAAGTACATTCACATTGTTGTATAACCATCACCATCACGTGCCTTTAGAACTTTTTCACCTTTCCAAACTGAAACATGGTACCCATTAAATATGAACTCCCCATTTCCCCCTGCCCCAGTCCCTGGTAACTACCATTCTATCTGTCTCTAGATTTTTTTAATTAATAATTCAACAACCTAGGACTAAGCTTAGCCTAAAATTGGAAGTCCAACAGAAAGTACATTTTCAACAATACTATCCATGTGCATGAAAGAACATGGTGGGGGCACACATGTGTGATATAAAAATAATACAAATGTGATATGGTTTGGCTGTGTCCCCACCCAAATCTCATCTTGAATTGCACTCCTATAACGTGTTGTGGGAGGGATCTGGTGGGAGATAATTGGAATGATGGGGGTGGTTTCCCCCATAATGTTCTGTGGTAGTAAGTCTCATGAGATCTGATGGTTTTATCAGGGGTTTCCATTTTTGTATCTTCTGCATTTTCTCTTGCCACTACCATGTAAGAAGTGCCTTTCACCTCCTGCCATGATTCTGAGTCCTCCCCAGCCATGTGGGACTGTAAGTCAAATTAAACCTCTTTTTCTTCCCAGTCTCAGGTATGATTTTATCAGCAGCATGAAAATGGACTAATACAGTAAATTGGTACCAGTAGAGCAGGGTGTTGCTGAAAAACTACCTGAAAATGTGAAAGCAACTTTGGAACTGTGTAACAGGCAGAGGTTGGAACAGTTTGGAGGGCTCAGAAGAAGACAGGAAAATGTGGGAAAGTTTGGAACTCCCTAGAGACTTGTTGAATGTCTTTGATCAAAAGCCTGATAGTGATATGGACAATAAGGTCCAGGCTGAGGTAGTCTCAGATGGAGATAAAGAACTTGTTGGGAACCAGAGCAAAGCTGACTCTTGATAAGTTTTAGCAAAGAGACTGGCAGCATAGAGATTTGTGGAACTTTGAACTTGAGAGAGATGATTTAGTGTATCTGGCAGAAGAAATTTCTAAGCAGCAAAGCACTGAAGAGGTGACTTGGGCTGGATGTGGTGGCTCATGCCTGTAATCCCAGCACTTTGGGAGGACAAGGCAGGTGGACCACGAGGTCAAGAAATCGAGACCATCCTGGCCAACGTGGTGAAACCCTGTCTCTACTAAAAATACAAAAATTAGCTGGGCATGGTGGCACACTCCTGTAGCCCCAGCTACTTGGGAGGCTGAGGCTGGAGAATTGCTTGAATCTGGGAGGTGGAGGTTGCAGTAAGCCAAGATGGTGCCAGTGCACACCAGTCTGGCAACAGAGCGAGACTCTGTCTCACACACAAAAAAAAGGAGGTGACTTTGGTGCTGTTAAAGGCATTCAGCTTTATAAGGAAAGCAGAGCATAAAAGTTCAGAAGATTTGCAGCCTGACAATGTGGCAGAAAAGAAAACCCATTTTCCGAGGAGAAATTCATGCCAGCTGCAAAATTTGCATAAGTAAAAGGCAGTGAAATGTTAATCCCCAGGACAATGGGGAAGACATCTCCTCAGCATGTCAGAGGTCTTCATGGCAGCCCCTCCCATCACAGGCCTGGAGGCCCAGAAGGAAAAATGGTTTTGTGGCCGGACCCAGGGTCCCCATGCTGTGTGCAGCCTAGGGACTTACTACCCTGGGTCCCAGCTGCTCCAATCATGGCTGAAAGGGGCCAATATAGAGCTGGGGCCAAGGCTTCAGAGGTGCAAGCTCCAAGCCTTGGCAGCTTCCACTTGGTGTTGAGCCTGCAAGTGCACAGAAATCAAGAATTGGGATTTGGGAACCTCCACCTAGATTTCAGAGGATGTATGGAAATGGCTGGATGCCCAGGCAGAAGTTTGCTGCAGGTGCCAGGTGCTCATGGAGAAAAAGTTTGCTGCAGGTGCCAGGTGCACCTGAAGGAAAAGGTGGGGTTGGAGCTCCCACACAGAGTCCCTACTGGGGTACCACCTAGTGAAACTGTGAGAAGAGGGCCACCATCCTCCAGACTCCAGGATAGCAGATCCACCAACAGCTTGCACCATTTGCCTGGAAAAGCCACAGACACTCAGTGCTGTCCTGTGAAAGTAACCGCGAGGCAGGCGGTACCCTGCAAAGCTACGGGGGCGGAGCTGCCCAACAACATGGGAACCCACCTCTTGCATCAGTATGACCTGGATGTAAGACCTGGAGTCAAAGGAGATCATTTTGGAGCTTTAAAATGTGACTGCCCCGCTGGATTTAGGACTTGCATGGGCCCTGTAACCCTTTTGTTTCGGCCAATTTCTCCCATTTGGAACAGCTTTAGTTGCCCAATACCTGTACCCCCACTGTATCTAGGATATAACTAACTTGCTATTGATTTTACAGGTTCATAGGCAGAAGAAACTAGCCTTGTCTCAGATGAGACTTTGGACTGTGGTCTTTTGAGTTAGAAGTGCCTTTCACCAGGCCAAGTGTGGTGGCTCACACCTGTAATCCCAGCACTTTGGGAGGCTGAGGTGGGGGAATCACAAGATCAGGAGTTCAAGATCAGCCTGGCCAATATGGTGAAACCCCATCTCTACTAAAAATACAAAAATTAGCCTGGCATGGTGGCACACATCTGTAGTCCCACTACTTGGGAAGCTGAGGTAGGAGACTTGCTTAAACCCAGGAGGTGGAGGTTGCAGTGAGCCAAGATTGCACCACTGCACTCTAGCCTGGACAACTCAACAAGACTCCATCTTAAAAAAAAAAAGTGCCTCTTGCCTCCTGCTATGATTCTGAGGCCTCCCCAGCCACATGGAACTATAAGTCCAATTAAGCCTCTTTTTCTTCAGTCTCAAGTATGTCTTCATCAGCAGCATGAAAACGTGCTAATACAAAATATATACAAATATAAATACAAATGTATATATGTCTCTATGTAAACATACATATGAAATGTTTATAAACATATAAACACAAAGAGGAAGGTAGATACAGATATGAAGATGGAGCGAGAGAGGGAGAATTCTTTGCAAATGAAGCAGGCCTTCCCGCTCCCTTTCAAAGTCCGCCGACCAAGCAGGTCAATCAAGGAATCGCCACAGAATCTTGCACTAGGCTTGCTGCCCTCTCACATTCACCAGTGGATACCATCCATCTCTTTGCAAGGTGGATTATTTTCCTAGGCATGATCATTCATCAGCTGCTCTTTTTGGAGAAGCGAGCCACTCTACCCTGGTGGGGCATTTCAGTGGAAATGCAGGTACAGACACTGACAGGTCTGCAGGCCGCCAGGAGTTCAACCAGAGGCAAAGCTCTGTCACTGTATCCCTGATCGCCTAAAGGCTAGAGGTTTGACTCCCGGGTGGCGTTCCCCACAGACACTACTTCCTTACAACAGCCTCGTAGTTGGAAGGGATAAATCCCACACTAAATTGGCTTTTTATTTAATTGGCTACAGTCCCAGCCCAGAGTCACTGAAACTGGAAACACTGACTGTTCTGCTTGGAACACTCTTAGCACAGGAGACAGATAGATATGTGCTAAAAGTATACACAAAAGCAAAAATGATAAACCAGTCTTAACAGGGAGCCGGACGTGAGGTGCAAGGGACCTCGAGGATAACGTTCCATTTTTAAGCCTGCTGGTATTTACACAGATGCTTACTGTATTATTCTCAAACAATACATAGGAAAAAATGTGTGTAATTATGTAGTAATTCAAGGGTAATGTTCCGTTTCTTAAGTGGTGGTTATACAGGTACTGATTGTATTATTTTCAAATAGCACATGTAAAACCTATGTGCAATTATATATTAAACACATAATTATATATCAATACATTTTTATAACTGTGAAATATTTGATAAGACTGTTTCAAGTTGGGTACAGTAAGACTGTTTCAAGTTGGGTACAGTGGCATATATGCCCCTATAGTCCTAGCTACTCAGGAGACTGAACTGGGAGGATCACTTGAGCCCAGGAGTTCAAGGCTACAGTGAGCTATGATTGCTCCTATGAATAGCCACTGCACTCCAGCCTAGGCAGCTAAGCAAGATCCCATTTCTAAAAATTAATTAATAATTTTTCAAAGTCATGGTTCCTGTCCTCAAAGGAGCTCATGGCTCCCTGGGGAAGACAGATATGTCAACAAGCAGATGCAGACCAAGCTGTGAGCAACTCCCCTGCAGGAGGCCAGGAAATTGAACTGGAAGGCTGAGGCTCCCCAGGCCGAAAAGGAGGGTGAGGTCATTGCTGGTGGAGGGAACAGCAAGCACAGTGTGGAAGGCAGTGTTGAGTACAGCCAGCTTGAAGAAGTTCAGAACCACTGGGACTTGGGCACAGATGGTGTGGCAGCTATGGAGGATGAGGCGGACGGCAGGATGGGAACAGACTCAGGATGACATACAGGTGGGGACCCAGAGGACAGGGCCAAGGCAGGACCCTAGGCCAGAGGCAAGAGAGCTGGAAATACATGCCACGCAAGTGGGAAAGCCAGGAGGGTCAACAAGGCCACCTAAGAAGGCAAATCATGAAAGAAGAGGGCTTGTGAAAAAAAGTGACCAGAGACCACGCAAGGAGCCCACACTGGGATTCCAGGAGGGGTTGGTCACAGAGGGGTTCTTTACAGAGGGGTTGTTCACAGAATACAGGCAAATTACATGCATCCCAGATGCACCCAGGAGGATACCTTAATCCCAGGAAGTCAAGGTGGCAGTGAGCCACAGTCACGCCACTGCACTCCAGCCTGGCCAACAGAGCAAGACTCTATCTCAAAAAAAAAAAAAAAAAAAAAATCATGGCGGTATCTTTTAAAACTTCAGAGGTCTAAACCACAACCAAGACTGATGGAATTACAACATCGAGGGATGGGACTCTGGTACTGGTGCTTCTGCACACTATGCAGGTGATTCTAGGGGTCAGCCAGAACTGGAAACCTTTGTTTTAAGGAAAAGTCATATTTAACGTCCTAGTACACTGGGGATTCAAATGCATCACAAACTTAACATTAATGATGGTAGGGAAGTTATTTCTCTGCAGAATATTCTCTCTCCCCCAGTCTTTTTCTATTTCTTGAAATGCAGTTTTAGCTATAAACTATTACAGGTAGAAAACGTATGGTCTATATTTAAAATTTGTCCCCTTATCTCTTTCTAAATCTTCTACCCTACATAGGGTTTCTCTTTCCATCAGACAATGGGAGTCTTGGGCCGCACAAGGAAGGTGACAGGTGGCACTAGCCTCTCACTTCCCTCATCGGTAGTGAGGAGAAATGGGCCACCTAGCAGTTTGACATTCAGTCCACTTCGTGTTTAAGGGTCAAAAACTATGCATGTGACATACAGTGTGGGATCCTGGATTGGAAGAGGGAAAAGGAAAAGGATACTGGTGAAATCTGAATAAGATTTGTAGTTTAGTTCATTGCACCAATGTTCATTTTTGAGTCTTAATACATGTGCCATGATTATATAAGCCCTTACCTTTAGAGGCAATTGGGTTAAGGGAACTCTATGCTGTCTTTGCAGCTTTTCGATAAATCTATAATTATTCCAAAATAAAAAGTTTATCTAAAAAAAATGTACACGCACACAGTTTATGGACCTGGACTTTTGCAGGGGTAAACAGCAGAAGACAAATTTCCTGGGCTTAAAATTTAGCTCTGACTCTTCTGAGTGAGCACGGTCAAGTGACTTACCTCTCTGCTGCTTCCATTAGCTCATCTGTAAAATGGGACTCCACCTTCTAGGATTGCTGGAAGGATAGATGAGATTATGACTTTAACCGCTCAATATCATGCCTGGCACAGAGTCACTGAAGGAAATAAAAATAGGCCTCTCCAAACTATGCTGCTTTGTAATATTGATTATTTTGAGCTGAAGGCACTTGAAAAACAGCAAGAGCAAGGACAGGTTTTCTCTGAACTCCCTTTATCTGCTCAAAAACAGATGCTCCAAAAGGAACTCAGCTGTCATGAATTGCCATCCCGGAAGTTTATCAACCAGAGAAGGTGGATTCATATTGCAGAGAGAAGACTAGGAGTCGACACCACATCCAGACAAACTTTGCCACAAACTCTCCTATCTTCCATCTGCTGTTCTAACAGCACATTTCTAAAAATCACAACCTACATCCTCCTCCCCTTCCCCTATGAAAAGGGTATATAAGCTTTCAAATCTTACCACTTTTTGGGGTATTCACTATTTTTTTCTGTGATGCCCCCATGCATATCATATTAAAAATTAATAAATGGGCTGGGCATGGTGGTGCATGCCTCTAATCCCAGCACTCTGGGAGGCCAAGGCAGGAGGATCACCTGAGGTCAGGAGTTCGAGACCAGCCCATCTCTACTGAAAATACAAAAAATTAGCAAGGCATGGTGGCAGTGGGCACCTGTAATCCCAGCTACTCGGGAGGCTGAGGCAAGAGAATTGCTTGAACCCAGGAGGCGGAGGTTGCAGTGAGCCGAGATCGTACCATTGCACTCCAGCCTGGGCAACAAGAGCAAAACTCCGTCTCAAAAAATAATAATAATAATAATAAATGTCTATGCTCATTCTCCTGTTAATCTGTCTGTTGTCAATTTCATAGACCCAGCTACGGAACCTAGAGAAGAGGTCTCTTCCCCTGCATTGCCATTCAATAACTAGAGTCATTTTCAACTCATGAATAAAGACGAGAATATCCTCCTGAAGCAAAGGCAGCTGGACCTGACCATCAGGGAGGTGGTGTTCAAAACCAAGCTAAACCATGGAAGCCTCAGCTCTGACCAGAAGCTTTTTCTTTGTACTGATGAGGTTCCTCAGGGGGCCAACATGATCTACACACACACACATGAGAGCCCAGCATGGGATCACATAGACATCTGTGTTCTCCATTGACCAATACAGTCTCAACTCTCTGATCCAATTTTTTGTGTTCTGTTGTCTCTTCTTTTTATGCCTGAATCTCTCTTTCCCAGCTGAAGCAGGTGGTTGAGGAATTCAGTAGCAAAAGATTCATAAACCATGTGGAAGGGTATGCTTTGAAAGGCATCAAGCAGACTCTCTCCACCGTGATATTAATTCCCCTAAACGATTGTCTTTTTCTTTTTGTGTAAAGTGCTACTCCAAAATCTGATCGCCATCTGAACCCCCCTCAAGAGTGCTGCTAGCTACAGATGGGTGTCTCTAATGAATCTTTTAACTGCTGTCCTAATAAAATATGGATGAACCAGAAGGAGCCCGCTGTGTAGCTGTTATTTCAAAACAACTAAACAACTTAAGTTTCTGCTCTTATTTTTTGCAGCAAGGAGCTGCAAAGTCTCGTATCCACCCTAACAAAAGATAGCTTCCTTCATGCTAGTCCATCTGTAAAGTGCACAGTTACCTTTTTAATGCTGTATTTTCAGGGCTTATTTTCAGGGCTTTCTAAATGTCCTACTTTGCATGCCAACTTTGACATGTGTTTATTTTTTAAACGATCCCAAATTTTCAGTATTTCACACAGAAACAGCACCCTGGAAACTGGAGCATCTTTTAAGTAAGTTCCTACTTTGGACTAAATCTTGTGATACTCAGAACATAAGCCCACATCAAAGCTTTGTGCCACTTTAAATGCCTGACCTTCAAAAGGAAACCATTATACAATTGCAAATGTCCTGCTCTATGGTCCTACTGAAAAACAAGGGAATATTCAGTATTTTTTTCCATGTTAGTATTGGAATGTGGTGCAGTGGTGTGAGGGAATACAAAAATCAGCATAACACGACTCCTATGTTACAGTGATCCACACTCTCAATAAGCTGATGTTAAAACGACCTGCTGCTGTATGCACAGGGGCAGGTGCTGAGCGTGACCTGTAACTCACCTGGGTCTGAGATGTAAGAAAATATTTATAATAGAATAGTTGTCTTCTATCTACACTTGAAGACTCTTCTATTATAAAATTTCGTTAATCTCATTTCATATAGAGACACTATATATAGTTTGCAAGGTTGGTTGGTTGGTTGGTTGGTTGGTTTTGAGACGGAGTCTCACTCTGTCTCCCAGGCTGGAATGCAGTGGCACAATCTTACCTCACTGCAGCCTCCGCTCCCAGAGTTCAAGCAATTCTCCTGCCTCAGCCTCCCAAGTAGGTGAGATTACAGGCATGCACCACCACGCCCGGCTAATTTTTGTATTTTTAGTACAGACGAGGCTTCCCCATGTTGGCCAAGCTGGTCTCAAACTCCTGACCTCAGGTAATCCACCTGCCTCAGCCTCCCAAAGTGCTGCGATTGCAGGCGTGAGCCACCATACCAGCCTTGCAAGTTTTAAGAGGCCATGACTACATACAGAAAGCTCAATTCTGTCTGATGAAATCAAACAGCATTAGCATTTGGAGTTGGTGATAACTAGACAGGGCTGGACTGAAGTTAACCTTTGTGCTGCCGACAAATAAAGAGGTTGTTTAAACTGATTAATACCTTGTGTAAGACGACAGTGAGAACACTTAGGATGTTTAAGAGAGCAAACTGTTTTCAAGTACTCATTTACAGTCAAATAGTGCACACTAATTATAAAGAATTCTCATCTCTTCTTGCCTTTGTAATGCCTCTTCACTACAGAATCATCTTGAACAAAGCAATACATTTGACTGTTAAGAACAAGTCTCCGGGGATGCTTTAATGCTTAAATATCTGAAGTGTGCTTTAGTTACGACAGTGTTTTCTCATTGTGGAAAGCAACTAAACATTTTTATTAAATGCCTCTTAACAGCTTTTGTATCCGAAGTGGCATATTTTCTGATTTTTAAATTATTAAAATGAGGTGCTACTGTCTCCACCAATCACTCCTCTCAGATAGAAATCACTTAAACTCTCAGATAAGGGCCATCTGCTAGAAGAGGTAGGAAGCAGAGGTGCTGGCTGCTCCCCTGAGGGCTGGGATTCAGAATTCAGCAATGATCTGCTCTTAGATATCTCAGCCAGACACAGACCAGCAGGGAGCTAGGTACCCACCTGGTTGGAAACCAACCAAGGGAAAATCACTCATGTAGTCCAAGGCAGTGCTAACTAGGGAGATGAAGGCATCAAAGATGGGGAATCCCCCAACAGGTAGGAAGCTGTGACACTGCCTGACTCCCTGGAATTCAAGTCACCCATATGAACCCATCTTCACAATCAGCTCTCCATTAGAAAAGAAAACAAATGGTAGCATCCCAGGGACGACAAGACTATTAGGAGACACAGCAACGTCGTTGAGAGCGTTCTAAAGTTAGGCTGGGCGTAAGCCTATCTCTACCCCTCTTCGACTTGCCCAAGTATAACTTCACCGAGCCTGTTTTCTTGTCTGGGGAAAGTTCATTTTAATATCTTCACTGTATGGTAGTTGGAAAGATTGGGGAACATGAATTCATGTTCCCCTAGAGAGCCTGTGCCCTGAGGCACTTGTCCACACTGCTTTCTCCCAGTCTACAGATGATCTCATGGCCACTGACTTCAACCATAATAGCAGGAGCACATGTCTCCACCACACGGAGCTGCCAGCCTGCCAAGCAGACAGACCTCCTGTTGCTTCTCACCACGCTTCCCTGCGTTCTGGTGGGTATAAGTAACACACTCGTCCTCTCTGACCTCCTGTTTACAATCCCATACTGACCATCCCTCTCTGTTAACAGTCTTCCTTCAGACAAGACCAATACTATGTATTAGATGTCAATTTTTTTTATTTACAATCTCATTCCAGTCTTGCCTTCCTGAGATTACAATGCAGTGACTTTGGAGCGTAGGATGTTTACAGACAAGCTGAGTTACTTCTGTAGATGCCTAATCTCATCGTTATGTATGAGGTTTACCAGTTTAGTATTCACGGAGTGGGTCTAACAGCAAATCAAAGTGTCGTGGTTTTTGTTTTTTGTTTGTTTGTTTGTTTGTTTGTTTGAGACAGGGTCTTGCTCTTGTTGCCCAGGCTAGAGTGCAATGGTGTGCTCTCAGCTCCCTGCAGCCACCGCCTCCCAGGTTCAATCGATCCTGCTGCCTTGGCCTCCCAAGTAGCTGGGATTACAGGCATGCGCCACCACATCTGGCTAATTTTTGGATTATTAGTAGAGACAGGGTTTCACCATGTTGGTCAGGCTGGTCTCAGACTCCCGACCTCAGGTAATCCACCCCACATTGGCCTCTCAAAGTGCTGGGATTACAGGTGTGCGCCACCCCACCTAGCACAAAGTGTTGGATTTTAATTCGGTCAGTTCCCATCCAGGTGATCCTTAACAAGTTACTTAGCCTGTCCACGTCTCAGTTTGCTCATCTGTAAAATGAGGATAATTCCCATACTCTGAAAGGCTGCTGTGAGAATACAACGAAATCCTGAAATATGTGATTTTTAAAAAACACATTTTGAGTTTGTGGCAGGTGACATTACACGCTCAATAAATTTTAGTTTCTTTCCTCAAGTTGTTCTGAACACCCAAAGTCATTACTTTATTTCGATAACATTTGGGAATTTTCTAGCACAGTCTTTAAAAACAGGGAAGAGCTATGAATTATCTCCCTTTTACCTCTTTTGTGGGAGGAAAATCTGTTCATCAGTTAAAGTAATGTTATTCAACAGTCTGCTTCAGACTTAGTTTTTTGGGGGGGTTTTGTTTTGTTTTGTTTTTCTGTTTTATCTTTCTAAGAGAATAAAATGCAATAAAGAGAAAATAAATGGGTGTGGGTGAATAGAAAAACAGAAAAGTCAACAGAAGTTTATAAACTATCAGGAAAATATCATCTAAGCTGTAGGCAACTTCTGACAAATATAAGAAATTCATGAAAATTCTAAAAGATCTGTATTTTACCCTAGAGTTGCAGAAAACTTCTACACACGCACACCCTGACCAGACTACTTTAACAATCTCTCCTTTTCCTTAAGGGAGAGGTTAAGAGAAAAGTGACATTTCACACACTCTAAACACTCAAAATCAGTTTTTCCCCTCCCTCTTCATTTACCTTCTCAGTCTCTGAGCTAGCTTTCTAACTCTCTGGCAACATCCAAAGGCCTATTTCTTTTTTAAAGAGGGTCTGTAGGCCGGGCGCGGTGGCTCACGCCTGTAATCCCAGCACTTTGGGAGGCCGAGGCGGGTGGATCACGAGGTCAAGAGATCGAGACCATTCTGGTCAACATGGTGAAACCCCGTCTCTACTAATACAAAAAATTAGCTGGGCATGGTGGCGCGTGCCTGTAATCCCAGCTACTCAGGAGGCTGAGGCAGGAGAATTGCCTGAACCCAGGAGGCGGAGGTTGCAGTGAGCCGAGATCGCGCCATTGCACTCCAGTCTGGGTAACAAGAGCGAAACTCCATCTCAAAAAAAAAAAAAAAAAAAAAAAAAAAGAGGGTCTGTAATAGCTAAAACAAACTAGATAAGTCTGTTTTTCTCTAGAATGAGCTTTAAAACTGGAGTTAGCTCTTGCTGAGGGAATAGAGCTTTCTTGGTACACAGCTTATTTTGAAATAAATGAGGCAATCCTGGATAATAAATTGGCTTTAATTCACTTATTACACTGAAGGAATGTGAAAATGAGACCGGGAAACTGCTGCACTGGTCCTTGAGGAATTTAGGAGAACAGGAGACATGCCAACACACTAGAAAGACAAATATCGAATTTATTTTATTTAAACAGGAAATAAGAAACAGGAAAAAGACAATAGGATTTATTAAGAACTCCACTGTGGGTCAGGCATGGTAAACCATGGAGAGGTAGAGGTCATAAACGTTTAAGGCCAGGCGCGGTGGCTCACGCCTGTAAGCCCAGCACTTTGGGAGGCCAAGGCAGGTGGATCATCTGAGGTCAGGGGTTCAAGACCAGCCTGACCAACTTGGTGAAACCCTGTCTCTACAAAAATATAAAAAAATTAGGCAAGCATAGTGGCATACTTCTGTAATCCTTGCTATTTGGGAGACTGAGACAGGAGAATAGCTTGAACCCAAGAGGCAGAGGTTATAGTAAGCTGAGATCGTGCCATTGCACTCCAGCCTGGGTGACAGAGTGAGACTTCATCTCAAAAAAAAAATAAAAATAATAAAATTTTAAAAAATATAAATGTCTGGATAATACCAAAAGGATTTAAGACAGACTCTCCTGATTTCCATGTGTAGAAGTGGAGGCTGGAGGCACACACTGGTGGGACAGGTAGGTGGATTCATAGCTGGGGAATAACAGTTCCAGGCCAAATGACTTTAAATCCTAAATGGTTACAGGGAAGGTCCCAGTTCCCTAATGCAGGGCTCTTTCCTTTGCCCTGTCCTCTTCAACATAATGGCTGACAGCATCAAGACCTAAAAATGTTCCAAAGGGATGAGACTAACACACCACTGTTATATATCAAGACAAAGTAGAAATAATTTAACTAAACAAAGGGAAAGCAGAACAATATACCAGCAGACTACAGCAACTGGGAACAGGAAAATCTAGCTCATGGAGGAAAAGATGTCACACATTAGACAAGGGAGTAAGAAGGTCCGTGAAGACAAGAGAAGACAAAGACAGAGAAAGCTCTCACCCAAATGGCCTCCAAGGGATGAGGGCAATGGCGCACACTGGCCTCTGTGGCTGTCCTTCACAGCAGCATCTTTAAGGATGCAGCCCAGTGGTACACTGTTAGTTTCTAGAATCTCTCAGCCACCTCGAGAGACCTACTAACCCAGGAAATTTTGAGAATAAATGTACATGAATGAGGGAGAAATGTACAAACAGCATCTCTAGCTGATTATAGGTGAACTATTTTCTTAGGGTCAAAAATCAACCCCAAACTGGTTCACAATAGATCCTCCTTCCTGCCTAGATCTTTGTCTCTGAGGTTGAGCGTTAACATCTACAAAGGAAACAGAGCTAAGCCACACTAAAATGTTCAGTAGGGTACGGCTGGGAAGAGGCATAGAGAGAAAGACCCCAGGACCTAGCGATCATCCCAAAGCAGAAAGATGTGTCATTTTGGCAGGATCCACCAAGAGAGTGCTACACTTTGCAGGTTGGAGTAGCCTAAGGATCGATAAGCAGGACACACGTAGATGCCTCTGACTCTGTATAAAGCCCACATCAGCTGTGTGCAGAGTATCAAGGGTCTCAGCTTTTTATTATCAATAACATCTTTAAAAGAGAGATTTTCTTTTTACACACTTACTGTTGGAAGTCTCTAATCAGCTTTGTTTTAAATCCACCAATTCAGAGATTATGCTTGTAGGCATATTTTCAATTATACCACTAATCTTGGGAGAGGACCAGACAGGATTAAAATCCTTCCCAGCCCCCAAAAGAGCTCCAATGACAGCAAAGGGTAAGTCTGGGAGGGAGTAGGAATGGGGTGAAAACAAAGAGACTTCAGGGACACTACATGAATCCTTGCTCCTTCTAGGTGAATTTTAAGGTTATTTTGGGAATTTTTTTCAGTCATCAGGCTGTGTAGAAGTGGAAGCTAGAGGCACAGATCAATGAGACAGGTAGGTGGATTCATAGCTGGGGAATAATAGTTCCAGGCCAAATGACTCTAAATCCTAAATGGTTACAGGGAAGATCCCAGTTCCCTAATGCAGGGCTCGTTCCTTTGCCCTGTCCTCTTCAACATAATGGCTGACAACATCGAGACCTAAATATGTTCCAAAGGGATGAGACTAACACACCACTGTTATATATCAAGACAAAGTAGAAATAATTTAACTAAACAAAGGGAAAGCAGAACAATATACCAGCAGACTACAGCAACTGGGAACAGGAAAATCTAGCTCATGGAGGAAAAGATGTCACACATTAGACAAGGGAGTAAGAAGGTCCTTGAAGACAAGAGAAGACAAAGACAGAGAAAGCTCTCACCCAAAGGGCCTCCAAGGGATGAGGGCTACACATTCATTTAACTTTGTTCTTAAGCAGAACTACATACATACACATGCCCATGAAGGTCACACAAAGCTGTGTTTCTTATAACCTCCTACGATGCTTAACATAACAACAGGGACTCTGTGCACCCAACAAGTGCTTCAGTGTACTGCAGAGAGCTGCTCTGATGATGCCTGAGATCACTGAGCTGAGGCTACACAGCTGGGTCTCACTTAGCCTGGTGATGAGACAAAAAGAAAATCAGTTGTTTCTCTGCACTTCCTATTTTCTTTGTGTTTAATTAGAAAACACATTGTAAACTCCAAAGTACCATGGAAATGAAATGTTTTACTAATGCTGCTTCCTACAATTGATAGCATGGTCTTATCCCAATAGCTTATTGGTCAAGTATTATTATAGTAACAACCCAGTTACTGCCCACATTATTCAATTCCCATTACTCTTCCTCCCAAAATTACAAAGCTTTTACATGGCTCATATAACACATGCGACGTAGAAAAAAATGCAGAATGAGAGGGATTGGAAAAAAATATTAAAAACTAGCTTGACAAATTTGACATCATCTGATGTCCATTTACACATCATAAATTCACTGAGCACTTACTAAGTGCCAGACATATTCTAGGCTCTTAATATATTTTATGTCATTCAATCGTCACCAAAACTTAATGACGTAAGGATCAGTATCACCCTGTTTTTAAGATAAGATCACTGAGGTTTATAGGAGAGAAGTAACACAGCTGGTAGTGCTAGCTCCAGGACTAGATTCCAGGAAGTCTGGCCTCAGTCCTACCCTGTTCTGCACACAACAGCCACTGGCTTTTTATACGAGAGTCTGGGATAAACACACGTGTCTTAGAGCACAGGACTAAACTCCTAAGGAGTCTATATCTCCTCTTTGCACAGTTGCCAATACTCAAATGTAATCCCCAAAAGTATAATTGATCTGTGATGTTTGTTGATTATCTATGAAACATTCCTACCTTTCAGAATAAGCAGACTACTAAGAGATCTAAGAGAAACACGACACAGTCGAAGTGTCCAAACATAACTACCTTGCATGAAGTACAAAGTTCTTCATGCTTCCCAGTTCTTCAAATCTTTCCAAGCTAAAAATGTGTTATAGTCTATTTGATTTCAAGTAGAGCCTCTTAATGAAAGATCTTTTCTAGTGAATGGCATCAGACTTAATCTGAGAGCCATACAGAATTTACAGGCTATGTGGAAGGAAGGAAATCTCTAGAGAAAGTGATCAGGTCAAACTGGAGTTAAAAATAGCCAAGGAGAAAGCCAGATGTGGTGGCACCTACCTACAGTCCCAACTACTCAAGAGGCTGAGGAGCAGTAGCCCACCCTCCTTGAGCCCAGGAGTTCAAGGGTATAATACATTATGATCATACCTGTGAATAGCCACTGCACTCCAGCCTGGACAACAGAGAGAGACCCCAGACTCTTTATATATATATATATATGAAAAGAAAGAAATAGCCAAGGAAAAGATGTTGAGCGAGACTCTTCCACCTCCTGGGACAGCACACGATGCAGTGGAAGATGTGTTGGAGGTAGTAATCAAGCACTAAACCTGTGAGTTATTTAATTTGTTATAATGAAACAGATTCAAGTTCAGACTCAGGGCAGTATCACCCTCACTCATTCATAGTCAGTTATCTTTCCTGAGTGGCAAAGGAAGGCACAGGATGACAGCTGGCTTCAAGCCAAGAACCACTGCACCTGGTCCTGGGTTAAGCCCCAGGGAGTCCCCGTGCATTCACCAGAGGTCCCTCATCAACTCATCTTCATGGATAGCTTGACCAGAAAAAGAGGTTAGGAGCTTCTGCACCAAACTAGTTAGGCATGAGTGTGGTCTGGGGGTCACCTGCATCAAAATCACCTAGGAGGTCTGTGGAAATGCAGATTTCTCACCTCTCCCAAAACAAATCCCAGGTCAGAGAGTTAAGGAACAATAGGTATCTTTCCCAAGTGTCCCAAGACATTAATTAGTACAATAATGCCAAGGCAGGCAAGATGGGTAAATCATCTATCTACAAGTACTTCTGAGATTGAAAAGGAAGCTGTCTGAAAGGCAGAAATTTTCAAAGGACGTGTACAGAGATACACAGAAGGGAAGCAACCAGGAGTAAGCATAAAGAGGTCACAAAGCAATAAGAAAAATGTCAAGAAGACCAAAGGCCAGAATAAGCTCCACTTCCTGTAAGTATGCTAAGGACAGTAAAAAGGTGTGCTTCAAACAAACACACAAACAGACCACGACAAGAAAGTCAACCAGGCAGGGAAGAAGTGCCTACTATCTAGGGCACAGTGATCATAGATAAGAGAGAAGACGGGGCAGAATGACATAGCTCAAATTCTCGGCCTTCATCTCTGTTAAAGAAAAATGATCTTCAGATTGAAAAAGATAGTGGTAGCAAAATTTAGGAGGAATTGAAGCCCAAGAGAGTAAAAAGATAGAAAGAGAATACCAAGCCATTTCAAATGAGTTCATGTCCCCAGTGGAGGTCAAATCAATCAGGATCTAGAACTGAAAGAACTGACAGACATGATCACATAAATGTACTCAGGCTTTGAGAAATCATGGACTTACCAAAGATTAAAAACTGACAAGTATTCTGGTTTCAAGAAGGGAAAAACAGAATCTAAGAGGTACAGACTAGTCAGTCAATTACATATTCTGGATACAATTCCAAATGAATAATTAAAACAAACATGTTACGAGCAAAACAAATCAGAAAACCTCTGGCACAATATAATGGAATAAAGACAGTTAATGAATCTCTGCAAAACCTGCTGAAATGAGCAAAGTGATTGACAAATTGGGGAGAAAAGTTTATTGATAATGAATCTTATGATCACTTCAAAGGCACCTACTTTCTACCCAGCAGGGTTATAAGCATTTTATAAATATTAATTCATCTCATAACAGTGCTATTACTAACCCCTTTCTACAGATGAGGAAACCTAGGAATCAAGAGGTTAAGTAGCTTGCCCAACCTCACGTGGCTAGCAACTGGAAAAATTTGAATTAAAACCCATTTGTCAATTTTTGCTTTTGTTGCAATTACTTGAATATCTTCATCATGAAATCTTGGCCCATGCCTATGTCCTGAATGTTATTGCCTCAGTTGTCTTCCAGGGTTTTTATAGTTTTGATAATTCCTATTTTGTACACCAACATAAAGACATCTAAGGACCTAAGTGTTCTCCTAACAATTCCCAGGAATCTCCCTCACTGCTATTCTTCCATGTCATCCCTATTAACTCTCCTTTGCTCCCTGATTTCCCTTTCTCAACCAACTTGAGGAACTGCTCCTTGATGTTGAACAAGGGCTCCTATAAAAATGATGAACAGGGAGCTTTCTAAAAAGAAAAACTGATGGACGTGAGTTGCCATTGCAGGAGGGCATCAAATAAGGAACATGTGAAGAAACTGGAAGGGTGAGACCTAAAGAAGGAAAAGCTAAAGGGACACATGAGAGCTGACTTCAGATATGTCAAAGACTGCCATGGGAAATGACAAAATGTGTGTTGTCTGTCACAGTGGGCCATCCATGGCCCATCTCTCAGGCTCCATGGAAAGCCATGTCCCCAACACCAGCCAATCTCACATCACTTCATGGTGCTTGTCAAGTTAAATCATACTTTTATTCTTTTTTGGTATCACTACTGTCAATGGGATATGAAAATCACTCACCACAATTAGAAGATAACCATACAAATAAAGACAATAACAACAAAACAGCTTTTTGCTGTTGGCCAATGATTTGGAGACAGAAGTCTGCTGAGTTCTGCCTTTATTACAAAGGGAAATGAGTGTTAAAGAAGGTTAAGGATGCACTAGCAGCAAACAGACTTTCACCTTAGCAGGAGAATATGAGTCAATGGTACCCTACGCCACGTCCTTGTGACTCTGAAAATCATCTCTTGGACCACTGTGGGGCACATCCCACACCTGGACAGGAATGGCTGCTTGAGGTGAAAAATTTTCCCAAGCAAACTATAAAGTTATTCTAGTTTATATCCACAAGAAGGAAGACAAGGATTCAACAGGAAAACACATTATAATATATAAAGCTTAAGCTAATGAGTATAGTATACTGTACTATACAGCATAAAGCCTATAGCTAACAAACACTACATTGTATATTTAAAATTTGCCTAGGGTAGATTTTATGTTATATGCTTTTACCAAAAAAAAATAATAATAATAATAGTAATAATAAAGAAGAAACTGTGGGAACTGATGGACATTTTTAATGATTGGTTTCACAAGTGGGATTCACAGGTGGACTTCACAAGTGTATTGTACTTATCCTGAAACGGAGTTTCGCTCTTGTTACCCAGGCTGGAGTGCAATGGCGCGATCTCGGCTCACCGCAACCTCCGCCTCCTGGGTTCAAGCCATTCTCCTGCCTCAGCCTCCCAAGTAGCTGGGACTACAAGCGCATGCCACCATGCCCAGCTAATTTTTGTATTTTTAGTAGAGATGGGGTTTCACCATGTTGACCAGGATGGTCTCGATCTCTTGACCTCGTGATCCACCCGCCTCAGCCTCCCAAAGTGCTGGGATTATAGGCGTGAGCCACCGCGCCCGGCCCAGTTTTTTATTTCAATAAGACCTCAATAAAGTGGTTTTAAAAAAATAAGGAACATCGTCAACAATGGAAACGGCATCTTTACAAATGTGAATAATATTTATTTTTTTAAATGTCCTACAATTTACAAAGCCCTTTCATTTACATCATTACATTCCACCTAATCTGTTCAAAGTAGCGACTATTCTTTCCTTGAGAGAATTCAACAGAAGCATCACTCAGGATAGACAGTAGCTAAGGCCCTTTCCAATACCAACAGTCTCAGAATGTGGGCTGCTTTACCACCTTGAATTTGAATTGCTAATTTTTAAAAGAAAGGGAATTTTAAATTAAAACTTTAACTTATGGTCAGTAAGAAGGCTGAATTGGATTTACTGAAGTAGAAAGCAATTTGATTTTAACTCAGCAAAGATTAAGCACATCCAGGGGAAGTGAAGGCGGTCACCACTCTGTGTGTATGTCAATACGACAATACATCATAGGAACAGAACCACTGCCCTGCAGCTTATTAGGAACAGGAGGGCTGAGGAGAAGTCACTGAAGGTAAGCAAGTATTAAAGCCCTGAGTCTGCAATTTAAAAAGAGGTAAACTCCAGTGAAGTCAGACAGACTGTAAAGCTCAAGTGTACAAATTAAGCTTTTCTTCCTACCTCCCTCGGCAACCTTTGGAACTGCCCAGATTTATCCAAACCATAAAGAATAAGACCTCTATGGTCCTCTTGGGTACCTTAAAGTTAATGGAAATGATTCCATCAGCTCCTCCTTCCTTTAGGGGGCAGTAGACCCAAGTTGGTCTCTAAGGGCTTCCCTCAGAGTACAGGCTCCTTTCTGAAGGGCCAGGCTGTGCAAGGGCATCATGACAAGGAAGCCAGCTGGTTTACCTGCTTTGAAGGTACCACACCTTAGCTACATTGTTTGAATATTCACCTGGAAATACATAAACATTTAAAGACAAATTCTGGGAAGCCCAGAGGATTGGAGGCACTGCCATTTTGAATTTAAAGGGAAAGAACAAGTCCCTCTCTGAGAATTCCTAATCACCTCAGCAGCTTCCTCCTCTGTAGACAGTCCTGACCTCTCCTCTCCAGATTCTGCAGGTTACCAGTCTTCCTCGGAGCCCGTTACGTTGGGGTTAGGACAGACGCCTTTTTCCTTCACTAAGAGTCTTTCATTTTATCCTTCAAGCTGGCAAGGTCACCCATGTGTCATGTATTGAAATGGCTGGGAGAGCCTGTGCCATCTGAAAGTAAGTAGGGAGGGATGGGCAGAGAGGATAGGCAGCCGCCTGGCCTATGACTGCTTCTCTCAGCTTCTTTTGCATCATACCACTATTTGTTAAAAGATAACACTTCTATGTAATGATAAATAAAATAATGAGATTAGATATTTGCTAAGGCTTTCTTAGCTGACACTGATTGTCATATTTATGCGCCAGGGAGAAGTTCCTATGGCCCTTTAATTAGATTAGCTCTAGAATTCGCTGTATTTCTCTCGGAATTCCATCTGTCTCTCCTTATTAGCCTAGTCTTTAAGTCTCTCCCTGGAGAGATTAATTCAGAACGGTGCTTTTTCTTTTTTCTCTTTGAGACAAAAGCTACATGACACAAGATGGCAGACATTCTACAAGATACAAGAACAGCTCATAATGGCTTTTGTTTTAATATGACATGAAAAGCTTGGGGTTGTAGTTATCAATAAACTCAGCCTGAGTGAGCAGCGTAAGGGATGTGGGCGCCAAAAAACTAAGCATTACCTTGGCTTCCACTGCAGAGATCTAGCATTCGGGTTAAGGGAGGTAAAGACCTACTGTTCCTTCCTACTAAGATCACATATGGACTATTCTTTTCCTTTCTAAGCACCAACTTTTAAGAGAAAACAGCCAGAAAGGCAATTAGCATGGCATGGCCTTAAGTGGAAGTGAGAGCCCTTCCACACCTACAGAGGGCAACAATGCAGCTGATGGAGTGTCGCTCTGAAACGGAACCTGGATGGTGAGGGGGAGGGAGAGATGTGAAGGAAAAGAGGAAACTTTGTAGAACTGTTCAGAAATCAGCAGGCGGGTAAGGAAAGCAGAAAACCTATTGTGTAGTTGACCCATGAACAACATGGGAATTAGGCATCAATCACCTGCACAGTTAAAATTCACTATAACTTTTGACTTTCCAAAATCTTACCTCCCAATAGGCTATTGTTGACCAGAAGCCTTACTGATAATAGAAATGGTCCATTAACATATATTTTGTATGTTATATGTATTATATGCTATATTCTTATAATTAAGGTAAGCTAGGTAGAAGAAAATGTTATTAAGAAAATCATAAGGGGCCAGGCATGGTGACTCACACCTGTAATCCCAGCACTTTGGGAGGCCAAGGCAGGTGGATCACGAGATCAAGAGATCGAGACCAGCCTGGCCAACATCATGAAACCCCATCTCTACCAAAATACAAAAATTAGCTGGTTGTGGTGGCGTGCGCCTGTAGTCCCAGCTGCTGAAGACACTGAGGCAGGAGAATCGCTTAAACCCAGCAGGCGAAGGTTTTGGTGAGCCCAGATTGGGCCACTGCACTCCAGCCTGGTGACAAGAGTGAGACTGTGTCTCAAAAAAAAAAACATAAGTTAGAGAAAATGCATATTTACAGTACTATACTGTACTTATCGATATTGTTAAGTTCCTGTTGTCTGCTTACAAGCTAAATCATCTGTCTGAAATGGTGGGCAACCACAGTGCAGACCTCAATTTTTAGTACATATCAAGCAATTCAGCTTTTACTTGCAATGTCATAACTTTTCTCTCTGCTTCTTGGGAGCACTTCCAGCATCAGTAGTGGCAATTCGTGTGAGTCCCACCATGTTATTCAAAGTTTATAGTATTCCCCTAAACAAGAAAAATATGTGAGAACTGAAGGAGAGAACTTTTATTGCGATATGCAATTTACTGGAGAGAGAAGCTGCTCATGAATAGACTGTTAGCATCACATGGCGTTTTAAGTGGATACTTGCAACACTTGAGCTCACCACAATAGCAATGTAGGTGGCTACAAAATTATTACAATAGTACAGTATGTATAGTTAATTTTATGCAATTATGATTTAATAATGCTTCTTTCTGTTGTTTCTACTGCAAATGATGCCGTGTACAGTCTGTTTGCATATGTTTTAATAAATTTTTACTTTTTATAATAGATACATGTATTATTTTATGGTAGTAAATGATAAGATAGACTAGTATCTACATATATTTTATGCATTCATGACATACCTTTTTCTTAATTTTTTTTATATTTCCAGGATACATGATTTGTCTGTGAGGTTTTCTGGTTTTTGTTTTTGCTTTTGTTTCAGACAGAGTATAGCTCTTGTTGCCCAGTGTGTAGTACTATATTTTTATATTTCACTTTTATGTTTTAACTGTATTCTATTTCCTCAGTCTAGAGCAGTGAATAGGGTTTCAGGCCTTGAGGCTAGGTAGTCTATTTTCAAATCCTGTCTCTACTAATAACTAGCTATATGACCTTGGGCCAACTATTTAATCTCTCAGTGCTTCAATTTTCCATCTATAAAATGAGGACCACAACAGTTCCTACCTCACAGAATTAAGGGAGTTAATAATACACAAAAGACCCTTAGAAGAGTCTGCTACACAAGCAGAGACTCACAGCTGTTCACCAGTCCATTTCCCTTTTCTCCTGGACACAGAGTTAGACTACATTTCCCAGCTTCCCTTGCAACTATGTGTGGCCACATGACTGAGTCCTGGACAATGAAGTTGTGAACAGAAAAAATGTCCACCACTTCTAGGCCTGCATATCAAAACTTTTTTGCAATTGTTATACTTTCTTTGTTGTTCTGTCTACTGACTAGCTACTGGTGCTCTAGAAGACTTCAGAAGCCACATGTTGAAAATAGAGTTCTGCTCCACCTGGATTTCTGAATGACTACATGGAATAGACTGTTTCTCCACCACATCAACAACCCTGCCTGAAAATGTAATTAATATGAGCAAGGAAAAAATTTTGAAAGTGAGAAACCACTGAAAACTCCAGTTTTTAAATATTACAACAGCAAGTGTTAAGGAATATAGACATTGGTGTCTTGAAGTAGTAACTACTGAAAATAACAGGCACTAGCTTAGTAATCAGGCAGTGGACAGCAAGGAAACCAAAATCAGAGACTGGAAAGATGGAAACTCAGAATATGTGGTGGTAAAACCATCACCTATAATAACTGGAAAGACAGCCCTAGTGCCTACCAAGTTTGTAGCACCAGGGAAATAAATTGGACAATAAAAATTCCTAATAAAATGGAATAGTAAAAATAATATTAAAGTAATGTGAAAGAAAAAGATGTACTCAGTCAGGAATTTGTTTGTTTGCCAACATCATTTTTACAAAATTAGAAGAAACCATCATAAATGGCTGATTAGGGAGCTCCAAGATAGCCAATTAGAAGTAGCTGTGATCTGTGGCACTCACAGAGAAGAATGAAAAGGAGCAAGTGAATTCAACACCTTCAACTGAAATATCCAGGTTCTTGCATTGGGACTGACTAGGCAAAAAACTTGATCCATGGAGAATAAAGAATGAGTGACAGGGTTGGGGGAAATGGCCCACCCAGAAGCAGCACAGAACCAAAGGAACCCAGACCCCCAGCCAAGGGAAGTGTGAGTGATTGTGCAACCCTACCCAGGGAACAGCATTCCTCTCACAGATCTTTGCAACCTGCATATCAGGAGACCTCCTCGTGAGTCCATGCCACCAGGGCCTTGGGTCCAACACACAGCTACTCAGGCACACAGAGAGATCCAGGAGTTTCATCTACTCTAGCCCCAGGATCCCCTGCATGGTGGGAAATCCATCCATACATGTCCCTAGGAAGAGGGCTGAATCCAGTAAGCCAAGCAGCATTGTTCTGCAGGACCTACTTCCAAAGCACCTCACAAGTTAAGACCCACTAGCTTGGAATTCCAGCCAGCCAACAGCAACAGGCTGGAATCTGCCTGAGATGGGTCTGAGTTCCTGTGGGGAGGGGCAGCTGCCATTGCTTTGGTCCAGTAGACTTGGCCTTCCCAACCTGCCAGCTTTAGAGAATACAAATGACCCAAATAAGGAAAATCCTCAATGGCCAACACAATCATAATCAAAAACAACAAAGCTTGAGGCATCACGCTACCCAACTTCAAACTATACTACAAGGCTATAGTAACCAAAACAGCAGGGTATTGGTCTAGGAACAGATATATAGACCAATGGAACAGAATACAGAACTCAAAAATAAGACCCAACACCTACAATCATCTGATCTTCAACAAACTAGACAAAAACAAGCAATGGGGAAAGGAATCCATATGTAATAAATGGTTCTGAGAGAGCTGGCTAACCATATGCAGAAAATTGAAACTGGACCCATTTCTTACACCACATACAAAAATCAATTCAAGATGGATTTAAAACTTAAATGTAAAATTCAAAACTATAAAAGCCCTGCAAGACAACCTAGGCAATACCATTCAGGACATAGGCATGGACAAAGATTTCATGATGAAAACACCAAAAGCAACTGCGACAAAAGCAAAAACTTACAAATGAGATCTAATTAAACTAAAGAGCTCCTGCACAGAAAAAGAATCTATCATCAGATATTTTTCAAAAGAAGACATGCATACGACCAACAAACATATGACAGAAAGCTCAACATAACTGCTCATTAGAGAAATACAAATCAAAACCATAATAAGATACCATCTAACACCAGTCATAATGGCTATTACTAAGCTGTCAAAAAACAACAGATGCTGGTGAGGTTGTAGGGAAAAAGGAATGCTTTTACATTGTTAGTGGGAATGTAAATTAGTTGAACCATTGTGGAAGACAGTGTGGTGATTCCTCAAAGACCTAGAGGCAGAAATGCCATTTGATTCAGCAATCTCATTATGAGGTGTATACCCCGAAACATATAAATCATTATGTCATAAAGATTCATGCATGTGTATGTTCATTGCAGCATTATTCACAATAGCAAAGACATGAAATCAATCTAAATGCCCATCAATGATGGACTGGATAAAGAAATGTGGTACATATACACTATGGAATACTACGTAGCCATAAAAAGGAACAAGATCATGTCCTCTGCAGGGACATGGATGGAGTTGGAAGCCATTATCCTCAGGAAGCTAACACAGGAACAGAAAACCAAACATCACGTGTTCTCACTTATAAGCAGGAGCTATTAGCTGGGCACAGTGGCAGGTGCCTGTAATCCCAGCTACTTGGGAGTCTGAGGCAGGAGAATTGCTTGAATCCGGGAGGCAGAGCTTGCAGTGAGCTGAGATTGCACCACTGCACTCCAGTCTGGGACAGAGTGAGACTCCCTCTCAAAATAAATAAATAAATAAAAATACCCGGTTTGGTTGAATACACAATTTGTATTACATTAAACATTCTGTTTTTATTTCTATGGCTTTGAAGAGTGTTCATCTATTTCTCGGCTATACTGGTCTTAATTGCAATGAAACTCTGATCTAAACATTTGTAAGAGATCCTAGTCCTGTGTCATATATCAGTTAATATAATTATTTAAAGTTTAATTGCTGGAATACTTATAATAAAAATTGGGCTTAATAAATAAATAAGTGGAAGCTAAACAATGAGAATACATGGACATATAGAGGGAAACAACACACACTGTGACCTGTCAGTGGGTGATGGGTGAGAGGGAGAGCATCAGGAAGAATAACTAATGAATACTGGACTTAATACCTAGGTGATAAGATGATCTGTGCAGCAAACCACCATGGCACACGTTTATTTGGGTAACAAACCTGCACATCCTGCATATGCACCCCTGAACTTAAAAGTTGAAGAAGGGTCAGGCGCGGTGGCTCACGCCTGTAATCCCAGCACTTTGGGAGGCCAAGGTGGGTGGATCACGAGGTCAGGAGTTCAAGACCAGCCTGGCCAAGATAGTAAAAACCCTTCTCTACTAAAAATACAAAAAAAAATTAGCTAGGCGTGGCGGCAGGCGCCTGTAATCCCAGCTACTCGGGAGGCTGAGACAGAGAATTGCTTGAACCTAAGAGGCAGAGGGTGCAGTGAGCCGAGATCGTGTCACTGCACACCGGCCTGGGCAACAGAGTGAAACTCCATCTCAGAAAAAAAGAAAAGAATAAAAAGAAAGAACAATCCTAAAATTCATATAGAACCAAAAAAAGAGCACAAATAACCAAAGCAATCCTAAGCAAAAAGAATAAATCTGGATGCATCACAATACCTGACTTCAAATTATACTGCAAGGTTATTATAGCTAAAATAGCATGATATTGGTATAAAAGTAGATACATAGACAAAGATAATAGAATAGAGAACCCAGAACAAAAGCCAAATAGTTACAACCAACTGATCATCAACAAAGCATATAAAAACATAAATTGGGGAAAGGACTTGCTATTCAATAAATGGTGCTGGGAAAACCAGATAGCCACATGTAGAAGAATGAAACTGGATCTCTACCTCTCACTATATACAAAAATCAACTCAAGATGGGTTAAAAACTTAAATCTAAGACCTGAAACCATAAAAATTCTAGAACAAAACTTAGGAAAAACTCTTTTGGATATTAGCCTAGGCAAAGAATTTATAACTAAGACCCCAAAAGCAACCACCACAAAAATAAATAAATACTTACATAGAACTTAATTAAACTTCTGCACAGCAAAAGAAATCATCAGAGTAAACACACAACTCAGGAATGGGAGAAAATATTTGCAAACTATGCATCCAACAACAGACTAATACCCAGAATCTACAAAGAACTCAAACGAAGCAGCAAGGGGAGAAAAAATCCCATTAAAAAGTGGGCAAATGACATGAATATACATTTCTCAAAATAACACAAACAAATGGCCAAGAAACATACGGAAAACTGCTCACCATCACTAATCATCAGGGAATGCAAATTAAAACCACAGTGAGAAACCACCTTTCTCCAGCCAGAATGGCCATTTATTAAAAAGTCATAAAACAATAGATGTTGGCATGGATATGGTGAAAAGGAAAAGCTTATGTACTTCTGGTGGTAACATAAATCAGTATAACCTCTATAAAAAACAGTATGGAGATTTCTTAAAGAACTAAAAGTAGATCTATCATTCAATCCAACAATCCCACTACTGGGTTATGTACTCAAAGGAAAAGAAGTCATTGCATCAAAAAGACACCTGCATGCATATGCTTATCATAGCACAATTTACAATAGCAAAGATATGGAACCAACCTAAGTGCCCATCAATCAATGAGTGGATAAAGAAAATGTGGTATATATACACCATGGAATACTAGTTAGCCATAAAAAAGAATGAAATAGTGTATTTTACGGCAACTCAGATGGAACTGGATGCCATTATTCTAAGTGAAGTAACCGAGGAATGGAAAACCAAGTACCATATTTTCTCATTTGTAAGTGGGAGCTAAGCTATGAATACGCAAAGGCACACAGAATGATATAATGGACTTCAGAGACTCAAAGTAAGAGAGGGTGGGAGGGGGTGACTTAAAAATTTACATATTGGGTACAATGTACATAACTTGGGTACACTAAAATTTCAGACTTCAGGGCTATACAATTCATCTCTGTAACCAAAACCACTTGTACTCCTAAAGCTATTAAAATGGTTTTTAAAAAAAGAATTTGTTGGTTTGCAAGCATAAATGAAAGGGAATACAGTCCAGACGTTTGTCCAGAAATTTCTCAGCGTAAAGCCTTGGAAAAAATGACTGCTTCTAAATTCTGAAGAGTAACAAACAAGATTGAAAAGGCTTTTGAGTGACAAAGGTCAAAAGATTCAGCCTTGTAGCAAAGAACTAATTAAGAAGTTTGCCTTCCCCAATCATTAAAAAATCTGGAGACAACAGAGGTTGAAGAGGATGTGGAGAAATAGGAACACTTTTACACTGTTGGTGGGAGTGTAAATAAGTTCAACCATTGTGGAAGACAGTGTGGTGATTCCTCAAGGACCTAGAAATAGAAATTCCATTTGACCCAGCAATCCCATTACTGGCTATATATCCAAAGGATTATAAATTGTTCTACTATAAGGACACATGCACACGAATGTTCATTGCAGCACAGTTTACGATAGCAAAGACCTGGAACAAACCCAAATGCCCATCGATGATAGACTGGACAGGGAAAATGTGGCACATATACACCATGGAATATTATGCATCCATCAAAAACGATGAGTTCATGTCCTTTGTAGGGACATGGATGAATCTGGAAACCATCATTCTCAGCAAACTGACACAAGAATAGAAAATCAAACACCGCATGTTCTCACTCATAGGTGGGTGTTGAACAATGAGAACACATGGACACAGGCAAGGGAGCATCACACACTGGGGTCTGTCGGGGGGAAATAGGGGAGGGACAGGGTGGGTGGGGAGTTGGGGAGAGATAGCATGGGAAGAAATGCCAGATATAGGTGATGGGGAGGAAGGCAGCAAATCACACTGCCATGTGTGTACCTATGCAACAATCTTGCATGTTCTTCACATGTACCCCAAAACCTAAAATGCAATTAAAAAAAAAAAGAACTTTGCCTTCCCATCTGACCTTGAAGGCCTCAAGGAAGTCACCATCTCATTAGGGTAAGAAAGTAATATAATAATTCAAGGTTGGTAATAATATCTAGAAAAAAACTTCGGGATTTGCTATTGGCATAAAAAACTTAAGGGAAGAAAACAGAATAGAAACGAGTAATCCAAGCACAGAAAGAAAAATACTGCATGATCTCAGTTATAGGTGTAATCTAAAAAAGTCTACCTCAGAAGTAGAGAATGGAATGGTGGTTAGCAGGGACTGGGACAAGAGTAGAGTGGATGGGAAGATGTTGGTCAAAGTACACAAAGCTTTGGTTAGACAGAAGGAATAAGTTCTTGAGGTGTACTGCACAGCACGGTGACTATAGTTAATAATAATACAATATATATTTCAAAATTGCTAAGAGGATTTCATACCCCACACACACAAAAAAAAATTCATACCACACATATGCATGTAACATGATGGATATGTTAATTAGCTTGGTTTAATCATTTCATAGTGAATACATATATGAAAGCCTTACATTGTACCCCATAAATATGTAGATTATTATTTGTCAAAAATAAAATTAATTAATTAAAAAAAAAAACAGAATCCTACCAAATTTTTGACAAAAATGTATGGCCAAAGAAACCATGACCCTGGACTAAAAGTAAAAATTTTTAAAGGCATTTGTCTATTTGAGCCTTGAAACAACAGCAGGGCACTAGAGGGCTATAAAGCCGTGTACCCTCCTAAGATGGCAGACTCCCCAGCATCACTTCAAACGTAGCCATTGAGAATAAAGTGCAAGGAGAGACTTGCCAGGACAGAGCTGGGGCCATGGAGAAGAGAAGAGATTTCTTTCCAAGCAAAATCAAGGTCTAATCAAGAAAGTTCTCCCACCCCTTGGCTGAGAACCTCCACCTTGCCTGTCCAGGTGGATTCCATTGTTGCTTGGGCCTGTAATGACTGTGCTACCCATTCTTTACCCTGTTCTAAATGGGAGCTTCTAATGCTATGATGCTTCCCTGCTCCGCTACTGAAAATTGGGAAGTGCTAGAGAGGAGGCAAATAACTTTATTCTCGTCTACTCTCTGGAAGGGGTGTGTTCTGTGTGTGAGGAGAAAAGCAAAACAGGAATTTGGTAACCGATGGGGAAGCTCTGTTAGAAACTGGCTAGTGTTCACCAAACATACTGCCTTTCCTCCCACACACACAAATGAGTGACATTTCCCAGGCTCCCTTGCAGTTTTGTATGGCCATGTGACATTCTGGCCAATGGAATGTAGGCAGAAGCAGTATCTGCCACTTCCAGTTCTGAGCCATTAAAACCTCTGGTGACACCTTCTTTGCTCTCTTCCACTATTAGCCAGCTAGGCGGCAAGGGCCTGGTCAACCTTGCAACCACATGCTGGAGAGGGCCTGAATCCCAGCATGGCCATGTGAGGCACAGCAGCCCCTCCACCCATGCCTGGTACCTCGAGGTAACCATCAGCAAATGGAGAGAAACTAAACTTTACATAAGGAGAAATAAACTTCTAAGGTGTTAAGCCACTGCGATTTCAGAATATATGCTTTAGAACTAGCATCACCTTAAATACAAAAACTTAATAAATACTGTCATGTTCTAAAGGTCAACGACTATGAACATTCCAATTTAATGTACCTAGATGAGTAAATTAAGGTGTCAGCATGGAATACTGTGTAACCATTAGGCCAGGGACAGTGGCTCATGCCTGTAATCCCAGCACTTTGGGAGGGCCAAGGCGGGCGGATCACCTGAGGTCAGGAGTTCAAGACCAGCCTGACCAATATGGTGAAACCTTGTCTCTACTAAAAATACAAAAATTAGCCAGGCGTGGTGGCAGGCATCTGTAATCCTAGCTACTCAGGAGGCTGAGACAGGAGAATCACTTGAACCTGTGAGACAGAGGTCGCAGTGAGCCAAGATCACACCATTAAACTCCAGCCTGGGCGACAGAGTGAGACTCTGTCTCAGAAAAAAATAATAATAATAACAATTTCATGGTTGACATGAAAACATCTCTGTGCTATACTAATAAGTGGGGAAAATTTAGGTTAGAAAACAAGACGCAGCATAATCCCATTTCAGTAAAGTTGTATGGTTAGATAATCCAGGCTCCGTGAACCTTCGAGAAGAATGTTCCCTAAATCATTAACAGTGAGGAATGTGTGACTTCAGTGATCATTTCATCTTCTCCCATGTATTTTTCAGGCTTGTTTGACTTTTTACAATGCCTATGTTTTTAAATATAAAAACAACAAAGCTATGTTTGAGCACTAAGTGTTTTATTTTTCCTCCAGCTGACCTTGTAATGTCCATTTCCTTTAAGAGAGTTTCCCCATCAATATTGAATATCCTGAAAGCATTACTTCAAGCAAATTGGAAAACCTATGGGTAAGAAAAACCTTTCCCATGATAATAACAATTTTATCTAGGCTCAGAGCACACCTGCACATTTCACAGTTATTTTCATTCAAGTATAAAAAGTGATGTGATATAAACTGCCCGGTCTCTGCCCTCCTAACCCTGGGACATCAGACAGACCTTGAAAGCTGGATATTGTCATTTCGGAGGCAAAAAAAGGGCAATGCAATGAAGGTCCCCACTCTAAAATCCCTGGCTTTACTTGAACAAGGAAGTGTTAAGGTGCAGAAAGGAGCTTCAGTGGGAGCTATGGCCAGGCTTCGAGATCTTTTCCAAAGAGCATGATGACTGGTGTGTCTCCATGGAGCTCCCTGCTTTCCAGCTAGCCAGGGTGAAAGAACAACCAACCCTGTTCCTCTGTTATTAGGATCGCAGAAAAGGTGGTTACGATCCTGCCTTTGGAGTTTAGGTCATAGATGACTATAACTATGCTTAAACAGTTGTCATAAAAATAGAGTTTTGAGCAGAAATGTGGATCCAGAAAACAGATTTTTAGAAAAATTAAACTACCAATAATGTCCACACTGAACAGAAAGAGGATGGTGGCTGAAAATCTATTTAAAGGCTACTGCAACAATTCTGCATGCATGATGAGGATGGAAAGAGAAAGGAAGGATTCAGTAACAGTATCCTAGGGGGCAAACCCAGGCCCTAAGCACCCAACAGATTCACAGAGTCCACGTGCTAAGTGCAGGGAAACTGAGACCACTCCAGGTATGTCAAGCAGAGGAAATTTAACATAGGGAATTGGTTACAAAGATATGGAAAGAACTAGAAGAGAACAAAAGAGAAGGAGAGGGTAGAAGCAAAAAGGAAAGGAGGTCACAGCTAGACACCCATCATTAATGATCCTAAACACTGTCCCTCAGCCTGCTCAATCTGCTGTACTATGAAGGAGGTTGTGCCAGTTAGCTCTGAAGCCACCAAGGAAGTGCTACATCAACCAAGATTGGAGCCCCAAAAAAAGGTTACCTGCAGGGTTGCTGGTGTTCCAACTCACCCCTTCCTTACTATCACTACAGCAATTGCTTGCAATGGCCTCACAGTAAAATCTAGAATCAGGAAGTTTTTCTCTTCCTCTTACTGGTCTCCCACCAGTGCCTCCTATTCACAGAATTTAACAGCAAATGAGCTGGCAAGAAAGCCTGGGATATGTAGCTTTCAGGCTCCTAGCCCTAGCACTAAAGAGTAAACCACAGCAAGGTAAGTGAAAGGCCAGCCTACACTCTTACCTGTCGTTAACAAATGTCCATGCTGAAGAACATGTGCAGGGCAGTGGTTAGGAAGAAAGGTGATGGGGAGGGTGGGGGTTATAGTCCTTGCCTTCAAGGAAAATCCTAGAGAAAATTTAGAATTGGGGAAATAGCAAAATTGCTCCTCTAACTCTGTGGCAGTCAGGTCATTGAAATTAAACTGAAATGACCAAATTGGAGCCAGATAAAGCATGCCATGTGCCCTCTCCAGAATTCTCTGTCTGCTGCGCTAATAATAACAACTTTCTCTTGTCGGCAGAATTGCAGCTGGTGCATATGGTACCATTGTGCAAATTTTTAAAGGCATCTTCTCTGAGGTGGTAAAATATAAAAAGATATTCCCTTAGAGAGGGTAAATTAGAAAAAGGTGGCACCTCTGCGCTGATGAATTAGAAAAAGGCTTGCCATCTTCAGCACCAGGACTCCATTCACCCCTCAGCCAGCACCATTATGTAGGACATCACCTGCAAAGTGGCAGGCTGCAGGCCACCTGTAATATGCTACCGTTTTCTAAGCCCTTGTATCTCTCATCTTATGTGATCCTCACAATAGTCCCACAAAACAAGCATTAGTACTTCCCTTCTTACAGATGAAGAGACTTAAATGGCTTATTGCCAGTCATATACTAAATAAGTGATACAAGAGCTAGTAGAGATGGGAAATCTAATAATAGCTCCTCAATAATAATATTGAGCACCTACAGTGAGGCAGAAACAGTGTGGACTTGAAACTCTATACATATGACATATGACCACAGTCAGTTCTCTTAACAGTATGAGGTAGCTAGTATTCTCTTCATTTCACTGGCCAGTTTTTGACTGCTAGGAGAACAAGGACATCAGGGTCCTGGGGAAGCCCCCCACCCCAGGTACACAGTGTATGTACTCAGTCCCCAAGCCACCATGAATGGCAGTCTTTCATTTATTTATTTTTTGTACAGTATTGCCTCACTCAAAGGAGGGAGGCCTAAACACAGTGAGATCTGAAGGGACAAGAAGACTGAATAGGAATATCTGAAGCTGGGATTTCCTGTGGGTTTTTCTACGAGTGAAACAAAAAGCTCCTTTGACTCTGGCTCCTTCGGGGTTCCAGGAAACAAGCTGGCATTATCTCTGCACTGAAGGGCCTTTGACTCCCACACTCACTGCAGACAATGCTAAAAGAACACCCAAAGGATTAGTGAAATGGCCTGCCAAGTCCCCAACTTTGCAGAAGCTCTTCCTTGGTGGAAATAGCTCACAAGTGACAGCTCTGAAAATTTACAGAGAGCCGGCAAGATTTGGTGGGAAGGCAATAAACCGAGTCCTCATCCTCCGCTGTCCCAGTGCACACTCAGGTTGGGTACATTTTCATAACAGTTTTATTAAGTACATTTTCACTGTGACTATTTCCTCCCTGAAGCTTAAACGCCTGAGAAGCCAAGGAAGAAGGAAAACTGTGTTTAGAGAGAAAGGCAATGACAGGCTCTTGGCTGAGCTGAACTTCTTTTAAGGTTAGAATGCCCTCTTTGGGTCTGAAATTATACCAGCAAGAGCAGTGAATTTTCTGAGCCAGAAGAAATCCAGAAACACCAAAATCCACACAATGTCCTAATGGAGAATTGTATAGAGCTTACATTTCATAAAGATGAAAATGTTATATAGGCAAAACCAAAATTCCATTGCACAGTGAAAAAACAAAGATTTACTGGGTCTAGAACTATAATTACTGTGGCAGAGCCAACCTATAAGTGTTGTTACATAGTCCATGATACATTTGGTATCAATCATCCACACTGAATCTTCTCATCACCAGCAGCACTACAGATACTCAGAGCCCAAGACAGAATCCCACCCACCAAAGGAATAGCTCACCTTGATTGTCATTGCTGGTTAGCATTTAACAGGGCACTTTGACAGTGCCAACCCTTTTACTTCAGGTCTATCAATGAAAGCAGTTGTCCAGTTCATCCTGCAAGACCATCAAGGTCTCCAGAGCATGGACAGACTACAGGGTAGGTTATCATTTGTCCTAAGGCTGCAAAATGTGGCATCAAAGGATTCATTCAAGAGGCAGCATCTGGAGAGTCTATACAAGTCGGCCCTCCAAAGAGTCTAACCAAGCAGGAGAATCCAGGGATCAGACCAACGATCAAAAACCAGGGAGGGGCCCGGCATGGTGGCTTATGCCTATAATCCCAGCACTTTGGGAGACAGAGGCAGGACGCTTTCTTGAGTCCAGGAATTTGAGACCAGCCTGGGTAACATGGAAAGATCCTATCTCTACAAAAAACAAAAAATAATAAAAACAGCCAGGCATGGTGGCACACTCCTGTAGTCCCAACATACTTGCAGGGCTGAAATGGGAGGAATTGGTTACAAAGGCATGAAAAGAACTAGAAGGAAAACCCAGTAAGTTTTGAGGCCAGTAAGTAGAGGCTGCAGTAAGTTGTGATCATGCCACTGCACTCCAGCACGGGCAACAGAGGGAGGTCCTGTCTCAATATATATATCAAGGAGGTCTGGTGAGCCCACAGTTTTGGAAACTGAGTTCAGGAGGCACTCCCACTCAGAGCATACTGCTGTGCTGCTTTATGGAGAAGCCAGTCCACACTGATGCTCAGGAAATGTGCTGAAGCTGTGGGTGAACAATAAAACCCTATGATGTCTTGTGCTCATCTTCCCCAAGACACTCTCCTGTTCATCTATTCCTCCCTTATGCAGAGGTGTGCCTCGTGACTCGGAGACCAAAGGCAGCATATCAGCAGCCTGTCTCAAGAAACAGAGACAGTACAATAGCAACTGAGGCTAAGAACTGGAAATGGAGGCAGAGGAAAGAAGGGAAGGGGAGGGGAAGTAGGAAAAACAGCTATTAAGTACAAGTCCATGATGCATCATCATCTCTAATTCCAAAATCCAAAATTCTCTGAGAACCACAAGCTTTCTCTAATTCATCTGGCAGTAATCTGATCTGACTGAACTCACATGGTGGCAGAACCTCATGTGCACAGGTATGAAGCAATTTAGAGTCTTTATCCTACTTAGTGGGAACAAGCATCTGTTTTGCTGTAGAAACACTAATGTGATTCAGATAACATTATATATCCATAGAAACACTAACGTGAATCGAATAACATTAATCTACTTGGACTGGATTAGGACAGGAGGGAGCCACAGATCACTGGACAAGCAATAAAGCAAACAGATTACAGGCAGGACTGGGTGCTGGGGACCATACAACCAAGTTTATAGTAAAAGCAGTTCTCTACACATAAATGATGATAGGTTGTGACAAACACTGATCATATTGGACCTTCACCACAACTCTGTAAATTGAGGGCTGATATTATTACAAGGGAGGGCACTGAGTTCTAGAGACACTAGAGGACTTACGCAGGGCCCTGACCCTCCTTCCCCATCCATGTCCTTTCACCTGGCCGCTCGGCCGGTTGTGGTTAACCAACACTTATCCACAAAAATAACAAGCAAGTTAAAGTATTTTGATCACAATTTAAATGACATTTACCTTTGGAATATACCCCTGTGCTTCCAGAAGATACATTTGTCCAGTGTTTCAGGAATGCACCACACTTCATGATAAATGATGAACCCAGGAGGTGTTGGGAGCACCAGAGGTGCAAGAGTTGGTTAGGGGGATGCTGCAGTGCCCCAGGTTCATCAGTCCCCTAAATTCACTCCAAATTAAAATCATGATGATGTGCTTTGATATGGGGAATGGGCATTTTTCTCTCGTGAAATGTATAGCTGAAGGCCCCTTTAGAGATTTTTGCCACTTCTGGCATATTGATCTTGAACATGCAGTCTACATGAAAGTGTGCTTGTGACCCAAAGCAACAACAAGACAAGTGCCTTGTCCTCCGCTTTCTAACCCAACTGTTACCTAATCTCCATGCAATCTTTTAAGAGCCACTCCTGGTTGGGGGCAATTCTACCTACTCCTGCATGCCATGGTGGCTATATTACACATGCTGTTTTAAACCAATCCAATTCAATAAGTCTTTATTGTTACTATATATCTAGCATGAATTATAAGAAGGCAAATGAGACAAGGTTTGCCCTTAAAAAATTTACCCCAGACTAATACAAAGACATATCCAAAACAGTGGATTTCTCTCCACTAAATTCCTGGTGATTCACACTTTCCCTGCTCTGTAAATGATTAATAATTATTCATTTCATTGGCAAAGACAGTCTCCTAATTTAGATACTGTCTTTTAAAAAGGATCGTTTACTCATTAAAAAAGAGAATAAGGAGTAAATAGAGCAATGGGCAAAAAATAGGCTGGTATAAAAATAGACACATAGATTAATGAAACAAAATTAAAAACCCAGAAATAAAGCCACATATTTACAACCGACTGATCTTTGACAACATTGACAAGAACATACATTGGGCAAAGAACACCCCTTTCAATAAATGATACTGGAAAAATTGAATGGCCATATGCAGAAGAATGAAACTGGACTCCTATACCTCACCATAAACAAAAATCAACTAAAGATTAATTAAAGTCTTAAAAATAAGACCCAAAACTATAAAAACACTAGAAGAAAACCAAGGGAAAACTCTTCTGGACATTGGTCTATGCAAAGAATTCATGACTAAGACCTCAAAAGCACAGGCAACAACAACAAAAAACGCATAGACAAATGGTATTTTGTTAAACTAAAAAGCTTCTGCAGAGCAAAGGAAATAATCAACAGACTGAACCAACAACTTGCAAAATGTGAGAAAATATTTGGAAACTATGCATCCAACAATATCCAGAATATGCAAGGAACCCAAACAATTCAACAACAATAACAAAAATAATTCCATCCAAAAGTGGGAAAAGGATATGAATAGACATTTTTCAAAAGAAAACATACAAATGGCCAACAAGTATATGAAAAAATGTTCAACATTACTACTAATCAGAGATATGCAAATTGAAACCACAATGAGATGCCACCTTATGCCAGTCAGAATGGCCACTATTCAAAAGTCAAAAAATAACAGATATTGAAGAGAATGCAGTGAACAGTGAAAAGGAAACTTTTATACACTATTGGTGGGAATGTGAATTATTGAAACCTCTATGGAAAATAGTATGGAGATTTCCCAAAGAACTAAAAATAAAACTACCATTTAATACAGCAATCCTACTACTGTGTATCTACCTAAAGGAAAAGAAATCAATGTATCCGAAAAATACCTGCACTCACATGTATTATCACAGCAACATTCACAACAGCAAAAATATGGAATCAACCTACATGTTCATCAACAGAGCACTGGATAAATAAAATAGAGTATGCATACAAAATGGAAAACTATTCAGCCATAAAAAATGAAATCATGCCTTTAGAAACAACATGGATGGAACTGGAAGCCATTATCATCAATGAAACAAATCAGACACAGTAAGACAAATATCACATGGTCTCACCTATAAGTGGGAGCTAAATCATGTGCACACATGGATGCAGAAAGTGGAATGACAGACAATGGAGGGAGACTCAGAAAGGTGAGGATAGGAGGGGTGAAGGATGAGAAATTACTCAATGGATATGATATATATTATTTGGTTGATGGGCATCCTAAAAGCCCTGACTAGACCATTAGGCAAACTATGCATGTAATGAAATTGCACTGTGCCCCATAAATTTATATAAATGAAAAATTCACCATTTGACCCAGCAATCCCATTACTGGGTGTATACCCAAAGGACGATAAATCATTCTACTAAAAAGACACATGCACATGTATGTTTATTGCAGCACCATTTACAACAGCAAAAACATGGAACCAACCCAAATGCCCATCAATGATAGACTGTATAAAGAAAATGTGGCACATATACATCATGGAATACTATGCAGCCATAAAAAAGAATGAGTTCACGTCCTTTGCAGGGACATGGATGAAGCTGGAAACCATCATTCTCAACAAACTAACACAAGAACAGAAAATCAAACACCACATGTTCTCACTCATAAGTGGGAGTTGAACAGTGAGAACACATGGACACAAGGAGGTGAACATACATACCAGGACCTGTTGCGGGGTGAGGGGCAAGAGGAGGGAAAGCATCAGGACAAATATCTAATGCATGCGGGGCTTAAAACCTAGATGACAAGTTGATACTGCAGCAAACCACCATGGCACATGTATACCTATGTAACAAACCTGCATGTTCTGCACATGTATCCCAGAACTTAAAGTAAAATTTTAAAAAATTAAAGTTCAAAAAGCTGAATAAAATTTTACAGATAGTGTCCATATAAATTCATATCCAGATTGGCTGAAGGGAAAGTAACTCCCATAGGATATCTCATTTTGTTTCCACTGAGCCCATTTTGTTCCACTCCTTGTTTTGAGTCAGAACAGGCTCAGTGACTGTTCTGACTCCTTGAAATGGGAAAAACAAAGGTAATACCAATACCTTTTATCATTTATTACCTTATGCTTTTCAAAACAAGTTTCAAAAAACTTTTCACACAATAAATATTTGAATGAATGCACTTAGGTAATACCAAATCACAGTCAAGAAAATATATAAAGGTTAAATTCAAATGATAGAACTTGTCCATTTTTTCATTCAAATTACAATTTAAGTCAAGTAAAGAAAGACACACAAAAGCTGCATGATTAGGAGGGATTGCAGAGCTCATCCTCCTGTCCCCAAGGCCGATTAGCCAGCTGGGTAAGAGATGAGATCATGAGTTCTGGGTCAGTGAGTCACTCCCCTTCACCATGGCCCTCAGACACAAACAGCTGCAGGTCTCCCAAAGCATGTGTCCACCCTACAGAGCTGCCATCCTACAGAGGAGAAAATGTGAGTGAAAGTAAGCAAAAGCAATACCACAACCAGGAAATTAACTCAGTGTTCTACAAATGGAGAACTATATATCTCTTTCTGAAAGAAGAGCAGCACATTTTCATACACAGTGTGGAAATCAATATTGAGTAAATTGTTTTCATAACTGTCATACCTAGGAGTAAATTCAGCAATAGGTAAATTATAAATTAAAGAAGTCTTTCTTCTTTCCTCCATCTATCCATCCAGTCCGTAAAGTATTTATTAGGCATCTAGTAGTTGCTAGATACTTCTTAATGATTTGGTACACCCCGATGTGCCCAATCATTCTGATGAAACAGTATCCAGAAACTTCATGAGAATTAATTCTCTTTTTCCACGGGACTATAGGCTTCTCAATGGTATGGACAACTATATTTAAATTTATATATCAGTTTATAGATACACAAACATATGTATATATACATTTTTTATATTCAAGAGCTACCATGGTATCTGACTATATGGTTTATGCATCTCAATAAATACTTAAACTGAACTTCTAAAACTCTTGATTGGTTTCAAATGATATAAAGATAATAGACTTAGTTAATCTACACACTGGATTAATCCATCCTAAATATAATTAAGAGTTTGGTCTAATCCAGTGAGAACAGAGTAAACCATAAGTGTACTATATAGATGAGGGAGTAAGGAGATAAGCCAGACAACTTCCTTGAGCTAAAGAAGTTTATACTGGAGTCAGAAAAACAGGTTATATCCATAACAAACTATAACAGAAGAAAGAGAGAGCAGGTAATTCCAGAGAACCAGAGAAGGCTGAGAAGGATTATTGGCTAGATCGTAAACGAGGAATGATATTTTGATGTGTTCAGATTGGGAACGAGGAAGATGGGTTCTGTAATATTCTTGGTGGGCAGAATAATGTTCACAATAAAAAGGCCAGCATGTCAGTTTTAGGTGTTTAAGGGCCAGTGTATGGAAGGCTTGAAAAGGGATGCTAAGAATTTGCTTGAGGAGAGATAATGAGTCTCTGAAAGCCATTTCCACTGAGGAACGATAACCCAATCAGATCTGTGCTTTGTGAGGACTGTCCTGGCAGCAGTGTGCAGTCCCTGCCTACCTTCTAAAGCTAAGTATCAATATTTCATTCATTGGCCAGCCACAGTTTTCCCTTCCTGCTTCTACTTGGTGTGAACATTTGAAAACTGATTGTAAAGTCTTGGTTCAAGAGAAGCAGCTGGTGAACTCTGGTTTTGAAAGAACAAATGGATTCTGAATAGCTAAAGCATCTGGAATTTTTTAAATTGCATGATTGTTGCACAGAAGTCATTTGCTAAGGAATTTTTACCACAAAGTCATTAAAATCAGGAACTAACTAACAACAGAAGGCTCTTCGAGGCCAAAAGTCTTATGTGACTAAATGGTGCTGACTGAAAAATGGCTGTTCACCGGTGGTTCCAGCTGTGCCAGGAGGGGACCCTCCTCAACCCAGGGTGGCTGCCAAGGGAATCTCTGGAAGCAGTAGGCTCTGCTTGGGTTGCATAAGAACACAGCATATAAACTGAATTACTGTCATTATTATCAAAAGAATCATTCTGGTCAGGTGTGATGGTTACATCTGTAATCCTAGCATTTTGGGAGGTCAAGGCAGAAGAGTTGTTTGAGGCCAGGAGTTCAAGGTCAATCTGGCCAACATAAGGAGATCCCATCTTTTTTAAGTAAAAAAAAAGAAAAAGAAAAAAAAAGAATGATTCTAATTCTGGTCTAATAACCCTAACCTAAAATATTACCTATTTTTGTACTCAGAAACTTTGTGTGCTGGTCTTTAAATCTTGTTTAAGGGGCCAGGCACAGTGGCTCATGCCTGTAATCCTAGCACCTTGGGAGGCTGAGGCAGGCAGATCACGAGGTCAGAAGATCGAGACCATCCTGGCCAACATGGTAAAATCCTGTCTCTACTAAAAAAACAAAAATTAGTTGGGTGTGGTGGTCACACCTGTAGTCCTAGCTACTCGGCAGGCTGAGGCAAGGGAATTGCTTGAATCTGGGAGGCGGAGGTTGCAGTGAGCCGAAATCACACCACTGTACTCCAGCCTGGTGCAGTGGTGTGATTTTTGAGAGCAAGACTCCATCTCAAAAAAAAAAAACCTTGTTTAAAGGTCACCATTGTACCCTCTCTTTGCTCTGAAGGTCCTGCATCAAACTTTAACCAAAACCACAATAAAATTCAAACATCAACAATTTATAGTCTCTAATCCTTCTCCAATCAAAATATTTAGATTTTATAAAAAGAAAACTTTTTAATGAATATGAGAAATTGACTTTTTTTCTACAGTAATATCATAATGTTTGAGCAATTAGCAAGTGCTATTTTTGCCATTTAACCAAAATAGTAATAGTTTGCATCCCATTTTTGAAAGACACAAATGGATACATGCAGCATAGAAAAATGAGTTACAAGAGGCCAGGCACGGTGGCTCACGCCTATAATCCCAACACTTTGGAAGGCCAAGATGGGTGGATCACCTGAGGTCGGGAGTTCGAGACCAGCCTGACTAACATGGAGAAGAATCCCCGTCTCTACTAAAAATACAAAATTAGCTGGGCATGGTGGCACATGCCTGTAATCCCAGCTACTCGGAAGGCTAAGGCATGAGAATCGCTTGAATCCGGGAGGCAGAGTTTGTGGTGAGCCAAGATCACGCCATTGCACTCCAGCCCGGGCAACAAAAGCAAAATTCTGTCTCAAAAAAAGAAAAAGAAAAATGGGTTACAAGAACAGAGACACCAAGCTATTTGTCTACCTTGCTGAGATTACAGTAGTTTTTAACATTCATTTACTTGTTTACAGTTTTCTGTGCTTCCTGTAATGAGCAAGCATTGCTTCTGGAAAAACAAAGACCAGTAAGATAAATTTAATTTAGGAAACACATAAACTAGGAATTGTTTCTGCAGCACAGACAAAGAGCATTCACACTCCTCTCAAAGTTTCTGCTTCCTCTGGCAGCATCTTGGGTGAGCAATGAGCTTTCTGCAGAAAAGTCCTGGGGCCCAGTCCTGCAAGGTAACCATGACACCCAAAGCCTGGATCCCTGTTAACACCTCATGTGGTATCCTAAAGGTTCTGGCAAATGAGTGTTAAAACAAAACATTAATCCAGATACCACTTTGAGATTTGCAATGAGATCTCGCAATCTGTTCCTTCAATGTTTTAATAACTTTTCTGCAAATTGTCATCATTCGTTATACAAGAAGATAGTTTAAAGTGTATTTTATAAAACAAGGCTGAAAGAAATTAAAATTATCCCAAAGCCTCTTTTGCCAGAACTAACAATTCAGTCTTACATTTTGGGTCTATAGGTACGCAGGATGGAGACTGGGCCCAGTGGCTCATGCTTGTAATGCTAGTGCTTTGGGAGGCCAAGGTGGGAGGAATGATTGAAGCCAGGAGTTCAAGACTAGCCTGAGCAACATAGCAAGACTCCATCTCTTAAAAAAATAATTAGGTGGGCATGGTGACATGTGCCTGTAATCCCAACTACTCAGAAAGCTGGGACAGGAGGATCTCTTGAGTCCAGAAGCTCAAGGCTACAGTGAGCCATGACTGTGCCACTGCACTCCATCCTGAGTGACAGAGAAAGACCCTACATCTCTTAAAGAAAAACAAAAAGTTACCTAAAATCTAATATAGGTCTGTTCTGAATCACAGCTCCACCCTATAATTTCAGTTTGGCCAGTGGCCGAGAACACAGCTGTGAGTGGCACCCACCAGGGTTCTAATCCTGGCTTTATGCTTAAGAGCTCTGTGAGCCTGGGAACCAAGCACGGTGACACTGAACCTCGTATTTGTCATAGGGAAATGAGGACTGTCATCCCAGCCCCATAAAGAGGCAGAGAGGAGTTCATCAAAGGAATTCCTAATGAAATGTCTGACACATTTTAAGTTCTAAAACCCGCAGATGTTATTCTTCCCTCCTAGTACTATCATGTGTGATATGTGCGTAGTGACTCATACTCCACCAGGTGCCTTCAGATCTTTTACCTCATTTGATCCTCAGACAATGCAATCAGAACAAAAGGCAGTAATTACTACCCCCATTTTTCTTTTATCTTTTTTGTAAACAGATGAGAAAACAGGCTCAAACTCCAAGAGCCGGAAAAGCAGCATGTCTCTTGTCCAGGGCTCTTTTTGCTCTGTGGCACAGAACTGAACCTCAGAGGACTTCATGTATCATGCCAAGTGTAATAAAACTACATTTATTTTTAAATGTCCTGCTATTCCTACATTAATAAAATCCAACTGGTATTCTCACATTACTCCCAATTATTTAGAGTTTGCTTAGTAAAAATAGCCACTAAGGTTTTTTGAAAGCATGCTGGGTATCTCAGGCACTGGGTGAGGTGCTTCACGTCCACCGTCACAGTTAAACTGCATAACAACACTATGAAGCAGATACTGTCATAGTGTCCACTTTATAAATGGGGAAACTGAGGCATAGCTAAGTCCAGGATTGACATACAGGCAGACTGTCTCCAAACCCCAGCTTATATGGTCCTAGTGCTGTTCAACTCAAATTTGTCCAGACGACGATAACGCTTTGCAAAGTGAATTCCCATACAACAAAGCTATGGACACAGGGAGGCCAGATTATGAGTGTTCCCTTTTACATTTCAGGAGACTGAGGCTCTGAGAGGTTAAGCGACTGACCCAGCCCTGTCCTCGCCCAACAAGGACACAAGGCAGCACTCCCTAACTCCAAATTTCACTGACTTTGGAAAACCTCACATTCCTTTGCGAATATTTTAAGAGTGAGAAGGTAGAAGTCCTGTCATTGTTGAAAAACAACCATCTACTCAGTGGTCATCATTAACAGCTGACCGCGAGACCCGCGCAGTCTCCGCCTTGGGCCGTGGGCGTTCCTAGTAGGAAGAGGGCGGTGGAACTGATTTCAGAGCAGCCCCTAGGGGAGGCACAGGCACCAGTTCCTGGTCCCTCTCCCAGCCTCCTTCCTCTAGGTGCCCGAAGGGGTGGAACCAGAGATCCAGCTGGGTCTGGGGATTAAGGTGGGATGTCCCCTGTCCCGTGGGGGAGCAGGCTGCGGCTCACCGCAAGGAGAGTGTGCGCAGCGCAGGTGTCCCGGGACGGATCCAAACCCCAAGCACGCCCTGGCAACCCTCCCCAGTCACCAGGACACGAAGCGGGGGCGCCGGTCAGGCTCCTACAGTTTCGAAAACTGCCGGTCCCGGGGATAACTGCACAGTCCTGGGTCAGGGACCTGGCCTGGCCAGGCTCGGCGCTGGCACCGGGCTGGCAGCCCAAGACTGGCTCTTCTCTCAACCCCGCACGCCGCGCGTCCTGCCTCAGTTTCCTCACCTCGAAAGGGGTTGTCAACAGAGGCACGCCCCGACCTACACGACTTCCTGGGGACCAGAGCGCGTCCTCCGTGCCAGGACCCCCCAGGACATGCTAGGACGTGGTGGCAGCTCCCCTACCTGCGCAGTGGCCCACGCCGCCGCTGCAGGCGGCCGGGGCGCCCTGAGGACCCCCGCCTGGCATGCTCCTCCCGCTGCCAGCTCCTCCCGCTCCGCCTGAGCTGCCTGCTGCTCTCTCCCCGAGGCCAGAGGCGGGGGAAGGGAGCGGTGCGCAGGACGGGAAGTGGGGAGGGGGCTGGCGACGCAGGGGGCGGCTCCTTTCTTCTCCTCAGCGAGTCCGTGGTTTCCTTTCCAGCGTTGGCCCCTCACACACGCGCGCGCGCGCGCGCACACACACACACACACACACACACACACGCACGCAGCTGGAGCGGGAGGGACCAGCGGCCCTCACAGCCTGTTTCCGGGATCTCAGGACCTCAGAAAGTTTGCTTTCACTGTGGCTTATTTCTGGAGGAAACAAGAGGGGAAGTGCGGGAGGCCTTCAGCACCGGGTATAGGAGGGCGCCTTCCAGACGCGTGATTTGAGATGTGACCACACAGTGATGGAGAAGATGGAGGGATGTGAGAGACTCAATTATACAAAGTGTGGGGGTTGGGGGGGAACAGTGGGGATGACCGATGACCCTGAGAAGAGATGAGTGGCAGCAGATGTTTAGAAATGAGATGGAATTCCAATTTCTAGCATCTTCCAGCAGCTCTGGGGTGGTTCCCGGACACAGGCTGGTTTCAGGACACAGGAGTCCATGCAAGCTTGCTCCTAGGCCTCTAACTCAACCCTTCTCTTTGGTTCATTCAAGGAAACTGCTAGAGCACCCCCTAGGTAGCACCTGCTATAGGACAATGGGTACAAGGAAGGGCTACACGTGGGCTCTGTGTCCTCAAGCAGCTCACCTCCAGGCCAGAAGGAGAGCACGGGCATATAAAACCAAATGACATCATGAGATAGAATGTGCCATGTGCCAGAGGCTTGGCACAAAACTTCTTGCAGGTGGTTCAGGGATAGGAGGGAGGATTGTGAAGAAGAGTTGGGGAGACGTTCTGCAGGAAAGGGAAGGATCTCCTCAGAACGAGAGGAGTTACAACTAGAGGAAGGCTGAGGTCCTTCAAAAGCTGACTATCTTATGAGTGAAAGCACACAGTTGTGCTTAAAATTAGTGTTTTGCCCAGCATGGTAGGTAGTGCACTCCCATAGTTCCAGCTACTCGGCAGGCTTAGGTGGGAGGATTGCTTGAGCCCAAGAGTTCAAGGCTGCACTGAGCCATGATGGGGCCACTGCACTCCAGCCCCGGTGACAGAGAGAGACTCCCGCCCCTCTCCCCACGTCTCTAAAAATAAATGGATGTATGAATATCTAAGGCTGGGCACTTTGGGAGGCCAAACTGGTAGGTTCACTGGAGTCCAGAAGTTTGAGACCAGCCTGGGCAACACAATGAGACCCATTTTTTTCAACTTTTAAGTTCAGTTTGTTACATAGGTAAACTTGTGTCATGAGTGTTTATTGTACAGATTATTTTTGTCACCCAGGTATTAAGTCTAGTGCCCATTAGTTGTTTTTCTTGATCGTCTCCCTTCTCCTACCGTCCACCCTCCAAATGGCACCAGTGTGCGTTGTTCCCCTCTGTGTGCCCATGTGTTCTCATCATTTATCTCCCACTTGTAAGTGAGAACATGCAGTGTTTGGTTTTTTCTTCCTGTTGTTAGTTTGCTAAGAATAATGGCCTCCAACTCCATCCATGTCTCTGCAAAGGACATGGTCTCATTCCTTTTTATGTCTGCATAGTATTCCATGGTATATATGTACCACATTTCCTCTATCGCTGATGGGCATTTAGATTGATTCCATATCTTTGCTATTGTGAATAGCGCTGCAATTAACACGTGCATGCAAGTGTCTTTATAATAGAATGATTTATATTCCTTTGGGTGTATACCCAGTAATAGGATTGTTGGGTCAAATAGTATTTCTATCTTAGGTCTTTGAGGAATCACCACACTGTCTTCCACAATAGCTGAACTAATTTACATGCCCACCAACAGTGTAAAAGTGCTCCTTTTTCTCCACAACTTCTCCAGCATCTGTTATTTTTTGACTTTTCAATAATAGCCATTCTGACTGGTGTTAGATGGTATTTCATTGTGGTTTTGATTTGTGTTTCTCTGATAATCAGTGATTTCTTTCATATGAATACTGTCTGCATTTATGTTTTCTTTTGCAAAGTGTCTGTTCATGTCCTTTGCTCACTTTTTAATGAGGTTGTTTTTTTTTTCTTGTAAATATAAGTTCCTTATAAGATGCTGGATATTAGACCTTTGTCAGATTATAATTTGCAACACTTTTTCCCATCTGTGGGTTGTCTATTCACTCTATTGATAGTTTCTTTTGATGTTCAGAAACTCTTTAGTTAGATACCATTTGTCAATTCTTGCTTTTGTTGCAACTGCTTTTGGTGTCTTCATCATGAAATCTTTGCCCATACCTATGTCCTGAATGGTATTGCCTAGGTTGCCTTGCAGGGTTTTTATAATTTTGGGTTTCACATTTAAGTCTGTAATCTATCTTTAGTTAATTTTGTATAAAGTGTAAGGTAGGGGTCCAGTTCCAATCTTCTGCATATGACTAGCGAGTTATCCCATTACCGTTTAATGGATAGGAAATCCTTTACCCATTGCTTAGCAAAACCCTTTCTAAAGAGAAAAAAAAATTAATTAGCCAGCACAACAGTGTGAATAAATTAATACTACTGAACTCTACACATACACATGTAAATATGATGTGTTTTTTACCACATTTAAATGGAAATAAAATATCAGTAGCAAAAATTGTGTTTAAGAATACGGGAATCTCCTAGAAGTTTACTAATAATAATGCATGGACACTTACAACATGCCAGACACTATTTTACACAATTTAAACTTCTTAAATGCATTTCAACTTTACAATAACCTGATTTTATATCCATCTCTAGACAAAGTAACTGAGGTACAGAAGATTAGAACTTACTCAAAATCTCAAACATAGTAAGTGGCAGAGCAAGGATTTGGGCCCAGAGAATCTGGTTGTAGAGCCCATATTCCTACCGACAGTCATATACTGTCTGTCACTAGACAAAACGGCATTTTCTGATGCCTGAGTACAAACTGTTACTCTCCAGTCATATAATGAGACTTATACTTAGCTAACAAGTATGCTGCATTTTCATGCATAGTATTCTCTCTCCCTTCCCCTAATTTTATTCCCAGAAGTAGCTGAGAGGAGAGAAGGTGGGCTATGATAATCATGCTTTACATAAAATCAGTGTACCTTTTCATCTCCCCTTCTAAATTGTAAGCGTTTTGAGGGCAAATGTCATGACTGATTCAATTTTGCATCCTGTCTGGCCAGAGACTTGTTGGAATGAATGATCTAAATTAAGATTCTGACTCTTGACAGGCTGGTTGATTTATCTGTCAAGTGTCCTGCAAGTTCTCTGAGTATGGCAATGATAGATACTCAAGAAAATTCCCATCAAGTCGCATAACTAGAGTCAAAAAGGAAATATTCTCATCGAGAACAATAACAATGCCTAAACAATTCTGGGAAATTTAATTGTCTAAAGGAGATCTTTTCTTTAAAGAAATGTGAATGAACTGGGAAAAAGAAATCAGTCTTAAATCCAGGAAATAACATTAGACAACATGAAGACTCTCATTTGTTAATGCCTGGAAATAGGAAGTTGGTTCAGTTTCAAATACCATCAGATAATGGCCGTGCCAAAGGATGTTATCCTAGTGTTAGGCTAAATATATAATATAAATAACCTTCCTTTTGCAGTGCATATTGTCTTAAAGCCACAGTAGTGAGATAATTCCTGGGAAACTGGCAGAGAGGCTGCAAGATCCCACTCTAGACCTGTGATCCCGAGATGCCTGAAACTTGTGGGAATCTGCATCTCCCAGTGAGTGATTAGCCTCTGCTAGAGATGTGGCACTCAGAATGTGTTTACATGGTCCAACAGCCAAAGCGGTTAAGGAAAGGCACATTAATTTTACTCTGCATAAAGACCCACCACTTAATGGTTTAAACCTGTTTCTGCCACAGTTTACCACATGTAATGTAGGAACAGCTAACCCCACCAACCCAGAATCTCTCCAGTCAGACATTTATTCACAATTACATAGTTGATTGTGGAGGATTGCTCCTCCCCTGGCTGCTCTGTTTTGAATAAGTAGACTTTGTTCTCTATCAGAAGTTCAGTGGCTACATTTACTCCGACTTCCACCGAGGAAGAAATATTCGCCCCCTCCTCACTGTTTATCCTCTCAGCCATATCCCCTGTCATTCCTAGGTGGCAGGCACCAGTCCTCTCTTTCCATCATCACACTGATCACCTCTTGTGACCCTTGACAGGTAATATTTTGTCACTCTCACAGCTCTCATTACCGGGGACAACATGAATGGCCATAATCATAGGGGGCAACGTTGTTATCATTAGGAAGCTCAGCAATTCCAAGCCTCTTTTTCTGATTTTTAATCTTTTGGCCAACCCCTTTTCATTGGTTTTCTGGCCCAATCCTCTCACAGCTGATTTTTATGTTGTCTGAGCAGCATAAATTCCTTGCTCGTGTCTTCTTAATGGGAGAGACGGGACCTCCCCACCCCTCAAAACTGATGCACATTGCAACCCTCAGGAACTTTTAAACGCCCCAATTCAACAGCCATATTAGCAAATCTCAGGAGGCTCTGTGGGCAGTTTCAAAGACAGTGTCTGTAAACGGACCACTGTCCAAAGTCAGAACTTTGTCTCATTCATAAAGTGTTTGACATTAAGCCACTCACATTTTTCTCATCTTGTCCTTATTCCTCATGTGCTTCACAGCGAGTAAAGTAATCTGGGCTTTAATCTTCTCTTGCAAATGCTGTTAATGGTCAGGTCTCTGTAAGGCTGTTCCAGGGAAAGAAAGATTCGCGCCATTCAGCCAATTTGAAATTAGAATTCAAGAATTGGTTAGGGGTTCTTTCTCCAATTAAATGTGTGTGTTTGGGGATACATCACTTTATTTTCTAGCATCCTTTTTTGAAAACAAAGGGGAAAACAGATGCATGTCTTTTAAACTATTGTTTCATGGCTGGTTGCTAAAAACTCAAGAAAACAAAAGAAGGTGTTATAATGACACTAACATTTTATTTTGCCAAGTCAATTTACTTTTTTTTTTTTTTTTGAGATGGAGTTTTGCTCTTTTTTGCCCAGGCTGGAGTGCAATGGTGTGATCTCGGCTCACTGCAACCTCTGCTTCCTGGGTTCAAGCAATTCTCCTGCCTCAGCCTCCTGAGTAGCTGGGATTATGGCATGTGCCACCACGCTCAGCTAATTTTGTATTTTTCAAAGTGACGGGGTTTCACCTTGTCAGCCAGGCTGGTCTTAAATTCCTGGTGTCAGGTGATCCACCTGCCTCAGCCTCCCAAAGTGCTGGGATTACAGGTGTGAGCCACCATGCTCAGACATAAATTTATTTAAAAAAAAAAAAAAATTTCTACCAACTACCATCACCACCATTTCATAAAGAAAAGCCTTTTTTAACCTCAAAAAAATAATAAATATGTGATAGAAGCTAGGACACTTCCTTAAAATGAGTGAATTTTGCTTTCTGAAAAGCTCATTTATCCTGGTTTCTTCTTTCTTTTTTATTTTGCCCTGGCCGGTGAAACTTCCTTAGTAGGTAGGACCAGTCTCCAACTGTGGTCTTAGGGACCAACTAATGAGACAGCTTCTGAGCTGAGGAATCCCGAGAGCTCCTCTTTTAGGTGTGATGCACAGAGTTTGCAATAATAATCCCATGAATATGATTAAGCTTTATGTTATGAGAATGTTTACCCGTTTTCAAGTATAACCCTGTTTGTAAGATTTTAAATTTCGGATTTGGCCTTTCAGAGGACAAAACTGGAACATAGGCATGAGAACTAAACTACTAGTAGTCACAGAGGCATTCACCAAATATTTCTGAGTTGCTGGCACCCAGGCACACAGTGGGAATACCTTCCCAACCTCTTTGATGCTGGGGATGGCCATGTGACTGGCCTTGGTCAGTGAAATGTGAGCAGAGGAGATATGATTGGGGGAGATATGCTTCACATCTGGGAGGAAGCTTTAGAAGCCAATGCTTGATTCATTGCTCTTTTTCTTCCTCTATAGTAACAAAAGTAAGTCTTCAGATGGAGCTTCTGTCAGTCTCAATCCTGAGGGCCTCTATGAGTAAGATCTCACCTGTAAACTTCCATAGAACATAAAACATGAACAAGAGAAAAGAAAGCATACATTGAATTGAGCTATGAGATGTAGGTGTCTTTGTTGCCACAGGATAACCTATCTCATCTTGATTAGTCTACCAAATTCTCTCAGTTCTGAAAGCCTGTTACATGAGTGGCCACATGATGACTCAGATCATAAGTTGTGGAACTGGAGCTACTTTTACCAACAACACTGTCGTCAACAACACTCAACGTTCTTCAATCATGCCGCCTCCCCCAAATCCTAACTAAACTGGTTCTAATATTGAGCAAGGCATTTTTCCAGAAATGAAATCCAAGTCTTGGCGATGGAGCACATGAGGGCAGAATCGTGACAACATGGGGAAGAGAAGATTACACAGGGTAGAGTGCTCCTTGGGGGATTTCCTTGCTCTAGGTTAGAATCCGAAGGTTAAAAGACTTCAAACCTGGTATCAAAATGTTTTATGGAACTTAAAGAAATCTTAAAGGGGAAGGGGAGACTCTTCTTTCATTCATTAGGCATCTTGGACTGTGGATACAATGGCTGGAGCTCTAGACACCATCTTGAAACTTGAAGACAAAAGCCACAGCTTAGGAATGGCAAAGCATTCCATTTAGAGTGAGAGAATTCTGCATAGAAACATGAAGTCTGCTTTAATGTGGAATCTGAAATTCACTTGTCCTCTTGTTGTTATTTCCAACTCCTTAATTTCTTACTAAAACCCATTTTCCTTCCTCTGAATGTTTGCTATAAAAATAAAATATATATAAAAATAAAATATATATAAATAAAATATAATATATATAAATTAAAAAAAATTAATGGAATTAGTCTGGTTCCATGACAACTTTGCAGAGTTTCCATATCCCTCCTTGATTGTCTTCCTTTAGATTTCCTTTATTGTACAGAGAAAAAACTGTTACCTTGTTTATGCCACTGTTAGTTGTTTTTTCTTATATAAACCCAAGCCTAAATCTAACTATTATATACCATGGGTTTTTTTTGATTATATGAAACATACTGTTTATCTCATTCTTTTTAAATGTTTTGGCTTTTTGGATTTTTACAATTTAAAATAATGTCTATAACTTATTTTAAAAGAAATATGAATGCACTAAAGAGACATATTCTTTTTATAAATGTGTGAACAATCAGGGCATGGAGTCACCTGATTCCAGGCTGCCTTCCTTCAGTGTCTGAGGCTCAGCTCTGATGCACAGGGGTGGGAGGAGGGCTAAGGCATTTTTACTTTGATCATCTTGGTTGGGTTTTGAAGGCTTTTGTTACCTGGCCCTTCTCTTCACAATGGGTTGGCATCTCCAAGTCTCTGGCCCAAACCTCTGAGGATATGATTACCACTTCCCTTCACCCAGAGCCTATTGAGAAAAGGCAACCACTACTTCTTTCGCTCTGACTCCAGTCAGCTTTTTGTGCTTTCTCAAAGACCAATGAGTCATTACAGCTCAACCAGCCTTCTAAACAGCCAGCATTTGAACTGAAGTGTATGTATATGTGCTACATAAGGAAAGTTAGGGGTCTGAAAATGCATCATTAAAATCTTGAGGCAATATTGAGCAACTTTGTATTTTAATCTCTGGGGATCTATTTAGCCTCTGGATTTTGAAACTTTCGATATAAAATTTGACTGGCAGTCACCTCTTCCTGGGGGCCACTCAGGTGAGGAGGCTCCAGCAAGGGTGTAGAAGAGGATGAGAACACATCCCTGATGCCACATTACAGCGTGAGAACAGAGACTAAAGACCAATGATGACCACTGGAAATAGTTTACAATTCCACTGTATTAGTCGGTTCTCACACTGCTAATAAAGACGTCCCCAAGATTGGGTAATTTTTAAAGGAAAGAGGTTTAATTGACTCCATTCAGCATGGCTGGGAGGCTTCAGGAAACTTATGATTATGGTGGAAGGGGAAGCAAACACATTCTTCACATGGCGGCAGGAAGAGGAAGTGCAGAGCGAAGAGGGGGAAACCCCTTATAAAAGCATCAGATCTCATGAGAACTAACTCATTATCACGAGAACAGCATGGAGGTAACCACCCCCATGATTCAATTACCTCCCACCAGGTCCCTCCCACCACACATGGGGATTATTGGAACTACAATTCAGGATGAGATTTGGGTGGGGACACAGCCAAACCGTATCATCCACCAAAGGTATCTTGCTTACAGGTCATCTTCCACCACCCATCTGCTGAGCTTTGCTTAGTGATGACAGCCAACTTTATCATCAGCCTGGTTCACATGGAATTGGAAAGGCCAATCTGCAGCTGCCCACCTCCTCTATCAAAACAACTGAATGTGAATTCTAAAGCCAAGTAGACACTCAAAAAGTTATCTGTGCAAAATTCCTTCCATTCAGGCATATATGCAAGAACTGACTCTAATGACATAATGCATTTGAACAGCTTCATATGTAGCAATCCTTCATCATTGCTATTTTCTATCTTCCCTTCCCCTAATCTGCTGTTATCCATTTCACTACTCCAACTGAGAAATAAGATAGTTTAGTCGAAGTTTGCATAAAGAGGTTTTACTATCTTGTCAGGAAGGCATTTTTTCCCCATTCATTCTTCAAAGGAAGTCATTCTCTCTAACAATCAAAATTATCTATTTTCTTTATCTGTCTTCCAGGATATGACACTGAATGAGCCAGCACTATTGGGGAACTAACAGCACTGAGAGCCTTTTAGGCTCCTGCAAAAGCCCTTGCCCAGTGAAATGTGCTCTTATCTACAGTTCCAGCTGCCCCTCCTGCACGAGGTCAATGCCAGAAGCTCATCTGACTGGTTTGCCCCCAGTGCCCTCGAAACAGCAAAGCCACACACCGTGATCGAACCACAGCCCTTCCCAGGAGACGCTGACTAAAGCACTTCACTCACTGAGAAGACTTTGTCCTAATCCAAAGGCTTTCCACCTTCCTGCTCGTGAAAAGCTGACATGGAACATCCCATGATTTGCTAGAGATAATAGTTCCAGAAGCACTGCCAGAGCACACCAAGACTATGTATTGATATCTAGATAGACATTAAACCCATGGTTTCATCTCTTTGGTTACTGTTGCCATCAACCAACCTATGCATGTAATTAGCACCTCCTGGATACACAAGCAGTGCTAGGCACTGTGGGGGTTGCAAAAATTAGCCGGCTACTTGGCAGCAAAGAGAAAGGAAAAGGGGTAAATAGACAGAGCACAGGGGATTATCAGGGCAATGAAATCATTCAGCAGGATACTGTTACGGTGAATACATGATATGATGCATTTGACAAAACCCATTGAATACAACACAAAGAGTGAACCCTAATGTAAACTATGGACCTCAGTTTATAGTCATGTATCAATATTGGCTCATCAGTCGTAACAAATGTGCAACCCAATGCAAGATGTTAATAACAGAGGAAGCTGTGGGGAGGAAGAGGGAGTATACGGGAACTCTGTACTTTCTGTTCAGTTTTTCTGCAAACCTAAAACTACTTTAAAAAATAATCTATTGGTTGGGCACAGCGGCTCACGCCTGTAATCCCCGCACTTTGGAGGCCAACGCAAGAGTATCACTTGTGTCCAGGAGATCAGCCTAGGCAACACAGAGAGACTCTGTCTCTACAGAAAGAAAAAATAAAGTCCATCCATTCAACAAAATAACAGGCTACTTGAATAGATGAGACTGGCTCACATGTAGCAGAGGATATGTGATAAGGCAGTAGGTAGGAAGGTCTGCAGTGACATGGTTCAGGATCCCAGGTGCAATTCTTTCTTCTACTTCCTGCAATTCCTCACATTTTAAATTTTAGGGCTGTGAACTTCACAGCAATAAGGACCAGCTAAGAATAAGCCTATGAAATTGGCTTGCATGCCATCGAGCATTGTATGTATCTAAATAAAGTCGTAAATAAAAACACGTGTTATTTTTAATCCTAACCTTGGAGAAACAGAGAAGAGGAAATGAAGCACACATGAGACAGGCGATAAGGGAGAACAAGGCTGCCAGTTTGGGAAAAGCCCTCGGCAGCATCAGTCATTTGGCAGTGGTGGCAAATGGAGTGAGCAAAGATGAAATATCTGCATTCCACTGGTGGCCATGACAGTAATAGAAAATGCATAAGGCGAAAGTGTTCTCACAGGTCCATATAGGAAAGCGAATCATCCTGGATCACTCATGTCTGAGATCCTGAGCTTCACACCTTGGGTCAGGTGTGTGTTGCCAGCGGAGAAACTGAGCTGTGTTCTTGAGCATGAGCCAGACGCCTTGACAGATGGTAAGTACCTGCTCCTCCGGGCAGCCATCATCTGAGCAGCCTGGCAGAAGGAGCCAGCTCCCTGTGCCCAGCTGGTAATCTTACGTCCTGGGGCTTAAGGAGTGATAGCCCTTTGCAATTGTTCTTTCCAGGCAAAATTTAAAGCTGAGAAGTCTGGTTTACACTTGATTGTTTATAGTAAGAAAGAGGGATATGGATAGACAGACAAGTCAGGGATTGGAAAGGAAAATCAACAATATCTGACATTGCTGATTATTAGGGTTTCAAAGCATTTTCTCATCCATTCGCTCTTTTAATTATTACAACCAACATTTGGGAAGCAGGAAGGAATCATTCCAGTTTTATAATAAATCAAAGAAACTGAGATGCAGAGAGTTGCCCACAAGTATGGCTAGTAACTGGCAGTGCATCCAACAGGGCTGGACTGCCCAACAAACTTCCTTCACCCAAATAAGATACAGGTTCTGCCTGCATGGGGTCCTGGTTCTTTGGGGAATACATAGAGACACATTTTTAAAAGTTATTTAGAACTTTGGAGGAGGCAGGAAACCACTATGGACTCAGGTGGTCTTTGTGAAAGAGAAGAGGAAACAGGGAGCGTCTCCCAGGCAAGAGGAGATGAGAGTCAAACCACACAGCCTGTCTAACAGAACTCCCAACCTGCAGCTGACAGCTCATCTTGATGAGAATTCAGAGGAGGCAGCTTCAGAGATGAAGGTTAAGGCCAGGTTGTGAAGGGTCTTTAATGCCAGGCTAACTAAGGCCTTGAGCTTTTATCTCATCACCAAGAAGGAGCCATTAAACATTTGGAAGCAGCAGGGAATATGCACCAAGCAGGCAGCAGGATGAGGAGCACAGGCAGGGGGCTGGGAAGGATGTGGAATTGGAAGAGAGGTGGTGGGAAAGTGGGAGGGAGATAGAATGGAAGGAATTGAGAGGGAAGGACCACAGTGCAAGACAGTATGAAGAAATAATGGCACTCCTAAAGTTAAGTTTGAGATGCGGCTGACCATGGTGGGAAGTCCCTGGCAAGTCATAAGAGATGATGGGCTGGAGAAAGGTCAAGAGACAGTTATTTGTATAGATATGATCATTGAAACATTAGGAGGGATGAGAAGGTAGAATGGGAACAGAATACTGAAACTTGGGTCCTCCCACCTTTAAGGAGTGGGATCAGAGAAAGGAGTGGGATCAGGGAAGCAAGAAAAAGATGTAAGAGGTGGGAAGAGAAGCGGAACAGAGGGAAGGCCACACTCCCAGAAGTCTTCCCAGTCAGGCCCCTGCTCCAACTGTGCCGGTTCCTTTCTTCACACCAACTTGCTCCCTGTGTCTAAGCTGTGTTCATGTCCCAGGTCCTGCCAGAGTGTAGTACCAAGTTGGAGACGTAGAGACATCTGCTGAAGTTTACTTGCCTTATGACGATCCAGAGCAAAGTCATGAAAACCAGACAAAAATAGTTTCAAAAAGGAGATGTGGGACTGGCCACAGTGCCTTTGAGAGGCTGAGGCAGGAAGACTGCTTGAGGTCAAGAGTTTAAGAACAACCTGGACAATGTAGGGAGACCCCATCTCTACAAAAAATAAAAATAAAAATTAGCCTGGCTCAGTGGCATGTACCTGTGGTCTCAGCTACTTAGTAGGCTAAGATGGGAGAATTGCTCGAACCCAGGAGGTTAAGGCTGCAGTCAGCTGTGATCCCGCCACTGCACTCCAGCCTGGGCAAAAGAGCCAGACTCTGTCTCAAAAAAGGGTGGGGGTGGCGCGGTGGCTCACACCTGTAATCCCAGCACTTTGGAAGGCCGAGGCAGGAGTTCAAGACCAGCTTGCCCAAGATGGTGAAACCCTATCTCTACTAAATATACAAAAATTAGCCAGGCTTTATGGTGGGCACCTGTAATCCCAGCTACTAGGGGGCTGAGGCAGGAGAATCGCTTGAACCTGGGAGGCAGAGGTTGCAGTGAGCCAAGATCATGCCACTGCACTCCAGCCTGGGTGACAGAATGTGACTCTGTCTCAAATAATAATAATACAAAGCTGGGGAGATATTGGGCAATAAGAACTGCAAAGACAGAACAAGTAGGAAGGCAAAAGAGAAGAATGACTTCAAGGGAGCTGTTTCAGGTAGAGCTCCAGGAGCAGGATGAAAAGGTGAAAGCGCTAAGGAGGATGTGAACGGCACAGAAGCAAATGTCCGGCATACTGCCTACTCTTTCAAGAAGTTTTGCAGAGAAGGGAGGGAGAGCATGAGGAGAAATTGTCAATGGAAAGAAAGAGAAAGAGAAGGGTTTTTTTGTTTGTTTTAGACGGAGTTTCACTCTTGTCACCCACGCTGGAGTGCAGTGGCATGATCTCGGTTCACTGGAACCTCTACCTCCCAGGTCCAAGCAATTCTCCTGCCTCAGCCTTCTGAGTAACTGGGATTACAGGCGCCCGCCACCACACCCAGCTAATTTTTGCATTTTTTTTGTTGTTGTTAGAAACGGGGTTTCACCATGCTGGCCAGGCTGGTCCCAACCTCCTGACCTCGGGTGATCCGCCTATGTCGGCCTCCCAAAGTGCTGAGATTACAGGCGTGAGCCACCGCACCCGGCCAAGAAAAAGTTCTTTCAGATACTGTAACATGATTATAACTAGGCAGAGAGTCTCAGCCCAAAAGCTCCTTCAGCTGATAAACAACTTCAGCAAAGTTTCAGGACACAAAAATCAATGTGTGAAAATCAATGGCATTCCTATAAACCAAAAATAGTAAAGCTGAGAGCCCAAATTAGAAAGGCAAGCCCATTCCCAATTGCCACCAAAAAATATAAAATACCTAGGTATACAGCTAGCCAGGGAGGAGAGAGATCTCCAACACTGCTCAAAGAAATCAAAGAAGACACAAACAGATGGAAAAGCATCCCATGCTCATAAATAGTAAACATCAATATTATTAAAATGGCCATACCATCCAAAGCAATGTACAGATTCAATGCCATTCTTATCAAACTACCAATGACATTATTCACAGAACTAGAAAAAAAACTATTTTAAAATTCATATGAGGTCAGGTGCCATGGCTAATGCCTGCAAACCCAGCACTTTGGGAGGCCGAGGCAGTTGTGTCACTTGAGATCAGGAGTTCAAGACCAGCCTGGCCAACATGGTGAAACCCCGTGTCTACTAAAATTACAAAAATTAGCCAGGCATGGTGGCATGCACCAGTAATCCCAGCTACTAGGGAGGCTGAGGCAGAGAATCGCTTGAAACCAGTAGGCAGAAGTTGCAGTGAGCCGAGATCATGCCACTGCACTCCAGCCTAGTGACTGAGCGAGATTCCATCTCAAAAAAAAAAAAAAAGAGAGAGAGAGAGAAAGGGTAGTTATTACTGGGGTAAACAGAGGGAGGGAAAAGCCCTTAAGAGAAAGATAAGCCCAAGCTGAAGAAGAGGGGCAGGTGTGTAGGCTGGGAGTTAAGCCCCACTGTGCTCCTTTATAGGGTAGCAGCAGGATGTAGGAGAGATATCAGCCTCCCAAGTGTCACTTCTCAGGAATGCAACGGAACTAGCCCCGCTAACTGCAATACTATGACAGGCATTCTGAAAGGGCATTCCTCTTATAATTAGATACGTAGACACTGGGAGGCAAATAAAAATCATAATAAAAGCCAACAGTAATGAGTTTACCAGTCAGACATGGTGGCTTATATTGTAATCCCCGCACTTTGGGAAACCAAGATGAGGCGGGAGGATCACTTGAGCCAGGAGTTTGAGACCACCCTGGGCAACATAATGAGACTCTGCCAAAAAATATTAGTCAACGAAATTAGTCAGATATGGTGCTGGCACCTGTAGTCCCAGCTACTCGGGAGGCTGAGATGGGAAGATCACTTGAGCCCAAGAGTTCGAGGCTACAGTGAGCTGTGATAGCACCACCGCACTCCCGCCTAGGAAACAGAGTGAGACCCTGTCTCAAAACAAATTTTAAACATTTTTAAAAACTAAGAGCTTAACTATTGTCTGTTACCATTATACCAAGGGCTTTACTTGGACCATTTTATGCAGTTCTCACAAGAATGCTACAGATTTAGTACCGATGCAATTACTCCCATTTCACAAATGTGGAAACTGAAGCTTTAAAGAGGTTAAATACCATGCCTATGTCTAGCATGTAAGCAATGGAGCTGGGCATCTTGGGACTCCAGGACCTATGGTCCTAACCATGGTGCTTGGGATGGTTTACTGCCTCCCAGGTGAGCTGGAATAACTGGACCCAGACAGGACAATTAAGAAGCATTCCTGAAAGTGGAGCATTTAGTACATGCAGTGTCTTGGTGCAGCATTGAGGCCAGGGAAGATGCAATGAGATAGATTAGTGCCATTTAGTTAGATCCTAGCTGACAGAATGGCATTTTGATCCAATATTTTTTAAATCCCTGGATTCTGTTATAGGGGCTCCTCACTTTAAGGAAATCTGATATTCAAAACCCAAACATAAGTAGGAATAACAGCTTGTTAATTGAGCATCTACTGTGTCCCTTGGCATCAAGCCAGGAGCTTTCTAAACATGACCTCGAAACTGCACAATTCTGCCAGGCGAAATTATTAGCCATACTCCCAAGCCAGGCACTATAAGCTGAGTTGTGATTCCCCAAAATTCAAGTGCTGAAGCCCTAAGCCCCAGTGCCTCTGAATGTGACTGTATTTACAGATAGGATCTTTAAGGAGGTAATTGGGTTAAAATGAGGTCGTTAAGGGTGGACCCTAATCTAAAATGATTGATGTCCATATAAGAAGAGGAGATGAGGACACAGACAGACACTAAGGGGTGACCACGTGAGGGCACAGCAAGACAGCAGTTGCCTGAAGCCAAGAGAAGAGGTCTCAGAGGAAACCAGCCCAGCCGACACCTTGATCTCAGACTTCCAGCCTCCAGAACTGTGAGACAATAAATTTCTGCTGTTTAAGCCACAGTCTGCGGTACTTTGCTGTGGCAGTCCTAGCAAACCAATACACCAAGGAATCAAGTCTGAAAGCCTAGTTTTTGTCCAAAATCACAAAGGCTGTGTCAGAGCTAAGAATGCAGTCTGTGCCACTATAAAACTTACACAACAGAAGGGCCCTCTGCTGTACCAGAAGGTTCGCTCCAGGCTTCTGAGTATCAGCTACACTATTTCAACAAAACACAATTCATTTGACAAAAGCCACTTGCCCTTCTGGCAATAGAGATCACAAGCAAAGAAAATTCTACTGATTTCACTCATGCCCCTTTTGCAGATGTGATGTTTCCACAATGAAGCATTTTAAGATTCCATGTCAGAAAATGTGGATACACTGTTATATATTAAATAAAAACTAGGTTTGCATATTGGTAAATGAATGAAAACAACCTGAGAAATGGAAACCATTTGATTTGGTGAAGTAGGAACAAATGAAGTAAATGTTTAAGTAATGTTTAGTCCCTATGTTATTTAAAATTATCTGAAAAGCAATCATTTAAAATTTTTCCTTTTAAACTTTTTTCACATGCATATTTAATACTCCTTTTACCCTAATTGCCAGAAATTAGCCCCCCTCAAAACATATATATATTTATTATTATTATTATTATTTTCTTTTTTGAGACAGAGTGTCTCTCTGTTGCCCAGACTGGAGTGTAGTGGTGCGATCTCAGCTCACTGCAACCTCTACCTCCTGGGTTCAAGGGATTCTCCTGCCTCAGCCTCCTAAAGAGCTGGGATTACAGGCACGTGCCACCATACAAAAAAATAAATTTTTTGTATTTTTAGTAGAGATGGGGTTTCACCATGTTAGCCAGGCTTGTCTCAAACTCCTGACTTCAGGTGATCCACCCACTTTGGCCTCCCAAAGTGCTGGGATTACAGGCATGAGCCACTGTTCCTGGCTCTATTTATATTTTAAAATGACTTTTATAAATGTAAAAACTTAAAATATATATTATAAAAGTATCATACATATGTGACAATAAAAATTCAAATAGAATTTTAAAAACTCAAATAGGACTGAAGAGAAAAAAACTAAAATATAAGTGGTTGCCCCAAGAACCATCTTTAAGCATCTCTGGGTTTTTGTTCTTGCAATGATTACTTCTCTTTGTGCCACTGTGTTATTTTGATCTTGACATTTTTAAAGAAAACATGGATTGACAGATACAAATGCCTTTGCATATGTCAAAAGACTTTTAAAAATAAAGGGGAAAAGAGCTTCTCAGAAACGGCCACTAGGTGGTAGAAGTTGACTAAAAACTGCTTTATTGGGTAAAGCCATCTCGATTGCTCCCCGTGACTTTTCTCCTCTAGGGAGAAGTTCATGGGAGAAGGGATTTCTTCAGGGTCTTCTCCTGAAATATCCAACATCTTCTCCTCCAACCCCTTTGCTCAGGCTGCCCTGTAGCCATTTTAGACTGTACACAAATGGAGATGAGATAACCAAACTCTCACCTTGCGGCCAGTGGGACAGATGAAGAAGGAAGATCTTCAAAAGTGAAAAGTTAACAAAGACAAGTAGACCTTGCTTCAGATAATGTGCGCACACGCACACGCCTATACACACAGCAGACCTACCAAGGCAACGGTGACAGCGAGAAGAGATGGCGAGCTCTTCCTCCAGAGCAGCCTGTCACCCAAGTAGGAGAAAGGCGAACAACAGCCTCTGCGCTGGTGGAGACTGAATTAACTCATTAAGTCAAAATTTCCAGAATTTCTTTGTGCTTTGGTCTGTGTTGCCGCACATAATATACGCTCAATAAAGACTCATTGATTTGACTTGATCTGAAAACCACATTTCTAAAGCACATAGGAGCATCTTTTCATTCATTAGATGTTTCTTGAGCTTTTTGCTCTAAAATAAAGAGAAATGTGTATAATGTGTTTGATTCAGTGGTGCTTTCATATATATGCCATATTATATATATTTCTCAAATATGTATGTATATATACATTTGTGTACATATAATATATATTCATATTTATATAAAAGCTATTTGACTTCTTTAAAAGGATGAGATAGCCTACCAGAAGTTTTGTGAGTGGAATTAAGTCAAATTTTGGTATTTCAAATTTCAAATTTGGTCTTTCAGATTAGGCACTAATTTCACGTGTCTAAACAACAGGCGGAAAGGTCTTAAAGATAAATAAAATAAGAGCCTTCTGTTTATTTTTCTCTATGTCCAAAATATTTTGTGATTCTAAAAACTGAGAACAAACACAAGCAAACAAGTCAAAGGAAGAAAATGTTTAAATAAGAAAAATAAATAGGCCGGGTGTGGTGGCTCACACCTGTAATTCCAGCACTTTGGGAGGCTGAAATGGGGTGACTGCCTGAGGTCAGGAGTTCAAGACCAGCCTGGCCAACATGGTAAACCTTGTCTCTACTAAAAATAAAAAAATTAGCTAGCTGGGGTGGCGGGCCCCTGTAATCCCAGCTACCTGATGGAGGCTGAGGCAAGAGAATTACTTGAACCCAGGAGGCAAAGGTTGCAATGAGCAACACTGCACTCCAGCCTGGGCAATAGAGCCAGACTTTGTCTCAAATTAAAAAAAAAAAAAGAAAGAAAAAGAAATATCAATAACCCCTTAACACAAGAATTTTATTTTTAGGAATTTATTCTAAGAAAATATTTCAATAGGGACAAAAACTACAAAACTGAAACTATAAATCTAAATAGCCAACAATTAATAGTTAATTACAACATATTAGTTTACTAGATCATTATCTATCCTTAAAATCATTTTGAGGACTATGAAAAAAATGAGTCACGAATAATAAGTTTATAAGTTGTTTTAAACATGAATATAACTAAGTTCACTAAAAGACAAGCAGACTAAGCAAAATAATGTCTTCATAACAGTATGCCAATAGTAAGATTCAAAAATTGACTGAAGCCCTGTGTTTTCATAAGAATTACTAAGGATTCAATCTCTCAGGCCACGGCACCTACAAATATGATACGGTTTCATGCTATGGTTATCTTTTGTTTATTTTCTTTGTTTTACAGTTGCCATAGCAGTAACATTTATTTTCAATGGAATTATTAAAGCTTTCTTTACTAACTAAAGCTTATTTTTGTTTTGAAACCATTAACGATATAAATTTACTCCCAACTATGCTAACCACAATGTTTACATTTTGCTTTAAATTTTAAGCCTGTAATAAAATGCAGGCATTTATAACCATATAAATGTCCTTCTTGGGCAAGATGAAGGACTTATTTACTATGGCAGAGTCCAGGTTCTTTTGGCAGTCATAGGATAGAATATGCTACCCCAAGGATAAAATCAGCTATTTATGCCAAAGTTTACATGGGAGAATGAGTGACACTTAAATTCGTGCTCTTTAAAAAAAAAGGACAAGTGCTCCTCTTCTGGTTGTTATTTGTGTAGATTTTGGCAAGGAAAAACTGAGCTTCCTTGGGCTAGGTCCAGAACCTGCAATCCCAGGACCTCTGCAAAGACAAAGGGCAGCAGAGGTTGATTAGGCCCAGCAAAGAGATCTGTTTCCTGGCTGATTCACAGATGCAGCCTTCTAAGTCCTACAAAGTCTCACAGTGTGCAGAGGAGGAAGAGGAGACAAGTTCTGTTAAGAAGAGAGCTAAGGGGTTCTCCATACCTTTCCCATTAGGCTGGAGGACTGACACTGACATCATTAGACCAGGAACTGTATAACCACTGAGTTTCCAAACCTTTAACTTAAGCCTATACATTTTCCCCATAAGCTTTTTGCTCTAAAATAAAGAGAAATGTATACAATATGTTTGATTCAGTGGTGCTTTCATATATATGCCATATTATGTATATTCCTCAAATATGTATGTATATATCATTTGCATACATATGATATATATATACTCATGTTTATAAAAAAGCTATTCGACTGCTTTAAAAGTACAAGATAGCCCACCAGAAGTTTTGTGGTCTTTCAAAATAATAGACAATCACTGACAACCTGAAATTAATAACTTTTCATTTACATCTATGCCAAAATAACATATTCATAAATATAATGAAAAAGACCAGAATGTAGACAATGTGTGTGTGTGTGTGTGTGTGTGCATGAACACTCACTAAGAATATGTAAACTGGGTGAGAAATTCATTTTAAAAGAACATTTTTTAATTTGAAGGAAAATATAAACTCAAAAAAATGCATATCATCATTATACATTCCTTCTGATAAAGCCTAGAAATCAGTTTCCTAAGAAATATATTGAAAGAGATGCTTAGTACAGTATTTTAAAGCTTGTTTAAGACAGCAGATTCTTTGCAAATGGAAATTAGAAGCCAGGTGCCTATTCCAGGAAAGAGAGCCCTGTATTGAAAAAAACAAAGGAATTATGTCCAAATAAATAATCACCTCCATTAAATTGAGGGGTCAGCGACCAGCTTGGCAGTTGCAACAAAGAAAAATTTGTCATCAAAACTCTTTGGCCCTTCATTCCTAAAGTAAATTTGGAGCTAATTAGCTTTCAAGACTTTTCCGGGGTTTTTTTCCACAGTGACAAGACAAAGAAACAGACTTAAGATAAAAACCAGATGTCAAAGTTTACTGGTCATTTTGTTCATGTACATTATATATTTATATGTCTATGTCACCGTTAAAGCTGTGGTTTGGCGAAGTCCCAAACACAGTAGGTGAAATAAACTTTGTGGGCCTTATTCTGATTGTGATTTGCCCTTCAATATGGCAGGCACCGCATTCTAGCATGGCTGAATTCCTCCTGGTCTGAAATGCATTTTACTACTCTGTTAAATGTTGCTTAGTAAAGCTGTCTTTGGCTGCTCTTACAATATAAAACAGCTCTGTAAAGACTTCCAGAAATCATAGAGATCATATACATTACATCAGCTCTTTTCCATCAGAATTAGATCTGCCCACAGTGATCACACTCTCTGTTTTCCTGTCAAATGGTGAATTTGGGCTACTCAGTACTTGCCTTTGAGAATACAAGAGGAAAACATAGCTGCATTTTTCCCATACAGATGTCAGTGAAAACCCAGCAAAAGGAGAAATGAAAACATAAGCAGGATGCACTCAAGTTTTTCAAGAACCTCTGTTTAATTTCTGCAGGATCCTGAACCCATGTCTATCTTTGATTACTAAATAATAAACTTTAAGCTCCACAACAAGCAAATGCATTAGAACAAGAGGTCTCTATGCAACTAAGAGTCGTGGTCGTAGTTGGTTTAAGATCCCAAAATACTGTACTAGAGAGTTCCTTGAGAAGGTGCTGGGTGGAAGGAAAGGGTAGAAATAAAATATTTCTAGCTAAATTGTATTTGAATAAATGCGTTTACATTTGAATAAATGTTTTCACTACAGGCTCTAGAACTTTCTTCACTCAAAATTTTAAATGAGATGTGGCTAAAGGCACAATAGGACAATTCTCCTACTAAATGGTTTGTACTGGTTTGTATACAAATAGTTTGTACACAAATAGTTCTTCCCTCAAAAAGCCAGCTAGGCTTCTGAGTGTTTCTCTCTTCAGATAAATACAGTATACCATAGTGTTTGACTTACATTTCATGGAGTCATCTAGGACACAGAGTTTTTTTATTTTTTATTTTTTTGTTCACTTCTCTGTCTCCTCATAGGATTCTACTTTAGAGTTCCAAATCTACCAAGTCTGCAAATACCAAATTTGATCCAGTCAACTAACACCCATTTTCCTAATAGTTTTCATAGGAAAAGATGTTATAATTTCCTTCTGTAATTTCTCTAAATGTTATAGAGCACACTCACAGGAAAGACATTCTTGAGTATATACAAGACTTTAGACTAACTCACCCACCGCACGTTCTCACTCATAGGTACCCACGAGTGAGAACATGTGGTGGGTGAGTTAAAGTCTCTTCTAGTGAACTCTAGTTCTCTTCTAGTGAACTCAGAAGAGATAGAAAAATTGTACTATCTTTCATTGGACTGCTTTTTCTGTTACTGGAGTTTATTTGCAGTGATCACAGTTAGGGGTTGGTAGGTGAGATAGTTTGGATATTTGTCCCCACCCAAATCTCATGTTGAAATGTAATCCCCAATGTTGGAAGTGGGGCATGGTAGGAGGTGTTTGGATCACAGGGGCAGATCCCTCATGAATGGCTTGGACCATCTCCTTGGTGATAAGTGACTCTCACTCAGTTCACATACGATCTGGTCCTTTAAAAGGCTGGCATCTCCCTACTCCAACTAGCTCCTGCTTTCACTGTGTGCTATGCCTGCTCCTCCTTGCCTTCCACCATGATTGAAAGCTTCCTGAGGAATCCCTAGACAAGAAGGTGCTGGTACCATGCTTCCTGTGCAGCCTGCAGAACCGCGAGCCAATTAAACCTCTTTTCTTTATAAATTACCCAATCTCAGGTATTTCTTATATATAAATAATACTTTAAGTTCTGGGGTACATGTGCAGATCTTGCAGGATTGTTACATATGTATACACATGCCATGGTGGTTTGCTGCCTCCATCTCCCCATCACCTACATTAGGTATTTCTCCAATGCTATCCCTCCCCAATCTCCCCACACCCTGCTATCCCTCCCCTAGCCCCCAGCCCCCAATAGACCCCAGCGTGCGATGTTTCCCTCCCTGTGTCCATGTGTTCTCATTGTTCAACAACCACCTATGAGTGAGAACATGCGGTGTTTGGTTTTCTGTTCTTGTGTCAGTTTGCTGAGAATGATGGTTTCCAGATTTATCCATGTCTCTGCAAAGGACATGAACTCATCCTTTTTAATGGCTGCATAGTGTTCCATGGTGTATATGTGCCACATTTTCTTTATCCAGTCTATCATCAATGGGCATTTGGATAGGTTCCAGGTCTTTGCTATTGTAAACAGTGCCTCAGTGAACATATGTGTGCATGTGTCTTTATAATAGAACGATTTGGGTGTATATCCAGTAATGAGATTGCTGGATCAAATGGTATTTCTATTTCTGGATCCTTGAGGAATCAGGTATTTCTTTACAGCAATGCAAGAATGGCCTAATACAGTTGGTTTTTGGTGGGCAGGAAGGAATGTTTTACACGACAGCTTCATTTCCAAGTACAACAGTCCCTGATTATCTGCAGTTTCACTGTCCATGGTTTTAGCTTACCCTTGGTACAGTGCAACAAAGCATTTTGAGAGAGAAAGAGACCATATTCACATAATTCTTATTATAGTATGTGGTTAGAATTATTCCTATTTCATTATTAGCTATTGTTAATTTCTTACTGAGCCTAACTTATAAATTAAACTTGATCATACGTATGTAGAGGAAAAAACAGTATGTCTAGGGTTCAGTAGTATTTAAGGTTTCAGGAATCTACTGGGGTCTTGAGACATATCCCCCATAGATAAGGGAGGTTGCTACAGCTTCATAGCAGACACTTCTTTTGTGTCAATCCAGTGCAAAATTACCCCTTTCCTCTGAGGTCTGTCCCCACACACCCATTAGCTGAGTGCCTGGCAGCTCTTCTATATTAAGAGACCTATGTCCCTAACCCAGCTGTCTCCTGGGGACTATGGAATTGTGACCTCTGTGTATGGCTGAAACTACAGTGATATAATCTTGGAAGAAAAGAATAAAGCAGATGAGGCCTAGGAATTCCTGATAGCTTCTTGCTCCCTGGGTCTTGGCCCTCAGGAATCCAGATATCCTTCCCCAGCATCCTTCTAGTAACTCCCTTTTTTGAGTAAAATAAGTCCAAATTGTTTCTATTTGAACACTGACTAAGAAAGACTGCATTTGGGCTGGACATGGTGGCTCACACCTGTAACCCCCGCACTTTGGAAGGCCAAGACAGTGGATCACAAGGTCAGGAGATCAAGACCATGTGGTGGCACAGGCCTGTAGTCTCCGCCACTCAGGAGGCTGAGGCAGGAGAATTACTTGAACCTGGGAGACGGAGGTTGCAGTGAGCTGCGATCACACTAAGCACTCCAGCCTGTGTGACAGAGCAAGACTCCATCTCAAAAAAAAAAAAAAAGACTACATTTGTGCCAACATATTAAGTGATTCATTTTGGAAGGACTATTTCGTATACAATGCAAATAAAGAAAGAAGGCTCAATCGTTAATAGAGGAGTATTTAACAATTTTTAAAGGGATAAATATAGCACCTATTCCTTTACCCTCACTCCCCAAATAAATAACCCAGTGCTGGTATATTAGTCTTTATAATAACATTGTCACATGGCAGGAGACAGATTTCTTTCTCCCCACCACCACCTGTTAAGAAGACTGAGACTGGGGAAGGGACAGCATTAGGAAAAATAGCTAATGGATGCTGGGCTCAATACCTAGGTGATGGGATGATCTGTGCAGCAAACCACCATGGCACACATTTCTCTATGTAACAAACCTGCAGATCCTGCAGATGCACCCCAGAACTTAAAATAAAAAATTAAATTAGGCCAGGCACACTGGCTCACACTTGTAATCCCAGCACTTTGGGAGGCTGAGTCAGGCAGATCACTTGAGGTCAGGAGTTCGAGACCAGCCTGGCCAACCTGGTGAAACCCTGTCTCTACTAAAAAAAACAAAAATTAGCCAGCTGTGGTGGTGGGCACCTGTAATCTCAGCTACTCGGGAGGCTGAAGTAAGAAGATCACTTGAACCCAGGAGGCAGAGGTTGCAGTGAGCCAAGATCGCACCACTGAACTTCAGCCTGGGTAACAGAGCAAGACTCCATCTCAAAAAAAAAAAAAAAAAAAAAAAAATTAAAGTAAAAAAAAGAAGAAGACTAGAAGACTGAGACTGTAAGACAGACTAGAACCCATGATTTCTGACTCAGTCCAGATTATTTCCGTAATAAGTTAAAGCATGTGGACAACAAGAATAAGTCTTTACAAAGACACTGGAAAAAAATGTTCATATATAGGAAGAAAATAAAGCTATATTGAGGGGGGAAAGGACTGGGAGTACAATCTGTATATTGATTAAACCAGTTTGGTGGCAAAATCAATATATGTCTTTTATTTGTTTGTTTATTCTTACATGGTGCCTTCAAAATATAATTATAAAGATAACTTCCCCTATCCCTGGATGGGTACTTGGGCAAATCCCATGACTTCTGCATTCACTGTTAGATAATGGATGGTTCTACAGTGTTATGATCATAAAATCAACATTGGTTTAGTAACTTGTACAGGTTCAGTCCAAGATATTAACAAACCCTTCAGTCCTCATTCCGCGTCCTTCTCTTCTTGGCTAAATAAGTGAGGCCTAAAGACTGCCTGCTTTGGGGAAGAAGATGTGGGCATCTTCTCCTCTTGTCCACTGTCCCACCAGCTGCTGTCTGGGGCCCTTCCTGGAGAGGTGCAATGGATTTTACTTAGCTGGGTGGCTCCCTGCACTCTGGGCTTGACACATGTGTGAAAGCAAACAACTCTTACTTCCATGAAGCAATTTCATGGGCTTTTGTTTTTTCTTTACCCAATCACTGACGCCTCTCACCTAATTCTCAGGCTTTGAACAAAACATTCCACACCGCAGGCTGCTGCTGGCCACTGCCCACTCCACACGGCTGCATGCTGCTGTAGACTCCAGGCTTCCCAGCGGTTCCCCAGGCAGCACTCGCAAACCGCTCTAGCCAGCTCTCCCACGGAGTGGCCCACCCTGCGGGACAGGAAATATTGAGAGACCTTGGCCTTGATGTTCCAGAGGTAACAGCACTTCCCCTGACCTCAGTGCTGGTGTTGAACCTACCTCTTAGCACATCCATTTCCTAAGTTGTCAACCCCATTCTGAATGCGTGCCCCAACTTCAGCAAACACAAATCAAGCTCACAGATGATCCCATTGAAACCCTTTCCCCAGCCATGGGCAGAGTCGAGGAGTAGGGGAGAGTCTGGAGACAGGGCATGGCATAAATACCCCTCCTCCTGCTATACTGGAATCTCCCTCTTTTTAATTACTTTGTATTGTGGTATTACATACAGCATACAACTTCTTAGCATTTTTACCATTTTCGAATGTATAGTTCAGTTTTATTAATTATATCACACTGATATGCAACTATAACCACCAATCCATCTCCAAAATTCTTTTAATCTTCCCAGACTGAAACTCTGGAGCTCCTAACATGAACTCCCCGCCGCTGACCCCCAGTTCCTGGCAACTACCATTTGTACTTCCTGTCTCTAGGAATCTGACTGTTCTAGGAACCTCATACAAGTGGACTCATACAGTATTGGTCTTTTTGTGACTGGTTTATTCTACTGAGCATAATATCCTCAAGGTTCATCCATGTTATAGCATGTGTCAGGATGGAATACGATTCCATTGTATGGATAGACCACACCTTGTTTTTCCATTCATCCATCAGTGGACACTTGAGCTGCTTCTACCCTTCGGCTAGTGTGCACAATGTGTATAAACATCTGTTCTCATCTCCTTATCCTTGTCCCTTTCTAAGTTTTGTCCACGTGGGGTTCAGTCTTACACTCACTTTTGTATTTGTGGTCCATTACACATTAGCGCCTCAACTGATATTGCACAGAAAGAAAATGCATCTAACATTCTGTTAGGTCAAGACCCAAAGGTAACCTTAGGCTCTATTAAAAGTCCTCTAACTTTAAACACTGCACAGTTCTTGCCCCTCTGGGGAGGTTTTCCTCTGGAGGCTCCTGACTGCACTTCCTAGTTATGGTTTTCAATATGGATTGGTTCAGTCAGCTCCTCAAAAATACAACCAAACATCATAAAGTTACCATGACCCAAATTCCATTCCTAGATACGTACCCAGAAGAAATGAAAATATGTCCACATAAAAACTTGCAGGCAATGGAGAAGAAATGAAAATATGTCCACATAAAAACTTGTAGGCAATGGCCGGGTGCGGTAGCTCATACCTGTAATCCTAGCACTTTGGGAGGCCGAGATGGGCGGATCACCTGAGGTCAGGAGTTCAAGACCAGCCTGGCCAACATGGTGAAATCCCATCTCTACTAAAATACAAAAATTAGTCGGGCATGATGGCACGTGCCTGTAATCCCAGCTACTCAGGAAGCTGAGATGGGAGAATCACTTGAATCCGGGAGACGTTGGTTGCAGTGAGCCAAGATCATGCCACTGCACTCCCTCCTGGGCAAGAGAGAGACTCCATCTCAAAAAAAAAAAAAAAAGAAAAGAAAAAAAACTTGTAGGCAAACATTTATAGCTAGCATAAAACTCATGACAGTTGAAAAGTGGATGTAATCCAAATGTCCTTCCACTAATGAATGATACTCAAAAATGTGGCATATTCATTCAATGAAATACTATTTAGCAATAAAAACAATCAAGTACTGATACAAGCTACAATATAGATGAACCACATAATTGTTATATTCAGTGAAAGAGGCCAAACACACAAAAGCCTACATATTTGTATGATTCCATTTATAAAAAATGGTCCAAAGAGGCAAATCCATGGAGACAGGAAGTAGATTACTGGTTGCCTCAGGCTGAGGGGAGGGAACGAACAGTGACTGCAAATGGACACAAGGGTTCTTTCTGGGGTGAAGGAAATAAATGTTCTAAAATTAGATTGTAGTGATTGTGCAATTCTGTAAGTTTACTAAAAATCATTGCATTATACACCTAAAGTGGGTGCGTTTCATGATATATAAATTATACCTCAATAAAACTGTTTTTTGAAAACATAACTCAAATATTTAACAGGTAGAATTCATGACCTAATCAAAATACCATCAGTTGCTGCACAGAATCAAAGGCAGGAACTTTCTATGACAAAATATTCACAGTGACTATCTCTAGCAATTCCACAATAACATTTTTTTTCTGTTTGCTTAAGCGTATTTTACAAACGTTCTGCACTGACCACAGCAACAATGTGGCGGCGGCTGCTATTGTGGTTGTTGTTTTAAATTAAAAGCATGGAAAAATAAATAAAATAAAATAAATTAAAAGCATGGGTAAATTGATTTATAAGCTTGCAGTGGGAAAGGCCTTTTAAAATAAGACAGAAAAGCCAAAAGCCTAAAGGCACTGTGCCAAATTTGCCATATAAAATGTTAAAAATGTTGCTTGGGCAAAAACCAAACCAAGCAAAAACAAGATCTAAGCACAAAGTTAAAACACACAGGACAAACTGGAGAAAACATTTATTGAACACAATGAAAGACAAAGCCTATTTTTCTTAATTTATCAAGCTCAGCCAAATCAGTAAATGCTGAACCCAACGGAAAAAATGAGCAAAGAATATGAATAAACAATTCACAGAAAAAGAAATATTAACTATCGTTTTCCATATAAAAAGATTCTCAACCTTGTTCACTTTGTGGTGAGAGTACAAACTGTTGCCCAGGCTGGAGTGCAATGGCACGATCTCAGCTCACTGCAAACTCAGGCTTCCAGGTTCAAGCAATTCTCCTGCCTCAGTCACCCGAGTAGCTGGGATTACAGGCACCCGCCACCACACCCAGCTAGTTTTTGTATTTTTAGTAGAAATAGGGTTTTGCCACGTTGGCCAGGCTGATCTCAAACTCCTGACAGGTGATCCACCCACCTCGGCCTTGAAAGGTGCTGGGATTACAGGCATGAGCCACTGAGTCCGGCCAAACTTGTATGATCTTTTTTAAGGGCAATTGGACGAAATCTACCAATACCTTTTTAAGATGTAGTTCCACATTGTGTGACTTGGCACCTCCACTCCTATGAAGTTACCCTCAGCCGAGCACGTTGGCTCATGCCTGTAATGCTAGCACTTTGGGAGGACGAAGTGGGTGGATCACCTGTGGTCAGGAGTTCGAGACCAGCTTGACCAACACGGAGAAACCCCATCTCTACTAAATATACAAAATTAGCCAGGCATGGTGGCGCATGCCTGTAATTCCAGCTACCCAGTTGGCTGAGGCAGGAGAATCGCTTGAACCAGGAGGTGGAGGTTTCGGTGACCCAAGATCAAGCCACTGGCACTCCAGTCTGGGCAACAAGAGCGAAACTCCGTCTCAAAAAAAGAAAAAGAAATTACCCTGTAGATTACACCAACGAAAATATTCCAAGATAGACATAAGCATATGTTCATTGCAATGTGGTTATAGTGAGAAAACTAAAACCTGAATATCCATGAGTAAGGAATAAACTAAATAAATTATGCCACCTTACAAATGGAATTCTATTTAAGAAGTATTAATTACATCTGGATGTGCCGGTGCATAAATATCTCTGAGAAATATGAAGTGAAAAAAGAAAAAAGCAGCAGAATGAATATGGAAAAAAATCCATGTTCTACAAATTTTAAAAGATAAGTATATATGTACACAAATTTTTTTTTCAGAGATAGTAATGGTTATCTTTGAAACGAAGGACTGCTGGGAAGAAAGGCTATTTACTTTTCATTTGGACTTTCCTGTGCCGTTTTGCACATTTTAAGGCTGTGCCTGCAATTTTTTAAATGTCCACAAAGGCTAGCTAGGAGGTGGGATTATAAACCATTTTTGTTTTCATATTTTTTACTTATCCATATTTAAAAATAACTTAATGGATTTGTTATTTCAACAGATTATTCTTTTCTGCTTGACCTCGAGTTACAGAGATGCCAGATGAAGTCAAAGAGGATAGCAGATGCACCCAGGCTGCTGGGGAGGCACGTACGTCTGAGCTGGCCCAGGGCAGCTGTTGTCCAGGGCTGGGCTTGGCCATGGCAGTGGCCCCAGCGCTTGCATTCAGCCCAACCCACCAGGTCACCCCAGTCCAATCTGTGATGCTCAGATCCCCAAGCAATCACAGGTCTGAGGCCGAAAGAACTATGAGAATGTGCATGGTGATACCAGGCACATGCTCTGAATGAAGGAAGAGAAACCTAAGCACTTCAAGGGGCAGTGTTTAGAGGAGAGAAAAGACAGCAGGGTCCACGTGATCCCTACCTGGACTCTCTTAGAAACTCCATTATCCTCTTCTCCAATGATGTCTTCCCATTCCAGAATTTCTTACCTTAACCTACTCAGCCTAAGATAAATAATCATCTGTGTGCAGAAATGAGTAAATGGGGAATTTTTACTTTGCTGCAAAGAGCGTGCATTATTTTTCTCATCATACAAATCTGTTTTTAGAAAACAATAAATGATGGATATAGACCCACCTAGATGAAGGTATGCTTTCTACTGGAGTCCGTAGAGAACTTCAGAACCAGATCTGCTTTGCTCCCACCTGGTAACCCACATTCTCCACTTGGAAATAAGGGCAGAAGCAAGCAGGGAGATTAAGGACACGACCAGTGAGGGGGACTTTGAGGACTGGCTGCATGTTTCTCCTGGGGAAGGGCTGGGGTGGAAGGGAACTTACAAGTGGAGAGGGCGAGAGAAAGGGAAGAAAAGAATACTGGTGTGTGCATGCTTTTTGGTCTATTTAACTAGGTTCTCCCAATTTCTCGTCCATCAATCTTTATAGAATTTGCTATGTATTTGCACCACTCAGCTCCATCCTGCTGACTTTATCATTTTCTCATGCTGAATCAATATTCGTAAATCAAGGAAGGAAGCAAGGCTAAGTAGGGGTGCTGCCAGTACCTCTCAGGCTGGGCACTAGAGGGCAGAAGCTTCCAGGAAATCATCACAGGCAGCCCCTCACTTCTAAAAATGCCCAAGGATCTACAACGCTGATGAACCTGGAGAACATTATCCCAAGTGAAATAAGTGAGACCCAGAAAGGCAAATACTGCATGATCTCACTAGTGTGGAATCTAAAAACATGTCAAGCTCACCGTAACAGAGAGTAGTGGTATATGGTGGTTACCATCGACTGGGGGATGTTGGTTAAAAGGTACAAACTTTCAGTTATAAGGTGAATAAGCTCTGGAGACCTACTTTACAGTCTGGTAACTATGGTTAATAATAACGTGTTGTGGAGCACGATGGCATGCATCTGTAATCCCCACTACTCAGGAGGCTGAGGTAGAGGATCGCTTGAGCCCAGGAGTTTGAATCCAGCCTGGCCAATGTAGTGAGATCCTATCTCTAGAAAAGGGGAAAAAATGTATGCTTGAAATTTGCTAGGAAAATAGATCTTAAGCATTCACACCACACAAAAACAAAAGTGATAGACATGTTAATAGCTTGATTGTGGTAATTACTTCACCATGTATTCATATATCAAAACATCACATTGTACAGCTTAAATGTGTACAATTTTTTTGAAACACTTTTTCTGTTCTTGTTGTCCAGGTTGGAGTGCAATGGCGTGATCTCAGCTCACTGCAATCTCTGCCTCCCAGGTTCAAGTGATTCTCCTGCCTCAGCCTCCCAAGTAGCTGGAATTACAGGCATATACCACCATGCCCAGCTAATTTTGCATTTTTAGGAGAGAAGGGGTTTCACCATGTTGGTCAGGGTGGTCTTGAAGTCCTAACTCAGGTGCATTTTTAGGAGAGAAGGGGTTTCACCATGTTGGTCAGGGTGGTCTTGAAGTCCTAACTCAGGTAATCCACCCACCTCAGCCTCCCAAAGTGCTGGGGTTACAGGTGTGAGCCACTGTGCCCAGCCGAATGTGTACAACTTTTATTTGTCAATCATACTTCACTAAAGCCAGGGTTGGGGGGCAGAGGTGATTGATGAAAGCCTCTGAATGCAAAAACATTTAGGAATACCTTAACCAATTAGATTGGTTTGTATTTCCTTTTCTATCTGTGCACAAGAGTGACATAAAATGGAAAAAAAACAATGTCTAGCTAATTCTAAAACAGCTCTTCCAATATGTTTACAATGAAAATTCTATAAGATAATAAAGTATTTAGTGATTTTTTTTTAAATGCCCAAAAAGGGGAACACTCAACAGCCGATCATGGCCACTACAACCTGAGTGTCTAAAACCGTATCACCAAGTTGTTCGTCATTCGATCAAAGTTCTGCCTTATGATGGGAAAAAACAATCTACGTTAAATTGAATTTCAGCCTTGTTAGGCTCATTTGCATAGGTTATCTTATGTACACTTGATTTCCGCAAGTGCTACCTCAGGGTCTTGGCTCCCATCTCTGATGATTCTTTGGCTGTGTCCTGCACAATATTTGTTTCTCTACAGGATGAATGCTGTCCGTGTTAGTGCTGAGAACCAGAGTCTATTCAGGATGGAGGGTGTATACAAAGGAGGGGGAACTGGGGCACAAAGAGAGGAAACTGGTCCCCGTTCTTTCGTTTGCTCCCCATTCCGGCCTCGTTTTAACACAAAGGCAGGCGTTGCTGACAGATGTTGTAGGGGACACAGGGAGGTCTTCCACTTCCTGGTTTCAGGTTGAACTCCACATCACCTTTATCAAAATTCATTGAACAGCCCAAGCTTTTGACCTGATCCTGGCTCTCTTTGTTGTGAGTCCCCATCTGCGGAGTCTCTGCTCCTCGTTGTGACACCTCCTTAGTCACCTCCCGGCATCTCTCCTATGGGCACCACTACTTGCCCACAACTGCTGTCCTAACAGTATCTTTCAGCATTTTAATTGTCACCTTCTAGGTTAATCCCATTTAAAAAGAGGTTTTGTTTCGATCTTGCCTCTGGGATGTAACAGCTCAAACCACAGGGCTCCTTTTGAGCACGCTACCAAATCATGTGGCTCCAGGAAATTCTTCACTTTCCCACCATTTGCTGTTAATCGGTAAACTCCAAAGTTCCTAGTACTCCTGGCTGGGGGATTCAAAACAAGACCAAGGCAAGATTCTGACTTTAAAAAAAACTAGCACACACTGAGAACAACATAAAAGTAATTCAGAATGAGATTTTAGGACAATAATTTTTAAAGTTACTTTTTAAATAAATAAACAACCATGCCTGTAAAGAAGGTCATTGTAGGCTGAGTGCTGTGGCTCATCTCATGCCTGTAATCCCAGCACTTTGGGAGGCCAAGGCGGGCAGATCATGAGGTCAGGAGATCGAGACAATCCTGGCTAACACAGTGAAGCCCTATCCTTACTAAAAATACAAAAAATTAGCCGGACGTGGTGGCACGCGCCCGTAGTCCCAGCTATTCAGGACACTAAAGCAGAAGAATCGCTTGAACCTGAAAGGTGGAGGTTGTAGTGAGCTGAGATCGCACCACTGCACTCCAGCCTGGGCGACAGAGTGAGACTTTGTCTCAAAAAAAAAAAAAAAAAAAAAAAAGACACTGTGGTATTACTTAGCTAAAAACTGCACAGAAATATAGACCATTAAGTAACTAGGTCCTAGACTGGGCGCGGTGGCTCACACCTGTAATCCCAGAACTTTGGGAGGCCGAGGTGGGCAGATCAAGAGGTCAGGAGTTCAAGACCAGCCTGGCCAACATAGTAAAACCCCATCTCTACTAAAAACACAAAAAATTAGCCGGGTGTGGTGGCAGGCACTTGTAATCCCAGCTACTAGGGAGGCTGAGGCAAGAAAGTCGTTTGAACCCAGGAGGCAGAGATTGCAGTGAGCTGAGATTGCACCACTGCACTCCAGCCCAGGTGACAGTGTGAGACTCCATCTCAAAGAAAAAAAAAAGACTGAGTCTTCAGTTAAAAGCAATCCAAAGATACCCTGCACATTCAGATACTGCACTAGAATGCAATCAGCACTAGGTAATCATCAGTACAGATGATGGCTGGGCCCCCAGGTTAACCAACAGTGATCTGAAAGTTTCCATGAGACCAAGGTTAGTTGTGCTAACTGGTTTCCAAACAAGGTAAAACAAATACCACACTAGGAACACACTGTATCTCAAAGAATGAAACAATGTCAAAACTCTCCCCTCTGCATTACAAATGCCATTTTTTTACAATGGTACTACGCTGTAAAGAAATGTTCTACTAAGTTTGTTAGATGAACTACATGTGCTCTGTTTCAAATCATGTGCTAATAAAAGCGATCTAGGCCAGGCGGGTGGCTCATGCCTGTAATCCCAGCACTTTGGGAGCCCAAGGCGGAGGCATGGCTTGATGTCAGGGGTTCAAGACCAGCCTGGCCAACATGGCAAAACCCCATTTCTACTAAAAAAAAAAAATAGTTTGGCATGGTGGCACACACCTATAGTCCCAGCTACTTGGGAGGCTGAGGCAGAAGAATCACTTGAACACAGGAGGCGGAGTGAGCCAAGATTGTGCCGCTGCACTCCAGCCTAGGTGGCAGACCAGACTCCGTCTCAAAAAAAAAAAAAAGTTATCTAGTTCTTTGATAGATTTGCATAATTCTCTAACTGGATTACATTGATTCCCCTTAAGAAATGTCTGGAAACGCTATGAAAAAGAGTTTGTTTTCTTTTTTCTTTCTTTTCCTTTCTTTCTTTCTTTTTTTCTTTCTGTTTTTGAGACAGGGTCTCACTCTCTTGCCCAGGCTGGAGTGCAGTGGCAGGATTACCACTCACCACAGCTGTAATCTCCTGGGCTGAAGTGATCCTCCCACCTCAGCCTCTCAAGTAGCTGGGATTATAGGTGCAAACCACCAGTCCTGGCTAATTTATTTATTTTTTTGTAGAATGGGCTCTCATTAAGTTGCCCAGGCTGGTCTCAAACTCCTGGGCTCAAGTGATCCTCCCACCTTGGCCTCCCAGAGTATTGGGATTATAGGCATGAGCCAACTCACCATGCCTAAAAAATTGTTTTTTTAATCCAACTTCCTATGTAAATTGTGTTATTACTTTGTAGGATGCTCGCTTTTTCTTGAAGGTGTTTTATTTCCCCCAGGAAACTGTCAGCATCTTGAGAGAAGGGAAAATGACTTATTTTTTTCTAATTGTATAGCTCAGCATTTTAACTAAATGAACAGCAATGCTTCTGACGGTTGGCCTCCTATGCTGAGGTCTTGTCAGTGGCTATCAGAGGCTATGCAAGCCCCTGCTCCAGCTGAGTGCTTCCTCATCTCTCCAAGTGGATCCTAGGTTGGCTGAATTTACAGATCTGTTCCTGGCCTTCCCAGAGAGGCAAGGTCCCCAGGAAAAAGCAACGACCTGGCTCATCATCAAATCCGTGTCTTGCTTCTGACATTCGACTTCCATTGCCTGGACCTTTGGCCAGACATTTTGCCCCTTTCATACCGGTGCTTGGTATTGTTTTGTGGCTTACTCCCCCTCCTCAACTCTGGCAGGATCTCTGTCTCCTGAACATCACTAGCTTTAGGATTTGAAATGTTCTTGTAATTCTTGTATTCACTTCTTTTATGGCATCTTTCTGATGCTCTGATATCATGCTACCATCATTAACCCAGTGTCTCCCCTGGTTTTGTGATAGCCATACTTTTTCTCTCTCTCTCTCCTCTCTCTCTCTCTCTCTTTCGATCTGTCATATGCATTCCTCAGCCCCTGGGTTCTCAACTTGACTCTCAAACCCCAATTATTTTGTCCTGACTCCAACAATGGTACATAACTTATGAACTTCACTGCAGGCAGACAGGCACATAGAAGAACTCTGGATTCACCTCCATTTTAATGAAATCGTGCCTCTTGATCTTTGGAGGTATAACCTAACCTGGATGCCAAGAGGTAGTCATAGTGAAGAAATGTAAGACCCCTAATAAACATCTATCCATCCTCTGTGCTTAGCACTATGGAATTTACAAAGACGAACCACAGACTTTAAACATCTTACAATCTAGGCTGGGCGTGGCGGCTCACACCTGTAATCCCAGCACTTTGGGAGGCCTGAGGTGGGAGAATCACTGCAACCTGGGAGGTGGAGGTTGCAGTGAGCTGAGATCCAGCCACTGCACTCCAGCCTGGGTGACACAGCAAGACTCCACCTCAAAACAAATAAAAAATAAATAAATACACAAATAAAATCTTACAATCCAGAAAGAGAAGAAAGGCAGAAAACCATATGCAATGTGAGACAATACATGAACAAAATACATATCTAGCGAGACGTTTCAGAAGAGGGAGTATTATGGGTTGAACTGTGTCCTCTTCTCATTATTCATACACTGAAGTATGAACACCCAGTCCCAATCCCCAGTACCTTAGAATGGGACTTTATTTGGAACCAGGGTCATTGCAGATGTAATTGGTTAAGATGAGGTCATATTGAAGTAGGGTGAGCCCTAATCCAAAATGATTGCCGTCCATATAAAAAGGAGAAGGAGAGAGTCCCCCACGGAGGGAGAATACCGTGTGAAGATGGAGAGAGAGATCTGAGATGGTTTCAGATGAGTTTCCATATTCAGTCTCATTGATATTAATAGCTTAACTCCTGTGCTTTAAGGACTAACACTAGGAAATGCAAGCGAAGCAATTCTGAGACATGCCAGAAAGCACGGGTTCCAGGAAAGGAGAGGTCACAGTGATCTAGCTTTTCTGAAGTGGCAAAGCCACTTACCTCCTTAATGCCTCAATTTTGTCTATAAAAAGAAAGCAACGTACTCCCCCTTTTTTTTACTCTTTCAAAAATGTGATGAGGATAAATGAGATGAGATTAAAAGATGTTTATGATGTGGGAAAATAATTTTAAAACATATAGATACAGGCTTTGAGCAACAGAAACGTGTGCGTGTATGTGCGTGTGTGCGTGTGTGTGTGTGTGCGTGGTGTCTATGGATAAGCATATACATATCCATATGTGTGTGTGCCATTAGATGGCAGCAGGAAGCTAACTGATAACAAAGTCAGCTTCAGCCAAGTTTCTCCCTTCATTACACAGATTTCCTGTGACTTCATCTCATTGACTCAGTCTCAACAGGATTCTCTGTGTCTCTGTCTCTTTGTCTTCTCTTTCTCCCTATCTTTCTTCTCTTTCTTCTCTTTCTTCCCCTTTCCCTCTCTCCTCAACTGAAAGAAACCACCTTTTATTAAATTACGAAAAATGCCAAATGTTCGCAAAAGAATAGTACAATGAGCCCTCATTAATCCAACACACAAATTCAACAAATTCTGCCATACTTGCTTCAACCCTCCATCCATATTTCTCTCCTTCCCTCCCTCCCCACTGTATCGTAAAGCAAATCTCAGACTTCATGATTTTCCCTCTACTTCGGTATGCATATGTAAAAATTATGTCCATATCCACACATAATCATAATGACACTGTGAACCTTAGTAAAATTAATGATAATTTCTTGGAAATCTTATCATGTCTCTTTTCAATGCTTTGAAGCAAGAATGATGGCCATATTTTACGTAATTTATAATTTAGCAAATAGACTATTTGAATAATAAACCAGTTCCATTTTGAAGGTTTCTGATGCAGCACTCATCAGAAACTTTCAAAATGGAGGTTTAAAAAAAAAATACTTGAGAAAAGTATGGGTTGACCATATTGAAAGTTGCAAGGCTTGAGGAATGTTTTCCCATGATTTTAGTCCTTCTCATCGTGTTCTGTGCCTCAGTTCTAGTAACTCCAGAATGATGCTATTACCTGACAGTATTCTAATGAAGATTAAAGAAATAACATCTGTTAATCTTATTACGTTCACTGAGGCAGGATGGGGCTGGGTGCCAATAAATGGAGCAGATAAATGATGTGAGGCATCTACACTTTATTTTTCACGTTGAAAAGTCATCATAGAGAAACTTTCTCCTTTGGTGCACGTACTGATACTTCAGAGCACGTATGAGCTACGGTAGGTAGGAAGCTTGTGCCAAAGATTACCTCTTAGTAACTTTAGCAGAAAATTACGGTGCAAATGCCGACAGCCCTGGCAAGAGACACATATAACTACATTTTGCACCATGTAGAGCTTACATAACTGAATAAGAATTTTAAAAACTGAATCTGATTGATAACTGTTCCAGAAGAAATCAACTGAATTTTTCAGTAAATGCCAAAAACATTCATAAGACCCAGCTATTCTACTTTCAGCAATTTATACCAAGGAAATAAACATAGATGCAGGCAAAGATGCAGTTACAAAGACCTGTGTGTCTGTGTTGTTTATAAAAACAAACTTTTAAAAAATAACCCTTAAATATTCAACAACAGATATGGGTGAATAAATTGTGTTATAGCACCATAATGGGATACTTTGTAGTTATTAAAAATCACCTGGTAGGAATATATTGATTAACATGTAAATGTTTTGACAGTATCTTCAGTGAAAAAAAATAATGTTATAAAATAGCACAGACCAAGCATGGTAGCTCACTCCTGTAATCCCCGAACTTTTGGAGACTGAGGCGGGCAGATCACCTGAGGTCAGGAGTTCAAGACTGGCCTCGCCAACATGGTGAAACCCCATCTCTATTAAAAATACAAAAATTAGCCAGCTGTGGTGGTGCGTGCCTGTAATCCCAGCTACTCAGGAGGTTGAGGCAGGAGAATTGCTTGAACCCAGGAGGTGGAAATTGCAGTGAGCAGAGATGGTGCCACTGCACTCCAGCCTGGGTGACAGAGCAAGACTCCGTCTAAAAAAAATAATAATAATAAAATAAAATAGTACAAAAGGCATCAATTCCTCTTTAGTTTAGCTGTAATTATACATGTGCACACAGAAATGAGATTAGAAAGACAGGGAGTAAACATAACGCTAACAGTAGTTATCTCTACAAGCAAAATTATAAAAGTTTTTTGCCTCTAGATTTTTCTATAATGTACGTATAAAAATGAAGTTAAAAATATTTTTCTTTCAAAAATTTGGCTACCAGATCTGGCAACGCGGAAGACTGACCTAAAGGAGAATGCCACATACTATAAAGACAAAGAAATAACAGATAGAAGAAAACAGAGAGAGAAGAAATCCCTTAGAAACATGGAAGAATCTGAATACAGAATGGGTTGCACATTAATTAACAAAGCAGCTACTCACAGCTGAAGGCAAGGTGGAGATGAGGTCAGTATTCCCTGATAACAAACCAGACAAAGATGTCATACACATGCCAAAAAACTACAGACCAATATCTATGAATATTAACACAGAAATCCTCAACAACATACTAGCAAACTGAATCCAGCATACAAAAAGGATTACACATCATAACCAAGTGAAATTTATCCTAGTCATGCAATATTTGAACATCAATTAATGTAATAGCAATTTCAAGAGAAGAAAGGACAAAAACTGTATGATCATTGCAATAGATGCAGAAGCACATGATATAATCCAATACTCTTTCATGATAAAATGCTCAACAAACTAGGATTAGAAGTGTACTTCCTCAACCTGATAAAGGTTATCTATGAAAAACCCACAGCTGACATCACACTTAATGAAAAAGATAAAAGCTTTCTCCCTGAGATCAGGAACAAGACAAGGATGCCTGCTCTTGCCACTTCTGTTCAACATTGTACTGGAGGTTCTAGCCAGGGCAATTTGGTAAGAGACAAAAATAAAAGACATCAAGATTGGAAAGGAAGTAAAACTGTCTCTCTTTGCAGATGACATGATTTTGTATGTAGTAAACCGTAAAGAATCTGCTTAAAAACAAACAAACAAACAATTAGAAGAGGCCAGGAATGATGGCTCACACTTGTAATCCCAGCACTTTGGGAGGCCAAGGCGGGTGGATCACCTGAGGTCAGAAATTCGAGACCAGCCTCACCAACATAGTGAAACTCCGTTTCTACTAAAAATACAAAAATTAGCCTGGCGTGGTGGCACATGCCTTTAGTCCCAGGTACTTGGCAGGGCTGAGGCACCAGAATTGCTTGAACCACAGAGGCAGAGGTTGCAGTAAACCAAGATAGCACCACTCCACTCCAGCCTGAGTGACAGAGTGAGTTTCTGTCTCAAAAAAACACAAAAACAAACAAACAAAACTAGGCTGGCACAGTGACTCATGCCTATAATCCCATCACTTTGAGAGGCCCAGGAGGGCAGATCACCTGAAGTCAGGAGTTCAAGACCAGCCTGACCAACATGGAGAAATCCCGTCTCTACTAAAAATACAAAACAAAATTAGCTGGGCATGGCATGCCTGTAATCCCAGCTATTCAGGAGGTGGAAGCAGGAGAATCACTTGAACCCGGGAGGTGGAGGTGCGGTGAACCCGGGAAGTGGAGGTGCGGTGAGCCGATATCACACCACTGCACTCCAGCCTGGGCAGCAAGAGCAAGACTCCATCTCAAAAACAAACAAACAATTAGAATAAACACGAATACTGTACATGAATGTTGATAGCATTATTCATAAGAGCCAAAAAAGTAGAAACAATCCAAATGTCCATCAACTGATGAATGAATAAATAAAACGTGGTGTATCCATACAACAGAATATTACTCAGCAATCAAAAGAAATGAAGCACTGATACTTGCTGCACCATGGATGAACCTTGAAAACGTGCTAATTGAAAGAAGCATGCTAATTGAAACATGCTAATTGAAAGAAGCATGCTAATTAAAAGAATAGAATTTTATGATTCCATTACATGAAATGTCCATAACAGGCAAATATATAAATATAGAAAGTAGATTAGTTGTTGCCTAAGACCGAAGAGGGTGGGGGTTTAAGGGTATTTGGAAGTGGCAGGTAACGGATATTGGTTTTGGGTGGAGGTAATGAAAATGTGCTAAACCTGATGGTGGAGATGGTTGCACAACTCTGTGAACATACTAAAAACTACGTTTTTCAACTTTTATTTTAGATACAGGGGTACATGTGCAGTTTGTTACATGAGAATATTGCATGATGCTGAGATTTGGAGTGCAGATCCCATCACCCAGGTGGTGAGCATAGTACCCAATCGGTAGTTCTAAAATTCTATTTCAATAAAGTTGCTAGAAGAAGACAATACATCATCTCAATTTGCTTGCACAGGTAAAAGTATTGGAAATGAAGAAACAAATTATCATTATTTGTAGGTGTTGTGGTTAGGCATATTTAAAAATCCCAAGGAATATTTAAACCAACTATTAGAACAAATAAGAGTTTTGACAGATTGTTAGAAATAAAAACAATATAGAAAAGTCAATATTGTTCTAATGTGAAATATCAATGAAAAGTAAAATTTTGAGAACGACACTATTCTCCCCAATAACAACACTTTATGAGACCAAAGAATAGACTTATCAAAAGATAAGCAAGACCTCAAGCCAGACACAACAGTGCACATCTGTAACTGAGGCAGGAGAATTGCTTGAGCCCAGGAACTCAAGTCCAGCCTGATCAACATGGCGACACTCGTCTCTTGAAAAAAAAAAATGAGTGAGATCTTTAAACAAAATTATAAAGCTTCACTTAAAGACACAAAAGAAGATCTAAATAAAATGAAGAAATGGCTGGGCATGGTGGCTCACGCCTGTAATCCCAACACTTTGGGAGGCCGAGGCGAGCGGATCACCTGAGGTCAGGAGTTACAGACAAGCCTGGCCAACATGGAGAAACCTCGCCTCTACTAAAAATACAAAAATTTAGTTGGTGTTGTGGTGGTCGCCTGTAATCCCAGCTACTTGGGAGGCTGAGGCAAGAGAATTGCTTAAACCCGGGAATCAGAGGTTGCAGTGAGCCTAGATTGCGCCATTGCACTCCAGCCTGGGCGAGAGAGTGGGACTCCATCTCAGAAAAAAAGAAGAAATATACCATGTCTATAAATGGAAAAGCTTAATATCACAAAGATGACACTTCTCCAAATATTAATTCAGTATAATTAAAATAAAACATTGTTAAAGGTTAAACAGTTTGTTCTAGGGCCAGGGCGGTGGCTCACGCCTGTAATCCCAGCACTTTGGGAGGCCGAGGCGGGTGGATCACGAGGTCAAGAGATCGAGACCATCCTGGTCAACATGGTGAAACCCCGTCTCTACTAAAAATACAAAAAATTAGCTGGGCGTGGTGGCGCGCGCCTGTAGTCCCAGCTACTGAGGAGGCTGAGGCAGGAGAATTGCCTGAACCCAGGAGGCGGAGGTTGCAGTGAGCCGAGATCGCGCCATTGCACTCCAGCCTGGGTAACAAGAGCGAAACTCTGACTCAAAAAAAAAAAAAAAGTTTGTTCTAATATTCACAAGGAAGAGAAAAGGAGCCAAGAACGTCAAGACCGTTTAGAAGAAAACAAGATGGGAATAGTTGCCCTTTCATTTGTCAAAACTCTTTATAAATGTACAGTAATTAAAAAGTGTTGGCCGGGCGCGGTGGCTCAAGCCTGTAATCCCAGCACTTTGGGAGGCCGAGGTGGGTGGATCACGAGGTCAAGAGATCGAGACCATCCTGGTCGACATGGTGAAACCCCGTCTCTACTAATACAAAAAATTAGCTGGGCACGGTGGCGCGTGCCTGTAATCCCAGCTACTCAGGAGGCTGAGGCAGGAGAATTGCCTGAACCCGGGAGGCGGAGGTTGCGGTGAGCCGAGATCGCGCCATTGCACTCCAGCCTGGGTATCAAGAGCGAAACTCCGTCTCAAAAAAAAAAAAAAAAGTGTTGTATTGGTGCAGGGACACGCAAACAGGCCAAGAGAATAGAAAAGAGAGAGCCTAGAAATAAACCCATGATTCTTATGAGAATTTAATATAATAGAGATGGTGTTGCAAATTGGTAGGAAAAGGATTAACTTTTCAATCCACATGGAAAAATAAGGTAACTTATCCCCTCTATACCATACACCATACACTGGAATTTCAAAATAAACTTCAGATTGATTCCATACCTAAATGGGAAAGAGTAAACCTTTAAAACTTCTAAAGCTTTTTAGACAGAAACACAAGATAATAAATGTATGACTCAGGGTATGAATGAAGTTCTTAAATAAGACAGCAAAAACACAAATAATGTAAGAAATCATATGGCATCAAAATTTATCTATAAAAAAGACAACATACTCCCAACCATAGACCAGGAGACGATATCCGTAAAGAACTGCAAAAAGGAGTGGGAGGGGAAGAGGGGTTTGGGGAAAGACAATCCAATAGAAAAACATCAAGAATATAAGGGCAAGTGACTTATAGACAAAATCTGGGTGGCAAAAGTTTTCATTGTAAAGATACCCACTATTAGATTAAACCTCATTAAATTGCCAATAGTTGATAGTTTTAGCTCACAAAAATGCAATTTCATACAGGTAAAATTAGTAGAGACGGGTTTTCACCATGTTGCCTGGGTGGTCTCAAACTCCTGAGCTCAGGCAATCCACCCTCCTCGGCCTCCCAAGGTTTTGGGATTACAGGTGTGAGCCACTGCGCCCAGCCACTTTAAACTTCTTAAAACCACGTTTATTTTTGCTCAAAGCAATAGGAAAAAACAAAACAAACAAACGACAACAACAACAAAAACCCACATTTGTTTCAGGGTATTTTAAAGAATTAAAATGTTATAGAATCTTACTCGAAGCCTGCCATCTCCAGAGGCAACTTACCAACTAGAAATTGGAATATATATATATTTTTCTGATACACACTTTCATGTTTGTACTATAATACAAAATACAAAATATATAGTAAAAACAAAATATAGATATATATAGTAAATACAAAAAAGTTTACCGGGTGTGGTGGCGCATGCTTTTAGTTCCAGCTACTTGGGAGGCTGAGGCAGGAGAATTGCTTGAGCCCCAGAGGTGAAGGTTGCAGTGTGCTGAGATGGCGCCACTGCACTCCAGCTTGGGCTACAGAGCGAGACTCTGTCTCAAAAAATAATAAAAAAAAAAGACACAAAAGTTATCCAAGCTTTTTTAACTAAAGAAGTCAAATTTTGTATATGCCACAACTGTGTGAAAAAAATTAAATTTCGCTCTTGTTGCCCAGGCTGGAGTGTAATGGTGCGATCTTGGCTTACTGCAACCTCCACCTCCTGGGTTCAAGCGTCAAGCGATTCTCCTGCCTCAGCCTCCCGAGTAGCTGGGATTACAGACATGCACCACCACACATGGCTGATTTTTGTATTTTTAGTACAGACGGGGTTTCACCGTGTTGGCCAGGCTGGTCTCAAATTCCTGACCTCAGGTGATCTGCCCACCTTGGCCTCTGAAAGTGCTGGGATTACAGGTGTGAGCCACCAAGTCCGGCCTGTCTCATTCTTTACAGCATTTCATTTATAGTTATGCCATAAATTATCTAAGATGTTCTCCATGGAAGGACCTTTATATTTCAAACTTTCTGATACTTGAAACAATGCTGTAATTAGTATTTTTTGAACATACAAATTAACAAATGGAAATATTGCCAAAATCCCTCCATAGTGTATAGATCAGTATTGATTTCCACTTTTCACAGCAGCGTATGAGTGCCCATTTTTCCCAGGTCAATGGAGTATTCTTGAGCTTTGAATTGTAGCCCATCTGATAAGTGGCAACATAGCTTAAATCTGTATTTCTTTTATTATGAGAGAGATCAGCCATCTTCCCCTAAGCTTAAGAACCATTTGTATTTCATACCTGAAAACTCTCTCTCCGTTGGCATTCGGTCAGGAAAACAGAAAGCACTCAAGCACAGTACACTCAGGAAAGGACTGAACCCAGGTGCTTCCAAAACACTGGAAGGGCTGGAGGAAAGGAAGGTCAGGGAAAGCTGCCAGTGAATGCAGGAAATCAAGAAGTCGCAGGAATTGCAGGAAACCACAGCTGATGATCTCAGCTGCCTGCAGCACTGAAGCAGGGGATTAACAAAATGCAGAAGGTCCTGCAGAACCTCACGTATGCCGTCTGAACAAGCCTATATATGCCTGCCTACTGGCTGAAGGAATAATGGCTTGTTTCTCTTTTGCCTTCCAAATAGTACACGTGCCTCTCATTAGTAGAATGAAAATAAAGCCTCTTAGCAAGAAAATCAAGGAAGTGTGGTTTCCAGGCTTCCAGCTCCTACAATAGAGTTTGGAAAGCAAGTCTGAAGTTGAGTATCAACGGCCAACACCAGGCACAGTCTGCTCTTTTGGTTACTTGCCATTCATATACACCCTGCTAGCAAGGTTTAAACTTCCAAACATCACGCAATGTGATGCAACTATCCTTCATGCAATCAGCACATGGTAACATTTTTTGCTAAAGGAGAGAGACAAAGTCCTGTCGGTTCCTATCCCCATCTCTGATATTCATTCCTCTTAGTGCAATAAAATTTGCTTTTGCCATACTATATAACTTGAAGGCCAAATTAAAAGGTTAACCAACACTAAACACCCTATATAAAAATAACAGAGTAAAAAGGGAGGGAGGAAAAGACACAAATGACCAATATGTAAAAGATATATATTACAAAGCAAGGAGAAAATATGCATTGTGGCTAACGTCCTTGTTTCGGCATCTACTCTTGAGGTAATAGTTGGTATTTATGATTTCCTTGTACTACCCATCCTATGTTCCCATTCTCTGTAGTCAAAACTTCAGTTAATTGAGGTTTGTTTTTTTTCACTGGTGGGTGACCCAAATCTTCATTCCTGAAGAGTCAGTGACATTAGGATTCTGCCTGTTGGGTGTTGCTAGTCTTTATCCATTTTACCTCCACACATGAAAGTACTAAGAAGTGTCCCAGAGAAACTCCTGTGTGTGTGTGTAATATCAGGTAGACAAAGGAAACTTAGGGGCTTTTGATGGCATTATGGATATGGAAAAAAGTTTTGGATTTTGAGTTCTGTGTTTTTAAGTTACCCAAATATTCTGTCATGTTTCTTAAAGCAACATTTAGGATTTGGAAAATGCAACTGCTTATGTTATTCAAAAGATCATTGACAATGGTTACGAATAAGACTTCCCCGGAAAAAAAAAAGTAGACCAGTAAGAATGACTTTTATCCTAAAATCTGAAGATGGTATAACTAAAAATTAACTACAGATATTCCTTTTATTCTGCAAAGGCAAAAAAAAAAAAAAGATTTTGAAGACACACAAATTATATATACACAGAAAACAATCAGAATAGGTAACCTCTGAATTAAAATCAGTGTGAGTACAAAATAAGAACTTTAGGGGAATGGAGTGCTACAACTATGGAACACTCATTCAAGACAACTTCATTTATTGCTTTAAAAACAAACATACAAAAAGAAAATCCAAATGCTACATAAATCCTGGGAACTGCTTCTAGTTAAAATCCTAATAGATTTGGAAAGACTATGATGGTACTCGGGACCTTAAGAAAGCATCTATGTTGATGGCTAATACTGAACGTTAACTTGATTGGACTGAAGGATACAAAGTATTGATCCTGGGTGTGTCTGTGAGGGTGTTGCTAAAGGAGATTAACATTTGAGTCAGTGGGCTGGGAAATGCAGACCCACTCTCAATCTGGGTGGGCAGTCTAATCAGCTGCCAGAGCAGCTAGAATATAAGTAGGCAGAAAAATGTGAGAAGAGAGACTGGCCTAGCCTCCCAGCCTACATACATCTTTCTCCTGTGATAGATGCTTACTTCCCTTGAACATCAGACTCCAAGTTCTTGTTTTGGAACTCAGACTGGCTCTCCTTGCTCCTCAGCCTGCAGATGGCCTATTGTGGGACCTTGTGATCATGTGAGTCAATATTCCTTAATAAAATCCCCTTTTATACATGTATCTATTCCATTAGTTCTGTCCCTCTAAAGAACTTGAATACAATCTATACCAGGTGATTCTTAGTTTTAGGTCAAAATTCCATTTGAAAAAGATATGAAAGCTGTGCACCTTTCTCTCTAGAGAAACACTCTAACATAGTATCAGAATTTCCCTCACATAATTTATATAAGAAAATCGAGTTCTATCCCTTTCAAATAACACCATGGAGGTGTCATGATTATCCAAGGGTAGAACATGAGACATTATTGGATTCCTCTTATGAGAAGGGTTCTTAATCTGGGTTTCAACCACATAGTTTTAGAGCATCCATAGATGAATTTCAGAGGATCCATGAATCTTACATTATATGCAAAATATAATTGTGTATGATCATGTATTATATATAATTTTGGGCATAGTCTGTTGAATGAGGTAAACTCCTGGGAAGCTGAGGCAAGAGGATCACTTGAGCTTGGGGGTTTGAGACCAGCCTGGGCAACATAGTAACATCTTGTCTCTAGAAAAGAAAATAAGGCTGGGTGCAGTGGCTCATACCTGTTATCCCAGCACTTTGGGAGGCCGAGCCAAGTGGATCACCTGAGGTCAGGAGCTCAAGACCAGCCTGACCAATATGGTGAAACCCTGTCTCTACTAAAAATACAAAAATTAGCAGGGCGTGGTGGTATGTGCCTGTAGTCCCAGCTACTCGGGAGGCTGAGAGGAGAATTACTTGAACCTGGGAGGCGGAGGTTGCAGTGAGCCGAGATTGCGGCACTGCACTCCAGCCTGGGTGACAGAGCGAGACTCTGTCTCAGAAAAAAAAAAGAAAAAAAAAAAAAAGAAATAGCTGCGTGTGCAGTGGCACACACCCATAGTCCCAGCTATTTAGGAGGCTGAGGCAGCAGGACTGCTTAAACCCAGGAGTTCGAGGCTACAGTGACCTATGATCATGCCACTTCCCTCCAGCTTGGGTGACAGAGAGTGAGATCCTGTCTCAAAATAAAATAAATTAACTACATATACATGAATTTCTTTCTAGACTCTCATGTTTATTTAACCGATCTACATGTATATTCTGTCAGTACCATACTGTCTTAATTACTGTAACTTTGTAATAAACTTTGAAATCATAAAGTGTGACTCTTTCATGTTCATTTAAAGGTTGTGTTGACCTCTGCATCTTTTGAATTTCCAAATGAATGTTAGGATCAGATTGTCCATTTCTGAAAAGAGTGAAGTTGCAATTTTGGTAGGGATTGCATTCAATCTCTAGTTCAATTTGGAGAGTACCGCTATCTGAATATTAAATCTTCCAATCTGTGAACAGCATGCCTTTTTATTTAGATCTTTAATCTTCTTATTTAGATCTGTATACTGGAGGTTGCAATTTTTGTGTGAAAAATCAGACCTTGGCAATGACCTTGAGCAGAATACAACTCCCAAGAACTTAGCGTTCCAATAATGTAACACTAGGCATAAATATCTTTCTCAATATTCTGTAACTTTCAGTGTACCATTTTGTACTTCTTGGGGTACATTTGTTCCAATGTAGTTTATTTTTGATGCTATTATGAAATTATCTTAATCTTTCTAATTATAATATATAGAAATACACCTGATTTTGTATATTGCTCTCATATCCTGCAATCTTGCTGAATTAGCCCTCTTTGGAGTATTCTTTAGGGTTTCCTATATGTAAAACGTTATCTCTAAATATAATTTTACTTCTTCCTTTCCAATATCGATAATCTTTATTTCATTTCTTTGTCAACTGTCCTGGTTAAAACCTCTATTACAATGTTGAATAAAATTGGATATCCATCTTGTTCCTGATCTTAGAAAAGCTTTTAGTCTTTCATCATTAACTGTAATGCTAGCTGTGGGTTGAATGCCTTTTACCAAATTGAGGAACTTCCCTTCTATTCTTTGTTTGTATCATGGAAAGGTGTTATATTTTAATAATTTACTTGTGTCTTTTGAGATTACCACGTTTTTCCTCTTTACGCCATTAATATACACTATACATATTACATTACACATACACTGTAGATTGATTTTCATGTTGAACTAACCTTACATTCCTGAGATGAAATTCTCTTGGTCATAGTATATAATCTTTTTTATATGTGGCTGGATTTGGTTTACTAGTATTTTGTTGAGAATTTTTATAACTATATTATTGAGGAATATATTGTAGTTTTCTTATATCTTTGGCATTGGTATGAAGTTACTATCAACTTCAGAATGAGTTAGAAAGTGTTTTCTCTTATTTTTTCAGAGAATTTGAGATGGACTGGTGTTAACTCTTCCTTAAACATTTGATAGAATTCAAAAGTGAGGCCATCTGGTCCTGATCCGTTCCTTAGTTGGGAAGTTTTTGTTTTGTTTTGTTTTGTTTTTTTATCATAATTCAATCTCTATTTTTTAAAGGCTAGGCCTATTCACATTTTCAACTTTTTGAATCATTTTTCTTAGTTTGCAAGTTTCCAGGAATTTGTCCCTTTCATCTAGGTTATATAATTTTTCAGCATACAATTGTTCTCAGTAATCTAATTCTTTTTATTTCTGTATGGTTGGTAATAACATCCCCTTGTTCACTCCTGATTTTAATAAATTGAGTCTTTTTTTTTCCTTGATCAGTTTAGCCAAAGGTTAATTCTGTTGATCTTTACAAAGAATTAACTTTTGGTTTTGTTACTATTCTCAATTGTTTTTCTGTTTCTTTTGGATGGAGTCTTGCTGTGTCACCCAGGCTGGAGTGCAGTGGCATGATCTCAGCTCACTGCAAACTCCACACCTCCTGGGTTCAAGAGATTCTCCTGCCTCAGCCTCCCAAGTAGCTGGGAATACAGGTGCACACTACCACGCCCAGCTAATTTTTCTATTTTTTAGTGGAGACAGGATTTTGCCAAGTTGGCCAGGCTGGTCTCGAACTCCTGACCTCAGGTGATCCACTTGCCTCAGCCTCCCAAAGTGCTGGGATTACAGGCATGAACCACCACACCCAGCCTCAATTGTTTTTCTATTCTGTATTTAATATTTCTGCTAAAATCTTTATTACCTTTTTTTCTGCTTGTTTTGTGGTTTAGTTTGCTCTTTTTCTAATTTCTTCAGGTTGAGGTTTAGGTTATTAATTTGAAACCTTTTCTTCTTTAAATGCAGGCATTTAAAGCTATAAAGTTCCATCTGAGCAGAACTCTACTGCATCCCATATGTTACTGTATATCAAGTTTTTCTTTCCACTCATCCCAATGTATTTTCTAATTTCCCTATGATTTCATCTTTGACCCACTTGTCACTTAGAAGTTCGCTGCTTAACTTCCACCTATTAGTAAATTATACCTATTTCCTTCTGTTGATTTATAGTTTCATTCCATTGTGGTCAGAGAACACATTTTGTATTACTTCAATATTTTTAAATTTAATGAGCTGTGTTTTGTGGTCTGAAATTTTGCAAAGAATGTTTCATATGCACTTGAGAAAAACAAGTATTCTGCTGTTCAGTGGAGCATTCTGTATATATGTGTGTTAAATCCAACTGGTCTACAAAGTTGTTTCTTACTGATCTTCTGTCATGGTGTCCTAGCCATTGGAAGTGTATTGAAGTCTCCAATGATTACTGGTCAATTGTCTAGTTCTCTCCACTTCAATTTTGCTTTATGTATTTTGGGGCTCTGCTAGAAATGTGTGTAGATGTATACATACACGCATATATATAATTGTCATGTATTCTTGATGGGTTAAGTCTTTTATCATTATATAATGTTTCTAGCAAAAAAAAAAAATTTTTTCTTAAAGTCTATTTTGCTGGATATTCATATAGCCACTCTAGCTCTCTTTTGGTTATTGTTTGCTGAAATATCTTTTTCCATCCTTTTACTTTCAATCTATTTGTGTGTCTGGATCTAAAGTAAGTCTTATGTAGACAATAAAGGGTTTGGATCAAATATAAAAATCTGTTCTGCCAATCTAATGTAAATATCTTTGAGTCACCTTCAAAAAGCCCCAGGATTCTCAATGTGTATTTTTAAAATCACTGATGTAGGTCGCACACAGTGGCTCACACCTGTAACGCCAGCACTTTGGGAGACCGAGGCGAGAGGATCACTTGAGGTCAGGAGTTCAAGACCAACCTGGTCAACATGATGAAAACCCTATCTCTACTAAGAAAAGTAGCCAGGAATGGTTGCACACACCTGTAATCCCAGCAACTGGCAAGGCTGAGGAAGGAAAATCGCTTGAACCCATGAAGTGGAGATTGCACTCCAGCCTGGACAACAGAGAGAGACTACGTCTCAAAAAAAAAAAAAAAAAAAAAAAAATTTACTGATGTAATACCTGCCAGAAATTATAAAAGAAATTACCCAATATTCTTTCAGAATTTTGTCAGCAACTTACCGTATGACCTAGAACGAGTTTTTCTATTAAAGATGAAAAACATTCCTACATATGATGCCATCATAGTAAGCATTTTAAAAGTGAGGCACTTGGAGTTGGCATAACACCCACAATATTAGTATGACATGAAATATGAAGATGTATCAGTAGCAACAGCACCAACTCACCTGTAGTGAGTTGACTGCCTACCCAAAGTCCCCTTCTCTAATAGCAAAGCCCTGAATCAGTTTATCATGTTTGCCTTTCCCCCCTGGGAAAAATCCACTGATGTATTAATATTATAAACTCCTTTCCTGGTGTAGAGCAATGTAAATGTTACCCAATCTGGGTCAATGAAATGTTAAGAGATGTCTTCCCTGAGAGTTTATGGAAAAGGTTTTCTCACTCATAAAAGCACAAGGAAGTCTCTATCCTCTTCTGCTAAATAATGCCTGGAAATGCAGCAACTACCTGCAATCAATAATGGAGTTGATTTGAGGAGAGCATAATGACAGACAGCAGGAAGAATTCTGGGTCCCTGAGGACATCATTGAGCAACTGAGTCAACAAAATTAGAAACCCCCCACCTCTAGGTTTTTTAAAGAAATAGTAAATCCCCATTATTTAGCTAGTCTATATTAGGTTTCTTGTTTTCACCAAAAATTCTACAACAGTTTCATTATTTCTCAATATGATCAAACAATAAGTTTAATTTCTATAGTGTAATATTTTATTCAAAAGACTTCCATTTTAACCATCTGTAAAACATTTAGCCATCCACTATTATTGTACTTTTAACATTATAAATTTAACTTCAATTGGTAGTATGTAATGGGACTTTCAGCAGTATATCTTAGAATAGATGTTCTAATAGGTTTAATATTTCTATTAAAGATGAAAAACATTACCACACATGATGCCACCATAGTAAGCATTTTACAAGTGAGACACTAGGAGTATGTTTAGATCCTCTACCATCCTGGCATAACATCCACAGTTAGTATTACATGAACTGTGGAGATATTTCAGTAGCAATGGCACCAACTCACCTGTAGTGAGTTGACTACAGGTTGAGAAACCAAAAAACCCTCACTAACACAAACAAACAAACAAACAAATATAATTTACTAGGCATGTCCATGTTTTATTTTCTCTCGGTTTTTTTTTTTTTTTTTTGGAAAATCACATTTTCAAGGAATCAGCCCTTACAAACAGAGCTAATCTTTCAAAAAATAAAACCCAGTATCTAGATTCTCAGAACTTACAAAACCAACTGGAAATGTCTGGTTGTCATGCTCAAGTCAGTTTCACATCACAAGTAATCTATAACTAGTTCAGTAGGCAAATTCCAAATTCTAAATATTACTAGCAATTACCATTGTTATTCTCAACTGTGTTGACAACTGTCTTATTGCTGAATTGTACATGATACATTTTCTTTGGCAACTTTATCAACACCACGGGACAACTAAAGGTCTGGATTAACTTAGTATTTCAAAACTTCATTATAATTATTTAAATGTAAATGCTAGACTTAAATTATTTAAATTTAAATGCTAGATTTAAATTATTTAATTTTAATAAAATTTAAATTTAAATGCTAGAATAGGAAAGCCTCCAAACATGCCTAATATAAAACAAAAATTGCTTAATAATCACCATTGAAAGCATTTCCATTGTATGTACAAGTATATAATTCAACTTAACTTTACCAACAAAAATATTATAATTTAGCTCCAATTCTCTATCAGACCTTCTGTGATAAAAAATGGAGAAAGGAACATCCGGGTATCTGTCAATTTTTACGGAAGGTTGTTTTATATAAATTTTAAATGACCTAAAATCAGCCAAAATGTGAATTTTTACTATAATACCTTACAAACTTGTACTTTTTTTTTTTTTTGAGATACAGTACTGCTCTGTGCCCAGACTGGAATGCAGTGGCACAATCTCAGCTCACTGCAACCTCCGCCTCCCAGGTTCAAGCAATTCTCCTGCCTCAGCCTCCTGAGTAGGTGGGATTACAGGCGCATGACACCACACCTGGCTAATTTTTGTATTTTCAGTAGAGACGGGGTTTCACCATATCGGTCAGGCTGGTCTCAAACTCCTGATCATGTGAACCGGCCCACTTTGGTCTCCCAAAGTGCTGGGATTACAGGCATGAGCCACTGTGCCCACGCTAAACTTGTACTTAAATTATATATTGATAGCTTATTCATTTTTAATTCTTGTTCCATGGAATAAGCCTACTTTTGAGGCTTGGCACAATATTAACAAGAAATTTAAACAGGAAGCTCAAGTCCACAAGTTTAACTAAAAAATCTTTTCTATATATAATAAAATCAACTTAAATTACAAATTGCTTCCACTAAAAATTATCACTCCAAACTTCAGACAAAGTAAATAATAAAATGGGCTATGGCAAAAAGTGCACTCTGAAGGATGTTCACGTTAAAAAGATAAATGATAAAGGTTAACCAGCAAAAATTCAAAAAGGCATATATGCAAACATCTGTATGCAAACTTTCTTAAGATATAAGAAATGATTCATTTGGCTAATTTTATGTACAGCATGTATACAATTTAAAACAAGTACAACTGAATATGTTTCTATGTAAAAGTCACAATAAAGTTAAATGAAATACTAAATAAGCCTTACAAATTGGTCTCTTAGGAGTTCTCAAAAGAATGAGAGTAATGTCATTCTAAGAAATGCCCTCTTCTTGATCAATCATTTCTGTTTTAACTGAAAATACATCTGCCAACATATGTTTTGGAATTTCTGACCCTCTGACTTTCAAGGCATAACAAGCATTCTCCACTTTGGCCAAACTTTGTTTCAAGGTATACAGTTTCTTAGAAACCTCATAAGGTCCAGTGTTGCCAATGAATGAAAACCCATCATAAACCTGACGTAAAAACTGGCTCACTTCAAAGGGGGTGTCAATGTCCCCATTCCCCACACTGTTAATACACATCCGCATCAATTCTCCAGTTAAATCAGCCACTCCCAAAAGGTAATCGACAGGTGTGACTTTCAGTCTCCAAGTACCAAACTGCTTATCCTGTGCGTCAGAGGAAGGCTGGTAAAAAAACAAAAAACACACATACACACACAAAGAAAGTACACCATGAAAAAGAGTTAATATAGCATGTATTGCATTTATTATAGAAGTACAAAATCAACAGCAAATTAGTCATAATTTTTTCTAACTGAAATAAATCTATTTTGCTTAATAACCATTTGGGATGTGATAGGAGGAATCCATGCCCTGGGTAGTGAATTAAACCAGATGACTTCAAGATACTTTTGAAATATATCATTATGAAACCAACTATTTCCAACTTCACTTGACGTACACAATAAAAAATTCTTAAGGCTTAATGACTTTATTGCACAACAATTACTTACTTAAACGAAAAATCATACAGCCCTCCAAGTTTCCGATCCATTCATGTTTTCCTAAGTCGTTTAGTCTTTTTCTGGCCTCTTGTCTTTCCCTACTCAGCACTGCCCATCATGATTTATTATTCTCTCACTGTATACTCAATTCCCTTTGACTGCTGTATTTTCTACTTGCACCTACCCAGCAAAAATAGAATCTTTAATCAATGCTAAAATCTACTCATTAGTCCCTGCTTCAGGTGGCTACCAGTCACTGAGTTAAATGGTAATCACAACTGTAGAGTTTGTACCGCTACAAATTACTCTCCAATCCTTTTACTTATGATTAGATGGTTCTCTCTCCAGCCTCTTCAAACACTGTTTCAAACCTTTCACCACTCTCCTCAGTCTCAAACCTCTTCACTTTCAGTAGACAATCTTGCCCAATTTCACTGACCTGGTCATTTGCCAGCTTACCCTAGCACAATCTCTTGCAACTGCCTTTATCCCTACCAAAAAAAAAAAAAAAAAAAAAATTTATATCCACACCCATCTTTACCTTCTATCCTCCAGTCTCAGATGATGAGTTGTCCCTCCTCTTGTTTGAGGTTAACTCTTCCAAATGACCTTGACCCATCTCCTCCCACCTCTTCCAGGACCTTGCTTCATAAGATGTATGCCCTTGGGCAAGTTATTTCATCTCTCTAAACCTCAGTTTCCTCATCTGTAAAATGGGATAACAGTACCTACCTCAGAGGTTTATCTTAAGGATTAAATAACATTTACCAAGTTCTTGGCATAATGCCCAACATGAAGTAAATATTCAACAAATGCCAGCTGCTATCATGATTACTATCATCATGTAAGTCTCTCTCCACATTGATCTCCCCCTATTAAATTCTTTCTGGTAGAGACAATGACTAAATTGTTATTAAAAGACTGCATGTATAAAAGAGTAAGTAAAGTTGCAATTACATCAAAGGGCATTTTAGGAAGTGAGAAGTACAAAGGTGTGCAAGTAAGAATTGTGCATTTGAGGAGCTAATGAGATAATTCTTTTGAGTAAAGTTTAAAGGAAGTTACATAAATATAAGCTGAGACTAGGGAGATAGTTTTATTAAGATCACTCTTTGCTATGTATCTAATACATGAATCCTAATATATTGTTTGGACTCTTCAGAGACCATCTGGTGCAACGTCCTCATCACTTAGCATAAGGAGTGAGGTCCAAGAAACATCACAGATAATATGACAGCTAGTTAGTGGCACTATGTGTTTCCATTCTATTTTTCTGCATGTTTGAAATCCTTCACAATAAGAATTTTTTTTAATAAAAACTAAATACTTTTGACAATATTCCTAACAGGCAAGTCAGAGCAAAATACCTTTTCCAATCAAATTCCCAGAAATTTCAGCACCAAGCACCAAGAATCTTTAGCACTAAAAGTTATTTATGAAGATAGTCTTAACAATTTGAAATGTGTATATGAATATTATAGCCCCATAATCTTACAATAATCTAGTACCTAAGTCCTGAAAACAGTACTTTGATTCTAAATTTTCTGGCCTTTTCCCTAATATTTTCCTTTTGATATTAAAGAAAACTTTAAAGGGAAGTGTAGTAACTTCCTCAATATTATGTAAGAAGCAGGGTCAAATATGCCTACTTTTCTTCTTTGTGTAATTCATTCTACACTAGAGGAATAAAAAATACGAAGAAATTTTACTTCTCAAAATAAATTTCCTCCTTAATAAACTTCACATAGTTTAAAAAGTTAAGAAAATACATGGCTTCCTTAAAGTTATACCTGTCATGCCAAATTAGTCTCATTTGTATTAATATTTTAGTTGATATTCAAGAAAATATAATTTCTACAGCATCTTCCATCTCCTACCTACCTATCCTGAATAATTGGTGTTTTAAAAAATAATTTCAAAAAGACAAAAAGAAATAAAAATTTTAAAATTATTTAATTTGATCTTTAAGTGTACTGGTATCTCAGAAAGCGTCAGTCAGTATAGCTTACCTTATTGCCTGAATGTTATATCTTGAAACCCAGAAGGAAAAAAACAGTATTTGTTTAAAAGTCAAACTGCAAAAGTTTTTTTCCTTAATTCAGAAAAACTACATCAATTTCAGATACAAACATTATGAACTGAGTAAATGATTAACAGCTCTCACTATATAAAAACTAATCTATAACAGCAAACTACTGAGCACTTACGTGTCAGGTGCTACATATTGCCAAATTAATAACCTTTAAGTCAAATCCTTTAAAACAACCCTTTGAGGTAGGTACCTGATATGAGCGATCCCTGTAGCACACTGTGAGAAGCACTGGCAGAGTGGACAAGGGCACAAGCTTGGATTCAAAATACCTAATTTCAAATCTTAGCTCTGCCACACTTTTTAGTTGTGTGGCTTCTAGTAAGTTACTTAAACTCTTTAAAAGCCTGTTTTTCTCTCTGTAAAATGAGAGTAATAATGCTTACCACATAAGGCTAATAAAAGAATTAAATAAGATAGTGCTTATAAAGGGCACGTGAAAAAATAGTAAAACCAAAAGAGGATTTACAATAGTCACTCCAAAATGCTTTAGGTGAAGAGCATTACTTTCTCAATATGCCCATAGTTGTTCTTGTTCTATCCACTAACTGAAATATTTAAAAATACCGTTTCCTAGTTGAGAATCTACAGAACTACACTTTAGAAAAAACATTCCCATCTCAATCTTAGCATTATAAACCAGTAAATCTACCAGAATCATCACACTGTGATATAAATTATATAATAAATGTGAAATAAATTTTAAGTTCTCACAGTCTTATTTTCTTTCCCACTGTCTTCAGTCGTAAATATCAACTGTTTATTAATTTCTTCCATACTGATTAATGATCGTGTCTTGATGAAGTGTTGAAAAGAGACAGCTTCCACATATTCCTGTAGTCCTAAAAACACGACAAAGAACATTACTAAGAATAAGCACTAAATTAATAAGAATGTCATATTTAGAAACTTCAAACTGATCATGATCTAGCTCAAAAACAAGCTTAATGGATGCCTACTGTAATGCTAGCACTAGACTAGATACTTGGAATAGAAAGAAGGCCTGGGGGCCGGGCGTGGTAGCTCATGCTTATAATCCCAGCACTTTGGGAGGCTGAGGTGGGTGGATCACTTGAGGTCAGGAGTTCAAGATCTGCCTGGCCAACAAAGTGAAACCCCATCTCTACTAAAAATACAAAAATTAGCCGGGCGTGGTAGTGGGTGCCTGTAATCCCGGTACTAGGGAAGCTGAGGTAGGAGAATCACTTAAATCTGGGAGGCAAAGGCTGGAGTGAGCCGAGACTGCACCACAGCACTCCATTCTGGGCAACAAGAGCAAAACTCCGTCTCAAAAACACAAGAATGGCCTGGGGACAGATGGTGGGAACTGGCACTGAACATATAGCAAACATTCCTGTGACAGCTCATATGTAAATGTATTCAGTTTCTTTTTTCTACATCATTTGTCATTAGTCTTAAAATTCTACTTTTTCCTGCAGAGAAATAACAAAAGATTTTTAGAATTTTCTTTCTTTTTTTTGAGACAGAGTTCTGCTGTTGTTGCCCAGGCTGGAGTGCAATGGCATGATCTCAGCTCACTGTAACCTCCACCTCCTGGGTTCAAGCAATTCTTCTGTATCAGTCTCCCTAGTAGCTGGGATTACAGGGGCCCACCACTACACCTGGCTAGTTTTTGTATTTTTAGTAGAAACAAGATTTCGTCATGTTGGCCAGGCAGGTCTTGAACTGACCTCAGGTGATCTGCCTGCCTTAGCCTCCCAAAGAACTGGGATTACAGGCGTTACCCACCTCAACTGTCCAGAAAAAAATTTTTTAAGAGTTTAATAAGGATTTAAGAAAAACCTATTATATAAATTTTGATAGGCTTTTATAAAAATTATACAAATTAATTTTTGCTTTGTTAACCAGCAAAATACAATGATTCAAATAAATGAGACATAAAATTAAGAATCATTTGGATCTTTCTTAAAGTTTTAATAGGCAAAACCACTTTAAGTAATGTAGGTAAAAGTGTCAAAATACTGTTTATCTCTTCATATTTCAAAATGGATCTAAGACTAGGTAACTCTTTTCTGCTTTGCTGAGAATGATGGTTTCCAGATTCATCCATGTCCCTACAAAGAACACAAACTTGTTTTTTGTGTTCAGTCTATCATCGATGGGCATTTGGGTTGGTTTCAGGTCTTTGCTATCGTAAACAGTGCTGCAATGAACATACATGTGCATGTGTCTTTATAATAGAACAATTAATAATCCTTTGGGTATATATACAGTAATGGGATTGCTGGGTCAAATGGAATTTCTTTTTCTAGGTCCTTGAGGAATCACCACACTGTCTTCCACAATGGTTGAACTAATTTACACTCCCACCAACAGTGTAAAAGTGTTCCTATGTCTCCAAATCCTCTCCAGCATCTGTCTCCAGATTTCTTAATGATCACCATTCTAACTGGCATGAGGTGGTATCTCCATGTGGTTTTGATTTGCATTTCTCTAATGACCAGTGATGACGAGCATTTTTTCATATGTTTCTTGGCCTCATATATGTCTTCTTTTGAAAAGTGTATGTTCATATCCTTTGCCTAGTTTTGAATGGGTTTGTTTTTTTCTTGTAAATCTGTTTTAGTTCTTTGTAGATTTTGGATATTAGCCCTTTGTCAGATGGGTAGAGTGCAAAAAATTTTTCCCATTCTGTTGGTTGCTGGTTCACTCTAATGATTTCTTTTGCTGTACAGAAGCTCTGGAGTTTAATTAGGTCCCACTTGTCTATTTTGGCTTTTGTTGACAATGCTTTTGGTGTTACAGTCATGAAGTTCTTGCCTATGCCTATGTCCTGAATGGTTTTGCCTAGGTTTTCTTCTAGGGTTTTTATGGTGCTAGATCTTATGTTTAAGTCTTTAATCCATCTGGAGTTAATTTTAGTGTAAGGTGTCAGGAAGCAGTCCAGCTTCTGCTTTCTGCACATGGCTAGCCAGTTTTCCCAACATCATTTATTAAACAGGGAATCCTTTCCCCATTGCTTTTGTCTAGTTTGTCAAAGATCAGATGGTTGTAGATGTGTGGTATTGCCTCCGAGGCCTCTATTCTGTTCCATTGGTCTGTATCTCTGTTTTGGTACCAGTACCATGCTGTTTTGATTACTGTAGTCTTGTAGTATAGTTTGAAGTCAGGTAGCGTGATGCCTCGAACTCTGTTCTTTTTGCTTAGGATTGTCTTGGCTATGCAGGCTCTCTTTTGGTTCTATATGAAGTTTAAGGTGTTTTTTTCCAGTTCTGTGAAGAAGGTTATTGGTAGCTTGATGGGGATAACATTGAATCTATAAATTACTTTAAGTTTAAAAAAAAGCTATACAATTTTGTACAACACATAAACAATGCTTGAATTGAAAAGCAAATTTTAGTAAAGCTCAAAATGTAACTATAAATACTTTAAATGTTTATATAAATGTAAAGAGTAAAGTGCAATTTTGTTACATGCCTACAGTACTATAAATACTTTTTCAAGTGTTTCAAAACAACTATATTCTATAGCCAAAATTTTCAATATTGTTTTATTATTTCTTAATCTAAAAGGTGGTACAGGAAAAAAATACTTTTTTTTTTTTTTTGAGACAGAGTCTTGCTATATCCCCAGTGTGGAGTACAGTGGCGTGATCTCAGCTCACTGCAACCTCTGCCTCCCAGGTTCAAGCAATTCTCCTGCCTCAGCCTCCCAAGTAGCTGGGACTACAGGCACCCACCACCACGTCCAGCTAATTTTTTGTATTTTTAGTAGAGATGGGGTTTCACCATGCTGCCCGGGACGATCTTGATCACTTGACCTCGTGATCTGCCCACCTTGGCCTCTCCAAGTGCTGGTATTATAGGCATGAGCCATGGTATTATAGGCATGAGCCACCACGCCCGGCCAAAAGTATTTCTTAATTATAATTATTGTTAGGTTAAGAAACTTCGTTTTTTAAGGCTTTGTTGTAAAAATAGCAAGAGAATATATTTCTGATTATAACAGGATCATAATATTTAAGTTCTGTAACATTTTTTATGACAGAGTCCTGCTACTCACGAATCTCCCCCCCTTGATACTACACATCTGGTCTGGTGGCAACAGTGTTGGGGAGGCTAACAGCTGTAGGATCATCACATCAAATGCCAGGCAAAGGTCAAGGATACCAAGGAAAATGGATGACCCTGGTTTTGATAGCACTACGAGGAAACGTAATTAAATGAAAATATCCTGACTCATTCAGAGCTGCAAATGATGTCCAAGTGTAGGTCAGAAGGGACGATTTGTTTGATAAACTGTAATGTTCTGTGAAATTAAACACTAGCAAGGTTAAGTTTAACAAAACAGATGACATCGTTTAATTTTATGAATTTTTAGTTTTATGAATAGGTGACACCACCCAGTTCTCCTCCCTAAAGAAAATCTCTATTTCTTATTTCCTCCTAAAGATACTTCATGCACACAAAAGCAAACAGCAAAACTTAAAGATCAATAATCACATCTCTAAATATGCTCTAATGTGGTTAGCCTCTTATGAGCTAAACAAGGAGATATGCACAAAGATTTATGTACAAGGATGTTAGTCATTACAGCAAAAAAAAAAAAAAAAAAATTTTTTTTTAAGTTAAAAGACCAGTAATAGGTGTTATCTATCACTTGTCAATTTTTGTCCATTATTTCAGATAAAGGAGGTGGACGCTTAAAACATGTCTTCGATGCCATCTGGCAATATATTAAGTTTTGTTGGTAGAGGGTGCTACATGCTCAAAGAACAGTAAAGGAAAGAGCTCTCTGCCTGGTTCTGCTGTGCCTCTCTTCACAGCCCCCTGAGTGTGGGGCAGCCAGCACTTCAAGGTGGCCAGCAGCATGTAGCACCTGCCTAGGGATAGCTTCTTTTGTACTCCAGAGAGTGGCTTACCATTAAGCCACCTCCTTGGGCAGGAAATTCCATTGCATGGCACTTCCCCATGGACAGCTTCCTAGCTTCCTAGAGAGTTCCATCAGCACAACAGCTCAGCAAACGTCTCTGCCATCCAATAGGCCATGCCCACACTCTCCAGCAAGGTCTAGATCTCATCCTGTGAAGGGTGAGGGTTGGGTTCTGCCAAATTTTCTTCCTTGGGTGCTCTGCCTCCACCCTAGGGGTAGTGGCTGCTCACTCTATCTGATATTCCAGTACTCTTGAGAGTTCTCTTTTCCTCTTACAATCCCCTACACAGTTAATAAGTTTGTATGTTGTTCAAATTACTACCTAATTTCCATTTGTTTCCTGTTTGGACCCTGATGAATACGATAGGGAATTAGGAAAATAAATAATGGTATTACTTCTCCTTCAGCCCTATTACCTAAAGAAGATATTCCATTTTCTGTGGTTAGTTACTGTATTAGGTTCAGGAATCAAGATTCAGTACCAGCTGGAAGCTTCACATCAATTCTCCCTTCAATGTACTAGGTGTTCCCACTTTACGTTCTATACTGGATGCTTATAGAAATACTGAAACACACTCACATCTCTCCTATCCAAGGATCCTATCCTTCCTCTCAACTATTGCTCCATCTCCCTCCGCTGCCTCAAAGCTAAATTTCTTGATGTAGTTGGCTGCAACATTTCCTCAATAACTTCATCTCACACTTCTCAACCTACTTCAATCTAGCTTGGGCCCACCTCTACACCAAAATAGTTCTTGTTAAGATTATCATAATAAATAAGACTAATGGACATTTTTTTCATCTTAATCTCAGCAGCATTCAGCATTTTGGGCCACTTCCCCTCTTTAAACAAGTCTTCCTTTGATTCCTTTGACAGCATCATCTCCTGATTTCCCATTTTTCTACCTTTCTCGTCATGTCTTCTTAAATTTCTGCCTCCATTAGTCCTAGGTTTCCTCCAGTTCATCTACACTTGGTTTCAAGTAACTCTGCTGTCCCTAAACTTCACATCTCTGGCCTACAAGCACACATATCCAATCCAATATTTGACATCCTTATCAAAGATACCTCGAAATCAACACTTCGAACAATGAACTCAGTATCTTCCTTCCAAACCTGGTTCTCTCTGTTTTGCCAATTCTAAGCACCTCTTGGTCTCCTCCCATCTATTCTTGACCTCTTCTCATCCATTCTCACACTGCAGACTGTTTGCCTTCTTAACATGTAACTATGACCACATCACTCCCGCTTAAAGCCCAAATAACTTCCCATGGCTCTCAGAATACAGGGCCAAACCATTAATGTAGCTTAAATTCACCCCCACTTACATTATCAGCCTCAAACGATTCTAGTTAAGTTATAACTCACAAAGGTTTACATTTCCAAGATGGGTACATAAACATCTATCTGCATGCATGTTGAGCAAAAAAATAGCGCTGCTTCAAATGTCAGAATCAAACACAACTGGCAAGGTGCTTGTCTTATACATGGCAATAGGAAGGGAGGGAGACAATATAAAAACTAAGACTGGGGCCGGGCACGGTGGCTCACACCTATAATTCCAGCACTTTGGGAGGCCAAGGCGGGTGGATCACCTGAGGTCAGGAGTTCGAGACCAGCCTGACCAACATGGAGAAACTCCGTCTCTACTAAAAATACAGAATTAGCTGAGTGGTGGCACATGCCTGTAATCCCAGCTATTCGGGAGGCTGGGGGAGGAAAACTGCATGCATCTGTGAGGCAGAGGTTGCAGTGAGCCAAGATGGCACCATTACACTCCAACCTGGGCAACAAGAGTGAAACTCTGTCTCAAAAAAAAAAAAAAAAAAAAAACTAAGACTGTGTCAGTTGAAGGCAGTACACACGTATTTTCCTGAGCCTTGAATAATATTAAATTCAACAAATAGGATAAACAGCATTACATGGGAAGGGGGCTGTTATTCTCTCCACCCCGCCCAATGTAACGCTGTTTATCCTATCTGTTGAATTTAGTATTATTTCATATGTTGCTGTTAATAAGGTGACAAACACTTCAGCAATAAGATACTACCAATATTCTGTATCATTCAGCAGTACCTTGTTACAGAAGCAAATAGCATTTCTGTATGGCTGCCATATAGTTTAGTTTCATTAAGGTACTTTTTTTTCATATTTCAGTGGAAGAATAGTTCAAAAAACTCTAAATTTGAAAAGTACCACAGAGATCATGGCATCTAGTACTTTTACAACGAGGCCCAGGCCTGAAATTTAGTTGTACCTAGTTGATTTTACGAATTACAAATTATTTTTAAAAATAAACTCATTAAAACCATTTTCCATGTTTTGAATTAACGCATGGATGAAACAACTTTTTACAACTAATGAAGGTGGACAAAGTTTTGTTTTTCCATTGGCAAACACATGGTATTTTACAATTGTCTGCTGTAATTGTCATCTTTGTTCAATAACTTTGATTCAGAATCAGGAGTAGTTTAAAAAATACTACTTAGCTTTTTGATAGCCTATTATTTTCAATTATTTCCCCTCTTCCATTGTGGAACTATGAAATTTAAAATTATTCATCTTTTACTATGCAAGGCTCTTTGGTTCCTACCCTCAACTTAGCTCCATTTCTACTCTTGCATGTCCAAAAACTCCTTAAGGACTCTACTCAACAAACGAACATCTACCCTGGGACAATATCCTTAAGTATCACAGAGGACCTTGGAAAACTGGAGCTTCAGTCTTTCCTTGAGCAGGAGCAAACTCTAAGATACGCTTTTTTCTCCATTCATCTGTAAGCCAAATAGCGCAATACAGTAAGCAACATTTGTTCCCAACGAAATTAATTATGCTACCTTGCTTAAAGAGCTGAAGTGGTCAGAATTTGACTTTTTAAAAAATTAGCACAGTTTCATTTTATTTTTTCTGATTTTTTATTGTGGTAAAATAAACATAATATTTATCAGCTCAGCCATTTTTAAGGATACAGTTTAGTGGTATTAAATACATTAATAATGTTGAACAACCATTATTAGCATTCATCTCCAGAATTCTTTTATTAATCTTTCCAAAATGAAATTCTAGACCAAAATGAAATTCTAGACCATTTCTAAATATAACTCCCCATCCCTCCTCCCCTCAGCCTCTGGCAACCACCATTCTACTTTCTTGTCTCTATGATTTTGACTAATCTAGGTACCTCATGTAAGTGACAAATATGGTATTTGCCCTTCTGTGATTGGCTTATTTCACTTTGCATAATGTCTTCAAGCTTCATCCATGTTGTAACATATGTCCGAATTTCCTCCCTGTTTAAGGCTGCATAATATTCTATTGTATGCATATACCAGATTTTGTTTATTTACTCATCTGTAGATAGACAACTGAGTCACTTCCACCTTTTGGCTTTTGTGAATAATGCTGCTGTAAACATGACTATTCAAACCTGTAAGTCCCTCCTTTCAATTATTTAGGGGTATCACCCAGAAGCCCTCAACAGAACTTTTTAAAAGTAATAGTTTACTAGGTCTTGAATGTCTACTACTTGTACCATGTATGGATCTGGAAATTTACATCCATCTTTTTAATGCTCAATATAATCTTATAGACTGTATTACTGTATTACTATCTTTTTTTTTTTTGAGACGGAGTTTTGCTCTTGTTACCCAGGCTGGAGTGCAATGGCGCAATCTCGGCTCACCGCAACCTCCGCCTCCTGGGTTCAGGCAATTCTCCTGCCTCAGCCTCCTCAGTAGCTGGGATTACAGGCATACACCACCATGCCCAGCTAATTTTTTTGTATTTTTAGTAGAGACAGGGTTTCACCATGTTGACCAGGATGGTCTCGATCTCTTGACCTCGTGATCCACCCGCCTCGGCCTCCCAAAGTGCTGGGATTACAGGCATGAGCCACCACGCCTGGCCCCTGTATTACTATCCTTAATAAATAAACCGAGGCACAGAGAAGTTAAGAAATTCAGCCAAGTCACACAGTAAATGGTGAAAGTTTCTATAATTCAAAAGCTCACGCCCTTCCCACCTTATCGTCTTCTTTAGTCATCTCCATATAAAACATATCCATTTTTCTCAACATCTTTCCCCCCTAAATTCCCAGTTCAGCTTTTCTCCATGTTTTAACCTTATTCTGTAGTCTTTCAAACACACTATATACTTCCATGATTCTACACCATTCTGTGACTATGCCTTCCCTCTCACATCTTTCTCTACCTACAACAACAGTTTAAATACACCCCAATCAAGGCAGTACTAGTTTCTTCATTGCCACTATATGAAACTTGTACTTCAATTAAATGTTTCAGTCAGTTTTAGATTACAGCTGTCTGACCACCTATTTTGCACCCTAGAGCTCTAATGGTGGGGATAATGCCCAGACAACTTTGCTCCTTGGCCCGCTCCCAAAGACAGCAACTGTTATATGTAGAAAAGACTCAACTGTTTACTATAAATTCCTTCTAATAATCTCTCCCGGTTTCTCCTCACCATGGTCTATGAAACTGTAAGTGCCTCAACGAACAAAAATATTTTAAAATTTGGTAATCAATTATTTAGATCCAGTTGTACTTAATTTATAATACTTTCTAATAAGATTAGAGTTCAAATTGATGAAGGACAGAATTTGAGGTCCTGATTTATTTTTTAATAGGGAAAAGAGAGAACATGGAGTAAGAACCTCAAAATTTATATGTGGTGTCAATCTCTATTAAATGTGGGTAGGCATCAGATATTTAATTTTCAAGTATATCTAGTCATATAAGTTGTCCCTGAAATGTGTTAATAAAAATTACTTCAGAGATGAGGTGGTAATTTTTGCTCCACAGAAATTAGGTTTCATGCTATAACGTGGAGAAAGTTCAAGGACATCTGGCCCAAAACACTGAAAAGCATTTTTGGTCACATGTAGGTAAAAGGATGTTTAAACAAGTTATGTTTCAACTTGATAAAGAGGACATCCGCTATTTTCAGTGAATAATCCCCAAGGTGAAAATTTTCAGCCTACTGCCATATTCCATCAAACAATGCCTTCCCCTTCTGTCTTTGCCTTGGATGAAATCCAATTAGAATTATTTACAGAATCAGCTGCCAGTAAGAGAGAAGTCTGTAGGTTGCTTTTATGTAAATTGTTGTTTTCTCTTGTTCCCCTATTAGAACATATAACAGGGAAACCTAGTTAAAGGCTTCGGATTATTTTTAATTATTCCTTTAATATTTAAGCAATATACATCCAGTCCAACTCTCCATCAAAAACTATATATAAAGGCAAACAGATATGACAGAGGTTTCATTATAAATTTGAAGCTCACATGTCTCAACTTTGTTTCTCGGTTTTTAATGCTTTTTCAGAAATTGTTTAACATACAATTCAGCAATTTTGCTGCTAACTATATACACCCAAAAGAGCTGAAAGCATATATTCACACAAAGACTTGTAGGCAAATAATAACAGCAGTACTATTCACAAAGGCCCAAAAGTGGAAACAACCCAAAAGTCCACCAACTGATGACAGATAACAAAATATGGTATATCCGTAAAACAGACTATAATTCAGTTATTAAAAAGGAATGAAATACAGATACATGCTATGACATAGCTGAACTCTGAAAACATGCTCAAAGAAATCAGACACAAAAGACCATATATGGTTTGATTCAATTTATATGAGATATCCAGAATAGACAAATCCATAGAGACAAAAAGTAGATTAGTGGTTACCAGAGGCTAACCCGGATATTAGGAGAAGGGGGTATGGGGAATGACTGCTAATGGGTGGGAGGTTTCTTTTGAGCATGATGAAAATATTCTGAAATTAGGCAGTAATAAGTACATAACCTTGTGAAAACAGTAAAAACAACTGAATTGTTCAATTTAAAAGGGTTAATTACTTGGTATATAACATCTCAATTTTTAAAAATAACACTTAATAACTATTTCTTTGAGTACCACATGAATTTTTTAAACAACTTAGCTTCACCAAATCAATCACTGAAATGTTAAAGTGAAATCACTTCATACTAGCTTCACAGGCCACTCTGCTAAAAATCTACTTTCAAATACATGAATTGTACACTGAAAATAAATATATTTATATGCCTCAGCTTTGTAAAGTATGTGTACTTATACCACCAACAGTAAACTCTGCATAGAATTCCACTAATTTGGATTTTGTCTGAGGTTTTTCTTTTTTCTTTTCTTTGACACAGTCTGGCTCTGTTGCCCAGGCTGGAGTGCAGTGGCACAATCTTGACTCACTGCAACCTCCGCCACCTGGGTTCAAGTCACTCTCCTGCCTCAGCCTCCCAGAGTAGCTGGGATTACAAGTGCCCACTGCCATACCCAGCTAATTTTTGTATTTTTAGTAGAGATGAAGTTTCACCATATAGGGCCAGAATGGTCTTGGAACTCCTGACCTCAGGTGATTCACCCGTCTCTGCCTGCCAAAGTTCTGGGATTACAGGCATGAGCTACCACGCCCAGACTGGGTCTTTTTTTTTTAAGAAAAAAAAAAAAAAAAAAGAGAGACATAGTCTTGCTCTGTTACTCAGGCTGGAGTGCAGTGGCATAATCATGGCTCACTACCGCCTCAAACTCCTTGGGCTCAAGTGATCCTCATGCCTCAGCCTCCCCAGTAACTAGGACTAAAGAGGCAAGCAACTATGCCTATAGCTAATTTTTTTTTTTTTTTACATTTTTGTAGAGACAGGGTTTTGCTAAGCTGCACAGACTGGTCTCAACTGATCCTCCCACCATGACCTCCCAAAGTCCTGGGATTACAGTTATAAGCTACCACTTCCAGCCCTAAGCAGGGTTTTTACATTAGCACTGAAGAACACGTATTGAGCAAATTGGTGCCACTAGTTTTTATCCAAAATGAAAATTTTAAAATTTAGTACAATATTACAGATTAATTTTGCTAAATTTGAGAAGGGTCAGGAACGAACATTTGTTAATGGTTAGATGCCAAACAAAATAAGAAATGCTTTCCATACACGTATTTTATTTAATTTCAAAAAAATCCAGGAGGTAGCTATTAATGTTCTCATGCTAAAAGAAAAAAGGCTGAAATTCAAACAGGTTGTACACTTTGTTCCACGGTTACAGAACTAAGGAATATTAAAGTCCAGATCTGTCTGATGGCAAAGTCTATCTCTTTCTACTTCACGTCACTGAGCAAGTCTTATCTCTTAAAAGGAGACTCGACAGACTAGAAAAGGTAATACCAATCTGGGGATCTTCTAAAATTGACTTTCCTAATACCAAAGGATCACATTCTCTTCTTATCTTGTTCAATCCTTATAGTAATCACTTAAATAACTCTTGTCTGCACTTTTAAATTCCTTGTCCCTTAAAATATTTAAGATATTTTAACAGGAATATAAATATATTCTTTTATTTTCTTAATACACTGTATTTATCATAGAACTGCTTAACAAGTGATATAAAATATAACAGATTATCCCTCAAATCATTCCAATAATTCTCAAATCATTTCTTAATTTTTAGATGCTGTTGGAAAGGGCTTTTGTTTGATTTGACTTCCCTTGTCTGAGCCACGATTTGATATGGAGAATATCATCAAACTCTTCCTATAACCTCCTCCTTTAAAATGACAGTTATCAGGCAACTGGGTTCCTGCCAAGGTAGGAGATTCACACAGGCCTGCCTCCATTCTCAGCTTCCAATTCCCTCTACCATTCCTTTAATCTCTGTTCCTCTCTCATCATACTCTCTCCCCCAACCAATGAGGGATGAAGGAAGTAGAAGAGGAAAAGGAAGGAAGAAAGAAAATCTGTTCATGTTCTGGTATGCCTGCTGTCCTGTGACGGTTATCAATAAGGCTCCCTTCCCCCAGACTCTTTCCCTTATGTGCAGAGACAGCCACTTCCCTCTCCACCAGAGGGCCATGCCTCAAATAAAGCAATGCTTTCTGAACCCACCTGAGATTATTACTGCAGCCTAGGAGAATATGCTCTGCATAAATACCTATTTATATCCCTGGTATCAGACACTATTTGCTTCTTCCCTTAAGGCACCTCTTTTTGAGGGTTTACAAAAAAAGGCCACAGCTGAGTTGCACAACACAAAACCCCCACCCACCCCTGGACTTAACTGAAAAGCAAATCCTCAGTCCAGTCCCTCTACTCAAAAATAACTTTTGTAGCTCATCCTCTAGCTGCAGTGCACAAACCAAAAAATATCTGCTATGGACTGAACTGGGATGCCCCAAATATGCTGATCATACGTTGAAGCGCTAACCTCTAGTACCTGCGAATGTGAGTGTATTTGGAGACAGGGTCTTTAAAGAGGTGATTAAGTTAAATGAGGACACTGAGGTTCCTTAATCCAGTATGGCTGGTGATGTAAAGAGAGATTAAGACATACAGAGACAACAGAGATGTTTGCACACAGCCACGTGAAGACCCAGGGAAAAGACAGCCATCTGCACATCATGGAGAGAGGCCTCAGGGGAAATCAAACTTGCCAACACCTTGATCTCAGCCTTTAGGCCTCCAGAACTGCAAGAAAATAAATTTCTGTTTAAGCCACCCAGTCTGTGGTGTTTTATTATGGCAGGCCTAGCAAACTAATATAGTATCTTGCAATCAGTGCACCTTTGGCTTCTGACATAAATCACAGGCATTGAAATTTGTATTATTAATTTTACTACTAATCACAATTCATAATATACTACTTCCCAACACACACAGATATATTTCTATGTTAACTACAAACATGCAGGCCGCTTATCTTATCCTACTTCTCCCATTGTCATCCTGTTGCCAAATAAAGAGCAAAACCCGAACCATGAATTAATCTAACTTTCTGCCTCATTTATTTCTATTGCTATACAGAAAGGATTATATTTATTGTTCAGGTAAACTTTCAAAAATGAATAATGATAACTATTAAATGTTCCTGCTTAAGTTCCCATCCCCATTATACTCAGAGTCATTCTTTTTTTTTTTTTTCTTTTTTTTTGAGAGAGAGTTTTGCTCTGTCGCCCAGGCTAGAGTGCAGTGGTGCAATCCTGGCTCACTGCAATCTCCACCTCCTGGGTTCAAGCAATTCTCCTGCCTCAGGTGTGTGCCACAACGCCCAGCTAATTTTTGTATTTTTAGCAGAGACGGGTTTTACCATGTTGGTCAGGCTGGTCTCGATCTCTTGACTGCATGATCAGCCTGCCTTGGCCTCCTGAAGTGCTGGGATTACAGGCATGAGCTATCAGAGTCATCCTTAAATCTCCAGTCTCCCATCAATTCCATACTATTTCCCCATCACATCCCTTTTTTCTCAGCACGTGACATGAAAATGCAAGTGACGGAGCAAGAATTTTCTCAATTCCCTACCTCTACAGCCATCCATAACTGCCCAACTGGGAAGAGGGAGCTGTCCTCTCATACAAGGTTTAAGCTCTGGATCCCATCCTCAAGTCTTGATTACTCAGGGATCCTTTCCATTAAATACTGTATTGTATTTCCTTTAGTTAAGGTTACCAGCCTTTGGTTTTATTCTCACTTTACACTCTCCTTAGACAATCTTATCCACGTCTTTAAAATTAGCCACAGTTTATGAGTTCATGACTCCAAGGCTGTAACTGCAGATTAGACTTGCATCCTGAGTTCTCTAGACCTATGAATCAAATTGCCTCCTAGGCAGCAACCTGTATGTTCTAAGATTTCCAATTAATCTTATCCAAAACCCATTCTACCTTCCTGTTTTCTCCTCTTAATAACATTCCTATTCATCCAGCTGGCCAAACTAGAAACCCAAAGGCATCCCCAGACTATTCCCTTTCTTTATACTTTTTAAAAATAAACCGTCTTCGAAAAACATGCCCATTCTTCTCTATTCCCACTGCTAACACCAAACTTGAGGCCCTATTCATTTCACACCAAGAAGGACCACTACAGCTGCCTCACCTCTCGCCTCTAGCTTCCCTCCAAATAAAATATAATGCCAAAACAGAAAGCAGAGACTTTAAGTGAGGACGTCCTAGGTTCTAAAGCTAATTTGGTCTCTCGCAAGCAGTGTGAACTGAGATAAGTTTACTCATTTTACTGTGCTCCAATTTTCTCATCTGTAAAGCGCAGGCATCTGTTTACATAGTAGGTTTTATATAGAATAATGTATTAGTGTCTGGTATAACAGCCCTTTATACCAAACCATGAGAAGAATATAATAAGAATTACTGGCATTAATTTTTGTTAGACAACATTTTATAATGTCTCTAAAGAAAGCAATGGTTTTTTCTTCCCTGGATTTTTTTTCCCTTTTTTTGGCTCACAATTAAAAGGGGCTATTGTTCTTCCAAAATGTTATCCTAGTTCAATACATACTATGATTCTTGGATACTTTTTGGTTTGCTAAGTAGTAATAGCAAACTGGCTGGGCACAGTGGCTCACGCCCATAATCCAAGCACTTTGGGAGGCCAATGTGGGCGGATCACTTGAAGTCAGGAGTTTGAGACCAGCCTGGTCAACATGATGAAACCCCATCTCTATTAAAAATACAAAACTTAGCTAGGCATGGTGGCATTTGCCTGTAACCCCAGCTACTTGGGAGGCTGAGGCACAAGAATCGCTTGAATCTGGGAGACAGGAGGTTGCAGTGAACCCAGATCACGCCACTATACTCCAGCCTAGGTGACAGAGGGAGACTCCATTTCAAAAAAAAAGAAGTACTAGCAAACTATGTTAACAGAACACTATTTTTATCCTACTAAGCCATGATAAATTAAGAGTTTGTCAAGGAATAAGGGTCTCTCTGACTTGGTGCAGTATGTCCAAAACAGTATCTCTTCTTCTCCATGTTGCCTATTTAGCCCTATCCTTATCAACTGACAGACCTTAAGTCAAAAGAATAACCTTCTGAAATAAGATTTCAGAAAAGGAATGGTAATGCTCAGAAATGATAAGAGAAATTGGACTAAAAGACCTTCATACACTTGGACGGTCCAAGTAGCGTGTACTAGACATTTATCTACAAAGAGTATTTATAAACCGAGCTTTCATAACCCAGAAAATGCCTATAGACAGATTTTCCCATGGTCATAGTAGTCATCACAAAAGTTCACAGTATAAAATACACACTTACTAAATTGTGATTGAAACAGTCACCCAAAAATGCCTACTGAATCATCTGACATTTACAGCAACCATGAACTGTATCTATTTTACATAATTATGTTACATAAAAGATGTAATTTATGTAATTTAAGAAGATACAGAATCTGAGATTTTCAAGAAAAAACCTTTGGCTTTAGATAAAACAGGTTAAAGCACTAGATACTAGCTATCAGAGAGGTAATAGTCTAGCAGAAAGTGTTTCAGAGTGGATAAAACAAAACAGATTCCAGTTGCAATACTGTCACTCACCTCATTTACAAAACGAGGTAGTAGAACTAGAAGTCTTCTCACCAGTTAAAAAATCACTTTCAGATTAGACAAATGAACACTTTCAAACAAAAGAAAAATCTATTCAGAAAAAAATTTTAAATCCATCAATAGGCATATACCTGAATTTTCTATTACATCAAAAGAACATCAAGTTACCGTATCAGGCAGAGAAAAATTAACTATTCATCAAACATATTTTGTTTTCCTTGGCCTGCACAGAGACCATATTTCCCATTCATCCTTAAAGCTGGTGTGGCTATGTAACTAGCCCATAAAATGTGGGCAGAAATGCTCTATGACATTTCCAGGGCTGGTGCATAAAACCCTCAGGCACCATCCCCCATTCCACTCTGTCAGCTCTATGTTGATGCCCTGGCTGATCTTGGAAATCATGTACTCATTAACAGCAGAGTCCCAGAGAGCATGGGTCTGTGAATAACTAAGTGGGTAGAGCACACTCAAACTACCACCACAAAGCCTGGTCTTCAAGAGAGAAAGATTCAATTTCTATTTCATTAAGCCACTGCAATGTCACAGTTTATTTATCTGTTTCTGCACTTAGCTTTACCTTAACTAGCCAACATCTCTGGCACTTCTCTCTTAATATCACTCATAAACAGATAAATTCAATTTTTAGCTATATCATTCCATCCACTACTCTTCCTATTGTTATTCCAAAAGCTTACAGAGATTCATATCCTAGTTCATTTTTTCCAGCGATCATTCACAATTTTGCCAATATGATGAACCTACATCAAATTTCTCTGAACTGATATAGTAGCTTTGGAACTTCCCTAAATATTAACATTGATCCTATTCCTGCTAATGTATCTAAGAAATAGTCCCTGGAAACGTGTTTTCTTTTGGAAGAAACAAAACACAGCAAAATATAAACTTGTGAAAGCAAATCATCAGATAAAGCATATAGTTGAACAAAAAAGAAAAGCCTTTTAAAAATACTTTTGTTCTTCATTCTTTCAATGTTTATATTTACGGAGTACTTATTAGGTGTCTGGGATATGTAAATTGAAAAACAAGAATGAAATCTTTGTAGAGATTTACAGAGTGTGCATTCTAGTAAGGAAGGAGAGATAATGAAGAAATATAATACATAAACAGATTACACATTAGAAGTTAAAAAGTGCTAAGATAAAAGGGGCACAGTGTGTGCTGGGTTACGAGGAAAACCTCAGTATTTGAGGTAAGCAAAATAAAGCCTTTACTAGGAGCTGGCTGTAAAGTCAAAGGGTAAATAAAATCCATGTGGGAAGAAACCAATAGCACCACATGCTAGCTTATGACCCTGAGCATAACTTCTGTGAGCCTCAATCTCCCCACTTGTGAAGTGGTAAAATATTATCTATGATTTAGAGGTACTGCAAAAATCAATGAGATTGTGAATATAAAGAATGGCGGATAAAAACATAACTGGCCCCAAACACCCACTTTACCCATCATTCACATTCTTAGATCAAAGAATTAAAATATTAATTAGGATATAAACTTAGTTTTGTGTACTAAGATGTCTCAAAAAATGACAATTCTTATCATTATCAGTGATATAAACTAAAGAAAAAAATAATATTTTTTCTTTGAAATGGAGGACATTTCCCCCCAAATGTTAATTTTTCAACAAGAGGGAAAAAAAATGACAGGACACAAAATTTTTAAGTGACTTATTTCAAGTAACTAATTATTTGTTCATTTGTTTAACCATCCCTTGGGACCATCTGTAATCTACTTTGATAAGAAATGTGTAGAAAACAGACCTTACGTTTTGTTGTTGTTCAATTACTAGGATATTCAATGTTAAAGCTCACACAAGTATCCCTTAGGGAAATGCTCTGCGTGCCATTAGCACTATTCTTAATGAGGAAAAGCATAGAACTCCTTTAGTTCATTGCCAGAATTGTTTTATCTTCAAGTCAAAAGAACAACTATTTGGAGTAACACCAAAACAAGCATTTAACAATTACAAGCAGCAAGCTATTCATAAGCATCATATTGTTAACGCTAATCCAATTATAAATAACCTTATTTTATCAAATAAAATATGTCAGCAAAATTTTCCGTCCTAGACACCTCTTTACTTGACTGCTTTATTCCTTAACTTTAAGAAAAACATATTTATTGCTTCAATCAAAGAACCTCATTTTAAAGACTTTTTAAAGATACAGAAAATTATTTTAATCCATGAATTAGTAGTCTTCAAAGAAAACTTACAAGTCGTAAACGAAAACCTAAGAGAGACCATTGTGCTTACAATAATCCTCCAATGATACAGTGAAGTAGGAAAATTTGAATAAAGAGCATTCCCATTAATGTCCTATCTTTCCAAGAGGACAACATTTCCTTACTGATTTAGAAAATACTCTACTGAATATTTCTCTTTCACCTTTTTCTCCTCCATATCTCTGTTCTGTAAGACAACGTACAGCTTTCTAGGTTGCTTTTGATATCATCTATATGGTCTTGGCCCTTATTTAAACTCTTTATACTTCACGCACTGATGCATGAGGACATAAGAAATAGAACTACTGGGCTACATACAGCAAATCTGAAATGTCCCATAGATATCTGGGGAACCTGATGTTGTCAAAATTAGTAGAGCCTAATTGTGCACTAATAAGGAACTGAGAAGTTTAAACATAAAAAACATATCATCTTTCACACATGAAGCACCAAAATTGTGGGGAAAATATATGAATTTTTATTAAAATACAAGTTTTAAGCAGGTTGAAGTCCAAAGTGAGAATACTGTGATCAGCTTTTATTATATTCATTAACTGTCATGAATTTTTACAAGATAGGCATACTATATGATGATGTGATAGAAAAAATGATAAAGATTATGGAAGTTATTCAAACTCTTGCCTTTAGTCATTCAAGTTAATAGGATACTTTGGAAAAGCTGTAGAATAGGATTTCTGTTTTACAGACATTTAGACTGTACTGCTTCATCAGTTCAAGCAGGTTCCAGAAACTAAGAGACCTAACTCGCTCCCCACCACCACCAACACTACCACTCAGTAGCCCTAATAATTACACATGCATACCTAACTTACGCATAGGAGAACTACTCTGTCTGAAATATTTTCCTGCTATGAATCTATCTGTAGTATGGTCACAGCTACTACTATAAAGATATTCTCAGCCAGGCGCCATGGCTCACACCTGTAATCCCGGCACTTTGGGAGGCCGAGGCAGGTGGATCATGAGGTCAGGAGTTCAAGACCAGCCTGAGCAACATGGTAAAACCCCATCTATACTAAAAATACAAAAATTAGCTGGGCATGGTAGGGTACGCCTATAATCCCAGCTACTCAGGAGGCTGAGGTGGGAGAATCGCTTGAACCCAGGAGGCAGAGGTTGTGGTGAGCCGAGATCACACCACTGCACTCCATCCTGGGCGAGACTCCATCTCAAAAAAAAAAAGGATATTCTCATGTTTTCTGCTAAGCTTGATTTACCTTTTACTTCACCCGTCTTCCCACCAATACCCCTGATCTTCTCTCCCACTCCAGCCAAATCTGTCAACTTAAGGTTGTGCCACTTTATAACAAACTAAATTTATGAAGTCATCTTTATTATGTGTGCTATTATTTAAAAATCAAATAAACCCTTGATATTAATAAATTATGATGGCAGACTGTATTTCATTTGGTAATATGTTACAATGACTCCTCACAGAACTGTTTTACACTTCAGTTTCCAACAATGCACCCTCAGTTTTAACTGATGTATGCTGGTAACTTCTCTTACCCACATTAGAAGATATTTCAACATTTCTGAAAAAAACAAGTGCTGAAATTATAAATGTTGGACTAAAATTGGATATACATATTAAAAAGATACCAAATAAACTCATTTCCCAGTCTTCCTGCAAACCTTAGGGTACTGAGATTGAGCATCCCTAATCCAAAAATCCTAAATCCGAAATGGTCCAAAATCCAAAACATTTCGAGTGCTGACACGATACTCAAAGGTCATGTTCAAAAGAAATGCTCATTGGAGCATTTCAGATTTCTGGATTAGAGATGTTCAGCAGTAAACTGTGAATATTCCAAAACAAAATCTGAAACACTTCTGTTCCCAAGCATTTTGGATAAGGGATACTCAACCTGTATCTGAATTATAGAGTACCTCTCTTATTAATGAGCCCACATTTAAAAAAAGAAGAGGAAAGAACCAAGCACTCTATACATTTATTCAATTAATTTGAAAATGATGATAATCACCAAGATCCAGTATACTCTGAAATTTTTTTAAGTGAATATAAAACACCCAGATATGGAGTCATATTATAAGATACTTGGCTTCATCTGGCAACATTCTCTTTCATGAACCTATTTGAAACAGAAACTTAGAGCCATCAATGAGATTTACCTGTAGTTAGAAATGAGATGTACCCTGTCTGAACATATCCTATACATACTCAAGAATAAAGTTCATCATATTAAGTCTATGTTCTCAAATACTTTATTAAAATCAATCAATGACTATTACTACAGTGTTAAAAAATAATAAAGCCAACTTGCCTCTGGATTACTTCTATATTACTACAATGTCTGAGTTCTTTAAAGCCAGTATTATTTCACCAGGTATCACTTAAAATTCATGCAACTAACATGTTAATCATGTATCACACTATATATATACATATATACACACACACACACACACACACACACACACATACACATATATATATATCTCTCTCTCTCCCCTGAAACAAATCTAGACTTACCTGTAGTAATGGCTCGATGGAATTGATGCATATCTTCCCCAGATAGCTCTTGGGCTACCTGGAATATCTTTTGTCTGACACCATCCAATTTAATTTCTGATTCAGTCAATATATCTTCCATATCAGGAGCACTACGATCAAGATATTGGGAACTTTTAGAATATCAGCCAGATGCTTTAATAGTGAAAAACTGAAATAATCTAAATATCAACATAGGGCTAAATATTGTATGCATTTGGATTCTTCTAACTAGGAACTACTGAAAACTATTAACAGTATGGAAAACATGAAAAATGCTATTAACACACTGTTAAGTGAAAAAAGTACACAAAAACAATATGTGTAATATAACAATAAGAAAAATTTTGTGCAGAAAAATACGACATACAGATGTCTGCTTTCAGTAAGGACAGAGTAACATGAACTAGATTTATCCTCTCACCTTAAACAACTAAAAAGAAAAAATAAATACAGAAAACAATGGTTAAAGACCCTGGACTACAGGCAGCATGGAGCAGTGATCCCTGGGGAAAGGGAGGAGAACAACATATACCCTGTGACTGCCCCATCTTATTGCCTGGAAAGTTTCCAAGTGACAGCACAGAGACAGGAAACTTAGGTGGAGACTGGGAGGCAGTCTGAGTAGAAAAGGATTTGGGTGTTTTAGGGGATCAAGACAGCTAAAATTTGCAAAGCAGAGTAACAATGAGGAGAAAGCTGTATAAACAGAGATCTTCAGAGATTTACAGAAGCGATCTCCTCAAGTCTCCAGTTGAGTACTGATCAGTGCAGGCAGGCAAGGAAACCATTCAAGGCTAGAAAGACTGCCCAAAATGAGCAGGCAGAACAATCCCCTTAGTTCACAGAGCCAGAAAGTATCAATTCATCAGCAGCAGACTGACACTACAAAAAATATCAAAGGAAGTTCTTTAGGCAAAAGGAAAATAATACCAGATGAAAATCTGAATCTGCACACAAAGGCATGAACACCAAAAATGGTAAATGTGGATAAAATTTTTCTTATTTTTAAATCATACTGCTTAAAGTAAAAATCGTAACACATTGTGGAAATTATAACAAAAGTAGAAATAATATGAATCACAACAATGCACAAAAGGCCAAGCTAGAAGGAAAATGGAAAAGGAAGTATAAGATTCTAATACCATATGGTAAGTGATACATAAATAGTCCTTCCTTTGCATGGTACTGTGTTAACTGAAACTTGGGCACATCAACACTGTGACCTTCATTTGCAAAGTAACTGTTACCACAAAACCATGCAATGTGAAAACACGATTCTTATATGCACAAATTTTCATGAACACAGTATTGTACAAAGTGAAAATAGTTGACAATAAGTAAAGATGTATATTATAAACCATAAAACAATCACTACAAAAACAAAAAAGGCATCACTAATAAGCTTACAAAAAAGATAAAATGGAATCATAAAAAATTATCCAAAATAAGGCAGGAAGAAGAGAATAGATTTAATTATAACTATATCAATAACTACATTAAATGTAAATGGTCTAAACACCTGGACTAACAAGCAGAGATTTTCAAAATAGATTTTTAAAAACCAAGAGAGACAAGAAATTCATGTTAAATATAAACACAAATAGATTAAAAATAAAAGGCTGAAAAGATATATATTCTGATAACATTAATCAAAAGAAAACAGAGTACCTATATTAATATAAAACTTCCGGCAAAGCCTACTTCCAGGGATACCATCATAATGATGAAGGGTCAATTCATCAAATGCGTAACAATCCTAAATATTAACGTACCAAATAAAAGAGCTTCAAGATACTTGAAGAAAAAACTGATAGGACTTCAAGGAGAAAGACAAAGCTACAATTATCCTAAAGAGATGTCATCCTCTTTCTCTCTCTCTCAATAACTGACAGAAAAAGTATACAAAAAAATCATAAGGAAATAAGTGACTTGAACAACACTTAATTGGTGTTTAGAGAACATTACACTTAACAATAGTAGAATACACACTCTTTTCAAGTGCACCCAGAACGTTTACCAGATAGACCGTATCCTGAGCCAAAAGTAAGGCTCAATAAATTTAAAAGGATTCAAATTACAGAAAGTATGTTCTCTAATACATGAAATTAAATTAGAAATCAGTACCAGAAAGTTGTCTGGAAAACCCCCAAAATATCTGGACACAAAATAACATACTTAAATTACTCTTGGGTCAAAAATGAAATCAAAATCAAAATTAGCACCAATAAATTTCAAAACTTAGAGGAAATGGCAAATTCCTTAAAAGACAAACTACTGAAGCTCACTGAAGGAGTTATCTGTGTCTATTAAAGAAAATAATTTTGTAGTTAAAATACATGAGGTCTTCTCACTAACAGTTTTTCAGGTGTACTGTGACTGGATCATTTATTTCATAAAGTTTTTTTTTTTTTTTTTTTTGAGACAGAGTCTTGCTCTGTCACCCAGGCTGGAACGCATGGTGCAATTTCAGCTCACTGCAATCTCTGCCTCCCGAGTTCAAGCAATTCTGCCTCAACCTCCTGAGTAGCTAAGATTACAGGTGCCGGCCACCAAGCCCAGCTAATGTTTATATTTTTCGTAGAGATGGGATTTCACCATGTTGGCAAGGCTGGTCTCGAACTCCTGACCTCCAGTGATCCACCTGGCTTGGCCTCCGAAAGTGCTAGGATTACAGGCATGAGTCACCACGCCCAGCCCCTTTCATAAAGTATTTTTACTTTTCTGGTTTCTAATATTTCTAAAGTTTCTAATATTTCTAAAGTTTCTAATTTTTCTGAAGTCTATTATTTTCACGGTTTACTAGTCAAAACTGTATGAACAGGCCAGGCACCGTGGCTCACATCTGTAATCTCAGCACTTTGGGAGGCCACAGCAGGCAGATCACAAGGTCAGGAGTTCGAGACTAGCCTTATCAACATGGTAAAACCCCATCTCTACTAAAAATACAAAAACTAGCTGGGCATGGTGGTGCATGACCATAATCCCAGCTACTCAGGAGGCTGAGACAGGAGAGTCTCTTGAATCTGGGAGGCAGAGGTTGCAGTGAGCTGAGACGGCACCACTGCACTCCAGCCTGGGCAACAGAGTGAGACTCTGTCACACACACACACACACACACACACACAAAATGCACTGTATGAACAATATGATCACAACTATGATAAAAAATAGTGCATAAAATAAGAAGTCTGCTAGTTGATAGAGGTTATCTTTGGGTATTACGGACTAATTTGTTTCTTCATTGAGTAGCTTTACTTTTCTGTCATTTGTCATTTTTCTAAAGATTACCATTTTCTAAGTTTACTATAATGAGCATTTATTATTTTTTGGTGGAAAAATATTTAAAAGATGACTTTATACAGTAACATAGATTTTTCTAAAATATTAAGGTCTCCTGTCATATTCCTACTACAGGTTGAGCATCCCAATCTAAAAATTCAAAATCCAAAACTTTCTTAGCAACATGACACTCAAAGGAAATGCTCACTAGAGCACTTCAGATTTCCAGATCAGGGATGCTCAACCCATACATTATCTCCAAATATTCCAAAATCTGAAATCCAAAACACTTCTAGTCCCAAGCATTTAGGATAAGGGATACTCAACCTGCATGCTTTTATTTCTTTTAACTGCTGAATATTGATGAGAATTGTTTTAGAATTGCAATAAGTGCTAAAAAAAAAAAAAAAAAAGTATCCAAATTTAATCAGAACAGTATTGCTTCTTTCCATAATACAAGCTTTACTATGTACAAGCTATCTAACAAATGTAAGCAAACAAACAAAAACTAATTTTAGAGAGGTAAGAAAAAGAAAATATTAACAGTGTCATAATTCAATAAATCTATGTATGGTAAATTAGATTACATTTAATGAAATAAAAATTGAAACGTGAGAATTATCTTAAAAGTCTCATGTTACTGAATGGAATACTTCTGTATTTTTTTTTTTTTTTTTGAAACAGGGTCTCTTCTGTCACCCAGGCTGAGGTACAGTAGCACAATCACGGCTCACTGGAGCCTTCACCACCCGGGCTCAATCAATCCTCCTGCCTCAGTCTCCTGAGCAGCTGGGACTGACTACAGGTGCACACCAGCATACCCAGCTAGCTTTTGTATTTTTTGTAGAGATGGGGTTTTGCCATGTTGCCCATACAGGCATGAGAGTCACCACGTCCAGCCAATAATATCTTCAATAATGAAAAGCTAATAAATTATATTTGGTCTTCCCTACACTCGTTCTATGATATACAGTATAAAGCCAATCAACCCTTCTGGAGGCATCTGGAATTTGTAATAATCTGTCTTCAGGAGCTAGACTGAAAACATAAGCTGGGGGGTTGTAGGGCAGATATTTTTCTACCTCTAGCAAAACAGAAAGACAAAGGAATGAGGTCAAATGAATTATGAAACAAACAAAGAACCAAAGATGGAAGACGGAGATACCCAGCTGCTCATAAGATAGTGCTGAATCTTTAGAAGTTCTAACTTTTCTGAAGTCTATCATTTTCTCAGTTTACCAGTCAAAACTATGAATAATATGACAACTATAATAAAAAATAGTGCATAAAATAAGATAGTGGCTATTTATAATTAATTTCTCTGTTCTGCTTAGGCTAGTTTAAGCTAGCTTCTTTTACCTGCAATCACAAAGTCTATCAAATACACAAAGCCTGTGTAGGAAAATAAAATAGTAAAGTCCTAGAGAAAAAAAATTGAAATAAAAGTCACAAAACTCAGAGGAACTTCCAAAAAAGAATTAAGTAGTCAACAGTATCATATGCTACAAAAATGTAAAACAATAATATGAAGGCACAAGGGCATTTCAGTAATTGTGAGGCAGAAAGCCAGACTGCAATGAGTTCAAAAATGAATGAGAAAATAGGTTATGCAGATTTTACCTAATATTAAAATTTTCACACATATCATCCAAATAAAGCTTTAATATAATAGGCTCTAACAATCATTTAATATAGTTTCACAAACAATACCTATATATTAATGAATAATTTTAACAGAACACAAAATCCTTAACTGCTCAGAAAGTAAGAATTTTTCTTTCCTATTTTTAAGTCCACCCAACCCTATAGACTTTTTTTTTTTTTTTTTTTTGAGACAGGTTCTGGCTCTGTTCGCTCAGGCTGGAGTACGGTCGTGTGATCTTGGCACACTGCAGCCTCTGCCTCCCAGGCTCAAGCAAGCCTCCCAGGAGCGTGGGTGGAGTTTACCACCAAACCTGCCTAATTTTTGTATTTTTAGTACAGACAAGGTTTTGCCATGTTGCCCAGGCTGGTCTTGACCTCCTGAGCTCAAGTGATCTGCCCACCTTGGCCTCCCAAAGTGCTGGGATTATAGGTGTGAGCCACTACACCCAGCTGAGACCTATTGTTATTAAAATATTAATTCTTAAATTGTACCTGCTACTAATGTCTTCTAATCCTGACATTCAAAGTCACAGAATATTCTAACAGCTAGTATCAAACTATAATAAATTTTAAAGATGCTTACTCACCTTGTAATCCTATGGAGGAGAAAAATTGTCCTTTTACTTTCAACAGTTATATCTCGACTAAGTTTCACAAGTCTCTCATATTTGTCATGCCTTGCGTCAAGTTCCTGCTGAAATGCTAAAAACACATTATTATGAACATATATACTCTATATTCAAAGCCTACCAAACAATATTTTTAAGATGCATGTCACAATGTAAATGTAGACAATGACTAGTCACCTGACTTCATTCAGAAGCAGAACACGATGGCAATGACACTCTCAAAATACAAAAAGATGAACATTATAAATAATCTCTAGCACCTAATGACTCCAGTATTCTTAACTGTCAAACACCCTAGTTATACATCACTAACAGCGTTAAAGTACCTTGAGAGGTCCACTTAATGTTCCCACATTTCTAAACCTTTAAAACTAAGTACTGTTAATTTCTGTAAATGTCAACAATGCACAGAAGCTTGCAAATTCCTGAATCCCTGATGATTTTTCAAAAATCTGTCAATTGTAGTAAGGTAGCACATATATATTAAAATGAATATGAAACAAATTTCTTAAAAATGAATGCCAAAGTATGTGAATTGTATCTTTTTAAAAAATCTTCAAATTATGAATATTACACTTAAATATTGTGTAAAAATCTAGTTAGCCCATTTATTTTAGAATGTACATAATCTCAAATTTACTTTATGTTTTACCATGTAGTAATACTGCATACATAAGCATAATACACTTGAGAAATACTCAACTATTTTCAGAAAGATAGTAAAGGGGAAAATGACTGAACATAGATAACCACTACTTAAGTTAGTTTTGTTGTAACTAAAGAACTAGTTATAAAGTTCTTTATATGCATAAAGTAGTTCTGCAATCAATAGAAAGTTGTGGCAGAGTTCATCTAAAAACGATCACTGAGAAATATCAAAATTTAATTAGGCTAGGGAAAAAGTCACCTGAAAATTGGATTAGTCAGGATGTTAGAAATCTAGGAAGAGAACTGAAAGTAGGAGAAAATGAAGAAGAGTTCCTGAGAACGACGAAAGGCTGAATGCAGGCTCTGGTGTCCAGTTCTTATACACTAAATTTGAAGACTCAACACTCCCACATAGAAATTAATCTTCAACCTGTCAAACTGCTATGAACACAAATCTCCCATAATATAATATTACATAAGAAAAGATTTCCTCCCCACTTTCATACCTCCTTTTCCTTACAGAACAAAGCATTTTCACAATTCTAACATGTCTCGCCTTCAGGAAAATGTTCACACATTTGTCTCCTTATATGTCAGGACTTTGATTCCTTACAGTCACTGTTTTCTCCTTACCTGTATGGCATCAGCACTTAATGGTCAGGAAACTACTGAATGGAATACTTTTATTTATATCTATTACATATAATTGCCAATCTGCTTACCTTTTATGCTAACTTAACTTTCATCTAATCTGCTTAATTTGTTTTAGTCTTGAATATTCAGACTCAAAGAATTTTACCTTGGTAAACTTTTTACAGAAAGCCTAACTTGAGGCTGCCAAACAAAAACAGTGGTTTAAGTTTTTTAAAAGAATAAAAGCTTTTATTACACTACTATCAGATGCTTTAGCCTCAAAATTTTTCCTTACTAAAATTCTTAACAATTAACAAAATAATTACTTATTATTGTTTAAAAGACTACATCTAAAATTTTGTGAATATACTTAGAGCAAAAGGTATTAAATAAATTTAACTGAAGGAAAACTGTTTCTAGAACACAAAACTATACATACAGAATGTTACATATATAAGTACCATTTAATAAAACAGTACAACAACTGGGAGTATACAGAAAGATTACATTACATATGGAAAAAATAATCTGCAGAATCTAGAATGTTTACATAGTAAATTCATGCCTCCAACACATTAACCTGCCTCATATCCTACCCTTAGCTCACCAGCCAGTCAGACTGTGTCTTCTTGCTGGTCCTGATTCTCTAAGCTTGCACCTTTCTTGATACCTCTATTTTTGCTACTGCCTCTCTCTACAACACTATTCCCTCTAATCATCTCACGTTTCACTTTCATCATTCAAATATTCTGCTCAAGGACTGCTTAAGAATCACCTGCCTCCCACCTCCCTTACTCTCCATTCCTTACCATACTTCACTGATTTATATTTATCCTTGACTAGCTAAAATTATATTGTTATTTATTTGTAAATTGACTTGTTTCACCACTGTATCAGAGCATAGATCTGTGTCTAGCAGCAGATGTTCATAAAACATTTTCTGATTGAACTGCTTGTTGAAGTCATAAGCAGTATAACATACTGGATAAGAGCATTTGTTGCGGTTTGAGATAAACGTGACCAGGGGTATGCAATCTCCTGGGAACTAAGAAATCGTTGAAAAGGAATTGCAAATCCATGTGCCCAATAAACACTGCCCCTAACACGGAATAATGTCTTACTACTTTGCTGCTTAGCTATTACTTTTTGAAATGTATGCTAATGCAGTTGGAATTAATAAAATATAAATTACTAATAGTAATATGTTAATTTTATAAAGCACAGTTGAATCTGTCTTACCAGCTTCATTACTGTCATCCAAATCTAAGTTACTTTATTACTTCATTATCTCTAAGTTACCTTACAAATACTTTACGGTACCTGTACTACAAAATAGTCTCTTGCCTGGTCTGCTTCTGCCCACCTTGCCTTTCTATAACTGCCAGAGTGACATTTCTAAAATATACTTTAGTTTTTAAGACTCTCTAATGACTCTGCATTACATTTAACAAACTCCAAACTCCTTATGAAGCCTTACATTACTTAGTCCCTTGCAATACCCTCCAAAAGAAAAAAAAGTCATCATTTATGTAGTATTCCAGCCAGGAATGCATAATCCGAACCTAATCATGAGAGAATATTAATCAAATCTAAGTTGAGGAATATTCTATTAAATAAGACCTATATTCTTCAATCAATATCACTGTCATGAAAGACAAAGACTGAGACACTGTTCCGTATCACAGAAAATTAAAAGGAGACAATACAATGTAACATGTGATCCTGTCCTAGATTACTGGACTAGAGAGAAAAGAAGCTAGAAGGAACATTATTGAGACAACTGTCAGAATATGCATTGTAGATTCAGGTATTGTGTGAGTGTTAAATCTCCTGAACTTGGTAACAATACTATAGTTATACAAGAGAATAATCTTCCTCCTAGGAAATATATTCTGAAGTACTAACAAGTAAAGGGGTATGATGAATGCAACTTGTTCTTAAACGGTTTAGAACAAATGTATGTTTAGACATATAAATTTACATATATAAAGAGAATAATAAAGCCAAAGTGGCAAAATGTTAAAAGTTGGTCAATCTAAGTCAAGGATATATATAAGTTCTCTGTTCTATTTTTCCAACTCCATTAGTCTTCCAATTTTTAAAATTTGAGATTATATCAAAATAAATTTTAAGAGATAATATTTCTTTACTCAGATAATTCAACAATAGAATATTCATCTGACAACCCCTTTTAATGCAATTAACTCAAACTTTGATAGCAAAGTGGTTGCTCAGACATTAAAGATCCTGGGTTTAAGTTTGAGTTGAACAAACTACACCATCTCATGAAATTTTCTCAGGAAGCTAGTGCTTCTCATTAAAGCCTTCCTGGGCCGGGTGTGATGGCTCACACCAATAATCGCTGCACTTTGGGAGGCTGAGGTGGGTGGATCACTTGAGGTCAGGAGTTCGAGATGAGCCAAGCCAACATATAGTGAAACTCTGTCTCTACTAAAAATATAAAAACTAGCCAGGCATGGTGGCACACGCCTGTAGTTCCAGCTACTTGGAAGGCTGAGGCAGGAGAATCACTTGAACCCAGGAGGCAGAGGTTGCAATGAGATGAGATCACACCACTGCACACCAGCCTGAGTGACAGAGTGAGAGTCCATCTCAAAAAAAAAAAAAAAAAAAAAAAGACTTTCCATGTAACCCCTTTTAAATCTCCTCCAACAGACCTGTAAGCTTTTGTGTTAAACTTTTCCAAAACACTTGGTAAATCTTATGAATGGAAAAAAACAGGGAAATGATTTAAATTTTTTTTTTTTTTTTTGGAGACAGTCTCGCTCTGCTGACTGGGCTGGAGTACAGTGGCGCAACCTCGGCTCACTACAACCTCTGCCTCCCAGGTTCAAGGAATTCTCTGCCTCAGCCTCCCGAGTAGCTGGGTGTCCACCACCACGCCTGGCTAATTTTTGTATTTTTAGTAAAGATGGGGTTTCACCATCTTGGCCAGGCTGGTCTTGAACTCCTGACCTCGTGATCCACCCACCTCAGCCTCCCAAAGTGCTGGGATTACAGGTATGAGCCACTGGGAAGGCAGAAACAGTCTGTACCTAAAAGTACTGTCTCTATATGTAAGAAAGCAACTATCATATACTTTATAAAAATGAAGAGAATAAAATCATCTATTTCTAAATTACATGGAAATGAAAAAGGCTCTTCGAGTAACTAAAATATTTTCCTGTTTAAATAAAGGTATGATTTAACTAGGTTTTACCACTCAGTCTCACAATGGGAATACTGTACAAGTTGTAAAAAAGGAACTTAGTAAACAAGAGATTATCACAAAGTGATACATAATTACTTTTATGTAATTAAACAAAAATTACTTTTATGTAACAAAAAGTTAAAGTTTTAAAAATTACTTTAACCACATATATTAATAATATAAATATCTCCAAAAAAAGAAACTTACACTTTTTCTTCAAATTTATTAAATTTTTTTTCCTGTTTTAAATTCCTGCCTTTTTTTCCACCTTTACTGGGGTATAATTGACAGTTAAAAATCCTAAGGCCGGGCATGTTTGCTCATGCCCATAATCCCAGCACTTTGAGAAGCCAAGGGGGATGGATCGCTTGAGCCCAGGAGTTTAAGACCTGCAGGGGCAACATAGTGAGACTCTGTCTCTAGAAAATATTTAAAAATTAGCCATGCATGGTGGCACATGCCTGTAGTCCCAGCTACTGGGGAGGCTGAGGTGGGAGGATCACCTGAGCCCAAGAGGCTATGGTTGCAGTGAATGAAGATCATGCCACTGCACTTCAGCCTGGGGCCAGAGTAAGGTGCTATCGCCAAAAAAAAAAAAAAAAAAAAAAAAAACTGTGTGTGTGTGTGTATGTATATGTGTGTGTGTATATATATATATAGTGTACATACTGTGACACTTTGATATATACTATGAAATGATTACCACTATCAAGCTCATTAACATAACCATCACCTCACACAGTTAACCTCTTTTTTTTTTGAGTCAGGGACTCTGTCACCCAGGCAGGAGTGCAGTGGTCCAATCACAGCCCACTGCAGCCTCAAACTTCTAGGTTCAAACAGTCCTCCTGCCCTAGCCCCTCCGGAGTAGCTAGGACTATAAGCATACTACAGGTGCAAGCCATCATGCCCAGCTAATTGTGGTAAAAACATGTAAGACCTATTTATTTAGCAAATTTCAAGTATAAAGTTTCTGAACTTTTCAAGCTCTATACATTGAAATACCCTTTAACCACTTAACTCTCTTAATGCCTTTATTTCAGAAGTCTTTTCACTCCACAGCCCCAAAAGTTGCCTGGCCCATAGGAAACACCCACCAAATCAGGTATACTGCATGAACCAGAAAAGAAACAAGAACTTATTTAAACTATTAACTAAATTAGTAGCTGACAAGGACCTAAATACATCTGGTCTTTTATTACTGAGATAATAATTAGGTCAGGATTTTGCCTAATATTTCAAGATAATCAGTATGTATTCATTATTTATTATGGCTGTATTAATGACCACTGTTAAGTCGGATACTATCAACACAAAATAAGGTACGGTTCCTATCCTCAAGAAGCTCAGGTCTGTATAAGGGACAGAGATGTAAACAAATAAAATGTAATCATGCTGTAACAAATATATGTAAAAGGTTTGGGAAAGCAGACACCACGTTTCTTGTTCACTACTAATACATGCCAGAACACAGCAGATGCTCAATAAAAATTTCATAATGTTAGTCACCAATTCAGCTTGAAAGAAAAATCAGAATGTGTTCACAGGAAAGAAGCAACTTGAGCTACGTCTTAAAGAAAATTGTAGTTCAGGCCAGGAGCAGTGGCTCACTCACACCTGTAATCCCAGCACTTCGGGAAGCCGAGGCAGGAGGATTGCTTGAGCTCGGGAGTTTAAGACCAGACTGGGCAACATAGCAAAACCCTGTCTCTACAAAATATTTTTTAAAAATTAGCCAGGCATGGGGGCACAAAGCTGTATTCCCAGCCACTCAGGAGGCTGAGGAAGGAGAACAGCTTGAGCCCTGGAGGCAGAGGTTTTGCAGTGAGCTGAGATCATGCCACTGCACTCCAGCCTGTGTGACAGAGGGGGAGACTGTCTCAAAAAAAAAAAAAAAAAGGCCGGGCGCGGTGGCTCAAGCCTGTAATCCCAGCACTTTGGGAGGCCGAGGCGGGTGGATCACGAGGTCAAGAGATCGAGACCATCCTGGTCAACATGGTGAAACCCCGTCTCTACTAATACAAAAACTTAGCTGGGCACGGAGGCGCGTGCCTGTAATCCCAGCTACTCAGGAGGCTGAGGCAGGAGAATTGCCTGAACCCAGGAGGCGGAGGTTGCGGTGAGCCGAGATCGCGCCATTGCACTCCAGCCTGGGTATCAAGAACGAAACTCCGTCTCAAAAAAAAAAAAAGAAAGAAAATTGTAGTTCAGCAGATGGGTAATGAGGACACCAAGTTAGAAGCAACTCCACCTTCTGTACCCCTATGCTTTTTATTCAATTACAGCCAGGTGTCTCAAATTTCTGAAGATCACAGTAGATACTATGGTTTTAAAACATATCCACAAATCACTTGAGACTCCTCCCTCCAAAGGGTGGGATATAATTTCCTTCCCCTTCAATGTGAGGCAGTTTTTTTTGTTGTTGTTGGTTTTTCCATTTTTGTCTGAGGAAGTGAGGCAGTTAACTGCCTCCCTTCTAACAAATACAATGTGACAAAAATGACAGTGTCTGATGTCTGAGATTAAGACATAATGAGATTATGGTTTCCTCCTTGCACTCTTGCACATTCTTTCTCTCTCTCTCTCTCTCTCTGAAGGAAGCCAGATACTACACCCAAGGACACCTAAGCAGCACAAGAAGTCCATGTGGACAGAACAGAGAGCTGGTTGCAGGCAAAAGGCCCAAACGGTCAACAGCTGCGGATCCTTCCACCCCAATCTAGGTTTCGGAATCAAGGTTTCAGGAGATTGCAAATCGGAATCATCAACCAGCTAAGCCCTTCCCAGATTCCTTAATCACAGAAATATAAGATAAAGGATAATGGATAAAAGGGGACAAAAGGAAGGGGATTTTGTTTTGTTTTGAAATGAGGAATAACTTGCCCAAGTTAATATGCTGAGAAAAGGCGACTGTGAAAATACGTGTCTATAGATATACAAGATTTACTAATAGATAACAAGCTCCCATTCTGTGCAAAGTGTTAAAGTTAAAACAAAGATACCGTCCCTATCTTCAAGTCTAGTAGAAGAAACAAATACACACTAAATGAAAATATATTTTAGCATATAACACATGAGTAAATACCAGGTACATAATTCTTGAGTATGTGGCATGTCTAATATTAGCTAATGTTTAATGTTTCTTGTGTTTAAGTCATGTTTATCTGATTACTAATATTAATGTTTCTCTTAATGGGGCATAAAAGTGAAGGCCTTTGGAATCCAGACTTTTAGGGTAGATCTAGCACCATCACAAAACCTCCAGCTAAATTTTCACATGGAAATTCTTAGGGACTGTTTTCTTGCGCATAACCATGGCTAAATAATTTTGTTCTCTCCCCTTCACCAACTTACATTGCAGAGAACTTACATTTAAAGGCCAACATCACAGGTGAAGATGAATTAACATCCTTCCCTTCTCTTCTTTGGTTATGCGGGAAATTGTCATGCTTCCTTTTCCTGAACCCTCCTGATCCTTATGTGGAGAAGAAAAAAAAGTCAGAGAAATCTTCCATCACCAAGAGTTTGCAAAACAGAACATAGGCAAACCTCCTCCTCCCTTTAAAACCAGATACCCACAGGGCCCTCGACTTAAGAGGCTTTCTCCTCAGACCGACAGAGATGCTGCCCAGGCCTTTCCAAGCAAACCATCCAAGCCTCCACCAACTGGTGCTTTGATCTGGCATTACAGTAATTACTGAACTAGGATAAAATTACACCTCGAAGATTTAAGAAAAAGGGAGGTGTAAACAGGGCCAATCCGGCCGGGGAGAGAACCAGGGCTGCCGCCCCCGAGTCTGCAAGGGACGAAGGCATCCTTCAAGGGTGAAAAGGGGGAAATCGCCTAAAAATACTGGAGAACCTCCCCCTCTGGATAAATAAAGCCCCATGTTGTCGAGGACGCCACCTTCTTTGTTGCTCATGTCGTCACAGCCTACGGTGAGACGAGCGGAGACTGAAGGACCTGGAGCGAGAGGAAAGCGCAAGGTGCAGGCCGACCGAGCCTAGGAAAACAGTTTGCGGAGGCGCCCTTTGCAGCCTGTCCGACTACTACGCAGTGGCCGGAAGTCGCCCCTCGCCTACTTCCGGCCTGCGTCCGGGGTCCCACCGCCTCTGGCTCCGCCCCTCGCGTGGTCGGGGGACCCCCCCCCCCCCGCGCGCGCGCGCTTTCGCGGCCGCCCTCTGCTGTGCCTGAAGACAGAGCGACTCTACACGCCTCACAGCATGCACTATTAAGAAGAAGACGATGCGTCCTCCTGGAGCTGAGATCTGTGTGATCGTGGGAAAGCGACAAAAACGTTCGTAATTATTTTCTGAAGGCACCTTCGGGACACTTACCCTTCCCTTAGCGGGGGGCCCAACTTCGCGCGCGGTGCATCGTAGGGGTTGTAGTTCGTCCGCGGGAGCGGGACCTCTGGAGCCCCAGCCAGAGGTGTGAGAAAGAAGCGAGCCCTCGAGTTCTTCGGGGCATCTGGGAAGATTTTTTCAGGATCCAGGGAGAAACTTAACAGAACTAGGAGTTTTTTAACTTTCCCAGGCGCTTTAAGGGATGGACATATGCGAGTCGATCAGTGGATGGTGTTAGTACTGTTTTCTCTCATGAAGGCCTGCCCTTCGAGTCTCCTCCCACCTTTTCCCCTGCCCGTCTCCCGCTTTCTCCCTCCTCCACCGACCTCTGTCGCTTCGCTTCCCCCTCCTCCCCACTGGCTCTCAGAAGCCAAACAGCCTGTGTTCAGTTTGCCTCCACAGAGTGGTTGGGCGACCTTGATGAAGTAAGCAACCTCTGTGCCTCCGTTTCCTTATCTGTAACATAGGGATAGAATAGTACTCGCCTAATAGGGTTGAGGACAAAAGGAGTTAAGGCTTGTGAAGACGTTCTTTCACATATAAATGCTCAATTAAATATTAGATACCATACTCCTCTCCCACCAGGGCTCTCTCAGACAATACGACAGAGAGAAAGGTAATAGCAGGTGTGTTCCACTAAACTGTGGGCCTTTCATTATGGGTAGGTACTGTCATATCTAGACTTTGTGCCCACCCTAGCCCCAGTGCTTCTCAGCGCTGTGATCCTGCGTCTTGTAAGCCTCTATCAATGTTTCTTGAAGCATCATGTTCCTGGCATCAGGATGGGTAAGTAGGTGGCAATTCAGCACCCCCTAGAGAGAAACTCAGGCCAAGGCTTGGTAAGTGGGGTGCCCTAGGCCTAGTAGAGAAAACACAAGTACATTTTAAGCTTTCTCTAAATAATCTCTATATTGTAGTCATGTGTTGTACATACAGTCTTCTTGTTAATTTAGGAACAAAAGAACAGTAAATGAAATAACTTGGCTAGAATATGGCAGTAACTACAAGGCACAGTCTGCTGTGGCAGGAAGGTAATCACCACTCATACCTTTGCAGCTCTGCGAATACATGAATTGATTGAGCAGATTTCTTGAGGATAAAGTAGGCTCCTGGGGACCCTGCTTGTTGGGCTACTTGCTTTGCAGATGTTGAACAGATAATTCTCACGAGTTTGAGTGACGTCTGATCTACCAGTATTCGCCCTACTCTGTTTAGAAATAACTTGACCATGCAAAAAAAAAAAAAGGCAACTCTGATACAAATTTAGCCACTTTAATGTGACTCCCTCTAGATCCAAGGAAGCCAGTACTTATGAACACTTTCAGAGTCAATACTCACTTTACTGTATCATAGTTGGAGAAAAGGGTATTTTTTTTCTAACTCTCCTGGAATAGCAAGATCTCAACTTTCCAAAACCTGGATCAACTATATTTCTTTTCTTTCTCCAGCCACTACTCCCCTAGCCTGTTCAACTACAGCTATGTTACCTGAACTGCTTTCTACTTTTTCCCATAATTGTAATGATAAGAACACTAAGTTTCACAACCTATAAAGACTTCTGAAAGTATTTAAGGGAGGTGAATCCCAGGAGCACTTTCCCAGCACTTATTTGCATTTGCGTTTACCCCAGGCTTCCCCAGGTGTCCCAACTTGTAGCTACTCCTTCCTCAGGAAACAGATTTCAATGTCTGTAGCAACCTGCATCCCTTCTCTGTCTCCTTGTTTTATTGCTTCAAATTCAAACACATAGTTTTGGTACTTGGCAAACGGTTTTTTGTTTGTTTTTTAAAGGAAGACTACCACCCCAAGTCAGGGAGAGGAAGGTAAAGATTTTTAGTAAGATCTCACCTCTGGTGTTGTTTTTACTTGTTACTGTTGCTTTTTTTTTTTTTTTCCAAGACACGGTTTCACTTTGTCACCTAGGACGCAGTACATGGCTCACTCACTACAACCTCAACCTCCCCGGGCTCAAGTGATCCTCCGACTATAGCTGCATGCTACTAAGCCAAGCTATTTTTTTTGTTTTCTGTATTTTGTGGAGACAACGGGGATTCGCCATGTTGCCCAGGCTAGTCTCAAATTCCTGGGCTCAAGTAATCCACCTGCCTAGGCCTCCCAAAGTGCTGGGATTACAGTGAGCCACTGTGCCTTGGCCTCCTGTTGCATTCTAATTGCCTGTATTTGACTCTGAATAAAGCACTAAGCCTTTCAATTGCACTGTTGTTACTCAGTTCATAAATCCTCTCATTGGTCACCCTTAGATTAAAATCACATATCTAAACTGGTTTGAGAAGCCAAGGCAGGTGGATCATTTGAGGTCAGGAGTTCGAGACCAGCCTGGCCAACATGGTGAAATGCTGTGTCTACTAAAAAATACAAAAATTACCTGAGCATGGTGGCCTGCACCTGTAATCGCCAGAGGCTGAGGCAGGAGAATTGCTTAAACCCAGGAGGCAGAGGTTGCAGTAAGCCGACGCTGTGCCACTGACCTCCAGCCTGGGCCACAGAGCAAGACCTAACCTCAAAAACTGGTTTTGGATATTGAAAGAAAATCATAGCCAGGCACAGTGGCTCACTCCTGTAATCCCAGCACTTTGGGAGGCCGAGGCGGGTAGATCACAAGGTCAGGAGATCGAGACCATCCTGGCTAACACTGTGAAACCCCATCTCTACTAAAAATAAAAACAAAAAAATTAGCCGGGTGTGGTGGCACGTGCCTGTAGTCCCAGCTACTTGGGAGTCTGAGGCAGGAGAATTGCTTGAACCTGGGAGGCAGAGGTTGCAGTGAGCCAAGATCTTGCCACTGCATTCCAGGTGGGCGACAGCGAGACAACATCTCAAAAAAAAAAATCACGTAATCAAGTAAAGAGAAGAAGATAATTAAGAGATTATCTGTTTCAGCATTTCCCTTATTTTGTTATTACATAAATAAATCCTGGGATAGGAGAGATTATGGAGAATTGTAAGAATCTAGAGTTTCTGTTCTTTAAAAGGTAACCATAATATTTAAAAGATATCTATGGGATCCAAAGTGGTTTTGTGAAGTGTACACATTACCTTTATTGTAAATAAATTCGCAGCTTTATTTTTCAAGCAATACTAGGATGTAGTAGGAGAAAAGGATGTTCCAGTTTTATAACACAGGAGAGGGAAGCTGTTATTGAAGAAGTAAAGAATGATGGATAAAAACCACAATGAGATGTCACTTCAAATCCCCTAGGATGACTATATTTAAAAAGAAGACAGAAAACAATAATTGGTGAGGATATGAAGAAATTGGAGCCCTGATCAATTGCTGGTAGGAATGTAAAATGGTACAGCCACTCTAGAAGACAATTTGGCAGTTCCTCAAAGAGTTGGACATGGAATTACCACATGACCCAGAAATTCCACTGTTAACTATATACCTTGAACACAAATGTACATAGCAGCACTACTCACGATAACCAAAAAGTAGAAATAACCCAAATGTTCATTGGTAGATAAATGGATAAACAAAATGATATATCATTAGGCAGTAAAAAGGAATGAAGTGCTAACCATGCTGCAACATGGATGAAACTTGAAAACATGCTGAGCGAAAGCAGTCACAGAAGACCACTTATTGTATAATTCCATTGATGCAAAAAGTCCAAAATAGGCAAATCTATAGATAGAAAGTAGATTCATGGTTGCTTAGGGTGGGGGCTATGGAACAGTGAGGTGGAGGGGTGACAGCTAAAGGATGTGGGGTTTCTTTGTGTGGTGATGGAAATGTTCTTAAATTAACAGGGGTGATAGTTTCACATATCTGTGAATATGCTACAAATTATTGAATTAGTCAGTTTAAATGGTGAATTACATGTGAGTTATATTTTAATCAAGCTGTTAAAACAAGTTTTTAAAAGACCAATAGGAAACATTCAAGTCTTATAAATATACCGTATATATATGTACATTTACTGTATACATGTAAATATATAGATAATTCAATGTTATTATTAGGGAAAAGCATTAAACAATATGGCTTAAGTTTATTTTAATACTCCATAATGAAAAAGTATGTAAAGTACTTTTTAGGTATGACAATATTTCAACAAATATTTCTGTGTCTGGTTTATTCCTGACAATGTGATTGCTGCCATAGAGGACACAAACATTTACTATCTCTACTTCTCCCATTCTTCTTGATCTATCTCTAATCAGGCTCTCACCCACCACTCCTCAGAAACTGCTCTTGTCAAAATCTAGGGATTTTGCAGTGACTTCCACATTGCTAAATCTGATGGTCCATTCTTACTCCTCATCTCACTTGACCCTGAAGCAGCATTTAAAACAGTCATCATTCCCTGTGTCTAGAAACCACATTCTCTTGACTCTCCTTCTATGATACCTAAGTAGCCACTTCTTCTAGTCCTTTATGGTTTCTCCTCACCTCCCCAAACACTGAATTGCTCCAGAAGTCCTCCTATCTTCTCTATTACACTTACTCTCTTGTTGAACCCATTCTTATGGTTTTAAATGCCATCTATAATCTAACAGTTTCCCCACTTTATATCATCAGTTTAGAAAACTCATATATTCAGTCCAAACTCATATCAAATTACCTACTTAGTATATTCTCTTGAGTGTCTAACATGCTTCTCAAAATTAACATGTCTAAAACTGAACATAACCATCTTCCAAAACCTACTTCTTCAGCAGTGTTCCCTATTTCAATTAATTTCTATTCTTCCAACAGAACAGACTAAAACCTAGAGTCATCTTAGACTCCTCTTTCTTTCACATTCCATATCCTATTTGCTATGGACTGAACTGTGACCACCCTCCCCAAATTCATGTTAAAGCCTAACCCTTAGTGTGACTATAATTGGAGACACGACTTTTAGGAGAAAAGTAAGGTTAAATGAGGTCATAAAGGTGTTGTTTTGATCCATTAGAGTTAGTGGCTATATAAGGAAAGATCTCTTTATCTGTCCATGCACATACACCAAGGAAAGGCTATTTGAAGACAGAGCAAGAAGAGCTTGGTTATCTACAAGCCAGGCAGAGAGTCCTCACCAAAACACAATCATGCTGATACCCTGATCTTCAACTTCCAGTCTTGTGCTGTTGAGAAAATCAACTTCTGTTGTTGAAGCCACCCAGTCTATGCTACTTTATTATGGCAGCTTGATCTACCTTCAAAACATATTCCGATTACAACCAGTCTCCCTAAATTCTGTTAGTACCTTAACTCAAGTTACAGTCATCTCTCACTTGAAATAGAGCAATATCCTCCTAACTATATACAGATGTCGATCTCCTTATTGAGATGCAGTCCCTTTCCCCTCTTGAAACTGAGCTGGCCTTTTGGCTTGATTTGACCAATAGAATTTGAAGAAATGATGCTGAGCCAGTTCCAGGCCTAGACCTTAAGGAGGCTTGACACCTTCTACTTCAGCTCTCTTAGAACTTTGAGCCACCACGTGGGGATTCTGATTGCCCATTCCTTCCAGACAACCCACCTGAGGCACCAGACACATGAGTGAAGCTATCTTGGACATACCAGTCACAGCCAAACTCACTCCTGAATGCATCTGCATGATGAACCCAGCAATCCCCACTGTGGAGCAAAGAATCCATCCAGCCAACCCAAAGAATCATGAAAATAATAAATTGTTGTTTTAAAGTTCTTCAGTTTTGGGATAGCTTGTTATGCAACAATACATCATTGATACACTGGTCTCCCACTTACAAGTTTGATTAACTTTCAACTATTTTTCCACATAGCAGGCAGAGTGATTCCATTAAAACATACATCAGGTAATGTCACTGCAATAAGTAAACTCTTCAAGGACTCTCATCTCCCTCAGAGTAAAGGTCACAGTTGTTACAAGGCCCTACGTAATGGGGCCCTCACCACCATTCCATTACCTTTTATTTACTATTTGCTAACTTTGTTTTGTCCTCTTTTCTGCTCAGAAACAGATTAGGCATGGTCCTGCCTCAAGGCCTTAGCACCATCTACTCTGTCTGCTTGGATTATTCTTCCCACAGATTTCTTGCTCCCTTCTTCCTTCATGAAGAAATGTCACCTCATTGAGGCCTTCTGTAGTAGCCCAGATAATGGCCTTCAAAGATGTCCACATCCTTATCCCCAGAACCTGTCAATGTGTTATCTTAATGGCAAAAGCGACTTTGCAAATGTGATTATATTTAAGGATCTTGAGGTGGGAATTATCCTAGATTATCCAGGAGGGCCCAGTATAATCACAAGGGTCCTTATAAGTGCAAGGGGGAGGCAAGAGAGAGAAGGAGATGTCATAATAAAGACAGATTCAAGTGATGAGATTGCTGTCTGGGGTGGAGGTGGAGGTGGAGAGGGCATGATCCAAGGAATGCAAGGAGCCGCTAAAAGCTAGGAAATGTGAGGACACAAATTCTCCCCTAGAACCTCAGGAAACCCAGGTTTACTGACCCTGATTTTAACCCAGTAAATCCCTTTTCCAAAACTGTAACATAACAGATTTGTGTTGCTTTAAGCCAACTGAGTTTGTAATAATTTATTATAGTAGCAATAGAAAACTAGCACACCTTCCTAGCCATCCTATCCAAAATGGCAGCCCATGTCCTTCCTGTCACTTCCTATCTCCCTTCCATGTTTTTTTAAAATCATATATATAACATATTGTACATTTTACTCACCGTCTTTTCCACTGGAAAGCAAACTCCATGTAAATAGGGATTTGTCTGTTTTATTCTTTGTAATATCTCCACTGCCTAGGATAGCATCTGCACATAATGCACACTCAGTACACACTTGTCAAATGAGGCCGGGCACGGTGGCTCACGCCTGTAATCCCAGCACTTTGGGAGGCTGAGGTAGGTGGGTCACCGGAGATCAGGAGCTCAAGACCAGCCTGGCCAACGTGGTGAAACCTCGTCTCTGCTAAAAATACAAAAATTGGTTGGGCATGGTGGTACATGCCTGTATTCCCAGCTACTCAGGAGGCTGAGGCAGGAGAATTGCTTGAACCCAGGAGATGGAGGTTGCAGTGAGCCAAGATTCTACCACTGCACTCCAGCCTGGGCAACAGAGTGAGACTTTGTCTCAAAAAAAAGAAAAGAAAAAAATACATATTTGTTGAATGAATGAATAAATGATATGCAAATATATTATCCCTATCTGTAGCTTACCTTTTTATTATAGTAACTTTGTTCCTTTGGTTGAAAGGAAGTTTTAAAATCTTTAATATAATCAAATGTATTAGTCTTTTAAATTTGTATATTTTTTGACTTGTTTGGTCAATTCTGTCTTATATCAAAATTATGAAAGTATTACCCTGTAGTTTCCTATAAAAGTTTAAAAACTTTTCTTTTTCCACTTAGGTGGTAAAGCCACTCGGAATTGGTACTATATATTGGTAAATGATTGTCTTAGGACCACATATTGAATATTTTATCATTTCTCCACTGATTTGTAACAACACAGTGGTTATATATCCCATTTATACATGGGTCTGTCTCTTGGTTTCCTGTTCTGTTCCAGTGGTCTGTTAGCTTACCCTTCTACTAATAGCACATTGCCCTAATTACTATAACTTTATAATATGGCTCAATCTCTGGAAAGCCACATACCCCTCCCCTCCTCTTTCTACAATATTCTTTTTTTTTTTTTTGAGACAGAGTCTTGCTCTGTCACCAGGCTGGAGTACAGTGATATGGGACTACAGGCATGAGCCACCGTGCCTGGCCTACAATATTCTTATATTTTGCAACTGGCCTTTACTCTTTTGTATTAGTTTTAACAATATCTTACATACCCATATATATAAGATGCTCTTAGCATCACTATTTATAATACCTAAAAATTGGAAATTATTTAAATGTCCACCAATACATTAGTTAAATAAATTAGGAGCCAGGCACAGTGGCTCATGCCTGTAATCACAGCTCTTTGGGAGGTCAAGGTGGTTGGATCATGAGGTCAGGAGTTCAAGACCAGCCTGGCCAAGATGATGAAACCCCATCTCCACTGAAACTACAAAAATTAGCCAGGCACAGTGGCAGGTGCCTGTAATCTCAGCTACTTGGGAGGCTGAGGCAGGAGAATCGCTTGAACTTGGGCAGCAGAGGTCGCAGTGAGTTGAGATCGCACCACTGCACTCCAGCGTGGGTGACAGAATGAGACTCCATCTCAAAAATAAATAAATAAATTAATTAATTAGGTTATACTCAGTGGAATAAGATACTGACTTCAAAAGAATGAGGCAAATTTACATATTTACATTAAAAGGTATTCAGGATATCTCATCAGAAAAAAGGGCAAGTTGCAAAACATTATTTAGAGTAGGAATCTATTCATGAATTTTTTAACATGTAATTTGGGTTACATGTAGAAAAGAATATGGGCAGGAATACACCAAAATGTTAACAGTGGTTATATCTGGGGTTCAGGAATAGAGAGAACATATACTTTCTAAGGTACGTATTCCTATAATGCTTGGATATAACAATAACCAACTATTACTTTTACAATAAAATATAAAGGTTTTAACTTTGGTTGTAAAGACTTGAAGCAAATATATCTCAATGTTAAATATGTGTTTTTCTGATAAAATTATGAGTATAATTTTTATTTATGTTTTCCAAATTGTTTATAATAAATTACATTATAAAGGTGGAAGCATTATTTAGAAAAATATTAACTGTTTTTGAATATTGGGGCATGGTGATTTTTTCCTTCTTCTCTACAGAGCTCAAGTTTTCTATGACAAGTTTATTGCTTATATGCCATTCTGCTTAGCATCCCTTCCTTGAATGAATCACCCCTTCATACTCTCCTGGTAAATTGACCATCAGTATTTCTGGTATGGCTGCAATTTGATGGATCTTCCCATTCCAGGCATAGACTTTGCAAGTGAAGAAGTGATAGAACAAGGAAGAAGAGCATTCACGAAGGAACAGTGGCTTGAGACCCTCATTTGTCTCTTTAGGGCTCCTCAAACTGCTAACCCAGTGGTTCTCAGCAAAAGGTGATTCTCCTCTCAGATGTTTGGCAATATCTGGGGACTTTTTAGCTGTCCTAAAAAACTGAGGAGTGGGAGTAGGATTGCTACTAATATCTAGTGAATAAAAGCCAAGCATACTGCTAAACATTTTACAGTGCACAAGACAACCGCCCACACACAACAAAGAATTTGTCAGTCCCAAATGTCAATAATGTGGCAGCTGAGAAACTAAGAAACCTTGTGCAGGGCTAACTGACCTTGGCTACCAAAAGGAAAGGAAACAGGATCACTGTTTCACAATAGAAGCTGGGAGAAGTACAGCTGGACCACAAGAGATCCCCAAGGGCCCTTTGTTGTGTACCATGTGCAGTGGTGAAAATTATCGGCTGACTATAGCAACCCACTGCAGACAGGACCACTAAAGATTCAATCCCTGCAGAAATAAAGGTGTGTGTTGCCCCATCAGGCAAAGAACTTCAAACAGCTTCAGTGTGAGCCAAAGATAGGCAAAACATAAAATAGGTGGTAGGGGAGGAAAATATCAGTTATGGCCTCAAGACCAGCTGTACAAACAACTCTAGGCTCTGCCTCTATTTCTTTGCCTGCTGCATCTTACATTAACATTTTTTCCCTTTTCTTTACCATGCAATTGTATCTGTGGTATAATGGTGGTTGTTACATTTGTTGTTTGTCCATAATTATGGAGAAAATAATGACCGTGAGCTAGGATAGAAATGAACTAAGAGGATCTTGAACTCAGGGAATAGTGGCCTGTGGGAGAGTTTTATTTCTGTTTCCATTGAGTGATACAAAAATTCATTTCTAAAGAGGAATTTTCCAAGAAATTGAACCTCTCTGGGTGCCTAAGAATAGATATCATAAACTTTGGATTGAACAGAAGACAAAAAGATATCTGCATGTAGATAACTGATAGATACAGAGAATTAAGGACCTCACTGATGACTTTCGTAGAAATTTTTAAATGCTAATGAAACCAGAGTCAGGTAGGAACTGTTAGCCCTTAAAGAAATTAGCAATGAGGAATAGACTTTACTTCATAAATTTGTTTTGTCGTTTTGCGGGGAGCTAACAGCTGCATTTTCAGAATAATCTCTATGTATAAAATCACATGAATAGATTTCAAGAGTTGTACTTAGGTAAACAGCATCTTTCTCTTATCAAAATGACTTTTTCTATTTAGATCAGTTGAAATCCCTTAATAAATCCCTTTTCTGATAAATTAACTAGAAAGGATTGTAAAGTTGCAATGAAAACTCTTAATTGGTATAGAAAGTGTTATGAAGAAGAATTTCAAGGCACAGATTTTCAAGGAAGTGGCTATTGAGCTTAGTTGAATCTGAAGATACTGAGGATTCAATGAAAGTGTTTCCCAGGTAGATTATAGAATATGGAGGCAAAAGAGTTTTTTGTTATTTCCTATGCCAACTATAATGAAGTGCCTGTTGAAGGAAGGTTTTGGGGGGCAAGTAGCATGGTTCCTTAAGTGCTGCCGAACTTTAAAGAAAGATAATGACAGGCTTAAGATAAAAATTGTTGGCTCCGGCATAGCACGGTGACTCACACCTGTAATCTAGCACTTTGGGAGGTAGTGGTGGGCGGATCAGCTGAGGTCAGGAGTTCCAGACCCGCCTGGCCAGCATGGTGAGACCCCGTCTCTACTAAAAATACAAAAAATTGGCCAGGTGTGGTGGCTCATGCCTGTAATTCCAACACTTTGGGCAGCTCAGGTGGGCAGATCACTTGAGGTTTGGAGTTCGAGACCAGCCTGACCAATATGAAGAAACTTCATCTCTACTTAAAAAAAAAAAATACAAAATTAGCCGGGTGTGGTGGCTCATGCCTGTAATTCTAGCTACTCGGGAGGCTGAGGCAGAATTGCTTGAACCCAGGAGATGGAGGTCGTGGTGAGCCGAGATTGCACCTTTGCACTCCAGCCTGGGCTACAAGAGTGAAACTCTGTCTCAAAAAAAAAAAAAAAATGAAAAATATAAAAACTTAGCCTGGCATGGTGGCATGCACCTGTAATCCCAGCTACTCAGGAGGATGATTCAGGAGAATCGCTTGAACTAGGGAGGCGGAGGTTGCAGTAAACCGAGATGGCGCCACTGCACTCCAGACTGGGCAACAAGAGTGAAACTCTGTCTCAAAAAAATTCAAAAATTAAAAAAAAAAAATTGTTGGCTCCAGAAAACCAAGAGCTGTCTTTAACTGCTAAGAAAACGTTTAGGTTACTAGCCTCAGAACTGAAGTAACAAAATCAAACTCAAAATTTGAATCTGTGGACTGTAAAATTGCAGAGTAAGTTGCATTTGCAGCATTATCAGATCTCATGCAAAAATAGTGCAGTGACTGGGGCAGAGTGGAAGACCCTGAGAATTGAAATGAGGAAATAGAGGAGAATTTGGGTGACTTAGACTACTCCAAACTCCACTGAGCATTCCTTGCAAGCTGGAATTTCCCAACCCATACATCTAGTGAGGCTGTTCTTGTTTTACTTGAAGATCTTATCATGACCTTGCCTCAGACACTTACCTTGTAGGAGGTAGCCAAATTGTCTTATGTCCCATTTCTGTCACTAATTTGCCTTTGTATCTACAATTAGCGCCAATTGATTCAGTCACATGAAGGTCAGTTATAAAGTCAAACTCTAAAGAATATGGCTCATACAACAAAGCAATTTTGTTTATTTGTATGGCAAGAACCTGAAGAATATCAATGATAATGCATTCTTAGATTGATAAACTAGGGAAAGGGGAATAATTTAAGATGAAACACCTTTACTGAAAGATGTTCAAGCAGATGGGAGTGATTCTCGTAGTTTATGTATTCAATTTTCTGAAAACAGGACTCAATGGTAGCCACAGCAAAATGTAATAATGTTGCAAGAAATTTCTTTCTACTAAATATAAATATGGGAATGTTATAATGAATTGATCAAATCTGTCTACTCAGCCATCATTAACTATATCCAATAAGAGGACAGTTTTTAGTAGTCTGAAGGTACAAATAGGTGATTCTGCCATCGAAATGGGCTCTTTGGTTTCAATGGGGTTTATGGGATAAGAACTTAAAAAGCAAGGTGGGCATGGTTACTATAATAGACAACAGGGTAGGAGTAATAATCATAATGGTTCTAGATCACCTAGACCCTAGAACCAAACTGCCCACTAAGTTCCTAGCAGATAGAGCCTCACATAAGCCTCCATGGTTGAACAATACTGTCCCTCATCTAATTCTCATTCTGAATAAATGCAGGACTGAGAGCTCTTTGAAGAAAAGCATGGTAAGATACTCTTGAAGAAGACGCCAGCAGTAACATCACTAATACATTCTTTAAATTATCCTCCTAGGCTTCCACTTAGGGATTTGAGTTCATTTACCAGGGTTATTATGGCACAGACTAACTGGGAGTCAGGAAGCTGCTATGGTCAACTGGTGAGTGTGGGAGTTTATTGGGATTAGGTGATGAACAGGGTTGCTGCTTTTTCTTTTTTTAATTCCTCATGGCGCACTCAATGCATCTTTTAGCCCTTTCTATTGTTACTTCCTGAATAAATAAATATATAGTTAGAATACAAGTCCTCTACAACTGGCAGAATTTTCACATTGACCTTCTGATCTGTGAAATATATATAATTGTAGGAAGGACCAAGTGGAAGTCTTTGAAGCTCTTCTTATCAAAAGGCAAAGCCAAAGCAATACTACATTCCTAGAGAAATCTGAGGCTATTACCATCATCAAAGACTTGTAAGAAACAGGAATGACTATTCTTAGCACATCCCTGTTTAACTTCCTTCTTTGGCCAGTGCAAAATGAGTCTTGGACAGTTGGAGTATTAATTAGGCAGTGATTCCAACTGAAAGTGTTCTAGATATAGTCTCTTTTCTCAAGTAAATCAACAGCACAGCCCTAGAATCTGAAATTATGGACGTTGATCTACCTGGTTCATTTTTCTTTCCACAGATATGAGAGGAACATCAGAAGTAGTTTACTTTTACTTCACAGGGATGCCACCGGAACATACTCACTTCTTATGTCAAGGCTGTCAGCTCAACAGCTTTGTGCAAGAATTCAGTCTGCAGAGATTTTGTTCATATTCACTATCCCATAGGACGTTGCTTTGGTCCACTCATCAAGAGAATCATGTTAACTTAAAGTAACATATTGCAATGTCTTCAGGTGTTAAAAGTTCTATCATTCATACAGCAAATCAAGAAATTGTCTAAATATCAACAGTAAGGGCATGAACCAAATCATGATCTACCTATGTGGTGTAATATGAAAAAAAAAGTACCAAGAACTTGAAACACGTGGGCAAATTTTTATATTACTATGCTAAGTGAATAAATTACAAAGTATAATCATACTTAACTTCTTTAGCTATGCACAGAAAATGATATTAAGTATAATCTGCTGGGTGCAGTGGCTCACACCTAATTTCAGCACTTTGCACTTTGGGAGGGTGAGGCAGGAGGCTAGCTTAGTGCAGGAGTTCAAGACCAGCCTGAACAACATAGTGAGACCCTGTATCTACAAATAATTTAAAAAATTAGTGGGGTGGTTGAGCTACTGGGGAGGCTGAGGTGAGAGGATTGCTTGAGCCTGGGGAATTGAGGCTGCAGTGGGCCATGATCACGCCACTGTACTTCAGCATGAGCTACAGAGCAAGACCTTGTCTCAAAAAAAAAACCAAACAAAACAAAACCAGTAAAATCAATGATAAGGATTCAGCAATACATGCACACATATTGCTGAATGGAATCCAAATTCTGTAACCATTTTGCAAAGTAATTTGTATGTATATGTCAAGAGCCTTAAAAAATTCATACATAGATGTTTGCTTTACATTGTGTATATTTTTGCAGTATAATCAGTATGTATTATGTTTGTGATTAGAAAAAAAATCTTTTTAAAATTCATTAAAAAAAATTTTTTTATGGAGACAGGGACTCGTTATATTGCCCAGGCTGGTCTCAAACTCCTGGCCTCAAGTGATTCTCCTACCTTGGCCATCCAAAGTCTTGGGATTACAGGAGTGAGCCACCACACCCAGCCAGAAAAAAATTTTAACTTTAAGTTTTTTTTTCTTCTTCTTTTTTTTTTTTTTTGAGACAGAATTTTGCTCTTGTTGCCCAGGCTGGAGTGCAATGGCACAATCTCGACTCACTGCAACCTTCACCTCCTCGGTTCAAGCGATTCTCCTGTCTCAGCCTCCCAAGTAGCTGAGATTACAGGCATGTGCCACCATGCCCAGCTAATTTTTGTATTTTTAGTAGAGACAGGGTTTCTCCATGTTGCTCAGGCTGGTCTCGAAATCCTGACCTCAGGTGATCCACCTGCCTTGGCCTCCCAAAGTGCTGGGATTACAGATGTGAGCCACTGTGCCCAGCTGACTTTAAGATTTTTAATAAAGGCATGGATACCACCAAAATGTAAAGATTGTTTACATCTATGTATTTTCAATTTTCTGTATACATTTGAATTGTTCCAAATTGTCTGTGGCAGCTTTCCTAATCTATTGAGGAAAACGTTATTTAGAAAAATAACAACAGTGAATATCTTTGGTTAGTGGGATGTGGTAGGTTCCCCTCCTCCTCATTTTCTGGATTTTTTTATTTTTCCAAAAGTGCTTATATTAGAATGTATTATTATATGTTATGATGTTATTATATTAGGTAATATGTTGTTTTGCCATGCTCAATATCATTTCCTTTAGGCACTTGTTCTTCTTTATGCCATATAATCCTAAATCAATCTATTATCTCTCACGGAATTTGACTTTGAAACAGACACACCCTGGGAGGAAAAATGATTGTAGCTGAGTCATTTGCTTGACTTCCCGAGGATAAAATCCCTGAAACTACACTGGTTCCTGTTCTCCCCAAGGGCTAACTGTTCATCATTAATTTTGATGCTGGCTGCTCGTCAGAACCTCAAATAAATTCTTTCTTATTACCTGAGTTAGAGTCCATTTCTATTGCTTGCCACACAAGAACTTAAAATGATTCAGAAATTGTAACCACAAAGTGGACCACAGGGAACTGTAGAAAACACAGAACTGGTCATGAGGAAAAGATGAAAGCAAAGGGTCCTGTTTTACATTCCAAGATGAGAAGATAGCAGCCCATGGTACACAATGACAAAATGTCATTTCCTGTGACCATCTAAGCCCATGTGCCCTCTACAAGTGAAGTTCAATCACTTTGTAAAACATTTTGTCATTATCTGTTGAAGTTAAACCCGTGTGTATCTCATTACCTAGCAGTTTCACTCTTGGTACATTTTCACACCAAGAGTCTTATAAAAGAACATTCACAGCAGCAGTACTTGGAGTAGCCAGAGACTAAAGAGAACTGAAATTTCCATTAACAATTTAAATGTTTTTGTTTCTGTTTGTGAAATGGTTGCAAAAATTCTAAACAAAAACAATAGCAAAGCAAATATAGCTTTGCCTAAAAGGATAATGAGCGCCTATAAATTCCTGTTTATTTCTGTAGTGAAAGCTTGGTTTAATATTTGCTATGCTAAATATCAAGACTTACTATAAAGTTAAAGTAATTTAAACTGTGTAGTATATAGACATATAATTTATGACAAGTCTTGATTTATGCATTTGTCTTTTCAAAAGAGAGTGTCAGCAGGCGCAGTAGCTAACACCGGTAATCCCAGCACTTTGAGAGCCAAGATGGGTAGAATGCTTGAGCTCAGGAGTTCAAGATCAGCTTGGGCAACATGGGAAAATCTTGTCTCTACAAAAAATACAAAAATTAACTGGGTGTGGTGACTCGGGCCTATAGTTCCAGCTCCTGGGGGTCTGAGGTGGCAGGATGGCTTGAGCCCGGGAGGTTGAGGCTACATTGAGCCAAGATTGTGCCACTGCACTCCAGCCTGGATGATGGAAATAAAACTGTCTCAAAAAGAAAAAGTGTCCTTTAATTTTTCTTTCTTTCTTTTTTCTTTGGATGTCGTTTTTTGGGTTTGGGTATCAAGGCAATGCTGGTTTCATAAAACAAATTGGGGAGTGATTCTTCTTTCCATATTTTATTTCTCTGGATGAATTTTTATATAAAACTAACATTATTTCTTCCTGAAATGTTGTTGGAATTTAACACCAAAATAGCCCATGAGGGGTGTGTGTGTGTGTGTGTGTGTGTGTGTGTGTGTATGTGTGTGTATTCCTATAAACTGAACTGTTTTTCCTTTAAACATGAACTTCTTTTTCTTTAGTAAAAGTTTTCAGTTTATTTTTTTTTTTATTTTTGTTTTACTTATTTATTTATTTTGAGAAAGGGTCTCACTCTGTTGGCCAGGCAAGGGATCCACCAGCCTCGGCCTCCCAAAATGCTGGGATTACAGGCATGAGCCACTGTACTCAGTCTAGTACTGTCTTTTTATATTTCATTTGTTGGATCAAATTTTCTTTCTTATTTTTCATTGGTTGCATCAAATTTTCTTCTGTTGGTTTAAGAGTTATCCTTTTGGTATTTTTTTTTCTTATGATGATTGTCCTTTTCTTAACCCAACTGAACTGATTTCTTAGGCTTATCCATATCTGTATCTTTTGCTCAGACAAGTACTTTAGCTTCTCACATTTCTTATAGATAGAACTTTGGTTGTGAGGTTTTAAAAAATGTTTTTCAAAAATGTTTGCCCTTCCTTTTTATCAAATTATCAATTCATTCTCTATATTTTCTATCTGTTGTAGCATCTCCTTGAGTTTTTCTCAACTGACTGCTTCTCCAGTAATTTTTTTTTTTTTTTTTTTTTTTTTTTTGAGTTGGAGTCTCACTCTGTCGCCCAGGCTGGAGTGCAGTGGCACAATCTTGGCTCACTGCAACCTCAACCTCACGGGTTCAAGTGATTCTCCTGCCTCAGCCTCCTGAGTAGCAGGGATTACAGGCACCCACCACCACGTCTGGCTAACTTTTGTATTTTTCAGTAGAGACAGGGTTTCACCATGTTGGCCAGGCTGGTCTTGAACTCCTGACCTTGTGATCCGCCCGCCTTGGCCTCCCAAAGTGCTGGGATTTCAGGCATAAGCCACCGCACCTGGCCTCCTGTAATATTTTTTAAACAGCTTTTTGTGTGACAAACCTGTTGTATGCCTGAGAATATCTTTAATATTATTATTACACACATTTAAATGAGAGTTTGGCTGAATATAAAATTCTATGCACAAAATGCTTCTTCAGCAGTTCTATTACTTCATTATTTTCCTGTGTCTAACATTCCGATAAAATATGTGTCAATCTAATTCTTGTTTCTTTGAAAAACAAGCTTTTAAATGCTGTCTTTGTCTTAGCTATTTTTACATTTCATTGTATTATATCTAGGTATAGGTTTTTCCTTATCTCTCCTTGTTAGCCTTCTCTGAGTCCTTCAAATCTAGAGTCTTCCATCTTTAATTTCACAGAATTTACCACCATTAGCTTCAAATATTTTATCCCCTTAGTTTGTTTCTTTTCTCTTATTTTCCAGATGTTGGCACTTCTACACTTCATTTCACTTACCTTTATCCTCTTCTCCCTTCTATTTATCTTGCTTACTAATTCCTGCTTTAGCTCTATCTATCTGCTATTTATTTCACAGAACCAGAATATCTGTTTAAATCCTAGCTTCTTCCCCTTGGACAATTTACTTAACGTCTTTGTGCCTCAATTTTTTTTTTTTTTTTTTTTGAGACGGAGTTTTTTGCTCTTGTTGCCCAGACTGGAGTGCAATGGTACAATCTCAACTCACTGCAACCTCTGCCTCCCGGGTTCAAGCAATTCTCCTGTCTCAGCCTCCCGAGTAGCTGGGTTTACAGACATGCACCACCACGCCCAGCTAATTTTTTGTATTTTTAGTAGAGACAAGGTTTCTCCATGTTGGTCAGGCTGGTCTTGAACTCCCAACTTAAGGTGATCCGCCGGCCTCAGCCTCCCAAAATGCTGCGATTACAGGCATGATCCACCTTACCTGGTACCTCAGTTCTCTCATCTGAAAAGTAGAAATAATAATAGTACCTACCTTGGAGGATTGTTGTGGAAGCTAAATGTATTGGTACTGTATATGAAGTGCACATAGAGCATTACCTGGTACTTAGTAAATAATATGTAAATGCTAGTTAGTATTATTTATTGTGCTCTTTATTATATTGTTCACATCTATTATTTCTACTTGTTCTTTCTTTGATCTTTTGTACCAGCTTCATATTACTAATATCTCCTGTGAGGATATTGATTGCTTCTTTTTAATTTAGAGACTCTCTATACCAATAATTCTGCTTTCAAAATTCAGGTAGTGTATGCAATTCAGTTTTGTTGTTTTTCCAGTTAACTATATATAGCTATATATATTAGGGAAGGGTCAAAGCCCAGGGCCTAGTTTGTATTTCTCTTGGTGACTGTAAAGTAATAGAAGAAATGAGGTTTTCAGGGCAGAGAGCCACAGGGATCAGGAAGGGGCTGATTTTAGCCCTGCTTCTTGCTACTACACAGGCAAACTCCTTTGAACAGGGATTTTCTCTTCAAGTCATAGACTCTGCTGCACTGGGGAAAGACTCTTCTTAGAGTGTAATGCACAAGTCTTGGTGGTTGGAGAAGGAGAGGGTGCAGGTGTGAGTGCTTGAGAAAGTCTGATCAGCTAGCATCTGCTTTCATCAGTACCTCTCTTCACCTCTACAGGGCTTCAGTCTGCCCTGGTATTATCCTGAGTACCAGCTGGCCCAGCAATTGCTTCCGTGATGGTCTTCCAAGGGCAATGTCAGAGAGAAGCAGGGTTAGAATTTAAAAGACTATCCTTTTCCTTCTGTTTGGCCCTTCACCCCAAGCCATTCTCCTCACCAGGCTAAGGCCTTCTCCACTGGCCATCCCCTTCCTCACATGAGATAATGAATCCTTTAGTCTATACTGAGGTTTTTCACAATTTTTATGTTGAGTCATCAAATCCTTGCTTTGCTCTCATTTCTGACTTGGTGAGATGGAGCCAGCAGTCTGCGCTAGTTACATTTTTGTCAGGAGACAGAAATTTTCTAAGCCTTCTTCTCTTCTCAAAGTTTCAAAGATAAACTTGATTGCCAAACATTGTGTTTTGGATGAACGATACCTGGAAAGATATAGTCATTTAGAAGATCAGTTTGTCTCTTAGAAGAGTACCGTGTATTTATACTCTTTGAAAGAGGGCTTCATAGAAAGACCAAGCACCCCTACCAACCCCCTAAATGCAGGAGATGTCTTTTTTCTTTTTTGTTGTTTTTCTCTTTAAAGCATAGTCCTTGCACATAACTTGGTAACTGTATATTGACTTGATTTTGATCTATATTTAACTCTGTCATGAGATACTTTGAAAAGCACTGACAAAACTATCTGTAATGGAAAGTCTCTGCCATTCTTAACTTTAAATTGATGAAAGAGTCTAAGTGTAAGTTCTGATGAAGGGTGTGTGCAAGTGTAGAACAAATTCCTTCCATGATTAGTCAAGCTACCTGACTTCAAACGAGTTTTATTTTTGTCTCTATTACTGTTAAACTGCATGGTCTTTTTCTGCTGGGCTCAGAGCAGGTTTGATCAACATGTTTGGCCAGGGTAAGTCAATAAATCCCTAAATAAATCAACTTGTTTGGGCAAAACAAATGACTCTATTATGACATGAACCAAGCAGAAACTTCCCCTGCAACTTTTCTATGGATATTACATGTTTCATGTCCAAAGGTTCCACCCGCTACTGCATGGAACAAAGCTGTTGGACCTGCCTCAGAGCACACTGGAGTTTACACAAGTTTAGGAGTCTGTGTCATACTGTTGCTTTGACTCAGAATTGAATGATGGACAGATTAATGTTACCTGGAGAACATCCGATCTTAATCTCAAATCTGCCTCTGGTTTTGGTGAGACCGTTGAGAGCTCTGAGAAAGAAAACAGACATGCTCTCTTATCTGGCATGTGAGATCAATGAAATACCTTTAATTTTTAACAGCACTCTTTTGAAAGTGCCTAAATAAGCCTGTGAAAGTATGAGTTTCTGCCATACTTTGTGCTGCTTTCAAGTCTACTGAAAATGTAGTTTCTCATCCCTGGTATTTCACAATGAGTTTTCTTGGTTCTCAGTGATTAACAGGTACCTGTATAACAAGAAAATCTATGGCTCTTACGGTTTACACAGTCCCAGACATTCCGTATTCAAATATAGATATCTGAAATGGTCACTAGCAGCCAAAGTATGTCCTTGTATTGGAGTAGGACATGTTTAGAGGCGGCACTGTGGAGCAAAATGTGGAGCGAAATAGCATAGCTTCAGGAGTTAAATGAGCCTGTTTTTGAGCACTGATGCTGCCAGCAAGTTAAAGCTTATGCTTTCAAGCATATAATTTTATCTCTCTGAGCCTCATCTGTGTAATGATGCTAATCAAGTGAGATGATGTATGGAAAGTGTCTGATACATAAAGATGCTTAAATGATAGTTGCAATGAACCATTAAAGTTACATTTACTTAATAAACATTTATTTTAATGTGTTCTGATTTCCAGTAAAGAATGGAATACAAAATTTTCTCTCTCCTTTGAACATACACATATCAATATATAGAAAATTTATGTTACAGATATGCATATTGAGTTAATATACATAAATATATCACATACCTCCCAGATAATTCTGAAAGTTAGAAATTGGAAATGCAATGCAAAGGCATTCCACTTCTTTTTGCCAGGATTTAAATCATTCTAGATCCTTTAAATAACCATAGTATCAACTGAATGTAAATTGAAGTATTATATAGCTACAGATTCCTGATTTATTACATTTACTCCTTCTAGAATGCAATAAAATGTTGTGCCATTCTTATTTTATGACTTTCATTCATGCCCTTAGGTTCAGCATTTTTTATTACAAACTTTAAGGATTGCATATAATAAATTGTTTTATACCTGTTTTAATGATATTTACATAAGAAATAATACTTTTAATATATTAATAAAATTATAATAATATCATGCCCAAACTTGATAAAGATAGTGCCAAAAAGAAGGAACTTTATAATAATGTCACTGCAAAAATAAGATTATGCTTAATGAAACCCAGTAATGCGTTCAACAAATAATTCATAAATGTCAGGTAGTATTATTATAGAAACATAAGAATAGAGCAATATTGAGAATTCTCTAAATGTAGTTTACCATATTTGTATGTAAAAACCATATGATGTTATAGTGGCTTCCTTATGTGTGCATGTGGTGAAGTTGAACCAAGTTCCACTGAATTCCCTTCCCTTAGCTATAGAATAAGTTAGCTGAAATGAGGTAAATATTCTCAACTATGAACAAGTTTTTGTAGCTACAAGCAATAACAAGTGCTTCAACTGACAGCAGAAATAAAGTGTTATCAATTTTAAGGCATATTCTGATTTTAGAGGTTTCAAAATGTCCAAAAGATGTGTGCCTAATAATCAGTAGAATACAGACATACCTTGGAGATATTGTGGGTTCAGCTCCAGACCACCATGATAAGCTAATATAGTAATAACGCAAGTCACACACAGCTTTTGATTTTTCAGTACATAATAAAGTTATGTTTATACTGTGCTATAGTCTATGAAGTGTGCAATAGCGTTGTGTCTAAAGAAACAATGTATATGCCTTAATTAAAATATTTTATTGCTAAAAATGCTAATAATCATCTGAGCCTTTAGTGAGTCATAATCTCTTTTCTGGTAGAGAGTCTTGCCTCAATACTGATGGCTGCTGATGGCTACTAATCAGGGTCGTGGTGGCTGAAGGTTGGAGCAGCTGTAGCAATTTTTAAAAATAAGATAACAGTGAAATTTGCCACATTAATTGACACTTCCTTTCATAAAAGATTTCTCTGAAGTATGAGCTGCTGTTTGATAACATTTTACCCACAGTAGAACTTCTTTCAAGTTGGAGTTGAAAAGTTGAAGTCAGTTCTCTCAAACCTGGCTGGTACTTTATAAACTAAGTTTATATCATATTCTAAATCCTTTGTTGTCATTTCAGCAGTGTTCCCAGCATCTTCACCAGGAGTAAATTCTATCTTAAAAATCAACTTTCTTTGCCCATCTGTAAGAAGCAACGCCTCATCCTTTCAAGTTTGATCGTAAGATTGCTACTTCCAATTCTAGTTCTCTTGCTATTTTCATCACATCTCCAGTTACTTCCTTCACTGAAGTCTTGAACTTCTCAAAGTCATCCATGAAGGCTAGAATCAACTTCTTCCAAACTCCTGTAAATATTCGTATTTTGACCTCCTTCCATGAATCACAAATGTTCTTGATTACATTTAGAATGGTGAATTAATTCCAGAAGATTTTCATTGTACTTTATCAAGATCCATCAGAGGAATCACCAACTATGGCAGCTATAACCTTATGAAATGTACTTCTCAAGTAGTAAGACTTGAAAGTCAAAATTACTTCCTAATCCTTGGGCTGCAAAATGGATGTTGTGTTAGCAGACATGAAAACATTAATGTCTTTGTACATCTCCATCATTGTTTGGTTAACCATGTACATTTCAATGATCAGTAATATTTTGAAAGGAAGGTTTTTTTTCTAGACAGTAGGTCTCCACAGTGGGCTTAAAACATTCAGTAAACCATGCAGTAAACAGATGTGCTGTCATCCAGACTTTCTTGTTCCATTGATAGAGCACAGACAGAATAGATTTAACATTTCTTAATTAAGGGTCCTAGAATTTTGGAATGATCAATGAGCATTGGCTTCAACTTAAAGTCACCAGCTGCATTAACCTCTAACAAGAAAGTCAGCCTGTTCTTTAAAGTTTTGAATTGAAGCATGGACCTTTCTCTAGCTGTGAAAGTCCTAGATGGTGTCTCTTGCAAGAGAAGGCTGTTTTATTACATTGAAAATCTGTTGTTTTCTGTAGACACCTTCATCAATTATCTTAGCTAGATCTTCTGAATAACTTGTGGCAGCATCTATAGCAGCACTTGCAGCTTCACTTTTTACTTTTTATTTTTTTATTTTCTTTGAGATGAGGTTTCACTCTTTTTGCCCAGACTGGAGTGCAATGGCACGATATTGGCTCACTGCAATATCTGCCTACCAGGTTCAAGCAATTCTCCTGCCTCAGCCTCCTGAGTAGCTGGGATTACAGGCATGCACTACCACGCCCAGCTAATTTTTTTGTATTTTCAGTAGAGACAGGGTTTCTCCATGTTGGTCAAGCTGGTCTCAAACTCCTGACCACCCACCTCGGCTTCCTAAAGTGCTGGAATTACAGGTGTGAACCACCATGCCCAACCCTCCTACTTTTATGTTATGAAAATTGCTTTTTTCCTTAAACTTAATGAGCCAACCTCTGCTAGCTTCAGACTTTCCTTGTGCAGCTTCCTCACCTCTCTCAGCCTTCCTAGAATTGAAGAGAGTTAGGGCCTCACTCTGGATTATGATTTGACTTAAGGGAATGCTATGGCTGCTTTGATCTTCGATCTAGACCACTAAAACTTTCTTAGTATCACCAATGAAGCTATTTCAATTTCTTAGCATTCATGTGTTCACTGGAGTAGCACTTAATTTCCTTCAAGAGCTTTTCCTTGCATTTGTAATATGACTATTTGGTACAACAGCCTACTTTTCTGCCTATCTCAGCTTTTTATATACCTCCCTCCCTAAGCTTAATCATTTCTAGCTTTTGATTTAAATGAGAAGTGTGCAAATCTTCTGTTCACTTGGACACATAGAGGCTATTGTAGGTTAGATCTCAGGGGACAGGAAAGCCTGAAGGGATAGAGAGAGATGGGGGCATAGCTGATCAGTGGAGCATTCAGAACACATTTGTTAATTAAATTTGCCATCTTACATGAGTACAATTTGTGATGCCCCAAAATAGTTACAATAGTAACATCAAAGATCACTGATAACAGATCACCATAACAGATATAATAATAATGAAAAAGTTTGAAATATTGTAAGAATTACCAAAATGTGACACAGAAACACTAAGTGAGCATATGCTGTTAGAAAATTGTCAGCAATACACTTGCTTGATGCAAGGTTGCCACAAATCTTCAATTTGTAAAATATGCTGTATTGTGAGGTGCAATAAAATGAGTTATGCCAGTATTGCCTATGACATCTTAAATTGTCAAGGAAAATAAGGGATTATTAATTATAATTAATATTTGTAACAATACTAAAACATTGTAACAAAAAAAATCCAAAGTCACAAGAGAAATAAGTTAAAACAGTTATTTTAAAACTCTAACAAAGGTTTATTATCTTACTATAAAAAGAACAGACTGAATGCCCTTGTTAAAAGGAATAGAGTGGCAAGCTGGATGAAGAAGGAAGACCCAGTGGTATGCTGTCTTCAAGAGACTCATCTCACAATGACACCCATAGGCTCAAAGTAAAGGGGTGGAGAGAAATCTACCAAGCAAACAGAAAACAGAAAAAAGCAGGGGTTGCAATCCTAATTTCAGACAAAACAGACTTCAAACCAACAAAGATCAAAAAAGATAAAGAAGAGCATTATATAATGGTAAAGGGTCCAATTCAACAGGAAGACCTAACTATCCTAAATATATATGCACCCAACACAGGCACACCCAGATTCAAGAGCAAGTTCTTAGAGACTACAAAGAGACTTGAATTCCCACACAGTAACAGTGGGAGGCTTCAACAGCCCACTGATCATATTAGACAGATCATCAAGGCAGATATTAACAGAGATATTCAGGACCTGAAGCCAACATCCAACCAAATGGACCTAATAGACAGCTACAGAGCTCTCCACCCCAAAACAGAATATACAGAGTATTCTCACTTTAAATGGGAACTAAACAATAAGAACACATGGATGCTAAGAGGGGAACAACAGACACAAGGGCCTACTTGAGGGTGGAGGCTGGGAGGAGGGAAGGGATGAAAAAAATATGTTGGATACTATGCTTACTACCCAGATGATGAAGTTATCTGTACACCAAACCTTGTGAAATGCAGTTTACCTATATAATAAACCTGCACATGGACCTCTGAAAGTAAAATAAAAGTTAAAAGAAAAATGGGCAAAAATATAACCAGACAGATCTCTGGAAAAGAGACATAAATAAATAATAAATCAATGACAGTGCCCTCTTAATTATAGAAATGCAAATTAAAACAAAATACTATGTATACTTATTAGATAGGCAAAAAAATGTAAAGTTTGATAACACCCAGTGCTGTTAAGAGGAAGGGAAAATACACATTCCTACATTATTGGTAAAGATATAAATGACATGTCGTTTTTGGGACAAACTATCATAATGTATTAACTTTTAAAAATGTGTTTTTGGCTTTATAGAAATGAATTGATGCCTGTTATTTGTAAAGTTCTCTGAAATGGAGCATTTGAACTCAGATTTATCAACCATGTGCCTTATGTAATGAGACCAATCTCGATATAAATGCTGAGCCTGGCCAGGGGTGGTGTCTCATGCCTATAATCCCAGCGCTTTGGGAAGCTGAGGCAGGTGTATCATGAGGTCAGGAGATTGAGACCATGCTGACTAACAAGGCAAAACCCCATCTCTACTAAAAATACAAAAAATTAGCCGGGTGTGGTAGCACACACCTGTAGTCCCAGCTACTCAGGAGGCTGAGGCAGGAGAATCGCTTAAATATGGGAGGCAGAGGTTGCAGTGAGCCGAGATTGTGGCATTGCACTCCAGCACGGGTGACAGAGCAAGACTCTGCAAAAAAAAAAAAAAAAAGGAAAGAAGAGAAAAAAAGGCTGAGCCTTAGGATTTGATATAAATAAGGAAAAAAAAACGGTGGCATATAGATAGGACTAAATCTATTTACTTTAGTGTTTTCTTTGAAGTACAACTGTAACTCCATGTAAGTACTTATATACATGATTCTGCCAGTCAAAAGAAAAATGCAAGTAAATGCTGCTTGGAGATGTAGAAACATCGTAGAGTCTAGAGCCAGGGCCAACCCATGAGCATATCTCATGTCTAGTGCTTATTTGGTATGGGACTTGGGTAAGACATTTTCATTAAGATTTGGAAGCCAGACCTGGTGGCTCATGCCTGCAATCCCAGCACTTTGGGAGGCCAAGTCAGGAGGATCGTTTGAGCCCAGGAGTTTGAGACCAAGCTGGGCAACATGACAAAACCTCATCCCTACAAAAAAATACAAAAATTAGCCAGGCATGGTGGCGCACACCTGTAGTCTCAGCTACGTGTGAGGCTAAGGTGGGAGGAACATGTGAGCCCAGGAGGAGGAAGTTGCAGTGAGTTGAGATCATGCCACCGCACTCCAGCCTGGGCAACAGAGTGACAGTCTGTCTCAAAAAAATTTTTTTGGAAGTAAGTAGAGCAACATCTACTTCACAGAACTGTGGTAAGGACCAAATAAGATAGCATATAAAGCTTCTATGGTGTTACCTGACACATAGTATATAGTCAAAAATACTAACTACTACTATTGTATTTTTAGCCTACCATCTTGGTTATTTACCCATTTAAAAATGCTGTCTTGTGCTTTATTTAATAGATTCTGGGGGAAAGGAGACCATTTGAATTGAGTAGTTAGTTTGTAATGCCTCTGCTATGATCTGAATGTTTGTATTTCTCCAAAATTCCTAAGTTGAAACCTAATCTCTATGCAATAGTATTAAGAGGTGGAGTCTTTGAGATGTGACTAAGATAATGAATTATTATTATCATTATATATAAAAATATAATGATAATTATTGCCCTTATAAAAGAAGCTTAATGGAGCCCTTTTGCCTATTGGCAATCTCCCAAACACAAATGTAGTGTCAACCATGGGACTGCTATGAATAGATGTTACTAGAGTTCCAGTGATAGATTCCACATCAGCAAACTGACGTTCTTTAGGATTAGCTGCTCCTTTTGTCAATTTGGCTTCTACAAGAAAGTTCAATCATTATGAAATGCAAGATATTTTTGCACGTGGCTGTCCTGACCTACGGTCATCATAAAACAAGAGAAAGACCTGGAACAGTACCTGTGTATTGACTGAATATATGAAGTAAGAACTTTATAGCAAGAACTAAAACAAAAACAACAAACAGCAAATGGATGTTTACAACAGGAGAGACTATCTTAGTCCATTCAGACTGCTATAACAAAATATCTTGGGCTGGGTAATTTATGAACAACAGAAGACTATTGCTCACAGTTCTGGAGGCTGATATCTTCAAGATCAAGATGCCTGCAGATGTGGTGTCTGGTGAGGGCCTGTTTCTCATTGATGATGCCTTCTGTATGTCCTCACATGGCAGAAAGGCAAAAGGGCTCCATTAAGCCTCTTTTATAAGGGCAATAATTATCATTATATTCCAGCCAGTCCTTGCTTTGTATGGTAATGCAGGACCCTAAAAATGACTGTGCAAGCTGAAACCAGACAAAGCATTCTTAATAACCAAAAGGAAAAGTTACAGTTTTTTTGAGACAGGTTCTCACTGTGTCATCCAGGCTGGAGTACAGTGGTGCGATCTCAGCTGACTGCAACCTCCACCTCCTAGGTTCAAGTGATTCTTGTGCCTTAGTCTCCTGAGTAGCTGGGATTACAGGCATGCACCACCACAGCCTAGCAAATGTTCTGCATTTTTAATAGAGATGGGATTTCCCTATATTGGCCAGGCTGGTCTCGAACTCCTGGCCTCAAGTGATCCTCCTGCCTCAGCCTTCCAAAGTGCTGGGATTACAGACACAAGCCACTACACCCAGCCAGAAAAGTTACAATTGTTCCGTGATAATTACAGTGTTTATCAAAATATTAAAAACTCTCTAATGTCAGATATAAATGCATAGCAAAATGGAAGAATAGTATAACTCATATTTAGCATGTTATAATTTAAAAATTAGAAATATGGAAAAATAAAGTATTGTATTTCTTTATTAAAAATATTGAGTAGGCCATGTGCGATGGCTCACACCTGTAATCCCAGCACTTTGGGAGGCAAGGCAGGCAGATCACTTGAGGTCAAGAGTTCGAGACCAGCCTGGCCAACATAGTGAAACCCCATCTCTACTAAAAATACAAAAAATTAGCCAAGCACGGTGACATATGCCTATAATCCCAGCTACTCGGGAGGCTAAGGCAGGGGAATTGCTTGAACCCATGAGGCAGAGGTTGCAGTGATTATACCACTGCACTCCAGCCTGGGCAACAGAGAGAGACTCTATCTCAAAAAAAAAGAAGAGAAAAAGAAAAAATCGAGTGCTTGGAACACTTCTTGCCTTCTTATTGTGTAACTTTTCACATGAAATAGTATGTTGCTACACCTTGGCAAATTGGCAAATTGTCATATTCCTTTCTAAGTTTGGATCAGCTTCAACATTTTATCTTCTGAACTTTCAACATGTTAGATTATGTCTGAGAGTCCCTTAGGGTCTTGCTCTGTTGCTCAGGCTGGAGTGCAGTAGCATGATGATCTGAGTTCACTGCAGCCTTTTAACTCCTAGGCTCAAGCAATCCTCCTACCTCAACCTCCTGAGTAGCTGAGACTATAGGTGCATACCACTATCCCCAGCTAATGTTTAAATTGTTTTGTAGAAATGGAGTCTTGCTATATTGCCCAAGCTGGTTTCTAACTCCTGGCCTCAAGTAATCTTCCCTCCTCAGCCTCCCAAAGCACTGGGGTTACAGGAGTGAGCCACCACACTGGCCTTTGAGAGTTCCTTTAGTGTGGCGTGGTTTTTTTAAGCGGTGTCATATCCTCTAGGACATCATCCTTTTGGTTACAATTGCTTTCTTCATTTATGGCTATGGCAGCATTTCTCAAGTCTCTCAAATGGTGCTAAAGTCAACATTCCCATGGTTAGTTTTTTCTTCTGTAGCTCCATTTATATGTAATTTGAATTTCACTTCCAATGTTATCACTTTTCTTTCTTTGTAGCATTTTTTTTTCTTCCCCCCTACCCTCAGAGTCTATCTCTTCAGAAAACTTTGTTGCACTTTTATCTTTGGCTGTGTCCTCCTTCAATTATCCAATTTTGTGAACTATCACGTGGGTCTGTCGTTGTAAGACAGGAGACAACATGACTACATGCTTTGTTGTCTGAGTGTGAACTGAATAGAAGATGCACAGTAACCGATATGAACAGCCTCTGATAGACTTTGAAAAAAAGTGATGTATTTGATCATGATTATGCTGTACATCTGTTATTTACTTAGTGATCTGAGGATTGACGAACTAGCAGCAAAGTGTGCATTTTAAGCAATTACTCACAGTTAATATATTTATAGTAACTGAAATTTAAACCAGATTGTTGAAGAACTGATGTTATTTAACTAAGCTAATAAATGGAATTTGTGCGTATTGGAACTGTCCAAAAGGAGGACTGCCTATAGTTTGAGTAAATGGTCTTAATTATTACTCATGAATAAACAACCTCATGGTTGTAGAGAAATATGTAATATAGATATGTTTATATTGTAAGATATATAAATACAAAGTAAATATTAGAATAATATTATGAGGAAATTGACATGATTTGGGCCTTCTGGAGCTTACATTTTATCAGAGGATATGGGTAAATAAGTAGCCAGTCACAACACACAACGTGAAAAGCCTACATTAGGAAAAATATTGAAAGCTATGAAGGTGTACAATAGGAACACTTAACTCTCTTTGTAATGAGCTGAGAAAAAAATTCCCTGGGGGAAGTAACAATCCTATCTTGGACGTGGAGGAAACCAAAAGAAGACCCCAGAGGTCAGAGTATTTCAGGCAGATGTAAGGACCCAGAGGTGGGAGGGAACTTGGTGATTTCACAGAACAGAAAGAAATGTCTTATGTTCCAGGCAGAGAGAAGGGAGGAGGGAATGGTGAAAGATGGGAAAGCTATAAAGTCAGTATCTAGGTGGGAGGATCACAGTGATAGTACTTCTGTGAAAATAGGAAATAATCAACTGCTTGAGAATGAATAGAGGTACCTTATATGTGACAAATTTATTTCCCTTACCAAGGTCAGGACACACATTTTTTCTCCAAAACGTTTATGCTAACACACCATAGTGAACATACTAGCAGTTATCCCAGTGGGACTTTACTTATTCTATCCATGATAGGAAGTGACTCATACCAATTAACTTACGTAAAATTAAAAAATGTTATTATTTGCACAAAACTTGTGGGGTTTTCCCCAAAAATATTAGAGCTGGAAAGAAACTCTTTGTTCTTGGACAAAAATCTTACAGATAAATTTGGCCTTGAGGAAATCACCTAAATGTTCTGGTCATTTTGAAACAAAGATGGTTGTTCTTTTCCAACCTCATAGTCATACATAATAAGAGTATTCTCATGATTTAAATTCCTTGGATGAAACAAGGAATTATTTTCTTAACATTTATATCATGGTTATAACCACTAGCTGTTGATAATGACTACATTTTTTAAAAATTTCCTTTCCTTCTTTAGTCTTTATTAAAATTAAGATTAATAGTAAAGTGATAAAATATTAATAAAGGAATAAAAATTCATAAACATAAAAAATAAAGATCAGGAAAGAAGATGGTAGCAGATACAAGATTTCAACAGATTTTCAGAATCTGCACAGGGAAGTAAGTATAACTGATTTAGCATGGTAGAGGAAGACACTACTTATCACGTGTACAGAGGAGGTAGTGAACCAAGCTGAGAGCTTGTTGATGGCATTCTGCAAAATCACAGAGAGGGTTAAGACTTCAGGGCAAAGTGAAGGTCAGGTGTAGGGCTAAAAATAGAAAGATGGGTTGAAAGTGTGTATGAAAGACCTCTCAGTTTCCTCCTTTTTCCTACCCCTCAACATACCTACAACCATACAGAATTCCTAGGAGGGACATACAAGGTTTATTCTCTGAGAAATATTAATAGAAACAAATCAAGTCACTCGGATGCCAGTTAGAGTTGATAGTAGAAATGCAGTAATGACACACTGAATTTCATTCTAGCCAGATTAGATGACAGTTTAGAATCATGCTGAATTTAATTTAAAGACCATAATTCCAATAAATATATATGCCTACTATGTACCCAGAAAAAATAAAAATTAAAATCTTAATGGAAACATCTCTAGGGTTTCCCATTAAATAAGATACTGACTAAAAGACTAAGCTATATATACCATATCATATTAAGAAAGTATGTCTCAATTCCTATTTTGAGTGTTTCTTTTTTAAAGTAATGAGTGGGTGTTGACTTTTGTCAAAGGCTTTTTCAGCATTGACAGATGTAATCATGAGTTTTTTCCTTGGATTTATTAATGTGATATATGGTTGTGAGACAATTTTATATGCCAATTTGAGCGGGCCACTAGGTGCCCAGAAATTTGGTTAAATGTGATTCTGGATGTGTCTGCAAAAGTGTTCCATAAAATATTAGCATTTTAATTGGTAGGCTAAGTAAAGCTGATGGCCCTCTTCAGTGTGGGTGGGTGTCATCTAATCCGTTGAGAGCCTAAACAAAACAAAATGGATGAGAAAGGGAGAATTCACTCTCTCTGCCTGACTGCTTGAGCTGGAACATTGGACCCAGGCCTTCAAATTTGGACTAAAACTTACACCATGGAGTCTCTTGGTTCTCAAACCTTCAGACTTAGTCTGGAACTATACCACTGGCTTTCCTCAGTCCCAGCTTGCAGATGGCAGATTATGGGACTTCTGAGCCTCCACAGTCATGGGAGCCAATAACCTATGAGAAGTCTCTTTATATATACCGTTATGCATCACTTAATGCTGGGAATATGTTCTGAGAAATGCGTTGTTAGGCAATTTTGCCACTGTGCAAACATCATAGAGCATGCATACACCAACATAGATGGTATAGCCTGCTATGCATCTAGGCTATATGGCATAACCTATTACTCCTAGGCCACAAAGCTGTACAACATGTTATCGTACTGAATACTGTAGGCAACTGTAACACAATGGTAAATATTTGTATATCTAAACATACCTAAATATAGAAAATGTATGGAAAAAATGTTGTTTATAATCTTGTAAGACCAATGTCATATGCAATCCTCTGTTGACAGAAACATTATATGGCACATGAATTTATGTATATATATGTGTGTATGTATATATGTATATATGTGTATATATATATGTTTGTGTGTATATATGTATATGTATATACACATGTATATATACACTCATATATATAATTGGTTCTGCTTCTCTAGAAAACCCTAATGGGCAAGAGTATTAATGGAGTTTCTAATATTGAACCAACTTTTAAGTCCCCAAATAAATCCCACTTCGCAATGGTGTACTATTTTCTTAGTGTGGTTTTAGATTCTCTTTGCTAATAATTAAATTTTTTTTCATTGATATTCATAAGTGATATAGATATATGTAGGGGTCTTTTTTACTTTGTACTGTTTTTGTCTGATTTAGGTACTAATATTATTCCTGCTTCATAAAAACAGTTTGAAAATTTTCTTTCATTTTTCATGCTTTAAAATAATTTATAAGCTGTTAGGACTTTCTGGTCTTTGAAAACTTGGTAGAATTTGCGTGTGAAACCATCTGGGCCTAGTGTCTTTTTGTGGGGTCATTTCTTAATAACTGTCTTCATTTCTTCTATGGAAATAGGTTAAATTTTGTCAATCTAATAGAGCTAATTATGGTAATACATATTTCGGTAAGAAATCATGCACTTCATCCAGATTTTCCAATGTATTTGTCTAGAGGTTACCAAAGTAGTCTCTTCTGACTTTTAAATTTTCTTTTGTTTGAAAAGTTATTTTTCCCTTTTCACTTCTTACTCTACATATTATACTTTCTTTGTTTTTGATCTATTCAGTTAGTAGTTTGTCTATTTTATTTTTCCCCCTCCAAAAACCCAAGATTTTGACTTGTTAGAGCTACTGTTTTTCTATACTTTATTTCATTATTCTCTGCCTTTATCATTACTATTTTCTTTTGCTTTAAACTGTTCTTTCAGTTGTTTAAACTATAAAGTCAATTCATTATGTTTGTCCTTTCACTTTTAGTGAAAGGGTATTTAGTGCAATGAATTCTTCTCTAAGTACTGTTTTAAATACATCCCATAGATTCTTATGTGTAGTTTTTATTAACTATTATTTGTTTAAAATAACGTATTTCAGCTTGTATTTCTTATTTCAGCCAAGAGTTGTTTAGTAAGAAGTTGTTTTTTTGTTTTTTGTTTTTTATATTTCCAGGTCGACATTATCTGATGTAGGTATTGCTAGCCCTGCTCCCTCTTTATTTCCATTTGCCTGGTATATGGTTTTTTCATCCTTTTATGCTCACAAAAAGACTTCGGAATGTTTTTGTTTTAGGTGTGTCTGCTATCTACTATATAGCTGGGGTTTAGTTTTGTGAGACAAACTGAGAATCTTTTTGTCTTAATAGGAGAATTAAGCCTATTCAAATTCATTGCTATGACTGACATGTTCGGTATTAATCATAACATTTTATTATATTTTGTTATATTTCCTGTGTTTCTCTATGAGATTTGTATTCTTTACTATTTTATTTATAATTTTCTAGAAAAGTTTATATTTTTATTTTAGTGGTTGCCTTTGTGTTTATATCATTTTCAGTGGTCTTGGTCCCCTGTTTGTTAATTAACCCTTTGTTGTCTGGTTTATCAGGGTTGGTTTTTTTTTTTCCAGTATCTCTTAACATCCCTATTACTCCTCAAATAATAAGCTTTTTCTACTGTCCTTTCTCTCTCTTCTTATACTGCCCACTTTTAAGATGCATTCTTTCTACTTTATCATAAAATATAACATTTGTATGTTAATGTTTTATCCTCATCTCCACCTTTGTTTTAGATTATGTGTATAGTCATAGATTATTAAATGCTTAGCATCAGTTCTTTTACTCAAGTTTCCCCTGCCATTACTGGTTGGAAGAAAGTACATTCTCTAATAAATTCCTCAAAAAGGACTTACTGATACAAAATTCTCTACATTTTTGTATACTGAGGCTGTTTCTCTAGTCTTCATATTGAGGGACAACTTCGCTGAATAAAGTTCTTAATTCACAATTTCTTTGAGTGAATGCCTTAAAAAATTGTTTGTCAGTTGTTGTTTGACTTTGTATTGTTTTTTTGAAGTCTGATGCTAGTCTAATTTTCGACTTTGCATATTTGATCTTGTTACCTGGAGATTTTAAGGACTCTATCTTTGGACCTATTAATTTTACTATTATATGTCATAGAGTTACCTCTATGACATATAATAGTAAAATTGCACTGAGTACTCATTCTGAGTGCATTTTCTCATGTACCTAGTGAGCTCTTTCAATGCATAGATTCAGCTTTCTATTTCTGGAAAGGTTTTTGGATTATAGTTTTAAATATTAGTTCTGCTTCATTATGTTGTTTGCTTTTTCAGGAACTTTAATAATACAAATTTATTACTTGTTGTCTATCTTAAAGTTTCAGTTCCCAACTTTCTCTTTGATCCTTTTTAAAGAAAAATTTGCCTTCTGCAAAACTGCACACAAAAAATAATAGACTTATGTGAAAAAAATAGGATTAAGACAAGTTGCTGAAAACTAATGCAACTTTATAAATTAGGACATTAACAAATGTACTTAGATAACAATTATAATGAAAATATCACAATTTAAACGACACCTTGACTTTCTAAAAATAAAGACATTTTAACTTGAGGCAAAAAAGTGAAGCTAGGGATATTTTATGAAATGGCTGGCTTATACTCTTCAAAAATGTCAGAGTCATAGAAGACAAAGGAAGGCTAAGGAACTCATTCAGATTAAAGGGGACAAAAAATACACAGCCAAGAAAGGTAAAAAGAGCTCTCATGCCACAAAAAGACATGGATGAAACTTAAATACACATTGCATAGGCCAGTCTAAAAAGGCTCTATGGGAGAGAAAGATGAAGTGGAGTACAGGGTATTTTCAAGGAGTGAAATCGTTCTGTAATAGTGGATGCTTGTCCTTATACCTTTGTCAAAACCCACTGAATATATAACACAAAGAGTGAATTGTAATGTAAACTCTGGACTTTAATAGACAGCAATGTGTCAATATTGGCTCGTCAATTATAACAAATGTGCCACACCAATGCCAGATGTTAATAATAGGACAAACTATGGAGAGAAGACAGGAGGGAGGTATTTGGGAACTCTGTACTTTCTACTCTATTAATTTAAAAAAAAAAAAAACCTAACAGCTAAATGGAACATGTGATCCTGGACCAGGAAAAACATTTTTTCTTTGCTATAAAGGACATTATTGGGACAAACTGTTAAATTTAAATAAGGGCTATAGATTAAATAATAATATTATATCAAAATATATACAATTATTAGTGTATGTTTCCTGATTTTGGTCATTATACTGTAGTTACATAAGAGAATGTTCTGGTTTTTAGGAAATACACAACTAAGAATTATGCATTAATGGGGTCTTATGTACGTAACTCATCCAAATAACTCAGAAAAGAAACCAATATAGACAGATAAAGATAAAGCAATTGTGCTAACATGTTAACATTTAGGGGATCTAGGTGAAGAATATATTAGACCTTTTTGTATTGGTTATTGAAACTTTTCTGTCAGCCTGTAATTATTTCATAAGAAGTCAAAAAATTAAAACAGTTTAATAGAAGGGAATATAAGGAATGCTTGCTGTTACTGAGTTATGAAGACAAGGTAAAAATGCGCAAAAGTCAGGGAAACAATGCAGTAAGCAGTTGCAAGATAGACCATGTGGTGAGGACTCAGCCCAGAGGAAGCATGTGGGGTAAACATGCATGGCTGACTCATCTGTGTTGGTGGACTTTGCATTCAGCTGCTATTATACAGTGGCACACAATGTTAATCTGTATGGAGAAAGCTCAAATATGAAGCAGTGCCACTTCTGTTTTCATGGATAACATGTCCTCGTTTATCAATTGCATATGGGCTAATTAGCCTTGCAGAAACAGATATGTAGCATTGAGACTGTATTTGTATTCCTGCTTTACAAATCCCAAACTAAAGCTTAGGGAGGATGAGAAACTTCACCCAAGCCATATTGTTGCTAAGCAGCCAAAGTGGTGGTGGAAGAGATGACAATGTTCACCATAGACTCATGCTTGCTTGCATAGTATGGAGCTATTGCTGAAAAAGGGCTCACTCTCCAGAAACTGCATAAGCCAGGCTCCTTTGCATCTCAGGGAAGCCCTGTGACTAAGTTCTGTCTAATAGCATATGGAGAAGTAATGCACACCTTGGCTAGAACTGGCCCACAAAAATGCCTCACGATTTCCCATGTGTTCTCTCTCTTGTAATCCACTAGCTGAATGGAGAGAACACCAAGGACCTAGAGGAGGGTCGAAGCCACAGTGTCCTAGGGGTAGGAGTCCTTGAATGACCATATGGAAAGTCACCTAACCAGGAACATTAGACTCTGATATGAGCAAGAAACAAGATTTCTTGTTCTATAGCCTCCAAAAATTTTGAGTTTTGTTTTTTGTTTTTTGTTTGAGGTGGAGTATTACTCTGTTGCCTAGGCTGAAGTGCAATGGTGCCATCTTGGCTCACTGCAACCTCTGCCTTCTGGGTTTAAGCAATTCTTCTCCTGCCCCAGCCTCCCGAGATGCTGGGATTACAGGCTCCCACCACCACACTTGGCTAATTTTTGTATTTTCAGTAGAGACAAGGTTTCACCATGTTGGCCAGGCTAGTCTCGAACTCCTGACCTCAGGTGATTCACCAACCCCAGATTCCCAAAGTGCTGGGATTACCGGTGTGAGCCACCACACCCAGCCTGAGATTTATTTTCAATAGCAGCTAACATTAAAAAATACACTGATGCTGGTCCTTGAAGCTGTGTCAGACTAACTCAAAGAGCCATACTTTCAGCTGCAATCTATACTGTCTCCAACAATAAAAGACCAAAGTAAAAATATATGAAGAAAAAAATGTGTCTGATTCACTGTGACAATAAGAATATACAGAAGCAGGTTTAACATTTTACTTAATCGTATGCTCCCCAGAAGCCTGAATGTCTGTGTGTCTGCACAATGCATGTGTGCCATTCTGTATATCCTGGAAGTGGGAACTCCAAGTCCTTCAGCTTACCTAAGAAACAGTGACTTTGTCCAAGATCCTCCTGCTCACTTTTGATCCTATGGTCACAGGCTCAAGGCTAACTCCTAGACTCCAGTTGCACAGCATCAGCCCTGAATATCTTGAGCAGGAACTCACTAGGAAAGATTCTCTGAGAACCTCAAGTTGTCCCTCCCATGTCACTCAACAACCCCACCCAGCAACCATCTAGGTAATAATTGGTTGGCAATTCTTATATAATCACATTTCTTAAGCCACTCTCCTGAGCCAGTCTCTGCAAACCTGCCCTTTCAGATGCCGTAACATGGATTGTTCCATTAAAAAAATGAGCCTGTTCAATGTATTTTACCCAGTAAACTGTGGTTAAGAGGTTTTCCTTTTGTAGATGCCTTGAATAATTGAAAACTACATCATCTCAAAGTACCATAAAATCCAAATCTTCATAATGACAATTACTATAACATTTTTGGCAAATCAAACTTCTCTATAGTTTTCTTGTTCATAAAGCTGCATTAGCTCTTTAGTAAGCAAGACACATGCATCCCTATTCTCCAGTGAAATAATAATAACACTTATCTCATAAGGCTCAGCACAAAAATAAAATAATGGCAATAATTGTTAACAGTTATTGAGTGTTCTCAATAATAACACTTCAAGAATTAGAAGCCACAAAGAGTGGTGGGAAAGGTCTCAACCATGAGTCAAATCTTCTGCAATCTAATCTCTATTTTACTTTAAATAGCAATGTGACCTTGGGCAAATCACTTAAGCTTCAAATTCCACAACTGTAAAACGAGAATATATAAGCTGCCTTTAATATAAGGTTGTTATGGAAGATCAAATGAGAGATTCTGGTTAAGTTCTAAAGCATACCATTTTGGTCTGGGGCCTACACAAAGGTAATCTTTTGATTGTTGTGCCTTTTGTTGTTCATGGCACATTACAGATTAGAAAATATTGGAATAAACAAATAAAATAATGTCTGAACAGTTTTGAAAGTTGACAACTTCCATGTTCTAACTTTTAAAATGCCTGATTTTTATTTTGCTATGACAGCATAGCATAGTCAGGACCAGCTACATAATTTGCAGAACCCAGTGCAAAATGGAAATACAGAGCCCCATGTTCAAAAAACATTCATAAGTTTAAGATGGCAGCAGCAGCAAAGTATTAAGCTAAGTGCAGAGTACTTCTAAGTATAGAGCCCTGTATGACTGCACAGGTCACATGCCTGTGGATCTGACCCTGAGCATAGGTAAGAAAACAGGTTTTGGGGCTAAATTACTTGGTTTCAAATCCCCAGTCTCCCACTTATTAGCTCTGCAAGTGACTTAACCACTCTCTGCCTCAGTTTCCACATCTGCTAAAGGAGGGTAATTAGAGTACCCATCTCAAAAGATTAGTGTGAGGTTGAAAAATTATTTTCGTAAAATACTTAAAGTTGGCACATGGAGATCACTCAATAACTGTAGCAATTATTGCCATTTTATTTATTTTTGTACTGAACCTTATGAAATGAGTGTTATTATTATTGCACTGGAGAATAGGGATACATGTGTCTTGCTTGCTAATATGCTCCAGGGCCTAGTACAGAAGTTGGTGCTTTGATTGTATTGAACCACTGAAAATTTGAGATTGATCTGCAATAGCAACACACATTGCTTTAATACACTGGTACTGGTACTTGAATCTTTGTCAGATGGACTCAAAAGTGCGTTCCTTAGTCTCATATACTATCCCCTTTCCAGCATTAAAAATCTAAAGTGGAAGGTCATGGAAAAAAAGTATATCAGTATCACTTGGGTGAAAAGATTATATATAGCAAAGAGTTTCACATTTAATTTAACTATACTCTCCCTGGAAGACTTAAACTGTGTGTATACGTGCATGTCTGCCTTTCTCTGTTTCCTGGGACTAGGAGCTCTAGATACCAGGAAAAGAAAAAGTGGCTTCACTCAAGACACTCCTGTACACAGTAAACATCTCCCCGAACCTCAATTCTGTTAAGTCAATGAATAAATAAGTAAATGAATCATCATTTTACTCATGAGGAAAATAAGGTTTAGAAGAGTTTAATAACTTGCTTTAATTAACATAACTAATAAGTGGTCAAGCCAAGATTTCTTAAATTTGTAATCCTTTTACTCTTTTACTGCTTTCCAAACATATTCTCTCCCATCAGTTGCCTCTTCCACAGGCAGAGTCTTTGTTGAACTGTAGCAAAAGTATAATTCAGGGCATGGAGGTAAGTCCAATTTCTAGCATTTTTCTTCCCCGCCCCACCTCATTTAGCTCCATCTGGCTATCATCAGATATGGAACTTAGACATTCATTTTGGAACATGGTTCAAAAAAAATTTAAAAACACCATGTATTGCTTGCTTGCTCTGGTTTGGGGAACTCAGTTGTTGGAGTAAGCCAATCTGACTGTCTGATGCAAATACTTAATGGTTTTTAAAGTAATCACTTTAAGAATGAATAAAATCATGGTTTTGGAAAGAGGTGACACAGTGTGCACAAGTCACCATCCCAGTGGAATTTTCCACAAGGAAAAGATCTGTTTACACTTTCTTTATGTAATACATGTTATGGAAACTTCTCTGACCCTGCAACAGAGATGGCAGTTCTCACAGCTTTAGTCATCATGTTATCATTCTAACATAACAACAGCTACACCATATTTAGAGAACTGGAATTCTGCTGTGATGTGTCTCACTAGTTTTATAAGCAGAGAAAATATGCAAACACATGGTATGATAAAGTTTGACAGTATAATACAATTTGTTGGCCAGGCTTAGTGACTTAAACTTGTAATCCCAACACTTTGGGAGGCCAAAGTGGGAGGATCTCTTGACCCCAGTAGTTTGAGATGACCCTGGGCAGCATAATGAGATCCCATTTATATTATTGTAAAAAATAAAAAATGTATAAAATAAAATAATAAAATTTGTCCTAAATTTATTCCTGTGTAGGATTACTTAAACTGGAAATAAAAATGAATTAGGAATGCAGTTTGTGCAAGAAAGATGACATAGAATTGTAACCAGTGGGTCTATATTCAAAGGAAAGGCCTTGACCTTACATCAGTATCTGAAATATTGGTATATCCACTGCTTTTCTGGCATGAAAAGAAAGTCAATAGTAAACTGTTGAGAGTTGTCACCCATGCCCCCCTTCCTACTTGCCTTAACTTGCAAGAGATTGAAGAGCAGAATTCAGGACAATGTTAACACTACTTAAAAATCCAACATCTTGGCCTGTCACATTGGCTTGCACCTGAAATCCCAGGACTTTGGGAGGCCTAGGTGGACAGATCGCATGAGCCCAGGAGTTTGAGACCAATCTGCCTAACATGATGAAAGTCTGTCTCCACCAAAAACAAAAAATACAAAAATTAGGCAGTCACAGTGGTGTGCACCTGTAGGAGGCTGAGGCAGGAGAATCGCTTGAACCTGGGAGGTGGAGGTTACAGTGAACTGTGATCTGCCATTGCACTCCAGCCTGGGTGACAGAGCAAGACACTGTCTCAAAAAAAAAAAAAAAAAAAAAAAAAATCCAGCATCTTGTTCAAGGAGAGGTGACTTGAGAATATACAGGTGGAAAAAGTCAGATACATGTTTTGTCATCTAATATAAGCAAGTTTCTCCTTAGAACCTCATTGGAAATCCCCAAGATGTTAAATCACATTCATGATTTTATTATGAAACCCTACTATCACCTACTGAGGGCTATTTGGGGAACCAAATTTGGCAAAGCTCCAACAACACTAACAAACATTTGCAAAATTCTTTCATGTTTCTTTTGTCATTATAATTATTTATTGCGGTAAGACACACATAATACAAATTTTTTTGAAAAAAAAGTTTTAACTTTTTATTTTATTGTTTTATTTTTATTTTTATTTATTTATTATTAAATATATTTTTTGAGACAGAGTCTCACTGTTGCTCAGGCTGGAGTGCAGTGGCACAATCTTAGCTCACTGCAATCTCTGCCGTCCAGGTTCAAGCGATTCTCCTGCCTCAGCCTCCCAAGTAGCTGGGATTATAGGCACCGACCACCACACCTGGCTAATTTTTGTGTTTTTAGTAGAGACAAGGTTTCACCATCTTGGCCAGGCTTATCTTGAACTCCTGACCTCATGATCCACCCACCTCGGCCTCCCAAAGTGCTGGGATTACAGGCATGAGCCAACGCACCCAGCCAATTTTTTTGAGACCGAGTCTCGCTCTGTCACTAGCCTCCCGGCTTCAAGCAATTCTCCCTACCTTGGCCACCCGAGTAGCTGAGATTACAGGATTCTGCCTCATGCCTGGCTAATTTTTGTGTTTTTAGTAGAGACAGGGTTTCACTATGTTGGCCAGGCTGGTCTTGAACTCCCGACCTCAGGTGATCCACCTGCCTCGGCCTCCCAAAGTGCTGGGATTAGAGGCATGAGCCACCATGCCCAGCCTGTTTTAACTATTTTTAAGTGTAGAGTTCAGTGGTGTTAAGTATATTCACATTGTTGTATAATCTATCTCTGGAACTTTTTTATAATCTTTAAACAATTCCACATTTTCCCCTCTCCCCAGTCCCTGGCAATCACCATTCTGCTGTCTGTCTGTAGAAATTTGACTATTCTATCATATATCTATATAGATATATAGATATATAAACATATATATATATATATAAACATATATATATATATTAGAGACGATCTTTTGCCATGTTGTCCAGACCGGTCTTGAACTCCTGGGCTCAAGCAATCCATCTACCTTGGCCTTCCAAAGTGCTGGGATTACAGGGGTGAGCTACCATGCCTGGCCTCTCTATCTCATATAAGTGGAATTATGCAGCATTTATCCTTTGTGGCTGTCTTATTTCACTTAGTAGCATGTGACAAGATTTCCTTCCTTTGTAAGGCTGAATAATATTCTCTGGTATGTATATACCACATTTGGTTTACCCATTCATCCAGTGACAGACACTTTGGGTTGCTGTGCCGGCCATCCCAGTTACTTGGGAGGCTGAGGCAAAAGAATCGCTTGAAACTGGGAGGTGGAGGTTGCAATAAGCCGAGATTGTACCACTGCACTCCAGCCTGGGCAACAGAGCAAGGCTCCATCTCAAAAAAAAAAAACAAAACCGTGAGCCAATTAAACCTCTTTTCTTTATAAATTACCCAGTCTCAGGTATTTTTTTTTTTTTTTTTTTTTTTTTTTTTTTTTTTTTAGCTGTAAGTTTATTCAATGCAAAATAATCCTCTCCAATTTTACTGAGGTGGCTGACCACGTCCACGACCAAATCCGCCTCTAAACTGGAATTCGGTTGCTGACCCAGCCCCCGCCTCGGCTTTCTTGTCGGCACCAGGTGGCACAGCACTCCGTCTGTAGGTATCTCTGTCAGCTTCCCCTCTTGTGAGGCTTGCAGGTCGCTCACCTTCCAGACCTTTAGGCCGAGGCCTGCCTGTCTCTGGACGGCTGCGGCGTAGGGTGGCAGGCACGATCTCTGGGGGCAGATGGAGGTAATCCCGGAGATACTGGATACCCTCATTGGTAAGGTACCAGTAGAAATGTCTCCAGGGAAACTGTTCCTTCACATAGCCTCGGGACTTGAGAGACTGCATGGCCTTCATGACATGAAGGTTGGGCACGTTCTTGTCTGCCAGCTCTGGGTGCTTAGGCATATGGACATCCTTCTTGGCCACCATGACTCCCTCCTTAAAAAGGAGCTCATAAATGGCAATCTGGTTCTTCTTAGGCATCAACATCTCCGCAGCTGTAGGGTCCGGGGCTGGGACTCCAGTCTCAGGTATTTCTTCTTTTTTTTTTAATTATTATTATTATTATTATTGTTTTTTAAATTGCATTTTAGGTTTTGGGGTACATGTGAAAAACATGCAAGGTTGTTGCATAGGTGCATACGTGCCAGTGTGATTTGCTGCCTTCCTCCCCTTCACCTATATCTGGCATTTCTCCCCATGTTATCTCTCCCCAACTCTCCACCCCCTGCTGTCCCCAACACTCCCCCCCAACAGACCCCAGTGTATAGTGCTCCCCTCCCTGTGTCCATGTGTTCCCATTGTTCAATACCCATCTATGAGTGAGAACATGCGATGTTTGATTTTCTGCTCTTGTGTCAGTTTGCTGAGAATGATGGTTTCCAGATTCATCCATGTCCCTACAAAGGACGCGAACTCATCGTTTTTGATGGCTGCATAATATTCCACGGTGTATATGTGCCACATTTTTCCTGTCGAGTCTATCATCGATGGGCATTTGGGTTGGTTCCAGGTCTTTGCTATTGTAAACTGTGCTGCAATGAACATTCGTGTGCATGTGTCCTTATAGTAGAACGATTTATAATCCTTGGGATATATACCCAGTAATGGGATTGCTGGGTCAAATGGAATTTCTATTTCTAGGTCCTTGAGGAATCGCCACACTGTCTTCCACAATGGTTGAACTAATTTACCCTCCCACCAACAGTGTAAAACTGTTCCTATTTCTCCACATCCACTCCAGCCTCTGTTGTCTCCAGATTTTTTAATGATCGCCATTCTAACTGACGTGAGATGGTATCCGATGGATTAAAGACTTAAACATAAGACCTAACACCATAAAAACCCTAGAAGGAAACCTAGGCAAAACCATTCAGGACATAGGCGTAGGCAAGGACTTTATGACCAAAACACCAAAAGCATTGGCAACAAAAGCCAAAATAGACAAATGGGACCTAATCAAACTCCACAGCTTCTGCACGGCGAAACAGTCAAAAGAGTGAATCAGCAACCAACAGAATGGGAAAAAATTTTTGCAGCCTACCCATCTGACAAAGGGCTGATATCCAGAATTTACAACAAACTAAAACAGATTTACAAGAAAAAAACAAACAAGCCCATTCAAAAATGGGCGAAGGATATGAACAGATACTTTACAAAAGAAGACATACATGAGGCCAACAAGCATATGAAAAAATGCTCATCATCACTGGTCATTAGAGAATGCAAATCAGTCTCAGGTATTTCTTAATAGCAATGTGAGAACGGACTAATACACTCTTCTTTCCATTTCCATTACCATTACCCAAGATCAGGAATAAATGAACATATAGTTAGTACCTGTGATATCCAGTTAAGAGCTGAAAAGACAGCAATGGGGTTCCTCTCCACAAGGAATTTAAGGTCAATAAAAGGAATGGAACATACTATAGCAATAGCCCGATAAGTGGTCTCTACTTCTTACATCTCTTGCTACTCTGCTTATGCTAGTAGTTTCACTATCCTGAAATACACCTTTGATCACATTACCCATCCAATTGTCTCTATAGTGCTTCTATGTTGGTAATAGAGAGTCTAAACTCCTCAGGTTAGCTTTGAAGTCACTGGTCCAGGAAAATTCCCATGTTATTTGAAGCTCCTTGGTATTGCCCACAACTCAGGTTGTCCCTTTTCCATCTAAACTAATTGTATCACTGTTCATTAAACATACCCTGTACTTCTACCCCTTGAAAATATACCTTTCCCCTACAAATGGCTTTCCCATTCATTTTTCATATTCAAGTCCTTTCTGCCTTATAAAATCCTGTTCAAATTCAACCTTATTCAGATAATCTTTTCTCTACCTCATAGGTGAGTCTCATTTATTTATTCAACAATAAATGTTAATTGAGTCTTTACCGGTTGCAAAGGAGCTAAGGACTATATTCAGTGCTAAAGATGCATTCCCTTTTCGGAACTTTTATTATCTTCTTTATCTATAGCATTCCTTTAACAATAATTGTCTGCTTCCTTATAGCATCAGTTTTATTGTTTTAAGAGAGAAATTGAGTCTTTTTTTATTGGATCCTGTACCTTACATGTAATAAATTCTTGAATTATTATTGACTTGATGTGAAATAGAAATTCTGGTCCTGTTTAATCTTGTCCTCCGCCAGCAAATGTCTGTAAACTCATGAAGAGCCTAATGAAGAGACTGAAAATTCCCCAAAATTAAAGAATGTTACTTGTTTTGATAATTCGAGGAAAAGCATTTGTAATGTCTATGGAAATAACTGATATCTGCTCTTTTCCCAAAGTGAAAAAATCCATTCTTTAGCATGAAAAAGTCTACCCTTTGCCAGGTGCGGTGGCTCACGCCTGTAATCCCAGCACTTTAGGAGGCTGAGGTGGGTGGATTACAAGGTCAGGAGATCAAGAACATCTTGGCCAACATGGTGAAACCCCATCTCTACTAAAAATAAAAAAATTAGCCAGGCATGGTGGTGCACACCTGTAGTCCCAGCTACTCTGGAGGCTGAGGCAGTAGAATCGCTTGAACCCAGGACGCGGAGGTTGCAGTGAGCCAAGATCATGTGACTGCACTCTAGCCTGGGCAACCAGAGCAAAACTCCATCTCAAAAAAATAAAAGTCTATCCTTGTCTTCACAGTGGCCAGCTTCAAGTGCTTAGAACACTGGATTTTACCACCTACTATCATTATTTCATGTTGCCTTGTGGCTTGTGAGCCCTGTATTCTAAAAGTCATGTTTAAAAATAGTGTGGTTTATTTATTTTCATAGTTTACTTATTTGCTTAGAAGATGAGTATACTATAAAACTTTTAAAGTGTAAGTAGACATGTGTGGTGGGTCTGTAAATTTCATTCACACTACAACTCACATGGACAAAGAAAATGCTTAATTTTCTCTATAACTGATTTGGTGTTCTTCACCAGCCTCTATTGCCTGGGTAATGTGACATAAACCTTAAGTTTTCGCCTAGTGTCGTTAACGGATACAATAACTTAAACCGTAAATTTTCATTTCTATAGATAAAAATAATCAATGTTAGATTTCCTCTCTATTTTTTCCTTGCTTCTCTCCAAGACAAAAAAAAATGTATGCTGGCTGTGGCCTTGTGGCCACAAAGGAAAAGCTTCCTCAGAAACGACAATGTCCTTGTACTCTTTCCTCTGACCTCCACAATGACAATCACATCCTCCTGGGTACATCTTGTCTTTGCAGCATCCTGGGGTCTGCAGTCAGAGTAATTTGTAGCTGTGGATCTCTCAGCCGGGTCAGAGGCTAAAAGAGCTCCCTGAATAATTTGGCCTTACTAATATTGAAGATTCTTCTGCATTGCCTTACTAATATTGAAGATTCTTCTGCATTTTTACTCTGTCTTCCTTTATATTCTGGCCAGGGTGGCCACTTCTCAGCTGTGACTGCTTTTTACATATTAGCCCCCTGTTGCAGGACCACTAGCTCTCAACTTAACTGCTTGCCACGTCCTCTCTTAGGGGCTTGTAAGAACGTCTCAGTTTTTCCCAAGGCATCCAGAAACAAAGAGTAGCTAAAGAAAGTTTAAAAACTGCCTTTTATCTGTCTCCAAACTCATCCACCAATTTTAATCTGCTGTGGCCTTGATCAGGTAGGTGGAAAAAGGGATGTCAGAACCCACTATCTCCCTACTTCTTTTTTTCTTTTTTTACGCAATACCCAAGACCAAAAGGCCACTTCTACTTTCCCCTTCCTAAGACTCTATGATGCCTTTTCCTCAGCCCTTGATCTAGATATGCTAAGGGGGAGATGAAGGAATTTGAAAAATCCTCTGTTTGACAAAGCCTGTCCTGCAAGATTATTGCCTTTGTGTAAAATATCATCTTAAATGTCACAAGCTGAATATTAACTCTTTGTTTTCTTTTTGCATTCCTCTGTAACAGTTCTAATTGCCATTCCCTGACATCCTACATATCATGTCTTGAGCTGACTAAGGAGAAGGTCACAAAGGCAGAAAAGTAAGAGAAAAAAAGCATATTAATATGTTCCAAGCTATTATTCCTATTAATGGTGGTATTAATATTGTAAGTTAAAATAGTGTAAGTAATATTGTAAATATTTTATTGTAATAAAATACTGGTAAGATAGAGTTCTTAACTCTGGAGTGGATGATATAAATGGCAGAAAACATTTTATTGACTAATCTGCGCATATTGCAGGATCCCACGTGAGGGAATGCAACCTGGCTATATTCCATTCTGGAAAGTTAAGAGATAAAATGGTGAATTTTGACAGTCCCACTGGTGTTATCCTAGATCGGTTATTTTTAATAGTCCAAAATATGGCTATCTATTATAAAGAATAAATAAAGCCAAAAAGGTCAAAATAAGATACTACAGAACTTAGTAAAAAAAAATTAATTTACTATGTGTAATTCATTTTTACTTTCTTGTAAGTTGGTTTTCATTTTGTGGATGATCTGAGTCAAGCCAGTGCCCTTTTCCTGATTATGCCTTTCTCCCCATCCAGGCTATTAGTTGTCCATGACCTTCTATCTCTGGGTTATGGTTTCTAACTCTGGAATACTGAAAGTAAGACAAAGCCAAGTCTATGGTTTTAGTGAGACACAAAGGAAAACTAGCTTGTATAGTAGAGAAAGGGAGTAGGGAAGATGTCTGCCAACATTTCAAAATTAGATACAACTATGTAATATTGTTTCCTTAATTTTTCAAAATAGATACCAACTATTTAATATTGGTCCATTAATTTATCCATTCATTATTCAACAAACATTTTTAAACATCTGTCATTTTACTAAGCACAGTGCTAGGTCTTAGGCAAACATGGATAAATAAAAAGCAAAGAACCGGGACGGGCGCGGTGGCTCACGCCTGTAATCCCAGCACTTTGGGAGGCCGAGGCGGGTGGATCACGAGGTCATGAGATCGAGACCATCCCGGTCAACATGGTAAAACCCCGTCTCTACTAAAAATACAAAAAATTACCTGGGCATGGTGGCGCGTGCCTGTAATCCCAGCTACTCAGGAGGCTGAGGCGGGAGAATTGCCTGAACCCAGGAGGCGGAGGTTGCGGTGAGCCGAGATCGCGCCATTGCTCTCCAGCCTGGGTAACAAGAGCGAAACTCCGTCTCAAAAAAAAAAAGCAAAGAACCTCAGTTTAGTGGGAAAGGCCAATTTATAAACTAAATTTATGAATCAAATAACTAATATTAAAACAAATACATTACTAATATTAAGATTATTCTATTGATATGCATGATGGATACACAGAGATGGGGATCTTAAAGAGCTCTTTTATTATTATGATAAATAATCCAAGTCAGAAGTAATGAGGACTTAGACTAGAGCACTGAAACTAATAAATATTGGAGATAATTTATTTCTGGGAACTTTCTGAAGTAGAAACTGGAGTGAGATGCAGACCAGCAGGACAGCTGCCTAGGTCCTCAATCTACAGCCTTGTTAAAACATCATTGGAGCTGGGCACGGTGGCTCATGCCTGTAATCCCAGCACTTTGGGAGGCCGAGGTGGGCAGATCACGAGGTCAGACCATCCTGACTAACACGATGAAACCCCATCTCTACTAAAAACACAAAAAATTAGCCAGGCGTGGTGGCACGCGCCAGTAGTCCCAGCTACTCCAGAGGCTGAGGCAGGAGAATTGCTTGAACCCGGGAGGAGGAGGTTGCAGTGAGCTGAAATCGTGCCACTGCACTCCAGCCTGGGTGACAGAGTGAGACTCCGCCTAAAAAAGAAAAATGGAAAAAATTAGAACTGTTGTGTCAATTACACCAAGTTTCTACAAGCAGTTTTTTCCATAACTGGCAAAATATAAACTAGTATTGCTCTCATCAAAGGAGATAGCTTCCTAGACAAAAAAAAATTGTAAAGCATTTCTTGTTTGTACCAGCCTAGGCCTAACTCTATTATCTCTGCAATAAACACATGCCAAATTTACAGCATACCTTGGGGGCTGGATGCTAGTTCCCAGACCACTCACCTGATGACCATATTAACTTGGCAGTTGTAATTACAATTAGAAGTTGTAGAACCAAATAATGCATGAAGTAATTCTGTTTATTAGGTATGAGAGAGTTGTGTTTTCATATCCCTCTCAAGATGTTATCTGCTTTCTAAAAATTGTTTATAAGATGAACATGATACTTTCTTTATATCCACACTAAACAAATATTGAATAATACTTAAACAGTATCAATTGAATGAACAGCAGATTATGAGATTGTTAGGACCCTCACATATCCTAACCTAGCCCTAGGAAAAACCAACACCTTGGAGCCTAAGCATATGAAAGCAAGGAAAAGAAGGAAGACTTAAAATGACAGTTTTGCCTTGGCTGTATAGACTTTAAAACCACTGATGAAGAATGTAATATCCCAACCTAGCCTAACTGCTAGTTCATGCTATCTTAATAACATATTACATGTTCTACACTTTCAGTGTTGAAATGTACTTTAATTATTTTCAAATATGTGAAGTCATTGCTCTTAAGATACCTGCAAGGGCTCACAATCTGTTTAAATGCAACAGCTCCATGGCAGGGATTCTTTACCACATTAGGATCATGGACTTCTTTGATAATTGGTGAATGTTATGAAATCTCTAAGAAAAATAAAAATATGCTCATATAATGTGTGATCTCTTAGGGAATATATGGACCCTCTGAAATCCATACATGAATCCCTGATTACATTTCATGTTCTATTATTTTTACTCCTAGAAAACACATTTTTAATAGACTTTTGCAAGTGGAACACCTGTTTTATTTGTCCATTAAGCATCCTTCTCCAGAAGCAGGGAGGAAGGACGCTTAGTGGACAAATAAAATAGATGCTTTATATAATGCTTTATACTTTAAATGCATGTCTATAAAATTGATAAAATCAACAGTGTACTTTGTTAGCACCATCATGAATATTTTTGTTCAGAGAAGCTTTGATAAATTCCCTTTTTTTTTTTTTTTGAGACGGAGTCTCACTCTGTCACCCAGGCTGGAATGCAGTGGCGCAATCTCAGCTCACTGCAACTTCCACCTCCCAGATTCAAGTGATTCTCCTGCCTCAGCCTCCTGAGTAGCTGGGATTACAGGCACATGCCACCATGTCCAGCTAATTTTTGTATTTTTAGTAGAGACAGGGTTTCACCCTGTTGGTCAGGCTGGTCTCGAACGCCTGACCTCGTGATCCACCTACCTTGGCCTCCCAAAGTGCTGGGATTACAGGCCTGAGCCACTACACCTAGCCAATAAAATGTATTATTAAGCACTCACATCCTGCCACCTCAAGGTATGTTACTGAATTTTAATGAGAATTCAGTTCTCATTATGCACTATCATGCATGAGTAGGCATTTAAAATCTTTTTATTGTCTACAGAAACATCATTTTTAAAAGAGATATTGGAAACCAATGTTAGAAACTAAATGTCTAACAAAAGAATGATTAACCTATTCAATGAACTATTTAGCAACCATTAAAAATGACTATTAGCAAGGGTTTATAAGAATATGGGAAAGTGTTTGTTTTGATGTTAAGTGAACAAAAGGAGGCTGCAGACTTCCTTTTCTTGTTAGGATGTAGAAAGTCACAAGAGACCATCGTTCTCATCCTAACACCAAAAGCAAGACAGATAAGCTATAAAATAATATTTTTAAAATTTCTCAGAGAACTGAGAATGCAAAGAAACCTAAATAAGCTAAACTTCAGAAGGCAACGAGTATTCACAGAAGAGAAAGAGTTAATATCTTCTCTTATCCCTGGTGAAATGGCAGGAAGAAGACGACTCTGCCTTACCTGGTGGACAAAGAGAAGCCAGCCAAAATGTTAACAAATATAATAGCCATATGTGATTGGACACAACAGATCAGAATTCAAAAGATTCCCAGCCACATAGCGAGTATGTACCCACCCACAAACTCTTTCATTAAGTTTTCACAGAATGCTGGAGGATAGCATGCATATGACTGGGCAGGATAGGAGCACTGAGACAGATATCTGTTCAGGTGTGCAAAGCATCTTCTAAGTGCAATGCAGCTGCCCTTGGAATGAGGGAGGCAGAGGAGGAGAGCTCAGAGAAGTCCAACTTAAATACCTGTAGCTTTCAGTTCCAAATGCTGGGCGGAGAGGGAGAGAAAAAGTGCTGAGAGAAATCTTGCTCAAACAATCCAGGTTTTCACAGAGTGGAAAGAAACTGTCCTGCAAAGACTGGTCGCAATACGTAAAACAGATCTCCTGAGGTATAGAAAGCTGGGGCCAGTATTGGAGAACAAAGATAACTCCTCAATAACCACAAAAGCTGCGGCCAAGCTGTAACAGAGAAAAAGATCACCCATTGCTTAAAGAACTGATAACCCAGCTATAAAGCACAAAAAGATCTCTGGAAACTTGCCATTGCTCAGACCTCAAGCTCTGCAGAAAAGGAAGTCTTAATTCTACCATAAAAATATTTAGAGGCAATAGTGAACTAAAGATATAAGAAATCATGTTGAACTAAAGATGCAACAAAGCCCTGATCCAGCTCAACTAGTGAATAGATTGATCCAGTTCCCAGCTTTGGTGGCCTGACGTAAGGAAGGACATTCAGTTTTCTAGCGAAAAATATCATTTACTTTATTCTTTACTATTTTTTTTTTTTTCAGACAGTCTCATTCTGTCGCCAGGCTGGAGTACAGTGGCGTGATCTTGGCTCACTGCAACCTCCAACTCCCTGTTCAAGTGATTCTCCTGCCTCAGCCTCCTGAGTAGCTGGAACTATAGGCACACACCACCACACCCAGCTAATTTTTGTATTTTTAGTAGAGATGGGGTTTCACCATGTTGGCCAGGATGGTCTCCATCTCTTGACCTTGTGATCTGCCCACCTCGGCCTCCCAAAATGCTGGGATTACAGGCATGAGCCACCGTGACCGGCCTGTTCTTTACTATTTGTATACATATCATCCTGTATGCAATCAGAGAGAAAAATGAGAAATCAACTAAATGTCTGACAATGAAAGAATAATCAAATGAAATATTTTGCAACCATTAAAAATGATGATTAGCAAGAATATATAATACTATGGAAAAATGTTTGTTTTGATAATAAAGAAGGAAAGGAAGCTACAGACTTTTTCCTGTTAGGATGTAGAAAGTCACAAGAGATTAATCAAAAATCACAAGACACACAGAGGCAAGAAAATGTTTTGGAGGCCAAGGCAGGAAGATTACTTGAGGCCAGAAGTTCAAGACCAGCCTGGGCAACATGGTGAGACTCCATCTCTACAAAAAATTTAAAAATTAGCTAGGCATGATGGTGCATGCCTGTAATCCCTCCTATGCAGGAGGCTGAGGCAGCAGGATCACTTGAGGCTGGGAGGTGAGGCTGTAGTGAGCTGTGATCATGCCACTGCAGTACAGCCTGGGTGACAGAGCAAGACCTCATCTCAAAAAAAAAAAAAAAAAGGAAAAGAAAGAAAATGTAACTGATGGAAAAATAAGAGAGAAAACACCCAATAGAAACAGACCCAGAAATGGTCCTGACATTAGAGTGGTTGGACAAGAACTTTAAAATAACCATTTTTAAATGCTAGGCAATCTAGTAGAAAAAGGTGGACAACATGCATGCAAAGAATAGAAATTTAGCACAGCCATTGAATCTATTTTTTTTAATAAAGGAACCAAATGGAAAAATTAGAAATAAAATATACGATATCAGAAGAGTTTATTCGATGACCTTAAAGCAAACAGGACATAACAAGGGAAAAAATAATCAATACACTTAAATACAGGAAATATAAAGTATTCAAGTGAGGAAAATGAAGAGATAATGACTGGCTAGGCTCTAAAAATTAGTGAAAGCTATCAACTCATAAATCCAAGAAGTTGAGCAAACCCCAAAGAAAAATATCTGGCACATCATAATCAAAGAGCTGAAAAACAAAGATAAAGAGTAAATTTAGGCTGGGCACAGTGGCTCATGCCTGTAATCCCAGAACTTTGGGAAGCTTAAGTGGGTGGATCACCTGAGGTCAGGCATTCAAGACCAGCCTGGCTAACATGGCAAAACCCCACTTCTACTAAAAATACAGAAAATTAGCTGGACGTGGTGGGTGCACCTATAATTGAGCTACTTGGGAGGCTGAGGCAGGAGAATCCCTTGAACCTGGGAGGCAAATGTTGCAGTGAGTCGAGGTCGTGCCATTGCACTCCAGCGTAGGCAACAAGAGTGAAACTCCATCTCAAAAAAAAAAAAAAAAAAAAGAAAGAAAAGTAAATTTAAAAAGCACTTAGAAAGAGAGAGAGAAAAAAAGACATACTGACATACTAAATGCAGGAAACAATGGATAACTTTTCACAGAAACAATGAAAGAAAATAGAAGACAAAATGCTGAAATAAAGAAACTAAATCTAGAATTGTATATCCAGTGAAAATGTCCTTCAGAAACTAAGGCAAAATGAAGACATTTTCCAAGAAAAACCAAACAAACAAACAAAAAACAACAGAGAGAATTTGTCTTCAGCAGAGTTAGCTTACAAGTTTTTCAGACTGAAGAGAAATGATGCCAGATGGAAACCAATATAAGCAGGAAAGAATAGAGGGTGCTAGAAAGTGTGATATATGGCCAGGAATGGTGGCTCACTCCTGTAACCCCAGCACGTTGGGAGGCTGGGGCAGGCAGATCACCTGAGGTCAAGAGTTCAAGACCAGCCTGGCCAATGTGGTGAAACCCCATCTCTATTAAAAAATATAAGAATTAGCCAGGCATCGTGGCACATGCCTGTAATCTCAGCTGCTTGGGAGGCTGAGGCACAATAATTTCTTAAACCCAGGAGGAAGAGGTTGCAGTGGGCTGAGATTGTGCCACTGTACTCCAGCCTGAATGACAGAGTAAGACTCTGTCTCAAAAAAAAAAAAAACGACAAGAAGAAGAAAGTGTAATATGTGGTTCAAAGAAAAAGTTCAAAAATATATTCATCTTTTAAATCTATTTAAAATTTTACTTTTAAAATTACTCATGTTTTAAAACAAAAATTGGCAATGAATTGTAGGATTTATAGTGTATATGAAGGGAAAATATGAGATAATGAGAATACAAAGGGTGAAGGTGGATAATAAAAGTATGTAGTTGTAACGTTCTTACATTGTTCATAAAGTTGAAAATTATTTGAAGACAGAACTTGGTAACTGAAAAATACTAAAATTTCTAGAGCAAACTCTAAAACTAACACAAAGAAGAATGACTAAAAAGTGAATAGAGGAGGTAAAACAAAACATTAAAAATAATACACGCAAAATAATGAGTTACACAAAAGAGGAAGAGACAAAAAGATGAGAGAAAATACTATAAAAACCAAATAAGGTAGGTTACTTAAACTAATTCAATTAGTAATTACATTAATTATAAATGGAATAAGCACTTATTTAAAAGACAGTGATTTTAGACGGACAAAAAGCAAGATTTCTCTATATGTTGCCTATAAGAAATACACTTAAAATATAAAGTTACAGAGAGATTAAAAAGATATGCCATGAAAAATGTAAGACTGGTGAAATACACCTAAGTCCATAATTTAGTCAATAATATTGTACTGGGTGAGTGTGGTGTCTCAAGCCTGTAATCCCAGCACTTTGGGAGGCCAAGGTGGGCAGATCATGAGGTCAGGAGATCAAGATCATCCTAGCTAACACAGTGAAACCCTGTCTCTACTGAAAATACAAAAAATTAGCTGGGCATGGTAGGACACACCTGTAATCCCAGCTACTCAGGAGACTGAAGCAGGAGAATCACTTGAACCTGTGAGGCAGAGGTTGTGATGAACCGAGATCGCACCACTGCAGTTCGGGCAACAGAGTGAGACTCCATCTCAAAAAAAAAAACCAATGTACCAACGTCAATTCCAGATTTTGATCATTGTGCTTTGGTTATATAACACATCATCACTGGGGACTGGGTAAAGGGTACCTGGGAACTCTACCATTTTTGCAACTTCTATGTGAATCATTCTTTTTTTTCTATAAGAGATGGCTGGTGTTTGCAGCTGAGTACATTTTTTTTCTTTTTTTCAGCTTGTGTCTACTCATAGTAGTTCAGAGATCCAAAGGCTGCCTTTCATTTTATAATGTCTGTGTACCTCTTAATCCAAGCTGAGTATGTTTTCATCAGTGCAATTCTCTAAAAATGTGGTAAGTTTCCTAAGACTCTTATTGGGGTTTGATTCATTCAACAAAAGCCACCTCACAAATAAGAATAAAAATAAGCCCTTTTTATGTTGGACTCCCTGTAAGGTTGCTGTAGGACAATTAAAAGATTCTTAAAAGTCTCACTGTTTAATTCAGAGGATCTTTAAGACATGCTTTTAAGATTTTAATAAAGACTTTTGTCTACTTAAAAAGGCCTGTGATGTACCCTTCAAATCTTTCTGAGATCTTAAAGAGTTGTACAGTCACACTCTTGGCTTTCTCTCTAGACCATAATTTCTTGAAAGTGCTCTTGATTTGATCTCTGTCTGAAAGCCATTTCTTAATGTTTTAATTTAATTTAATTTTTATTTTTTTACCTACAAAGCTACTGCAAATCAGCGTTTCTTAATTTTTAACATTGTTTTTCATGTGAAGAGTTTGAAAATAAAAAACAGCATTGTGTTGAAACCTAGGAAGTTCTTGATTTTTAATATATTTTCTATGGTAGTAAAGAAACACATACTATAAAATTTACCCTCCCAACAATTTCCAAGTGTAATATTGTCAACTAGATGCCCACTGTAATAGAAACCTCCCCATCTTGCATGACTGAAACTCTGTATATGCCAAATAAACTCCCGACATCCTCCTTCCACCAGCCTCTGGCAACTACCACTCTACTTTCTGTTTCTATAATTTTGACTACTTTAGATACCTCATATAAGTTGAGTAATGTAGTATTTTTTGTGACTGATTGATTGCACATATGTCTACTTGCTAACATGACAGAATGTCCTTCCTTTTTAAGACTGAATAATATTCCATTGTATGCATATAGTGCATTTTGTTTTATCCATTCATCTGTCAGCAGACATTTAGGTTGCTTCTACCTCCTGGATATTATGAATAATGCTGCAATGAACACTGGTGGACAAATATCTCTTTGAGATCCTGTTTGTAGTTCTTTTGGATATATATCCAGAACTGAAATTGCTGGATTATATTGCAGCTGTATTTTAAATTTTGCTGATTCTTAATATGTACCAATGTGTTTCTTTTGTTTATCTCTATCTATACCTTATTATAAGTAGCTTGAAGAAACTAGGTGACACTTGACATCCGCCTGGAAATCTCAATAGCTGGATCCATCAGTTCAATAGATACATTATCCATTTTTCATGTTTCCACAGGTAATAACTCTACCAAACTTGCCATTACTATATAACAACAATCTCCTTTCATCCAACTTCCTGTAAACCAAAAATAAAATTCTAAGGCTCTCCAACTATCCAAATGGACCCCTCCTCTCAGTCAAGGGCATTCCATAGTTAACCTGAAAAAACTAGTTCAGGCCATGATGGGAAGGGGGAGCTGGACATGCCTCATTATACCCTCCTTTCTTTCAGAATTACTGACAGAACAGACCCTTTAAGTCTGATAAGAAACATTGACAATCTATTCTCTCTGAAACCTGCTACCTGGAGGCTTCATCTGTATGATAAAACCTAGGTCTCCACATCTCTTTTTGCAACCCAGACATTACTTTCTATTGATAATAACTCTTTCAACCAATTGCCTATCAGAAAAATTTTAAACTTATGACCTGGAAGCCTTCACTTTGAGCTGTCCCACCTTTCCAGACTGAACCTGAACCAATGTATATCTTACATGTATTGATTGATGTCTCATGTCTCTCTAAAATGTATAAAACCAAGCTGTACTCTGATCACCTTGGGCACACGTCATCAGGACCTCCTGAGGCTGTGTCACAGGTATCCCCTTAACCTTGGCAAAATACACTTTTTTTTTTTTAAACAGAGATCTGTCTCAGATACATGTTAGAATAACATTTTTGTCACTTTTCTTTAAGCCCTTACCAATAGCCTCCTTGAGGGCCATTAGACTTCAGCTAACAGTATTCTCAAAGCACTTCTAACTTCCTCCCACTACTTGCTCCCATGTTTTATTTGGCAGCACCTCACTTGTAGTTACCAAAATCTGCTCCACACTATATCCTCCATAATTAATCACCCCAAATCTTAATGGCTTAAAAAAACAATAATTATCATTTTATTGCTATTTCTCATGGTTGGGGAGCTTTGATTGAGCTCAGGTGGTTCTTATTCAGGATTTCTGATGCAGTCAGACTGGGGCTAGAGTTGCCTTGAAACTTTCCTTGCTCACATGTATTGTTGATGCTGGCTTCCGGCTGAGACCTCACCTGGATTATTAGCTGTAACACTTACACATGGCCTGAGGTCAACCCTTACTCATGTGACTGAAATTCAACAGCATTCATCCCAAAAGAAAAAGAGTGCTAGGGAAGATCTAAGATGGCTGATTAGGAGCAGCTCAGGATTGCAGCTCCCGGTGAAAGCACAGAGGGTGAGTAGACGCCGCATTTCCAGATGGATTTTTATTGCCCACAGACCAGGAGATTCCCAGGAGGAGGAGCCCCACAGGTCGCCAGCGCGGCTGTTTTGGCCAGCACGGCTCTTTTGCCGGCGCCCTGGTGTGGGGGTTCTTCATACAAAATACACTGGTCTGGGTGCCCTTTTAGCTGCCAATTGGAGCTCTGGGAAGGCAGAGTTGCCCATTCATCTGATTAAAAAGGGACTGAAACAGGGAGCCAGGCCAGGAGATTCCCTGGTGAAAAAGCACCATGAATTTCAGCGCCGCTGTTTCAGCCGGTGCAGTGGGTCGCCGCATGGGAAATCACACAGATCCTGGCACCTTTTCAACAGGTGACTGGAACGCCTGGGAGAGAATTGACCATTCAACTAAAAAAAAAAAGGCTCTGAGGCAGGGAGCCAGGTGATCAGGCTCAGCTGGTCCCATCCCCCCCAACACACACACAAAAAAAACAGCAATTGGAAACGCTCTGAGTTGAGAGTTTCACAGCAAGCACAGCTGAACCCTGGACAGTCCAGCTCTGTGGGGGAGGGGTGTCTGCCATTACCGAGGCACTCCACCACTACGGAGGTAGTCCGCCATTGCTGAGGCAGCCTGCCATTGCCAAGGCAACCCGCCATTGTCAAGGCAACCTGCCATTACAGAGAGAGTCCACCTTTACAGAGGTGGGCCACCATTGCCGAGGCAGTTCTAACTACACCCATATAAACAGATTGCAGGGAAGTTCACACGGCAGCTGGGCGGAGCCCACAGCAGCTCAGCAAAGTCTCTGCAGGCAGACAGTGACTAGGCTGCCTCCTTGCTGGGCAGGGAAGCCCTGAAAAAAAAGGCAGCAGCACAATGGAAACTCATAAATAAAGCCCTTATTCCCTGGGACAGAGCACCTGGGGAAAAAAAGGGGTTTATGAGTTCTGCTGCAGCAGACTTAAACGTACCTGCCCAGCAGCTCTGAATGAACAACAGAGCTCACAGCTTAGCACTTGAGCTCCTTTAAAGGACAGACTGTCTCCTCAAGCAGCTCCCTGACCACCGTATATCCAAAGAGTCACCTCATAAAGGAGAGATCAGACTGACATTTGGTGGGTATCCTTCTGGGACAAAGATAGCAGAAGAAGAAAATGGTAGCAACCCTTACTGATCTGCAGCTGCTGCAGGTGATCCCCAGGCAAGCAGGGCCTGGAGTGGACCTCAGCAGTCCTTCAACAGAGGGAGCAGATCGTTAGAAGGAAAACTAAGAAACAGAAATAACTTCATCATCAACAAACTGGACGTCCACTGAGAAACCCAATCTGAAAGTCAGCAAATACAAAGACAACAGGTGGATAAATCCACAAAGATGGGAAGAAACCAGAGCAAAAAGGATGAAAACACTCGAAATCAGAACACTTCTCCTCCTACAAGGGATCACAACTCCTCACCAGCAAAGGAATAAGACTGGATGGAGAATGAGTGTGATGAAATGACAGAATCAGGCTTCAGAAGGTGAGTAATAAGAAACTTCCGTGAGCTAAAAGAATATGTTCTAACCCAATGCAAAGAAGCTAAGAACCTTGAAAAAAGATTTGATGAAATGCTAATGAGAATGGACAACTTAGAGAGGAATATAAATGAATTGATGGAGCTGAAAAACACAACACGAGAACTTCGTGAAGCATGCACAAGTTTCAACAGCCAAATTGACCAAGCAGAAGAAAGGATATCAGAGGTTGAAGATCAACTCAATGAAATATAATGAGAAGGCAAGATTAGAGAAAAAAGGGTAAAAATGAATGAACAAAGTCTCCAAGAAATATGGGACTATGTGAAAAGACCTAATCTACGTTTGATAGGTGTACCTGAATGTGATGAAGAGAATGAATCCAAGCTGGAAAATACTCTTCAGGATATTATCCAGGAAAACTTCTCCAACCTAGGAAGGCAGGCCAATATTCAAGTCCAGGAAATACAGAGAACACCACAAAGATACTCCTCAAGAAGAGCAACCCCAAGGCCCATAATTGTCAGATTCACCAGGGTTCAAATGAAGGAGAAAATGCTAAGGGCAGCCAGAGAGAAAGGTCGGGTTACCCACAAAGGGAAGCCCATCAGACTCACAGCAGATCTCTCAGCAGAAACCCTACAAGCCAGAAGAGAGTGGGGGCCAATATTCAACATCCTTAAAGAAAAGAACTTTCAACCCAGAATTTCATATCCAGCCAAACTAAGCTTCACGAGTGAAGAAAAAATAAAATTCCTTGCGAACAAGCAAGTACTCAGAGATTTCATCCCCACCAGGCCTGCTTTTCAAGAGCTCCTGAAAGAGGCACTACACATAGAAAGGAACAACCAGTACCAGCCACTCCAAAAACATACCAAATGGTAAAGAGCATCAACACAATGAAGAATCTGCATCAACTTACGGGCAAAACAGCCGGCTAGCATCAAAATGGCAGTATCAAATTCACACATAACAGTATTAACCCTAAATGTAAATAGACTAAATGCCCCGATCAAAAGACACAGACTAGCAAATTGGATAAAAAGCCAAAACCCATTGGTGTGCTGTATTCAGGAAACCCATCTCACTTGCAAGGATACACAAAGGCTCAAAATAAAGGGATGGAGGAGGATTTACCAAGCAAATGGAGAGGAAAAAAAAGCAGGAGTTGCAATTCTCATCTCTGATAAAATAGACTTTAAAGCAACAAAGATCAAAAGAGACAAAGAAGGACATTACATAATGGTAAAAGGATCAATGCAACAAGAAGAGCTAATGATCCTAAATATATATGCACCCAATACAGGAGCACCCAGATGCATAAGGCCAGTTCTTAATGACTTACAAAGAGACTTAGACTCCCACACAATAATAGTGGGAGACTTTAACACCCCATTGTCAATATTAGATCAACGAGACAGAAAATTAACAAGGATATCCAGGACTTGAACTCAGACCTGGAACAAGCAAACCTAATAGACATTTACAGAACTCTCCACCCCAAATCCACAGAATATACATTCTTCTCAGCACCACATCACACCTACTCCAAAATTGACCACATAATTGGAAGTAAATCACTCCTCAGCAAATGAACAGAAATCATAACAAACCACAGTGCAATCCAGTTAGAACTCAGAACCCAATTCAGAAACTAACTCAGAACCACACAGCTTCATGGAAACTGAACAACTGGCTCTTGAATGTTGACTAGATAAACAATGAAATGAAGGCAGAAATAAAGATGTTCTTCGAAACCAATGAGAATGAACACACCACATACCAGAATCTCTGGGACACATTTAAAGCAGTCTCTAGAGGAAAATATATAGCAATAAGTGCCCACATGAGAAGCAAGGAGAGATCTAAAATTGACACCCTATCATCAAAATTGAAAGAGCTAGAGGAACAAGATCAACAAAACTCAAAACCTAGCAGAAGACAAGAAATAACTAAGATCAGAGCAGAACTGAAAGAGAGAGAGACACAGAAAACCTCTCAAAAAATCAATAAATACAGGAACTGATTTTCAAAAAGATCAACAAAATAGACAGACCACTAGCCAGGTTAATAAAAAAGAAAAGAGAGAATAACCAAATAGATGCAATAAAAAATGATAAAGGGGATATCACCACAAATTCCACAGAAATTCAAACCATCATCAGAGATTATTACAAACAACTCTATGCACATAAACTAGGAAACCTGGAAGAAATGGATAAATTCCTGGACACTTGCCTCCTCGCAAGCCTAAACCAGGAAGAAGTTGAAAACCTGAATAGACCAATAACAAGGTCTGAAGTTGAGGCAGCAATTAAGAGCCTACCACCCAAAAAAAGCCCAGGTCCAGATGGGTTCACAGCCGAATTCTACCAGACATACAAAGAGGAACTGGTACCATTCCTTCTGAAACTATTCCAAATAATCCAAAAAGAGGGAATCCTTCCCAAATCATTTTATGAGACCAACATCATCCTGATACCAAAACCCAGCAGAGATTCAACAAGAAAAGAAAACTTCAGGCCAATATCCATGATGAACATAGATGCAAAAATCTTCAATAAAATACTGACAAGCCGATTGCAACAGCACATCAAAAAGCTTATGCACCAAGATCAAGTAGGATTCATCCCGGGGATGCAAGGCTGGTTCAACATATGCAAGTCTATAAACATAATTCACCACATAAACAGAACCAAAGACAAAAACCACATGATTATCTCAATTGATGCAGAGAAGGCCTTTGACAAAATTCAACAGCCCTTTATGCTAAAAACCTTCAAAACTAGGTATTGACGGAATGTATCTCAAAATAATAAAAGCTATTTATGACAAACCAACAGCCGATATCATACTGAATGGGCAAAAACTGGAAGCATTCCCTTTGAAATCTGGCACTAGACAAGGATGCCCTCTCTCACCACTCCTATTCAACATAGTACTGGAAGTTCTAGCCAGAGCAATCAGGCAAGAAAAAGAAATAAAGAGTATTCAAATAGGAAAGGAGGAAGTCAAATTGTCTCTATTTGCAGATGACATGATTGTATATCTAAAAGACCCCATCATCTCAGCCCAAAATCTCCTGAAACTGATAAGCAACTTCAGCAAAGTCTCAGGATACAAAATCAATGTGCAGAAATCACAAGCATTCCTATACACCAATAACAGACTTATAGAGAGCCAAATCAAGAACACACTGCCATTCACAATTGCTACAAAGAGAATAAAATACCTAAGAATACAACTAACAAGGAACGTAAAAGACCTGTTCAAGGAGAACTACAAACCACTGCTCAACGAAATAAAAGAGGACACAAACAGATGGAGAAACATTCCATGTTCATGGTTAGGAATAATCAATATCATGAAAATGGCCGTACTGCCCAAAGTAATTTACAGATTCAACGCTATCCCCATCAAGCTACCAATGACCTTCTTCACAGAACTGGAAAAAACCACGTTAAACTTCATATGGAACCAAAAGAGAGCCCGCATAGCCAAGTGAATTCTAAGCAAAAAGAACAAAGCGGGAGGCATCACACTACCAGACTTCAAACTATACTACAAGGCTACAGTGATCAAAACAGCATGCTACTGGTACCAAAACAGAGATATAGACCAATGGAACAGAACAGAGGCCTCGGAGGCAACAACACATATCTACAACCATCCAATCTTTGACAAACCTGACAGAAACAAGCAATGGGGAAAGGATTCCCTGTTTAATAAATGGTGTTGGGAAAACTGACTAGCCATGTGCAAAAAGCAGAAACTGGACCCCTTCCTGACACCTTACACTAAAATTAACTCCAGATGGATTAAAGACTTAAACATAAGACCTAACACCATAAAAACCCTAGAAGAAAATCTAGGCAAAACCATTCAGGACATAGGCGTAGGCAAGGACTTCATGACCAAAACACCAAAAGCGTTGACAACAAAAGCCAAAATAGACAAATGGGACCTAATCAAACTCCACAGCTTCTGCACAGCAAAAGAAACAGTCATTAGAGTGAATCGGCAACCAACAGAATGGGAAAAAATTTTTGCAGTTTACCCATATAACAAAGGGCTGATATCCAGAATTTACAAAGAACTAAAACAGATTTACAAGAAAAAAACAAACAAGCCCATTCAAAAGTGGGCAAAGGATATGAACAGATACTTTACGAAAGAAGACATACATGAGGCCAACAAACATATGAAAAAATGCTCATGATCACTGGTCATTAGAGAAATGCAAATCAAAACTACATTGAGATACCATCTCACACCAGTTAAAATGGCGATCATTAAAAATCTGGAGACCACAGATGCTGGAGTGGATGTGGAGAAATAGGAACAGTTTTACACTGTTGGTGGGAGGGTAAATTAGTTCAACCATTGTGGAAGACAGTGTGGCGATTCCTCAAGGACCTAGAAATAGAAATTCCATTTGACCCAGCAATCCCATTACTGGGTATATATCCAAAGGATTATAAATCGTTCTACTATAAGGACACATGCACACAAATGTTCATTGTAGCACAATTTACAATAGCAAAGACCTGGAACCAACCCAAATGCCCATCGATGATAGACTCGACAGGGAAAATATGGCACATATACACCATGGAATATTATGCAGCCATCAAAAATGATGAGTTTGTGTCCTTTGTAGGGACATGGATGAAGCTGGAAACCATCATTCTCAGCAAACTGACACAAGAGCAGAAAATCAAACATCGCATGTTCTCACTCATAGGCGGGTGTTGAACAATGAGAACACATGGACACAGGGAGGGGAGCACTACACACTGGGGTCTGTTGAGGGGAAATAGGGGAAGGATAGCGGGGGGTGGGGAGTTGGGGAGAGATAGCATGGGGAGAAATGCCAGATATAGGTGAAGGGGAGGAAGGCAGCAAATCAAACTGCCACGTGTGTACGTATGCAACAATCTTGCATGTTCTTCACATGTACCCCACAACCTAAAATGCAATAAAAAGAAAAGAAAAGAAAAGAAAAAGAGCGCTAGATGAAAGTAGTATTGCCTTGTATGTCATAAGCTCAGAAATCCTGAACATGTGTTGGGCTGGATTTGGCCCCCAAGTAATTGTTTAAACTTTACCTTCTCTTTATTACTTCTACCTTCATTGGGAATATTTTTATATTTTTCAGTTTTATGGAATACTTTATACTTACTGCTAACATCTGTGTAAATTTTTGTCTTTTCAAAATCTTGTCCCATTTCTTTACATAATATTCAAACTTGGTTTCAACATGACAAACAGATATTTCACCATGTTTTGGCTGACTGCTTCAAGCCCATGGATCCCTAACCCCGTCTCTTCTTCAGATATATTTATATTTTTGTTTATTGGTTTATTAATTTATTCTTAATATTACATTTTTAAAATTTTGTTTTTCCTCCAGAATGTTAACTAAACTCCCAGACTTTCAAATCTTCTGGAGTCCAAAATTTTCTTAATTGCATTTCCAGGATATATGTCTTTTAAAAAAACAGAAACTCTTGTCCAGGGTTATTTCCCACATTGTTGGCTAGACTTTCTGGATCAAATTTAACTTTGGCCCTATGGCATGTAGCATGACTTTAATCAGGAAGAACATTGAGGACGAATATACTTCTTGAACTGTCCTGTATTCCATTTATCAACACAAGATCTCTTTACTGTAAGGAATGGTTTACTGGAATTACTTTTTTTTTAGCCCCTGTAGAGGAAGAGTGTTCAGGTTATGTTTAAGTTTCTCCAAATTTGTTAATTTTCTCTATCTGTGAATTTCTTCCAATCCTCATAACATGCTTAGTAGAATTCTATGGTAGGCTTCTCTATGATAGGCTGAAAATTTTTGTTTTGTTTTGTTTTCAATTAAGTACTCATTTTGTACTCTATTAAAACCCTTCGATTTAATTAATCTCTCCCTCTCTCACTTCCTCTCTCTCTTTCTTCCAGGTAGAAACAAGTAAAAGGAATCCAGAAAGAATAAAGAATGAAACTATAGACACAGGCATGAGAGAAATGCACTTGTTTGTGGCAAAGATAATGGGAGATGCAAAGATAATGGGAGAGGTGGTAAGAGCTAAGACTGGAAAAGCAGAGTGGAGCCAGTGTGCAGAGGCTCCAGTGTGGCACCCTAAGGATTTTAACTTCATCCTGCAGCAGTGAATGGGAAATCATCTAAGTTTATTATTAGTCATAAGAGCAGGAGTAGTGTATAATTTCTGTGTTGAGAAAGAGAATTCTGAAATGGTAGTTTTGAATTGTGGATTTAAATTGGGAGATAGATTTGAACCTTTAACATTGCAGTGTAAAAACAAACAGAAGGAATTTAAAAAGAAAGTGGGAGACAGATGTTGAAAGCAGGAAGACCATTCAGGAGATAGCTACTATAGTCTAGATAGAGATGGGGAAGGTCAGTTGCATTCCAGACCAAGAAGCATGTTTGAAACACTGAAAAAAAAAAAAAGCTCCAGTGATCCACATATGAGTGGTCTGACCTACAGAGTATTCAGGAGGACAGGAGGGCATTACAAAGAACTGGACATGAGTTGAACTCTTGGTAGCTTGACTAGTGCCTGACTGTTCTTCAAGACTCTCTCCTCAACAGATTTGACCTTTTGGACCTTCTAGGAGCCCCCTCTGATTACTTGTTAGCAGCCTTTGCTACCACCTGGAGCCCCCTTTAATCTGCAGCCCCCTTTGATCACTTGTTACCAGCCATTGCTACTACCATGCACCATTGCAAAGTAGATTGGATGTGACTCTTCTGCAAGCCCCTAGAACTATGTGCACAAGTCATTGTAGCACTCCTTATATGACAGGTACTGTGATCACTTGTTAGCCCCACATGATCTAGCCCTTGTCTACTTCTTTGACACCATTTTTAAAATCCATTTCCTGCATATTGTGTATTTTCCAATTTGTCACTTTAATAAGAAACATGTATCTTTTAGGTGGTGTGATGAGCTCAAGGATTATTAGAGCTGAAAGGAATTGTGGGTTTTCAACTATCTGCATGCATACTGTAGTCTCAGATGATCATTAGCATTTTTAACAATAAGGCATTTTAAAATTAAGGCATGTAATTTTTTTTTTTTTTGAGACAAAATTTTGCCTTTTGTTGCCCATGCTGGAGTGCAATGGCGTGATCTTGGCTCATTGCAACCTTTGCCTCCTGGGTTCAAGTGATTCTTCTGTCTTAGCCTCCCAAGTAGCTGGAATTACAGGCACCTACCACCACGCCTGGCTAGTATTTGTGATTTTAGTACAGATGGGGGTTTCACCATGTTTGCCAGGCTGGTCTCGAACTCCTGACCCCAGGTGATCCACCCACCTCGGCCTCCTAAAGTGCTGGGATTACAGGCGTGAGCCACTGTTCCTGGACAGACATGTATATTTTTAAGAACATAATGCTATTATGCTTTTACTATACTACAATATATGTAAATGTAACTTTATATGCACTGGAAATGAAAAAAAGATTGTGTGACTTGCTATATTGTGATATTCACTTTATTGTAGTGGTATGGAACTGAACATGCAATATCTCTGAGGTATGCCTATATAAATATACTCAGACTATATAAAAGTATTTATGTAAAAGAATATACATATGCACGCGCATGCACACACACACATACACACACACATCACCCACCTTGCTAATATATACAACTCCGTAGGTGAAATACTAGCATCTCTGCTTTGTGTTATAGCTACAGAAGAAATAGCTGCAGATTAAACATTACATGGTGTACTGAGGCTCTTTAACAAATGACTTGTGATTAATTGTAAGGGAAATCTCAATCACCAACCACAACCACAACCACAGTTCCTTTGTAGCACAAATTATGGCTACCCTCAAGAGATGACTTGCATTTTAACTCCCTTCCCCTGCCTCTTCTGTTATCCTAACATTTCAAGGAAATTCACAAGTCATATTGGATATTCTTTTTATGAGGATTCCCTTTCAGCAGACAAACATGGTTTTTTTTCCCCATCTTCAAAGCTCCACTCCACTACGCCTTCAGTTATTGTCCTATTTCTGTCCTCTTAGAGTAAACATCTTATACTCATTGTCTCCAGTTCTCTCCTCTTAGTCTCTCTTTTTTTGTTTTTTTTTATTGAGACAGAGCCTCACTCTGTCGCCTGGGCTAGAGTGATATGGCATGATCTCAGCTCACTAAAACCTTTGCCTCCTGGGTTCAAGGGATTCTCCTGCCTCAGCCTCTTGAGTAGCTGGGACTACAGGTATGTGCCACCACGCCCAGCTTTTTTGGATAATTGCTATTCTTCTTTAACTGTCTAGTAGAATTCAGCCTGGAAGCTATCCAGTCATGGGCTTTTCTTTAATGAGAGACTTTTAATTAGTAATTCAATCTCCTTACTAATTGGTTTGTTCAGATTTCCATTTTATTTTCTTTCTTTTCTTTTTTTTTTTTTTTTAGATAGAATCTCACTCTGTCATTCAGGCTGGAGTGCAGTGGGGTGATTTCAGCTCACTGAAATGTCTGCCCCCCAGGTTCAAGCGAGCCTCCTGTCACAGCCTTTTGAGTAGCTGGGACTACAGGTGCATGCCACCATCCCTGGCTAATTTTTGTATTTTCAGTAGAGATAGAGTTTCACCTTGTCCAGGCTGGTCTCAAACTCTTGACCTCAAGTGATCTGCCCACCTTGGCCTCCCAAAGTGCTGGGATTACAGGTGTGAGACACAGTGCCTGGCCCAGATCTCTAATTTCTTTATGATTCAGTCTGGGTAGGTTTTATGTTTCCAGGTGTTTATATATTTCTTTTAGACTATCCATTTCATTGGCATATAGATGTTCATAGTAGTCTCTTATGAACATTTATATTTCTGTGTTAACAGTTGTAATGCTTCCTCTTTCATTTCCATTTTTATTTGAATCATTCTTCTTTTTTCGTAATCTAGCTAAGGATTTGTCCATTTTATTAGTGTTCCAAAAAGCCAGCCCTGGCTGGGCACGGTGGCTCATGCCTATAATCTCAGCATTTTGGGAGGCCGAGGTGGGTGGATCACCTGAGGTCAGAAGTTTGAGACAGCCTGGCAAACATGGTGAAACCCCCGCCTCTACTACAAATACAAAAATTAGCCAGGCATGGTGGCACGCGCCTGTAATCCCAGCTACTCAAGAGACTGAGGCAAGAGAATCACTTGAACCTGGGAGGCGGACGTTGCAATGAGCCGAGATCTCACCATTGCACTCCAGCCTGGGTGACAGGACAGAGCAAGACTCCATCTAAAAATATATATATAATGCCAGCCCTTAGTTTTGTTGATTTTTTTCTATTGTTTTCTTAGTCTATATTTAATTTATTTCTGCTCTGACCTTTGTTATTTCCCTCCTTCTGCTAACTTTTGGCTTAGTTCTTCTAGTTCCTGAAAGTATAATATTAGGTTGTTCATTTTCTATCTTTATTCTTTTTTGATATATGCATTTATTGCTATAAACATCCCTCTTAGAATTGCTTTTGCCACACCCCACAAGTTTTGGTGTGTTGTTTTCCACTTTCATTTGTCTTTTGATTTTTCTTTACTTCCTAATAGTTATTCAATATCATATTGTTTAATTTTCATATCCTTGTTCATTTTTTCTGATTCCTCCCATTACTGATTTCTAGTTTCATAACATTACTGTCAGAAAAGATACTTGGTATAATTTAGATGTTCTTAAATGTGTTAAGATTTATTTTGTAACCTAACATATGATCTACCCCAGAGAATGTTCTGTGCACACTTGAAAAAAAGTGTTTTCTCTGTTGCTGTTGTGTGGAATAATCTGTATATACCTGTTAGGTCCGTTTGGTCTAAAGTGTAGTCAATAAGGCCAATGTTTCCTTATTGAGTGTCTGTCTGGGTGATCTGTCCACTATTGAAAGTGAGATATTAAAACCCCCTACTGTGATTGTTTTGCAGTCTCTATCTCCATTCAATTCTCTTAATGTTTGCTTTATATATTTAGGTATTCTGATGTTGGTGCATATATATATTTACAATTTTTATATCCTCTTGATGGATTAACCCCTTTATCACTATATAATATCCTTCTCTGTCTCTTTTTACCATTTTTGGCCTAAAATATATTTAGACTGAAATAAATATGGCTACCTTTGCTCTCCTTTTGTTTTCATTTGCATGGAGTATCTTTTTTTTATCCTTTACATTCAGTTTATGAGTGTCCTTTAAGGTGAAATGAGTCTCTTGTGGGCAGCATATAGATGAGTCTTTTTTTTTGCCATTGAGCCACTCTGAGTTTTGATTAGAGAATGAATCCATTTATATTCAAAGTAATTATTGATAGGTAAGGACTTATCTGTCAATAGATAGTAGTAGTGATGTGCTTTAGATCTTTTCTTTTTATCTTTTGTGTATCTGTTATAGACTCTTGGTTTGGGCTTACCTTGAGGCTGACATAAAACATCTTATACTTGTAACTGGCTATTTGAAGCTGATGACAACACTTTTAAATTTTCAATAGTTTTGGGGGAAAAGATGGTGTTTGGTTACATAGATAAGTTATTTAGTGGTGATTTCTGAGATTTTGGTGCACCCATCACCCAAGCAGCATACACTGCACCCAACGTGTAGTCTTTTATACCTCACCCTGCTCCCACCCTTCCCCCCAGTCCCCAGAGCTTATTATATTGTTCTTATGACTTCGTGTCCTCATAGTGTAGCTCCCACTTATAAGTGAGAACATACAATGTTTGTTTTCCATTCCTGAGTTACTTCACTTAGAATCATGGTCTCCAACTCCATCCAGGTTGCTGCAAATGCCATATTTTATTCTTTTTATGGCTGAATAGTATTCTATGGTATATATATATGTGTGTATATATATACCACTTTTTTTTTTTTTTGAGACGGAGTTTCACTCTTGTTGCTCAGACTGGAGTGCAATGGTGTGATCTCAGCTCACTGCAACCTCCGCCTCCTGGATTCAAGCGATTCTCCTGCCTCAGCCTCCCAAGTCGCTGGGATTACAGGCATGTGCCACCACACCCAGCTAATAACACATTTTTTTTATGCCCTTGTTGATTGATGGACACTTAGGCCAGTTCCATATTTTTGTAATTGTGAATTGGGCTGCTATAAACATGCATGTGCAAGTATCTTTTTTATATCATGACTTCTTTCCTCTGGGTAGACACCCAATAATGGGATCACTGGATTAAATGGTAGGTCTACTTTTAGTTCTTTAAGGAATTTTCATACTGTTTTCCATAGTGGTTGTGATAGTTTAAATTCCCACCAGCAGTGTAAGTGTTCCCTTTTTACCACATCTACACCAACATCTGTTTTTGTTGTTGTTGTTGTTATTTTAATTATGGCCATTCTTGCAGAATAAGTTGGTATCACATTGTGGTTTTGATTTTCATTTCCATCATAATTAGTGCTGTTGAGCATTGTTTCATATGTTTGTTGGCCATTTGTATATCTTCTTTTGAGAACTGTCTATTCATGTCCATAGCCCACTTTTTCACTGAATTGTTTGGTTTTGTTCTTGCTGATTTGTTTGTGTTCCTTGTAGATTCTGGATATTAGTTCTTTGTCAGATGTATAGATTGTGAAGATTTTCTCCCACTCTGTGGGTTATCTTTTAATCTTCTGATTATTTCTTTTGCTGTGCAGAAACTTTTTAGTTTAATTAAGTCCCATCTATTTATCTTTGTTGCATTTGCTTTTGAGTTCATGGTCATGAACTCTTTGCCTAAGCCAACGTCTAGAAGTGTTTTTCCAATGTTATCTTCTAGAATTTTTATGGTTTCAGGTCTTAGTTGATCCGTTTTGAGTTAATTTTTGTATAAGGTGAGAGAAGAGGATCCAATTTCATTCTTCTACATAGGGCTTGCCAATTATCCCAGCACCATTTGTTGAATAAGGTGTCCTTTTCCCCATTTTATGTTTTTGTTTGTTTTGTCGAAGAACAATTGGCTGTAAGTATTTGGCTTTATTTCTGGTTTCTCTATTCTGTTCCATTGGTCTATGTGCCTGTTTATATACCAGTACCATGCTGTTTTGGTAACTATAGGCTTGTAGTATAGTTTGAAGTTGGGTAGTGTGATGTCTCCAGATTTTTTCTTCTTGCTTAGTCTTGCTTTGGCTATGCAGGCTCTTTTTTTTTGTTCCATATAAATTTTAAGATTTTTTTTTTCTAGTTTTGTGAAGAATGGTAATGGTATTTTGATGGGAATTGCAATGAATCTGTAGTTTGCTTTTGGCAGTATGGTCATTTTCATAATATTAATTCTACCCATCTATGAGCATGAGATATGTTTCCATTTGTTTGTATTGTCTATGATTTATTTCAGCAGTGTTTTGTAGTTGTCTTTGTAGAGATCTTTCACCTCCTTAGTTAGGTATATTCCTAAGTATTTTAATTTTTTGCAGCTGTTGTAAAAGGAGTTGAGTTTTTTTATTTGATTCTCCACTTGGTCACTGTTGGTGTATAGAAGTGGTACTGATTTTTATACATTGATTTTGTATTGTGAAACTACTGAACTCATTTATCAGATCTAGGTGATTTTTTTTGGATGAGTCTTTAGGGTTTGCTAGATATACAATGAAATCATCAGCAAACAGCAACAGTTTGACTTATTCTTTACCAATTTGGATGCTATTTCTTTCTTTCTTTTGTCTGATTGCTCTGGCTAGGACTTCCAGTACTACATTGAAGAGAAGTGGTAAAACTGGGCATCCTTGTCTTGTTCTAATTCTCAGTGGGGAATGCTTTAAATTTTTCCCTATTCAGTATAATGTTGACTGTGGGTTTGTCATAGACGGTTTTTATTACCTTAAGATATTCCTTCTATGCTAATTTTGCTGAAGGTTTTAATCATAAAAGGATGATGGATTTTGTCAAATGCTTTTTATGCATCTGTTGACATGATCATGTGATTTTTGTTTTTAATTCTGCTTATGTGGTGTATCACATTTATTGACTTGCATATGTGAAACCAGTTCTGCATCCCTGGTATCAAACCTACTTAATCATGGTGGATTATGTTTTTGATATACTGTTGGATTTGGTTAGCCAATATTTTATTGAGGATTTTTACATCTATGTTCATCAGGGATATTGGTCTGTAGTTTTCTTTTTTTGTTATGTCCTTTCCTGATTTTGGTATCGACTGAGTCTCTACATGTGCCAGGCACTGTGCCAAGTTATAACAGTGAACAAGGCATACAAAACCTCTGCTCTTGGGGAGCTGACATTGCTAAGAACCCCTCAAATCTATCCAGTGACCCAGATTGAGGGCAGATGCCACTCTTTGCCTTGCTTGCAATGATCGTGACACACAGTGAGTACCGTGGCCTCAATACATATTCAGACAGATGACAGCTTGATATGGAAGCTGAGGAAATACTCAGTGGCATCCACATGGTAACAAGAAGGAGGGAGCCACTGTGGGTCCTTGAGCAGGAGCACAGATCAGTGCAGCACTTCAGGAGGGCCATTCCAGCAGCAATCAATAGAAAAAGACCTTTTGGCAGGGTATGGTGGCTCACGCCTGTAATCCCAACACTTTGGGAGGCCAAGGCGGGTAGATCACAAGGTCAGGAGTTCGAGACCATCCTAGCCAACATGATCTTTTTTATTTCTGTGATATCGGTTGTAATATCTCCCATTTTGTTTCTAATTGAGCTTATTTGGATCTTCTCTCTTTTTTTGGTTAATCTAGCTAATTGTGTATTGATTTTGTTTATTATTTCAAAGAACCAGCTTTTTGTTTCATTTGTCTTTTGTATTTTCTTTCTGTTTTAGTTTCATTTAGTTTTACTCTGATCTTTGTTATTTATTTTCTCTGCTGGGTTTGGGTTTCATTTGTTATTGCTTCTCTAGATCCTTAAGGAGTGACTGGAAATTGTCTATTTATGCTCTTTAAGACCTTTTGATGTAGGCATTTAATACTATGAACCTTCTTCTTAGCACCACTTTTGCTGTATTCCAGTTTTGATAGGTTGTGCCACTATTATCATTTAGTTCACAGAATTTTTTAATTTTCATCTTGATTTCATTGTTGACCCAAAGATCATTCAGAAGCAAATTATTTAATTTCCATGTATTTGCATAGTTCCGTGGTTTCCTTTTGGAGTTAATTTCCAATTTTAATTTCACTGTGGCCTGAGAGAGTACTTGATATAATTTTGATTTTCTTAAATTTACTGAGACTTATTTTAAGGCCTAGTATATCATCTGTCTTGCAGAAGGTTACATATGCTGATGAAAAGAATGTATGTTCTGCAATTGTTAGGTAGAATGTTCTGTAAATATCCATTAGGACCATTTGTTCTAAGGTATGGTTTAAGTCCATTCTTTCTTTGTTGACTTTCTGTCTTGATGACCTGTCTAGTGCTGTCAGTGGAGTATTAAAGTCCCCCACTATTATTGTATTGCTTGCTGTCTATCTCATTTCTTAGGTCTAGTAATAGTTGTTTTACAAATTTGGGAGCTCCAGTGTTAGGTGAATATATATTTAGGATTGTGATATTTTCCTATTAGACAAGCCCTGTCATCATTATATAATGTCCCTCTTTGTGTTTTGTTTGTTTGTTTTTTGAGATGGAGTCTCACTCTGTTGCCCAGACTCTAGTGCAGTGACATGATCTCGGCTCACTGCAACCTCCACCTCCCAGGTTCAAGCGATTCTCCTGCCTCCTCCTCCCAAGTAGCTGGAATTACAGGTGCCCGCCACCACACCCAGCTAATTTTTGTATTTTTAGTAGAGATGGGCTTTCACTGTATTGGCCAGGCTGGTCTCAAACTTCTACTTTGTGATCTGCCCACCTCAGCCTCCCAAAATGCTGGGATTACAGGTGTGAACCACTCCTGTATTTTTTTTAACTGTTATTACTTTAAAGTCTGTATTGCTTGATATAAGAATAGCTACTCCTGCTCACTTTTGGTTTCTATTTATGAGGAATATCTTTTTCCTCCCCTTTACATTAAGTTTATCTGAATCCTTATGTATTAAGTGAGTCTCTTGAAGACAGCAGATACTTGGTCGGTGGATTTTTATCCATTCTGCCATTCTATATCTTTTAAGTGGAGCATTTAGGCCATTTACATTCAATATTAGTACTGAGATGTTCTGTACTAATATTGATGTACTCAATATGAGTACTGTTCTATCTGTCATACTGGTTGTTGCCCTAATACGTTGCTGTTGTTTATTTTTAATTGTGTTATTTATTATTTAGAGACAGAGTCTTGCTCTGTCACCCAAGCTGGAGTGCAGTGGCACAAACACAGCTCAATGCACCCTCCACCTCCCAGGTTGAAGCAATTCTTGTGCCTCAGCCTCCTGAGCAGCTGGGACTAGAGGCACACATCACCACAACTGGCTAATTTTTGTATTTTTAGTAGAGATGGGGTTTCATCATGTTGGGTAGGCTGGTCTTGAACTCCTGGCTTCAAGGGATCTACCTACCTTTGCCTCCCAAAGTGCTGGGATTATAGGCATGTGCCATCACACCCAGCCTGTGTTATTGTTTTATAGGCCCTGTGAGATTTATGCTTTAAGGAGGTTCTATTTTGGTATATTTTGAGGTTGTGTTTTAGAACTCCTTTTAACATTTTAATGCAGTCTTGCTAGTAGTGAATTATCTTGATATTTATTTGTGTGAAAAATACTTTATCTCTCCTTCAGTTATGAAGCTAAGTTTCCATGATACAAAGTTTTTGGTTGATAATTATTTTGCCTAAGGAGGCTAAAGATAGAACCCTAATCCCTTCTGGTTTGTAGGGTTTCTGCTGAGAAATCTGTTAATCTGATAGGCTTTCCTTTGTAGGCTATCTGATGCTGATAGGGTTTCCTTTGTAGGTTATATGATGCTTTTGCCTCATAGCTTTTAAGAGTCTTTCCTTTGTCTTAGCTTTAGATAACCTGATGACTATGTACCTGGTTGATAATTTTTTTGCAATGAATTTCGGGTGTTCTTTGAGCCTCTTGTATTTGGATTTCTCCATCTCAAGGGCTGCTGTTCAGATTCTTTTGTGCCACGGGGTGATCCCTTGATGTGGTGCTCTCTCCCTTCCCTAGGAATGGGGCTTCCTGAGATCCAGACTGCAGTGATTATTATTGCTCTTCTGGGTTTGGCCACCCAGTGTGGCTACAGGGCTCTTGGCTGGTACTGGGGGATGTCTGCAAAGAGTCCTGTGATGTGATTCATCTTCAGTTCTCCCAGCCATGGATACTAACACCTACTCCAGTGGAGGTGGCAGGGGAGTGAAGTAGATTCTATGGCAGTTCTTGGTTATAGTTTTGTTTAGTGTGCTGCTTTTCTCAAATGCTGGTTATGCAGTAAAGTTGTCAGGTGGACAGACTCAGGACCTCTCATTAACCAGGGTCTTGCAGGTGGTTAACTGTTGCTTTCCCCTTCTTTAGAGTAGGGTTGTTCTGAGTTACTATAATGACTTGAGTTGGTTGGCCTTTAGCCAGAAGGTGGCACTTTTTGTTTTGTTTTGTTTTTGTTTTCTTTTCTTCTTCTTCTTTTTTTTTTTTTTTTTTAAGATGGAGTCTCATTCACTCTGTTGCCCATACTACAGTGCAGTGGTGCAATCTTGGCTCACTGCAACCTCCACCTCCCAGGTTCAAACAGTTCTCCTGCCTTAACCTCCTGAGTAGCTGGGATTACAGGTGTACACAACCATGCTCAACTAATTTTTGTATTTTCTGTAGAGATGGAGTTTCGCCATATTGGCCAGGCTGGTCTCAAACTCCTGACCTCAAAGGATCTGCCCACCTTGGCCTCCCAAAGTGGCGGGATTACAGGTGTGAGCCACCATGCCCGGCCTGTGGTGGTCCTTTTAAGAGTGCACCAACTGCAGTAGTAGAAGGGGAATATAAGCTTGCCCTACATTGGCCAGGATAAATACTTGGGTTTCTCAGGCAGTGGGTGGGGCCATAGAGCTTTCAAGAGTTTATGTTTTTGTCTTCAGCTACCAAGGCAGGTAGAGAAAAACCATCAAGTGGAGTCAGAGTTAGGTGGGTCCGAGCTCAGACTCTCCTTGGGTGGGATTTGCTGCAGCCACTGTACGGGATGTGGGGATGGTTCTCAGGCCAATGGAGTGATGTTCCCTAGGGGATTATGGCTGCCTCTGCTGCCACAATTTGGTCACCAGGGAAGTGGGGGAAAGCCAGCAGTGACAGGCCTCACCCAACTCCTGTACAGCCAGCAAAGACAGTCTCACTCCCGCCATTTCCCACCAACAGCACTGAATTTATATTCAGGCAACTGGGGAGCAGGACTGAGATCTTGCCCCAGGCTACAAGCCTCCCTTCTAAGAAAACCAGCAGGGCTCTCAGACCTTTCCCCTCCCCACCTGCTGCACCTTCAACTGCAGCTTTTGCACTCCTATCTGCCTCCCTTCTAAGAAAACCAGCAGGGCTCTCAGACCTTTCCCCTCCCCACCTGCTGCACCTTCAACTGCAGCTTTTGCACTCCTATCTGCACTTCCCATTCACCACCCCTCACCCTGGATGCTTCTCAGGAAAATTCCCACTCAGTCAAAATCATTACAAAGTTTGGCTAGGAGCTTCCTTTAACCCGTGGCACCTCCCCAATTCCACTGGCTGCCTTCCCCAAGGACCCTTGTGAAATAAGGCCAGAAATAGCTTCCTGGGCTCAAGTTAGGGACCAAGAGTGCCTAAAGGGCTCTTCCCACTACTACTTCTACTTTTTTTCTTTTTGAGACAGAGTCTCACTCTGTCACCAGGCTTAAGTGCAGTGGCGCGACCTCGACTCACTGCAACCTCCGCCTCCCGGGTTCAAGCATTTCTCCTGCCTCAGCCTTCTTCTACTTTCATATTTCACTCAGTTACCTATATCTGTTTCAGCTCTAGGTAAGTTTAAATCCTTCTTCCCTGATCTGACTTTTCAGGTTCCCCAGTGGGGATGTGTGTTTGGGGCAGACATTTCCCCCTCTCACACTTTGAGAACTCACGGTTCTTTGGCTGTCTCACGGAGTTTGCAACAGCAAGCTGCTTCTTTCAGAGGGTCTGTGAATTCTTTCGGTTTTCCTGATACGTTTCTGTAATGGTTCTTGGAGCAAAAGTTTACAATGTGTGTCTCCACACACTGTTCTGTCTGTCCAAATGAAAGTTGCACATTAGTTCTGTCTCCTATCAGCCATTTTTTCCAATAACACTTTAATCACACAACAAACTCCACACTTCTACTCCTTCTCTTCCCACATAAAATGTGAGCTGATGTCAAAATTTACATTTAAAAATCATTTATATTCTTAAGAAGTTATTGTAGCTCTAGTTGTTACAGTGATTTTACATTTTAATCTTTATACTATAGACATAATTGGTTTATTGTTAGAGTATTAGAGTGTTTTGAATTTGACAATATATTTACTTTTACCAGTGAATTTTATATTCTCTGTTTTCATGTTACTAATTAGCATTTTTTTTTTCTTCAGCTTGAAAAACTCCCTTTAACATTTCTTGTAAGGCAGGTCTAATGTTGATAAACTAGCTTTTGTTTGCCTTAGAAAATTCTTATCACCTCTTCATTTATGGAAGACAGAGTTGTGGGATATAATATTCTTGGCTGACAATTGTTTTATTTCAGGATTTTTTTAATTGGCTTTCTCACACTGACTGAATATATCATTCCATTCCCTTCTGGCCTGCAGAGTTTTTGCTGAAAAATCTACTTATAACCTTATGGTGTTCCCATGTATATAGCAATTTGGTTTTCCTTTGTTGGCTTTCAAAACTCTCTCTTTGTCTTTAACATTGGACAATTTGATTATGATGTGTTTCATGGGTCTCTTAAGCTCATCTTATTACTCAGTGTCCTCTGGGCTTTGTAAATCTGGATTTCTATTTCCTTCCCTAGGCTTGGGAAATTTTCTGCCATTATTTTTTTGAATATGTTTTTTGTATCTTTCTCTTTTTTCCTTCTTGTACACTGATAATGTGTAAGTTGTTACATTTGATGGTGTCCCATAAGTGTATTAAATTATCCAACTCTCTTTTATCCTCTTTTCTTTTTTCTTCTTAGATTGTATGATTTCCTGAGACCTGTCTTTGAGTGCACTGACTCTCCTGCTTTATCTAGTCTGTTGTTGAACCCCTCAATTGAATGTTTTAGTTTAGTTATGTTATTCTTTTGTTCTATAATTTGATATTTGGTAGTTTTAAAACTTTTTCTTAATTGAAATTCTCAGTTGTTCTTACACTGTTCTCCTGACCTTGGTTAGCAACTTTATGATCATTGTTTTGAATTCTGTTGGGTAAATCACATATCTCCACTTGACTCATGTCAGTTTCAGAAAATTGACCTTGTTCTTTTATTTGAAATATATTTTCCTGTGTCCTTATTTTCCTTCATTGTCTGTGGTGATTTATGTACATCAGATAAGACAACCACCTCTCCCAGTCTTGTCAGACTGGTCTCATATAGGAGAAAGATCTTAACAATGTATTTTGCCGGAGATTTTAAGGTCCTTCTCAAATCTCAAAAACAGATTGCTATCTCTGCTTTTTTATGACCCCCCTGGAGCTTAGAATGTGTTATGTTGTACTCTCATGAATTATAGTAGGAGCAAGACTCTTTAGACGTAGCTGGAAAGATTAATGTGTTGAATGTGTGTTGCAGTTCCTTCTATCTTCATGGTAAAGTTGAGCAAGGATGTTTATCTCCCACTATTCCTGTACTAAGCCAGAAAGAGAATCTTTGGCAAATGCCTGTACTCAAATTCAGGCTGCACCCTCTGATCCTGGGGAGAAAACTGCTACTGGAAGTGGATCCATTGTGTCTCCACCTCTTTGTTTTCTGTGTTCTATACTTTCACCTGGTTTCTTATCAAGTCTCATAACATAAAATACCATCCATATCCAGACAATTCCTGCTGTGGTTTGGATGTGTCCTCCAGAAATCATGTGTTGGAAATTTAGTCCCCAATGCAACAGTGTTGGGAGGTGGGGCATAATGAGAAGTGGTTAAGTCACGAGAGCTCGACTCTCGTGAATGGATTATTGACAATTATAAAAGAACTTGAGGCTGTGAATTCAATGTCTTGCTCTCTCTTGTATGCTTCTTTGTCATGTAATGGCTTCTGCTATGTTGTGACTTAGCAATAAGGTCCTCACCAGGTATGGTTCCTTGATCTTGGATGTCCCAGCCTCCAAAACCTTGGGCAAAATAAATTTCTTTCCTTTATAAATTACCCAGTCTGCAGTATTCTGCTACAACTGCACAAAATAGAGGAAGACAATGCTCAAGTTTATATCTATAGCCTGGACTTCTCCCCTAAATTCCAGACCAGTATATGCAATTGTTTTCTTGACTTCACCATTTAGATCAATAATATACCTTTCAAATGTTCCAAGTCTGAAACCGATCTCTTGATAGCCACCCTCCTCAAACATATCTCCAGCAGTCTTCTCAATCTCAGTTAATAGTAACCATTCGTCTGGTTACTCAGGTAAAACAAATAAAGAAACAAAAGGCCTTGGTAAATTCTGAATTGTTTCTCTCTCTCTCTCTCCCTTCCACCTCCCTCCATCTCTTTCTGTCTCACCCCAGAGCTGATTTGTTAGCAAATGCTATCATTTCCACCTTCAAAATAATTCAACCACTTCTCACCAATCTCATTGGTACTGCCATGGTCCAGTCCACCACTGTCTTTTGCCCATATTATTACAGTAGGCTTGTAAATACTTTCCCCATGTCTGCTGATGTTTCCTACAGTATATGCTCAACTGAGCAACCAGTGTTCCTGTTAAAACGTAAGTCAGATCGTGTCACTCCTCTGTTGAAAACCCTCCAATGACTTTTCGTCTCATTCAGAGTAAAAGCCAAACTTCCTTCTAATAGCTACAAAGCCCTATGTGGCCTGGCTGTTTGTTACTTACCTCTATGAGCTGAGTTTTTGAAAGTCTATCCTTTGTTTTGTTGACTCTAGCTACACTGGCCTTCTCATTGTCCCTTGAATCAGCAGGTACGACTGTACCAAAAAGCAGTCTTTGGTGCCTGCTCTTCCCTCTACCTGGGGTGCTTCACCCACAAACACCTGAATGGCAAGCTCCTCACTGCCTTTGATCTCTATTTAGTAGTCACCTTCCCAGTGGAGGCTTCCCTAGCCACTCATTTAACAGAATATTCTTAACTCTATTTAAGAATGTTCAATCTTCCTAACCATTATTCGTCTTCATTGCTTTATTTTTCTTACTAGCCACTATCATTTTCTAATATGCTCTAATTTACTTTTGTTATTATGTTTTTCTCACTGTATGCTTCATGTAAGGATTATTTTTCTGTTTTGTTCACCATTGTGTCCCAGTGACTACAACAGTTTCTCACACACCATAGGCACTAAAAAAAATATGTGGAATAAGTGAAATAATGAGTGAATAAAATTTTTTAAAAACCTTTGATATATATTCAAAGCTAATGTCCATTAGCAAACAGACCCACAAGAATGGAATTATAAAAATCATTATATTTATATTTGTCAAAACAATGACTATCCCACCTTTGATTCCAGATCTGCTTAATAATTACACTTATGGGTGAAAGTTAAATTATAATTAATTGCTTTATGTACTACCTAAAAAACTCTCAAAATTATAGCGTTAGGATATTAATATTATCTTCGAAACTATAAAATGCTATTTTATTTGCTTCTTCATATAAATTAAACATAAGGATGCTTAGCATGCCAGAAAACAATTTTGTTTGATGAAGTTAGTCTTTCTTTTTCTGTTCAAAATGTATTTAATATAAAAAATTTACTTAATATAAAATGACATTATATTTATACATAGTTTAATTTGTATACAGATTATTATTATTATTTTGCACTCCCAGGCTGGAGTGCAATGGCACGATCTTGGCTCACTGCAACCTCTGCCTCCTGGGTTCAAGTGATTCTCCTTCCTCAGTCTCCCAAGTAGCTGGGATTACAAGCATGCGCCACCATGCTCGGCTAATTTTGTATTTTTCACAGAGACAGGGTTTCTCTGTGTTAGTCAGGCTGGTCTCAAACTCCTGACCTCAGGTGATCCACTCACCTCAGCCTCCCAAAGTGCTAGGATTATACCACTGTGCCTGGCCTCAGATTATTTTTATAAAGTATTTCTAAAATGGAATCATTTCACTGTTACACTGTTACTCATGGGTTAGTTAAGATCCACTTGAGAAAACTTTATATTTCTACTTTCCCATGAAATATTTGAACTATCCATTAAATATAACTTATCAGAGAGTATGGGAAATGTCATACAGATCTCAATTACTCAAATATTCCTAAAGCGTCTTAAAATATTTTAAGATTTTCAAAATCCAATTTAAAAATTGATTTTCTGAAATGTGTGCAACATAAGTGGCCAAGAAAACCCCTTTTAAAGTTTTCATTTTAAACACCTCAACAAGTAAGTCTTTTCCCTATAGCGACGAAGTTCTCATCACTTTTATATTTTTAACTACACTCAGATCATTGGTATTAATCTGCCTCTTCATTTTTTTGCATCTTTAATTTGAACCCTGGTTGGAATTCATTTAGTATAAAAAAGAATTTAATTTTAATTGAGGCATTCTTTAGGCACTGTATAACTGCAAGAATAGAAAAGAAATGATCCAGAGCTCCAGCTACTGCAAAAGAAGGGACTTTGTTGGAAATTCAAAGAAGAAAGCATCCAATGCTATTAACCCTATTAACTTTTTTTTGTAGAGACAAGTTCTTACTCTTTCACCCAGGCTGGAGTGCAGTGTTGCAGTAACAGCTTAAACTCCTGGGCTAAAGTAATCCTCCCACTTTGGCCTCCCAAGTACCTGGGACCACAAGTGCATGCCACAACACTTGGCTATGGGGTCTTGCCATGTTGATCAGGCTGGCCTCAAACTCTTGGGCTCAAGCAATCCTCCTGCCTCAGCCTCCCAAAATGCCAGGATTACAGGCATAAGCTAAGTGCCCAGCTAATGTGATTAATCATTTTCTTAATACTTCCTAGGTCATTGCTGGTGACTCCTAAAATTTAGTACTAATAATATTTACTTTAATTTTGGCATTATTATTATGAAAGCCCCCTTTACATGATAACACAGACTCATTTAAGATTCAAGAGCTCAAAAATATACATAGAAGCCGTTACGTGCAAAAGATACCTTCTTTTGGCTTCTGGGAATGTCATGTGTCTTAGTGAGTTTTTGCTGAGCATTAAGTGGGACCCATCTCTAAATTTAATTGCAACATCAGTTTTGAAGGAGACAAATATTCAAACCATAGGACCATGCAGTAGCAAAATTTGACCAAGAGAAAAGAAGTTGTTATAGATGCTATGCAAGGATTTAAAGATCTAAAGAGTCTAAATGATTCTGCCAGCAAGAAAGAAGAGGGTCATTCAAAGGTCCAGTGGCAAGGAAGTTGCAGATTCATACATTCAAACATGCAAACTAGACTCTTCTATTATGTTTACATAAATTGGTCATGGTGATGCTGGATATTCTTCTCCAGCAAACATATGGAGAAGAGTCTCTAGAAGAGCAGTGGGTTTATCTGCATGCTTTGATGCTATACCCTCGAGAATATATACAAGCATTTTATAAATTAATTTGAAAAGTTTAGAGAAAGACATTTCACTTGGTTATAGAGAAAGACAAATTAATATGGGGGATCTGAAAAGGAAATACCTGTGGTAAGAAAAAAATTGGAAACAACTTACAATAACATACAGCTGTTTACTGTATTCACTCCACTGGGGAGTGGTCTACAGCTATTTACAACCATATTGTGCCAAATGACATATGGCTTCTTAGTGTTCATATAGAGTTGATTGTGTTCGATTTGAAATTCGTCAGAAAATTTATTTTTTGCTTTGCTGTTGTCTCAGCCAATTTAAACCATAAGATCTGAAATAGACTGTAAGGGAAAGAAATCAGTTGTTCGAGGATTCACCAACCTGAATACCAAGAATTTTGAATTCTTGCTATATTAAGAAAAAACTGAAGTTAGGTGATGACAGTCACCAGACCCAACATTCTATAGAAGCATTTGATGATCACCAAAAGAGGCAAATAGTCAGTCAAGAATAAACTATTTTTTAACCTCTTATATTGAAATAATTACCAAGTTCCAGAAAATTTGCAAGAATAAAGAGAATTTCTCTATATCTTTTATCTAAGTTAACTAATTTAAATTTGTTTTATCATTCCCTCTTCATATCTTTAACTTATCTATATTCATATTATTGTTTGTTTTCTGGACCATCTGAGAGTAGATCTCATGTATCATGCCCCTTTACCTTATAATTCTTCAGTGTCTATTTGCAAGGATATTCTTTTGTATAACCATAGTACACTTGTTAAAATCAGAAAATTACATTACTTTTATCAGATCAGAAGTCCTATTCCATCTGGGCATGGTAGTTTATGCCTTTAATCCCAGCACTTTGGGAAGCCAAGGCAGGAGGTTTGCTTGAGCCCAGGAGTTCGAGACCAACTTGGGCACCGTAACAAGACCCCGTCTCTACAAAAATTAGCCAAGGTGGCGGTTTACAGCTGTAGTTCCAGCTACTCAAGACGTTGGGGAGAGAGGATCACCTGAACCCAAGAGTTCAAGGTTGCAGTGAGCTATTAATGGATCACTGCACTCCAGCCTGGGTGACAGAGTGAGACCCTGTCTCAAAACAAAAACAAAAACAGAAGTCTACATTCCATTTTCATCAAATGTCTCTATGTCTTTATGGTACAGTCATCCCTTGGTATTTACAGGGGTTTGGCTCCAGGACCTCTGCAGAAACCAAAATCCACGGATGCTAAAGTTCCTTTACAAAATGGCATAGTATTTGCATATAATTTATACACCTCCTCCTGTATACTTTAAATCATTTCTAGGTTATGTATTATAACTATTATAATGTAAATGCTATGTAAACAGTTGTTATACTGTATTTAAAATTTTTTCTATTATTTTTATTTTTGAATTGTTATTATTTTTCTGAAATATTTTAATCCATAGTTGGTTTAATCCACAAATGGGAAACCTACCAATAGAGAGGACCAATTGTATTTTCCTCCCCTTCAGTATAGGATCCAGTTCAGCATGACACATTGCATTTAGTTGTCATGTCTTTTTTGAAAAAAAATTATTTATTTATTTTTATTATTTTAAAATTAACACATAATTGTACATATTTATGGGGTATGGTGTGATTTTTTTTTTTTTTTTGAATGGAGTCTTACTTTGTCACCCAGGCTGGAGTGCAGTGGGGCAATCTTGGCTCACTGCAACCTCTGCCTCCCGGGTTCAAGCAATTCTCATGCCTCAACCTCCCAAGTACAGGCACCTGCCACCACGCCCCACTGATTTTTTTTTTGTATTTTTAGTAGAGACTGGGTTTCACTGTGTTGGCCAGGCTGGTCTCGAACTCCTGATCTCAAGTGATCCACCAGCCTCAGCCCCACAAAATGCTAGGATTACAGGCGTGAGCCACCACACTCAGCCTAGTGTGATATTTTGATTTGTGCGTGCAATGTATAATGATCAAGTCAAAGCAATTAGCAAATTTATCACCTCAAACATTTGTAATTCCTTTGTGTTGGGATCATTCAAAATCCTCTCTTCCAGCTATTTAAAAATATACAATAAATTATTATATAATATTGTTAACTATAATCACCCTACAGTGCTATAGAATACTCAAACTTATTCCTCCTATCTAGCTGTAATTTCGTATCTATTAACCAACCTCTCCCACCCACTTCCCCTCTACACTTCTCAGCCTCTAGTAATCACTATTCTCCTCTCTATGTCTACAGCATCAACTTTTTTAGCTCCCACATATGTGTGATAGCATGTAGCATTTATCTTTCTGTGCCTGGCTTATTTCACTTAACATCATGTCTAGCCTCATCCATGTTGCCTCAAATGACAGGATTCATTCTTGTTTATGGCTGAACAGTATTCTACTATGTATATGTTGCAAATACATTTATATATACATATTTTCTTTATCCATTCATCTGTTGATGGACACTTAGGTTGATTCTATATCTTAGCTATTGTGAACAGTGCTGCAATAAACATGAGAATGCATCTATCTCTTCAATATACTGATTTCCTTTCCTTTTCATATATACTAAGTACTGGGATTGCTGGAAAATATGGTAGTTCTATTTTTAGTTTTTTGAGGAAACTCCATACTGTTTTCCATAGTGATTGTACTAATTTATATTCCAACCAATAGGGGAAGATATAAGAGTTCTCCCTTCCTCACATTCTTGCCAACATCTGTTATTATTTTGTATTTTTGATGATAGCCATTCTAACTGGAATGAGATGATACCTCATTATGATTTTGATTTGTATTTCCCTGATTAATGTTGTTGAGTATATTTTCATATACTTGTTGGTCATTTGTATATTTTCTTTTCAGAGACGTCTATTCAGATCATTTGCACATTTTAAGATATAATTATTTGGGGTTTTTCACTATTGAGTTGAATTCCTTGTGTATTCTGCATATTAATCCCTTATCAGATGAATAGTTTTCTCTATTCTATGACAAATACTTTTTTCCCATTCTGCAGATTGTCTATTTATTCTATTGAGTATATCCTTTGCTGTGCTGAAGCTTTTAAGTTTGTTATAATTCCATTTGTTCATTTTTGCTTTTGCTGCCATTCGTGCTTTTGAGGTCCTATCCGTAAAATCTTTGCGCAGACCATTGTCCTGAAGCATTTCACTTTGTTTCCTTCTAGCAGTTTTATAGTTTCAGGTATTACATTTAAGTTTTAATCCATTTTGAGTTGATTTTTAGATATGGTGGGAGATAGGAGTCTAGTTTCTTCATTCTTCTACATATGGATATCCAGTTTTCCCAGTACCATTTACTGAAGAGACTGTCCTTTCCCCAACCAATGCTATTGACATCTTTGTGGTGAATCAGTTGGCTGTACATATGCGGATTTATTTCTGGGTTCTCTATTCTGTTCCATTAGTCTATGTGTCTGTTTTAATGCTAGGATCATGCTGTTTTGGTTGCTATAGCTTTGTAGTATATTGTGAAGTCAAATAGTGTGATTTATCTATCTTTGTTTGTTCAAGATTGCTTTGGCTATTTGTGCTCTTTTTTTTGTTTCATATGAATATTAGAATTGTTGGCCGGGCATGGTGGCTCATGCCTGTAATCCTAGCACTTTGGGAGGCTGAGATGGGTGGATCACCTGAGGTCAGGAGTTCAAGACCAGCCTGGGCATCATGGTGAAACTCTATCTAAAAAAAAAAAAAAAAAAAGAATTGTTTTTCCTATTACTGTGAAAATTTCATTAGCATTTAATATGAATTGCACTGAATGTGTAGATTACTTTGGGTAGTATGTTATGTCTTTTTATTCTTCTTTAATGGGGAACAATTCCTCAGCCTTTGTCTTTCATGACATTGACATTTTTGAAGAATATATTTCAGTGATTTTTATAGAACGTTCTTCACTTCATGTTTGTCTAATGTTTCCTCATGATTAGATTCAAATTCAGGTTATACATTCTCTGGCCCAAATATCACGTAAGTAGTATCCTTCTCAGAATATCGCACTTGGAGACACATGATGTCCATTCGCCCTTGGTTAGTAATTTTAATTTTGATAACCTGGTCAAGATATTGTCTTGTTTCTGCACTGTATAGTCACTATTTTCCACTTTACAACGAAGTAGAAGACACTTTAAGACCTCATCAAATTAGATGTATCATTCCTTGACAATGCTTGCCCAAACTAGAATGGAGTTTACCCAGCCCTACCACACACTCCAACCTAACAGTCAGAATTTTAAGTACAGGACTTCTGTTACTTATTTATTATTTTATACACACACACACACACACACACACACACATATAAAATTATATATATATATATATATTTATTTATTTTTGAGACAGAGTCTTGCTCTGTTGCCTGGGCTGGAGTACAGTGGGCAATCTCGACTCACTATAACCTCCATCTCCTGGGTTCAAGTGATTCTCCTGCCTCAGCGTCCTGAGTAGCTGAGATTACAGACATGTACCACCATACCTGGCTAATTTTTGTATTTTTAGTAGAGATGTGATTTCACCATGTTGGCCAAGCTGGTCTCGAACTCCTGACCTCAAGTGATGTGCCCGCCTCAGCCTTCCAAAGTGCTAGGATTACAGGTTTGAGCCATTGTGCCTGACTCTTTTATTTATTTAATCATATGTATAAACTCATGGATCTTACTGAATTTAATGCATTATGAGTTATTACCATCCTTATTTATTGTGATGCTCGAATTGTCCCAGACTTGGATGATGAGAGCCCCTCTGAGCTGGCTTCTGTGTCTTTTTTCATATAAAAAAATTTGTCCAGTTCTTTGTTCAAAATGCCAAGAACCTGGACAACTTGCAGTCGTGACCCGCTTGCTACTGGTGACAAAAGGTTAAAAATAGTCTATTCATGACCAAATACAGAAACTACAACTTGCCTCCTTTGATGATCATCAAATGCTTCTGTAGAACTTATTGATGAGGAACTTATTGGGAACTGGAACAAAGGTCACTCTTGCTAGGCTTTAGCAAAGAGGCTGGAGGCATTGTGCCCCTGCCCTAGAGATCTGTGGAACTTTGAACTTGAAAGAGATGATTTAGGAAATCTGGCAGAAAGAAATTTCTAAGCAGAAAAGCATTCAAGATATGACCTGGCTTTTTCTGAAAGTGTGTAGTCATCTGCATTCACAACAAGATCTGAAATTGGAACTTATATTTAAAAGGGAAGTAGAGCATAAAAGTTGGGAAAACTTGCAGCTTGGCCATGCCATAGAAAAGAAAAACCCATTTTCTGGGGAGAAATTCAAGTCTTCAGCTGCAGAAATTTTCATAAGTAAAGAGAACCCAAATGTTAATAGCCAAAATAATGGGGAAAATGTCTCCAGAGCATTTCAGAGACCTTCAAGGCAGCCCTTCCCATCAGAGGCCTGGAGACCTAGAAGGAAAAAATGGTTTCCTGAGTGGGGTCCGGGGCCCTGCTGCTCTTTGCAGCCTTGGGACATGGTGCTCTGCATCCCTGCTGCTCCAGCTGTGGCTAAAAGGGGACAAGGTACAGCTTGGGTCATTGATTCAGAAGGTGCAAGCCCCAAGCCTTGGTGGCTTCCACAGGGTATTGGGCTTGTAATTATGCAGAAGACAAGAGCTGAGTTTTGGGAACCTCTACCTAGGTTTCAGAGAATGTATAGAAACGCCTGGATGTCTAGCAGAAGTCTGCTGCAGGGGCAGAGCCCTCATGGAGAACTTCTACTAGGACAACGCGGAGCTGAAATGCGAGGCTGTAGCTCCCACAGAGAGTCCGTGCTGGGGCACTGCCTGGTAGAGCTGTAAGAAGAGGACTGGCCTGGAGTGATGGCTCATGCCTTTAATCCCAGCATTTTGGGAGGCCAAGGTCGGCAGATAACCTTAGGTCAGGAGTTTAAGACCACCCTAGCCAACATGGCAAAAACCCGTCTCTACTAAAAATACAAAAATTAGCTAGGCATGGTGGTGTGTGCCTGTAATCCCAGCTAGTCAGGAGGCTGAGGCAGAAGAATCTCTTGAACCTGGAAGTCAGAGGTTGCAGTGAGCCAAAATCATGCCACTACACTCCAGCCTGGGTCAGAGAGTGAGATTCTGTCTCAAAACAACAACAACAACAACAACAAAAAACAACAAAGAAGAAAAGAAAAGAAGAGGGCCACTGTCCTTCAGACCCATGGAGGAGTCGCAGGCACTCAATGCCAGCCTGGGAAAAGTCCTTGGGATTGTACCCTACAGAACTGTTATGTGCACTCTGAATGAAGAGACCACCTAAACAGGCTCTGCGTATGCAACAAGGCTGTTTATTCACTCAGGTGCAAGCAGGCTGAGTCCGAAAACAGAGTCAGCAGAGGGTGGTGGGATAGGAGCTGGTTTGATAGATTTGGGGTAGACAGTGGAAAGTTACAGTTCAGGGTGGTTTTTGCAAGCCAGGGGGGTTGTCACAGGGTCCAGTGTCACAAGGTTGGCTTATCAGTTGAGGCAGGAACAGTGGCCGAATGTCGCAAGGTTGATTAATCAGGCATCGCAGGAGCTAGCTATTCTTCTTCTTTTGTGGTTTTCCTGTTATCTTAGATATACTTTCCCTCTCTGGGAGGCCATCTGGAGGTGTACATGCAGGTCACAGGGGTCACCATGGCTTGATGGATTGGCTATGGTGTAGTCCATGATGCAGTCAGTGCAAAGGACCTTGCAAGATCCACAGGAGCAGAGCTGCCCAAGGACTTGGGAGCCAACCCCTTGCATCAGTGTGCCCTGGATGTAAGACATGGAGTCAAAGGAGATTATTTTGGAGTTTTAAGATTTAATGAGAGCCCTGCTCGGTTTTGGACTTGCGTGGTGCCTGTGGAGCCCCTTTGTTTTGGCCAGTTTTTATTATTTGGAACAGGAATATTTACCCAATACCTGTATCCACATTGTGTCTTGGCAGTAACTACTTGCTTTTGGTTTTACAGGCTCAGAGGCAGAAGGGACTTGCTTTGTCTCAGACTTTGGACTTGGACTTTTGAGTTAATGCTGGAATGAGTTAAGACTTTGGGGGACTGTTAGGAAGCCATTATGAGTTTTGAAATGCGAGATTTGGATGTGAGATTTGGAAGAGGCCAAGGGTGGAACGATATGGTTTGCCCCTGTGTCCCCCCCACAAACCTCATCTTGAATTGTGATCCCATGTGTTGAGGGAGGGACCTGGTGGGAGGTGACTGAATTATGGGCGCAGTTTCCCCCGTGCAGTTCTTGTGATAGTGATGAGTTCTCACAAGATCTGACGGTTTACAAGTGTTTGGCAATTCCTCCCACCTCCTTCTGTCATGTAAGATGTGCCTTGCTTGCCCTTCATCTTCCACCGTGATTGTAAGTTTCCTGAGGCCTCCCTAACCATATGAAACTTTGAGTCAATTAAACCTCTTTTGTTTATAAGTTGCCCAGTCTCAGGTAGTTTTTTTCTTTTCTTTTTTTTTTTGAGATAGAGTCTCACTCTGTTGCCCAGGCTGGAGTGCAATGGCATGATCTTGGCTCACTGCAACCTCCACCTCCTAGGTTCAAGCAATTCTTCTGCCTCAGCCTCCTGAGTGACTGGGATAACAGGTGTCCACCACCATGCCCAGCTAATTTTTTTATTTTTAGTAGAGATGGGGTTTTACCATGTTGGCCAGGATGGTCTCCAACTCCTGACCTCAGGTGACCTGCCCTCCTCAGCCTCCCAATGTTGGTAGTTTCTTTACAGCAGTGTGAAAATGGACACAGAAAAAGAATTAGATGACTCTAAAACACAGTTTTTTGACCATCCATTCTTAATAGGATATTTATGTAGACAAAAAAAGTGATAAAATATTAAACTACATTCAGTAATTAGTCTTAGTAATTATGTAAAAGCTATTAGGAAACAAAATTTTTAGTATAAGTTGAGCATCTGTAATCTGGAAATTCAAAATACGACATGCTCCAAAATCTGGAACTTTTTTTTTTTCTTTGAGTTGGAGTTTTGCTCTTGTTGCCCAGGCTGGAGTGTATGGTATGATCTTGGCTCACCGCAACCTCCGCCTCCTGGGTCCAAGTGATCCTCCTGCCTCAGTCTCCTGAGTAGCTGGAATTACAGGTGCATGCAACCATGCCCAGCTAATTTTTGTATTTTTAGAAGACACAGGGTTTCACCATGTTGGTCAAGCTGGTCTCAAACTCCTGACCTCAGGTGATCTGCCTGCCTCGGCCTCCCAAAGTGCTAGGATTACAGGTGTGAGCCACCACACCTGGTCCAAAATCTGGAACTTTTTTAGGCCAATGTGACACCTCAAGTAGAATATTCTACATCTAACCTCATATGATGTGTTGTACTCAAAACACAGGCAAAACAGTTTCATGTGCAAAATTATTGAAAATATATAAAATTACCTTCAGGTTTTGTGTATAAGGTATACGTTAAGCACGCTCTAAATAAAGAGACCATGTAAACAGGCTTTGTGTAAGCAACAAGGCTGTTTATTCACTTTGGTGCAAACAGGCTGAGTCCAAAAAGATAATCAGCAGAGGGTGGTGGGATAGCAACCGGTTTTATAGGTTTGGGGTAAGCAGTGGAATGTTACAGTTCAGGGTAGTTTTTGCAAGCCCCGGGGGGGCAGTGGTGGTGGTGTCACAGGGTCCAGTGTCACAAGGTTGGCTTATCAGTTGAGGCAGAAACGATGGCAGAATGTCGCAACCTTGGTTAATCAGGAACTGCAGGCGCTAGCTATTCTTCTTCTTTTGCAGTTTTCCTGTTGCCTCAGACTTTCTGGCTCTAGGAATTCATCTGAAGGTGTACATGCAGGTCACAGGGGTCACCATGGCTTGACTATGGTGTAGTCCATGGTGTAGTCATTTCAAAGGACTTTGCATTGTATATAAAACATAAATGAATTTTGTGTCTAGATTTGGGTCACATTCCCAAGATATCACTTTATGTATGTACAAATATTACAAAATCTGAAAATATCTGAACCATATCTGGTCCCAACCATTTTGGATAAAGGCTGCTCAACCTAAGAAAAAGAATTGACAAATATAAAATCAAAGAAATTAAGTTAAAACCCTGTAATCTTAAATTTGAATTGGAAATATCCGTATGAATTCAAGATTTTTTCTCATGAAAAATTGTCGATTTCCCAGCTCTATTAGAAAGACTCAGAAGTAATGACAACCTAGTGACGATGAGTACTCCTGATTATGGTTTCTGCCATTTCCTACTTAAAGGAACCAAGCTCTTTGGAGGAATGACTGATTCCATGTCAGGGGCAGGAAATGTACAAGATAAGTTTGGGCCATTTTGTGCCAGAAAGCAAGAAAACTATCAAAGATTGATTTGACCATGTTCACAATACATAGGAACCAACTCTATTTCTCACTGGCCAAAGGTGGGACAATTTGAGCATCAAAAAGAATAATTAATGCACTTCAAATATGTGAAAATACATATATTCACGATAATTTTTTTTGAAAACCTCATTAGAAGTTGCTAGGGCACTAACTCATTATTTCGAAAATTGATAAATAAAAAGAAACAGACGTGGACCCTATCTTTCATCTACAAACTGTATTTCAGGATAACCAAAGAGTTAATGAAAAAAGTTATGATAGAATTCCAGCTAATAAATTGAGGAGGAATGTTAGAATTAGAAATTCATTATTTTGCGCTGGGTGAGGTGGCTCATGCCTGTAATCCCAGCACTTTGGGAGGCTGAGGCAGGTGGATCACCTGAGGTCGGGAGTTCGAGACCAGCCTGACCAACATGGAGAAACCCTGTCTCCACTAAAAATACATTAGTCAGGCAAGGTGGAGCATGCCTGTAATCCCAGCTACTTGGGAGGCTGAGGCAGGAGAATCGCTTGAACCCAGGAGGCAGAGGTTGCGGTGAGCTAAGATCGTGCCATTGCATTCCAGCCTGGGCACCAAGAGCAAAACTCTGTCTCAAAAAAAAAAAAAAACAAAAAAAGAAAAAGAAAAGAAAGAAATTCATTATTTTGCAACTGCTAATGAAATACTGGATTGAGTCACAATTAATGGATGCTAAAATAATCAGGTGATGGTGGATGAAAAACATAGTGTAGGAATCAGGCTGACACCACCTGAACCCATGAGCAATATTTAATCATAAAACAGAACTATCAGACATATGTGCCTCATGATGTGATGTAATAGGAAATACACAGCAACTACCATGAAGTATGCTCACCTAAAATTTAGAACCTCAATCTAATAAAAATCCTAGATCTGCTGGGTGTGGTGGCCCATGCCTGTAATCCCAGCACTTTGGGAGGCTGAGGCTGGTGGATTATGAGGTCAGGAGTTCGAGACCATCCTGGCTAACACGGTAAAACCCAGTCTCTACTAAAAATACAAAAAATTAGCCAGGTGGTGAGTGCCTGTAGTCCAAGCTACTTGGGAGGCTGAAGCAGGAGAATCCCTTGAACCCGGGAGGTGGAGGTTGCAGTGAGCCAAGATTGTGCCACTGTACTCTATCCTGGGTGACAGAGTGAGACTCTGTCTCAAAAAAAAGAAAATAAATAAATAAAAAATAAAATTCTAGATCTGACTACCTATTTGCCGAAATAAGAGTAGTTTCACAAGGAAGTAATCAGCTAAATCTAGAATATGGGACATTCGGTAGTACAAATGGCCTAGTTTCTACAGTAAATCTGTGATATGAAGGATGAGATGCTGGTAAAATTGAGTAAAAGGGACTTAAGAAACATGACAATTTGTGATGCTATTAGGTGAGGCGGGGGGTAAGAAACAACTAAGTTCAATGTATGAACCTTGTTTAGATCTTGAATTGGATAAAGCAACTGTAAACAGAATATTTGAGATAATAAAAAAAATTAATATTTGTGGATGATGTATAGTGTTGAGATTTTTCTTAATTTTGTGTGATAATGGCATGGTGGATATGATTTTTGAAAGTTCTTATCAGATGTGCGTATTGAAGTTGGGATATGCTTTATAATACTTTAGCAAAAAAGGGGGGAACTAGCATGGAGAGGGTAGGTAAGAATTGTCTATCAACAAATGTTGATAATTGTTGAAGCTAATAACTCATGAACTTATTAGGGCTGAGGTTGATTACTCTATTATCTCTATTTTTGTGTATGTTTAAATTTTTCTACAAGAAGATGTTACAGGGAAAAATTATTTAGCTTTCTTCAACCTGGGTTGGTGTAGTTACTGACTGTGACTATCCTAAAAGTTGGTTCAACATTAAGGTAATGTTTGTTAGAAAAAAAAATTAGATCAACACATTATATAGTATCCCAGGTTTTTGAGCAATAAAAAAATTTGCTATAATGAGAGATGATTATAAATATTTGTTGTATTTCTGAGATGATCAATTTTAATGGGATTGGTGGTAATTTTTAAGTCATAAACTGATAAAGTTTGATGATTGATAAATCTCCCCAAATATATAGAAAATCGATTTAAGTATTTTATTTTATTTTTTTTTTATTGCATTTTAGGTTTTGGGGTAGATGTGAAGAACATGCAAGATTGTTGCACAGGTGCATACGTGGCAGTGTGATTTGCTGCCTTTCTCCCCTTCACCTATATGTGGCGTTTCTCCCCATGCTCTCTCTCCCCAACTCCCCACTCCCCGCTGTCCCTCCCCTATTTCCCCCCAACAGACCACAGTGTATAGTGCTCCCCTCCCTGTGTCCATGTGTTCTCATTGATCAACACCGGGAACAACCTTGGTGGAAAGTACAGCTGTCTCCGTGTACTTGGAGAAGCACATTGCTCACTGCATCTGGCAGAACCCCCAGTACAGAGATGAGCAGGTGCTGTTTTCCAATGACACCTAATTGTGTGTGTCCTAATACCATAGTTAGAAAATGGCTCAGATTTTTGAGTTGCTTTTCCCAGAACTCAAAGATCGTTTTCCTGTTTATCTTGGTGGAATGCCTATGCTATACTTGTGATTTTTCTTTTCTCTGTAACCTAGATTGTCACAGATGGAAGAAACAAGAGGTCATTAGTTAACAATCAGATGTTTGATTTCTTGAGCAGAAAAGATACTCTGTTGTGTTTTTAAAAACATTTTAAAAGGAGAAATAGGGCTACTCCTTGGAAGGTAGATTCTGTTCACTGGGCTTTCCTCAACAGTCAACACAGTCGTTTCTAAATTCATTTCCTCCTTCAACTCTGTTCTTGTAACTAACCTCAGCTTCGGCTCTTACATCAGCTTTGCCTCTTTTAGTTCTTGTCAGTTCACAGTGGCTACTTCTTTATAGCTTAAGTAAATACTGCCAGAAGAGCAAAGGGAAGCCAAATAGGTGGTCAATTAGCTTTGTCTAAGTTGGTATGATATGGAGATGAAAGCACTCTTACTTTAATTCATTCTTCAGTTTCTATAACAGTTGTTCTTGATTAGGTTGGGGGCAGGAAAAACATTTGTAATAATTTCTGGCTTTGAGAGACACAAGGCTTTGCTCGCCCCAGAGTATTAGTTAACCCACCTAGTGCTCCTAAATATATAATCTTAAGGACTGGAAGGGACATTCATTGTCTCACTCTCTATTTGTTACACCTTCTGTAAAATTGGCATAATAATGGTACCTACTTCATAGCATTGTGTGATGATTACATTAGTTAATATTTGTAAAATGCTTAGAACACCGATTGGGCATACAATACTAAGTATCATGTATGTTTATAAAATAAATTCCTCTGTGCTGCCTTCCGTTAACATTTAAATAAGTAAATTAAATAAATTAAATACATTCTTCCATGACATTCTGAAATCTGTCTATAAGATCTGAGTAAGTGGCCACTGGTACAATGCTACTGGAGTTCCAGAATCTGGCTGGTGACAAGATTGTTCACCAGCAAATGGTGTGGTGAAACCTCACTAATTTGGAATTAGTTCAGATTATTAAGCCTGAATAGGTGAAAATCTTGAAATCAAGGATCTTTGGAACTATTTGAAATCAGTATTTTATATTTGCCCATTCTATTTATTAAAATGTTGCAAGTGTTATATTTGATGGGTTAAGTATATTTAGGATATACATGTTCAATTTGTGATTTTGTATACTTAATTGGAACAAGAAAGCTAATAAAGGTTTTGATGTAGACATCTATTCTTTTAAGTAAACTTCAGTTAAAATATATGAGCAGAGCATATAGAGATGTAAATAGTTTGTGGACACACCATAGACTGAAATAGTGAATTTAAAAGAAATTGTTGTAAGAATCAAGTTTTATGGAATGAGTGTTCCTAGTAAAGTTCTTGCTCTTGTGAATAATTAATAATCACTTATAATTACTATAGTAAAAGAAGGCCTAAGAAGTATTAGACTCTACTTTTATTTAAGTTATACTTTACATAATCTATGTGTATGAAAAATGTTTTAAAAGTTTTTCGTAAGCCATGAGATAGCTACTTTACATTTTAAGAATTTCTGAATTAATTTGCTTGGATTTTATTAGTGCAAACAGCAGAGCCAGATTCTTTCTAGATTCTACATGAAGTGTGTTTCTAAACTGCTGAATCAAAACAGATAGCTTGCTTCTAGGTTTTAAAGCCAATTCCTTTTTCTGTGTTCCCATTCCATCCTATTCATCCCTCTTTTAGGAAACTCCGAACTCTGGATTGTCGTTCTTTACATATCTGCCTCCTGCATTGGACTGTGTGTCTCTGAGTGTAGTATGACTAATTCGTTTGTTTGTCAAGGATAGTGTAGCACATGGTACACTCCCAATACATTTGTTGAACAGCCTAATTAGTAATGTCTGCAACAATAACATTTTACTGTATTTAATAAAGCTCTGGGAAAGTAGGATACACATAAGACAGATCCAGGTCTTAATTCTTTACAGAAATGTGGATTTTTAGTTCGGTTTGGAATTTGAAGATGTGAGTATATTTACCTCAGTTTCCCAAAGGACAAGCTAATTGGAATTATTATCCTCTTTCACCTGACTGGAGCCCCAGAATGCCATTTACGTATGTAGCAGACTTTTATAACAGTTTTAAATTATGTATATTTGATGAAGAGGTTTTATATTTTTGGATTCAAGTTTTATTTTTTAAAATTCTACAATGTGGTTTATAGTAATTCCTTACATCCTGCTTTTGAAATACATATTGCAGCTTTTTTAAGCTTGGAAGGCTATATCTCAAGGACTGAAGTTACAGTAAATTCAAGTGATACACAAGCCTAGCACCGCATTTGCCACAGTAAGTGTTTGATAAAGACTGTTAAACTCTAAGTCACAGGCCTTTTTATTCTTAAGACAAATAACAGCAGAAACATCCTTGGCTTATTTATGGTAAGGTTTTTATGCTCTATAAAACAAAGAATTGTATTCATCAGCGTAGCACAGATTCTACTAAAAATAAATGTGAGAGTCGTTAATGTAGTAGTACTGCTCACTTACTACCAAAATTAACTTTTAAGGGATAATTCCATCAGTTTAAACTGGATATTGGAATGAGCACTGATTACCTCATTTGACTTGGTAGCCCAATCATGGGGTTTTGAACTCGGCGGGATTTCAAAGGTTTTAAAAATGTTTTTGATTTTAACCCTCAAATTTCATAATCTCTAAATTAGGTTGAAACGGGGCACAAGAGATTTGATTAACACCATAGTAATACTTATTTTTGTTCTTAACCATTTCACGGCTTCTTGAAATAGAGGCTGGATAGTGCAATGGAAAAAACAGCCTTGGAATCTGAGCGTCTGATTCCTGGATTAAGTCCCAGTCAGTTCTGCGTGACCTTGGGCAAGTTACTTTACTTCTCTAAATTTCCGTTTCCTCCTCTACAAAATGAGGATCGTAGTAGCCACCTTGTAACCCTAATTGGAGCGCGCCTCGTACAACTCGCGCCGGCCTGCAGGAAGAGCAGCCATGATTACGCCGCCGCCGCCGCTCCGCCACCCGCTCGCGGCCGGCGCCCTCCCCCAGCAGGTGTAGGCGCTGCCCGCGAGGCCCCACGCCTTTCCGCCGCTCGCGGGCCGGCCCCTCTGCGTCCCCGCGCAGGCCGCTGCGGGCTGAGGCAGCGCACCGGCCTCTGCGTCCCGACCCCGCCCCGGGCGGAGGGAGGGCGGGCGACCCGGCTCCGAGGCCGAGGTCCGGCCCCGCCAAGTGCGGAGGAGCGCGGGCGGCCCAGGCGCCGCGCCAGCGCCCAAGTGTGAGCCCGGTCCCCGCCCCTCGGCCCTCCCCCCGGCCCTCCCTCCGCCCCCTCCGCCCTCGCGCGCCGCCCTCCCGGGTCGCCGCGGGGCCGTGGTGTACGTGCAGAGCGCGCAGAGCGAGTGGCGCCCGCATGCCCTGCGCTCCTCCACAGCCTGGGCCGGGCCGCCCGGGACGCTGAGGCGGCGACGGCGGCCGAGGGGGCCGGTCTTACGCTCCCCAGGCCCGCGCGCCCGAGCCCAGGTTGCCGTTCGTCGCACAGGCCGCGTTTCCTCAGGCCACGGCGGTGATGAGTCGCTGAGGCAGCCGCCGGCGCTGCGCCGGAGCCTAGGACTCGGAAGCGGCCGGGCCGAGGGCGCGGGGTGCCGGCCTCCCTGAGGCGAGGGTAGCGGGTGCATGGCACAGTAACGGCCCCGATTTCTCTCCCCGCTCCCCAGCCTCGGGCGAGGCCGTCCGTCCGCCACCCCTCCTGCTCGGGCGCAGCCTCCGCCGTTGCCGCCGCCGCCGCCATGGCCAATGACAGCGGCGGGCCCGGCGGGCCGAGCCCGAGCGAGCGAGACCGGCAGTACTGCGAGCTGTGCGGGAAGATGGAGAACCTGCTGCGCTGCAGCCGCTGCCGCAGCTCCTTCTACTGCTGCAAGGAGCACCAGCGTCAGGACTGGAAGAAGCACAAGCTCGTGTGCCAGGGCAGCGAGAGTGCCCTCGGCCACGGAGTGGGCCCGCACCAGCACTCCGGCCCCGCGCCGCCGGCTGCAGCGCCGCCGCCCAGGGCCGGGGCCCGGGAGGCCAGGAAGGCAGCGGCGCGCCGGGACAACGCCTCCGGGGACGCGGCCAAGGCAAAGGCAAAGACCAAGCCCGCGGCGGCCGCGTCCCCGTCTCGCGCGGCCCCCGGCGGCCAGGCCTCGGCGGTGGCTGCCGAGGCTGAGCCCGGGAAGGAGGAGCAGCCGGCCCGCTCGTCGCTGTTCCAGGAGAAGGCGAACCTGTACCCCCCGAGCAACACGCCCGGGGATGCGCTGAGCCACAGCGGCGGCCTGCGGCCCAACGGGCAGACGAAGCCCCTGCCGGCGCTGAAACTGGCGCTCGAGTACATCGTGCCCTGCATGAACAAGCACGGCATCTGTGTGGTGGACGACTTCCTCGGCAAAGAGACCGGACAGCAGATCGGCGACGAGGTGCGCGCCCTGCACGACACTGGGAAGTTCACGGACGGGCAGCTGGTCAGCCAGAAGAGTGATTCGTCCAAGGACATCCGAGGCGATAAGATCACCTGGATCGAGGGCAAGGAGCCCGGCTGCGAAACCATTGGGCTGCTCATGAGCAGCATGGACGACCTGATCCGCCACTGTAACGGGAAGCTGGGCAGCTACAAAATCAATGGCCGGACGAAAGTAAGTGTGGGCTGCGGGTTTGCGCTGGACATGCCCTTCTCGGCGGGCAGCCCCTCCTCGCGACTGTAACTGCCTAGGCTGAGGAGCAGCATTCCTCTGTATAGAAGGGACTTCTTGTGTAGCACCCCGTAAGGAAGACGGACAGAATTCGGAGTAGCTGTTTGATCTAGTTAGCCCCTTTGTATCCGCTGTTTTCCACTTACTGCCAGTTCACAAACTTCTCCGGCTAATTGCATAGTTTTCTGGCTAAACGTAGGCGCTTTAACTTTGCTCCTTTCTTTCTTTCTTCCATTCCACTGTTAGTCACAATTCATACCTTAGTGGCGTTTTAGCCACCCAGTGAGGGGGTGTTAGAGTACCACCCAAAGCAAGTCCTGATGCTGCATCTGTCTCGTGTTTGCATAAGCTCTTAAATTTCCTATGCTGTCTGAACCACTCATCACATTTTGATTGACAGTCAAACGCTGTGTTCAGTTAAGAATTTGCCTGCTGACCACAAAAAGGTAAATTTAAGCATTTAGTCGAAAGACTCTCCGTATTCAGGAAGAGCGTGGCTACTCCCCTCCCCCTCTTATAGCTCTTACCCTCTCCCTGTTCCTACTGTTTTGAAACCCATTACAAAAAGGGAAAAGAAGTATTTCCGTTTTCGGATCTCTCTGTGTAGGTAGGCTACATTTTTAGCATTGGTTTCCTTTATTTGCTTTGTTAATGTAATCCTTCTGTTGAAAAAGAACTGTTTTGTAGCTTCCTGGAAAAAATAACACGGAATTGGAGCAGGAGGATTTGTTTTATCCTCCCAATTTGGTGAGATCTTTTTGTTTTCTCTTTACTGTTGCATTTTTTTCTCCACAGATTTCTTCACTTCCTACCTGGTCTATTTTCTCTTTTTCTCCCTCATGGTAGACTCTTTCCTCCTTAATACTCTCTTGAAGGTCTTTTTCATTTTACTTCTCAGATCTTGATCTTTTCTTTATATCCAGCTACTCCCAGGCCACCCTCCTCCACCATCAGTCTCTGTCTGATTTTGTGAGTTTTGAGAGATTGACTTGGGAGAGCATCACACTTACATGTTTGTACACACATGCTGACTCTTCTCAGTGGTTCTTTTGTAGCGTGTGTGAGACTATCTGTTTTGACAGTCATTACATGTGATTCTCAGGCTGCTTGGAAGGCTGAACATAGGCAATGAGAAAAATTATAAACATGAAAATTTTGTGGGGAAAAATACAATGTGGAGTCTAATTTACGTATTGCCACTTCATTGCTGGGTGAAGGCACACATCTTAATTTCATGTAGTCTTAGGAACAGTTGAATCATATTAAACTGGAAGGAAAAGGGGGATCTGATGAAATCTCAGCCTTGGTCTTTCACTAGCTTTTCATTGATGTTTTAAAAATGAACGTTGTCATGGATCACATCTGTACATAAGTCCTGAGCTCAGAGCAGGAAAGAAATTAGTTTGAGGGAACAGGGCTGTGAAGACTGACCAAAATATATAGTTGGGACATAAGTTTAAATTGGATTCTTGAAGATGATGTCCCAAATCTTTCTTGATCTGCTTTCCTTAGTTAATTTAGCTTTCCAAGTGCTTTCACCTGTCATTCTTAGATAAGGGACAGCAGACAGCCTGGCTCTGAGAGCAATTGCTTCTGGTAGGGATGCTATTAGAAAATAGCTACCTCCTTCCTCAAGAGTTATAGTGTTTGGGGTTTTAAGTCACCTAACTGTACATAGTAGCAGGTAATAAGGGACTGGATGAAGAACGGATGGCCTTTAAACTCTTTGGATTTGATCTTATGCTTATATTAATTTTAGGGACACAACTTCAGGATCTATAAATGATATTCAGAAATTCCTTTCATTGTACTTCTTGGCTGAAAGAGGTTTTGGTAATTGTGTTTGAACATGTAAGTATTCCTGAAAAAACAAGGTTGTTTGCTTCGTGGAAATGAGAAGGCAATCAAAATACCACCCACTGTATATTGAGCAACCACAGTGTGTTAGGCATCAGATTAGGGTCAATACAGGTACAATCAGAGTAATTTTTTTTTTTTTTTTCTTTTGAGACATGGTCTTCCTTTGTTGCCCAGGCTGGAGTACAAGGGTATAAGCATGGCCCACTGCAGCTTCCACTTCCTGGGCTCAGGCGATCCTACCACCTCAGCTTCGAAGTAGCTGGGACTGTAGGCACAGCTCGACTGTGCTGTGCTAGACTAAATGAAAACAATTTTTTTTGTAGGGTCAGGGTCTTGCTGATCATTTGATCTTGAACTCCTGGGCTCGGGTGATCCTCCTGCCTGGTCCTCCCAAAGTGCAGTAGTTACAGACTTGAGCCACCTCTTGTGGCCACAATAATCTTAATTCTATGAAGTGAGTAGTGTTATTCCTAATTTACATTTGAGTGATTTTCAGCTCAGACTTGGCAGAGGTCTACCACTTATAGTAACCTAGCTGGTGTTCAGGCTTAAGTCATTCAGCTGTCAAACTTATGCTTTTTTTTTTTAACTACACTAGTTATAGGTAGAACATTAAATGAGATGTAGCTTACACACTGCTGGAACTGCAATTTGATATATATATTTTGTTGAAAGTGGGTGAATAGCACTAGCTTTATATGTGAATAATCATACTCTATGGTTGGGCTCTAAAACTTTTTATTAGGTGACTGTGCAATGTTTATTTCAGATAGTGGCTTAAAATCCACTTTTGTATTTATCCCCCTGAATTATGCACCTGTTGGTATAACTGTTAAGAGATGTCAGAATATGGTTTTGTATGTGATTGCAGAAGGAGACTTCAATTCAGAATTTCACCTTCATAACATGATAGTGATTTTAAAAGTTCTGTGCAGCAAATGTGTAGTATTTTTCTCATGTCAGCTTTCACAGCAGTAGGTAGGTGGTTGTATGTCTTTTTATAGATTAGAAAAGTGGGACTCAGGAAAGTTAGTTCACTCGTTGGAAATTCTGCAGCATATTAAGACTTAAATTCAGATTTTCTGACTAAGAATCTGATGTTCTTTTTTATTTACATCATCTATATTGCATGTTCTTTATGTCAGGGACTGGTAATCAGATGGTATATGATTGGCTGTGGCCCATTCAGTGTAGGCTTTGTTTTCCCCTGAATTTCTACTTCAGACATGCTTACCTGGCCACTGTTTATGCAACTACTTTAAAAAAAGGAACCACAGGGGAAAAATGAAGTAATACAGGAGAAAAACAGAAATGTAATTGTAGCCACTGATGTAACCAAGCTGTTTCCACTTTCTCTGGTCTTTTTGGGATTTTCCCCTTTTTGCCCTTACCCTGCCCTTTGATCCTGTGTCTTTCTCATGCTTGTTTTCATTAAGAAGACTCTCAGTGATACCCAGTAGAAAGAAACCATGGTCTGCTGGTTTCTGATGAGTAGTGTGCCTTGACTTGGGGGTATAGGACGAAGAGAGATTCAGAGGACTGAGGATCCTGGGAAAGTGTTGAACTTTTCTGTTGGAGTGTCCTAGGCACTCTGAAGGAAAACATTTTCCCATTAAAATAGAAATGCTAGAATTGTATACATAATATTTTTGGAATTTAATCCAAAACTTCGTCTGTTCCATTAAAACATACATAAAGAAAAGGAGTAATAAAATAGGTTGGGACCAATAAGCAACAGATTATATTACTAAGATTTTTCACTGTTACTGTAGTTAATTAGTTAGCTCTGGCTGATTATGACTTTTAGAGGAAAGAATAAGATCAGGAAAATGCTGCTGCTTTATTATCACTAACAAAGGTATGGTGACAATCCTCTTAGATGTTAAAAACAAAACTGACCTAGGAAGAGAGCCCTCACCAGTACCAGACCATGCAGGCATCCTGATCTCAGACTTTCAGCCTCTAGAACTGTGAGAAAATAAACTTATGTTATTTAAACCTAAATAAATAAATAAACCTTAATCTACTTCTGCCATTCTCTTTATATGCTTGGGATCCAGGATACACAAATGGAAGTTACTTGTTTAATGATTTTTATAGCTATGTCAGAATTTAAGTTCAAAGTAAGTTACTCTGTATGCAGAAAGGCTGAAAATACTACAACTGCAGTAATTCTGCCAGCGTAAGGGACATGTGAACTGAGAGGGTAGTCTTAATAGGTTGTGATCAACTATGTGCGAAAACATTTTGTATAGTGAGTTGATGTGTAGTTTACATGTAAACTAACTCCTTTAGTTCTAAAGGAATTTTATTTTACATTAAAAGATTTTTTCAGGCTGGGCTCAGTGGCTCACACATAGAATCTCAGCATTTTGAGGGGCTGAGGCAGGAGGATCGCTTGAGCCCAGGAGTTCAAGACCAGTTGGGCAAATGGTGAGACCTTGTTTCTAAAAAAAAAAAAAAAAAAAATTAGGCATGGTGGTGCGTGCCCATGGTCCCAGGTATATGGGAGGCTGAGGTGGCTGGATTGCCTGAGCCCAGGTGACAGAATGAAACCCTGTCTCAAAAAAAAAAATAATTTTTTTTTTGGCATGTTTGCAACTCTTACCTACTACCTAATAATCCACAAAAATACCCACAATGCCTTAATTATGTGGAGGAGGAGATGATAAGAGACATCATCTTAACTTTGAAAGATAATGTATTCTGGGCCACATGTGGTAACTCACTTCTATAATTCCCAACACTCTGGGAGGCTGAGGTGGGAAGATCGCTTGAGTCCAGAAATTCGAGACCTCATCTCTGTTTAAAAAAAAATTATTAAGGAAGAAAGTTGATTTGGTTCTGCCATTAAATCTGGGTTGGATCCTGGGTCTGCTATGGTTTCTGTCCTTATTCAGCTTCTTCGTCTCCGAGTCCTTAGTTCCTCCATTTATAAAATGGTGTGAAGTGATACCTATCTTTTTAGCTTCTCAGGATTGTTGTGAGGTAAGCATATGATGTTTCATGTAAAGTACTTTTTAGATGGTAAAGTGCTATGCAGAACTGTTCTTAACTATTATTCCTTCCATTTTAGAAATGTGTTGTCTTTCTGATTCTTTCTTTTAAGAGCTCTGTGCTTTCCCTGTCTCATCCCACTTCCATAAACTGGAGAAAAAAGGGCTTGGAATGATCATCCATTTTTTCTTTTAACCTAACCAGTTTTCCTGCATTCACACCTATTTTTTTTTTTTAAAGAGAAGAAATAACATTTTTTTAAGGGAAAAAATAAGTCCCAGAGAGGTGAAGTAACTTGTTCTAAGTCATAGAGCTGCTGACAAAATCAACAGACATTTGATTTAGTTCATTCATATCTGTAACTTTATGTTGTATCTCATGTAACAATGACATATTTTTGCTTAGCTAATTTTGGTATATTTTATGCCTTTTTTTTTTGGGACAGGCTCTCACTTGCACCAGGCTGGTGTGCAGTGGTGCAGTCATGGCTCACTGCAGCCTCAAGCTCCTGGGCTCAAGTAGTCCTGCTTCAGCCTCCATAGTAGCTGGGACTACAGGCATGTGCCACCACACACGTATAATTTCTTAAATTTTTTGCTTTAGAACTGTTGGCCTCAAATGATCCTCCTGCCATGGTCTCCCAAAGTTCTGGCTCACACTTATAATCCTAGCACTTTGGGAAGCCAAGGTGGGTGGATTGCTTGAGCCCAGGAGTTCCAGACCAGGGAGCAACATGGTAAAACCTATCTCTAAAAAAAATTTTTAAATTAACCGGGTGTGGTTAACCAGGTATGGTAGCACATGGCTATGGTTCCAGCTTCTTGAGGGGCTGAGGTGGGAGAATCACTTGAGCCTGGTAAGTGGAGGTTGCAGTGAGCTGTGATTACACCACTGCACTTCATCTAGCCTGGGTAGCAGCAAGAACCTGTCTCAAAATCAATCAAACAAACAAACAAACAAAGCAAAGTGCTGGGATTACAGGTATGAGATATCGCACTGGGCCTCTGCCATCTTTGAGAATATGCTTGAACATTCAAGACTTTCTTCTCTCTTTTGCTTCTGTCATTCTACACATTGGCTTATCTGACATTCTAGTTTAAGTTTTTCTCCTTTAGATAATACCTATCTAATTGCCTTAGATGTTCTTTATCCATCTGTCTTTCCTCTGATATTTAAAGTCATTTGCCCTGAAGTAGGCCTTCCCTCTCTTGTTTCTTTAGTAGGAGCTGTCTTCCCACTCTGTTTCTGATTTATAGTTTACTCTGTTTTCCTTTCCCTTTTTTTCCTCATCAGGCTTGAAATCTATCTTTGTTCTTCTTCCATGTTTTCTGAAGCCTGTGCCTTTCTGGTATGCCTTTGGATTGATGTTATCACCTTAGTTGTTTAATTTTTCACTTTCGGCCTTTAAAGCGACACCAACTATTTCAGTCTCCCTTTCATTCTAGCACATTCTTGGACAGTTTCTGTTACTTAAGATTTTACTGCTGTGCTTACATTCTACCTTCTTTTCCACTATGCCCTCATTTCCACACTTGGAACATTGTCTGTGACTACATGATGGCATTCAGATAATTCACTAAGACCATTTTCAGAGCTTGTCTTTGCCTCTTCTTTCAGCTAAAACTCTTCTTAAAAAATCTATCTATCTATCTATTATTTATCTATCTATATGTAAAGATGGTTAACCAAAATCTTCTGTTAACAGTTTATTTCATGCTTTATTTCCTAGTCAAAACTCAATTTTTCTGCCACCTTTGTATTTCATAATCACATTTTTCCATAAACAAATCACAATTAGTTTTATTTATGAAGAGCTTGGACAGTATCTGTAGCCTGTCTTTGCTTGTTGAGATCACGATAAAGTTTTCATGAGTTTGGAATTCTCATTTTCTTATTCAGTGTCCCAGGTCCTATTTCTTTACCAAAGCAAAATGCGAGTACTCTTTATTCATTGTTGTTTTCTCTGAGTCCTGTTTTGATACTATTTTCACTAATTTGTTCATTCAACAAATGTTGAGAACCCTCCACATACAGGCACTGTTCTAGGAATTCGTTGCTCTTAAACAACAACAAAAAGCCTGCCTTCTCGTGTGCCTTAACTTTTACTTGGAGGAAGTGAGGGATGGGGAGGGATAGTCAGTAAACAAATGTATAAGTAATACATGTCATGTTAGGTGGTAAATACTAAGATGGAGAATAAGTAAGATAAGGATAGAGTGACAAGGGAGTACTCTTTTAGATAAGATTGATAAAATAAGATGACATTTAAGTAGAGACTTGAACGAAGTGAGGAAATGAGTTATGTGGATATGTGGAAGAGGAGCATTCCAAGGAAAGGTGTTAAATAGCAAATACAGAGGCCCTAACTTGAAATGTGCTTGGTGTGCAAGCTGAGCACTTTGGGAGGTTGAGGTGGGCAGATCACTTGAGGTCTCCTTCTGGCCAACATGGTGAAACCCTATCTCTACTAAAACAAAAATTAGCCAGGTGTGGTGGCATGTGCCTGTAGCGCCAGCTACTCAGGAGGCTGAGGCAGGAGAATTGTTTGAACCCAGGAGGCGGAGGTTACAGTGAGCCAAGATCATGCCACTACACTCCAGCCTGGACAACAGAGTGAGATTCTATCTCAAAAAAAATAAAAAAGAAAACAATAAGGAAACCACCGTGGTTATAGTGGAGGGAGTAAAGGATATGTGATTGAAGTAGTGGGATAGGGAATAAGATCAGTTTGTGTAGGGTTTTACCTTGTAAGCCATGGCAAGCATGCTGGGTTTTATTTTGGTGATATGGGATAATTTGTTTTAAAAGATCTCTGTGGCCATTGTATAGCAGTAGGTGTAGGGAAGAAGGATGGAATCAGAAATACCAGTTAGGAAATGCTTATAGTAGTCTGGGCATTGGATGATGGGGGCTTAAATTGGAGTAACAGCTATGGAAGTGGTGAGAATTTGTTGAATTCTGGATATATTTTGAAAGTAGAATCAATGAGATTTGCTGATCAATTAGATGTGGAATATGAGAGAAAGGAAGAGTCATGAGTGACTTAAAGATTTTTGGCTTGAGCGAATGGAAGAAAATTATCATTATTTTATCCTGCCTTCACTCTTCTGCTTTTCTTCTCTTGCCTCACTTTTTCAGTGTTGCTATTTATAATAGCTTGCTGACACTTATTTCCCAGCCAAGCAACAGGAAAAAGTTACATGCTCTAAATTTTCACATTCCTTCAAATTGGCTGTGCTAGTTACTACTACTATTGACCTTCTAGCCCCATCCTTTCTTCTCTAGAGGCTCTATGGTTTCTTCGTGCAATATGCTCTTATTGGCTCTACCACTGGAACCGCCTACAGGAATAATTGCAGGAAACCTTGCAACACTTCTAGTGTTGTCTATAAGTATGTCTGTGCTTTCTTGCATGAACCACTCACTCAAGATGACTTGTAAATCCATGTAAAAAGAAATATACAAAGTTTGAACTTTAGGGAAACATTAAAGAAAATTGAATGGCTCAACATAAGGCAAGCATAGATTTAGATTCAATGTCAAAATAAAGTCAGAAATAAAATATCTTCATTTTAAACCTACTGTTGAAACTAAAACTGCTACAGGAAATTGGGAAGAGATGGAATGAACGTAAAATATCAAAAATTGTTCCACTGACTTATCAGTACATGACTATGATACTCATGACTATATGATAGCTTCCTAAAGTACTAAGTAAAGAAGAGGATAGTTACTGATAACTTAGGGACTGTGTTTGTTGATCTGCAACAATATCAGTGATGTATGAGCCCTTTATCCCTTTGATGTGGAGCCCGGCATTGGAATTGCAAATAAAAGTACCAAATATAAAATAATACTGGTACTATTAAAATTAGAATATACTATCCAGGACTTTTAAGCATAGGAAAGCCTTGCTTTTTATTCTAAGGTGAGAGAGGTTCACAAAAGTATGAACCTCTTTGGGTATGAAATAATTTTTAAAAATTAAAACCAGAAACATGAAACGTGAACTCTAGAACCCAGGAAGCTGTAATCTCATCTCAATTCAAACAACTTCAATTTAAGGCTAGTTTTTATGTACTGACCCCTTAATAGGAAATGTCAAATCTAGGTGGTAAATTGAAAAGGACTAATCATGAGTTTCGGAATTAAAAGATTGACCATTGTATTTGTCTGTTTTCACACTGCTCTAAAGACGTGAGACTAGGTAATTTATTTAAAAAAAGAGGTTTAATTGACTCACAGTTCCACATGGCTGGGGAGACCTCAGGAAACCTACAATCATGGTGTAAGGGGAAGCAAGGCAAATCTTACATGGTAGCAGGAGAGAGAGAGAGAGAGAGAGAGTAAAGGAGGAAGTGCCACACTTTTAAACCATCAGATCTTGTGAGAACTCACCATCACAAGGACAGCATTGGGGAAACTGTCTCCATGATCTAGTCACCTCCCACCACACCCCTCCCATGACATGGGATTACAATTTGATGAGATTTGGATGGGGACATAGACCCAAACCATATTATTCTGCCCTGGCCCCTCCCAGATCTCATATCTTTCTCACATTTCAAAACACAGTCATGCCTTCCCTGTAGTCACCCAAAGTCTTGACTCATTCCAGCATTAACTCAAAAGTCCAAGTCCAAAGTCTCACCTGAGACAAGGCAAGTCCCTTCTGACTATGATCCTGTAAAATCAAAAGCAAATTATTTACTTCCAAGATAATGATGGGTCTATAGGCATTAGGTAAATGCTTCCATTCCAAAAGGGACAAATTGGCCAAAACTAGGGGGCTGTAACCGCCCCCCACCCCCCACCGCCCCATGCAAGTCTGAAATCCAGCAGGGCAGCCATTACATCTTAAAGTTCCAAAATCTTCTTTGACTCCATGTCTCACATCCAGGGCACGCTGATGCAAGAGGTGGGCTTCCAAGGCCTTGGGCAACTCTGCCCTTGTGGCTGCAAAAGGTACAGCTGTTTTCATGAACTGGTGTTGAGTGCCTATGCTTTTCCAAGTGCACGGTAAAAAGCTATCAGTGGATCTACCATTCTGTGGTCTGTAGGACAGTGGCCCTCTTCTCACAGCTCCACTAGGCAGTGCCCCAGTGGGGACTCTGTGTGGGAGCTCCATCTCCACATTTCCCCTCTACACTGTCCTAATAGAGGTTCTCCATGAGGGCTCCACTCCTGCAACAGACTTCTGCCTCGATATCCAGGCATTTTCATACATCCTCTGGAATCTAGGTAGAGGTTCCCAAACCTCAGTTTTTGCCTTCTGCACACCTGCAGGCCCAATACCATATGGTAGCCACCAAAGTTTGGGGCTTGCACCCTCTAAAGCAACAGCCCGAGCTGTACCTTGGCCCCTTTTAGCCACGGCTGTAGCTATAGTGGCTGCAACTCAGGGCACCAAGTCTTAAGTCTACACAGAGCAGCAGGACCCTGGGTCCAGCCCAGGAAACCATTTTTTCCTTTTAGGCCTCCAGGCCTGTGGTGGGAGGGGCTTCTGGGAAGATGTCAGACATGCCCTGGAGACATTTTTCCTATCGTCTTGGCTATTAACGTTTGACTCCTTCTTATACAAATTTCTGCAGCTGGCTTGAATTTCTCCCTAGAAAGTGGGTATTTCTTTTCTATTACATGGTCAGTGTATTAGTCCATTCTCATGCTGGTAATAGACATACCCAAGACTAGGTAATTTATAAAGGAAAGAGGTTTAATTGACTCACAGTTCAGCATGGCTAGAGAGGTTTCAGGAAACTTATAATCAATCATGGTGGAAGGGGAAGCAAACCTGTCTTTTTTTCACATGGTGGCAGCGAGAAGAATGAGTTCCCAGTGAAGGAGAAAGCCCCTTATAAAATCATCAGATCCCATGAGAACTCAATATCACAAGAACAGGATGGGGGAAACCACCCCCATGATTCAGTTATCTCCACCTGTTCCCTCCCATGGGGTTTATGGGAACTACATGGGGACACATGGGGTTTATGGGAACTACAATTCAAAGTGAGATTTGAGTGAGGACACAGACCGAATCATTCTGCCCCTGCCCCCTCCCAAATCTTATGTCCTCGCAATTCAAAACATAATCACCCCTTCCAAGTCTTAATGCATTCCAGCATTAACCCAAAAGTTCAAGTCCAAAGTCTCATATGAGAAAGGCAAGTCCCTTCCACCTCTGAACCTGTAAAATCCAAAGCAAGTTAGTTACTTCTCAGATACAATGTTAGTACAGGTGTTGGCTAAATATACCCATTCCAAATGGGAGAAATTGGCCAAAACAAAGGGGCTACAGGCTGTATGCAAGCCTGAAATCCAATAGGGCAGTCATTAAACCCTAAAGTTCCGAAATAATCTCCTTTGACTCTGTGTCTCACATTCAGGACATGCTGATTGTAAGAGGTAGGCTCCCAGGGCCTTGGGCAGCTTTGCCCATGTGGCTTTGCAGGGTACGGGTCCCCTCCTGGATGCTTTCATGGGCTGGCGTTGAGTGTCTGCACTTCTCCAGGTGCACAGTGCAAGCTGTCTGTGGATCTATGATTCTGTAGTCTGGAGGATGGTGGCTGTCTTCTCACAGCTCCACTAGGAAGTGATTCTGTGGGGGCTCTGACCACATCTTTCCCCTCCACACTGCCCTAGCAGAGGTTTTCCATGAGGGCTCTGCCCCTGCAGCAAAATTCTGCCTCGACACTCAGGCCTTTCCATACATCTTCTGAAATCTAGGTGGAGGTTCTCAAACCTCAGTTATTGCCTTCTGCACACCCACAGGCCCAACACCACATGGAAGCTGCCAAGGCTTTGGGCTTGCATCCTCTGAGCAAGAATCTGAGCTGTATATTGGCTCCTTTTAGCCATGGCTGGAGCAGCTGGGACCTGGGGCACCAAGTCTTAAAGCTGCACACAGCAGGGGGACCCTGGACCTTGCCCAGAGAACCACTTTTCCTTAGGTCTGTGATGGAAGGGGCTGCCATGAAGGTCTCTTACATGCCCTGGAAACATTTTTCCCATTGTCTTGGTGATACAGATTTCTGTAGCAGGCTTGAGTTTCTCTTCAGAAAAATGGTGTTTACTTTTCTGGTGTATCATTAGGCTGCAAGTTTTCCAAACTTTTATGCTCTGCTTCCTCTCGAATGCTTTGCCACTTAGAAATATCTTCTGCCATATATCCTAAATCCTCTCTGTCAAGTTCAAAGTTCCACAAATCTTTGGGGCAGGGACAAAATGCTGCCAGTCTCTTTGCATAGCAAGAGTGTGACCTTTACACCAGTTCCCAACAAGTTCCCCACCTCTATCTGAGACCACCTCAGCCTGAACTTCATCGTTCATGTCACTGTCAGCATTTTGGTCAAAGCCATTCAACAAGTCTCTAGGATGTTGCACACTTTCCCACATCTTCCTGTCTTATGCACCTTCCAAGTCTCTAGGAAGTTCCAAACTTTCCCACATCTTTCTGTCTTCTTCTGAGCCCTCCAGACTCTTTCAACCTCTTCCAGTTACCTGGTTCCAAAGTCACTTCCACATTTTTGGGTACCTTTATAGCAGCACCTTACTCTCTGTGGTGTCAATTTACTGTATTAGTTTGTTCTCATGCTGCTAATAAAGACATTCTTGAAAATGAATGATTTATGAAGGAAAGAGTTTTAATTGACTCACAGTTCAGCATAGTTGGAGAGGCCTCAGGAAGCTTACAATCATGGCAGAGGGGTAGCAAACACGTCCTTCTTCACATGGCAACAGGGAGAAAAAGAATGAGTGCCCAGTGAAGGGGGAAGCCCCTTACAATACCATCAGTTCTCGTGGGAACTAACTTATGAGAACAGGATGAGGGAAACTACCCCCATGATTCAATTATCTCCACCTGTTCGCTCCCACAACACGTGGGGTTTATACAATTCAAGATAAAATTTGGGTAGGGACACAGCCAAACCATATCAGGCTGCAAATTTTTAAAACTTTTATGCTCTGCTTCCCTTGTAAACATAAATTCCAATTTCAGACCGTCTCTCTATGCATATGAGTTTACACTTTTAGAAAAAGCCAGCCCACCTCTTGAATATTTTGCTGCTTAGACATTTCTTCTGCCAGATATCTTAAATCATCTCTCTCAAGTTCAAAGTTCCACAGATCTCTAGGACAGGGGCAAATGTCACCAGTTTCTTGGCTAAAATCTTGCAAGAGTGACCTTTGTTCCACTTCCCTGTAAGTTCCTTATCTCCATGTGAGACCACCTCAGCTCAGACTTCATTGTCTGTATCGCTATCAGCATTTTGGTGACAACTATTACACAAGTCTCTAGGAAGTTCCAAACTTTGTCACATCTTCCTGTCTTCTGAGCTCTCCAAATTGTTGCAGCCTCTTCTTGTTACCCAGTTCCAAAGTCGATTCCACATTTTCAGGTATCTTTATAGCAATACTTCACTCCTGGTACCAATTTTCTGTATTAGTCTGTTTTCACCTGTGACTGGGTAATTTATAAAGGAAAGAGATTTCATTGGCTCACAGTTCCACATGGCATGTCTTAAGTCGCAGAAGGAAGTGGGGAGAATTGTCAAACACTTTTAACATCAGATCTCTTGAGAACTCATGAGAACAGCATGGGGGAAACTGTCCCTATAAACCAGTCACCTCCCACCAGGTCCCTCCCCTGACAATGGCAATTATAATTCAAGATGAGATTTGGGTGAGGACACAAAACCAAATCATATCAACCATCTCTCTGAATTTTTTCTTATCAATATTGATACTTCCAACCTTTATCTATAAATGGTGACCAAGAGCTTGGCTTTTATAGTTTTGTTATGTAATTACCCTTTATTCTATCTCAAGGCATGTTTTACCTTGTGTGATGTCTTCTATCGATTTCTATTAGGACTACTATGAAATGGATGGCTTGAAAATTGCTTTTTAGCTTAAAAATTTAGTGATTCCCCACTGCCAATCCCCTACTCCTTAGACCAGGCATTTTTACTGCTTCAATAGCTCTATTAACCACCCACCTTTAAAATCTTTGGCTACCCATTTGCTAGCCTGGGTCTTATCCTTTCAGTTGTTTTTCCTCATATTTTTCAGTTTTCTTTTTTTCCTCAAGCTAATGATAGCTTTTTTCATAAAGCTCAGTTCACTTTTTGTTCATGACTGTCAGAAAATGTGTGTGCAGAAGGAACTTGAACATCTATATTTCTAGATTTTTCTTTTTAGTTTGTATTAGTCATCTATTGCTACATAACAGATTACCCTAAAATTTAGCAGCTTAAAACAACACACATTTATTATGTCATACTTTCTGTAGATCAGGAATTGGGCATAGCCTAGCTACTTCATCTGCCTCACCATTTCCCACAGACTGCAGTCAGGACATTGGCCAGGGTCTGTTGTCTCTTCGAAGGCTTGAGTAGGGAAGGATCTGCTTCCAGCCTCACTCAGTGGCTATTGGCGGCATTAGATTCTTGGCAGGGTGTTGGGCTGAGGGCTTCAGTTTCTTGCCATGTGGGCCTCCCTAACATGGCAGCTTGCTTCAGTAAAGTATGCAAGCCAAAAAGGCAATGGTGTCTGCTGGCAAGACTGAAGTCCTAGTCTTTGTAATCTAATGGTGGAAGTGACATCCCATCACCTGTGCTGTATTCTTTTGCTAGAAGCAAGTCACTAGGTGACATTCTATTCCATATTCAGTGAAAAGGAATCATAGAAGGGTATACATACCGGTTCTTATGTCAGTTCTTCCTTGGTAGTGTCTGCCTCTTAAATGTTACTGTTCTTTATGATCTGTGGTTTGTTTTCTCTTTTTGCTCTAACCTACACGTTTTTCTCCCTGGGTAATCTTATGCACTCATGGAAGCACAAGTTCTTAAACTAGTTTGCCTGTGTTGAAACTCTTCTGCTGCTACTTAATTGCTCTCTGATTTTAGACACATTTTCTAACAACTAAAGCATTAATTTCCTCATCAGTATGATAGGAGTTAATAATAGTACCTAATTCAGAAGGTCTGTTTGAGGACAGATAATAAGAAAATAAGAAATACTCAACGGATAATCAGTGCTCAATTAATATTACCTGTAACTATAACAAATAACAACAATAGTAATAACAACAATCATGACTTCAACTATTAGGATTTGTGATAGACTCCTTGGTCTGTCTCTTACTTTGGCTGTAGAGTTCTGATAGACATTTCCACCTGAATTTTCTGGAAGTATTCCAAACTCAGTGTGATTAAGACGGAAGTTTCCCCTTATTGGAAGGAATGAGGGTTGGTAAGCCTGTCTGATGGGGAGATGTAGGAACAGATTTAAAGTTGATCCTGTGAACTCAACTTAGTTGTTCAACAGATATTTACCGAGTATCTGATCTATGTTAGGCACTGAGGGTACCACAGTGCCGGGGTTGAAGTAATTCTGTCTGCCATGAGGAAAATACAACATTGAACCTGTAATTCCCAGTACTGTGGATGTTTATAAGATGTAAGTACAGGATCCTATTGGGAGCACACAAGAGGAGACTTAGTCTGTAGGCCAGGAGAGGTTTGTTTTTTTATTTTTTGAAGAAGTAGTTATTTAGGCTAAGACTTCTAAAGATTAAGTTGGAGTTAAGTCCATTGAAAATCTCCAAGTTGGCTGGGCACAGTGGCTCACGCCTGTAATCCCAGTACTTTGAGAGGCCAAGGCGGGCGGATCTTGAGGTCAGGAGTTCGAGACCAGCCTGGCATGGTGAAACCCTGTTTCTACTAAAGATACAAAAAATTAGCGGGGCATGGTGCTGCGTACCTGTAATCCCAGCTACTCAGCAGGCAGGAGAATTGCTTGAACCAGGGAGGCAGGGGTTGCAGTGAGTCAAGATCGTGCCATTGCACTCCAGCCTGGGTGATGGGGCAAGACTCCGTCTAAGGAAAAAAAAAAAAGTCTTCAAGTCTGGAAACAGCATGATGTTTTAGAAGAACATACTTTCCTCTATCAGTATGAAAATTTTACTTATTTAAAACTTCCTATCAGTTTCTTGTTCCTCATTCCCATTTACACTCTTCATCTCTGTCCTGGATTATTACAAAAGCCTAATTTTTTTTTTCTTTTTGTATCTTTCTAGTCCATTCTATCCATTGCTGCTTTTTTATAAAGAACATTTCACTTCCTACCATGTACTTTCTGTTCCAGTCACAGGAGCCTAGGTCCCTGAACCTACCTTCATTTTCTACTGCTATGCATTTCCTCAGCTCTTTCATTTGGAAAGCAGTAAGAAGGTTCTCTAACTTGCTTCTTGCCCTTGTTTCTCTAAGCAGAGTTACAGCTTTGTCTTGTCTGTTGCTCTGGCACTTCCCGTCACTGTGATAGCATACTTCACTGTGGTTGGTTTCCATTCCCATTTCCTCTACTATTGTGAACCACTGGCGGTAAGAACCCTTTATTTTCAATATCGGTATACTCAGCATCTTGCATCGAGGACTCAGTATTATATTTGAATTCTCACTGCACCACTCTAACTGCAATTTTAAAAATCACTTTCTATCTGGATTGTTACACAGTATTTTTTTCCCCTTAATTCATTTTTCTCCATATATTACCCATATGCATCCTATATAAATTTACCAACACTCTTACTCAGAAATCTTCAGAGGTTCGTTGAGGATACAGTTTACACATTTAATGCTCACCAGCTGCTTAGGCCCACACCATTTATCCACCCTGATTTGCTACTGCTCTTTGAAATACAATCACTATTTCAGCCAGCCTTTTCCTTCTTCTGCTCCCCTTCTCCTCCTCCCAGCACATCTATGAATTCTTTGACTGGTTTACCACTCCCACACTCCTCTCCCAGCAATTCAGATCTTCTGCATCCTTTAGGCTCTAGGCTAAGTCTACTTCCCAGATATCCTCCTGAATTCTGAATGTCCTTTGATCTCTCTTTTCTCAAAAACCTTATATACCTTTTATTCCCAAATTATCCTCTCTAGAAATTTGTAAGGGCAGGGGATGGAATGGTTTTATGTTATTCTGTCTTAGGCAGAGGACTTTTATTATTGCTCGTTGTGTACAGTATTAGTCATGACTTCTTAACACTCAGTGAATTGCCCTAGCTGATCCTCTGCCCTGTGCCTCACCTCTGCTTTACCACTTTTCCATCCAATTTCTAAAACTGTAATGAGACTTCTTAAAAGTCTGTGAGAGTTTTCATCCTGTTGTGGTCAACTTGCCATTCTGTGCTTGCTATGCTGTTTCTAGTCCCTATTTTCCAGATAAAAATAGCCCAGGCCAACATGGCTTAAACTATTTTTAACTCCAAGTACTAGGAGAAAGGTTTGCTGTAAAGGTGAAATGAAGTTTTATGCCATTGCTTAGGCCACAAGTCAGTTGATCAGGTTATGAACTGCAGTAGAACTTTACACATCCATGAATCTCGTGGAGAAAGGGCCTGCATATCCTATGTCCCTCACCCAAACCAATGGTGTGTGAATCCTTTAAAACAAAGCAGCATAATAGATATAATGTTGAAAGTGACTTCTTTATATACCCTTCTTACAAGACCTAGAAGAGAAAAGCTTGTAGCTAGAAAGCAGATGCAAAGTTCAACATCGATACCCCATTGATGTGCAGAGTAAAATTTTCAAGAGCAAAATTTTAAGCTTCTAAAATCGTGTCTTTGATTTTGTTTTAGAACTGTAATTTACTCAAAATTTCAAATACATGGAAGAAGATGTAAGAGTTACATTTAACAAAAGAGGGCATGAGTTTAAACCTTTTGGCCTTAACCACATTTCTAGATTCAAGGATTAATCAGCGTGGGAGAAGGAGTTGCTTTAACTGGATTAAAAGAGGGCCATGGTGGAGCATAGATAATAGAAATCTGGCAGTGTGAAGGTCATTTGAATCTGATTTTCTGCAAACATTCTTATCCTTAAAACAAAAATGACAGTTTCACCTGCCAATTTTCCTTAGTTTTGATACTTAAAATGTGTTTTTATTCTTTGATTACAGAGTTGGTAAGGAAAGTAGCCTAAAAAATATTTACCACAGATAATTTATATGCAAAGAGTAGTTATAGTTTTGGGTGATAACAACCCAAAATATTTTGGAATAAAATGCCTTGAATAAAGAAATGGTGGACTAAAAGTAATGTGTGATAATAAAATAACACCCTTTTCCAATAGCTTACAAGTTTTTTCCAAGGCAGTCATATAAGCTAGCGTCCCATAACTTTGTTTTACTGGTGGACCACTTTCAGAATCTAGTGGGAGCTGTGTACTTTCTCACACTCAGAATGAACATAGTACACACAATGTTTTGCTTATAATGAAGGCCATCCATAGACCCTATGTTAAAAACCCCTGAGTCCAAAAAAAAACAAACCAAAACAGAACATTTTAAAGCATTTCATACCATGTTATGGTAGAATAAGGTTTCTGTGTGTGTTCAGTTGTTCTTGCTCCCTCCCTGCCTTTAGAACTATGCTTTGAGTTTCTTTCCCACCATAACTAATAGTAAGTATAAATGGACTTCTGAAAGATGTATACCTTATACAGTCTGGCTATAGAACAAAACAAAGTTAACTGGTGTATACCAGGGTGGAAACTACAACTTAGTGATAATGTCTTCTCTGGTGGGCATACCTGTCCCGACACATTTGTGCTAGGTTAATTCTTACTTTAGAAATTCTAGATGTGCAGTTGTATCATAAAGGACTGAGAATCTTTATCACTAATAATTAACACTGGCTTATGATTTTCTTTGTCCTTTTATCCTTTTATTCTGTCCTGTCACATGCTCACATTGCCTATGTGCATGTTTGTTTTGCATTTTTGTTTTTCCTTGTGACTAGCATTTCAGTAATATTAACCTGAATTTTTAAAAAAATAAAAACCTTAATAGTACTCCACAGCTGGGGAATGGGTGGAGGTAGGGGGTGCTTACTAACAAAAATGAAACTAGAATTCATACTAGTTTTGTTTATATTAAAAATAGTTTCTATAATGGTTAGATCTGAAACATCTCTGGATAGTTTTGGTATAGGGTATCTGCAGAATTGCAGAACATGGAAGAACAATTTGTTCATATTGCTAATTTTCAGGAACTGTGCTTTGATGTTGCATAATAACTGCGAGCTTTTTCTTTAATGTGTGCCTACTCTAGAGATTCTTTATGTTTCTTCCTCTTAGAATTGTCTGGGGAAAGGGAGAACAGTGGTGTGGGGTGGGGAAGATGTTTGTTGACAGAAGCCAGAAATGGGAATAGGACCAGCTAGTACTGCCTTGGATTCTTGTCATCTGGCTCTCTACCACTGAACAAGGCACTCAGCAACTCTGCCAGTCTCTCCATCTATGAAATGGGAATAATACTGACCTAATTAACAGAAGAGTTGTTGAATAAGTGATTATTTGTAGAAGACATTTTTAAAAAGTAGTTATATTTCTAGCTCTCAGCAGCGACTTTTCAGATTAGGACTTGGTCTTGGTTGTCCTTAACTCTGTTCTTGGAGTTGGTTACCATTGGTATCAGAAGTTGAGATTCAATTTTAGATTCAGAAATCTTGACTTGCTTTTACTGGGATGTCAGAACCTTATTTTTAATTAAAACTAATCTATTGTTGCTTAGGCAGTTGGCACATAGATTTGGCACTGTGAGAAAGGAAATAGTGTTCGGTTGATAAGGGCGTCTTGAACTGAATTCAGATAGTTGTATAACCTCATGGGTAATGAAATAACTCCAGCTGAGGAACACCTTGATTAAAAAATCTTTCTCTCTCTGTGCCTTCTCCATTAGCAGAATGAAGTCAAGTGGCAATAGTATTTTATTTATAATTGTGAATTTAATTATTTAAGCTATATTTAAAAAATCACAACCCTTAAATGTTAACTAATTTTAAAAGCTAGTGATGGATTCAGGTAAGCTAGAATGATTGGATCAGATCTCACACACAAATGAGTTTATACTTTAAAACAAATTTTTTTTTAGAGACAGGGTCTTGCTGTATGTTGCCAGGATAGTCTCAAATTCATGGCCTCAAGCAGTCCTCCTGCCTCGGCCTCCTGAGTAGTTGGGATTAAAGGCATGAGCCACTATACCTGACCTTATTTTACAGATCTTACTGATGTAAGCACATATTTGATTTTAAAAAAATTTGTTGATAATTAGTATTTTATTTACCATATGGCCTATAACTTAATAGGTGGCTTTAAAAACAAAGTAATAAGTTATTTCTTTTTCTCCTAAAATAATAGGGGATATTTGGCCGCTTGCCTATTTTTCAGCCATGCTTTATGGCTTATTTACCCTTAATAATGTCTTTTAAGTGGCTATTATAAAATTTGTAGAATTACTTTGGTGTCTGCGCTGTTGAATTTGACTCATGTAATAATTGTGCTCATAGTAAAAAGTGCATTTTAAGTGGCCTGTGCTGCCCTTAGTTTCATGTAGGTTCCATAATTTTTTCTAAAATTAATTATAATTAACATTTTTAACAGTCAAAACATGAAACCATTAAGATGTGAACTACTCTATTATATGGAGTAGCTTTTTTAAGTGTTGTCATTGTATAAAATTATTTTAGTTATTTACAAAGACAGTAAAGCTTATTGTTTAAAAATAAGGAATTGAGGAAATGAAGTTAAACTACATGTATTCATATGTTTTACTTACAGAAATATATACTGTCTAGGTATACAGAAGAGTGAACACTTTGAATTATATAATTGAATAATTTGATAACTTAATAAGTTTAAATACTTGGTAATTGCAGTGTTATTTTATCAGTTTTGGAATTGCATATATATTTTAACTGTAAAAAAAATTTTTTTTTTGAGATGGAGTCTGGCTCTGTTGCCCAGGCTGGAGTGTAGTGGCACGATCTCAGCTCAGTGCAACCTCTATCTCCTCCCAGGTTTAAGTGATTCTCCTGCCTCATCCTCCCGAGTAGCTGAGACTACAGGCACGTGCTACCAGGCCTGGCTAATTTTTGTATTTTTAGTAGAGACAGGGTTTTGCCATGTAGGCCAGGCTGGTCTCAAACTCCTGACCTCAGGTGATCCGCCTGCCTCGGCCTCTGAAAATGCTGGGATAACAAGCGTGAGCCACCATGCCTGGCCCGTAAAAATCTTACATGTCATGGAATAGAAGTTACTGCTTTATTTATGATTTTATATGTTTTCTGATTATAAAAATAATACAGTGCTCCAGAGTAGATAAAGCAAGATCTGATAGAAATGAAAGGCACAATCAACAAATTACAGTTATAGCTAGAAATTTCAATACTTCTTTCTCAGTAATTCTTAGAACAAATAGGAAATCAACAAGGATATAAAAGATGCTAACACCATCAACCATCTTGATCGGATTGACATCTGTAGAATATTCCTTGCATTAACAGCATAAAGTACGTTATTTGAAAGTATATAAGGGACATATACCAGCCTAGAACAGGTGCTAGGCCATAAAGCAGGTCTTAATAATTAAGGATTGAAATCATACAGAATATATTCTCTAACCACTATGGGATTAAATTAGAAGTAAGTAATAGAATGACATTTTTAAAACTGTGGAAATTAAACAACAAATTTCTAAATAACCTATGGATCAAAGAAGAAATAGATCAGTGGTAAAAGATTAAGAGTTAGAAGTAGACCCACACTAACAATATCAAATGATTATTATTATTTTTTTAAATAAAGATAACTAAGGAAATTCAGTACTGAGGTTTTTTTTTTTTTCCTTTTCTATAAATGATTTTGGAATACATGGATATCTATATGAAAAAAATAAACCTTGACCCCTATATCACACCATACATAACAATTAATTCAAAATGGATCATTCGCCTAAATGTAAGACCTAGGTTGGGCATGGTGGCTCTCGCTTGTAATCCCGGCACTTTGGGAGGCTGAGGTGGGCAGATCATTTGAGGTCAGGAGTTTTAGACCAGCCTGGCCAACATGGCGAAACCTCGTCTCTACTAAGAATGCAAAAATTAGCTGGGCATGGTGGTGCACACCTGTAATTCCAGCTACCCAGGAGACTGAAGCAGGAAAATGGCTTGAACCGAGGAGGCAGAGGTTGCAGTGAGCCGAGATGGCACCACTGCACTCCAGCCTGGGAGACAGAGTGAGACTCTATCTCAAAAAAAAAGAAAAAAGAAAGAAAGAGAATGAAAAGACAGCCCCTTCAGAAGAAAATATTTACAAGCATATTGAACAAAAGACTTGTATCAGAATGTCTAAAGAATGTATTAACTCAGTAATAAGAAAAGAACCCAAAAGAAAAATAGGCAGAAAAATTGAACAGCTATTTCACAAAAGAAGATATAGGAATGGCCAAGTGCATGAAAAGATTCTCAACATCATTGGTTACTAGAAAAATAAAAACCACAATGAGATACCACTACACGTACACTAGAATGGCTAAAGTTAGTTATATTGGTAATACCAAGTTTTGGCAAGGACATGGAGCAGGTGGAATCCTCATGCATTCATTGCTTGTGGGACTACAAAATGGTACAGTCATTTTGGAAAACAGCTTAGTCATTTCTCAGAAAGTTAAATATAAATTTTTCATATGACCCAGGAATTCTACTCCTAAGTATCTATCAAGAGAAGTGAAAACATGTTCATACAAAAAGACCTAAACATTTTTATTCATTATCACCAAAAATAGGAAACAACCCAAATGTCCCTCATCTGGAGAATAAACAGAATGTGCTACATCATACATTGAAATACTATTTGGCAGTAAAATGAAGTGAACTAATCTTTTATGCAGCAACCTTGGATGAATCTCAGAAACATCATGCTGGATTAAAAATTGTACTGTAAATTATTAACTAGCTCTTCATGGTTGAAGTTTGGATTATTTCTAATTTTTTTCTGTGACAAATAATCTAATGCCAACAATACATTAGGTATTCTTAAAGATATGTCTTTATACATTTTAACAAGATTTTTGTAAGAAAAGTTTCTAGAACTAGAACTGCTGGGCTATAAATGCTCTTTCTACCCAGATTACCTCATTTAATTTTCACAGCAACCAAATGAGGTACAGATCATTACTATTTTCCTCATTCTACAGTTGAGGGAACTGAGGCACAGAAAGATTTAAAAACTTGTTCCAAATCACACAGCTAGAAAGTTATACAAACCAGGATAGTCTGATTCTAGAGCTTAACTTCCAAGCTTAGACATGTGAAGTAAGTTTCTATTTATGCATGTTTTGAGGGGCATTATATTTATTCAGGTCTACGTGATCTTGCTGTCTGCAAGATTTCTTATTTATTGTTTATTTATTTCTTGTTTATTATTTATAACAAATAAATAAGTTTCTTATTTATTTAGAGATAGGGTCTCACTCTGTTGTCCAGGCTGGAGTGCAGAGGCACGATCTCTCAGCTCATTGCAACCTCTGCCTTCTGGGCTGTAATGATCCTCCCATTTCAGCCCCCTAAGTAGCTGTGAATACAGATGCCCGCGAATACAGATGCGCACGAATACAGATGCGTGCCAGCGTGCCTGGCTAGTTTTCGTGTTATTTGTAGAGATGGGGTTTCACCATGTTGCTCAGGCTGGTCTCAAATTCCTGACCTAAAGCGATCCACCCACCTCAGACTCCCGAAGTGCTGGGATTACAGGCATGAGCCACCACATGCGGCCTGTCAATTTTAAACGGTTGAGGTGAGCCAAATATTTATTAAATGAGTCTTTCCTTTATTGAAGTTATTTCAGAAATGCACCATTGGAATGTTGTTTAATTTCAGCAGGGACAAACTAACACTCAAGGAAAAACCTAGCCATTTACTCAAAGGAACATTATTTTGGTAGTATTCAAATATAGTATACAAATCTTTGAGCAGGTTAGTTTTTTCATGTAAATCATAACATATGGTATTGGTCAAGTTGTAAAGTTCATATTAACCTTAAACATTTACTAAGATACTGTTTTCAAGTAACTCAGGCAATGTAAGCAGACGGTGTCATAGTTTCTGTAAGTATATAAGCTTTGCGTCAGGATCACATTACTGCTGGGGCCCCACTACAGATCTTCTGTATCAGAGATTCTGAATCTGGGGTGAAGACTGACAGCTCCTTAAAATTCCATGGAGAAAATATATATATTGACTGTTTTCCCACAAAAATTAAAAATTTAAAGACAATTTCATGGAGGTTTTAATTCACATTTGGGTCTGAGAATTCTTGTGTATCGCACACTTTCCATTGTTAAAGGTTATAAAAAAGGTACATTCTGTATCTCAGATACTCAAAGGACATTTATTAAGTTTCCTAAACACTTCTCACAACCAATAAGTTTGCAAAGCAAAATGGCCTTTTAATACCCCAAATAATTGGTTTGTATTTTTTTGATTGTTTTAACCCTTTAAGTTAATATCTCTTACCTTTTTCCCCAAGGCTTCTAAAAGTAGGTGATACTATCTGCCTTTATGCGATAGTTACTTAAAAGACCTTTTAATGCCCCAAATAATTGCTTTATATTTTCTTGATTGTTTTAACCCTGTAAGTTAATATTCTTACCTTTTCCCTCAAGGCTTCTAAAAGTAGATGATATTGTCTGCTTTTATGTGATAGTTACTTGTTTTTTAACCTCCTTATGACATATGCCTTCAAGTGATATTCTGAAACTAAACTATTCCCCTTGTAAAAGGATCTGCCCTTTTTTCTTTCCTGTCTTTTTCTCCTTAACCATTTTGTAGCGTCCACAGGTAGCATGGTATATATTGATCAAAATTCAGAGTCAGGCTGTCTAAATTCCCAGCTCTGCTGTTGGCTGGTTGTATGATGCTGGCAAGTTATTTGCCTTGTTGTCATGTTTATTTCATGGGATAGTCATAGTACCTATGTCATGATTGTCAAGAGGACTAAATGAACTAATATATGTAAAGCACTGTACCTGGCACATAGTGAGCCATTAAAATTACCACCTCTCCCCTGTTGGCTTCATTTTCCTCTGTTGGCTTATGTGATGCTGTACTGCCCTGGCTTTCTGTGATCTCTTGGACCATTCCTTCTGTGCTGGTTTCCTTTCTTCTAACTATAAATAGTATTTCCCTCTGGTTTTGATGTCAGCATTCGTCTCTTTATATGTAATAAGGATTATAGCCCCATCAGGTAAACTGAGGTTTGAATTCTACCCCTGCCACATACTAGCTGTATGACCTTGGAATTTTAAATTTCCTCAATCCTTTCCAAACTTAGGTTTCTAATCTGTAAAATAGGGGTAATTCCTTTATAGCAGGATTGTTGGGAGGATTAGAGATAATATAAAGTATCCAGTATAGGGTCTGACCCTGTAGTTGCTGAGTAATGGGATCTGCTGCTTCTGCTGTCTTTTCTAGCTTATTGATCTCATCCAGGTCTGTATCTTTAGATACCATCACTGAACTGTTGATGCCTAACTCTATTTCTCTAGTTGACTTTCCATTTTGTACTGTTAAGGTGTACTTTAAACTGCCATTAAATGTTTTATGTATGTCTTATTGGCATTTTAGAGTTTTCACACCTGATATCAGACTAATCCTACCCTATTATCTTCCTTCTGAAACCTGCTGTTTGTATCATGTGTTCCATACTTTTACTCATGTTCTTGATCTCCTTTTAGGCATGGTACCTTAGCATTGAATTGATTCATTCATGTTCTTTGAGTCTATCTCTGATTCCTGTCTGCATTCTCAACACTGAGGCTCAAACATCCATTTTTGGCTTCACTTGACACTACTGTAGTTAAACCCTCCTTACTTTATCACGTGTGTATTTTTTCCCCAGTAGCTATGAATGTCATCTCCCTGATATTTTTTGTTTTTCCTAATCTGTTCTTTATATTCATCTTTCTCTCTTATCAGATCCATCTTCCCAAAGTGGGAATCAGCAGATTCTTTACCCTAAAGGGTCAAATAGTAAATAGTTTGGGCTTTCTGAGCCTTGCAGTCTTTGTTGCAACTGTTCAACTCTGCTGTTATGTAACAGGAAAGCAACCATAGAAGTACATGACCACATAAGTGTGACTGTCTTCCAATAAAACTTTATTTACAAAACTGGGTGGTGGTCTGAGTATGGTGGCATGCACCTGTAGTCCCAGCTACTTAGGAGGCTGAGGCAGAAGGATTGCTTGAGCCCAGCAGTTCAAGGCTAGCCTGGGCAACATAATGTGACCCCATCTCTTTTTAAAAAAAAGAAAAAGGTGTTGGACTAAATTTGGCCCACAGGCCAGAGTTTGCTGATCCTTCCCTCCCTCCGTCCCTCCCTTTCTTTCCTTTTAAATTACCATTCTTTATAGTATTTCTTGAAATAGTTATCTTTTTAAAATATTGACTGCTAGGTAGGATGAACTTTTAGCTCCCCACTCGCATCTAAAATATTTCAGTGTTAAGTGTTTTGCTTCTCATCATTTGGAGAAGTACAAATTACACAATTGCAAAGGTTCCAGAAATATTCTTATAGCAGTTGCCCTAAGAGTAGTTCCTGACCCTTTCTGACATGCTACTAGGTGCGTGTGTTATCTATACAGTGCTGTATACTGGGGTTCTTTGGGAAGGTAGCTTTAGGTCTGATGGGCTTATCAGTTTCTTTAGAACCTGCTTTGACCTCTGTGTAATAGTAGTCCATTTCACCTATCTCAACACAGCCTTTCAGATTTCACTGAGTGATGAAGGAACATTTCTGTTTGGCCCCTATATATTCCTTCTTAGGGTTTAGGTGCATTCTGTATCAACTTTGTGGACACATTCCTTATGTGCCCTTGGAGATCTTCCTTGCAACATTCTAATTTATTAAGTTAAATATTTTTGAGTGCTTTCTCTAGAACTGTGCTGAGGACATAAAGACAGTTCTAGCCTTTAACACTCCTCATGTTCTGATGCAGGGGTCAGCTGACTTTCCAAAGGTCAGATTGTAAATCTTTTAGTCTGTGAGCTATGTGGTCTCTGTTGCAACTACTCAACTCTGCCATTGTAATTTGAAAGCAGCCATAGACAGTACACATATGATTGAGCTTGACTATGTTCCAGTAAAATTTTATTTACAAAAATCAGTGGTGGGCCAGATATGGCCTGCAGGCCATAGTTTGTCAATCCTTGGTCTAGTGGCATTGTGCCAAGGGATATGATATTTGAAGCCACAAGGTAACCAGTGCGTCTTCCTTGAGTGTAATTTTACTCAGTTATTGTGGAGAAAAAGTTAAGTAGTTTGATTGATATTAATTTAAGACATTCTTTTAATAACATAAGTGGCCACCCAAGGAATAGAATATAAAATCAAGATGACTATTTAAAATGAAACAACCTTGCAAGAAATGTCTTGTTTGTAGTGAACCTCTTATATCTGTAACTACAAACTCTTTTGCCATTTGTTGGATAAGTTTGAGAAGCACTGCTACACATTGGGAGCTATGGAAGGATTTAGAGGAGAGCAGTGACATCAGATTTTAATTTTAGAAAACTAACTTGAATGGAGTGTAGAGAATAGTTTGGAGCAGGGCATGGCAATTCTGGAGGCAGGGAGATGTGTAAGAAGACTGTTAGAGGTATCCAAGTGAAAAAGATAAGAGCTTCTTTTAAGATGTAGGTAATGGAGGTAGAGAGATGCATACAGATTAGAGACATAGCAGGAATGTTTGATTTGACTGATTATGTAGGGCAAGGGAAATGGAGAAGGATGAGGCAAGGATGATAGTAAGTTTCCCTAGGGAGATTGGTTGAACAAAGATGCCACTCAGTAAAGTAAATAATATATGAAGAAGAGCAATGTGAAGGCCAGGGCAGACAAATAAGTTGCTTTGGAACTGTTAAATTTGCTTTCTTTGTGTACATCCAGATGGAAATTGGTTTTGTATGACTGGACTTAACTGGGGTGAGCATGAGATTGAATGTAATCCCCTGGAGGAAGAATTGTGTATAGCAAGGGTGTTGCTCATGATAGAAGCCAGTGAGGAAAAACAGAAACCTCCTGGGTCAGTAGAGGAACGGGGAACGTTTATTGAAAGAAAAGGAAGAAAGCCAGAAGACAGGGGTATTTTAGAGACCAAGAAATAATAGAGGTTCAAGAAGATGAATAGTACCAAACACTACAGAGAGGGTTAATTAGGATTAGAACCGGAAGACATTCATTGCTTTTTTTTTTTTTTTTTAATTAAAAAGGAGTGGGGTAATTTGGGACTTTGCCTGGGGTAATTTCATTGGAGCTGTGGGAACAAAGTCAGAAAGCAGTGCGTTGAGTGTGAATGGTATGTAAGAAGACATAAGCAGGGACCTTAGACCAGCACTTCTGGTCTATGTTAATGTGTCTATGAGTCACTGGGCGACCTCTTGGAGATCTTGTTAAAGTGGAGATTCTGAATCAGTAGGTCTGGCATGGATGCCCATATTCTGCATTTCCAACAACCTCCCAAGCAATAGGGATGCTGCTGTTCTGACAAGCACCTGAACTCAGTTTCCCAAATTGTTCATTGAGGCATCCCAGAGTACTGTAGCTAACTTGCAAGGGTGCCATGGAATATTTTAAAATTTCAAGGGAAATACAGCAACATCATTAGATTGCTATATTAGATCACTGCATTCCTTTCATTGATGTCATACCTTTGGGAAGCTGGATATCAGTGCTTGCTATGATAAAAAGCAAGTACTGTCTGACAATCAGGGTAGAACAGGAAATGAGGCTGTCAGTGACCAATCTGAATCCAAGGTTTGAAAAGTGTGCAGTGCCCAAAAGGCATCCAGTTTTTAGGACTTAAAATACTAAGTGGTTTGGTTCTTACTGCTTAACAAAGGCAACTGCAGTTGTTAGATACTACTTTTGGCCTAGGAGTACTCTGCAAGATCACTGAGACACTAAAGATTCTGTGAGCCAAGAAAATCTGGAACCATTGACATAGGACTGTTCTTCATAGAAACTTGTCTGTGGAACCAAAGAGAACTGAGATGATTGGATGGTAGCTAAAAGATGAACAAAGGAGCATTTATTTTAAAATAAAAGAGACAGATATGTTATATGTTGGTGGAGGGAGCAACTGATAGAGAAACAACAGGTGTTGACTTAGAGTGAAAGGTCTCTGAGGAGGTGAGAAAGGATGGAATCTGTTTTTTCTAAATATTGCCCCCAAACTAACATTGGTTTGTTGGAAGAAATGTGGAACCTCATGCCCCACTCCAGATCTCCTGAATCAGAATATGCATTTTAACACAATCCCCAGGTGATTTGTATGCATATTAAAATTTCAGAGGCACTATAAGAGGCAAGGTTAGTCTTATATAGAAGAAAAAAAATGTGGCTTCCTTTTATTTATTTATTATGTACCTTCCTGCATTCTCGCCATTTTGACTGAGGGAAATGAGATGACAAAGGTTTATTTAGATTAATTTAGAAATCTTGGGGTAAAAAGTTAAGGAAGTTTTTGCTTGTTTGCCCTAATTACCTCAGGTAAGTAAATAGAAAATATCTCCATCTAGTGAATAAGAAAATTGGGATTCAAATAGCGGCTGAGAGAGGTGAGCAATGGAGATTTGAAATAACAGTTTTGAGGAACATCAGCAAACCTGACCAGAAATACAGAAATTGCCAAGGAGTTCTGAAGGTCCGGGTGAGGTCAGAGACAACTTTTAGTGGTGTCAGTCTGCATGATTATAATTTTTTCCATTGGTGCTTAGTAGCTTCGGTGTAGGAACTGCAAAAATTGGCGTCTACATTTGTTGATTTGCAGCTTGAGGTTAATGAAAAAATAAGCTAGCAAAAACCTATCCTGAAGATGGAAAGAAATGAAGCCACAAGGAGGCTGAGAGGAGAAAAAGGAGTAGAAGGATTGGAGTTCTCCTTGAAAGCCAATGAAAAGATCACATATCCTGAAGTTGGAAGAATCCTTCCCTTGTTTTTATCCATAGGGAGAGGAAAATTCTTTCCTATCAGGCTGCAGACATTTAAAACAGGGCTTTGTGACTGATTAGATAACAGGAAAGAAGTTTCAGTCTAGGATGACTCCTACTTATTATGGTATTAAAGACTACTGGGAACATAGTTAATAATTGATGAGACATTGACCTCCAGTGAGCATTTTTTTCTAAAAGGGAAAGGCAGAGGGTGTGATGAGGAAGCATGGAGGCAGGATGAGATTTGGAAATGTTGAATTTGAGATTGGATAGGAGAGTATGTAGGTAAAGATAGCTATTTAGACCACTGGAAACAGGGACATGGAACATAAGCGGTCAGGTATGAAGATCAGTTTGGGATTCAGTGATACAATAATAGCTTCTGTTGATTGTTCATTGTTACGAAGAAGACTGAGGGGTTTATATTATCATTATCACATCCTCTCATCAGTCTTTTGAGGCAAGTATTAAGCCATTTTACAGATGAGGGAGTAAGATCAGACACATGCCCAGGGCCACACAGCTAGTAATTGTTAGAACCAAGGTTAGGAACTAGATCTCTCTAATTCCAAATCCATGCCCTTCCTAAGCTCTACTGTATTTTAGGTAACCAGCTTCTGGGTCTTGATTGATACCTGACCTGTTACAGAGTTTCTCAGATGCAAATAACTGAAACAAAACAAAAATCCTCCAAATGAGCTTAAGCAAAGCAGAACAAAATGTATTGGTTTTCATATCTATGGGTCTACTGATTGAGTGGCGGAGTTGAAATCATGGGCTCAAGCAATATTATCAAAATTTGATTTCTTCAGCTTTTCTTTTCTGTATTACTCTCTTGTAAGCTCCTTGATATGACAAGATGGCCCGAATAGTTTCAGCATTACATCATGGAGATATATACAGACCGAGAGCTGCTCTTTACCAAGGGCTTTGACAAAAATCCTGGAGTTGAGCTTCATTGCCTCTGATTGGCTTAGGCCCTGTGCCCATTTCTGAACCAACTTCTGGTCAGACTTGAGCCACATGTCCAGCCTAGAGGGTAAAGAGTGAACCTCGCCCAGGGTTAAGAACTGAGGACTACAGGTCGGCCTTTCCCAAGTAAACGAGATACCTGGAAAGAGAAGAAGGGGAAGGGATGCCAGGCAAACAAAAGCTGCTTGTCTACACATGGACAGGGATGAAAATCTTCCCTATGACTGCTTGAGGGTGATGATAAAGATTATGAGATTGTCAGTAAGGATGAAAATAAGTGACATTTGTTAGATGCTTTCTAGGTACCAGGTGCTCTGCTAGTCTTTTACATGTATTCTATTATTAATCCTTACCATAGGTGTGTGAAGCGTATACTGTCATTATTTCCAAATACAGTTAGTAAGTGGTAGAGCTGAGAATTGAATTCAGGCTGGCCAGCTCCATACCTCACCCTCTGTATTAACATCATAACATTTTAATTGTAATTTTCTCATGGTAGTTTTCACATTTTGTCTAGTTACGCTGGTTGACAGCATATAGTGAACCAGACAGACCTGGGCCACCAATTATTCTACGTAGTATGCTTAATAAATAATTGTTAGCATGACTTAAATAGCATTTACTTTAAGTATTATAGTAGAAAATTTTTTGAATTAAGTTCTTAGTTTTTCTCTTAAAATATTTTGTGCTTTGTATTTTAATCTTATAAGTGGCTTTTTATGTTTAGCCACTCCAATCCTAGAACTCCTTGTTTTCTTAAACTTCTTATATCATGCTTGAATATGTAAAATTCTAGTTGGATTATTTCATTTTTAGTGTATCTGTAGAGATTATTAAAATGTTTTTGTTAATCTTTGTTTAGCCTTTGTAATGGTTTCAAAGTCTTGTGTTTCTATAAAGCCTTTTTAGTAAAAAGCTAATACTGTGTTTTTAAGGCTTTTATTATCAAAATAATTTATTCTGAGGTTGTCCTGTTTACTTATTTGACTTGGTCATTCACAAAATAAAAAGATAATCTCATGTGGTCTTATTTTTAAGATGCTTATTTTAAGCATTAAAACATTGTGTTTTGCAGTGACTAACAGAGTTTGAGTTTTTAGAATGATAAAAGTTACCAAGTAACATTTTATTTTGGTTTTCACGATTTTGGGCTATGTGGTGCCAATTACATTTCTTTTAATCCTGTCTTAAATGTCTGATATATGTCACTATAAAGCAAACAGTGCAGGATTGGAAATCAAGAGACCCAGCTTTTTGTCCTTTGGGATTCTCCTGTCTCAAGAGTTTGGGCCAGACCTTTATGATCTTTTCCAGTTTTAAAATTCTAGAGTTTTTATTTTAAATCTCTGCTAGATCAGAAGTGCCACCTGATGGAATGTGTAGGCTTAGAGCTAGATTGGAAGATTGTGTAGTCCAGGTTCCTTATTTTAAAGATAAACCATTTGGGCATGGTGGCACTCACGTCTGTAATCCCAGGACTTTGGGATTGTATTAAAGATGTTTATGTTACCCTTCTTTATCTGTCTAATCTGTCATCTCTGTTTCTCTCAAGGTAAATCATTAATTGATGTATTCAGTAGATAGTTGAGTGCCTGTGTTTGACAATAGGAGTACAAGGATAAGTGAGAGCTGGTTCATGCTCTCGTGGAGTCTACAGTCTGGTTGAGGAAACCCAGAAAAAAATATGAGGGTGTATAGGTGTGACAATATATAAATAATTAAGTAACTTTTCTAAGAATGATGTGAAAAAACAAATAACATTAAACTAAGTCAAAGTGATAAAAGTAGAATGAGGTTAATGTTACATGAAACAGACTCCTCATTATTTTCTAACACCAGATCTGGTCCTTACATAAACCACACTTTTCCTGCAGTGGTATGGATGCACTGATTAAACGCTTCCACTCTTAAAACAAGACTAGATAAAATTATTTGTAAAATGGAGATTTGTCTTCTCTGCATACCTCATGGAGTTGTTGCAGAATTGAAATGAGATACTGTTTGTAAATCTTGTCAACTAGAGTTCTATACAAATAGAACTCGTACTCTTATGAAAGTTGTGACTTGAATCTCTGTCCATCATGCCACAAAAAAACTTTTCCGAAGTGTTTGGTTGGTTATCTGCCCACAAAGGGAATTACACTATTATAGAAAGAAATCAGCTGGGCACGGTGGTTCATGCCTGTAATCCCAGCACTTTGGGAGGCCAAGTCAGGTAAATCACTTGAGTCCAGGAGTCTGAGACCAGCTGGATAACATAGTAAGACCCTGTCTCTATAAAAAATAAAAATATATAATATTTAAAAAATATATATATAAATTAAAAAAAATAACCAGGATACTCAGAAGGCAGGAAAAGCCCTTGAGCCCAGGAGTCTGAGACTGTAGTGAGCCATGATCATGCCACTGCACTCCTGCAACAGAGCAAGACTGTGTCTCAGTAAAACAAAAATAGAAAAAGAAAAAAAATCAGTTCCTTTTTATTGCAGCTATTGAATTCTTTTTTTTTGTTTTTTGAGACAGAGTCTCACTCTGTAGCCCAGGCTAGAGTGCACTGGCACCGGCTCACTGCAGCCTCCGTCTCCTGGGTTCAAGCAGTTTTCCTGCTTCAGCCTCCTGAATTGAGATTCAGCTGGGATTACAGGTGGCCTCCACCATGTCTGGCTAATTTTTGTATTTTTTTGTAGAGACGGGATTTCACCATGTTGGCCACGCTGGTCTTGAACTGAAGTCAGGTGATCCGTCCACCTCGGCCTTCCAAAGTGCTGGGATTACAGGCGTGAACCACTGCACCTAGTCCAGTTATTGAATTCTTAAGTGCCTGATTTACATGTTTTCTGACCAGTCTTATCAACTCATTGCTTTATAGCTGTACTACAAAAATGGTGCCACTCAATCATCTACCTAAGCAAATGAAAACCTCTAGATCTGAATGTGTCACTTCCTTGCTTAAAACTCTTCAGTGGTTCCCTGTTACCCACTAAAATCTAAGTTCATTATTGGGGCTTACTAAGGTCTGGGAAGGGGCCAGAGCTATGACCAGCCTTACCTGTCACCTTCCTTGTCTCACACGTCCAGCTCACCCTTGTTTGCAGTTTACACAGCATGGGTCTACAAACACACTATGCTATGACCTTTTCTCTTCTTGGAATATTTTCTCTTTTCTTCCTTACCTGGCTAATTCATATTCTTTCAAAACTCATTTTTCAGAAAGCCTTTCCTGATCCCAACCTTCTTCCCAGTGAAATAGTGCATGGTCTGCTCATTTTAATTGTCATCTGTGTTGGGATGATCAGTCTTCCTCTCTGTTCTACTCACACTTCCTAGCACTATGCCTTACACATACCCTAACTGAACATGTTCAAAACTGAACTCCTGATTTCTCCCATTCTCCAGATTAAGTTTATACCATATGCTGTCTTCATCTGTTTATGGTAATTATATTTTTCCTGTTGCTCAAGCCAAAACCTTAGAGTCATCTTCTCTCTCATACCTCATACCAGTCTTCCTGGACGTCTTGCTTTATTCTGCCTTTAAAATAGTATGAGTATCCCATCACTTCTTACCACCTTCTTTGATACCACTGTGGTCCAAGTGATGATCATACCACACCTGATTTATGCAGTAGCCTTCTAACTACTCTTCTGCCTTCAACTCTTGCCAGCCTTCAGTATATTTTGCATATCAGTACTTGGGAAACTTTTTATGTCAAGGGCACTTAGGTTTTGTGGACTGCATGGTCTCTGTCATAGCTACTAGACTGCACGGTTGGGGCACAAAAGCAGCCATAGAGAATATGTAATTGAATGAATGTGGCTGCATTCCAATACAACTTCATTTATAAAAACAGCCAGTGGGTTGTAGTTTGCCAGCCTCTGCTCCACATGACAACCAGACTTAAATCTTTATAGTCGTCTCTAAAGCCCTCCAGGATTTGTGTCCCCAACCCCTTACCTGTCTGACTACATTTTCCACTTTTGGCTTTGCTCCCTCCTCTCCAGTCACACTGACTATTTTTCCTCAAATATGCCAGGCCCCTTGCCACCTGATTCTTTGCACTGGTTATTCCTTCTGCCTGGAAAATTCATTTCTTCATCTCTTTCAAGTTTGTTTAAATGTCAGCTTCTCACTCAGGTCTACCTGACCAACCACCCTATAAATAATTACATTCTAGCATTGTATTCCCCATTCTGTATTCTGTTTTTCTTTGTAATACATATCTTCTACCATATATTATGCTATACATTGACTTATTTTTTTCTTTCTCTTCCTGCTAGATAAATGTTCCCTGAAAGCAGTAACTTTTTTGTCTTTTCTATTATTGTGTCCCTAAGATCTGTAACAGTGCCTGACATATAGTAGGTGCTCAGAAAATATTGAATGAATGAACACATAGTGGATATTTTTAGAGTTTAATTTTTTTTAATAAGTTCTTTCTCTCTCACCAACACCACATCCTTTCTGTTTCATACTCTTAGTGACGCTCTAAGCTGCCCTGCCCTCTCCATTCTCACTCCCCTTTATTCTGGCTCTCATCTGTCAGCAGTGTGTTCATAACCTCTTATTCCGTGTCATCTGGGCCATCATCCTCTACAAGTAGATTGAGTGATGTTTATAAATTGGAAAAATGATTATTATTATTCAAAACCCTTTTCTTTCTGGCCTTTTGCCAACTAGAATGAAGTGCTTATTTAAAGTACAAGATCTCTTATGAAGGAATAATGGTCAAGGGAAAAAAAAGTACAGGATCTCAGGCCTCATGCCATACCTAATAAGTCATAATTTCAAGCAGAGGGGATGAGAATCATTATAATTTAGGAAGTAACCCAAGTGATTCTTACTGAACACAGTTGGCCAACACTGGCCTATAAGGTAAAGTTTCTCAGTGAGTCAGTGAGAGCCTTTATGAGCTGCCCCTGCCTGTCTCTCCTGTCCCATCCCTATTTGCTCCACACTGCACTTCATCTTCCAACAGTTTTTCTATTTGATTTTCTCTCAGGGCTCCATGTTGATTCTGTTTTTGCAAATATTCTTTTTCCTGTACAGAATAGAATCTTCTCCTACTCTGGAAAACTTCTATTTTTAATCTTTCAAAATTCTGCACATACGTCAGTTTTTCTGTAAAGTCTTTATTTACCCAATTCCTGTGACAAAGTTAATTATGTCTTTGTTGTCTGGGTACCCTGTGTAAGTAAGGCTCTGTTGTGGTGTTTATTACACTGTACTGTGTGCCTTTGCATAACTGTTTGCCTGTTGTGACCTGACCTGAGCCAGTAGTTGTTTACAGGTATTAGGCATTTATGGAGAGATACTGCTGTCATTTGGAGGCTACAGTTAAATGAGTGTTATAGATCTCTTCCCCCAGAATCGAGCTTTTAAATGGCATGTGAACTGGGAAAACAAAACTCATACTGAGTTCTGCCACACATTAAAAAAAAAATTATTAGCAAGCAAGCACAAAAATACCGTTTTATTAGGTGGATGAAATTCCTGCTTTCTATCCTTTCAGAACATCTAATGAGCACCTTTTTTTTTTTGAGACAGAATCTCATTCTGTTGCCCAGGCTGGAATGCAGTGGCACAGTGTCGGCTCACTGCAACCTCTGCCTCCCAGGTTCAACTGATTCTCCTGCCTTAGCCTCCCGAGTAGCTGGGATTACAGGCATGTGCCACCACACCCGGCTGATTTTTGTATTTTTAGTAAAAATGTGGTTTTGCCATGTTGGCCAAGCTAGTCTCAAACACCTAACCTCAGATGATCCTGCCTCGGCCTTCCAAAGTACTGGGATTACAGGCATGAACCACCATGCCCAGCCTGCCAAGCACCTTTTATGAAAGGTTTATTTAAGGCAAAAATGCTAGTATGCCTTTAGGATTCAGCTGAACCTAACTGGAATCAGACAACAGAATTCCTTTATGGGGAATTAACAGAACCAGCAGGAGTCATAAGGCTCAGGGTATAGTCCCTAAGAGTAGGCCACTAGATTCACTAGGTTCATGTATATGTTCACATAAGAGCAGTGGTCCCTATACAGTGTGAGTAGCCGTAACACCGTTCTTGAGCACCATTCTTTTCTAATACTGTCATAATTTCTAATACTATGTTAATTACCAAATTCTCTGGCTTTGAGGTAGATAAGGCTTCTTGAGTTGTCTCACTGGAGTAAGGTTTTTGATTACAAGCTTTCCCCATTAACTGATGATTTTTTATATCCAGTCTTGGTCTTGCATGTTAACTAACTGCTCCAGGATGAATGTGGGGAACCTCTCTCACCCATGTCCTGTAGTCCATTAAATCAAACAATAATTAATACTGTTTGTGCCAAAATAACTTAAAGAATTTAAATCGTAACTCTCTTCTAGACCCTAGAATTGAAACAGATGTTTAACTTATAATCTCTGTATCCTCATGCCTAGTGCAGTACCTGCTCAGTGAGCCTCAAGAAGTACCAGAATGAATGTTTGTAATGTCAAGCAGCTAAGTGTGTTCTGTTTGTATTTTTTTAATGCTAAATTGCAGACTCTGCCAAGGAATTATATTAATAATATAACAAGTTTGCCATAGTTGTCAGAGCATCTGTCTTAACAGTGATACTTCCTTGCATGGGCTGGAATGAGATCGTGTAATTTTCTGGGTGGGGATCAAGCTGGGACCTGCTCAGGAACCCCAGTCTTCTTGTGGGGAGAGGTTGCTCTGTCTTCCTCATGAAGTTTGCAGTGGGAGTGGTATGTGTGGTATAAATACCCCAGAGCCCTGCGTGGGAACCTAAGGAAGAGTTGTGTGGTACTGGTAAAATTATAGCTAAGGTTAACAAATTGTAGATCTCCGTTATGACATCAGAGCTAGACAGCTCAAAATGTAATGTGTTTCACCAGATGGCTTCCTCATTTGTAAAGTATAACTTTATCAATTCTTCACTAAAAGGGAAATGAAAGCTCAGAGAGTACTAAGGCATCATTTTACATCTCTCTCTCTCTCTCTCTCTCTCTCTCTATATATATATATATATATATATTTTTTTTTGAGGCGGAATTTCGCTCGTTACCCAGGCTGGAGTGCAATGGCGCGATCTCTACTCTCCTGAGTAGCTGGGATTACAGGCACGCGCCACCATGCCCAGCTAATTTTTTGTATTAGTAGAGACGGGGTTTCACCATGTTGACCAGGATGGTCTCGATCTCTTGACCTCGTGATCCGCTCGCCTCGGCCTCCCAAAGTGCTGGGATTACAGGCTTGAGCCACCGCGCCCGGCCACATCTCTATATTATACCGTCTGTTGGGAGCATCACATTTAAGTTGATTTGTAAGTGTGTCTTTAAGATTTTTATCTTGGGCTAGAATTAGGGCCATTAAGGAAAGTAGTTTGGTGTTAGATTACTAAACAATTCATAATTCTTGGGCCATTTGGAGAGTGATTTGGATCAATGCTATTTCTTCTTTAGTCTTTTTTTCCCTGCATTTATCATATTTCTATAAACATGAGAAGACTTTAGGATTTAAAAAATTTTACATTGATAATTAATATAATTATATGCTGCTTTCCTGTACAAATAATAAAAACTTTATATTAACATACTCTTCTACACAAGAAGAATAAAAGATAGAAATTGTTGTTGTGTCATATGACAGTGGTTAATAACCAAAGAGCTCTTAAAAATCAGTAGGGGCCAGATGTGGTGGCTCACACCTGTAATCTCAGTAGTTTGTGAGGCTAGGGTGGGAGGATCACTTGAGGCCAAAAGTTCAAGACCAGGCTGAACAACATAGGGAGAGCCCACCTCTACAAAACATTAAAAAATTAGCCAGGTATGGTGGCATATTCTTGTAGTCCCAGCTACTTGAGAGGATTGCTTGAGCCCAGGAGTTCAAAGTTATAGTGAACTGTGATCACGCCACTGCACTCCAGCCTGGGTGACAGAGTGAGACCCTGTCTCTAAAATAATAATAATAAATCAGTAGGGAAGAGATTAACCCAATAGAAAAGTGGATAAAGGATATGAGCAATCAGTTGAAGAATTAAATGGCCAATATAAATATGAAAAATGCTGACTTTTAAAAGTATGAGATGTAATTAAAACATTAGTAAGATAAATGTTACCTATCAAAGTGAGCTATTTTCAAAAGATTAAAACTTACTACCCCAGGTTGACAAATGGTTAAGAAGATGTGGGCACCCATACAAAGCTAATAGGAATATAAGCTCATGCAATCATTCTGGAGAACATTTCAGCAATTAAAAAGCTTTAAGACCTAATAATTTCACTTAAGGTAATTTAATTTTAGAAAGATATCAAGGACTTACAAAGATTAACCTTCAAAACTATTTTTGATCACAGTATTATTATAATAGCATTTTTTAGCTTTTAAGGAAACAACCTTTATGCCCTTATGTCTTTTTTGGAAAAAAAAATTTATCAGTTACACTAAGAAATAGTCAAAAAATTAGTCAGAAATCATTTACAATAAATAAGCTTTTGACCACTTAGTTGTTTGCTGTGATCAAGAAAGCAGCAACTTTATTTATTTATCAACTCTTATTTAGAATAAGAGTTCTTACTCTAAATGACTGTTCCATAAGAATCTGTCCTCTGTTCTCTCTATGCTTCCTTCCTTGCAATCTCTGGCAGGCCTGTGGCTTCAACTGTCACATGCAAAGATGGCTCCTAAATTTACATTTCCAGTCATGACTTGTTTTTTGGAGTTCCACACTCACGTTTCCAACTATCCTTTGAACATCCCCACCTGGATGGCCTACCAGCATGACCTGTTTTCTTCCATATTTGAACCAGGTTTTTATAGACCCCAAATGTAGTGATAGTGATGCTTTTGTGTGCCTTGGGAGTGGATGGGGAAGAGACTTAAAAGGTATAGCTGTAGAACTGAAAAATACCATATGCAATGCAGCAGGTTCTTGAATAACATTATTCTATTCAGTATCATTTTGTTATATGTTGATGAAGGAGAAAGAATCAATTCCTGGCTGAGGCCACTGTCAGTGTGGAGCTTGCAAATTCTCCTCATGTATATGAGTTTTCTCCAGGTGCTCCAGTTTCCTCCCACATCCCGAAGATGTACACATTCGTTGGACTGGCATATCTCAGTTGTCTTAGTATGAGTGAATGTGAGTGTGTGTGAGTGCACCTTGCAGCAGGATGGCATCCTGCCCAAGTCTCATTCCCATCTTGTACCTTGAGCTCCAGGGATAGGCTCCAACCATCGCAACCCGAAACTGGACTAGTTGCATAAATAATTACCTTACTTGTTTTTATTAATCTTTCTTAAATGTATATACAGCTTGCATTTATTTCAGTGTTTACCATTAGAAGTGTTTTAGTCTTTCTTTAGAAGTTTGGCAATGTTTTGTGGGCACAACTATGCTATAGGAGCTTAACTTTTATGTTAATCAGCCTATGGTAAACTTGGTTTTGTAACACATTGTTTCACTTAAAGTTTCTGAGAACCCATCTAGACTGTTAAGTGAGGATTTACTGTACATCTTGACATGGGAAACTTGGGCATTAGGCATGATCAGCATGTGCCACTGCAGCAGGTGGTGGGCCACTTAGGAGTCTGCATTACCAATTTCATCTGAACTCTTGGGCAGACTATATACATGCCTTACTGGAGCAAGGAATTGAAGAATAGAAAGTTGTTTTTCTTTCTAGACTGCCTCAGTTCATATCCTGCCTCTGCCACATAGAGTCTCTGACCTTCAGCAAGTTTTTTCTTTTCACTCTAGTTTAGTTTTCTGGTCTCTAAAATGGGGGGAGGAGAAATTGTACCTACCTAAGGTTTGCTATAAAGAATGACTGAGGTAATCCATGCCTGGCCTGTGATAAGTGATTAGTAAATGTTAGCTATCAACCTCTACAAAAGGCATAGTGCTATGTCAAAGCATACTGCTTTGATAATATATTTTAATAGGGCAAATTTTCAGATAGTAAACCTTTTCCCTTCATTCAGGGTAAAAATAGTAGTTCTTTAACCCATCAAAGTTCTGTGAACTTTGTATCTCTGTTTTAAAGTAATTCAGTTCAGGCGCTGCCCAGACTAGCGAACAATACAGTCAGGATGGCTAAAGGTGACCCTAAGAAACCAAAGGGCAAGATGTCTGCTTATGCCTTCTTTGTGCAGACGTGCAGAGAAGAACATAAGAAGAAAAATCCAGAGGTCCCTGTCAATTTTGCAGAATTTTCCAAGAAATGCTCTGAGAGGTGGAAGACAATGTCTGGGAAAGAGAAATCTAAATTTGATGTAATGGCAAAGGCGGATAAAGTGCGCTATGATCGGGAAATGAAGGATTATGGACCAGCTAAAGGAGGCAAGAAAAAGAAGGATCCTAATGCCCCCAAAAGGCCACCGTCTGGCTTCTTCCTGTTCTGCTTAGAATTCCGCCCCAAGATCAAATCCACAAACCCTGGCATCTCTATTGGAGACATGGCAAAAAAGCTGGGTGAGATGTGGAATAACCTAAATGACAGAGAAAAGCAGCCTTACATCACGAAGGCGGCAAAGCTGAAAGAGAAGTATGAGAAGGATGTTGCTGACTATAAGTCGAAAGGAAAGTTTGATGGTGCAAAGGTCCCGCTAAAGTTGCCCGGAAAAAAGTGGAAGAGGAAGATGAAGACGAGGAGGAAGAAGAGGAGGAGGAGGAGGAAGTTGAATAAAAAAACTGTTTATCTGTCTCCTTGTGAATACTTAGAGTAGGGGAGCGCCGTAATTGACACATCTCTTACTTGAGAAGTGTCTGTTGCCCTCATTAGGTTTAATTACAAAATTTGATCACGATCATATTGTAGTCTCTCCAAGTGCTCTAGAGATTGTCAGTGGTTTACATGAAGTGGCCATGGGTGTCTGGAGCACCCTGAAACTGTATCAAAGTTGTACATATTTCCAAACATTTTTAAAATGAAAAGGCACTCTCGTGTTCTCCTCACTCTGTGCACTTTGCTGTTGGTGTGACAAGGCATTTAAAGATGTTTCTGGCATTTTTTTTATTTGTAAGGTGGTGTTAACTATATGGTTATTGGCTAGAAATCCTGAGTTATCAACTGTATGTATCTATAGTTTGTAAAAATAACAAAACAACCAAGACAAAAACTCTTGATGCTCCTTGCCTGGCGTTGAGGCTGCGGGAAAGATGCCTTTTGGAGGGGCTGCAGCTCAGGGCGTGCACTGTGAGGCTGGACCTGTTGACTCTGCAGTGGGCATCCATTTAGCTTCAGGTTGTCTTGTTTCTGTATATAGTGACATAGCATTCTGCTACCATCTTAGCTGTGGACAAAGGGGGTCAGCTGGCATGAGATATTTTTGTTTTTTGTTTAAGTGTGGTAGTTTTTAAACTTTGTTTTTAAACAAACTGTAGAACTCTTCATTGTCAGCAAAGTGAAGAGCCACTGCATCAATGAAAGTTCAAGAACCTTCTGTACTTAAACATGATTTGCAACGTTCTGTTATTTTTTTTAGTATGTTTAGAATGCTGAAATGTTTGTGAAGTTAAATAAACAGTATTACATTTAAAAAAAAAAAAGTAATTCAGTTCAAAAAGGAAAAATAAGTTTCCTAGTTCAGCTTCATATTGAAGTCTAGTAATGCTAGAAATAAATGTCTCTTAGATTCCTCAGAAGCATTGCAGATCTCTTCCTTCCTTTTATTCTCAGAGTGAAAAACAAATTTATGCTGTTTCCTATCTTAAGAACATTCTCAATCAGCCAGGCACAGTGGCTCACGCTTGTAGTCCTAGCACTTTGGGAGGCTGAGGCAGACAGATTGCTTGAGCCTAGGAGTTGAAGACCAGCCTGGGCAGCATAGTGAGACCTTGTCTTTGAAAACATAAAAAAGAACATCCTCAATTATGTATATTTAGATATCAGAAAAGAAAAAATAGTGTTGTTTTGTTTGTGTATAAATAGATTTTTCTCAATGAGAAATTGAAACATTTAAAGTTGGTATCTCTACAAGATGGCAAATTAGAAATTTACCTTGGAATTATATAGTAGTGGATTGGATTGTTTCTTTTTCAGGCTTTCTAGTTTACAGGGTTATGCTGGTGTTTTACTTGTTATCCTTTTTACAGTTATAATCATGAACTGCTGCCTTTCCTGAGGCTAGTATTGGCAAGTTAATTAAATTGGCAGATTGATGCAGGCCCTGTGGAGCACTCATCCCCTCTCTGTTCTTCCTTTCTCCTCATTTTTCAGTATTCCTGTCACCAGAGTAGAGCACAGAGCACCTAGGGAATGCCAGATAAGACTACGGTGGTTTAATTTTCAGTAGCATTGCAGATCTCTTAATTAAAAATAAATAAATAAATAAAGACTACAGTGGTAATAGCCATTTTTGAATAATACATTTAGATGATGATAACTGGGCTATACTGGGGATTGTATAACTTAATTAACACAATTACATTAAACTTATTGAAACTTTTCTTCAAAACGTAACATTTAAAACTTTTCTTTATTGCACCTTTTATTTTTTCAAAGAAGCCTCACTTGGAATTCAAATACTATATAGGAAACAGCTAAGCACTGCCTCTAGTTGAAGGTTGGGATAAAACCTCCTTGTTTGGCCTCTTCTCTGTCACTTCATTGCCCATTAGTCCCCATCCCTATATATCCTCCACGGAACCCTAGGGCCCTAGGACTCTAAGGAAAGCAGTTTAGAGTGACTAATACAAACAGATCCCATGTTGGGGCACAATCCTGGTGCCATCAGTTTTGTTCTATTCTGGGATGTCTGGCTCATTTTGACAACTACTGATAAACTCCTCTCCTACCCATACATGCTATTAAAACTGCTCTTTCACCTAGTGTTTCCATTTTCATGTACAGTGACTCCATTCATTTATTCACATAGGCTGAAAACCCCAAAGTCTTTCTTGACTCTTCTTACTCTCCACCCATTAGCAAATCATGCTGGTTTTCTGCCTTCAGAATACACCCCACTTTGCTACTCTGGGTTCAGCCTCTTTGGTTTCTTGCCTGGAAACTGCAGTAGCTAACTTAGTCTTCTCTTTTCACTCTTTCCTTCCTGCAATCTAGTACAGTGGTTAATTCCATGGACTCTGGAACCAGATTCCCTGTCATGTGACTTTGAGAATACTCATTAGCCTTTCTAAGTCTCAGTTTTCTTAACAGTGAAATGAAGATGAAAACAATGATAGTTTTTATCTCACATGGTTGTGTCAGATGACTTATTACGCATAAATTACTTAGAATAGGACATGGCAAACAGTAAGTGTCCAATAAATGTTAGGTGGTGAGCAATATTGAGATTGTTGTGTTTGTTTTTCTTTTTATTCTTGCGGACTTGAAACTGATATTCTTAAAACATGAGTCAGATACATTCTCTATTGGCTGTCACTTCTTAGCACAATATCCAAAGGGGCCTTCCTGTGGCTTACCAGGCCCTGCAGCCCTAGGTTACCTGGTTCCTCTCTGATCATGTTGGCCCATGTTCTCTGTGTTCCAGCCACACTGGCCTGCTGCTGTTTCCTGCCTTGTTAGCCTTTGAGCACTTATTTTGCCTCTGCCACATATGCTCTCCCTTCAGAGAGCTGCCCAGCTTGCCACTCTCTTCATTTAAGTCTAAACCCAGATGTCAACCACTGTTCAAGAATATCATGTCATTGTTCTCTATATACTTAACTTTTTTCGTATCTTAAGAAAATACAACTTCTCACTACCTAACATTACATAATATATCTGTTTACTGGCAATTTATGCTATTAGACCAGATTTCATAGTACAGTAGTCCGCTCTTACCTGAGAGCAATACCTTCCAAGACCAAAGTGGATGCCTGAAAGTGTATATAGCACCGAATCCTATATTTACTATGTTTTTTCTTTTACATACATACCTATAATAAAGCCTAATTTATAAAGTAAGAGATCAACAATAAAATAGAACAATTATAACAATATGCCAGCATCACTCCTCTGGCACTTTGGGGCTATTACTAAGTAAAATAAGGTTTCCTTGAATACAAGTACCACAACAATTGCTCTGATAACCTCTAGAAGGCTACTAAGTGACTAATGGGCAGATAGCATCTACAGTGTGGATACGCTGGACAAAGGGATGTTTCATCTCAGGCAAAACGGGGCAGGACTGCAAGATACTTCATTGCACTACTCAGAATGGTGTGGGATTTATGAATTGTTTATTTCTGGAATTTTCCATTTTATTTTTTTGGACTAAGTTGACTACAGGTAACTGAAACCACAGAAAGCAAAACTTATGAAGAGGGACTACTGTAAATGAATGCAAGGGACCTTGTCTCTTTTGTTCATTTTAGCCCCAATTCCTTTCATATACATAGTAGATGCTCAAGAGGTATTTGTTAAATGGATATATGGGATGGGATGGCGTGAGTGAATGACAAACATTTTCCCCTTCCTTCTTTGCACAAGAGATGCTGAAGTTATCAGATAGTTGGAAAGACCCAAACTAACTTTTTTGAGATGCAAAGTTCAAGTTTCCCTCTTCTTTCCCATGAATAATAATATATTGTGTAAATCATCATAAGTTCAAGTTTCCCTCTTCTTTCCCATGAATAATAATATATTGTGTAAATCATCATAATTATCTCAGTTAACCACAAATGGATTAATTGCATTGTTAAATTAGTATCCTCTTACAGTTACTATTCAAGGTAAACTTGTCACAACTAGTGACAAGGAAATTATTTGGGTTCATCATTTATTGAGCACTTAAACCCACTAAGCCCATGCCATACCCCTGGTTATTACCAACCTCCAGTGCTGAAAGAAGGAACTTGTTAAGTCTATTTGGAGTCAGGAAAAATAGAGACATATATAATGTTCTCCAAAAATTCTGCTTCTCATAAACAGCAGTAAATTCAAAGTGTCTAGGAAAACAGGATTTTTAAATAAGTATTTAGGTTTAAGATGCCTCTTAATTTCTTAGGGATGGGAAGTGAATTTTAGTGTCTTAGTTTCTTAAGGATGGGAAGTAAATTTTAGGGTTTTTTTTTTTTGGAGACAAAGTCTTGCTCTGTCACCCAGGTTGGAGTGCAGTGGTGCAATCTCAGCTCACTGCAACCTCCGCCTCCTGAGTTCAAGCAGTTCTGCCTTGGCCTCCCGAGTAGCTGGGACTACAGGCGCACATCGCCATGTCTGGCTAATTTTTTTTGTATTTTAGTAGAGATGAGGTTTCCACCATGTTGCCCAGGCTGGTCGCGAACTCTTAAGCTCAGCTCAGGCAATCCACCCGCCTCAGCCTCCCAAAGTGCTGGGATTACAGGCATGAGCCACCATATCCGGCCAACAAGTGAATTTTAAAAATTAACATTTATCTTTAGTATGATAGTAGAACAATTCAGTTACTGTTCGACAACTTTATACTAATTCATTGACTTTAATACATGAGGAAATAAAGAACTTCAAGGATAGCTCATAACTAGCCAGGCCCGGTGGCTCATGCTTGTAATCCCAGCAATTTGGGAGGCTGAGATGGGCGGATCACTTGAGGTCAGGAGTTCAAGACCAGCCTGGCGAACATGGTGAAACCCCGTGTCTACTAAAAATACAAAAATTAGCCAAGTAATCCCAGCTACTTGGGAGGCCAAGGCAGGAGAATTGCTTGAACCTGGGAGACGGAGGTTGCAGTGAACTGAGATTGCACCACTGCACCCCAGCCTGGGTGACAGAGCAAGACTCCATCAAAACAAACCAATCAAAAACAAGAATAGCGCGTAACCTTGAACATCTTTGTTTTCTTCATAATTCCTGAGAATTTTTAAAAAAATACTCTTACAAATTTCAGTTGATTATCATGTACACCTGGAATATGGAGGATATTTTGTGCTTTTTATTTTTGGGCCTCTTTTCTACCTTCATGCTGAACATCTATCAATCTTCTGAACCGTATCTTGTTATAATCTGAGCAAATAATTTTCTGATCCAAAGAGGGTAAACATAAGCTAACTTTAGTCCTTTTTTAAATAAAAATCACTGACATTAAATGAGTTAATGTTTGGAGTTGAGTTGACTTTTTAAACTATCCCTAATACAACATAGCAGGACCCCATCTCTACAAAAATTACAAAAATTAACCAGCCTGGTGACATGCGCTTATAGTTTTAACTACTTGGGAGGCTGAGGTGGGAGAATCATTTGAGCCCAGGAGCTTGAGGCTGCAATGAGCCATGATTCCACCACTGCTCTACAACCTGGGCAACAGAGCCAGACCTGTCTCAAAAAATAATAATAATAATTTGGTACCATTCGGAGACAGGGTCAGATGGGGTGTTTGACTGGGTTGGTTCACCTGTCAGATGGTAAAATAGGTGTTCTGAAGTGAGCTCAAGGAGGAGAGAAATCTCCCATGTAGCAGAACAAAAACTCACTTGATCTTGATTATCTATATGTATAAAGACTGTGAAAGTAGGACCATGAAATTTTTCTGACCTTTGGAGTTATCACTGTGAAGCAGAATTCACCAGTCCTTGGATTGTTCACTGACCTATCCTGTGTTCTCTATAAATATTAATGTAGAATAGCCTTATCTACAGAATATTATTTTTATTAGAAGAATTTAAGTGTAAATCAGTAGCCAAAAATCAAAGATCTGATTTATTAGCTGTTCTCTCTTTTTACTTACACATGGACTTTAAAAATCATCATCATTATTATTACAGGCCATGGTTGCTTGTTATCCGGGCAATGGAACGGGTTATGTACGTCATGTTGATAATCCAAATGGAGACGGAAGATGTGTGACATGTATATATTATCTAAATAAAGACTGGGATGCCAAGGTATGCAACTTAATTGAGCATTGACTTTTTTCTTACAGGTGTCTTTTTCTCAAAAGCATTAAGTTTCATACTTCTTGTAGGTGAGACTGTAACAGACACAGTTAAAAATTTTCCTCTTAAATTTGTTTTTAGTCTTGGGTATTAGGAGTGGATTTTTGTAAAATGAACAAATACTAATCTATGTTATATAACGTAATTAAACCTGTAGTTAACAAGGTAGTGTTGTGCACTTACAATTTTGAGAGGGTAGATTCCATGTTCAGTGTTCTAACACACACACACACACACACACACACACACACACACACACAGAGAAGGTTAAGGGAAACAGAACTTTGAAAGGTGATGTTTATGTTTATTACCTTGGTTGTGATGGATGGTATCACGGGTGTGTACATATATGTCCACACTCATCAAATTGTAAATGTTAAATATATGCATTTTTGTATATCAGTTATACCTCAATAAAGCCATATAAAAAAGTACTGATATATCTTAAAAAGTAGATTCATTGATTTTCAGATATTAAAGAATTTATCTAAAATCTAACTTTTTAGAAAGGTGACCTTTATTAAAATATTTTCCTTTTAATAGTTTTTAGAAAAACACTTCTGAGAACAGTTGTTTGATAATGGCTTTTGGGGGAGATTACCTGTAGATAATTGTTAAAGATTATTTGCTATGTTATTCTTTGCATTTTTGTAAAAATATTATATGGCATTGAGTTGTTGAATTGAATATTGGAGACAGGATTTCATCTTTCCCTGATTATTAAAAAACCAGAAATTTATGGGCCGGGCGTGGTGGCTCACGCCTGTAATCCCAGCACTTTGGGAGGCCGAGGCGGGTGGATCACAAGGTCAAGAGATCGAGACCATCCTGGTAAACATGGTGAAACCCCGTCTCTACTAAAAATACAAAAAATTACCTGGGCATGGTGGCCCGTGCCTGAAATCCCAGCTACTCAGGAGGCTGAGGCAGGAGAATTGCCTGAACCCAGGAGGCAGAGGTTGCGGTGAGTCGAGATCACGCCATTGCACTCCAGCCTGGGTAACAAGAGCAAAACTCCGTCTCAAAAAAAAAAACCAAACAAACAAACAAAAAAAACACAGAAGTTTATAAATACTGACAAGCCCTGTAAAACCGACTAGAATGTACAATATATTTAACCTCTCTTGTTTTAAATATATATTTCCTTCATATTAGCCTGAGTCTCATTAAATTTAAATGATTTTTAAAAGTATGTCATATATTACTACACTAGAGACTGTATAGACTATGGTTGATTTTTTAAAATCTTAAGTATAACATTCAAATGGGTAAGTGGCTTGTACAGTTCAGTGGATTTTCACAAAGTGAACATACCTGTGTAGCCAGGGTGACTTTTTCTTTTCTTTTCTTTTTTAACCAAATAACCTTTAAAACACCTCTCTCCCTGCCTCCCCCAAAACACACAAATGGAAATTGCCTGAGTCTTAAATGTGCAAAAACCTAATCCTACCCTAAAAAGTGTTACACGTTTAGGATATGCTCACAGTGCTCCAGTAATCTTTCTAAAACACACTGATTTAAATAATTTTTTTGACTGGGTGTGGTGGCTCATGCCTGTAATCCCAGCACTTTGGGAGGCCAAGGCAGGTGGATCATGAGGTCAAGAGATTGAAACCATCCTGACCAACATGGTGAAACTCTGTCTCTACTAAAAATACAAAAATTAGCTGGACGTAGTGGTGCGTGCCTGTAATCCCAGCTACTCAGGAGGCTGGGGCAGGAGAATCGCTTGAATCCAGGAGGTGGAGGTTGCACTGAGCTGAGATTGCATCACTGCACTCCAGCCTGGCAACAGAGTGAGACTCCGTCTCAAAAAATATATATAAAAAAAGCATTTTCTCTGTCCTAGTCCAAGTTCAAAATGGAGCTAACTTTACTGCTAAGTATATATTGAGGCATTATGTCAACAAGCATGGTTTTTCTGTTACAGCTTTCAAAGTTTGAAGCAGAGAAATAAATTTCATATTTGAGCCCAAGGCTCAAATACAAAAAACAGATTGCTGTAACTTTAGTTAAAACTTAAAAGTTGACTTTTTGGCAGATTTTGTGAAGAGCTAGAAAGCTAGAAGTATGTTTCATCAACTTCTAACTTCTAGATTTTGTTAGGCTTTTTCTAGGCTGGTCTTAAAATTTTTATAAGACTTAGGATTGTTAATATATAGGTTTTAAATTAGGACATAGGCAGAGAAAAGTCCCTAGTGCTTTTATACATAGAATAGAAAATTTTCATTGCAAGATTGCACTTAGTATTTATTGTGCCAGAAGTTCTGGATGCTAGGGATATAGCCGAAATGGAATTAGCCCTGGCAGAGCTTAGGTTCTGTTGGAGGATACAGATCAGAAAGATTGACAATTACAGATGGTTATGCCAAGTGTCAAGACAGATTGCTATGAGAGCGCACAGGAGGGCCACCTAATTCAGAGGTCAGAGAAAGTTTCCCAGAGGAAGAGTGGAAGTGTCAAATAGCCATTTCTCTTAAAACATTTTCAGCAGGTCACCTGTGGTACTCCCAGTGACTTCAGTCAAAGGGAAAGGAGCAGGAAAAAAGGAAAAGGAAAGAAGACATGTCCTCAGTCAGTCTGGAGGTTCTTTAGATGTTTGCATAATTGCCTGAGGAATCACTCTGAACAACTGGAAGCTGAGGAAAATTGGCAAGGGCATCAGACTAGCTAGAATTTAACCTACCTGAGGGTGATCCTGATAAACCTTTTCTTTAACTGTAGATTCTAGGTTTAGGCTCAAACTCCTTACTGTCCTGACCAGGTGTTAGAGTTTCTTTCTAGTGTCTACCTGCTTAGGAGTGTTTTTCAGGAGTAAGGAGCTCTATTTGCTTGGTTGGGTTTTGCCTACTCCCAGATCATAAACACCACAAGGACAAAGTCTGTGTGCATTATTCCCTACTCTGCATCCAGAGCTGACCACTGTTCCCAGTGTGATTTGATGCCTAGTTGGTGTTGAGGTAAATAATAATAATCCAGATTCAAGTTTCACAAGCAGGTAGACTTCTGTGCATCAAGCCCAGTCTGGAAAGGGAGAGCCACAGGTTCTCATGAACAGCATGCTGATGGTGATGGTAATGCTGATGATAATCATGGTCATAATAAATGATGACACTTTCTAACTGATATATTGAATTATTTAAATAAAAGGTATTTCTCACTATCCTATTGTTTGTTGAACTTTAAAGTATGGTAAGCTATTTGAAATCTAATTCTAATAATTTGTCAAAACTTCTTGAAATGTATCTATTTCAAGAATGCGTTAAATCATTAGCATACATAAATAAATGTTTAGTAGTTTTCAGAACTTTCAAGCATCATTTTAAGACTTTTAAGTTCAGATAACATTCATGTGTTTCATCAGGTTTTTATAAAAATCCCTAAAAGGGCTGGGCACGGTGGCTCACACCTGTAATCCCAGCACTTTGGGAGGCTGAGGTGGGCAGATCACCTGAGGTCAAGAGTTCGAGACCAGCCTGGCCAACATGTTGAAACCCCATCTCTACTAAAAATGTAAAAATTAGCCAGGCGTGGTGGCGTGCACCTGTGATCACAGCTACTCTGGAGGCTGAGGCAGGGGAATTGCTTGAAGCCAGGAGGCAGAGGTTGCAGTGAGCTGAGATTGTGCCATTGCACTCCAGCCTGGGTGACAGCGAGACTCCATCTTAATAAATAAATAAATGAAAATTCTCAAAATAAGAAGTAAATTTTTCCTTGCATCATTGCATATACTTTTAAAATTGCAGCTCATCTTCATACCTTATTAATTGAGGTGTATTTGTGAATAATCCAATTAAGACATTGAAATGATCTTTTTGTTTTGCCCCCTAAATTAAATCTTGTAGCATTTTTGGTTATTCCTACTTACATATTTGGCTCTTTTCCTAGGTAAGTGGAGGTATACTTCGAATTTTTCCAGAAGGCAAAGCCCAGTTTGCTGACATTGAACCCAAATTTGATAGACTGCTGTTTTTCTGGTCTGACCGTCGCAACCCTCATGAAGTACAACCAGCATATGCTACAAGGTAGTATTCCTTTTCAGAAAAAAATTGGTTTAGAGTATGGTAGGACAGGAGGGAATCTATAGGGTAAACTGAAAGCTTTCTAATGAGTATTTTCCTGCCAGGTACTTTTCACTATCATTTTAATTTAAATAATTGTATAAGATTTATGTTGCACAGTCATCTGAATTCAAATAATTATATAAGACTTATTAACAGTTAGTACTATATGTGTGTTTCTTTGCACAGCCACTCTGAAGAAAGGGAAGCACAGGTCCTCCCTCCCTCCCTCCATCCTTCCCTTCCTCCCCCCTCCCTCCCCCCCTTCCCTCTCTCCCTCTCTCCCTTCCTTCCTCCCTCCCTTCCTTCCTTCCTTCTTTCCTTCCTTCCTTCCTTCCTTCGTTCCTTCCTTTTTAATAGACGAAGTCTTTCTCTGTCGCCAGGCTGGAGTGCAGTGGTGTGATCTTGGCTCACTGCAACCTCCGCCCCCAGGGTTCAAGCGATTGTCCTGCCTCAGCCTCCCATGTAGCTGGGATTACAGGCACACACCACCATGTCCAGCTAATTTTTGTATTATTAGTAGATACAGGGTTTCACCATGTTGGCCAGGCTGGTATCAAACTCCTGACCTCAGGTGAGCCACCGCGCCCGGCAGGTCCTCTCATCTTTCTAGCACTCTCTTCTTGCTTTGTGCATCTCTTAACTACTGTCTATTCTTTGATTTTTTAAGAGTATTTTACTTGGAAGAGAGAAAGATCAAGAAGGAAAAGGGTAGCTTTTTTAAAAGATAGTGAGGGAGAAAAGAGAGGGACAACATAGGAAAATTATGATACAGAGTAGAAAAATCAGAGGTAACCAGAGAGTAGAAGTGAAGAGAAAAACAAATAGAAGAAAGAGAAGTAGAGAGCAGGTTACCATGTGTGGGAGTTAATGTTAGAAAAATGATCCTGTTAGCCTTACAAATAATGAGCATCTGTTTCATTATACTTTTTCTACAAGGTATTTGTAACCTGTTATGTTTAGTGCGTTATTTTAAATGCTTTTTTAATTAACCATTTATCCTATGCTATGGCTGTCAAAAGAAGATATTGTAGACATTGTCATGAAAGTAAATATTTGTAGAAAAATAGTATAATTTTTTAAATACTTATTTTTTATTATGGAAAGGTCTTGGAACATTCTGATAGTGAGCTCCTGGCATTAAGTTGCTGTATATCTGACTTAGGCAATGGTGGGGTGGTGAGAAGAGGCACAGGCTTAGATGCACTGGGTAGAGAGTTAGCTTTAGTAATGATAAGAGGCTCTAATGACTTGATTATCAGCTGTGCTGTTTTCTTCTTTTTTTCTGGACTGTGTTGCCTGCATCCTAATTCATGTAGTGAATAGCAAGCTAAGTAGGTTGTAGCCAGAGATCATAAGAAGTCCTGAATGGAAATCAAAGAAAAACAGTCACATCATAGCCCTTTTCAATCCCATGTCTCCTCCCAGTGTCATCCCAGTGCCATCTCTGCCCCTGCTGCTTCTGTAAAGATTTTCTGAGCCAGAAACTGCCTCATAGACCTTCCTTTTTATGAAGTCTTGAGTGTGATTTAGTTGTGTCCTTTCTAGATGGAATAGCAGACATTTGGGAGTAGTAAATAAATGCCAGATGGCCTAGAGGCTAAGTGCTACAGGAGTTAAGGGGAGGGAAGGTGGTGCCACATTGGAGAGATGGGCAAGTGCACCCTGAAGGGAGAAGCTCAGCTGACCTAGGTGAGGAGAGGCAAGGAGTGCAGTTGTGTTAGTAAAGCACTGGGGGAAAAGGCATGGTTCTTCAAGTTAAGCTGCAGAAAATCATGTGAGGAAAAGGATTCTTGAAGAAGAATCCTTTTCTATTCTTACCTAGAATGGGTGATGAGGCTGGAAAGTTAGAATGACATAAGGTAAGTTGCTTTCTGTTAAGGACTTGGGGCTGTAGAGGGGAGTTGATCCAGATATTAGAATTCTGATTGCTAAGTAACTAAAAGTTTAGGGCATGGGCAAAAGATACATAAAATTATGTATCTGAGTACCTTTCCTATTTCCAAGGCCACCTGAAAGTAGAAGAGGCCACATGATAAGAAAGGTAGTAGAGCTCTGGAAAGCACAGAGTCTGGAAGTCAGGAGGCCGCTTTAGATCTCAGCTCTGATGTACCAGCGGGGGGGTCTGTACACCTCAGGCTCCCCAGTTGTCCAAACTCCCAGACTCTGACCCTGCTCTACATTTGACTCTTTACTTCAAAATATGTTACATGATTTTTCATTCTGTCATATTTACTGGCTCTACATTTGATCAGTGTTGCTTTTTCCTCTGTGACCACTGGCCAGAATCCACAATATATTTGAACTAATTGCTATATTCTGCTCAGGAACTAGTGATTTGTAACATGCTTTCACTTCCTATAGCATTTGTACATTTTCCCATTATTTGTATCAGAAGGTATAACTATGTCTTTTGTAGTATTTAATAAACCAGTATTTAATGCCTCACTTATTGGAATGAGATATTCTAAATGAGTCAGATTTTCAGAAAAATGAAGTTTAGACAAAGTTGAAACACAAAACACAGTGTAATTGCTTTGATACAAATCCTTAAGAATTCTTAGTGTAATTTAACTCTGTCAAGGTTATAATTGTAAACATCCATCATTACTCTTTGCTATAATATAGTGATGTCCACAGAGACTGTTGAATCTATTTGCCTGCAATGCCTTGAGTCCTTTTATCTGGTTCTCTTTTCTTCTTTTAGTACTTATGCTATTGATAATGTGCTTTTTCTTAAACAGTCATTCTTTTACCCTTTTATTGCCTCTTTCCTTTTTTTTTTTATTGGAGGTGGAGTCTTGCTCTATTGCCCAGGCTGGAGTGCAGTGGCGCGATCTCGGCTCACTGCAACCTCCGCCTCATCTGGGTTCAAGCGATACTCCTACCTCAGCCTACTGAGTAGCTGGCACTACGGGTGTGCGTCACCACACCTGGCTAATTTTTTTTTTTTTTTAAGCAGAGATAGGGTTTCACCATATTGGCCAGGCTGGTCTTGAACTCCTGACCTCATGATCCGCCTGCCTTGGCCTTCCAAAGTGCTGGGATTACAGGCATGAGCCATTGTGCCCGGCTTATTGTCTGTTTCTGATCTGCAGTTGCCTTGCAAAAAGTATAGTTGAGTGGGTGAAATAAGTGTTAAGAAAGTCATAAAAACTCATCAACTTCAGACAGCAATTTTAGCCTTTCCTGGTTCTCAGCTATACCGTTTACCACTGAGGTTACTGTATAAGGAAGCTGTTAAATTTATCCTTTGATAGCATTCCAGTTTAGCCATAATTTTAGCATTACAAGTTTTAAGATACCATTGCAGCAAAATACCACTTTTTCCCCGCAGTGTGATCATTCTTATTCTATTCTAAATTTTCTTTTAGGTACGCAATAACTGTTTGGTATTTTGATGCAGATGAGAGAGCACGAGCTAAAGTAAAATATCTAACAGGTAAACGTCATTTGGGGCCAGGATATATTGGTACAGAAATACCCTGTGATCAGATGGTGCTTTCAGGAAACTCAAGCATAGTCTTTGTTAACACCATGAATACTTTCTTTTTGTTTTTTATCAGATTTCTTACTTGCCTTATTTTTTTTTAAAAGACTTAAGTCATCTTCATTGTTATCTTTAACTAAAAGAATTATCAAAAAAAATGCAGAAAATTTGAGGCAAAGAAGTCTGAATAAATTATTCAAATACAAACTGAGTTTTCTGTGATTATTCTTTTTAGTCACAGGCTACTAAACTCTAGGTAACGGCCATCTGGTTTCCTCTAATTTGCTCCTTAAATTAATACCCTTTCCTTTTCAAATGTATATGCTCTAAATGGTACTCTAGGTCTTCCATGTTGAATGTAGACATGAAGAAAATTAATACAAAGAAGATGAATTGAAATACCAAAATCAGTTAATGACACAGACGTGTAGATTACATATCTGCTAACGGTGTACATAGGTCAGCACTTTTGAACTGAACCTGAAGATTCTTCAGTTATGCCAGTTTCCTTTCTCCTCCACTTATCGACTGCCTCTCCAAGAGCAGGGGGTCTGTTTCCCATCTGATGGACTACTTACCTTCTTTTCTTTAACTACTTTCTCTCTCCAAAAATCCACTGAGTATTCACATTACTGATTAGCTGTATTTTCCAGAGCCATTGCTCTTCCCACTTCAATCTTACATAAAAACGGAATATTCATGAGTTTTCTATGTATTTTTAAAGCCGTTATTTGTGGCAGAAGCTAAGTATTATGCTTTCAGAGACACTGAATACTCTGTTAAAGAAACTCAAATGGCTTTTAAAATAAAAAGACAAAATCATTATCTCTGTGTAGAGGATGGTTTTACCCTTGAAAGTTTACTATTTGAAAGTAGTGCACTCATCACAATAGTTGCTGAGGGAAGTGTTTGGAAGTCCCAGTGTGATAGTTTTCAGATGATGTTTGCAAAGTTGAAATATTATCCGTACTATTAGGAATTCAGTGGAAAGCAGTAGCAGAAGCTCTCTGGTGCTTAGTGAATGAATGAATTTTTTATTTTAATTTTTTTTTACCTTGCAGGTGAAAAAGGTGTGAGGGTTGAACTCAATAAACCTTCAGATTCAGTTGGTAAAGACGTCTTATAGAGCCTTTGATCCAGCAATACCCCACTTCACCTACAGTAATTGTTGACACTATTTGTTAACTTGTGAATACGAATAAATGGGATAAAGGAAAAATAGACAACCAGTTCACATTTTAATAAGGAAACAAACAACTTTTTGTGTTGCATCAAACAGAAGATTTTGACTGCTGTGACTTTGTACTGCATGATCAACTTCGAATCTGTGATTGCTTACAGGAAGAAGATAAGCTATCAATTCAAAATGGTTTTTACATCTGGATATGAAATAAGTGCCCAGTGTAGAATTATTTTCATTCTTATATTTTGCCAGATCTGTTATCTAGCTGAGTTCATTTCATCTCTCCCTTTTTTATATCAAGTTTGAATTTGGGATAATTTTTTCTATGATTAGGTACAATTTATCAAAACTGAATTGAGAAAAAATTACAGTATTATTCCTCAAAATAACATCAATCTATTTTTGTAAACCTCTTCATACTATTAAATTTTGCCCTAAAAGACCTCTTAATAATGATTGTTGCCAGTGACTGATGATTAATTTTATTTTACTTAAGAAAAGGAGCACTTCAATTATAACTGAAAAATCAGATTGTTTTGTAGTCCTTTGTATCTTACACTAATTTGAACTCTTAAAAAGATTGCTGCTTTTTTTGACATTGCTAGTAATGAAACCTAATTGTAAAACAGTCCCCATTTACTATCAGTAACTTTTAGTTAATGTTTTACAATTAACAAGACACAATAAGAAGAGTTTAACTTTTTTTTTTGAGACAAAGCCTTGCTCTGTTACCCAGGCTGGAGTGCAGTGGTGCATTCTCAGCTCACTGCAATCTCCGCCTCGCAGGTTCAAGTGATCCTCCTGCCTCAGCCTTCCAACTAGCTGGGACTACAGGCACACACCACCATGCCTGGCTAATTTTTATATTTTTAGTAGAGATGGGGTTTCATCATGTTGTCTAGGCTGGGGTTTAAGTTAAATTTTTTAAAAACTAAAATGACTGGCACTTGAGATTATCCTCAGCTTCAAGTTCCTAAGATAAGGGCTTTCTCAAGCTTTCAGGTATATGTGTCTTCTAGATATAGACAGTAATGTCCCATTTCTAAGTCTTTTCCTTTTGCTTCTTCTTAAATTGATTGTACTTCCAAATTTGCTGTTATGTTATTACTGTGATCTATCCGATCTGCAAACAAGAACCTTGTCTCCGTTGAAGAGCATCAAAGGGGAGATTATGTACTCATTGAAACCGAAGTGTGTTGTTACCAACTTAATGTGCAGCAACTCCTCAGATACCTGTTGAGGCATTTCCCAGATGTGATGCCAGCCTTCTACCTGTACTGAAAGATGTTTAGCTTAGAAAAACAAAGCAAGTGCAAAATCAGATAATTTTATTTTTGTTTCATGTGTTTTCTTACTTACTTTGTAAACAAAGAAGGAATATTACAAAATCACATAAGGCCTCCCATACTTCTGTCTTAGACTTCACTTTCTTAAGCTTTTTAGCAAAACCCAAAGGTTGGGATCCATATTTTGCATGAATTATGGGTGTAAGACCTTGCCCACTTAGGTTTTCTATCAGTGTCCTAGATCTTCTTTGCCAAAATGTGAGTATACAGACATTTTCTGTATATTTCAACTTAAGACATTTTAAGCATCTGTATAGTTTGTATTCGATTAGAGACCTTTTCTATGGGAAGCTCAGTAATTTTTATTAAAAGATTGCCATTACTATTCATGTAAAACATGAAAATTGTGTAGTGAAGCTGACAATGTGGACTTAGAGTGGGATTAAACGTTCAGCATAGTGATCTCACTTAGGAGAATTTGCAGGAGAAAGTGATCGTTTCTTGTTGTTTTTCCTTGCCCATATTCAGTTTTGTTCTACTTCCTCCCCTCCCTCCAGATGATAACATCACAGCTCTACAGTAAGTGCCTCTGCCAGCCCAACCCAGGAGCGCAAGTTGTCTTTGCCATCTGGTCTATAGTACAGTGCGCGGCATTAGGCCACAGTTCAAAAGCACTATCTTTTTTAGGGTTAGTAGAAATTGTTTTATGTTGACTGGAGGTTTGTTTGATTGTCAAGATGTACAGCCACAGCCTTTTAATTTGGGAGCCCTGTTGTCATTCAAATGTGTACCCCTACGGTTATAAAAAGTATCAGATTCTACTATCTGTGGGTTGTGCTTGCCAGACAGGTCTAAATTGTATATTTTTTGGAAAAGTTTATATACTTTCTTGGAAATCATTGTGAAGAGATCAAGAAATCAGGACGGCCATTTCCTTAATATCCATTCATTTCATGTTAGTGGGACTGTTAACTTGTCACGAAGCAGGACTCTATTTCAGACAAAATTTAAAACTATTTGTGGCCTATATGTGTTTAATCCTGGTTAAAGATAAAGCTTCATAATGCTGTTTTTATTCAATACATTAACCAGCTGTAAAACACAGATGTTTATCAATAGTAGGCAAAGATTTTCAGGATTCATATACAGATAGACTATAAAGTCATGTAATTTGAAAAGCAAGTGTTTCATTATGAAAGAGCTCTCAAGTTGCTTGTAAAGCTAATCTAATTAAAAAGATGTATAAATGTTCTTGAAAACATTATGGTTGTTATTTCCAGCTGTCTTTTTTGTTTTTTAATCCTTTATCATACATTATTGGCTTTCTGAATGGTCCCTCTCATCAGATAAAGCTTTTCTGGCTTAGTCCAGAACATTTGGTATGATTTTTGTAAATGATAATGAGGGAAAGAGAACAGTAAACATAGGCGCTGAACAATTTTAGAAACATCCCTGGGGTCATTGGACTGTCTGTGGGATCCACGAGCTCTGTTTGGATTCTCAGCACTTAAATCCTTGCCCTTTTAATAGGATTTTTAAAATTATTTTAATATCCATAGCTGTTGACAGATCTCTATCACCCCTCTGCTGCAGAAGGAAGTGGAGTTAGGCATTTATCTCTGATTGTCATAGATGTACCATTGTGTATATGCAAGAAGGTTTAATTTGTGTGGTCATATGCTAAAATATGAGAGCTGTTATTAAGGTGAGATCAATATACATGTTCATATATCTGTTATTTTAAAAACATTTTACCATGTTTTATTTTCCAGCCTTCCTTAAAGCATTTGGGAATTGCACTGAAATAGAGCTGGGTGGATTGAAGGAAAGGGCAAATGAGTTTGAGATGAAGACTAGGTGGGGTAATAAAAAGTAGTCCGACAGAATTAATAAATCTGTTTAGTGTTGGCTTGACCACTAATTGTGTGACCTCATGAGCCTTTTTCTATATGCAAAAAGCACAATATCTTAAATCTTAAACAGTTATATGAGACCTAAATGAAATACAGTGTGCAAAGTACCTTACAGTGCATGGAACAAAGTAGGCCTTCAACAAGGATTATTCCCCTCTCCTTTAACAATATGGTAGCGTAATTGCAGAGAGAGAAAACTAGGTTAATGAGCTTTGAATAGTTAACGGTTTTATCAGTTGTAAATGTGAATCATTTGGAAGCAGAAGTGTTGTTTTTCTTATTTTTTTTTTTTGGAGACAGTCTTGCTTTGTCACCAGGCACCAGGCTGGAGTGCAGTGGCATGATCTCAGCTCACTGCAACCTCCGCCTCCCGGGTTCAAGCAATTCTCCTGCCTCAGCCTCCCAAGTAGCTGGGACTACAGGTGCGCACCACCATGCCCAACTAATTTTTGTATTTTTTTAGTAGAGACAGGGTTTCACCATGTTGGCCAGGATGGTCTTGATCCCTTGACCTCGTGATCCACCCTCCTCGGCCTTCTAGAGTGCTGGGATTACAGGCGTGAGCCACTGCACCCAGCCAAGTGTTGTTTTTCTTATTAATGACAGGTCTTACTTTACAGCTTAGATTTAAATTAAGTCACTGGTGCAAGGCACTTTGTCGGATTATTTTCTCAAAGTGCATGTGATCCAGGAAAGAGAGCTGTGTTTGGGTATGAACTGCAATTATACATATTTATGTCATATCTAATAACATAACTGCACATTGGATTTTTTTCAATTAGTTTATAAATATTCAGACATTTCTATCTAGTCTCCATTGCTTCAAAGATAATTGTTTAGACTTCTCAGGTCATGAATTTATCCCCCAGATTCTGTTTTTCGTTTGAATTTTATCTGAACTATGGCGATACTCAAGTTTGTACCATCAGTGAGATGTATGAAGGGCGTGGCCTCATGAGCTGGAAATAGTTTTCTAAGTAGAACACACTAAATGTAAGCCACTTCACAAGATAGGGAGAGCCTAAACAGCTACAAGTAGCTAAAGCTCTTTTTTATTGAATAATTACTAAACAATTGTCAAAAATTACTGATAATTTTTGCTCTGAACAAGATGTCGTTGGGGTCAAAAAGTTATTGTTTACTTCATTGAGATCAGGATGTTTTCTGCCAAAATTATTTTATTCCAAATGTCTCCTAAAAAATACTTTCACACTTTTTTCCCCTAGTACATGGAAAGTGTAGGCAAAGCAAATTTTGTCTCCATTTATAATTGAAATAGGATCAGAGAAGTAGGATCAGAGAAGTGGCTTGCTCACAGTCACAAAGCTTGTAAGTGGTAGAGAGCCAGGAATTGAATGTGGGCATTCTTGCTGAATTTTATTCCAGTGGCTAAATCAACTTGTTCTGTGGTTGTTAGAAAAACAGTCGCAGCTGGTTGCAGTGGCTCAGCCTATAATCCCAGCACTTTGGGAGGCAAGGGCAGGCAGATCACTTGAGGCAAGAGTTGGAGACCAGCCTGGCCAACATGGTGAAACCTTGTCTCTACCAAAAATACAAAAATCAGCTGGGTGTGGTGGCACACACCTGTAGTCCCAGCTACTCGGGAGGCTGAGGCAGGAGAACCACTTGAATCTGGGAGGCAGAGATTGTGGTGAGTCAAGATTGCACCACTGCACTCCAACCTCGGCAACAGAGACTGTCTCAAAAAAAAGTATTGCCTTTAAAAATTCTTAATTTTTTTTAAAAAAAGAAAAATAGTAGTCCTTCACGTTCTTCCCCTGAGAAAACAAGTTTCAACTGTTTTAAATGATTCTTTGGCTCTCTCCCCACCCATTAGTTTAAATAATATAATTGCATTGCTGCCTTATTTTTTTCAGTGTTAGGCATTTTCTCCTAACTTCCTCCCTTCATAGCAGATCTCTCTTCAAGGTTCCTCCACCATCCTTACCACACATATGCAAGCAGACATGTACTTCCCCTGGTCTTCCTTCTGTTATTATGCTGTAACTGAGATTAGGTTCGTGTTCCTGTTACGGCTGTGCCAGTCAAAGCTGAGACATACAGTAAATCATGTTGACTTTACTTTTCTCCAGCAACTTACTTTTTCCTTTAATGTCTTGATTTTTCATTTGTTTCGTGGCTTCTAAACTGCACACATCTGGACTGGTTGCCCTTACTTCCTGGTCTTTCTTGGGTCTCCCTTCACCTATGTCCTAGAGATTCCCTTCACCACTCTTCCTGTTGGATCTCCTGTTTGCTGGATGCCACGTCTTCATCTTCCTTGGTTTACTGGATGGAGCATGGTCTCTAATGCTTCTTGTAGAAATGCATAGATGATATATTTTCTGAGGTGAGTGTCTTTACCATCACATTTCATTGTTAACTTTGGAAGTCGTGTTCCAGAATTTGAAAAGCATTGTCTTCACTGGTTCTAGGTTCCAGTGTATGGATGCTGAGAAATCTGAAACCATTCTTATCTCTGATTCTTTCTGTGTAATCTGTTTTTTCTTTGTGGAAGCTCATAGAATATTCTTATCCCCAGGGCTCCATAGTTTTATAGTGTGCTCTAATGTGTGCCTAGCACAGTTGTCAAACACTGTGCCAGGAATGCAGACTATAAAATCACACCCCACCATTTTGGGACATTTAAAAAACGTTCTCCATCTATTCTCTGTTCTTTCTGGCACTCCTTTGTCCAGGCTTGAACCTATTATTTTCTTCTCTAGTTACTGTGTATCTTTGTCTTTACTTTGGGGATATTCTTCTGTTGAGTATTTCATGTCTGCTATCAGTTTTCTAATTTTTGGGAGCTCTTTTTTGTTCTCTAATTTAAAAAATATATATGTAACAATCTCTTTTAATTGATACAGTATTTAACATTTTTTTCTGTTTTACTTTTTGTCTTTCATGCTAGAAATTTTCCTTAAATGTCTGGTACTTTTTGCTTGGGTGTTTACATTTAAGAGGAAGATACTTGAGCTTCTGGTTTTCCAAGGAATATTGGCTGCTTCCTGAATCTAAATCTCTTATCATAAGTCTTCTGAAAATCATAAAGACAAAAGACAGCAGTCACCCATAATCTGTGCCTGCAGCATACCTGTGAGACAGAAAAAAACTCTACTTTATTTTTTGAGACAGGGTCTTGCTCTGTCACCCAGGCTGGAGTGCAGTTGCACGATTGGGGCTCACTGCAGCCTTGAATTCCTAGGCTCTAACTATCCTCCCACCTCGGCCTCCTGAGTAGGTGGGACTACAGGCATATGCCACCCTATTTGGCTAATTTTTTCATTTTTATAGAGACGAGGTTTCCCTATGTTGCTCAGGCTGGTCTTGAACTCCTGGGCTTATATGATCCTCCCCCCTTGGTCTCCCAAAGTGGTAAGATTACAGGATTGAGCCACCACGCTTGGCCAAAAAACTTAGGTGGAGGCAGAGAAAATCGCATCTGACATTAGAGCCAGCATTGGAACCCACATGAGGGCCAAGAGTCAGGTGGGAACTAGAGGGTAGGGACAGGGCAGCAAGGGCTTAGAGTGGCAGCACACAGGAAAAAAACAGGCCAGGTGTGGTGGCTTGCACCTAGAATGTCAGCACTTAACTGGTAGCATTTAACTCTTACCAAAAGAACATTCTTGAATCAAGGAACTCGGCCATACAAACTTCTTGCCTCTGCCTACAGAGAACCAACTGATTTTATAAGACAAGGAAAATAAGACCTTTTAAAATGAGCAGAAAAGGCTGGGTGCGGTGGTTCACCCCTGTAATTCCAGCACTTTGGGAGGCCAAAGCGGGCGGATCACCTGAGGTCAGGAGTTCAAGATCAGCCTGACCAACATGGAGAAACCTTGTCTCTACTAAAAATACAAAATTAGCTGAGGTGTGCTACCCCATGCCTGTGATCCCAGCTACTCAGGAGACTGAGGCAGGAGAATCGCTTGAACCCAGGAGGCAGAGGTGGCTGTGGTCTGAGATTGCGCCATTGCACTCCAGCCTGGGCAACAAGAGCGAAACTCCATCTCAAAAAAAAAAGAAGATAACACCCATAAAAACTACTAGGAGAAGAAAATAAAAAAGAGAATTACAGCTGATGAAAATTCTCAACCACAGACAGGAGAAAACTACCAATATCTGAATTAAATAGGCCTTTGCAGAAATAAAAATTAACATGTGAAATTAGAAATTCAGAATCTCAAAAATGGACCAAAAGGGGGAAAAACACTGAGGAAGCTGAGAAAATTTGATGGAACTCAGCAAAGAAATGGAAAAAGATGAATTATCTCAAGCAACAAGGTGACCAACTGAAAATATAATGAAGAGCATTGAAAAAAAGCTAGGGAAGCAGCTGAGAACAGAACAGTTATGAAGGGTTAGAAAATAGGACACACACATGCTGCCTTGTGGTGTAGTTGGACAATGAAAACTTGTACATCAGTGAGACCGAACAATCTACAAACCCAGTACAGATGACTCCTGTCATATGGAGAAGCTGGACTCCAGCCTCTGCGTGGATCCCATGAAAGTGGCTGTTTGGGTATTTGGTGTTAAGAAAACTAAACAAGCATATATGGGTCCATATAAAAATGACGACACTTAGACGTGTGGAGGTATGTATACACAAATTATATATATATACACACACACATACACACCCTTTTTTTTTTTTTTTTTTTGAGTCTTGCTCTGTTGCCCAGGCTACAATGCAGTGGCGCAATCTTGGCTCACTGCAACCTCCGCCTTCTGGGTTCAAATAATTTTTGTCCCTCAACTACCTGAGTACCTGGGATTACAGGTGCACATCACCATGCATGGCTAATTTTTGTATTTTTAGCAGAGATGGGTTTCTGCCGTGTTGCCCTGGCTGGTCTCCAACTCCTGGCTTCAAGTGACCCGCCCACCTTGGTTGGCCTTTTAAAGATCTGGGATTACAGGAGTGAGCCACCGTGCCCAGCTGAGTTACCTATTTAATTATTTTAAAAGTGTACAAACATATGTATGAATCCTATAAGAAATTTTTTTTTTTTGAGACGGAGTCTTGCTCTGTCGCCAGGCTGGAGTGCAGTGGCGCAATCTCGGCTCACTGCAACCTCCGCCTCCTGGGTTCAAGCGATTCTTCCGCCTCAGCCTCCCGAGTAGCTGGGATTACAGGTGCGCGCCACGAAGCCCAGCTAATTTTTGTATTTTTAGTAGAGATGTGGTTTCACCGTGTTGGCCAGGATGGTCTCGATCTCTTGACCTTGTGATCCGCCCGCCTCGGCCTCCCAGTGCTGGGATTACAGGCATGAGCCACCGCGCCCGGCCAGAAATCTTTTGTTTTTAAAAAATACCCTCCCGGCTTCTTTCATGCAAATCTAGATTTTCATATATTTAGCTTACAAGGAATGCTTACAACCTGGAAATGATTTTTGGATCTCAAGAGTATTCTACCTTGAAAATACACCTATAACTTTGATTCTTTAGAAGTGCAGAGAAGAGTCAGTGTTCATTAAGGTGTTTTTTTGCGAAGGCGTATAACCCTGGAACATGAGAAATACCCAGCCCTACCATTCACTTAACACCAAGAATGCAAAAGCTTCCTGTTTGCTCTTTCAGACCTCTCAGGTAGAGGCAAAGACATAGTTTAGAGTTTTATAAGAAACAGTCCAAAGTGCAGGTCTTGCCTTGTCTAGAGGATATCCTGTTGAACATGATCTTGTTTTGCCCTATCTAGGTACTGGTTGCTTTCTTGCAGAAGACTGCTATGTTACGTGAAAGGTGAAATGCTTGAAAACAGGTTTTAGAGAGATTAAAGTGTTGTGTAGATCAGTCTTTGTTTGAACAAGCAAACAAAGTGAGGGGACTGCTGTGTCCCCTCACAGAACTTGAGATCATAACCTGTTCTTTCCTATTATGAATCAACTGGTAATTAGTATTCCAGTTGTTGGCAATTTTCTTTTATCCACTTGGCTTAGCCTGCAGTGTTTCCTAGAAGTTTAGCTTACCAAGAGCACCACCTAGTGTTCACTAAACAAGATGGTAAATCTTGGTAAATTTAGCACCAGTACTGAAGAAAGCAAACAGTACCTTGCTTCTGTACTACAGTCGAGAGTGAGATTCTATGCTTCATTTCCAAAGATATGTGATAATGAAATATGTAATCATTTAACTTCTAGCATTCTAATGGGATACTAGAAAAAAGCTAGACCTAATCTGCACGTTGCATCTTTTTCTAATTTCAACTCCTTAGTCACTTTAATTTATAATTGTCATATGAAGAGTTTCACTTCATTCAGTGAACAACAAATTGCTAAAAAGTCCACAGTAGCCTCAAGGACAAAAAAAAAAAAAAAAATGAGACAAAGAATAAAAGGCAACCATTGGTTCACAATTAATACATTACCAGGATAAAAAAGTTAAAACACAACATAAAAAGAGCTAAGACACTGCATGCACCCAGGCAAAGGGTCCCAGCCAGGTGCTAGTTTTGCAGGAAGGTACATCAGCTGTTTCACTTTGACGTAATTATTTTAAATTCCTGTAAGCCACTTTAGGAGGCTGAGGCGGGTGGATCACAAGGTTAGGAGTTCGAGACCAGCCTGACCAACATGGTGAAACCCCATCTCTACCAAAAATACCAGGCATGGTGGCGCATGCCTGTAATCCTAGCTACTTGGGAGGCTGAGGCAGGAAGACGAATCACTTGAACCCGGGAGACAGAGGTTGCGGTGAGCCAAGATCGTCCCACTGCACTCCAGCCTGGGTGACAGAGTGAGACTCCATCTTAAAGAAAAAGAAAAAGTCCTGCAAGCTTTGGAAAAAGTATAATCTCAGTGCTTTTGGACAATGGAACAGCATGAAGTTTTTGTCCTTTCCACCTTAGAATTTCCAGTAAGGATGTGCATATGCATATCTAGTCTACAAAAGCAAAACAATTTTTTTTTTTTTTGAGATGGAGTCTCACTCTGTCATGTAGTGGTGTGATCTCGGCTCACTGCAACCTCCACCACCTGGGTTTAAGCGATTCTCCTGCCTCAGCCTCCCGATTACCTGGGATTACAGGTCCCTGCCACCACACTAATTTTTGTATTTGTGTGTGTATGTGTGTATATATATATAATTGCACTTTAGATTCAGGGGTACATGTGCAAAACATGCAGGATTGTTGCATAGGTACATACATGGCAATATGGTTTGCTGCCTCCAACCCTCTGTCATCTATATCTGGCATTTCTCCCCATTATCCCTCCCCAACCTCCCTACCCCCCGCTGTCCCTCCCCTATTCCACCACAACAGACCCCAGTGTGTGTGATGCTCCCCTCCCTGTGTCCATGTGTTCTCGTTGTTCAACACTCGCCTATGAGTGAGAACATGCGGTGTTTGTTTTTCTGTTCTTGTGTCCATTTGCTGAGAATGATGGTTTCCAGATTCATCCATGTCCCTATAAAGGACAAATACTCATTGTTTCTTATGGCTGCATAGTATTCTATGGTGTATATGTGCCACATTTTCCTTGTCCAGTCTATCATCAATGGGCATTTGGGTTGGTTCCAGGTCTTTGCTATTGTAAACAGTGTTGTAGTGAACATACATGTGCTTGTGTCTTTATAATAGAATTATTTATAATCCTTTGGATATATACCCAGTAATGGGATTGCTGGATCAAATGGAATTTCTATTTCTAGGTCCTTGAGGAATCACCACACTGTCTTCCACAATGGTTGAACTAATTTACACTCTCACCAACAGTGTAAAAGTGTTCCTATTTCTCCACATCCTCTCCAGCATCTGTTGTCTCCAGATATTTTAATGATCACCATTCTAACTGGCGTGAGATGCTATCTCAATGTGGTTTTGATTTGCATTCTCTAATGACCAGTGATGATGAGCATTTTTTCATATGTTTGTTGGCCTTATAAATGTCTTCTTTTGAAAAGTGTCTGTTCATGTCCTTCACCTACTTTTGAATGGGTTTGTTTTTTTCTTGTAAATCTGTTTTAGTTCTTTGTAAATTCTGGATATTAGCCCTATGTCAGATAGGTAGATTGCAAAAATTTTTTCCCATTCTGTTGGTTGCTGGTTCACTCTAATGATTCTTTTGATGTACAGAAGCTCTCGAGTTTAATTAGATCTCATTTGTCTATTTTGGCTTTTGTTGCCAATGCTTTTGGTGTTTTAGTCATGAAGTCCTTGCCTATTCCTATGTCCTGAATGGTTTTGCCTAGGTTTTCTTCTAGGGTTTTTATGGTGTTAGGCCTTATGTTTAAGTCTTTAATCCATCTGGAGTTAATTTCAGTGTAAGGTGTCAGGAAGGGGTCCACTTTCTGTTTTCTGCACATGGCTAGCCAGTTTTCCCAAAACCATTTATTAAACAGGGAATCCTTTCCCCATTGCTTGTTTTTGTCAGGTTTGTCAAAGATCAGATGGTTGTAAATGTGTGGCATTGCCTCTGAGGCCTCTGTTCTGTTCCGTTGGTCTATATCTCTGTTTTGGTACCAGTACCATGCTGTTTTGATTACTGTAGCCTTGTAGTATAGTTTGAAGTCAGGTAGCGTGATGCCTCGAGCTTTGTTCTTTTTGTTTAGAATTGTCTTGGCTATGTGGGCTCTCTTTTGGTTCCATATGAAGTTTAAGGTGGTTTATTCCAGTTCTGTGAAGGTCATAGGTAGCTTGATGGGGGTAGCACTGAATCTGTAAATTACTTTGGGCAGTATTGCCATTTTCACAATATTGATTCTTCCTAACCATGAGCATGGAATGTTTTTCCATCTGTTTGTGTCCTCTCTTATTTCCTTGAGCAGTGGTTTGTAGTTCTCCTTGAAGAGGCCCTTTACATCCTTTGTTAGTTGTATTCCTAGATATTTTATTTTCTTTGTAGTAATTGTGAATGGCAGTTCATTCTTGATTTGGCTCTCTTTAAGTCTGTTATTGGTGTATAGGAATGCTTGTGATTTCTGCACATTGATTTTGTATCCTGAGACTTTCCTGAAGTGGCTTATCAGTTTAAAGAGATTTTGGGCTGAGATGATGGGGTCTTCTGAATATACAATCATGTTGTCTGCAAATAGAGACAATTTGACTTCCTCCTTTCCTAATTGAATACACTTTATTTCTTTTTCTTGCCTGATTGCTCTGGCTAGAACTTCCAATACTATATTGAATAGGAGTGGTGAGAGAGGGCATCCTTGTCTAGTGCCAGATTTCAAAGGGACTGCTTCTAGTTTTTGCCCATTCAGTATGATATTGGCTGTGGGTTTGTTGTAAATAGCTTTTATTTTGAGGTGCATTCCGTCAATACCTAGTTTATTTAGAGTTTTTAGCATAAAGGGCTGTCCAATTTTATCAAAGGCCCTCTCTGCATCTATTGAGATAATGTGGTTTTTGTCTTTGGTTCTGTTTATGTGGTGGATTACGTTTATAGACTTGCATATGTTAAATGAGCCTTGCATCCCCGGGATGAGGCCTACTTGATTGTGATGGATAAGCTTTTTGATGTGCTGTTGCAATTGGTTTGCTAGTATTTTATTGAAGATTTTTGCAACTATGTTCATCATGGATATTGGCCTGAAGTTTTCTATTTTGTTGAGTCTCTGCCAGGTTTTGGCATCAGGATGATGTTGGTCTCATAAAATGATTTGGGAAGAATTCCCTCCTTTTATATTGTTTGGAATAGTTTCACCCTCTTCGTATGTCTGGTAGAATTCAGCTGTCAACCCATCTGGACCTGGGCTTTATTTTGGTTGGTAGTGCCTCAACTTCAGCCCTTGTTATTGGTCTATTGAGGGTTTCAACTTCTTCTTGGCTTAGGCTTGGGAGGGTGCAAGTGTCCAGGAATTTATACATTTCTTCCAGGTTTACTGGTTTGTGTGGATAGAGTTCTTTGTAGTAATCTCTGATGGTGGTTTGTATTTCTGTAGAATCAGTGATGATATCCCCTTTATCATTTTTTATTGCATCTATTTGATTCTTCTCTCTTTTCTTTTTTTATTAATCTGGCTAGCAGTCTATTTTGTTGATCTTTTTGAAAAACCAGCTTCTGGATTTATTGATTTTTTGAGGGTTTTTTTGTGTCTCTGTCTCCTTCAGTTCTGCTCTGATCTTAGTTATTTCTTGTCTTCTGCTAGCTTTTGAGTTTTTTTGATCCTGCTCCTCTAGTTTTTTCAATTTTGATGATAGAGTGTCAATTTTAGATCTTTCCTTGCTTCTCATCTGGGCATTTATTGCTATAATTTTTCCTCTAGACACTGCTTTAAATGTGTCCCATAAAGTCTGGTATGTTGTGTCTTTGTTCTCGTTGGTTTTTAAGAACATCTTTATTTCTGCCTTCTTTTCATTGTTTATCCAGTCAACATTCAAGAGCCAGTTGTTCGGTTTCCATGAAGTTGTGCGGTTCTTAGTTTCTTAATCCTGAGTTCTAATTTGATTGCACTGTGGTCTGAGAGACTGTTTGTTATGATTTCCGTTCTTTTGCATTTGCTGAGGAGTGATTTACTTCCAATTATGTGGTCAATTTTAGAGTAGGTGTGATGTGATGTTGAGAAGAATGTATATTCTGTGGATTTGGGGTGGAGAGTTCTGTAAATGTCTATTAGGTTTGCTTGATCCAGATCTGAGTTCAGGTCCTGGATATCCTTGTTAATTTTCTGTCTCATTGATCTAACATTGACGGGGAGTGTTAAAGTTTCCCACTATTATTTTGTGGGAGTTTAAGTCTTTTGTAGGTCATTAAGAACTTGCTTTATGTATCTGGGTGCTCCTGTATTGGATGCTTATATATTTAGGATCGTTAGCTGTTCTTGTTGCATTGATCCTTTTACCATTATGTAATGTCCTTCTTTGTCTCTTTTGATCTTTGTTGGTTTAAAGTCTATTTTATCAGAGACTAGGATTGCAACTCCTGCTTTTTTTTCCTCTCCATTTGCTTCCTCTATCCCTTTATTTTGAGCCCTTGTGCATCCTTGCACATGAGAGGGGGTTTCCTGGATACAGCACACCAATGGGTTTTGACTCTTTATCCAATTTGCCAGTCTGTGTCTTTTGATTGGGGCATTTAGCCCATTTACATTTAAGGTTATGTTGTTATGTTGAATTTGATCCTGCCATTTTGATGCTAGCTGGTTGTTTTGCCCATTAGTTGATGCAGTTTCTTCATTGTGTCGATGTTCTTTACCATTTGGTATGTTTTTGGAGTGGCTGGTACTGGTTGTTCCTTTCTTTGTTTAGTGCTTCTTTCAGGAGCTCTTGTAAGGCAGGCCTGGTGGTGATGAAATCTCTCAACAATTGCTTGTCCATAAAGGCTTTTCTTTCTCCTTTGCTTATGAAGCTTAGTTTGGCTGGATATGAAATTCTAGGTGGAAAGTTCTTTTCTTTAAGGATGTTGAATATTGGCCCCCACTCTCTTCTGGCTTGTAGAGTTTCTGCTGAGAGATCTGCTGTGAGTCTGATGGGCTTCCCTTTGTGGGTAACCCGACCTTTCTCTCTGGCTGCCCTTAGCATTTTCTCCTTCATTTCAACCCTGGTGAATCTGATGATTATGATGTGCCTTGGGGTTGCTCTTCTTGAGGAATATCTTTGTGGTGTTCTCTGCATTTCCTGGACTTGAATACCGGCCTGCCTTGCTAGATTGGGGAAGTTCTCCTGGATAATATCCTGGGGAGTGTTTTCCAGCTTGGATTCATTCTCTCTGTCACATTCAGGTATACCTATCAAACATAGATTAGGTCTTTTCACAGAGTCCCATATTTCTTGGAGGCTTTGTTAATTTCCTTTCACTCTTTTTTCTCTAATCTTGCCTTCTTGTTTTATTTCATTGAGTTAATCTTCAATCTCTGATATCCTTTCTTCACTTGTGTATGCTTCATGAAGTTCTCCTGTTGTTCTCCAGCTCCATCAAGTCATTTATATTCTTCTCTAAGCTGTTTATTTTCCTTAGCATTTTGTCAAACCTTTTTTCAAGGTTCTTAGTTTCTTTGTTGGGTTAGAACATGTTCTTTTAGCTCAGAGATGTTTATTACCCACCTTCTGAAGCCTGTCAGTTTTTCAGACTCATTCTCCATCCAGCTTTGTTCTTTTGCTGGTGAGGAGTTGTGAGCCCTTGGAGGAGGGGAGGCATTCTGGTTTGGGGTGTTTTCATCCTTTTTGCACTGATTTCTTCCCATCTTTGTGGATTTATCTACCTGTGGTCTTTGTAGTTAGTAATTTTTGGATGGGGTCTCTGAGTGGACGTCCTTTTTGTTGATGTTGAAGTTATTTATTTCTGTTTTTTAGTTTTCTTTCTAACAGGTCCCTCTGCTGTAGGACTGCTGGAGGTCCACTCCAGACCCTGCTTGCCTGGGGATCACCTGTGGTAGCTGCAGAACAGTAAGGGTTGCTGCCAATTTCTTCTTCTGTTATCTTTGTCCCAGAAGGATACCCACCAGATATCAGCCTGAGCCCTCCTTTATGAGGTGACTCTTATATAGGGGTCAGGGAGCTGCTTGAGGAGACAGTCTGTCCCTTATAGGGGCTCAAGTACTGAGCTGTGAGCTTTGTTGTTCTGTTCAGAGCTGCTGGGCATGTATATTTAAGTCTGCTGCAGCAGAACACATAGACGCTTTTCCCAGGTGCTCTGTCCTGGGAAGGTGGGGCTTTATTTATAAGTTCCTGATGTGCTGCTGCCTTTTTTCAGAGCTGCCCCACCCAGCAAGGAGGTAGCCTAGTCACAGTCTGCCAGTAGAGGCATTGCTGAGCTGCCATGGGCTCTGCCTAGCTGCTGTGTGAACTTCCTTGCGGTTTTGTTTATAAAGGCATAGTTAGAGCTGCCTCGGTAATGGCAGTCTGCCTCTGTAATGGCGGACTGCCTTAGTAGTGGCGACTGCCTCGGTAATGGTGGATGCCCTTCCCCCAACAGAGCTAGACCGTCTTGGGTCCAGCTGCGCTTGCAGTGAAACTCTCAATCCAGAGGGTTTCAGATTGCTGGTCTTTCTTTGTAGGGGTGGGACCTGCCGAGCCAGATCACCTGGCTCCGTTTCAGCCCACTTTTTTTCAGTTGAATGGGCGGCTCTGTCTCCCAGGCGTTCCAGGCACCAGTTGAAACAGCCGCCCAGATTTGTGTGTTTTTGTGCAGAGACCCACTATGCTGGCTGAAACAGCTGTGCTGAAAACTCGTGGCACTCTTCAGCCCAGGAATCTCCCTATGTGTGGACAGTAATAACTCGTTTGGAAATGCAGTGTTCACTCAACCTCTGCATTGTTCTCACTGGGAACTGCACTCCAGAGCTGTTCCTATTCGGCCATCTTGGATCCCTCTCCCTAATTTTTGTGTTTTTAACAGAGACGGGGCTTCACCATGTTGACCATGCTGGTCTCGAACTCCTGACCTCAGGTGATCCACCCACCTTGGCCTCCCAAAGTATTGGGATTACAGGTGCAAGCCACTATGTCCAGCACAATTTTCTAAAGTAAAAATTACTTTGGCTAGGTAACATATAACCCTAACTAACTTTAAAAAACTGTATTGGCCAGGCACAGTGGCTCACGCCTGTAATCCCAGCACTTTCGGAGGCCAAGGGGGGGCAGATCACTTGGGGTAAGGAGTTCGAGACCAGTCTGGCTGACAAGGTGAAACCCCATCTCTTCTAAAAATACAAAAGTTAGCCAGGTGTGGTGGCACTCACCTGTAATCCTAGCTACTTGGGAGGCTGAGGCAGGAGAATCGCCTCAATCCAGGAGGCAGAGGTTGCAGTGAGCTGAGATTGCGTCACTGCACTCCAGCCTGGGCAACAGAGCGAGACTGTCTCAGAAAAACAAAGCAAAACCCCCCAAAACCCACTGTTTTATATAATTAAAATCTAGACCCCCATGTCCCCACAATAGGGGGACAGCATTTAAGGGTCAAGCCAGAATTACCAGCTCTGCTTTTAAGGTGGGAAGTTTGCTTTAAAAGGAAAAATCTAAATAGAAACAAAACTATCTCTAGTATGAATGACAGATTTGGGGCAATATCAGAATTCTTAGGGTGCAAATTTTCTCAAGTGTTTAACGGATTGTAGTAAAGGCTTAATTTCAAATTGAGTTCCATTCTCTCAACTATTTCCATCATTCCCTAGAACCTGACACCAACTCCTGACTTTACTGTTTCTCAAAAACTTTTCTCTCCATCCCTGCCACTACCCTTCCCCTATCTATGCTGTCCCCAGAAAAATACATCGGAAACACTTCTCAACCTGTTTCGACCGGCTTATAAGCCTTTCCAAGCCCCACCTGAATTAAGAGATGCTTATCAGCAGGTATCACACAAACAGACATAGTGAGGAACGTAAGGTCCCTGGCCTCAAACTGGTACTACTTAGCTAGATCTGTCCTATCTGCCATCTCTGCTTCGGCCATTTTGCTCCCCACACTTTATTCACTTGGAATAGCATACACTTTCCTTGGAAAATGCTTATCTATTTCCATGCCTTTGTGTTCCTTTTTCCCTTTGCAAGGATCTTCCCACCCTTCATTAACCAGGCTAACTCGACTCACTCTACATGATTCAACTTTGGATGCTGTCTCCTCCAAGAAACATCCCCTGAAGTTCTGGACTGAGCTAATTGTCCTTCCTACCGTTTTCCCACAACACCCAGCAAAAACCCTTGTTGTAGCACTTAGCAAACTCTACGGAGATTAATGTACATCTGTCTTACTCCCCAGCTAGGCTGTAAAGCTCCTAGAGGGCATGGACCATCTTAGCTACTTCACAGCCCAAAACCTTGTGTGGTTTTGGCTCAGGAAGCATTTAATTACACATAATTTGTTACATTCATTTAAAGAAAATGATCCTCTGTGAAAACAGAACTGTATATATTGAACATAATACACATTTTAATAGCTGTTTCTATTTATTCGAATTTTAACTTAAATGTTTTAAGAAATATCAAAACTTGTGAACATCCAATCTGTCTAAAATGAAAAGGGCTGGTAACAGGGTTAAGAATGGTGAACTGAAACTCTCATACATTGCTGGTAGGAGTGTAAACTGTAAGGATTCACTAAAGCTAAACAGAAATATACCCAGTGACTCAGCAATTCCATTCCTGTGTATATACCCAACAGAAAAGACAAGAATGTTCTTAGCAGCATTATGCTTAGCAGCCCCAAACTGGAAATAATTCAAATGGCCATTAACGTTAGAATGGATGAATAAATTCAAGTATATTCATACAAATGCAAGAGCAATGAAAATGAACTCCTGCTATACATAGCAACAAATATCTTCCTTCATGAAGTTCAAAAATAATCTGTGATGATGGGGTGAAAACAGTGGGCCCTCTGGAGGTGGTGAGGGTCACGGGTATCAACAGGGAGCAGGCACCTATAGGAAGCCTTCTGTGGCAATGGAAGCGTTCTCTTAACTTGATCTGGGTAGTAGTTACACAGGCGAACACTATAAAACTTTAATCAGTTGAGCACTTAAGATTTGTGCACCTGTATTACAATGAAGTGAAGAAAAATTGCAAGAAGAAAAAAGAAAATTTGTGAACAACTAAGGTGTTTGTTAGGACTATGCCAACAGCATGTTACAACCACAAGACAAAAAGTAAACTGATAAAGGTCTCTTTGTCCTTCCCTATTAACATGAAAAAGAAGATTTTTTTTTAAAAGATTAATTTAATTGCACAAATGGCAATCCTTTTATTATAATGGTTGAAACTTGGCTTAAAGTTCAAAATACTATTTCCAGATAATTTTCTACTGTTAACATAAACTAGGCAACTTTGTTATGTTTATGCTATACATATCAGTTACTTATCAGCACTGAATTTTAACCACTCTGCTAAATTTTGAGAAAACAGCCAAAGCCAATACAATTAATCTGGCCTACAGATTTTATAGTGGCTATTACTAAAAAGATTTCAAAAGAAATTTATTTTACTATATTCCATATTCTTTAACTTAAAATCTGCTGCCATCATTTAGTAAAAGCAGGACAAATAAAATTCTTTAAAATATAGAAAATATAGTTCCTGTTAAGATATTGCAAAAAAAAAAATAAATAAATAATACAATTTGAATACTCTAAAACAATATACTTTGTACTTTAGATTGTGGTTTTGGTCAGTATGTCTTGACACTATGAAGATTTACATGAGTTCAGGGAATGAGTTCTAATACTATTATTAATAAAGAAATAGTCAACATAACCAAATACCTGACAGAATTCCTCATATGGATATTTTTAGGAGTATACAAATAAAAAGATAAATAGATTTTAAAATCCTAAGAACAAGAAAGAACAAAAGTATCTAAAAGTTATACATGACAGGCAGAACCACCTGGGTTACAGTATACATAAGGCAAGAGTGAAGCACCTTGAGACATAAAACATCTTAAAATTACAATCTTATCTTATTATAAAATAGAACATTCTGTATTGGTTATGTGAACTAGATTATAACCTAGAAATCTTAGTATTAACCAGGACTTCCTGATTGGCTGACATAGCACATTAGTGAGGTAATACAGGTGGTACTTGAGACTTGCCAACCTTTTTCAAAGACTTTCTTCAGCTTTTGACTTTGACGCAATCACCTTCAAGGCACCAGTCCAAGTGTTCATTAATCTGAGACTCCAAAACTTCATTCTGACAAACTGGGCAATTAACTGTTTTGTTCTGACTGGACGAACTGCTGGAATTCTGAGTGGCTGTAGGACATGAACTATACTTTGGATCATTACCCCTGCTTTCTATTTGCTCTTTCTTGATAAAAAAATTGTCAAAAACAGTCTTATCCTCTAGCCTAGGTCGTTTATTTGGGAATGCACCTTCAGACCCATTCACATCCTGGGATAGAGTCACAGACGTTGATTCCATTGCTTTTGAAGAATTTCTTAGGGATATCTTAGAAGATGAAACCCTTCTTTGAGAACCAGAAGAGACTGAGTTTTTAGGGATGTTGCCAACGGTTACACTTTTCGTTGGAGATCCATTCACACCTCTGAAAGCCTTTTGGCTGGCAACTGATAATCTAGGAAAGTAGTTGCTTAGAACATTTTGGTGACTGTTAAGAGCAGGGGAGACTAGATGAGAATTTTTTTTACTTGAAACATTCTGTTCAAAATTCAACTTGATTTTAGAATTGGATCTTACAGCATTTGCTGAATGGTTGTGATTTAAAAGATTCTGGGTTTTATTGATGGCATGTGAAGTGATCAATTTCCCAGGTGAAGGTAAATTGCTTGTTTCTCCTAGAACATATCCTTTACCACTAAAAGGGATGACTAGCTGGGCCTCACCTCTGTTGGGTTTATCTGCAAAAAAAGCAAGTAAGAATTTTATATAAGTGCCTCATCTCAATAGATATACAGTAACAAACATTAACGTACAGTTTTCTCAAAATGAAGATATAATATTTTAACTATCTTATACCCAGGCAATCCTATTAATGGGAGAAGAGCAATCTTTAGAATTAAGAGTTCTGATGCTGAAGAGAATATAAAGGATAAAACGAATTCTCGAATATTCAAATAAAGAATCTTACCATGCCAAAGCCCAATAACAAAGCAACATTCACCATGAGAATTGCTTAGTGTCCTTTGTGTGTCATTCCAGGAGGGAAAAACCTGCTGCCTCATTCTTATCTTTCCTCTACTCACAAAAATGAAGATAAAGTCTTTCCACATTAATTCATCTACAGCTCCTTCACTTAATTAAAGATTTGGGAAATATAGCGTATATTCTTGGGTTCTACCACATGAAATCAACAACTTCCCAAGGGAAGAAGCATCTTCAGTAACTCTGAACTTCCTAGGAAAAGGGTAAATCTTGAAGATGAAGTACTGGCAAACACTTTCCCACTCTTCTAACGAACATACATACATCAATAGAAGTCACTTGGATAGAATCCAACTGATAGGAAGGGGTGTAGTTAGGATGCATATTCCGGGCATTGTTACTTGAAAATTATTGTTTTTATTTTGACAATCTTTTTGCCTTCTGTTTCCTAATAACTCAGTGAGTCAAGATAGGGGAAGGAACTTTACCTCAAATATGATTAGGGATTGAGTTTTGTTTCTTTGAATAAAAAGAAACTGAAAAAGTGAATAAAAAGAAACTGAAAAAGTTAATAAAAATATTAGTGGAAACTATTCCTACTTTTACTTACTTCTGTATAGAGCAAAGTGTATTTTCCTACCATCATTTCATGGACAATGGGATTTTTTCCCTAAATCTACAGCTGAAGACTTCTACACCAGAAACAATCCTTAAGCTTATCTTAATACCAGTTCTCTGAAGGACAGAATTGTCTTTACAATGTGGCTATAGTCACAGAAAAGGTGGAAGAATACACATGAAGGTACCTTTATTCTCTGCGGCTGATACTGAGTGCTTTCCTAGTTTTGTCTTTGCTTTGCCTTTTTTTGAGTAATTCTCTGGCTCCTTGATTTTTATGAAAGTGCCTCCACAGGTTTTCTGGTGCTCAGCCCACCAATAGTCATGAGCAGAGGGTTCCCTGTTAGAAGCTCGCTTGACATAGCCGTAATACGGCGGCCGGTGCTGGCACGGCCCATTGCAGCGCCACCAGTGTCGCCGATACTCATCCACCTCATCGTGAAAAGTATGGTATACCTGAGTGGAGAGAATTTTCAGTATTCAATGAGCAAGTTAGCAACTGCAAGACAACAATGTACATAAACAGTCTTTTTTTTTTTTTTTTTTTTTTAAATTTTTAAAACTTTCTGTTTCCCAGAGTTTTCTGAAAGGTTCTATTTTGGGAAAGAAAGCAACTATATTTAGTTTCTGTTCAAAAGTCGATTTTAATGGGAAACAGCAGCAGTTAATCCTTCATAAACTGTGTAAACATAGATGCATGTGGGGTTAGAAGACAAGAAATCTTTTAAAAACAAAACCACAGAAAATCTCCATGAACACTAAAAGTTTTTGAAATCAAATTTTTAAATGATCAAAAAATTAGGATAAAGAGTTTATGTAATACCATACTAAAATAAGAATCATTCCCACTGCTAAATTGAAATTTTCCCTATAAGTAACAATAGCAAAGGGTTCTAAAGGACTAAACTATTCCCTATAAATGCCTGAGCCTAACAACACTAGTATCTTACCCAACGAAGCTTCTGCTAAGCTTGCGCTCTACATTCTCAAAGTTCTTTGCTTATGTCTCCATAATAAGCCTTATGTGGTACCATTTTATCTGTTTATAAATACTTCTCTTGCCAGACTAAAAAGTTCTCCAGCATCTGAATGTTTAAATTTTGTGTGTCCCTAGTGGCTAATATAGTGCTTTTGGCACCAGTAAGGTGCTCAGCCAGAAAAGCATCATTCATTGAGTCAAATAAATTTCTCAGTGTGCTTTTCAGGTCTTAAGTAGGATGACTTTTTTTTTTCACTCTCTAGACAAAAATCCTATTTAGAACCTAAGCAGACAATAGGTAAGGGAAAAGATCTGACTGAAAAGAGGGTCAGCCCTCTCAGCACAGTGGCACTGAGGACTAGAGAACACCATTTGAAAGCGACTCCTAAATGACTATGGCCATCTTATTCTTCTGTCTTCTCATTGGAACATTACTATTTGTGTAAGAGTAAGAAGCATCTGTATATGAAATTTTGGTGTTTTACCAAAGACATTTAGCTTTCTAATAAATTCCCCTTGTGGGAAAGAATGCTAAACTTTTCTATAACTCTACAGATAGTGTTAAATTCACTATCCATCCTAAGCAAAAAATGTCTACTACTTGGTAAGCATGCAAATAATGCACATTATATTAGATGCAGAAGAGACTGAAGGACATAGGTTTTAAGGCAAAGAAGCATGGGAAACCCCACACTATATTACGTTGAGAACTCTTGACTTTAATTTGTTACCAAAAAAGACAGGGAAATGGATGTTTTGTTTGTTTTGTGACATGGACTCACTGTTTGCCCAGGCTGAAGTGAGGTGGCATGATCTTGGCTCAGCAACCTCCACCTCCCAGGCTCATGTGATCCTCCCACCTCAGCCTCCTGAGTAGCTGTGACTACAAGTGTGAGCTACCACGCTTGGCTAATTTTTAAAATTTTGTGGAAACAAGATCTCACTATAGTGACCAGGCTGATCTCAAACTCCTGGGCTCAAGTGATCCTCCCATTTCGGCCTCCCAAAGTGCTGGGATTACAGGAGTGAGCCACCACACCTGGCCTAGATCTGTTTTGCTTGAAATTCCTGTAACTCCTACAGCCTGGGAATGTGACTTTTAACAATGTAATCACTAAAATAAAATTATTCTACAATGTAGATACCCTGTGGAGCTCCTTATAACAGGATGTAACCTGTAAAAGCAAGGGGTGTTCACTCCATAAAACCTCTCCTAAATAAAAACACACAGATATCTAAGATAAAAGAACAGATCCTCTTCCAACTGAACAATGGGATGTATACAAGGGCTTTGATTAAAGTATAAGTTCTGGTTAAGAAACTAAAAGCATTTTATACAAGCAACTCTATAATTACCTTACTAACCTGGATGTTATATCTGATTTTTTTTTTTTTTTTTTTTTTGAGACTGAATCTCGCTCTGTTGCCCAGGCTGAAGTGCAGTGGCATGCTCAATGCAACCTCCACCTTCTGAGTTCAAGCAATTCTCTGCCTCAGCCTCCCGAGTAGCTGGGATTACAGGCACCTGCCACCACACCCAGCTAATTTTTTTTGTATTTTTAGTAGAGACGGGGTTTCATCATCTTGGCCAGGCTGGTCTTGAACTCCTGACCTTGTGATCCACCCGCCTCAGCCTTCCAAAGTGCTGGGATTACAGACGTGAGCAACCGTGCCCGGCCCTTATGTCTGATTTTTTTAAGACTGCAAGCCACTTTCCTAATGTTGAAGTAACTGTGCTAATAATTAAATGAGGTCTTTAGAAAATTAAAACTAATAGTTAGAAAATAATAATATATGGAGAGGCCAGGCATGGTGGCTCATGCCTGTAATCCCACCATTTTGGGAGGCTGAGATAGGAGGATCACTTCAGCCCATGAGTTCAAGACCAGCCTGGGCAACATGGTGAGAACTTGTCTCTAAAAAAAAAAATTTTTTTTGAAATAGCCTGGCATAGTGGCACACACCTGTAGCCCCCACTACTCAGGAGGCCAAGGCAGGAGGATCACTTGAGCCCAAGAGGTTAAATCTGCAGTGGGCTATGATTATACCACTGCATCCACTCTAGGCAAAACAACAAGACCCTATCTCAAAAAAAAACCAAAATAAAACATGGCGGTTAAGCACTGTTCATTTTCTATCACACTGGATTTTGTGGCCTTTTAAAGGAAGGAAGTAACCAAACATAAGAAAGAATGTAATCTATTCTATTAATATTCAATTCATATTTGTTAAGCCCATGTAAGAACAGTACATAATACACCTTATACACATGAATTATAAAGATGGGCAAGAGCTACTATGTGTTCAAAAGTATGAAAGTAGCATTAAAAATTGTAAAAGCTTAAATATCTGCTGAGGATTCAAAAGATGGAGAAATAAGAAGCCACTGGAACGATGAAGAGCATTCAGACATAAAGCAGAGCAGTGGCACGCTTTAGGGCACAGGCAACAGTTGGAGGCAGTAAAAAAGGAACAAGGTTATTTAATAAAACGAATACAATAATGATTAAAACAACTAATGTTTAATTAGTGCTCAAACTGGGCTAAAATGTTTTGAAGTGCTCCAATAGATAGGTACTGTTATTACTCTCATTTGCCATGGGAGTAAAATGAGGCATAGAAAAGTTAAAGTTAATAATTGGTGGAGCCAGGATTTGAATCCAAGTAGCCTAATGCTTCCAGCTCTTTGAACTTCAGGCTCTGCCACCTCCTACAATGCCATGTAGAGATAGGAATCAAAGAAGAATTCTGAGAGGGAATGACATCTGCAATGGTAGCAGGATACAGGATGAACTAACGAAGACAATAATAAGGAAACAAAGTTAAGAGGTCATATGAGTCCAGAAGAGAGGTACTGCAGGCCTGAATTAACCATTGACTTAGAGGAGGTCAGAGGCCTCGGGGATATCACTGGCTCTGCTGCCATTCTACCATGTGGTCCCACACAAGCCAATTCGCTTCTCTAAGTCTCTCGTTCGCTGTGGAAAATCCTCAAAGATATTTCTATGTACCTAGTTCTCTACTTTTAATTAAATCTCAGGAGTTATTGAATAAACAACTACCAAATATCATAAATATATATGGCCTTATATACCGTTATATTGGCTCCAGTCATTCTGTTGATTCGATGCATATGTTTACAAAACTCTGGACCATGCCCTTCTCGGTCTTTATCATTATTAGTGACAAATAAATAGGCATGTATCATTTCATGCAGGAGGGTCTGGAACATAAAATAATCAAATTATTTTCAGAGTTTGTATGACACATCAGAAAATATACATTTTCTTATTCTATCTGGAGTCTTACCTTTTTTGTATCACAGGGTTCCTTCAGAACTGATAAAACTCATTCTAGGCTGGGTACAGCGGCTCACGCCTGTAATCCCCACACTTTGGGAGGTAAAGGTGGGAGGATCGCCTGAGCCCGGGAGTTGGAGACCAGCCTGGGCAAGATAGCGAAACCCTGTCTCTACAAAAAAATACAAAAATTAGCTGGGTGTGGTGATGCATGCCGATAGTCCCAGCTACTCAGGAGGCTGAGGTGGATGGATCCTCTGAGCCTGAGGAGTTGAGGCTACAGTGAGTTATGATCATGCTACTGTACTCCAGCCTAGGTAACAGAATGCGACCCTGTCTCACAAAAATAAAACATCAACAAAAAACCCACCTCATTTTATAAAAATTATGTAAGCACACATTCACAAAACATTGCATAAGAGTTGAGCATCCCAATGCTGAAAATCCAAAATTCAGAAACATTTTGAGCACCAACATGACACTCAAAGGAAATGTGCATTGGAGATTGCGGATTTTCAGATTTGGGATGCTCCACCTGTAAGCATAACACAAGTATTCCAAAATCCAAATAAATCTGAAATCCAAGACACTTGTTGTCCCAGGCATTTCAGAGAAGGGGTACCCAAATTTGTATAATATCTGAAGCTCTGAAAATCACAGGTTAAGAACTCCCTGTTCTAAGAAGGCCTTTTTAACTACAAATCAACATCCAGAAAAATCAATGAATTGAACTACATAAAAACTTTAAAAATTCTTTTTTTCTTTTGAGACAGGGTCTCACTCTGTTGCCCAGGCTGGAGTGCAGTGGCTCAATTTCGGCTCACTGCAACCTCTGCCTCCAGGGTCCAAGCAATTCTCATGCCTCAGCCTCCTGAGTAGCTGGGACTACAGGCGCCTGCCACCATGCCCAGCTAATTTTTGTATTTTAGCAGAGATGAGGTTTGGCCATGTTGGCCAAGCTGGTCTTTAACTCCTGACCTCAAGCGATCTGCCCGTCTCAGCCTCCCAAAGTGCTGGGATTACAGGCATAAGCCACTGCGCCCTGGCAAAACGTTAAAATTCTATAGGAAAAAAACCCTGTAAGTAAAAAGATAAACTTAGAAAAATATATGTATAACTCATATCATAGGCTCTTCCTAATATATAAAGAGGTCCTAATGTCAACAGGGAAATGACAACCCAATTTCAAAATGGACAAAGATTACGGAATTCACAGAAGTATAACTGACCCATAAACAAATGAAAAAAAATGCCCAACTTCATTTATAAAAAGGGAAATGAAAATTAATACTACACTAGGATGGTCAGGCGTGGTGGTTCCTGCCTGTAATCCCAGCCCTTTGGGAGGCTGAGGTGGGAGGACTGCTTGAGGCCAGGAGCTGAAAACCAGCCTGGGTCAACATAATGAGACCTTGTCTCTACAAAAATAAAATAAAACAATTAGCTAGGTGTGATGGTGTGAACCTGTAGTCCTAGCTACTCAGGAGGCTGAGATAGGAGGATCTCTTGAGGCCAGGAATTCAAGGTTACAGTGAGCTATGATTGCTTCCAGCCTGGGCAACCCAGCAAGACCCTGTCTCAAGAAACAAAAAACAAAAACCCACAAAAACCCAACACTACACTAGGACACTACGGCTTATCAAGATTGGTAAAACTCGTAAAATTTGACACCGTTAATAAAGCTAAGGGAAAATAAACATTCCCATATACTGCTGATGGAAGTGCAATTCTCCTAAGAAAAATTTGGTGGCATCTAACGAAATTACAAATGCATTTGTCTTTTGAGGCAGCAACACCTAGACTAGCATGCAAAGTCATATGTACAAGGGGTATTCACTGTGACACTGCTTATGATAGCAAAAGATTGGAAATAACTCCAGTGTTTTGTACATCCACATAATGGAATTCTATGCAGCCTTAAAAAAGAATGAGAAGGGGGCCGGGCGCGGTGGCTCACGCCTGTAATCCCAGCACTTTGGGAGGCTGGGGTGGGTGGATCATCTGAGGTCAGGAATTCAAGACCAGCCTGGTCAACATGGTAAAACCTCATCTCTACTAAATATACAAAAATTAGCTGAGCGTGGTGGCAGGCGCCTATAATCCCAGCTACTAAGGAGACTGAGGCAGGAGAATCTCTTGAACCCGGGAGGCAGAGGTCGCAGTGAGCCGAGATGATGCGCTCCAGCCTGGGCAACAAGAGCGAAACTTCATCTCAAAAAAAAAAAAAGAAAAAGAAAAAGACAAAGTACAGAAGATTGTGCACAGTATTTTGTGTATGAAAAATTTTGTGTGTGGGGGGGAGAAGGAATAAAAATGGATAGAAATATTTGCAAAACAGAAAAATGAAAGAGTAAAAAGAAACTAACAGTTCCTACAGCAAATAAGGAGTTCAGGATGGAGGAGGATATTGAACAAGACATCTTTGTATACAGCTTTCTACAGTTTTTGGGTTTTGATTCAGAAATTATGAAAACTTTAAAACAAACACTAAAACCTACTGCCCATTCCACACCAAGGATGCACAAGTTTCTGTGCAAATTAACAAAAGCATTTAAGTTGCTGGGGTTTTTGCTCTAAAAAATACAAGCAATTTTTTTAAGCAAAAATCAGAAAGATCTTCAAAGACATACCTTTTTCATGATCCTCCAAAATTTTTTTAAAAAAGAATTTCCATCAGAAGAACTAGACTGTCATTAATGAATTTTAGTCTTATAAAATTATGCTGAACAGAAAAATGAGAGAATCAAACATTTTAACTTGGTCATTCATATATCCCTCTAAAAATTATCAACTGTATCTCTTAAAAGGAACTTTATTATTTATCTCATTCTTTCTCAGAGATGGAGTCTCACTTTATCACCCAGACTGGAGTGCAGTGGCATGATTATATTTCACTGCAGCCTCAAATTTCTGGGATCAAGTGATCCCAGAGTAGCTGGGATTACAGGTGCGTGCCACCACACCTGGCTAATATTTTTTCAATTTTTTTGTAGAGATGGGGTCTCACTATCTTGCCCAGATAGGTCTCCAACTCTTGGGCTCAAGTAATCCATCTGTCTTTGCCTGGGATTACATGCATGAGCCACTGCACCCAGCCAGAACTTTATTTTTCAAGTAAATGCCACTCAATGAAGAAGACTCAAACTCAAGAAAGGTATTTCAAAAGTTTCTCAACATTCTAAATTAGAGTAATGATAAAGAACTATTCTTATAAAGGAGAAACAAATTTAGGTTCCTGATTTTTGGTTCAATTTAATTAAATATTAAAAACATCCCCAAAATGGTACTGAACATTTTTTTATATCTATCATTTTCCACATTTAGTCTCAATTCAAGGATATACAACACAGTCCCAAAACACCTCTGTTTCCCATTACTGTTCTATCCGGTCAAAATGAACTACTTCTAGTCCTAAACATGCCCCCCGTTGTCTGACCTCACTGTTGTTCATATTATTCCCACTCTTTCTGCCAAGGGTGGCCTCCTGTACTATCTCTGCTTGTCAAGCGTACAGTTTATCCTTTAAGGCTCACCTCTCCACGTTCTAGTCAACAGTAGTATGAGCTGAATGGTAAAAGGGACAGACAAGAGCCTTAAGAGTCAGGGAAACTAGAACCTAAGCCCATAATCATATGCATGACACCTGGGACAGGTTACAAGTGACTCCTCATCCCTAAAATGGGAGATCCTAATTTTGTAGGGCTGTGGTAAAGGCTACGTTAATTTAGTCCAAAGTCTCACACACAGTAGGTCTCGATAGTAAGCAGTAGGAGTGGTGATGGTACTAACAAAATGTACAGTTATAAAGCTTTTCTTGACCGCCTCAACCAGATAATGTCTGTTCCTTTTCTGAATCCCCTTCATTATGATTTAGTTAACTATAGTTGCGCCTCACTTGACAAGGGCATGTTCTGAAAAATCCATTGTTAGGCCATTTTGTCATTGTGCAAACATCTTAAGAGTGTACTTACACAAACCCAGATGGTATAGCCTAACTACACACCTAGGCTACAGGGTATAGCCTCTGCTCCTAGGCAGCAAACCTGTACAGCATGTTACTATACTGAATGCTGTAGGCAGTGCAACACAATGGTAATTATGCAACTAAATATAAAAAAGAGAAAAGGTACAATAAAAATATGGTCTTGGCCAGGCATGGTGGCTCACGCCTATAATCCCAGCACTTTGGGAGGCCAAGGCGGGCAGATCACCTGAGGTCAGGAGTTTGAGACCAGCCTGGCAACATGGGGAAACCCCACCTCTACTAAAAACACAAAAATCAGCAGGGCATGGTGGCAGGCACCTGTAATCCCAGCTACTTGGGAGGCTGAGGTAGGAGGATCATTTGCACCCAGGAGGTGGAGGCTGCAGTGAGCCAAGATCATGTCATTGTACTCCAGCCTGGGCAACAAGAGCGAAACTCCATCTCAAAAAATAAATTAAAAATTTAAAATAATAAAAATATGGTCTTATAATCTTATGGGACAACTGTTATATATGGGGTCCATCACTGACCAAAATGTTGTTTTGTAACTTTCTGCCAACAGGCTCACTTGATACCATTATACATTCCCCATTCTCTTCTTTTTTTTTTGAGACGGAGTTTCGCTCTTGTTACCCAGGCTGGAGTGCAATGGCGCGATCTCAGCTTACCGCAACCTCCGCCTACTGGATTCAGGCAATTCTCCTGCCTCAGTCTCCTGAGTAACTGGGATTACAGGCATGCGCCACCGTGCCCAGCTATCCCCATTCTCTTCTCATCCACTAGTTAAAAACATTTATTCATGTGTTTATGTAATCATTTACCCAATACATACTCTTTAAGCAACTCTTCCAATTAGGGCTCCTTGTAAGGCTGATTTGGTTAATCATGCTGTTCAACTTTTTAAAACGTGTATTTTTTTTTCTGCTTCTTCATTGGGTTACTAAAAAGGTTGTGTTAACATTCTGCAAGTATGAGGCTGGGCAAGGTGGTGGACACCTGTAATCCCAGCACATTGGGAGACTGAGGCAGGGGGATTGCTTGGGCCTGGGAGGTTGAGGCTGTAGTGAGACAGGGTTGTGCTCTGTTACCAAGGCTGGAATGCTGTGGTGTGATCTCGGCTCACTGTAACCACTGCCTTCCGGGTTCAAAGGTGATTCTTGTGTGTCAGCCTCCTAAGTAGCTGGGACTACAGGTGTGTGTCACCACACCCGGCTAATTTTTGTATTTTTAGTAGTGACGAGGTTTCACCATGTTGGTCAGGCTGGTGTCGAACTCCTGGCCTCAAGTGATCCACCAACCTCAGCCTCCCAAAGTGCTGGGATTACAGCCGTGAGCCACCCTATTGTAGATTCTTTTTGCTTCTGCTAATTTATGCCTCATAAAATTTAAAGCTATGTTATTACTTTTAGGTTCATTATGTATTGTTGTTTAATAGATTATTTTATTGTTATAAAATATCCCAATTTTCTTCTAGTAAAACTTCTTCCCTTGAAGTCTTTAGTCTGATACTAATACTGGTTGAACATCTCTAATTTGACAATCCAAAATCTGAAATGCTCCAAAATCCAAAACTATTTGAACACTTACAAGATGCTTAAAGGTTATATTCCAAGGAAATGCTCACTAAAGCCATTTCAGATTTGGGATTTTTACATTACGGAAGCTCAACCAGTAAGTACAATGCAAATATTCCAATTTTTTAAAAACATCTGAAATCTGAAACACTTCTGGTCCCAAACACTTTGGATAAGGAATACTCAACCTATATAGCCACAATAGTTTTCTGCTGTTAAGTGTTTGGATGATACACTTCTCCCATCCTTTTAAACTTAAAATAAGTGTGTCTTTACTGTAAGCATGTCTCTTTTAATCTACCATGACATTCCATGTCTTCAATGGAGTGTTTAGTCCACGTACATTTAATTATTATTTTCTTTACACCCGCCTTTCTCTTTACATCATCTGAGCTTTGTTCTTTGTCATTAATCAAGTATTTCTACTGTATCATTTTACATTTAGTAGCTATTCTTTAAACAAATTGTGGTAAGAAACGCATTAACAAAATTCACCATCTTACCCATTTTTATGTGTACAGTTCAGTGTTGAGTATATTCACACTGTTACGTAACCCACTGCCTTCTATTATTCTTAAAAACAGCATCCCAGGCCAGGCAGCGGTGGCTCACGCCTGTAATCCCAGCATTTTGGGAGGCAGGCCAAGGTGGGTGGATCACCTGAGGTCAGGAGTTCAAGACCAGCCTGGCTAACATGGCGAAATCCCATCTCTACTAAAAATACAGAAATTAGCCAGACATGGTGGAGGGTGCCTGTAATCCCAGCTACTTGAGAGGCTGAGCAGAGAGAATTGCTTAAAGCCCAGGAGGCAGAGGTTGCAGTGAGCTGAGATTGTGTCAGTGCACTCCAGCCTGGGCAACAGAGAGAGACTCTGTCTAAAAAAAAAAACAACAACAAAAAAAACGGCATCCCTCATCTCCAAGCATGTTTTAACATGTTTCCCACCCTGTGCTGAGAAACTCTACCACCCTGTGCTCTTTTGTATAGATATTTCTTTTTGGGGGGATGGAGTTTCGCTCTTGTTGCCAGGCTGGGTTGCCATGGTGTGGTCTTGGCTCACTGCAACCTCCACCTCCCAGGTTCAAGAGGTCCTCCTGCCTCAGCTCCCACTGCTCCAATTTGCTAGCAGAAGCAAGCACCAGCTCTAGATATGAAGCGTGCCCTCACACTGGTTTCTGCTGCCAGCTCAGCTAGGCGTCCTGAGAGCACAGCAGTGTGGCAGCCCAACTGAGGAGAATCAAAGTTTGTTTTTCTCAACAGGAAGATGTGGATCGTATTTTCTCTGCTTCTAAACATGTAATTTAGGCCAGTTACTTAACCTATCTGAACTCTGATTTCTTTACTCATAAAAATGAAAACAGCAACACATGAACATAAACAGGGCTGCTGTAAAATCAAAACCGATAATATATCTGGGAGTCTTTTTTTTTTACTATAAAGTACTATACAAAAACATAAAGTGTCCATTATCTGCCCCATAATTCAAGTTTGCACTGAGGGCAAAGCGTTTTTTTTTTTTTTTTTTTTTTTTAAACACATACAGGCTAATTCACAGCAGTCTAAATCAATGAAAAGCATTTGTAAATTACTGAGCTAGGAAGCAAGTTTACATGAAGAATACCTCTACAAGATCCTTTCTTGGTCTCAACTTTAAAAGGGGTTCGCTCAGGCGGATGGAACACATTCCACCCTTCCCTTCATAGCTGCATATCCCAGCACACCTAGAAAACAATCACCATAAAAATGTGTTACATTGACGAAATATACGAAAGTCCTTAACACATTCTTGGGCAGTTCACACTAAGAAAACCCAACTGGCAGATGCCTTTCTTGAAAGCATACCCCCTTGATAGCAGATACTCGCATTTCACCCAATTAGTTACAACCCTCAGTAGCACATTCTCACCACCCTGCTTGAGAAGGAAGGCTGCAGGCACCTGCTGGAGACACCAGAACAGTATCTGGTGTACAACGGGGACCCAGTGGAATACGATGAGGACCACATGGCCCAACTGCAGCTTCCCTTTCCCTAGCTGGGCTGCAACAGCTCAAAGACAATCCCATTCTGCTACTCCCAGTCTCCTTCCGACATATTAGTTTGGTGTTATTAACAAGTAGATCTCCAGTAGCACATCTCCAACATTATAACAGACGCCTATACAAAGGAGATTTGTACTTTACACACAATTTAATGGCATATCTTAATTTGTTTCACTGTAGGTTTTCTATCCACTCAAAAACAAGCATGCTGGTATACAACCGTATCTTAAACTTAACCCTGCTCACGTGCAGAAGGAGATTATTATTTCAAATAGGGATTTTTTCCAATTTAGCGTGTAGAAAAAGAACCCTTTCAAAAGCATCACTGGAGAGCCCCACTGCAGCACACGAGTTCACTAAAGTGGGTTCCTAACGAGAATAGAAGAGGACAGCACACATCCTTTGGAGGTTACTCTGCATCCTCAGCACTTTCTTAGGGGCAGATTTGGTTGCTTCTCCCTTCTGGCTCCTAGAGCACAATCACAAGGCAAATCAGAAACTTGTCATTTTCAAGTTTAGTGAGATTTCAAATAAGAATCTCATTTCTCATTATGTCCGAGTCCAACCGTGGCGGTATGGTCTACATAGCTTTCTTATTGTTCGAGCGGGAGAAACACGCCAAGACAGGAACTGCCAGGTCCAAAACCAGACCCCCTCATTTAACGCCCCCTGGGACGGTCGGACAGAGAAAGGAGAGAAGCCCAGGGCCGAGGGCTGCAGGAGAACTGCTAGTCCCGCCTCTTTCCCCAACGGGCTCGGAACTCACAGGGTCATTCGCACGCTCCACTTCACCTCGACGGCCTCCAGCTGACCCCAGAAGAACTGGTCATTAAACTGAACAAACAGAGCCCGCAAGTCCGGCGTTGGGTCCACCAATTCCCACGACGCGTCCACCAGCGACAGGGGCTCCTGGGCCTGATCGCGCTCCGTGACCTGCAAGTTCCACTCCTCCTGAAGCCGCAGTGCCAACATCAGGTCATCATCCATCACTGCCAAGATCCCAGGCGGGGTCCCCGGCGTCAGGCTGGCTCTCGAATTAGGCCGCGACCCCACGCCGCCTCGCAGAGGACCAGGACCAGCTCCTAGGAGACACCGGCTCTTGGGACGGCCAATCTCGCGAGAGTCCGCGGAAACCCGCTTGAGAACGAGAACGTGAACCAAAACGAAGCTGACCCCAAACGCCGAAGCCAAGATTCTAGGGCTTTAAAAAGAGCAGTCAGCATGACACCTCCTAGTTGGCGCAGACCCTGGACTCCCAGGGCTCAGGCCCTAGGAAGCTTTCAGGAAGCTAGTTCCAGCCTTTACTCTTTGCCACTTATTTCAAACCTCAACGTCACGCTCGGTTCATGCGTAGTATCCGTTTCGCTCGTGCCCTCCCCTCACTTCCGCAATAGCGCCTCTTGCGCATGCGCTTTAACCGATGGCAGTTCTACGCAGCCGCAGTCTGCGGTCGGCCCCTTGCGCAGGCGCAGTGTCTGACGCTCAGATCCGGCGCAGGCGTACGCGTGTCGTTCTCATCTTGCTTCCTCAGCCCTAGAGCTCCGCTGGTCTTGGGTGGGTCTAGACCGCCGCCGCAGTTGCGGCGCCGATAGTGACAGTAAGTGCCTGAGACCCGGACGGAAATGGCGATGACGATGTCAGACAGTGGGGCGAGCCGCCTGCGTCGGCAGCTGGAGTCCGGTGGTTTTGAGGCGCGGCTGTACGTGAAGCAGCTCTCGCAGCAGTCGGATGGGGACCGGGATCTCCAGGAGCACCGGCAGCGCATCCAGGCGCTGGCGGAGGAGACGGCGCAGAATTTGAAGCGCAACGTCTACCAGAACTACCGGCAGTTCATAGAGACGGCCCGCGAGATCTCCTACTTGGAGAGCGAGATGTACCAGCTCAGCCACCTGCTGACCGAGCAGAAGAGCAGCCTGGAGAGCATCCCGCTTACATTGCTGCCTGCAGCCGCGGCCGCCGGAGCCGCCGCCGCCTCTGCGGGGGAGGAGGGAGTCGGTGGGGCAGGGGGCCGAGACCACCTCCGAGGCCAGACAGGCTTTTTCCCCTCCCCCGGGGGTGCCTCCCGCGACGGCTCCGGTCCAGGCGAGGAAGGAAAGCAGCGCACTCTCACCACCCTGCTTGAGAAGGTGGAAGGCTGCAGGCACCTGTTGGAGACGCCGGGACAGTACCTGGTATACAACGGGGACCTAGTGGAATACGATGCGGACCACATGGCCCAACTGCAGCGGGTGCACGGCTTTCTCATGAACGATTGTTTGTTGGTGGCTACCTGGCTGCCACAGCGGCGGGGGATGTATCGCTACGACGCGCTCTATTCCCTAGATGGTTTGGCCGTAGTCAATGTCAAGGACAACCCACCCATGAAGGACATGTTCAAGCTACTTATGTTCCCTGAGAGCCGTATTTTCCAGGCCGAAAATGCTAAAATCAAACGAGAGTGGCTGGAAGTACTGGAGGAGACCAAGAGAGCCCTAAGTGAGAAAAGGCGAAGGGAGCAGGAGGAGGCAGCAGCCCCTCGAGGGCCACCCCAAGTGACTTCCAAGGCCACTAACCCATTTGAGGATGACGAAGAAGAAGAACCAGCTGTTCCTGAGGTAGAGGAAGAGAAGGTGGACCTCTCCATGGAATGGATCCAGGAGTTACCTGAAGACCTGGATGTTTGTATTGCCCAGAGGGACTTTGAAGGGGCCGTTGACCTCCTGGATAAATTGAACCATTACCTGGAAGATAAGCCTAGCCCACCTCCTGTAAAAGAACTAAGGGCCAAAGTGGATGAGAGAGTTCGACAGCTCACTGAGGTGCTAGTTTTCGAACTCTCCCCAGATCGTTCGCTGAGAGGTGGTCCCAAGGCTACCCGCAGAGCAGTTTCTCAACTGATCCGGCTGGGCCAGTGCACGAAGGCCTGTGAGCTATTTTTGAGAAACAGGGCAGCCGCTGTTCATACTGCAATTCGTCAGCTTCGCATTGAAGGTGCCACTTTACTCTATATTCATAAGCTGTGCCATGTCTTCTTTACTAGCCTTCTTGAGACTGCAAAAGAATTTGAGATTGATTTTGCAGGCACTGACAGTGGCTGCTATTCTGCTTTTGTGGTCTGGGCAAGATCAGCCATGGGCATGTTCGTGGATGCTTTTAGCAAGCAGGTGTTTGATAGTAAGGAGAGCCTCTCTACAGCAGCTGAGTGTGTAAAAGTGGCTAAGGAGCATTGCCAGCAACTGGGTGATATCGGACTAGACCTCACCTTCATCATCCACGCCCTTCTGGTGAAAGACATCCAAGGGGCCTTGCACAGTTACAAAGAAATCATCATTGAAGCCACTAAACATCGCAACTCTGAAGAGATGTGGAGGAAGATGAACTTGATGACGCCAGAAGCCCTGGGTAAGCTCAAAGAAGAGATGAAAAGTTGCGGGGTAAGTAACTTTGAGCAGTACACAGGGGATGACTGCTGGGTGAACTTAAGTTACACAGTGGTTGCTTTCACCAAACAGACCATGGGCTTTTTGGAAGAGGCCCTGAAGCTGTATTTCCCAGAGCTGCACATGGTACTTTTGGAGAGCCTGGTGGAAATCATTCTGGTTGCTGTTCAGCATGTGGATTATAGTCTTCGATGTGAGCAGGATCCAGAGAAGAAAGTTTTTATCAGGCAGAACGCATCCTTTTTATATGAAACAGTCCTCCCTGTCGTGGAGAAAAGGTTTGAAGAAGGTGTGGGGAAACCTGCCAAGCAACTCCAAGATCTGAGGAATGCATCTAGACTTATTCGTGTGAATCCTGAAAGTACAACATCAGTGGTCTAATACGTGGGTCTGTTTATATGTACATATATATAGAGAGAAAGCTTATATATTATTTATATTTATATTAAGTTTTATTAGCATACCTTTATAGTTTTAAACACAACTTGAAAATAAAAAGTGCCCTCTTAGAAATACAAAATCAAAAGAGGAAAAGAAGTTAAACCCAAATAACAAAAATACTGGAATTATTGAAACATATAGTATGCTAGCTATCCTTTTGAATTATGCTAATTTTCTTCCAAAATTATGGTCACACTATATCCTATAGCATTTAAGTTTTATCCTTTGATAACACTTTTTTTTTTTTAGAGACAGGCTCTCACTGCAAGGTCTTGATTCACTGCAGCCTTGACCTCCCGGGCCCAAGCAATCCTCCCACCTCAGCTTCCCATGTAGCTGGAAACAGGCAGGCACCACCATACCCAGCTAATTTTTGTATTTTTTGTAGAGATGGGGTTTCCCCATGTTGCCCAGGCTGGTCTTTTTTTTCTTCTTTTTTTCCCCACAATATATATTATACAGCAGAGTCATGGTATCTATAAATACATAGAGTTTAAGTATGTTGTGAAAAGTTTCCCAGTTCACTCAAATGTTAGGTTTCCTAAAGGGTACAGTGCCATATAAAACACCCTGCCTCATATATTTCTCTTCAAAACGTTGGACTATTTGGGAAAAAGAAAAGAGTTGGAACTGGTTTTAGGGTTTTAGTCAACAATTCTTTCTTGAAATTAGCTGGTGTGTGGATTCAGATACTCTGATGAAAGCTTCAGACTCCAAGAGGAAGCTTTCATAAAAACAATTCAGCAAATATTTCTGGTATAATTTCAAAGGCTAATTTTCAGTTGCTAATTAGCAGCTTTGTAATACTCGATTTGGGAGCATTTACTTGGAAATCCTAAGGACTATAATAACATTTTTCAACATATTTCTAAGTTGTGTGAGTTTCCAGCTGTAGCTTTTGTCTTTCTCACATTAAAAAATAATAAGCAGGACACATTGGAGAATCTGGCAGCAGCTGCCAGGTTTTAGCTGCCACCACTTCAGTATAAGATACAGCTGTCCCATCTTCCCCCATTCAGGGTAGGGTATATAGTGACTCAGACTTCATGCGAATGGAAAAAAAAAAGTTTTCACTGAAATATTTATTTAGATTTCAGGGTCTAGATGGTTGGGAAATTAGAAAAACATGCAAATCCCATTGTGCTATGACTACTCTGAGCAGAGATTTGGTTTTGTTTCTTTTTGTAACAAAGTGAAAGGTGAGACAATATGCCCAAAACAAAGAAGAGAACCTTCTGTGACTCCTAAAATGTTCCATGCTGCATTTTTCTTGTTTCATTTTTTTATTTTCCTTGCTTTGTTTTTAAACATGAATATAATGCTTACTTCAAATTGTTTAGTAAAACAAAATAACTAAAGAAATGTGTTTCTCAAGGTTTCTAAACTGTCGCTTCTCTTGTATATTCTACAACGTTCCTTACACTCTAAGAGAAACTGCTTGCTATGATCCATTTTTTGTCTAGCTTCTAGTGGTGATTCTTGTCCATAAGCACCATTTTTGATGCCCATGATTTCAAAAGGTCATTTCTTTTATCTAAATGAAAATGGTGGTACTAAGACTGTGAAAATTATATGAAACCTAAAATAGCTGCCAACGTGGCTCAGGGTTGTAAAACTCATTGACTTAATTATTCACGTGCCGGATAAACCCCTTTATTTTCTCTTTATGCATATTTAAAGGATTGGAAAGTATCAGATTTACAGATTTTCTTTGACTAATTTTTTTCACATAACTTTAGCATTTTCAAAAGTTATAACCGTAACTGGATATCTCAGCTGAGCAAAGACAGTTATAATTTGTCTTTTTAAGATCACTGAAAGTTGTTAAAATTTTGTGATAATTATAATTATTCTGTGCCATTTACAGTTTCTAACACTATACTGTATGAAACATGTATAGATATATGATGCTGAGTCTCTGAAATGATACTTCTGAAATCAAAATTTCTCATAAGGCATGAAGCTGTGAAAACGTAAATGTGTATAGTTAGATATTTAAATGGTTACTTCTTCATAGAATTGTCAGCTTTTTAAAACTGGAAGTACAGGATTTTCTTCAGATAAAATGTATGTGTTCCAATTACAGTTGTAGATGAAGGAAGTATGCTTTTGATGAATCAATTAGTATGGAAAGTTGACTAAAGACTCCCAGTGTTTTGACGTACCTTTGTACCCAGACAGAACAATTACGTTACGTTCCTCAAAGTGGGGTGGGCTTTCTTCTGTAATTCTTTTGTTTCATTAGACTCCGAGACAAGTTCTAGAAATTGAATGTGATGAGAGATTGTGAGAAGTATGATGTATACTAAAATATACCACTTAAGCATTGATTGCCTTTTCTTGTTTGCTTTAAGCATATAAAACTTGTAACTTGAGCTTGGAATCATGGGCTTGATTGAATTAATTACTCTTGGGGAAAAAAGACACCTAGTGGTATTAAATCTCTTTTTGATTAAAGCCTCAGTTCACATAATTGCTAAAAACTCACTGTTGTTTAATATACTACCTATAGTTTAATTATTGGCCCTTGTATTTTGTAACTTGATATCTTACCTAGGATTGGGCATTTGGGACATGGCGTGTACTATAAAAATCAGTCTATGAATATATTGCTTATTGATGTGCTGTGATATGAGGGAATCTGAAATGTTTCATAAAAATAAAGCTTAAAAATTGTCTCACACTGGATAAAAATGATATTACAATATTATATCTATTGCTCTTTTTTAGTCGGTATTCAGTATTTTTATATTCTTGTTACTGAAATATTCCTTGAAGACCTTAGTTTTTTGTTTTATTTATGTGGGGAAGACAGGACGCTGTTGCTAAATTAAGTAAGTGTTCTACTTACCACCAGAATTGTGAATAAATCAGGTCTCTATTTTTTAGGATTCCCTTGAATGGAAAATTTCAAAGGTACAAAATGTGAATTTATTCTAAAAAAGCAGAGTTTATGCCATCTGCACATCTCTAAATAAGGAAAATGTAGGCCACAAGACCTAGGAACTAAATGACAAGACTCAACCTTTTTTTTTTTTTTTTGAAACAGAGTCTTGCACTGTTGCCCAGGCTGGAGTGCAGTGGTGCAATCTTGACTTATTACAATCTCTGCCTCCCAGGATCAAGCGATTCTCCTGTCTCAGCCTCCTGAGTCGCTGGGATTACAGGTGCCCGCCATCATGCCCAGCTAATTTCTGTATTTTTAGTAGAGATGGGGTTTCACCATATTGGCCAAGCTGGTCTCGAACAGCTGACTTCAGGCGATCCGTCCACCTCAGCCTCCCAAAATGCTGGGATTACAGGCATGAGCCACAACACCCAGCCAGGACTACATTATTCAAGCCTAGAAAATCTACTGTAGTCTTGATGAGGCACTTCCCTTTTTCATGAGCCACACAGGACATTTGTACGGAAAATTTGTTAGTACCAGTACTCCAGCTTCTAACGTGTCAGCAATCAAAGTGGTATTCTCTTTCTGTCTACTAGGATTCATCCAACACTGTGTGAAATTAACAAGCTATGTGGGCTCAGGCAATTCTATAGGTTCCCATTTAGTATGCCCAGTTAATGAATGCAGAAGGGCAAACTTAACATACCTTTGATTTTATAACACTAGGAATGGGAAGTGCTCCCAAACGTGATTCCTGCCGGGCGTGGTGGCTCACGCCTGTAGTCCCAGCACTTTGGGAGGCCGAGGTGGGCGGATCACCTGAGGTCAGGAGTTCAAGACCAGTCAGACCAACATGGAGAAATCCCATCTTAAAAAAAGAAAAAAGAAAACAAACAAAAAGACATGATTCCATCTAATAATACACTTACTTAGGCAGAGGAGACACAAGCACTTTGCATGAAGTCCATTCTAATATTCCAGTTTTCATCCAAATTTTTACCTTCATCTCATCAATCTTTATATCCCCAGATGCTCCCGAGCAAACTGTTGCCCAATTAGGACTTCACCAACAGGTTTTGATAATGTAATGCATTGGGATCCTGTGGGAAGTCCTCTCAGAAGTTTTTCTCCATCCCATGTCCATTACCTTCACACATAGGCACAAGCCCCGGGTCTGCTATTGAGGATCAGGCTGAGGGACCCAGACACCTGCATCAGTCTTTGTCCTGATTAATGTGCCTGATCACTACTCCCCTGTGATTCAAGGTCAGATTTCTCATTTTCGTCTTTGCCTTCAGTCTTTTCAAATTCCTGCAAACTTGGGTAAATAGGGTGGATCTGTTCAGGGCCCTTCGATGTTGGGACACTAGCAGGGGCACCCGTGGGTCCACTAAACCTCCCTTAGTGCTATAATAAGATCTTCCTTTTGATTTGTCAATATTCAGCTTTTGCATCCCAGTTTTTTTTTTTTTGAAATGGAGTGTCGATCTGTCACCCAGGCTGGAGTACAATGGTACAATCTCAGCTCACTGCAACCTCCACCTCCTGGGTTCAAGCGATTCTCCTGCTTCACGCTCCTGAATAGCTGGGACTACAGGCATGCACCACCACGCCTGGCTAATTTTTGTATTTTTAGTAGAGACGGGGTTTCACCATGTTGGTCAGGCTGGTCTTGAACTGACCTCAAGTGATCCGCTGGCCTCAGCCTCCCAAAGTGTTGGTATTATGGATGAGCCACCACGCCCCGCCCATCCCAGTTCTTTTTTTTGAGACAGAGCCTTGCTCTGTCACCCAGGCTGGGGTGCAATGGCATGATCTCGGCTCACTGCAACCTCCACCCCCAGGGTTTAAGCCATTCTCCCACCTCAGCCTCCTGAGTAGCTGGGACTACAGGTGCCCACCACCACACCCGGCAAATTTTTGTACTGTTAGTAGAGACAGGGTTTCACCGTGTTGTCCAGGCTGGTCATGAACTCCTGATCTCAGGTGATTCACCCTCTTCAGCTTCCCAAAGTGCTGGGATTACAAGCATGAGTCATTGCACCTGGCCACAGTTCTTAAAATTTGAAAATTTGAAAATTTCCACCCTGCTGGTGTAGCAGGAGCCCCTCGAACACCGAATGGGGAAGGAAGTTTATTCCCCTTATTACTCCTTCCTTATTCCGGGAGCTGAGGAATAATTGTCCAAATTCAGCTCATTTAACAAAGGAAGGTTCTGCCTTTATATAGGCTTATACTTTAGATATTACACATGGAAGAATCTTAGGTTTACAGCTTTAGAAATCACATATGAAAGGGTTTCAGGTTTTTACAGTTTTAGGACTCACATGTGAAAAGGTTTCTGGGTTTGATCTTAAGTAAAAACAGTGTCTTCCGGAGAGTTTCCCCAAGACCAAGCCTGCCACCTACAGGAAGGTGAATCAGGAGGTAACAGTCAGTCAGCCTTTTCTTCTGTTGAAATGCAGAGTGGCAGTCAAAGGGGAAGTTGATCCCAGATGCCTGGGCCTCCTTCCTCACGGGGACAAGTCCCTTGACTATTTCCTTTGACTTGGCCCATTCTTTTGTGAATGGGCATCATTTTCTTGGCATCTATAAGACCCATGAGGGGAAGCTGAGATAACAAATCTGGTATGATTTCTTGAACTGTGCTTGTTTTTGCAGCTCTAAGTTTCCATGAGATTCCTGTGCAAAAGAAGCTCATTTATTCACCCTGAGGCAAGAGAGCAGCAGGACTTGTTTTCTGAGCACTGGTCACAACCCAGCAGATTGAAACAGGATCTGGTCAAAAAGGATGCATTAAGAAACTGGCCAAAACCATCTAACACCAAGATAGCAACAAAAGCAACCTCTAGTTGTCCTCACTGCTCATTATACCCTAATCGTAACGCATTTGCATGCTAAAAGACACTCCCACTAGCAACTGTGATAGTTTACAAATGTCACGGTGATACCCTGGGAAGTTACTTTGAATGGTTTAAAAGGGTTTTACCCTCAGTCCCAGGAACTCCCAACCTCTTTTGTAGAAAATATGTGAATAACCTGCCCCTTATTTAGTTTATAATTAAGGAGTAGCTGTAAACACAGCTAGCCAACAGTACCTGAGTGCTGCTCTGCTGAGCTGAGATCGTGCCATTGCACTCCAGACTGGGTGACAAGGGTGAAACTCTGTCTCAAAAAAAAACAAACAAACTGATAAATCATTCTACCTATGAGAGTTCCCCATGGATATCAAAAACTAAACAACGCCAGGCACCGTGGCTCATGCCTGTAATCCCAGCACTTTGATGAGTAATGAGTCCTTTTGTTTTTGTTTGTTTTGTGGGAAGCTTTTGTTTGTGGGAGTCCTTTTGTTTGTTTTGTGGGCTTTGGGAAGCCTAGGTGGGCAGATCACTCGAGCCTGTAAGTTTGAGATCAGCCTGAGCAACATGGCAAAACCTTGTCTCTACAAAAAAATACAAAAACTTAGCTGGGCATGGTGGTGCACTCCTGTAGTCCCTGCTACTCAAGCCTATGAGGTGGGAGGATCACCTGAGCCTGGGGAGGTCAAGGCTGCACTGAGCTGTGATTGTGCCACTGTGACTCTGGATGACAGAGTGAGACCCTATCTCAAAAAAAAAAAGGCAGCTGGGCATGGTGGCTCACGCCTGTAATCCCAGCACTTTGGAAGGTTGAGGTAGGCAGATCACTTGAGGTCCAGAGATTGAGACCATCCTGGCCAACATGGTGAAACCCTGTCTCTACTAAAAATACAAAAATTAGCTGGGTATGGTGGCATGTATCTGTAGTTCCAGCTACTTGGGAAGCTGAGGCAGGAGAATCGCTTGAACCTGGGAGGCACAGATTGCAGTGAGCCGAGATCACACCACTGTACTCCAGCCTGGCGACAGAGCGAGACTTAGTCCCCAAAAAAATAAAAATAAAAATAAATAAAATAAATAAAATAAAGCTGAACACATTGCTTTGTCTTTGCTGTCAAATCAAAGCAGTCAGAAACTCCTCATTTCCATTTAACACAGTGGAAGTAGGATTACATGTTCTAAGAAGTTTATCTTTATGCATTAGCTATTTGTGGAATTGTTTCTTATTTGTTCTCGTATTTAAATGGCCCGGTTTCCAAATAAAGCATAGGTTTCAAGCCTTAAGAATCTACATGGAAACAGCAAAGGATTTACTGAATCCCAAATCCATTTGCTTTCCCCTGAGATAATTATATTCTTTCCTCCAAGCTTCCTGCTGTTTCATAGTCAATAGCTTCTAAAACGTTTCTCTCACTTCCCAACTCCCAGGAGCTGTTCTCCATCTGGTTTTGTTCTAGACAGTGCAAAAGATGCTAGTTCAAGCTTCCTAAACTCCTATGCAATCAAGGTATGGTCTCAAGGGTATGCTTGTTCAATAGCTCTTTGCAGATCTGGCCAGGTGCAGTGGCTCACGCCTGTAATCCCAGCACTTTGCGAGGCCAAGGTGGATAGATCACTTGAGGTCAGGAGTTTGAGACCAGTCTGGCCAACATGGTAAAACCCCATCTCTACCAAAAAATACCAAAAAACCCCACAAACCAAACCAAAACAAAAGCAGCTGGGCATGATGATGTACACCCATGGTCACATCTACTCAGGAGGGTGAGGTGGGAGAATCGCTTGAACCTGGGAGGTAGAGGTTGCAGGATCGCACCACTGCACTCCAGCCTGAGCTCATTCAAGTGATTCTCCTGCCTCAGCCTTTTGAGTAGCTGGGACCACAGGTGTGCGCCACCACGTCCAGCTAATTTTTGTATTTTTAATAGAGATGGCCAGGATGGTCTCTCTTGACCTCATGATCTGCCCACCTCGGCCTCCCAGTGAGTCACCTCGCCTGGCCAGTAGTTTTCTTTTAATATCCAGAGCCGTCAGTGTTGATGTCATACTTTCATTCAAAAGTCAATGTAAAAATTTAATACATATGGTAAGCTGAAAAGTGTTAGTGAAATAGGAGCTGAGCTTTGCTTTTCCAAACATGTTTCCAAAAGTTTATTTTATTTTAAAACACACACACAGTGTTGGATACAAAGGCCTTTAACCACTGTGGTGGGGAAGAGTAAACTGATTACTTCCAATGATCGTCTCTTCCCTCTGCGTCCACTGTTCTCGAAGTCTCAGGGAGTAGGAGAAGGCGCGTCTCTTCCTTCACTTCCCTGTTTGTTGTAATGAGTCCTTTGATGACAGTAATTACGTGACTGAATTTTCCATAACTATTTGTCGATTATTAAAGTTTTGCAGTGGCTGGTTTTCCTATTGGTGTCTTACAACCTAAGATAAAAAAAAGAGAGGTATCTCATGAAATGATGTTGATTTTGCCCTTCCTCATATAGCTGTTCCTTAAACGACTGCCCAGGGAGACACTGGACACTTGTGCAGAGCTTTATAGACTGGCCAGTACCCACGGGGACACTAGCCCACTCCACAAGGGAAGTGGTAGACACTCCAAGAGGTGATGGTGTGGCCAGAGCCACAGGGCCAGGGCCAGGAGTTGAACCCCGTCATGTTTTCTGAACTACCAGTCCAGTATGTTCACGCTCACATTACATCTGCTTCCTGTGATCACAAAAACAGTACCTGTAAGATGATCCACTCAAGGAAATTGTGCTATTCAATATAATCGGCAGATATTTTTTCCAAATGTTAACAACCTCCTTTCTAAAATGGCCCTATCACTGCTAGGAAATGTGTTTTTCATCTCCTCTGACTGTATCTCTGTTTATGTCAACACTCAAGGACTCTTACTGTGAAGGAAGACAACACTCAAGGACTCTTTTTAGGCTGGACTATTTCTTCGTAGCTGATAGGCTCTAGAGAAGAGGAAGGGTTGGATTATTCCCCCAAGGATGTGCTCAGCCCCTAATTCTGAGTTCAGAAAGTCTATGTGATAGGGACACTGACCTTAATCCCTCACTTGGGAAAGAAGCAGCGCAAGACAGTGAGGGCATCAAACAAAGGATGAAAATGAGGCGCTCTCTCCGAGGCAAGGATGTGAAGGGTCTGGGCCTCTGGCTGAGATCAGTCACGTTAGGGACAGACTCTTTCTATTGTGTAAGACTGCTTCTTTCATGCCTGCTGTGTTTTGTTAATTTTCTTTGCGCTTTCTCTTTAGCTTCCTTGAGAAAATGCTACACTACATAAGTAATTCCCTGTTTATGTTAGAAACCTACTACTTACTGATCATTTTGACAAAGTATTTGGTTCCACAGCATACTTTCTTATTTTAATTGATAACAAAATGTGAAAACTCGTATTTTATTAAACTGCACTTACCAAGCATTTCTTCTAATTTGGTTGTGGCAGGTTCATTCACATTAAATATATAATTATTATTTCTAGGCGAAAATAACAAGATTTATTATTACATAAACTCTGGGGAAAAGACAGCTTTTATATTTTGTTCCTGACAATAGCTATTGTTTTCAACTGCCCTCCCCAAGGCCAGTCCTAAGTATTCGAAAGCCTCGGGCTCCTGTCCCACCTCCTGGTTTCTTGCTTCATTCTTCTGACCACTTAAGAGACACGACTGCCAGAGATTACATATTAAGCTTTACCACTGTTAAATTCAATCACTTAGAAGAACACATATTTATATGTTTATATACATACACACGTCTGTATCTATATATGTATTATATATGTATTTATGTATTATATATGTATTATGTATGTATACACTCATATGCCCACTACACTCCTGAAAATCTTTCTTGTAATTATAAATTTCAGCATTAGGTCAAAGCAAAAATATTGGCCTAAAGTACCTTCTTTCTTTCTTTGCTTCAATTGCATTTCTATTTAAAACCACGTATAATTTTGAGGGTAACTCATACTGACTTAACTAATTAGGGGATAGATAAGTAAAGTACAATATAACGTTTCCTGGATCATCCATTTCTATGTCTGTGGATTTCATGCTCAAATGTCATTCGTTTCCTTGTTTCTTGAGCACCCATGGCATCCTGTACAGTACTTACATCTTCTTTTTCTCCACTACTCCGAGCCTCACACAAGCTGCTAAGGCATTTTTCTGCACATCAGAAGATAATACATCATAACATTGAGAGGTACCTAAAATCAGGGGTGAGGAAGAGTTAGTTGACCAGTTTTTTTTCTCAACTAAAAGAAATCAGCACCCACAGAGCAGTGACTGACCTTGATCGAGAAGCTGACTTGTGAATTTTCTGACTGCGGCCAAGTACTGTTTCTCACTGAAGTGGTCCTCTTCTTCACTCAAAAGGTACTTGCAGATTATCTGATTTTAAGTGGAAGGATGAGAGGAACAGAAACAGAAAAAAAAACAAAGACAATAAACAGTAAATAACTTTACATTGCCCCTCTTAAGAGAATGACATAACACAGCAGAGCAGCATCAAGACCCTGCAAGGAATCAGCACAGAGAAACCAAATAGTTTTTAGAACATCTCCTTTGAATGTACAAATTTTACAATTAGAAAAAGGTTTAAAATAATAACATTAATTGAAGTATAATTTCTCTCTTTAAGGGGTACAAGTTAATTACCATCAGCCTAGTAGTATCTCTTATGCTACTTGGGAGGAGAGGGGTCAGATTTTAATAACTTTGCTTTTTGTCTCTAAATACACCTAACAAACTACCATGCTCTAAAATGCTTGATGATTTCTACTGCAGAAAGGTGATTAAGGGTAGAACTAGCATTTATCAAATGCTCAGTAAGTGCTAGACTTTGCGCAAGGAGGCTGAATGAGTTATTTCACGGACCACAAGCACTAGGAAGTGTTTTTTCTTTCTAACATAAGCATTTGGTAATATGTAACTGACTTCATGTATCATTTAAATCTTGTCTTTACTGACTGTCTGGTTTGATATCTACCAGGCACTCCGTAAAGGCAAGACTTGAATGATACATAGTCGGTTACATATTAACTGAGGTGAAGACCTCTTTAAGACATGAGACACAGTATGACAGATGGTGCTTGGGTGTAACTGTGGTCCTGTGAATACTGTGCTCATGGCATTACTAAGCTGTTGTCCTCTTGGGTCTGTAATGAACCAAGCTTCCTCCTGAATGCCGGCAGCAAGGTCTCACTGGTGAGGTGGAAACACTCATTGTATTAATCACTCTCCTTCTTCCATGTGCCAGGGGAAGATACCCGCCCTTCAGACGAAATAAGCACAGGGTGAGAACATCTTATTGTATTTGATACGGGGGGCATGAAGGAGAACTTGCCAAATTTACATACCTGATAGCTTTCCACAAAAGGTTTAAAGAGTCCTATTAAAAATTCTAACACAGTATTTCCTTTTTCTGTAACTAGGATGTCTTTCATAGTCACTTGTATGGCCTCACTTTTACAAAGCAGGTAACAGCCTTCTTCAAAGTCCTAGAAAGGAAGAGGAAGCCATAATGCACCCCCTAATCTAGGTTAATGGGTACACTGCCAATCTCAATATATGCAGCCACAGGCCCTCAGACAACAGAATACCAGCGACTTCCCCAATCCTTCCAACAATTCTGGTAGTGACACAGTAGCCAGAGAAGCACTGTTCTACATTCAAAATGTTCTCAAACATACAACCTTTCTGAGCCTTACAAGTCACAACCTGGGTGAGGGATTTTCTTTCACTTTGCAGAGCCGCTCCTTAATTTCAATAGGAAATACATAGAGCAAGTCCTAAAAATACTTAGAATTATGCTATGGTTAAAAATTTCTGGCACTCCTGTCCCACTACCTACAGAACCAAACCTCTTATCTTTAAAACAGCACACAAAAACCTAACATGCTTCTCATCTGCTGTCACTTCCCACTTCAACCAAGCAGCAGCCCAGCTCTGTGAGCCTGATGCCTCCTGAGCTGTCCTGACCAGGCAGGACCACCGCCCGCTACTCTTAAAGCAAAATGTACTTGCCTGGCTGACTCATTCTAACAACTTGCTAACAGGAAAATGTATGCTGATTTTTAAATGTTTACTAAAATAAAGTTAGTTTAGTTGCAATGGCCATACTGACAGTTCAAACAATGACCCTCCTCTCACCAGATAATGCCTAAGTTATAAATTAAACTTGACCAAGAATCAAACTAGAGTCCGCTGAACTGAGTGCCCCAGTTTCTCTTGAAGTCTGCCCCACTTTGCCTTGAAGAAAGGGATGGCACCCTGCCTGAGACACATCTGTGAATTTACTCCTAATGTTTCTAGAACTCACACTGCAAACACACTTGCTCTTTGTTGTAAGCACGTTACCTTTAGTGTGTTTCCTGGAAGGAAGATGAACTCATCTGCAAAAACATCGCGTAGGAAGCGAAAGCAACTGTAGACATCCTCTGGAAATAAATTCATTATGTAAAATTACAACATTGCCCTTTAAACTTTAAGGGAGTACCAGGAAGTCCTTACTATCCCAAAATGTAGTATTTCAAACGCATATTTTATTCATGTAACATGACAAGAATTAAGTCCCCTAAGGGAAGCTAAATTCAATCCAAATCTTACCTACAGAGTGAACTACAGTCTAGCATAGTTTTTTCTTTTTTTCTTCTTTTGATATGGAGTCTCACTCTGCCATCCAGGCTGGAGTGCAATGGCGTGCACTGCAACCTCCCCCAACCCGGGGAGCGGGGGTGGTCAAGCAGTTCTCCTGCGTCAGCCTCCTGAGTAGCTGGGATTACAGGTGCCCATCACCACAGCTTATTTTTGTGTTTTTAGTAGAGACGGGGTTTCACTATGTTGGTCAGGCTGGTCTCGAACTCCTGACCTCGTGATCCACCCACCTTGGCCTCCCAACGTGCTGGGATTACAGGCGTGAGCCACCGCGTCCGGCCCTAGCATAGTTTTTAAATGACTGAATCTAACTTACAAGCAGGCTTCTCCTCAGTCAGTCAGGTAATGAGCGAGACATCACAGTTCTTACAGGCCAGGGCACTTCATTTTTCCCTACCCCATGGCTCCCTAGGGCTCCCTGGTACGGAAGGAAAGGTAGTGATTTCTTAATTTCCCTCTATATTCATATTTCCTGCTATCTTTACTATATCTCTAGCACTTCTCCTTAGAATTACTGTGGAGCTTTGAAAAGCCAAAACCAAACCAAACACCAATGGCTGGCCCATACCCGAGACCAGCTGGAGAACCTCTGGGGTGGTGCCCACTCCCCTAGCAATTCTAACATGGGGCCCTGGCAGAAACCCCTGGCCTTGACTACAGGCTCCTGTGAGGACTACATGACCCACGCTGTCCTCGTTTTTACACTCCTAATGCAACTAGAATGAGACTGTGCGTCTCGTGAGTACTCATCTACTGCTGACTGCTCATCTGCCCGCCTGCCTTTGCGGGAACAGGGAGCTGGGACAGAAACAGTGCCGCAGACCAGGAAGTGTGTAACTGTGCTCAAATGCCTGATCCTTCTCTCAGTAACTACACAACTTTCTAGGCCTCATTTTCCACATTTATAAAAGGAAAGGTTTAGATTAGATTGTTTCCAGGTCCTACCAATTCCAAAATTCTAAGCAGGTGAACACGTATTTGGCGGAACAAAGCTGACTTTTTCTCAGTGTAGAGGCCTGCTCTTTGCTGGGGTGAGGCTGAACATTACAAGGCTTCAAATGTGGCTCCCTGAATGGAATGGAATGGCCAGGCCTCTTCTAAAAGTCAAGACTGCAATTCCTGAAAATTACCTTTCCTGCACTCAGGTGTCATCTGCAATGCTATTGCTACTAAGGACGGACGGACAAAAATGTTGAGCAGCTGGTTCCTATAAGCTGAGCACATGAGGAGAGTGATGTGCTGGAAAATAAGTCCATCGACCACATCTGAGTCTCTGGAGGCCACTTTCAGAATCACCTGGTCTCTGACAAGGCTGGCGATGTTCGAATGCAGAAGAATGCTGGCCTGGACCACTTCTTCAGCAGGTTTATTATCTACATACAAAGACAAATCATTCAAACAAGACGGGTCACTGCAGGGAGTCCTGGGCCTAGTGAGCATTAACGCTATTAATAGTAACTTGACAGACTCATTTTCAAGTGACAGGTTTTAGTGGCTACCAATTAAGGTAATGATACTAAATGTAAAGAAAATTTTAAAAGCACTATTTGATAAATCATAAATCAATTCTCTCTAAGGACATGTAACAATACTTTCTTATCCTAAATTTGTCAGCCATTTTGAAAGGCACATCAGTTTCTACTCTGAAAATTAATGCCACTTCTGTCTACTTCAGGAACCAAGGGAATCCATGGTTTTATAACAGTAAGTTATATAACTGGAAAGTCACATGCATGCGAATGTAAGAATATGAAGACACAAAGGTCTATGATTAGTATATGAATACATTAAAACATACAACACACACACACACACCCCTTGCTTAGGCCCATACCAAGATGATAAAAATAACACTTTCCAGTTTTCCCCACAGCAAAGATAACTAAAGAAGCAGACCCATGACAGTTCTTGGTAGCTTATCACCTGATATACTGGCCTGCAGATAGCTGCCAGGCAGGTAGAATTACAAAAGCATAATGTTTACACATTACCCACCCACCCCACCCTCTGCAACCCCAGGGAAACTCCAGGATGGGGATGGCATCTTGTTTATCTTCATATCCCTGGTAGTACCCAGCACTGATGAGGTATTCAGTACTGGGCTGATCAAAGAACAATAGGTACTTGACTTTAAATAATTATATGGTCTTAAAAGGACCAAATTTCCTACTGTAGCCTGTACACTTTTTTTTTTGAGACAGAGTCTCGCTCTGTCACCCAGGCTGGAAGTGCAGTGGCGTGATCTTGGCTCACTGCAACCTCTGCCTCCTGGGTTCAAGCAATTCTCCTGCCTCAGCCTTCTGAGTAGCCGGGACTATATAGGCGCCTGCCACCACACCCAGCTAATTTTTGTATTTTTAGTAGAGACAGAGTTTCACCATGTTGGCCAGGCTGGTCTCGAACTCCTGACCTTGTGATCTGCCTGCCTCACCCTCCCAAGGTGCTGGGATTACAGGCGTGAGCCACCACACCCGGCCAGTTTGTACAATTTTAAACTAATAAAACTGAAAACAAGCTAACTATTGTCATATACATCCCAAACTCCCAGCATAGTATTCATAATTCCAAGGAGGCTTTTACACAGTTGTTATTATCAGGGAACTGCATACAAGACCAGCCCTTTAATCCTTACAACCCAGTAAAGCAAATGGGTTGCAAATATAATATGGTTTAAAAAGAGGTGAGTGTGGAGGGAAGGAGTTGTGGGATATAAAAAAATTGGTGTCTTAGCTGGGCGCGGTGGCTCACGCCTCTAATCCCAGCACCTTGGGAGGCTGAGGTGGGCGGATCACGAGGTCAAGAGATTGAGACCATCCTGGGCAACATGGTGAAACCCTGTCTCTACTAAAAATACAAAAATTAGCTGGGTGTGGTGGCAAATGCCTGTAATCTCAGCTACTCAGGAGGCTAAAGCAGGAGAATTGCTTGAACAAGGGAGTTGAAGGTTGCAGTGAGCCAAGATCGCCCCACTGCATCCAGCCCGGGGACAGAATAAGACTCTGTCTCACAAAAAAAAAAAAAATTCACGTCTTCTTTTTTCTTTTAAGAATGAGGTCTCACTATGTTACTGAGGCTGGTTTTGAACTCCTGGGCTCAAGTGATCCTTCCATCTCAGGCTCCCAAGTAGCTGGGATTATAGGCGTGTGCCTGGCTAGGATTCCCGTCTTTATTCTCCATTCTGCTAGGTGCCAAGAAAATGGTATTCTGGTCCTCAATATATTTAGAGTCTCATAGTGGGAAATGACATAGAAACAATTATTCTCAAATAATCAACGTGCTGTGTTCACTGTGTCCTATAGTGATAAAAACAGATTTGATGTTCTTCCTCTTTCTGAGCAATCCTTTGCTCAAAGTCCTCTATGGATTTTTCAGGTCCAGGTTATAAACTCTTCCAAATTAAGTAAGCATTCTCAACACATATGTCCTACCTACATACCGGGCCAAATGAGAAACCCTCCAAATGCCTGGGTTAAGCCTTTTAGCCATAAAGTCTTTTCCAGCAGAGCATCCAAGTCCATAGACGGCCGGTTCTGAAGCAGAACAGCAATTATCAGGGTCCAGGGGCTCAGAACCATGTTTTCAATTTGCAGAAGCTGCATTTTGTAAGCAACTTCAGTGACAAAGGCATGCACGTCCTCGGGCTGTTTCTGAGGAATGTATCTAAAAGGAAGAGTACAGAGCAACAAATTACAGTTCTGCTATTGAGGCAAATGGGGATGGAAAAAGACTGACCTTTTAGAAGGCTTCTCATACTTTCTGCCAATTGAATTCTCTCAGGTCAGGTGCAAGTAGTATTCCTTTGCTTTACTATACTGTAATCTGACCATACATTTCTGGGATATGCTTTTGAGAGATGATAAAAATACTCAAGGGGTCCAGGGTCCTATTATTCCGGGTTCCAGGCAAACAACGTCTGTTGCTTCCTGAATAGGAAACATCATTTCTTTGAAAATGGATGCCTCCCCCAGTAGACTGAATTACTGTCTTTTCAGAATCCATAGCACACTGAACGTATCTCCATTGTGGAAAACATTTATCATATTATATAATAAATATTTTATATTGAATGAGCCATTCAGTTTGCCTGACTTCATGCATGAATTACCAAACTCTGAATGGTAGGATAAGGCCTACTCAGAGCTGGCTGGAGCAGAGATACACACATGACTTAAAAATAGGGTGACTTAATGTGAAAGGTGTAGCCAGGAAGGGTGCCCTGTACTAGGTAATAATTGGCCAACCCAATTTGAGATCTAAAGAGAGAAAGCCTGTGGCAGGAAAAAACTACCATAAGCTTCTGTGATGACTAATATAGCTGCTGGGAAACGGCTATAGCTACAGATAAGTTACAAATGATGTTGCAGGCACATGAGGCCTGGTGGGGCAGATGGCTTGTCTCCTTTACTTGTCCAGGTATATTTCTCTAAATTAAGAAAACTCAAATGTATATCTGTGTTCTGTATCCTGAAAGAACCTAATATACTTTCTTGCCCATAAAACTATAACCTTCTTGAGACTAAGGACTCACTCTCATTCATTACCATTATGCAATCCTTTCTAGGGTCAAAAATAATACTTAGTTCATACTTTGGCTAGCCTACCAATAGCACTTAACAATTTCTGTACATATACTTGTTAATAATGGCATTATTTCTTCCCACTTTAGTTCCCTTGAGAAACATGATCATTGTCTGACTTTGCACATTTGACATACATATCTTATAGCTTATCATCTTTTTGGGGGCAAACATATAATTCTTCTTTAAATGAAGGTTTCCACTGATGACAAATGAAATGATAACAGTGTTTCTGATCATTTTCTCTGGGATCTTAGGTAAACCAAGAGAAGTGGTCAGTTCCAGAATTGCAACTCACACCTTTGGATTTTAATCCTCATTTCTATGACAGTTATTAAAACACGGGTCACACCTTGGAACCAAGTTATATGAGCTCCGACTCATCCTCCCAGCGGCCAAAGATCGAAGTGACACAGGATCTCCAAAGTACACATGGATGCTTCCAAAATTTTCAGAGAGAATCCTTCTGGCTTTCAACAACCCCTAATAGTACCATAACGGGGGAAGAAAATGAAAAGGGGTAAATTTAGAAACTAGTTGATGTGTCAGTCAGCACATTCTCTAAATTAACCTAATTTCATGCTTAGCTTTCCCTCACGTACAGTTGTAGATTCTTTTGGCTTAGGAACTCCAAGAAGCTCATACACATAAAGAGTTTCTTCCAAGATCTTATCATAACTGATACTAATTGGGACAAGGTAGGTATCAAAAACTTCCCTTTTAAAAAATGGCTCCATCACAATATTCAGAAGACCTGCAAAACACAGGGAGAATTGCTTCACAACATATTGAAGAGCAGAGCAAACATGGGCACATAAATAGAAAATACTAAAAGCATATATTATACACTAAGCCGGTAAAGATCAACAGTTATACATTCACACTTGAAAAATCTTGTTAAATAAAGTGTCAAGTTCTATGCAGCAGCTGATGTCTCTGGGTTTGTATTTTTCCTTTTAATCTGTAGTGACCTACCAAATTTAGGAGTCAATGTCTTGGCAGAGCGGCTTCTTGTCCCTTCGAGGAAAAATTCAACAGGAGCATAACCATTCTTTAAAGAGAAAACAAACAAACAAAACACAAAACCCATTGCCTACCCTCAAAATGATAAATGATTCTTTTGATTCCTTTTCCAAGCTCCCTCCCCAGCTTCCTGAACAGACACAGCTTACAGGGAAAATTACACAAGAGAGTCACACAGATTAAACAGATTGCTGAGGTTATAAACATTTCTTGAGGGGAAGTGAAATAGCTAAGTGTTCTATTCAGAAGTTAAGAGTTTAAATGAGCAAACATCAGTGAAGAAAATATGGCTTGAGTGTACTTGGGAATTATTTGCATTTACCCGCAACATAGTTTTTACATATTCAGAGAATACAGCCCAGTAGAGTTTATTGCCACCAAAGGTACGCCGCATGAAAAAGGCACCCGACATTCGTAGCAGCTCACCAACCATTTTCATTCCCAGGAAGTCTAAAAAATAAAGAGGGGTTAATATTTATTTGCAGATCTTGAAACCTTCTATAAAGATCTAAACTTAAACATTCTTATTTTTCATTTATATTTTATTATTTTATTTTATGAGACAGGGTCACACTGTGTTGGCCAGGCTGGTCTAAAACTCCTGGCCTTAAGCAGTCCTTCTGCGTCGGCCTCCCAAGGTACTGGGATTACAGGCATAAGCCACTGTGCCTAGCCTAAACTCAAACATTATTAAGAAAGATTTCATGAATGTAAGATACCCCTATGATATTATTACACTTTGAAATTATAATGCATAAGAGATATCTAGTAGAATTATAGAAAAGAGGGAATTCTATGGGCCAGGTGCTCACTGGGAGGTTACCTTGTGCCTCTCCACGCACCGCTGAATTTACAAGTAGGCCAGCTAGAGACCAGGGACAACAGCAGAGCAACAGGACAATGCTGTGATGCCAATTTCTTTAGTCAGCCATGTTGCTGACCAGACAACAGACCAATCTGTGCCCTACATGCTCTGGACAGGCAGGCCAAACCAGCTCTCATCTTTTTCCTATCGGGTAAAAATATCAATCTACTTTTATTGGAACAGATTAAATAAGGCAAATCCTATAAGAAATGAAGATTGCTATCAACAGTTTTAAAATAGTCTTCTCTTCATTTCCCTTAATTTTCAAATAACTTCCTCATAAGTTTTGTTCAGATGAAAATGCTTTTAAAGCATTTTCTTTAAGTTCTTGGCAGTTGTAACCTTGCCATTCACTACGTTTATTAACAAAGGTGTATACTTGAATCCCGGCTTTCCTGGCTACCCTAAAAGTGAATGGATAAAGAATTTATATTCCTTAGCAATCCTACTTTTAGGAATCGATCTTACAGGAATAAAAACACTAATATAAAAATGTTATGACATTGTTCATAACAGCAAAACTACTAAATTATGAAATATCCACATTGACGAATATTACATAGCTATTAAAAATAGTGTTATACATGAAGTTTGACCCTTAACTTGCACCATATACAAAAATTAACTCAAAAAACCAAAGACCTAATGTAAGACCTGAAACCATAAAACTCTTAGGAGAAAACATAAGGGAAGAGCTTCATGACCTTGGATTTGGCAATGATTTCTTGGATCTAATACCAAATGTACAGGGAACAGAAGAAACAAATAGGTCAATTGGACTATATCAAAATTAAAAACTTCCATGCATCAAAGAACACAATCAACAGAGTGAAAAGGTAACCCACGAAATGGAAGACAATATTTGCAAATCATCTGATAAGGGGTAAATATCCAGAACGTATAAATAATTCCTACAAAAAAAAAACTCCAAACAACCTAATTAAAAGATAGGCAATGGACTTGCACAGACATTTCTCCAAAGATATACAAATGGCCAATCAGCACACAAAAAGATGCTCAGCATCACTAATTAGGGAAATGCAAATCAAACCTACAATGATTGACTTGTAGTTCACACTCATTAGAATGATTATAAAAAACATCAGAAAATAACAGGTGTTGACAAGGATGTAGAAAAACTGGAACTCTTGTGCACTGTTGGTGGGAATGTAAAATGGTGCAGCTGCTACAGAAAACAGTATGGTAGTCCCTCAAAAAAATGAAAAAAAAAAAATTAGCACAAGATCCAGCAATTCTACATATACCATTTTTGGTATGTATGTAAAAAAATGGAAAGCAGGGTCTTGAGCAGATGTGTTTCCAACTTTAAAAAGGAAGGAAATTTTGATACATGCTGCAACATGGATGAACGTCGAGGGCATTCTATTAAGTGAAATATGCTAGTCACAAAAGGACAAGCACTGTATGATTCCACTTACATAAAATATCTAGAGTAGTTACGTTCATAGTCAGAGAAAGTAGAATGCTGATTGCCCAGAGTCAGGGGGTGGGTGGAATGGGGAGTGTGTTTAATGGGTACCATTTCAGTTTTGCAAGATGAAGAGTTCTGGAGATGGATGGTGTTCATGGCTGCACAGCAATGTAAATGTACTTAATGCCAGTGAACTTTATTTTTGAAGATGATTTAGATGATAAATTTTACATTATGTGTATTTTATCACAATTAAAAATAAACTTAAAAAGTTAGATCTCTTTATTGCCTAGAGAGATAGCCATTAATATATTATCAAATTAAAAAAAGCAAAAGTCAGGTAATACCTGTAAGTAGTACAGTCTCATTTTTCAAGCTTATACCAAAGAACCCTGTGTGCATGAACTCTTGTAGATGTCTGTTCAGGCACAGTAAAGCACAGGACAAAGGACACAACCCAAGCTATTCAGTGCTACGACTGGAAGAAAGGAGGAGAGGCTATTTTCATCATCATCTTCAAATACCTCAGTACTGCCAGAACATGCCAGTGAACTTGTTAAAAAAAACAGAAAAACAATACGTACCCATTCCTGCTGCTATAACTGGCACAGGCAAATCATAGTTGTATAGAAGAAAAGACAACATCAGGAAGTCAATGTAACTTCGATGACTAGGCAGCAGAACAACAGGATGCTCCTGGATGGCTCTTTGTAACTTGAAAGTAAACATTATATTTTGAATAATTTCAGTTGTCATGTTATCAAATCACATCTCAAATCAAAAAACGAAAGAGTTAAGTCTATGTATAGAGGGAATACCAATCCTCTTTTTCTGCCTTCCTACCATACACACAAATGATTTTCTCTGATAAGGTAAAAGTACTGTTTCTAGTTAAACAATTTCACATAATGTAAGAATATTAAAAATGTAAAATTCTTATGGATCAGAATAATGATAACAGTGATGATCGCTAACATGTATTAGTTGGGCACTATGTTAGCGTCATTTTATATACCAGTTATCTTATATGCTTTGTTTAATACCACATATTTAACAAGGTCTAAGTCTTAGCTTCTTTGTTTGTAAAACAGTCATGCAGCCAATAAATGGTAGAGCTGTGAATGGAACCCAAGTCAATCTGACTTAAAGAGCCAACTGTTAACCGCTGTATTGAATTGGTTGGTTGTAGTTAGAGAAAACAAAGCTTCTCTTGGAGAGATTTTTTTAAAAAATCTACAAATTCACAGGACAAAGTGAGAAGAATGGTATGTGCTATGTGCTGGAGTCACTGCCAGGGAGAATGGGTGCCATGTAGCAGGGAGGGATAATTTGAGTTTCCAAATATAATCCTCAGGCCATTAACCTCAAGATTCATTGGTGTCCATGTGTTATCTGTTATTTTGAAATCTAAATATAGCAAAGGCCAGGTAGTCTGTGATCACTTAAGACATGGCTCACCAACACTCCTTGATCTCAAACACTGTAACATTTTCTAACAGATTCAGGGCATAAGTCAGCAATCTTGAAAACAGGCGGAAGAAGAAATATTTGACAGGAAAGTAAATGACTGAATTAAAACAAAATATTAAAAGGCATGAGGAGGAAGGCAAATGAAGTTAAGAGCTTTCCTAGGAGAAAAAAGTAATAAAAAACACAAATAAGTAAAAATAATCTTCGTAGGGATTATTTTCCCTTCACGAAATTAGAAAGATCATCATTTGGCAATCATTAACATAATAACTAACGCAGGCAAAAACCATCAGTGGGTGCAAAAGAGTGGGGGAAAGTATGATGCAAAATAGGATATTTAGCCATTCTCAAAGTGTTTTTTCACAAGATACTCATTAGTTATAGAGGAAAAAAATAATAACTTCAAGCACAGAAACCTAGCAGTTATAACCTTAACCAACTGATGGACGTGAAACATCTCTAGTAATGAAACCAACAGGCCCCACGTGCTGCTGATATGCTGCACTGAGAAGAATGCGTCGCTTCTGGGGTATTCCTAGCAAAGGTATACAACCCAAGCCTAATATTGAGATGCCATCACTCAAATTCAAATCAAGGATACTTCAAAATAATTAGCCTGTTTTTTTCTTTAAGAAATTATCATGAGCCGGGCACGGTGGCTCACGCCTGTAATCCCAGCACTTTGGGAGGCCGAGGAGGGTGGATCACGAGGTCAAGAGATCGAGACCATCCTGGTCAACATGGTGAAACCCCGCCTCTATTAAAAATACAAAAAATTAGCGGGGCATAGTGGCGCGTGCCTGTAATCCCAGCTACTCAGGAGGCTGAGGCAGGAGAATTGCCTGAACCCAGGAGGCGGAGGTTGTGTTGAGCCGAGATGGCGCCATTGCACTCCAGCCTGGGTAACAAGAGTGAAACTCTGTCTCAAAAAAAAAAAAAAAAAAAAAAAAATTATCATGAAACACAAACATAAATACTAAGGAATTATTTTAGATTAAAAGAGTCTTACATGGAAGAGGGTAAAGAAAAAAGTGGAACACTTTCTAGGATTTCTAGTGCAACATATGATCTAGAATTTTCTTTAGCTAGACAGGATATGATTGGGACAATTGATGAAATATGAGTCAGGTGTGTATTACTAGTATTGTATCAATGTTAATTTCCTTATTTTGATAATTATACTATAAGACAATTACCTTAATACAGGAAAAACATACCAGAGTATTAGGAAAGGATAAAGGAAATTCTGTAAGGGAATCTAGGTGAAGCATATACAGAAATTCCCTGTGTTTCCTTTGTAACTTTACTGAATATCATTCAGTTAGTCTGTAAGTCTTGACTAAGTTGGTCTGAAGCCTGCAGGTCTGCAGTTAAAAGGAAACAAAAAACAAAAGACTTCAGAGATGCACACCCTCTTCTGCCTAGACTGGAGGCCTGATGATTAGGCCCTAGGCTTTTTATTGACCAAGTGAGCTGTCCTTGAGTTGACTAAATTGTGAGGGGTTGAAAAAGAGACTGTTTAATTTTTAAGAAGAGACTTTTTTTTTTTAAACAATCAATACTCACTTTCTGAATACCTTCCTCATTTACACACACTTTTGAGAAAATTTGTTTAAATACTTTGCTCAGAGTGAAGGCAAAAAACCGAATGGCTCCAAGGCGTAGTTTGTGACTCATTTCATCTAAAATCTCACTAACTTCCTCTCGGAGGACATCCACAGATTGAAGGGATTCCTTGGAAAGCTAAAAGGAAAGGAAAAGCAGGAATAATTTCTAAAAAAAAAAAAAAAAATCAGAAAGCTTTACTCAAAAACCAGTATGACTAGTTCCCAATGGATTAATCTTCTATAACTCAAAGTTGGTGTATTTTCTTTTTAATTTAAATTGACATAATTTCTTAACACAGTCATAGTAGATAAATGATCCTATTTAAACACATTTAAAGGCTAGAAATTAAAAGAAAAATGGCTTTCCAGGATAGCATTTTAGAGTGAAGAAAACACTTCACCTTTCCATTTGGTTCGTTAATAAGTTTACCCCCAAACGCCCTAAAACAAGTTGCTGCCCATGATCTAGTGTCGTAGCACACAGTGGCTTCTCTCAGTATATTGCTGCAGCACTCTACCAGCTTGCTCAATGAGATCACAAGGTAATATACAAGATTACATTAAAATTACTGACTCAGATTACATCACATCAGTCACGGGGATTAACTATCAAAGGATAATAAGTGAAATAAAGGATCTCACAATGGAACTAATTTTATTCACATAGCCCTCTAGATCTTTTGTAAAGAAAACAAAAAGTTTGCTCTGTGCTAGGACAGTCAAAGGCCTGGAGATGAACAAGTCAGTTTCTATTCTTGAGGAAGCCTGATTCGCCCATTTTCATTGTCCCCTAAACAAGCACTTTGAAATGAAGGCTGTATGATAAGTAATCCTTATGCTTCCCAAAGGAGAGTGCTTTACTTTAGGATGGAGCTCAGAAGCTCAAAGGCTGGGGTGTTGGTACCCCAATTACATGTAGTCAAGAAGTATCTTATATCTTATATATTTTTTCTTATATATTTTTTCCATTCAGGTGAAATTCACACATTATAAAATTAATCATTTTAAAGTGAACAGTTCAGTGGTATTTTGTACATTCACAGATGCTGTGCAACCACCATCTCTATCTTGCTGCATATCCTATCTTTTTGGGGGCTCAGTTCAACAGGGCTAAGAGTGAGGAACCAGGATAACTCTTTCCTTTACCTGTGTTCCTTTGTTTTATTCAGAGGTTACCTGAAACAGTGACTGTACAAAAAAAAAAAAAGTTTGAAAATATGGTCAGAAGAGAACTCATACTGAATATGAATGGACTGAAGACTAAATGAACTGCTGAGGAAGTAAAGGTAGTGGCCACAGAATAATGGGAAAGTTTGAACGAGAAGTAGAGGGAGGATATGAATTAAAGCAAAAATGTTTTCCTGAGATGCAAAAGTCCTGGACCTGTTTTTTGTTTTTCATTAATTAGCATTCCACTTTACAAAAAATTGTGTTAAAATACACATAACCTAAAATATATCATTTTAACCATTTTTAAGTATACAGCTCAGTGGTGTTAAAGCCTCGGACCTATTTATAGACCAAATAGAAGTCCCCTGAGGGAAAGGCTGAAGACAGAAGGAAAGTAGCCGATGCATGCCAGAGTCTCAGAAGAGGCTGGACTGGATGGCTTCCAGACCACAGGGGTGTGGCTGGGTTGTGACTAGGAGAGAAGGCACCTTGTCTCTGAGACCAAACTAAAAGGGGCAGATGGAAGAAGGGATCCCGAGGCTGCAGAATGTGGATCTGCGTTACTCACCCACTCTCCCAGGAGCAGCCAGACACCTGGTTAAAGGAACAGAGAAGGTGAGCTGGCAGATTCCAGGCTGCTTTTTTTCCTGGTCAGTCTGGAAGGAAAGATTGGGGCAAAGGAGAAATAAGGATGTTCGTAAAACAACTACTCAGATAATCCTAACAACAGCTGGATAGGAAGAAAGAACAGAGGGCAGAACTGGGAAAATGGAGGAATCAAGGGACTGGTAAGAGCGATGAATTTCAGGAAACACAACCATGAAGGAAGTCTAACTGTAAAACTATGGAAACAGTTCAAGCCAGAGATGGTAGACAGCCAAACAAGGGTAATGAGAGGTGCTAAAGAGAAGGGAAGGGCAGGGTTATGTTCAGTTTTGTTCTGGGCAACAGAATGGGTGGTAGGGCCAACCCTAAAATAGAGAACACAGCTCAGGGATGGAAGGCAGTGGAGTACGGGGGCTAAGAATTAGCTATACAGATTCTGAGGTGTTTGTGGGACATACAGATTAGATGTCCAGCAGAGAATTGGACAGTTGGAGATAAAAGTCTAAACCCCAAAAATCTAGGCACAGCTAGAGCTATTGACTGGGTACCACCAAGCTATAGATGGAAACTGAAATAATAAGAATGATGGATAAAATGGACCAGGGAGACGGTAGAAGGGAGGTAAGAAGCATGAGGGTTCAACTCTAAGAACACTTACGGGGCAGACAGAAGAACTTATGAAAGACACCAATGAGGAACATCTAACGTGAGATGTCACAGAAGTCAAGGTAAGATGATCCTGAAGAAGAGATGTCTAACAATAAGGGACACAGCAAATGATAACATGAAGATGAAGGGCGCCTTGGAGACCCATGGAAGACACCACATGTAGCCCACTCTTCTGAGAAGCAGAATAAGTAGGGAAAGAGGGAAATGAGGCAGAATACATGGCCAAGGGAGGACTTTGCCCTAGAAGGAAAATCCTCACACCAGCTTGAGCCAGTGGAAAGGGCTGACAGGTAGGAAAGATAAGACCCTTGGGAATTAGAATGGAATGGATAGATCAACAACACAAGTGAACGGGCTGTGTTGAAAGAAATGCTTTCTCCATGACTGGAGCAGAGTAGAGGATGACATGACCTCTTATCTGTGCAATTATGCTTTTCACTTGCTCAGCAGATACATTTCATAGAAACCTAATACGAGACTTAATAGATGAGCAATAGTCTTATAACTCCTTGTCTCATTTTTCAGACTCTTCAGTCTGTTCTCTGTATTATAAACTTGAGCCATCTCTTTTTTTTTTTTTTTTTTTGAGACGGAGTTTCGCTCTCGTTACCCAGGCTGGAGTGCAATGGCGCGATCTCGGCTCACCGCAACCTCCGCCTCCCGGGTTCAGGCAATTCTCCTGCCTCAGCCTCCTGAGTAGCTGGGATTACAGGCACGCGCCACCATGCCCAGCAAATTTTTTTTTGTATTAGTAGAGACGGGGTTTCACCATGTTGACCAGGATGGTCTCGATCTCTTGACCTAGTGATCCACCCGCCTCGGCCTCCCAAAGTGCTGGGATTACAGGCTTGAGCCACCGCGCCCGGCCGAGCCATCTCTTAAATGCAATAGAAATTACCTTCTTTCCTTGGCTAAGATCCCTTCAATGGCTACTGTTGCATTCTGTGAGATAAAGGCAGACTGAGTTAGAGAGGTAGCAGGAGAGGTGGAAATACACAGACAGGAAGAGACATTTAGGAGAGAAAATCAGCAGTCTTAGTGACTGACAGCATATGAAAGAAAAGCAAGAAGTTGAAGATGGCATCCAGATTTGTGGTGGTTTGGGCAACCAGTGCATGGAGGGGCCATTCTTGGAGACAGGGAAAACTGGGTGGGGGTAGGAGGTAATATATCTAGACACCTGGTTCAGGGGTAAGGGTGGGAGGGGTAAAGAGCTTGACTCAGACATCTTGAATTTGAGGTGCTTTGCAAATTCTAAGTGGATATTCTAGTAGACATATAAAAACAGATACATGAAACTCAAAAGAGAGCTGTGCTGAAGGATTCTGTTATTATTTATTATAATAGGGAGATGTCAGCATAAGGAAGGTACTTAAAATTCTGGCAATTAATAAAACTGCCAAGTGACTGGATAGAAAAAAACCAGAGGCTGGAATAAAATCCTGACAAATTCCATCATTTAAAGAGACAGGCAAAGGAAAAGCCCATAAAAGCAAGTGAGGAGGCCAGGCACGGTAGCTCACGCCTGTAGTCCCAGCACTTTGGGAGGCCGAGGTGGGCAGATCACCAGAGGTCAGGAGTTTGAGACCAGCCTGACCAACATGGAAAAACCCTATCTCTACTAAAAATACAAAATTAGCCAGGTGTGGTGGCACATGCCTGTAATCCCAGCTACTCGGGAGGCTGAGGTAGAATTGCTTCAACTCAGGAGGCAGAGGCTGCCGTAAGCCAAGATCACTCCATTGAACTCCAGACTAGGCAACAAGAATGAAACTCCATCTCAAAAAAAAAAAAAAAAGCAAGTGAGGAATGACTAAAAAGATATGGGACTTAGAATAAAGGTATAGTGTAGTGGAAAGAAAGGAGAAAGAGCAAGAGCCAAAGGCAATCACAGCTCTGAAACAGGTAGAATTTGCCCATAAGAAAGTCATTCACAACCTCAGAAAGAGCCATTACAGTGGATGAGAAACCAGATTGCAGCAAGCTGAACAGTAAATGAACGGTGAGGAAGTGTGATGGTAAGCATGGACAACATGGCCAATTTTGAGTCAGGTACAGTGGGTCACACCTGTAATCACAGCACTTGAGTCACTTGAGGCCAGGAGTTCAAGACCAGCCTGGGCAACATAGCGAGATCCTGTCTCTACAAAAAATTTAAAAAAAAACAACAAAAAAGCTGGGCATGGTGGCACATGTCTATGGTCCAAGCTGCTCAGGAGGCTGGGGAAGGAAGATTGCTTGAGCCCAGGAGTTCAAGGTCACAGTAAGCTATGATCACACCACTGTATTCCAGCCTGGGTGACAGAGAGATCCTGTTTCTAAAGAATAAAATAACACAAAAAACCCCCCATCAATTTCTTAAAAGAGGAGGAGAGAGGTAAAGGTGGGGGAAGAAAGAGATGGGCAATGCTAGAGAAGGCACGGGGTGAAAGGATGTAGGTCTCTTTAAGCTGGGAGAGAAGTAAACATGCTAAATGCTGATGGGAAAAGAGCTAATGCAGAAGTAACTGAAGAAATACAAAGGGATAGTCAGGAGAGGCAAAGGTCCTGAGGATGAGGGAGAGGATGGAATTCAGAACAAAGGAATAGAGTAGGGATTAAACTCAAATAGGAATTTTAACAGCAGAAAATAATGAGTACTGGATGGTAGATTTGATCACAGGAAGCTGAGAGAGCACTCATGATGGTTTAAGTTTTCTTTGTGGCTGGGCGAGATGGCTCATGCCTGTAATCCCAGTGCTTTGGGAGGTGGAGGCGGGCAGATTACCTGAGGTCAGGAATTTGAGACCAGCCTGGCCAACATGGTAAGACCCCATCTCTACTGAAAATACAAAAACAAGCCAGGTGCAGTGGCAAGTGCCTGTAATCCCAGCTTCTTGGGAGGCTGAGGCAGGAGAATCGCTTGAATCTGGGAGGTAGAGGTTGCTGTGAACCAAGATCATGCCACTGCACTCCAGCCTGGGTGACAGAGGGAGATTCTGTCTCAAAAATATATATATTTTTTCTTCACTGGAAGAAAAACCATCTGCTCCAAGTGGAGGCAGGGTTGGAAGTTCAAGGAGAGTGGGGCTGCTGAAACTGTCATTTTGGAGAATGAAAAATAGTTCACTAGGGAAACAGAATTACTGGGGAATGTGCAAGGCCCAGTTGTGCTGCCTAATCATGAATTTGTATGATTCCAATCCATCTAGTTTACGTGATTTTTCTCAGCAGCACAGCCAAGTCAGAGAAACACTGGCCTGAATAAGATCTTTTAAATCAGTAACACTTAACCTGGGTGTGCATTAGAACAATTTGAAGAGCTTTAAAAGAAAGCAGAAGAAAGAGAGAGAGATGCCTGGGTCCTATCCCAGACCAGTTAAATCAGAATCTCTGTAGATGGGACCATGGCCTCATTTTTAAAAATTCACAAATTCAACAAATATTGATTGTCTTCTACGTTCTAGGCACTGGGAATACAGCAGTGAAAAAAAGAGACAAGAATTCTTGCCTTCATGGAGTTTAGCTTCTAGTAGATAGTAACTTTTTGCCAAAGTTCTCCAAGTGATTCTTTAAGGAAGAACTGCTGTTGTCAGCATCTAATTGATGAGGAAACTTGACTTCACTTATGAAATAGGTCCAACCTGATAAAACTGATAGCTTCTCAAGGATATGTAAGGATTAGGCCCACAGGTTATATGTCCAAATTGAGAAAACAGAGAGCAGAGATAAAAATTTTTCCCAAGGCCACAAACCTGATTAAACTCCAGTTAAAAGCGAAAAAAGCAAAGCTCTACAGGTCAGTCTTAGAGCATGAGAGGGAAATTTAAAGCCTGACAATTGTCTTTCCTCTTCACTAATTAGAAACCACAGCAGATTCCAAGAGGTCAGAGAGGAAGCTGCAGAACAGATATGGTATAACCTGAAATCTGGGGCAATATCCCTGAAGACAAAACTGAAGATATCTCTATTAAAAACCAGAGGTAACAGGCAAGGTCAGAGAAAGGCCTTAAACATGAACGGAGTCAGTTCTGTTTTCGGGGAAGATGAGAGTAAGCCACAGTCTCCATGAATAAAGAGGCAGCGCTAAATATTAACATTCTTTGGTAACCAACATCAAGCAAGAATACTGCAATTCTGAATTTTGTAAGGAACTCTCCTTACAAAAACACACTAGTTGCATGCATGCTTGTTTTCCTTTAAGACATTTATAGAGGACCAAAAATTTTTAAAAAATTAAAAAGGAGAGAGTATATTCCTTAGAGGAGTTTCTTAGGAAAGAGGAATATTTTTCCTTCTGACCAGGAAGAAAATGGTATGGAGCACAGGAGACTGCTGTTAGCAAAAATGAGGCCAGTCAATCCATGCCACACTCCCAAAGCTATGAATGAGAGGATGTGGGCAGGACCAAGCCCCAGGCCAGCAATAGCTGCAATGCATCCATTTATCCACCTGTGGGGCTATGACCACATGAGCACCTGGGTGATATGACATGGAGGGCCAGCAATCAGGAAGATCTAATCCTGCCCACCAAATACCTTCATTTTGATGTCTTCAAATCACACAGCTATAACAGAACTGAAGTTTCCCTTCCAAACTGGTTCCCTCTTAGGTTCCCTATTTCAGTGAATTGCTTTATTATCCTTCATTCTTTCTTTTCCTTCCATTTCTACACCCAACTGGTCATAAAGTAGACCCCACCTCTCAAATCCCTTGAATCTGTCCATTTCTCTGTTTCTGCAACCACTTCTCAGCCTAGGCAACTATGACTTACAAAGGGATTATTGCGAGAGCATCACAAGCAGACTTCCTGTTCAGTTTTAGCAGAATGGTGTTTCTAAAACATCACCTGATCGTGTCATACTCTATCTTGAAAGCTTTCAACATCTTTGTACGTACTACTAGGATAAAATCCAATCCAGCGTGGTTTACAAAGTCCTTCACGACACGACCCTTCTTATTTTTCCAGGCTCATTTCTTATTATCACCCCTTCTTTACTCTTTGGTCTGGTTGTACCAAACTAGTTTCAGTACAGTGAAAGTATTGCAAAAGTTCTATAGGTCATTCTAAGGAGAAGCCAGTGTTGAGACACCACTGTTGTTGGCATCTAATCGATGAGAAAATTTGAATGCACTTGATGGAATAGGCTCAACCTATCTCCTATCAGATAAAACTGATAGCTTCTCCAAGAGAAAAGTACAAGTCTTTTCTTGGCTTTGGTCCTTAAAATAAGCCAGTGTCTCCCAAACTTTGCTATACTTTGGAATCACCTGGGCTTCTTTAAAAACACTGATATTCCCTTCCTTGACATTTTTATTTCATTGGCATGGGGGGGATTTTGAAAAGCTCCCTGGGTAATGCTAATGTGGAGGTTTGAAAACCACAGGAGTAAATTATTTGTTTGGCTTGAATATTCTTTCCCCACTTCACCTGCAAAATCTCTAATTATCTTTTAGGTCTCATTACAAAAAACCACTTCCTTGACTCCCTACACCAAATTAGTTGCCCCTATAATTAATTAGCACCCCTGCATACTGGGCTCCCACTAGCATGTCTCCTATCATATTTCACTGTATGCCTAGGTGACATGCTCTGCTCAACTGCTCATTGTTAAACCTCCAGTTTAATGTCTAGCAAAAGGCTAACACACATGGGTATGATAAGTATTTGATAAATGTGATGAATACAGCTCAGCCTAAAAGCATATACTAAAGATAGCAAAATAAATCAGAGAATCAAGAACTTGCTGACATGAACAAATCTGGCCATGGTTGAAGAGGGAATCACTTACCTGTTTAATGACATAATGAATCTCTTCAGAATTGAGAACACTACATTTAATATCAATTGGTTTATATGAAGTAATTCCCTTATAGACAAGAGGTGTATAGCATTTCATTGCAAATTTCAAGTCACTGACATGCCTCCTCTCTTCTAAAATATCTTCAAATTCATCCCACTTTTTGAGTTCCTTCTGTGGATAAGGCAAGAAAGTAATGAGCACACACTGTAAAATAATCAGGACAGATTAAAGACCACATTGCTAAAGTTTCATCTTTGACAAAATTTTACTCTATGACATGAACAGGGGCAGAGTGTTCTAATGTTAGACTTTCATATAGTAAGAAAAACAGATGTAAAGAAAATTAGGATTAATAAACTGAAACTGAGTTATAATATTTTATTGTATCTCTGATTGCTATAATTGCCAGTACCTCTTTGGGAAATTTAAGGAAGACAGCAAAGATGAGACAAGCCCTCGAGTAATCTGATCAACTTTACATGATTTCATCTGCCACATTGACAAACTTGTTTCATTTGCCTCTACTTAGCTTTAAAAATCACATTATAGCTGTGTACCTCATACTGGCCAAAAAAAAAAGAGAGAGAAAAAAAGAAAAATCACATTAAAACATACATTTGAAACCCAAATTATGTAAAATAAAACCATATGGGTGCAAACAAAAGGAAAAATCATTCAAGAAACAGGCGCTCCCATAAAAGGTACTACTGAGCAGTATATTGCTGTGACAACTTTCTTTTCTTCTTTTTTTTTCTTTTGGAGATAAGAGCTTGTTCTCTTGCTCAGGCTGGAGTACAGTGACACCATTATAGCTCACTACAGCCTTAAACTCCTAAAGCAATCCTCCCTCCTGCCTCAGCCTCCCGAGTAGCTACGATTACAAGTGCATACTACCAAGCCCAGCTAATTCTTAATGTTTCTGCAGAGATAGAGTCACACTTGCAATTCCAGCACTTTGAGAGGCTGATGCAGGAGGACTGCTTGAAACCAGGCATTCAAGACCAGCCTGGGCAACAGAGCCAAGATCCATTTCTACAAAATAAAATAATAGTAATAATAATAATAAAGAAGTACAGTCTTGCTCTGTTGTCCAGGTTGGTCTCAAACTCCTGGCTCAAGTGATCCTCCTCCCTTGGCCTCCCAAAGTGCTGGGATTACAGGTATGAGCTACTGTGCCTGGCCTGAGACAAGTTTTTTATTTCTTATTCAGCTCTTGCCATTCAGCTTCTATCCAACCAGCCCCTGAAACTGCTCTTTACAAAGCTACCAATGACTTCTGAATTGTTAATTTTCTAGAGTACTTTTCTGATTACAAAAGTAGTAGTAATGATAATAATTGTAGCTAACACGTATAACTGCTTAGAGTCAGGACACTTGTAATATGTGCTGACACTAAAGTGTTAGGCACCATTCTAAATGCTTTAGAGGCTTAGGCATCACTCTTCTATGAAAACTCTCCCAGAGTTCCCCAGATGGAATCATTCATAGTTTCCCTGTCACTTCTTTGCCTACTATTTACATCTATTATGGTATGTATCCCACAACACGGTAATTGTTTGCATGTCTGTCTCCCTACTAAAATGCAATTATTTTGAAGATAGTAAAGCTCATTTTTTCTGTGTTTCCAACATCTGGTTGTATTTAGAATATAGCAAAATTGGTCAATAACTGAACTCAATAACTGAAAGACTAAATGTTGAGGTAACAGAAGAAAATACAGAATGTTAACTGAGACCACAATTTGGCATAAGAATATAAATGGAAGCAAATAGCATTTATAAGGAGTTTATAAAAGGGTAGCAGGTAAAACATGCAAACACGAAAATTTTTAGGCCCATATATAGAGAAGACTATATGAAGGAAAGGCCTTTTCACTTTTGGGAGTTCTCATGTAAAGTCGCAATCCTTATAATATATGAAATACTCTTGCTTATAAGGCTGGAAAACCTCAAATCCCACATTTCTCATTAATAAACATATAGTTATATCAGTTTGAGCTCTACGGACTGCAGCCAACTACCATTACATAATTTTAGGTCTTAAAAACAAGAACTTCCCATTTAGCAGTCCTGAGAATGGAAGGAGAAAAGGATCAGAATCAGCTGAGGACATATATACGTATACAGTCATGCACTGCTTAACAACAGAGATACACTCTGAGAAATGCATTGGTAGGCAATTCCATAGTTGTGCAAACATCATAGAGTGTATTAACACAAACTCAGATGGTATAGCCTACTACACACCTAGGCTATATGGTATAGTGGTTAGCCTATTGCTCCTAGGCTACAAACCTGTATAGCATGTTACTGTACCGAATGCTGTAAGCAATTGTAACACAATGTAAGTATTTAACATATAAACACAGAAAAAGATGTAGTACAAAAATACAATATTATAATCTTATGAGAACACCATCATACATTGACTAAAATGCTATGCATCATATGACTCTGTGTGTGTGTGTGTGTGTGTGCGTGTGTAAATACATATATAGTTGACCCTTGAACAACACACGTTTGAACTGCACAGGTCCACTTACACGAAGATTTTTTAATTTTTTTTTTTTTTTTTTTTAATAGAGATGAGGGTTTCGCTGTATTGCCCAAGCTGGTCTCGAACTCCTGAACTCCAATTATCTTCCCACCTCAGCCTTCCAAAGCACTAGATTACAGGTGTGAACCATCATGCCTGGCCTATACGAGGATTTTCTGCTTCTGCCACTCTGGAGAGAGCAAATCCAACCCCTCCTATTCCTCCTCCTCCTTCTCAGCCTATTCAATGTGAAATGATGAGGATGAAGTGGATTAATGACGATCCACTCCTACTTGATGAATAGTAAATATATTTTTTCTTCCTTATGATTTTCTTAGTAACATTTTCTTTTCCCTAACATACTTTATTAAGAATACAGTAGGCCGGGCGCGGTGGCTCAAGCCTGTAATCCCAGCACTTTGGGAGGCCGAGGCGGGTGGATCACGAGGTCAAGAGATCGAGACCATCCTGGTCAACACGGTGAAACCCCATCTCTACTAAAAATACAAAAAATTAGCTGGGCATAGTGGCGCGTGCCTGTAATCCCAGCTACTCAGGAGGCTGAGGCAGGAGAATTGCCTGAACCCAGGAGGCGGAGGTTGCAGTGAGCCGAGATTGCACCATTGCACTCCAGCCTGGGTAACGAGAGCGAAACTCCGTCTCAAAAAAAAAAAAAAAAAAAAGAATACAGTACATATAACATATAAAATAAGAATACAGTAAGTACATATAACATATAAAATAAGCATTAATGAATTGCTTATGTTGTCAGCTAGGTCAACAGTAGGTTACTAATTAAATTTTTGGAGAGTCAAAAGTTATTTGTGGATTTTTGACTATGCAAAGGGTTGGTGCCCCTAACTCCCATGCTGTTCAAAGGTCAACTGTAAATACATAAACATAGATATGTATGGGAGCAAGGGAGTCTTCAGGATAAGAACCCGTAACGGAAAGCAGCAGGCATGTATACTTTGAAAAAGCTTGCCACATATGATCATCTACAATCCTTTCGTGGTTGTTACTCGCAAGGTGGACTTATATCATGTCCACCTGTCTTAGTATATGACCCCAGGCTCTTCATGACCCCCACCCCCTGCCTCATGACCATTCCTCTTTATCCAGCAGTCCAGCTATGCCAAGACCTGCAGTTCCCTAAACGAACTATGAGTTCCCAGATCTCTGTTTAAATTGCTCCCTCTATAGAATAGCATTCATTCTCAAATATTTGAATGCCTATGTGCTTGACACCATGATACATGCTGAGGATATAGTGGTGATCAAGAGAGAGACAATCTCTTTTATGAGTAACAAGGTGGATGATGGTACCAGTTATTGAGAAGGACATTTACAAATGCTCCTTCCACATTGTGTTCACTTGGGAAATATTTAGCCATCAACTGGAGCTTGTGTTCACCTCTTCTGTGTCCCATATTCTGGTTCTCCCCTTTACCTAGATTAAATTGGTCATTCTTTCCTTTTCAGTCTTTACTGAACTCTCAATAACTGGATTTTCAAGATGGTCTCTAAAACACTTCATTGAACTTGTATTTGGTGCCTCCCTTATGAGATCATGAACTTGTTATCTGGGTAGATAAGGTGTCATACATTTCTGTACTCCCAGTTTCTAGTAGGAACTCAAGTCATTATTTGCAGAATGAAAAAATAAATTACAGAATGAAGTCACTTCTTGAACCCTGTTGATGATGGCTCCACAGTGTTCACAGGATAAGGCTCAAATCTCCCCATTCTGGCCCTTACCCGATGTCGAATCCAGGGGTTTTAACTCAGGCTGCACATTAAAGTAACCCAGGGGCACTTCAAAATATTGATATCCAGGTTCCACCTCTAGAGATTTTTGATTAATTTGGCCTCTGAGTGGTACTTAGCTGTCAGAATTATTTTTAAAAATACTCCAAGTGATTCCTAGGTGCAGCTAGGGTTGAGTGTTACTACTCATTAATTGGCCTTCCCTATACCATGGTTGAGAAGTTTTTAGTATTATTAAGTAAGTAAATTTACATGGCGACTCACTCAGGAACATAACACAAAGAAGAACCCAAGTAAGGCTCAGGGGAACTATTTCTCCCCCATCTTACTTAGTAGAGCAAGCTTCTCCCTAATGATAGTGAAATAGGCCTTTCTTATACCTCTCTTTCAACTGCTCTGGAGGATCCATTCATTCAACAGACAGTCACTGAGAGCCCACAGTGTACCAGGCACTGATTTATAGGCTGTGAAAACAGTATCGACAAGGCAGGCAGGGTCTGTATTGAGAGCTTATGTGTCCTTATGAAAGACACACAACAAATAAACAAGGTAAATCCATTTAGCAATAACACCAGTAGTATGTTGGTCAGTGTTTAACCATTTAACACTTGAGGTGGGAGAAGTGTGAGTTATAGCATTTGTAAATTTTTGTGGGATAGACATTCCCACCAGGGCAGATTTAAAGTGAGCCATCTGACCCCAAAAAACACAAAGCTGGGGAGAAATGGGCAGTAGCACGCAGTTATACATGATCTTCACCTTCCAGCACGATAAACAAGTAACCTCAAGAACGCAGATGATAGTACAATAATGAGGAAATGCTAAGTTTTCAGTATTTATTACTTTGTTTTTTAACATGATTTAATTATAAATTTATATAATTTAATCTTTAATTTTTAATAATGGCTGTGTTTTAAGAATGGGCTCACAAACTTCATGAAAATTTAACAATCAGCTCTTGTAAGCCAATAGAAGGCTGCTGTAGCACACCACTGGAAAGAGAATATAAGGAAAATAAAGCTGGGGGCAGGGCATGGTGGCTTACACCTGTAATCCCAGTGATTTGGGAGGCCAAGGCAAGAGGATCAATTGCTTCAGACCAGAAGTTTGAGACCAGGTTGGCAACACAGTGAGGCCCTGACTCTACACAAAACAAAACAAAACAAAAATCAGTTAGGTGTGGTGATATGCACCTATAGTCCTAGCTACTAGGAGGCTGAGGAGGAAGGATCACTTGAGCTCAGGAGTTCGAGGTCACAGTGAGCTATAATTGTGCCACTGCACTTCACCCTGGGTGACAGAGTGAGATCCTGTCTCTAAAAATAATTAATTAAAAAGCCAAAACTAAAAAGAAAAAAAGAAAGAAAATTGGGCAACGAATGAAGAAAATGAGGAAGAGTGATTTGAGAGCTGCTTTAGATTCAATGGTGGTGGAGGGCCTCTCTGAGGAAGTGATATTTAAGTTGGGGACCTCAATAATACAAAGAACCAGCAATGAAAACTTCTGGGAAAATGTAGCATGCCACACAGAAGGGACTATGAGCATTCTGAGGCAAGAGCATGCTTGCTGTCTGAGAAACAGAAGGCTAGAGTGGCTAAAGCCCAGTGAACAAGACTAGTAAGTCAGAGCAACAGCAGTTAAGAGATCATGTACAGTCCTGTCAGACACTGTAACGCATCTGGATCTTTCACTGGGACTTTAACAGGAAGTCATCATCTGGGTTATAGCACACCAGTGGTTAATCCATCCTCAGTCTTCTTTTCATTCTAGGGTCTCACTGAAAGCTTTCAGGTTCACCGATGGCTTCAGATACAACCTACTTGCTGATGACTGCCAAATCTATATATTTAGGCCAGACGCCCTCTCTTGCTCTGGCACCATATTTCTAACTCTACTTGGATCTCTCCCAAACACCATGGGATGTTTATCTGGCCCAGAACATGATAATCCCTAAGTTAAAAATCATCACATTTATCTCTTACACCACAAACTGAGTACACCCTAAACTGAATTCTATTATATTACCCTGACTAAACCTGCTCCTCCATGTTTTCTATCAGTGAAAGGCATCATCATCCGCCCAGTTGCCAAATCATAGAAACCCAATAGTACACTTCACATAGGCTCTTTTCCTTAGACACCACATACAAATGGTTCCAAAGGTAGATGATTTACTGTCCTAAATATCACACAAATTCATCAATTTCCCTTCTTCCCCAGCTCACTATTACTGCCTTACTTCAGGCTTCATTACTTCTCTGGATGACTGCAATAGTATTCTAACTGATCTCCACTTCTATGCATCAGATTCATTCCCCAACCCGATTCTCTTCCTACAGTCTCTACTTAAGCAAAACAGGCTGCCTACACAGATAATCACATCAGAAACCTAATAGTCTTCTCAGACTTTCAAAAATACAAATGTACTTTCGGAGGCCAAGGCAGGTGGATCACTTGAGACCAGGAGTTCGAGACTAGCCTGGCCAACATGGTGAAACCCTGTCACTACTAAAAATACAAAAATTAGCTGGGTGTGGTGGGGGCATGCACCTAAAATCCCAGCTACTTGGGAGGCTGAGGCAGGAGAATTGCTTGAACCCAGGAGACGGAGGTTGCAGTGAACCAAGATTGAGCCACTGCTCCCCAGCCTGGCAACACAGCAAGACTGTTGAAAGAAAGAAAGAGAAAGAAAGAAAGAAAAGAAAGAAACAAACAAAGAAAGAAAGAAGGAAAGAAAAGAAAAGAAAAGAAAGAAAGAAACAAAGGAAAGAAAAGAAAAGAAAGATCAGCTCAGATGTCACCTTTTCTTGGAAACTTCTCCAAGTAGAAAGAAAGAAACAAAGAAAGAAAGAAAGAAGGAAGAAAGAAAGATAGATCAGCTCAGATGTCACCTCTTCTTAGAAACCTTCTCTAGGTTCCCAAACTGTCCAGGTGAGTCCTCTTGTCACTCTTACAATACACTGTGCATGCTTCAATCATTGCCCTTATCCTACTTAACTGTAATTATTTGTTTACTTTTAGGACTTCTTGTGCGTTGAAGGCAAAGCCCGGATCTGTAACTTCTGTATCTTAGAAACTGAGAATAATGAGTAAGATACTGTATATACTTCTAATGTTTGTTGTAATCAGCTGTATCTTAAATATTTCTAAAGTGCTACTTTTAATCAGAGAGTATTGCACAATAACAGTGTATCTGGGGAAATAAAAGTCTGAAATACTAAGAAAAAGTAAGATTACCATGGAAGTAAAGGCTATCCAGTCACAAAACAGTAGTGAGAACTACCTACTGGTAAAGAGAGAGTTGCTGTCCAGCATGAGAACTACAGCATGCTCACATCCAACTGCCATAGTTTTTCACATGAAAAAGTAGACTCAAGTCTTATTAAAGAATCATTGGCGAAGGGGGAAGTAAAACAAAACAAAAAACCCCAACTCCTTCCTTTAATGTACAAAAGGAAAATTCCAGCCAATTCACAAATCAATTGAGAGCTGAAAAAGCTACACATTAAAAGGTGGATCTGCACAGCAACCCTCTTCCCTTCAACCCTGCTCTGGAGTAGCAGAGTCAGAAAACAAAGTTGAAGTACGTCCACCACAGAACTGTGGGGCGATAAGATCAATGAAGAGAGCGATTTGAATGATAAGCTTTAGAGAACTAGGCAGTTAGCAATCAGATACTGAAAGTTCTTGATACAGAGGGAACAGAAGTTTCTCCATGTTCCAAAGAATATTGATGTACTAATTTGAAAGTAGTCATATTCTCTTTAGAAACTGGGGTGTTTATCTTGCTCTTTTGTGTCATCCCTGTTTTGACCTTTCTGCACAAATGAACACTATATTTAAGCCAAAAGCGGACACTAAGCACCAGGACATGCTAATATGATTTTTTTTTTTTTTTTTGAGACGGAATTTCGCTCTGTTCCCCAAGCTGGAGTGCAGTGGCGTGATCTCGGCTCACTGCAACCTCCGCCTCTCGGGTTCAAGCAATTCTCCTGCCTCGGCCTCCCGAGTAGCTGGGATTACAGGCGCCGGACACCACGACCGGCTAATTTATATATATATATACATATATATATATATATATATGTATATATATATATGTGTATATATATATGTATATATTTTTTTTTTGAGACGGAGTTTCGCTCTTGTTACCCAGGCTGGAGTGCAATGGCGTGATCTCGGCTCACCGCAACCTCCGCCTCCTGGGTTCAGGCAATTCTCCTCCCTCAGCCTCCTGAGTAGCTGGGATTACAGGCACGCGCCTCCGTGCCCAGCTAAGTTTTTGTATTAGTAGAGACGGGGTTTCACCATGTTGACCAGGATGGTCTCGATCTCTTGACCTCGTGATCCACCCGCCTCGGCCTCCCAAAGTGCTGGGATTAACAGGCTTGAGCCACCGCGCCCGGCCATATATTTTTTTAGTAGAGACGGGATTTCACCATGTTGGCCAGGATGGTCTCGAACTCCTGACCTCAGGTGATCCGCCCGCCTCAGCCTCCGAAAGTGCTGGAATTACAGGCTTGAGCCATCAAGACTGGCCCCAATATGCTTTTAAAATGCATTGTTTTATTTCCTCCTAAAGTAGCTAAAAGCTAATTTAGTGGTTAAAAACAACAAGAAACAAAAACCAAATCAGTTGCCCCAGGAATGTGCAATCATGAAGGCTATAAAGCTTCCATCTCATAATTTCTTCATGAAAACAGTGGGTGACCAACATCTGTCGGCAAAAAAGACCCGTTAAAACAGGGGGTTGGGGAGAAAAAGGCAAGCAGGAGAGAAGCTGGGTGGCGCTTGCTGTCCTCCAAAATGATTTGTGGAAAAGGTACGATAATGACTAGAAGACAAAAACAGGCAATACAAATGCCTAGAAGTTCTAAATCTTCCTACATTAAAGTGTTTAAAACTCTATCCCCACATACAAGACAAGTGCTTTACTCCCAGGAATGTAACATCAGCAAAGGGCGGGCAGAGCCACGGACTATCTCAGGGCGGGTCAGACCCGCAGGTTTCTCAGGTTTGCCCAAAAGGTAGCTCGACACGCTCTCGCTAAAGATGGGGAGACTCCAATTCTCATCCATCATTCCTGTGTCCAAGAGCTTTCTGAAGGCCCAGGGCCTGATAGAAAGATAGGGAACAAGTGGAAAGGAACCAAAGGAACCGTAATCGGTAGAAACTTATAAAAGCATGCACACACAGAGACACACAGCGATACACCGTTGTTTTGGAAACCAACCCAACCAACTAACCCCTGCTCGGGAGCCCAGGGACCAGCTCTTTTGGGCAAGGGTCGTGGGCTATAGTAAGAACTGGGAGAAAGGGGTCCTATCTCGCGCGGCTCCGCTCTGGGCCTCTTTTCCCTGGGTGCCTACCGAGTAGAGGAGCACGACAGCGCTGGGACTGGTGGGGCCAACGGAGAAATAAGATTTAGATGAACTGGAAGACTCCATAGTGCGGCTGCCGTCCCGGGCGGGGTCTGGGATTCTTTGCTAAGCGGTTGTGTTGGTGCTGCCGCTGCTGGGGGCGGTTCTTTCTCGCAGGACAGCCCTACTTTGCCTGGGGCGGCAGCACCCTCTGCGGCCGCTCCACAGGACCCCGGACGCCGCCATCTTAGCCAGGACGGAAGCCGCGCAGGGCCCTATGGCGCATGCGCGCAGACGCGGAACCCGGAAGTGGGGGCGCCGCGCGACGGAATGAGGATTGATTCTTCGGCGGATCCTACAATGTCGCAGGAGCAAGGGCGGGGGTCCGCCACGCCTTCCAGTTCTCCAACACTTCTGGACGCTCTGCTCCAGAACCTCTACGACTTTGGTGAGTGCAGGGGTCCCAGGAGCCCACGTGGAGAGCAGATTTGAGGAACGAGGGTGTCCTGTGCAGCCGGTCCTGGGCTCGCCTCTATTTGAGGCTGAAGGTTCTTGCATGTCAAGCACCCTTCACTTCGTCCCACCTGGTTCCAGTAGCGGATGCAGAACACATTTCTCCATCACACATTATTCATCAAACTTTCCAACTCGTTCCCAAGTGTGGGGACTGTCGTACTTGCTTGTAGGAAGCGCCAAGGCTTTCAGATTTAACGGGAGCAGTGCACACAGGACCTTGGACTCTCGAAGTAGCCCACATTTCCACGTTTTCCTGAGCTCTGGGAAATCCCCTTTCCCCATGCCACCCCCAGAGACCTACCTGACCCTCGTTCGATGGTGTCATTTCGCTCTGGGGCCTCGGTCCTGTTGGGTAATTCATCAGTTTCATTCTTGTGTTTCCCTTGACAGGGACTTCATAGTCCTTGACCAGTTGTTCTTTTCACAACTTTTTCTTTCTTTCTTTCTTTTTTTTTCTTCTTCAAACAAGTGTGCTGACCTTTTACTCTCCTTTCTTTATCTTGATGCGGGAAAAGGAAAGTAAAACAGCCCATTAAAGTCTCATGGCATGTCAGTGGGAAGACTGTGCCACATACTTTGAAGAACTTGCCCGGGGGAAGGTGACGCCCTTTGAACATGCACCAAATAAAATCATTAGATTTCAGGACAAAACACATTTCTTAAAGTTGTGGCATGATATTTTAAAAGCTATTTTTTATTTTGGAACTGCTGAAAATTCTAAGCTCACCTAAACAGTAGGAATCATACTTAAAAGTATTGAGAACTTTTCATACACCACATGCTTTTCATGTATTTGCTCATTTAATTTTCAGCTTCATGAAATAGACGCTGTCATGAATCCCATGATTGCAAATGTAGAAACAAGTACTAGAGGTTAATGAAACCTGATGCAGGTTGTGTAACTGGTAATTTTTGCAGAGCCTGGGTTCCGATTCTAGCCCCAGACCCCACTCTTTAACTAGCATTTCTGTGCCCCTGGACATATTGGAGGACAGAGAAGACAGCCTCTGACCTTGAGAAGTTTAAAATCTGGAGGAGAAGACTGTTCTGCAAAGTACTATAGTTTATGTCAATACAGGCTGAAAGTCATGGTAGAAGCTCTAAAGGCATTGAATGTGTCTATTCATATTTATATTCTTAATGCCAAAGGTTAGTTGGCTTTTCAGTGTTTATTGTGTAAAAGATGAAGCAAAGAGTTGCAAGCATAAATCAACAGCTGGTGATGTAGAGAGCTCTGTGGTATTTGTAATGCATGTGAATAAGGAAGTGTAGGATTCTGGTTAGAACTTTCAGGTGACTGGTCAGAGTTTGAACAGGTGAAATATAGAGTAGATAAGAGGATTTAGTAGAAAACAAAGGCATTCAAATTGAGCCAGTTGTCTTAGGTTCATCTTAATTCTTAACTGTGAAAGAAAATAGGAAGACTACTCCATGTTCCCGTAACCCAGAAAGCGTTCAAAAGAAACAGTGGCTACAGTGGCTGATATTTTTAGTGTAAAGCCTATTGGGATTACCAGCCTTGGGGACTATTGCTGTGAGGACACTTTGATTAAGGACCAAGGTGGGGACTAAAAGTGATTGTGCTAACATGGGTCAAATACATAAATATAGTTACCTATAAAAAGATGACTACATTTTGGATTCTATGCATTTTGCAAATACACTCTACTTGAAGGAAAAAAATAGTTTATTTCTTTGTGTGTGCTTCTGGGTGCATATAGCCCTGGAATATACAAGTACATTCATACGACATTGATGGTAGCTAAAACTGAAAATCTTTATTTTCCTTCTTGTGTTTGAACAAACAGGAGAGATGGAAGGTGAAACAGAACAGAAGAAGATCCTAAAGAAAAGGGAAAACAAGAAGAGAGATGTGGAGGGTGCAACGGCCGTGGCAGCAGAGCCATCTCCCCTACCTGGTTCTCTCATAAGAGGCCAGAGGAAGAGTGCTTTAAGCTTCTTCAAGGAAATCAGAGAAGAGCTGCATTGTGCTCCTGCTGGCACCCCCACAGGTCCCTCTTCAGGACCAGAGATCCTTGCTCCTGCAGTTCCTCCGTCTTCCCTAGAGAACCATAGGGAACAAGTAGAAGTGGTAGAATTTCACAGCAGAAATAAAAAAAGAAAACTGAAGCCAGATCATAACAAGAGCACACAGGTAATGAGTTCGTTAGCTTAAATGTATGTGGTGAAACCCCTGGTGTTGTAGTATTAGGTGAATAGCTTTTTAGACTGTGGCAGGAATGCCTCACTATCCTCAGGCCCGCAGATTTGCCAGAAGGATTCACAGGACCCAGGACTCCGCATATAGCTCTTATAAGTCATGTAGGCCTACAGACTGACCTTAGTTATTCAAGTTCTAAACCTCCAGAAAAAAGCAGGTGTTCACCATCAATCACATTGCTAGTATAAACTACCTGAGCAAACTTATTACAGTGGTGGCTTAAGACCTCAGGGATGCAAAAACACTCTGATCAGGCAGAATATTCTAATTGCTTAGTTCTCGGGAGCCAGCCAATTGCCAGTCATGAAAATAGGACTTTCTTGGGAATGTACAGGGTTTGATAAACATAGGCTTGCTGAGTTAACCCTTTGAGCAACTCTTTCTGGCATTCCTGCTGTGTGCTAGCCACAGTTGTAGGCACTGGGATATAGCAGTGAACAAAATATGTAGAAATTCTTGCTCTCAAGGAAAAACAAGGCTGGGGGAAGAGCAATTTGAATTTTCTGAGCAGTAATCTTTTTCAGACTGAACTTGTAAATCTGACTCAAAAAATTCAGTCCTCAAGGGAGGTGTGGTTACTCCTCCAAATATTTTTAATTTATTTATTCACGAGAATATCATAATGGCTTTGACAAATTCATTGCTCAAATCCAGATATTCCATTTCTATAGCATCCCCATGTCCTACAAACCTTTGTCTATCAGCAAAGAAGTGAGGATTTATGTATTAGTTTCTAAGGCCACTCTAACAACTTACCACAAACTTGGTGACTTAAACCAATAGAAATGTATTCTCTTACAGTTCTGTGTGCCAGGTGTTGGCAGAGCCATGCCTCCTCTGAGGGCCCTAGGGGAGAATTCTTTGCCTCTGACCAGAAGGTGGTTCTAAGAGTTTTCTTGGCTTGTGGTTGCATAACTCTAATCTCTGCCTCCGTCTTAATGTGGCTTTCATCCCTGTGTGCCTGAGTCTCATGTTTCCCTCTGCCCTTCTCTTGGCTTTAAGGCCCACCCTGAATCTGGGATATCTCCTCTTGAGATGTTTAATTACACTGTAAAGATCCTTTCCTAAGTAAGATCATATTCACAGGTTCTGAAGAGGAGTGGGTCATTGCCATAAGTTTTTAGAGGCCACAATTCCACCCACTACAAAGATAGTTTGGCTTGCACTGTTCTTTGTGTATGTATAAATACATGTTAGTGTCCGTCTTTATGGTTTTAAAAGCCATCTGATAATCTTTTCTAAAATTCAGGGAGGACTTCATGTCAAGCTCACTGGCATCTCTTCCTCAAAGATCATTAGTGCATTCTGCAGGCTGAGTGTGGTGGGTCACACTTGTAATCCCAGCACTTTGGGAGGCCGAGGTCAGAGGATTGCTTGAGCTCAGGAAGTCGAGGCTGCAGTCGGCTGTGATTGTGTCACTGCACTCCAGCCTGGACGACAGAACAAGACCCTGTCTCAAAAAAAAAAAAAAGATTATTAGTGAATCTGTAACCATATCTACCTTTATTTTAGGATTCTAGATAAGTAAGCTTCTTAAACTCTTATGTTCCAAATACTGAGGCTCTGGGAACTGTTGCAGAAGGGCCGAGAAGTGGATTCCCTTGGTGTTTGGGGCAACAGAGCCCCCAAGCTGGCCATCTCCCAGTACCTCAGTGTACCCTACAAACACTGGTATTTTCTGTATGTATCATGATGTGAAAAAGGTTGGAAAGCGCTGCGTTGCAATGTAATTCGGCATTTGAAGACTTAAACTAACATAAAGCATTTAGGCACCCTTTTTTGTTTCTTCAAATGTCTCAGACTTCGGTTTCCTCTTACATTCCCTCGTGTTCTTCTTTCTGGAATGGAAAGTTTCTTTTTAATAGAAAGGACAGAAGAGTTGGCATTGAATGAGTCTGCATTTCTCTGTTGCTTAGTAATAGAACATCTGTGGCAGGCTGTCAGATTGTCTTTTGCTTCCAGTTCCAAGCGAGCCCTTATGCATTCTAGTTGGGTTTTCTCAGGAGCCTCAGCTCACTCTACATTTTGAATTTTCTGACCTTAATGAAATTTTTCATTTGTCATCGGTGTTCTGCTCTTTCCTCTTGTTTTTTTTTTTTTTAATGTATCCTTTGAAAATGGTCTCCTGATCCTTAATCAGGAGACAGAACGTAGACACATTAAAAACACATCCACCGGTAAAATGACCTTAGAGTATTGACATTGCAGTGTGGAAATAAATACATGTGAATATAATACAAGTCCTTACAGCATATCCTGGGTACACCAAGTAAGAGTAGTCAGCCAGCTGGTGCTAATTGGAATACACCGTCTCTGCTGAGTTTATGTAACATGGGAAATTATAGTTGTGCCCTCGTTCCCTAAAAACTTCTAAGCCATTGTAGGACAGTTAAACAGACATGGGTGGCAAAAATGTATGATGGGTAATGATAACCTTCATGACCAGTCATGGCATCAGCTGGTTATCTTTAGAGAATGCTTGAGAAACGAAGGAGAGGATGGTGAGTTGGACAGCAATCCAGCTGGCCCTTCCTAGCCCCAGGAAATGACCTGATTTTTCCAGAACTTGTGCTATAAATTCTATGATCAAGCTGCATTGTGAATTGAAGCAGGTTTTCATGGGTTTATCTGGGAACCTGGTTACCATTTATATATATATATTTTTACATTTAGAGACAGGGTCTCGCTCTGTCACTCATGCTGGAGTGCAGTGGCGTGATCATAGCTCACTGTAGCCTCCAATTCCTGGACTCAAGCCATCCTCCTGCCTCAGCCTCCCAAGTAGCTAAGACTACAGGGCACACCACTATGCCTGGCTCATTTTAAAATTTTTTGTAGAGATGGGGTCTTGTTTTGTTGCCCAGGCTGGTCTTGAACTACTGGCCTCAAGAAGTCCTTTTGTCTCGGCCTCTTAAAGCACAGGGATTACAGATGTGAGAGCCACTGTGCCCAGCCATCATGTCTCATTTTTAATGTAGTAACTATACAAGTAATTTGACTGGAAATACTAAGAGATTACATATTCATTCCTTTATTTATTCCACCAATCACTGGGTGCCTGCTATCTGCAGACCTTGCAGATAGAGCAGTGAAGAAGATAATAGTCCTTTGCCCTTTTGGAGTATACTATACAATCTACTTTGTAGTCGAGCAATATAATATAATTAAAAGGAATTATAAACAAATAGGGTCCTGGGGTAACATGCAGAACCTGGTCTAGATATAGTGGTCAGGGAGGTCTGTCAGGAGGTAACATTCAGGCTAATGCTGTATTAAACAGTGCTGGTGAACAGGGCAGAGAAGAGTGAGCCAAGGAGAGAGAAAACAGTCTTGCTAACACTCTGAGGGGTGAAGAGGGCTGGCATGTTCAGGGAGCTGGAAGAAGTCTAGCAGGAGTAGAACAGAGGGGAGAATGCCAGGTCTCATAGGCAGTGGTGGGCCTTGGGACTTCAGTCTTTACATGAGAAGCCACCAAAAAATTTCATGCAAGGGCATGAGGTGATCTGATTCAAGTTTTAAAAGGATCACTGTAGCTCCTATATGGTGAATGGATTATAAGGGAGCAATAGCAAGAGGCATGGGGAGTGATCTCAGAAATGAATGGGAGAACCTACTCTTTCATAGGTGCAAGACTGCCTGTAAGAAAGAAAATACTTATGCTTTTAAGCAATGAACGTGTCAGATTAGGCCAGGCGCAGTGGCTCACACCTGTAATCCCTGCACTTTGGGAGGCTGAGGCGGGCGAACACAGAGTCAGGAGTTTGAGACCAGCCTAACCGACGTGGTGAAACCCTGTCTGTACTAAAAATACAAAAATTAGCCAGGTTAATTACAGGCAGCACATGCTCCCAGCTACTTAGCTACTTAGGAGGCTGAGGGAGGAGAATTGCTTGAACCTGGGGGGCACAGGTTGCAGTGAGCAGAGATCGCGCCACCGCACTCCAGCCTGGTGGACGGAGTGAGACTCTGTCTCAAGAAACAAAAAAAAGGAAAGAAAGTATCAGATGTAGCTTAGCACGTGTGTGTTGCTTAGCCCTTACGGATATGCCACTGCCATTTCTCCACACCTAGCATTGGGCCATCTTGGTCTTAACATGAATCATTCACTGCCCCTGTTTCAGGAACCTTAGCCTCCTTTGTGGCCTTAGATAAGAAAGTGATAAGAAACACATAATGGAACAGTGTTCTGTAGATCAGAAAGGACCTTTGCATCCTGGGACTGAGGTACACAGAGGCTGCCCCTGAGCATATAGCAAATTGCTAATATTTACTGGGGCTGTACTGAGAATGTTTATTTATATTCATTAACTCATTTATGGTCTTAGTCCTCACAACTCCTGGGACCTGTCTTCATTTCACAGAGGAGCTTGAGGTCTACAAGAGGTTGCGTTACTTGCCTATAATTAAACATTAACCCCACAGCCCCACATCTGCAATTCCAAACACCCAGAGCTCTGGAAACCACAATTTGATTGATCTTTTTTCTTTTAAGATTGGTGCAGATTTATTTGGCAGAAAAACCTGATGAAGCTTTTAAAAATCATTTTTGCTCATCTCTTTTGGTGTGAATATTCTTAGATATTGCCACAGAAATATTAATTATGGGTTACTGCCTTGGACCTTACTGTAAGTAGTCTGTAATACTCAGTATATTCAGTTTTGCCTTTTTAAAATATAAAGACTTTTGAATTTTAAAGCTGGAACCTAACCCTAAGGATGCCAGATAAAGGATTATGGAGCTGAAGGAAGTGCCAAAGGTCGGGTTCAAACCCCAGGCTTTCTGGCTTCAACACTGTGTACTTAAACTGCTATACTAGAGAGAGCGTAGGTGAGGTGAGGCTCATCTCTTTGTCCTTTGAACGACACAAGACAAGTACACTGACTGAGCCATCGCCAGACACGGAGACATTTCTCCAAAGTTACTGTCAGATAGCTTTGATCATTCCACAGATTCTTGCAGCTCCCATGTTATGGTGTCAATGCCCCGCAATATGCTTGTAGTCCACTGCTCGGTGCTCCACCCTGAAATCCTCCGTGCTCCAGTGCTGCTCCTTACCTTTACACCACACTCCTTGTTTCTGAGTAGATCAGTGTTGGATGGGTGTTAGGAAGAAAGTAATCTAATTGAAGTAATTTAGACTCATCAAGGTGTAAACAAACTTCTTAATATTTATACAGCTGTCTGCATTTTTTAAAGAGCGTTTGCTTACGCAGTTACTCTTTCTTTCATTGGAGACAGTTGGTTGGGCACTTCAACTAATAGATTTAAAAAAAGAAAATCTAAGCCATGTTAAGAGAAAATACCTACATCACCCCATAGACAGGTTCGCTGAGTCTGGTGGACTGCCTGCCTTCATCTCAGGTTTCTTCCAAACTGCTCTTTCTTTTTCTAGCTTTTCTTCCTTCTTCCCTGCCCAGCATGTAAGTTCTCAAAATCTCCATACATACCCCTCTCCCTCGTGTGGGATAGTAAGGCTAGATTAGTTGGGATAGGTTAGGCTGTGATTTGATAACCAATAATCCCTACATCCCAGTGACTTAAAAGGCAAAAGTTAATTTTTCTTACGTTACATGGCCATTGGGATTCGCAGAGCCAGGTCTCCTGCCCCACACCATCTTCATCTGAGGACCCAGGATGATGGGGTGCCATCATCTGGAGGGTTGTTAGTTGCTTTAGTGAAGGAAAGGGGAGTTAATGAAGGGCTCTTAAGGGTTCCATGTGGAATTAGCACACACACCTCTGCTTGTGTTTCTTTGGCCAGGGAAAGCCACCCAGGCCTTCCTAGCATCAAGTAGACGGGGAAGCATGAGTCTTCATTGTGCCTGGAAGTAGAGGAGGACCCAGTATTGCCTATAGGCACTAATGCCTCCTACTGCAGAGAATAGCGGAGGAAAGAAAACCGAGGAGACCACCGATGGTTTCTAAATCAGGTCACGTATTATGAATAATGTACTGAAGTGATTTTCAAGCTATGAATAAAAATAAAAATTAGACGGTGGTGGTTCATGCTAATAGAGACTCAGCATCTGTGAAATAATGAGCCAAGAATTTTTTTTTCCAAAAAGTTTGTGTTTGATACATACACAGATCTAGACCTCATACCCTTTCTCAGAAAGACATCAATAGCTACAAAACTAAGATGTTTCTGGTGAACTGTTAAACAGAGGGATGAGGACACCGAGCTATTTGTGTCTGGGCCAGAGCTACCACCAAGGGGCTCTCCCGTCCCCTTGGTCTAGTCGGCCCCTCAGCCCTGGTGTCCCCACAGCCAAGGTACCGGGGATTAAGTATTCTGTGTGGCTGCTGTTGGAGATAGCAGGGACTAGGAGAGCCCTGACATTGCTTCTGTCTTTTGTATGCCAGTTTCTTTCCAGGGCCCAGGGGTTTCAGCTATCTGGGACCGTTTCAAGGTTTCTTTCTGTTTTCCAATTTTTTAATTTTGGTAAAATATACACAAATGTAAAATTGACCATTTTAGCCATTTTTAAGTGTGCAGTTCAGTGGTGTTGAACACATTCACAGTGTTGTGCCGCCCTCACCACCATCCATCTTATAACTCTTCTCAGCTTGCTGAAACAATGCTGATACACTATACCCATTCAGCACCAGCTCCCTATTCCCTTTCCCCCAGCCCCTGGCAGCTAATCATTCTAACTTCTGTCTCTGTGAATTTGACTCCTCTGGGTATTTCATAAAATAGAATCATGCACATACCCTTCTGTGACTGGCTTATTTCACTTAGCATCGTGTCTTCAAGGTTCATCCATATCGTAGCATGGGTTGGAAGTTTCTTCTGTTTTCAGGCTGTGGAATATTCCATCATATGTATATGCCACATTCAAAAATATCAGTTCATCTGTTGGTGAACATTTGAGTTGCTTCTGTGTTTATTATGAGTAATGCTGCTGTGAATATAGGTGTACAAATACCTCTTCAGGACCCTCCCTTCAGTTCTTTTGGGTGTATGCCCAGAAGAGGAATTGTGAGATCCTATGATAATTCTATTTTTAAGTTTTTGAGGAACTGTCGTAGTTGTTTTCCCCAATGGCTATACCATGTGGTAAAACATTCCCACCAATAGAGGACATGGGTTCCAGTTTCTCTACATCCTTGCCAACACTTACTTTCTGTTTTTTTTTTCATAGTAGCCAGTCTAGTGGGTCTGAGAGGGTCACTTTCAGGTTCCTTAAAACATGTCTACTCTTTTGGTGATAGATATTATAATGATATAGTAACAGATGATCTTAATAAGAATTTTTTCTCTCAGCAGACTAAAACTAATGTTTTGGAGAGAGATGTGGTTATACAAGAATTTAACCTAGAAAAGGTATGTATTTTGAGATTGTTAAATAATTTTTAATTAACTTTATTTACAATATTTGTTTATAAACATGTTTATATTAAATTTATTGTAAGTTTATAATATGTGAAATAATATGTGAACTATGTAATATAAATGTTAGATATGACAAAAAATAATCGTTTTATGATATCTAAAAATGAATATTTTACATGTCTAAAGGTTGGGAAAATGATTAAGCAAATCATACTGCATTCACTTTTTTTTTTTTTTTTGAGACAGAGTCTCTCTCTGTCAACCCGGCTGGAGTGAAGTGGCATGATCTTGGCTCACTGCAGCCTCCAGCTCCTGGGGTCAAGTGATCTTCCCATTTCAGCCTCCTAAGTAACTAGGATTATAGGTGTGTACCACCACACTCAGCTAATTTTTGTATTTTTAATAGAGGTGGGGTTTCACCATGTTGGCCAAGCTGGTCTCAAGCTCCTGACCTCAAGTGACCCCCTGGCTCAGCCTCCCAAAGTGCTGGGATTACAGGTGTGAGCCGCCATGCCCGGTCTGCATTAATTTGATTGAATATTATATACTCATTTACTACATGATGGTTTTGTGACTACAACACTACTGATACAATGGTTAAGTATGGGGATATGTATATTCTGTGGTTGTAATGTTTTTAAAAATGTGTAAGAAAAAAGACGGGAAGAAGTAATTCAACTACTAAGAGTGAGTATTGCTTTTTCTCTTCCTTCTGAAACCATGGGTCTGTGTTTGAAGCTGCTGCAATATCTTGTTTCTAAGTGTGAGTGTGTGTGTTTGGAGAGGTGCTTTTCAGTTTAAATTGTTGCCTTTATGGACAGTGGCTTGTTTTAGAGAGCATCCTAAAGTACTACAGAGCTCTGCGTTCAATCCTGGCTCTGTTATTACTTTGTGCAGAGATAATTCTTTGCATCAGCTGTCCAAATTAAACATGGGAGATGGCCAGGCCTGGTAGCTCACACCTGTAATCCCAGCACTTTGGGAGGCTGAGGTGGGAGGATCACTTGAGCCTAGGAGTTCAAGGCCAGCCTGGGCAACATAGTGAGACCTCATCTCTATAAAACATTTTTAAGAATTAGTTGGGTACGGTAGTGTGTGCCTATAATCCTAGCTACTCAGGAGACTAAGGCAGGAGATCACATGCCCAGGAGGTCAAGGCTGCAATGAGCCATGATCACACCACTGTACTCCTTCCTGGGAGGTATCAGAGCAAGACCCTGTCTCAAAGGAAAAAATGGGAGAAAGATGTTGTGAGACATGGTATATGGTAGGAGAGCCTCCATAGAGCTCCTTCAACCACACAACAGTGGAGTTATTATTCCTGTGTGCTATTATTACAGTGCAGTGGATCTGAAATACCTTACTTCTGACAATATGTTTTTTTTTTTCTTTGGAGTTGTTGGAATGCACTTGTGTCTGATTGTGCTTTGTGTCCGCAGGCTCGTTTAGAAGTACACCGGTTTGGGATCACGGGTTACGGAAAAGGAAAGGAGAGAATCCTGGAACAGGAACGTGCCATCATGCTGGGTGCTAAGGTGAGGGGCTGCTGCTATCTTGCATCACCAGACAACATTTAGAAAAAGCAAGAGCAAGGAAAGCCAAGGGCAAGTCAGGGCGAGGGACACTGGAACGTTATTGCAGAATAAAATATGATGGTACGTTTCCTTGTTCTTTCATTTCAGCCTCCTAAAAAGACTTATGTGAATTACAAGGTTTTACAGGAGCAAATTAAAGAAAAAAAGGCAGCAAAGGAAGAAGAAAAGAGACTGGTAGGTGTAATGGTCTGTTCTTTATTAAACTAGAATGGAAAGATGGATGCCGTTTGCCACAGTGGAAGGCTGGAAACCGCTGCTTGGAGAGCAGTGAAGACACCAGAATTAAAGGATCGCATGCTCTCCACTTCTTCAAGTTAGCTACATTTAATAATACCAGCCAAGTAAATCTGGCATACTTACATGCAAGGTTTGCTTTGAAATCGCAAACTCCTTGTCTTAGTCTCTTTGTGTTGCTGTAAAGGAATGCCCGATGATAGGTACTTTATCAAGAAACAAGGCGGATTTGTTGCATGGTTCTGCAGGCTGCACAGGAAGCATAGCACTGGCAGCACTGGCATCTGCTCGGCTTCCGGTGAGCGTCTGAAGCGGCTTCCATGTGTACAGAGATCACATGGCAAGAGCGAGACGTGAAAGAGCGAGGCAGCAGCGCGGAGAGGTGCTGGGCTCTTTTTTAACGATCAGCTCTCATGGGAAGTGGGAACTAACAGAGGGAGAACTCACTCATTACCCTGAGGAGAGCACTAAGCCATTCATGAGGAATCCATTGCCGTGACCCAAACACCTCCCACAAGGTCAACTCTCTAGCACTGGGATCAAATTTCCACATGAGGTTTGGAGGGTGGAATATCCAAACTATAGCGCTTCTGTTCCGATAATGCAGGCTACTTTGATCTGCATTTTATGTTGTATAGAACACAAGGACCTATGAAAACCACAAGGGGAATAGATGTTACTCTTTCTACCTTTTACCTATAATGAAAGATTTGAGTTTTCATTGTAAAACTGTTAGTCTTACTGGAATAGGCATTCACATTCTTTTTTCTTTTTAACTAAGATGGGATCTTGCTGTGTTGTCCAGGCTGGTCTTGCACTCCTGGGATCAAATGATCCTCCTCCCTTGGCTTCCTGGAGTGCTAGGACTGTAGGCATGAGTCACCACACCAGGCCCAGCCTTTCACATTCTTGAAAGGGTTTTAGGGTAAAACTTTGAGACTGTTATGTTTAATATGCCCACTTGAAAAAAATATTAAAAGTGGCATCTCAATGACTTTTGGTCACAAACCTCTTGCCTTTTTTTGAATCCCATTATCCATTACTGATATGTATATGACCTTAAATTCTGAAATCAGGTCCAAGAAACAGATATTTTCAAGAAAAAGAAGAGGAGAGGACAGGAAGACAGGTGAGTGATTTCATCAGGCCCTGGGGTTGAACGATCTGGATAAACCTTTTGATTAGTTCTGAAAAGGATGCTTTAAATGTATGTGGTGCTGCCAGCCCATTAGAGTGCTTCACTGTCTCTCATTTATCCTGATCAAAGTGGGATTTAGTAAATTGCCCAAGATCAAACAACTGCCTGAGAACTGAATTAGGAAGTTTCTCCAATCTCCCACTTTAACCAGACACTCCAGGTAACTAGTGGAAAAGCTGCAGTTTACATTTCCAAGAAAAGACTTCTGTTCTAAGAGTGTGCTGCTACAGTAGCATAGCCTGGGTCTATATTGCCTGGTCTTTGACATACCGTGTAAGATAGAGCACTGTAATTATGAATAAGGGGTGTTGACTTTGTTGCTTTATACTTGTTTCTTAGCTTTCGTTCAAGTGCCTTTTCCTCTCTCTTTGAATTACTGTTTCAGAATGGACTGTTTTTGTCTTAGCCTTTTTTCTTGGGCTCCTAGTACACGTGTATGCGCTGTAGTGGTCATTTGTTCTGGGCACCGATCTCTGTCTATTGAATGCCTCTTTGGGCCAGGCATTTGGGTGCCTTAGGTGTTGGTGTATAGCTATAATCACACTAAAGATATTCCTGGCCTTGAGGAGCTTACATTGTAGAAAGAGAAACACCCCAAAACATACTAACAGATAAGTAAATGATATCAGGTACTGGCAAGTACTCTGGAGAGGTCTAAAGAGAGCATTGCAAAAGAAAACCACAGGGAGAGGGTGAGCTGGGAAATTAGTCGGAGGAGGTGACATCGGAGCTGAGAATTGAACAAAGAAGAGGGGCAGCCTGGAAAGATCTGGGAGCAGAACATTCCTCGCGGAAGGAACCAGTGCAAGAGCCCTGAGGCAGGAAGGCAGTGGCACGTTTCAGGGACCACAGGAAGGCGCAGTGGGGAGAGGGGTGTGCGTGGCATGTGACCAGGAATTTGCAGGCCAGACTGCAGTGGCCTGATTGGTGGTACTGCGGTGCTTGTTTGAAGCTTAACTATTTATAGTACCTTTCTCTCACTTTAAATATAGGAAATCCAAAAAAAAGAAGTCCGCTCCCAGTATTTTGTCAAGTGGACGGATTGGACAGGTTGGAAAATTCAAAAATGGAACATTGATTCTGAGCCCAGTTGATATCAAGAAAATAAATTCTTCCAGAGTGGCCAGATGAAGTACTTTGTCAGATACAGCAAGGAAGGGGAACAACCGAGTCAGCTGCAGTGATACCGGACCCTGCGAGGCCCTAGACAGATCGTTTCTACCACACGCTTCATAGACCGCTTCGTTTTGAAGGAAAGAAAGTCAGACAAGTAACATTTCCAGTTGCTGAAGGGTCTGCTTCATGGTGCTGAATGGTGCTGAATGCATCAGGCCAAGTGCAGCATGAATGTGAAGTGAACCTACTGAACAGTGTCTTTTAATGTTCTCCAGCAAGCTTTGCTCCTGTCTCACGTTCACTGGCATTTGGTGCATTTGCTTGTAATACAATTTTTTTTTATAACTTTACTGTTTTGTAAATGCTAGTAGTTTACATTAAATTGCCTTATAATATTTTTAATGATTTCATGTTACGACATCGTGAAAGAACCAAGCATCGGGTAATTTATCAGTTTTGTGGAAAAGCAGTTTTAATTTTTAGCCTACCATGCATACAAAGTCTACTTCGTAAGAAGTGATGTAAATAAAATACAACTTTTGTAGCTTGTCTGCCTGTGACTGTTAAATAACAGATGATTTTAACTCATATTTTTGTACCCACATTCAAGTGAATGTTGTTTGCCTCAGAGTTGTCATCACTTTCGCAGCTATACTTAGTTTTTAATGATACTGCCCTTGCTTATAGTGATCGCAACTCCTCAAAGCTTGCAGCACATTTAAAAAAAAAGTCTTCAATGATGGTAACAATTTGGACTTTTAAAAATTTCTGTTTTTTGTTTTTTTTTTTTTCAGTTTTTTAGACACAAGGCCTTGATCTGTCACCCAGGTTGCAGTGCCACAGCATGATCATAACTCACCGCGGCCTTGAACTCTTGGGCTCAAGTGGTTCTCTTGCTTCAGCCTCCCGAGTAGTTGGGACTAAAGGCATGCACTACCATGCCCAGTTAGTTTTAAAAATGTTTTGTAGGGACTGCATCTTACCATATTGCCCAGGCTGGTCTTAAACTCCTGGGCTCAAGCTATCCTCCTGCCTTGGCCTCCCAAAGTGCTGGGATTACAGGTGTGAGCCACCACGCTCATCTTCCTCTTATACGCATGTCTCACTGGAATTCTGGAAGAGCTTCTCCCCACGCTATGTGAAACACAGACCTGGCACTGTGGTGGGTTGTGGTGGGCACTGTAACGTCCCGCTAGATGCCCTTTCAGGGGTGAAAGACTTATTCCTTCAGCTGCCGAGAGTGCTTAGGGAAAACAGGCCTCAGCTGTCAGCCTTCTGCAGGGACTGCCTCATCCCCTTGCCAGGGGAACCCACAGTCAATGAACGATCCGTGGGAGAGTGTGAAAGCCCAGTCCTCTCATCCCAAGTCAGGACAACTCCAGAGTTCAGTTGGCTGAGGCCTTTGTTGGTTCTGCATCGTGCTCCGTGTCTCCCTCCATCCAATCCTGCTTCCTTCCCTGGGCCTCCATGAGTGTTGATCCCAAGAGCACGCCCTCAGAAACATTTGCTCTCTCAGCTCTGCGTCTGTCTCCTACCCAGCTGAGTCCGTTTGGTAATTCTGAAGGTAACTGGTCTTAGGGGCTATCGGGCTATGTCAGATGGCTGTTCTTGAGGATTATGAGGTGAGAAGGCAGCAAAGGACGGCATTCAGGTTCAGGCATGTCTAGTCTCAGTCTGTGTGACTGAAGGGGCAGGTTAGGCTCTCTGCTGCTTACGGGTTTGTTGGGTTGTTTCCGCAGATCTCTACGTGGAACCCAAGATCTGCTTTGCACTTATGAGTTGCCCTTAACCACGTGTTAACTCCAGCCCTATTATCTCTTGCAAAAATGAATTTTATGACCGTCCTACTGTTTGTGGTGGGGTCTTCTGGTTTATTTTTATTTTTTATTTTATTTTATTTTATTTTTTTTTTGAGAGAGAGTTTCATTCTTGTTGCCCAGACTGGTGTGCAACGGCATTTTGGCTCACTGCAACCTCCGCTTCATGGGTTCAAGTGATTCTCCTGTCTCAGCCTCCCAAGTAGCTGGGATTACAGGCATGCACCACCACGCCCAGCTAATTTTTGTATTTTTTTTAGTAGAGACGGGGTTTCACCATGTTGACCAGGCTGGTCTCGAACTCCTGACCTCAGGTGATCTGCCCACCTCAGCCTCCCAAAGTGCTGGGATTACAGGTGTAAGCCACCTTGAGTGGCTATTTTTTTATTTTTGACACAGGGTCTTGCTCTGACACCCAGGCTGAAATGCAGTGGCACAATCATGGCTCACTGCAGCCTTGACTTCCTGGGCTCCAGTGATCCTCCCCCTTCAGCCTCCTGAGTAGCAAGGACTACAGGTGCACTACCACACCTGGCTAATTCTTGTATTTTTGGTAGAGATGGGGTTTCATCATCTGTTTGTTGCCCAGACTGGTCTCAAACTCCTGTCCTCAAGTGATCCACCTGCCTTGGCGTCCCAAGGTGCTGGGATTACAGGCGTGAGCCACCGTGCCCAGCCTAGTTTAGAGTCATATGTCATCACTTTGGAATTCCTGGGCATGCAAAGCAGAACCACATTGACCCTGCTACTTAGCTATCCCTAGCCCCACTCGGGGAGAGACCGGGGTGGCCTCCCCTCCTGTAGCCTCTGCCCCGTCTGGTAGGCCGTCAGGGCCAGCTGGAAAAATGGCAGACCTTACTGCCGAGCAGTAATGACAGACCACACCTTGTCTTTCTGTGGTTGGCAGTGTCAAAAGAATTTATTTCAAATCTGCTTAAGACTGTGGTAAAACTCAGGTTTTCCAAAAGGTAATACGGAAAATTCAACCAACCCCCAAAGACCAGAAAACACAGTGTTTGCAATTCAAAAAATACAAACGCTTGTGGATACCAATATAAAATTAGAAAAAAGTTGCTTTCCTTACCACTCCCCCCGACCCCCCATGTTTTCAGTGGAACATCAACAGTAACAGGACCAAGAGCTGCCACCAAATACAACCAGTGACCAAAAGTGGGTGCAATGGGGGAGGGGGAGGGAGGAGGAGAAGTGGGGGTAGAGAAAGGCAAGAAAATGGGAGTTCTGTCGACGGCCAAAACAAGGACACAAAGCTTTTTGTTTCTTGTTAAACCCCTTTGCCAACATTAAACAAACACCTCTCATGCTTAATACAACAGCTTAGCGCCAAGGCAGCAATCCTACATCATGCATTGAACGTTTTCTGCTTTGCCCGCTCCCCGCTTCCTCTGGGTGCTGAGAAAGCCGGGGGCTCTGGATGTCCAGTTTCCAGGGCTGGGAGGAGCTGGAGAGGCTTCCCGGGCTGGGTCTCACCCGGTAAGTACCTGACACATTCCTGCTACGGCAGTTGCCCGCAGTCACCTTTCCAAACCTGAAGCCTGGTGTTGACCTCTCCTCAGTGCTTTACCCGAGGGCCTGGCCTGGTCTGCAGTGCCTGCATCACTGGCTCACGAGTCCCTGGGCCCTCCCCAGGACTGCACTCCTTGAGAGAAGAGTGATGGCTCCGGACGAGACTTCCCTGGAGGTCTCAACTCCCAGCTCCTGACTGATGTCAACGTCAATCATTGAAAAAGCCAGGGTCTCCCCCAGCCTGCATAGCCTGTGCTGGTGAAGGCTGCATAGCCAGTGGTTATCAGTCATCTGAAAGTGACGTGATGACCCACTAGTCCAACCAGCCTTTGAAACTTCAGCTCAGTTGCATCTCTTCACACTATCCATACTGGATTTCAAACCCACTCACACTGCAGAGATCTTTGGAAAGAAGGGAGACAAGCTATGGGTTGAGAGACCCCTTAGATACCAGAACTTAAGTAACAGAGAAGGCAGAGGCCTGGGTTAACGTCCTTCCTTGGTTTAAGGGGGTTTCCACCCACAGAGGCCTTGAGGCCTAGCAGTGAGATTGCTGACAGGCGGCCTGTTCACACAAGCCTCACCGGGAATGGGAACATATGGCGTGTTACTTTCTATGGTCATAGGAGACTTGTCTTAAAGGTCTATTTCACCTGCTCGCGGCCAGGCAGCTCCTTGCCCTGGTCACAAGGAGGTGTGGATGGAAGACACTGGTCAGAGAACACTAGAAACCCCTCACAGGTTTGATTCACTGAATGGGAATCATTAACTTAGATGCCAGAGATGAAAGACTACACTCTTTTCTTTAAAAAGTGTTATTCTATAATCCTCACAATACATCAGAGGAGGTAGGTTAGTATGACTAGTCCCATTTCAGGAGGGGATACTGAGGCACAGAAAGGTTGAGAGATTGGCCCCCACGCATAACATGAATCACTATTAAAGCCAGGCTAAAAGAGGGAAGTAACTGAGGGGTGAACTTGGTGTCTGATCAATACATCCTGCCTGAAACGTGCCCTCATATTTTTACAGCCCAGATACAGTTAAAGCCGCAGGATCCTTTGATCTTCCGGGAGGAACTGCCAAAGAATGCAGTTAGCAAACACAGCCACCTGCTCATTTGCAGAAGAAAAGTCCTGAAACTTTCCAGCATCACCATAGATCGTGAGTGTTTGCCAGTAACATCTGTTAGATTTAAAAAAAAACCAACTGAGGGCCACAAACCCATTAAGAAGTTTCTGTTGCTTCCAGTAAAATGTGGCCAAGGAAAACAAAGTTCACATGTTTTGCTTTCTAGGAACTGGGGAGGAGGTTGGGGACATCTTCAGCGAGTCAAATTTCAAGACCCAACAGGTTAGCATCTGTTGGGAGTGGCTCACCCCATTTTCCTCTACCTGCCCCCTGAAGACCTTTGGAAAAACTGGGCTTGGGTGTCAAGATAAAGGCTGGCAGCTTTGTCATATCCAGGCTTTCTACGGAACAATGCAGCCGGAGCGCCACAGTCCCTCCACAGATCCACCCATGACAAACCACTAGCATAACCTGGTGGTTCTCAACTTGTGAGGCCCCGGGAGATGATCTGGCAATGTCTACAGATGCTTTTGGTTGTCACAACTAACGTGAGGGTTGCTACTGGCAGGTGATGGGTAGAGAGAGACCAGAGATGCTGCTAAACATCCTACAGTGTACAGGACCTACTGCAGAATGTCAGTAGGGGCTGAGAAACCCTGGTGCCGCCCCACAGGCTGTGCAACAGTGTTCTTCAGCATGCACGTGTTGAGTCCCCCTAAGGACTGACCCTCCCTCACTACCTCACAGCCAGCAGGTGGCCATGGGACTGGCAGCAGCCTCCCTGATGCTGAGCCACCTGCCTGCAGGTGCTGAAACGCGCCTTCCCAGGGGGACCAAGCCTTTCGCTTGCAATTAGAATTAAGGCTTAAATGCAAATATCCCTGGAAGAAATACACAAAGATCCTGCATTCTGATCCTTTCCTGAGAGTGCTGTGGTGGGGTGGAGGGCAGGGGCGTCAAGAGGGAGAGAAAGGGGGCAAAGAGGAGGGTGGGCCAGCCCCCAGCTCTCTTGGTGAGCTCCATAGTGTCTGCCCAGGCTCAATCCGGAAAGCACCACCCTCCCCAAACTTGGTGAGCCATAGGGCACCTAGGGCACTGTTGCAACTACAAAGTACATATCAGGCTGAAGATGCAGCCTGGAACTATATACAGGTTTATAGTTTTTAGGCCAGTTACCTTGTGGGTCAGTATTACTGTTGTCCTCTTTAATTGGAATCATGATTTTCCCAAGGAGAACAGAGAGGGGAAAAGCAGGCTTTGGGGAAATACTTCCCCCGCTTTGAATTAGGAGCTGGGATGCTACGTATGTAGTGAGATGCTAGTGGATATTTTTTAAAAGAGATTAATTTGAAAAGGAAAAGGCATACACTTGGACCAAACTTGCTCACTAGCAAAGAACAACTGCAGAACCACATCACAGAGGCGGTATTTACAATGCAATGGAACTCGACGGTTTTAAACTACTTTGAATTCCTTTTTCACTGAAACTGCTTGATAGATTTACACCAACTTACTCCTCAGCCAGCCCAACAAAAGCATCATCTCCATATCATTTTATGTACAAATATGCCACCATGATGTAACGTGTTACAGAATTCGATGGTGGATGAGAATTCCATGAGCTGTCTGTCATTTCTATTCCGGCCATGACCTTCCCGGCCATGAAGAATTGATAAAATCCTTCTTCACTTTTCTGATCCCTCAAAAACACAAGTGTGTGGCACAGACCTGCCCTTCTCTTTGAAGTCAGAACATTGAAGGTGTTTTGTGCTGAAGACGGGAGAGGTGCCTGTGAAGGATCGCTAGATGCTGTCCCTGGCATCGGCCGTATTGCTTCTGGGCTCCTGGAGGAGTCAGAAAAGGGAGATTCCCAGCCCCCAGGCTCAGGGCGGCAGTGGGGAAGAGGGAGTCCTGGCCTCCCCTCTCTTGACTTCAGGGAATTTTCTTCCGAACGAGGCCACCAGAGTAGTGGGCATTTTTCTCCTGCACTTTCCACATCTGTCCTGACCTGGATGCTGCTCCCTCAAAGGGGTTAGTTTCAGGGTAGCCCCAGGCAGCTCATGCTCCAGTGATGAGCAATTCCTGGTGACCAGGGCTGTGATGATGCGGGAGGCTGCACAGCCCTCCCGGGGCTCCCCTGTGAGAAGCTGCTCTCCACGGGCAGCCCTGCGTAGCCCGCTCTCATTCCGGAGGCAAGGTATGGGCCTGTTTTCTTCAGAAGAGAGCTAGACACTTCTCAAAGCTGATGGCTTCCTCAGCCCCAGGAAAGTGGTGGCTCCTCTTTGTCCCCAATCTTTAGGGATCTCCCCTGTGCTCTAAGCCGTGGCCACCCAGAGCTATGGCTAAGGATGAAGCTGCAGGAAGATGGGAGACAGAGGCAGTTGTGCGGGCAAGGACACAGGGTACCAGGTCTTGTGTGTTACCTCCAAGGACTCTGGACGGGGCTCTGGGATGGGAGGAGGAGAGCCAGAAACCGCTTGGTGGGATGACAAGGAAGAGGCAAGACCTAGACTTCCACGAAGCAGATGGCTCGCTGGCTCCGCAGCAGAGGCTGCAACACAGCACCGGGCAGCTCCTAGAGACGGGGCAGCTGGCCTTGCCAGCCACATCTGCAAAGACAGCGGACCAGGAGCCTCGCAGACCAAGAGCATGAGCTGTGAGGTAGGATTGTCGGGCCTGCTGAAGGACGGGGGAGGACCTGCGTGGCTCCGGCAGGCGGTTTTGAAAGCAGGCGTGGTGTCTGAACAGGAAGGCAGAACCGAGGACGCACAGTCGGTGCCGGTGTACGGGGTGAGTTTTTATAAAAATCCAGTCCAGCAAATTGACAAGTTACTTCTCAGCCTCAGAAAGAAAATGCTTGACAAAATGTATTCTTTTTAAAAGGAGACAGAAATGTTACTACCAAGTGGAGCTGGAGGTTGCGGGTGACTGGGAAGGTGAGAGGAGGGAAGAGAGGAAGGGTTCCCTGGGAACAGGACCCCCGGCAGGCTCCTGGCTCAGAGCCCCTCCCATGAGCTCTCGCTGAGAGGTGGGGATGACTCAATGTGGATCTCGAGGGAGAAGGCTGGTGTTTCCAGAGCCCCACCCTGGCAGGTCAGACTCGGCACACCCAGTCTCACAGTGGGAAGCTGGGGGACAAGGTGCCTGATACTGCCCTTCTATTTTCTGCCTTCCCCAGAGGTTCCGCCCACCCCATCAGGGCAGAGCCGCCCTGCCTGCCACAGGGGCCACTTGTGTTCATGATGCTTTCATAATGACGATAGGGTGGACTGACTAGGTGAGGCTTTCCCAGGGTCTATCATCTTACATGCTTATGAGTCTCAGAGTGGTTCAGCTCAGAAGAGCAATTTGGATGCGTTTTCAGTTAACTTCTTGGGTTGCCAGTTTCAGAAAGGAGCCACGACCAGGTGAAGACTTATCACATAGTTGTTAAAATTTTCGTGTTTTCATGTGCATTTAAGAACTAAGAATTGGGCCGGGCGTGGTGGCTCTCACCTGTAATCCAAGCACTTTGGAGGCCAAGGCAGGTGGATCACCTGAGGTCAGGAGTTCAAGACCAGCCTGACGAACATGGTGAAACCCCGTCTAAAAAAAAAAAAAAGAACTAAGAATTGAGTGAATTAATTTTAGGAGACTGTCATGCTTGTGTGTGTCCATGTATGTGTGTGTGTGTGTCTGTGTGTGTGTGTGAGAGAGAGAGAGAGAAAGAAGGAGGGAGAAAAAGGGAAAGAGGGAAGAAAGAGACAGGGATGCAGGGATGGAGGAAAGAAAGAAAGGAGAAAAGGAGGAAAGAGCGAGGGAGGGAAGGAGAGAGAGGATAGAGAGAGAGAAGGAGGGAGGAAAAAGAAAAGACAGAGGGAGAAGGGAGAGAGAGAGAAAGAATGCAATTGACTGATTAATAAAGGAAGCCATTTTAAAAGGTTCTCAGCACCTCAGTGAGAGAGGCAAAAGTCAAGCATGAATGATCAACGTCCCCTTCTATCAATCCTGCATTGGATCTGCAAGTGGCAGGTGCTACTAAAGACTCAAGGACCAAGAAGTAGAGGAGAACTTTCTCAGCATGACGAGAATCTGCAACCTCGGGACTCTGAGGAGGCCAGGTCCCAGCAGAGGGCCAACACCCGGGGTGTGGGATGACTGCGTAGCTCCTGATCGCCGCTCTCAGGAGGCCAGTCTCAAAGTCTCCCTTCCTCTCCCTCCAAAAAAAAAGACAAGCTTTGAAAACAAATGGCAGGAGACTCAGACATGAAGCCCAAATGCTGACCCTCTTGAGAAAGGTCTTTCTTGAAGAGTGATGTCTGGGTGAATAAGGGTGGCATATGTACCCACCTTTACCACCAGCTGTGGTGGCAGGGGGCATGACCTGCGGACCCATCCTCCGTGTCCCCGAGAAAATGTGTCTCTACGACATTCCACGCTGCCAGGTTGCACCCATGACTTGCGTATCCTGCTTTTGTGGGTTATTTGAGCTTAGTGAGAATGGTGGGCGTTTTGCCTGTGAATGCCACCGTCGCAGGTACGGTGCCAAGCTGGAATGGGGCTAATTGCCTGACAGCTTTGGCTGCCCCAGGTTAGTGGGCACTTCCAATCCTGTGTGCAGGGTGACCTGGAAAAGAAGACAGGGGAAGTGAGGGTGGGAGAGGCTGCCGCGGGGACCCTGAGTGCTGCGAGGGCATAGCAGACACCGGCAGGGATCCCCTGCTGGCTCCAGATCCATCCCAGGCTACAGCTCAGGGCTGCTGTAGACAGTTGAATATTACATCATTCAATATCCCTAATTAAAGGCGATGTTGGTTTGCACCTCTTTTCTCATAAGAATCACTCAGCTGCCTGGTTCCTCATTTTGCCAGAGCTGCTGGAGCCGGGCAAAGTAGACACTATCACAGGAGCATGGCTCACACACTGGCTCCTGTGGTTCCATATTTGTGTCTACTTTCTAGCCATGACCTTCTTTCCTTTCCTATTAACCCCATTCTATTAACTGTGTGGAATAATAGCCAACCTTTTATTTATTTATTTATTTATTTATTTATTTATATTTTTTTGATATGGAGTCCTGCTCTGTCACCCAGGCTGGAGTACAATGGCAGGATCTCAGCTCACTGAAACCTCCACCTCCTGGGTACAAGAAATTCTCTGCCTCAGCCTCCCAAGTAGTTGGGATTATAGGCACCCACCACCACGCCCAGCTAATTTTTATATTTTTAGTAGAGACGGAGTTTCACCATCTGGCCAGGCTGGTCTTGAACTCCTGACCTCATGATCCACCCACCCCGGCCTCCCAAAGCGCTGGAATTACAGGCGTGAGCCACTGTGCCTGGCCTATTTTTTTAATTAAAAAACTTATTTGTTAATTGGTAGAGATGTATTCTTTTTAAAAGGAGACAGAAATGTTACTACCAGGTGGAGCTGGAGGTGGCAGGTGACTGGGAAGGTGAGAGGAGGGAAGAGAGGAAGGGTTCCCTGGGAACAGGACCCCCGGCAGGCTCCTGGCTCAGAGTCTTGCTAGTTCCCCAGGCTGCTCTTAAACTTCTGGGCTCAAGCAATCCTTTTGCCATGGCCTCTCAAAGTGCTGGAATTACAGGTGTGAGCCAACATGACCTGACAAGCCCATCTTTTAGGTTGCCACAAATCCCTTTTCTAAATGAGTAGAGGATTGAATCGATCAATCAGTGATTGATATAGACTCCTCAATATTCAGGACCACAAGACAGGACCCTGCCTCACTCCACTCCAACTCCCCATCCCAAGGGGGAGGAGGACTCTGCTAAGATGAAGGATGGCACCTCCGTGTTTCTCTGTCCCTCACACCCTCCTGAGTTCTCATTCTTGTCTCTGTTTCAGGCCTCCTGAGCTACCAGCACTCCCCAAGGATGACTCAGCCCTGAGATCTGCTTCTCCAGAAGCTGCCACTGCAGGGCCCCTGGGTGTCCCAAGTGAACAAGTTAGAGGACCGCCTCCAGGAAATATCCAGTTGATAAGCTCTGTCCGGGCAGGCACTGTGCAGCTTTTATTTTATTTTGCTTTGTTTTTTGAGATGGAGTCTTGCGCTGTCACCCAGGCTGGAGTACAGTGGCACAATCTCAGCTCACTGCAACCTCCACCTCCCGGGTTCAAATGATTCTCCTGCCTCAGTCTCCCCAGTAGCTGGGATTATAGGCAGGCACCACCATGCCCAGCTAATTTTTGTATTTTTAGTAGAGACGCTGTTTCACCATGTTGGCCAGGATGGCCTCTATCTCCTGACCTTCTGATCTGCCCACCTCGGCCTCCCAAAGTGTTGGGATCACAGGTGTGAGCCACCGCGCCCGGCCTGTGGTCAGCTTTTTAATGGCCCACTCTGACCAAGGGCACTGCAGAGACCTGCGGCAAACGGTGGGGAGCAGCCAGGCCAGGTCCGGCCTGGGGGACATGTGTACCTGCACATTGCGGTTGAGGCTGAGGGCTGGCATGAAGACCCCGTCCACCTGGCTGAAGGCTGTGGGGCCCTGCTGCTGCCCGTTGATGAAGAAGGTCAGGGTGTGCTTATTCAGGTCCAGCAGCACGCCGACGGTGGCCCCTTTGCATACGCCGCCTTCCGTCCTGGGAAGAGAGTCCCCAGGAAGACTATCACCACACCCAGCCTGGGATGTAGGTGATAACTCAGGAGAATTATTCATTTATTTAGAGACTCTGTCTCACTCTGTCGCCCAAGCTGGAGTGCAGTGACGCTATCTCGGTGCACAATAGCCTCGACCTCCCAGGCTCAAGAGAGCCTCCCAAGTAGGGGACTACAGGTGCATGACATAATACACAGCTAATTTGTTTGTATTTTTTGTAGAGATGGAGGTCTCACTATGTTGCCCAGCCTGGTCTTGAACACCTATGCTCAAGTGATCTTCCCACTTTGGGCTCCCAAAGTGCTGGGATTACAGGCATGAGCTATCGCGCCCGGCCAGGAAAATTATTTATAGGATGCTGGGAATACCCTCACTTAAACATAGTCCCCCAGGTGGTGGTGGGGTGCCATCCTGGGCACAAGAGCCTTCTCTCACACTGTGGACCCACCTTGTTAAAAGGCCATGATGAAGACTTCCCCCTAGAGGAAACAGGCTGTTCAGTCCCCTTTTTCTGACAGCATCTGGGACCTGCACACTAGATAATTCAGGTTTTGATGAGTGGGTCCCATTTGAAACTGTGGGGCATGGAGAATGGGTAAGAAAGGCACCATTTTCTGCCAAAGAAAATAACTAACTTGGTGCCCTTTCCTGCTCTAGCCAAGTGAGGATGCTGAGGTTGATGAAGATGTGGACATTCAGGCCTTCAGGAAATTTTGAAAGGTCCCTACCCTACATTGGCTCATCTTCCCAGAAACATCCCAGGGTCCCTTGAAAAGTGGCGTATGTCAGGGGAAAGGGTGCTGAAGTGGAAATCAAGTCCTATGTCAGAGTCACCATCCCACAGGTGACCAACAGCGGAACCTTGAGAATGTCCACCGTGCTCTTGAGCAGTGTTGGGGATGTTGTACTTGGTAGGTGGCAAGAATTCACATCCACTTGATGGAAGGGAATCTATTAATAAAAGTAAGGAGCACGCTCCTTGGCTGACCAGGTCTTCTCACATGGGCTGAATCCTGCAGACTCTCCTTCTTTGAGGTGGTTTTTTTTTTTTTTTTGAGACAAAGTCTCACTCTATCACCCACGTTGGAGTGCAGTAGCACGATCTCAGCTCACTGCAACCTCCACCTCCCAGGTTCAAGCAATTCTCCTGCCTCAGCCTCCCGAGTAGCTGGGATAACAGGCACCTGCCACTACACCCAGCTAATTTTTGTATTTTGAGTAGAGACAGGGTTGCACCATGCTGGCCAGGCTGGTCTCAAACTCCTCCGGTGATCCACTTGCCTCAGCCTCCCAAAGTGCTGGGATTGCAGGCGTGAGCCACTGCGCCCAGCTTGTTTTTTTTGTTTTTGAGTGGAGGTTTCTCCCTGTGGCCCAGGCTGGAGTGCAGTGGTGCAATCACAGCTCACTGTTGCCTGGAACTCTTGAGCTCAACGGATCCTCCCACCTCAGCCTCCCGAATAGCTGGGACTAGAGGCACATGCCCGGCTAATTTTTAAGTATTTTATAAAGATGAGGATCTCACTATGTTGCCCGGACTCCTGGGTTCAAGGGATCCCTCTGCCTCAGCCTCCTGAGTAGCTGAGACACAGGCTTGAGCCACCCCGCCCTCTCAGGGCTGAGGGCTTAGCCTTAGCAGCTCCACTCTGCTAAGAAAACCATGTTTGTCCTTCCAGATTGGGAATGAGTTGATCAACTGGACGCTGCTGTTAGGGCAGAGGGAAGGTGAGCAGCGAGAAGAATTCATGACAGGAAGTCCCGAGGAGGACTTGGTGGGCGGCCCAGAGGGTGTTTCCGGGAGAGAGCAGGGCTTTTCCCCAAGGGTGCCCAGGGTGGCCTCTGGCAGGTGGGAGACGGGAACTAGAACCATGCTGTTGGTGCTATTTGGACACTGACCACCAGGCAGTGGTAGTGACCCATGGGAGGTACGGGAATGAGTCTGACCTAAGCAAAGCCTCAGGCCCAGTCAGCTCTGGGGTCCAGCTTCTCGGCTGCCTCGGCTTCCTCCCCGACAGCGCTTACCCTATCCGACCCACATCCAAGGGGTGGGAGGACATGCAGACAGGGGCAGATTCTCTCTACCTTCTCCTGGCCCCACTTCCCTTCTGCTTTTGTTGCTGAGGTGGCACCAATGGGCCGTCAAGGACAGCAGAGGCCCAAGAAGGGCTCAGCAGCCCTTGGGAGGGGTGTGGTGGCCAACGGCCGGGAGAGCTGGGGAGTCTGCACCACACAGGTCAGGCTGGGGCCTTGGGTTCAACCTTGAGAGTATCAACCGGCTGCGTGACCTGAGCCATTGTCTGACCTTTGAAAGCCCAGGCTTACTTTTTTTTTTTTTTTTTTTTTTTTTTTTTTTTTTTTTGTAGTGAGGAGGGTCTCACAGCCTGTTGCCCAGGCTGGTCTTGAGCTCCTGGGCTCAAGTGATCCTCCTGCCTCAGCCTCCCAAGTAGCTGGGACTACAGGTACACAGCAACATGCCTGGCTAATTTTAAAAATTATTCTTATTTATAGAGACAGGGTGTCACTAAGTTGCCCATGCTGGTCTCGAATTCCTGGGCTCAAGCAATCCTTCTGCCTTGGCCTCCTGAAGTGCTGGAATTACAGGTGCAAGCCACCATGCCCAGCCCAAGCCCCGGTTTTATAATCTGTAAAATGGCAGCAATAATAGTACTTTTGCAAGGATTTAATGAAATCTGATGTCAGATACATCGAGTGCTTCCTACAGCATTGAGCACAAGGAAGCGCTTGATAAATGCTTGTTGTTATTACTCCCGCCAGCAAACAGGGTATCTGGGTGCCAGCTTGGCTTGAGCAAGCAGAGACAGAGCTGATGGGCCTGGGCTTGGCGCCTCTGTGGCTGGGAGGGAGAATGGCCAGCCTGCAGTGTCTGAGCAGAGGGACAGAGCTGCCCACCTCTCCCCCAGGACACAGGAGAGAAGGGACCCTGCCTACCAGCAAAGAAGCAGGCAGATGGGGTCCTGAGGGCCCTCGGGTGAATCCCTGGCCCAGACCAGACCTGGTTTTCCTGAGAAAGAAGAAGCTGGTCCTTCCTCTGCGGGAAGGTGCCCCAGAGGCTGTTATAGGAACTACAAGTGGGCCCAGAGCACAGAAAGCCTCTGAGGTCAACTTTGCCTGGGGCTGTGGCCGGGGCCAGTGAAGTCAGGGTGGGCTCCTTGAAGTTCCTCACCCCTTCCTTCAGGGGACATGGCCCTTAGCAGACCAGGAGCAAGGCCCCAAAGCAAGGAGGTGGCTCTAGGTGGCTGCAACTTGCAACTCTCCATTTCTGGCCTTGGGGATTCTTCACCCCCATCTCCATCCCCACATGCTGTCCAGGTGTGAGCACAGAATCCCTGGGAGAGGAGAAAGAGTACCGAGCTATGGGGCAGGTGTCAGGGGTCCACCGCCTTCTCTGTGTCCAAGGAGAGAGACCGAGACACCCTGGAGAGGCCCAGGCCTCGGGGGCATTTTTCCAGGGCAGCCCTGGAGGACACATCCCCGTCTGCCCTCCTAACAGAGACCCCAGTAGTGACACAGGCCAGGACCTGAGTCTCCTGTGTCCATGCTGGTGACCCTACTCCCAGGGCCAGCCTGAGGGCAAAGCCACAGCTGCAGGCTCCCTTGGCAGACTCATGAGTAGTGAGCACCCCAGCCATGCTCTCCACTACTGCCCTGTAGAGGGCCGGGCCCTGCTGAGGCTCAAGCCCACGTGAGACCAGGGCAGTGGCCAGGATCACTGCAGGTAAGTTGGTGGTGATGACTTGGTCACAGCTGTGAGGACACCCGCCCCAGTGGTGCCCATTAATGCCCTGCAGTGACTCAAGCTTGGGTTGACGGTTGCAAAGGAAAGTGAAGCCCGACCGCAAAGAAAACTACGAGTTCCATATCCCAGTAGAGGACCACTGTGTGGCCTGCTGGGTAACTCGGGAGACTCATCTGTGCTGGTCCTCTGCGAGTCACCATAACATAACCTCATCTGGGCTGCAGGCCAGTTCTACATGGACAGAGCCAAAGTCTCCTAAAGAATGGAGGCCCGAGAGAGATCCAAGATGGCTGATGATTAGCAGCTCGGGCACGTACCTCCCAGTGAAAGCGCAAAGAACGAGAGGACGCCACACTTTCAGACGAATATTTGTTGCTCACGGACCAGGAGATTCCCAGTGGAGGAGGTCCACGGGTCGCCAGGGCGACTCTTGTGGCCGGCGTGGCGGTTTTGCTGGTGCCTTAGCACGCCAGTTCTTGGTGCAGAGTCCGGAGATTCCGGGCAGAAAATCACCATCAATCTTAACACCGCTGTTTTGGCCGGCTCAGTGGATTGCTCAGATTTCGGCGCAGGGAATCAACAAGTTGGATGTCAGAGACCCAGTTAGAAAGTCGGTAATTATAAAGACGACAGACGGACAAATATATAATGAAGGGAAGAAACCAGCGTAAAAAGGTAGAGAATACTCAAAATCAGAATGCCTCTCCCTCTACAGGGGATTGCAATTCCTCATCAGTAACGGAACAAGGCTTAATAGATTACACGTGTGTTCCAATAACAGAAGCAGGTTTCAAAACGTGGGTGATAAGAAACTTCTGTGAATTAAAAGAACTTGTTCTAACCCAATGCAAAGAAACTAAGAACCTTGAAAAAAGGTTTGACGAAATGTTAACGAGAATGGACAATTTAGAGAAGAATATAAGTGAATTGATGGAGCTGAAAAACACAACACGAGAACTTCGCGAAGCATGCACAAGTTTAAACAGTCGAATTGATCAAGCAGAAGGAAGGATATCAGAAGTCGAGGACCAGCTCAGTGAAATGAAACGAGAAGACAAGAATGCAGAAAAAAGGATGAAAAGGAATGAGCAAAGTCTCCAGGAAATATGGGACTATGTGAAAAGACCTAATTTACGTTTGATAGGTGTACCTGAATGTGATGAAGAGAATGAATCCAAGTTGGAAAATACTCTTCAGGATATCATTCAGGAAAATTTCCCCAACCTGGCAAGGCAGGGTAATATCCAACTCCAGGTAATACAGAGAACACCACAAAGATATTCTTCAAGAAGACCAACCCCAAGGCACATAATCGCCAGATTTATTAGGGTTGAAATGAAGGAGAAAATACTAAGGGCAGCCAGAGAGAAAGGTCAGGTTACCCATAAAGGGAAACCTATCAGACTTACAGCAGATCTCTCAGCAGAAACCCTACAAGCCAGAAAAGAGTGGGGACCAATATTTAACATCCTTAAAGAAAAGAACTTTCAACCCAGAATTTCCTATCCAGCCAAACTAAGCTTTATGAGCGAAGGAAAAATTAAATCTTTTGCGAACAAACAAGTACTTAGAGAGTTCACCACCACCAGGCCTGCTTTACAAGAGCTTCTGAAAGAAGCACTATACATATAAAGGAACAACCAATATTAGCCTTTCCAAAAATATATCAAAAAGCAAAGAACTTTAACACAATAAAAAATTTACATCAACTAATGAGCAAAACAGCCAGCTAGCATCAAACGCCGGTATTAAACTTACATATATTTTAATTGGATAAAAAGCCAAAACCCATCGGTATGCTGCATCCGGGCCCATCTTACATGCAACAATACACAAAGACTCAGAGAGAAGGAGGAAGATTTACCAATCAAACAGAGAGTAAAAATAAACTAATAAACAAAAAGCAGGAGATGCAATTCTCGCCTCTGATAAAGTAGACTTTAAAGCAACAAAGATCAAAAGAGGCGAGGAATGACATTACATAATGGCAAAAGGATCAATGCAACAAGAAGAGCTAACGATTCTACAGATCAACGAGATAGAAAATTAACAAGGATATTCAGAACTTGAACTCAGACCCGGAACAAGTAAACTTAATAAACATTTATAGAACTCTCCACTTCAAATACACAAAATATACATTACCACCTCACACCTATTCCAAAGGTGACTATATAATTGGAAGTAAATCACTCCTCAGTAATCGCATAGCATTTCATAGGTTTAAATTAAATATTGGTTGGCTGTTTGTTTGTTATCTTCTTCCCTTATTCCTTCCTGACTACATCATTAAGTATAATTATCAGTATAAAAGAGGTTTTCAATACCCATTACTAAATTGCATTCTAGCCTGAGCAAGAAAGCAATACTTCCATTCTCTCTCCCTCTTTCTTTTCCTTCTCCCTCCTCCCCATTCTCTCTCTCTCTTTCTCTTCCTTTTTCCTCCTTCCTATTCTCTCTCTCTCTTTCTCTAAAAAAAAAAAAAAAAAAAAGAATGGAGGCCCAAGTGGCTGAAAATACCTCCTCCCAATTCCTGCTGGCTTTGGGGACAGCAGAAGGGACACTGGTCTTCAGGACCCTCATTCCCAAACAGCCCGTGTCGGCGGAAGGCAGGACGGGGCCCAGCGCACCTGTTGGTGTGGGAGTTGCAGTGCATGAACCAGCTGCGGTTGTTGTCCACGTACATGGCCCAGGCCTTGTCGTCCTTGCCCAGCATCATGTCCTTGACCACGCTGGCCCTGGCCACCCCGAAGGCGGGGTCCGGGTGGTTGTCGTACCGGTCCACGTGCAGCTCCCAGTAGTGTACGCCCTTGGAGAACGCGGCCGTGCCGAGCACCACCCGGTCATCATAGCTGCTGCAGGTGGCCGTCTGGTTGTCGTTGGATAAAATGATGTCCCGATGCCCTGAGTTGGGGTCAAATGTGAACCAGGCCACTGAAAAGGAAGGAGGCGAGAGGAGCAGGGTTAGGGGATGGAATTTGCTAATAATTTCTAACCGGATCAGAGACACAAACACACTCGCTTCTGTTATAAAGTGGGCACCCAGCAGTGAAGGGTCTTTCCTGTATGATTAGCTCATACATGTGCACACACACACGTACACACACACGTGCACACACACACACATGTATATGCTCTTACACACTCCCTGCTCTGTGTTCATCTAAGTTGCCAGCCCTATGATCCCACCCTTGTCAGGGATTTTCAGACCTCAAAGCCCCAAATCTAAGATGCATTTTCTGGTCTTGGTTTCTAAAACCCTTCCAAACACTCAGACACAGTTAGAAGTATAGGAGAAATAGGCCAGGCACGGTGGCTCAAGCCTGTAATCCCAGCACTTTGGGAGGCTGAGGTAGGTAACTCACCTGAGGTCAGGAGTTTGAGACCAGCCTGGCCAACATGGTGAAACCCCGTCTCTACTAAAAATACAACAATTAGCTGGGTGTGGTGGCGCACACCTGTAATCCCAGCTACTTGGGAGGCTGAGGCAGGAGAATAGCTTGAACCGGGAAGTGGAGGTTGCAGTGAGCTGAGATCATGCCATTGCACTCCAGCCTAGGCGACAGAGCAGGACTCCATCTCAAAAATAAAAATAAAGTACGGGAGGAAATAGATATTGATGGGCCACCTCGTGGGTGGGAGATTTGAGACACAGAGAGGTGAGGCGATGTGGCCAAAGTCCCAAAGCTCAATTCATTTTGCAGCCCACTAGGTGGTGCCTCCTTTTGCTCCCCAGCCCCCCAGCACCACCCCCAGGTTGTCGGAAGTGAGGCGCTTACTCTAAAATCATGACCACGATACACAGGGCAAGGACCACTCATCTCTAGGGAGGAGAGTCTCGAGGCGGAAGCCAGCACACTCTCCTCTAGGTACAAAGTGACTCTGCAGGTTGCAACATTTTCAGAAAAGTGTCCCTGGCTGTGCCCTTTGACTTCAGCATCTGCTCCTGCTCCTTCTCCTCCCTGCCTCTGGGGGACCATCCAGCCGTGGCATCAGAGGACATGTGGACTAAATGATAACAACGAAGGCGGGACTTGCTTTCTTCTTCGAGGCAGTGGGGCGCTGGAAGCTGCCTCTGCAGCCTGGGCTGGGCCACACCCAGAGGAGCAGGACTCTCTTCAGAATGTGCTTTCTGTTTCCCTCATCGCTTCCTGCTAAGAACTCGGATGACTGAAATTCCACTGAATCAATGTCAACATGCTGTTGTTGTCCAAGACCTAAAAGGCTGCAGGTAGGTGTATAAACCACTGGGGATTAAAGGGCACTTTTCTGCTGTGAGAAAGGCTCAGATGCAGGGGCTGGTGTGGGCCCACCGCATCTGCATCTATCGTGGAGTTTTCTTGTCTGAGACTGTCCTACTCGCTCCTCAGCCCTTGAGAAGTGAGGGAAGTTTAGCCTCCCTCAGCTACTCCATAGTTAGTCCAGCCTAATGGGGTGAAGGAATGTTTCTTTCGTGGCTTGTAGGCAGGTGGGTACAAGGAGCTGTGTGTGCAGAGCAGGGTCAGACATATGCACCTCATCCGGACCCTCTGGCCCTGCACTTACCCCCGCCCCATCTTCAGCAGCTGATCCTTCCGCACCCCTACCTTTGTCCATGGGATGAAATGTGTGTTTGGCCCTAGGAGACGATCTTCCTCTTTTGGGAGGCCGCTTATGGTCCCAGAAGGGCACGCCCTTGGAGAACCCAGCTGTGCCCAGCACCACCCCCCACCCTTACCCCGTCATCATAGCTGCTACACGTGGCTGTCTGGTTGTCATTCGATAAATGATGACTCTGTTCTTCCCACTAAGAGACTCCGTGCTCACCATCGGATGTCTGCAGGACGACGGTTTTACTGTAAGGCCCGACACCAGAAGAGTTGAAAGCTTTCACTCGGGCGTTGTAGGTGCTGTTGAAGTGAAGACCATCGATGGTACATAAAGTCTCCTTACCAACGTACACTTCCTGAAAGAGAGCAACGCTGCTCACCAGGCTCCTCAAGCATTTGCAAAATTCCTCTTATCAAAAGGCTTCTGGAAACACATTGACATTAAAAGTGCTGCTGCCAGCTGTGGTGGCCTGTAGTCCCAGCTACTCAGGAGTATGGGGTGAGAGGATCGCTGGAATCCAGCCTGGGCAACATAACAGGACCCCATTTCTAAACAATTTTTACTTTTATTTTTTTTGAGGGGGCGGAATATTGCTCTGTTGCCCAGGCTGGAGTGCAGTGGTGTGATCTCTGCTCATTGCAACCTCCATCTCCCAGGTTCAAGCGATTCTCCTGCCTCAGCTTCCCAAGCCAGGACTACAAGTGTGTGCCACCACGCCTGGCTAATTTTTGTATTTTTTAGTAGAGATGGGGTTTCATTATATGTTGGCTAGGCTGATCTCAAACTCCTGACCTCAGGTGATCCTCCCACCTCAGCCTCCCAAAGTGCTGGGATTATAGGCATGAGCCACTGTGCCCAGCCAAAAATTAAAAAAAAAAAAAAAATCTTGCCCAAATAAAAGTTATGAAAAAGGAAAATTACATTCAGTCATGGCTGGGTGGGGTGGCTCACACCTGTAATCCCAGCACTTTGGGAAGCCGAGGTGGGCAGATCACGAGTTCAGGAGTTCAAAATCAGCCTGGCCAACATGGTGAAACCCCACCTCTACTAAAAATGCCAAAAAAAAGGAAAAAAATTAGCTGGGCGTGGTGGCACATGCCTGTAATCCCAGCTACTTAGGAGGCTGAGGCAGGAGAATCACTTGAATCCAGGAGGCGGAGGTTGCAGTGAACCTAGATCACACCACTGTACTCCAGCCTGGGTGACAGAGCGAGACTCCGTCTCTAAAATAAATAAATAATTAAATAAAAATAAAAAGACCCTCTTCCTCATAAACCCTAGCCCTTGGGTCTAGCTTTTATTAGCGGCCATGTCTCAAAGAGGAGGGACCATTTTTGAACTCAGTGGCTGCTGCTTTTAATATTTTCAGTCTTTTCTTTCTTCCCATTTCAAAAATGCTGGCTCTCCTCTCGGTTTCTGCTGGAGGAGCTCTTTCAGTTCTTGGCTCATCTGCATAATGGGAGTGACGGGGGTCTGCACCCAGTGATCTGGCTTGAGCAACCTCATCTTACCTCCCTAAATGGCCCATATTCACATGGGACTCAGCAATTCCCAAGGATGTGTTGTCATTATTGTTTCCCGAATTCTTACATTCCTGTATTTTTCAAGCAGAAAGTAAAATGACACATACATAAATCTCTTTGAGGGAAACTAAGGGAATGTTGACTTTCAGCAAGGTTTGTTAAATGAGTGCAACTTCCCAGGAGAAGAAATGCAGGGGTTGCTATGATTGCAGTGGTTTGTTAGAGTGCGTGTTTATTTCATTTTCTCTGGGCTAGGATGCAGATGATCCGAGAAGGCCTAGAGTTTGTGCTCCCTGGCATTCACATCTGCCTGAACTTCACTCAGTGAAATCTGGAGGTGGTGTTCTATTAGGGGCCTGGGTTGGGGTGGAGTCCTGCTCCAGGGTTTCTAGCAGATGGGGAGTAGAAGATGTTTTTCTGGCTCACTAAGAACCTTTATTGCCCCCGTGACAGTTCATCATCAGGGACGTGAATAGGTAGAATGTCATACCTATTCAACAGCCATTTATCAAGCATCCTCTATACGCCCAGCACCTTGCCAGGTATATGAGGGCCAGACAGTGCTTCCTTGGCTCCAGATATGATACCTCCCAAGACAAGACAGAGCCGGGTGAAATAATTAGAGGACCAGACAAGACAAGGTGTGATAAAACCTGTTGAGGAAATGCGTTGCTGTGTGAGGGGCTGGTGGTAAATAGGGAAGGAGGTGGATGCAGAGAATGCCTTCTCGGAGCTTTCCCAGCCCCACGCCTGTGACAGTCCTCCCAGACCTAGCCCTTGGGAGAGAAGTTCCATCTCTGAGAGCCCAGGCCGGCCAGCCCTCTTTATCCTTTCTGCCAATGTCCCCTCAGGATAGCAACATGATGTCCCTGTGGGCTGGACCAGAGTTTGGGATGGTGGGAGCCACTCCTGCCTCTGCACTGGTACCTCCAAGCCCCCACCAAACAAGCAGCAAGGCCTCACCCGGAACTGACCCCCCGCGCCGTCGTCCAGCTCCAGGATGTAGCCGTCCACGGGGCTGTGGGTGAAGGGCGGCATCCTCCAGGCCAGCGTGACGCTGTTGTTGCGGGTGCAGCATTTCTCCAGCTGCAGTAGGGGGACGGGTGGCACTGAGAGAGGGACACACGTGAGTTAGTGCACAAAGTCCTCTGAGGGCCCCAGCCCGGTCCCCCCACCCCATCCCATCCCAGGGCTCCTGGCCTCCAAAGATAGCCAGGCTCAATTCCCTCCCTCGCTACCCTGTAGTCACTCCCAGACTCCCCAGAGTCAGTCTCCAGGTGGGCTGGGGATGAGGCCAAGCACAGGTGACCTTGCACGTCTCAACCCAAGGGGGTGTCCTTCCTGGAATCTCAGGGGCCCAATCTTGTGATTTGGTAGACTTGTTCACCACTGCATCCTGAGCACGTGGAAGAGTGCCTGGCACATGGGAGACACTCCCCAAGCACTTCTGAATGAATAAATGATTGTTGTTTCACAAATGGGAAGTCTCCGTTTCCGGCTGGGCACTTCTCACCCCAGCTCACATGGCTGCCAGGGGCTGAGCTGGGACTGGAACCTAGGTCCGTGACTCTCTCCCACCTTGCCACACTCCGTGTGTCACAGGTCTCCCTAGAGCACCCAGCTGCCCCCTCAGACTGCATGCCTCTTTTGAAAGAAGCACTGACTGAACTGGGGCCAACCACGGCTCACCCCTACATTTCATCTGAATGAAGTCCAGCTGGTGGATGGCCTGCAGCAGCGGCTCACTGTCCAAGGTCAGATCAAACTCCGCAGACACTTTCGGCTCCAGGGCGCCTTTGACCCACTGTTCCTGAGACACCTGGACACGCTTGATCAGAGCATCTGAGATCTTAAAAGGGAGCAAAGAGTTTAAGGTTTTGCTTTGCAGAGGAAACGTTGTGCAGGTAGGGGTGAGGAAGCGGTAGGGGCTTTGTCTCTATGGGGCTCAGAGACAGAAAAGGACTGTGTTCTGAAGCCACGGCAGAGATTAAATGACCCCTGCCTATCCAGCACAGGCTGCATAAACATGCATTGAAATGTTGTTTTAATCATATTTCATAATCACTTGAAATGAAAAGAAGCGCTTGCTACTTAAAGAGATTGTAGCGAACACTACTGAGAAATACAGGATGTGTTTAAAATATGCAAATGCATCCTTCATTAGATCTGTTTCCTAGATCTAGTACTTTGCGGAGTAAAACATACTAGTAGTTTGCCCCGGTGTCTAAAGAAACCATATTCCATACCCCTAAAGTTTTGAAGCCCTCATCTGCCCCCTGCCTGTGTCTCCTCTGAGCTGTTCTGCAACTTCTGCTCCAAACTTGACTGTATCACACCCACAGTCCTGCTCTCCTTTGCTGGAAGGTCCTTCTTATCAGACCTTGGCACGTGTCCCTGTCCAGCCAGGATCTCATGTATCTTTCTTGGAAAATAATCAAAGGGATTCATCATTTTCCTCACAGACAGAGGCTGAATCACTGCTAGTTTCCTGAGAGATACTCATTACCCTGAGTCAGCCTGAATACAGGAGAGATGGCCCTGAGAAGACTGCGCTGTCTCTGAGGGCAGCTGGTCACCAGCCAGGCCTTCAGCACTCGGCACATTGAGATAATGGCCATGTGGATTCTGCTAACTTTCCTTTCAGTGTAATCTGTCCACCTTGTTTGGCAAGACTGTCCTTTCCCATTTGTGCGGAAAATGTTGCAGTGAGGCATTTCAGCCCTAGAGATGATGTCATTTCACCTCCTCATTTCATGCATGCTGCAAAATTAGGTCACATCTAGTGAGAGTCACAGCCAGGGTGAGAGCCTAGGTCTTCAGGAATCACTGAGCAAAGGAGAATCTACTCAACTTCGAGCCATGAAAGAGTCTTGCCTAGAACTTGGGCTGATTTGGGGAATGGCAAGGCAGTTGGAGGAAGCCCACCTGGTGCCTTCCAGGGGCGGGCTCACCTGTAAGAACCCAGAGGGGTCGTTCTCCTTGATCACCTCCAGGCAGTACTCCATCAGTCCAGTGGACTGGCGCAGCTTCAATGTGCAGTGATTGATCTGGTCCCAAACCATCTGCAATGGAAAGACTCCTCTAAGTAACCATCTCCTGAGAGGAAGAGCAAGCAGGCCACTGCGGGAGTCAGACAACCAGCGCCAATACAGCCTGGAAGAGGCGGTGCTGCCTGGACCACCTCGCACCTGCTCCTCTCTCGGCTCTGCTGCTGAGCTCTGTGTGTCCTCTTTGCTGGGAAATAAGTGGACTCACTTCCCAACAAGCAGGGCTGCAACACCCCACACAGAAACCTTTCCAAACTCATAACAGTCATGCAGAGAAAGCATAATCTGAAACTCTCCATACAATCAGTGACCAGCTTCTTGACTGGCTTCCAACCTCTCAGTGTCCCTGGATAACGCCCCTTCACTTATTAACCATGGGAGCATTCCCAGCACGCATTCCTCCTTTTCTTGACAGTAATATTTTGTGGTCCAATTAGGAAACGTCTCTAGCATAGATGGAGCTCCTTGGACAGTGACAGCCCATCATCAACTCAGAGAGTTCATGGGTGCCTGACTGAGTTGGGGACTCAGTGTGATGTGACGGGAGAGCCCCATCTTCCCTTGGTGGGAACTGGCTGTGTATGTTACTGCTGACTGTTGAGTACGTGAGATATCGGAGAGAACCTGAGGAAGGAGACAGAGCTGGAGACCTGAACAGGGTCAGGGCTAGTTACTGTCATCAGTCACTTCTGCTCTGCAAAATGAGAACAAGAATAGTCCCTTAGACAGAAACAGGGAGGGAGAGGGTGGGCTTCTGACTTGAAACCCGCAAGATATACAGGGCATATAGATTGGTCTCTGTCAGGTCACAGGAAGGTAACTGAATCAGCTGATGCATCCCTTCCTTGCCTCATTCATTTGTTCATTCATTCACTCAGTCACTTAGTTGATATTTACCCAGTGCCTACTGTGTGCTCCACCCCACACTGGGTGCAGAGGATGTGGTGGGGATTCAATGTGTCAGTCCCCCAGGTACCTACCTTCAGCTTGTGCTCCCTCTCTTTAGTCACCTTGGTGAGCAGCTTGGCTTTCTGACGAGTTAAAGCATCCACAAGGGCGTCACACTGAGCAACCAGGCAGGCTTCGTAGTCCAGTCCGTTTTCCTGGCAGGGGTCGGGGGTGAGTCGGGGGAAGCAGAGAGTTAGAGGGGAGAAGACACTAAAATCTGGTGAGTGCTATAGACAAAGATACATTTCAGAGTAGTTCATCCTAGAGTTCTCTACAATATTGTTAAATTAGAGGCACTATTTATATGAATTAAGGCAGGTACTATGAATCTCGGCACATCCCTATGGCAGAATATTCAAATCTTGTTCACAGGGCATTTTAAATGCCATAGGAAAATGCTCATGACAGACTGTTAAGAAGGAAAAAGGCAGGATACACGTTGTTCACAGCATAATCACATACACTGTGTGTGTGTGTGTGTGTGTGTGTGTTTGTGTATTTAAAGCAATAGAACAATACATTTCAAAGCACTGAGAGTGGTCACCTCAGATGGGGAGATATTGGTGAACTTTTTCTTAGTTCCTTCCAAAGTTTCTGTAACATGTACTTGTGCTTTTTATAATTGGAACAAAGTAAGACAAACACAAAAGCAGTGCCCTTGCAGTCAAGTCTGTCTTTCTCAGTCGTGGGCCAAGATGGCCGGGGGCAGACCTGTGTTATTTCTAGTTAAATGATTACAAGCTTGCTCTGTTTTTTATACACTGAGATTCGTGCCACAGATCAAATGTTAAGAAAACTCCAAACAATGGTGCAGTAAAGTAAAAATTGTTTAAGGCCTGTAAAAGCAGATATCAAGCAGTAACAGGAGGCCTGAAGACCACCTGAGAGCGCTTTAAAACCGCGGAACGCAGCGGTGTGGTTGCAAGGCAGGAAAGCTGCTTTGGTCCCACGATCTCTTCCCAACATAGGGTCTGCGTGAGGGTCTCGTAAAGAGGGCTCGTGCAAGAACTCTGGGAAGGAATGCAGCCTCTGCTCACAAGACTCAGGAGGGTCTTTGCTGATGGGAGCTTGCGGGACAGGAAAGTCTTGCAGGGCAGAGATAACCGGAATGCCACAGGCTCTGCCTAGGTTCTCAGAATATGGACTAACTCTGATTGCTCTGTGTCTGCAGTGCCTGGGAGATAAAAGCCCCTTGATGCATTGTGTGTGGTCAGACCTGGGGGCACCTTATCCGCTGTGCTCCTATGCAGATGCACCTTGATAACAATTATGGCAAAATTCGGTGTGCTAAATTAGCATTTCTTAGAAGAACCACATTTGCTACTGAATGCTGTAGACTCACACTCTCCCTCCATTTAATCTTACCCCAGGATAGCTTTAGTTTACCCTTCTCACCTCCCCTCACCACAGCCTGCAAGATTAACAAGATAATGCACCTAATAAAAGTGTGCGGAGCCTAGAGCTCAGCGCCAACGCTGTCCTGTCCCGTGCGTGTTGCGTTAGTCCCCTGGACCCACGCTGTGGGACCCTACTCCTGTCTTTGTCTTTATTTTATCTCTCACTCCCTCGTTACCACCGGGACTAAGGGCACCCACGTACAGGGTTGGGGCTGGCACCCAACACTCAGTGTTTTTTTTTTTTTTTTAATAATTTTTTTTCTTTATATAGAGACAGGGTTTCACCATGTTGGCCAGGATGGTCTCAATCTCCTGACCTCGTGATCCACCTGCCTCAGCCTCCCAAAGTGCTGGGATTACAGGCGTGAGCCACTGCGCCCAGACCCAACACTCAGTTTTTTAAAAAAAATCCTTCTGGGTCTCAGTGTGTATCCAGACCTCATGTTATGAGCTGAATTTTGTCTTCCCACGTTCATACATTGAAGTCCTAACCCTCCCAAGTGCCTCTGAATGTGACTGTATTTGGAGATAAGGCCCTTAAAGAGGTCATTACTTAAAATGAGGTTGTATGGGTTGACCCTGGTTCACTGTAACTGGTGTCCTGACAAGAAGAGATGAGGACACAGATGCACAGATGTCAGACCATGTGAGGAAACAGGGAGATGACAGCCATCCACAGGACAAGGTGAGAGGCCTCAAGAGAAACCAACCCTGCTGACGCTTTATCTCAGACTTCCAGCCTCTAGAGCTATGAGAAAGCAGATTTCTGCTGCGTAAGGCACTCAATCTCTGGCATTTTGCGATGGCAGCCCCAGCAGGCTAATATATCTCATGTCTGTGAAACGTGGGAAACATTACGACTTAAAATGCCCTGTGGCTGAAGTCTGTATTTAACTTGCTAGGAAGGGTGGTTTTTAAGAATTCAAGGGGCTGGGCGTAGTGGCTCAAACTTGTAATCCCAGCACTTTGGGAGGTGAGGCGAGTGGATCACGAGGTCAGGAGTTCAAGACCAGCCTGGCCAATATGGTGAAAGTCCGTCTCTACTAAAAAATACAAAAAGTTAGCTGGGCATACTGATGCGTACCTGTAGCCCCAGCTACTCAAGAGGCTGAGGCAGGAGAATCACTTCAACCCAGGAGACAGAGGCGGAGGTTGTGGTGAGCTGAGATCATGCCACTGCACTCCTGCCTGGGTGACAGAACGAGACTCCATCTCAAAAAAAAAGAGAATCCAATCCTCAGTCCCTTCTCTTCCTCCAGATGTGTGAATGCTTTATGGGTTTCTCATCTTATGAGCAGTTCCTCTATGTGTGCACATTCACACAGGAGCACCCGTGTGTGCACCTTCTCCCTATAGACAGACCCTGAGGTCAGAAATGGTGCCTCATTGATCTTTGTATCTTGTGATGTGCTCAGTACATGACATAGCGTTAAGAATTCAGTAAATACATTTGTTTAGTAAATGACGCATTGATATTTTGATGCATTGATGACATGGGCATATTTGGCCACAAAATCGCCATATACAGATGCCACATAGGATGACATGGCATGTAGAGTGCTAGATCACGTCTTTCCTGCTCTCTCTAACTGGCTCCTGTATCAGGTATTGCGTGTGTGCCAATGAGTTGAGTATGTGATACAGGGCAGGGCACATTAACCTTCTAAGGTCCATCACTGAGAAAATGCTCGTCACAAGACTTTTCCTTTCTTCACGATGCACAACATGCAAACATTCCTCATTGAGTATCTCTCCCGGTGCCGGAGCTGTGCTCACCTGGACCTGCTGCAATATGTTCTTCAGCTGAACCAGAAACTCCTTTGCTTCCTTTGCCTTATCTGAAACTCCGTTTAAGGCCTGAGATAGTTGTGCCTGAAAAAGATACCACATGTTGAAAAGAAAAATTAGGTGTGAAAGGCACACAAAATTTGCACTTCATCTTAAAAGCTTATGCTTGTAAGAGGGGATAGGACTGATCCCACGTGCCTGCTGTTCTCATTGATGAAGGGACCACCACTGACCCATGATCCCTACAACATTTGTTTATTTGGTTGATTGGTCTACATTCTCCTTTCTCGTTGCCAAAGCTGGATAGAGGTAAGGAGCACTCAACTAACTGGCTGAAGTGAACAGGCCTGCCCCTGTTGTTTGCAGAGCCCAAGACAGGAAGATAAATAGAGCCCTTGACTTGGCCTGGCCCCCTCTATCCATCATCAGTACACGCTTGTATGGACATTCCAGACCTCAGGTCAAGTTCCGTCCACCCCATTCCCATATAGTCATCTCTTGGCATGGGGTGCATGCCTTGGGGAGTGGTCTGCCTTGAAGCATGGACAGGAAGGGGCCTGTGGGTCCTAGAGGTTGACTAGGTGTATGGACTGGGGATCCTAAGGCATCCTCTAGAAGGGGCACACGGGCTTCTAGCCAAGTATCCCTAGCCCTGGGGATTCGTCACCCTGAAGAGAGAGGCGTGGCCAGCAGGGTCTTCTGAAGCACGAGGATTAGTTGCTGGGGCCCGAGGGTGAAACTGCAAGCTGAGCTCAAATCTCCGGCTTTTGGCACCAGGCTTCTTTGTAATGAACCACGGAACATACAATTGATGTTGCCTTTAAAACCTAGTTATTGAGTAGACTGTGACCTTGATTTTTTTTTTTTTTTTTTGATACAGGGTTGCCCAGGCTAGAGTGCAGTGGCTCTATCATGACTCACTGCAGCCTCGACCTCTCAGGCTGAAGTGATCCTCCCGCATCAGCCTCTTGAGTAGCTGGAACTGCAGGTGTGCACCACCATGCCCAGCTAATTTTTTAATTTTTTTTTCTAGTAGAGACAGAATTTCACCATGTTGGCCAGGATGGTGTCGACCTCTTGACCTATGATCCGCCCACCTTGGCCTCCCAAAATGCTGGGATTACAAATGTGCACCACCGTGCCCGGCCTTTTGCATTTTTTAGTAGAGATGGTGCCCAGGGTGGTCTTGAACTCCTGGCCTCAAGCGATCCTCCCACCTTGGCCTCTCAAAGTGCTGGGACTACAGGTGTGAGCCATCATGCCCATCCAGATTGTGACCTTGATTTTTAACATGACTCTCATGTTCCACATTAAAAAGCTGAGGATAGAACAAAGCAGAAGCAGAAAGGCCAGGGTCTCCTTCTCCCCCAAGTCCCCTCCCAGGTCTCTGCTCAAATGTCACCGTGTCAGTGAGGACTTTCCTCACGACCTTGTACGATAGCCCCCTCGCCTTCCCCTGGCTTATTCTTCCTCCTAACAGTCATCACCACCCAACCTAGAAAATTTGTTTGCTGTCCTAGAATATAGGATGGGGCTTTTCTGGGTGGTTCGCAGCTTATCCCAGCACTGGAAGAGTGCCTGGCACATGGTAGCATTAAATAAATATTTGTCGAATGCATGAATCAATGAATGTGATTCTTTAGACCACACCAACGGTTGTCCAACGTGTGGTTCTACACCAGCAACATTAGCATCACTGGAAGATATGTTGAGGTGCACTGTCTCTGGCTGCTCCCAGATCTGCGGATAAGAAGCCGCTGGTGAAGCCCAGGAGTCTGGTTTACCAAGCCCCCCAGGGGGTTCTGATGCAGTTTGCAATCCTCTGGACTGTGCAAGTGCAGCCTCAGCTGAAAACCTGTGGAAAAGATGGCAAAGGAAGCCATGGAGTGGATGAAAAGACACAGGGAGGTATGCGGAAGATGAGGAAGGGGGTGCAGTTCCAAGGAGCACCAGCACGCAAGGGAGGTCAAGGGCTGGGCTCTGTCTGCTCAGAGAGAGCAGGAGCCTCAGGCTGAGGATGGAGGGAGGTGCAGCTCCTCGGAGAAGCTTTTCCCTACACCATGGGGCTCATCACCCCCAGCCCCACCTCAGTGGGTTTAGGCCCTGCCCTCCATAGCTTGCCCACAGTGTACCACCATCTGTTGCCAGCACCTAGGCAGTGAAACCTCCCATAGAACGTACAGTGATGGCAGAAGCGTCCCAGCTCTGCCCTGCGCCCGATGGTAGCCACTAGCTAGCTGCCTGTGGGTACTGAGCACTTGAAGTGGCTAATGTGACTGAGGCGCTGGACTTTTTCTATTATTTAGTGTAAGTTTCGACTGCCATGTGTGATTGGCCAGTGGTTAGTCCCAGAGAGCACAGATGTGGCACCCATCTGATAATCTACAGGTCACATTTGGCAGGCTTCCCCATTAACCACCGGGGGAAGGTCTCATGATCCATGGCTTACATCCTGTCTCTGAGAAAAGGTTCTTATCTCAAGGCCCTCCAATCTTACAGTGAGTTCCTCAAACTGTTGACATACTGATTAATACATAACCTACGGACATCGAAAAGGACACTGGAGCCGGGTGGAGTAGCTCATGCCTGTAATTCTGCCACTCAGAGGCAGAGGCAGAGGCAGAAGAGTTGCTTGAGGCCAAGAGTTCAAGACCAGCCTGGGCAACATGGAGAGTCCTCTCTGTCACACCCCTTGGCCCTGCTTTCCTCACTCATTCTCACCTTGTCTCTACAAAAAATACTTTTAAAATTAGCTGGGCATGGTGGTGTGTGCTTATAGTGCCAGCTACTCGGAAGGCTGGGGCAGGAGGATGGCTTGAGCCCAGGAGGTTGAGGTTACAGTGAGCTATGATTATGACACTGTGCTCCAGCTTAGATGACAGTGAGACTGTGTCTCAAAAAAAAAAATAAATAAATAACACATTTGTTTCTGAATCACAACGTTTTACTGATCGTCTTGCACATGGAATGTTAGCCTGTATGTTGTCATCTGTAGCCAATGAATGTAACCTGTATGTTGCAGCCATCAGTGGGAAAGGATACCTCTGACAGGAGGAGCTCTCCCTTCTCCTACACTTTCTAGATAAGCTTCCAACCTGTGACAGGTTCTGGAACACACCCAGCTTTGTTGGTGTGTCTTCCCTGGTGGATCCTCACACTTGGCTTCCAATGAACCTTTATTGAATTACTTCTGCCTCGACAGCCTTAATTTTGGCACATCCTTGGTGGGGTGCAAGGCCCAGGACAACTCCACCCATCCCAGGATACTCACCCTCAAAAGGAGGCTGAGGGGTCAGCATCATTCACAGGCCCTGGGGAATATCTCAAATGAAAGGGGTTTTCAAGTTGAAGTTTATCAGTGACAGGGAAAGAATAGCAACCTCTCCCCAAGATGCCTACCCAAAGAATGGGCCCCCTGGGGCTGGAGCTGGCCCCTCCTTTCTTGGTCAGCTCGGGCTGCAGTAACAGAACACACAGACCTGGGACTTAAACCACAAACATGGATTTCTCAGAGTTCTGGAGGCTGGAAGTCTCAGAGTCCAAGATCCGGGTGCCAGCGTGGTTGGTTCTTGGTGAGGGCTCTCTTCCTGATTAGGTCCTCACATGGTGCTGTGGTTTGGATATAGTATTTTTGGCCACATCCAATCTCATGTTGAAACTTGATCCCCAGTGTTGGAGGTGGGGCCTAGTGGGAGGAGTTTGGTCATGGGGGCAGGTCCCGCATGAATGTCTGGGTACCGTCCTCCCCTCCTCCTTAGCGAGTTCTTGCTGTATTAGTCCCCATGAGAACTGGCTGTTAAACAGAGCCTGGGCTCCCTCCTCTCAATTCCTCTCTCACCATGTGATGCCTGCTCCCCTTTGCCTTCCACCGTGAGTGGAAACTTCCTGAGGCCCTCACCGGAAGCAGATGTTGGGGCCATGCTTCTTGTACGGCCTGCAGAACCATGAAGCCCCATAAACCACCTTTCTTTATAAATGACCCAGCCTCAGGTATTCCTTTATAGCAACACAAATGGACTAAGATGCATGGACTTTCCTTGGTGCGTGCACAAAGAGGACAGAGAGAGCTCTTTTGTCTCTTTCTCTTTTTATAAGGGTGTTAATCCCATCAGAGGGGCTCTGAGCACATCTAAACCTAATTACCTCCCAAAGGCTCCACCTCCTAATATCAGCACATTAAAGATTTAGGCATCAACGTATGCATTTGGAAGGGACACAGACATTCAGTCCATAGCGCCTCCCACTCATCACCGTCTTCAATGGAGAGATTTGTCTTTTGTCTCTACATTTCTAGCCTGTGCTACGTAAAGTAGGAGCTCAACAAATGCTCCCTGGCTGAATAAAAAGCAAAACAATTGCTTGACTCGGGGTGCATGCAAAGAGTGGGACAGATCCCTGTAGATTCATCACCGCTGCTAGCACCTTCCTGGAGGAACCCAGCAAGCTAGCTTCTACCTGAGAGGCAGGGTAGTTAGGGTCACGCACCAACTGCCCAGTGTCAGGGGTGAGGACGTCTCTGCCCCAGCCAGCACCAGCCTGCCAGGAGCCCAGCCCCCACCCAGAGCCTGCTGACCTGCTTCCCGCTTGGCGAGGAGACTGAGGAGCTTGGCAAGGAGCCCAAGAGCAGAGTGGTTTGAAGGAGAGCCGTGACCGCAGGCTAATGTCTGGTTGAAAGGGGGACAGTTTCACGGCTCAGTGGACACCGCTTCCCGACCCATCAGACTTGCCATCTAATTTTCCCTCCACTGCTTTTTGATGCCTTCTTGGTGAGGTCACCTGAATGCAAGCCACCCTGGGACCTGCCATGTGCTCAGCCGCGTGAGGGCCCCATGCCCTGGTCTACAGCCATCGAAGAGCCCAAATGTGCAGTGTGAGGGCCAGGCGCAGTCGAGGGATGTCCTCACAAGCACACACTGGTCCTTTTCTTCAACCCAGTGCTTTGTGTGTGAACGACACAAGTCACTTCTCCTCTCCTAGGGAACAGCATTGTGGAAACCAGACCTGATAATTCTAGTGGTAAAGGTTTTTGAAGGGAAATAACAACTGATTTTTTTTTTTAAGAGATGGAGGTCTGGAGCAGTGGCTCATACCTGTAATGCCAGGAGTTTAGGAGGCTGGGGTGGGAGGATTGGTTCAACCCAGGAGTTTGAGACCAGCCTGGGCAACATAAAGAGATGTCATCTCTACAAAAAATTAAAAAATCAGCCAGGTGTGGTGGCGTGTGCCTTTAGTCTCAGCTACTTGGGAGGCTGAGGCATCAGGAGGATCACTTGAGCCCAAGAGGTTGAGGCTGCAGTGAGCTGTGATTGTGCCACTGCACTCCGGCCTGGGTGACAAGGCGAGACCCTGTCAAAGAGAGTGTGAGAGAGAGAGAGAGAGAGAGAGATGGAGATCTGGAGATCTCACTCTGCCACCCAGGCTAAAGTGCAGTGGCACAATTATAGCTCACTGTAGCCTCAAAATCCTGGCCTCAAGTGATCCTCCTGCCTCAGCCTCCCAAGCACTGGGATTACAGGCCTGAGCCACCTTGCCTGGCCACTCACTGTAGAAGTGTGGCCTGGGAGAGCAGCATCAACTGCCTGCCCTGCTGCCCGACTGCACCCTGGAGATCTCTGCCTTGAGCGTGTTGGAGTGCCTCACGGTAGGCAGCATAGCGCCTGACACGTGGAACGTGCTTCATAAATATTTGTGTCACTGAATTGGTTTTGCTCTAGATTTTTGTCTGATTAGCTCCCCGAGATATTCTAGTCTCAATCCTCTCCCACACTGGGCATAATTAAAATGGCCATGTGGTCACTCCAAACCCACTGTTTCTAGGGCATGGAGCCCCATATGGTCCCTGGCATCGGCAGTCTGACCCTACTCTGGGGACTGACCCGCTTTTTATGACTTCTGTGTGTTAACTATTTCTAGGTTAACTGCCACCACTGTCCTGATTCACATTAAGTCACACTGGATGGGGCTTCTGATGCCCGCCCCTCCTAATGCCCTGTCTCTATTGCAGACCAGAGGGTTCCTCTACCCTGCCCTGCTCTCTCCACTTACTGAGCAACCTGGCAACAGCTGGGGAAGCCCCCCACCCCTCATCACAATACCCTTTGCCCAGTCCATGGAGAGCGGCTTTGTCTTCTAGTCTTGTCTCAACGGCCAGGCCTAGGCTCCAAGAGCCCAGTAAGCGGAATAAATGTAACTTCCAGGCTCGGCGCGGTGGCTCACGCCTGTAATCCCAGCACTTTGGGAGGCCAAGGCAGGAGGATCACTTGAGCCCAGGAGTTCTAGACCAGCCTAAGCAACATAACAAGACCCCTATCTCTACAAAAAATACAAAAATTAGCTAAGCGTGGTGGCACACACCTGCAGTCCCAGCTACTCAGGAGGCTGAGATGGAAGGATAGCTTGAGCCCGGAAATCTGAGGCTGCAGTGAGCTGTGATTGTACCACTGCACTCCAGCCTGGGTGACGGAGTGAAACCTTGTCTCTGAAAAAAAGTGATGATGAATAAATATCACTTTCCCAGTGTCCAGCCTAAACGGAGGCTCAGAAGCATGGTGGGGAGCCTTGATCACCCTGCCACTGGGGCAGATGCAGCAACAGGCCTGGTGACTGGAAACAAGGTGTGACCCACGGAGTCCCTGGAGATGACTCACAGGGGTGGGAGAGGGAGGAGGTGGGCGTGGGGAGACCCCGGAAGTGTGGAAAGAACAGGACAAAGCAGGGTCCTGAGAGGGAGACTTGGGCAGACCCCTCCCCAGGAAATAGTGGCAACCAGACATCCCGGATTCCCCACCCCACCGGCTCCCCACTTCCCAGTCAGCAACCAGGATCCCATCCCCCACCCTGAGGATCCAAGCCACAGAAACTTTGCTCCATGTGGCATGAGGGATTGATGGTAAGGGCACAGAGGAGAGGGCGGGCCCCTGGGTAGAAGTCCACTTGGGGAGGAGCCAGCTCAGCATTGGCTGTGAAGGGAGCAACGCTGAGTGACAGCCCCTGTTGTGTTAGGCTGGGGGACACAGGCTGAAGGGGACCCCCCTGAAACAGAAGGGGTCGTTGGCAGAAGAACTAGGAGCCAGGGGTTGACCCAGGCAGCCTTTCTCTGCAGTGGCTGTGGCCGAGTTGGGAGGAGGTCTCCTGAGGCAAGGCAGCTCAGATCAGCTCCCATCCCAGCAGCTCCCTGTGTGTGGGTCACGGAGTCAGTAAGGAGGAGAGCTGGGACTGGAATGAGGCTCTCCAGAGGCTGATCCAGCATTCTCTTCAGTGCATCAAAGCCACCTCCAACTCTCAGAACCCCTACATGGAGCCTGCTGCCACGACTCTGTCGACACAGACTAGATCTCTTTGAAGGCGCCACCACTGCCTTTATCTAGGGCTGTTGCAAAAGAAGAGAACCCTCTGGGAGGATCTGCGTTTCCCTGAATCCCCAGGCTCACTCTGTCATGGGTTCCTATGGGACATTTGTTTCTCGTCACTGTTGTGACAAGTTGCCATAAACCTAGTGGCCTAAATCAACACAAATTTATTAACTATGGTTTTAGAGATCAGAAATCCAAAGTGTGTCTTACAAGCCTAAAATCAAGGTGTGGGCAGGGCTGGTTCCTTCTGGAGGCTCTAAGGGAGAATCCTCTTCCGTGCCTTTTCTGGCTTCTAGAGGTCACCCGCATTCCTTGGCTTGTGGCCCCTTACTGACATTTCTCAACCTCTTGTGCTACGGTCTGAATGTCTGTGTTTCCCCCAAATTCATATGTTGAGTCCTAACACCAGAAGAGGTGGTATCAGGCAGTGGGGACTTTGGGAGGTGGTGACGTCATGAGGGTGGAGACCCCATGAACGAGTTTAGTGCCCTTATAAAACAGGCCTCAGAGGTGAGGAACAGTGAGAAGGTGCCATCTATGAATCAAGAAAAGTTCCTGCCAGGCACCGAATCTGCCAGGCACTGATCTTGGACTTCCCAGTCTCCAGAACTGTGAGACATACATCCCTGTTGTTTACCAGCCCCCTGTTGGGCATTTTGTCACAGCAGCCGGAAAGGACTAAGACGTCCTGCTTCCATCCTCATCTCCTATGACTAACTCTGATCCTCCTGTCTCCCTCTTACAAGAACCTTTATGGTGACATTGGACCCAGCTGAGGATAAAGCAGGACAATCTCCCCATCTCAAGATGCTTAACTTCATCACATTTGCAAAGCCCTTTTGCAATGTAAGGTAACATTCATGGGTTCCAGGGATGAAGATACGGAGGTCCTTGGAGACCATCATTGAGCCTGCTATGAATGGCAATTACATTTATTGTTTTTAAAAACCTATTTTCACATGTGGTCATAGAACTGTTCAATGTCTGCTGCTCAGAGGACTCTGCACTGAATTAAGTCATGTCGGATTTATTCAGTGTCGCACTCCCAGGTCAGACCCCAGAGGCGAGTACACAGCACCCAGTACAAATGGTGCCTGACTGAGGGTCTGTTTCTACCTGGATGGTCAGCTTTGTACTGGGGCCATGAGGCAGTTCTCAGGACAAGATCCACCCCAGAACCAACATCCACCAGACACAGATCTATCCCCTGAGGCCAGAAGAGTGGATCTTGTGGAGAACAATGTCATTTTTGTGCCGCAGGGTAAAGCTCTGCCTGCCTGAACCTGGTCACAACCTGGACTTGATGGCCTCTCCTCTCCTGTGGGGGGACAGGATCAGTAGCAACTGGTGACTTCCCATCAACAGCAATAGCAATAGCATCAACAACTTACTAAGTGCTAAGCTCTTTACATGCCGAATTTAGTTGATTCCTTATAACCTATCAAGGAGGCCATATTATCCTCATTTTACAGAAGAGGACACAGCCTCAGAGAGGGGAAGGAATCTGCTCAAAGTCACACAGCTAGTAAGTGGTATAGCCAGGACTCAAACCCAGATTTTTCCAAATCCAAAGCCAATGGCTCTTTGCACTCCATTGCACTGCACTTTGGATATTCAACCAACATGGAAGGAGCACGAAACCTCATTTCCCACTAAAATCCCGCAGAGGCAGGGCTGCTGGGCTCAGACATTCCGCCATCTTCCAGCTGCATCTTTATTCTCCAGGGGACCCTGTCCCTGGCATTCTGTGTGCTCAGGCAGGCTGCCTGTCTGCCAATAGTGGTGTCGTCAGACCCGAGCTCCACTCTCCTCTTCATTAGGATTTCAAATGTGCAGCTGTGTAGGAAGCCTCCACAGCCAATTTGCAAATGTTGACAAAGCAGTGTTGCCATCAGCCTGGGCTATGTCCCCGCACGGCAGTGAAGCCCAGCGACACTGACTGCCACCTGCCCCTGCTCCTGTCCCACAGAGAGCAGGGTGTCTGGGGGAGGCAGAAGCAACCAAGCCCTGAACAGCAATATGGCCCCATGTAACACGGGTCCCAATGTGATGGAGGGTAGAAGGGGTTATGTGGACACAGTCATAGAATGCACTCTCACAAAGATGTCTCTGTGAGAGTGGGAGAGCGTGGGAAGCAAGAATGGATTGGCAGGGCAGGGACGTGCAGGCAGCTCTCCGAGAGAACACAAGAACAGGACTCACTTTTCTCTAAGAAGAGAGATTCCATAGATTCACTTCCCTGTTACTTCCCATCAGCTAAGCTTTCATCTTAAGCCTCTGGATTCTTGGTCCCACAGCCTAACCAAGCGTCTGCCTGCCTGGGTCTCTCCAGAAGTACTTCAGCAGCTCCTCTGTACCTGGCGTGGAGCAGAGAGAGCTTGTGCGCTGTCCCTCTGGCTACCCAGCCACTTGATTTCCTTCCGCTCACCTTTCCCAGCCCGCCTCCTGCAGCTTGACATCCCACTTGGGAGACAGTAGAGATGGGACGCATGTTAAAACAGAAGCTGAAGCTTCACTGAGAGTTTCACACCATCAGTGGGCACAGAGGAGGTTGTGAAATGGACCACAGAGGAGTTCTCTCATCTTTTTATCTGCCCTTCAGTGCTAAGGTATTGGTTTTTTTTTAACTCATGGCTGATAATAATCCCTAATAAGATAAAAATACCCTCATCTGTTGGCAGAATAGTAGAAATAAATGAAAACTATAAAGGACTCTTTTTTTTTTTGAGAAGGAGTCTTGCTCTGTCTCCCAGGCTGGAGTGCAGTGGTGGGATCTTGGCTCACTGCAACCTCTGCCTCCTGGGTTCAAGCAATTCTCCTGCCTCAGCTTCCTGAGTAGCTGGGATTACAGGGGCCTGCCACCATGCCCAGCTAATTTTTGTTTATTTAGTAGAGACGGGGTTTTCCCATGTTGGCCAGGCTTGTCTCAAACTCCTGACCTCAGGTGATTCAACTGCCTCGGCCTCCCAAAGTGCTAGGATTACAGGCGTGAGTCACCATGCCTGGCCCGAAGTACTCATTTTTTAAAAAATTAAAAGGCAGAGTCTCCTGGGTAAGCAGAGAAATTGATTTCTAAGCACCTCCTGAGAGAGGCACGGATACCACTGAGGCACACTCCTCCACCAGGCAGGTGACCTCCTTCTCCTTTTGTCCTGAAGTCCTACTTCCTACTCAGGGAGCCTGGGACCAATGGAGGCAGGACTTTTCCCTGCATCTTCCTTCTTCCCCCTTGTTGCTCAAATGTGGCTGTTTTCCTTGATCTTCTTAAATGCTGTCTTCCCAGGTAAAATGTAGACAGGGATCCAACAACTAACACAGCTCTGACTTCCTGGTCACACCATTTGCCTGGGAAGCTTTCAACTTTCTGTTTTTAGACTTAGATTGATCTCCTGGTCGAGACCCCCATGTTTGTGAGATGCGCATCCTCATCAGCCTCGCTGGTGAGGCGGCCATGAATGTCGCGGGATGTGTGGGTAAAGCGGTCCCCTTCCTCTAGCAGGATGATGGAGCCAGCCCAGAGAGCCTGAGAAGCTCCTTCCCATCATCCAAGCTTTCATCTTAGGCCTCTGGGGGTGCTGAGCTGGGAAGGCAGCCTTTTCACACAATTGGAGACACTGCTCAATGCAAGCCTGTAACCTGGACTGGCCTCAGGGGAAGAACGATGGACTGAATTGTGTTCCCCAAAATTTAGACATTGAAGTCCTAACCCCCAGCACCTCAGAATGTGACTGTACTTTGAAGAGGTGATTCAGTTAGAATGAGGTCATTAGGGTGGACCCTCACCCAACAGGACTGGTGTCCTTATGAAGAGGGAAATTTGGACATAGGGACAGACCTGTGCAAGGGAAAACACCACGTGAAGACTGGAGTTATGCTGCCAAGGGCCTCTGAGGAGCTGGGAGGGAGGCCGGAACAGGTCCTTCCCAGAGCCTGCCGACACCCGGATTTCAGACTTCTGGCCTCCAGAACTGTGAGACAATACCTTTCTGTCGTTCTAAGCCACCCGGTTGTGGTACTTTGTTCTGGCAACCATAGCAAACGAATACAGAGGGACTAAAAGGAGGTCCACAGGTGCGCTGCTGAAACCAGGAGTCCAGGGCAGGCCGATCTGTCCTGTTCCAACTAGAGATGCGCTCCTTCTTCAGGAAGAATTCCTGTTTTTGCCAGAACATACTCTCGTCTCTCCTTTGGGCCCTTGGGGCTCAAGGTCTCCACTGCTGTGATTCACACAGAACAGAGTGGGAGCGCCTCAGCTGGGCTGTCAAGCCTTTCATCCATTCACTGATGTTTTCATTCAACAAGCGTCTGCCAGCCGCCTACGAGGAGGGAGTTCTGCTCTCAGGGAATATCCCCTTCTCTTCCTCTGGGATAATGTGCAACCGAAGCACCCACCTTCCAAAAGACCTGCCTCCTTCTCTTCTTGCCCAGTTATGAGCCCTTGTCCCGGCTGTCACCGCCATTTGCCACACCCAGCTCCAGTCCTAGCTCAGCTTGCCCACGTCCAGCTCAAATCCTCCTTTCTCGTGAAGTCTTCCCCCCAGATTCCATGAACTTGTATGGTCCGTCTTCTCTGTTCTCCCATCACCTCTTGCTTACCTCCGACTGTGGCCCTCACCACCATCTGCCTGAGGTCCTAGTTACCTACCTACTTGCCTGTGTCCCTCACTAGGTCGGGACTTCCAGAGTGAGCCATTCAACCATCTTTGTGTCCCTACTACAGAGCCCGTGCAGTACGGGCACTCAACAGTGTCTTCTGAATTCACTGATTTCATGCCTGTGTGTTCTGGGGACTGTAAAAGGGCAGGACGAGTCTTGGTTCCCCTGGGCAAAGGTCCCAGTGCTGCAGCCCAAGGCATCCTCTAGGTCTCCTTCTAGGGCCCCCATGTCTCCCTCCCGATGTGGCCTCCCCTTGCTGCCTGCTCATCCCAGCTCACTCCCTGGTCCTGTATTGGGGGCCGGGACCCTGCTGTGGTGGGAGCTCCTGGGTTCCACTTGTTTGGGCTGTTTTAGGTTCTTCCCCACTTCAGATGAGGAAAACCAGAGCCATTCCCCCTTTTCTTTTCCTTTCTTTTCTTCCTTTTCTTTTCTCAGATGCCTCCAGTGTAGGAGGGTGGGAGGGAGAGCTGGTCCAGGGTTGAGGGGAGACTCCTTTCTCACAGGGAGTTTTCAATAAACGCTCTGGGAATTCTGAGAAGACTGGAGACGTGGGAATGGGTGCCGTGGAGTTCAAGCTGACCAACTGGACGCCGAATTCCTTGGTAACACACATTTTCCCAGGAGCCAGCAACTCGGATTTAGGAGCCAGCAGATGGTGGCGAGGTACCCTGCTCCCTGGAATTCCAGGCACCAGCTCAGCTCCACACCCGCCTAGTCCCTGTGAGCAGAATAAGCTGACGCTCCCTGACCTGCCAGCCACCCATTCGGGAGCCCTGCTGGGTGTTTATCCAGCAACCCTTAGAGCTGGGTTTTGGGGCTGGGCCTTGAATTCACACCCTAATTTTACATGACCTAGTTTCTTGCCCTCTGTGAGCCTTCATGTCCTCACCTGTGAACTGGGTAATGATACACACCCCAGAGGCCTCCCTCAATGTTTAATGACAGCGTGCATGGAAAGCCCTGGGTTCAGGGACTGACACTCTACTCATGGTGGTTCTGGGTAGAATGAGAACCCCAGAAAGGGCTTCGCCAGCAGCCGCAGGAACCATTGTTTTCCTGTTGTTGACCTGCCATTATCTTCCATAACAGTACCTCAATTTTGCTTTGAGAAGTTGCCTTTTCTCCACTGAGTACAGCCTGGTGGGGCTGGAATTAGGACTCAGTACTGCTGCCTTCACTCTGACAAGGAGTAGGCACATGCCTGTGTGAATCCCGGGAGAGCTGGCCCTTCAAGATGGCTCCTGAGGGGCTACCCAGGTCTGAATTCCGGGTGTCTCTAAAAGCCATTTGCCGATTGCAGGTTACACGCATGCCCTGTGCAAGCCAAACAGTAGCTCAGCATTGGTCAGCTGTCTGTTCCTGATCACACGGCCAGAATCAACTGCTGCTGAAAGTCCTCATTCTACCACCTGAAACTGACCAATGAAATGTGACCTGCAGTCAACTTTAACATCCACAAATCAGAACTGAACAAGCTTGCCTCCCTCAGAGGCAATGGGAACTGGAATTAGGACCTAAGCAGAAACGTTTTCTATGCAAGACAGCCCTTCTGTCTGTTCTGGCAGATGTACATTTGTTTTATACTGAAGGCTGAGTCTCCCCAGTTGGCAAACTGCTGGTTGGAATGAAGTCTTTTTTTAAAAGATTCCTTCTCAGTGGATTTGTTAACACCCTATTTCTAGGCCAGTAGGATGATACCTCCTTGGAATTCAAAATTGAACAGAGACAAAGAGACCTGGAGAGATGGGTGTTTGTTCCATAGTTCCCTGAGCAGACCCCTGCTATTAGAGTATTCCTGTACATGCTGGTTCTTCACATTTGGGGAAGACTTTGGAGCCAGAATGCCTGGGTTTGAATTCCAGCTCACTGACTCTGTGACGTTAGGTGAGTCACTCTCCCTGCCCCCATTTTCCTCAAATACAAAAGGTGGGTAATGGTAGTAGGTACCTAACAGAGCTGTAGTGAGGGTTAGGTGAGTTCATAAATGCAGGTCAGGCACGTTGGCTCACGCCTGTAATCCCAGCACTTTGGGAGGCTGAGACGGGCAGATCATGAGGTCAGGAGTTCAAGACCAGCCTGGCCAACATGATGAAACTCCGTCTCTATTAAAAATACAAAAATCAGCTGGGTGTGGTGGCACGTGCCTGTAATCCCAGCTACTCAGGAGGCTGAGGCAGGAGAATTGCTTGAACCACGACTCAGGAGGTGGAGCTGCAGTGAGCCAAGGTCGCACCACTGCACTCTAGGAGTGTGACCTCAGCTCACTGCAACTCCACCCTGGGCTACAGGGCAAGACTGTCTCAAAAACAAACAACAAAAACATAAATGTAAAATGCACCTGGCGCATACTCAATGCTGTCTATGTGGTCCTTGTTATAACAGTTTCAAACCGGGCTCTTAAAATTGCCATTGATTCTGTGAGTGCTTAAGAAAAAAAGCAATGTTTTTTGCTTTTTGTTGGAAGTGGGGAATGGGGGCCTCACTTTGTTGTCCAGTCTGGAGCGCAGTGGTGCCATCATGAATCACTGCAGCCATAAACACCTGGGCTCAAGTGATCCTCCTCGCCTCAGCCTCCCAAGTAGCTAGGATGTTAGGCATGTGCCACCATGCCCAAGTAATTTTTATATTTTATATTTTTTTACTTTTTGTAGAGATGAGGTTTTGCTGTGTTGCCCAGGTAGGTCTCAAATTCCTAGCCTCAAGTGATCCTCTTGCCTCAACCTCCCAGAGCGTTGAGATTACAGGTGTAAGCCACTCTGCCTGGCCTGTTTTTCTTATAAATTCCTTTTGATTCAAGTTAGCCAGAGTTGGTTTCCTTTGCTCGCAGCAAAGGACTCTAGCTGAATTAGTGGTTAGGATGTCCAACGAATGCAAAGACAGTTATGCTATAATTAGCAATTCCTGCTGAGCCTTGCTACATTCCACTGCTGTGGAGATGGTGATGATGAGAGGTCTCTTCTTTTTCCCTTCCACAACTCACCTGAGGACTCTGACTCCCCAAAATCCTGACTGCTTAGGAGTTCCCCACGAGCCTCTGCCCGAAGGCTTGCAGGGAGGAGCAGCTTAGTTTATCAACAGTGAAGTTTAATCTGCCAGGATTGACATGTCAGAGCCACTAACCGAATTTTCTTAGCTAGAACTTAATGCTGAAGTCAAAATAAAAGGGGCATGGCTGATGGGCAGTATGGCCAGGAACTGACTTCTGGTCATTAGCTGTATCCGCAGGCACATGGAGGGGGGCTTCTCTGACACAGTGGTCAGTGAGTGCCAAATGACCCTCAAGAGCTTGCATGTGCAGGAGTCAGCCCCAGAGTGATTGGGAAATCCATGCCTCTCCTGGGACCTGGGCTTGTCAGTTCCTTTTGAAGTGGGCAGGCAGAGGCAGAGCAGGTGCCCACCCTCAAGACATAAGCCACCTTCACATGGCCTGCTAAGCTGCTCTGTGCCTCTGTGCCTGTGCCCTTGCCATTCATCTGCCGGATGTGTCCTTTCCTGTTGCTGTGCCGGTACCCCACAGTCATCCAAACCTCAGCTCAAGGGTTCCTCCCTTCTGCTGGATTGTTTGACCTCCGTCTTCAAGGCTGGTAGAGATGTCCTTTCTCTGGGTCCCTGTGCCAATGAGATGAGGATCTCTTTCTATTCTATTGTCATTGTGCATTTCCTTTTTTTTTTTTTTTTTTAAGGGCAGGGTCTTATTGTGTTTCCCAGGCTGGTTTAAAACTCTTGGCCTCAAGCGATCCTTCCACCTTACCCTTCTGGACAGCTGAGAACATTTACTTCTTCTTTCACTAAATTGTACCATCTTGGAGGATGAGATCTTGCTTATTTCACCTTTGTATGGGCTACTAGTGTATGTACCACAAATATTTGTTGAACAAGTGAATGAGTTATTTTTTAATTGAACAACACAACAGGGAAGTTTCTAAAATGAACCAAGGATCAGAAGCAAGGACGAGAGCTCTACTTCAGCTTTGCATCTGATATGAAATCTAATATTAGAACAGTCACGTGACTTCACTTCTTACACTTTGGGGTAACCTACTAGATCAAGGCCCTCATTTGTCACCGGCCATGTGAAGATATGAGAGGAACACGCTAGGGAAGCATGCTAAATATCTGAAACCCTCCCTTTAAAACAGGCTTCAGAAGTGCTAGACTTATGTTTCTACCATTTTGAATTATAGTAGCAGAAATAGATTTTAAGCAAAATCAAACTATCCAGAAAAAGGCTCAGAAGGAAAAGTTCAAAGGAAATGCAGGTTGTTAATAAAACAGTGTTTATTCACTCTGGACAGTGTGCCCTATTCCAGGAGTTGTATGTGTGGTGGGAATGTCTACCTCTGTAGCTCAGGGAATCAAGGAAAAAAGCTACTAAAAATGCAAGTTCAAAAATCAGTTTAAATATGGACCTAGTAGAGGACACTGATAGATTTTTTTTCTCTCATTTTTCTGTGACCAAAGGAAAGGATACAAACGTTTTGGCTAGTGACCAGGGCAAGGCTCAGGAGAGAGGCAAGGTGCTGAAACTCAGAGAGCATGTTGGTATGAGACAGCTTAGGCTAGTGACGCTGCAGTAACAAACACCACCCACTAACTCGGAAGCTTCCAACCTGAAACGTTTACTTCTTGCTGACACTGAGTGCCCATTGCAGGTCACCTGCCGCTCTATTTCCCATCCTCTGCATTTCAGGATCCAGGCTGAAGGAGCGTCTCATTTGAGGCATAGTAGACTCATAGCAGAAGAAAAGGAGCCCAAACACACACTGGCTCTTAACCCTTCTCCTGAGAGATGGCACTATCCATTCCACTCACATTTCATTGGCCCAAGCAAGTTACAGGACCCAGCCTTAGAGTGGTGGGACAAGAAGTATATTTCTTCCAGAGAACATGGATAACATTCAAACAAATAATAAAATCTAGCAAAAAGGATCTCTGCATTCAGACATACCTTGGCTTTACTTACTAACCTTGTGCTCTGAGGCCCGCTCTTACTCTCCTACAGAATGCATATGTTAGAGATTTTATTGCCTACCTCTAAGTTGTGGCAATTAAAAATAAATAACACATTAACACGTGACTTTTTTCTTCCTTCTCTTGATTCTTCCAACTCCTCCTCCACCATCACCTCCTTCCTCCACACTCCAGGTTGCCATCTTCAGTGCAATAGATTTGGCAGGAGCACCCAGATATGACTTAGGGTAGGATAGTATCTGAGGAGGAGGGGTGCAGGAGAGGGAGACGGGCATGCTGGGAGGGAAGTGAGAATGAGATTGTTCTTAAAGACAGGATCCTGGGTTCATATATTCACAGAGAGGTAAGAAACCAAGCCCTAGAGTGTTTTTTTGTTAATTAGAGAATATTTTTATAGAATTTTATCTTAAGGAGATAATAGGATAAGCATGCAAAGATGTATATACAAGAATGGTCACTGCATTTAAAAAGTAGTTAAAATTTGTGAACAGCCTAAATGTTCACGAATACTGATTAATATAAATGATGCAATATCCACATAACTGAATACTCAGCACCCGTTAAAATGTCAATGCATTCTATATTTGTTGACACATGGAATAATCTCTAAGATAGACTGTTCAGTGGAAAGCAGAGCTCTTCCCTCAAACACCCTCTAGTTCAGGACACTTAAGCATCAGGGCAATGTCCTGCTGCAGCGATAACACTTCTCATGATAACCCTGGATGGGTAACATTTTTCATACACTTTCGGTGACTGTCACAAAGGCACAGGAGAAAGTTGAGAGGATGAAAAGTTTCCCTTTGAAACCTGCTGTGTCTCCTCCATCCCTTCTCCTATTCTCTGCCCAGTCTGCAGGGCCCTACCCAGCACCCCCAATCAACACCTCACTAACCCTCCCCTACTTTAAACCTTCCTTCTCCACAGCCCATGCCTGGAATCTAAAATTCCCCACTTCTCTGCTAATTTCAGAGGAGCGCAATCTGGCTGAATACTTTCACACAGTATGAGGAAACAATGGGCTTAACATACCTGAGTTAGTAACTTTCAATTTTCTTTCAATTGCCAGCTCTCTTCTTGTTTCATTGTTGCACCCAAAGCCACTTATGCCTAGTGTTCCATTATTGGAATGCTAAGCCTGTGGGACTTCTTCATTTCCTACTGCTCACAGTCATTACCAAGGTCTGATTGAAAAATTTCAAAAACTTGCAACCTCAGGCATAAATGAGTTAATGATCACTGTAACATTAACCAACTATTAATGTTTTTGTGTGTTACAGGCTGAATTGTTTCCCACAGAAATTTACATGTTGAAATCCTAACCCCTGAGACTTCAGAATGTGAGCTTGTTTGGAAATAGGGCATTACAAATGTGATTAGTTAAGATGGGGGTCACTCTACAGTAGAATGGGCTCTAATCCATTGTGACTGGTGTCCGTATAAAGAAGAGACATTTGAACACAGACACACATGCACACAGGGAGAACTCCACGTGAGATGAGACTTCTGCTGTCACAAGCCAAGGAGCCAGCAGAAGCAGGGACAGAGGCCCGGGGAGGTTCTTCCTGGTGCATTCAGAGGGAGCACAGCCCTGCCAATACCTTGATTTTGAAATTCTAGCCTCCAGAACTGTGAGACAAGAAATTTCTGTTATTTGAAGCTACCCAGCTGTGGTAATTTGTGATGGCAGCCTTAGCAAACAAATACACTATATATGCTTTTTCTCCTAATACATATCCTTACATATATAGTCACAAAAAATCATATTATATATACTCTTTCTCCACATCATAAAAATGGGTCTTGGGCTCTCTAGGAAACAGGGGAAGCAGGACAAATTTCTCATATCTTCAGGAATAAACTTGAGTGCTCAGAAGGTATAATAGGACCCTTTTACCAACTTCAGCTGACTTCATCCTCACACCAGCATTTTGTGTGTAAGGAAACTGGCTGAGAGCAGTTGAGAAACATATCCAAAGATATATAGCTCCAAATGGAACCTGTATCTTTTCATGCAAATTCCAATCATCTTTCCATGATATCAGCCAATGATGGAGTAGAAAGCTGGTTCAGGTGATCCCAGAATAGATCTTTCTAGGCACCCATTCAGTGTGAGGAGGGACGCGACCTCGCCAAAGGGTCAGTGAGCTCAATTAGGTTAAACACTGCTTCTCAGTCCCAGCACAAGACGACCCCGTGACTCTGGTTGTTTTGTGCTCCAGCCTTGGACAGGGAAGCAATTCCCTCCTTTCACAGCACTCCCAGCCTTGACACTCAATAAAAATCATGATGATAATGGTGACTTTCTTTTATTGAACATGCATATGTGGTGTACACTGTGTTAATTCCTTAAAATAAATGATCTCATTTAATATGCCGTCAGTCCATGGCAAGCAGAAGAATTTTAGGACTGTTGGCTTGCAACTAGCGTTCTTATTCCCCCTATTCTCTTGCCTCTATAGCACCAGTGATTTTAGGAATGTCAGTCTAGTAAACTTACACTCAGCGTGTTCTCTCGAAAGCTGAAGGAGTGCTGAGATCTGGGAAAAGTCATACCAACATTTCCCAGCTAGCTTTTCTCATGTCACGAGCAAAGCTGACTGTTTCTCACACGGTCACCATACATAAGGAGGGAAGGGAGAGCCACGCTAATGAGGATGGATGGTTCTTTTCAATATGAGGTCCAGGAAACGCATCATTTTTTCTCTTCTCCTTTTCCATACTGTCCCCAGGAATGACCCTTCCTTTATGAATCACTCTATTCTATGACTCAACAAATAGTAAATAGGGACTGCTCTGAAATCATAATTTATGGCATGGATATTATAATACATTTAAGTTCTATTCATGTATTAAATAGATGTTTCTTGTGCTTTACTGGGTGTCTGATGCTCTGTTGGGTACTGGGATTACAAAGATAAATAAGACACAGTCCTTGTTCTCAAAGTGTTCAAAGTACAGCATCATTTATGCATGTGATGTATAAAACTGGTTTTAAAAAGGAAGAGATCATGTAAGTTTCTGTTAGTTGCAAGACACATTGATGGGTGTAAAAGTCTAATTAAGATGGGATTTTGTTTTTAAAGATGTCTGGAGTTATTACTGAAAGTGCCCATGGAGACTCTAAGAATATCTCATTGGTGGAGAAGTATAACTGGGCACAGCAAGTCACACTTCCATGAAGAAAGGCTAGAGACCAGAGAGTAATCGACTCATGCTCTGATAGCAGTAAGAACAAGCCTGGGATGGGATGTCTGATGCATGAAGCCCCAGGACCAGACTCCTGACTTTGCCAATGTATCAAGACCATTTGCTGAACCAAGCCAGGGGAGGTTCTCATCACCTGGTAACCAAACTGCTTCTTTAGCATCAGGCCAGTTCCGGTCTCTTACAACAATAATAGAATTAGTTCAGTGACAATAGGTGTCTGATGAGAATTTGTCTTAGAGTTTTCTCTCTGTCATCAAATTAGTTCCCCTCTACACCCAATCCTTCCAGTCCTTTGCATCCCAACTCAACTCCCATCTCTCTACCCTCTGCTTTGTGCTCATTTATACCTAAGGCTGGTTCCACATATTTTAGCACCAATTATTTGTGCTCTGGCGTTTTTCCTGATTTCTTTTGCATAAGTGGTGAGATGAGCCCTCCTGTCCATTTAAATGGTCAAAATTAGCCTCTGTTTAAGTAAGTCCCTATCATCACTGCCCTTTTCCTCCTGGGAATCGCTTACGTTACGGTTTCCTCACCTCTTTCGTTTTTACCCCTCTCTCCCCATCTCTAACCCCTTAACTTAGCTGAGCAAATTGAGATGTTCAAAAGCCTTTTTTTTTTTTTGCCAGATTTTATTGGCAGACAGGGTAAAATCACTGAAATTTACAAGAAACTTCAAAAAGATTATAGCCTGGCTGTTCCTGTTCTTCACTGAAATTTAAATGAGGCTAAAGTTTAATCCTTCGCCTGTCAAGCTAGATGTCCCCTTAAATGTCGCTTCTGAATCTATTTATCCCATCATTTTCCCCCCATTGTCTCCAGATCCAGAATGTTAGCTCAGATACTCAAAGGATGAGTAGTTTGAATTCCTTCATTTTTATCAGACATGGCATCATATTCATCAATGTTCCTCTGCTTTGTGTAAATATGGATGAATCCCTGGCCCAGCAAATAATTGGCTGTTTGAACAGGAACTATATTTTAAACATCTTGAACACCTCACGCAATGATGTACAGCTAAATTTTTCTTTCTTTCCTGCCTAATAAACCTACTCACCATCTCTGACCCCAGCTCAAGCATCATCTTCTTTTTAGTCTCCCCACTTACCACTCTTTCCCTGTTCCGCTTCCTAATCTCCAGGCAAAATTCACTGCCTTCTCTTCACTGTTCCCTCATCTGTTTATTCACATTACAAGTAGGGCACTTATTCCACTTTTCATATCAGGCGTATATACATCCGATTGGTTGTACAGTGATCCTCTCCTGCAGCAGGCTGTGAGCTGTCTTGTGGCCTGTTTTATGTGAGTCCACAGCCCCTAGCACAGGCCGTGGATTACAGGAGGCACTCAAAGAATGCTTATCCAGTGGATTGTTTTTACTGAATAACATGGAAAGTCAAGAGACGACATTTCTCCTTCACATGCTGGAAGGGACACAGATGGGCTCGGAAACGAAAGCTACCTTAATTGAGCAGCTTTAACCGGGAAACTTTACCTGGGTCCCACATTCCAACATCCCATGACACCCAGCAAACACCAAAGGTGCAAGAAGCCTGACAGATGACAACACAGATCCTCCTTGCTTTGCCCAGATGCCCTGAGACTTGTGGCACCCCAATTGAAAGAAGATCTTTTGCAAACCAGAGTAGCCCTAGGAGGTCACCCACAATGCACACGAGGCCCAAATGGCAGGAATCACTCAAGGATCTATTTGAATTTTGATTTAATTCTCCTGGTGGAAGATAATTTTCCACTGGGTTTCTGGTGTTTCTCCATGTGTTGCAAGTGAGGCACTGACTGCTCTTTGTTCTGGGCTACATTTCCAAGGATGTTTGTACAGAGGACAGCCTTGGAAGATAGAGCTGGTATCTCCCTCGGGAGCAACGGGCTCCTTTTTACTGTCCTTTGTACAAGATTGGGGTTCGCTCCGCTCAAGGCTCGTCTCCTGTAACGCAGCCTGCTGCATGTGCAGGTGTCATTATCTAGCCCTCTTCATATCCCCTTATGGGAACTGGCCCAACATGCAGATGTTCTGGCTCCTGCTGTTGCTGTAAGTAACAAACTGTTCTCCATGTCTGAATTAGGAGTCTAATGTCTTCTGGCTGCACCCATGAAACTCTGGCAGGCTAATTTGTTGGCTTGTGAGTAGGCTAAAATCTCAGACTCTTCACAGTCCCTGAGTGCCCTGATGCCCCCTTCTGTACATTTTCATATTCCCAGTAGGTTACGGGTATAGAACCCTGCTGGAGAGACAGGACTGTGTGCAGGACAAACACTCATCACTGATAGCCGCAGGTACTTCAATGAAGGAAACCAATGTGAGAGGTAAAACTCATGCCCTCCCAGCAAGCTGATGGTGGGTGGTGACATTCACATGAAAGTGAAGTACGATGAATGGCTGCACTGTCTGCACCAGGCAAAGTTCTCTTTATTGTGTGGGACTGGCAGGGAGCAGTAGCACGGCTGAAGGACTGAGAAGGTCTCTGTTTCTCGATCCAAACGTTTCCAAGCAGCCTTCCGTTTTTCTAACAGTGACTGCAGCACTGCTCACAACTAGGAGACTATCTTAACGCAACCTTCCAGAGGATTCTAGCTCTCTTTGGTTGTATTCAAGCAGACTACGTATTTGTTTATTTATACATCTATTATTTTCAAAAGGGGCATAAGGCAGTTTGCAAGGGTTTATAAATTTCAAGAAAGCATAAAAAGAAAGAAAAACAACCTCCCAGAGCACAGTGAGGACCTCTAGTAGCTGAGGGAAGAGAAATGAAAAATCTCTTTCTTCCTGGGTGAGACAGAGAAAAGAGACACAGGCCCATAGCATTAGAGGGGCCTGACTGTTGCGGAAAGGGTCAGACAACTGAGTAGATGCAGAGTGGAGATGGAGAAGGGAGTGGGAGGGGGGCTAATTGGTAGACTTGCCACAGCCTAAAAAATAACCAGTGGACTAGAAATCAATAGAAGTTACCCAGACTGTAACACAAAGAGACAAGAAGAGTGATTAAAGAAACAAGACTAAAAGTAAAATAAAATACTGGACATGGTGGCTTATGCCTATAATCCCAACACTTTGGGAGGCTAAGGTGGGAGGCATTTGAGGCCAGGAGTTTAAGACAAGCCTGGGCAACATAGCAAAATGCAATCTCTACCAAAATAAATAAATAAATAAAAATTAACAAATTGGCTGGGCATAGTGGCATGTGCCTGTAGTCCTAGCTACTTGGGAGGCTGAGGCAGGAGGATTGTTTGAACCTAGGAGTTCAAGGCTGCAGTGAATTGTGTCACTGCATTCCAGCCTGGGCAACAGAGTGAGACCCTGTCTCTCAAAAGAAAAAGAAAAGAAAAAAGAACAGATCATCCAAGAACTGTATGACAATAGCAAGCAGTCTCATATACGTGTTATTGGAATTCCGGAAAGATAAGCGAGAGAAAGAAGAAGAGAGATAGAGGATAGAGCAGGAGAATTTTCAGAAGAGATAGTAGACACAAGTTTTCCAAAAATAATAGAATACACAAAACCAAAAGTCCAAGAAGCTCAGTGAACCCCCAGCAGGATATGAATGCATAAATCTCTCTCCATTTCTGCTGCCTCTCTCCTAATTCAAGTCCCCATATTTATAGCCCAAACTCCTGCAACAGCTTCTAATTACACATCCTGTCTCCACTCTTGTTCCCTACGATCCATTTTCCAAACCACAGTCAGAGTGCTCTTTTAGAAAAGAAACATCACACCTCAGCTTAAAGCCTTCTGGTGGTTACCCATAGCACTTACTATTACATCCAATCTGTTCCATGTGGCCCGCCAGGCCCTGCACCCTTTCTTTACCTCTCTGCTTCTGCCCCTTATCTATCTATTTTATTATGCCCCAAACTCACTGGCCCATTTCTGTCGTTTGAACACACCAGGCGTCACCTGCTCCTGGTTCTTGGCTCTTGCCTTCCCTGTGAAATGTGCTTTCTTCAGAACCATGCCAGGCTAGTTCTTTCTCACCCAGTCTTCAAGTTGTAGCTTGAATACATCCGAGATTATTTTTCAACTTTCCTGCCAAAGAGGTCTGCCTAAGTACTACTCGTATTTTAAAATACAGACAGGGTCTCATTATGTTGCCCTGGCTTGTTTTGAACTCCTGGTCTCAAGCAATCTTCCCACCTCAGTCTCCCAAATTGTTAGGATTATAGGCATGAGACACTGTGCCCGGCCCTGCCTAAGTATTTTTTATCACATTATTTTTACTTCAATCTTGGTATTTCTCATAATCAGAAATTATCCAGCTTATTTCTTTGTTCGTTTACTTGTTAATTTTCTTTCTCTTGCAACTAGATTTATGCCCTTTGAGGAAAGAAAATTCCATTGGTGGCCTCAGTGTTTAGAACCGTGCCGGATACGATATATAGGCATTCAAGACGTCCTCATTGACTGAATGAGTAATTAGGTGAATTGAAGAAGAAATAATCATTAGCAGCATCAGCTCAGAAAAAGGATGTGATGGTCAAGAGACAGCATCAGCATTTACGTTTTAGTAAGTGATAGAGATGACTTGCAGTTGTGGTGCACATCTCAGCTGATAGGTAAAACCAACCATAAGGCAACAAATAATTTATCGAGTGAGGGAAAGTCTCAGTTCTTCATTTTACAAGGCTTGTCGTTTCTGAGTATTCATAGTTTACTGGTTTCCTGGTTTTATAGGTATCACCCAGAATCAAACTATCATGAGGACTGGGAGAATGAGTAAATACAAGTGTGTGTCTAAATTTCCTAACACAACCTTGACCTAATTTTTTACAACTATGTGCTGTCTGGACAGATTTTTTTAGAAGTCATGTGACTAAGGCCCAGCCTCTCCTTCTGGAGTGAGAGCTGGCAGGTGTCCACGTCCTGTCTGATAAGTCCGTCACTGAGGCCTCATCCACACTCTCGGGTTTCCGGATCTGAGCTCACCTTGCCCTATCCTTGTGAATCCTTCCGCATCCTCTCGCTCCTCCAGCTCCTCCACACTACGTCTCCCCTCTGTAGTCACTGTAGCCACATGTAAAATAGAGAGTGAGTGCTAGCGATCTCTCGTGTCCCTTCCAGCGCCCAAACTCTTGCCTTGTTTGTCCTAAACGGGACACTGTAGCTCCCCCACTCCGTCCCCACCGTCCCCACCTTCGATTCCCTTTTCCTGCTGCCCCATTCCAGTTGAATGAGAGGTTGTGCTCCATCTCAGTTCCCCGCCCCCTGCCCCGCTTTTAAAAATAGCTGTCAGCTAACACTTTATTTCTTCTATGCATAATTACTCTTCAGCTGATGCCATGGGCATCTGTTTTTGTTCAAATATACATATAGCATTCTGTTGCATTTTTACAGTTATTCAAAATGTACAGTGAGGAACAATAAAGGGGGCTGTTTTTGTTTGTTTTTAGAGTTGGGGTCTTGCTTATTGCCCAGGCCAGAGTGCAGTGGTGCAATCATGGCACACCACAACCTCAGACTCCTGGGCTCAATCATTCCTTCTGCCTCAGCCTCCCAAGTAGCTAGGACTACATGCATGTGTCATCATGTCTGGCTAATGTTTGAATTTTTTTATACAGAAGCAGTCTCTCTCTGTTGGCTAGTCTAGTCTCAAATTCTTGGCCTCAAGCAATTCGTCCACCTCCACCTTCCAAAGTGCTGGGATTACAGGCATGAACCACCATGCCCAGGCTTGTTTTTTGCAAAAACATTTCACATCTTGCTGTGCAAGTTAGCAAGCCCCTTCTCCTCAAGTTTCCTCATCTGCAAAATGAGGAGGTTGCAATTTATAATCTCTCTGTTAGAAAACAGCAGACCCTAGAAAACAAACATTTTTAAACCCTCAGTTTCCTGTCAAGAACTTTGCAGAAGGAAATTCCAAACCAGGAGGAAGGAATTTGCTAAAGCCCCCTCCCAATGCCTGTCTGCATTCTCTGCTATCTCTTAGGGCCTCTGGTTATGATTGTCATAACCTCTACCACTACCCAGGCAGCCCCTCCACCACTCCAAATGGCTAAAGAGTGGATAAAGCATTCTCTTTGCTGCTTTAGATAACAACTAAGACATATACTAATACGAAACCCAAGGTACAAACAGTTAATAGGTTTCTTTCAATCCCAGGAAAGCAGCAGAAAGCATTTCTCCAGAATTTCTTTCTCCTGAGACTCCTCTGCTCTAACTCAAGAGGACTCATATAGCTTTGCAGACACTTCCCACCCCTTCGAGATTCCTGCCAATCTCTGGGCCAGGTGATTTTGGAGCACATATGGTTTCCCAGTACCCAGAGTTCGTGTAACCTAAAAATCCTGACTGGTGCCCAGGGTGATTAAATAAGACTCTAGTTCAAAGCTCTCAGACCCCCTAGAGAGGACACATCCACATCTCAGATGTAAACTAGAGAGGGAGTGCTATGGGCTTAGCACCCTGAAGGTCTAAAAGCAGTCCCATTAGGGCATTTCAAACTTTAATGTACATGCAGATCACCTAGAATCTTGCTAAAACGCAAATCCTGAGTCAGCAGGACTGTTTGAGATTCAAAATTCTGCATTTTCAATGAGCTCCCAGGTGATGCTGATGTTGCAGGGCAGAGGACCACACTTTGAGTAACAAGGTTGCAATTTACAGGTCACCAAATTATTTTCTATTAAGGGCCAGATAGCAAATACTTTCAGTTTTACAGACCATATCATCTCCGTTGCCACCACTCAACTCTTCCAAAAGCAAATATGGCCAAAAGCAACCATTGGCAATAGTAAATAAATGAGTGTGGCCGTGTTTCAATAAAACTTTATTCACAAAAACAGGGAGTGGGCCACAGTTTGCTGACCCTTTCCCTGGTCTGTTTCAGAGATTAAGAGATCCCTCCCATCCAACACACTATATTGTTGACTTCCACATGTAAGCTCCATCACCATGAATGTCTACTGGCATAAAAGCCCTTCCATTGCAGGCTAAAAATATAACAATACCTTAGCGACACAGTGACCACCACAGCAAACATTATGAAATATATTCGTGAATAGTGACAGGAGGATTGTTTATTCACAGTCTTTGAGGTTGTCTTGAATTTTTAAACCCTTGTATTTCTCTATATAAATAGTCTTCAAAGAGAAGATAAAGCAATTCAAGTTTGTGGATTCTTGCTTCTTTTCTCAAACCCATTTTTTGTTTCCTAGATTTGTGTGACAAGGAAAGTATATTAAAAAGGAAAAAAAAACATTTTAAAGGAGTAACATAAGGGTTCTTTCTAATAGTTGTTCCTGAATTACTGACCTACTTGGAATTAAATCTAAGCATAGGTAAGGGCTACAGGCAAGGTGGTTTGAAGACAGTGGTGATGTTGGCACAGAGATGGTGTGAGGTGCTGCAGCTTCTAGTTACGGGGGTCGGCTCATCTTTCCAGGGACCTGAGCAGAGTTGCCATTGGTTCTTAGCCAGTCTGGGGCAGATGGGAGAGAAGCCAGCCTAGGCACTTCATTTCCCAGAACTTCAAAGTTGATAGAAGATTCAACTTCTCAAAAATTTAAGCTTCCAGGTCAGGTGCAGTAGCACATGCCTATAATCCCAGCACTTTGGGAGGCTGAGGCAGGTGGATCACCTGAGGTCAGGAGTTCAAGACCAGCCTGACACACATGGTGAAACCCTGTCTCTACTAAAAGTACAAAAATTAGCCAGGTGTGGTGGCGCATGCCTGTATCCAGCTACTTGGGAGGCTGAGGCAGGAGAATCGCTTGAACCTGGGAGGCAGAGGTTGCAGTGAGCTGAGATGGCCCTCAAGCTCACTGCAACAAGAGCGGAAACTCTGGGCAACAAGAGCGGAAACTCTGTCTCAAAAAAAAAAAAAATGTCGAAGGTTGGGTGCAGTGGGTCACACCTGTAATCCCAATAATTTGGGGGGCCGAGGTGGACGAATCACTTGAAGTCAGGGGTTCAAGACCAGTCTCGCCAACATGTCAAAACCCTGTCTCTACTAAAAAAAAAAAAAAAAATTAGCCAGGTCTGGTGGCGGGCACCTATAATCCCAGCTACTCAGGAGGATGAGGCAGGAGAATCATTTGAATCTGGGAGATGGAGGTTGCAGTGAGCTGAGATAGCACCATTGCACTCCACCCTGTGTAACAGAGCAAGACTCTGTCTCAAAAACTAAAAATTAAAGAAAAAAAATCTAGGGCTTCCACTCAGGATGAGAATGAGCATATTTCCATGCCACGTGCTCTGAGAGCCCTGGTGGACTCTGTTCAGATTGGACTCCAAACACTCCGCTTAAAGTTGGCAATTAGTGTACAGTCATCAGCCATAGAGTTGTAGATTTCAGACCTCCTGGAAGGTTTTTACCGAACATTTCTCCCTACTTAAATTTTTGCCTGCCCAAACCCACCCAAAAATGTCTTAGGTAGGCCCCCAAAGCCTTGTCTTTTCACAGACCTTAAAATCCAAGAGGACATAGTGAGCGATATCTATACATGTTAAACCAATTGTTGAGGGAAGATCCCAACTAGTAGTTAAAACTATGAAAATCTAGATACATGTCACCTTCTTTTTAAAAATAGTTCTAACAATAATGTAATGAAAATAGCAAACAATAACTACTAGAAAGAAGACAATCCACTTATCGTTTCTCCCTGTGGTCCCTGTCCACGTGAATTTTTAATTGTTTACATAATTTTGTTATTGAAAAAGAAAGTAGGTGTCATCTTTATGAAAGGTAATTTGGAGACATTAATTGGATGTGGTAAAGTCAGGTATCCTTCGATACAGCAATTCCATATCTAGAAATGTAACCCGAGGAAATAATTAAGAGTGTAGGCATAGATTTAACTATTAAAATGTTTGTAACAGCGAAAGACAGAAACAACCCAAAGTTCAGTATTAAGTTGTTGATAAAATAAAATATAACTGCTTCTGATGAAATGCCAGGCAGCCATCAGAAATGATGTACATTGGTCAGGTGCAGTTGCTCAAACCTACAGGCATGATCCCAGTGCTTTGGGAGGCCAAGGTGGGAGGATAGCTTGAGGCCAGGAGTTCAATCGAGACCAGCCTGGCCAACAGAGCAAGACCTTGTTTCTACAAAAAAATTTAAAATTAGCCAGGCATGGTGGTGGGGTGTGCCTGTAATCCCAGCTACTTAGGAGGCTGAGGTGGAAGGATTGCTTCTTGAGCACAGGAAGTTGAGGCTACAGTGAGCTGTGATCACAGCACTGCACTCTAGTCTGGGCAACAGAGAGAGACCTTGTCTCAAAATATTAAAAAAAATTTACAAATATTAAAATATTTTTACCTGTGCTCACAGTGTAACTATGACTACATGTTCTTTGTCATGTATGTGTTATCCCTTTTAATAGAAGAGATATTTCCCTTTGGCAGAGCCTTAGGACATGGGAGTTGGCTGGATGCAGTGGCCCACATCTGTAATTCTAGCACTTTGGGAAGCCAAGGCAGGAAAATCACTTAAGGTCAGGAGTTGGAGACTAGCCTGGAAAATGTAGTAAGATCCCATCTCTTAAAAAAAAAAGTCATTTGAGTGATCAAAAGTCCTGTCTTTCCTGCGTTTTCCAGGTCACACCCTCTCCCTTGCTTCTGTGAGGTGCTGACTCAGTAGGAATAGTACTTCTGGGGTATCGGTGAGATTTTCTTTTAAGACTCTTCTATTTACCATGGCTCTCAAAAAACTCCAGAAGAAGAGCTTATCTATATATATAAAAAAAGAGTTATTCTATAACCTCAACTTAAGAATCAACTCCTACACATTTTAATTCAGAGCTGGCCATCTGCACCCAGCAGGTCAGAGTTCTCCCTGAAGCAGGAGTTACAGCTGTTGACATCCTGTGGCACGTCACACTAGGAAAGAACTATGCCACACAGTAACCCTTTCCTCCAGTTTCAGGAAAAACAGATTTTCATAATCAAGAAGCAAAAAACCCAAATGCTCTCCTGTACAGTTACCCTTCCCTATCCCATCTTCACATCAGAAGCTCTTTGAAACAGTTAATCCTCTCCCAAGAAACACATATAGAAATGTGTTCAGTCAAGCCCTAAAGTTTTTTACACTGCTTTTAAAAGGTGGTAATCAATCATGTTTTAAAATAGATTTCAGTGTCACATATATGTCTGTTTACTTAAGAATCACTAATCAGAAGGCAAGCTGCATTCACGCCAGCAAAAAATTAAAGCAAGGTTTTGATGACAGCTTCTTTAATCACAGGAATGTTAGAGAAATGTTGCTGTCCCAATTCTAGTTCTGGTGGTGCAATGACTCTTTGTCAAGATTCTGAGATTTTTAGATAACAACAACAAAATCCAGAGACTTTATGTTTTACTGGAGAACTTAAGTCACCAACAGTGGGAGTCTTAATGGAGTGTTCTAATTTGTCTTTCAAAAGTAGCCACCCTCACAGCATACATGCTGGTCTAGATGCCCAGCCACAAATCAAGACCACCAGTGTTTGACCAGGGCTCCCCCATTTATCTTTTCTTTTGATTGTCAGTCCCCAGGTAAAATGCTCATAATAAGCACTCAGTAATTTCCGTTTCTGTAGAAATCAACAGCACCTGCTGAAGAAGACAAGCAGTGCTTCTGTTCATTCTTGAGAACAGGTGTTCACAAAAGTATCTTGGAGTGTTCCTTCTGGATTTAGGAGGATGTCACAAAACTGAGATCCTGCATAGTCATATTCTCACAGCTTACACCGCCCACCGTATGGGGCAGATATCACATGTGCTTCCCATATTTCCTTATAACTTTGCATTGTTGGCTGAGGATAGAAATTTTATGAAACTGCTGTTGACACCAAGTCAGGGATGACCAGTGAGTTTTCTTGTAGAACCTTAGTTCTTGAAACCATAGTTCATTATCCAACTCAGTTTTCCATGTAAGACACTTAATTTCTCTTACAATTGCAAATTCTCACAACTCTCTGGTTTCCACTCTTCACTAATTCTGAACGTCTGAGTGCCAACACTCAGAATCAGTTTTGGCTCTCTAAGCTGTGAAGATTTAGCAGTTTGTGAAATTTGAATGTGAGATTTGGAATCTACTTCTTGTCTTGGTAATTGGTCATAGCCTTTTTTATAAATAATTTATTTGTAAAATGATGTTTATTCACTTAAAAGATGAAATAAGCAAGATAGCTACAATTACTGTGAAGCAACATGCAATAAAATGTCACATGAATGATAACTAATTCAAGGCAACCATTGTGATTCAGCTCAGCGCTATTTTAGGACTCAGCATAAGCACTACCAAAAGTACCAGCTTATGTTTTCTCCTGCTAACCAAGTCAATGAGGCCAGATAAGCATGCTTTGCTATGCCCTGTAGCTTTCTGCAAGTCCACTGGTTTTAAGTATTAGGACTATACAAATAAGCAGTAACATTTTATGTTATTTATTAATAATATTTAGGGTGCTGTGCTAGAGGCTAAATATACAGTATTATACTTAATCCTTACCACAATTGTCGAAGTTTGATATTTTTTTCTATGAATTTTAAATTGTGCCTAGACTTATATGGCTAGTAAATTGCAAGTCCTAAGATTTGGATACAAGTCTGTAACTATAGAGCAGGATTTCTCTCCAGGGCACTACTGACATTTGGGGCTGGATAATTGTTTTGGGGAGTTTTCCTGTGCACTGTTGAATGTTTATCAGCTTCTCTGGCCTCTTATCTGCTAGATTCCAGTGGCACCCTGTAGGTGAGACAACTAAAAATGTCCCCAGACATTGCCAAATGTTGGGGAGGGGGTGGGGTAAGAGGTGAAAATTGGACCCAGTTGAGAACTACTGCTCTACAACTAGGGATTTGACTACATATTTCTCTTTTTTTCTATGTATTATGCAAATTTTCCTCTTAAAGGTGGATTTCCAAAATGTTTCACATTTGTTTTTTCTAATTTTTATTCTAAAATGTGAAATTATAGTAACAACATATACTCATCATAGCAGATAATACTACAGAGTAACTATATATGAAGAACAAATCTATATAGGAATGGTTAGTCTCTTAGTCTCTTCTTTTCCTCTCATCTGTGCTCACTTTTTGCTTATTTCCAGTTGGACGGTATGTGATAGCCTTGACCAATTACTTTATTTTCCTTCTCAATCCAAATATATATTTCTGGCAGGGCTGTTTGGAGACCTTTTGCCTCTCTGTGGTGAGAGTTTACTGGTAAGAGCACACGGAATGATTGGTGTCTGAAGTTCCAGAGGCGGTCAGGGGTCTGTCCCACAGGATTCTAACTCTGCCAGGCCTAGCTCATTGACCTCTAGGGAAGTGAATTCAGTTGCTTAGCTTTGGCCTTTGGATGGGAAATTTAGGTGAATGTTAGAAAAACCCACTCCAGTCTTGACTTGGGGTCTGATCAAGGACCTGACCATGTTTTAATGGCTTCTCTCTTTCTGGCAGTATCAAATACAAGGACACATTGCCAACCATAAATTGCTGAGAGTGGCAGAGGGGAAAAGATGATCCTGTATGCCTTAACTCAAAGGAGACCATCAAGGTAACTTATTAGTCAGACTTTGGGAGTAAAAGAGTCCTGTTTCTGCGTTTGGGGTGCCCTGTGCCTACATAAATCCTAAAACCTGAGGTGGGTGGGGACCTAGCAAGTCATCTTTCCATACCCCTCCCATCTCCAGCATCCAGTCCAGAGTACCTGGAGTTCCTTAGGTGTTTGTCAAATGACTATCTGATGGAATGAATGGCAAATGAGTGAGGTAATTCCTGCTTGACCCTCTGACCGACTTTCTGCCAGCTCTACAAGGGAGAGACCAAGAGCCTTTCTCCTTGTACCCTCTTCCCTGGCACCTGCACTCCCGCGTCCTGCCCGACGGGCTCACCTTGTGCTGTTTCCACATGGCCCCCAGCGGCTTCACCTCGTGCTTGGTGTGCCGGCCCTCCTCCAGGCACAGATAGCACACAGGGGTTCGACAGCTCACGCAGTACATGCTGTAGTTCTCCATTTCATGCTCCGGGCACGTGGGGAACTTGCGGGCGGTGCTGCCCCCAGAGGCCCCGGCCCCCGTGCCTCCCGGGCTCTTGCAGCCCCCGCCTCCGCTGGGGGCGCCCTGGGTGGCGCCGGTGGGTGCGGAGGCTGCCTCGGCGGGCGCGGGCGGCGGCGGCGGCGGCTGCACCAGGCGATGCTTGGCGAAGGGTCCCCGGGATGGATGGCACTTGAGCTGGCAGGCAGAGCAGTAGAGGACGTCGCACTGCTCGCAGAGCGTGGCTGCTGGCTCTGGCGGGGTGCGGTCGCACAGCTGGCAGATGGCCACCGCCACGGCTGCAGATGCCCCCGGCACCGCCCCGCGGCCCTGCTGGTACCGCTGCACTATGACCTCGAGCAGCCGGTTGCGCTGGAAGCCGCGCAGGCCGCGATGGTCCAAGGAGGCGCTGCGGTGGCACTGCGGGCACGTGATGGAGCTCGAAGACGAGGACAGCGAGGAGCAGGCTGCACCGCGGGCCGCAGCGGCCGAGGAGCCGGGTGGTGCGGGCACCATGGGCAGCACACGAACTCCGTTGGGGGACTTGAGGCTCGGGGTGTAGGATCCGTAGCCGCTGTCTGTCTCGCTGTACAAGCTCAGCTTGTCCGCGTGGTCTCCGCCACCTCCCGCACCGCCGCCGAGGCCGCCAGCTGCACTCCCGCCCGCACCGCTGCAGGCCAGGCCCGCTGCCGCGTCGTGCTCCAGAGAGGGAGCGGCAGCTGCGCCCGCGGGCAGCCCCGAGCTCCGGGAAAGCAGGAGCGGCTGGGGCAGGTGCTGCTCGCCGTCCGGGGTCTGCACCGCGATGGTGCGAGCGCAAGGAAGGCAGACATTGTGGGAACAGGGCAGGATGATGGGCTCCCGAAACAGAGAGCCGCACACGGGACACTTCAGCTCTTCCTCCATCGCGGCGCCTGCTGCCCGCGCTGCTCTGCGCTAGGGATGAATGGCCGGAGCTCGGGAGACTGGCGGAGGATCAGCGTGGTGAGCTCCGGTGAGACGGCAGGCGGGGGCATCACACGGGCATGCCCACTTCACAGCCGAGGGGCACGCCCCTTTCTCTGTCCTGTAGCCGCCGCCCTAGGACGATGGGAGGGCGAGAGAAGGGAGGGGGTCCTCACCTCCTGCCCGAGAGGCTTCTGCACCGGCGGCTTCAACCTGCGGCCAGAGTCCGGAGCGGGTCGGCTGCCCTCTCGGTGGCCTGCGAGGAGGTCTAGGTGATGAATCAGCACCAGCGCCGCTGCCGGCCGCAGCGCGCGCCTCCTCTCCACTCCAGGACCAGCGGCCGGGCTGCTGTGCGCTCGCTGCTGCAGCCCCTGGTTCCGGTGGGCGGCCACCCCGAGGCCCCCTTTTTGCCCCCGCCTGGCTCCTTATCGGGGTGATTGGGAGGTGAGCAGGCAGGTGCGAAGGCTGCTCAGCTGCGGGGCTGGGATCAGCACCACGAGGCGGCGGACAGCGCCCGGGAGCCGAAGAAGGTGGGGCTGCAGCTGCCGGCTCGCCGACCCCTGGGCAGCCACCCGCCGGGTAGCTGGGGCCGCGGCCACCTCTGCGGGACCCGACCCACCCGGAGATAGCCCTTGCCTTCCTCCTCGGCGGCTGCGGACGCCGGCTGACTGCGTCCTCGGGCTGCCTCCCTGCGGCCGGGATTGACCCGCTTCCCTGGTTCCCAGTTGCTGCTCCTGCGGCGCCTCTGACCTTGGCCTCGCGACGCTGCAGCCGGCGGGCGGAAGGCGAGCGCCCGGCTGGCTCGGGAATCCCTTCTCCGCCTCCCTCCCGCAGCTGCCGCCGCCTCCCCGTGCGGCGCGCCGAGGAGTTGTAATTTCCAGAGCAGAGTAATGGGGAGGAGGGGGGAGGAGGCTTCAGCTCAGCGAATAAGGGCTCGCCTCTTGCTGCTAGGGAATCAAGGGGTAATTTTAAGGGATTTGCAGAGAGGATCATCGTTAATGACAATCTATTATTTGGATGGAGATTGCATCTTGAATTAGTAGAACGCCCTGCCCCGCCACACCCCTGCCATCGTCTCCCTGGGCCACTCCAGTTCCACCCCCACCCCCAACCCACCGCCATAGAAGGGGGAAAACGGGGTCCTAAAAAGCCAGTCGTTTAGAAATTGATAGGCAACATGGCCTGACAGTCGCTTCTTAAAACTATGATAAAGAAAAAAAAAATGCAAGTCACAAAATGTCGGGCAGCCTGAAGTCCAAGGGTGAGGTTTTATTTATGAATTGAACCACAAGCCATTTTGTCTCTCCGTTTCAACCAAGGGTGCTCATCCGCGCTCCAGGTCAACGGTGTGCACGGACTGAGTGAGGACACGCGGTGCGGCTCACAAAATGGGGCTTCCTGGAGAAAGCCGAGAGCGCACCCGGGTAGGCCCCTGGAAACCGAGTGCCCCCCGACCCAGCCCTACCCGCTGCGGATGTGGTGGTGTGCCGCAGGCGGGAAGGCGGCGAGCGGGGACGTTCCTTTTATGAATGGAAAAATCTTCACATTCTCCAAAACCAGCCACTAGCAGCGGGAACAGCTTCCCACCCGCGGCCCCGGCTGTTTGGTCTGCTGGGCTGTTCTTCCCCGCTGCTGCCGAGGGAAGGCTGGGTGGGGGAGACAGAGGTGGGTGGGGAGAGCAGAAGGAAGGGCTGGCAGCGCAGCCGGCTCTGCCTACAGAAGTTTCACGCTGGCATGTAACAGATACAGATTAGGAAATCGTTTATTTAACAACGATATGAATATTGAAGTCACGCCTCCTCCCGTTCCCAGGTTCTCTCGTGCTCCAAACAAAGACCAAAGACCGGAGTCGCAGCGCCAGACGAAGGCCCAGGATTCTGCTGGTCCCGGGTGAGGAGAGGCAGGCTGGCGGGGTCAGGCAGGGGGAAGCTGCAGCCTGCGCCGGGGCTCAGGACAAGTGTCTAGGGGACAGGAACCCCTGCAGGGGGGACCCATGAGGAGGGGCGTGGCGACGCGCTCCTGACAGCAGCACAAAGGTCCAGAGTCTTGGAAGTCAGGACGCCTTGGGACCACTGGGCTCACTCAGCAACTCGCTTAGGCTTTCCTACGCTCGGATACTGAACTGCCAAATGAATATTGTCATAATACCCATGTCTGAGAACTAAATGAGCTAGTTGTAAATACAGACGACGTATCCTACTTTCTGTTTTTGTTTGGGGGGGGCGGCAGTCGGGGTCTCTCGCTCATTCGCCCGGGATGGAGTACAGTGGCGCGATCATAGCTCACTACAGCCTCCAACTCCTGGGCTCAAAAGATCCTCCTACCTCAGCTTCCCAAGAAGCTGGGACTACGGGCCTGTGCCACCACACCAGGCTGTGTTTTAAAATCCTACGAATCTTCAATTCGGCTTTGCAGCTTGCTTCCAGTTTGTGTCAAAGTTGAAAAGCAGACCAAGCTATGGCCAGATAGAGCATCTCACAGCATTAAGAGACCTGACTCTACTTCCCCTCAGCTAGGAGGCTTAGCACAATTATCTAACCAGGTATCAGTAACCAAGATGGGAAATGGTAACAACCCTGTTAACCTGCCTTGTGTAGATAAAGCCACAATGAGCTGGATCCTGCCTGCAAGTCTCAGATAAGCCTTCTAGAAAGGTGCTATGGAATCTACAGTGTCATGTCAGAGATGCAGTTGTATGGGTAGGTCTGTAATTGAATGCACTTAAAGATGCATCTCTGTGACCCTAGCAAGTGCCATCATGCATGCGGGCTCAGCCCAGCCTCCTGGTGCCCACAAGGGAAGTCATAACCTCTTACAGTTCTACTGTGAACAGGTCTGTCACAGCCCAGTAGTCACATGCCAGTAGTCACAGGTCCAGTCTGCTTTGTTATTTTCAGACCAAAACAAATTGCTTGGGGGTAGGGGTGGCGTCCTGGAGGGGTGTGTAACTCCTTTCCTGTACAGAAGGACTTAGTTCAAGCACTCCTTCACTCAGGCTGAGTGAGGTTTTGTTTTCCGTGGGGAGGAGGTGATCTAGTACATCAGAATCCTACACTTCTGCATTTCTCATGCACTCTTGTCACCTAAATAACAAAGAGAGAGGCTCTCTGAAAGAAAAGAGGTTTATTTGGGAAAAAAAGTACTGCAATGGAAAGATGCCTGCCATAGTAAACCCCATATGTATTCAGGGAGGTAACAGAAGACACAGGTTTTTAAGAAGAAAAAAATGAGGAAGATTGCATAATTGTTTTGAAATAAGTATCCTTGGCTACAAATATCAATAACAGGGGTGATGCCAGTCTAAGGCTGGACAGGCAGTTGCTGGGCAGATGTCCTGATAGAAGTGTTTTTTGGTATAGGGTTGTGATGCCTCTGTGCAAGGTTGTAGGTTTTGAAGTCTTTTGTGGTGGTTTTTGATACGAGGCATTTATGCATAAAAACTCTCCCTTCATGGCTCTATGTATCAGAGTTTTTTTTTTTTTTCATTAGTGACTCCATTTTGATTCTGACAGCTTTCACACTCTCAATCCCCATCATCTCAATTCCATAACATGAATCAGCTTACCCTTGCACTGTACTCTTGCTAAGGCATTGTGCATTTGGGGGATTAACATCCTACCACTCCTTTGTTTGAATGACCCCAAAATTGAATGATATTTGTTTGAACTGAAGTTACAAAGCTAACTTCAATGCTTCACTGTATATAATCATAATTACTAACAATTGTCAATGTCCTCTATAAAAAGTCCTCTTTCTGTCTCAACTGTGCCATGAACCATATGCATATGGAGAAATCATTTTATTTCTCTGGACCTCTGTTTTTCCCTATTATAAACTTTGGGGATAAAATTCATTGAACTTCAAATTTCCTTCTGGGGCCAGGAGCGGTGGCTCACGCCTGTAATCCCAGCACTTTGGGAGGCAGAGGTGGGCAGATCACAAGCTCAGGAGATTGACCAGCCTGGCCAATATGGTGAAACACTGTCTCTACTAAAAATAGAAAAATTGACCAGGCATGGTGGCATATGCCTGTAATCCCAGCTACTTGGGAGGCTGAGACACGAGAATCACTTGAACCCAGGGGGCAGAGGTTGCAATGAGCTGAGATAGCACCACTGCACTCCAGCTTGGGTGACAGAGTGAGACCCCTGTCTCAAAAAAAAAAAAAAAAAAGAGAAAGAAAAAAAGAATGATATGTCTTCCCTTAAAAAAATGACTCTCATGAAAAAGTTTGATCCCAAAATTGAATGACATATTCTTTTGTTTTTTCAAGTCACCAGTATATTGTTAAAGGCTGGGCTGTAGGATGGGTGAGGCAAGTAATAATATTTGAATTGTAACACTTAACAGTGTAGAATGAGAACCTCATTTAATCTTCAGAACAACTCTGGGAATTAGGCATCACTACATTTCCTCAATTTTAAGATGTATATATGTTTACATTTTAATGTTGCTGAAATAAAATTGTATACCACAATTGATACAAACTTCCTACTGTTACTTTGAAAATTTCTTATTAAACTGAGGGTGCATCTTATCATCACTTGGACTCATGGAAAATACATTAGTCATTAAAACTCCACAATCTACGGCCATCAAGGCAGAGAAAAACAGACTCTGCCATGAGTTACTTTGGATAATGTATTTAGGATGGTTTTTACACTTAAGTGTCCCAGAAACACTCAAGAGGCAGACTAATGTAACCTCTCCTCCAAAAAAAGCACAAATCAGTTAAATAATTTACTCCAGCTAACACAGCAAGTTAGAAGTAAATCAATCTGCATTCCTTTCAGAACCCTTTGAATTTCAAGCTTGAAGTAGAATGGAATTTAAGGCTTTATCAGCTAAAATCAGATGCTGTAATCGCACGTATAAGAATCTCTAAAACAAAATTTTAAATAAAAGCTTATGATATTTTTTCTTTTAGTTTTTTGGGTTTGTTTTTTAACAGTTTAGGTGAATTCAGGAAATTCTAGAGAAATCTACATACCAGAAGCCATCTGGTCTAAAGTAGTTTGCATTTAACTCAAAGAAAGTGACCATATCCACATCTATGTATAGTGTACCAAAGCATCTCTGCAGCAAAGTTAATGAGGAACAATTATCACTAACAACATAAAGCATTCTTCCCGGGGTGTGTAATTGGCTTCTTTTCCAGAAAATAGTTTCTATTGAGTAATCTTAAAATCTAGCCACTTTTCCCTTCAAACATCCTTGATTGGTGCTTAAACCTTCTGTTTTAATTTCTGAATACCAAATGATGACCACCCTCTTCTAATTCCGAGACTCATCTTCTGTACAGCTCAAGTGATCTGGTCTTAGAAAGCCTGCTTTTGTCTCACTGCATCTTTTGCAAGCAAAAGAATTTAGAATCAAATCCCAGATGAAGAAAATTGGTTTCAATTTACAGGGTTCTTTATATACCCAGGGTATCTCTGGAATGCATGAAAACTAATACTATTACCACAAAAGCAATTTTTGGTACTTCCCTCTGGTTACATATTTCAGCTATAAGAATTGCAATAGTGTGTACATTTTCATGGCACCCCTTCATATCTTTTATTTATTTACTTACTTATTGATTTATTTCAGACAGGGTCTTGCTTCATCACCCAGGTTGGAGTGCAGTGTTGTCATCATGGCTCACTGCAGCCTTGAACTCTTAAGCTCAAAGGACCTTCCTATCTTAGCCTCCAGAGTAGCTAGGACTACAGGTGCATACCACCACACCCTGCCAATTTTTTTTTTTTAATGTTTTGTAGAGATGGGGTCTTACTACATTACTCAGGCTGGTCTTGAACTCCTGACCTCAAGCAATCCTCCCACCATCACCTCCCAAAGCGCTGGAATCATAGGTGTGAGCCACTGTGCCCAGCCCCATTATTTAATTTAATCCTCACAGCAATGCGGGTTGGCCTGGGAGGTGATGAAAATGAAGGAAGAGCTCTGACCCACATGGTAGGTTCCCACCAACCATGCTAATACAACTAGATTCCAATTCTAGGCACAATTGTTTAGTTCACAGGCAGGCAACTGACTAGGCTGAGCCAATCAGAATCTTTTCTTCCCAAAATGTAGAATTGGAAACCAGAGAAAGGATCTGGATGGATCTCTAACACAGATGTTAGGAAACTGTCATGGTCCTGAAAAAGAAAAAAAAAAAAAGAAAGAAAAAAACAGAGAGTGAAGAAAAGCAGAAAGAGAAGAGAAGACCCCTCCTGAGGTCTCACAACTGTGCATGTTTCTGAGACTCGGTTACATTCATAAATAAAAACTCCCCTCTACTCTTGGGATAAATATAATTTCCTTTCCTTATTTTTCTTCCTTCCTTTCTTCCTTCCTGCCCCCACCCCACCCTCTTTCTATTCCAAAACTAGCTGGGGAGATGAGAGGGTAGTATGGAATGATAAGACTGGCTGATCCATTGGCCTCTTCAGACAATTAGGGGACATCCTCATTTAATTGGACACTTTAGTCACCTTTGTTGGGATATTGAAATATTTCTTCTTCTCAGCCTCTCTTTACTGAAGTCTGACCTTGACTCTTTGTTGGCTTTGCCCTTGTCGTTCTTGGATGCTATTTTCTCCTCTTAGCTTGGCCATTTCAGTCCATTAAGCTCCACTTCACCCTCTGCTCTCATCCTAACTGCCCACTCTAATGAGCCATTTTTTTCCCTTCCTTGGGCTCTTGCTTCCTCCCCCTGACCACAGCGAGAGCTGTCGTTCCATGATGTTTTTGTTCTCTCCACTCAATATTATCTTGAACAGAAAATCAATATTAGATTGCACTTGATGGTGCCTATAAGTCCAGTGGTCTCTCATATTAAGACAACAAAGAGCAAACTCTCAAGGTTTGTAAACTGTAGAGTGTTATACTGGGGATAACAAGTCACTTGTTACTTGGTGGGTATAAGAGAGATCGAACACAAGTTGTGGAATATTGCATGAAAGTACTTTCAAACTCTGATAACCTTATGCGGGCATTTCCCCTGTAAGGCTGTACCACCAGGGAAAAAACACTCATGCCATAAGGCAGGGCACCTTTGACACGGCAACGTGCTATATACCACTGAGAACCATGTCACCATCCAATTCACTAGCCCGCGGTGTTACTTATAACATGGAGATCACTACTGAAGTGTAATGACTACAGTTTCCTAACAGTAACCACATTTGTCTGATTTCTACATAAGGAGCCCTTAGGTCTGGTGGAAACTTGACAGACCTCCTGAGTTCTGGAGGCAGGATGGTGGTTGGGAGCGTTGGCTTAGAAGCAGTACCACATGGGTTAGAATCCTGGCTCTACTGCTTACTAGCTGAGAAAACTTTGGCAAGGTGCTTAACCTCTCAGCCACTTGAATTTCTCATCTGTAAAACTGAGATAATAAAAGTACATACCTCAAAGAGCTGGGACTACCCAATAGAATAACACGTGTAAAACATTTAGAGAAGTTGATGCATAGTGCTCAACAAACATTAGGTGTTGTTACTTTTAAAATTTTCTGCCCCTTGGCCCCATTATATAGGACATGGTGACTGTTGGATGGCTGATTCTCAACAGATATTTGTGAATAAGTGAACTGCAAGTAGACAGTTTTGACTGGAGTGTCAGGCTGTGCTTGAGAATAGTGGAGAGAATGAGCCACTTGTCTTTTGTGAGTGAGAAGGGAAGATGGAAGTGCTATCAGAACCAACTATCAGGAAATGGCTGTAATAGCTAGAAAAAAAACAGTCTCTGCTCTAGAGGAGCTTAATGTTTAAAACAGCGATCATGGCTAGAGGCAAAAAATTGGAAGTAATGAACTTGCAAAAAATAGAGAGCAAGATTTAAAAAAAACAAAGGAAACAAAGATTCATTTAAATATTTATGCTATATATAGATTCAGCATTAAGAACATTGATTTTAAAGCTTTTAGTGAAAGAATGCCAAATGAAGACATGACCTAATAGTACTTGCACACAATTTATATAATGTAACTGGATAATATTTTGATATCTTAATCAAAATAGTTTCAATTTTTTAAAATAATTTCTCTGTATCTCAAAATCCTTCTATTTAAACTCAACACCCATTGCATAAAGATTATTGTCATAGTAGAACCAGAGAGAAATTAGAGAGTCAAGTCTTGAAAAGCTGCAAGCTTCATGGAGGACCTGAAGTGGCTGTACATTATATTCAGACAGACAGGCCAGAGCGGCTGGGTCCCTACACTCCCCACAAGCGCACCAGAAGCACCTGAATGTTTTCTTCTGTGTCTCAGACCTAGCCCAGAAAATTGGCAAACCTAGAGCAGCCTTTTAGTCAAAGTCTACAAGAGCCATATGACCAGAGGCCGGACTGAAAACCAACTATCTCAGCAGAAGTCGGTGTGTGTGAGGATGATACTGATAGTGACAGGAACCTAGATACTTAGTCCACCTACACAGACAGATATTCTCACAACAGAAAACACTCCAGAACTGAGGTTTACTCCAGGGAGGTGAGGAGGGAGGGCTGAGGGTTTGCCTGGAAATGACTCAGACAATTGACTGATAATAAATTGCCATCATCTAGCAGAATAGTGGCTGAAATAGAAGCTAAATTCGCCTGTAGAGGCAGTAATAAAGTTACATTTCTTGTAACCCTAAGTTTGTGGGATGAGATTCGTGCTTGATTTGTATCTTTCACTATTTAGTCATCACAACAGACCTGTAAAGTGGGATTACAATAATCTCACTTTATAAATGAGAATGTAAGAGATGGAAAATAATAAGTAACTACTCAAGTGTGCTGGGCCACTAATTGGTGGCACAGAAATTTAACCCATGCCTTCTGTTTCCATATCATCATTCATTTGAAAATGTCTGTGTGCCTGCTAACTGTCAGATACCATTAGTGAAGAAGGAGGAGACAGAAATTTAAAGTGTGTAACAGATATTATCTGGGGTACACTTACACACTGAAATCTAGATATTTTGGATTAAAATTGGTGATTTCACATGTTATGAAAATCCAAATCCCTTTCTAGAGTTTTTAAGAACTCACAGGATACTGGCATGCTCAATGTCACCTCTGCCTATGGCCATCTGCTGCAAGTCATTTCTGTTTTTCACTCTCATCATCTTAGACATGGTACCCAGCCCCTTCTTGAGTTTTCCTAAGTGCCCACTCTCCCCTATTTATGACTCTGAGCTAATAGCTGGACTCAAGACTTGAGCCCTTTGGACCTGTGTTTAGCTAATCTGGCTGAACCTCTGCTCTCAGCAACCCACCCTGTGAATTTCTGCCCATCACAAAGGCAGTCAAATCCTGGTGCTGCTGTGGCTCAGCTCTGTTCCTCTCATTCTCATCCACCCCATTTTCATGTGAACAAGTGGTCCAACTAACCAGAGAGATTAGAAGAATGCAATTTGGATCTCAGAGCTGGGGACAAAGTCAAATGATGTAACATACATGTAAATTGAAGTTGCAAGAGGAAAGGAGACAGAACCGGGCAGGCTGTGATAACTTAAAGGTATGCATTGTAAACCCTAGGGCAAGCACTAAAAATAAAGTGGAATAAAAAAGTCAATAATGCAGATAAAATGGAATCATTAAAAAATTCTCAATTCAAAAGAAGACAGAAAAGGGGGAAAAGGGGATCATAGAGCACAAGAGACAAATGAAAAACAAATAGTAAGATGGTAGATTTAACCCCAATCACATGCACAATTACATTAAATATCAATGTTCTAATCACTTCAATTAAAAGGTAAAGATTGTCAATTAGATTTTGTTTAAAAAGCAAGAAACCTGCTTTAAATATAAAGACACAAAATAGGTGAAAAGTATGCACAAAGATAAATTATGTAAATACTAATCAAAAGAAAACTGGAGGAACTATATTCATATCAAAGTACATTCAGAGCTAGAAATATTGCCAGAAATAAAGAGGAATATTACATTATTAGAAAAGGATAAGTTCAAGAAAACATTACAATCCTATGTTTAGGCAGAGTGTATTAACAGAACTTCAAGGTACATAAACAAAAAATGGAAAAAACTGAAAAAGAAATAGATAAATCTGCAAATATAGCTTGAAACTTCAACATTACCCTTTAATGTATAAAACAAACAAAAAATTAGTGAGGATATAGAAAATTTGAACAACACTTAACCATCTTGATCTAATTGATATTTATAGAACACTCACTCTAACATAGCAAAATACACAATCTTTTCAAGTACACATAAAACACTTACCAAAATAGTTTACATTTTGGGCCACCAAACAACTGTCAATAAATTTAAAAGGATTCAGTCATACAACTATGTTTTCTGATCACAATGAGATTAATTTAGAAATCAATAACAGAAAGAAAACTGGAAAATCCCAAACACTTGGAAACTAAACGATGCACTTCTTAAAAAGCCACAGGTCAGAGAAAAATCAAAAGGGAAATTACTAATTCTTTTGAACTGAATGGAAGTAAAAATACAATATATTGAAACCGTGGGTCACTAAGAAAGAAAGCATTGATTAGAGGAAAATTTAATAGCACCAAATACCTTTATCAGAAAAGAAAATCAATTGCCTAAGTTACCACCTTAAGCAACTAAAAATAAAAGGGCAAATTATAATCAAACTAAGCAGAAGAATGGCAATAATAAATATAACAGCAGATATGAGTGAAATAAAAACAAAAATCAAAAAATATATAAATTCAAAAATTTGTTCTTTAAGAATATCAATAAAATTGATAAAACGCTAGCAAGACGAATCAGCAAAACGGAGAAGACACAAATTACCAATATCAGGCATTAAAAAGGGGCCATTGCTCAACAAAAGCCAAAATAGACAAATGGGATCTAGTTAAACTAAAGAACTTCTGCACAGCAAAAGAAACTATCATTAGACTGAATGGGAAAAAATTTTTGCAATCTACCCATCTGACGAAGGGCTAATATCCAGAATCTACAAAGAACTTAAACAAATTTACAAGAAAAAAGTAAACAACCCCATCAAAAAGTGGGTGAAGGATATGAACAGACACTTTTCAATAGAAGACATTTATGTAGCCAACAAATATATGAAAAAAAGCTCATCATCATTTGTCATTAGAGAAATGCAAATCAAAACCACATTGAGATACCATCTAACTGGCTATCATTAAAAAATCAGGAGACAGGCTGGGCGCAGTGGCCCACACCTGTAATCCCAGCACTTTGGGAGGCCGAGGTGGGCGGACCACAAGGTCAAGAGATCAAGACCATCCTGGCCAACATGGTGAAACCCCGCCTCTACTCAAAATACAAAAATTAGCTGGGCGTGGTGGTATGCGCCTATCATCCCAGCTACTTGGGAAGCTGAGGCAGGAGAATTGCTTGAAACTGGGAGGTGGAGGTTGCAGTGAGCCAAGATCCCACCACTGCACTCCAGCCTGGTGCCTGGTGGCAGAGCAAGACTCTGTCTCAAAAAAAAAAAAAAAAAAAAAAAAAAAAAAAAAATTAGGAGACAACAGATGCTAGAGAGGATGTGGAGAAATAGAAACGCTTTTACAGTGTTAGGGGGAGTGTAAATTACTTCAACCATTGTGGAAGACAGTGTGGCAATTCCTCAAGGATCTAGAAATAGAAATACCATTTGACCCAGCAATCCCATTACTGGTTGTTTACCCAAAGGATTATAAATCATTCTATTATAAAGAAACATGCACACATATGTTTATTGTGGCACTGTTCACAATAACAAAGACTTGGGACCAACCCAAATGCCTATCAATGATAGACTGGATAAAGAAAATGTGGTACATATACACCATGGAATACCATGCAGCTTTGCAGGGACATGGATAAAGCTGGAAACCATCATCCTCAGCAAACTGACACAAGAACAGAAAACCAAACACTGTATGTTTTCACTCATAAATTGGTGTTGAACAATGAGAACACATCACACAGGGAGGGGAACATCACACACTGGGACCTGTTGGGCGGTGTGGAGCTAGGGGAGGGATAGCAGGGGATGGAGGGATAGGGGAGGGATAGCATTAGGAGAAGTACCTAATGTGTTCCTGCTTCTCCTGAATGAAGAATTAAAAAAAAAAAAAAAAGAAAAGAAATACCTAATGTAGATGATGATGGGTGATAGATGCAGCAAACCACCATGGCACGTGTATACCTATGTAACAAACATGCACTCTCTGCACGTGTACCCCAGAACTTAAAGTATAATAATAATAATAAGAAGAAAGTTAAAAAAAAAGGGAGCCATTGTTAGAGCTCTCTAGTCAATAAAAAATAAGGATATAATGAATAATTTTATGCCAAATGGATAAATTTTTTAAAAGACACATACTACTAAAGCTAACTCAAGAAGAAATAGATAACCTGATTCATCCTTGCCTATTAAATTATAAAAAATTCATAATTAAAAACGTTTTCACAAAGAACACTTCAAAACCAGATGGCTTGACTGGTGAATTCTAACAAAAATTCAAGAAATAATATAAATTTTATATACACATTTTAAGAAAATATAAGAGGAAGCAACACTTTCCAAGTCACTTTATGAAACCAGCACTACGCTGGTGCCAAAACAAGACAAAGACTTTATAAGAAAAGAAACCTCGGACCAATACCTGTCACGAACACAGCAGCAAAACTCCTCAACTCAAATCCTTGAGCATATAAAAGGGATGATACTTCATGATCAAGTGGGGTTTTTCACAAAAATCCAAGTCTATTTCAACATTAGAAAGCCAATTATCATAATTTACCCTATTGATACTCTTTTTAAAAGGCCTATGTTCATCTCAATGGATGAAGACGTGGCATGGGCAAAATTTAAGATTTACTTATAATTAAAGACTCTCAGTAAATCAAGACTAGAAGGGGACATTGCCAGTCTGATAAAGAGCAGCTGTAGAAAACCTACAGCCAACAGCATCCTTAATGGTGAAAACCCGAATGTGTTCCCCCTTAAGCTCAAGAACAAGGCAAAGATTACCTTTCACCACTTCTGTTCAGTGTTTTACTTATGGTCTCCAGCAGTGTAATAAGTCAGGCGAAAGAAATTAAAGGCATTCAGATTGGAAAGAAAAGACAGCATTTTTTTTTTTTGCATATAACATGATCAACATAGATGATCTATTGAAAAGCTATAAGAACTAATAAGTGGGCATAGCAATGCTGAAAAGGTCGAGATACAAAAATCGGTTATATTTCTATATGCTCACAATGAGTAATGAACATAAAGATGTAAATGTCATTATATAACCATCAGCAAATTAAACATTTAGGGGAAATGTTAGCAAAATGTGCAGGAATTTACACTAACGTCTATAAAACATTCCTAACAAATTAAAGAAGATCTGAATAAATGGCAGATATACTGTGTTCATGGATTAGAGAACTCAACATTGTTAAAATATCAATTATCCCCAATTAATCTAGAGGTTCTACAAAATCCCAATCAAAGCTCTGAAGGTTTTTTCGTAGACATAGTGATACTATGTGATAGCACTATCACGAAGTGATACTAAAATTTATACGGAAATGCAAAGTACCTAGAATAGCCAAAAGAATTTTGTGAAAGAACAAAATTGAAAGACATGCACTAATTTCAAGACTTGCTGTAAAACTCCAGTAACTAAGACAAAGAGTATGATTTAAAAATAAATATACAGATAAATGGAATAGAAAAGACTCCCACATATGTGGTCAATTACTGTTTTACGATGCCGCAAATGCAATTCATTGGAATAAGGATAGTCTTTCACCAATTGGTTCTAAACCAATTGGATATTCATATGCAAAAATAAACTCTTACCATAACCTTGCATCATACACAATAAATTAACTTTAAATTGCTCATAAATCTAAGTATAGGAGTAACTATGATAAAACTATTAGAATTTTGTGACCTTCAGTTAGGCACCAATTTTTACATATGGCAAAAAGAGAACAAACCATTTTAAAATGCTGATAAATCAGGCTTTATCAAAGTTAAAAACTTCTGCTCTTCAAAAAATACTGTTAAGAGAATGAAAAGACAAGCCACAGACTGGGAGAAAATCTTTACAAAATACATAGCTGATAGAGGACTTGTATTTAGAACTTTCCAGTAAGAATGGCCAAAGATTTGCCGAGACGTTTTACCAAGGAAGATATACAGACGGCAAGAAAAGTACATGACAAGATGCTCAGCTTATTAATTATCAGGGGAATGCAAATAAAAACCTCACAGGGCTAGACACAGTGGCTCATGCCTGTAATCCTGGCACTTTGGGAAGCCGAGGCGGGCGAAATCACCTGAGGTCAGGAGTTCGTGACCAGCCTGGCCAACATGATGAAACCCGTCTCTACTAAAAATACAAAAATTAGCTGGGCATGCTGGTGCACGCCTGTAGTCCCAGCTACTCAGAAGGCTGAGGCAGGAGAATCACTTGAACTCAGAAGGCAGAGGTTGCAGTGAGCCAAGATTGTGCCACTGCACTCTAGCCTGGGCGACAGGGCAAGACTGTGTCTCAAAAACAAAGCAAAACAACCTCATGGGATACTACTGACTACTCATATGATTGGTTAAAATTTTAAAAATCTGGCTGCAGATCCGCCATACTGTCTGCTGAAGCTGCCGCTGAAGCTCCCATCATGAGCCCAGGGAAAGACAATTATTTCATGGAGAGCTATAAGAACAATGCTTTAAACGTGAAGAAATGAGACGAAGAAGAGAGGAAGAGGGCATTCAGCTCCAGAAGCAGAAGCAGAAGCAACAACTTTTTAAACGGAGGAATGTGGAGCTGATGAATGAAGAAGCTGCCATGTTTGATAGTCTTCTTATGGACCCCTGTGTGAGCTCTACCACAGGGGAGGGTGTGATCACAAGAGAGATGGTGGAGATGGTCTTTTCTGATGATAAATATAATTTACCCTATTGATGCTCTTTTTAAAAAGCCTACGTTCATCTCATTGGATGAAGAAGTGGTATGGACAAAATTTAAGATTTACTTATAATTAAAGACTCTCAGCAAATCAAGACTAGAAGGGAACATCTCCAGTCTGACCTGCAGTTAGTAACCCAAAAGAAATTCCCAGAACTGCTCTTCAAGGAGCTTAGTCCTCCAATAGATGAAGTTATCAACACTCCGAGAGTGGTGGGTCAGGTCTGTGGAGTTTCTGAAGAGGAATGAGAATTGGACATTGTACTTTGAAGCTGCCTGGGCTCTAACAAATATTGCCTCTGGAAGCTCTCAGCAAACCAAAATTGTCGTTGAAGCAGGGGCTGTCCCCATTTTTATAGAGCTGCTTAATTCAGACTTTGAGGATGTTCAGGAACAGGCAGTCTGGGCACTGGGAAACATAGCTGGGAATAGCTCTGCTTGCCGAGATTACATCTTGAACTGTTCCATAATCCGTGGTTAACACTCCTTACCGAGTCCACAGGATTGACGATGACATGGAATGCAGTCTGAGCCCTGTCAAATCTCTGCCAAGGGAAGAACACACCCCCGGAGTTTGCAAAGGTCTCTCCTTGTTTGCCTGTACTGTCTCCCCTACTCTTCAGCAGAGACTCGGACTTGCTGGCAGAGGCTTGCTGGGCCCTTTCTTATCTGTCTGATGGCCCCGATGAGAAGATCCAGCCAGTCACAGACCCCGGAGACCGGTAGAGCTGCTGATGCACGATGATTACAAAGTGGCTTCTCCTGCCCTGAGAGCCGTAAGCAACGTCGTCACTGGGGATGACGTCCAGACCCACGTCGTTCTTAACTGTTCAGCCCTGCCTTGCCTTCTTTGCTTGTTGAGCAGTCCAAAGAAGTCAATCCAGAAGGAGGCTTACTATTTCAAATATTACTGTTAGCAACAGAGCTCAAATACAGGCTGTTACAGATGCAACTATCTTCCCTGAGTTGATTGAAATCCTTCAGAAAGCAAAGTTTCATACAAAGAAAGAAGCAGCCTGGGCCATCACCAGTGCCACATTAAGAGGAACCCCTGAGCACATGTACCTGGTCTCACTGGGCTGCATTAAACCCCTGTGTGACTAGATGACTATAATGGATTCGAAGATTGTGCAAGTGGCCCTCAATGGACTGGAGAACATCCTGTGGCTTGGAGAGCAAGAGGGCAAGTGCAGTGGCTCAGGGGTCAATCCCTATTGTGGCCTCATAGAGGAAGCCTATGGCTTGGATAAAATTGAGTTTCTCTAGAGCCGCAAGAACCAGGAAATCTACCAGAAGGCCTTCGGCTTCATTGAGCACTACTTTGGTGTAGAAGACGGTGATAGCAGCCTGGCTCCCCAAGTGGATGAAACGCAATAGCAGTTCATCTTCCAGCAGCCTGAGGCCCCCATGGAGGGCTTCCAGCTATAATATCTGCCTCTGGGGAGGGGAGAAGATGGGAAGCACCACCAGCCAGCAGAAGAGCAGCCCTCTGGTGGGTGGGAAACCAATCCCCACCGTCAACCTCCACACACCTCTGCTGCCCTGGAGACTGTGCTCTTGACCTGCTCCGCCCCCTTCCCTGGAGGAAGCACCCTCTGGACAGACAGAACTATCTGAGGCTCACCTTTGGGTTTTGTGACGAGAAGGGGACGTGTTGGGTTTTTCTTCCTCACACTATATTTTGGCTGCACACGTCTTTAACCCAGGAGCCCAGGAGTAGACAAAGGAGAACTAAGGTAATCAATTTGCACCTTTTAAAATTTTAATTTTAAAATTTTTTCTTCAGTGGTGACTTCCTTCCCTTTTGTCATTTTTCATTCTTCCCAGTCCTCTGCCCTGATCTGTGTAACTCTTATCTTGGGTACTTGAGCAGACGGTATATTCCAGAGGTGGGAGGTGGGAAGGGAAGGGAGAAATCCAAAACAAAGTGTTCTTGCTCTGATAGAATATTAATCTTGCGTGCTTGGACTGAGTTATTTAATTTTTTTTCTTTTGCACATTTTTCTTATATTAAGATTGCTCTTCCCAAGAACCACGATTTCCTGGTTTTAGTAAACCCAGCTGCCAGCATTGCCTGGGACTAGAGGCTGATGGGGAGGCTACCATGAAACAAAAGTCCCTCCCTCCCTCTGACTCTTTGCCCAGACCTCTTTAGTTTGGGAGATCCTCTCACTCTCCTGGAGTGTCCCAAGTACACCAGTGGGAGTGCAGGGGAGGAGTGCAGGACTTCAGATGGGGCTTCCCATGCGTAGCTACTGATCCCATGTTTCCTACTCACCTTCCAAATGTTGTGACCCAACTTCATTTGTTTACTTGAAAATTCCCCCTTGGGGTTGAGAGAAGCTCTGAGATGGCTGTATTTTCTCCTAAGCTTGAGACAGAGGGCAGCAGTCCTTCCTTTCTCCTGAGGAGGTAGTCCTTACTCTGGTGACCTGTAAGTTGCAGAGGAGGTTGGAGTCAGATTGTCATGTATTGGGGTAGTTAGAAATCCTCCTGCCTTTGACCTTTCTTCTTCTTTTTCCTCTTCCATAGTTAACTCACGTATATTTTACTTCCAGAAAAGAGAACGTCAAAAAGTTCTATATTTTTTTATATTCTATACGTTAGGTAGGTCAATCTTAATTGGTCTCAAGAGGAAGAACTGTCTGTAATTTCTGTAAGTAGGATACTGTGAGGAGGACCAAAAAGAGATGTGGATGCTTCCTCGCTCAGGAGGCCTGAGCGTGGTCCTTTTCCTCTCTGCTTGGATTCTGGACCACCACCTGGGACCAACCCTCAGCTATGGAACCTTCATAAAGCAGGTCAGCGTGGCCTGATCGTCCCAGGACCTGAAGGGAGCAAGGACGGCCTCAGGGCCTGGTGAAGTCTACCACTCTGTCCTTACTGATGAACATCCTGCTTGTATCAGGAAACCCAGAAGCAGTTTGCCTTCTCAAATCCAATCTCAATGGCCGTTGTCCACATAACTGATGACCCACGGCTGCCTCTCCTATATCTATTATCACTGAAACTTACTAGCCTGCTTGTTTTTCTTTTTCTTTTTGAGAGCTATTGGTCGTGTTCCCTGTTTAGGATCCTTGTACCTGGTTTGGGTTTTCCCTTCCTTGTGACAATTATACTCCAGATGCCTTTTCTTTCTGTTTGAATTACGGTCGTGCATTGCCTCAGTGGGTTGCCTGTGCCTCTGGGTTAATTACATTTGATAGTAAAGCCCATCTGTTTGGATGAGAGTAAAGGAAGTTTGTGTAGACCAACTGTGGAGCTGAAGGCACAGTCTGCCCCACCCCCACCTCCCCAGTGTGGTTAGTCAGAGGCATCCTGCTCCAAGCTCTGCGTCTGCTTCGTGTGAAACAATGCCGTTCTTGCTCCTATTGCTACACATCTCCTTCTGGCTCCCATGAAATCCATGCTCCTCTGCATACAGACCTGAAGTTCAGGTGCTTATTGTTGGACATTGGTCTTGAATTTGCCGTCTCCTAGTGCTCCTAGTCCCACTTCAAAGCCATTTTCTGAGGAGGATGGTTTAGGGCTGGTAATTGTCCCTGAAAAACCACACCCATGTTGTACCACCTTGGTAAGTCAGATGCCACTCAGCAGCTTGGGAATGATGGCTACCAACGCCCAATCTCCCAGGAAGGTGGGGGGGGGGCGGGGTACTACCTACATTACAAAATCATTCTCTTACAGTTCAAAAAAAAGCCCTCCTCTGCCCAACCTCCACCCACTGTTCTCATCAAAAGGGAAATTTAATAGGATCTACTTTGTACATCTCAAGTAACAGTTAAGTCCCTGTTACTGGGGCCAGATTCTTCGTGTAAGACATCCACATCCTGCTGGCCCAGCTGTTCCTCTAAAATCTACTTTGGCTTCAGTTCTGGGTCCTGTACGAGACGGAAAATTGTTTTGATCGTCTGGCTGCTGCTCAAAGCCAGTTTTCCCTGAGAACTCCAAAGGCTAAGTCTACTAGGGGCACAGTGTGAGGATAGATTTCTCATCAGAGAAAAGTGGTCTCCAGGAGCTTTCATTTGGTGTCCTCCCTAGACTAGGCTTTCCCATTATCTTCCTTTAATCCCCTTTCAACCAACAGGTGAAGTTCTTCCAGCCCACAGAGGCAGTAATACCATCTTTTGTATCTCCTCCTCTCCTTTGGCCATTTAATGGAGCAAAATATCACTTATTTAGCCCAGGCTTGAGAGCCACTGTTTCGGGCAGTCTCCATCTGGAGTCCAGACCCTGACCTAAGTGAGGTAAGGCTTTCTGGTTATTGCCAGGATGGAGTCCCCCCTACCCCAGTCTGGAACACCCTAATTAGTTAAGGCGTGCTTAACTAATTAGTAGGGAACACCCTAATTAGTTAAGGCGTGCTTTTGGAATCCTGGCATGATGGCATATGACTGATCTATCCTTTTTAAGATCTCTGATTAGGGATATCTAGATATGGTTTAGGAGGGCCAAGGAGCCTTTCTCTTGGCTAATGTGTTCAAATACTTTTTTGAACGGTGCCAGCCCCTCCAGGCATTTCACCCCCAAATCATCATCTTTAGTACTAACAGGGTCTCTGGTCTTAGAAGACTGCCTTCAGATCCCTGCTGACCCCAGTGATTACCTGGCCTTGATGTTAACTGCAACCTTCTGATAGAACTGCATGGATTCCACCCACAGCTGGCCAGCCTTGTTACTTGGGTTAGGGAGTACAAATGACCACCCCAGGGAGCAGGTGTTGACCTCAGTTTTCAGGGACCCTTGGTGTTCTCCCTTACCTAGAGCCCATAAATCTACTCCATCAACTCTCTGCCATGAAAGCCATCTTCCAGGAGCCCTGTTTTTTGGAGCTGAACTGCACACTATAGCTGCTATTATACTCAAATAAGGGAGAGGAAAAGAAGGTTCTCTGACACAGACTTTCTGTTACTCTCAGACCAAATCAGTTTAAAATGAAAACTGTCTAGCAGAATGAACCGTATTTCCATTTTTTCTTGTCTACCTGCCTTCTCCCTCACCCTAAAGTTGTACTTGTTTCTAGCAAACTAGAAGGAAAGGGTAAGAAAGCCTAGCACTACTGTCCTCACCTCTCATACCCCTGTTTAAAGGCCCTGGCACTTTTGTTCAGGCCTCATCTCTTCTCCCCTAGACTCACATTTCCTGTCTGCACTGCCCCAGAGGTTCTTTATGGGGGCTCCACTGTTGCAGCTGGCTTCTTCCTGGGCACCCAGGCTTTCCTGTATATTCCCTGGAATCCAGGTGCAGGTTGCCAAGCCTCCTTAACTCCTGCATTCTGTGCACGTGCAGGCTTAACACCACATGGAAGTCACCCAGGCTTATAGTTTGCATTCTCCAAAGTGGCAGTTTGAGCTGTACCTAAGCCCCTGCCCCTTTGAGCCCCAGCTGGAGCTGGAGTGTCAGGGATGTGGGAAGCAGTGTCCTGAGGCTGCTCAGAGAAGCAGTTCCCTGAGTCTGGCCTATGAAATCATTCTTCCCTTCCAGGTCTCTGGGCTTGGGAGGAGCTTCCTCCTAAAGCTCTGAAATGCCTTCCAGGCCTTTTCCCCATTGTCTTGGATATTAACAGTTGGCTTATTTTTAGTTATGCAAATATTTCTAGTAAGTGTTTGTTCCATGGCCTACCTGTATTCCCCTCCGCAGAAAAGTCTTTTCCTTCTTTGCCACAGGGCTAAGCTGCAATTATAGGCTACCTCTATTCCTTACCACATGGCCCTCTTCATGTTCCAACTAGCAATGGCACATTAAATCCTTCTTGGACTTTGACTCTCTGATTTCTTCTGCAACTATCCAGAGAAAACCCCCAGCCATAAAAGTCTCCTGTGATAGGGTCAGGTCCACCTGGAAAATCTCCCCAACTTAAGGTCAACTGAGCCATATAACATAACCTAATGAGAGAGATCCAAGATGGCTGATCACTAGCAGCTCGGGATTGTAGCTCCCAGAGAAAGCACACAGAACGAGAGGATGCCACACTTTCAGACAAATTTTTGTTACCCACGGACCGGAAGATTCCCAGTGGAGGAGCCCCACGGGTCGCCAGAGCGACTCTTGTAGCTGGCATGGCAGTTTTGCTGGTGCCCCGGCACGGTGGTTCTTGGCACAGAGTAAACGGGACTGGGTCCCCTTTTGGTCGACGTTTGGAACTCCGGGAAGGCAGAGTCGCCCATTTACCTGATTGAAGAAGGGACTCAAGAGGGAAGCCAGATCGGAGATTCCTGGGCAGAAAAGCACCACGAATTTTAATGCTGCCATTTTGGCCGGTGTAGTGGGTTGCTCAGATTTCGGCGCTGGAAATCAACAAGTTGGACGTCCACTCAAAGACCTAATTTGAAAGTAGGCAATTACAAAGACGACAGGTGGATGAACTCACAATTATGGGAAGAAACCAGCGTAAAAAGGCTGAGAATACCCAAGATCAGAATGCCTCTCCTTCTATAGGGGATCACAGTTTCTCATCAACAAGAGAACAAGGCCTGATGGAGAACGAATGCATTCCAATAACAGAATTAGGCTTCAGAAAGTGGATAATAAGGAACTTTAGTAAGTGAAAAGAACATGTTCTGGCCCAATGTAAAGAAACTAAGAACCTTGAAAAAAGGTTTGACGAAATGCTAACGAGAATAGACAACTTAGAGAGGAATATAAGTGAATTAATGGAACTGGAGAACACAATACGAGAACTTTGCGAAGTATGCACAGGTTTTAACAGTCGAATTGATCAAACAGAAGAAAGGATATCAGAGGTCAAAGACCAACTTAATGAAATGAAATGAGAAGACAAGATTAGAGAAGAAAGGGTAGAAAGGAATGAGCAAAGTTTCCAAGAAATATGGGACTATGTGAAAAGACCTAATTTACGATTGATAGGTATACCTGAATGTAATGAAGAGAATGAATCCAAGTTGGAAAATATTCTTCAGGATATTTTTCAGGAAAACTTTCCTAATCTAGTAAGGCAGGACAATACTCAACTCCAGCTAATCCAGAGAACACCACAAAGATATTCCTCAAGTAGAGCAACTCCAAGACACATAATCGCTAGATTCACTAGGGTTGAAATAAAGGAGAAAATTCTAAGGGCAGCTAGAGAGAAAGGTCACGTTACCCATAAAGGGAAGCCTGTCAGACTCACAGCAGACCTCTCACCAGAAACCCTACAAACTAGAAGAGAGTGGGGGCCAATATTCAATATCCTCAAAGAAAAGAATTTTCAACCCAGAATCTCATATCCCGCCAAACTAAGCTTCACAAATGAAGGAGAAATAAAATTTTTCACGAACAAGCAAGCACTCAGAGATTTCATCACCACCAGGCCTGCTTTACAAGAGCTTCTGAAAGAAGCACTACAAACAGAAAGGAACAACCAGTATCAGTCATCCCAAAAACTTACCAAAACGTAAAGAGTATCTCTATAATGAAGAATCTATATCAACTAATGGGCAAAATAGCCAGCTAGCATTAAATGACAATATTGAACTCACAAATATTAATATTAATTCTAAATTTAAATGGATTAAATGCCCCAATCAAAGACACAGACAGGTAAATTGAATAAAAAGTCAAAATCCATTGGTACGCTGTATCCAGATCTATTTCACAAGCAATAACATACAAAAACTCAAAACAAAGGGAGGGAGGAAGACTCACCAATTAATTGGAGAGCAAAAAAAAAAAAAAACAGGGGTTGTAACTTTCGTCTCTCACAAAATAGACTTTAATAGTAACAAAGACTAAAAGAAACAAAGAAGGACATTACCTAATGGTAAAAGGATCAATGCAACAATAGGAGTTAATGATTATAAATATATATGCACCCAATACAGGAGTACCCAGATACATAAGACAAGTTCTTAATGACTTATAAAGAGACCTGGACTCCCGCACAATAATAGCGGGAGATTTTGACACCACATTGTTAATACTCGACGGATCAATGACATAGAAAATTAATAGGGACATCTATGATTTAAATTTAGACCTAGAATAAGTAAACTTAGTGAATCTTTATAGAATTCTCCACCCCAGGTCCACAGAACATACATTTTTCTCAGTATCATATTACATCTATTTTGAAAGTGACTATATAATTGGAAGTAAATCACTCTTCAGCATTTGCATAGCATTTCACAGACTTAAATGAAATATTGGTTGGCTGTTTGTTTGTTATTTTCTTCCCTTATTCCTTCCTGTCTCCATTGTTAAGCACAATTATCGGCATAAAAGAGGTCTTTAATACCTATTTTTAGATTGCATTCCAGTCCGGGCAATAGAGCAAGACTCCTGTTCTCTCTCCCCATTTTTCTTTCTCTTTCTTTCTCTCATTAAAATAAATAAATAAATAAATAAATAAATAAAAACACATAACCTCATGATGAGAGTAAAATCCATCATTTACACAGTCCTGGGATTAGGCAGGGAATATGCAGGCAGTAGCGAGCAGAAATTCTTGGTGCCATCTTAGAATTCTACATGCCACAATATCTGCAGGAATCTTCCTTTAGCAATTAAATTTCATCTATTTATACATTGAAAATGATAACTTTTTGAAAAAGATAAAATTACTGTCATGCATCTCTTAACAATGGGAATATGTTCTAAGAAATGTGGTGTTGGGTGATTTTTGTCTTTGTGCAAATATCATAAAGTCTTGATGGTATAGCCTACTGCTCCTCTAGGCTACATGGTATAGCCTATGCTCCTAGACTACAAACCTGTACAGCATGTTACTATACTGAATACGGTAGGTGACTGTAGCACAATGGTAAGTATTTCTGTATCTAAACATACCTAACCATAGAAAACAGACAGTTAAAATGTGGTTTTATAATCTCATGGGATTGACTGAGATCTTGTTATGAGGTGCATGACTGTATTTAAATTTGGGGTTGTCCCAGAAAATCTGGGATATACTGTTGCCATATGCTCTAGTTACTTTCCTGCTACTTATGTTAGGATAGGACAGAGGGGGACTTGGCCTGCATGTTTTGAGTGCTTACCCATGTGTCAGACACATGCTAGACATTTTACATACATAAAGCATCCATTGGCCTCTGATTCAAAGGAAATGATTGGGGTGGAAGTAGAGAGGGGTGGGAGGTAAACATAATTTCCAGTGCATAGTGTTGGAGGGGGATGGTAAATGTCAGAATGCAAAGCTGGGCCATTCTCAGATTCTGTCCCCAATAAGGCAAAGAGAACCAAAAAACGGGGAGTTATAATGATGAATCCATAACTAGTCTCTATTTAGGTGTCTGGAGCAGAGCTTCTCAACCATAGTGTCACTGGATAAACCTCTTCTGTCTACCCCTGCAAGCTGTACCAGTGTCATCATTTTTAAGATGCACTATCAGGTAAAAGATTTTGCAAAGCACTGCTCTGAAGTATAAGACATAGCTCTTGTAGATGTGAGAAAGAACGCAAAGGAACAAGGCAGGACAGAAGCGTGCCTCATGGGAAATGGTTTTGGGGGCGGGGAATTTGTCCTGCAGTCTTACGGAAGTGCTTGGCATATCCTTCCTATGCTATAAGACAATAGATAGGATTTAGGGACTTAGGAGTTAGAGGACCCAGGGCTATTGATAGCTTCCCCACTGCAGACCACAGAAGAAGGAACTGGGCAGAGATTATGACAAGACTGTGGAGCAGGTTGAAGGGTGAGCTGCCTGCTTCCTGGCTCAACTGTTCCCGAGCCCCCGTGAGTGTCAGCACTAATGCCTCAGCCTACAGATTGGGCTTTGAGCTAAGCTCAGCCAAGGCGAGGCAGTATGGTGGAAAGGGTGGATTCTGAAGTGTGACATGCCTGGGATTCTTTCCCGATCCTACCACATACCAACTTTGAACCTCCAGGCAAATTTATAAAACCTGTCTGAGTCTCAGTGTCCACATCTGTAAAATGAGACTGCTGGTATGTTTCCCTCATATGGTTGCTATGGCCATGACAGGAAGTTACTGCCCAGAACAATAGATGATGCAAGGTGGTGTTTTGACAGCTCCCAGCTAAACTGGGTTTCCAGTTCCAGAGCAGCTAGCAATCTGCCCTAACAGGAAATGAAAGGCAGCCGAACGTGGATATTTACTGTGTGCCTTTCGAGGGATACTTCTTTTACCTGATGGATAGCCTAATGTTTAGTGCAATCTGCAACCAGAGGAGTCTGTCACGTGGGGAACTTGTTTATACTGGCAGATGTCCTTGTGGCTGTTGTCCAACCTGTGTCTAGTTTATGCCTGACTATTGCCCTAATGCTGGGAGCCTGACCTTGTGTTGTTCCAGTGTCCCAGAGAAAACCCGGCTGGGGACAGCCCCTGGTTCTTCAGATGGAAGGTGTGAAGTCAATACACCACCACAGTAGGAAACAAGTTCAAACATTTTCCTGGGGAGGAAGAGCACAATGATCAGGAGGGCAGCCTCCATCCCTGGGTCAGGAGAGGCAGAAATGAAGAGTCAGGTAGAAAGAGAGAAAGAGACTGGGGCAGGGTTGGGGGAGACCATGGCAACTAGCAGCATATATAAAGGAATAGGGTCTGGGTCACATCAAGTTCCTGCAAAAATGCCTGAATGGTGCATTTAAAGGAAGCAGTGGGAAAGTGAGGAGCCTGGTCTGGCTAGGTAGGAGAGATGCCTCTGAGTTCCTGTCTGTGGCCACTGCTTAAGTCATTTGAGCGTGCTGATCTCCTTCTAACGCCCAGGGAGCAACCTTTGCTGTGTAGAGCTTAAAGACACCTGGTGGAAAGTCTGGCTTTAGCGTGATCTGGGGACATGGTACCCCCGTCAGACAGGGAAGACAGCTTAACTGTCCTCTGCTGCATTGCCCCAGTCTGTGTATCTGTACTTAGGCCCAGTCTCTAATTCTCTGTCCATCTCTTTTGTTTTGTAGTTTTTTATTTCTTTAAATTGGCAAATAAAAATTGTATCTATTTATGGTATAAATATATACATGATGTTTTGATATACGTATACAATGTAGAATAACTGAATAAAGCTAATTAATATACCTATTCTATCACATACTTATCCTTTTTTGTAGTAAAAACATGTAAAAAGGATGTTCTTAGCAATTTTCAAGTATATAATATATTGTTATTAACTATAATCACCAGGTTGTATCAGTTCAAGATCTCCTGAACTTACTCCTTCTATCTAACTGAAATTTTGTATTCTTGGACCCATATCTCCCCAAACTCCCCTCCCACAGCTCCTGGCAAGCACCATTTACTCTCTGCTTTTGAATTTGACTTTTTTATGTTCCATATGTAAATGAGATCATGCAATATTTGTCTTTCTGTGCCTGGCTTATTTCACTTAGCATAATGTCCTCCAGGTTTATCCATGTTTTTGAAAATGACAGAATTTTCTTTTTGAAAGTTGAATAGTATTCCATTATGTATGTATACCACATTTTCTTTATCCATCGATAGCCACTTGGGTTGATTTTGTAATTTAGCTATTATGAAAATGCTGTAATAAACATAAGAGTGTAGCTATCTCTTCAACATACTAATTTCATTTCCTTTGGATATATACCCAGAAGTGGGATTGCTAGGTCATATGGTAGTTCTATTTTTAATTGTTTGAGGAACCTCCATGCAATTTTCCATAATGGGTGTACTAATTCACATTCCTGCCAGCAGTGTGCAGGGGTTCCCTTTTCTCCACGTTTTCAACATAGCATGTTATTGCTTATCTTTTTGCTAATAGCCATCCTAAAAGGTGTAAGATGATATCTTTTTGTGGTTTTAATTTGTATTTCCCTGATGATTAGTGAGGCTGAACATTTTAATATTCCTATTAGCCATTTATTTTTAATTAGAAATATTTAGTTGACATATAATTGCACATATTTATAAGGTGCAGCATGTTACTTTGATAGATGTGCACAATGCGCAATAAATGAAGGTAATTAGCAAATCCATCAATTTGGACATTTATCATTTCTCTGTGTGGGAACATTCAAAATCCTCTCTTCTCACTATTTGCAAATAAGAAATAAATTGTTATTAACTATAGTCATTCTCGGCCAGGCGTGGTGGTTCACGCCTGTAATTCCAGCACTTTGGGAGGCTGCAGGGGCAGATTATGAGGTCAGGAGATCAAGACTATCTTGGCTAACATGGTGAAATCCCATCTCTACACAAAAGAATTAGCTGGGCATGGTGGCACGTGCCTGTAGTCCCAGCCATTTGGGAGGCTGAGGCAGAGAATTGCTTGAACACTGGAGGCAGAGGTTGCAGTGAACCAAGATAATGCCACTGCACTCCAGCCTGGGTGACAAAGCGAGACTCAGTCTCAAAAACAAAAAACAAACAAACAAAAAACCCCCACCAAAACCAAAACAAACAAATAAGAAAACGGTAGTCATTGTCCGGTGCTGTAGAACACCAGACCTTATTCCTCCTACCTGGCCTGGAATTTTGTATTCATTAACCAACCTCTCCCTCTTCCCTCTTCCCTCTTCCCTTTCTAGCCTTAGTAATCACTATTCTACTCTCTACTTCTATGATATCAGCTGTTTTTTTTTTTTTTTAGCTTCCACATATGAATGAGAACATGCAGTATTTATCTTTGTGTGTCTGGTTTATTTTACTTAACATAATGTGTCCAAACTCATCCATGTTTCCACGAATGACAGGATTTCACTGTTAATGAACAAATAGCATTCCATGGTGTACATGTACTACAGTTTATTCATTCATCTGTAGATAGACACAGGTCGATTCTATATCTTGGCTATTGTGTATAATGCTGCAATAAACATAGAAATGCAGATTTTTTAAAGCATACTGATTTCATTTCCTTTGAATATATGCCCAGTAGTGTGGCTGGATCATATGGTAGCTCTATTTTTAGTTTAGTTTTTTTTTGGCAGAAATGGGGGCTTGCAATATTGCCTAGACTGATCTTCAACTTCTGGCCTCAAGCAATCCTCCCGCCTCAGGCTTTCAAAGTGCTGTGATTACAGGTGGAATCCACTGTACCTGGCTATTTTTAGTTTCTTGAGGAGTCTCTATACCGTTTTCCACAATGGCTGTGCTAATTTATAGTCTCACCAACAGTGCATATGAGTTTCCCTTTCTGCATACCCTTGATAACATTTGTTATTTTTTGACTGTTTGATAATAGCCATTATAACTGGAGTAAGATGATATCTCATCGTGGTTTTGATTTACATTTCCCTGATGATTGCAATGTTTAGCATTTTTTCATATACTTGTTGGCCATATGTATGTCTTCTTTTGGGAGGTATCCAGATCATTTATCCATTTACAATCAGGTTACTATTATTATTATATTTTGCTATTGAGTTGTTTGAGTTCCTTATATATTTTAGATATTAATTCTTTATTAAATACGTGGTTGACAAATTTTTTCTCTTATTCTGTAGGCTGTCTCTTTATTCTGTTATCATTTCCTTTGCTATGCAGAAGCTTTTTAGTTTATTGCAGTCCCATTTGTCTATGTTTGCTTTTCTTGCCTGTGCTTTTGGGGTCATATCCAAAAAAATCTTTGCCCAGGCCAATGTTAAGAAGCTTTTCCCTTATGTTTTCTTCTAGTAGTTTTACAATTTCAAGACTTACATTTAAGTCTTTATTCCATTTTGGGTTGATTTTTGTATGTGGGGTGAGATAATAGTCTAGTTTTATTCTTCTGCATGTGGATATCAAGTTTTCTCGACACTATTTATTGAAGAGACTGCCCTTTCTCCATTGTGTGTTCTTGGTACCTTTCTCAAAGATCGGTTGACTGTAAATGCATAGATTTATTTCTGGGTCCTCTACCCATTGGTCTGTATGTCTATATTTATACCAGTACCATTCTTTTTTGGTTACTGTATCATTGCAGTAGATTTTGAAAGCAGATAGTATGATGCCTCTAGCTTTGTTCTCTTTGATAAAGATTGCTTTCTTTGACTATTTGGGATAGTTTTTGGTTCCATATGAATTTTAGAATTTTTTTCTATTTCTGTGAGAAATGGCATTCTGATAGGAATTGTATTGAATCTATAGATCACTTTGGGACATTATAACAACATTCATCCTTCCAACCCATGAACATGGGATATCTTCCCATTTATTTGTGTCTTCAATTTCTTTTTTCCATGTTTTATAGTTTTCAATGTAGAATTTTTTTTAACCCTTTGGTTACATTTATTCTAAATATTTTAATTTTTGATGCTATTATAAGTGGGATTTTTTTCTTGGTATATTTTTCAGATATTTGATTACTGTGTATAAAAATGCTACTAATTTTTATCTGCTGATTTTGTACTCTGCAACTTTACTGAATTTGTTTATTATTTCTAACAGTTTTTTGGTGGCATCTTTAAGATTTTCCATATATAAGGTCCTGTTGTCTGTAAACACAGATAATTTCACTTTTTCCTTTCCAATTTGGATGCCTTTTATTTCTTTTTCTTGTCTAACTGCTCTGGCTGGGACTTTCAGTAAAATGTTGAATAGAGGTAGTGAGAATGGATATTTTTGCCTTGTTCCTGAATTTACAGGAGAAGCTTTCAAATTTTCACCATTGATAATGATGCTAGCTATAGGCCTTGTTCAGTTCTTGTTTGTCCCTTTTCCTCTTCCCTTGGGGTTGGACCTCATCCCCTGTCCATGTGGCTGATAGCTACTGTCCTTTTCCCAATAAGACCATCACTCAGAACCACAAGGATGCTGCATCTTGACCTTGGCTTCATCAACCAGTTTGGATCTTTTAGATCTAGGGCTGGACTTTTCCATACCCATTGGGATCCTAGGCACTCTGCATGTGATTGTGTTTTTGGAAGCCTTTTCTACACAGGGTTAGCCTGGCCCTTGTTTCTTTCCCTCCTTCTCCATTCTGCACTGCCAGATCTCAGAATGGTTTAGCCTGAGTTCTGATAGCTGAGGGTTCAGAAGCAAGAGGAGGCAACACCAACACGCATAAGGACCAATAGGTTTCCTCCTCACCCTGGAGAGACAGTTCTGGGAAGGTGCACTGGGTGGTAAAGAAGAGAGGGAAGAGGCTTCTCAGGAGAGGGCAAGACGGGGAAACACATTCAAGACTGAGAGCTTAGTCCAGGTACATTGAAGGACAGGCAAACACCCTGTCTTGCTGGAGGGAAGGGTGGGGTTGGGTAAAGGACCCACCTGGGGAAGCCACAGATGACTTGAATCCCATTTTTCTTATCCAAAGCTTCCCTGTCCCTAGTCACTGTTTTGCTAAGACATACCCCTTCCCCTAGGCTTTTCCATATCAGGAAGTGGCACCATCTACTACCCAGTTGCTTAAGTAAAATATTCAGCACTTACTGTGAATGTCTCACTCTTTCTTGTGTCCAAGTTCATCACCAAGTCTTATTGGTTCTACTTGAGTTTATTTCTAACCAGTCCATTTCCACCTTCACCCTTCTAGTCCAGGCTACCATCCTCTTTCCCCAGACAATTCCAATACTTTCTTTTGCTGATCTTCCCTTTTTAACTCTTGCCCCCTTAATCCATTCTCCATTCAGCAGCTACAGTAGATTTTTTTCAATTTTAAAATTTTTTATATAATCTTTTGTTTATAATTGACACATACTGATTGTACATTTTATGGGGTACAGTGTGATATTTCAATGCATGAATTCATTGCCTAATGATCAGATTGGGGTAATTACTATATTCCTCACTTTAATCTTTTATCATTTATTTGTAGTGACATTTAAAATCTTATCCTCTAGCTACCTTGAGATATACACTAGGTTGTGACTTGCTGTAGTCACCAATCGCCATACCATGTAATAGAACACCAGAACTTATTCTTCCATCTCACTCTGTGTATCTGTTGATCAACCTCTCCCAGTTCCCTTCTCCCTGCGGCCCTCCCCAGCCTCTAGGAACCACTATTCTACTCTCTACTTCTATGAAATAAACATTTCTTGATTCCATATATGAGTGAGATCATGTGCTGTTTGTTATTCTATGCCTGGCTTATTTCGCTTAACATAATGGCCTCTAGTTCCATCCATGTTGCTGCAAATGACAGGATTTTATTGTTTTATGTCTGAATAGTACTGTGTATGTGTGTGTATATATATATATATTTTTATCCATTTTCTTCTGTACTTTCTTCACCTATTCATCTCTGTCTGTTCATCTTCTCTATTCATCTGTTCTTGATTTATTCATACCATATTTTCTTTAACTACTCATCTGATGGGCATTTAGGTTGATTCCATCTCTTGACTATGGCAAATAATGCTGCAAAAAACATGAGGGTACAGATGTCTCTTTGACATGCTGATTTCATTTCCTTTGGATATATACCAAATAATGGGATTGCTGGATCTACAGTGATTTAAAACACACACACACACACACACACACACACACACACACACACACAGAGCTATCCTGCTTATCACTGCTTCAATTCCTTCTATTGCTTCCCCTTGATCTTCTAATAAACGGCTTCCTACCAGGGGTCTCGCATCCTGTGAGGACACAGTCCTTGCTGACTCTCATGTCCTTGGCTCCAGCCCTTATGGCCTCCTTGCTGCTCCCAGAATATGCTAAGTCCTTTCTGTGCTTGTCGTTCCTGCTTCCCAGAATGTTCCTGATACCCACACCACCCACACACATCACCCACCTGGCTGCTGAGAGCAGCCTTCTCAGAACACCCATAGAAGTGTCACAGTCTTTCCTCTTTACTGCTATTTTCCCTGGTTCTTTTCCTTTCTTGAAAGAACCTTTCACAATCTGCAATTCTCTCACTTTCTGTTTATTTACTTTTCTGTGGTTTGCTCCCTGGCCAGAAAGCACAGTGTTAAGGGCAAAGACAGTGTTGATCTTGCACACTGTTCTATCCTCAGAGCCTAGCAGTGTGTGTCACACATAGTAGGTCTTCAACACTGTTATTAAATGAGTGAATGAATTAGAGATAGATGAGTACGCAACAGGAAATGCTGGCTTTACGACCTATGACCTTGCTCAGGTTGTGCACATCACCCACATCGCTGAACACAAGGGGAAGTCTGGGACATGGTCTAGGAGGGAGAGAAGCCTCTCTCAAGCTTGGAAGGGTGCCAGGGCAAACACCAGTGGTACGAATGCCCAGACTTCAAGGGGGCCAGAGAATGCACCCTCTGACTTCTCTCTGGATCAGGATGTCACCAAAGGGAGTCCCCACTTCTAAGCCAAATCATTCTGGCTGTGGAGGCAGCTACATAGGCCGGGAGGGCAGGTATCCTACAGTCTCACATGTGGCAGAGATTAAAATTCAGCCCCGCAGGGCCCATGAAGCAGCTTAGCCGCAGAATCTGCCTCTGCTGTTTGCCAGACATTCCAGTACATTCCACTCACCCTTCTCTTCGGCCTCCAGCAGCGGCAAATCCACAAGGGCCTCTTTCACCACACACGCATGCCTTGTATGTACAGGCTCTGGGCTGTTTAAGCAAGGCCTAGTACTCTGGCTGTGTTTCAAAGATGAAGTGATTCTGGTATTTATAGCTTTAGTGAGGGCTTTGGACCCTTGGGGTGAAAAGCACTAAGTAAACTTTAGCTCTTGGAGCCCAGTTGTCTGTGATGTTCCTTCATATGAGGTACAGGTTATTAGCAGTTCTAACTGCAGCCCTTGTAGAGAAACTCACGATTTGCTCCCTGTGGTCAGCACACAGCACACAGTTCCGAAAGCAATACTGTGAGGGAATCCTCAGAATTCGTGCTTTGTATAGCACTTCTCATTTCCCAGGAAAGGGAGACGTCCTTGTTAAATGGAAGACCATGTAGCCCAGAAAGCCAAGAGTAGGATTGGGGAACTTGCCATTCTCTTCTTCCTTTACTCCTCCTTACGCCGTTTTGGAAATCTCATCACCATTATGAAGTCTGGGTACCCTGTCTACACACTGGGCCCAGAAACAGTCTGCATGGAGCTGTTCCACTGAAGGGAAGGAAATTCTCCTATAAATACTAGGTATCTCAGCCAGCAAAGCTCTGGTCACCAAGCTTGCAAAAGTCAAAAGAAGAAAAGGAAGAGAAAGAATCCTGGACATGAGTTGAGACTGCTGAAGGGAAGTGAAGAGACAAGGATATTTGAAATGTCACTGGCTGGAGGTATTTAGGGGAGAGCTGCAAAAAGGAACAGAAGAGTCACAGAGGAAATGAAAACCTTCCTGTCGGCCAGGAAATAAAGTCACAGGACAACTTATTGAAGACTTTATGTTCTCAAGTATTTATAGCAGAGAAAAGAAATAACTGGTTTGACCAAAAGGCTGCACATGAAGCCTCTGTCCAAAATCACAGAGCAACTTTCACTGTAGGTTGGAGGCCCAACATGGGGCTGAAGGCACACATGCTGCAATTTTTGAAAAGCTCGTGATGTTCCAGGGGTGCTGCTTTCCTTATCTTGTCTAAACATTGCCATAACTTTGGAAAATTGCCATCATGATCCCCATTTTCAGATGAGCAAACCGAGGTTCAGACATGGCTACATTTTCTTTTTTCTTCTAAAGTCATAAAGCTAGTAGCCCACACTTAACTTCCTTATCCCACTGTGGGGTGATTTGAGACAGTATGGCATATTGAAAATGGCACAGATTCTGGAATCAGACAGGCTTGGATTTGAACCCCAACTCTTCCCACTTACTAGATGAGTGACCGTGGGGGAGCTTCTTTGGAGTTTGATTTCTTTATCTGTAAGAATTGGTATTATTCCTCAACCAAACACTTGCAAACAGAATTCAACAACACACTAAAAGGAGTATACACCATGAGCAAGTAGAATGCATTCCTGGAATTTAAAGATGGTTCAACATATGAAAACAATCAGTGTAATATACCACATTAACAGAATAAAGGGGAAAAAACCCCACATGCTTACCTCAATTGATGCAAAAAATGCATGTGACAAAATCAACACCCTTTCATGATAAAAACACTTAAGTAGGAAGAGATGGAAACTACTTCAACATAATAAAGTCCTTACATGGCATGCCCACAGCTAATATCATACTCAATGGTGAAGGATGGAAAGCTTCTCCTTTAAGATCAGAACAAATCAGGGATACTTACTCACTTTCATCACTTCTAGTTAACATAGTGCTGAAATTCCTAGCCAGGGCAATTAGAGAAGAAAAATAAACAAAAAACATCTGAATTGAAAAGGAAGTTAAATTATCTGTTCACACAACATGATCTTTTATGTAGAAACCCCTGAAGATTCCACTAAAAAACCTATTAGCACTAATAAACAAATTCACAAAGTTGCAGCATACAAAATTAAGATGTAAAAATCACCTGCATTTCTATGCATTAACAATGGACAATACAAAAGAGAAATTAAGAAAACAATTCCATTTACAAAAGGATCAAAAAGACAGAAATACTTAGGAATTAGCTGAACCAAGGAGGAGGTTGGAAGGCTTGTACACTGAAAGCTACACAAAATGTTGCTGAAAGGAATTAAAGACACCAATAAACGGAAAATACCCCAGGTCCATGGATTGGAAGATAATATTGTTATGATGGCAATATTTCTCAAAGTGATCTACAGATTAAACTGTAATTCTTATCATGATTCGAGTGGCATTAAAAACTTTTTTTTTTTAGAGACAGATTCTTACTTTGTCACCCTGCAGCCCTGAACTTCCAGGCTCAAGGCATCCTGTGGCTTGGACTCTACCATACCTGGCTTTATTTATTTTTTTTTTTGGTAGAGATGGAGTCTTGCTATGTTGCCCAGGCTGATTTTGAACTCCTGGCCTCAAGAAATTCTCCTGCCTTGGCCTCCCAAAGTGCTGGGATTACAGGCATGAGCCACCATGTCTGGCCACATTTTTTTTTGTGTGTCATAGACACAGAAAAATTCATCCTAAATTCATATGGAATCTCAAGGGACTCCAAATCGCCAAAACAATCTGGAAAAAGAATGAAGTTGAAGGTCTTAAATGTTCTAATTTCAAAATTTACTACACAGTAATCAAAATACTGTAGCAGTTGTGTAAAGATCAACTTATAGAACTTACAGACAACTAAAACAGACCAGGGAGCTCAGAAACAAACCCTTACATAGATGGTCAGATGTTTTTCAACAAAGGGAAAATGGACCATCTTTTCAGCAAATAGTGCTGAGAAAACTGAATGTTCACATGCAAAAGAATGAAGTTGGATCCTTACTTTACTTCATATACAAAAATTAACTCAAAATTGGATTAAAGACCTAAACATAAGACCTAAAACTATAAAACTCTTAGAAAAAAGCATAGGGGAAAAGCTTCATGACACTGAATTCAGCCATGATTTCTTGACTATGACACCAAAAGTATAAACAACAAAAGAAAAAAATAGAAAATTGGATTATACTAAAAAAATGTAAAACTTCCATGGATCAAAGGTCACAATCAACAGAATGAAAAGGCAATCAATGGCATGGGAGATGATATTTACAAGTCATATATCTGATAAATGGTTAACATCTGGAGTATATAAAGAATTCCTACAACCCAACAGAAAATATAAAACCCACTTAAAAATGTACAATAGACTTGAACAGACATTTCTTCAAAGAAAATACGCAAAAGACCAATACAGAAATTTTTAAATGCTCAATATCAATAATCATTCAGGAAATGCATGTCAAAATCACAATGAGACACTACCTTATACCCATTAGGATGGCCACTATATAAAAACAAAACCTCAGAAAATAACAAGTGTTGGTGAGGACGTGGATTAGCTGGAACTCTGGAGCACTGTTGGTGGGAATTTTAAATAATGCAGCCACATGCGAACAGTATGGTGCTTCCTCAAAAAATTAAACCATATGATCCAGCACTTCCAGGACCCCCCGAGGATACCAAAATTCACAGATGCTCAGGTCCCAGAAATAAAATAGCACAGTATTTGCATATAACCTATGCACATCCTCCCATATACTCTAAGTCATCTCTAGATTATTTATAATACTTAACACAATATAAATGCTACATAGTTGTTAGAATATATTGTTTAAGAAATAGTAACAAAAAATTAAGTCTGTACATGTTCAGTACAGACACAACCATCCAGTTTTTAAAGAACATATATGTGTGTGTGTATGTGTGTGTGTATATATAATTTTTTTTTTTGAGATGGAGTTTGCTCTTGTCATCCAGGCTGGAGTACAATGGTGCAATCTCGGCTCACTGCAACCTCCACCTCCTGGATTCAAGCAATTCTCCTCCCTCAGCCTGCCGAGTAGCTGGGATTACAGCCACCCACCACCACACCCGGCTAATTTTTGTATTTTTAGTAGAGACAGGGTTTCACTATGTTGGCCAGGCTGGTCTCAAACTCCTGACCTCAGGCGATCCATCCGCCTCTGCCTCCCAAAGTGCTGGGATTACAGGCATGAGCCACCGTGCCCGGCTGAAAGAATATTTCTGATCCTAGGTTGCTTGAGTCCACAGATGCAGAACCCATGGACACAGAGCGCCGACTGTACACCAATGCTCATAGCAGTATTATTCACAATGGCCAAAAGGTGGAAGCAACCCAAGTGTCCATTGAAGGATTAATGGATAAAAATAATGTAGTCTATACACACAATATTATTCAGGCTTAAAAAGGAAGGAAATTCTGACACTTGCTACGACATGGATGAAACTTGAAGACATTATGCTAAGTGAAATAAGCCAGTCATAAGAGGACAAATACTGTATCATTCCACTTATGTGAAATACCTAGAGTAGTCAAATTCATAGAGCTAGAAAGTGGAATGGTGGTTGCCAGCCGCTGGGGTAAGGGGAAAATGAGGAGTTTGTTATTATTATTATTATTATTTGAGATGGGGTCTCGCTCTGTCACCCAGGCTGGGGTGCAGTAGTGCAGTCATAGCTCATTGCCGCTTTAAAGTCCCAGGCTCAAGTGATGCGCCCACATCAGCCTCCTGAGTAGCTGGAACTGCAGGTGTGTGTCCACCATACCCAGCTAATTTTTTGTTTTATTTTTTGTAGAGTTAGGGTCTCACTCTGTCACCCAGGCTGGAGTGCAATGGCTTGATGGTAGCTCACTGTAGCCTTGAACTCCCAGGCTCAAGCCATCCTGTCCCTGGCTGTACCTATACAGCCACCGCACCTGGCTAATTTTTAATTGTGGGGAGATTTCATCATGTTGCCTTGGCTGATCTTGAACTCCTGGGCTCAAGCACTCCTCAGTCTCTCAAAGTGCTGGAATTACAGGCATAAGCCACAATGCTGGGCCGGGAGGTATTATTTAATGGGTACAGAGTATCAGTTTTGCAAAATGAGGAGCGTTCTAAAGATGGATGGTGGTGATGGCACAACACTGTGAATGTACTTAATGCCACTGAACTGTACACTTAAAAATGGTTAAAGTGGGCCGGGCACGGTGGCTCACGCCTGTAATCCCAGCACTTTGGGAGGCCGAGGCGGGTGGATCATGAGGTCAAGAGATCGAGACCATCCTGGTCAACATGGTGAAACCCCGTCTCTACTAAAAATACAAAAAATTAGCTGGGCATGGTGGCGCGTGCCTGTAATCCCAGCTACTCAGGAGGCTGAGGCAGGAGAATTGCCTGAACCCAGGAGGCGGAGGTTGCGGTGAGCCGAGATTGCGCCATTGCACTCCAGTCTGGGTAACAAGAGCAAAACTCCATCTCAAAAAAAAAAAAAAAAAAAAAAAAAAAAATGGTTAAAGTGACCAATTTTACCACAATTTAAAATAATTTTTAAAATTTTCTTGCAGGATTGTTGAAAGGATTAGATATCCTTTGGGAAAGGCCTGGCTCACTCCCTGGCACATGATAGGTGTTCAGTTCATGCCAAGTCTCATTCCTTTCTGTTAATAGTGAACTTGGAACTTACCTGGAGCCCATGCTTCTCAGCAACCCGATGACTCAAGAAAAATAACTGCTCTTCACTGTTTTCATTGATAGTTTTCCCATGTGGTCCACATCTGTGCTGCAAGGGAGTACTCCACACGCAAGGGGTGCTGGAATGTGACAGTGACAGCCTAGGCAGGGTGGGCTCTGCTCACACTGTGTGAGGGCTGAGTGGCACCCACTGAGGAAGAGAATCTGCTGCTAGCGTGAGAGCCAAGCTGGCTGCAGCCTCAGCCAAGCAGCCCCAGCCAAGCAGCCCAGGATTTCTCAGTCGTTCAGGTGAAGCGGATGTGGGAGGCCAAGCTGCCTGGTCAGCCTCCAGGGCGTGTGATTGTCTTTCTGCAGGAGGAGGGGCTTTGATGTTAAAACAGCTGATACCAGTGTCTCAGCCAGCACCTGGAGCTCCCTTCTCTGCAGGAGAGCTGGAGGTCACCAAGAGGGCAGCCGCTAGGAACCTTTTTCCCACTTGATTTCCTTGGGCATGTTTTCTAGGAATATGGGAGAAACCAACACTCTTGATCCTCTTGCTTTAATTGACTTGGTGTACTAGTCAGCTTGCACTGCCGTAACACAATAGCAGAGATGAGGCGGCCTAAAGAGCAGAAGTCAATTTTCTCACAGTTCTGGAGGCTGGGGAGTCCAAGATCAAGGTGCTGGCACAGTAGGATCTTTCTGATCCTCTCCCTCCACTTGTATAAAGGTGGCCAGCATCCAGCTGTGAACTTGCAAGGCCTCTTCTTTGTGAGAGAGCAAGTGAGCTCTCTGGTGTTGTCAATCCTATCGGATTAGGGATTCACCATTATGACCTCATTTAACCTAATTATTTCCTTAGGGGCCTCCTCTCCACATAAAGCCACACTGGGGGTTAAGATTTCAACAGATGTATCTGGGGAGGACAAAACATCCAGTAGGTAACACCTGGCACCCCCGGGACTGCCGAGCAAAGCTGTTCCAGGGTGTGAGCACGCTGTCCTTGAGGACATTGGGGACTTTAGGAGGCCCACGTAGACCCCTGCAGCCCTTCTGGAAACGATACGTGCTAGGCTCTGGCCTGTGGACTCCCTTTAAACTTACTCAAGAGTAATCTGTGCTGACAGAATTGGCAGAAAAAGCCCTGGATGGAGAGTAAGAAGCCCTGCTTCGCAGTACACTAGCTTTGCACACAGCATACATCCTTGAACCTCAGCATCCTCATCTTTAGAATGAGGTAAATTACATACACACTCATCTGGTTGTGGGGATCAGATGAGGTGTAGGATTAAAAAGACTCTGCAAGTCTAAAATTCTATAAAAAATTTTAGGCATTTCTTGTGGTAAAATATACATATCATAAAATTACCATTTTAACCATTTTTAAGTATGCACTTCAGTGGCATGAAGTACATTCTCAGTGCTGTGCTACCATCATCACCATCCACGTACAGAACTCTTCCATTTTCCCAAACTGAAACCCCACACTCATTAAGCACTGACTCCTCATCCCCCACCTCACCCCTGGAAACTGCCATTCTGCTCTCCATCTCAATGAATCTGACTACTCTAGCCACCTCATATAAATGGAATCACATGGCATTTTCCCTTTTGTGACTGTCTTATTTCACTCAGCATAATGTCATCAAGTGCCATCTACATCGGAGCCTGTGTCAGAATTTTCTTCCTTTTTGAGGCTGAATAATATTCCATTATATAGATATACCACATTTAGTTTATCCATTTATTTGTTGATGAACACTTGGGTTATTTCTACCTTTTGGCTACTTTTTTTTTTTTGAGACAGAGTCTCACTCTTGTCACCCAGGCTGGAATGCAATGACACTATCTCAGCTCACTGCAATCTCTGCCTCCTGGGTTCGAGCGATTCTTTTGCCTCAAGCTCCCGAGTAACTGGGATTACAAGCGTGGGCCACCACACCCGGCTAATTTTTTATATTTTCAGTAGAGACAGTGTTTTACCATGTTGGCCAGGCTGGTCTCGAACTCCTGACCTCAATTGATCTGCCTGTGTCGGCCTCCCAAAGTGCTGGAATTACAGGTGAAGCCACCGTGCCTGGCTCCTTTTGGCTACTTTGAATAATGCTGCTATGAACATGGTGTAGAAGTATCTGTTTGAGACACTGCTTTCCATTTTGAGGAGGTATATCCTTAGAAGAGGAACTGATGGGTCAGACAGTAATTCTGTTTAACCTTTTGAGAAACTGCCATACTCTTTTTCCACAGCAGCTGCACCATTTTACATTTCCACCAAGAATGTGCCAGAGTTCCAGTTCCTCCACATCCTCACCAATACTTGTTTTCTGTATTTTTGTTTTGTGTTTTTAAATTTAATTTTAATTTTTGTGGGTACATAGTAGGTGTATTTGTTATTTTCTGTATTTTGGAGAAGGGGGTGGATGTTACTCTGTTGCATAGGCTGGAGTGCAGTGGCTTGATCATAACTCACTGCCACCTCCAACTCCTGAGCTGAAGCAATCCTCCCACCTCAACCTCCCAAGTAGCTGGGATTACATGTATTAGCCACCATGTCAGCTAATTTTTATTTTTATTTATAGAGACAGGGTATCACTATGTTGCTCAGGCTGGTCTAGAACCAATCCTCCTGCCTCGGCCTCCCAAAGCACTGGGATTGCAGGCGTGAACCACCATGCCCAGGCTTTGTTTTCTGTATTTTTGATAGTAGCCATCCTAATGAATCTAAAGTATTTCATTGTAGGTTTGATTTGCGTTTCCCTGATGACGAATGATGTTGAGTATCTTTTCATGTGCTCATTGGCCATTTGTAGGTCTTATTTGAGGAAATGTTTATTCGAGTCCATTGCCCAAGTTGGAATTGGGTTGTCTGACTTTTTGTTGTTGATTTCAGGCATTTTCTAATTCAGTAATGTTTAGCTAGGAGCTACTATATGCAATAATCTAGTTAGGCCATCAGGAAACATAAAGATGCGTGAGTGAGATCCTGCCTTCTGGCATGTTACACTGTTCACACTGTGTATTGAAATGTGTGGGGCTACTCATGCAGGACAGAGGGTGCAGAGGAAATAAAGTGCCCACAGCCGCCTGTCTCCTGGAAAGGTGACGCTTGGCTCGGTGATAAGGGTGAGTGAGATTTCAACAGATAGAGATGGCAGCGGGCGTGGTGGCTCATGCCTGTAATCCCAGCACTTTGGGAGACTAAGGCGGGCAGATCACCTGAGGTCAGGAGTTCGAGACCAGCCTGGCCAACATAGTGAAACCCCATCTCTACTAAAAAAAAATACAAAAATTAGCTGGGTGTGGAGGCACGTGCCTGTAGTCCCAGAGACTTGCGTGGTGAGGTGGGAGGATTGCTTGAACCTGGGAGGTCGAGGCTGCAGTGAGCCAGGATCATGCCACTGAACTCCAGCCTGGGTGACAAAATGAGTTGGCAGTTGTTTGCCTGATTATCCTGCCTTCACTCTTTGCAGTACTTGTGCGGCTCTCCTATTCCATGAGATAAAACCTTCACCCTTGCATACATGGAATGGCTTCTGTTTCCCTGACCAAATCTCAGTGGACAAGACGGCCTATTTCAAGTGGACCAGGGGTGCACCGCTGACCCTAGGAGAGCCAATTCATTGACTGCTAGGCTGAGCCAAGTAGAATTTTCTTTCATGAAATTTTGCAATTGGAACAAAGAGATTTCTAGCGATTGGCGGTGGCAGATGCAAGAGGACATGTAGAAGACTGAATGAAGTGTTTTCTTCTAAAAACAAAGAAAGTGAGACTGTGGAGAGAAAAATCAAACAGATGCTCAGAGAGAAGCAGAGAGAAGGAACCAAAAACTTCCAAAAAGAAACATGAACTTTCCCTGGCTTTTCAGGTTCTGGTTCCAGACCCATGGGAAGTCCAACTTCTTGTACTTGGTTCCGTGGATATTCCTGCATCCTTCCACTCCATTCCTTTCTTTTTGTTTAAGCTGAGTTGAGTGAGTTTCCATTACCTGCAACCAAAAGCTGTGACTAAACTAGAGGAGATCTGGGCTTCTTCCTTTTGCTCCTGAATGGGCATAGTCCCTGGCATATGAGCATGTTAAGAACATATCCATTCATTATTTAATTAAAATCCAACCTCACTCTATTCCAGGACTAAAAGCACAACTACAGGAATAACTGATCTCTGAGAAGTAGCCTGTGAGATAAACACCTGTTGCCAAATCTTTAAATAATAATAAAAAAAGGACTTACGCTCATCAATAAAAAGTCCTCAGCCGCATAACGCAGCCACACGCTTATGGGAGCAAAGCAAGAGGCTGAGGCCAGAAGTAACTTGGATTGGCACCTCAGCACTTGTAGTAAATAATGTCTGTGTCAAGCATGGTACAAAACTACTAAAACTACCGGCACTAAGGTCGAAACAGGGGTCTATCCTTTTGTTCTCACGGCCTCTGGGTGGTTTGTGATTTTCTCTTTCAAGCAGAGGCAAGCTGCTTAAGAGGTTGCTAGTTTGTGGTCCACATAATTTCTCCTAAGGAAGGAACCCACCCTCACTGCTGACTTCCCACGGAGCTGTACCTTTTGGGTGGCAACTCTTTGCAAACTATGAACTGCCTCTCCGTGGAACACATGATTACTGAACTCAGCAGAAGATAGGGCTCAGGATTCCCCAGCACAGCCTTAGAAGGATGTCTTTAAATAGTATACCTTATTTGAGTAGAAAGCGTTTTTGTTCCGGAGGGCTTTATTTTTTCGGTAGGCATGTCTTCATAGTCAGCAAGTTCCATAATTGTTTTTATTAGTTAGCCTTCATCTAACAGTGACGTTGGGAGGGTCAGTCCTTCTTTCTTCCTATGGAGAGAAAAAAATAGAGACCCCCACCTCCCTTCCTCACCAAAGAGGTTCAATTACTTACTCAGAGTGTATAATGAGTTAGTGGCAGTGCCACGTACTCTGGGGGAAAGCCACTGGGCCATTTATGTTTTATGTGTAACATAATAACAAGTCCTGGCCTTGACCAGCTTTTTATTGAAAGCTAAGCCAATGAAATCTTTTATTTTGGGTGAATCATTAATGAAGTGCAGAGCTGAATCTATAGGTATTTATTAATTTTGTAATAAATAATATTTGAGTGCCTACCATGTGCTGGGCACTGCAGATATTGCAATGACAACAGAATATTTCCTCCCCCGTGGATCTTAGAGTCCAATGGGAGAAGTCGATTTTAAATAAATCATCATACCAACACATATATATGTCACAGGGTTGCAAATTTATCCACACTATACTCAGCTATGGAAAGAAAAAGAGGACCCATGTTTTCCAAACCTCATCTAAGCTTCCTCAAAGCCACCTGCTGGCTTTCCTAGAGGAAATTTTAAAATTCATGTCAATCTGTTCAATGCAATCTAATCCAGCCCTTCAAATTCAGTTGCTTTTGGAAGAATCCATTTTTCAGGTTTCCTCATCTTCTATCGATTTCTTTCCAAAATGGCCTGTGGGTGTGTAGGAGGCTTATATGACCATGTAGTGTGGACAAAAGGGGCCAAACGGGCGCCGGTCCCTGAGTACCGCTGGTTTGGGTGGGATTAGTGAGATTAGTAGGATTAGCAAGGTTAGTAGTGGTGTTGCTATCAGGAGCTGACGTCTGGGATGGGGTGATACAGATCGTGCGTCTCTTGGCCTGGGCATCTCTTGGCCCCCCCACCGGTTTGGCCTAACCTGACGCCTGCTTTGGCTGCAGAACTTCATTTCTGTCCCTGGCTTGATGGGCCTCAGTCTCCACATTGACCTTTTGTTCTGGCCAGCTCCCTGTACAATCTTAGAAACTGCCATCTCCCTGTCACAGGAGACAATGGGGACTTGTGAGCCCGTTCCACAGCACAGAGGGCCCTGAATGGCACAGGAGTTCCCACGGAGGATCACTTTGTCAGACTCTGCAGTTGCCCCAAGTTCAGCAAAGAGGTCCCAGTTCATTCAGAGTCCCAGGCTGGAAACTGGGCAAACCTCCCCGTGCTGTCTGCTTCCTTCTGTGTAACCTTCTTCTCCTCTCTTGGACTCAGCCCGGAACAGGAGGCCACAACACAGGCATCTCTGCAAGCTTCTGTCACCTCTGTCCTCCTCCTTCTCCCACAGACACTGGAGTATAAACACTGATTTATCACCTTTTCCTTTCTATTGGGTCAAGACGCCTCTATGTTATATTCTCCTCCTTTTATTTATTTTTAATTAATTAATTAATTTTGAGAATGGCCCAGGCTGGAGTGCAGTGGTGTTATCATGGCTCTCTGCAGCTCCAGGTTCAGGAGATCCTCCTACCTCAGCCTCCTAAGTAGCAGGGACCACAGACACACACCATCACGACTAGCTATTTTTTAAATTTTTTTGTAGAGGCAAGGTCTGCCTCTGTTTCCCAGGCTGGTCTTGAACTTCTGGGCTCAAGTGATCCTCACACTTAGGCCTTCCAAAGTTCTGGGATTACAGGTTCGAGCCACCATCCCCAGCCCCTCCTCGTTTTCAAGTAGTACCTGCCCTCTCACTTTCACTGGAAACAGAGTAGAAGGCAGCGAGTATAGAAAAACTGCTTACCAATGAGGAAACCTGAGTCAGGAGACACTTCAAGCATTAAACCCATTACTCCTAACTCGAACTTGTGATAAAAGACATAAAGAAGAAATTGGGGGCATTATGATGAGAGGAAAATGTAGCCTAGATGATGAAGAAAAAATTTTTTAAGTAAATAATGTTTAAGATCAGTTTTTAGGTCAGGTACAGTGGGTCACATCTGTAATCCCAGCACTTTGGGAGGCCGAGGAAGGCAGACCGTCTGAGGTCGGGAGTTCGAGACCAGCCTGACTAATATAAAGAAACCCCATTTCTACTAAAAAATACAAAATTAGCCAGGCATGGTGGCGCATGCCTGTAATCCCAGCTACTTGGGAGGCTGAGGCAGGAGAATTACTTGAACCTGGGAGGCGGAGGTTGCAGTGAGCCGAGATCGCACCACTGCACTCCAAGCTGGACAACAAGAGCAAAACTCCGTCTCAATTAAAAAAAAAAAAAGATGTTTTTAAAATGCTGGGGGAGGGTGTGGGGAGGTGCTGGTCACTGTAATAGGGTAAACTAAGGGATACTGGTGCTGGATTCCTGCCTTGTAGCTTGACCATGATGGTGGTCACATGAATCTATTCATATGATAAAATTATGTAAAACTAAATACACACATTCACACACACACACACACACACACACACACACCCAGTACGTGTAAAGTTGTTGGAACCTGAATGTCATGAATGGCATACATACCAGTTTGCGGTTGTGACACTGAACTGTAGCTATGCACGGTGTTATCGCTGGGAGGAGCTGGGAAAAGGGTGCACGAGAACTCTCCATGTTTCTTCTTACGACCGCAGGTGAATCTAGAGTCACCTCAAAACTAAAAGTTTGTCTAAAAAGAAAACAATGGACCTGGTGCAGTGGCTCACACCTGTAATCTCAGCACTTTGGGAGGCCGAGGCGGGTGGATCACTTGGGGTCAGAAGTTTGAGACCAGCCTGGCCAACGTGGCGAAACCCCGTCTCTACTAAAAACACAAACATAGCTGGGTGTGGTGGTGTGTGCCTGTAATTCCACCTATTCTGGAGGCTGAGGCAAGAGAATCACTTGAACCCGGGAGACAGAGGTTGCAGTGAGCTGAGATCAAGCCACTATGCTCCGGTCTGGGAGACAGAGCGAGACTCTATCTCAAAAAAAAAAAGAAAGAAAAGAAAAAAGAAAACAATGATCAAGTGTTAGCCATGTGAAGAATGTTCCCAGTGAAGGAATCCTATTGTGAAGGCCTGGAGGAGGAAGGGCTCGACAAATTGAAGGAGGGAAAAGAGCGTGGCCAGAGCACAGGAGCAAGGGGGACCGTGCCAGTGAGGAGGCTTTGGTGGAAGGAAAGTCAAAGGCTTTAGGGCCCACCCAGCTCTTTTAGATTTTGTCTTAAGTGCAAGGGAAGGGCTGGAAGTAGGACAGCGATGCGATCAGATCGATCTTTTAAAACCATCTCTGACTGTGTGGAGAATGGCTGGGAAGTGGGCAGGAGGGGAAGACGAGAGGCTTCTGCAGAGGTCCAGGTGAGCGGGGAGGCTGACCAGACTATGCTGTTTGCAAGTGATTTGGAAAGATACAGGCAATATTTAGAGGTATTTTGCAGGTAGAATTTGCACAATTTAGTAATGAAATGTATAGTAAAGGGTGAAGAAAAGGGATGTGTCACAGATGCCGTATGTTTCTGAAATGAACAATTGAGTGGATGGAGGTGCTTTATTTTCTCAAGTGGGGAAGAACGAAGGAGAAACACATTTGCGTGGACATCAAGATGGGTTTACTCATGTCGCATTGCCACACTGTCCTAAATCCATAGTTTTTAAATATATTTTATATTTATGGGACAGATTCTCCCAACCTCATTTTTCTTTTTCATACTTTAGCTGGCTTTTCATGCCTGTTTGTTTTTCCATATGCCCACACTCAGCCTTATCTAGTTCAAAAAAAAAAAATCATGTTGGTGTTTTTACTCAGATCACAGTAAATATGTAAATTAACTTAGAATAATTGACGTGTTTATAAGGTTGACTTCCTCTTCAAGAAACTATTTTACCTTTCCCTAAGTTCAAGTCTTCTTTGAGGGGCCTGCCATGGCATTTTTCCTTTTTCTGTAATTCTCATACATTTCCTGTTAAGCTCTTTTCTAGGAAGTTCACCCTTCATTGCTACTGGAAATGCGGTCTTTCCTTCCATTGTCTATTCTAAGTGGATAGTATTTGTACATTTGAAAACTGTTGGTTTATTTAATTTAAGTTAAATTTATTTAATTTAAGTAGACGTGGTTTTGATATGTTGCCCAGGCTGGCCTGGTACTCCTGGGCTTGAGGAATCCTCCTGCCCCAGCTTCCCTAGAAAGAGGGACTATAGCTGTGTGCCACCAGGCCTGGTGATTTATTTTTGCAGTTTCGTATTGACCTTACTAGTTTATGTTATTAAACTAATTTTGGGATTTTTTTTGAAGTTTCCTAGATATACAATATTATTTGCAAGTAATGATGATTTTGCCTTCTCCATTCTCATTTTTATGCCTCTTTTTTCCCCTGCTAGTCTCTCAGCCTTGCTTACATCTTTAAATTATAATGATGGTAATGGATATTTTTGTCTTGTTCCTGACTTAAATGGGACTTTCTTGGGAGGGAGGTTTCATAAACATTGTGGTAAACTGGGTGAGGTAGATACACTTTTTAATCACGCTAATGAATTGCCTTGTAATTATTCATCTATTCAGAATATTTATCAAGAATGGATGCTTATCAAAATGGATTGTCTTTGAAGATAATCATACTATTTTTCTTTCTTGGGAATTGCTTTAATACTGAGTTTCTTTATTGACCTATTCTTGTATTCTCAAAATAAACACCACTTGGTTAAAAGATTACCCTTTCAACCTTTGCTGGATTTGGTTTGTTAATGCTTTATTTAGGATTTTGGCATCAATATTTATAACTAAATTTTCTCTGTAGTTTTCTTTTTTGGGCTTCTGTTGTTAGGATTGATTTGCTAGTTTGGTATAAAGAGTTTAAAAGATTTTTTTCCTTTTCTACGCACTGGAACATTTGAAGGTGCATCATAGCCATCCGTTCCTGAGAAGTTTGGTGCATTTCCCCTGTGAAAACTTTGAGCCTGATTCTTTTGGGGGCTAGAATAAAAGGTCAGTGATAGTGAGGAAGCAGATCTTGGACAAATTCCTCTATTTCTTCTATAGGAATTGATCTGTTTAGATTTCCTTTCTATCCTAAAGTCAGTTTTGTAAATTTTTGTTTTCCTGAAAAATAATTTTCTCCATCTAGAAACTGATATTTATTTATATACAAATAAGAAATGCTGTCTCTATTATAAGGTAATCCCACTATACAGTACCTGTAATACACAAAAGCAGTATAGTGCTGTTTGAAGGTGAATTTAGATTAGTTAAAAATGGATATTACAAACTGGAGAGACCCACCTTTGCTACAGAGTGTTTTTCATTGCTGTGAAGAACGTTCTGGGCAAATCTCACAATGTTTGTTCTTCTTCTGCTCCTCGAACTCCTGACCTCAGGTGACCCACCCCCCTTGGCCTCCCAAAGTTCTGGGATTACAGGCGTGAGCCACCATGCCTGACCTCTTCTTCTACTCCTGCCAGAGACATGAGGGGATCTTTCTTGAATCCTCACCATGAGAACCTGGTGGGGTTTCTGGAGATGAAACCCATGAAAATGTAGGTCCCCACCTCAAGACTGCGGGCCCTGGGAGTTTGTCACGTTCATGCTAGTTCACTGCAGCATTTGTTGAAATCATCATGGACATGTTCCTAAGAGGTGATGGCTTCATTGCCTTCTGCTCCAGGTGAGCAGGGCTCGTTGTGACTCTCTGGGCTTGCCCATCTCTCCAGATTTGGGGGTGGCAGTTTGCTCTGCAAACTTAGTTCTCTGATGTGTCCAAGAAAGGTCATGAGTGACAGTTTGTTTAGGTTCTTCTTGTTCTAAGGATGGGAATAATGACCTCCAAGCCCTTTACTTGTCAGAGCTGCAATTATAAGTTAATTATCTTGTATGTAATATCTTATTTTTCTCACAGCTTTCAAGATTCTCTCTTTATCACTGGCATTCTGTAGTGTGAATGAATGTTCTAAACCAGGGTGTAATTTGCTTTTCTTTTCTTTTTTTTTCTTTTTGAGATGGAGTCTCGCATTGTCGCCTGAGCTGGAGTGCAGTGGTGTGATCTCAGCTCACTGCAGCCTCTGCCTCCTGGGTTCAAGCTATTCTCCTGCCTCAGCCTCCTGAGTAGCTGGGATTACAGGTGCCTGCCATCACACCCAGCTGATTTTTGTATTTTTAGTAGAGATGGGGTTTTACCATGTTGGCCAGGCTGGTCTCAAACTCTTGACCTCGTGATTCACCCTCCTCAGCCTCCCAAAGTGCTGGGATTACAGGCGTCAGCCACGGTGCCTGGCCCAGGGAATGATTTTCTTTGAATGTCTCCAACATGGGGTTTTTTGAGCTTTACCAGATATACTCATATTTACCAGATATGGGGAGTTTTATGTCTTTTTTCATAAAGAATGAACTATGAAGACTATTCTCTCTCTCTCTGTTTCTCCTCCTTCCATTAAACCTTATATTGGACTACTTGGTATTGTTCTATAAGCCTCTGAGGGTCCGCTTATTTTCCTTCACTTGTTTTTCTTTCTATTCTTCAGGTTCGATAATTTTTATTTATCTTCTTCCAAGTTTACTGATTCTTTATTCTGTCATCGTCCATCTGCTGTTGAGCCTATCTAGTAAACATTTTTTTTGTTTCAGTTGCACTTTTCAGCTCTGGAGTTTTTATTTGGTTCTTATTTATAATTTTAGCTTCTCCATTGAGATTGCTATTTGTTCACTCATCAACATCATGCTTTTTAAATTCTCTAAGCATGATTACAATAGCTGCTTTAAAATCTTTATCAGCTAAACCTAACATCTGAGTTCATTTTCAGTAAGTTTCCATAAACTTCCTTTTATCCTGAATATGGACCACTCCTTCTTGTTTCTTTGCATGTCTGGCAATTTTTTGTTTGAAAACTTGATATTGTAGGTGACGTGTTGTAGTGACTCTGCAATGTGTTATATTCTTCTGGAGATAGTTGGAATTTTTTCTATTAAGCCATTAACTTGCTTGCCTACATTCTAATTGTAAACCTGTCTCCCTTGTAGAGTGCAGCAGCTGACATCTCTGCCCAGTTTTCTTTTCTCTTCCAGCTGCTGCATTTATAGCCTTGTCTCTGAGCGTGTTTTCCATCTGTGCAGTTAAACAGTCAGTCAAAGGGTTGAGAGGAGTTTACATTGAAATATTGGGACATTCTCTCTGAGCTTTCCTTGCTTCCAGCTGATCTTCAGCCCCAGCTCTGTTTTCTGGCACCACAGGCCATTCTGGCTTCAGCTTTATGCCTCCTGAGCTGTGCATCGGTTGGGAATGCAGTTAAAAGAGCAGCACATTTGCATATCTCACCTGTGTTAGGCGTTCAAGAACACTTTCCTCTCTCACATCTGCCTGCTAGTTCTTTGAGTCTCTTGGGCTCTCTCTTACATATGCATAGTTTAGCAGTCAGTCAAAGGTTTGGGCAGAATTTATACTCATATTTTGGTGCTCACTCCTTCTGGAACTCTCCTGATTTCTAGATTCCACTCTTAAATCTCCTCCTGTTTTGCCAGCCCTAACCTCTGTTTTCTGACACCTTTATGTAGAAAGGCTGTGATTTTCTGCAGCAGGATTTGGGGTTGGGGATGGAAAAAATTTGCAGGGGAAATATAGCATAAACTTGCAATTCTTACTCCTGTAATCACCTCTCAAGAGTAAATTACCCTGCAGTTTCTGTTTGGGTCATTTTCCAATGCCTTCAGATGGTTTAACAATTTTTTTTACAGTTTTATTTAAATTTTTTTGTTGGAGGTTTGCTGAGAAATGTCATCCCACTTGTATTAGACCATTCTTGTGCTACTATAAAGGAATGCTTGGCTTTGCAGATGCTGTTTCTGCCAGAAGCCCCATACTACCAGCCATGGTCAACCCCACCATGTTCTTTGGCATCACTGTTACAGTGAACCCTTGGGTTGTGTCTCCTTCGAGCTGTTTGCAGAGAAGTTTCCAAAGACAGCAGAAACCTTTCATGCTCTTAGCACTTGAGAGAAATGATATGGTTTTAAGGATCCCTGCGTTCACAGAATTATTCCAGGGCTTATGTGTCAGGGTGGTGACTTCATATGTCATAAGGACACTAGTGGCAAGTCCATCTGCGGGGAGAAATTTGATGACGAGAACGTCATCCTAAAGCATATAGGTCCTGGCATCTTGTCCATGGCAAATGCCAGCCCCAACACAAATGGTTGCCAGTTTTTCATCTGCACTGCCAAGACTGAGTGGCTGGATGGCAAGCACGTGGTCTTGGGCAAGGTGAAAGAAGGCATGAATATTGTGGAGGCCATGGAGTGCTTTGGATCCAGGAATGGCAGGATCAGCAAGGAGATCACCAATTACTACTGAGAACCAGCTCAGTCGAGAGACTCCCACCCGGGACGGGCTGAAGGTATTACATGGCAATGAGAGGCAGCGACCCACGTAGCCAGCAGACTAGATCTACTCTGGGGACCAATGACCTGAGAGCCTGCGGGGCTTGCAGCTCTCCAGGACTGAGGGCCCTGAGCAGAGAGATTCATCCACACATTAGTTGCTCTTTGACAGGTGATTCTTATTAATACACAGATGTTCTACTTATACTCTTATTAATACACAGGTGTTTTACATATACACATAGCTTAGGAATCTACCAAGTAGGCAGCTGTAACCCGCCTACCACTAATTACAAACTACAAGGTATCCTCCACAAAGGAGCCAGGGGGGCAGGGTAAACAATGTTTCTCAACAGACAACTCGAATAAGTTGGATTTGTGTTTTATCTTAACCACCAGACCATTCCTTCTGTGGCTCAGAAGAACACCCTCCACCCCATTTGCTCACAGTATTCTATAATCTTTGTGTTCTCAGCAGTTCCCTTTGGGTTCCATGGGTTCCCTTCCATGCCTAGCTGGATTGCAGAGTTCAGTTTATGATTATGAAATAAAAACTAAATGACAGCCGGGCACGGTGGCTCACGCCTGTAATCCCAGCACTTTGGGAGGCCGAGGTGGGTGGATCACGAGGTCAAGAGATCGAGACCATCCTGGTCAACACGGTGAAACCTCATCTCTACTAAAAATACAAAAAATTAGCTGGGCATGGTGGCACGTGCCTGTAATCCCAGCTACTCAGGAGGCTGAGGCAGGAGAATTGCCTGAACCCAGGAGGCGGAGGTTGCAGTGAGCCAAGATCGCGCCATTGCACTCCAGCCTGGGTAACAAGAGCGAAACTCCGTCTCAAAAAAAAAAAAACAAAAAAACTAAATGACAATAAAAACAATAATAAAAAGAAATTCCTGAGACCAGGTAATTTGTAAAGAAAGAGGTTTAATGGGCTCACAGGTCTGTAGGTTACACAAGCATGGCTCTAGCACCTGCCTCTGGTGAGGGCCTCAGGAAGCTTCCAGTCATGGTGGAAGGCAAAGAGAGAGCAGGCAGTCACATGTCAAGAGCAGGAGCAAGACAGAGAAGGGAGAGGAGGCATCACGCTGTTCTAAACCAGCAGATCTCCCGGGACTCAGAGCAGGACCTCACTCACTATTATAAGGACAGCACCAAGCCTGAGGGATGCACCCCCACAGGCCCACCACCTGCCACCAGGCCCCACCTCCAGCACTGGGGATTACATTTCAACATGAGATTTGGAGGGAGCACACATCCAGACCACATCACCACTGCTATCAGCAGAAGTCCCAAAGAGGTTTTTGTTTTGTTCTGTTTGCTATGGCTTTCATTTAACTCCCCTCGCCACTTTTTTTCTTATAGTGAAAGAGAAAAAAAAATACAAATCCCATGGGGGTGGTTTCCATTTTGAATACCCCTCTTTGAATGAAGTGAGTCCTTCCTGGACTCATCCCTTGCAGGAGGAAACTCTCTCATCTGGTACAGCCAGGGAAATTTTTCTCATCCTACAAGATTGTGTATCATGATTTCTTTAATAATTACTTTTCCTTCAACAACTGAGATAGTTACTGAGGGTGATTCACCTCAGTAACTTTCTCAGTTACTGAGTCTTTCTCCCCCATCCCGCCACATTGACAAAACGTTCCTTAAAGACTCGGGTTGTTGTATGATGGCTTATTCAGCCTCTACTTCCTCTGCTTTACTTTGGAATCAAACTGAGTCCACAGGAGGTTTTGTTTTTGTTTTCTTACCGCCAGTTTGCATCCACTGTTTCCTTCCGTTTGGCCTTTGCAGGTTTCCTCTTAAAAATCTGCATCTTCTGCATCCGCTTGCACTTCCGCTTGACCTTCGTTGTTAGACTGCCTTTCCTACCATCGTGTGATTTGGGGTTTCTACTGTGGATGGTGTTGGCATGTCTGTTTCTTGTTCTCTTTGTTATTTTTGTTTGACTTCTGAGAGGAACAGGAGGAAACACTGAACTGGCTATACCATGTAAAGCCAGAAATAATCACTAGGGTTTTACTTTTAATCATATATATATATATATATATATATATATATATTTTTTTTTTTTTTTTTTGAGTCGAAGTCTCACTGCCACCCAGATTGGAGTTCAGTGGCACAATCATGACTCACTGCAACTTAGAACTCCTGGGCTCAAGCGCTCCTACCACTTTGGACTTTCAAAGTGCTGGAGAGAAACACCTGAGCCGTCATGTCCAACCGAATATATTTTTATTTTGAGATAATTGTAGATTCACATAGAGTTGTAAAAAATAATACAGAGAGATCCCATGAAACTTTACTTAGTTTCCTCAATGATAACGTCTTGCAAAACTACAACACAATATCACAACTGAGATGTCGGAATTGATACAGTCAAGATATAGAAGGTTTCCGTTACCACCAAGATCTTCATGTTATCCTTTTATAGCCAGACCCACTTGCCTTCCACCGTCACTGCCTCCTTAGTGCCTGGTATCCACCCACTGGCTGTACTCCATTTCTATAATTTCTATACTTTCAAGAATACGCCACTTTGGGAGACTAAGGTGGGGGATCACTTGAGGCCAGAAGTTCAAGACCAGCCTGGCCAACATGGCAAAATCCTATCTCTACTAAAAGAAATACAAAAAATTAGCTGGGTGTGGTGGTGTGCACCTGTAATCCCAGCTACTTGGAAGGCTGAGGCAGGAGAATTGCTTGAACCTGGGAGGCAGAGGTTGCAGTGAGCCGACGGTGGAAATTATCTAAACAGAAATAAGAAAAAAAAGGAATCTTGGGACATCAATTATGAACATGATATGCCTCACCATTTATTTAGATATTCTTCTATGTTTTTCATTGGTGTTTGGTTGTTTCCAGCACACAAGTACTATACACATTTTTTAAAGATTCACAGCTAAGTATTTCATTTTATTTTGAATGATTATAAATAGTATTATATTTTTAATTTTGATGTCCATGTGTTAACTGCTAGTATATAGAAAAACCTTTGACTTTTGTATTTTTATGTTGTATCCTGTGACCTTGCTGAATTCACTTATTAGTGATAGGAGATTTTTTGTAGATTTCTTCATATTTTTTACATAGGCAATCATGTCATCTGCAAGTACAGACAATTTTATTTCTTCCTTCCCAGCCCTTGTATTTTTATTTCTTTTTCTAGCTTATTCCACCTGCTGGAACTGTCAGCATTACATTGAATACGAGTGGTGAGAGTGGACGCCATTGCTTCAGTCCTAGTCTTTTTGGGAAAACCTTCAGTCTTTTGCCATTAAGTATAATATTAGTTATAGGTTATTTAGGCAGATGTTCTTTATCCAGTTGAGTAAGTTACCTGTGAAGTACAGAAACTTTACCTAAATTTACATCCCTTTATTTGCACTATTTATCATTGTTTTAAATATTTGCTATACATACATTTAGAACCACATCAGAGAGTGTTATAATTTTTGCTTCAACTGCCAAATATAATATTGAAAAGCAAAAGAAGAAGGAAAGTATATCATATTTACTGGCATTTTTGCTTACTATATCCTGTCTTCCTTCTTGATGTCCCAAGATTCCTTTTTTTATTATTTCTGTTTAGATAATTTCTTTTATTCATTTTTTTAGGGTGTGTGTTTTTTTTTTTTAGTTTTTTTATTTATTATTTTTTATTTTTTTATTTTTTTTTTAAGACGGGGTTTCACCATGTTGGTTAGGCTGGTTTTGAACTCCTGACCTCAGGTGATCCGCCCGCTTTGGCCTCCAAAGTGCTTGGATTACAGGCGTGAGCCACCACGCCCAGCAGGGTGTGTTTTTTAGGGTAGGTCTCCTAGTGACAAATTTTCTTAGTTCTCTGTTGTCTAAGAACGTCTTGATTTTTCCTTCATTCTTGAAAAATATGTCCACTGTTTACGGGATTCTAGCTTGACAGTTTTTGTCTTTCAGTACTTAAAAGATGTGCCACTTCCTTTACTCCATGGTTTCTGATGAGAAATCCTCTGTCACTGGAGTTATTTTTCCCTTCATGTAAGGCATTTTTCTCATGCTGCTTTCAAGACTTTTGTCTTTAATTTTCAGCAGTTTGGCTACAATGAGCATAGATGTGTATTACTTTGGGTTTATCCTGTTTGGCGTTAGATTAGCCTCTTGATTCTATAGATTGATGTATTTTACCAACTTGGGGAGTTTTCAGCCATTATTTCTTCTAGTACTTTTCAGTCTCAACATCTCCCCGCTCTCCTTCTGGGGATTCCAATGTCACGAATGTTAGCTCTTTTGTTAGAGTCCTGCAGGTCCCTGAGACTCTATTCACGATTTCCTGGGGTGTAGATTTCATAATTTCTGTGTGTCTATCTTCCTGTTCAATGATCCTTTCTGCTGTCCCCTCTGTTCTGCTAGTGAGCCCATCCACTGTGTTTTTTTACATTGTATTTTGGTTATTGCATTTTTCACTTCTAATATTTCCATTTGTTCCTTCTTCATGGCTTCTATTCCTTTGCCGAAACATTCTATTCTTTGTAGAGTCTATTTTTTATTTGTTTCAAGCCTGTTTGTAATTCCTTGTTGAAGCATATTTATGCTTCGGGGCATCAGAGCTCCTGAAAGGTGGCTCAGCATAAAGGAAAAGGGTGATAAAAAAAAATCAGAATCAGGATCCAAACTGTAGGGGGCATCTTTGTAATAAACTTGCAAGAAGCAAGGTCCTAGGTGGCTTGGGAGATGAAACAGAGGGACCTCAACTAGTCAGAGGGTCAGGAAGGCGTGGCTCTAAGCACAGAACTAGAACTTAGTACTAGGGCCCATCCAAGCCACCCACCCCTGGGCTGTGGGGTCACTTTGGGAAATGGCTCTTGAGTGAATCTGAAGAATCTTAATACCTTGAGAAGTAGATCAATAGGCTGGGGATAGGGAACCCCAGTACAGAGTGTGGCAAAGAGAAGAAGCCACTTCTCATGTATGGGATGGTTGTTGCCTTGGCAAACTGACAGGAGTGTGTGCCAAGATCAGCAGGGTCCACACAGCAATGCTGTGACAGTGGCAGATGTCCTCCTGAGTTCCCCAGACTGACCACAGACTTCAGGCCCCACCCGGTACGAAGCTGAGATTAGCAGACACTGGAGGCTCACTAGAGGCAGCTCTGATGCCCACTGGGCAGGTCTAAGCTGCCCTCTCCTGCATCAGGAGCAGCCAACCTCTCTCGGCATGCAGAGGACTCCTCACATATTATTCCAGGGGAGTTTATTCCCTGGGGAAAGAAATGCATTGCCTGCTAGTGTGTAACTGGCTACTGAAACATCAAGATTTGTGATATGGATGTAAAAGTGCCCTGACTTGTAGTTAGCAGGTACATTAAGAGCTGCACATTAGTCATCATTACAGCCCTTGTCTGAGTCACTGGGCCACTGCCAAGAGGGGAAATGTAGATTTTAAAAATTAAAATATCATTTCTTATGCAGGAAGTACTCTAACACCACCTGTTTCCGTACAGTCCTTCAATGCAGCTGGTTGCTACCTTGTCATAATATTTGATTAGGGTGGTGTGACATGCCACAGGATGACACAAATGGGAACCCTCTCTGGAGCAGAAGACCTCTGCTGGGGTTGGCAAAACATACCCTGCTTCCCCCATTAATTTTCCTGGAACAACAAGAGTTGGACCTCTGAATGCTCTGCAGACACCCCCATCGGTCCCTGGAACATGTCTGTCTCCTCTTCATGCTGTTCATGACCATTAGTCCTATAACCCCTGACTCCTCTTCTGGCATTGAATGGAGAGGAAGGGAATTTCTCATTTTCTAGTTGCCTAAGAAAGGCCATCCCCAGGAATTTGCAGGGAAGGGGACCACACTTCATGGACCCAAGGCCTGTAATGGAATGGAAGGAAGTAACATTGCTACCCTCTATCTTAGGGGGATTCCCTAGGAACAGGAAGGTGGTACCATTCTGGTGGAAATAGACCAGAGCTGTGTGGAGTCATAGAGTAACATTTCCAATTGTAGTAAAACTCAGGTTATTTTCAGCTTTTACTTTCTCTCCTAAGGGCTGTCTCCTTCAGTCAGTTGCCCATAGCTTGAAGCTAGGACCCCATGGAGAAGAGCCTCCATTTCACATTAATTATGTTCAACCATTCCTTTGTACAAGCAGTAATGTCTTTTGTGTTTAAAGTGATCTTTCTTTCTGTTGTTGTTGCAGAGATGAGGCCTCCTTATGTTGCCCAGACTGGTCTTGAACTTCTGGCCTCAAGCGATCCTCCCACCTCGGCCTTCCAAAGTGCTGGACTTACAGGCATAAGCCACTGCACCTGGCTTTACAGTGAATGCAAATCTGATCCTGTCACTCTCCAGCTTAATAACCTCCTGCGGTGCTCTGGGACAGAGCTCAGCCTCCTTAGCAAGTAGGCAAGGTCCCCTTGCTTGGGCCTCGTTAACTGCTCCGTCTTGCTTCCTTCTGTGTCTCTCCCATGACCATCCTCCTGTGATGGCCACACTAGAGCCTTGCTGAGCTGTTTGCACAAATTTCATGTCTCCCACGTCTCCATGCTGATGTATGCTCTGTTCTCTCTGCCTCAACATCCCTTCCGGACAACAAGGTTAGATGCCTGGCCTTGTGCTCTTGTGACGTAATCACCTTTATCAGTACTCTTATCACACTGTACTAAAATCCTGCCTGATTATCTGTCTTCCCTACTTGGCTATGAACTAAGCAAGGACAGGATGGCCTATTACTCACTTTTACTTTCCCGAGACACAGCAGAAAGCCTGAAACCTAGACTTAGTTGGCCCTCGATACATGTTAATTACATGAAGGACTGATTCCATGAATGAATGAGTGCCCCATTCTGAAGGATAGTTCCATTCGATATCACTTGCTTTTTTCCTAAGTGTTCAGATAAAGATTCCATTAAACTCAGCAAATATTTAAAGGGCACTGATTATGTGCCCCTCCTGTGCTAGGCACTGGAGATACAAGGACAAGGAATCACAGCCCTAAGGACCCTCAAGTAGTTTCCAGCTGGGAAAGGGACACTGATGGACGCGGCTGTCCATCAGCCGACAAGTCCAGACTGAAACACCTCACAGAGGACTCTGTTGGGTTTTCCACCAGGAGGGCTCAGGTCAGGTCAGGTGCTCCTGCTAAATGAGTTGTGAAGACAACAGCTAGCCTATTTCCGGCCTCTAGACTAGGAGGCAGGAATGCACTCAGTCATACAGCTGTGCTGCTCCCACCCGTAGACCCCAATAGGAGCCAAGTGACCCTGGGACGAAGGTAGAGGGTGGGCTTGCTGGAGGGCCTGGGAAAGCCATGGGGGAGGATGGGCCTTGTGAAACTGTGCTTCCTCCGAGCTCTAACTCAGATCACATGGAGATTTGGAAGGACTGTTGGTGTGTCTTTCAGAGTGTTGCTAGAATCAGGGAGCCATAATGCCTCCAGAGCCACCAAAGGTGTCACCACTGGGAACAGAGGCTTTTGTGCTCTGGGTAAGTGTAATCATGCACCGGTGACAGGGGCGGTGAGTGGGGAACTTGGAGTGGAAGGGCCCCTCCCAGCATCTGGAAAATCACATCGAGTGAAGGGGTATTGACTAGAGATCTTTTCCATTTCCATTGTTCTTTTAGATGCTAGTAGGAGCTATTATAGAGTCAGGTTTAATAAGGAAGATGGGAAAACTCTCAGCTCACTCAGTTGCTTTTAATTTATTAGTCTTACATCTGTCTCCATTATTCCACATCCCTCACACCCCTACCATCAATCATAAAGTTCAGGAAAGAAGATAAACAACCTTAGGAGAGCCAACCATGAGCCAAGCTCCAGGTGGGACATTTAGTGTCCGATGGGAGAGCGACCAGAGGTGAGACCCAATCGGTGGTCTAAACATATGATGGAAGCCTCTGGCTGCTGCCCCTTTGCAAGAGGCCTTGCAGAGCAAGTGTGCAAAAAAGGACAGAGAGGGAGAGGAAGGAGGAGGGTGAGTGGGCACTTGGGCGGCAAAGGCAGTGCTCTGTAAGTCTGGTACGATTCTGTCACAGTGCATCATTATCACGAAGGGGCCACATCTGAAGCAAAAAATGGCAAAGACTCAAAGAAAATAAATCAGGCAGACTCTGGAATGACCTCATTAAAAAGCTGCTCTATCTGCTGCCATGTTCTATTTATAGCTGAAATACGAGCATTCCTGACAGGAAATTTAAATGACAGCAAGCCTAGGGTTTTAAGGCAGTGAGTAGGGGTTTGCTTAATAAATCATCTGATATTTTTATTCAGATGATTTTTCTATTCTAAACTGTTAGTTCAATTCTCTTTTCTGCATGAGATGACATTCATGGGATGTGGTTTTTACTCAGGAATTGAGGACAAATGAGTAAAAGGATCCTTTTATATAAAATATTTTGCTAAATACATATGAACTTCATAATACACCATTACCCTCAACATATCTTAATGCTGATTCACAATGTTCTTTTTCAGGTCATATTGTAACTGTTATTTCCAGTGATCATTATAAATAACTTCATTATGTTTCACTGAAATCAATTTCATAGAAATCAAATTTTATAAAAATCAAACTGATAAGGAAAACATCTTTTAAGGAGGAGCATATAGAGCCTTATTCCCAATATTAAGAGAAAAAAGCAGATTACATATTGTGTAAATAAGCAGAACCACATTTCTAAAACCCTGAAGCCCAGGCCCTGCATGGCGCTGCCATCAAGTTCTCTCTCTGTGTTAGGGGAGAGGCAGAATTCATCTTTGAAGGAAGATTGCTTTTAGTTTGCTGGCGGAAAAATCTTTAACAAGCTTTTCAGTTCTGGAAGACAGTCCTCTTCAGCCTGAGGACAGTTCAGACGCTTTAAAAAGAAAAAACGTAGGCCGGGCATGATGGCTCACACCTGTAATCCAAGCACTTTGGAGGCCAAAGTGGGCGGATCACCTGAGGTCGGGAGTTCAAAACCAGCCTGACCAACATGGTGAAACTGCGTCTTTAAAATTAAAAAAAAAAAAAAAGAAAAGAATAAAGAAAAAAAGTATAAACCCTTCCAGACCTGGTGCTGTTAAAGTCTTTTTATTATAACACTTTATTTAATAAAGTGTTTTATTATAACACTTCAAAAATATGTATATAAGGGAAGATTTGAGGTTCTGATCCTTGTGGCTCTTCTACAACCTTAAAACCAAAAGAAATTGTGATGTTTAATTTTATGTGTCAACTTAGCACCCAGATATTTGGGAAAACATTATCTTAGATGTTGTTAGGAAGGTTTTCTTTTAGATGAAATTAATGCGTTTGAGTCAGTGGACTTTGAGTGAGGGTGATATCCTCCATAATACAGGTGGGCCTCATCCAATCAGTTGAAGGCCTTAATAGAAAAAGACTGATCTCTCCCCAGCAAGAAGGAATTCTGTCAGCAGAGGGCCTTTGGATTTGAACCGCACAGCAGCTCTCTACCAGGTCTCCAGCTTGTTGGCCTGCCCTGCAGATTTTGGACTTGCCAACCTCCATAATCATGTGAGCCAATTTCTTTTCTTTTCTTTTTTTAAAAAACATATAACAATTTTTAAAAAACAGACACAAGGATCTCATTATGTTGTCCAGGCTGGTCTTGAACTCCTGGGTTCAAGCAATCCTCCCTCCAGCCTTGGCCTCCCAAAGTGCTGGGATTACAGGCATGAGCCAATGCACCCAGCCAGTGTGAGCCAATTTCTTAAACCTTTCTTTTTCTACACACACACACACACACACACACACACACATACACACACATTGCACACCCCATTGGTTCTGTTTCTCTAGACAGCCCTAATACATAAATCTAAAAGTTAAATACTCCTGAACTACAAAACTAATAAAATTGATATGAACAACTCTAATGTAATGTGACAGGTATTATTAGTTGTGTGCAGTTACTGATGTCAGATTTCATAGTGGAAAGATGTCTTCTTAGGACTGTTTTGGTATTTCATCTGCTTCTGCATTTGATTCTTAAAATTCTAATGCCAAGAAATGTTGTTTATATAAATGCATTGTACAAAACAATATTAAAAACTTTAAAGTTTTATTTTACAACTCCTGGAAAATCAGAACTGATAATTAATTAAAATGTTATCAAGAAGCAATCTTCAAATAATAATTCTATATAGCTGTTTTAGTCATTGGAGGATAACATTAGCATTGTAGCATTATTTAAATGTACATTTAATATGATCTAATTCAATTATTGCTGGAAGTGGGAAGAAAAGCATTCTTCCCCGCTAATAGACTGTTTTATTTGGTGCATACAGATGCACTCCATACAACCACTTTCAAATATGAAAATGGTACTGCTTGCCAGAGAATAGGATCTTTAGAATTCTGCATATTTATATTATCATATGCTATGGCTGATTCAATTCTTCTGCCACTTTATTCAAGACGTTATAAACTCTTCATTTATAGGTGTGCCATGATATCATCTGGGCTTTAGTTCACAAACTTCACAAATGCAAATGCAGGCAATAAAAATTCTTACCAGTACTCTGGTCCACCAGAAAATTCAGAGCATGCTTTAAAAAAATCATTGAAATGAAACCAATATATTTAAAATAATCATACCTTTATATGTACAGAGCTCCTAAATATTAGTAAAGAAAGAGGAATAATCTTATCAGTAGAGAAAGAACATGAATTGCTAAGTTACCAAAAAATGAAATAAAAAACAGCATAGAGGCTGGGAGCAGTGGTTCACACCTGTAATCTCAGCACTTTGGGAGGCTGAGGTGGGAGATCACTAGAGTCCAGGAGTTCAGAGCAACGTGATGCGACCCCATCTCTACAAAACCACAAAAATTAGCGGAGGGTGGTGGTGCACACCTGTAGTCCCAGCTACTCGGGAGGCTGAGGTTGGGAGATCCTTTGAGCCCAGGAGGCAGAGGTTGCAGTGAGCCGTGATCATGACACCGCACTCCAGCTGGGGTGACAGAGACCGCCCTGTCTGACAAACCACCACCACCACCACCACAACGATGGCATAGAAACCTATGAAAACACTTGTGGTTAAGCATGGTAAGTTGAACATATATATGTATTTGTCTTTCTTCCCACCCATACTGCCGACTAAAATTGCAGAAAGAAAGAAACAAGTATAACACCACAATATGAGAGAAAAGACCTCAGGTGAGTAATAGGGACGCCATTTTGGAAGCTGGAGAGCAGACAGACCAATGGCACTTGACTCAGTAGTCAGAGCAGAACCTGAGACCACAAGAGCGGGGAGTGGGAAAGGGAAAGGGAGCCAAGAAGAAGCAAAGCAATTCAACCACAACTCCAAAGAGGCACTGGGATTGGAAGCTCCAGGTACCTCTAAAAACAGGGGTAGGAGGTGGGGACGAAAGTAGGAGGATCCGCTGAAGTGGTTTCAAGGGGTAGTTACGTTTCCGGATCCCCTCTTCTCCACAGCTAAGCAGGCGCGTCTACCCTGCCCCCAGCAGAAAACTGGAGGTTGAGTCTCCCTCTGAAGGTGGGACACCAGGTGCAACTGAACATGAGTGTGTATGTAAATGTCCACATACTGAATGGTGACAGCCTATCTCCTGTTTTCTCCCTATCTTGTGCATGGACTGTTAATAGGCAGGAGGTTGGAGGATTTTTCTCTAGGGAAATGAATGAGCCCAAGAGAAAAGAACCTGAGTTAATGCCTTTGGGAGTTTTCCAACAAAGCATTTCCCACCTGATCACCCTACAAAGAAGCTAAAAAGTCAAAAATTCTCATCCATTCACATAAAGCTTCCAAACAAAGATTTTAGAATCTCACTTTTATATAGGAATAAACCATTGAGAATTATTAGACACCCAAGAAATGCCTATGGCACGAGAGACAGAGGCATTAGACTGCCCAACAGCAGCCCCGGAAGGTCAAAGACAATGAAGCGATGCCTTCAGGATGCTGGGGAGTTATCTCAAAACTGGAATTCCATACTCTATGGTTTAAATGTAGATAGAATAAAGACATCTTCAAAGATTGTAAGGTCTCAAAAGTTTAAATTTCATATACCCTTTCACAAAAAGCTGCTGGAAACAAGTCAATTAATAAAGAAAGGGGAAGAGAGGCATTCATAAAATAGAGAATCCAGCTAGAGGGAGGAGAAATAATCCCTAGGATTTCCTGATGGGGGAATCTCAGGGCAACTATGGTACAGCAGTCCTGCAGAGAACCAGACCAAATCTGTGCAAGAAGACAGAGGGCTTCAAAAAAGATGTTTATTTGAGGGTGGATGGGGTGGGAGTTGGGGGTGAGGCTTGCTGCCAAGTCAGCCTTGCTAACCATGTGAGTGTAAACTAAAAATAAATGCTAGGCCCCTCAACCAACTGAACAATCCCCCTCTTAGCCAAGAGCACTCCAGAGAAACCTTAAAAACTGAGTTTCCAGCCATGATGAGACAAGAGGTCAGACACACCTCTCCCTTTTGTAGTTTAGACACAATGATTAACCAGCATTATAAATAAAGATCATAAGACTGACAGGATGGACCGTTGGTGGTGTAAGATACCAAATTAGAAACTAGACCTAAGGCCATGCCAGGCAAGGGTTAAATCACATGCCCCTGTGCTTAAAGAATAAACTCTGTTCTAACTGCCGCAAGGGTTTTCTTTTCCTCTAGCACCTAAACAAGCACTGGCCTCAAGATAAGTAATATTAAAACAATGTAAAGCTCTTCCACCCCCAAAGGCTAACTGACTCCCATTCCACAAACCAAAACTACAGCTTTAACTGGACAAGAGACTAACTTCAGTAACTTTCTCCTGAGAAGAAGACCACTGACAATGGACCAATTCTGGCTGGTTTACAGTGGCTGTGCACAAGCAGGTGCTGTCCTGTCGCCTTGCAGTCCATGGAGGCGTGAGCCACTGCCCAGGCAGAGGGAGCCAGAGATGTGCTCTAGTTCTCCTTCCTCATTTTACTGACAAAAATCTTGGTATCCCTGTGCCCTCAGCCACCTCTGCATTAATCTACAACTTCAGCGGATGGTCCCTGCAGGCTGATGGCTTCCATCATGGAATCTTGCTCAGCCTGTATGTGGGTAGCCCGGACGATGCTGAGGACTTCATGATTTCATGGGCAAATGTCAGCCACATCAGGTGGCATGGATGGGTTTCTCCCCAGCCCTCACGTGGACAGCTGTGAAGTGTTTCTACACCCTCCTGTGAGGGCCTCTGGTGCCCCAGGGGAACCCAGCACAGCCTTTCCTGACTTTTCTCCCTCCTGGCCTCATTTTCCCGTGCCTCACTTGTGCTTCCTGGAATCGCCACTTAAATAACCCACTGGTTCCCAAGTTCTTGGCTTAGAGTTTGACTTTAGGGAACTCAACTAAGACACCCAGGGAGCGACACTTAGCTATGGATGGAGCTGGTACTAGAGCCCAGGCCGCTGGACCTCACTTTAAGTTGTAAGTCAGTGGGTGTGCAACGGGCTGCTCACAGTGTTAACTCGGCAACCAACCGACGGACCGACAGACCAAACAAACGAACAACCAGCCAACCAACTAAACAGGCCACCAAGCAAATTACCAACTAAAGAACCAACCAGACAACAGACCAAACATAAAGCAAAACAGTACAATCGGAACCTACCAAAATCTCTCTGTGAAAAACCGTAGAGACAGGCGTGACTTCCAGCTGGGTGAATCTCAAATGGCAGTCAGCTGAACAGACGTGCTTATGACAAGTAAGAGGAGCCCGAGTCGCAGGGTGCCTTTCTGTGTGCCTTCAGGGGTCCCCGTGGGTGGGTGCCTTCAACAGTCTCCATGCTTCAGAGTCAGGCTGAAAAGGCCAGAAACATAATTTTATCCTTCCCCTTAGAGTTGATGACGGTCTTGGGGAGAGGCTCACTGGCAAAATTCACTTGGCACCCAATGATAAGGCGAAGCATTCCTTAGATGAGAAGCACTCGTAGGTGGAGAGGGTGGGTGGCCACTTACCCAGGATGCTCCACGGAGTAAATGATACAGGACACAGCTCTTAGGTCCGAAAGTTGTGCTTTGTGCACAGAATTAGAGCAGGTAAAATAAATGGTTACAAGGGACAGTTCTGTCCACCCAAAGCAGATTGAAAAATACTCTTGCCCCTGGAGGCATTTCTGGGTAAAGAATAAGGGTGTTTTGGAATAAGGACGCTCCTTCTGCATGAGGCACAGACAGCACACATTCTGACACTCTGCCTCCCTGCTCTTCAGCCTTTGAACACAACTTACCCCATCCTAGTGTTAGTACATCTCATATTCATATATGGGGTTACCACAATTGGTTCAGGCATATGTTTTATTTTTATTTTTTATTTTTTGAGACAGAGTTTGACTCTTCTCACTCAGGCTGAAGTGCAATGGTGTGATCTTGGCTCACTGCAACCTCCATCTCCTGGGTTCAAGCAATTCTCCTGCCTCAGCCTCCCAAGTAGCTGATATTACAGGCACCCACCACCACGCCCAGCTAATATTTTATATTTTTGGCAGAGATGAAGTTTCACCTTTTTTTTTTTTTTTTTTTTTGAGACGTCTTGCTCTATAGCCAGACTGGAGTGCAATGGCGCAATCACGGCTCACTGCAACCTCCGCCTCCTGGATTCAAGCGATTCTTCCGCCTCAGCCTCCCGAGTAGCTGGGACCACAGGCACGTGCCACCATGCCCGGCTATTTTTTGTATTTTTATTAGAGATGGGGTTTCACCATGTTGTCCAGGATGGTCTCGATCTCTTGACCTCGTGATCCGCTCGCCTCGGCCTCCCAAAGTGCTGGGATTACAGGCGTGAGCCACCACACCCAGCCCGAAGTTTCACTGTTTTGGTCAGACTGGTCTCGAACTCCTGACCTCAGGTAATCCACCCGCCTCGGCCTCCCAAAATTCTGGGATTATAGGCTTGAGCCACCGCGCCTGGCCTGGGCATGTGTTTTAAATTACACTCCAGTTCTATGGATATTAGCTATTCACCCTTTTGGGTTTAGTGTCCTCTAGGCCTTTTTGATAACATATAGAAACTCTCTCCTGGGGCTCAGGCTGCACCTACCATCATTGATGTGTTAGTTTTGCACTTATTTATCTCTCAAATGGTGCCCCTTCCTCCAAATCCCAAGGGTTGGACTGTGAGGTCACCATGAATGCCTCTTGAAATCCTGCACTAAGAACTGTGTAGTAGAGAAGAAGGTCCGCAATTGGGAAGAGTGTGATGAGAAAGACTACCAGGTGCAAAAAATATAACATCATGAAATGGATTTCTTCACTCAAGTTTAGCAGTGCCATGAACTGGATGAAAGTTTTGCATCTTCATGTTTTCCTTAGTCCAAAAGAAATGCCAAAGCTTGCTGTAAAATGAAACGATGAGACGATTCACAACCACCTGAACTAACTGACTTGCTTTCCAGTGGATGTGGGTCTAATGGCTGATTTGGTTATTAACTGGATTATACAAGTGCAACTTCTACAGAATCTTGTCACTCTGACTATTGTTTAGCCTGTGGAGTCCAGAGTCACCAGGTCTTATTTTCCAGAATAGCTGGAACAACTGCAAGGCTGGATTTTTTGGTCTAATGTCCTATGGGACAAAGCTACATTTTTGTACTTACCTGGAGGGGGAAGGCACAGCACTGAGCTCCTGGAATCGCAAACCCCTGGGAGCATCATGGAAACTCACTACCACTACCTATTTTGAAGTATTAGATGCAATGTAATTTCTTTTTTAAAATTTAGAGAAGGGATCTCCCTCTGCCATCTAAGGCTGAAGTACAATGGTGTGTGATCATAGCGCATTACAGCCTCGAACTCCTGAGCTCAAATAATCATCCCACCTCAGCTTCCTGAGTAGCTGGGATTATAGGCACATGCCACCGCACCTGGCTCAAGGAAAAATTATGGGTAATCTTAGTGTGTCTTAGACATGGAAAGGCCTGGATCTCTTTTCTGTTAAGGGTCCGTGGATGGGGAATTTGTTTTGCTACTTTGGAGATGCTTCAATTAAATTCAATAGGAACAAATCATGTATTCGAAGAGTCATTCAGAGTGTGCAGAGCACAAACATGAACACACACACATGAAAACATACACACAACCAGAGTGATTTTCCAAGCTGCCTTTCCAAAGGAAACTGTGTTTTAAAAGGTCGCATCCGGACTCAGCATCAATCAAAATGCCACACAGCAGCTGCACCAATTCAGCACAGCACAATACCTGCCAACTGAGTCCTGTCTTCTGTGCGGAGCCTCTAATGGGAATTTCTGCCTGAATGGGAGCCCAGGGCAGAGGGCAGCAGGAGGGTCAGCCACCTCACGGAAAGAACAGCCTGGGAGTACGGGCAGCAGCTCCATCTGCAGGGAGCCACAGAGCCTGTGAAATAAGAAAAGCAGGAGGGAAGGGAGGGGATTGGTAAAGCTAGCAGGCCCTGGCTGAGCTGTGTGGATTTTTTTTTTCTTCTTTAAGAATGAATTGTATCCTTTGTGTCCAACCTCAAGGTGTCCTTAGGAGGCTGGTGCTGATGTCTGCAGCTCCATTGTAAAATATCCGCCAACATTACCGTCCTGAATGGCCTTTTACCTAGACCTGTGAGTCAGATTACCCACTCAGGAGGTTTTAAGGCCAGAGAAATAAAGGAAATCATGTGATTCTTTCAGTGATTTTATATATGGAGCACTTTCCTTTGAGGACAAGGGAGCAGCGAGTGAGAACATGACCCCTAGGTTCTCTGGAGCAGAGCAGTGTCCTTAACTAGACAGTGCCCAGAAATTCTTCTACGACTGTGTGTGTGTGTGTGTGTGTGTGTGTGTGTGTTTAATTTTCATTTTTCGAGACAGAGTCTCACTCTGTCTCACTCTGTCACCCAGGCTGGAGTATAATGGCACAATCTCAGCTCACTAAAACTTCTGCCTTCTGGGCTCAAGTGATTCTCATGTCTTAGCCTCCCGAGTAGCTGGGATTATAGGCGTGTGCCACCACACCTGGCTAATTTTTGTATTTTTAATAGAGACGGGCTGTTAGCCAGGCTGGTCTTGAACACCTGACCTCAGGTGATCTGCCCAAAGTACTAGGATTACAGTGTGAGCCACAGCACCTGGCCCAGAGTGTGTTTAACTGCCTTTATTTTAAAGTTGATCAGATAACTGGGCGCTTAATTTTCAATCCTTTAGAAACACCCAGCTGTTAATCCCCACATTGTCACTTAAATTAGGCTCTTTTTCTTTTTAAAGAAACATATTGAAGAGAGAATATGACTTCTTTCAGACCCTTAATTTTCTTCACTTTGGCAGCTACATTTGGAATTGTCAATGATACAGGTGTGTGGGTTTAAACCACACATGGTTTTCACAACCAGTCTAACTGAAGAGCTACTGAACAACTTCGGCTGCATCTTCTTGGGTAATTTTCAGAACTGCCAATCAAACATAGCTAATCCCATTTTATAGATGGGGAAAACAAGGCAATGAATTAATGGGGAAAAACAACTTACCAATTTACAAAGCTCATAAACGCAGAAGCCAGGATTTGACTCTGGCCCATCCTCCCCACCTCCCACACCCGTTCCTTTTTGCCAGCTGCCTCTGCTAAATTTGCAAGGTCCCTTCGCCACGTGTAGCTTACTCTGTCTTAAATAAAATCCCTTCATGATCCCCAATAAAGCCTGGGGAGATGTGTGAATTTCCCCACCCATGCCGGAGAATTTTCTCCACATGTGCAGGCCCAGCTCTCTAGCAACCCCACAACAGCGTGATGTTTGTCGTTACGAAAGCGGGATCTGCGTGGATGTTGATTACTGAGGCCACGCAGAACTGGCTGCGGAGGTTCCTACACATCCACCCTCTTTAGCATTCTGAGACTAGCAGGGGGCGCTTACGAGCACCTTCTCCGTGTGCTTTGAGGAGGGCGGATTTCACACACAGCACAAAGACCAGGGGATGCAACGCTAAGAAAAACAAGGATTTCATCCATGTCGGTTAACCACATCGCGACAGCCAGCCGGGGCCGGGCTCTGTGGTGACCAGTGAGCAGCAGAGAGACCGCGTGCAGGGACCCAGAGCGTAGGCGACGTGGTGTTCATGAGGACAGTTGTTCAGAGCGTGCATTACGGTCAGATTCTCGCTTCATCTCCTGGCTGGGTAAAATTTGTGCACGTTATCCTGGTATTTCTCAGCCCGACCTTCCGCGTCTGTACGGCGTTTATATGAGGACCGCATGGAATAATGGAGTGCTCAGCACAGAGCCTCGAAATCAATGAGAACTGGGGAATATGCGCCAGCGGAGCTAGTGAACATCATTCTCAAAAACAGGTACTTAAAAATGCTAGACGGTGAAAGAAATGGATAATAACGACGACCCCATTGTATCTGTGGGCAATACTGAGCAACAGGTAGCTTAGAAAGCAGTTCTGGCTGGGGGCGGTGGCTCACACCTATCATCCCAGCGCTTTGGGAGGCTAAGGCAGGAGGATCACTTGAAGCCAGGAGTTTGAGACCAGCCTGGGCAAACACAAATAAGACCCCGTCTCTACAAAACAGTTTTTAAAAATTAGCCAGGTTTGGTGGTGTGCACTTGTAGTCCCAGCTACTTGGGAGGCTGAGATGGGAGAATCTCTTGAACCCATGAGTTCAAGATTGCAATGAGCTATGATTGCACCACTGCATTCTAGCCTAGGTGACAGAGCAAGACCCCATCTCAAAAAGAAAAAACAAAACCCAGTTCTTACACCTTCACCATGTCCTAAGCCCCATGTTACTGTCACAGTGACTAATATCAACTTCAGGGAGCTATGTTCATCTGAAAATAGACTAAGACACCATTCTTATCTTTCTAAAGCCGTGGAAGTCACTGTGCAAGATGTAAATATACAGGTAAATTACAGTCTCCCTCTAATTGTAGACAGAGTCCCTTGGAAAAATCTTCCCCTAATGTAATAAATGTTTCAAATTAAGATGATAATGTAATAAAGGTTTCAAATTAAGATGGGAATGACTTCCATATCATAATAGAGGGTTCTGGGAACTGACTGGATCTGAACTCTAGTCTAAGTACTTACCTATGTGACCTTGGGCAAGTTACTAACCTCTCTGTTCCTCAGTTTGTAATTTATTAAATGGATAATGAAAGTATGTATCTCATAGCTATAAAGGCTGGATGAATTGATGTGCATAAGCACCAAACAGTGCCTGGTACATAATAATGTCTGATACTGTTTATTCAACAAACAGTTGTTGAGGAGATATGATTTATATATCCCAGGCATGAAAAGAAATCAATATCTTAAAAACTAATTGCAATACTGTGTCATAAGTGATGCTTCTCACCTGGTATCGAAATTAGACAATAAAGATGATTATAAGCAAAATGCTCCAAGATCACATAGAAGGAAACAAATCTGAGCATCTGAGAGACATCATTGAAGCTGAAACTTCAGCTTTGTCTTAATGACAAGTAGGAATTCCTTCACAAAGAAAGCAGTTATCTTAGGTGAATATTATTAGAGCAGAAATTGATTTAAATAGGCTCAAATAAAACTGCAAACTAAAATGGGAAGTATGAAGGAAATGCAGACAAACCCTCTTGGGGATTGTAGGAGGGGCCCAGGAAGCTGGGAAACTGTGTCTGCCTCTTGGTTTCTCTGTCTCCATCTCTTTGTTTGTTTGTTTGTTGTTATTGTTGCTGTTGTTCTTCCTTTTTTTTTTTTTTGAGATAAGAGTCTCACTCTGTGATGGAGGCTGGAGTGCAGTGGCACGATCTCAGCTCACTGCAACCCCTGCCTCCCAGGTTTAAGCAATTCTCTGCCTCAGCCTCCTGAGTACCTAGAATTACACGCACCTGCCACCACGCCCGGCTAATTTTTGTATTTTTAGTAGAGATGGGCTTTCACCATCTTGGCCAGGCTAGTCTTGAACTCCTGACCTCATGATCCACCTGCCTCAGCCTCCCAAAGTGTTGGGATTACAGGCATGAGCCACCGCGCATGGCCTTTGTCTCCAACTCTTGACAGCCTCACAAAGGGTCCTCACCTCCCGTTTGTCTTCAGTCCACTGTGGTCTTATTTCCACCCCGCCTCCCCACGTGGCATTGAAATCGTTCTCACTAATCTCCCTGGTGTTTTCCTCTATGCCAGCTCCAAGGAACACTTCTTGGCTGGTGTAGTGCAGCAAGTGAGAGCAGGAGGCATGTTTCTAATTTGTTTAAAAGCGATGTCAGAGCTGGGCGCGGTGGCTCACGCCTGTAATCCCAGCACTTTGAGAGGCTGAGGTGGGAGGATCACGAGGTCAGGGTTTCAAGACCAGCCTGAAAAACATGACAAAACCCTGACTGTACTTAAAAATACAAAAATTAGCCGAGCATGGTGGTGCGCACCAGTAATCCCACTACTTGGGAGGCTGAGGCGGGAGAATGGCTTGAACCTGGGAGACGGAGGTTGTAGTGATCCAGCCTGGGTGACAGAGCGACTCTGTCTCAAAAAAAAAAAAAAAAAAAAAAAGTCAGATAATTATTACAGATGTAAGAAAAGGGCTTATGAATGTAGCAAAATATTATACATTCATCAGTATTCTAATTTTAAAACTACCTTACGTTCCTGAAAAAATAATATATTTTTAAACTCATTTCTGGATTTTATTTGCTAATATTTAAATGTTCCATCCTTTTCCGTGTAAGATTGAAATGATCTGTTCTTTAAATGTTTGGTAGAATTTGAGTGTAAAGCATCTGGGTCTATAATTGATTTTTAGCTATAGATTTTATTTCTTAACCAATTACAGAATGATTAAGATATTCAATTCCTTTCTAAATTACTTTTGATGAGCTGCATTATTTTTGCATTTATCCATGTCTTCTAAGGTTTCAAATGTATTAGCATGAAATTATTCATATTTTATTTTATTTTATTCTTTGAGACAGAATCACCCAGGTTGGAGTGCAGTGGCATGATCTTGGCTTACTGCAATCTCCACCTCCTGGGTTCAAGTGACTCTCCTGACTCAGCTTCCTAAGTAGCTGGGACTACAGGTGCCCACCATCGCGCCCGGCTAATTTTTGTATTTTTAGTAGAGACAGGGTTTCACCGTGTTGGCCAGGCTGACCTTGAACTCCTGACCTCAGGTGATACCCCTGCCTTGGCCTCCCAAAGTGCTGGGATTACAGGCATGAGCCACCACACCTGGCCTTCATATCATATTTTAAATCTCTGCTGCATTTATTGTCATAGCCCTCTTTCATTATTAACACTATTTATTTGTGCTTTCTTCCTTGTTTCCTTGATTAATCTTGCCAGAGTTTGGGCTATTTTAAGGAACCAGTATTTAGCCTTACGATCCTTTCTATTGTATGATTGTTACATATTTTGTAAAATTTCCCCACCTTTACTATTTCCTTTCTTCTTGTTTTACTCTACTTTTTTTAAAAACTTCTTGATTTAGATGTTTAGATTATTTAATCTGAGCTTCTCTTCTTTTCTTAGGTAAGCATTTAAGACAGTAAATGTCCTTCAAAGTTTTGTTTTTGCCATTCTAAAAGTTTTTATATGTGTTACGTTTGTTATGGCTCAGTCTTAAGTTTTAAGAATGTTCACTGTGGCAGCTTTCTTCACCTCTGAGCTGTGTTGAAGTGTGTTTTTTGATATCCTGTATGTGCTGGAGATTTTTCTTGGTATGTTTTTTCATGGATTGAATTGTACTGTTGCCAGATGTGATCTGTATGATTCCAGTCATGGGAAATGTGTTGAAGTTTGCTCTATGATCCAGCCCATGGCTAGTTTTACATGTGATTGAAAATAATACAGATTCTCTAATTTTTAGAGGTATTCATTAATTAAGCCAGTATATTAATATGCTTGTCAAATCTCCTATATCCTTAAAGATTTTTTTTGCCCGCTTGTTCTATCAATTACTAAGAGAGGTATAGCCTCATTTCCACTTTTGATGGTAGATCTGAAATTTTCTGCTCATTCCTCTGTTAATTATTGCTTTACATTTATACATACATATATATGAGATATATATTAAGATAGTCAATTCCTTTTTGAGTTACTTCTGATGAACTTATTTTTTTGGCATTTATCCATTTTATCTAAGGTTTCAAAATAGTAGCATGAAATTATTCTTATCACATTTTATTTTATTTTTTGAGACGGAGTCTTGCTCTGTCACCCAGCCTGTAGTACACTGGCATGATCTCGGCTCACTGCAACCTCTGCCTCTCTCTCTCTTTCTCTCTCTCTCTCTCTCTCTAGCCTTTTCCTGAAATTTATATGGATGAAAAAGGGTCAAAAATAGTTATGACACTCCTTAAAAGAACAAGGTAGAGAGACCTGCCTATGAAATATAACAAGTTAGTGGCCGGGCACAGTGATTCATGCCTAAAATCCCAGCACTTTGAAAGGCCAAGGCAGGTGGATCATGAGGTCAGGAGTTCTAGACAAGCCTGACCAACATGGTGAAACCCCATTTCTGCTGAAATACAAAAAATTAGCCAGGCGTGGTGGCGTGTACCTGTAGTCCCAGCTACTCAGGAGGCTGAGGCAGGGGAATCACTTGAACCAGGGAAGTGGACGTTGCAGTGAGCCGAGATCACGCCACTTCACTCTAGCCTGGCGACAGAGCGAGGCTCTGTCTCAAAAAAAAAAAAAAGAAAAAGAAAGAAAGAAAGAAATATAATAAGTAAGCTATAATTTTCCAAGCAATAATAAAGACAGTTAGTACTGGCACAAGATATACCACTGAATAATAAACACAATGGAGGACCTAGGAATAGGCCCAGGCACATGTGTGTATTTCATTTAGGGCAAATGAAATGTAGCATTTCAGATGAGTGGGAGAAAATGATGAAATAAAATCCCTACATTATATTGTATATAAATATCAATTCCAGATAGACTGAAGTCCTAAATGCGAAAGACAACTTTATAAAACTTCTATAAGACAATATTTAAAACAAAAAAATGTTTTACATAAGACACAAAAAATACAAATCATAAAGGGAAGACCAATACATTTGACTATATTAAAAATAAGAACTTCCGTTCATCAAGGCACATCACAATGAGAGTGGAAAGATAAGCCACAAACTGGTAGAAAAAATTCACAACACAAATTGACAAAGGGTTAGTGATTAGAATCTATCAAGAACTCGAAAACAGATCCAAAGCTTCGTCTTCAGAATCGAGGAGGATGGATTATTGGCTTTAAAAAGGGAGATTAGAAGATCTGTTTTTTAACCCATAGCTGTGACTTCTGTGTTTAAAGATACCAAAATGGACATATCAGCAAGTGTAAAGGAGGCCTCTACTCCAAAGAAACTGGGCAAAACTGCAAATAAGAACTGAAAAGAGAAGAAATTATAATGAAAGCTATCTTCTCAGCTCTATAGATGTTCATTACGTACCTTGTTGTGTCTAATGCAACAAACATTTTCATATAATATTATGGTACCAGTAAGTTGTGGCATTCTTTCAAGATCTTTAGAGTTGAAAGAAAGAGGAACTGAATATGTTATGCGTATGTACTATGAGCTCTTTAAAAGCTAAAATTTCTACAGCTTTTCAAACTAGAAAGGAAGAAGTCACTGAAGCCTCTACCTAACAGAGTGAGCTGCCACATTGCTTTGGCTGGAGAAGCACACACAATAGCTGAGAGACCAAGAAGGTCTTGAACAGCTGACATTCCTGAATGCCCACTGGATGAGAAGCCAGTAAAAGTCAAGGCAGTGCCACTTCAAAGGTTGCCGGGATTCACTGAATCAAAGATTTAGCTGCACACATGAAGGCTGAGTTAATATCTTATTTTCAGAAGTTTATTTTTGCCTTACAATTGAGCAAATCTGTAGACGTGGCTTGACTTGCTGTATCAGCACCAACTATTCTTCAAAGAATAACTTATTTTATATGAATGCTCAGCAACAGATACAAATGGTGATAAATAGTCAAAGGATTGAATAACTTTCTGAATCTCATGATTTATCTTGGAACAACTTTATTTCCATTTGTGCCCATTGGTGCAGAGGCAGTAGTGGAGAAAACTTCCAGACACAGATCAAGGCAGTGGCACTAAACTCTACCACTGGTCATTGTCACAGTCTTCTTTCTCAGCACACACTTGTGGTTGAAAATAAAAGTCATTCTTACTTAAGAATGTGTTGGATGAAGGACAGAAGACTATTAATTTTGGTTTTTTTTTTTAGAGATGGAGTCTTGCTCTGTTGCCTAGGCTACAGTGCAGTGGTGCGATCTCCATTCACTGCAACTTCTGCCTCCCAAATTCAAGTGATTCTCCTGCCTCAGCTTCCCAGGTAGCTGGTACTATAGGCATGTACCACCATGCCTGGCTAATTTTTGTATTTTTTTTTTTTTTAGTAGAGACAGGGTTTCACTATATGTTGGCCAGGTTGGTCTCAAACTCCTGACCTCAGGTGATCCACCCACCTTGGCCTCCCAAAGTGCTGGGATTACAGGTGTGAGGCACCGAGCCTGGCCCAAGATTATTAGTTTTTGTTGTGTCAACTCTTTAATAAAGATCTCTTTAATATTCCAAATGGTGAAATGCAAAGTGTCCATGAAGCATTGCTGCTGTGTACCGAACGTGCAGAAAGCGTGTGTGATGGAGCTGAGCCAGCTGTAGGGATCATCATTTTTGCTTGAAAGAACAACTGAAAGACAAACTGGAATTGTTCGTATGGACATTTTCATGAAAATGAACAAAGTGAGTCTGTCAAATGTTGCCATTAATAAAATTCAAGTTTTCAAGTGAAAATTAGAATTTTGGAAAACTTTTATCAGCTAAAATTTTTCCAGTGAGATTTGTAGTAAAATTAATGAATGTGATTTTTTGATATTGTATGAAATGTTGTTATTTGGAAATTCTGCACAACTCAGTGAAGAAATATTTTCCAGATTGCTAGTGGGTAAAAGAGCCATTCAAAGTGCAGTCTGAGGCCAGGTGTAGTGGCTCATGCCTATAATGCCAACACTTTGGGAAGCCGAGGTGGGAGGATTGCCTGAGGTCAGAATTTCAAGACCAGCCTGTGCAACATGGCAAGAACTTGTCTCTGCTAAAATTTTTAAGAATTAGCTGGACATGGTGGTATGCACAGGTAATCTGAGCTACTCAGGGGGCTGAGGCAGGAGGATCACTCAAAGCCAACAGATGGAGGCTGCAGTAAGACACGATTGCACCACTGTACTCCAGCATGGGCAACAGAGTGAGAACTTATCTCAAAAAAAAAAAAAAAAAAAAAAAAGAACAGACTTCAGGATGACCAATAGATTTTAGTGTAAAAGTATATAAAAGGGCTGGGTGCAGTGGCTCATGCCTGTAATCCCAGCACTTTGGGCAGCCGAGGCCGGTGGGTCACAAGGTCAGAAGTTTGAGACCAGTCTGGCCAACATAGTAAAACCCCATCTCTACCAAAAATACAAAAACTTAGCCAGATGTGGTGGTATGTGACTGTAATCCCAGCTACTCAAGAGGCTGAGGCAGGAGAATCGTGTGAACTCGGAGGTGGAGGTTGCAGTGAGCCGAGATTGCACCTTGGCACTCCAGCCCGGACAACAGTGTGAGACTCCGTCTCAAAAAAAACAAACAAAACAAAAACAAAAGCAAAGTATATAAAAGGTTCATTGATAACATTTTGGATTCCGCATTGCAGCTAGCCTTTAAAAACTACCTCTTGTTGAGTTTTGATGCAGAATCAAAGAAGAAAATCCTCAGTATCTGAAAGGCTGTTGAACTCCATTTTCTAACTACATGTCTGTGCAAAGTAAGATTTTCTTTATATTCTTCAACCAAAACAACTTATCAAAGCACATAGAATGCAGAAGCAGATATGAGAGAGAAGTCTGCTGTTTTCCACTAAGCCAGATATTAAAAATATGAGCAAGAACATAAAGCAGGGCAGTTCTTGTCATGAAATTTCTTTTTGTCTTGGAAAATACAGTTTTTTCATTTAAAAAACTTTATTTGTGACCAGGCACACTGGCTCACACCTGTAATCCCAGCAGTTTGGGAGACTGACACCAGGCCTGGCTAATTTTTGTATTTTTAGTAGAGATGAGGTTTCACCATGTTGGTCAGGCTGGTCTCAAACTCCTGACCTCAGGTGATCCACCCATCTTGGCCTCCCAGAGTGCTGGGATTATGGGTGTGAGCCACCGGCCTCAGCCTACAGTGACACTTTCTGCAGTGAGCAGTGGCTTCACATATTTTCCCTCTCCACTGTCTGTTTCATCTCCCCTCACCATCCTGTCATGCATTAGCAAGGATTCACAAGTGCTGAGACATGGCATGGGGTGGAGTTAGGATACAGTCTGTGTAGACAGAATAGGAATGGCAGAAGTCACCAGTTCTTGGCATCCAGCACTAGTGGTTCCCTACAGTAAGGCCAAGAAGAGTGAGAGAGGACTGAGTTGTCTGATGGATCCCGTACTCCTAACCCACTGGGAAAGCAGCACGCTTGGCAGCTGTCTTGTGACATCTGGAGGGGGTGGTGAAGGAGTGAACAGGTGGCTGATTTGTGACTGCTCTTTTCTACTCATGGTAATTTCCAGGATGTTTGTAACGGGCATTTGTTGGTTTTGACACCCAGCTTCTCGTCCCTTCGAGGCATGTGCACATTTGCTGTTTCTTGGCAGCCCCTCTGGGGTGTGCTGTCTCAGTAAAAATCTAGAGGCAGGTGTTCTTCTCCCCCATGGAAGCTGAGAGCCTAGGAGGCTGCCCCAAGGGCCCTTCTCTCCCCTCCACAGCATAAACTCCTGAGAGGGGTGATGTGCTGATGGAGACAGTCTGAGTACTTCATGAGCAAGCCTTCCTGCCAAGACCTTCGAGGCTGCCTGATTCCACACCTGCTTCCTCAGCCTCTCCTTTGATCCCATCAGATCTGCTGTTGTATAATAAGAAATATATTTCGTCTTTGTTCACACTTCCTGGCACAGAATGCCAACCCTTGGAATTTCCTGAGTGATAAGAATGGCTTTTGTAATTCATAAGGAGCTCCCCTTTTTAATTGATACATAATAAGTGTACATATTTATGGGGTACAGGAGGTATTTTCATACATGTATACAATGTGTAATGATCAAAGCAGGGTAATTAGCATATCCATCACCTCAGACATTTATCATTTATTTGTGTTGGGAACATCCCAAATGTTCTCTTCTAGCTATCTGAAGTATTTAATAAATTATTGTTAACTGTAGTCATACTATAGTGTACTATTGAACACTAGAAGTATTCCTTCTATCAAACTGTAATTTTGTACCCATTAACCAATCTCCCTTCACCTCCCTCCCACCTACCCTTCCCAGCCTCTGGCAACCATCATTCTACTCTCCACCTTCATGGGATCAACTTTTTTAGGTCCCACATATGAGTGAGAACTTGCAATATTTGTCTTTCTGCATGTAGCTCATTTCACTTAACATGATGACCTCCAGTTTCTTCTAGGTTGCTGCAAGTGACAGAGTTTCATTCCTTTTTATTGCTAAATAACATTCCATTGTGTATATACACCGAGTTTTCATTACCCATTCATCCACTGATGGACACTGAGGTTGCTTTCATATCCTGGCTGTTGTGAGTAGCGCTGCAATAGACATGGTGTGCAGATATCCCCTGGATATGCTGAGTTCCTTTCTTTTGGGTGTGTACCCAGCAGGGGGGATGCTAGATCACATGGTGAATCTATTTTTAGTTTTTCTGAGGAACCTTCAAACTGTTTTCCATACGGCTGTCCTGGTTTACAACAAAGAACGTCTTTTGACCATGCCTGAGTTTATGCCATGAGGTGACTAGGGTGGGGCCTCTAGATATCCTCAGAGTGGGCTGGTTTACCAGGAAATCAAGTGATTAGGCCGGTGTGGTGGCTCACGCCTGTAATCCCAGCACTTTGGGAGGTGGAGGTGGGTAGATTATGAGGTCAGGAGTCCGAGACCAGCCTGGGCAACATGGTGAAACCCATCTCTACTAAAAATACGAAAATCAGCTGGGTGTTGTGGCGGGCACCTGTAATCCCAGCTACTCAGGAGGCTGAGGCAGGAGAATCGCTTGAAAACCGGAAGGCTGAGGTTGCAGTGAGCCAAGATCACACCACTGGGTGATCCAGCTTGGCGAAAGAGGGAAACTCCAAACTCCCTTTCAAAAACAAACAAACAAACAAAATCGAGTGATTAGAGGGTGGGCACTTTCTGGCCTCCAGGAAGGGGAGGAGCTGGAGATTAAGCACTATTGTAAACTCTGAAATAAGATTTGATAAGCTGCTGTGCTGATAAACACCTCAAGGTGCTGGGAGGGAACAAGGTGCAGCCGAAGAGGCCCTGGGAGCTCTGCGTGCACCCTCCACATCTTGCCTGATGCATCTCCCCCAACTGGCTGTTCCTGAGCTGTATGCAATTTTTTCTTTTGAGACAAGGTCTTGCTTTGTCACCCAGGCTGGAGTGCAGTGGCACAGTCTCAGCTCACTGCAACCTCTGCCTCTCAGGTTCAAGCGATTCTCCTGCCTCAGCCTCCTGAGTAGCTGGGATTACAGGTGCACGCCACCATACCCAGCTAATTTTTTTTTTTTTTTTTGAATTCTTAGTAGAGATGGGGTTTCACCATGTTGGCCAGGCTGGTCATCAACTCCTGACTTCAGGTGATCCACCCACCTCATTCTCTCAAAATCAAAATGCTGGAATTACAGGTGTGAGCCACTGCACCCGGCCATATATATATTTTAAAGCAATAATACTAAGAATTCCTGAGTTACATGAGGTGTTCTAACAAATTATTGAACTGAAGGAGAGGATCATGGAAAGCCCTGATTTATAGCTTGTGGGTCAGAAGTACAGGAGGCCCGGGACTTGCAGCTGGCCTTGTCTGAGGTGGGGAGTAGTCTTGTGTCACCGAACCCCCAAGACGTGAGGTCTGTGCTAACTCTGGGTAGTTTGTGTTAAAATGGAAGTGAATTGTAACACCCAACTAGTGTCCAGGAAATCAGAAAATTGGATGTTGGCTTTGAAAAACACCCCAGCCCTACACACTTCCAACAAGTCCTCTTTTTGCTTATTTGTCTGAGTTGTTTCTATAGCTTTCAACCAAAGAACCTTAACTAATAAGCCTTTATTGAAATAAAATCCTACCCAGAAGCCCAATAAATACAGAAAGTAGGAGAAATTGTGTCTGCTCTGTCAAAGCAGAGGGAGGGTGTCAGCCAAGACCTCTGCTGTGTCACATCCCTGCTGCTTCTGCCTGGGTGGCCTGGAGGGGCTCCTTGGAGTGTCTGGGGCCTCTGTGAACAGTGTAAAAACAACTGCAGTAGGAAATGACACCTCCCTCATGGGGACTTGAGGGTCTCAACTAATCACTGTGCCAGCTCCTCTCTGGACTCTAATCCACAGGGAGCAGACGGAAGGATACAAATGAGGGTTATGATATCAGGGTTTGCAAAGCAGAGGTCTTTCTGGGCTCTTCAAATCTTGTCCTGCCCCTGCCAGCCCACCCCAGTGATGAAGGATCACAACAGTCAACTTGCAAGCCCTGAACCTCCTCTGGTTTAGTTCAACAGTAAGTCAGATGAAAGCGTCAACTAAAAATAAGATTCTAAGCCTTGGCCCAGTGCAGTGGCTCACACCTGTAATCCCAGCACTTTGGGAGGCCGAGATGGGCGGATCACCTGAGCTCAGGAATTTGACACCAGCCTGGGCAACATGAAAAAAACCTGTCTCTACAAAAAATACAAAAATTAGCTGGGCGTGTAGCATGTACCTATAGTCTCAGCTACTCAGGGGCTGGGGCAGGAGAATTGCTTGAACCCAGGAGATGGAGGTTACAGTGAGCTGTTATCGTGCCACTGCACTCCAGCCTGGGTGATGGAGCCAGACCCTGCCACAAAAAAAAAAAAAAAAAAAATTCTAAGCTCCCCACCTAACTGAATGGACCTTTGCTTGGCTAAGGGAAGCCCACAGTAACCTTGAAAACTGAGTTCTTGGTTGTGATGGGATAGAGTATCAGACATACCTCGCTATACCCTCTCCCTCAATAACCGAGATGAGGCTTTCTTCCCTGAGGGCTGAACAGAAACCAGCCCTTTCAAAAGACTCCACCACTGAGATGAACAAGCAGCTGGACACTGCCCCTCCTCTTTTGCCTGATAAGAGAATACCTACCAAGGAGTGGCTCTGGCCAGTTTACAGAGAATGTGCAGTACAGGTATTCGTGCTCTCTGCTTCACCTTTTGATGTGAGAGAGCTGAAAAGTCCGCCCTCAGATCATGCTAATGCTGCCTTTTTGTGCACAGGACCCATAAAGCGGCATGGTGCTCAATTCTGCAGTGTACACTGTTCTCTTTATGAATATCTGTGTCTCCTCCTATAGCTTATTAAATATGTATATTAGGTCACCCCACTCAGCTTAGATTCCTATTCCCTTTGCCCCTCCCTTGAAGTATTTGTTTCTGGCTTCTGGCTGGAGGCTACACTTCCCAGCCTGTCAGAATGGCCACCCTGAAATCTGTAGCCGTTTATGAGAAATGAAGCTCTTCTTTCCAGACATATGAAGCTAGTCATTCTTCAGGTGACATGAGACACACCCCAAAGACTATGTTCTCTCTTTCAGTGTAACCTCCATGGTTCGGGTGCTGCTGCCATCAAGAGTCCTAGCTTCAGGCTGGGTGCGGTGGCTCAGCCTGTAATCCCAGCACTTTGGGAGGCCAAGGTGGGTGGATCACGAGGTCGGGAGTTCAAGACCAGCCTGGCCAACAGAATGAAACCCTGTCTCTACTAAAAATATAAAAATTAGCTGGGCATGGTGGTGCATGCCTGTAGTCCCAGCTACTCGGGAGTCTGAGGCAGGAGAATCACTTGAACCCAGGAGGTGGAGGCTGCACTGAGCCAGGATTACGCCACTGCACTCCAGCCTGGGCAACAGAGTGAGACTTCATCTCAAAAACAAAAAAAAACAAAAAGAGTCCTAGCTTCTGTGCCAGATGGAGGAATCGTATTTGACCTTAGACCCCTCCGAATTTACCTGAGCAAGTACCTACAAGATATTGGATACAATGAGTTCTAAATTTCTTGTCAAAGAACCAGTATGTCAGTATGTTCAGTTATTTGTCCTTCATTTTAAAGTTTAACTTCCTTGTATTTTCAGTAAACAACCTTCTCCACTGGTTCTAATCAGTAGTTCACATCTGATCCCCTGGCCCCCTGGCTCCGTCCTGACTCATCCCAGTCATATGGTTTGGTCACCTGTTCCAGTCACCTCTGGTCACCTGCTTTGACCTAGGTCACCCTGGCTACCTGCTCTGACCTGCCCGTAACCATCTCACCCACCCTGCCGCTCCAGCTCCTACCCCCGCTCTTTTTAAAATAGCCAATTGGGATTAGACCGCTTGTGCGATCTAACCCTAGCAAATAGGGGAATAACATAGCAATAGGGGCAACCCCCATCAGGAATAAGTACCCCTTCCTATCCTTGTCCAAATGTGCACTCACCATTGCTCCAGCCATGAGCCACACCCTTCTATAGAAGTAAACTGCCTTGCTGAGAGGATTTATCTTCAAGTGCTATTTCTTTTTCAGCATTTAAATTTTGCTTACAACAAAGACATTCTGCTGTTCTCTCTTGAAAGCCCTCCTGCTGCTGCTCTCTAGCTCTAGGGGTGTATGTTTTGAGTGGACAAACAGTTGTGTGTGTCAGCTGTATGTGTCCAGTGGATTTGCAAAGCTCTGGTCTCTGTAGTGATAGGGAAGGTGTAGGGGTCTCCCAGGGCCTTGTTCCCTGAGAGTGGCTGTGGCCTTTGATCCAGCCCTTTCAGGTCAGGCTCTCCAGGTCTTCACCAACATTCTCAGTACTCACAACACCCACTTAGGTTCAGATGCATCCATGTATGTGGAGGGTGGGGTTGTCATCAGTAAACTGAGATCTTTCCCAATTTCATATCAGTTGCAAAGAAATGACATCTGATTGGAAAAGGCAATTAGGCTTTTTTTTTTTGAGACGGAGTTTCGCTCTTGTTACCCAGGCTGGAGTGCAATGGCGTGATCTCGGCTCACCGCAACCTCCGCCTCCTGGGTTCAGGCAATTCTCCTGCCTCAGCCTCCTGAGTAGCTGGGATTATAGGCACGTGCCACCATGCCCAGCTAATTTTTTGTATTTTTTTTTTTAGTAGAGACAGGGTTTCACCATGTTGACCAGGATGGTCTTGATCTCTTGACCTCGTGATCCACCTGCCTCAGCCTCCCAAAGTGCTGGGATTACAGGCGTGAGCCACTGCGCCCGGCCAATTGGGCTTTATTTATTGGCCAGAGAATGGAAAAGGGAAGCTCTCACTCTCATTACAAGGGCATCCTTTCCTTGAGCAACAGGAGGCAGGATTTTTAAGGACTGGATGGGGAGTGGGAGAGGTTTGTTAGCATGTGCAGGGCGGGATTCCAGATACATGGGCATACTTCGTAAACATGCTTCTTCATACATTGCATGTACACCAAATAGTGGTGAGCTTCTCCTAGGGAAGGGGATTTTAGTATTATAACGACATGTTAATCAACTAAAGTCAAGAGGGGTTGCCTGTTGGAATCTGCACTAGTTTCTCCGGATCTTATCTTCCTCTGGTATTTGGTCAGGGGTCAAGAAGCTCTGGCAGCATCCTAGGCCATCTGGTTTCCTTAAGCAGCTGTGCCTATAGATAAAGACATGAAAGAAAGACAGTAGGGAAACGACACTTTCCCAGCTATTTCATCAGAGCTACCCTGGCAGGATGGTGGGTGTGAAGGGTTAAATTTACCCCTATTCAATAGTGTGGCTTTCACTTTGGGGTGAGATGTCTGCAGTCTCACTGTCAGCCAGTGGTTGGAGGAGGATTCAAACCAAGATGGGTATGATGGTAAGGAACTGCTTTTCAAACTGGTGCCTACACACCCACACCCATTCTAGCACCTCCCGGAAAAAACAGTTCCTCTGGAAGAACTGATAACAATCACTTTCCCCTCAGCCCCCAGCTGTTTGCTTTGTCCTTAGGCACAACAGTTGACCCACACCCTTTCCTCCTGGGTCCCTCCCCATGGTTGTAGGATTTTCTTCAGTTTCACCTTCGCAGGCCCATTCTTCAGGGAGCTAGGGGTGGGGCAATCCCTGGGGGCTTTTTCTCCATAACTGGCTCTTTGCTGGGTGATAGGACAGATTATCAGAGGAAGAGAAAGTCCCCAATAATCCTTGAGGGTGGTTCAGGGGTGACTGAAAAAGGCTGATAATACTTAGGCCCCAAACGGGAGAACAATTTGGCCTCAGAAATCAATTAAGTGTGTTAGCCCTGATTAGAACAGAACACTGCTCTACATCATTAGCTGGTAAGAGGATGTGTAGAGAGGATGGTCAGAGGGATGCCCCATAAATATTCTTGGCAGCCATCTCTCAGCCTCTCATGCTACTTAACAATCTGTGAATGAATGATTTTTGTGACTTTGGGTGGGCCGAGGGCAATGTGCTAGGATTCCTCCACATCACAGTGCAACCCTGCTTTAAGGGACTCCAGCTCTGGATAGAATTTATAGGGAACGTCGAGGTTAACAGACAATGTAGCAAGATGCTGAGCAGGAGAGTGGATCTTCTATCTCTGGGTAGGGATGTTAAAGATAGCTCTGCTCCCAAAGAAAGGAGGGAAGGAAGGGTGGGGTGAGGGAAGGAAGGAAGGGAGAAAGGGAAGGAAGGAAGGAGAGAAGGAGGGAGGAAGGGAGAAAGGAAGGGAGGGAGAGAGGAAGGAAGGAAGAGAAGGAGGGAGGGAGGGAGGGGAAAAAGAAAAAGAAGGCCAGGCTCAGTGGCTCATGCCTGTAATGACAACATTTTGGGAGGCTGAGGCAGGCGGATCACCTGAGATCAGCAGTTCGAGACCACCCTGGCCCAGAAACCCTGAGAAACCCCGTCTCTACTATAAATACAAAAATTAGCTGGGCTTGGGTGCCTGTAGTCCCAGCTACTCAGAAGGCTGAGGCAGGATAATTGCTTGAACCAAAGGGGTGGAGGTTGCAGTGAGCCAAGATTGTGCCACTACACTCCAGCCTGAGCAGCAGAGTGAGGGTTCATTAAAAAAAAAAAAAAAAAGGCTGGGCATGGTGGCTCATACCTGTAATCCAAGCACTTTGGGAGGCTGAGGCATGCAGATCACCTGAGGTCAGGAGTTCAAGACCAGCCTGGCCAACATGGTGAAACCCCGTCTCTACTGAAAATACAAAAATTAGCCAGGCATAGTGGCAGGTGCCTGTAATCCCAACTACCTGGGAAGCTGAGGCAGAAGAATCACTTGAACCTGGGAAGTGGAGGTTGCAGTGAGCCAAGATCGCGCCACTGCACCCCAGCCTGGGTGGCAGAGTAAGACTCCATCTCAAAAAGAAAAAGAAACAGAGAGAGAGAGACAGAAAGAGAAATCCAAAGTTATAAACCATATAGAGGAGAAAATATGTCAGAATCCAGGGAACCATAATTATATAGGTCTTTTTCAAAATCAACTCACTAGATTTTTCTGCAGGAAACAAATTCAAAGAGATTAGAGCAAGCAAATTAAATTTCCTTCCTGCTTTCTTCTGAAAGGACCTTAATCTCACCATGGCAGAAGATAAACAGAGTTTGCTTGCAACAAACACTGATTAGAGAAATTCCATTTTTTTCAAACAAGGGCCTGTGGACCGGCTGGAACTGAGCATCTTGGACATTTACCCCACATCCTGCCTCCCCTCTCTCATCTCATCTGCCTGGGATGACTGCCTTTCTCTGTTGCCAGCAATTACTTATAAATGGCCACTAATATTGAGGTGCCAGGTTACCCAGTTTTAACCAAAGAAAATTCGGGCAGAAGGCAAGGCCTACTGCAAACACATTTGCTTTTATTTGTGGTCATTGCACAGATGGAGTTTCAGATTACTGTTTCCTGCCTTCCCTTGAAAGCAGCTTTGTCTTTTTCCTGGACTGAAGCATTGCATTTATTGTAATCACCTAGGGTTTAAGGCGACCCTTTGTAAGGTGGCATCCACTTTTATGGCACACATCATGAAAACATTGCAGGCTAGAATTCTCCACCCATATCCAGCCATTTGTTGTTGCTTTATGTCATATAGAGACATGAAATATTGCTTATTTGATGTATTGGTTTGCTCGGGCTGCCATAACAGAGCAGCACCGACTGGGTGGCTTTAACAACAGAAATTTATTATCTCACAGTTCTGGAGGCTGGAGAGTCCCAGATCCGTGGGTTGGCAGAGGTGGTTCTTTTTGAGGGTTCTCTCTTTGACTTGCTGCTGGCTGTCTTCTCCTGCGTCCTCATGTGGTCATTCCTCTGTAACTGTCCAAATTTCCTCCTCATAAAGATATCAGTCATCTTGGATTATACCTCACCCTAGTGATCTCATTTTATCTTAATAACCTCTTTAAAGGTCCTGTCTCCAAATAAGGTCACATGCTAAGACACAAGGGACTAGAATTTTAACATATGAGGTTTTAAGGGATATTGCTCAGTCCACACATTTGAAAAAAAAATTTACTATTCTTTTGACTTTAGCCCTTCCAAAGAACATCCGAGAGTGCTGAGAAAAAACCCTCATGTGACCACTTCTGTATGTGCCTGCTGATGATTCTTTGGTCTGTTCAATGGGAAAATGCTATCTTAAGTATTATATTATGGAATATTCTGTCTGTGGTAAACAACGAGATGCATTTTATCATCTAATGCTTATCGAATGACATCATAGGGCTTCAGAAATGAATGCACGGAAGTGAGGAATAAAAACTAAAAGATCTCCTACGCACTCAAGACTTACGTTAATAGAAATGAGAGAAGACCATTTAATGGTTTTCTTGGGCTCAGAAGTTGCCACTTGTGAGTCTGAATCAAGTGTTTTTCTTTGAGCAGCACATTCTTCCATGTCAGGGATGTTTATTTCTTTTCTTTGTTCTTCATGAGACTGTTCTATTTAGGTTTAGTAGAACTTAGAGACAAATGCTGTGAGTTAGAGTCATGTAAGGTAGCATTATGATTATTCATTACGGCATGTGAATTTCATGTTTTACCAATTTTATGAAGTACGAAATTCCTAATTTTATTGAAGAAGAGACTTCTGATTCACCCCTGCACATACTAATAGAGGATCAATTCCTTAGTCCATGGTCTAGGAAATCAGTAACTCAAAATAGTTTTGCCTCCATGACTGAGCCAGTGTTCCCTGGCATGTCATTATTAGCCTTCTCTTCTCACTCTGCCTGGTTTCACTTCCCCCAGCCAAACTCATGACTCCCACATGTAATTCTCTAGCTGCTATCTCTCTTCCGAGCTTAGACCCTAGAGATTCCAGAATATAACACTTTTCTACTTAATTTTCTCACAGGTGACTTGAACTCAACATGACCCAGATGGAAACCATTGTCTTACTCCAAAATTTCCTCCTCCTCTGCCTACATAGTCCCTGTTTGATCACATCACCCACCACACATCTAGCTGCCCTGTCCAAAAATCTTGCAGTTATTTATTCTCCTCTTCCTCTTCTCCCTCCCATTCAGTTTTCCAATTCCTGTGATTCTGCCTCTCTTTCCTCATTGCTGCTCTCCTAGACTCTGGCCTCAGCACTTCTGCACTGGGGTACTAAAAAACTAACCAGTGCCGGGTAGTAGCAACGTTAGTAGTCCATTTTCCGTTGCCTGTAGCAGAATTCCTGAAACTGGGTGATTTATTTAAAAAAAAAAAAAAAAAAAAAGGAACTTATTTCTTCTTACAGTTTTGGAGGCTGAGCTGTCCCAGGTTAAAGGGTTGCATCTGATGAGGGTTTTCTTGCTGGCGGGGACTCCCGGCATTGTCTGGAGGTGGTGCAGGGCATCCCATGGTGAGTGGGCTAAGCATGCTAACTCAGGTCTCTCTTCCTCCTCTTTCTTTATTTTTATTTATATATATGTATGTATATTTTGAGACGGAGCCTCACTCTGTCGTCCAGGCTGAAGTGCAGTGGCGTGATCTCAGCTTACTGCAACTTCACCTCCCTGGTTCAAGCAATTCCCCTGCCTCAGCCTCCCGAGTAGTTGGGATTGCAGGCTCCTGCCACCACACCCAGTTAATTGTTTTGTATTTTTAGTAGAGACACAGTTTTACCATGTTGGTCAGGCTGGTCTCTAACTCGTGATCTCATGACCTGCTCACCTCAGCCTCCCAAAGTGTTGAGATTACAGGCATGAGCCACCGCACCTGGCCCTCCTCTTTAAAAAAAAAAAAAAAATTTTTTTTTTTTTGACAGGATCTCATCTTGTCACCCAGGCTGGAATGCAGTGGCACAAACACAGCTCACTGCAGCCTCCACCTCCCAGGCTCAAGCAATTCTCCTGCCTTAGTCTCCAAAAGTGCTGGAATTACAGGCGTGAGCCACTGCACCTAGCCTGTTGGGCTATATCTTAAGGCAGAAACAGGAAAATATCCTGTAACAAATGTACTTTATCTCTAGAACTTGATCTCTTGGCAGCAGCGAAATCTGCCCAGACAGCAGAACTATGCAGTGCTCATCAGAGCTTGCTGGTTAAATTGCCGTAAGAGGGTTAATATATGCAGGAAGAGTAGATATGCAACTGGAGAAGTCCATGATTTTGAGAAGCTCTGGAAATGAGGAGGCCTCTTGTCTTCAGCAGTAACCACAGTTAGGAATGGTGAGGATGATAGGAAAGAATGGAGTGAGGTAAGCAGGCCTGGAGTCAGAGCAGAGCCCAACCCCGTTGTCCAAGTATTGGGGGTCTAACCCATAGCCCTCTTTACATGTAAACCTCAGGCCCAATGTAAAGCTGCTGATCATGTGTTTCTTAGCTTGTGTTTAAGAAAATTTATTTTAAGATAGGGATGGCAAAGGGGGTGAGTGAGGATGAGGCCAAGGCAACCTTTTCACCTCCTTTGTGAATTTGCCTTACTCTGCTACTCACTCACTTTGGCTAAAAGGACAGCGTTGGCTCTAAGAACGTAAATGGGCAATCCACAGTCTGAGAAGGAGCTAGGCTGTGGCGACTTCTCTAGGCTGCTTTCAAAGGACAGGAAGACTGAAAGACAGCTGAAAGGATGATTTTAAGAAGGGTGGACTCAGCTACTCAGGAGGCTGAGACAGGGGATCACTTTATCCCAGGAGTTTGAGGTTGCAGTGAGCCGTGGTCACACCACTGCACTCCAGCCTAGGCAACAGAGCAAGACCCTGTCTCAAACAACAACAAAAACAAGGGTGCACTCACAGATGAATCTGCTTTTTTTAAAAAAATAGCAGATTTATGGCTGGGCGCGGTGGCTCACGCCTATAATCCCAGCACTTTGGGAGGCCGAGGCGGGTGGATCACGAGGTCAAGAGATCGAGACCATCCTGGTCAACATGGTGAAACCGTCTCTACTAATACAAAAAAAATTAGCTGGGCATGGTGGCGCATGCCTGTAATCCCAGCTACTCAGGAGGCTGAGGCCGGAGAATTGCCTGAACCCAGGAGGCGGAGGTTGCGGTGAGCCGAGATCGTGCCATTGCACTCCAGCCTGGGTAACAAGAGCGAAATTCCGTCTCAAAAAAAAAAAAAAAAAAAAAAAAATAGCAGATTTAGGAAATGGAAGAATTCTCTGTTCTAGGGAGATTTCCAAGATTATCATTTACATTTCAGGACCCCTCCCCTGTCATTTACTTAGTTTCAGTCTCAAATTATCCCAGTGTAATTATTATTTTTTTTCTTCTGGGATCTCTAGTTGCACAAGCATGATTCTTGATGTGGGCTGCCTGCGCTCTCACAGGTTGGAAATCAACTTTGTTAATGTGTGGGATTTAAACTAGGGAGTCCTTCTTTTCCTCTTAAAATCTACTACCTAAAAGTGAAATGAAACCCAGTCTTTTTCTTTGATCCAAGGAAATATGACTCATTCTGAAAGCATTTCTCTTTACTTTCCTGGAAGGTTTTCCTTAACTCTTCCAACCTAAAAAGTTTCTTTGCTAGTTATAGTTGAAACGCTTCGTTGGCCTCTTTCATACCTTCCTGGAAAAGGGTATAAAGCCTGTGTGAGGGTGTACTCTCCTTGGGAACCACTCCCTAGCTCCCAAGGCCTAGAAGCATCTGCAATCAGAGTATCTGATTCCACGTCTGGCTTCCTGGCTATTAAGCCATGTGTCTTTAGGCAAGCCATTTAATTTCATCTGTAAAATGTGCACAATAATATACACTCTGTCTGCTTAATCAGTTACCATGATGACCAGATGAGATATGTATGAGAAAGTGCTCTTTAAAAACGACACAGTGCATGGAATGGTTGTCTGGGTGAGTGATGGGATTATACGCCATCTTTATTTTCATCTTTATGTTATCCATAATTGACATGTAAAAAACATTTAATTTTTATTAAAATATTATATATTTTAAAAAGAAATCATGCAGTGCTGAACAAAAGAAGTTACCAAAAAAAAAGAAGTTACCAAAAGTCTTCTTTTGACATTAAGCTCTAATTTTATAAATTTTTCTTTGCTAACTGTGTGTCTCAAACTGATGGTGTCAGGGTGTTTTTGAGGGTTCTGAATGTATAGAAGATAGTTAGGCTGTATATTTGTACATTAAGAAATAGGCCAGACGCAGTGGCTCAACACCTGTAATCCCAGCACGTTGGGAGGCTGAGGCGGGCAGATCACTTGAGGTCAGGAGTTCGAGACCAGCCTGGCCAACATGGTGAAACTCAATCTCTACTAAAAATACAAAAAATTAGCTGGGCGCACAGTGGTGCGCACCTGTAATCCCAGCTATTTGGGAGGCTGAGGCAGGAGAATCACTTAAACCTGGGAGACAGAGGTTGCAGTGAGCCAAGATTGTGCCACTGAACACCAGCTTGGGTGACACAGGAAGACACTGTCTCTCACACACACAAAAATAAATGTAGAAATAGGACTTTCCATTAGTTGGTCAATTTAAATACAACAAATGTCTTTGCCCAGGGCCAGTAGAGTCCTGCTACTAAGAAGGGAAACTTCTGGTTTCTCCACTGAATGCACTGAGCATGCTGCCTCATCTCTCTCCTCTGGCCTGTCAGAATTCAGCTTCCCCCCGTGCTTGGGCCAGCTGTGGCAATCATTTATCTGACAGCTCATCAGTAGAAGCTGTAAGTGTTCAGCAAAGACTCAAGGGTATCTCCATGCAGATTTCCACGACGCTTCCTCTGCACAGCTTTCTCCTCTCTGATGCCCTGCCCCACATGCTCTCCAAATTTCAATCTCAGTCTCTTCAGCAGTGAGCCCCCCAGTACTCTGCCTGGGTTCCAGAAAGTGTCTCCAGGCAGAAACCAGGGCAAGTGTAGGACTCATCTTACTTATTAATGTTCCCTCAGAAACCACAGTCCTTTGTTGCCTGCTATCCAATGTCTGAAACAGCCTGGAGGGGACAATTTAAAGAATATAAAAAGCCCTGCTTGTCATCAAGGCATCCTCTTACCACTCCATTGCCATAAGATCACCTTCTGCCTTAAAATTCCCACTTTTGGGCTTAACTTTACAAATCTTTTTCCAATACCTGTTATGTGATATTTACTGTGCTGGGTGCTGAGGATGATTTGATGATGAGTAAAGCACATCCTCTGCCACTAAGCAGCTTAAAACTGGTGGGAGAAATGAAGTATGTATAAAATCAATGATTTGGCCAGGCATGGTGGCTCACGCCTGTAATCCAAGCACTTTGGAGGCCAAGACGGGCTGATCACCTGAGGTTGGGAGTTCAAGACCAGCCTGACCAACATGGTGAAACCCTGTCTTTAAAAAACAACAACAACAACAATGACTCAACTCCCTATAACCACGTACGTCCCCAAGAGCACTGGTTTGAAAGATGAACTGACACTAGAAGCAGAGTGTTCGCAATCCTCCCCTGGCAAGTGCAAGCACTGACCTGGCCGGTGGGTTCCACAGGCCAGACATTGAGCAGGGAGCTTCTTCCCTGAGGCAAAGAGGCCCTGCAGAAGTGGGGACATGAGTTGGGTGCTGGGACGTTTTGACTCTGCGTCCCCACCCAAATCTCAAGTCAAATTGTAATCCCCATCACCATGTGTCAGGGGAGGGAGCTAATGGGAGGTGCCTGGATCATGGGGATGGATTTCCCCCATGCTGTTCTTGTGATAGTGAGTTCTCACAAGAATCGATGGTTTAAAAGTGTGGCACGTCCCCCCCTCACTCTCTCTCTCTCCTGCTGCCATGAAAGACATGCCTTGCTTCTCCTTTGATTGGGGCCTCCCCAACCATTTGGAACTGTGAGTCAATTAAGCCTCTTTTCTTTATAAATTCCCTGGTATCATGTAGTTCTTCTTAGCAGTGGGAAAACAGACTAACACAGGTGCAAAGTAAGGACAGACAAGGAAGACAGAAATGGCATGGAAGCTGGTGTATGAACCAGCTAAAGAGATCGGGGTATGGGATGCAAAAAAAAAAAGGAGAAAACAGACTGGGGACTCAGGCAATTGTCTAGAACTTCTGCTCCTCTTCTGGCCTGTTTTTATAACCTGGCTGGCTAGCTGGTGGGTGATGGCTGCACTATGGGAACCAGAACCTGACTAGATACTGAAGGGATAAAGGAAGTTAGTTGAGGATGTAAAAGATGAGGAGGGAGCTGGCACCCAAAGGAGCTGGAAATGAGGCCCCTTGCAAGAAGGGTAGGCATATGAGAGAGGCAAATGGCCTGAGGACCATGATGAATGACAGGGGACTTTACCCAAAGGGCAGGCTCCAAGAATGAGGGAACTGCTGAGAGATGGTTCTTGACTTCACAGTCTTGCCTGGAGCTCATCTTAGGAGGGGTGAGGGGTAGTGACTGCTTTCTTGATTTCTGGGTTTACCTGGTTTTCTTGATTTCATAGATTTGCCTGACACCGGACTTCTGATTGGCAATTCCCCCATTGCCTCTAAATTAACATGTATCCTGCTGACTTCTTCACTGTCTTCTTTGAAGACTGTTTCTCCTTTTATGTTCCTTCTCTTTGGGAGAATTAGTACATTCACTTTGCTGCCTGACACAGAACCTGGACTTACCTTTGACTTCTCTCTTCCCTTGTAATCAGTCACTGTTTGTTCCCCATCTTTAATATCTGTCCATCTGACCTCTCCTCTTCATCCCACTCAATAAAAAACACTACGATAAAGGGGCTTTATCTGTCTTGTGCTCCGAAATACCTCCCATATCTAGCATAGTGCCCCGCCATGTCATAGGTGTTCAAGCAATAGTTGCTACATGAATAAATGAATAAATTGATCCTCACTGCTACTACTTTGGTGTAGGCTCTCATCTTTTCAGATGAACTGCTAGGACAGTCTCACTGAATTCGGTGACAGCAAGCCACAAACCCTTCAACCCATTGACCACAACTCCACCAAAAGGATCTGCTGTGGCCTAAATCTTTGTCTTCCCAAAATTCAGGTTAAAATTTAATCCCCAGTGTGACAGTATTCAGTAGGGCCCTTAGGATGTGATTAGGTCATGAGGGATTTGTCCTCCTGCGTGGGATTAGTGCCCCTATAAAGGAAGCTTGAGGGAGAACTTTCGCCCTTCTGCCATGTGAGGATGGTGAGAAGACACCATCTGTGAGGAAAAGGCCTTCACCAGACACCAGATCTTCTGGTATCTTGATGTTAGACTTCCCAGCCCCAGACTGTGAAAAATAGATTTCTGTTGTTTATAAAGTATACGGTCTAAGGTATCTTGTCATTGTAGCCTGAACAGACTAAGACAGAGTGTTTCTAAAATACACTCAATTCTCATTATTCACAGTGGTCTGTTCTATAAAGTTGCTGTGAACACTGAATTAATGAATATGAAACCATTGCTCCTAAATGAAAATATAGGATAAGGTTCCTATGAGCCTCTGCTCACAGTGTTTTTGTCAGTCCATCAAGGTATAACCTTGTTTCATGTGTGTTTCTGTTTAAAGATACCTTATTTAATGTACATTGCTGATTCATTAACATTGAACTCACGACTAACAGCACAATAACTCATGTCTGAATGAAGCTTCTCTAACACATGCATTTTCTCCATGAAGTGCATCCCAGCCTTCTTGCACTTTGGGACATTAGATATCATTTCAGCACTATGCTTGGGGCCATTTTAAACAGAGAAATCACCTATGAAAAGCACAAAAATGGGGAAAATATGGTATTACATAGACTGTAAAAAGGACATTTGTTTACAAGACGAGCTGAAACAAGAGGCAGAGGGTTACCTTGTTCCACCTCGGCTGGGAATGTGTGCATCAGGTGACTCAAAATTTTCACTACTCTCATATCCACAGGTGACCCCAAAATTGTCATAGTATTGACCTTGAGGTTACAAATAAATGTTAGCAAGAAGGTGAATTTGTTGACTGGGACTAGTGGCTCACACTTGTAATCCCAGAACTTTGGAAGGCTGAGGCAGGTGGATCACCTGAGGTCAAGAGTTCAAGACCAGCCTGGCCAACACGGTGAAACTCCAACTGTACTAAAAATACAAAATTAGCTGGGCATAGTGGAGCACACCTGTAATCTCAGCTACTTGGGAGGCTGAAGCAGGAGAATCACTTGAACCTGGGAGGTAGAGGTTGCAGTGAGCCAAGATGGCGCCACTGTACTCCAGCCTGGGTAACAGAGTGAGACTCCATCTCAAGAAAAATAAAAAGAAGAAGGCAATTTTGCAGTACAGCATCTGGATACTGTGGATGGACTGTACAACTGGACCCCAAAATCCCCCTGCCTGAGCATTTAGTGCCTTGCCTTTGCACCCAGGAAGCTGGGCCTCATCTGCACCACTTTGATCACCGGACCAATATGCATATTTAACTTATGAGGTTATATGCTGGTCTCCTGTGCATCTTAAGGGAAGGAACTGTTAGTTGGTTTGTGTCTCTACTACATAGCACAGTGGCACATAGATGTTTAATAAATAATAAATAAAAATTAATAATAAGTGAATGAACCACTCAAGTGAAAAAATAAATTAAGAATGGTAGATCTCAAGGTCTCTAGAATACAAGACAGTGAGGCCATCATTTTAAAAGTTATTTTCAATTTATGACAAATGTATCTGGAGAAAGTACACAAATCAATTTCACTAGTTAATTAAACTTTGGTACCAAGCTTTCCATCGGAAGAATAAAAAAGGTAGGAACCTATTTGCTGGCCTGTATTGCTGTTTGCTGCATGGGATTTATTTTGAGTTCAGTTGGGTTCATCTGTAGAGTTGAATAAAACCCCGTTCACTTTCATGCTGCTGCAGGAAACACTGATGACTTTGTGTAAATTAATTCTGTCTGGTGCTCCTGATTCTATTTACAGTCCAGTTCCCCTTTGCTCTTCGTGCAGTTTCCTGGCCAGTGTGCACTGAGAGCTTTTGGTCTTCTTCCACTTTCTGTTCAGTGAATTTTAACCCCGTTATTCGATGCTCATTTAAATAGTGAGCAATGCCAAGTGTGGAAACTCCCCGATTTTTAGTCTCAGTTAAGCTGTTATCTGAACAGGGCTTGCAAACAGTGTCCTAACCAAAGTATTCTTGGAAACGCTGGCTGTGGTTAAGAAGGAGCTTTTGAATGAATTGTTTCCATTTGAATTTTGTCAACTGAATGAATTTTATTTTGTGTGACAGTCTCAGTGACCACTAGAGTCATTCTCTCAATTCATATTCATTCAGGATAAGAAAGGGAACATGAATAGATGGTCTCTGAGGATAATTCTCAAATCTCTATACACAACTAATCATCAAACATCATATACAGCCTCTCCTCTCTGTCCTGACAGCCAGGCCCTTGATCTGGGGGCCAGCTTTAACTTCAGCATGGACTAAAACACCAGGGGGTGGTGTGCACCTGTAACCCCAGGTAACTGGGTGGCTGAGGTAGGATAATTGCTTGAATCTGGGAGGCGGAGGTTGCAGTGAACCGAGACTGCACCACTGCACTCCAGCCTGGGTGACAGAGCAAGACTTTGCCTCAAAAAAAAAAAATAGTTTTTTTCATACACTTAGTGTAGCCTAAGTGTCCAGTGTCTATAAAGTCCACAGCAGTGTACAGTAATGTCCTCGGCCCTCACATTCACTCACCACTCATTCACTGACTTGCCCAGAGTAACTTCCAGTTCTGCAGGCTCCACTCATAGTGCTTACTCGTGAACCATTTTTTATCTTTTACCCTATGTTCTTACTCTAGCTTTTCAATGGTTACATATATTTAGATACACAAACACTTACCATTGTGTTACAGTTGTCTACAATATTCGGTACAGTAACTTGCTGTACAGGTTTGTAGCCTAGGAACCATAGTCTGTATGATGTAGCCTGGGTGTGTAGTAGGCTACACCACCTAGGATTGTGTAAGTACTCTATATTTGTACAATGATGCAATCACCTAACGATGCATTGCTCAGAACGTGTCCCTGTCCTTAAGTGACACGACTGTAGTACCAAAGGGTATAGGGTAAAGGGTTAGAAACCCCCCTTCCCTACACTGTAGAAGTTAACAGCCACTGCTTCCCTACACTCTAGAAATTAACAGCCACTGTACCTAAACAAGGACATATTTGTTTATCCTTTTTCTATTTTAACACTTACGGGTATAGACTGTATTCTCTTGTGCATCTTACCTGGAAAGGGGTTAAATAAAACTGAAGTCGGACTTAAGTTCAATAGCATGCAGAAGTGTGATGTGCTGCTCCAAACTTTCAGTCAGTTTTATGCTTCAAAAGAAGTAGGGTAACTGTCAAGTGGAAGAAGCAGGCCACAGCTATTGAGAATGTGTCAGCACATCTGGAATTTTTCACTTACATATGGGCACGACCTTTTAAGACAAATACTGACAAACTGTATGTGTGTGGAGGAGAGTGATAAAGGAGGCGAGATATTGAAAACGATTTCTTGACAGAAGACCAGATGTTGTATATATATATATACACAGTTTCACTTTGTCGCCCAGGATGGAGTGCAGTGGCACAATCTCAGCTCACTGCAACCTCTGCCTCCTGGGTTCCAGCAATTCTTGTTCCTCAGCCTCCCGAGTAGCTGGGATTACAGGTGCCCACCACCACGCCTCGCTGGTTTTTTGTATGTTAGTAGAGACGGAGTTTCACCATGTTGCCCAGGCTGGTCTCAAACTCCTGAGCTCAGGCGATCCACCTGTCTCGGCCTCCCAAAGTGCTAGGATTACAGGCATGAGCCACCACACCCAGCCTATGTGGCACATTTTGACTAAGTAAGGACTTTTGTGGAGATGAAGAGAGACCACGCATGTAAAAGTACTTTTAAAATTGGAAGCCACTACAGAGAAAAATGATTCCTAAAAATAAAGAAGGCCTGACATATTAATGGCAAGCTTCGCTCAATGTGACCCTCCCAATCATTTCCGATGTTTAAGCAGAGTGCCCCATTGACAAAAGTAATTACTCTGTTCCTAGAAGCATTTCATCTGTTGTCTCAGAGTCACTATTTGTATCTTTAAGCCTGGCTTATTGCCTGGCACAAAGTAGATTAAAGTGGAAAGAAGGAGGCCGTTGCGATGTCTCATGCCTGTAATCCCAGCACTTTGGGAGGCCAAGGCAGGAGGATCGCTTGAGCCCAGAAGTTCGAAGCTGTGGTGAGCTGTGATTGCAACCCTGAACTCCAATTTGGGCAACAGAGCAAGATTCTGTCTCTAAAATATAAAATAAAGAATAAAGAGGAAGGAAGGAAGGAAGGAGAAAGAGAAAGAGAGAGAGAAAGAAGAAAGAGAGGGAGAAAGGGAAGAAGGGAGGAAAGGGCAGAAAGAAAGGAGGGAAGGGGCTGGAGGTAGGAAGGAAGGGAGAAGAGAAAGGAAAGGGGGGAAGGGAGAAAGAAGGGAAGAAGGAGGATGGGGTAGGAGGAGGGAAAGGAGGAAGGGAAAGGAAGGAGAAAAGAAGGAAGGAGTGGAAGAAAAGGAGGGATTGAAGGGAGGAAAGAGGAGGAAAAAGTAAGGGAAGGAAGGAAAAAGGGGAGTGAGGCAGGAAGGGGATGTGGAGGGAGGATGGAGGGTGAAATGAATGGATGCTAGTAGTCCAGGCATTTTTTTCCTTCTCAGTATGCCTTTTTATTCCCACCAGCTTGCCCATCTATTCCATTGTCTCCTTTTGCCTTGATTTTTCACATATGCCACTTTATTTCTCTACCCCATTTTCCCATCTCTCCATCCGCTAGATTTGGCTACTGTCGAAAACCCTTAAGTTGCTTGTTATCTCCCAGGGCCATGGCATTGCCTAGCTAGGCCTCCACAGCTAAGTGCTTCACCTTGCACTTGAGAAAATCAGACTCCTGGCAGATCCTTCCCAAATGTTTTCTAGGTTTCTGTACTTCCTTTGACTGCATTTCTTTCTTTCCTTCCTCCTTTCGTCCTTTCTTTCTTTCTCTCTTTCTTTTTTTGAGACAGAGTCTTGTATTGCCCAGGCAGGAGCGCAATGGTGTGATCATAGTCCACTGCAGGCTTGACTGCCTGGGCTCAAGTGATCCTCCTGCCTCAACCTCCCAAGTAGCTGGGACTATAGGTGTGCACCCCATGTCCAGCTAATTTTTTATTTTTTGTAGAGACAGGGTCTCACTATGTTGCCCAGGCTGGTCTCCAACTCCTGGGCTTAAGCGATCCTCCCACCTCAGCCTCCTAAAGTGGTGGGATTACAGGTGTGAGCCACCATGCCTGGTTTTAGGCACATTGCTCAGATAAAGAGACCACCAGGCAGGCTCTGTGTGAGCAACAAGGCTGTTCATTCACCCTGTGCAGGTTGGCTGAATATGAAAAGAGTCAGCAGAGGGTGGGGATAGGAGTTGGTTTTCTAGGTTGGGGCAAGTGGTCAGTTAAAGGTGGTAATCTATTTTAGGGAAGGGAAGGTCGTCACGGGATGCATGGTCACAAGGGTAAGGGTCATGCATTACAAACGGGCATGATCTTAAGGGTGGGGGTTATCGGTTGCAAGCCGAGGGGAGGGTGGGGTAAATCACACAGTTACAGGGATGGGGGTCTTGAGAAACCCAATGTCTGGGGGGAAATTTTTGTAAGGCTAAACAGGAACAGTGGTTCCAGGTTGAAGGTTGTAGGAGGAGAGCAATTAGTCGAGGCAGAAACAAGTTGTTTCATTTCTTTCTGTGGCCACTTGGTTACTTGCGGTTAATTCAGACTTTCTGGCTTCTGAGGACCATCCAGAGATGTACGTGTGGGTCACAAAGGCTATAACGGCCAGGCTTGGACTTGAAGCCTGACACCTGGCTCTTCTTTTTTCCTTTTCTTTTTTTTTCTTTCCTTTCCTTTTCTTTTCTTCCTTCCCCCCCCCCCCCCGCCCTTCCTTCCTTCGGCTAGTGAATGACAGTGTTTCTGCATACTGCTTGAGGAACGCTCTCCTGTGCTCTCTTCATTTTAAGTGTTTTGACTATCCCCTCTAAGTGCAGACTTTGTTTCAGCTTTTACACAAACTGTTATGTGGATTCTGCCTTTGGTATCTTCCCAGTAAGAAGTCAAGGGCCTGTGGCAAGCCTCTATTGTTTATTAGCTGAGCAAACTTGGCCAGCACAACCACCCTTTATGAGCCCTTTATTCCTCATTGTCAGGTAGAACTCTGAGTCATACTCACCCCGCATTTGGATCAAATGAGAAAGCTCTTTATAAAGTATCAAGAACTGATGCTTTCTATTTCCTATCCCTGAATTCAGGCCAGGTTGCCTCTCAATTCAAAGTTGCATTAGCCTCTTAACTATTCTCCCTCCCTCTAGTGTCCATTCCTATGCAGATTATTAGACATGCAAATGCCACAGTGATCTTTCTTTCTTTTTTTTTTTTTTTTGAGACGGAATCTCCCACTGCCACCCAGGATGGAGTGCAACAGCACCATCTCGGCTCACTGCAACCTTCGCCTCCCAAGTTCAAGTGATTCTCCTGCCTCAGCCTCCAGAGTAGTTGAGATTATAGGCATCTGCCACCACACCCAGCTAATTTTTTTGTATATATTTTTTTCAGTAGAGACGGGGTTTCACCATGTTGGCCAGGCTGGTCTCAAACTCCTGACCTTGTGATTCACCTGCCTTGGCCTCCCAAAGTGCTGGGATTACAGGTGTAAGCCACTGCGCCTGGCCCAGAATGATCTTTCTAATGCTCTGATTATTTTAAATTATAGCCTCCTATTGCCCGCAAAATACAGTCCAAACTTCTTAGCATGGAATTCAAAACCCTCCACAGTCTGTGGTCAAAGCCCCTGTTCCAGCCTAGCTTCCAACCAACCAGGGCTCTACCTACTATCCCTGTTCTGTCTTCACTTTCTGAAAGTCTACTTACCCTTCAAGCCTACTTTAAGTGCACACTTTTCTATTATGCATTTTCCGAACTCCATAATGAATCCTGTCCTGCTGGGACTGCCACAGTGTTTGATCTGCACTTATATCACAATGCCTCCTACATGGTCTCCCCTGATGAACTGTGAGTCACTTGAAGTCATAGCTTGACCCTCATGCATGTTCATCATAGAGCTTTGCACTGTGGCTTACACACGGTAGTGCAAAAAGACCAACCGAGGCACATTGAAATATGAAAGAGTTTATCTGAGCAAACAGTGTTTCATAAATCAGGCAGCTCCAGACTGCAAGTGGTTCTGGGCTCTGTCAAAGGGGCAAGAGAGAAAAGCTGTTATAGGGTGAATGAGAAAGCAAGGCAAAGAAAATATTTTATCGGTTAAAGTGGAGCAATGGACTTATTTGGATCATTCCAGTGGAAAGCCCCTAGTAAGAGGTTAGTTGGAGGTTTCTAATTGGTTAACCTTGTTTTGCTTACTGTTTACACTGAATTAGGTTTCAACTTGCTTAAGTAGGAACCCAGAGCACTGGAGCTGCTTTAGCTTAATGACCTCCCAATTAATCATTTTAACAGTAACTACTCAAAAAATTACATCGAATAGTATGTCCGCTAAAAATATATATATATATTTGCTATCATTAGGTGCCCAGCATTGTACTATAGCAGATAAAGAAAGCATTGTCCTTGTCTTTGACCAAATAAAAAATATTGTTGAGGCAACAAAGCAACAATTTAAGAACTATATAAAGGAGTCTATGATTAAACGCTATGTGTCCCATTTATATGTACATGTAGTTGCATACAAAAATCTTTAAGAGGCATCATACAAGCTTTAAATTTACAATTGGTTTTAGAAATGATAGAAATATAACAAATTATGTCTTGAAATAAATAATTTGCTAAAATTTAGCCCAAATTCATTGTAGAGTTGCTCTCAAAGTAATCTACTTTTAGATTCTGCAACAAATGAAAAATGGCAAGATAAACTTCTCTATGGTTAGTGGCATTTAAAGTCATCAGCTCAAAAAAGCAAGCTCAATTGGACTTTCAGTGTCTTTTTCAGGTTCTTCCTAGTCTATTAACATCCTAAGTTATTAAACTTTTAGAATGATTTTTTAAAAAATGCATAAAAAGACTCTGTGGAGTTCCCGAAAACAAACAAGTGGGCAGAGATTAGGGGTGGGGAGGAACCTAGTGGCTGAATTAATGGAAGGTCAGGATGGAGGCAGATGAGAGTATCTCCAACTGAATGCCTGGAAGTTCATGGGCAAGTTGAGTTCCGGCTAGAAAAGCTGAGAAACCTAGCTTTAGATCAACCCAGTGTCATTGGATACTGCTGACTCTGAGGCTTGTGCTCCAAGGCCCAGGTCCCTAATCTTGTTTGATAAAGTCTAAGAAAAGACGTGGGTTAGTGAATAGACCACTGGATTAGAAGTTTGCGTTTTCTGATTTTCAAGAGCTTGTGAACAACAACAAAACAAAACAGAAAAGACTGATTTAGCTGCATGGGTGATGATGAAGCCTCACTCTGATTTGAACTCAGAATACAGGTGTTCTACTATGGGCTGAATGTATGTACTCCCAAACCCCAAATTCACATGTTCAAACCTAACCCCCATGTGGTGGTATTGAAGTGAGGTCTTTGGGAGGTGACTAGGTCATGAAGGTGAAGCCCTCATAAATGGAATCAATGTCCTTGTAAAAGAGACTTGAGGGCACTCCCTGGTCCTTTCTGCAATGTGAGGACACCCAGAAGGTGAAGTCTATGAGGAATGAGCTCTCACCAGACACCAAATCAGCCGGCGCCTTGATCTTGGACTTCTAGCCTCCGAAACTGTGACCAAGACATTTATTTTCCTTTTTTTTGAGAGGAAGTCTCACTCTGTTGCCCAAGCTGGAGTGCAGTGGTGGAATCTTGGTTCACTGCAGCCTCTACCTTCCAGGTGCAAGTGATTCTCCTGCCTCAGCGTCCCGAGTAGCTGGGACTGCAGGCACGTGCGACTATGCCCAGCTAATTTTTTTGTATTTTTTAGTAGAGGCAGGGTTTCACTATGTTGGTCAGGCTGGTCTTGAACTCCTGACCTCATGATCCACCCACCTCGGCCTCCTAAAGTGCTGGGATTACAGGCATGAGCCACCATGCCCGGACATTTCTGTTCTTTATAAATCATCCAGTCTCAGGTATTTTGTTATAGCAGCTTGAATGGACTAAGGTAATCTTTCAGTGGCTTAATGCAAAAAAAAATAATAATTCAGAAGTTATTTATCATTTCTTTCCCATTATAAGTATGAACTTTAAAAGGTACTTTATACTGGCATTTGAATAAGCAGACACTAACACGCCCCAAGGATGTCAAAATATCTGTTGCATAATTGTTTCTGGGTTGTACAAATAATGTCCTCACCAGCACCACAGAAATTCTGTAGAAACTTCTTCTCACCCTGGGATGTTATTTGTTGATACTGACTTCAATACACTCACCTCACTGAGTATAGGCCAGAACACAGAGCCTTCCTCTAAAATGGTAAGGTTGGCATTGTCTAAGTTATGCCTCTTTTCTCGAGTCCTGACACCACCAACCTCATGCTGCTGTCTAGCTGACCCTAACCCTCTTTTCCTTCTGCGATTCATAATTCTCTGAAGTATGTGCTTTAAAATGATTTTGGTGCCCCAATGCTTCAAAGTGATTTCTTTTCTTATTGCACCATCACATAGCCGAACCTCCTATCACCTAACTTGAGTGATTGCTGCTAGGTACTGCAGGCGAGACCACAACATGACCAATAAAATTAAAGAAATTCGTGCAGGCCAGGCGCGGAGGCTCACACCTGTAATCCCAGCACTTTGGGAGGCTGAGTCAGGTGGATCACCTGAGGTGAGGAGTTTGAGACCAGCCTGGCCAACATTGTGAAACCCCATCTCTACTAAAAATACAAAAATTAGCCAGATGTGGTGGTGCATACCTGTAATTCCAGCTACTCAGGAGGTGGAGACGGGAGAATTGGTTGAACACAGCAGGCGGAGGTTGCAGTGAGCCAAGATCACACCACTGCTCTCCAGCCTGGGCGAAAGAGTGAGGAAAAAAGAAAGAAAGAAAGAAATTCATGCTAAGGTGTGAACCAAAGGTCAAAATCCTTCCCATCCCTTCCTCTCCTGTACTCCCTTACACCCAGGCAGACTGGCCACTCTCCTGAAGACACCCACCGTTTACATAAGTGAATGAATAAATACCTGACATCCAGAAATGTGACTAGGTAATTAGTGGAAGGTGAGGCACAGTGAAGAGGCGGAAAATTCTGGGCAGTGGATGGGGTGGGAAGCCTGGGTGCTGTCAATGACACCACCTGCACTAAAGCTTCATATCAGTATCACCCAGTTGCAACTGTAGAGGGAGAATATTGTGCCAATTTCAAAGACACTGCATCTGGGGTGGGCTTTAGGAGGTGGTAGATTGAAAGGTCTAAGACAACCTAAAGTGCAGGGCTTTTTTTTGTTAGGTGTCTGAAGTGCTCAGAACACTTTATAATTCTGATCCCCTTGGATGTATTTAGTAAATTAAATCCCTTTATAATTAAAGCTAATAATGAATGGGCATTAAAGTTATCCAGTGCACACACTGCATTAGTTTTTAATCTGCAGCTGGTCTATAGCAGTTGCTTCTTGATCGTTTCTATCTCTAATCTGTTTATAACTGCCTGTCATTTTTACTTTTCCTGGGAGGAGCAGAGCCTGTCTCTCTCTCTCTTCTCTTTTCCTCTGAGGTGTGCGTTGTGTTTATTTTTGCGTGAGTTGATGGATAGGTTCCGAGATTTAATCCCTTTCTCTGGTTTCCTGACAGAAACACTTACTCTTGTGTTCATGGCCAGACTGAAAGGCATGTTTACTCGTGTTTTGAAGTTTCAAAAGTGGGCCTGGCGTTCTTGCTGACTGCTGCGGGTACTGCTGGACATGGATGGCCTGGCATTCTTGCTGACTGCTGAGGGTACTGCTGGGCATGGCCATGCTGAGAAGGCCAGCGCGCCTGTACTCAAGGAGCCACGTGCCCAGGTCTGGGGCCCCTAGCCCCCCCCGCAGCAGGAGTGGGGCTGGATTCCGCCCTCGGGGAGGGCTGGGGGTCCCGGGACCAAAACCAGGCCTCCTCCCCCGACGAGCCTGAGCCTCAGTACCCCCACCCCTTGCACCAGCCGCGCCTCGTGGGATCTGAGTCTGGGCTGCTCCCAGGGTCAGGGCTTGGTGAGGCGAGGAGCGCTGGCAGGTGAGGAGGAGTCTGGAGCCGGGCTGGAGGTGAGGGGTCGTTGAGGGGTGGCACAGAAGGGGTGGGAGCGGGGCTAGGGGTGAGCCGGGAAGCTGGGGGTGGCACAGAGGGGGTGGGGGCGGGGCTGGGGTGAGCCGGGAAGCTGGGGGGTGACCCAGAAGGAGTGGGGGTGGAGCTGGGGGTGAGCCGGGGCGTTGAGGGGTGGCACAGAGGGAGTTGGGGCGGAGCTGGGGGTGAGCCGGGAAGCTGGGGGTCAGGAGGCGGTGGGTGAGTTCAGAACTAGGGGTGGGCCAGGAAGCTTGGGAGTGGCATAGAAGGGCTGGTGACGAGGCTGGAGGTGAGTCGGGGGGTCACAGGGGAGGCACACGGAGTTGGAGATGAATTAGGGCGCTGGAGGAGCACAGAGGGAGGGGGAACCCAAGTGGAGGCCAGCCCGGCTGCTGCACGCGAACGCCACCTGGACCCCAGGCCCTTGTGGGGCCTCGAGGCGAGGGGGCGTGGCGGGGCCGGGGAGGGGGCGTGGCGCGGGAGGGGAAGTGGGCGGGGCGCCGCCGGGAACGGGGCGGGCCGGGGGAAGCCTTGGGCCGGGGCAGTGGGGCGGGCGCGTGGCCCGGCAGCGGCGCGATGAGTGGGGCCCGCGCGGCGCCGGGGGCCGCGGGCGATGCCGCGGCCCGGGGTCTGCGGGTAGACGGGCTGCCCCCGCTGCCCAAGAGCCTGAGCGGGCTGCTGCACTCGGCGTCGGGCGGCGGTGCGTCCGGGGGCTGGCGGCACCTGGAGCGGCTGTACGCGCAGAAGTCGCGCATCCAGGACGAGCTGAGCCGCGGGGGCGCGGGCGGCGGCGGGGCCCGGGCGGCAGCGTTGCCCGCCAAGCCTCCCAACCTGGACGCCGCGCTGGCGCTGCTCCGCAAGGAGATGGTGAGTGGGGCTCCGCGAGCGGGGGCTGCTCCCGGCCGGGCTCGCCGTCCCGGGAAAGTTCTCGGGGACCGTGCTCTGTCCGGAAGTCCCCGCGCCCACCCGCCCTTTCGGGCTCTTCGGCCCCAGGCGCCGTCTTCCCAAAGACCCTCCTTGTTCTCGCGCGCTTCGTGCCCACGATTGGACCCCCCCGCGGGAGAGCCACGCGTAGAGGGCGGCTTTCATACGCCCGGCGCCCTCAGTCCCGCCCCGCTGGCTCGGAAACCTGGGTGTCCGGAGGCGCTGTGCGGGGTTCGCGCCTGGCCTGGGGCCGGGGGCGGCCTGATCACCCCTGCCCTAGTGAAACAGACCTCCCCGGTGCGGGAAAGGCTTTCACTGCGCCCAGCGGGTTAACAGCTGTGCGCAATTGCTTTTCCTACCCCGAAGAGGACAGCTTTTGTCCGCTGCGAGTGTAGACAGCAGATTGGGACAACTCGGCCCCCTCCCCGGCACCCCAGGCCGCGCGTCCATGATCCAATTACTGTGGGATGGCCCCGGCGTGCAGATGACTGTGAAAGCGGACGCGCACCCCGGGCGAGGGAGGCGGCCCGGCCCCTCAGCCCCGCGAAGCCTATTGCCCAAACCCGCTTGAGAAAGGTGGGAGGTGGCTGTCCTCCCAGTCTGGGTGCCGTCCTCGTGAGTTCTTCGCCTTGTGTCTGAGCTCCAAACCACGGGCTCCTGTACTTCCTTGGGAAGTACATGAGGTGTTTGTGGACCAGGACACACATGATTTAGGGTGACGCTAAAAGTAGGACAAGGGCAGGGATTTAGGCAACAGGGAGTCTTTCCCCAGCTTTCTCGGTCAGGCGTGGGCCAGGCGAGAGGAAAACCAAAACTTCCTCTTTTCTACCATCTTGCTGGCCCCCATCACCTCCTCCCAACCCCCTCATTTTAAAAGCCTCCCTTTCCATTCACCTTGTCCACGTTGTGTCCTTTCCCTATAGGTAAATTATTAAGGAAATCTAACATTAGGAAAGCTGCCTTTTCCCGACTAAATTTGCCAAAAAAAAAAAGTTATAGGAATCTTTTAAATATGCATCTAGTGCATTTAAGATATTGTTTAGAAAAATTCAGTGTCTGCATACTTTTTTTTAGGAGCATATCTGTTCTGAAAACTAACTTAATTGAATTCAGAAACTAGCCTTAACACTTTTAATCAATGAGATATTGTCTTTGTACTCTGTAGCTGGCATTGAAGTGATTTCCAATTCTCATTGAAAGGATTTTCTAAGCTTCTTACAGAACCACTTACATTCCAAGCCAACCTTTTTTAATTTATTAAAAAACATTCGCTGACACAAGCATCGCACAACTGGTGAACTGCATTTTAAAATGATTAATCTACACATAGTGTGTTTACAGTCTGAACCGGGACATAGCAGAAACATGGGGTGAAGTAGGAAGACCATCTTTGATTATTTAAGTTCTATACTTGAGCAAGAGAGAGAAAAACTTCAGAGCCACTCCTATTGTGAAGCTGTGGTTTATAAATATGCTCTGAGTCTTGCTATGGTGGCTTGGGAGTCAACGTGCCATTCCCAAAAGTATTTTTCCAGGTCCCTCCTGGTGTGACTGAAGTAAAACCACATCCTTGTAATTATGCCTTGGACCAGAGCTCTCTGTAAGCCTATTTGAAGCACAAGAAAAATAAACAGCCATCTTTGGTCTGCCTGGTATTTAGCTGAGATAAAGATAAGGTATGGCTACAGGCCTTGACAAGTGAGAAATGTCACAAGGCCTTTAAAGTTGTTCAGAGAGTCTTTTGGCTTTTTAATTGATTTACTGACTTGGGGCAATGGGGTCTGAGTGGACAACTCAAGCTAAGACTCCCTCTGGGGATGCCTTGCAAAATAAGAACTGGGAGTTCATTCCTGAGATATCTGCAAAATAGTTTGTGTTGATCTGTTTAATTTGAAGGCCTCAGGTCAAATCTGTGGGCAGGGGACATAACTAGGTCATGGCAGAATGTGATGAATGCCTTAAAAAAAATTTTATTTTTAAAGCAAGCATAGAAAGAGGGACAACTTCCAGCAGGGACAGGGAGCGGGGTGGTGTGGAAGACTTCAGAAGGCAACAGAATTTCAACAAGGGAAAAAGGCACCAGGAAGGTAGCTGCAGAGCTGGAACTGGGAGCACTCCAGTTTGAAACATGAGCAAGAAGAGGCTACAGGTGAACTGAGTGGATTTCCAGAAGCCTGAATAGCAAGGATGCGCTTTCAGCTGGAGAATGGTACAGTCCCAGTTGGACTTTGAAGAAATGAATTCTACAGCAGGGTGTAAGAGGGAGAGCCAGACTTCGGAGGCTCATCCGGAAGATGAGAGGTGTTCATGGGAGAGGTGAAGGAGGCCCCAGCAGGGTAAGGGCTTGCCAATGTGAAACAAAACTCCTCTGGGAGACACTTTTCTGAGGCAAATGCTGCAGGAATTACTGAGTCAGGGAAGATGATGAAAAAGGGATCAAAGATAACTTAAGGCTTTTTTTTTTTTTTGAGGAGAATTTTCGCTCTTGTTGCCGAAGCTGGTGAAATGGTGTGATCTTGGCTCACTGCAACCTCCACCTCCTGGGTTTAAGCGATTCTCCTGCCTCAGCCTCGGCAGGAGGTTGGTATTACAGGCACGCACCACCATGCCCGGCTAGTTTTTATATTTTTAGTAGAGACAGGGTTTTACCATGTTGGCCAGGCTGGTCTCCAACTCCTGGCCTTCAGGTGATCCACCCACCTCAGCCTCTCAAGTGCTGGTATTACAGGCATGAGTCACTACACCTGGCCAACGTAAGCTTTTTTATGGAAAATATAGCCAAGCAAAAAAAAAAAAAAAATTAAAAATTACAGTGCTAGCACGTAGAAATGAGCCCCACTTTACCGTAAGTGGTTGATTATTAAGCTTCAAAATCTTACTTACTGCCAGATGGTGGTATACTACGCAGTCACTGAAGTCATTTTGGGATATCTTCTGTGTGGGTACAATGTAAGAGCCTTCCGTATAGTAGCTTATTTAATGTGCATAAATTCTCTATGAGATAGGTACTCAGAGTCTATTTCGTATTAAAGAATGGGATACTGAGAGTTGGCTGCCCTAAGGTCACAGACCCTACCAGATCTGTTTGGCTCCAAAACCTTATTTAACCATTGCAGTCTGGTGTCTGTGCACATGTATGCACTCACACACACACACACGTACACACAACACATGACCACGTATATTTTGGTTTGCTTTTAGGGCCACACATTGCAAACATTTTCCCAGTCAAGATATATTATAATGACATATTCAGTGACTGTGTAGTACTCCCCTGTATGGCAGTAAGTAAGATTTTGAAGCTTAATAATCAATCACTGGTAAAGTGGGGTTCATGGTAGCACGTGGAGAGTGAGGAGTGGCTGCTTTAGGGAGGAAGGTAATTTGTCATCACATCAGTTGAAGAGTATGTCAAACATTTCAGAATATGGAGCAGAGGCTGGAAGAGAGATTTGGGTCTGGAGATAGCGGGTGGAGGAGATGGTTGGAGCTGAGGGAGAATGCAGTCTCAGTGGGAGGAGAGACCATTAGGACGCTGGGGGTGGAGCCTGGGAGAGGTGGGGGCCGGGGCTGAGAGGGCTGTGTCCCGTGATTGCTAATGCGCTCCACTGCTTGGAGAGTTGTGGTTTCAGCTCCAAGTTTCAATGCCTCCCGTTCTAGTGACTCCTGTGAAATTCTGCAGGAAGTCCTCATCCCCTCTCCTTTTTGGTCCTTTTTTTTTTTTTTTTTTAAAAAAAGGACCAAAAAAGCCCTTTAAAAAAGTTGATGATTATTATTTTTATATCAGAGAGTATTTTTAGATCACGTTTAAGAGATGATTGCTGGGTGTATGTCAGACAGAAGGTACTGTGGACGGTTTAAGGGTGAATAGGAAATATCTAGATGTTAAGGGGCTTATCACACTTGGTAGATGTAGGGATCTTTACAGAAAAAGAATTGCTTGAGTTTAGACTAGTTTTCATTTTTCATGACCAAAGATTCTATGTTAGTAATAGAAACAGTCTGAACTAGCTTTTGCAAAAGGAGAATCTTATAGGCTGGACGTATACAGAGATGGACCAGAACTAGGGCTTATGGGAGACCCAGGAAGTCCACTGATGTCTTCACCTCCCCTCCTCCGCTGTTTTGTTTTTTTCCTCCATTTTGGAACCTGGCTGCTAACAGTGGCCACACTCCATTTTGGCCATGCTGCTTCGTTGCAGTTTGCAAATACCATGGAAGGATGCCAGTTGGCCTAGCTTGGGTGGCCTGGCCAGCCTGGGCCAGCCAATAGTGACAAGGACAGGATTGTATTTTAATAAGGTGGTGTAAGCATGTGGATGGAGTCGGACACGATATTCTCTAAGGAAAGGACAGTTTGCAGAAATGGAGCAGGGGGCTAACGTAGTAGATGTCCACTGCAGATCTCCTTCTATTTAAAAATACTTTGCCCTCAACAGTCGCACGATTTGAAAGGTTTTTTATCTGCTAAGCTGATGGCTAGCTTTGCTAACTAGATCTTGGTTGGCCTTTAAAATATTTGCATGTGGTTGAAGGATGTCCTTGACTGGGTGTCGGCGGGGACCCCTGGCACACACCAGTCCTTGCATAGATTTCTACATAGACCTCCCTTCCCAGCACCTGTGCCAGGTTAGACCATTTACCTTATAGGTAACTACAAGTCACACTAGAGTGTGGAGACACAAAGACTCTCAGCCCTGGGGGCAGGAGATCTTTCGAGGGGCAGCATCCTTGGGGATTCTTGGGTTCAGCTTCTCCTGTGATCAGCAGCAAGGTCTAGTAGCTTTGATTTGGAATCTCTTTGCCTCATTTTTTTTCCCCCCCGTGCAGAGTGGAAAGTCATCCGCACAGAACTTTTGAATTCCCAAATTGCAATGCTGTGTAAAGAATTGAACCTAAGGGAAAAAAAGTTGAATTTCTGAAACCAGTAACAATTAGCTTTCCCACTAAATGCCTAATGAGCTTGTCCAGTGAACTGGATTCCAGTTCATTAGCTTCAATAGCTGACACCCCAGTGGAGTACAGCCCTTATCCTTTATGTGAAAGCAGTGTTTTACAGAGGAGGTTTTAGTCTTTAAAAGAGGCTGTGGGAAAGGTCCAATACTGAGTCAGGCTATGAAGTGCCATTTGGAATAAGAAGATTCACTCCCGATGCAGCGTTCTTGATTGGTGTTGGTCAGAGGAGACTGGGGATGTCCAGCGGCCTTTAATACTGGCTGTTTTCATTGGTCTTTCTACTAGCATAGTCTAGCACAGTGATCCCCAAAGGATGGACCGCCAGCTCCAGAATCTCCTGGGCTGCTTGCCGTCATGCAGATTTCAGGGCCCCATTCTATACTTGTGGAATCAGAAGCTGGGAGAAGGAAGAAGGAATCTGCATTTCTAGCAAGCCCTTTAAGACTTGAGAAGCACATGAATTTGGTGTTAATAAACTATGTGATATATAGTACTGACAACACACTTCACTCTTTTTGGGCTACAGATTTTTTATTGGGAAAATGAGAATTAAATGCCATAAAGGGTCCTTCTGGCCATGGCAGTATTCTCTACCCTTCATGCCTCTGTGAGTCTTTCTGGTGCCTACAGAAGTTTGTTCTGTCATAACCTTTGGGCACAGGTGTGGAGCCTGTCACCAAGCAACATGCTTGGTGTCCCCAAGGACACTTCCCAGCTATACCTAGTTGCTGTAAATTCCTTGAATGCAAAGAATGGGCAGCAGAAAAGGAAGAAGGGTACAAGTTTGCTATTTTTGGGCTTAGTTCCTCAAAAATTAGGCTGTCTACAACAGTTATAAAGATTTTCAGGCCACTGCTACCCTATACTTGTCCTGTCCTATCCTAATATCCACCCTATAAAAACAAAAACTAAAAAAAGAATATATAATAATTTGTGTGTGTGAAAGCATGCCCATGTCTGTGGGGAGTGGTGGGGGACAGTAAGGGCAGTCTGCGGGTCACTGGTCTGACTTCATTCACTTGATGTTATCTCCAAGTGAGATTAGAGTTCTTATCCCAAGATTTGAAGATACAAAGGATTGAAAGTTTTTTTAAATACCACTTTAAGCTGCTCTGTTACTGTACCTACCTATAAAGTACTGTAAATTGATATTTTTCCTCGTAAGTATCTTACAACTCTTCTCTTTGTTTTCCCTGTTATTTAAAGGTATGCATCTGTTCAGTGTAAATGTAAAAGTGCCCCAATTGTTGGCAGTGTGGGCACCTCTAGCCCCGGCATTTCTGTACCTTGCAGACATCGGTGCAGCCCCTGCTCTGGGTCCTGGTCTCATCCACATGGCTGTAGCCTCCTGAGGCCAGATGGGCAAGGATGTTTAGGGAGGGCTCAAGAAGGGGACCATGCTCCCCTTGCAGTTCACTCCCACCAAGCTGCAGATGGTTGTTTTGCAGTTTTACTCTGGGAATGTCTGCATGAACTCCATGGAGACTTTAGATCCCACTTTGAAAAACCAAGCTTTGCGTAATCACGTGGAGGAAATGAGACAGACCACAGACTCCATGCTCAGGAAGTGAGCCCCGATGCTGGCTGCTCAGATACTTGCCCCCTTTACCAATGTCATTCTCCACATGGAGCCCTGGCCTCCTGGCCGCCTTGGCCTTTGCCCACGCGTTCCTGATGTTTGGAAGTGATGATTAGACAGGACTCATAAAGGCTGCTTGTTGCTTGCTGTGGCTCATTCCCCACAGACACTTAACACAGATGGTCACTCTCTCCCAGGAACTCTGGAGACAGAAAAACCTTTAGCCTGCTTTAGAAGTCTATAGAAATTCATTAAGACATGTGGCCTTTCCCGTTTTTGTGGGCACTGTCTGCTCACTTCCTTGATTGGCCCTGACAGCCGTGAGCTGGCCTAGTTTTGCAAGTGTGCGCTTTCTGAGTCTCATGGATTCGGGAGGGAGGCACCATCTTTGACCAGAGGAGGGATCAGGGGAGAAGGGAGGACCTTTGTCCTCTGCCTAGGGCTCCCTAGTCAGGGGGTGATTGTTGGGGAACCGCAGGCCTGTCCCAGCCAGGAGAGCCTAGGCTAAGGAAGAAGGTGACTGAGATGCATGTGAAAGCTGATGTATTCTTAGGTGGTTGACTTGATTAACCTAAATGGATTCATAAAGTTTCTCAGCTTTAATTTATAGTAAGGTAAATATTGGCAGGTATAACTTACATACACAAAAGCTCTTTGGGACTCTCAATCGCAATTAAAATTGGATTGAAAATATCCAAGTTAAACACTGTTAAAAGAGAAGTGGCAAGGTGTTTCACATCCCTCTAACCACAGATGTGCAAATTAAGACAGAAAGGTATGTTGTACCTCCAAGACAGACAAAGACAGAAAATCATGATCCTGTCACAGTGAGGGTTTGGAGAAGTAAACCTTCTTATCCATTGCTGGGGAGAGTATAATGTGCTGCAGGGTTTTTTTGAGCTCAGTTTGGTAATACCTATGAAATTTGAATATGTTCCTGTCTTTTGACCCTGTAATTGCATTTTTAAAAAACTCTGAAATAGCTTTTTATTACATGGCAAAGCAGAATTGCAATATAATTTTAAAATATGTGTAACTTAGGTCACAAACGGAATGTAAAATGTTTGCAGTATGACTGTTAAATCTTCATACAGCTAAAGCCAATTATTGACTCTTTTTTATACCAATACAGACATAAAATTATCTCATGATGCAAAGCAATCCAAATGGAATCACTTTATTAGTAAATCTCTTTCTTCCCATTACATTTTCCATTGCTTTGGATTTGAGGCCCGGGGTTGGGAAGGATTGGATGTGCGCCTTGGGCCTTCTTCTCCCCTTGTCCCCCACAATTTCATATTCACAAGTGTATCTTACAGAAGCATCCACACAAGTGGATAACAGCACTTGCACGTGGATGTTGTTTGTTGTTTGTTGTTTTTTTTTTTTGAGATGGAGTTTCGCTTTGTCGCCCAGGCTGGAGTGCAGTGGTGTGATCTTGGCTCACTGCAACGTCTGCCTACTGGGTTCAAGTGATTCTCCTGCCTCAGCCTCCCCAGTAGCTGGGACTACAGGCATGTGCCACCATGCCTGGCTCTTTTTTTGTTCGTTTGTATTTTTAGTAGAGACGGGGTTTCACCGTGTTGGCCAGGATGGTCTTGATCTCCTGACCTCGTGATCCACCCACCTCAGCCTCCTAATGTGCTGGGATTACAGCCGGGAGCCACCGTGCCCGGCCAGGACTTTTTCTAATAGTGATAGCATACTGTACAATTGTTGAAAAGAATATAGTAACTATATTTGTATATAGAAAGATGTTTAGAGTGTAAAGTTACAAAACAATACTTACTTGTGTATGCGGTACCAGTAGAGAAAAAACAATATGAGTATGCATAGTGCCAAGGAATATATGCTAAACTAATACGAGTGGATATCTGAAGAACAACAGTTTTCAAAGTGTGGCCCGGGGATCCCTGGGGCCCCCGAGATCCTTTCAGAGGGTCCATAATTACGTGATGGTGATATTGACAAATGTGACTTTTTGGTTATTATCTAAGAAAATGTACCAACATTTGAAAGATCCTGCATAATTTACTGAATTAATTTTCCACCCTTTTCATATGACGTGCTTGATATTAAAAGATCCATTCAAAGCGCAAGACTGATAGGTTTTAATGTGATACATTTCATTGGTATAGTTCCAAATTCCACACTAAACAGTAATCAACTAAAGGGTGGTAGCAAAGAAGAGTAGCCACAGTTGTCTGAAAAGGCTTTTGAAATACTCCTTCCTTTCCCAGTTACGTAGCTGTGTGAGGCCAGATTTTCTTTGTTTACTTCAACCAAAACAGCACGCCACAAAGGACCAAATGCAGAACCAGATAAGCCAGACATATAAAAAGATTTATAAAAACGTTATATATGTTAACATGTAATGGGTTTGTTGTTGTTATTATAATTGAGACAGAGTCTAACTCTGTTGCCCAAGCTGGAGTGCAGTGGCAAGATCTCAGCTCACTGCAGCCTCTGCCTCCCAGGCTCAGGTGATTCTCTCACCTCAGCCTCCCAAGTAGCTGGGACCACAGGCAAACACCACCACACCCAGCTGATTTTTATATTTTTTGTGGAGCTGGAGTTTGGCCATGTTGCCTAGGCTGGTCTTGAACTCCTGGGATCAAATGCTTCACCTGTCTTGGCCTCTCAAAGTGCTGGAATTACAGGTGTAAGCCACCATGTCTAGCTGGGTTTATTATTTTTAATGGATGAATATATATTTTAATTTTTCTCAGTTTTAATTTCTAGTAATGTAAATATTGATAGGTATAATCCACGTAAACCAAAGCTCTTTGGGACCTTCAGTAATTTTTGAGACAATCTCGGCTCACTTCAACCTCCGCCTCCTGGATTCAAGTCACTCTTCCGCCTCAGCCTCCCGAGTAGCTGGGACTACAGGTGTACACCACCACGCCCGGCTGATTTTTGTATTTTTAGTAGAGACAGGCTTTCACTATGTTGGCCAGGATGGTCTCGATCTCTTGTCCTTGTGATCCGCCTGCTTCAGCCTCCCAAAGTGCTGGGATTACAGGCGTGAGTCACTGTGCCCGGCCAAAGACATTTCTTAAAGAAAATGGTCAATTGCTTTTCTTCATCTGTACCCAGGACAGAACAAGAGGAAATGGGCTTATGTCATTCTTTTTTTTTTTTTTGTATGGCAGTGTTTGTATGAATGTTAGTTTAGGTTAGAGATAAACAAGAATGTCCTGAGAATTGTTAAATTCCAGAACAGGCTCCGTATCAACCTGGATCCCCTCACTTGTAAGTCAGCAGAAAATCCAACTCAAACCACCTTCCCTGGTAGAGGAGTTTCCTGGAAAGTGTAGAGGTGGGGTAAGCTTTAGGTTTAATGGGGCTTAATCTGGGGGCACAGTCATGCAGCCTGGTTTATCTTCTGTCCCCAAATCCTGATGGCTCTTCGGAGTCTAGTCCTTAGCTTGGCAGGTCTAAAATATTAACAGGAGATGAAGCTGACCAAATGACACGAGTGTGTTTCTGCCCCTGGGAGGAGAATGCTGTGTAGGAGACCACGTCATCAGAAGCTGTTGAGTGAGCACAGAGACAGAACCCACCAGGGAGCTTAGTCCTCCAAGGGTGTTTCTGTCAAACTTGGTAGCTGAGCTCATAGCCCGTCTCCAACTGCATCAACACTGATGAAGTCTCTCTTTGGCTTTTTCTAAACAGTATGCAGGGCAGCATCCTTCAGTCAACACATCCTTTATCAGAAATCAGGTTATGATCGATTAGGTCTCTTTTTTCTTCAGTTACAGTCCAGGCCTGCAGATATAAACTAGGCACTGTAATTAGATTTGGAACATTTACCAAGTCCTTAAAATAAATTTGTAAGCCATCTGTTTATACGTATTCATTCCTTGGGTTTTTAAAAGATACCTGTGAAAGTTTTCTCATTGTTAATACATTTTCATAATAGAAAACTTGGAAATAAAAATTGCCTGTGATCCAAACAGGATGCTATACCACTGCTGAGACTGGGACCTCTCTCTTCATCTTCCCTGCATAGGCAGTGCAGGCTGATGGTGAAAGTACCCATTTTAGAGTCCTGCAGCCCTGGTGTCACCTCCCCGCTCTGCCACTGATTAGCTGGCCTTAGGCAAGGGCCTTTGTCATCATTATTATTATTTTTTTTGAGACAGGATCTTGTTCTGTTGCCTAGACTGGAGTGCAGTGGTGTAATCACAGCTCTCTGCAGCCTCAACCTCCTGGGCTCAAGTGATCCTCCCACCTCAGCCTCCCAAGTAGGTGGGACCACAGGCACATGCCACCACACCCAGCTAATTTTAAAAATATTTTTGTAGAAATGAGGGTCTCGTCATCTTGCCTAGGCTGGCCTGGAATTTCTGGGTTCAAGCAGATCCTCCTGCCTCGGTCTCCCAAGGTCTGGGATTAGAGGCATGAGCCGCTGCACCTGGCAGTTTTTTAATTTCTAAAAATATATCTTAATGTTGTTCATGATGTTTTGGCTTAAATCAACACAAATTTCCTTTTAAAGGTTTCTCTCGTCTTTTAAGCCTTGTTTCCTAGTGGTCATGTTTCCACTGTCCTTTCTTTAAGTTAGGAAGAACTCTCTCCCCCTGCAGCCTCCAGAGATACTCAGAGACTTTAAGTGACACCCAACTGGGAGCCACCGCCCATCTGAAGTGTATTTGTGTGTGGAGCCTATTGTTCAGTTTTGAAAATCCCAAGTGAAAGGAAGCAGTTTCAAGGGTGGTTTGGGCTTGTTTGGCCCCTTTGTTGGGAATGCTGTGGCTTGCGGGGGCCACCTGTGTGTGTTGTGGGAGGGTGGAGGGGAGCTCTGGGCACGGGAGAAGAGGAGTGAATGATGAGGAAGGAAGCAGGAAGCCTGCGCGGAGAGCAGAAGGACCTGCACTCTCGCTTTACGGCCATGGAAGCTGCTGATTGTTCTTGAATTTAAAGTTGAGAATAAGGGACCACAAATTGCAGGGTTTGAGCATTCCATGTTTTTCTTAAATGAGCCTGTCTACATTTTTAAAAAGTGTGCTTTCCAAAGAGAGCTGTATTTTCTGAATCCAGCTGTGAATGTGGAGAGCAGCCGTCCTCTGAGGGCACTTGGGAGCACATCGTTGAGATGCAGGCTTCCTCTGCACAGAGTGGCTTGCTCAGTGGCTCCCCCACCACTCTTATTTTCTGGAAGGGTAAGAAGTTCTTGTTCATGGTGACTTAACCGTGTCCTGCAGTCAAGTCCTTTTGGATGGTCCCTCTGTCCCCTTCCTGCATCCAAGACCCACATACCTTCACTGTAGAGAGACTGATCGCCACATCTGCTCTCTAAAGAGCATTCCTGCGGGAAACTTGGTTCAAGGGTGTCTTTGGCTCTCGATGTGGTGGTGGGAAGCACGTGGGGACTCAGTGATGTGGTGCTTCCCACAGGGCACCGTGTGGTGTGCAGGGCACTCGGGGCTGCCCATTCAGCCTGCGCCTCTGTGACTGCCTGAGAAATGCAGCCAGAGGTCTGTGGGTGCCAGCACCACCCCACTGCCAGGCCGCTTCTGCAGCTACGTGTTCTCTGGGAGCGTGTCTGAGATCTCTGCAGCCAGGCATTTTCACTGATTCACCAAATATCTGCCTGTTTGCTCTGCGAGTCTCTGGACTGGGTACTGAGAGATCCAAAAGGAAAATGGTGTTTGTCCTGTGTCAGGAGAGAGAAGACACGTATGCACGCTGATAATCGAGAGAGTAGTAAATGCCCTAAGACAGGCAGAGATGGTGAGGGGAGAAGATGAACATCGGCTGAACCAGTCACAGCCTGAAGAGTGGAGGGAATCAGGCACAGGGTGGGGTGGTCGAGGAGCATTAATAGATGCAGTGGGGATGGGGGTGTGGTGGGGGACAGTCTGGCTGTGCAGGTGGGGGGTTAAGGGCAGCAGCCTGAAGAACAGTCACACCAGATGGTGGAGTGCTGCCTAACGATCTTCCACCTCCCTCTGGAAAATGTGTTACTGTTTAAACAGCCACAGCTGAGGAAGAGGGGCTGGGCTAGGAAGTCTGGGTTACTGTGCAGTGACTTACCTCATGTCCTCCGAGCCGATTTAGAGGATTTCTGGTAAATCAGGAAGTTTAGTCTGGTGCCTGAAGACAGCATTGAGAGGCTGGGACGTGTGTAGGCGTGTGCGTGCATGTGCATATGTATATGTGTGCATCTAATCCTTGTTAAATCCGTCTGAACTCTTGCCATGTGTTGGGTTGTGTAATAGGTGTGTGCGGGGCTGCACTGTATTCCTAGGCGGGTCAGAATTTCTTTCTAGGCCAGCGTTCTACCTGATGACAAGGCAGCTTTGTGAGTCATCTGGGTGCTACAGTGCAGAAGTGTCCAGGGAGAGATCCTCTTTGCTTTCGACTCCCTGCCGGGCGTATCACCCTGGTGGGCCTGGGAATACCTTGGAAATGGCACTGTCAGGAGAAAAGCCTGGAGCCATGTGTCTGGCTGGAATGGGGTCATGGGGAGTCAGAGCCTTTGAAACCTAGAAGGGTTCAGGCTCCTGCGTTTACCTGGGCCGACCCCAGACCATCCCAGGAAGGAGAAAATCAGACCTGCTCTGATAGCAGGGTGCCCGCTGCTACTTAGGTGTTTTCCATCGTTCATTCCTGGGGTGAGAAATTGAGTCTTGTGTTTACCCACCCTACTGGTGTCAGAGGGGCTCAGCAGGGAAGTAGATCTAGGATTCCAGATGAACCTTTTCCATGATTTTTTGAGCACGTACTGATGTGACTCCAAGAAGGTGTGACTTTCTTGATTAAAGTTAATATTCCTTTTATTAAATCCTAGAAAAGATAGGCATGTCAGAGCTGGCCGAGTCAGACTCCTGGGGCATGGTGATGGTATCCAGATACAATTCTGCAGAGGAATCCTGGAAAACAGGAGCAAGTGTAGAGGAAAGGCCGTGGGTGGTTAGTGGACCGGAGGTCAAAATGAACATAGTGGAAGGGCCCGAGAGAGACGAAGACAGGTTTGGGTTTTGTTTTAGGGCTTAGGGGTGGTAGAAAGTAAATGACCTTCAGATATTTAAAGGGTAGTTAGGAAAGAGTGAAATTAGATCTGTTTCGATGCTGAGCTGTCACACCCAGCATCAAGGGCTCTGTGGGGCCTATAGGCTGGGAGGCTTTGGCTTTGTATAAAATAATCGTATTGCTTTGAGAGGAGTGCACTGGTGTGGAAGGTCCTCTTTTTGGGGTTTGAGGTAAGATATCCCAAGTTCTTTCCTGTTTGAGAGTCTCCCCTTCCTTCCGCACGAGGCAGTGTCACTGGCACATTGTTACCCTGCCTGACTATGCTGGCTGTCTTCTGAGCGAAGGTGACCAGCTGGCTCCGTCTCATGTACCACCTCAGTGCTGGATCGGGAGAGGAGCGGGAGGAATGGATGCAGTGAGACAGGGGTGCTCATGTCTCCAGCCTGGCTGCATCTGCCACTCATTCCTGAGGTGAGTCTGCCCGCTAGCAGAGTGGAAAAGAAACCACAGAAATAATAGCAACAATGACAACAGAGGCTGTTGACTTTTTTTTAGGCGCTGAGCATTTATCCGTGGTTTCTTAGATGGTGAGTGGCAGAGCCAAGATCTGAACCCAGGCAGGGAGGCAGGCAGGTTCTGGAGCCTGCACTCTTAATTCTATGCTCTTCTGCTTGGCTGGCCTGAAATTCCAAGCTTATAAGAGAATAAATATAAGTAGCCCAGGAAAATCAGAAAGATATTTGTGTCAAGATCACTGGTTCTTTGCTGGAACTGGGCATCAGCATCTTCTGGGTACTTTTTATTTATTTATTTTTTTCAATAGAAAAATCCTAAACTGACTGACTTCTCCTTCCCTCCCTCCCTTCCTCCCTTCCTTTTTTCTTTCTCTCTCTTTTTTTTAATAGAAAATTCCCAAACTTTGAATAATTTTTAAAACATAAATGCCAGATATGCTGTCTCTCCCCCTCTTGACAGACATACATTATCTTGAACTCTAATCAAGAAAAAGAGCCAGCGGTGGTGTCTGCCCTTGGGCGTGGTAGCCTGGGCATCTCTTGAGTTACCCATTGCTTACCTTTTCAAGGTATACTTTTGAGATGCCATTGAACGAAGTTTGCCCTCTCAGTACAGCCCTGGAAACCGTCTCTCTTTCGCGTGCAGTTCATTTAGGACAGAGAAGCAAGAGTTTACATAGGGTCACAAAGTGTTTGCTGCAGCCATAGATGAGCCAGCCCAAATCTCTCATTTTATAGGCTGGCGGAGGGTCGGGACCCTAACCAAGCCACAGAGAATGGCAAAGCTGGGCCTGGAGACCACGCTCCTGACCTGTGGCTCAGGTCCCTTCCTAAGAAAGTCATCTTTTAGAAATTCTAGTGTCATGAGTAGTCATGGTAACAACAGAACCACCTCTCTATCTGGAAGTCTTCTCATGTGTCTTAGCAAAATATGCTATGTAGGCTGGGCACAGTGGCTCACACCTATAATGTCAGCACTTTGGGAGGCCAAGGCAAAAAAATCAGTTGAACTCAGGAGTTTGAGACCAGCCTGGGCAAGATGGCGAGACCCCATCTCTACAAAGAATTTCTTTAAAAAATTAGCCAGGCATGGTGGTATGCACCTGTAGTCCCAGCAACTTGGGAGGTTGAGACAGGAGGATCCCTTGAGCCCAGGAGTTAGAGATGGCAGTGAGCTATGATCATACCACCACACTCCAGCCTGGGTGACAAAACAAGACTCCATCTCTGAATGTGTGTGTGTGTGTGTGTATGTATGCTATGTGATAAGACATACTTCTGATTTTTATGGTCTATTCAGGCCGTAGTAGAGAGGCAGCCAGTGTTCATTTGGCAATTTAGAGTAGTTGGAGGATATTTAGCATGGAATTTAACACCCAGTCTGTTTACAAGATGAATGCATTTTACTGGGCCTCAGCCTCCTTTTGTGAAAGCCATACTGTCTTATGTGGAAAATCTCATTGCTAGGTAAATGAGTCATTTCAGTAATTATAAAATTTGTAAATCTCTGACACTCTCTGTGTGCTTTTCTACATGCACGTACTCACACATCTTTAGTGCTTTAGCCCAGGAGTCACTGGAATCTTATTTATTGAAATGGATTGATATTGAATTTCCCTAATAGCTCCATAAGAGAAATGATTGTTCCATTTTGCTATCAAGCAAGACACGGAGGTGATAAATACCTTGCTCAGGGGCCAAGAGGCAGTTGGCAGGTCCCCTAGTGACTTCTTGGGTTTCTTCCCGTTGCAATTCAGAGCAGGGTCTGTGGAACAGCAGCATTTGCAGAATCACTGAATCACCATAGGGGCTTGGTGGAAGCACAGCCACCCAGTGGCCCCAGACCTGCTGAATCAGAGTCTGCTTTGTTGAACAAGCTCCCCGAGTGGTTCTCATGCACTTTAAAGGTTGAGAGGAGCTGATGCTGGTCTACGCTGCATTTCCATGCGACTTAGCTATTCTCTCTTTGGTACTGTTGTAGACGATGCATTTCCTGTTCTGACCATGCTCTTTTCTCTGGGATGGGTGGTGGGGAAGGGAGGAACTGGAAGGTAAACAAGTACGTGACTTTTATCAGTGTTCTTTGTTCTGCTGTCGCTGGTTTTGTGGGGCTAGTTTTCAGGAGGAACTGTAGAGCCCCTGCATCTTATGGGGCTTCCTCGTATTCAGTCAGTTGCTCTGGGGAGGATCCCAGAACCATCTGGGGTAAGACTGACCCTGCCTGGAGGAGAGGGAGGCAGTGTAACCTCTGACCGCTGAGCTGCACAGAGGTGGGTGCTCCAGGGAGATGTCACATTGACTGGCTAGCTGCTGTCACCGGCAAGAGGCAATCTGTTGCCCCTGGGAGTTGAAAATGACGGCATCACTCAGATCCTAACACAGTAGCAGGGAAGGCCAATGTGGATCTTCTCTGAGTCTGATTGGGAGAGGAAATGACACACTCGTTTCTTGGCATCCAAAGCGAAGCAGCTAGGAACACCAGGATGTGCAGTGCTGTTGCTTCATCAGGCGTACTCAGGAGCACCGGGGTAAATTCTGCAGGATGGGCTGGCTGCCCCACAGGTGCGATCCTCCCAGGACTCATTGAGTAACGTCTGAGGTATGGGCATAACACAGTTAAGGCATTCTTAGAGCTGAAGTCCAAAGCATCCAAGTGATGCTCTGAATCATTCACCGTGTGGAAGGAATGTGCTGGCAGGAGCAGATTGCCGGCTGAGTGTTCCACTGAAATGAAACTCAAGTGCTGACTTCTTGTTTTTTACCTCCCCACCCCTTCCCTCAAGGTTGGTCTCCGCCAGCTGGACATGTCCTTGCTCTGCCAACTGTACAGCCTTTACGAGTCGATTCAGGAGTACAAGGGGGCGTGCCAGGCAGCCTCCAGCCCAGACTGCACTTATGCTCTGGAGAACGGCTTCTTCGATGAAGAGGAAGAATATTTCCAGGAGCAGAACTCCCTGCGCGACAGGAGGGACCGAGGCCCTCCTCGGGACTTGTCACTGCCTGCCTCCTCCCTCTCCAGCAGTGACTGGATTCTGGAGTCCATCTAGAGGGTCTTGGGAGGGATGTGACTGTTGAGAAGCCCTTCCTATCGGACATGCTGTCAGCGTTTGCTGCTTCTCTTGCAAGAAAGCACCTCCATTGCGGATGGTCCTCGGGCACAGGGGATGAGCACTACTAGTTTCATTCGTAGGCAGGGAGTTCTCTGCGGACACATGGTGGCAATCCAGTTTGATGGCTGCAGTTCCTGCTTAGGTGACCTAGAGGTCCTCGGCAGTATCCTCCACACCTGTATGTTGAGATGTACCTGCTGGGGATTCATAATGAGAATATAACAAGCGGATCTCAGTGGAAGGCCTTAGTGGGTGTTTCGTGTGAGGTGGCTTGTAGCCAGCCATTTCCTTACAGATGGCAGAGCAGTCAAACCCCCTTTGTGTTAGGGTTCCTGCTTCCAGTTTGGGATGTATTAAAACCACCATTTCACTGCTTCCCTTCCTCCTTATGGTCTGCAGCTATTCTTGCTGTTTAATGAGCATTTAAGCCTCCTGGTTCAGCTTTATTTATTTGTAAGCTGCATCACTAACTGCCCAGTGATTCAGTGAAAGCTTTTTTACAGAAAAAGTTAACATTTCTAGTCATCCCAATCAAGTGGCTTTTCTCAACCAAAAATTTATGTCATTCTTTGTCTATCAGATACAGAAGGAAGGAAGGTAACACGAAGACATATTGAAGAGTGAAAAAAAAATAACTGGGGCAAGCCAGTGTTCTGTATCGCTCACTGTAAGATGGCAAATGTTTCCGTTTTTAAGATTCTGAATGCAAACTAGTGTGCTAGAAAGCAAACCACCCTCCACGTAAACCAGTAATTACCTTAAGCCTTAATATATATTTATTAAAATACTTTATGAGAACATTACACTTTGTAGGTTAAAAATGAGGATAAAATGCAAAACTGTCTTTCTGTTGTCGTGTGTTATTTTGTTCTGAATTTGGAATCATCACCTTTCATGACTTGAATGCATTGAGTCCAGTCAAATAATGAAAGAAAATTGCAGTTTGTTTTCCTGACACTAAGTGCATTTGAAGGAAAGTTTACTCCTCTGTTGAGCTTAAGGAATCATTTTAGCAAGAGTAGATCACCATTTACAGCTGGTTCTCAGTGCTCTTCTGTCTTTGAATGCTGCAGACTCCTTAATCTTCTTTCTTTTGGTGTGATAATTGCTCACTAGAGCCTATTTCAGGCTGGGGAGAGGAAGACACCTCAACATCAGGCATTGCCAAGTGTTAACCTGTCAAGCACACTGCCCTGGGTCAGGAACTGGGCTGAGATACAGAGAAGGAAGAATAGTCCTGCTAATTTCCTTTGTTGAAAGGAGTTAAAATGAGAGGTGGCAATTAATTACCTTCAGCACATGATATAACTGGTCAGTGGAGACCAGAAAACTGAAAGCAGTTAAGACCAACAGAGTTAAGTCTGGGCCACTTCCAGGAAGCTGTTCCTTGAGGCTGTTCCCAGCTTACAGTGAGTTGAATCCTTAGATCAGCTGTTCTTGAACCTGACCACTTTAAGAATCACCTGGGGAAGGTTTAGAAAAATACTGATGCCTGGGCACCAGCACCCCCCACCCCCCAATCTGGATTTAATTAGGAGTGAGGCGTAGGCATCTCTATGGTTCTAGCCTCCCAGGTGATTCAGATGTGCAGCAATGTTGAGATAGAGTCCTTCAGCTGCATAGTGTTCAAGGCGTGTTGCGTAGATCAGGCACGCAGAGTCTCATACCACCCCAGCCCTGCTGAATCGGGCCCTGTCTCTTAACTAGATGCTTCTGATGATGCCTTTGCACAAAGCTCAGGAGGCCGCTTTCTGTCAGCGCAGTGCCTAGCACGTGGAGGCCATGGTCAGGAGACGCCGGTCCTCAGAATGTGTCCACAGTCTCAAGGGAGTGAAGCTCAAAGGACCAGTTCAGGCTTGGGGGAACCCATGGCTCAGAATGGCTCCCTTCCCTGGGTTGCTGCCTCTGGGCTGTTCTGGAACTGCAGTGATTCATTGTGCCTTTGAGTTTTGGGGCTTTCATCTCATTATTGCTGGATAGTCTGTCAGAGTTAGGAGCAGAATGAGTCGAGGCAGGCCAGGGGCCTCTCCCTTGCTGCTGGGAAGAGCCAGCACATTCCTTGCTCCTGTGGTGAAGTTGCATGTATACAATAATCACCACACTTGATACTCCACTGAAAACAACCCCAAACTGTTACTCCAAATATAATGTAAATACAGCTTGGCAAGGAATTTAATATGGATAAAACGATAAAGTGTTTTGTAATAGTTCTTTATAAGAGGTGTCACGAGGGATTAGGAGATAAATTCAACTATTGTTCTTTATTTCCACCTGGTATAAATTATAGCTTTAAGCTCTGAGCAGGACTTTCTCTGCTATTCTGGAAGTTAGATTCTGTTCCCAGCAGAGAGATGGTAAGGCAATCCCACATGAACTAATGAAAGCTGAAGAAACCATGATTTATTCTGTACATAAAGCACATAGTTGTCAAAGAAGAGAGCCTATAGTTTTCTACAGCGTATGTGCAGTGAACCCAGAATTGTTAATAATTCAAGCCTTGCAATCCACAGTTAAGGTACAGTTCCTCTGTGTCCCTAGTAGAATTCGTATTCAGTTAATCCACTTGACTTGTCGCTTTCAATTGCCCCAATCTAGGCCGATAACATTTCTTCAACTAATATTTATTTAGCACTTCTCCAGGTCACATTGGTCCAGCCACTGAGAATGATGTAAAGAGCCTTGGGCAGATGTGACAGTTACACAAACAGCCGACACATATGGTTAAGTATTGCCATCATAACATCTGCATCGGCTTTGAAGGAGGAATAAATTCATTACGAGGAAAGAGTGAGAAGGCTGACAGAGTGGCATAATCAAACTCCCCCCAGACTTTTATTTCTAGTGTTGTATTTCGTAAAACATTTTCATTTCTATAATGAAAACACAGGTTAAATGACTTGCTGAAGGTCATGGCTAAATGCAGGCAGAGCTGGAGTTCCTTCTCACATGCAGGTTGTGCTCCAGCTGCATTTAAGTCACAGGCCAGTGCTGCAGTATGACATGAAATCTGGAGAGATTGTATAACCCTTTAATCTTATGTGACAGTGCTTTACTATTTAATGATTTATTGTGTAACTTTAAAAAAATCAAATCTTGGTCTGGCTTCTCTGTGGACAGGCCTGGTTTCTTTCAGAGCCTGTCGTTAGGAATATATGCCAAGTGTGTGGATGATGAGGAGGCTCCACAGCATCTTAAGTCACTTTACTGTAGGTGAGTTTTGGCCATTTCATGTCACCTTTCTGCCCAAAGAAAACTTAATGATTCTAAAACTCCAAGCATGTATAGTCTTCTTGTCTTCATGAATGAGTACACTTTCAGCTCAGAGGTAGTAGAGGTTATGATAACCTCTGGAAGATAATATCTGGAAGTTGTGCCTGATGAACAGCAGACCCCTGCTGGGTGTTGATTTCATGGGTGTGGGCCTTCCCGCCACCTGGTGTGGGCCTTCCCGCCACCTGGTGTGGGCCTTCCCGCCACCTGGTGTGGGCCTTCCCGCCACCTGGTGTGGGCCTTGGAAATAGCTTCAGCAGACAGCCTGGCCGATGCCTCTGTTCTAGCCAATTGTGATAGGAATGCATTACTTTTCTGCTGTACCTCAGCCCTCCAAACTTCTCTGGCCACTGGTAAACTTAGGTCAAGTTCCTAAAACCCAGCTTAATTCTCCTGACAGATCCCCTGGAGAGCTAACACAAACAAGCTCAGCATCTATAGAATGTTTAGCAAAGCCAGCAAAGGAATATTGGCAAAGTAAAAGCATGAAGCAATAGTAAGGAAGACGTTATAGCCTGGGAGGCAGATGCCCGAGGAGAGGAGAGGACAGTGGTAAGTGCTAACTGGGAAATTGTGTGGCCTTAGTCTCAGGCAGAAGCTCCATGGCCCCATCTTCTCGTTTCCCATTCTGTCTCCAAGATAGAGAAGCTCTAATAAGCTCAGTGAGGAATGGAGCCCCAGAAACCATTATATTAGGAAAGTATATTTTGATGGGAGGAGCTCTTGCGTTAGAAATAGGCATGGTAAAAGTAACAGTCACCATACAGCCAGAGAGCTCTTCACAGTTCTCTTCCCAGGGCACAGCCTAAGAGAAGGGAAATTAGAACTCAACACCTTTGATCAGGTCTGTTCTAGTTAAAGAAAAAGGGCACCTCACCTTTCATTTTCTTTCTTTTCCTGCCCTTAGGATGATGAAACGTTGCAGTGGGGCTTGCAGTGGGGCTCAGGGAGAAAGGGTGAAAGAGGAGACCGTTCAAGATGATATCTAAGCCTGGGCAACATGGCAAAACCCCTTCTCTACAAAATATACAAGAATTAGCCAGGCCTGGTGGTGCATGCCTGTAGTCCCAGCTACTCAGGAGGCTGAGGTGGCAGGATCTCTCAAGCCCGGGAGGTGGAGGTGGCAGTGAGCCAACATTGTGCTTCTGCACTGCAAACTGGGTGACAGCGAGACCCTGTCTCAAAACACAAAACAAATAAACAATTTTTTTTTTTGGCTGAGTCTTGCTCTGCCATCCCGGCTGGATGCAGTGGTGTGATCTCGGCTCACACAACCTCTGCCTCGGGTTCAAGAGATCCTCCTGCCTCAGCTTCCCAAGTAGCTGGGATTACAGGCACACACCACCATGCCTGGCTAAGTTTTTTTTTTTGTATGTTTAGTAGAGATGGGGTTTCACCATGTTGGCCAGATTGGTCTCAAACTCCTGACCTGAAGTGATCCGCCCGTCTTGGCCTCCCAAAGTGCTGGAATTACAGGCGTGAGCCACTGCACCTGGCCTAAATTTTTTTTTTTTAGGCCAGGCACAGTGGTATCTAGAAAATTGTTTGTGTTAAAGTGGCAAGATGGTATCTGGAACATTATTTGGTATCTAGAACATTGGTATCTAGAACATTGTGTTAAAGTGCCAAGAAAGCTCATTCAAAATTCCTAAGTCCAGCAAAAAGGTAGAAAGGCCTCAGGGATCCGAGGTTGCAGGGCAAGCCAGCAATCCTGCCCGTTTGTTTGGTGAGTCCCTGTGCATACATGCTTCAGGAATCTAGATGGAGAGGTCTGGAGAATGAGGGTGGGTGCACACCCACCAGGCTCATCTCACAGTTCCCGTCATTACAAGCATGTCATGACCAGCAACCTCTCAACTGGGCACTGGTCCTCTTTGGGACTGATCCCAAAGTTCTTGCTCTATTTGCCTTCTTTGGCAGAAATATGAGGAAAGGCAGGCTCAGCTCAATCCCCCTCCAGTCATACACCATCACCATGTGACTTCTCTTGAGAAGCTTCTATCAGACACACCCTGAATGACTGTCTCATTGGTCAGAAACCTGCACAGTCTCAGCCACCCTTACCAACTCATTTCCATGTACAGGGAGCTCCAATTGGAAGGAGCGCCAACATAAGACCTGGAAGTTGAACTTGTCTCCACCTGGTGCTGGAGAGAGAGTCCAAAAACGCCCCATAGAGTAGGAGACATTTCTAGACCAGAGCTATGTTTTGTCATGTATTTATTAAATGGATTGATATTATTTTATTTTATTATACTTTAAGTTCTGGGGTACATTTGCAGATCTTGCAGGATTGTTACATAAGTATACACATGCTGCCTCCCTCCCCCTGTCACCTACATTGGGTATTTCTCCCAATGTTATCCCTCCCCCAGTCCCCCACCCCGAAACAGACGCCAGTGTGTGATGTTCCCCTTCCTGTGTCCATGTGTTCTCATTGTTCAACACCCACTTGTGAGAGAACATGCAGTGTTTAGTTTTTCTTGTGTCAGTTTCCTGAGAATGACAGTTTCCAGGTTCATCCATGTCCCTGCAAAGGACTTGAACTCACTTTTTTTTAATTGCTGCATAGTATTCCATGGTGTATATGTGCCACATTTTCTTTATCCAATCTATCATTGATGGGCATTTGGGATTGACATTATTTATATACCCTTTGTTCCTAAAATTATTCCCAGATGCTTCATAAAATCATGTAACACAAAATGTAATTTTAAGAACTGTGGCTTTAGAATGAGGACAAAGGGAACATAAGGGCAGGACAGATCAGATGAAACCAGGTATAAAATCAGCACAAGCAGCGCATGCTGTGAGAGGGACAAGTAGTCCTATTTGTTTGCAGAACATAAATGAGTCAGGTACTGATCTTGGATGCAAATTAAGGACCATGGATAGATACTGAATGCTCAGCCCTGGAGCAGGTGTTTGCTTGGTTTCTCTGCCAAAGGCGTCCAAATAAGGTGACTTCTGGAAAACAGAGAAGCATTAGATCGACTTTCTTTAAATGTTGCAAGGGAATCTTTAGCATTGTATCAAATCCGCCTCTTGACCAGTGTGAGGATCTCCATCACAGACATCTGGCCATAGCTCTGAGGGCAGCTGGCTCACTGCATTTTGAGGTGCCTTTCAAAAAGCTTCCTGCAGTGCCCTTAAATCTACCTTTCTATAACTTTGATGAAGCTGCAGATAAAGGGTTCTGCTCCCTTGCAGAATACTGCTTAATTTGGGAGGATGTGGACGGGTAGGTTGGCAGGGATACTACTGGCCAGATGATTTTGTGAGAGGTTGAAAAATGGCCCCCCAGAGATCTCTGGGATTTGTAAATGTGACCTTACTTGAAAAGAGTTGGAGTTGATTAAGGATCTTGGGATAGGGAGATGATTCTGAATTATCCAGGTGGGTCCTAATGCCATCACAAATGTCCTTATAAGAAAGAAGTAGAGGGAGGCTGGGTGTTGTGGCTCACACCTGTAATCTTAGCACTTTGGGAGGCTGAGATGGGAGGATGCTTGAGCCCAGGGGTTCAAGAACAGCCTGGGAAACATGGCGAAACCCCATATCTATAAAAAAAAAATTAGCTGGACACGGTGGGTGCATGCCTGTAGTCCCAGCTACTCAGGAGGCTGAGGTGGGAGGATTGCTTGAACCCAGGAGGTTGAGGCTGCTGCCATAAGCCATGATCACACCACTGCACTCCAGTCTGGGTGAGAGAGCAAGACCCTGTCTCAAGAGAAAGAGAGAGAGAAAGAGAGATAGAGATTTGATACACACAGAGGAGATGATGTGAAGATGGAGGAGAGATTAGATGGTGCGACCACAAGCCAAGCAATGGCAGCAGCCACTGAAAGCTGGAAGGGGTATGGAATGGATTTTCCCCTAGAGCCTCCAGTGTGGAGCATGGCCATACCAACAACTTGATTTGGACCCAGTAAAACTGATTTTTGACTTCTTGCCTCCATAATTGGTGAGAATGAATGTGCTGTTTCAAGCCACCCAGCATGTGGGCATTTGCTTCAGCAGCTGCAGGAATCTCATGCAGATTTCTGGGCACCTGTATGTTCTCTCCCCTCAGTCCTTCATCTGCCATCATGGCCATCATCACTCAGTTTGCACTATTATCACTCAATCTACATCATCATCACTCAGTGTACACCATCACCGCTCAGTCTACTCCATCATCACTCAGTCTACACCATCATCACTCAGTCTACTCCATCACCACTCAGTGTACACCATCACCACTCAGTGTACACCGTCACCACTCAGTCTACTCCGTCACCACTCAGTGTACACCGTCACCACTCAGTCTACTCCGTCACCACTCAGTGTACACCATCACCACTCAGTCTACTCCGTCACCACTCAGTCTACACCGTCACCACTCAGTCTACTCCGTCACCACTCAGTCTACACCGTCACCACTCAGTCTACACCGTCACCACTCAGTCTACTCCGTCACCACTCAGTCTACTCCGTCACCACTCAGTGTACACCGTCACCACTCAGTGTACACCGTCACCACTCAGTCTACTCCGTCACCACTCAGTCTACACCGTCACCACTCAGTCTACTCCGTCACCACTCAGTCTACACCGTCACCACTCAGTCTACTCCGTCACCACTCAGTCTACACCGTCACCACTCAGTCTACTCCGTCACCACTCAGTCTACACCGTCACCACTCAGTCTACTCCGTCACCACTCAGTGTACACCGTCACCACTCAGTGTACACCGTCACCACTCAGTGTACACCGTCACCACTCAGTCTACTCCGTCACCACTCAGTCTACTCCGTCACCACTCAGTCTACACCGTCACCACTCAGTCTACTCCGTCGTCACTCAGTCTACTCCGTCGTCACTCAGTCTACACCGTCACCACTCAGTCTACACCGTCACCACTCAGTCTACTCCATCACCACTCAGTCTACTCCGTCACCACTCAGTCTACTCCGTCACCACTCAGTCTACACCGTCACCACTCAGTCTACACCGTCGTCACTCAGTCTACACCGTCACCACTCAGTCTACTCCGTCACCACTCAGTGTACACCGTCACCACTGTACACCGTCACCCCTCAGTCTACTCCGTCATCACTCAGTCTACACCGTCCTCACTCAGTCTACACCATCATCACTCAGTCTATACCGTCATCCTCACTCTGCACTGCCATCACTCAGTGTACATAATCATCACTCAGTGTACACAATCATCACTCAGTCTACACCATCATCACTCAGTGTACACCGTCATCACTCAGTGTATACCGTCATCCTCAGTCTGCACCATCACTCAGTGTACACAATCATCACTCAGTCTACACTGTCATCACTCAGTCTACACAGTCATCACTCAGTCTACACCATCATCACTCAGTGTACACAGTCATCACTCAGTCTACACCATCACCACTCAGTCTACACCATCACCACTCAGTCTACTCCATCATCACTCAGTCTACACCATCATCACTCAGTGTACACAGTCATCACTCAGTCTACACCGTCATCCTCAGTCTACACCATCATCACTCAGTCTGCAGCATCATCACTCAGTCTACACTGTCACCACTCAGTCTACACCGTCACCACACAGTCTACACCGCCACCACTCAGTCTACTCCATCACCACTCAGTCTACTCCATCACCACTCAGTCTACACCGTCACCACTCAGTCTACTCCGTCATCACTCAGTCTACACCGTCACCACTCAGTCTACTCCGTCACCACTCAGTCTACACCGTCACCACTCAGTCTACACCGTCGTCACTCAGTCTACACCGTCGTCACTCAGTCTACACCGTCACCACTCAGTCTACACCGTCACCACTCAGTCTACACCGTCACCACTCAGTCTACTCCGTCACCACTCAGTGTACACCGTCACCACTGTACACCGTCACCCCTCAGTCTACTCCGTCATCACTCAGTCTACACCGTCCTCACTCAGTCTACACCATCATCACTCAGTCTATACCGTCATCCTCACTCTGCACTGCCATCACTCAGTGTACATAATCATCACTCAGTGTACACAATCATCACTCAGTCTACACCATCATCACTCAGTGTACACCGTCATCACTCAGTGTACACCGTCATCACTCAGTGTATACCGTCATCCTCAGTCTGCACCATCACTCAGTGTACACAATCATCACTCAGTCTACACTGTCATCACTCAGTCTACACAGTCATCACTCAGTCTACACCATCATCACTCAGTGTACACAGTCATCACTCAGTCTACACCATCACCACTCAGTCTACTCCATCATCACTCAGTCTACACCATCATCACTCAGTGTACACAGTCATCACTCAGTCTACACCGTCATCCTCAGTCTACACCATCATCACTCAGTCTGCAGCATCATCACTCAGTCTACACCATCATCACTCAGTCTGCAGCATCATCACTCAGTCTACACCATCATCACTCAGTCTACGCCATCATTACTCAGTGTATACCACCATAACTCAATCTGCAGACCCAGCACATTATTCAAACTCCTCAATACTCTCAGAAAACTTCCTGATGGGTTCCTAGAGTCAACTTTAGCTGGTGAGCATCATCTAGGGTTTCTGTGGGGATTAAACAAAGTTAGTACTTTAAAGTTCTTAAAATAGTGCCTGGCACAAAGTAGATAATATATATAAATATTTGTTAAATTCAATAAATAGAATCCTGTTTTGCCTACCAAGGTTCTTGCTTTTGTAATGCTCTTCTTCTGTTGGCTGTTCAGGAGTGAGGGAATATTTTACATTTAGTCTTGGCTTAAAAGACTAAATGTAAATGCCCCCTTCAGAACGTTCCCAGTTTTATAACTCAGGTTGTGCTTAGAAGTGTTGGAGACATTAAGGCTCGCAGGTGTTCCGCTAAGGAGAGAATACAGGCAAATGCTCGTTTCCCGCCACAGCTTCTTCCCTTGGATAAAAAAAGACCAAGATTTAAATCTGGTTCTGGTCATTTGAGTTCCTACTTATTTAAGATTCTTTTGTTCTCTATTCCCTGTATTTGAAGAACTGCATATTATCCTCTTTCTCAATAAAGGAAGACAGACCCCGCCAGGGATCCACCATTAGAATACAAATAGTGACCCTCCATTAGACTAGAACTGGAGACCAAGACAGACCCAATTTTGTCACTACTTGTGTGACCTTGAGCAAATCCGTTAACCGTTCCCTATTTTTATTTTAAGATAAAGTCTTACTCTGTTACCCAGGCTGGAGTGCAGTGGCATGGTCATGGCTCCTTTTAGCCTTGAACTCCCAGGCTCAAGCAACTCTCCCGCCTCAGCCTCCCAAGTAGCTGGTACCACAGGCAAGGGCCACCACTCCTAATTTTTTCGTTTTTTTTCAGACAGAGTCTCGCTCCGTCACCCAGGCTGGAGTACAGTGCCACAATCTCAGCCCACTACAACCTCTGTCTCCTAGGCTCAAGGAATTCTCTTGCCTCAGCCTCCTGAGTAGCTAAGATTACATGTGCCCACCACCACACCTGGCTAATTTTTGTATTTTTAGTAGAGATGAGTTTTTGCCATGTTGGCCAGGCTGGTCTCGAACTCCTGACCTCAGGTGATCCACCTGCCTCAGCTTCCCAAAGTTCTGGGATTACAGGCATGAGCCACTGCGCCCGGCCTCCTAGCTAATTTTTTAATTCATTTGTAGAGATAGGGTCTTGCACTCCTGTGCTAAAGTGATCCTCCTGCCTCAGCCTCCCAGAGTGCAGAGATTACAGATGTGAGCTACCGTACATGGCCCTTAATCATTCTGACTGTGATTTTGAAAATGTCTGTAACTTCTCTGATTAATGCTTTTTGTCTTGTTGTAAACATCTAAAAATACCCTTTCTTTGGCTCACTATGATGTTTTCTTCCCAATTTGGTTTAAATGGCTTCAAACACTCTGGTAGAAAATCTTTTAACAAAAGACCACTTGTCTGTTTTCTATGTGACTTATTAGTCTATATTGTGCTCTCATAAATTGAGTACTTTTTGTACTGTGGCTCTTTGCTGTGTTGAAAACTCAAGAGACAGCATGGCTCTGTCAAAGTGTAACCGTGGTGTGAAGAAAACTGATACATAATTGTGATTCCAAGACAGGTTTTCTAGGATGGCTGGAGTGCATGTGCTTTTCAATAAATATAGGGCACCTAAAAGTTGATTTAATTTTTATTACTTCAAGTGGATTTTTTTTTTTTTTTTTTGAGACAGAGTTTTGCTCTTGTTACCCAGGCTGGAGTGCAATGGCGTGATCTCGGCTCACCGCAACCTCGGCTCACCGCAACCTCCGTCTCCTGGGTTCAAGCAATTCTCCTGCCTCAGCCTCCCGAGTTGCTGGGACTACAGGCGTGCACCACCATGCCCAGCTAATTTTTGTATTTTTAGTAGAGACAGGGTTTCACCATGTTGACCAGGATGGTCTCGATCTCTTGACGTCGTGATCCACCTGTCTCGGCCTCCCAAAGTGCTGGGATTATAGGCGTGAGCCACCACGCCCGGCCAGGATTTTCATATAAATACATTTATTGTTGTTGTTGTTGTTAGACCACATCTCAGTTTAGTGGGGTGGTTTGGAAAATACAGACATCATTCTAAGGCACCAAGAATCCCCACCACCTTGTAACTTCCCAACATAACCAAATGGGCAACTCTGCCTAATCTCAGGAATATTTAAAACAAGCTTTAAAACAAAGTCAGGGCAAAGTTAACAACTGTAAAATTTAGGTGGTAGACATGTGTTTTCATTGTACCATTCTTTTAACTTTTCTGTATCTTTGAAATTTTACATTAAAAATGTTGAAAAGATTTAGGGCTGTGAGTTCACAGTGTAGAGTTGAGATGAACTCTCCAGGCTTGGGTGTGGGGAAGACTGCGGGGAGGGAATAATGAGTTACCTTCTGTTGCAGTCTACCTAGTTGGCCATCTGAAGGCAGCCTCACTGCCTTCTTCCTGGAGTCTTACTCATTCTTTCCCCACTCCAACAAGTGATATAAGAAAGAATACACTGAATGGAGTCCAACATTATGATGGATCAGATGGGCTTCCTTTGCAACTAGTGGGTCTAGGCCAGTCCTCTACCACATTCCACAGCCCTGAAACACTGCTCACAGACATCTTGCTGTTACCAAGGAAAGGGGTTCTAATACTTTTTAAATTTTTTAATTTAATTTAACTTCAATACTTTTTGGGAAAACAGGTGGTTTTTAGTTACATGGAAAAGTCTTTAGTGGTGACTCCCAAGATTTTGGTGCATTCATTACGTGAGCAGTATACACTGTATCCAATGTGTAGTCTTTTATCCCTCACTTCCCTCCCACCCTTCCCCCCAAGTCCCCAAAGTCCATTATATCACTCTTATGCCTTTGTGTCCTGATAGCTTATCTCCCACTTACAAGTGAGAACATAGGATATTTGGTTTTCGATTCCTGAGTTACTTCACTTAGAATAATAGTCTCCAACTCCATCCAGGTTGCTGCAAAAGCCATTATTGCATTCCAATATATGGCTGAGTGGTATTCCATTGTGATACTATATATATATATATATATAAGTATCTTTGAGTTCCTACTTATATATATATATACACACACACACACACACACACACACACATATATATGTGTGTATATATATATTCCATTTATATATATATATAATATTTTCTTGTAGATTATATATATAATCACATTTTCTTTATCCACTCATTGTTTGATGGGAATTTAGGCTGGTTCTATATTTTGTGCAATTGCGAATTGTGCCACTATAAACATACATATGCAAGTTGTCTTTTTAGTATAATGACTTCTTTTCCTCTGGGTAGAGACCCAGTATTGGAATTGCTGGATCAAATGGTTGTTCAACTTTTAGTTCTTTAAGGAATTTCCATACTGTTTTCCATAGTGGTTGTACTAGTTTACATTCCCACCAGCAGTGTAAAAGTGTTCTCTTTTCACCACATCCATGCCAACATCTATTATTATTATTATTTATTTGTTTTTTTTGAGATGAAGTCTTGCTCTGTGGTCAGACTAGAGTGCAGTGGCACGATCTTGGCTCACTGCAACCTCCGTCTCCGAGGTTCAAGCGATTTCCCTGCCTCAGTCTCCGAGGTTCAACCTCCGTCTCCTCAACCTCGCTCAACCTCTGTCTCCGAGGTTCAAGCGATTTCCCTGCCTGAGAAGCTGGGACTACAGGTGCGTGCCACCACACCCAACTAATTTTTTGTATTTTTTTAGTAGAGATGGGGTTTCATCATGGCCAGGATGGTCTTGATCTCCTGACCTCATGATCCACCTGCCTCAGCCTCCTAAAATGCTGGGATTACAGGTGTGAGCCACTGTACCCAGTTTATTTTTTGATTTTTAAATTATAGCCATCCTTGCAGGAGTAAGGTGGCATCTCATTGTGGTTTTAATTTGCATTTTCCTTATCATTAGTGATATTGAGCATTTTTTTTCATATGTTTGTTGGCCATTAGTATATCTTCTTTTCAGAACTGCCTATTCATGTCCTTTGCCCACTTTTTGATGGGATTTTTTTTTTATTTGAGTTCCTCATAGATTCTGGATATTATTCCTTTGTTGGGTGCAGGAGCTTTTTAGTTTAATTAGACCTCATCTATTTATTTTTGTTTTTGTTGCATTTGCTTTTGGGTTCTTGGTCATGAACTCTGCATAAGCCAATGTCTAGAAGAGTTTTTCTGATGTTATAGTCTAGAATTTTTATCATTTCAGGTCTTAGATTTAAGTCTTTGATCCATTTTGAGTTAATTTTTTTATAAGGTGAGAGATGAGGATCCAGTTTCATTTTTCTATATGTGGCTTGCCAATTATCCCAGTACCATTTGTGGAATAGGGTGTCTTTCCCTACTTTATGTTTTTCTTTGCTTTGTCGAAGATCAGTTGGCTGTAAGTATTTGGCTTTATTTCTGGGTTCTCTATTCTGTTCCATTGGTCTATGTGCCTGCTTTTATACCAGTACCATACTGTTCTGGTAACTGTAGCCTTGAACTATGGTTTGAAGTAAGGTAATATGATACCTCTAGATTTGTTCTTTTTGCATGGTCTTGCTTTGACTGTGTGGGCTGTTTTTGGTTCCAAATGAATTTTAGGATTGTTTTTTCTAATTCTGTGAAGAAGGATGATGGTATTTTGATGGGAATTGCATTGAATTTGTAGTTTGCCTTTGGCAGTATGGTCATTTTCACAATATTGATTCATCTCATCCATGAGCATGGAATGTGTTTCCATTTGTTTGTGTTGTTGATTATTTCTTTTAGAAGTTTTGTAGTTTTTCTTCTAGAGATCTTTCACCTCCCTGGTTAGGTATATTCCTAAGTATTTTATTTTTTGCAGCTGTTGTAAAAGGGATTGAGTTCTTGATTTGATCCTCAGCTTGGTTGTTGTTCATGTATAGCAGTGCTTCTGATTTGTGTACAATATTTTGTATCCTGAAACTTCACTGAATTTATTTATCGACTCTAGGAGCTTTATGGATGAGTCTTTAGAGTTTTCTGGGTATGCAGTCATATCATTGATGAGCAGCAAGGGTTTAATGTCCTTTTTTTTTTCAGATGGAGTTTCACTCTTGTTACCCAGGCTGGAGTGCAATGGCACCATCTTGGCTCGCCACAACCTCCACCTCCTGGGTTCAAGCAGTTCTTCTGCCTAAGCCTCCCAAATAGCTGAGCATACAGGCACGTGCCACCATGCCCAGCTAATTTTTGTATTTTTAGTAGAGATGGGTTTCACTATGTTGACCAGGATGGTCTTGATCGCTTGACCTCATGATCCACCCGCCTCAGCCTCCCAAAGTGCTGGGATTATAGGCATGAGCCACCGCACCTGGCCTTAATGTCCTTTTTACTAATTTGGATGCTCTTTATTTTTTTTTCTCTTGTCTGATTGCTCTGGCTAGGACTTCAGTAGTACTATGTTGTATAGAAGTGGTGAAAGTGGGCATCCTTCTTGTTTCAGTTCTCAGGGGGAATGCTTTCAACTTTTCCTTGTTCAGTATAATGTTGGCTGTGGGTTTGTCATAGATGGCTTTTATTAACTTGATGTCATCATGTCCCTTCTATGTCAATTTTGCTGAGGATTTTAATCATAAATGGATGCTGGATTTTGTCAAATGCTTTTTCTCGGTCTATTGAGATAATCATATGATTTTTGTTTTTAATTCTGATTATGTGATGTATTACATTTATTGACTTGCAAACATTAAACCATCCCTGCATCCCTGAAACCCACTTGATCATGGTGGATCATCTTTCTGATAGGCTGCTGGATTTGGTTAGCTAGTATTTTGTTGAGAATTTTTGCATCTATGTTCATCAAGGATATTGATCTGTAGTTTTCTTTTTTTGTTTGTTTGTCCTTTCCTGGTTTTTGATATTAGGGTGATACTGGCTTCATAAAATGATTTAGGGAGGATTCCTTCTTTCTCTGTCTTTTGGAATCATTTCAGTAAGATTAGTACCAGTTCTTCTTTGAATGCCTGAAAGAACTCAGCTGTGAATCCATCTGGCCCTGGACTTTTTTTGTTGGAATATATTTCTGTTACAATGTCGCTACTTTTTATTGGTCTGTTCAGAGTTTCTGTTTCTTCCTGATTTAATCTAGGAGGGTTGTGTGTTTCTAGGAATTTATCCATTTCCTCAAGGTTTTCTAGTTTGTGCATGTAAAGGTGTTCATAGTAACCTTGGATGTTCTTTTGTATTTCTTTAGTATCAGTTGTAATATCTCGTTTTGTTTCTAATTGAGCTTAATTTGATCTTCCCTCTTTTCTGGATTAATCTCACTAATAATCTATTAATTTTGTATCTCTTTTCAAAGACCAGCTTTTTGTTTCATTTATCTTTTGTATATTTTTCTTTAAATTTCATTTAGTTCTGCTCTGATGTTTGTTCTTCTGCTGGGTTTGGTTTTGTTTTGTTCTTGTTTATCTAATTCCTTGAGGTGTGACCTTAGATTGTCTATTTGTGCTCTTTCAGACTTTTTAATGTAGACAGTTAAAGCTATGAACTTTCCACTTAGCACTGCTTTTGCTGTATCCCAGAAGCTATTATTGTTCAGTTCAAATAACTTTTATTAAAATTTCCATCTTGATTTTATTGTAGACTTAAAGATCATTCAAGAGCAGATTATTTAATTTCCATGTATTTGTATAGTTTTGAGGGTTCCTTTTGGAGTTAATTTCCAGTTTTATTCCACTGTGATCTGAGAGGATATTAGATATAATTTTGATTTTCTTAAATTTATTGAGACTTGTTTTTTGATCTATCATATGGTCTATCTTGGACAGTGTTCCATGTGCCGATGAAAAGAATGTATATTCTGCAGTTGCTGGGTAGAATGTTCTGTAAATATCTGTTATGTCCATTTGTTCTAGGGGATAGTTTAAGTCCATTGTTTCTTTGTTGACTTTCTGTCTTGATAACCCATCTAGTGCTGTCAGTGGAGTATCGAATCCACCTACTATTATTGTGTTGCTATCTCATTTCTTAGGTCTAGTAGTAATTGTATTATGAATTTGGGAGCTCCAATGTTAGGTGCATATATATTTAGGATTGTGATAGTTTCCTGTTGGACTAATCCTTTTATCATTATATAAAGCCCTCTCTTTTTTTTTTTGTCATCGTTGCTTTAAAGTCTCTTTTGTCTGATATAAGAATAGCTACTCCTGCTTGCTTTTGGTTTCCATTTGCATGGAATATCTTTTTCACCTCTTTACCTTAAGTTTATGAGTCCTTTTGTGTTAGGTAAGTTGCTTGAAGACAGCAGATACTTGGTTGGTGGATTTCTATCCATTTCTGCCATTCTGTATCTTTTAAGTGGAGAATTTAGGCCATTTACATTCAACATTCATATTGAGATGTGAGGTACTGTTCTATTCATTATGCTAGTTGTTGCCTAAATACCTTTTTATCCCATTGTGTGTGTGTGTGTGTGTGTTTGTAGGCCCTGTGAGATTTATCCTTTAAGAAGGTTCTATTTTGGTGTATTTTGAGGTTTTGTTTCAAAATTTAGAACTCCTTTCAGCATTTGTTGTAGTGCTGCTTTGGCAATGGTGAATTCTCTCAGCATTTATTTGTCTGAAAAAGATTTTTTCTCACCTTCATTTAGGAAGCTTAGTTTTTCTGGATGCAAAATTCTTAACTGACAATCATTTTGTTTCAGTAGGCTAAAATATAGGACCCTAATGCCTTCTTGCTTTTAAGGTTTCTGCTGAGAAATCGCTGGTAATCTGACAGATTTTCCTTTATAGGTTACCTGATGCTTTTGTCTCACTGCTCTTAAGATTCATCTTGACTTTAGATAACCTGATGTCTGTGTGTGCCTAGATGATTATCTTTTTTGCAATGCATTTTCCAGGTGTGTTATTTGAGCTTCTTGTATTTGGATATCTAGATCTCTAGCAAAATCAGGGAAATTTTTCTCAATTATTTCATCAAATAAGTTTTCCAAACTTTTAGATTTCTCTTCTTTCTTAGGAATACCAATTATTCTTAGGTTTGGCCATTTATCATAATCCCACATTTTTTTGGAGGCTTGTTCATTTTAAAAAATTATTTTTTTGTCTTTGTCAGATTCAGTTAATTTGAAAACCCTGTCTTCAAGCTCTTAAGTTTTCTTCTTATTCTGTTGTTGAAACTGTCCAGTGGATTCTGTATTTCTCTAAGTGTGTCTTTCATTTCCAGAAGTTGTGATTTTTTTCCCTTATTTCTCTGGAGAATTTTTCATTCATATCCTATATTGTTTTTTAAATTTAAGTTGTTTTTCAACTTTCTCTGGCATCTCCTTGGGTAACAATCAACCTTCTGAATTATTTTTCTGGTAATTCAGAGATTTCTTCTTGGTTTGGATCCATTGCTGGGGAGCTAGTGTGATCTTTTGGGGGTGTTATACAACCCTATTTTGTCATATTGCCAGAATTATTTTTCTGATTCCTTCTCATTTGGGTAGACTGTTCCAATGGAAAGGTCTAGAACTCAAGCACAGCTGTTCAGATTCTTTTGTGCCATGAGGTCATCCCTTGATATGGGGCACTCCCCCTTCCCTTTGGATACAGCTTCCTGAGAGCTGAACTGCAGTGATTGTTATTGCTCTTCTGGGTCTAGCCACTCAGTGGGTCTACCAGGCTCTGAGCTGATGCTGGAAAATGTCTGCAAAGGGTCTCTTGAAGTGATCCATCTTCAGGTCTCCAAGCCATGGATACCAGTACCTGCTCTGGTGGAGGTGGCAGGGAGTGAAAAAGCCTATGAGAGTCCTTGGTTACAGATATGCTTAGTGTGCTGGCTTTCTTGAATGCTGGTTATGCTAACAGTGAAGCTGTCACGTGGAGACTCAGGACCTCTGGTTAGCCAGGATGTTGCAGACAGTGGAATTAGCTGTTGTTTTCTCTTTCCTGGGAACAGGGTTATTCTGTAATGAGTTGCTGTAATGGCCTGAGTTGGTTGGCCTATAGCCAGGAGGTGGTGGTTTCAAGAGAACACCAGCTATGGTAGTAGAAGGGGGCTATAAGCTTGCCTTAAGTTGGCCAGGATAAGTATTCGGATTTCTCAGATGAGTGAGGCCATAAAGCTCCCAAGACTTTGTCTTTTGTGTTCAGTTATCAGGGTAGAGAAATACCATGGTGGGGGTTGGGCAGGGGTTAGGTGGGTGTGGGCTCAGACTCTCCTTGGGTGGGGTTTGCCGCTACCAAAGTGCAGAATGAAGGGGTGGTCCTCAGGCCAATAGGGTTATGTTCCAGTAGGGATTATGGCTGCCTCTGCTGTGTCATCTAGTTCACCAGGGAAGTGGGAGATAGCCAGTAGCAAAAGGCCTCACCCAGCTTCCATGCAGTTGGTGAGGCTGGTCTCTCTCCTGTAGTGCCCCACTTAGCCCTTGCCCCAGCTGTAAGCTTCCTCACTAAGAAAGTAAGCACAAGTTTCAGGCCTTAACCCTCCACATCTGCCCACACTGTTGATGGTAGCTCCTGTACTCATATCTGTAGCAGTTCCCATTCATCCACTGGCTTGTGCTCAAGAGAATTCATGCCCAGTCGAAATTATTACAAATTTCAGATGGAAGCTTCTTTTACCCTGTGAGCCCTCCCTAATTCTGCCATCTGCCTTCCCTGAGGGCCTCTGTGAAATATTGTCAGGGATGGCTTCCCTGGGCTCGAGATGGAGACTGGGAATGCCTACAAGGCTCTTCCCATTGCTGCTTCTACTTTTGTATTTCATCCCTAAATCTGCTTCAGCTCTAGGTAAGGTTAAGTTCTTCTTCTGTGATCTGGATTTTCAGATTCTCCAGTGAGGATGTGTGTTCAGAGGTAGGTTTTCCCCCTTTCACACTTTGAGAACTCACAATTTTCTTGCCTGTCTTGCAGAATTTGCAGTGGTGTTCTTCTTCTTTCAAAGGATTTGTGAATTCTTTTGGCTTGCCTGGGACATTCCTGTGGTGGTTTTGGAGCAAAAGTCCATGGTGTGAGTCTCCACACTGTTCTGTCTGTCCAAGTGGGAACTGTGTGTTAGCACTGTCTTCTAACTGCCATCTTCCTCCAGATCTACTTGGTTTTTTTAAATGACTAAAAAAAAAACCTTTGTGGTGATCAAGAAAGATGAGATTTATTGAATGTGAATTTATAAATGGTGATGTGTTTATCTTCATTTGTCTGAGTTAACAGATCAAATAATATTTGCAAAGCTACAATCATTGATGTATTACATTTTTGGTTCTCTTTCTGACACTTTTTTTTTTTTGAGATGAGTCTTGTTCTGTCACCCAGGCTGGAGTGCAGTGGCGTGGTTTTGGCTTACTATAGCCTCTGCCTCCTAGGCTCGAGTGATCTTCCCACCTCAGCCTCCTGAGTAGCTTGGAGGTGTGTGCCACTATAGGTGTGTGCCACCACTCCTGGCGTGTGTGTGTGTGTGTGTGTGTGTGTGTGTGGAGAGAGAGGATTTTGTCATGTTTCCCAGGTGTGTGTGTGTGCCTAGAGACAGGATTTTGTCATGTTTCCCAGGCTGGTCTCAAACTCCTGGGCTCAAGCGATCTGCCGATATCAGCCTCCCCAAGTGCTGGGATGTAGGCATGAGCTACCATGTGCGGCCTCTGACACTTGTTTTTAACTGACCTTTTCCTTTTGGTTGTATGCTTTTGAATCCTGTTCTCCCTCTCTCCCCTTAACAATTACAGGCTCCATCTGGTGGTAAATAGTCCTCTCTGTCCTGTGGCTGTTTTGAGATGTTACCCCAGTGAATTTTTTCTAATCTTTGGATTCTTCCATTTAACTAGCTGTGCTGGTTTCACAGTCCCTGGGAACAAATTACAAAAGGCTCTTCATAACCCACATTTACATAATTTCCTACTGTCACTGTAAAGCCCCTACTGCTGAGCCTTGCCCAGGTGTCTGGGTACTTTCAGGCCCTGCATACCCCCTTGACACACTTTCCACTCTCTAATTCAGCATATGTTCTTCTCTCCAGCAGGGATACTGGAAAGTTCCTTTCCTCTCCCCTTCCTCTCAAAATCCCTCCCAACTTCGAATGCTGCAATAGGTGTTCCTACTGCCCAAGCACCCTATCCTCACTTCTTCATTGCATTGCACTGTGATTCTCTACTCATACTTCTGAATCTAGCCCTGCCTGGTAAGCTTCAAGAGGACCATGTCTTATTCACTCCTGTAACCACAGGGTCTGCCACAGAGATGGCAGGTGCTCAGTAAATATCTGTGGCATGAATAATACTGAAAGAACAAATGAATGAATTGGAGAGTGGAAAGGGGAGAGGTGTTGTTTTTAATTACAGCTTTATTCAGATGTAATTTACCTCTGTAAAGTATATAACTCAGAGGTTTTCAGTATCATTTATTTTTGGATAATCCAATTTTAAAGAGTACCTTAATTATTGAATTGAAAATTTACAAAAATTCGGTTTATTCTGAAAGACTTTATTAAAAGCGTTTCTATTGTAAAGAACATAAAATACTTTAAGCCAGTAACAACATTTAAATACAAATATGTCAAAGGAATGAAACCTAGATGTTTTATTATGTGTGAAGGAATTATGAGCGCTTACCTGGGCTTGTATGTAACGTATAAATCTTCACCTGTTGCATGTCAGTCAATCTCTGCAGTAACATTCCTTGTGTCTATGTGGGTGTTTCTATGTGTGAGTGTGAATATCTCTAAGTAAATGGCTTAGTTGTCTCTTGGGTGCATTTGTGGGGGTGGGTATCCACTGCTACTATCATTGCTTTCTTTTTCAGAGTGTTTCCAATCTTTGCTTCATTTTACTCAACAGAAATGAGGAGGTTGGTTTATATTTCATGTCTTTTCTCTTTCAGATACAGCTGGTCATGCCACAGATAGTAAAGAAGAATAAAACTGTGAAAAATAAAGGATGTATTTAGAACGGCACATTCTGCTGAAAATCAAACTGACAGACACTTACTAGGGCAGGCACTGAGTTAAGGCAGATACAAAGGAACCCAAGGCATGCCTCTCCCAGCACCAGACTTCTGACCAGGCTGGGGGAGTGAGGCATAAACACATGAAATTTTAATACCAGACACAGATAAGTATAAAACATGAGATAATAAAAAACAGGGTAATGGCTTTCAAGTGATTAAAGACAGGTGACCTTATTTTCCTAACTATAAATTATAATTGACTGTTGGACAAGCAGATGCACTTATGAAAGTAGAAACAAAAGATCTGACCCTGGGACAATGTCAGAAGCTCTTGGGCACGTGACTGCTGTAGGTGTTCAGCTGAGCACTAGGAGGTCAACAGGAGGAGTAAGCACTACCAACTGGAGTTTTTGGAGAGTCTTCACTTACTCCATGGAGAGGCAAAGCCGACTGTATCTGGTTAGGTGGAGAGGAAGGCCCTGCAAGACCTAGAGAGAGCATAAGGCAAGTTTGGAGAAGAGAAGACCTGTAGTGGATGTGGAACGTAAGTAGGAACATGCCTGGGGAGAAGAATTAGGATGAAATTATGGAAGGCCACACTAATGCTTAGAGGAAGCTAAAGACATTCTTCAGAAAGAGACAAGAAACTCCTATGTTAGCAATCAGAAATGATGGAAAAATTCAGAAGGCCCCAGGAATGGTGCTTCATGAAGACTTCCATGGCAGCAGTATGGGGTTGAAGGCTGGTTTGGACATGTTAGAACCTTTAGGCAGGAAAGAGTGAGGTCTGGGTGAGAAGAGATGAGGAGCATTTCAAGAGAAAGCTATCAGGAAAGGACTCTGCTTCATCAGGAGAGTGTAGGTAACACGGAATTCCATATCAGAGCTGTGGATACTCCAGGTAATGTCAGGACCATCCTGGTAGGAGGCAGGGGACCTGGCAGAGAGGGGAAGCTGGAGGTATGAGGTCTGGAAGGAAAGTGCACAGTTATGTGCACAGTGCGTGGGGAAGGAAGAAGGCTGAGGACAGAATCCGGGCACAGGCAAGGAAGTCAGAGAAGAAAGATCAGACAGTAAGGGACTGGGAGCCAGGAGCCAGAGGCTTCTGGAGCAGAGCTTAGTGGGGAGGAAGAGTCATGCCCAGCTGTTTTTTTTTTTTTTTTGGTAGAGATGGGGCCTCACTATGTTGCCCAGGCTGATTTTGATCTCCTGGGTTAAAGCTGTCCTCCTGACTCGGCCTCCCAAAGTGCTGGGATTACGGCCACGAACCACTGTGCCCTGCCCTCCCTGTGAATTTTAGAAGCATAGGTTCAGGAGACTCTGGGAGAAAGTATGTTTTACAAGGAGGAAAGGTAGTGAAGAAATGGGAAGCAGGCTTACATCAACTGTTTTGGAATGAAGAGCTGTGCATGTACAGAGGGGAGTCAGCTGCTATAGAGGAGAGAGAGCAAATGAAGCAGCAATATGTCTGAAGGCCCAAAAAGGAGGATTAGCTGGGTATGAAGAGAGAAGACTGAGGCAACAGGAGTGGAAGATGGCATGTTAGGAGAGGCAGAGAAGCTTTACGGCAGCTACTCACAAGGAGGATGTCACCAAGCGAGGAGGGAGAGACCAAAGCGCAGCCTCAACTCCCCCTGATGGAAGCCTGTGTTCCTTTGCTCCTGGGTTTTCCTCTCTCTGGCCCAGCCTTCCGGGATCCTGCCTAAGATCCTGCTCCTAACACAGAGGCTGCTGTCCACAGTCTGGCTTGACTGGAGAAAGGGGAACACCCACAGGTCAGAAACAGCCCCAGAGAGGAAGCTGAGCACAACACGAGACAGGAAGGAGAGAAGGAGGGAAGAACGAGGAAGACCGAAGAGGACCTGAAGTGAAGAGGGAAGTTTAAGGAACTTGCAAAGGTCTCAATCCTCAGCAAAGTGAGAGCAGACACAGGGGACAACCAGAAGAAAACAATCGAGGTATGGCCCTCTGATGGGCGGGTCATTGGAGGTGACTATGAAGGCACAGAGCAGCATGACGTCTGCTGAGCTTCTGTGCACTGGCAGGGGTGGCTGCTCAGGAAACACTGCAAGGCTCTCTAGGAGACAGGTGGCAACTCACCCAAACAGCCTGAGCAAAGCGTGTATGATGGAAGGCAAGAGGCTAATGGATGTCAAGGTACTAATAGAGAATAGCTCAGTGCAGCCTACAGGTTCCAAGTGGAGTTAAAAAAGAGGCAAGGCAGGTCAGAAGTAGAGGAAAGTGAGAGGTTGAGAGACTAGAGGTAAGAAAGCAAGCAAAAAGCTGGCATGGGGGAAGGGAGGGTGGAGAATGGTTGGGAAGGTAGGAGACAGTTTTAAAGTCTGCAATCCTAGTAGAATCAGGAGTGGAGGTGTTAGAAAAATTGTGGGAATAGGGCCCTAGAAGCAACAAAAACATGGATGTTGACGTCCCAGAAGGTGACAAAAGGAGCTAAAGTGAAGACCCCTGGGAGCCACATACTAAAGTCCTTGAGGAAGATGAGGGTGACCCAGAGGCAATTAGATGCTAGAGGATGGGTTATGTAAGGGCACCGACTTCTTTTACAATGACATCTGTCTAATTTGAGAAGGCTACATGTCTGATGCATGAATACTGTATGTTTGCAGTACCTCTTCAGAAGTCCTGAGATTTATAGATGGCACAATCACTTCCAACATCCCATTCCATCCTCTGGAAGAAGTAGACCACGATGCTTTCCAGCAGTAAGCCACTCAACACGGCCAAGAAGCAGAACTTTCGGTTGATGTTTAGGGTCACTGGAAAAGAGAAGGCAGTTCAGAATTAATGAAATGATATTGACATGTAAATTTTGGAATAGTATAAATTGTTTTGTAAAGCTGTTTTTAGAAAATCTATATTTGTTATTATTAATCTATGCTGTTACCTTCTCCCACTTTTCCATGTACATGTTTTTAGAGAACCAAAGCCTCTGCTTACAACAAAACACTGAGCTCCTCCTCCTCAGATCAAGTGGCAGATTCCCATGAATATCAAAGGAGAAAACAAAAAAATTCTAAGGCTATAAGAAAATAACAACAACAGCACAAAATGATACTCCCAGTGTCACAGTTTGCAAGATGACAAGCACTCGGATAAAAAGTGTCAGGTAGTAAGTTCATTTAAAATAGGACTTCAGCCAGGCACAGTGGCTCATGCCTGTTCCCACACTTTGGGAGGCCATGGTAGGCAGATTGCTTGAGCCCAGGAGTTCAAGACCAGGCTGGGCAACATGGCAAAACCCTGTTTCTACAAAAAATTAGCTGAATGTAGTGGCATATACCTGTGGCCAGCTTTTCAGGAGGCTGAGGCAGGAGGATCACTTGAGCTGAGGAAGTCAAGGCTGGAGTGAACTGTGATAAATCACTGCACTCTAGCTTGGGTGACAGAATGACATCTTGTCTCAAATAAATAAAATAGCACTTTGTACAATGTACAGGAAAAATGAAGACACACAGGGCTACTCTTCCTGATATAGTAGCAATTGTCCTGGATTGAGAGGCAGATACTCAGCATTCTCTCCTGACTTGATAAATGCCCGGCCATGTACCTCTGGACAAGTCACTTAGCCTTCAGAGCCCCAGAAGCTCATTCATAAAATCAAATAATGGCTGTTCTACTAACCTCACAGGACACAGATGATGCATATGAGAACATTTTAAAAACTATAAAGTACTATGTGGTTAAATGTAAAAAACACTGAGTACCTGCTATGTATAAGGCGCTAATAGCAGTGTTAGGTATTGTTACTACACAATGAAGAACGCCAGTGTTCAACAGATTTTAGAAAAACTGCACACTAGAAACAAGGCTTTGCCGGGCGCGGTGGCTCAAGCCTGTAATCCCAGCACTTTGGGAGGCCGAGGCGGGTGGATCACTAGGTCAAGAGATCGAGACCATCCTGGTCAACACGGTGAAACCCCGTCTCTACTAATACAAAAAATTAGCTGGGCATGGTGGCGCGTGCCTGTAATCCCAGCTACTCAGGAGGCTGAGGCAGGAGAATTGCCTGAACCCGGGAGGCGGAGGTTGCGGTGAGCCGAGATCGCGCCATTGCACTCCAGCCTGGGTAACGAGAGCGAAACTCCGTCTCAAAAAAAAAAAAAAAAAAAAAAAAAGAAACAAGGCTTTAAGCTTTTTATGGGTTGAAAGCTGAGAAGGCAGAATAAACACATCAACATACCTCTAATTGCCTGAAAATTTGATGTAAGAACAAATACTTTGATGAGTTTGAGGCACAGAGGTGTGTAGTCATGTTCCCAAATGACAGCTGGAATCAGCAAGAGTTTTCCGTAGCTAGATAATAATAATGCTTTCAGCAGCAAAATGAAGCTGGGCTTTTCTTTCACCGTCACGGGCCGTTCTACCCATAGGAAGGTAAAAATGCCAATAAAATAGGCAGTTTGTTCTAAAGAGAAAATGGAAAATTAAAAGTATGAATGTCCCCATCCAAAATATATCTCCCTAAAAACAAATAAATCACAATTCCAAAATATAGCTTATCAGCTGACTTCTTAACGAATGCTTTCTCAAGATCACAATCTTTCTTCTTCTTCTTTTTTTTTTTTTGAGACGTAGTCTCGCACTGTCGCCCAGGCTGGAGTGCAATGGTGCGACCTTGGCTCACTGCAACCTCTGCCTCCCGGGTTCAAATGATTCTCCTGCCTAAGCCTCCCAAGTAGCTGGGATTACAGGCACCCGCCATCACGCCCAGCTAATTTTTGTATTTTTTTTTTTTTTGAGATGGAGTTTTGCTCTTGTTACCTAGGCTGGAGTGCAATGGCATGATCTCGGCTCACTGCAACCTCCGCCTCCTAGGTTCAGGCAATTCTCCTGCCTCAGCCTCCTGAGTAGCTGGGATTACAGGCACGCGCCACCATGCCCAGCTAATTTTTTGTATTTTTAGTAGAGACGGGGTTTCACCATGTTGACCAGGATGGTCTTGATCTCTTGACCTCGTGATCCACCCGCCTCGGCCTCCCAAAGTACTGGGATTACAGGCGTGAGCCACTGCGCCCAGCCCAATTTTTGTATTTTTAGTACAGACGGGGTTTCACCATTTTGGCCAGGCTGGTCTTGAACTCCTGACCTCATGATCCACCCACCTCAGCCTCCCAGAGTGCTGGGATTACAGGTGTGAACCACTGCGCCCAGCCCTTGTTTTTGTTTTTTTAAAATAAACCCCTGGCTTTTGTGTCAGATCCTACTGATATAATTTCAGAAACATTATCTACTAAAGAAAAAGTAACTCCATTAGAATTGTAATCATCAACTTTCTGAAGACCCTTGAAGGAAATAAGATTCTGCTTCAACATCTTCAGTGTAAGAGATCTCCGACAAATGAAACAGGAGAATGGAGGCTTTTCAGTCTGACAGATGGGACCTCCCCTGAGAATGGGATAACACAGGAAGACATTTTTCTTTGTGCATTCTTCTACTATTTAAGTGCCATTTATCTACACAACTTTTGAATATTGTTAATTAAGATTTCCTTATTCATTTTAGTAACATCTTAAAATGCAATTCCTTATACTTCCAGAAAGTATTCACAGGACAGAGTCCAGATTAGCAGCAATAGTTCCACTGTCCTACAGACAGAACACAGCACAATCTGTTCAGCTCTTATTAACTGGGAATTTAGCATCTAACTGTGCTGTAATTTTCAATAGGATTGTTATTCATCTGATTACCCAACTGCATCCATTCTGAGTGGTCAGTCCCTCATTTTATTTTCTTCCCATATAAGCTATGTTATTAGTGGTTTACGTTTCTGCAGAATCAGGTTTCTCTGGAACACACATATTACATTACAGCAGAAACAACTATCTTCTTTTTTAAACTTAATGTAGCCAAACTAAAGAGGTTCCAAAGGTAGGTGATAAGGATCAATAAAAATAATTTAGGATTATGCCATCTCCCTTCAAAATAATTAAAAGTCTTGTCAGTTACAAGAATCTACTCAGGTAGATTGCAAAGCTTGGATTTTGGATAAAAATAATAGTAAAGTAATAAAGAATTCCTTGAATGAATGAATAGTGAATGAATGGCAAATAACAAGAACCATCTAACAATGGTGGGTTGTCTCCTGTCACTGGAAACACTCAAAGCTACACCATCTCTCAGGAGTCTAGACAGAAAGATTTCTTGCACCAGACAGGCTAGACTAGATAACCTCCACATCTTTTAAATTTAGGATTTATGAGATTTATGGAACTGCACCAGCCCTCAGGCTCTCATCGATAGTAGGTAGGTAGCAGCTCACAGTTCAGTAGGAGCTGCTACCTACCTGTAGAATGCTGTGGTGTGGAAAACACTGAAGGGGAGCTGGGAGACTTTCCTCAGTCTCAGTGCTGATACCGACCCACTGTGAGACTTTGGGAAAATCTATGCATTTATGTTTCTGTAGCTATGGATAGGGGAACCCCTAACCTACCTACCTCAGAAGATGATTGTGAAAATTAATTCCTGTAAAAGCAGTTTTTAAATTATAAAATGCTATATTTATGTATTTTTTTTTTTTTTTTTACACAGGGTCTTACTTTGTCATCTAGGCAAGAGTGCAGTGGCATGAACATGGCTCACTGCAGCCTTGACCTCCTGGGCTCAAGCGATCCTCCTGTCTCAGCCCCCCAAGTAGCTGGCACTACAGGAACATACCACCATGCCTGGCTAATTTTTGTATTTTTTGTAGAAACCAAGTATTGCCATGCTGCCCAGGCTGGTTTCCAACTCCTGATCTCAAGCAGTCCACCTAACCCAGCCTCCCAAAGTGCTGGGATTATAGGCGTGAGGCACTGTGCCTGGCCAAGATATTCTTAATAAACTCCTTTTGGGCTATACAGTCTAATTCGGGATTAGACTAAGATACATAAAAACGTTAAGTAATAGTACAAAGAAACTTCCGATTAAGCATCAAAATATCCACTATAAAGTAGTTGCTAAAGGAATTCCAAACCATTTAAAAACAAGCCTGGTTTTCAATAGTATATAAAAAATATGGACATCTTTAGAAATTTTAAGAGGGGCCAGGAGTAGTGGCTGATGCCTGCAGTCTCAGCACTTTGGGAGACCCATATGGGAGGACTGCTTGAGACCAGGAGTTCAAGACCAACCTGGGCAACAGAGTAAGATACTATCTTTACAAAAAAAAATTTTTTTTTAAATTAGCGAGGCACAGTAGCAAGTACCTGTAGTTCCAGCTACTCAGGAAAATGAGGCAGGAGGATCCCTTGAGCCCAGCAGCTCTAGGCTGCAGAGAGCTATGACTGTGCCACTACACTCTAGCCTGGGTGACAAAGCAAGATCCTGACTCTTAAAAAAATGATAATTAAAAAAAAATGTAAGAGGCTTTGAAATTTAAAATTATATTAGGTTCTAGTTTTGGGCTAGGTGATGTGCTCAAGGATGTTTTTAGTACTATGTTTCATATGATATAAAGGTTAACATACTCTTTTGTATATTTCAAATATTATCTAAAAAGATAATAAAGAAAACATCCATATTATTTTTAAATTGCTGAAAAGTCCAAATTGTATATAAAATTATCAACAGACTGGACATCATGGTGGTTAAACTGTCATAAGCCTTAGTATTAAATAACAGAGGCAGAGATTTTTCTATGTATTTTCCATGGATATATCTCTAGTACCTAAAGTAGTAACTGGCACCTAATAAGTATTTTTAAAATATTTCTTAAGGGAATGAATAATAATGAATAATCACTGGGTCTAACTGATGGTGACTTGCTCAAGTTAGAGTGCGTACATGAATGTATGCAATCATTCATTCAATCAGCTGAGTGAATATCTATTGAGCACCTCCTATGGGCCAGACCCCTAAGTGCTTGAGCTACAACAGTGACCAAAACAAAGAGCCCTGATCTCTTTCAGTTGATATGTTAGTGGGGAAAATCACTAACAAAAGATAATAAATAACTTCTGTTATATAGTAAATAGTAAGTACCATAAGAAACACAAAGTAGAGCAGAAATAGGAGGTCAGGAGTATCAGGGGAGGTGATAGTGTTGATCAGGGTACACTTCATTGGGAAAGTGTCATTTCAGCAAACTCTTGAGGGGTACGCAGGAGTCAGACATCTGGGCATCAAGGGGACAGCCATTCCAGGAACAGAAAGAGCCACTTCAAAGGCCTTAAGGTGGAAGCTCATCCAGTGTTTCTGAAGCAAGTTAACTAGAGGGGGAGGGTCAGAGTAGATGTGGGAGATGATAGCTGTGGGTAAAATGAGAGATGTACTGGAAGGGGCAGATCAGTACAAGGCCCATGGTAAAGACTTCAGCTTTCACTCTGAGTGAAACGAGGAACTACTGTGTTCTAGCACAACAGTGACATGATCTGATTTGGTTGAAAAGGATTACTCTGTGTTGTGTGCAAATACACAGCTGGAGAACTGGGCTAGCAAACAAGGAGGCTACTATAGTCATGTAGGTGAAGGGCGAAGGTGGCCTGCATCAGAGTGGCAGCCCTGGAGGGAATGGAGAATAGTAGTAGTATAATAGTACAAGTACTTTGAAGGTGGAGCCAACGGAATTTCCTGATGACCTGACTATGGGGTATCAAAGAAAGACGTGCCAGGGATGACTGCAAGGCTTTCTGGTTAATGCAACTAAAAGAATGGAGTTACACTTACAACTGAGAAGGGAAAGGCTGTGATAGAGGCAGAGAGTTGAGGAGCTTGGCTATGGGTATGGCGATTTATTAGATATCCAGTTGGTGATGTTGAGGAGGCAGATGGATGCAGAGTCTGGAGGTCAGGAGAAAGGTCTAGATTAGAGATGGACATTTGAGAGTTCTCAGCAGATAGGTTACATGACCAAGAGAGTGAGAGCAGATAAAGAAAAAAAGAGGATAAAAGAAGACACATAGCCTAGAAATATGGTATTGGAGTGGACTGGAGACTTAGTATGACTAAAATAAGATTTCATTATAATCAAAGAGTTGAGAAGCAGAGAAACATAGAACTAGCAATAAAATAGTAACAGAAATTAGTTCAACATGATTCTGACAATAGGAAAATAGTAACTTAAGTCATAAATTCCAATTCTGAAAAGCACTTCCTGAACTTAAGGAATTTTAGGGACTAGCCAAATTCCCTGCATGCTGTCAGGTAAATAATAAGTAACAAAAAACACTGAACTCTATTAAATACACTGTATTAGTATAATGCAATTAGTATAATACATTGGGTAATGTCTGGCAATTATCTCTATTGATAAAGATAGGACCTAGGTAGCGTTCAGATTGGATAATCAAAACTTAAACATTAAGAATTTTATAGGCCAGGCACAGTGGCTCACACCTGTAATCCCAGCACTTTGGGAGGCTGAGGTGGGAGGATTGCGTGAGCCCAGGAGTTCAAGACCAGCCTGGGCAACATGGAGAGACCCCATCTCTACAAAAAATATAAAAATTAGCTGGAGGTAGTACATGGTGTGGTAGTACCTGCCTGTGGTCCCAGCTACCTGGGGAGCTGAGGCAGGAGGACTGCTTAAGCCCAGGAGGTCAAGGCTGCAGTGAGCCATGACTGTGCCACTGCACTCCAGCCTGGGCAACAGAGTGAGACCCTGTCTCAAAAAAAAAAATAATAATAAAAATAAAGGAATTTTATCAACAATATTATGCTTCAAAGTATTTTATGGAACTTTCTAATCTGATAAGCCTAACTATTCCCATACCATATATATGGTAACAAATTTTTAAAAAGCAGGTGATTCAAACACACTCACCTCGTAGGTTAGTAGTGGCAGAACTGAAAATTTCATCTCAAGTCCTGTATTAACTAGCTTTTCTTACCAATGATTAAGACCACATGTCTTAGATTTAACCAGAGTAGTTAAGTAACAATAGTTAACTAAGCATGGAAAGCCTGAGATCTCCTTACCTAAAGCAGCAATCGCGAACATTCTATAGAAATCCCATTCCTTAGCATATCTGATCAAGTCGTCAGGGGCAGTATTCTGGTTGGAATCTTGAAGCTGCCACCACCTCAGGTATGCTTCACAAAGCAAACAAAATATGCAGAGTTTTCCATGGATCTGATAGTCAAAGACATTGCCATTCAGTTAGGTAAGGAAACAGTTGCACTAGTATCAACCGGTAGGGATGTAGCGAAGTATTTGTTGTGTCCCACCTAGTCACTTTTCAAATTCAGAACTCCCCAATTAAGCGGCTAATTGTAGTCATTTTGTAATCAGTAAGTTTTAATTAACAATGTCTATCAGCACATGGGGAGATTTTTTTCAAAATATAAATGCTGAGCTCTGGTCCTGATTCAGAATCTTCATAATAAAACATAGACATCTAAATTTTGAAACAGTTCTGGGGGGATTCTAATGTGCACCCTAGTTAAGAATCACTGCTTTAAATAATAGTTCACCTTTCATTATATATTTTTGACTTCTGTCCTTTACACAGAATCAAGCAAAAAACTTACGTGATTCACGTATATGTGGGATCAGCAATAAGAGAACAGATTTAATCTGAAGATTCCATGATACTGAATAAGAAACTGTAAGTCTGAACATTAATTTTAAAAAATATCTCTGGCTGGATGAGTATAACTCAATATATTAAAAAAGAACAATTAAAACCTGAAAGTTCTTAAGAGTCTGAAATTTTGGCTAAAATAAAAAACACTAGGCAACAAAAATTGGCTTTTTTATAAGTATTCCTCCTTTAGGTTGAACTTTCTCCATCAAATTTCTCAATCTTCCAAGTGAGGAAGAAGCTGGGTGTGGTGGCTCATGCTTGTAATCCTAATACTTTTGGAGGCTGAGGTGGGCGGATCACTTGAGGTCAGGAGTTCCAGACCAGCCTGGTCAACATGGTGAAACCCCCATCTCTACTAAAAACACAAAAATTAGCTGGGCGTGGTGGTGCATACCTGTAATACCAGCTACTTGGGAGGCTGAGGTATGAGAATCACTTGAACCCAGGAGGTGGAGGCTGCAGTGAACTAAGATCATGCCACTGTACTCCAGCCTGGATGACAGAGTAAGACTCCACCTCAAAAAAAAAAAAAAAAAAAAAAAAAAAAATATATATATATATATATATATATATATATATATATATATATATATAAAATAAAAGGACATCCAGTTAAATTTGAGTTTCACATACACCATGAATAAATTTTTATTGTATAAGTATGTTCCATGCAGTATTTGGCACATCCTTATACTAAAAAATTAATTCATGGTGTATATGAAACTCAAATTTAATTGACTGTCCTGTATGTTATCTGTCAATTCTACCCACACTATTAAAGAGTTCACAATTCAATACAGTAAAAGTATATTTTGAAAAATCAACTTTATAAATCATGATTTTGATTAAACTGAATGTTATTTACCTTACACATTCCTTTAATAGCAAAGTATAAACTGCAATAAATTGTGTTTTTTTTTTTTTTTTTTTTTGAGCCAAAGTCTTACTCTGTCACCCAGGCTGGAGTGCAGTGGTGCTCACTACCACGCCCAACTAATTTTTATATTTTTAGTAGAGATGAGGTTTCACCATATTGGCCAGACTGGTCTTGAACTCCTGACCTCATGATCTGCCCGCCTCAGCCTCCCAAAGTGCTGGGGTTACAGGTATGAGTGACCGTGCCTGGTTAAATTTTTTTGAAAAAACATTTTTCTTTTAATGTTTGGTTACATCATTTAGATATAATCCTCTCCCTACCTGGATATGTCTAACTGTATTCTGTTCAAAACCAGTCATGTCTGTTTCAATTTACTAGCAGGTAATTCAGATTATGGCTTGTCTGTTTCCTGCCAGTGACCACAAACACTCACTAAGCATTGTGCACCTTTTAAAATCAACATCTGTTATTTCTAGAAACTTCCAGATATGTTGCAATAAAAGAATCACTCTCATTAGAATTTCTTTTCTCCTTTTATAATATTATTTACTTTGCTTTAAAATTCTTATTCTTTTAAAATGCAACAGCATCAAATAAAATTAAAAAATAAAATGATCACAACTTACATTTATTTGAGTATTGAAAAGAATATGTCTGTAGGCCTGAGCTTTGCATAATATAGCATTAATCAAGATGATAACAGGATCATACTCGATATATTTGTCTACAGGTTTCTGGCAGGATTTCTGAAATAATGCAAGATAATATTAGAACAAGCAAATGTATACTTTCTGAAATCCTCAAGGATTTCAAAACAGCAGAGTCTATTTTGGACACATATAGCAATATGGCCATATTAACAATTATTTATATAAACATCCATTCAGATACAAAATGTTCATCTATATAAGAAGTGGTTTCAGAAAGGACCAAATATAATCTTCTAGGGTAGGAATATTAATATTTTAACCTCAGATTCAAGAAGCTAAAAATATATCTAATTTAAAGACTGAGTTTAGGCAGGAAAGCATTCCAGAAGATTTTACTTTCAATCTGTAGAGACTCTATATGCAATTCTACTTTCAATTTGTACAAATTATTATAAAATAAATACATTTATAATGCACTGTCATTGATAAATTGTTGCCTCTTGGCTAGATGGCCCTGACTTTATGGTTCTTGGCACATGATTTGGAGAAAAGTGTTCAGCAAAGTCACCTTGTCCCCAGGAAGTCTACTGAGAGCTGCAAGTAGGTAAGGAATGGGGCAAATCCCAATGATCCTGAGGTGGCTGATAACAGGGGAAGCCTGGGTTTCTCTCCAGTAACATCAAGGATATGGAAAGAAAATGGTCTTTCTCTGCTAGAGTAGGGACAATGGAGAGTGCTGGGCTGTGTGTAAGGAACTGGGCTCTGCAGCCTGGCTCTAGGTTCCAAAATCAAGGCTCCCTTGGCTCTTAGCAGTTCATATTAAATGGCTTTTTTTCCCCCTGAAGGGTCACCTATTTAGAGTTCAGATTCTCTAGACACGTGATTATCATGTTACCAAATCCCAACAGTACTAAAACATAAAAAATGCAGGTATACAAAACAAACTCATTAGAAATGTGACCTCTAAAGCAGTACTATTCACAGAGTTGCATCAATGCTACTATTCATTTTATAAAACTACAGCAGTCCTCCCTTAGCCACAGTTTTGCTTTCTACAGTTTGTTACGCAAGGTCAACAACATTCTGAAAATATTAAATGGAAAAATCCAGAAGTAATCATAAGTTTTAAATTGCATACTGTCCTGCTGCCCTGCCTGGGATGTGAATTATCCCTTTGTCTAGTGTGTCCACATTGCAGATGCTCCCCGCCTGTTAAGGCACTTAGTCACTGTCCAGGTTATCAGGATTGAGGATCGGGTATTGCAGTGCTTGTGGTTCAAGTCACCCATATTTGACATTTTTTTTTTTTTTGGAGATGGAGTCTTGCTCTGTCACCCAGGCTGGAGTGCAGAGGCATGAACTCGGCTCACTGCGACCCCCACCTCCCAGGTTCAAGCAATGCTCCTGCCTCAGCCTCCTGAATAGCTGGGATTACAGGCGCATGCCACCATGCCTAGCTAATTTTTGTATTTTAGAAGAGACAGGGTTTCACCATGTTGGCCAGGCTGGTCAGGAACTCCTGACCTCAGGTGATCCACTTGCTTCAGCCTCCTAAAGTGCTCGGTTTACAGGCGTGAGCCACTGTGCCCAGCAACCTTTATTTGACTTAATAATGGCCCCAAAGCACGATAGTAGTGATGCTGGCAATTTGGATACGCTGAAGAGAAGCTGTAAAATGCCTGAAGTGAAAAGGTGAAAGTTCTTGACTAATAAGGAAAAAAAAAAAATCTTATTCTGAGGTTAAGATTTATGGTAAGAATGAATCTTCTATCTGCAACTGTAAAGGAAAAAAATTGTGCTAGTTTTGCTGTGGCATTTCAAACTAAAAATTAAGGCCACAGAATGTGAGAAGTGCTAAGATGGAAAAGGTAGGGCCAGGTGCCATGGTTCACATCTGTAATACCAGGCCTTTGGGAGTCTGAGGTGGGAGGATGGCTTGAAGCCAGGAGTTTGAGGCCCTCCTGGGCAAGAAGGCAAGACCCTGTCTCTGTCTCTCTCTCCAAAAAAAAAAGGAAAAGGCATTAAATTTGTGGGTAGAAAGCATGAACAGAAACATTTTCCAACTGATGGTAACTGGGTTCTGTACTATCTATGGTTTCAGGCACTCACTGTGAGTCTGGAATGTATCCCCCAAAGATAAGGGAGACTACTGGAATGGCTCCAATTCAAATGAGCAACATTTGGAAACTTTGAGAAGATAAAATAGAAGAGTGATGAGTGTAAAATCATTCTAGGCTGGCCTTTTAAATTAAAGTGCTGGAAGAAAAATGAAGTGCACTGAAGAATATTAACCCTGCAATTCAAATGTAATAAAACATTGGATGTATTCCCAATTTAAATAGTTTCTCCACTTCATTTGTGTCATTACAGAAATAGAAATGTTTTCCAGTTATCGAGTGATCCAATGAAAGGAGGGAGATGTACTGTTACCTCAAACTTAAATCTGCTTAATCAAACTGAGGCATAAAGAGTTAATATTTTTGGAGTTCTTTACCTGAGCAGGGAGTAAGCCGGCATCTAAACAGAAGTCCCAGAATCAGAAATTCCATGTCCATGACAAAGAGCTGTTTGATAGGTCTCCCTTGGCTACTCATGTGGAACACACCTCCTCCCAGATGCAAGATTGGGACACCAGAGAGACTGCTTCATGTTAAAATGGAAACCCTAAGAAGGCAGGGGACTTCTCTCTGTCCTTTAAAATGTTCTCTAAGACCCATTTTTGGATAGCATCACAAGTCTAAAGCTGGGGATTTGGACAATATTTGGAAGGAGGTAGGCAGAAACCAGCACCAGGAGACACAGCAGCTGTTATTCCTTTTGCATTTGTTTGACAAGTGTCTTTGAAGTGGCTATTACATGCCTAACAATCGCTCTCTTTTCTTGGCCATTTTATGGACCAAGAACTTACAAGGTGCTAGATACTCACCTTCAGCCAGTTTCTATCCTCAAGGACCTAACAGTTTAGAAGCAGAAGACAAACATGTCTCTATGATATGGTCTGATGACCACAGTCATCAGACTATGTAGCATCCAAGGCTACAATGGGATGAGCATAGGGCGATATGAAATCAAACAAAGGAGGCAGCTTCTGGTAGTATGTGATATGCTATGTGCTTTGCCCATTTCCCTTCTTAGCATTTGGAGTGTTTTATAAATGCTGAGAAGTCATTAAAGTCTGCTGGTTCCCTCTCAGTCAGTTTAGACCTAACTTTTCTCGTTCTCTATTATTTGCTTTTCCCTTAAGTGCTGCTTTCAACTTCCTTTCCCTCTACCTTCACCTTGAAAGTAAAGAGGAAAACTACACACATACACACATACACAAAACAAACAAATGTAGATATTCCAAAACAGACCATTGGGAGTTGTATTTATTAAATTTAGTATATATGTTACTTTTCTTTTCTTTCCTTTTTGAGACAAGGTCTTACTCTGTAGTCCAGGCTGGAGTGCAGTGGCAGGATCTTGGCCCGCTATAACCTCTGCTTCCCGGGCTCAAGCAATCCTCCTACCTCAGCCTCATGAGTAGCTGGAGCTACAGGTGCATGCCACCATGCCAGCTGATTTTTGTAGTTTGGTAGAGACGGGGTCTCACCATGTTGCCCAGGCTGGTCTTGAACTCCTGACCTCAAATGAGGTCTGCCCATTCAGGCTCCCAAAGTGCTGGAATTACAGATGTGAGCCACTATGCCTGCCTAGATTTAGCAAATGTTTCGTATTTTGGCAAATTGTTTCATTTACTACTTTATAGGCAAGTGTCCTGAAAAGATAAAAATCTTCCTCTAAAGAATCCCTACAATACAAGGACAATGCATACTCTGGGAATTCATGCTGCTTCCACCACCTGTCTTTTTTTTTTTTTTTTTTTTTTTAAGACAGAGTCTCACTCTGTCGCCCAGGCTGGAGTTCAGTGGTGCAATCTCGGCTCAAAGCAACCTCCACCTCCTGGATCAAGCGATTCTCCTGCCTCAGCCTCCTGAGTAGCTGGGACTACAGGCATGCACCAGCACATGTGGCTAATTTTTGTATTTTTAGTAGAGATGGGGTTTCACCATGTTGGTCAGGCTGGTCTCAAACTCCTGACCTCGTGATCCACCTGCCTCGGCTTCCCAAAGTGCTGGGATTACTGGCATGAGCCACTGCGCCCAGCCCCCACCACCTGTCTTAACATGAAAATGACTTCCTTTGTCCTGCTGTGTTCTCCAATGCCTAAACGAATCAGGTCTCTTTTAGAATATAAATTGGCCAAACCAATTTTTTCTTAAATATTCTTACTGTTTCCTTCCCTTCTTTAAGTCTTTAAGCTACTCAAGGGTAGGGCTGTGTCTTATTCATCTTTGAATCTAGCATCCTAAGGGTGGGAGCCAAATGCTGTAGTGCTGAAGGGAACGGAAACTTAGGAGAATCTTATAGGAGTTTTGTTTTGTTAACTTAATAATGAATTTATCAAATATCTGAGCACTTAAAATAAGCCAAGCCCTATAGCAAATTAAAAGTACTGTATCTTTAAGCATAAATATAATAAACTGTGAAGAGCTGAAGCAGCAGGATTGGCTAAAAACAAGGGCCATATGATATATTAGATAGAGGAAAGTCAGACAAACACAGAAAGGCAAGCTGGGAGGAATGGCAGTGGAAAAACAAGCAGGGCAAAAGGAAAGGAGATCGGGATGAAAAAATACAAGTGGGCAATCAGCCCGAGTATCTTGCTGACTCCATGTTTAGTAGGGAAGAGACCAAAGTATGTATGAGTAACCAGTTAGAAACTTGGGAGACTATGTCACAACAAATAGTCTAATGTCTAAAAACTTCTTACTTTTTATATCTCAGAGGCTGGAGAGCCTTTAAAGGAATTAATCGCTTCATGGTTTAATTTTTCAGCCTGACCTCAACGAAATGATTTTTCCTGAGTCACGCTATTATGGCTAAAGTATAGTATGCATTAGCATGATAGAGACAAGGCCATTACACACTTCATCTCATTACAGAATGACTGTGGACAATAACGAATCCATAAAGTACTGTGCCTCCATTCAACATGCCAAATATAACTCCAAAATCTGTCTGCTGGGAGAAAGAGTATGATGTTAGGGAAAAAAGGGGAGAGGGGAAGTGAATGTTGACCTAAACAGCTATCCAATAATTATTTTGCCTTTCCATAAATAAAAGAATAAACACCTGTGGTTTAGCAAAGGGATTTTGTTAGCTTAATGCCAATAAAAAGAGATTATTTTGTATTATTAAAGACTACTAATTAAAATGTATACACAAATACTCGTTTTTCTTCAGACAAGTTATGTGGTTATCATCTTCCAAATGGACCATTTAATTGGACCAGTCCAACAGTTACTAAGTGTAGACCACATATAAGATCTTGTTCTCTTCCTCCTACCTGGATGGCCAAGCATATGCTAATCTAAAAATCTGGAAGTGATACATTTATTCAACAGATATTTACTGAGTGGCTACTAAGTGTCAGTCATTGTTCTGGGTGATACAGCTACATTAATGAGTAAAAGAGATAGAATGTCTGTCCTTGCAGCTTACTTTCCAGTAGAAGAAGACACACAAGAATAAGCCAATTATATACAAGATTACAAGAAGATCGGTGCAATGGACAAAGATAAAGCTGGGAAGCATATCATACTTTTCAATAGGGTAGTCAGAGTAGACCTCTTTGAGATGTTTGAAAAAGTACTTGAAGGAGATAAGGGAAACAGTCACACAGATACTTGATAGAATAGTATCTATCTAGTACCTGCTCCAGGAATTGTGCAAAGGCCCTGAGGAAGGAACCTGCCTGGTTTGAGAAACACCAGGAGGCCAGTGCGACTGATGTAAAATAAGGAAGGGAAAGAGTAGCAGGAGACTACACAGGGCCTTATAAGCCGGTTCAAGGATTCTGGCCTTAACTCTGGGATGAAAAATCACCAGAAAGTTTTGGTCAAAGGGATGATATGATCTAACTTACATTTTTAAAAGATCAGTCCCTGGCTACCGTGTGGAGAGAAGACTGAAGAGGTGCAAGGATGATGCAGAGACACCAGACAGAAGTTACAACAATAGTTCAGGTAGACATGATGGTGGCTTGGATGAGGATGTAGCAGCAGCAGTAGTGAAAGTAGTGGATTCTGAACATGATTTGAAGATAGAAAAGGATTTGCTGAGTAACTAAATATGGGATATGAGAGGAGAAGCAGAAATAGGGATGACTCCAAGGTTTCTTAATCTTAGAAATTAAAATGGTAAAGTTGCCACTAACTGTGATGGGGTATTTGAAGTGTCTATTGAAATCCAAGTGAAGTCAAGCGAGTAGTTGGACATTTGAATCTGGAGTTCAGGGAAGAGGTTCAGGGTAGAGATATAAATTTGGAAATCATCAAAATAAAGCCATGAGACAGAATGAGCTCTTCAAGGGAAAGCATGCAGACAGAAGGAGGTCCAATCACTACGCCCTGGAATACAGCATGATTAAGAAGGTGAAGCAAAAGAAGAAAGGAGGTTGAGGGGTAATAGCCGGTGAAGTAAGAAGACAACAAGAAGCGCACTGACTCCTGGGAAGTACATACAGCATTAATGAGGAGGATGTAATGAGGTAAAATGCTGGGATTACAGGCATGAGCCACTGTACCCGGCCCTGTTACATTTCCTTAGTCCACTCACATTCCCACTCTTCATGACAATCATCACGTAACTTTTCTCTCTTTGAATTTCCCATGTGTCTTCCTGTTAGGCTAAGAAAACAGAAGAGAACTTCTAATAGGTTTGCTGATCATTAACTGAGAATCAACTACTGGATTTAGCAAAGTGGAAGTGGTGATCTTAACAAGAAGAGTTTCTAATGAAATGTGGGTGGAACCTGACTAAAGCAGGTTCAAAAGAAACTAGGAAAGGGATAGTACAAACATATCTTAGAAGTTTTGCTGTCTAATGAAGAAGAGCAGAAGCTAAAGGGGGAAGCGGCATCAAGTGTATTTTGTTGGTGGTGTTGGTTTTACTTTTTTTGATGGAAGAAATAACAGTATGTATGCTGGTGGGAATGATCCAGCAGAAGGCAGAAAAAGAGTACAGTAAAGAAATAACAAATGCTAGTATTGCGTTTATGTTGTTGCAAATCTGTTAGAAGTTCTCTTCTGTTTTCTTAGCGTAACGGGAAGACACATGCGAAATTCAAAGACAGAAAAGTTATGTGATGACTGTCATGAAGAGTGGGAATGTGAGTGGACTAAGGAAATGTAACAGGGCCAGGTACAGTGGCTCATGCCTGTAATCCCAGCACTTTGGGAGGCTGAGGCAGGAGAATCGTTTGAATTCGGGTGGTGGAGGTTGCAGTGAGCCGAGATTGCCCCACTGCACTCCAGCCTGGGTGACAGAGACTCTATCTCAAAAAAAAAAAAAAAAAAGAAAGAAAGAAAGAAAAACGATTGCCAGACAGCATGAAGGGCCTATGTGAGGTAAATGGTCACAAATTTAAGTTGCTTTCCCCAGCAACTTACAGCTGCACGGGTTCAGGGACAGATCAGGCAATATGCTGGATTTACAAGGGTTGACATTTTGGCAAAGGAGGGGAAGCATTTGAGAGAAGAACAGGAAATTGAGGGTGTATGCACAAGAACATTAAGTGGTTGACACTAGATTATACAGGTGTATACTGTTTGTCTATTCTCTTGTATATTACTACAGACCATAATTTACTAAAGAGATTATCAGAAAATCACAAGATCTGAAATGGGACAAAAATGTACTGTCTACTCTGTGACAGGTTCTTTGTTAATACCCCCAAAGAACCTCCAACTTTGTAGACTCTTTAAACATAAGATTATTCTCTCTTAATAAACTACGAACACCTTGAAACAAAAATTTTTACTTCCTCACTTTTGGGTTTTGTACCACCAACGTCTAGAACAGCGCGTTGTACTCAGTAGACATTCAATAACTACAATTGATGAAACCTTTAAAAAGCATCGTAGGTGAATTCAACATGGGTGTGGAGGGTAAGGATGGTACCACCTCTCTGTCAGAGAAGAGCTAGAATGAAGTAGCTTTGGCATGAACCAAAATGTCAATCTAGTTCGATCTTTAAATTTCTCTGCAAAATGTCCACATCTGTCTGTCTGTCTGGTCCGTTCGCCGGCTTAGGTCATATCACCCAAATATGCCCCAGTATGAGAAAAGCGCTGTCGGATAGTTGAGTTCTCGGGCGGGAATGTCAACCACCGAACTAACGACAGTATCAGAGGACCCTGCTCCTCGCTGTCCCCAAGTCCCGCCGCGCCATTTTTTTCCCAAGGACACCCCACACCTGACAACTCACACAGATGGTTATCTTCAGCACACCGTGGTTATAGTCTCGGTACAATTCTTTGGCCTCCTGGTTGCATTCGATGCACCTGTACTGGCAGGAGGCCGAGGCAGCAGTAGGAGTCGCTGCCACCCCTTCCGCGTTCCCCTTCCCCTGCCGCAGCCCGCTCCGCCCGCCATTGCCCATTTCCACTCGACTGCAGCCCAGAACTTCCGATTCTGTGGCGGGTAAGACGTCAGACGCCAGACCGGAAGACCTGCGCCGCGCGCGGCTTGTTGGGTTTGGTAGTCCCAGCACCGGCAAGGCGGCCCGGGGCTGGCCGAGCTGGGACTACCATTCCCAGCATGCAATGCTTCTCCCCTTGCCCCGCCCCCTTGCCACGGTCCACCTGTCCGCCGTGGGTTAGAGGCGGGGAGGCCTGAGAGCCAGGCTAGGGCTGCCGCACATGCGCCTTGAGGGAAGATGGCACCTGCCGGCTGCTGCTGCTGCTGCTGCTTCTGGGGCGGCGCTGTGGCCGCCGCGGGCGCCGCCCGGCGTCTCCTGCTGTTGCTGCTACTGGTGGTCTTATTCGCCGGGCCGCGGCCAGGCGCCCTGGCCACCGAGCACTACTCACCGCTATCCCTGCTCAAGCAGGAGCTGCAGCACCGGCAGCAGCAGGAGGCCCCAGCGGGCGGCGGCGGCTGCAGCCCGCAGTCCGGGGACTGGGGGGACCAGTACTCTGCCGAGTGCGGCGGTGAGTGCGCGGCGGCGCGGGGCGTCCAAGTCGCCCGGGTCCGCGGGGCTGCGGGGCTGGGGTCCGGGGCCGGGGTACGGGCCGCCCGGGCCTCACGCCTCCGTCTGCGGCGCGCGCTCCGCGGGATCCGGCTCCGCCAGGGGTCCGGTCGGGCGACTTCCCGCCGCTGCCACCCACGCCGCCGCGCGCCCTCCTGCAGCCGCCTTTGGGCAGGGAGGCGAGTCGAGAAAAGAGCTGACAGCATGCTCCCGGGGCCAGGGCGGCCTCTCCCGAGTCTGAAGCAACCGTTGGAAGGGTGGCGGGGGAGATGGCAGGTGGCCCGGGGCAGCCCTGTTCCCGCCGCCGGCCTCCCGAGGATGCCAAGTGGGCGAGGGAGGGGCGGGCGGAGGAGCACCCAGCCCGGCGGCTTGCGGAGCCCGCCCCCGGAGAGAGACTCCTGGACCATCTTAGGCCTGGAAATCAGGTTTCCTGACCTCCCGGGCTAATGTCTTGTATTAAACAGTTCCTAAGAATTCGATCCCTGTAATGGAAAAAAAAGAGCAAGCCCATTTTATCTGTTCGTGGACATCTTGCTTCCAGTTGTTTAAGACTGACCTGTGATCTGTCAGGTGTCTCCCAGAGGGAAAAACGGCCCCTGCAGGCCTTGAGCCTATGTCAGTGCCGTGTGTGTATTGGAGATGCGCCAGCTCATTCATTAACAATGGGAGCTATTGGCCTTAGTTTAATAAATCATAGCAGATGCCTTTGGGACAAAATACATGTGTACATTTTTTTGAAGTTGTCTTGGGTCTTTTTACCCATCAATCCCTCCCTTTCTCTTTCCCCTTTCTCTATGTGAGTTCCCTTATGGCTTGGTTTGGAAAGGGCCTGGGTCTACCAAACTCACTTGTAGATGGTCGGTTGTTTTTAAGACTTGGCAGCAGTTTTCTTCAGCATTGTGTACCTGGGAAAACAATACTTTTTTTTTTTTTTAAGTTGAGATGAGACGTCAAGATTAGCACAATCTGATTTCCTTTTAGCACAATCTGACTTCCTTGAGGAAGTGTCATTCACTGAGAGGTATGTGACTTTTTTATTTTGTAGTAGGCCTTAGCTGGTAACAGTGTAAATAACACGGCCAGCCTTGCACAGTGGAAAGAGAATGGCGTTTACTTACTTCTGCCACTTTCTGTATCTCTAAGCAAGTGAATTACCTGTCTTTGCAAAATGCCTCCTTTGTAAGTGGAAAACACTGTTGACCTAATAGTGGGATTTTATTTTCCTCACGAGGGTGCTGTGAGGGAAATTAGAAGTAGCTGACATATATTGAGTGCTTGCTGTATGCCAGGTGCTGTTATAAGTGCTTTAAGTCTATGAGCCTAGTATATTAGTCTATCAGAAAAACAAGAACTACCTCATTATATGGTGGCTCATTCTCTCCGATGAACAAACTGAAACATAGTGTAACTGTCATCTTCTTGAGATCCCACAGCTGTCAAAGGACGAACCCACATAGTCGGGCTCCAGACAGCTTTTGTCTTAACCCTTAAGTGGTGTAGGTAGGCAAACCACACTGGTAGTATTTACTTGCATATGGTGCATGTTGGGTAAATTTCCCTTTCCCCTTTTCTCCTTTGGTTATGTGGTGCTCACTGGCTAAAGAAGCCCCAGCCTTTAGACAGTAGAAGGTATGTGTCGATTAATATTATGAAATCTATTGGTATTATTGATGCCGGTGGCTCATTTGATTCTTTGTCATCAGGCTAACACCAATATTTAAGAACCCTTTTTCAAGCCAGCTTTGACTTGTATTATGATTTTTCCCCGGATGATCAACACTGTATCATGAAGCTTTAAACACAATTTATTTAGATGTTTCTACCTTCTTTTCACTCTCCCATGTAGTACTTATTTTTTCTAGCTTGGAATTTAAAATGTACTGTTGCAAATGAATGACCTGAGTCTTTCAGATCACCTCCCCTGGCAGTACAAGTAGCTACCAACAGGTGCTAAGTGGGTTGGCTGCCGCTGTGGTCACCCAAGAAGTCATTTCCAGAGTCAACTACTTGAAGCTCCAGCTGTTTCCCTCGGCTGTCTTGGCTGCCATATGTGACAAAAGCCAACTCTGTTGTTGTAGGGCTACTGAAATGCTTCTCATTTCTCTCGCTTCGCCTAGGACGACTATGTAGAAGCTGAACTCTATAAAACCTGCTTAATTTCTTCTCTCTCCTAGGATGTGGGGATGAATTCAGGATTTACAACTAACCATGCCATAGCCTGAGGGACAGCTGATGCTCTGTATTCGGAACCCCATTTGGGCAACATTAGGGTCTAGACAAATGTCAGGATCCAGAACTAGTCAGTTCTTCAGAATCATACAGACTTGACTTCACCAAGCATTGATCATGCCATTGTTACTTGCTTGCCTGTCCAGCCACAAACCTGTTCATATCAATCCTGCCCATATCCTGAAAACAAACCCAGCAGCACAACCAATTTTCAGAATCTTTCTCACAGCTTTCAGGTTCAAATGGCTGAGCTGATGCCTGCTTGGGTCTAAATTTAAATCTGTATACCTTTTTATGAGCAGTATATGTATTCCCTTGAGACAGAACTGCCAGTGATTGTACATACAAGGACAATGGCTGGAGGGAGCCCACCAGTCCAAAGACAGCACACTGGCAATGTCTGGCCCAGCTGTGCACACCACCATCACATGGAATCCAGGTCCCAGGGAACAGCCTAATGCTCAGTGGGCTGAGCCCTACCCAGATCCACTGCAGAGGTGACAGGCATGGATGCCCCTCTGGTGCTATATGTCTTAGCCTGAGCTTTGCATGTGTCCCGATCCCCCTTTCACATATTCTACTCCAGCACATTTTTACATTTTGCCTTTTTGATTTTTTATTTTAATTAATTTATTTTTACTTGTTTACTTGAAAACCATATATAACCACAAACTTGTCTCTCTTTGTTTACTTGTGGAGAAAATAATATTTTAAAAATGAACATTGTATTGTACCTATTTAAAAAATAAAAGTAAATTTCCTGTTGCTAAAGCCCTATCTTTATAATTATAGGAGGAAATAACGAACAGAAGCATTTTTCCAGTTCTTTTCCCTACTTTTTTAGTTATATTGTCATAAACACTCTACAATCTTTTTAAATCCTCTTGATACTGAAGTAGCTGCTGTTGTTTTTTTCTATTTTTTTAGAGACAGGGTCTTGCTCTGTTTCCCAGGAGGTAGTTCAGTGGTGCTATCATAGCTCACAGCAGCCTCAAATTCCTGGTTTGAAGCCATCCTCCTGCCTCAGCTTTCCAAGTAGCTAGGACTACAAACATGTGCCACCACCCCCAGCTAATTTTTTTTTCTTTTTTCTGTCGAGACAGGTTCTGGCTATGTTGCCCAGGCTGGTCAAACTCCTGGACTCAAGCAGTTCTTCCACCTCATCCTCCCAAAGTGTTGGGATTACAGGCATGAGCCATCATGCTTGGCCCATGCTATTTTTAATCACTATTTTACAAACTGAGACAAAGAGAAGTTAAGGTTGCACAGTAAAGAGTAGAGCCAGGATTTGAACCTGACCTGATCATTTCTGTGTTATCTTCAGTAGTAGTTGCATATTAATATAATTTAGTATAATTTCTTACTAATATTAAAGTCCTATACTCTTAAAATTTGTTGGAAATTGTATTCTTAAATCACTGTTAGAATTTTGTATTTGGCTACAAATACAAAGTGGCTTCACTGAACCTAGTATTTTGAACTGTGGAGCTAGAATGGGTCTGTGCTTTTGTTGAAAAACTACTTGTATATCTACTAGATGCTACTTAGTGTTCTGGACCCTGGTGATGCAGCACAGCTGACCGAGTTCCTAGTGTGGATCCTGTGTCTTGGTGAGAGAAGAAATAAATACAGTTAACGCACCATTTAACAACAGGATATGTTTTGATTAAATGTGTCATTAGGTGATTTCATCATTGTGGAAACATCAAAGAGTGTACTTACACAGACCTAGATGGAATAGCCCATTATACACCTTGGCTATATGGTATAGCCTATTGCTCCTAGGCTCCAGACCTGTGGCCTGTTGCTACACTGAATACTGTAGGCAGTTGTAATACAATGACAAGTGTTTGTGTATCTAAATATAGAAAAGGTACGGTAAAAATATGGTATTACTGTCTTATGGGACCACGCTCATATAAGTGGTCCATCATTGGCCGAATCGTTATTATCTGGCACATGACTATATATAATAGGCCTAGTAATATGTACCTTGAAAATAAAGCAGTGTGAGAGGATAAAGAGCAGTGTGCAGGTGCCACTTTAAGAGGTGGCTAGGGATGGCCCCTGGTAAGGTGACATTTGAGCTGAGACTTGGATAGAGTGAGATTTGGAGAGATCTTAGAAATATCTTAATTTGACACTTGAATTTTTATAAATCTGGTAAATTAAAGTCTTGTGAAATTGTAACTTGTTGATTGATTTAAAAATTCAGGTTCTCTTCTTACCAAAGCTAAACTGCATCTCTTTCAAATGTAGTATTCATTGTGTATTAAATTATATCTTTATACTCTTTACAGATGATCTAAGGTGTATTTTATGGTTCAAGCATATGCATTTCTAGAAATTGTTTTAAAAATACCTTTGTTTTCTCCTCTTGCTTTGAAAACGTCGTAGTATTAAGAACAGTGAGTTTGTGTGACTCTTTTTTCCAGTGCCTTCAGCCTTTTTTTCACTGCTCCTGGGTGATGCAGCCCTGCACTTGATGTCTTAATTTTCTTTAGTTTGTTGAAATTAATGAACCCAGAATTGAATTTATTCTATTTTTCAACAGTTCTTTACGGGAAAAGGTATTTAGAGTTTGTCTGTCCAATTTGGAAATTGTTAACTGCCAGAAAAACAAGGAAGTGTCTATGAACCTAGCTTTGTGTTTTTGACAAAATTGCTAACACTGAGATTGTTGATATATATGGTAGCTTTCTTAATTAAGGAATTGGCCATTTAAATACATGAAGTCAGTCTTATTGCTCACAGCACATAGATCATTGCTATGACTAGAGGTGGTAGAGAATCAATAGAAGGAAACTTATGAGAGCTATTTACTTTTTTGCTGATGAGGAAGTTAAGAAGCACATTTTGTGCTCAGTCATAGCAACCGTAGTAACCATTAGTATGAGAGTATTTGCTCAATCCTTCCCCCTGCTCCCCCGGCCCTGATTTTCTGTTTGTTATCATATAGTTATCATAGTTTCATGGCAGAGCTCTTCATATCTTTTTTTTCAAGGCATACCTGAGTAAATTTGCCAGTGCAAAGTCACTGTGCTCAGAGACTAAGGCACAGAGTGATGAAGAGATTGTGATCTTGCCACATCCTGGCCTCTGTGGCATTGCCAGAGGGTGTTTTCTTTTTGTTCACTGAACGGCATCCTCCAGAAAATCCTCTGGTTTAGAAGTAGCATTTTGTAGCATAAGCCCTACGGTGATAACAGCTTATGATTTGCTTTTTCATATATATCTGTTGTCATTAAGAGTTACATTTACCTTTTAAAAGATCTACACACTGCTAAACATGTTCAGCTTCAGGTGATAAGGATTCGTTTTATTTTTTAATCTCTGGGTGAAGGCAAAAGTTATGTGGCTTGGGTTTTAGAACCTACATGGAACATGACTGTAGGAAAGGCAAAGCTCTTCAACTTGTGCAGCTCACTGTACAGACAGCTTGGCTTCACTGCACTCAGTAAATACTTGACTGACTTTTAAAGCTTCTCCCTTTCACAATGGGTTGTTTTAAAGAGGTCCCTTTGTTTGGGCTCATCTAATCTTGCAGATAGAATAAATACACAATTTATCAAACTAGCAGAATTTTAATACTTCTAACTTTGGGTGAATGCTTTCCAACATTTTCCTTTTATTTTGGTTTTACTTTTTTATCAAAATACAACATATATACAGAAAAGTACATATTTCTGAAGTGTAGATAGCTCAATAAATTTTCATAAGCCGAACAACTTATGTAATCAGAAAGAACTGAAATCAATGGCTGTCTGTTTTTAAGATTCCTGATAGTCTCATTCCATGCTAACCCTAGTTTCATTTGGGAAATATTTTATCTATCTTTATATCTGATTTAGGGTCCAGCACCATGTAATGGACTTACACTGCACATGTGCCGGCATTCTTTCCATAGACTCTCACTCAGGCATCACTTGGTGCATCTCAGGACACGAAAAGACCAGTTGACTTCTCTTGCAGCTTTTCCCTGCCGGTATTTGCGAGGTTCTCAGTGACTCTGTGTTCCCTTGTCAGTGCCTAGATCTGCTTCAGCATTCCCTGTGGAGTTGATGTTGTCTGACAGTATGTATGGGCTTATGAGAAAGCTTTTAGCCCTTAAAAGTATGTGTCACTTTGAGCATCTGATGCATCTTCAGTCTAGTTTATAACCTTATGCTAAGTAACTGGCCTTTGTGGGGAAGGCCTGGCTACCCGGTTTGTTGGTTAAGGCATCCTTCTGTCCTGTTCCACATAATTCGCTACTCTGCCTTTTTTTTTCTATCCTGTGCAGTGAATTCCTTTTCTTTTGATTATTTGCATGTGTTAGTATTTGTATGTGGGTTAAGACACCTTTGATCTAGTTACATTCAAGCTTTGTTAAAAAAAAAAAAAAACTTGTCTCTTTAAGATGGCTTTTGTGGATTCTTGGTTCCAATAGATTAATTATATGTTTACTTTATAATTTAATACTCAGCAGGCAGTCACTATTTTCAATTTGCTTTACAGTAACTTAACACATCTCAGGTACTGATGAATATTTCATTTCGTTAAATGAAGCATATAAATTCTTCAGAGCACTTTTCTTGTTATTACATTCTAAAAGGAATTACCACTTGCGGCCGGGGCCATTGAGCAATGTAGTATATGATGTCAGCTGTGGTTGGTTGTCTTACAAGTGCAGAAATTGATAAAAGCAAAAGGCACTTCAAGTTGACACCACATAGCCACCTGGCCTTCAGGTAGTTCCTCCAGCTGCACAAATTGTCTTCTCTTCCCGCGTTACCCTATACCTAGGATCAGGATTGTCAATAAATATCTGGCACTCTGCTTCCAAGTTGTAGCCCATCCAGGGAAAAGCCCAGTCATTCTTATTTTCAAGTAGCTCAGTGTGCTGTCTGTTCTAACTAGGTGATCGAGTGATGAGAGCTACCCAGCAGCTGTTGATTTCCTTGTAAATTGGCCGTGGGTTTGCTGCTTTTAAGCTTTCCGTCAGTTTTCTCACAGAAATAGATGTGTGAGAAATATATGCTACTACCAGTGCCACCTTCTCTCCTTCCTTGGAGGTGATGACTGTCATCTTATTTGACTGAGAAAGAAGCAGTGAGAAGACAACTTCCTTGCTCCCCACCATCCCAGCTATCAGCCTGCCCGCAGATGGACTGGCAGAGTTTGCCTTCTGTCCTGTTGTGGTGGATGAGTGGCTGGTGCCTCTGCCTAGCTCAGCTCTCTATTGGCTGGCTCTCATGTCCTCTTGTCTTCTGTCAGCATACAGACTGTCTTAATTACTACCATCCTGAAAAGACAAGCAACCAAGATGATCACACTTCCCTCCAGCCACTGCTCCATCGCTCTGCCTCCTTTTACAGCAGAATTCCTCGAAGGAGATGTTCGTATGCACTGTCTCCACTAGTCCACTGTCTCTTGGACCTTCTATGGTTAGCTTTTGTCCTTGTCACTGTGCCCAGACTGCTCTTCTTAAGGTCAGTTGTGTGTGAGGTTTAGAAGGAGAGGGAAAAAGTTTCAAGACACTGCTATACCTAAACTGTTCCCTACTAGCACTGGCATTGGCAGAATGAGTTGGGACAAATGTGCCTTGTTCTTCATTGCTGTGGCAAGAACCGGCTATGCTGTCTTTGTTTCGTGACCTTAAACATGTTCATTAACATTGAACTTATTTCCCCATGTGTACAGTGGGCGTAGTGTGCCTCGTACCTACCTTGGAGGATGGAAAACCAAAATAAATAAGGTTCTTGAAAGCATTTGGAGGCTGGGAAGTATTGTGAAGGCCAAGATAAGCTTAAAGAAAGTAGACAGAAAATTTTAACAGAAAAAGCCAGCAAGTTTAGCTATAAGTGTACAGTAACATTTAACAATCATTTTCTGTGCACAGGGCTTTATACCCTTTATTCCTTACAGTAGCCCTGTGAAGGTATCTGGGGGTGGTTATTCCTATTTTACAGATGAAGGAGCTGAGGTTAAGATGTACCAAAGGACTTGCTCTAAGTCAAACAGCCAGGGAAGCATCTGATCTGGGTTAGTCTGACTCCACAGCCCTGCCCTGAACCACTGTTACATTGCCTCCAAACTAGTTAATTAAGTTTGAAATCAGGGAAGTACTAGAATTAAATATAAGACCTAATTCTTTGAAAATACTGCTAAAGATTAGACAGTTATCTAGCAAGCCTAATCAAGAAAAACGAGAAGAAAAAAATATTAGACTTTAGGAATAAACAAGTATAATAAATATGAAAATCATTACAGTTACTATGTCTAGCTTTATGGCCCAGATGTAGAATCTTTCAAAGAAATGGATAGTTATTTTAATAAAAGATAAGTTACTAAGTTGATTCTTCTGCTATCTCTTAAATACTCATCTCCACCGAGGTCAACTCTTCTCTTATTAAGCTTCCTAAGCTTTCTTAGAGATTGTACTTACAGTCTCAGCTTATCATCCACCATAAGTTAATGATTATCAAATCATCACATCCATATCTGTAGCATTTACCTTTCTCTGGACTTTCTTAGTTTTTTGTTTTTCTTTTTGAGACAGAGTTTCGGTCTTGTTGCCCAGGCTGGAGTGAAATGGCACGATCTCGGCTCACTGCAGCCTCTGCCTCCCAGGTTCAAGTGATTCTCCTTTCTCAGCTTTCCGAGTAGCTGTGATTACAGATGCCCGCCACCATGCCCAGCTAATTTTTAAATTTTTACTAGAGGCAGGGTTTCACTATGTTGGCCAGGCTGGTCTTGAACTCCTGACCTCAGGTGATCCACCCACCTCGGCCTCCCAAAGTGCTGGGATTACAGGCGGGAGCCACCGCACCCGGCCTTCTCTGGACTTTCTTAACTACATGCTAGACAGCTTCCAGCGTAATCACTTGACTCAAACCCAAAGTTAGCTCTTGACTTTCCTCTGAAACCTGTCTTCCTCTTAAACTCCCTGTTTCTGTTGATGGAAACTTCTTCCCTCATTGCACAAACCGGAAACCTGTGTCTTTTTCCTCTTTCTGTGCCTAATTCTTCCTCAAGGCCCTGTGTTTTTTACTTGCTGTATCTCTTTAGACTGTGACTCTCCATTTCAACCCCCTGGCCCCTGCCTCTGTTCAGACTTTGCTTATTTTAACTGGCCATGGCCTCCCACCTGTCCCCTGCCCTACTTGGCCCTTCTCTCTTCAGACGCTTGTCAGTGATGTCGCCTCCTGCTTAAACCCACCCTGCCTTCTTAGTTTAATGCTAAGAAGAAAGGGAATAAACAAACTAGTTACTGAACTTGAGATGCGAGAAGAGGTAATAAGGGAAATCGGAAGGCCTATATACAGCAAAGCCAGTATAAATGAATTAGAAATAGAACAGCCATTGAATTGAGAAGTAGACCTAAGAAATGGTTTTTTTAAAAAAATGATTAAGAAGTTCTGGAGATCCATTTCACATCAATGTGCATATACCTAATACTACTGAACCATACACCTAAAAATGGCTTGGTGACTTTTATGTGATGTGCGTTTTTTTTTAAGCACAATAAAAAAAAAAAAAAACCACACAGAACAAATTCTTAAGTGATTAAAAAAAAAAGAATAAAATAGATAAGCCTGATGAGGCTACCACAAAAAAGAAGGAGCAGGTGCGAATGTCAGTTGCAAATGAGAGGTGTGCATGGAGCTCTATAGGCCATGAGAACTCAGAAACTATTTCTTAGCAGAAATCTCTGCTAAGAAGTTAAACTCTGGGCTGGGAGTGGTGGCTCACATCTGTAATCCCAACACTTTAGGAAGCCAAAAGTGCTGGATCACCTGAGGTCGGGAGTTTGAGACCAGCCTGACCAACGTGGTGAAAGCCCGTCTCTACTAAAAATACGCAGTTGGCCGGGTGTGGTGGCGCATGCCTGTAATCCCAGCTACCCAGGAGGCTGAGGCAGGAGAATCCCTTGAACTTGGGAGGTGGAGGTTGTGGTGAGCCAAGATCATGCCATTGCACTCCAGCCTGGTAAACAAGAGCGAACTCTGCCTCAAAAAAAAAAAAAGAAAAAAAAGAAAAGAAGTTAAATTCTGAAGTAATGAAGAAATGTCCAGAGAGTTGATGTAGAACAAGATAGAATTCTGTGATGCATTTTCACACAGTTTCTGTAGTAATCAGCACTAACTTTACTTGTACAACCTTAAGCAAGGAAGAAAGCTTTTCCTATCCAAGGAAATCTATGCTATTTACATACAGCTGGTTAGGCTGTAATTATTTATTATATTAAGTAGTTATCCTTTAATATGATCATTTATGATAGTAAAGTAATTAAAGCCATAGTGAATTAAATATTTTAAGACTGAAGAACAAATTTAACCTCCTGTTGCAAACAACTGTAGTTTTAACTCTAGCAACTATTTCTCTGTTGCAGACCTTAGAAGATACATACCTAGTTGTAAAAATTTTAAGTGAAATATTAGTAAATTGAAACCAGCAAGCAATTGAAAGAATAATCTACCTCAATCACAGTTTGTTTTAGAAGTACATGGATGGTTCAACTTTTAAAAATTAAATTAATGTCTTAATAGGCCAAAGGAGAAAAATCATAGGCACATCTTAAATAAACCTCAAAAGGTACTTAATAAAAGTCAGCCAGCTCTTCTGATTTAAAGTTTCTGGTAAAAAAAAAAAAAAAAAAGGAAAATACTTTTTTTATGTGGTTAAGTGCATCAGTCTCACCTCATAGCCAACACAGAGCAGCTTACCACTGGATGTTGATAAATGTTAGATGAAAAAGTTTTATCATCAAAAGTTGATGAATTCTCAGTTATTAAATGAAGTATTAATGTCAGGAATAAGCAGGGGTGCCTGTTATCAGTGGCATTACTGAGCACTTTTCGAAGTTTCATCTAGTGTAATAAGATGCTAAATGAATATAAATATTTTAAAAGACCTTGATAAAGTTACATGCAGATAATACAGTTATCAACTGAATAAATGGAGACATTAATAGGGCTGTAAAGAGTTCAATAATGTGGGCAGATAAAATATTCAGCACTAGGCAGTTAGGTAAAGGATTAACCATGTGCTGGTATTTCTGCCTGACTGCTTTCCCAGTGTGGTAGCCTCCCATGGTGAAATCCTTAGTTTCCTTCAGGTCCGCATTCACTCATTCATGGCTAAAAGCACAGACTCCAGAACCAGATTGCCCAGGTTCAGATCCTCCCTCCACTGCTTTGCTAGAGGGTAGCCTTAGCAAGATTACTGCAAGTTCCTCTGGCTCATTTTCCTCATCTTTGAAATGGGGATTCGAAGGTTGCCTGTACATGGTAACTATGTGTTAGCTGATGGTATTCACGCCCTTGGCAAACTCTGATCAGGCCACGTCTTCTGACTGTGCTGTCATTTGTAGCTCTCACACTGTCGCTGGTTTATGTTTCTTTGTGTACTCTGACTGCTGTCAGTTTTCCCACAGGAAACTGTAATCTCTGTGTAGAAGAAGGGTCATTTCTGGTTTTGCTCAGTAGAGGATAACACAGTGACAGGAATGTAGTAGGTGCTCAACAAATATGTATTGAATCAATGGTTATCAACCTAGTTTTTAAAAAAATCACATGTAAATTCTATATAAAATTTATGAAGTTTCACATAGTTTAATAAAATATTTAAATAAAAAGATCAAATTTTATAAAGAAATATTCCTTCTCCTATTAAAATACAGAGTTTTTTTGTTTTGGAAACTTAAAAAAAAATCACTGAAGTTTATCTGAAGAAAGAATGTTTATACAAATAGCCAAGAAAGTTTTGGAATAAAATTGATAATGGCTTTGCTTTATATTAAAATGTATGTATGTGTATCAAAATATCACCCCTACCCATATATATAATTATTATGTATGAATTTAAAATAACAAAAAATGGAAAACATTTATTTCTTGTGAGGCTACAATAATTGAAACAATGAGATACCGAAATCAAAACAAACAGATCATTATGAGGGAATAGAAGTGTAGAAACAAGAAAAATATTTCTTATAGAAAACTAAAAATTTATTTTAAAAATATTAAATGAAAAATGATATATAATCCTACCAAGTTTAAATAATTAGGAGAAAATTTAAGCCAGGTGCAGTTATTCATGCCTGTAATCTCAGTACTTAGGGAGGCTGAAGCGAGAGGATTGCTTGAGTCCAGGGATTTGAGACCAGTCTGGGCAACACAGTGGAACCCTGTCTCTATAAAAAATAGAAATGAAAAATTAGCCGGGTGTGGTGGCACATGCCTATGTTCCCAGCTACTAGAGATGCTGAGGTCAAGGCTGCTGTGGGCCAAGATTGTGCCACTGCACTTCAGCCTGGGTGTCAGAGTGAGACCCTGTCTCAAAAAAAAGAAAATAGGCCGGGCGCGGTGGCTCAAGCCTGTAATCCCAGCACTTTGGGAGGCCAAGGCGGGTGGATCACGAGGTCAAGAGATCGAGACCATCCTGGTCAACATGGTGAAACCCCGTCTCTACTAATACAAAAAATTAGCTGGGCATGGTGGTGCGTGCCTGTAATCCCAGCTACCCAGGAGGCTGAGGCAGGAGAATTGCCTGAACCCAGGAGGCGGAGGTTGCGGTGAGCCAAGATCGCGCCATTGCACTCCAGCCTGGGTAACAAGAGCGAAACTCTGTCTCAAAAAAAAAAAAAAAAAAAAAAGGAAAATAAAATTTAAGCAAATGGGGAAACACTTACATTATATTACTAAGTTAAGAGGGCAGGTTACTAAGCAATATATCTCATTCCATTCTCACAACCTAATGATAATAGTGGTAACTAACATTTTTTTTTTAGCTCTTTCTATGTACCAGAAACTATACCACATGCTTCTTATAGTATTTCCTTATTTAAATATTATAATCACCCTGAGAAGTTGATACTATTATTGACCCTATTTTGCAAGTGAAACTGAAGATTACAGTGGCTGAGAGCTAGGAAGTAGTGGCAGAGAGCAGGAATTCAAATCCAGGTTGTCTGATTTCAGAATTACCACTTTTTATTACATATACCAAAATTTTTTTCAATGAATAATGCTATTCTAAATGATTTTTATTTATGTTTTGTAATTTTCTGTATGTATTTTCTACAATGAACATTAAATACTACTGTAATTTTTAAAAATGTAAATATCCATGCAGTGATTGGACAAACATTTGTTAGAGCTGTTGCTGAAGTTGGACTTAAATCTTTAAAAAAGTTTATAAACTTTTAAAAAAATTTTCGTTGGTACATAGACATTAGTTGTATATATTTGTGGAATACATGAGATGTTTTGATACAGACATGCAATGTGAAATAAGCATATTATGAAGAATGGGGGGTATGCATCCCCTCAAGCATTTATCTTTTGAGTTACAAACCAATTACATTCTTTAAGTTATTTTAAAATATACAATTAAATTGTTACTGACAGTAGTCACCCTATTGTGCTATCAAATAGTCGGTCTTATTCATTCTTTCTGGATTTTTTTGTACCTATTAACCATCCCCACCTCACCCCATTCCCCTACTATACTTCCCAGCCTCTGATAACTATCCTTCTACTCTCCATGTCCATGATTTCATTTGATTTGAGTTTTAGATCCTACAAGTAAGTGAGAACGTGCAGTTTGTCTTTCTGTGCCTGGGGTATTTCACTCAACATAATGATCTCCGGTTCCCTCCATGTTGTTGCAAATGACTGGATCTCATTATTTTTTATGGCTGAATAGTACTCTACATTTTCTTTATCCATTCATCTGTTGATGAACACTTAGGTTGCTAACAAATCTTACCTATTATAAACGGTGCTGCAGCAAATATAGGATTGCAGACATCTCGTCGATATACTGATTTCCTGTCTTTTGGGTATATACCCAGCAGTGGGATTCTTGGATCATATGGTAGCTCAATTTTTAGTTTTTTGAGGAACCTCCAAATTGTTCTCTATTGTGGTTGTGATAATTTACATTCCCACCACAGTGTACAAGGGTTCCCCTTTCTCCATATCCTCACCAGCATTTATTGTTGCCTGCCTTTTGCTTATATGCCATTTTAACAGGGTTGAGATGGTATCTTGTTATAGTTTTGATTTGCATTTTTTGATGATCAGTGATGTTGAGCACCTTTTAATATGCCTGTTTGCCTTTTGTATGTCTTCTTTTGAGAAATGTGTGTTCAAATCTTTCGCCCATGTTTTGATTGCTTTGGTTGCCTGTGTTTGTGGGTATTGCTCAAGAGATCTTTGCCCAGACGAATATCCTGGAGAGCTTCCCCAATGTTTTCTTGTAGTAGTTTCGTAGTTTGAGATGAAACTCAACTTAGATTTAGATTTAACTTAGATTTAGATTTAAACTTAAACTTAGATTTAAAAGTCTTTAATCCATTTGGATTTCATTTTGTATATGGAGATAGGGGTCTAGTTTCATTCTTTTACATACGGATATCCAGTTTTCCCAGAACCATTTATTGAAGGGACTCTCTTGCCCAGTATGTGTTCTTGTCACCTTTGTCAAAAATGAGTTCACTGTAGGCATGTGGATTTGTTTCTGGGTTCTCTATTTTGTTCCATTCGTCTGTGTGTCTGTTTTATGCCAGCACCATGCTGTTTTGGTTACTATTGCTGGATTTAAATAATCTTAAAGATTTCTTTTAAAAGAAAGTCTAGAAACAGATCCTAATGTCTATAATATATTATAAAGGTGGCATTCAAATTGATAATTTAACAAATGCTGCTAGAGCAACTGGCTAGCCATTTGGAAAATAAATAATTAGGAATTTTTGTCAATATATTATACCAGGATAGGTTCAGATGACTTAAAAATGAGCACAGGGATAGGTTCAGATGACTTAAGAATGAGCAAAGGATATAAGTGGTTTATAAAATGAGGAGATACAAATGGCCAGAAGTTTAACTTTATTAGTTATGTGTTCAGATTGGGAAAGATGGAAAGAATGTCAGTACTTTGGAGGGAAATGCACCTTCTCAAACTGCTAGTGAGAATGAACTTGTTATTACATGCTGGGAAGGAAATGGGGCAATATATAGGAAAAATACTAAAATTGTGTACACTCTTTGACTTGGCAATTTTATTTGTTGGCATTTATCCTAAGTGGGTACATTTTCAAAAATATAGGTCAAGAATACTTACTGAAATACTATTTATATTAAGAAAAAAGTAGGGACATCCCAAGTATCCAATGATAAAAGTATGGTTAAGTTCCATACCATGGAATGCTGTGCAGCCTTTTAAAAGTACGTAGGTGTATATTTATTGAAACGGAAATGGATTCCACAGAGAAGAGGGATTGTTAGAATAAGGCCATGTATACACATTGCTTAGCACAGTGCCTGGCATATAGTAAGTCCTCAAATCTTAGCTTAGAAAAGGTAGGAAAAACAGGTTATAAATGTATATGTTTCCAAAATATCTTTCATGGAGTCTTTATTCTCTACCCATCTGCCAGGAACCGTTATTGCCTTCATTCTTGTGGGACTAAAGCCTTTCTCTCGGATCCAGATCAGATTTTCTGCAGTCTGACTCCTCACCTTCCAAACTCATACTTTCTGTTTTCCAACACAAACTCCCTGCTCTAGCCAGTCTCCTCGCTGCCTTTTGCCTTTCCTTGCCTTTGTACCTTTGTGTGTACCACTCATCATCCTATCTGGAATACCCCTTCCCTTTGTCTGTCCCAGTCTAAATCTATCCATTCTTTTTTTTTTGTTTCCCTTGAGACAGGATCTTACTCTATCACCCAGATTGGAATGCAGTGGCATGATTATGGTTTACTGCAGCTTCGACCTCCTGGGCTCAGGTGATCCTCCCACTTTAGCCTCTGGGTAGCTGGGACTACAGACGTGTACCACCACACACAGCTAATTTTTTCTTTTTTGGAGATGGTGTTTTGTCATGTTGCCCAGGTTGGTCTCAAACTCCTAGGCTCAAGGGATCAGCCTGCCTCAGCCTCCCAAAGTGCTGGGATTACAGACATGAGTCACTGTGCCCAGCCTGCATCTATTCTTTTAAACCCTGTTTATGCCTTGTGAAATTTAACATTGCAGCTTCAGTAATTGTTCACCATTCCAGGGCTTCTTTGCCATATCATGTCTTATTTCTTATTGTTAAGATGTACAACATGTGAGAATTTAGCCAAATTATATGTTCTTTGAGGACGTAGATTGATTTTGATATTATACTTCATTCTCTCCCTCACATGGTTCCTTGAACATAATTTAATGCTCCTTAATGATTGCTGAATTAGAACATATCTTTTTTTGCAATAATCTATTAAGGTGAGATGTTTTAATAACATAAAATTAACCATTTTAAAGCAAACAATTCAGTGGCATTCACTATGTGCAACCACCCCAAGTTGTTTTCAACACTCCAAAGTAAAATCCCTTACCTATTAACCAGTTGCTCCCTATTCCCTCCTTCCCATCTCCCCTGGCAATCACCAATCTGCATTCTGTCTCTATGGATTCACCTATTCTGGTCATTTCATATAGATGGAGTCATATGGTAAGTGACCCTTTGTGTCTGGCTTCTTTCATGTAGCATAATGTTTTGAAAATTCTTCCACGTTGCAGTATGTGTCACTAGTTCATTTTTTTATGGTTGAATGGTATTCTACTCTATATACACCACAATTTGTTTATCCATTCATCTGTTGATGGACACTTGGACCGTTTCTACCTTTTGGCTACTGTGATTAGGGCTACTATGAACATGTATATGCAATACTTGTTTGAGTTCCTTTTCAATTTGGGGGGTATATACCTAAGAGAAGAATTGCTGCATTGTGGAAATTCTGATTCACTTTTCAAGGAATTGTTTTCCATAACCGGTGTATCATTTTACATTCCCACCAGGAATGAACAATGGCTCCAATTTTTCTACATTCTTGCCACCACTTGTTATCTTCTGCTTTTTGGTTATAGCCATTCTAGTGTGTATGTGAAAAGGTACCTCATTGAGGTTTGATTTACATTTTCATAATTAGTAATTAGTAATGATGTTGAGCAGCTTTTCATGTGTTCAATGGCCTATTTCAGGTCTTTTGCCTGTTTGTAAAATTGTGTTGTCTTAATTGGATTGTAAGAGTTATTTATATATGTTGCATACTGGACTCATAATGTGTATCTTTTTTTTTAATTTTTATTTTACTTTAGGTTCTGGGCTACATGTACAGATCATGCAGGGTTGTTGCATAGGTATATATATAACCAGGTGGTTTGCTGCCTCTATTCCCCCTTCACCTATAATCTATCTATCTATCTACCTATCTATCTATCTATCTATCTATATTTTTTTAAGTCAGAGTTCTGCTCTTGTTGCCCAGGCTAGAGTGCAATGGCACGGTCTTGGCTCATTGCAACTTTTGCCTCCCAAGTTCAAGCGATTCTCCTGCCTCAGCCTCCCAAATAGCTGGGATTACAGGCACCCACCACCATGTGCGGCTGTTTGTATTTTAGCAGAGACGGGGTTTCACTATGTTGGCCAGGCTGGTCTCGAACTCCTGACTTTGTGATCCACCCGCCTTGGCTTCCCAAAGTGCTGAGATTACAGGCATAAGCCACCATGCCTGGCCTAGTTTGTATCTTTTAACATTAAGTCTCCCTGGTTTGGCTTTATTCTCCCTTTTGTGATTTTTAAAATTTATGGTAAATGCTGCCCCATAGATGTTCAATTGAAGGATCTTAACAACGATATTAGTTCCACATTTGTCCTGAGACAAGAATTGTACTAGTACTATTTCTGCCCTTTTGCCTTTAGATAAGTTACAACCTATTTAAACCTCATTTCACCATCCAGGAAGCTCACTGGCTTTGCTCATTTGAGAATGGTGGTAAGGACCATCACTAATGGATGTGCAAGATACTTGCAAACCGTAAAACATTACCCACTTATAAAGGTAGGATATAGGTTGCTACTTCTGTTTTTCATTTTTCAGAGACAGGATCTCACTGTTTGAGACCCAGGCTGGTTGCTTTGCTGTTGCCCAGGCTGATCTTGAATTCCTTGCCTCAAGCTAGCTTCCCGAGTTGCTGGAATTACAGGTGTGAGGCACTGTGCCCAGCTGGTTGCCACTTTTAGTGTTGTTCACACCTGTTCTTATTTTGGTTTTGTGGATTTTTAAGATTCCAGTTCAAAGTTAAGCACCTAAGAGCATACATTAAGGTGCAGAGAATAACAAAGAATGCTTGCCTTTCAGAGTCATCTTTTTTGAACTTCCATGACTCAGACTGCGAACCCAAGGGATCACCGCCCTGTGACTCCTTGCTTTCCCTCAACACTGAAAAGATCCTGGTATGTGTCTTCTTTCTGTGTTCTGTTTTTGTGACCTGAAGCCCAGCAATACTAGTTCCAAAAACTGGAGGTTGCCTCCGTTTGTCAACTAGAAGTTGGGCCTCATTGAGTCTACATGAATAGGATAAAGATAGGTCATCTTGTACTTTGTCACACTGAATTATTATGACTTATGAATTGGATGGTTGATCATTCTGGACATAGATTTTTAATTTCCAAGTGCCAAGAAATAAAGGGGACATCATGGTTGAACCTTATTTCTAGCAGACTTGTGTATTTGGAGGTATAGTAGACTCTTTTATTTTTCCAACCTTTGCATATGTGGGTATCTTTTATATCTATGTTTTCTATCAGTACCCACTAAACTATACAGTGGGCCTCTCCATTTCAGGGGTGAATACTGGCGCTAATGTTTGTGTCTGCCTATCCATGTTAGTGCATCTCCTCCTCCAGCCTGGCTCTCTCAAGGGGGATGAGTCTTCTTTTTGTTCACACTTAACTCTGTGAAGCTGAATAGTTATTTCCATGTCCAAGTTTAATATATTTTTTCTCCAGGCCTTTTCCTACAACTCTACATAGATACTCTTTACATCTTTGGTGTAAAATTTCCTTTTAAGATACTCTTTTTTTTTTTTTTTCCAAACAAAGCCTTGCCTTTTCTTGTCAGAACTACTGAAGATGGATTGAAACTGCAAACTAGAGACTGATTGGCTGCTTTTACCTAACTCACTGCATAGCAATCAACTTGATATATGGAAAACTCTTGAATTAGGCTTGCCAAAAGCCCAAAGGGGCTATCTTGTAAAGCAGTGAGTTGGTCATCTCTGAAAGTGTTTAAGTAGAAGTTGGATAATGCCATCTTGTATAGGCAGTTAGTTTCTTAGAGTTATGAAAGTCTTCTTACTGAGAATAGCTAAAATATTTTCTACTCCTTGCATTTCCAGTTTAAGATAGCACTAGCTAGTGACCTATAGGAGAAAGCTCATTAGTCTTGGCTTTTCATTTTCCTGAGGTTGAAATATGGGACTTAGACTATTCACTTATTGATCGATTATCCAGATATTTATTTTGCACCTATTATGTGCCAGGCATTTTGCTAGGTGAGTATTAGGAATAGAGCAGTAAGCCAGATAGTGTTGGTCTCTGCACCATGGCTTCTAAAGTCACCAACCAAATAATTATGCAATTAAACATAAAAGTGTGATTGTACACATCATATGAAGGAATAGCAAGAGTCAACATAATCTCCCTTTTATTAGCAGTATCAGGCAATACAGCTTTTAAGAACTAAAACGTAAGCAGGGATGAGAAAATTGGATTGAAATTGCTCTACCGGTGATGTTGAGCTGTATGTTCAAACTTAGATAGTATTAGAAATGGGAAAGATTCTTTTTCATCAAGAACTTATTTGTTTGTACTATACTTCTCCTGCCCACTTTCTAATGAATACAAACAAGTTAAAATCAAATACATTCTTCAGTGTACTCTTGGGGTTGCTTAATAATGATCTCTTCTCTTTGTGGAATTTTATTTCTATCCTCTTCCCCATATCTTTTTGTAGAAAGGCTTGGCAAATGGTAGACTCTCCTCAAATATTAAATAAAGCAATATTTGTAGACCCTTTTTTTTGGCTCCAAACAATTTACTTGTTTTTTCCCCAGCTTCACTGAGGTGTAATTGACAAATAAAAATTATATATTTACAGTGTACGGTATGATGATTTTATATACGTATACATTGTGAAATGATTGCCACAGTCAAGCTATCTAAGCAATTTATTATTTGTTTATTCATTTTTGAGACAGGATCTCACTCTTTTGCCCAGGCTGGGGATACAGTGGTACAGTCAGGGCTCCCTACAGCCTCGACTTCCTGGGCTTAAGCGATCCTCCTGCCTCAATTCCCCCGAGTAGCTGGGGCTATTGGTGTGTACCACCATGCAGAGCTAATTTTTTTTGAACTTCAGTAGAGACAAGGTCTCACTGTGTTGTGCAGACTGATCTCAAAACTCCAAAACTCAAGCAATCTTCCTGCCTTGGCCTCCCAAAGTGCTGGGATTATAGCCATGAGCCACCATGCCCCGCCTATCTAAGCAATTTATTAAGGAGAAAAATCTTTTGCATCTGTGAACTTGTCTGTAAACATTCAATAAAGAGGAAGGACTTATGTTCTAGTCACACCCAGCTATATACCATCAGTAACACCCTTACCTATTGTTAAATCTGCCACATCTTGAAGCTTTACGAGGTTCCCATATGTGGAAGGTCCCAGCTGCATAGCAAAACTAGAAAGGGCTGATAAGAGTTTCTCTCTCATCATCAAGATTCTACTGAAAGACAAAGTATAAAACATTCCCACAATAGTGCGATTTTCTTGTTTCCATTTAAATCAAACGTAGCCTTAATTTTTTAAAATACAGCTTTTAATACAAGTTTTTCTTTATTTGTGATAAGCTAAAATATATATGTTTTTCCCCCCCTCAGAGCCAGGCCAAGTCTATTGCAGAACAAAAGAGATTCCCGTTTGCCACTGATAATGACAGCACAAATGAAGAGTTAGGTAAGACTTGAATCTGGGAATATTTCTGAAATATTTGCCTCAATTTTTTGGTTAGATGCGTTAACAGGAAGGAGGATGGTGAGGTATAAAGAACACAGAGACTGGCTCTGTCAATTTGAGCTGTTTGATCTTGCATAGAACATTCAGCCTTGTGAAGTTACATTTATTATATGTCCAAAAAAAAAAAGGTTTGGATGGAATAATCTGTTCCAGCTCTCCATTTCTACTGAAATTAATAATTATGGTAATGAGCTCTTATGAGCTGTTCCTATTCAGTAATAGGTTATTTGTGTGCTGTCATCAGATGAGCGATGAAGTGAGCAATGAACAAGTGAAAGCAGAATAGAATCTCAAACTACCAACTTTTCTATGTAGTGAAATAGCTATGTTTAAGCTATTTTACTCATAATGCTAGTCAGTTATTTTTGGGTCTAAGAATATGAGTGTAGAAAAATTGAATTCATTCATATCTGCATGAGTCACATAGTTTGGTATGTTCATTGCATGTTTTAAAACAGGCTGGTTTTGTCAGTGTCAGATGTGCACTGGGTATGTTTCCCTCACTGTCTAGTGAGCTTACATGTGAAGAAGTGGAGATAAATTGAATACAGGGCTGAGCAGTGCAACTGGACAAACTATTGAAGCACGTTCTTGCATGCGGCCCAGTCGCCCAAAGTACCTGCAGGAATTCTTTTCTAATTTATGCATAATTATTTTATCCTTACCATGGCCATGCATGTTTGATATTAAGACTAAGTGCTCTTTATATTGGCTTCTTTCCTGTTAGTGTGGAGTCTTGCTCTGTGGCCCAGGCTGGAGTGCAGTGGTGCAATTATAGCTCACTGCAGTCTTGAACTGGGCTGGAATATCTTCTTACCTTGGACTCCTGAGTAGGTGGATTATAGGTACATGCCACTATGCCTGGCTAATTTTAAAAAATTTTTTATAGAGACCAGGACTTACCATATTGCCCAGCTGGTATCAAACTCTTGGGCTCCAGGGATCCTCCCACCTTGGCCTCCCAGAGTGCTGACTATTTTGGAAATGTGAATCACTTTATGGTGATGTTCTTTGAGGAGGCTTTGAGGACTGCCCTTCAAGGCATCAGATCTGGTCTTTTCTGAAGTCCTTGGATTCTACTTAGAGTAGTATTTATTTATTAAAATAATGAATTCAGGGCCTGATATGTGCTAGGTCTGTTCCATTCTCCAAGAATAATTCTAGTAGACCCTGGGGTAGTGTAGGCCCTGAGCTGGCCTGTGATCTTTTGTACCCAGTGTTTTTTCTTGAAAAAATGACATCTGTGAACATACACATTGCTCGGAGATGTGGGATTGCTGGTGAGTAGAGATTTCTGAGAAAATCTAGTTATAGCAGCTTTTCCTTTATGTCTTAAGACTCCTATAACAAAATTTAGATCCTAATTGTTATTTGTATTTGTACAAGGTTTGTATTATGATTATTCTTTTATTAATAAATATTTCTGTGTTTTGTTCACAAAATGTTGAGTTTTAGGTGGAGATATTTGAAAACTGCATTTGATTTTGAGTGGAATTCAATCGCTTAGATGTGGACAGCCATCTAAATATGTTCTAAACTACAAAATTTATTCCTGAAAATTGTATTTGTTTTTATGGCTGGCTCGTTGATTGATTTGTTCATTTAATAGATATTTACTCATTATAGGATGATAGATAGGAAATAAAAATTTAGATTTGAAAGGAATCTTTAAGAAAATCTTCTACAGGCTTAATAAGCAAGACCCAGACAGTTATGAGAAGTGAATGAGGTACCCACGATCACATGGCTAGTGAGTGGCAGAGCCAGAATCCAAGCCCAGATCTTGGTTTTCTGATCTATCATCATCTTCTTGTATTCAAAAAAGTACAAGTTTATATTTTTATCCATGTTCATCTGACCATTAAGGAATTTCAACCACTTGGCCATCCTTCCAGTGCACAGTGGTTTGGGAACAGCCTTGATTTGTTTCAGCGTACCGCGCTGGCTGAGAGGTTAGGCTCCGGAGCCAAGCAGCTTGCTGCTTTCCTCTTGCTCACTGCTTATGGTCCTTGGACAGCTTGTTTAACCACTTTATGGGTTAATAATTGTACCTTCCTCATTGCAGTGGAGGAGCAAATGAGTTAATACTGGTAAAGGATATTACTATGCCTGGAACATATTAAGAATGCAATGCCTGTAGCTACTATGATTCTTGCTACTGTTTTAACTACTATTATTACTGCCCGTCCTTCCACCCCCAAAACTAAAGGCATCCTCTAGTTACCTGGAGGTTGGCTATCTGAATGGTATCCATTGTTGGCATTCTGAACATGAATTTGGGCTTAACTGATCTTTTCAAAAAAAGTAGGGCAAAAGGGCTCTCTTTTTATTTTGAAGAATGCCCCCAGAAGTGCTTGTATTATTATGGTGCTCAATTTGAACTTCATTTTTACTCTATTGATTTATGAATATATTTTAAACTCTTTCTACATTTCATTTCTGTTTCTGTTTTGTTTAATGTTTTTACTACTTTTAACTGTCAGGAAATAGAAGCTTTAATGACAGTGAACGTTTTCGTTGCCCATCTTCTTGAACACCTATTAGGTCCTAAAAGGTAAAATTTTACAGGAAAGCTTTTTTTGCAAAGAAATGTCATCAAAATAGTTATGTTGATTGAGGAATAAAATGTTTTTCAGGGATTTTTTTTGGGGGGCGCTAAGGGTTAAGCAGTCAGGGCAAATATTATAGATGGTAATGTAATCTAGAAGATTCAAATATTGTTTTTTGGATGGGTGGCAGAATTTAGTCAGAATATTGCTGTGTTTTCAGAGATTGTCCTGGCTCTGTTTTCTAAATACCACTTTCCTAAACAATGTGATAAAAAATGATTCTTTAGTATATATTTTGAGTAGCTTATTGACTATATTTTGAAGTAGTCAAATATAAGAAGAAGTAGGAAAAAGACGGTCATTGCTTTATAATGGTGTGCATTATCCACAGTTAAGCATTATGTTACCAAATTTGAGTCCCTGCTTTTGTTCTTATTAGATAATTGGCAATAAATTCAGCACTCTCAGGAATTGATATTTGTGATGCTATTTGGGTATTTCTCATAACATTCACAGTAAAAATCACATTGCCATGTTAGATGGACATTATTTAGGTTTATTATTAGCTTTTTTGATAGCTAAGAGATAATAAATTTTCATAGATAATGCCAAAGGTTATTTGGGATTTGAAAATGAATGATGGGCTTAGAAAAAGATAAGTATCTCTTGTAAGCAGATATTTCATAGATGACTTTAACAATTTAAATTTAGATGGAATTGGAAGGCTGATAGCAAGTGCAGAGTGATGAAAGTAGAAGAATTCAATGGCACTTTATTAACTTCTAGGTTTTCTTTAACTGCTTTCAGTGCTTGGAGCTGCCTTTGGAGATTTACCGAAGAATTTAGTTATTGATTCTAGTTTGAGCTACTTTATTTTTTCCTTTAATATTTTTGTATTTTGTTTCATAGCTATTGCTTATGTCTTGATTGGCAGTGGTCTCTATGATGAAGCAATACGGCATTTTTCAACAATGCTTCAGGTAATTTTTCTTCTTATTTATATAATTTCAAGTTTATAGTCATGACAAAAATATGGACTGATGCATAGCTGAAGTGCTGTAATGAAACATGTTTTTAAAGTATACAAGAAAACAAAAGAAATTGATATGGACTGAGCACTTTCTTGGTGCCAGGCCTTGTGACATACTTTCATTTAATCTTTTAAATGAAAGATTTTAAATAAAACCTCATTTTAAATGAGAAAAAGGGAATCTAATCAGCTCAAGCAATTTACTCATAGTCTCCCGACCATCAAGTTGCAGAGATGGGATTCAAATGCAAGCTTTAAAAAAACATTAGCTTCAGTTCACTTTCCTCTCTACCACAATATCTCCTATGAGATACAGACACTGGAAATTCTTGAAATTCCAACTTATTTTCACACAGGAGTCGATCTTCATGATTAACTTAATTTCTACTCATAGGTGTGTTTCTCACCTTAAGTATGAGACTCCTCAATGAAGTATTGGGTCTTTATTGATTGGTGGCTGCGCTAAAGTCTGGTTAAGATAAAGCATGCAAGCACTGCATGTGTAAGAGTTGCTGCCCAGCAACATTGGCCTTATATCTTGTATCATTATTTAACTGTATGCACTGTCGGTGCCTAACCATTTATTGATTGTTGATGTGTCTTTCCAGTAAAGTACAGTGAAGAAGATATGGATTTTAGAGCTAGAGATGCCTTAATTCTAATCCACTCTGCTTCTTGCTACAAAGTTGTTTAACCTCCTGAGTTATGGAGATAATAGTAACTACCTCCAAAAAAATTCTTTTTTGGTTTAAATGAAATATCCTATTAAAGTAATTACTACCCAGTGCCTGGCACATAGTAAGTGCTTAGTAAATTTTGGCTAGTCAGGGTACCATTCTTGTGTATATTCATCTGTGTTAATCATAGCAAGTGCCAACAAATACCTTACAATCTAGCAGGCAGACTTAATTTAAATGATTAATTTCGAAATTTTAGTTTGCTTTTGTTTTCTCTTTAAAAATAAGGTTAATTACATTGATAATATCTTGATTCTCAAACAATTGATGAGACATTTTTAGTTATTACTTTGAGGTCTTTGGATCCAAGCAGCAATATATTTGGGTGGTCATGTGGAATACTATTCTTCAGTGGAATTTAAAGTACAAAGGGTAGACTATAAATAGTTTTAAAAATCACCTTTCTGTTAAGGGTTGGGAATGTTATAAAAGGTAAGCAAACACTTTTACACAGTTAACACTTGACCCTGGTTTGAAAGGGAGGTTTTGATACATTTATAGGAGCAAATATCAGTTAATTTAAGGCAACCAGGGTGGAGCATAGAATCCAGCAGAAATAGGAGGAGTTTGCAGATGTATTATCATTTCATTCAACTTTTTGAAATTGATATTACCATTGTGGTTGAAGACAGTATAACACTGTTAAAATATTTTCAGTAATAAAAAATTTTCCAATTCTGCCACTTTAACATTGTTTAAATTTTTTATTCATACCTTTTCAAAGTATGCATTTGTTTTATAATCTGAATATGTGTACTGTTTTGTATTACTTTTTCACTTAATTCTATACTGTAAATGTTTTTCAGTATTTTTCTACAGTCTTATGATTTTAATGGCTCTATGATATGCCTTTGTTTTGTCTGTTTATAATTGTAGATATTTCTCTTGCAATTGTGTTCAGAAAGTAGATTAGCATTTTTCTCTTTGTGCAAAGAAGATAATAATGTATTGAAATGTGATATTGCATTTTCATCGATCTGTGATACAGTGAGTTACTTTCAGCTGGGAAATCTCTCTTTGAGAATGTGTGGATCATAAGGTTAGACTATTTTGCTGGCAGTTCAGACTATTGATGGGGCAGGGATGAAGGCAGTGGAAAGTTCAAATGCAGACGAACGAACTGGGTGGTCATTTATAACATATTTTTCTATAGCAGCAAGAATGCCCTTGACTTTCCTGCTGGTGCTTTCCTCAGTGATTTCTCTCTCTTTACCCTTTATCTTGATGCTTTCCCACTTTTTCCACATCATGACACATGTGGAAATAATATTTGCATGGCACGTGGGTAAGCAAGAATAGCTTTGGAGCCATCCAGATAAAGCTGTGTGAAAATCTGTTTCATTTTCCTTGTATTATATGACTGATAAGAAATAGAAAATCCAAAGATTCTACACTTCAGCCAGAGAGCAAGAACCTGTGTCTGAAAAAAAAGAAAGAAAATATGAAGATTCGATGTTAAATGCTAAAATTACTTTCAGAAATTTTAATAAGAAACTTGGTCCTACTTTTCTGGACAGAACTTTTCTGTATTAGAGTTTATGTTTGAAATTGATGCACACAGTCTCTGTTTGAGTTTTCTGTTGATTTTATCAAACTCTTGATAGCCAGTGTCATCAAGACACTGTAAAAGTAGTGGGAACAAATGTCCAAAGAATAGTTGTTGCTTCTTCTCCAATTGATTAAAACTCCTCTTTTTCCTCATGAATCATAATTTGCATAAATCATTCTCTTTAAATTATATATTACATGTATGATTATTCTCTAAATCATTGCTCTTTTCTTTTTTGTTTTGTTTTTTCTTCTGTTGGCAAGTGTAGTGATAATATTTCTTGCAGTAATGAAATACATTTTTATCTCAATAATACTTTTTCATATCCAGTATTTCAGAATAGTGATGAAGCTTTTCTTCAAGCATACACAGATATTGCTGTACTGCTTTTCATTCTTCAGCTTATACCCGAACTAAATATCACTTGAGAACCATTTTTCTTTGTATATGGTAATATATTTTTACCTGTTCCTTGCAGGACCTTCCAGATATGCGAAATTGCAGTGTTTTTAAACCAGTAAATGTCCTTTAACAAATCTTCAAAGTGGTAGCTATTTATGCACAGACTTTTTAGTTTTCTTGAGTTCATTAACTCTTGGCAAATTTTTTTTTTTTAAGGACAGCTCATGAGCTCCAGTATGAAGCAACAGAGCATGGAATCTGATTCCGTTCATAGAAGCAGACAACAAATGGGAACTCGGGGGCTTGGATTATATTAGAATCACTATTTTGATAAGATCATTTAATATGAATTTCAGATCTACATATAACGGATACTTTAACTCCAGAATGACTTTTTGATTTAAAACTCTTATACCTTTCCTGTTGTCTTGGTTTCACCATCAGATTATATACCTGGGAAATAGTTCCATAATCCTTGGTGTTTCAAAGTGTTTATTGGAATGTTTATTCCCAGTGGTTTGATTTTCCTTTATGGAAGTATCAAGGTTTCTAACTGAGCACAATGACAGGGTTTAATAGGTGTCAGTCTACATTAGAAACTCTTGATTTTTAAAGCTTATGAGTTAGTGTTGTCTCTATGCCAGTGCCCTGAAGTCACTTCCACGTGTGTCAGTGCATCCATTATAGTGTTCTTGGGTTGAAAAGTAGAACTTTTCCTGATTTCTGTGCTTTTTTGGTCCCCATGCAGGGCTAGGTATAACATAAATGCTTCAGCAATTTTATGAGGCAATTTGGCCTTTGCTGTTCATTATGTGACCTTGAGCTCATCTGATTTTGATCTGATTCCAGTGGAGCTAAACTTGTAAAAGAACATTGTTTTGTATTTTACACTAGCACACAAAATTGAAAACATTCCTCTGCATAGAATTTTTAATAACATCCTTTATGCAAATACGTATGTCTGTCACTCAGGTAAAATCTAATCCTCATTACATTGCTTATGTACTGACTGTTTTAACTTGTTTGTTTTTAGATCCAGTGAGTTTCCAGTTTTAATAAAAAAACCAGCCTTGTAGTGGTAAATACAGTAAATACTGTAAAATTTAAAATCACTGTATAACTAATAAAATGAGGATGATGTATTAGACTTTTTTTTTTTTAGAATTGAGACATCTAAGTAGACACAACACCATCTAGGCAACTGTCTTATTGTACCTTGATTTTTCAGTTGCATAGAGTAAAATTGGAAGATTGAAGTAGTCATTTTCATTTCACTCTTTTTAAGAGTATAGAAACTTCTTAAAGAAACTTTAAAAAAAATTTCTGAAAACTTTATAAAGTATAAATACTATAAAAATATTTTGAAAAATTGCTCTTCAGAGCCCAATTTGTTTTTAGGAATAAACATTGATTTTTATTTGGGGAAAAAACCCAATAATTTATTATAGCATTCCATAAAGAAAAGTTTTTGGCTTTTTAGCTAATGATAGATAAAATAATAATTAAATAAAGTTGCATCAACTTTTAAAAGTAATAAAATCTGTTATTTAAATTTAGGAATGCTTAATACTAGACTGTAGATATAACAGCCACAATAATTACATGTCCTTCTTGACTGTTAGGAAAACATTCTAAAAAGAAAGAAAAATTGGATAGAGAAAACCTAAATACTTTACAGATGAGCATAGTAACCAAGTCAGTGCTGTAGTAATGATGAGACCATGAGGTGACTTGGAGGGAGGCCTGTGTGAGGGGCTCTGCATGGGGCACACATCCAGTCCTACAGTCCAGATCATGATGGCTACCTTTAGGAAGTTGTCAGTGTTCAGATATTTCAGCTGTTGCAAACTTTTGAATGGCTGGGTTGTTTTTTAAACTTAAAATTTTTATTACTACCAAAATGTTCCAGCCACAAGAGCTGGAGGCCCACCATACGTCACTCTCCACGGCACATCTGTCATAGAGCTTTGCCTTCCTGTTACCCTGGATCGGGCTCTTGTTTCCCATGGACTGTACCCATGACTACTATTAGCCATGTTGTCCTGCTTGCTTCCCCTTTGGGAAGAACAGGCTTAGCAGGGCTGACTTTGAACTGATAAATGAATCTCTTGTCTTCTGTGTTGGTTTTTGCTTGCTATTCCTAGTCCATGGCAGGAATAGCATGACTTTATATGGTATTCCTATCATGTGGAACCTGATACAGCTAACAGTAGGCCCTGAGTAAATAATTGTGGAATGAACAGCCGACATCCATACAATATACAGTGGGAATAAAGGAGAACAAACATATTTAAAATTGCTGGTAAACCCAGCACTTTGGAAGGTTGAAGCGGGAAGATCACTAGAGCCCAGGAGTTTGAGACCAGCCTGGGCAACAAAGTGAGACTCCCATCTCTACAAAAACAAAATTTAAATTGGCCTGGTGTGATGGTGCACTCCTATAGCCCAGCTACCTGAAAGGCTGAGGTGGAAGCATCGCTTGAACCAAGTAGTTTAAGGCTGTAGTGAGCTAGGCTTGCACCACTGCACTCCAGCCTGGGTGACAGAATGAGACCCTGTCTTTACAAAAAGAAAAAAAAAAGAGGAAGGAGATCAGACTGAACAATAAGGCAGGAAAATGACTAATGTTTTCTGCAAAACCATTTAGATGTTACCCTTTTATTTTTTTGTATTGTGGGTTGCTACCCTTTAGTGGGTCCTGGAATTAATTGGCAAGTCAAGATTAGCACTATTTTTTTAAAAAGTGAAATATAACCCCAAAACCTAAAACGCAATAAAATATATATACATAAAAGTGAAATATATTAGACTAGAAAATATCAGATTCTACTGTGTATAGTAAGTCCTAGGTATAACCTAGTGAAACTGTTTTGATACATGTGTGTATATGTTGTGCACATGTGTATGTATGTACTGGATTGTAATGTAAAAAGTATTTCAGTGGTTTGGAGTTAAAAAAGTTTGAATGTCACTGTATTAGGTGTTGGGGAGTCACTGAATAATTTCAGTTAGGGAAGTGATGTGATGAGACTTTAGTGTTAGAAAGATAACTCTTGGTGTGTGTCTGTGGAGAATAGATAGGAACAGGTAAGGTGATCACAGTATCCTAGGTGAGAGAGGAAGGCTTAGAACAGGGCAGTGGCTGATGGAGTGGGCGGGAGGACCCCGATCTGTTCAGAAGGTGAGAGGGCCAGGATTTGGTGAGGGGTGTGTGAGCTGGAGAGCAGGAGGATGTCAGAGCACCAGCTCCAGCCACAGGTGTGCAGGGATGCCATTCATATTAGTAGAATAACTGTTTACTGACACCTTTTTCTGATTCACCTCTTGGTCATCTGGAGTAAACTTTTTTCTCAGTTAGGAGAAAAGTGGCTTGGATAATACATTTTGAACTGTAACAAATCTGAGCATAGGTTTGGTTCTTCCTGGAGACATACATTATCCTAAAGCAAGGTTGTCTAACCCATGGGCTGCATGCAGCCCAAGATTGCTTTGGATATGGCCCAACACAGATTTGTAAACTTTCTTAAAATATTATGAGATTTATTATTTTTTTTAGCTCGTTAGCTATCGTTAGTATTAAGGTATTTTATATGTGGCCCAAGACAATTCTTCTTACAGTGTGGTCCAGGGAAGCCAAAAGATTGGACGCTCCTGCTCTAGAGGATGAGCTCGCTGGGCTCACCGCCTTCCACCCCAGCCTGGCCAGGGTTCTGTTCGACTGTTGACTGTTCTGTCTTCTGGCTTTTTATGCCATGGATAAACATGAAGCCAGTCTTACTTTTAATTCCTCAGGAGGTTCCCTTTTCTCCTGCTCCCCTTTTCCCCCTTATACCTGTATTCTTTTTTCATCCAAACCACTTGCTCTGCCTTCCTTTAAGCAGGGAAGAATACTTAAATGTTTAAAGTGCTTGTCTCTGGGGGGCAGGATTATAGGGCACCCTTTACTTTCTGCTTGTTGCTTTTCTTCATTTTCTAAATTTTTGCAGTGAAACATGTATTATTTAAACATTTTTTTCTGATGATAAATGAACATGTCTGTTTTAAACAATTGACAGGAATATAACAGTATATTAAGTATAATGGGAATATATCTAGTAATCTCACTCCCCAGAGGAAATTCCTGGTAGCATTTTGGAGAGTTTCTTTCTGTGCACATAGTGGTTCACATGATCACATATGATTTATGAAATGTAACTGCCATTCTTCTGTAGATCTATAATGTGTGCTTTTTCCCCTCTCAGCAAATAGCATGAGTACCTCTATGCCAGTTATATATAAGTTATAAATCATAAATCCAGAAATTTGTAGGGGCCAGGGAGGTAACGTGAGCAAAGAGAGTAGGTGCAGTGTGGTAGTGATGGGTAGGCCCTGTGGTGAACTGATGAGCATGTACCTCTCATCTAAAGAGACAGCTAGTGCTTAGCTCTGGTCACTTATTTATTGCTGTGTGAGAATGCCAACATGTGGGCCTGTATTTGTTGGATCTTTTGATGTTCTAAGAGAAGCTAGAAACCTCAAAATGTTTAGTTGAATTTTTGCAATTTTTCATATACCATGTAGTGCAATCTGCTGTCTGGGTTGTGGCCAGTGATGTGCCAGCTTACCACTGGGTATAGATGCATCTCATTCCATTTGAGTAGCCTTTAAGAAAATTTAAATACATGTTATCTTCTTTATTTTTTGCCATTTACTCATCATTGAAGTGGATGTGTTCATTTTCTACAATAGTGGCAGATACCCTAGCTCAGAATTGAAACTGAACAATGTCTGGCAGATACCCTAGCTCAGAATTGTAACTTTATCAAGTTTTTGCAGAGATTTTTTCTGGAGAATCTAGTGCCGTTTTGTTAAATACCTTAGCAATGCAAGACTTCCACCCAGGACCTTATAGCCAGAGGCAGCTGTTTATTCTTTTTTAACCATATAGCGAACCATTCAAAGAAGTAAAAATTGTGGAGGCTAAATGTAGATGAGAGTCATTTCATTCACTTACCAGCTAACCTGTGTGTAAGGACTCAATGACCAGGGTCAACAGATGTTTTGTCGTTGCTCCCGATAGGTGTTTCCTCCACCCCACTTGGATTGCAGAATAACAGGAGAGAGCATGAGAGCAGGTTGCACAAAGGGTCTGGTTTTTTATTTCGACCCATTAGTATGTAAGGTATATGCAATCTCCAACAGATTTCAGTGCAGACTCATTTCTAGTTCATTTTGCACTGAGTGGTTCTTTCCTTTTCAGGTTATTTCATGGATATATGAGAGGAAACACACACATTAGAGGCATTACCCAATCCTTTGCTCACATCTCTTTACCCCTCTGTGAGCCTCTTTCTTCTCCTCTGTAAGACATGATTGCTGATGCTGCCAGAGTTGTTGAGAGGATTGCATTTTAAATAAGATGACTCTGTGAAAGAAACTAGCATGTTGCTCAGTAATGTTGGTTCCCTTCTCCTCTCTTTATTATTTTTTCAACATGAAACTTTTATCACATTTCATTCAAATGAGCTTTAAGAACATAGACGTTTCAGGTTGGAGACTGCGTATTGACTTATGAGTGGTTGTAGCATAAAGAAGTAGAGCTGTCACTTGTGGCATTAACGTGCTTTAAGCAGAAACTGATTTTTTTTTGTTTTGTTTTGTTTATGGTTTTTGACGTGTTTCTATTTTGGTCTGACTAGGAGGAGCCTGATCTGGTTAGTGCAATTTATGGCCGAGGGATAGCCTATGGAAAGAAGGGACTACATGTGAGTATGTAATAGTTATGATTGCCATAGCGCCTACATGACCTGATACAGACCAGGGTTTTGCTAGCACTGCTACTGTTCATTGACCCTTGATGGGACATGGAGTGGTATCTATGGTTCCAGTTCACAGATGAGAAAATGGCAGCTAGTAAGTGGTGGACTGGGGATTTCCACCCAGATCTGGGGTCAACTTTGATGAACTGGACGTAGACTAAGAAAAGCATGAGACCCTGATTGTATTCCTAAGAGACATTCAATGGTCAAAGTGTAGACTGGGTATCAATAGTGCAGTAGGACTTAGAATTTGAGTTCCTTTCACAATTATTAAAGGTTGATGAAAGAACAAAAGGTTTCTTTAGGCGTGTAACATTTATTTTTATTTGTTATATTTTATACTTTTTGCAGATAGATGTAATATCTTTGTAGCTATGATCAAATTATTCCCCTTATTTCTCTGAGAAAGGCTGGAGGAAGACTATAATAATCATGTTTTACACAAAAAAAGGTACCACGATATAAAAATGAAGACTCCTGAAATTATGTAGTAAATCACAAAATGGTGTAAGTTCAGCTTTCCTAGTCTAGGAGATTATATGCAAACTTTTTCTGTTGTCTTACTGTATACTAAAAATATTTGTGTGAAATTGTGCTTTGAGAAAGAAATATCACTTTTGCAACTTTTACATTAAAAATATTTAAAATGTTTAACCTTTTTATTTTATTACAATTTATAAAATATTAAATTAACATTGTACTAACCTTGTGCTGGCCTATTGGAGATCTTTGTCTGTTTATATACTTCTGAGGCATAGAGGACTGAGAATGAATTCAGAATTGGGAATGATGGAAGTGGTTAGGAAGGAAATGACATTGCACTCAGAGCATCAGCGAATGACCAGGTTGAAGCTGGGCTAGTAAAGTTCAGAGCTGCCTCTTCCTAATTCTCAGCTTTTAAAATTATAGGTTTTGATATTAAATTTGCTTGTATATTTAATAAAAAGTTACATATGCATTTTTAATGTAAAAGTAACATGCAAATGTTAAAGAGAACTTATCTAAACTTCTTAAGGTATAGATTTATAGGCTTATGTTTTTATTAGACACTGACTTGATCCATTTCTGTTCCCCCATTGCCACCAGTCAGCATCATTTCACGTGCTGGTATCCATGTACGCATCCATTGAGTTTCATTGGTTCCATGTTTAAGCAGATTAAGTGTTGATAATATCCTGCCATCTGTGGAACTTGTGATAGGTAGCCAGGTTTAACGTGTTATTGTTGAGTAAGTAGGTAGACTTGAGCGAGTTAAATAATTGTAATATCATGACTGATTTGACATGGCACATCTCTTTCATAGAAGTGAAGTTCACATTTATTTCTAAACAATTGGTTATATCATTACTAAATTATTAGTTTTCTCAGAAAATCTTTTCAGCCTGGTTTTGAGTAACAGTATGTCTCATACTAAGCTAATGCCTTTTCAAGGACATTAAGAATGCTGAGCTTGCTCTGTTCGAACTGAGCCGAGTAATTACCTTGGAACCAGATCGTCCAGAGGTATTTGAGCAGCGAGCAGAAGTGAGTGTGGTTTTCTTTTTCCCTCTGTCGTTATTGGGTTAGTCAAATCTCAATTTTTTTTCCTATTATTTTATTACTTGTAAATTTTAATACTCCCTTAAAACTCTTATGTTTTTCTATGTAGGTACTTAATGCCTTTAAGCATGGTTGAAATTACTAGAAAACTATAGACTGAGTGATATTCCTGAACTAACATAGAAGAGTAATATTTAGTATGAAAATATGTGGTTATGATGTGTAGTACTTCTATAGATATTCATTGAAAAATATAACACATAATATTTACTGTCTATGTGACATACTTTAGCAAGACTGAGTGTTTGGTGAAACTGGAATTCACAGCCCTTGGAAGCGTTCATTCTGCTGATGTGTATGTGTGCAAGTACTTAAATATAGTTCCTATGAGATAGACCTAGCTGCATAGACACATAGATCAAATATGTGTATAAGCACCTAAATGTAATTCCTGTGAGATAGACCTAGCTGCATAGATACATAGGTCAAATATGTGTGCAAGCAACTTAAATGTAATTCCTATGAGATAGACCTAGCTGCATAGATACATAGATCAAGTGAGGATGATTGCAGCCATACCTTGAAGGAACTTGAAGTAGAGACAGAGAGAGAACCTAGTGAAGATGCTGTGTAATACTGGCTCAAGTAGACAGAGGAGGCACTTCTTTAGGAAGAGAAGAGGAATGTCAGGAGTGTTTGCTGAGGCCATAGGAGGAAGTGAGTCTAGGGCTGATCCAATCCCATGGTGTGGTGGGGACAAGATGGAGGAGAGTGTACAGCGCAGGGATGAGATTCTGTACAAAGGCATTCTGTTTAATGTTTTTAAGTGAAATGTGTTTATTTTACTTTCTTAAAATAATAAGCGATCTAGGCTTCATACATGTTAATGTATTTAGTCTGAATAAAACAACTTTTAATTATCTGCTATGATCTCATAGTTGAACTATGAGAACTTTTTATTTTCTCTTTTGAGAGAGAAAACTAATTAAGGAAGTGCTAAGGGTGTAGGAATTTAAAAACTATACTTACGATATTTTTGTTCTCAAGATTATCGTGTCTTACAGTTCAGTCTCTTAAAGTGAATTTTATGTTTTGTTGGGGATTTGGCTTTTTGAATAAAATCTTTCTCAGTGAATGATTTAATTTCTTACCTCTTATCTATTTTGAATTGTAACCCCCTAAGGGTTGACTGTAGTTTATCCCTGCATGAGACTTGCTGGTATTTAGCTGGTGTTTAGTGGCTAATTTGGTGACAGATTTGGTAATCAGCTGCTTCTGGGAGAGGGGACTGATGCTTTTTCCCCTCTATTACTCTGGTTTATGTTAAAATCTGGTAAATCATGAATTAAATTAAGTATACTTTGGTAAGAATTATATAAAAGGACTTTAAAATTTACATATCTAATAAAAAGCTAATTGTTTATCCAAAATGGCATTGGTAGTTAGAAAAATAATTTTTAATTGTCTTAAAAATGTCTAATAATATTCTCGTTTTCTGGCATTATTGGGCAATAATGTTACCACTTACTGAATTTTCCAGCTAAATTATAACATACCATTTATATATGTCAGAAGTCATTTTATGAGAAATCTTTCACTTTCATGCTTTCTGAAATACTCTATATTTGATGAACATGTTAACTTTTTAAAGTTACTAATTATTATGCATATTGATTGTTGTGCTGGGGTATGATGATTCAATTATATACCTAGGGGTTGATAACCCAAGGAGGGATGATTTTCCTTCTAAAATACAACCCCAGCCCACTGTGCTTTTTGAATTCTCAGACATATATTCAGTTTCTTTCCTCTTTCTGAGCTGTCATGCTTACTATTAGTGATAGGCCTGCCTGAATCCTCTCTCTTGCTGGTTTTATACTTCTGTAGAGTAGGAAATCAGTAAAATTTGGTAGAAATAACCTGTATAATAGGGACAGAATAGGTTGGGCATGATGGCTTATGCCTGTAATCCCAAAATTTTGGGAGGCTAACACAGGAAGATTGCTTGAGGCCAGGAGTTCAACATCAGCCTGGACAATGTAGTGAGACCCCCTACCTCTGCAGAAAAATTTAAAAAATAAATTAGCAGGGTATGATGGCATAACCCTGTAGCCCAAACTATTCAAGAGGCTGAAGTAGGAGGATTACATGATCCCAGGAGTTCGAGGTTACAGTGAGCTATGATTGTGCCACAACATTCCAGCTTGGGTGACGGAGTCAGGCCCTGTCTCTAAAACAACAACAAAATAATCCCTAATTTAAGGACGTTTATTCAGGATAAAGTGCTTGGGCTTGATTGCATGAATACTGATACCCATTTTGGATTTTCATATGTCTTTTTGGTTTACGTTTGCATTCTGAACTGTCTTCTGTATTTTCACGTTGCCTGAATACAACTGATTGCTAGCTCAAAAGAGCTTTTCCAAATAGGCTTGCAGATATTTTTCCTCCTTCTCTGTAGATCATGACTCATGAGTTAAAAGTTGTTACACAAAAAGATTCCAGAGCATCTGGAATCTTAGAAGTTGTGATTCAGCTCTTCTTACATAGAGAACAGAGCTAAAGACCATGGAGGACTTTAATCTGTGTCCAATAATTTGTCTATTTTAATGGTTCAAAGTTATCTTTCGGGTTAATTTTGACGTCTTTGTGTATATATGCCAAATTTTGATTTAACAGATGAAGTCAAGAAAAAAAAATCATATTACAAGAAAAGCAACATGTGGTATAACCCAGAATGTGAAATAGTGACAAGGCAGTTGCTGCAGTCATATAGTTCATCAGCCTCCTGCTTGACTGGACAAAGATTAGTGGCACCTCAGCTAGTTGACTTTGAACCCCATTGCATAGTATATGGGGTCAAGGATTGCAGCCTGCTGAGAGTAATTTTGTGAGTGGAGTATGGTGAAGTGGAATTGAAGAGTCAAAAACATTGGGATTTTAGGGTTGATCACTGGTGTTTTTCCTGATTACATGTTTGGGATTTCTAGATTCTGTCCCCTCTGGGACGAATTAATGAAGCAGTGAATGACCTCACTAAAGCTATTCAACTGCAGCCCTCAGCACGGCTGTACAGACATCGGGGAACCCTGTACTTCATATCAGAGGTGACTTATTTTTGTCTTGAAGTATTTCTTTTTATGATGATGAAGATTTCATTTTTCCCTGGACCCCAGAAAGCAACTCTTTGATAGATTTGGGCTTTGGCCGTTTAGTAATATGTCTGTGTCCTAAGAGTTATAAAAGCATTTTCTCTAGCTGAAATTAAACATTAAGTGGAGAATATTAAGTACTAAAAACACATTTTCTTGTTTGAGCTGTCAGCAATAACTAATTCTGGACTGGCATTTAAAAAAAGAAAGAGAAAGAGAAATTTAGCTTGTGGATTGTATGTCTCTCTTTCTTACAAATGCCATCATAGGCAAGCAGGTGTGCATGTTGTCAATGTGATTATTAAACTTAGAGGTACAATTTGAATTTCTTTGGGTTTAACAACCCAAGAACCATACCCTGAACTAGCATGGCTTTCCAGACTGTCGCTTCTCTATGTAAGTGACCCAAGCCTCACAAGATTGTCTTTTATCATCAGAGTGGCTTTAGTATATGGGGTCAAGGATTGCAGCCTTCTGCGAGTAATTTTGTGAGTAGAGTATGGTTTATTTAAATTACGATAAGCCACACAGTTATTTCTATGGCTTATCGTACTTTAAATAACAATTTTCTGTGCCAAAGAAAATATATTAGAAGAGTCTCAGCATAACACATTTTAATGTTAATCTGGGGCTTAATTATTTTGGAAATATCTAGTATGATAAAATGCTAGTCCCAGAAGTTTCTCTAACAGATTATTTCTTCAACAGTATTTGAGATAAATTTTTTTGTAGTTGAGATAGAGTGCTTAAATTAAACCTTTGTGAGTTTTTCCTCACAATTGCTTTACTTATAAAACTCCAACTATTTGAATAAGTAGTATAAGCATTTAACTAATATATATTGTCATGAAATGTTTCCTTTAAAGCCAATAAGGGCAGAGAATGAATTGAGATTTTTTTCTCTACCAGTCAAAAATTAGGAAATGTTCACATATCTAATGAATACTATTTTATTTTTTCCTCCACTCTCCTTCTTGTAGGACTATGCAACAGCCCATGAAGACTTTCAGCAGTCCTTAGAACTGAACAAAAACCAGCCTATAGCTATGCTATACAAAGGTTTAACTTTCTTTCACAGAGGACTTCTGAAGGTGAAAGTGTTGTACATATGATGACTCTGCTTCTCTTTTGTGGGTGGGAGGAATTTCGTTTGACTGATGGCTGGTCTGATGTAGAAGGTAGTCTGAATCAGCACGTTTATTATTTATTGAACTCCTACTATTTGCTGGGTTCCTGGAGGGAGATACAGAAAGGGAAAGGATCAAAGGTTAATAAGTGGGAGAAATGATACTTTACCTTTATAGAGGATACAGTTTGCAAACCTTTTTCCACATATAATTTATCATATGGTAAACATACTCAGGAACCTAATATAAACAAAGTGCTTTGAAAATGTAGATAAGAAAGATTCGTTGGGACTGCAGAATTAGAGAAAGTTCCAAAGAACAGGTGAACTTTGTCCTGGACCTGGAAGGCTGAGTAGGATTAGGTGTTGGAAGTGGGGGAAAAGCCCTTCAGGCAGAGAGGAAAGCCTAGGTGATAACACGGGCAGGTGAACATATGGTCAGTTCACAGAGTGGGAAGTAGTTGGGTGTGGTTGAAGGGAGATGAAGCTGGAAGGCTGGTGGAGAGCAGGTCCTTATCCTGGAGTACTGGGCTAAGCATTTTGACTTAAATTTGCAGGTCAGAAGAGCTATACATTCTAGATTGACAAAATGCAGAGATTCTAGCATTGAGACCAAATCTGTAATTTAGGATGAAGATTCTGATAGCATAGTGGCTAAGGAGATGAGGGACAGAAAGACTGACCAGGTGATATTGGTTGGGTCTGGGTCAGTGGCCATGAAACTTGACCCAGCTCTTGAGAGACCACAGGAACAGGTTGGGAGACCCTTCTGAGATTGACTGTATTAGTATCGCTTGATGACTACCTGACTGTTGGGCAGAGAAGGTAGAGGGAAACAGGAAAGCTATCTGAACTGACTGAAAGTATGGGCAGAAATGTGGCCTCCAGCCTGGCCCTTCCTCCTGCCTGGGCACTTGATTCCATGTTCTGAGTCTGTGTGGGGAACCCACTGTGAGAAGGCTTGTGCCAGGAGCCGGGGGCCTGGAACCTGATGGGCAACCGCCTCTCTCACCTGGGCCTGCTCTGTGTCTCCCAAGGCCAGGCACACAGTAGGTGCTCTCACAAAGGACACATCCAAGCTATCTGATGGAAAACAGATGGGCCTGAGAATGAAATCCAGTCAGCCTGCACAGCCAAAAAACAGTTCGTTCTGATAGGAGCCCCAGAAGGTGGTACTTAACAAGAACTTTGAAGGCTGTGAAGAAATTGAGGAGTGTGTGGCAGGGATTTGTATTCTGACAGAAAGAACAGACATTTTATTACTGAAAGTGGTTTGCGGATCTGACATACATATATTTGGGTTGTGGGGAGAGTGTTTACCTGTGAAAAGGCCGCACATTGCAAACCCTCAGTGTTAAGGGCAGCGCCTGTCACATAGTAGGTGCTCAATACGTATTAGTGGAAAAATGAATTTCAAGGACAGAGCATTGACGTTGGTGTTTAAGGGCCTTGGTTTGAGCTCTTGCCCCAAGCTCCATGAACAATCAGTTTCTCCTTCCATGTCTATGAAGTGGAAGCAATTCTACTTTCTGCCTCTTGGAGTGATCATGAGGATTCAATAAAATACTTTATGTGAAAAGTACTTTGTAAACTGTAAACAGGAATCCAGTATTAATTATTATAGATTATTTTATCTGTGAAAATTTAAAGTTTTAGAGTTTTCTAAAAGAAAAGTTCCCCGTCCCACTAAAAACCAAACCAAAAGGAATTTTGCAGATTCTATTTCATAAACCTCACATTCCTTTTGGAAGTATGTGGAGGATACCCCTAATAAAGAACTCTCTCTCCCCTCAGGATTTAGACTGGCAGCCGTAGGCTTTGAGAGCAATTTCTTAAAACATGCTTTGAGCAGCTGACAGATGGACTTCTCCAGTTTATTTTGTATCTGCCCTCTGTTCTTCTCGTCATCTCTGACAGTCACCTTAAATTTTAAAAAATTCCAAACCTCAGTACTCTACTCAAATTATATCTCTAGGATATCTCATGGAGGAGGAAAAGATTAGAAATACAAAAAATGCCAACCTATTTGTATTAAGAGGTTGAAAATATTTCTAAAAGTAAACAAATGCAAACAAATGATTTTGCTTTTAACATTGTTACTGTAAAGCCAGGTTTAGGAACATGGAAGGGCTCTTTGGGGTATTTGAAAATGAAAATTTTTCAGAAAAGAGAAAGTAGGTATTGCACAAGAACAGCAGTTCAGTTTGATTTCCTTTAGATCTGCATGATAAGAACCTAGAAACTGTACTTTCATTTTGAGCATTAGAAGCCCCTCAGCAAACTAGTCTTACCAAGTTATTTGGCCCTCCGTCCTTTTCACCATACTCATAAGCATAGCATCAGCAAGTATAATAGATGGGAACTCTTTCTTGGCGTTTTTACAGATCCTCTGTCTGAGGAGGTTAAAGTGGTTACTTACTGTCTCATTCATCCAGCGGTGTCCCCATGAGGTATAGAAGAAGTGGAGGGTATCCCTGTTATACAGATTGGAAAACTGAGTTGGTAGTGAAATGGCTGAATTAATAAATGAACTTTGTCCAGATTTTCCTATTTCTCTTGTTAACCATAAAGACAAGTATTAAATGGACCAATGAGTTTGAGCTATCTTTGTATCCTGAAGGTGGTCTCTCTTGGCCAACAGCAATTTAGAAATTAATTAAGTGGGTGATTGCTTATTTACTTTATGATGTAATAAGTTAGAAGTGTATTAGGCAATGTTACATTACAAATTTCACAACTATCCAATTCAGGGGTTACAGCAGGCATTTTGTATCTTCCTAGGGAAACAACAACAAAACGTTTTCTGTTGAATGCCATCGTTTTATCTATGTTGTAAGGGATATTTCACAAACCATGTGTCCTGAGCACCTGTTTTTACCAACCTTCACTTTGAGAGTTATCTGAGAGTGTTCTCTTAGTTATAAGGAACAGCCCTAGGGTGGTGGTTGTCTGTCCACTAGTAAGAAAGATGGGGACTGAAAGTGGTGGGATGGCATTTGCCAAGCAAATTAATTCAGAGCCAGTTCATATGCTTAGAGATTGATTCATTCAAACGTAGTTTCTTTGTTCCCAACGCCTTAAAATCTTGATTCTACTATGTCCCCTCTTTGGCAGAATGAGGTAGAAAGCTGTGCAGTGATTAGACAGGAACCCCGAAACCAAAGACTCTTAAAAGCTGAAGAGAAATCAGACTTTGAAGAACTGTGGCGTCCAAGCATGCTGTAAGTGGAGTGGGCAGCCCCCTGGGCATCTCCACCTAGCTGTCCACAAGCACTCCAGCCTTAACACGCCCGATGGGCTCGTTATCCCCTCCCGCCCCACCCCACCCCCACCTGCAGCTGCCCTTTCTCCTGTACTTCCTTACTTGGTTAATGCTCTTACCACCCACCCAGGCTGTTCAGCTTAAAGGCTTCCTACCCTTTCTTTTCCCTCATCTCCCTCCCATACCCAGGCAGCCACCAAACTCTGTTGTAGTTTGCATTTCAAAATGTCTCCTGAGGGGCCCTTCTTGTCTCTCCTCAGAGATGCTTTCTCAGTTTGAGCTTTCATTATCTCTTGCTCCAACTACTGCAGCAGCTCCCTAATTGGGCTCCCTGTCTCCATTCTCTTCCCTCCCTAGTCTGTCTTTGTTGCTGCTAGTAGTAATCATCTCTGAAAAGTACATTTCCTGAGGTCATGCACCTATGTGAAGTCCCTTAGTCCTCACTGCCTGCACAGCGTGGCCCAGGAGGCCCTTCTTTTCCTGGCCCAGCTTCCCACATTAGCCTGGTCTCCTATCTTTTCCCTCTCCCTTGCACCCACCCATGCACCCTGCACTCCTGCCTCACTAAATTTCCCATTTCTATGATCTGTGCCACTGTACAGTACTATTTGCCCTCTGCAAAGTGCCCTCTTTCTTTACCAAATTCCTTTTCATTCTCCAAGACCCAACTCAGTTGTCACTTCCTCCCTGAAGCCTGTTCTGTTACCCCAGGCTCAGTTGTTTCTTTCTCTTCATTCCCAGAGACTTACATCTCTATTGTAGCTCTTAATTTGTATTCCAGTAACCTGGTGACACAATTGGCTTTCTAACTAGACTCCATTCTTAGAGGACAGAGATAATGACTGGCTCATCCTTGCCTCCCTGCACCTCACACTGTCTCTGGCACATAGTAGGCACTCAATGCATGTTTACTGAATTAAGAATGTAGTGGTAAAATCTTAAAAGATCAAGGTTACACCATGGCCAGAAGCTTAACTAAAAGTGATCTTTAACATTTCTTAAATGTTAAAGTTTATCCATTCTCATCTTTCTACCCAACAGTAGATATTCGGCAGGAGTCCTTAATTGGTAGATTGTTGTCCCATTGTTACCTTTGAAGAGTTTGCACACCAGCCTCACTTGTCCTGCTGTCTCCCTTCCAGAGAAAATCAAGGTGCAGGGAATGAATGCCTTTTTGAAAAGAGTTAGGATTGTACTGCTTTTGCAAAACAATTTTGTATGCCTTACCAAATCATTAAATATTTATTGAGTGCCTACCATGTGCAGGGTATGTGACATCTTCAGTAGTTTTCTTCTATGAATTATCTAATCAGGTGTAAAATTATCTAAAGTCAAGTCTTTTGCATTAAAGCTATTAGAGATCATGAATGCTTTATAGCAGGTAACTTTAGTAAAGATACGTATTTTCCTTAGGAAAAGCGTTAGTAAGCTATGTCTTCATAATTTTTTTATTACATTATATAAGTCACAGTGAAAAGTACATTTAATGCTGGTTTAAGCCTAGGTTGTTTCTACTTAAATATAATCATACATTTTATTAGTAGTTTTCCTAGATGGAGAGGGAGTTAGGCGGTAGCCAAGTACACCCTGCATTTCCCAGGATAGCTTCCCAAAGCATAGTGCCTGTGTAGCGGTTCTCACTTCCTTAGCCACGGACTTGGGGTTAGGCTGACGGAAGCTAACCCCAAACACCTCCAGCTTAAGGTTTTTGTTTTATTTTGTTTTACTTTTTCCTCTTTCCGTGTAGATCATGGGAATCCTTCAGATGGCGAATCTAGGAGCCTTTTTGCTTGTTTTAGAAACAGTTTCACACTGGGGTTTCTTCTTTGTCTCTCGTTGGTTCAATTTTAAATGTTGCTAGTTATGATCACTTTGAATTATTTCACATAGTGGTTAGGCTTACTTTTTGTCCTAGGGCTTTTATTAATTAAGGACATGATATTAATAATATGAAGGTGAAATGATTAGTATTCAAAGTTTTAATGAAGTAGCAAGTAATAAAGTAGATAAAATGGAAAGCTGATTTCTCATTGTAAAGCGGAGAAATTTAAGGCTCTTATTTTTCATAGTACTGCATTTGTTTACTGAAATTAAATGCTTCTGACTTATAGTTTATTGCATTTTCTGCCTCTCTTCTTTAAAAGTCCTCCTATTTAAAATAAAATCTGTCAGAGACTATGTAGGATATATCCTTTTATGATTTGAGTGAAACTCAATTTTAACAGTTATGCAAATGAAATAATTTTCTGTATACTTTTTACAGGAAGCTATTGAATCCTTCAAAGAAGCTTTGAAGCAGAAAGTTGATTTTATTGATGCATATAAAAGTCTAGGACAGGCCTATAGGTGAGTAAAATAATAATAGTTGGGGTAGGAGGGAGGGTGAAGAGTGGGGAGACAAAATAGCTTCGCAAAATATTTTAAAAGAAATAGTATTTCTTAACCAAAGGAGATGGATATTTTGAGTTGCACAAGTTGATATTTTCTCTGAAATGTAGAAAAAACCATATCAGAGGATGTCATGACGCACAGTATTCTCTCTTAACCTCAGTGTGTGTATTGGTCTAGAAAATGTTCATCCTTCAAGGGTTGTTGTTTTCAATAGTGGCATTATAAGCTATTGGGGTATAGATGCTGCTGCTGCTACTTTCTTGACAGTAAGAAATTTACTAAGGTAAATTTCCTATGATCTCTTTGAAGAGCCCTAGAAGGAAGGGATGGAAAAGTTGTGATTATCATGTACGTCTGTTGAGAATGAGAAGCTGTAACTAGAACTTGACTTCCTGACAGCATGCATTGACCTGAATAGAGCTATTGTGACTTTTGGGTTTAAAAAAAAAAGTAAGCCAGTCCCGGTGGCTCACACCTGTAATCCCAGCAGTTTAGGAAGGTGAGACAGGTGGATCACTTGAGGTCAGGTGTTCGAGACTAGCTTGGCCAACATGGCGAAACCCCGTCTCTACTAAAAGTACAAAAATTAGCCGAGCATGGTGGTGGGTGCCTGTAATCCCAGCTACTTGGGAGACTAAGGCAGGAGAATCACTTCAACCCAGGAGGCAGAGTTTGCAGTTAGCCAAGATCGCACCACTATACTTCAGCTTGGGCGACAGAGTGAGACTCCATCTCAAAAAAAAAAAAAGTATACTATGTTATGAAAAGGAGGTAAGATGGCATAAGTGAAGGAGCTCATGACTTAGTTCTGCCTTGGTCATTTTGCAGGTGTGAGTGCTTAACTTTCCTGAGCTTCTGGCTTCTCACTTGTAAAGGTGCTACAAAAGCTAGAAAAGAAGGATAGCTACAGAAAGTCCCTGTGTTAGGTACCTTATTCAGGAAGGATTAAATTCAAGAGCTTATTTGTTGGATAGTTTGAGAGCTCTTATACTGAGTTGGAAAAAGTGTGTTTGGATTTGTTTGGGGTTTCAGGGATGATATTTATGCTTCCTGTCTCACCGAATTATTGAACAGAAATTTAAAACAGATTTGAAAGCACCTTGTAAAGTGCTATATGAATATAAGAAGAAATTATATTTTTTAAAATATTCATCATTTATAGAGAATTGATGTATAGAACATTTTGAGGTTACTTCTATTCTTTGTAATATATCAAAGAATGATCAGCCAGGTGCCGTGGCATGTGCCTGTGGTCCCAGCTTTTCAGAAGGTGAAGTGGGAGCATCGTCTGAGCCCAGAAGGCTGATTTCAGCCTGAGCAATGCCATGAGACCTGGTTTCTAAACAAATTTAAAAAGCAAATAAAAAGCAGACTGATCCATAACAACCATTTCCATTCTGGAATTGTTACAATTCTAAAATACACTTCTTTTTTCAGAATTCTAAATTACATGATTTACTAGATTTTAAGTGAAGTACCTTTGATGACAAAAAAAGGTGCATTTTTAAGTCTATGAATTTGATTGAGAATGTTGAAACTGTGTATGATAATAATTGGTATACTTGTTTCCAAAAAGGAAAACTATGTTTTTATCCATATACTAAAATTTACACATGGTTTTTTAAGGTTTGGAACTCATCAAGAATAATCAGGGAGAGGGGTTTGAATAAGCATTTGCCTTTGGAAATCAGGAGATGCATTTTCCCCACAGAATTTCAAGAGCTCTGTGGTTATCCTATAAGCTGCTAAGATTTAGAAGTAAGTGAAATGTAATGTGTCAGAGGCTATAAAAAAGTAACAAAAGGAACACCCCCATCAAGGTATCTTGTTTACCTATTGGTCCATAATTCCAAGGATAGCTTATTCTGTGTGTTTCCTGTAATGTTTATACTGTGTTCATAACTATTATTAAATACCTAGAGAACTGGGCAATTTTGAAGCAGCCACAGAGAGCTTTCAAAAGGCATTGTTGCTCAACCAAAATCATGTGCAAACCCTCCAGCTCCGGGGAATGATGCTCTACCACCACGGCAGCTTACAGGAAGCCCTTAAGAACTTTAAGGTAAGCATCCATAAATAAGAACACTGTAATTGGAGTTCTTGAATTATTCTTCAGTGACATTTAGTGAAATGAACAGAGAAGGGGGACTGAGAATAGTGTTTATACTCCAACAAAAAGAAAAAGAAGAAGTCATTGCTCTTGTCCTGTAGACTGGTTTACAGGTTTGATTTACCTGGAGGGAAAACTAATTCCAGAGTAAAGAATAAAGCATTTCAGAGTTTTTCTAAACTGTATTAATATTAATGTAGCATTTTGTTCTCAGCGGTGTCTGCAGCTAGAGCCATATAATGAAGTGTGCCAGTATATGAAAGGCCTCAGCCATGTTGCCATGGGACAGTTTTATGAAGGGATAAAAGCGCAAACGAAAGTTATGCTGAATGATCCTCTCCCAGGCCAGAAGGCTAGCCCTGAGTATCTTAAAGTGAAGTATCTCCGAGGTAAGTCAGAAAATCACAGAATTGTTGGATTTTCATGCTCAAAGCTGTAGAAATCATATTGCTTGACTCTTTTGTGTTCCATATGAAATAGGGGAGTCTGAAAAAGAGGCTATATGACTTGTCCACAGCCACACCTTGTCAGTGCTAGTGCAGAGACTAGATGTTTATGTCTTTGAGAGACCAGTCGAATGTGTTTTCTATCACTTTTAAAATTTTTACATTCTAAATTTAAAAAATTTTTTACTTAAGTCAAAAAACCATATTTTGAACTAAATGTGACAAAAGCATCTGGAGTATTTGTGTCTAATCACATCTCATCCAAGAATACAGAAAGGGCAGGAAGCTGACATTCTGTGAGGTTCTTACTGTTAAATGTGAACTTGATATCTTTGACTTGTCATTCCTTCATGTCAAAATTCTCATGTATTTTGGAGAAACATGAGGTGAGGAAGAAAGCAAATCTTGCAGTTACCCTTTTATTAGTTGTAGTTTTACTTACCTATCTCCTGTCTCTGAAGACATTTTGTTTTTTATTTATTAAAACCCACATTTTCCTTTGTTATTGTGAGCCCTTTATACCGTGACCGTCCAAAAGAAAAAAAAGTGAAAAGCTGTGTGTGTAATTTTAAATTTGTAGTAGCCACATTAAAAAATTGAAAAACAAAGAAGTGGAATTTTAATAATATATAATTTTAAATTCAGTATAATCAAAATATCAGTTCAATATATAATATAATTAATATGAAAGTGCTATTCATTAGCTACTTTACATTATTTTTTGTACTAAGTCTTTGAAATCTGGTGTATATTTTATTTTACAGTACATCTTAATTTGGATGTTAAATTTGCATTAGAAATACTTGATCTGAATTTAGAATTTATAATGTTTAGAGTTGAAAAAGTAGGTTCACATGTGCAAGTTGTTCCAAACATACTGAAGTTTTCTAATGATTGAATCAAGTATCAGTTTGTAAGTTTAAATTAATTCAAATTAAATAAAATTTAAAACTCAGTTTTAATCACCCTAACCTCATTACATATCCAATAGCCAGGTGGCTAAGGGCTACCTATTAGACAGCATCTTTCTTTACCCTAAATTACAATTTCCTTTTTTCCTGGTTCAGTAGAGCTTGGACTTGTGAATTATAGACAGAAAGGGCAGATACTCTGTACTTTGGGTTTTTTCCTGCACTGCTTCCATAGAGTCGGCAGCAGTCCATCAATCGGTTGGTGAAATCATATGCCCGATTAATCTATATACCAGTTGACAGAGTACCAGGCTCTATCTGATGCTGATCTTGGATTCTGAAGCTCTGGGATTGAAAACAATGAGATTTTTGGTGATTTTCCTGGAAAGGTGATTAAAAGTTAGCCAAAGTAAACCCAGACTGACTGATTTACATTTGACCTTGTTATCTCAAGCCCGTGGCAGGTTACCTGTATCATATACTAATCATGACTTACTAAAATTTAGAAGCTCCTTTTAGAATTATCATAATTAAATAACAGCTTGTTACAAAATATTTGTATGGCAGCTAGCCATAAGAAAGTTTCTTTAGCAGTATTTAGATGTATCAGATCTTATTTTCTTTCTGCAGAATATTCTCGATATCTTCATGCACACCTTGATACCCCACTTACAGAATATAACATTGACGTGGATCTGCCTGGAAGCTTTAAGGACCACTGGGCTAAAAATCTGCCTTTCCTCATAGAAGACTACGAAGAGCAGCCAGGGTTGCAGCCCCACATAAAGTAAGTACTTTAATTGAATATGATTTTTTTTTATCTCTCAAAACTGAGCTATAAGCTGGGCATGGTGGCACACTACTCCCTGCTACTTGGGAGGGTGAGATAGGAGAATTGCCTGAGCCTAGGAGTTCTGTCAAGCATGCTAACCTTGTGCCTCTGAATAACCATCCATTCATTGCACCACAGCAACATAGCAAAGACCCTGTATCTAAAAACAAAACAAAACAAAAAACACCTATAGCAAACTTCATTTTGACTAGTGAAGTGTTAGATACATTAACATGACCATTTGGAGTCAAACAAAAAAACCCAGAATCATTGCTTCTCTGTAACAGTAAACTAGAAGTCCTAGACAGTGCACAGAGAGAAGAAAAAGAAATCAATGATATGGATTAGAAAGGAAAATAGAAAGCTGTCATTGTTGGCAGATCACATAATTTTCTACAAAGGAAATGATGAGAGTTTAGCAAGGTCATTGTTTATAATCAGTATACAAGAATCAGTTGCATTTCTCTATATGAATAACAAAAATATCATTTATAATAGTAACAAATACTTAGAAATAAATCTTGCAAAATATGTATAAAACCTGCATGGAGATAACAAAACTTAATTATAAACTTAAAAAGTTCCTGAGATAAAACAAATAAATGGTGAGAAATACTATGTTTATGGATTGGAAGTTCGATGATAATAATAGGCCATTTCTCTGCAAATTAATTATAGATTTAATAAAATGCCATTCAAAATCCTAAGTGTTTTTGAGTAACTTGTTGAGCAAATTTTGTAAATTCTATGGAAGAACAAAGGACCAAGAATAATCAAGATACTCCCAAAGAAGAGGATGCCCAGGTTTGAAGGGGAAGGTTCCCATCCTACCAAATAGCAAAACTTAATATAGTAATGAGCAGAATGGTATTGGTGCAGGGATAGACAAGTGGACTAAGGGAAGAGAATAGGTAGCTTAGATAATTGTTAAGCTGTGTTATAGATCAGAGTGGGACTGGTCAAGATGTGGGGATGGGCCAATTAGCTTATTTTATGGATAAAATAAATTTGATATTTGTGATGGCATAGTAATCCAATCCCAAATGGATGAAAATCTGAAATATGAAGGGCAAAATATTTTAAACTTTGGGCAGAATTATAAATGAAAATGTTTATGACTTTGGGGTATAGAAGGATTTCCTAAGAAGCACAAAGCATAGATCTGAAACGAAAAGATTGATAAATTGGACTACACTGAACCCAAGAACTTCTTTTCAACAAATGACACCATAAGAAAAGAAAAATAAGCCCAAATTGGGTAAAGATACTTGCAAACTTACATAACTGACCAAATTATGTAATTTGACCATTCAGAAGAATGAATAAATGTGATACAGTCACACAATGGGATATTATACAGCAGTATAAACAAATGACCCAGGCAACAATGTGGATTAGTGTCCAAATTTATGAAGTATCACTACAAATTAAAAAGTAAGAGCCAACCAATAGAAAAGTGTGCAAAAGATATGAACAGGTAATTTTACCCTGGGGAAAGCATGAATGACAACCATGAAGAGATACTTCAGTTCGTAAATTAAAGCCTCATGAGATTTTTTTCAGCCACTAGATCAGCAAATATAACAAAGTCTGGTAATAGTAATATTGGTCAGAAGGGAGATTATGGAGAACTCGTATACTCCTGGCGAGAGTATAAGTGGCTACAACCACTTTGGAAAGCAGTTTGTCATTATCTAGTAAAGTTGGATATTCTAATACTTAATATGAGATTTTGTTCTGTGTCTATTCAGATAACTTTGTACTTGTGCACATATCTATAAGGGGAGACTTGGACAAGTCTGCTAGCAGTATTTGTTCACAACTAACACTGGAAATCAACCCAAATGTCCATCAACAGAAGAATGGATAAATGTGATACAGTCACACAATGGAATATTATACAGTAGTATAAACAAATTACCCAGGCAACAATGTGAATTAATTTTAAAATGTAATGTTGAATAAAAGCAGCAAGTCAGTAGGCTGTGCTGTCACATCATTTTTTTCTCCCAAAGCTCATAAGCAAAACTGTAGAGTGTATTGTTTAGGGATATTTAGATGTAACAAACCTATTTTTTAAAAATGTAAGGGAATCAGGAGCACAAATTCCAAGATAAGTAATTACTGGCTGGGAGACAGAAGGATGGGATAGGAAAGCAGCAGGCAAGTAGATACAACTGCATTTAATTGCTCTAGATTTTTTTTTTAGACAGAGTCTTGCTCTGTTGTCCAGGCTAGAGTGCAGTGGAGTAATCTCAGCTCACTGCAACCTCTGCGTCCCAGGTTGACACAGTTCTCCTGCCTCAGCCTCCTGAGCAGCTGGGATTACAGGTACCCACCACCACGCTCAACTAATTTTTGTATTTTTAGTAGAGATGGGGTTTCACTGTGTTGGCCAGGCTGGTCTCAAACTCCTGACCTAGTGATCTGCCTGGTAATTTGACTTTGTGTTTTCTGTGTGTCTCAACTATTACATGATCAAAAATAATGAAAAGAAAATTGATTGCTCATAGAGGTTAGGTATGTTCTCTAACCATTCCTTTTTTGAGAAATATTTCTATGCACAAAGGAGTTAACATAGCAGATCTGTGACTGCTGTCCTTAGAAAGGACTGCTTGCAAGAGTGACCCTTGGTTGGTATCTGGGAACTTGGATTTCAAGGGGATTCTTACCACTCCCAGAACTAATAGGAGTGGTTCCCTGTGCCTAAACTGTTTGTTCAGTGTGGTTTCTGTTGAACACTTGCTTTACTTCTAGGTATCTGGAATTTGGGAACTTGCCGGGCAGAAGGTGCCTAGAACCAGCCCCCAGTAGAATCTTTGGGCACTGAGTCTCTCATGAGCTTTCGTGGTTGGCAGCATTCTACACATGTGTTCACAACTAATTGCTGGGAGAATTGAATGTGTCATATACGACTTCCTTGGGGGAGGACCGTTGGAAGTTTGTGCCTGGTTTCCTCCAGACTTCTCCCAATGTGCCTCTTCCCTCTGCTGGTTTTGTTTTGTCTCCTTTTGCTGTAATAAATCACAAATGGAGACAAAACAAAAAATGATACTCACTGTTGTGAGTATCATTATGTGCTAAGTCCACTGAGCCCTCCCAGCCAGTTTCTGAGCCTGAGTGAGGATGGTCTTGGAGATCCCCAGAACAACCTGTAATTTAGAGTGTCATTCTTTGTTATAAAAACATCAAGCCAGTTGGCAGCTAAACAATAGTCTTTCCATGTATCATTCCAAGTATACTTGTTCTAATACAACGTGGGCAGGGGTGAGGAATGGAAAAAGGGCAGAGGTTTGGTTGCTTGTTGAAAAGGGCAGTCCATTCAGGTATGTATTCTGGAGAAGTTTAGAAAGCAAATAATGGAAAGCAATGTCTTCAGAATAGCACACTAGTTATCATAGTTATCACTGTTACTAACTAGCATGTGATAGCAGTTATGCAAATGCTGTCACAAAGATTTCCTTTTAAATTAGGGTATGGTTGAACGCAAAGCGCTGAAGTAAGGATTATGTGGTTGTAGACAGCTTCATTAGTTTTCCAGTGGAGGAAGTGACTGCTTTTCAGGTGGAATTGGATTACCAAATGTCTGTTGTAAAAGTCCTTATCATGTATATGATGTTTCTTCCAGAGATGTGTTACATCAGAATTTTGAGAGTTATAAGCCTGAAGTACAGGAGCTGATTTGTGTGGCTGATCGTTTGGGATCCCTGATGCAATATGAAACACCTGGTTTCCTGCCAAACAAGAGAATACACAGAGGTATTCTGGAAACTATCTGAAAATGAAAATATTCCTGGCATAAGAGCAAGGGTGCTTAAGCCATGTTGTGCTTTTTAAAAAATTAGTATTTATTGTGGTTATTCAAATCTCCATGTGGTCAAAGCAGAAATGTGTAGAATCATTGAAACTGAATTCTGAGAGAAGACTGCTTCCATCCTTGGCTTCTTTGCTATTGCTGTAATATAGACTAGAGTATAGGTCTTAAGTCCTTATTCGAAATCAGACAGCTGATCCAGGGAGCTATTTCCTTACCATAGGCATGAGGAAGAATGCAAACCTCCACTTGCTTCAGTAGGAGGCAGAGTTGGGAGCAGACAACTGGAGTTGTCTCTAGTTCCCTCTGATGGGTTTTAATTTTAGTAGGACCATCATGACTGAAACATGCCTTAGGTCTTGTTATAGCACCAATACTTCTGACCCTTTATGTGTTAACTCTTGAGTTTTCACTGAGACTCTGTAAAGTAGGTGGAACTCAGTCCCTCTAAAGTGTACTAACTCTCTTCTCGATATTCATTTCTCATAGCTATGGGTTTGGCCGCATTGGAGGTCATGCAAGCCGTGCAACGTACATGGACCAACTCGAAAGTTCGAATGAATGGAAAGACACGGTTGATGCAGTGGAGAGACATGTTTGACATTGCAGTTAAATGGAGAAGGTATCTAGCATTTCAGTGAAAATAAACTGTAAGTCTTATCATTGTCAAATAACATCAGTCTGTTTTAGCTAATAAGCTATAAACCCTGTTTCGTTTGCTAACACCAGGCCTTCTAAGTTAGGTTTTTCTCTCTAAAGTTTGTCAGAAATTGCTGGCATCTTTATTCTTTGGCATACACTTAACTAATATTTTCAAAACAGGAGTTGATTGTTGTTATATTTCCAATCACCTGTTTAAATGAAGCATTTTAGAAACAGTCTCTTTGAAAGAACAGATCTATTACCTGTGGTACCTTTGAACGAACTTCGCTGGACCAGTCCCTTTACAGTTGATGATGTGCCTGGCAACTAGCTAGTTTAGAGGAACCTTTGATATTCATTTGCATGAGAAAAAATATGCCTTTACCTGGCTTCTCGCCTGGTCTAGCTGGAATTTATAGTTTTGGACATCTTATTTTTAGATATAATGGACTAGCTGTTGCTTTATCCCCACCTTTGCAAACACCTCTGCATGTTTTATTTGGAAGGCTTCTGAACACTTCTGGGTTTCATAAAGGTCTCTGTGTTATAGGATTGCTGACCCAGACCAGCCTGTGCTGTGGTTAGATCAAATGCCAGCACGAAGTCTTAGCAGAGGTTTTAACAACCACATCAATTTAATCAGGTACGAATCTTTTGTGCATCTTTCTTGTTTTCCTAGGAGTTTATTCTCAAGACACAGGGCATGGAGACTAAGAGTGACCCATGCTTCTTTCCTGGTGACATTTTGACTGGGAAACATAACGATTGACTCTACACCTGCGGAGTCCTGCCTGCGTTCCTTTCCTCTATCCCAGCTGCAGAAAGAAACGTAGCACGTGCCATGCTCCTTCCCTAGGCCCTTCTGTCTGGTGTAGAGCACAACCAAAGGGTAAAGCGCAGATGTTTTCCTAGGGCATCAGTCTTCAAGGAGTCCTAAAACATCATAGAAGATAATTAGATGGAGAACGTTACATTTACCATAATATTCTGTTAATAGTACATAGCTCAAATATATTATTTGACAAGTCTCTCGTGGTGGAGGAAAGGCTCCCTGTTCCACCCCAATACACAAAGGACTTGGATAAATAACACTACCTGGTAACTAAGCTGCCATCTGGGGAGGGCAAGTCAGGTTGGCTGTAAAACTTATGTTTTGTCCAGAGGCTCTGCTAGCTGGGGACATGGGTGAAATGCTCACCTCTTTACCCTTTCTGTATGTGCCTAGCTGCCTTCTAAATAAATGATGAACAAATATTAAAGAATATCAGTTTCAAGGGAACCTATATTATCAGCCTGTCTTTTAATGAATTTAATTTTAGATAAAATTTATAAATACGGTAGTTGTGTCACTTCTAAAATGCTTCTAGTTCCAGGAAGCTGAATTAAGAAACTATCATTCTATACCCCTTTGACATTTAAGTTTGGGTTTTAATGGAAATATAATTTATATGTACATTTATTTTTTTTAATTTCTAGAAAACAAATTTATTTTCACCTTATGACTAGTATATTCTTATTTCTCATGGAATAATTTGTGGCATAGATAGGTAGACTCAAGCACTGAGTTTAATTGAAGGTTGCTGTGGATCAGCTAGTGTGCTGTGCTGTGTGATAGGGATACAGAATGGAGATACAGCTCCACTTGCAGAAAGCTCACAGCACACAGACCAGCAGATAACTACCACACAGTGTATTAAGAGTGAGGTGATCACATGCACAGGATGCCATGAGAACCTGGATAAGGGGTGCCTGATTCAGGCTTCTGGTGCTACCAGAGCTATTTGGAAAAATGGAAATCAGAGAGAGGTGGGGTGATTAATATGGACCCATGGATGAGTTAGACATGGTCAGGAAACTGTGACTAACTCATTATGCTTGGTGGTGAGTTTGTAATTAAGAGAGTATCAGGAATTGAGGCTAGAAACATAGGCAGAAGTCAGAACATAAATAATTTTATAGTCTAAGCTAAGACTTTTTCCCCCTGAAGACAATGGTAAGCCATTCAGGGATTATAAGCAGAGAAGTAACAGGAACAGATTTGCACATTGGGACAATCACCATGGCAGCAGATGGTAAAATAGATTGCAGAGGAGGTAGGAACCTTGGAGGCAAGGGAGGAGGTTGGAAAATTGTGTAGTTTTTCAGGTGAACAAGTGCAAAGGTCTCGAAAGCTGTGTGGTAGTAAGCTGGAGAGGGAGAGCTAGACTCTCAGAAGGTAGAATCAGGAGCATTGGTGGTGGGCTGCAGTGGGAGAGGGCATGGAGTTAGAGGAAGGCCACCTTCCCTCTCAGGTACAAGGTCGTCCCATTAGGCCAGAGAGCACCAGAACAAAAAGTAGGTGGATGCGTTTAGTGGGGAGGCTGGGAGAAGTGTGGGGTGCAGGAGAGAATTATTATTTGACAGTTACCTTTGAGGTTTGGCATGCCTGGTGGGAACCCAGGGAGTGATGTCCCAGGAGCAGTCGGCTGTGTCATTGACTCAGCATGTTGGCTGAACATGGAATTCTGGGAGAGAGTTTAAAAGAAAAAGATCCAAAGGGACAGAAATGTTAGGAAAATAATATTCAGAGTGGGTAGAGGAAAGGAGATTGTTAGTGAGCTAGAGAGCAAGACAGGGTGTTAGATAATGCTGTTGGGAGAACTGAGGGCAGGGAGACAGCATATTGCCCACAAGTGATGGGGTCTGTCTCAGGACGTTGATATGGAAGTCTGAACCTCACTTCAGTGCTAGGGATTTTTCTTCCCATTGTGGCTTATCTGGCTCTGAGTTTGATGGTCTCTCTGGCCAGGGTAGGCCCTGTGAGCTGGCAGGCAGTCTTGCGAAGATGTTGCTTTACTTCTCCATTCATTGACTATTAACAAGCAAATTTCCTGGAATTTTTTTCTACATTATTCTCGTGGCTTCTTACGTTTTTTTTTTTTTAATTAACTTTGAAATTAGATGTTGGCTTGAGCATATTCTTCTGTAAAAATATTCTTAATTTTATTATTTTTGCCTTATAGGGGTCAGGTGATCAACATGAGGTACCTGGAATATTTTGAGAAAATACTTCATTTTATTAAAGATAGGATTCTTGTTTATCATGGGTAAGCCTTTAGTTTTCTCCTTAGTAATGAGTTGATTTCATGTATTTATATTTGTTATATTTTTGAAACTTGAGAACTAAGCCTGTTGACAGGCTAAACAAGGTCTGTGAAATTTTTCATAGTGTTAGCATCATAAAGACTTTCATATTCACTTTCTTTTTAATAACTTTACAACATCCATAGACCTCAACTGAAGTGTTTTTAACTTTACATGCACTATTGTGACTTTTCTAGTTTCTTTCTTCTATAAAGTAGGATGTTTCTTTGGATTTATCTGTTAGGGATTTCAGCTTTAATACTTATTCTCCCTCACTTGAAAGGCAGGATGGTGTAGACAAAACAATGAGCGGAACACTAGGGGAAAAAAATTCTGGATGCTTAAATATCACCAAGTAAATACAAAATTGGTGGAAAAACCTAGCAGAATACTTTCATTTGAGCAGCTTTAGAAAGGAAACAGAACAAGACATCTAATTTCAGAGTTGGAATAGGAAAATCAAGGTTTAAGAACCAAACTCATAACCAGACATGTTCACACAAACACTGACTGTTGATCCTTTCTGCTTTTTCCTGTTTTGCCTTCTAGATGTTTCCTTAATTCTCATATGCTGCTGTTTCTTTAATTCTCATCTGCAGCCCAAACTCATTAGAATTGAACCATCCCATTATTTAGAAACTTTATTTGTGGTTTACTGTTTTTAATATTGAGCTACTCAAAATTGAGATCAATTTATTTAAATTAAAGATACTAGCATGATAATTATGACATTTTTGCATTAATCTCAGTTGCCGTCTCTCTCCGTCTCTCTTTAAGAGCTAATAATCCTAAAGGACTGCTGGAAGTTCGAGAAGCCCTGGAAAAGGTACACAAAGTAGAAGACCTTCTTCCGATTATGAAGGTACCTTTATCATCAAAATCGCAGTAGACGTTTTTACAGGAAAAGAAAACCAACAGCACTGTTAAAAAAGAACTCAGAATTATTAAATGCTATTTGAAATCACTATTATGAACACGTTCTGAAAAATAACCAAAATAAAGGAAAATACAGGCATCAGACTCAGAAAAATCAACTTGCGAGGAAGCAGTTACTATAGAAACAGGAAGGCTTAAAATACATATAATTGAATTCTGCTTCTGGCTACAGCTGAGTACCAGTTACTCAGCTGTGTAACTGGTACTCAGCTGCGCTTTTACACAATTGCAGTTATAAAACTGGACAAAATGGAAGTCATTTATTTTCAGGCATTGGCTAATTACAAGACTGTGATCCCACTGTCACCCGTTTTCTACTGTGAGTATTTCTTAGACCACTGTACAGTAGTGTGGAGCCCAAGCAGAGTACAGTGGTCTTGCTAAGCTAAGCAGGTAGAGAGTGGAGTTTGGGTCTGCAAAGTGGCTGGAATTTGCAGAGCAGAGTACAGAAGAGAAGGAGGCCATATAGGCTGGGGAGTGCCCAGGAGTCCTTTTCATCGACCAAGACCTTGGTCATGAACACACAATGAAAGACTGTGAGAGACTCAGCAGAGTTGCTGCTTTGGGGAAAAGAGCTGAGCAGAGGTATCCGAGGTTTATGTGCTGAGGAGACATTGCAGTTTTGGTCTTGCCAGTGTGGATGGATCCTGTGAACACCTTGGGCATTTAATTAAGACCTGAAGAAGGACACAGTGGAAAAGTAAGACCACGTTCTACAGTAAGGCCCACAAGCTGGGACTAAGAACAATTTCTAAATAGACTCCCCTAACAAAGAATAAAACTAAGTCTAAAAGGATTAAATGGATCAGTTAGTGATTTGACTACCTGTGAAAACTCAGTACCCTTTAAAGGAAGGCAAAATAACCTATACTCTTTAATTATTAGAGAAGTAAATGTTTGAATGTGTTCCCCCCAAAATTAATGTGTGGGAAATGGAATCCTCCATGCACACATGTTGGGAGGTAGAGCCTAATGGGAAGTGTTTAATGGCAGAGCCCTCATGAATGAATTAATACCATTATAAAAAGGGCTTCAGAGAGTGGGCTCTTGCCCTTCCACCTTCCATCATGGGAGGCAGCAGTAAGAAGGCGCACCTCAGACGCTGGCACCTTGATCTTGGACTTCCCAATCTCCAGAATAAATTTCTGTTCTTTTTTCTTTTTTTTTTTTGAGACAGGGTCTTGTTCTCTTGCCCACACTGAGTGACAGAGTGAGACCCTATCTCCTAAAAAAAAAAAAAAAAAAAAAAAAAAAAGCTGGATACAAAAGTATGATTGTGTGATCCAGGTACACCAGGCAAATGCTAATGAGAAGAAAAGCATGTGAGGCAATGTCAGTATTGGAAACATTTGAATTCGATGGGAAGGATGCTGCAAGGGACAGAAATTATGTGACTAAAGTATAATTCATGAAGAAATTATAACTGTGTGAACCTTTCCTCCACCTAGGAGTAAAACTACCCCAAAAATGTGCCAACAGCAGTTAGAATTGCTTTCCCAATTAGTGGTTTGAACAGTAATGTGAAACTTGAGTAAATGTTTTTCTTGTAGCTATAGTAGATGAGATTGGTTCATGTAAAATTTAGGAAGTTTATATGAATACGCAAAGTGTATCCATTTCTAAGGAATAACGAGGAAGTTGCATGTCGTGAACAGAGCTGAGCATCTGAACTTGGCCCCACATCTGCTTGGCTGGGTGTGTGAGCCTGTTTACAATTGTTCCAGGCTTTTGTCTGCTGAAGAGCAATGATTCTGGCCTGACCTACCTCGAGGAGTTCATTGTGAGGGTCTGATGCACTAACACAGTGGCCCTCAACCTTCTCAAACCCACTGCGTTGACCCAGTAAGCATGTTCAGATGCCCCTTTTACTGAGTCCTTTATTGTGCTAGGATGAACTTCGTAGAGAATATGTCTTACTCGCTCACAATGTCTACACAAAGTCATCTCAGTATCTCAGTCCACACAATGTATCTCAGTCTGTGGAAATTTGGGCATGCCTTCTCAAGAAGCCGGAAAGCAGTAGCCACTGCTTCACACCTACACGTAAAATCATGGTGAATGTGACAGTTACAAGTGCAGCCCCATGTCTCTGTGTTATTTGGTGAGCTACATTGTCATTGGCGATGTGGTTTTCTGAAATGGTAAATCACGCTTAGTAAAGTTCCAAGCTATACATAGTACACTCCTTACTCAATGTATGTGCTATTTGCATTCCTGGCAAATATCAGTGTGTATGAAAACTATATAATAAATAGTTAGTGTTTAAGTGCAAAACAGAGTCTGGTTCCAGCCTCACATATTGATTAAATGATAAACATAATCTTCATCTACATGAAAATTCAGTGGGACATTAGAAAATCATACATAATGTGGGACAATCCCCCGTACTGTGGGACATATAGTAATCCTGGTTCCCAAATATCCAATCCCTATTATAATCAGTCTCCCATAAATTCCCCCAGAGCCCCCCAGAGGGCAGAATGGCTTCACCATGGGCCCTGAGATGTACATGCAGAAAGGAAACCTCAGTGTCGTGTGAGGGCTCTTCAGCGCTTTCCTGTGGGTATTCTAGTTAGGCATTTAGATGCCCTGTGGTCTTAGGCAGAATACAAAATCAGCATAGGGTGATTTTAATGCCTTATGTGTCTTTAAGAAGAAAAGCCGAGAGGGCTACAAGACTGTAGTCACTTAGCATGCAGCCTGAGAGACGCGGCATCACCAAGCTCAGTGCCGCCTCTCAGTGCGAAGTCACCAACTGTTGTCTGGAAGACATTTGTTCTCAGTGGTGGGATGACATTCCACTTCAGCATTATACATCAAGCTTTTACACAGGATTATGGATATATTGGTACTTTGCAAGGCACACACAGCCGAATATACAGCAAGATATTTGAATGTTAAAGTACTTGGTGAAATGTACCAGGTCTGCTTCCACTGAAAGGCACAACGGTGCTAGTGATGAAAAACCAAGTTAACGTTCTATCAGCGCCCCCTTAGAGGCGGTTTATTAGCAAGTAACGCAGACTGGAATTCACCAAGGCCTTGGGCCCACGTTCTTACTTTGTGGCTTTCCCACTGGCTGGAACTCAGCCAGACTTTGCCTCACCTAGTTCGTTTCTCATCTGTAAGATTGAGACCATACCTGGTGTTATCAGTATGTCGTGAGGATTAGATGAGAATTGTCACATAGTGTATTAGTGCATTTCTTCTCCTGAAGGTGTTTTCTTTGTTTTGCATAAAAGATGCTTGCCTGTTCAGTGCCTGCTGTGGCCCTGATGGCCTGTGCCACTCATCCTCTGCCTTCTGAGCTGCTGGTGACACCTGCTGCATCTTTCAGTTTCTAGACAAGCTCTCCCTTCATGAACCATAGCTGTCTTTTATTTTACTGTTGGTTATCTTAACTTCCAGTTCATCAATCAAAAAAAAAGGCAATATTAAGTTAACTGAATTTGGGAGTCATTTTCCAAAACCTATATATTGCTATCAGAGGTTTGTCCTAAATATTTTAAACAGAAAGTTAACATCTGAAACTGTGTTCATGCATTTATTACCCCAAGAGCCATTCTTAGCTCCAAGTAATTCCTTTAACTTAACCGACTTCTCTGTGGTCCGCAGAGTTGGGTGGGTGTGGGTGTGGGTGTGGGTGTGGTTGTGGGTGTGAATGAAGTTCTCCAGATAGTGGATATAATCTTGGGTACTTTTCAGAAAAATCAGACACTGCTCTGAGCACTAGTATGAACATAAGTTGCATTTTTGAATTATGGGATGTTGGGTACAACTATTCTGCCAATATTCAAAGTTGCTGCCTACTAAGATGGGCATGAGAAAACATTCAAAGGGAGCTCTTAGAAGTGAGCAGTGCCCCTTGTTGACAAAGAGAGCCTGTGAGCTTTTGGTGCTGAGGTTCTCCACTGATCTCAGGTAGGAGCTGTGGGGAGTGCAACCTGGGCTCTGTTGGGGCCTGAGGACAGGCAGAGATGTCCTTGGCCACTAATTGCCAGGACACCATCTCTTGTATCACATGACCTCCTTGGCCCTTCTTAAAAACATGTAAGGTAGAGCCAGCACTACAAAGTTGCAGTCGGGGTTTACAGTGAATTAAACACTAGTAACGTGAATTTTCTTTTTCCCTGAAAGCAGTTTAATACTAAAACGAAGGATGGGTTCACCGTGAACACAAAAGTTCCCAGCCTTAAAGACCAAGGGAAGGAATATGATGGATTCACAATCACAATTACAGGAGACAAGTATGTATGCTTCTTAATGTGGGTGTAGACTAGAGACTGGAGGCAGGAAGGGTGCCTGTGCTTGTCGCCGCAGAGTTTTGTCGCATTGAACTTTTGCTCCATCCTGAAATGAAAAGTATTGGCCGGGCGTGGTGGCTCATGCCTGTAATCCCAGCACTTTGGGAGGGTGAGGTGGGCGGATCATGATCACGAGGTTGAGAGATTGAGACCATTCTGGCCAACATGGTGAAACCCCATCTCTACTAAAAAATACAAAAATTAGCCAGGCGTGGTGGCGGGCACCTGTAATCCCAGCTACTCAGGAAGCTGAAGCAGAGAACTGCTTGAACCTGGGAGGTGGAGGCTGCAGTGAGCCAAGATCACGCCACTGCACTCCAGCCTGGGCAACAGAGTGAGACTCCATCTCAAAAAAAAGAAAACGATCAAGGTCCAGTGAGCAGTTATAACCAGTTATTTTTTAAAATGTGACACCTAAAGTATTACACCAGCAAATACATTTTCTGACTGTCTAAATCTAAGGACTTTAGAGGTACTAAGTATGATATAGTTTGTGGAAGACATTTCTAGGTTCTTGAAGTTCCTTGGGGGGCGAGGGAGCCTTTTAATAATAAAATGAAAAAAGATGAGGAATGAAGTCCATTGTAGATTTAAATATATATATTAAATTTAATTATTAATGAGTAGTATAATCTTATAGAAAATTTAGAATATACAGATAAGCAAAATTAACAAAATAAAAATCAAGTTATTTTCTTTAAAAACTGAGGTTATACTGTACTTACTGTTTTTTAACCTGTTTATTTTCTACCCTTACCATTACATTACCATGATCATTTCCCCAATCTTAAAAGTATTTTTAGTAACTGTATAATATTCCATTGTATAGATGTAGAATTTCTCTGACTGATCTTTTTGTTATTGACCATTTAGGGTATTTCTCATTGTTTTACTTTATAAATAGCACGGCAGTGAACATTTTTATTAACAGTTGTATTTACATCTGAAATCCAAGCTTTGTCTGTCAGGCTCCATATTCCTTGAATTGTGGGTGGAATTGCCTTGAGCTGTGCGTGCGCACACATACCCACACACCCACACGCACCCATACCCATCTTCAGGTGCATAGCCTTGGGAAGTGCCATGCCCTCCCCTTGGTTTCCACCTGCTCAGCAGTCAGGCTATGACTCACATTCTCTGGCCCCTCTGCCTCTTGGGCTCTGGCTTTCTCAGGTGCTTTTCCTCTAAACTACAGGGAGCCACCTCTTCAAGTTCCATGTCAAAACTTAAACAGGCCTTCATGAGTAAACACCAGTTCAGCAACTTCCAGATTTTGGGGCTTTTCCATATCTTTGAAGTCTTGATCTCTACCCTAAGCTTCTTATCAAAGTATGTTCCCAATAAAGATCATTTTCCCTGATTACAGGGCGTGCTATTTAATGTAAAAAGTGTTCTCCTACCTTTTCACACATTGTGATGTGTATCCTCAGATCAGATTCTCAAGTAGAAATTTAATTACTAAATAAGTACAGTTTGATCTTTGAATAACTCAGGGGTTGAGGGATTGACCTTCCCATTCCTACCAGGCAAAAATTTGCATATAACTTTTGACTCCCCCAAAGCTTAACTGGTAGCTGACTGTTGACCAGAAGCCTTACCAAAAACATAAACAGTCTATTAACACATATTTTGTATGTTATATGTATTATGTTTTGTATTCTTACAATAAAGTAGGCTAGGGAAAAGAGTGTTATTAAGAAAATCAAAGAACGCCACACAACTACAACCGTCTCATCTTTGACGAACCTGACAAAAACAAGCAATGGGGAAAGGATTGCTCATTTAATAAATGGCATTGGGAAAACTGGCTAGCCATATGCAGAAAGCTGAAACTGGACCCCTTCCTTATACCTTATACAAAAATTAACTCTAGATGGATAAAAGATTTAAACATGACGCCTAACACCATAAAAACTCTAAGAAAACCTAGGCAATACCATTCAGGACATAGGCATGGGCAAGGACTTCATGACTAAAACACCAAAAGTAATGGCAGCAAAAGCCAAAATAGACAAATGGGATCTAATTAAACTTCAGAGCTTCTGCACAGCAAAGAAACTATCAATAGAGTGAACCAGCAACCAACAGAATGGGAAAAAAATTTTGCAATACCCATCTGACAAAGGGCTAATATCCAGAATCTATGGATAACTTAAAGAAATTTACAAAAAAAAAAAACAACCTATCAAAAAGTGAGCAAAGTGATTAAACAGACACTTTTCAAAGGAAGACATTTATGCAGCCAACAAACATATGAAAAAAGCTCATCATCACTGGTCATTAGAGAAATGCAAATCAAAACCACATTGTGATACCACCTCACGCCAGTTAGAATAGCAGTCATTAAAATCAGGAGACAACAGATGCTGGAGAGGATATGGAGAAATAGGAACGCTTTTACACTGTTGGTGGGAGTGTAAATTAATTCAACCATTGTGGAAGACAGTGTGGCAATTCCTCAAGGATCTAGAAATAGAAATACCATTTGACTCAGCAATCCCATTACTGGGTATATACCCAGAGGATTATAAATCATTCTATTATAAAGACACATGCACATGTATGTTTATTGTGGCACTGTTCACAATAGCAAAGACTTGGAACCAACCCAAATGCCCATCAGTGATAGACTGGATAAAGAAAATGTGGCACATATACACCGTGGAATATTATACAGCCATAAAAAAGGATGAGTTCATGTCCTTTGCAGGGACATGAATGAAACTGGAAACCATCATTCTCAGAAAACTGACAAAAGAACAGAAAACCGAACACTGCATGTTCTCACTCATAAGTGGGTGTTGAACAATGAGAACACAAGGACACAGGGAAGGAAACATCACACACCAGGGCCTGAGGGGTGCGGCCTAGGGGATGAATAGCAGGGTGTGGGAGGATTGGGAAGGGATAGCATTAGGAGAAGTATCTAATGTAGATGACGGGGTGATGGATGCAGCAAACTACCACCATGGCACGTGTTTACCTATGTAACAAACCTGCACGATCTGCACATGTACCCCAGAACTTGAAGTATAATAAATAAATTTAAAAATAAATAAATTTAATTTAATTTAATTTTTTAAAAAGTCATAAGGAAAATATACTTAACTATGTGTTAAGTAGAAATGCATCGTCATAAACGTCTTCTCATTATCTTCACATTGAGTAGGCTGAGGAGGAAAATGAGGGGTTTGTCTTGCTGTCTCGGGGGTGGCAGAGGCAGAAGAAAATCCTCATATAAGTGGATCCATGCAGTTGGAACCCATGTTGTTCAAGGGTCAACTGTACATGAAGTTTCTCCCCCTGAAGTGTGACATCTTTCCTCACTTGCCTGTGTCACCCCACTTGCTTCCTCCCTTGCTTTGGGCCTCCCGACCCCTCGAGTAGACTCTGCCTGGCATCTCATTTCCTGCCTCCTGCTTCACCAGCTTCAGCAGTGTTCCTAAAGCTCCACCCCACTGGGTGTTCCCCTAACTCCGAAAATCTCTTCCCTCTCCATACCTGGCCATTGCCTGTCGCTACAAAACCAGCTTCCCAGCCAGGCATTCACAGTCTCTCATAAAGTGGCCTCCGACATTTCCTGCTTGACCTGGACCATCTCCCTGTTGGAACCTGGCCTGCTAGTCCGACTGGACTGTTTGTTCCCCAGTTCACTTCTGCTTTCCAACATCTGGGTCTCTGTCACTCCCATCCCGACCCACGTTCAGGCCACTTCTCCCATGAGACCGTTCCTGCTTTTCTCTGTGTTGTCCAAATTAGATTCTTTTTTTGATTCCTGATGAGCTACATTATGACCTGAATCATGGTCTCATAATAATTTATGACCCTTGGTCAGAAGTGGTGGCTCATGCCAGCACTTTGGGAGGCCAAGATGGGAAGATTGCTTGAGGCCAGGAGTTCGATATCAGACTGGGCAACATAGTGAGACCCTGCTTCTGCAACAGATTTTTAAAAATAGCTACAGGTACATACCTGTAGTCCCAGCTACTCAAGAGACTGAGGTGGGAAGATCACTTGAGCCCAGGAGTTTGAGGCTGCAGTGAGCTATGATCACCCTACTGCTCTTTAGCCTGTGTGATAAAGCAAGATCCCATTTCTAATAATAATAATAATTTGTGGCCCGGTTTCTCCCTTCCCTCCTCAATCAAGGCAGCAGCTGGGCTTTTCTTTGTAGGATCCAAGGACTAAGTGCAACACTTTGCTAGTGGCGTTACACACACACACAAAAATGCCTGTTATATCAAACTTAGGTCCTTCGTAGAACCTCAGTGGAGCTAAAGCATAAAAAACAAAACAGTGGTGAAGTCCCTGAACTTTCTTCCTACACACAATTCTTGCTTCTGGCCTTTAATCCTAATGGGGTGGCTTAGAAAATACTTACTGGTCATTTAAATGTATTCTTTACCATGTGTAATTGTTCTCCCATGTATTCGCTTAAGCTCGTGTAGTAAGTACATGTGGTTAGACTTAACTGTGAGCAAATGAATCACTTAAAGGTGAGGCAACTGCCATATTTTATGAAGAAATAATGCATTCTTATGAAACCTAGCTTGCTTGTCTATAGTTAGAAAGGCAAGGTACATTCTTGTATATGTTTAGTGCCACATCAGCATGCTATTTGCTTTTTAAAAAAACTTTCTGCATTTGGCTGCTCGAACTTATAATACATGCCTTTGACACTTTTTTTTTTTGTACTTTCAGAGTTGGCAATATATTATTTTCTGTGGAAACTCAAACCACAGAAGAAAGGACACAATTATATCATGCTGAAATAGACGCACTTTATAAAGATTTGACAGCAAAAGGAAAAGTGTTGATTCTTTCATCAGAATTTGGGGTAGGTTTCTCTTTGTTTCCATTTTTCTGTTCGTCCTGTGATTCTTTTGTAAACTTTTTGAACCTCTGCCCTTTCGTTGAGATTGTACATCTTATGCTTGAAATCAGATTGAATTTGACCTAAAAATATTTCTTTTGAAATGTTTTTATAGCCCCAAAATTCTTGTTTTTAGTAACTACAGCAATGGGGAGGATAATAAATTAATAATTTAGTACCGTGCTACAACATTATCATAAGTTTGGGCTTTGACATGATATAAAAAAGTTGGTCCATAGTGAAAATGACCTGGCTGGGCTTCACGTTTTTCTTCCATTTTCTTCCCTTCATTGTGGTTGTTTCTTTAACCATAGATTTACAATGAGCTTTTGAATGTAAACTGCATGATTCATTCTGACGAGTTCATGGCAATGAAAGTACAATTAAATTGTGTATACTTTGCAGTTAGCGGCCCTTTGCTGGTCTGTGGCCTCTTCCCTTGGTGTCCACCCGGACTAGAGGTGGTGGTGTTGCAGGCAGCAGGGTATGGTGGACATTCTCTCCCCACCACGCCCCCTCCCTGGAAGTGGATGGATACCCCTTACCCTTTAAAAGTCACCTTATTTGTCCAACATTTAATCGTTTCATCCATATAATTAAGCATCTGAGTATATATACATAACTGAGCATCATCTAAATCTCATTGAGGAGTAGAGGAAGGGGCTTACCCAGATCTTTTGGGGTAAGCCCCTTCCAAATTTTTTTTGTTTCTGAGAAACAATTTTCTTTATTAAAATTTTAAAAGGCACTTATTAACACAAATACATTTTCTCAAAAATGTCTTTTTTTCTAGGAGGCTGACGCTGTCTGCAACTTAATCTTATCCTTAGTTTATTACTTTTATAATTTAATGCCACTCTCTCGAGGATCCAGGTAAGTAACAGCCTGTCATTAAAATTATTTTAAATTGAGAAACGTGTTCTTTTTTGTTTATCCTTCCTGTTATGGTTATAGGTAGAGTACACCAAGAAGTGGTAAGGGGCTCCCTATTTTTTTTCCAAATTCTGCACAAAAAATATTTCCTTAATCTACCACATCATCAAAAGAATTATAGAAGGCAGTTCTAATATAGTGTGCTTAGGTTTAACAGGATAGGGATTCATCCATTCAACAGAAGTTCATGGAAAGTTTACTGTGTACCATGGGTCGTGCTCAGTGTGGTTTTATTTTTGGTGTCTGCCAGCCTCTCACTGAACCTTCTCCTCTCTCTCCTCTATTTTGGGCTGTCAGGTGACCCATAATCCTCATGTTTTGTACTTTTGGGGCACCAGTCACTCCTTACTATTTTTATTACTTTTGATAAATTCTTGCTACTTGTATGAGTACATCAAGAGTTTCTTAGGTGCCATTAGAAACAAGGGCTATGACTGTAGAGTTTTCATTTCATTCTCCTTCTCCCAGTACTGTGTGCAGTAAATCACATAAATGGCCTTTTGCCATTGCTGGCACATAGTTATTGAACTTAAGATGTTTAGGCTAAAAATAATACACTTGAATGTCTTTATCTTTGATTAATGATTTAGAAAGTAAAACTCCTCTAAACATGGTAGTAAGTTTGGTTGTAGTATTTAAAACTCAATGAAACAAAATAGAAACATAAATGTTATCTAATCAGCATGATGTTGTATCCACTGAGTAGGTGATGTGAGTGTGGCCTGTGCACATCACCGCCTGTGGGCCCACGTGCAGGCACCGTGCGGAACAGCCAGCATCCTCCTTTGTTCTCACAGCAGCTCTGCTGGCTCATGTGTGACACCAAAGGAAGTGCAGCTCTGATGGTCCTCCACTCTCCCTCATCCCTACATCTCTTCAGTGCTACACAGCCTGTTGATTCCACCTCCCACACTTCTGTTTCTCTCTTCCCTAAGCCCGCTGCCTGCCACAGCTAGCTTTGCTCCTGCTCCTCTCTGTGCCCCGAGGCTCTCCAGCACCTTCTGAAAACCATGGGCTCAAGCTTGGCAGCATGCACAGTGCACAGTGCCAGCCCTGCCCTGCCCTGCCCTGGTTTGCCTTGGCTGCAGCACCACTCTCTTCTGCTGCTTTTTCTCTTCCCTTTGGCCCTTGGTTCGGGTGGGCTCTCAGCCACACCTCCCTGCCATCTCTGCCCCTTTTGCCCCAGCCCTGGGGCCCTTGAGGATGCAGGGCACATGTCTTTAGCCTCTGAAGTCTTCCCTGCTGGAGAACCCCATGAATCAACTTGACTCACTTTTCTTGGTGTCCGCCCATGGCACTTGTTAGCTTTCTCTGAAGGTGCTTGTGCCATCCTGTCCCCTTGCTAGGGTGCATTATCTCATGGGTGAGAGCCATCTTTATCTTGAGCCAATTTGTTTTGGGAAAAGTACAACACTGGTTAAAATACCAGGTCCCCCAGACTTTTGCAAGCCCCTTCCACCCAGAACCAGCCAGCCCCCTCTCTGCTCTCACGAAGAGCAGAAGTACAACACCGTCTAAGCACCTCCTGCCCCAGACCTGTACACTTGCAGCCCTCTATTCATTCTGGAGTGACAGGGCAGCAGACCTCGCCCACAAGCCCCCAGGCCAGCAGGCAAAGGCACCCTACAATCTCCTAGGCCTCTGACAGCCACCTCGGAGCCCTGGCAGTTCGCACACACTCCCAAAGCTCCAAACCATCTGTCCATCAGTACATTGTGAGAATGTGTTCTGCATTTCTTCTTTGAAGGGCAGCATTTCTAATGCTTAAAAAATAAGACTAATGTATGTATTTGTATTTATGAACTTTATTGTATATATGCATTTTAAAGCCAAGCCTCATGAAATTGTTAAAATATAAACAGGCACATTTTTAAATGTACTATATTAGAAGAATTTTTTTAAAAAACACCACAAATAGGTCTTTTAAATGTGGTTTAGTGTGGGGAAAAATTTTTTAATAAAAACACAAGTAGGAAGAAACTCCTAGTAAAAAGAAACACTTTTGGCTGGGTGCAGTGGCTCACACCTGTAATCCCAGCATTTTGGGAGGCTGAGGTAGTAGGATCACGAGGTCAAGAGATCAAGATCATCCTGGCCAACATGGTGAAACCCCGTCTCTACTAAAAATACAAAAATTGGCCGGGCATGGCAGCACGTGGCTATAGTCCCAGCTACTCAGAAAGCTGAGGCAAGAGAATTGCTTGAACCCCGGAGGCCAAGGCTGCAGTGAGCTGAGATTATACCACTGCACTCCAGCCTGAGTGATAGAGTGTGACTCCATCTCAAAAAAGAAAAATTAAAAAACACTCTTTTTTTTCCTCAGAAAATGAATGTTCTTGGTGACACTGTTAAATTAGTAAATATGTTCTTTTTTTGTTTTTCTTTTTGAGACAGAGTCTTGCTCTGTCACTCAGGCTGGAGTGCAGTGGTGTGATCTCAGCTCACTTCAGCATCCACTTCGTAGATTAAAGTGATTCTTGTGCCTCAGCCTCCTGAGTTGTTGGGATTACAGGTGCCACCACCACGTTGGGCTAATTTTTGTGTTTTTTTTCTTATGAGATGGAGTCTTGCTCTGTTGCCCAGGCTGTAGTGCAGTGGTATGATCTCGGCTCACTGCAGCCTCCACTTTCCGGGTTCAAGCGATTCTCCTGCCTCAGTCTCTCAAGTAGCTGGGATTACTGGGGCCCGCCATCACACCTGGCTAATTTTTTGTATTTTTAGTAGAGATGAGGTTTTGCCATGTTGGCCAGGCTGGTCTCAAACTCCTAACCTTAAGTGATCCACCCGCCTCAGTCTCCCAAAGTGCTGGGATTACAGATGTGAGCCACCATGCCTAGCCTAATTTTTGTCTGTCTTTTCAGTGGAGACAGGGTTTCACCATGTTAGTCTCAAACTCCTGACCTCAAGCGATCTGCCCGCCTTGACCTCCCAAAGTGCTGGGATTACAGGCGTGAGCCACCTCATCTGGCCAGTAAATACATTCTAATATCAAATTAGTAACTATTCTTAAAACAAATAGACATAGTTTCATGTTAAATGAAACATTTTGTGTTTTATCCGAAAAAATTTTTAAATAAAATTTATCTTTCATGATGGGGAATCCATGGGTGAAATTTAACATGGTAACTGTAGACTGTCCAGGACAGATTGACCATTGTTCTTTATTTAAATAGTGTAATTGCTTACTCGGTCATCGTGGGAGCACTGATGGCAAGTGGAAAAGAAGTAGCAGGAAAAATTCCCAAAGGGAAGGTACGTTGGAGCGGGAAGGGAGAAATACTTGTTTATGTGTTAAGTTCCAATCTACAGATTTTTATTTTAAGGTACACGAGTTACACAGATCTCCAACCAAGACTGTGTCCTCCATGTTTACGAACATTCCTAAATGTCATTCTTTTTCAGTTAGTCGACTTTGAAGCCATGACAGCCCCTGGTTCAGAGGCCTTTAGCAAAATCGCCAAAAGCTGGATGAACTTGAAAAGGTAACTGCTTGAGGGGGTGTCATAACTGGAGCAGGAAAGGGGGTTTCCTATTACTTTGGAGCTCTGTGAAAACTGGAATTGTTATATTTATTTTTATAAGTTAATATTGTAATACAGTGAATTTAATCTGCTTTGTCAAGGTTAAAATGTTTTGCTATTGTATAAGATAACCTTTTTTCTTTTTTTTTTTTTGAGATGGAGTCTCACTTTGTTGCCCAGGCTGGAGTGCAATGGCACAATCTCGGCTCACTGCAACCTCTGCCTCCCAAGTTCAAGCAATTCTCCTACCTCAGCCTCCCAAGTAGCTGGGATTACAGGCATGCACCACCACACCTGGCTGGGGTTTTTTTTTTGTGTATTTTTAGTAGAGACAGGGTTTCACCATATTGGCCAGGCTGGTCTCAAACTCCTGATCTTGTGATCTGCCCGCCTTGGCCTCCCAAAGTGCTGGGATTACAGGCGTGAGCCACCACGCCCGGCCAAGATAACCTTTTAAGGGTGAGTATATGGATAAAAATGGATGATGAAGGCCAGGCACAGTGGCTCACGCCTATAATCCCAGCACTTTGGGAGGCTAAGGTGGGAGGATCACTTGAGGCCAGGAGTTTGAGACCAGCCTGGGCAACATAGTGAAATTGCTCCTCTCTAAAAAAAAATTTTAAATTAGCTGGGCATGGTGATGTGTGCCTGTAGTCCCAACTACTTGGGAGGCTGAAGTGAGAGGATCGCTTGAGCCTAGGAGTTTGAGGCTGCAGTGAGCTATGGTTGCACCACTGCACTCCAGCCTGGGTGACAGAGTGAGACCCTGACTTAAACAAAACAAAACAAAAAAGCATGAACAAAAAATTGTTAAAGTAGTTGGTGAAGGAAAATTACTAAAGTCTTATTTATATGATCAGGTATTCACTTCTTTTGGCCTGTTTTCTCTTAGGCTCAGTATTTAGGAGTGTTTGAACCTGTAGACAGAGCCCATTTTACATTACTCTGAGTGGTAGCACTTCGCCTACCTACTTAGTGCAATAAAATGCAACTAAGTAGGCTCCAGTTTTTTGAAGTTGGCACTTTATTGCCACTTAGGCAGACAGTATTGTGAGCCAGTATATAGCTGCCAGGAATTATCCCTGACAGTCACTGTGTGTGAGGAGTCTAGCAGTCCATGATCGTTCCTGGCTCTTGTTTCCAGAAGCACTAGAGAGGACTGTGTGAATCTGAAGTGTGTGAAATTAAACTCATAGATGTCTCAGTAGTTAATAAAGAATAAGCAAGCCTCACTCTTTGACCTTAGTTATTCTTGCCTGTTCTCCTGGTTTTTTACATCCCAGCCACCCTCAGTTTTGCCTTTCACATCTATTTGACATAGCAACCACTCTTTTTTGCTGGGTAATTTATATTCTGTTTAAAACAAAAATTTGTGCCTATAGTCCACCATTGCTCAGTTTGTAGTTTAGCTTTGCAGTGAAAGCTTCTAACAGTTACACCCTGTCCTGGTACATTCTTGTTTCGGGTTTATTAGTTTGCACATGTTTTAATAATACAACCACCAGGCCAAAGGTCTTGCTTCTGTTCTTACATAATTGTACAGTGTGAATCTTTTGACAGTTCTTTAAGGAAAGAACAACGCTACCTTACATCATGTAGTTAATGCTTTACAGTGTACCTTGACATACCTTATCTCATTCAGAGCTCGTGGTAACTTTGAATTAAGAATACTTTCCCTGTGACAGATCAGGGAAGTGCAGCCTAGAGAAATAAGGAAAGCTAATAAGGAGTGAAGCTGGACCTGAAACCTGTGTCTTTTGATTTCAAGCCCAGCAGGCACCACAGCTGGACATGTAAATCAGAGTTTAATTTTCTTTTTCAAAGCTCTGGTTTAACTTCCAAGCAGCTCCTAACGTGTTGGCTCACACCCTAGGCCATTGTTGTGGGAGCAGCTGTTCTGTTCCCAGTTTCTCCCTGCCTTTCTAACATTGTCTAATATTACAAATATAATGAATATAATCATAGGAATAACTATAACATAAGCTCCACCTTTTTTGCAAATCTTGTTAGTTTTCATACCACTACTTTGTGTTTTTCTTTTTCAGTATTTCACCTTCTTATAAGACTCTTCCGTCAGTATCAGAAACGTTTCCAACGTTAAGATCGATGATCGAGGTGCTAAACACGGACTCTTCTCCACGCTGTCTTAAGAAACTCTAGTTCTGCTGTGGTAATTTATACAAGTAAAGGGCCGGACCTCTTGCTTCTTAAGTTATTTTTTAAAACATGGAATTATAAAGAAATTAGGTCATCTATTACTTTTGATACCAATTTTTGATAGGAATTGAATACTTGAAATCATTTTCTTTACTTTTCTGAACCATAACAAAAATCCTGAAAGAGGCTTTTGGGGGAAAAAAGCTACTTGACTTGGAGGGAAAGCGTGTGTGTTAGCCAGCGGCCTGTTGGTTTCCACTTATAAAGTCATATAACTCCTTCCTTACAATAAAAAAACATTTTCTTCAACAACTAAAAAATAATAACGAAGTGAACAAGAACAAAACCAAATAGGTTTGTATTCCTTTAGAGATCTGGATATTTTTCAAAGAGTTTCTATGCACATTGTGATAGAGCATCTTTTGTTGACTCACGTAACCTCCATGTGTGAGTCCTTTGTTTTATTTGAACCCTGGAAGAAGGTTCCTGGGCCATCAGTATGTGTTACAGAGCTCACAGCCAGGAGCAGTTATTTTGAACAATGCAGACAGTATTTGCCAATGTCCCAAATGCTGAATTATTGAACAATGTGTTTTTTTTCTTTGTTGAAAAAAAATAAACTGGGGTGATTTCTATAAATCACCAGTGTTTGGCACTGGATTATATATGTGTTTGTTTTGTGAACCAGTTTCACTTTCAGGTATAAGAACATTCAGAAAATTTCTCTTTATTTTTTTCCCCAGACAGGGTAGATGACAGTGGGTAAAATGGGTTAATTAAAACTATTGCTGTTTCCAAATGGCACCACCCATTAGGAAGCCTGCTCTTCTCTCCCTTCTACAGGACGCACCCCCATCTCTTCACTTGGCCACTTCTCCCAGTCTGTTGTCATTTCTCTTGGACCACTTTCGTAGTCTCCTGACTCATCTTCTTGCTGCTGCTCTGTTTAAATCCCACAGCCCCACTTTGTCCTAAAATGAAACACAGTCTCCTGCTATAGCCTAGCTGACGTGGCTCTGTTTCTCTGATCGCATCTCTTTCTCCCCACACTTCTTTTTTAGTACCATCCACTCACCTAGCCTTTTCCTTCCTTGAGAACCTTACAGTTAGCTTGACACTGTCTGATAGAACATTCCGTGATGACGTTCCAGAATGTTCTGTGTGCCGCCAGTATGGTAGTCAGTAACCTCATGTGGCTACTGAGCACTTGAAACAGGACTAGTGTGCCTGAGGAGCTGAGCTTCACATTTAGTGCTAATTAATTTAAATTCAAATAGCTACATGTAGCTAGTGGTTATTATGTTGGCCCATGCAGCCTCTGGAGTTCCTAGTGAGATTTTAAAGGTTTTTCCACAGAAACAATTTGGAATGGTGATCTCCCATGGCAGTTTAATATCATTTTGAATTTGAGATTGAAATATCATTTTGAATTACTCGGGCAAGTCTTAGCTACTCAGACTTGCCTGAGTAGCTAAGCTCTTACTATGATCTGTTTTTATTCACAAGAGTTCTGATACCAGATATGTGGAGTTTTCCCCCATACCAACCAATTCTCCAGCTTTCTATATATCAGCTGGAGTGGGGAGGGATCCTGCAATTCACATCTGACACTAACTTCCTGGAGTTTACACAGACCCCAGAGGTTAAGGGCTCAGTCTCACAAGACAGCTCCCTTTTCAGATGCCAGTGGCAAGTCAGGATCTTCTGTACTTCTGACTGATTGGCTATAACTCAGGGGTCCCATCACCCCCTCCCTCCTCATGTTTGATAATTTGCAAGAATGGCTCACACAATTCAGGGAAACCCTTTACTTGCCATTACTGATTTATTATATCGGATACACATGAACAGCCAAATGGAAGAGGTACACAGGGCAAGGTATGGGGGCAGCGTGGGCGCTTCCATGCCTTCTCCAGGCCCACCACCCTCCCCGCACCTCAATATGTTCACCAACCAAAAACCCCAAACCTTTTCACTTAGGGTGTTTATGGGGGTTCCACTGCATAGGCATGGTTGATTACATCATTGGCAGTTAGCTCAATCCTCAGCTCCTCTTTTCTCTCTGGAGGCTGGGGGTTGGGACTGAAAGTTACTCTAATCACATGGTTAGTTCCTCTGGCTCCCAACCCCCATCCTCCAAGAGTCAACTCATCAGCAGAAATTCAGGTATGGTTGGAAGGTGCTTATTAATAACAAAAAACACTTCTCAGCCTGATCGCTCAGAAAACCTGAGAGTTTTACAAGCTCTGTGCCAGGAACTGGAGGGCAGAGATCAGCTATATCTTTCTTATTACTTCAGTATCACACTGCTATTGATAAAATTGCTCCTGTGAATCAAGATGTTCGAACTTTTAAAAAACTGACTTTAAAAAATCTAGAGCAAAATTTGTTAGTACATTAAGAAATTTAGTGTGGAATTTCTTTGGTATAGAAACTATATGAGGGTCAAGAAACTGACATCCAATCTGTGATCATTACTCTCTGATACTTTGGAAATAAGGAATAAAACTGATATACCTCAGAAGAGAGATGAGCAAAATCACCTAAAGAAACCCAGTGTGTCCCAGATCAGCAAAATCTGACTGACTGTTCACGAGTACATCTTAAGATGTCTGTAATTGGGCTCATCATTCCTTCACCCAAAGTCTGTTCCTCCCCACTCTTCCCTGTGTCAGAAATGGCTCCCTCTTCACTCAGCAGCTTTAGCCAGACACCCAGGCAGCCTCCCGAGTCTGCACTGCCCTCCTGCAGTTTTCAAATCATCACCATGAGCCACTGCACCCGGCCACGTATGACTTCTTTCCGAATGAAGCCTGAGATCACGCAATCCAGAGTAGGCAAGCAAAAAAAAAAAAAAAAAAAGCCAACAAGAAAGCAGACAGAAGAGAGCAGAAGCCAAGGGAAAGCTAAGTCTGCGGACGGAGGAGAAGGAGGGGTCAGATCAGAGGCTAAGGTAGAAGTGAGCAACGCTGGAGCACAGTACCACTACCAGGAGACGCGGGAGTGGGTAACAGTTTGGGCGACACTGATGGCAGCTGGTGGGAAAGGCTTCTAGAAGCTTCCAGAAGCTCTGCCCTGGAGTTGGCACACTAGTCTTCTCTCCTGGGATTTGATAACATAATTGTCTGATTCACCTTGGCTTTTCTTCCTTTGACTTTTCCAGATTCGGTCACATCTCCAAAACTCCAAGTAAAACCTGTGTCCAAACATCTTATAGGATGCTCCCAGGAACTGCTTGATCCTTGTTTTTGAAACTTCAAGTGCTGGCTAAGTAAGGGGATGTATTTATTAGTCCATTCTCGAAGAATTGCCTGCGATTGGGTAATTTATAAAGAAATGCCTGCGATTGGGTGATTTATAAAGAAAAGAGGTTGAATTTGCTCACAGTTCTGCAGGCTGCCAGGCAAACATGGCTGTGGAGGCCTCAGGAAAGTAGCGGCAGGTGAAGCGGGAGCAGGCAAGAGAAGGGGGCGGGGCCATGTACCTTTAAACCACCGGATGTCAGTAACAAGGGGGGACGGTGCCAAACCATGGGAAACTGCCCCCATGATCCAGTCACCACCCAGACCCCACCTCCAATACTGGGGGTCACAACTGCACATGAGATTTGGACAGGGACGCAGATCCAAACCATGTCAAGGGAGATGCACGTAACTCAACCTCTCTGCTAGGGGATTATCAACTGAGAAACTCCTTTGGACACTTCCCTGTCCTCAAGCCTCTCACTCAGGCTAAAGAAAAGCCAGCGGTTTATGCAGAACAATGGGTTTGCCATTTTCCCCCAAAGCAGTTTCTCTTTTGGACCTGGCTACCTTTTTCAACCATATCTATCGTTAGGGTTACTGTTATTCCGGAATTGCAGGCAATGTTTAAATATTGCATACTAAAGACACAGCTTTTTAAGATGTTTTAAAAACTTGATTTCTAAAACCTGATGACTTCAGGCCAGGACACTTTCCAAATTTTTCTTTGAAAGATCTTAACTTTCAAGATATTGTAAGAAGCATTTAAAAAGAATATTACAAAACTATAAATAAGAGGTATTGAATTATTTCCTCCAAACTATTTCTAAAAAGAGCCACTTATTTAGGTAACTTTTATTGCATTTGTTTATATGTTGGCTTCAGAAATTATAAAGTATTTGCCAGGTGCGGTGGCTCACACCTGTAATCCCAGCACTTTGGGAGGCTAAGGCAAGAGGATCACTTGAGGCCAAGAGTTGGAGGCTGAAGTGAGCAATGATTGTGCCACTGCACTCCAGCCTGAGCGACAAAGCAAGTGCCTGCTCCCGCTTCACCTGCTGCTACTTTCCTGAGGCCTCCACAGCCATGCTCGCTGGGCAGCCTGCAGAACTGTGAGCCAATTCAACCTCTTTTCTTTATAAATCACCCAATCGCAGACATTTCTTTATAACTCTTCGAGAATGGACTAATAAATACATCCCCTTACTTAGCCAGCACTTGAAGTTTCAAAAATGAGGATCAAGCAGTTCCTGGGAGCATCCTATAAGACGTTTGGACACAGGTTTTACTTGGAGTCTCGGAGATGTGACCGAATCTGGAAAAGTCAAAGAAAGAAAAGCCCAAGTGAATCAGACAATTATGTTATCAAATCCCAGGAGAGAAGACTAGTGTGCCAACTCCAGGGCAGAGCTTCTGGAAGCTTCTAGAAGCCTTTCCCACCAGCTGCCAAGAGTGTCGCCCAAACTGTTACCCACTCCCGCGTCTCCTGGTAGTGGTACTGTGCTCCAGCGTTGCTCACTTCTACCTTAGCCTCTGATCTGACCCCTCCTTCTCCTCCGTCCGCAGACCTATCTTTCCCTTGGCTTCTGCTCTCTTCTGTCTGCTTTCTTGTTGGCTTTTTTTTTTTGCTTGCCTACTCTGGATTGCTCGATCTCAGGCTTCAATCGGAAAGAAGTCATATGTGGCCGGGTGCAGTGGCTCATGCCTGTAAGCCCAGCACTTTGGGAGGCCAAGGCGGGCGGATCACAAGATCAAGAGATGGAGACCATCCTGGCCAACATAGTGAAACCCTGTCTCTACTAAAAATACAAAAATTAGGTGGGGATGGTGGTGTGCACCTGTAGTCCCAGCTACTGGGAGGCTGAGGCAGGAGAATTGCTTGAACCTGGGAGGTGGAGGTTGCAGTGAGCCAAGATCGAGCCACTGCACTCTGGCCTGGCGACAGAATGAGACTCCATCTCAAGAAAATAAATAAATAAAATAAAAGAAGTCATATGTAATAAGACAAAGTGATAATGATTTTAAAAGCGCAACATCAGAGTAGAGGTGGGAAAGCTGAAGGACCCAATTATTTCCACCTGAGGTGGGTAGCTATGAGGGGCTATACAGAGGAGGTGGGAAGAATGTGGGACAGCAGAGGCTGAGTAGAAATGTGCCAGGTAGCAAAGGACCTTCCCAGCAGAGGCAAAGTTGGGGGAAAATGTTGAGAGAGGTGAAAGTGCCTAGTGTGCCTGGGATGGCTTGCAGATGCAGCTGGAAATGGAATGTGGGGCAGAGTGGGGGAGGTCTTGCCATCATCCTAAGGAATTCATTCTCTGGGTAGTTTGTAAAGCATGGGAATGACTTGACTAGAATTGGGAAGATCATTCGCCATCAACACCAAGGATGGCTTAAAAGAGGGCAGGTTTGCTCCTGCCCCAGACATGGTTCTTCTCTGCATCCTTGGCCCTCTCATGCTTCAGTCCCATCCTTAACTGGGACCACATTTCATGGTTCTGCCCTAGGTCTTTCTCGCTCTCTCTCTCTCTCTCTCTCTCTCTCTCGTGTGAGATGGAGTCTTGCTATTGTTGTCTAGGCTGGAGTGCAATTGTGCGATCTTGGCTCACTGCAACCTCCACCTCCCAGGTTCAAGCCATTCTCCTGCCTCAGCCTCCTGAGTAGCTGGGATTACAGGCTCCTGCCATCATGCCCAGCTAATTTTTTGTATTAGCTGGGGTAATACAAAAAAAATTTTTAGTAGAGATGGACTTTCATCTCGATCTCTTGACCTCGTGATGCACCCGCCTCGGCCTCTCAAAGTGCTGGGGTTACAGGTATGAGCCATCGTGCCCAGCCAGGTATCTCTTGTTTCTACTGTTCTTTCACAGACTGTATCTGTTATGGTTTCAGCCATCATCTCTGCACCATTTCTAATGCTGGCCTCCCTGCCCACTCTAGCCTTGCATTTCCTGGTGGCTGTGAATCCTCTGTACCTGCATGAATCACCAGCCCCTGAAACTCAAATTGTGTGCGGTTAGACTCCTCAGATCCTCCTCCCAGAAATCAGGTCTTCCTCCCGACTCATTTCTGCTCTTTGTTTCACCATTCTCCAAGTTATCCAAGCTTAAAACTTGACAGCAGTGACCTCTTCCTTTTTTTTTTGACTCTCATCTGTAACTCATGTCCAAGCTCTGTTGAGTATTTCTTTGTGATCTCTGACACCTATACCTTCCCAGCCCTATAACCACCATCCTACTCAAGACTTGTTATTTCCTGTTATAGAAATAACAGCCTTTTATCTGTTCTTCTGTTTCTGGTGGCTCTCCTGGGTCATCCTATTTTGGTATAGTTTCTAAAAAACTGTTCTGATTATATAGGGCCATGTATAAGGTAATATTGAGCATAGTCAAAATTACCCTTAAAAATCTCTTAAGGAAACCTGGGTATGGTGGCTCATGCCTGTAATCCCAGCACTTGGGGAGGCTGGGGTGGGTGGATCACTTGAGGTCAGGATTTCAAGACCAGCCTGGCCAACATGGTGAAACCCTGTCTCTACTAAAAATACAAAAATTAGCCAGGTGGTGGCGCATACGTGTAATGCCGGCTACTTGGAAGGCTGAGGCAGGAGAATCACTTGAACCTGGGAGGCAGAGGCTGCAGTGAGCTGAGATTGCACCATTGCACTCCAGCCTGGGCAACAGAGTGAGACTCTGTCTCAAAAAAATAAAAAGAAAGAAAGAAAATCTCTTAAGAAGATGTTATTGTTATATTAAAATCTAACAAACTGTGTTTCCAGAAATCCCACAACAATAAAACTCATTTCTTAGCTGAGCACAGTGGCATGCACCTGTAGTCCAAGCTGCTCAGGAGGCTGGGGTGGGAGGATTGCATGAGGCCGGGAGTTCCAGGCTGTAGTGACCTGTGTTTGGATGTGTGAATAGCCACTGCACTCTAGCATGGACAACATAGCAAGGCCCCATCTCTAAGAAAAAACAAAAAGCCACATTTCTTGTCTTCAGCAGGGGAATAGATTGCGCTTTCTTCTGTTAAGCACCAGCTAATGAAATTGACTTGCATTTAGAAGGCATTTTTGGAAAAAAGATGTATTTTTAACACTCCCTCGATGCAAGGCAAATAAGAGTGGAAACCGACTAAGAGACTAACAGCAGATTTGTATGTCTTTGCCCATGCTCATTTCAGGCATAAGCTTATGGAAAGTTCTGCCCCTCTCCTTTAAAAAACAATTATCAGGCCAGGCATTGTGGCTTATAGCTGTAATCCCAGCATTTTGGGAGGCTGAGGCTGGTGAATCACCTGTGGTCAGGAGTTTGAGAAGAGCCTGGCCAACATAGTGAAACCCCGTCTGTACTAAAAATACAAAAATTAGCCAGATGTGGTTTCAGGCACTTGTGATCCCAGCTACTCAGGAGGCTGAGGCAGGAGAATTGCTTGAATCAGGGAGACAGAGGTTGCAGTGAGCCGAGATTGGCCACTGCACTCTTGCCTGGGTGACAGAGCAAGACTTCGTCTCAAAAAACAAACAAAAAATAATCATTATTATTATTATGTTTGTTTTTGCTGAACGTATATAATCCAATGGGTGGAATTAAGCCAGATATGACAGCATTTCTCTGGTGGGTCAGCTGTTTGGGCCGGAGTGTCCACACGTCCATACTGAGCCCTTCCCAGTGCCAGTCAGGGCTGGATGGGCAGAGAAGGAATCTGGGGCCTGTCCTCCTGAATCCTCAATTCAGCCGAAAGTCCAAGGATTCAGAAGCTTCTCAGTTCAATCCAGGACATCCAGGTCTCTGTGAAGGTGTATTTTTCAAGTCAATAGGATATAATATATAACTTTTTAACCAAGTTGTTACCTTAGTAACTTCTAGATACTTAGACACATGGTATAGGACCCTCTGTTTGTAGTCTTGCTTTGGTCCTACACTGAATACATGGCACATGTTCCTGAATTGGAGGGAGAAGCAGCAGTGAGGCTTTCCCCCACGCCCGCACAGTGCAAACGATTTCAAATTGTTGGGAAGGCCTGTAGCCATTCTAACTGTCTCTCTCCAAGTCTCCCAGGCTCCTGCTGTCTCCCTCTCCCAGGCAGTCTCATTCTAAACTACAAGTAAATCCCAAATGCTTCTTGCTTTCTGAGTAGAGAATTCAGATGTCTGCATGGCACCTGTTTTCTAGACCCTGCTACCTAAAGTGTGGATCACAGGTGGAAATGCAGCTCTCAACTGCCTGTGAAGCTGCATTTTCTATTCTTTTGATCCCTAAGGAACATAGTGGGGAAATGCTGTCAGAGAAGCAGTGGATGCTATAGGAAAATGTGAGACAGGGCAGGTGAAGAGAGGAGCAAAGACTGGGCCTTGAAGAAGAAGAAGAAAATGGAAAAGAAACGGTGAGAAAAGCCAAAACAAATTCAGGATGACAATGAACACCTAAAAGAAGAGAGTTTTCCCCAGGGGACCAGAACCACCATAGCCTCCTGTCTCATTCACCAGAGTGGCTGAGGAGGGTGAGAACCAGAGGAAGACCCTGCCTAGGCTTGGCAGCCAGGAGGCAGAGTGGAACATGGAGGTATGTTGAGGGGAGAGCCTTGGCTTGTAGGGACGGGGTGGGGGCTGGAGGAAAGGACGAGAGTCTGGTGGTGGTGAGAAGACGGAATGGAGGGGAATCTGTCCACTTCTGAGAGACAGAGGAAACAGGTAGGAAATGCCCCATGCACATTTGGATGACAAATGGATGGTAGTGGTTTCTTTCAGCCAAGCAGCGCCAGAGAGGCAGAAGGAGAGAACACAGCCAAGCAGCCCTGGGCAGAGGGAGAGAACAAGCATGGAGGTGGAGGGGTAGCTCTGGTCTCTTCCAAGGCACAAGGACCTGACCCTCCTAGAATAGCCGAATGCCACCCCACACCCCTCTGCATCAGGCTGCATTGTCCACTGCTGGCTTCTGTCCTGCTGGACCATGTCTCTGAACCTTCAGAGGTGCCCCCAGCTAAGCCACAGGAAGCCCCCAGAGGGCCTTCCTCCCTTCTCAGCCTTCCTGTCTAAGTAAGGACATGATCACATTTGGAGGAAGATAGGACAAACTCCAGGGCAAGGGTTAGGTGCCACCTGAGGGTCTCTCTGGTGCCATCTCCCTTGCCTGAGGTGCTGAGACCACAAGAATCCTGGGGCAGTAGCAGCTCTCAGGGCAAGCCTGGTCATTTCCAACCCAGCATTCTTGGAACCCAGCCTCTTTTACTGTAGTCGCCTGATGGGTTTGTCTTGCAGGATACACAGATAGAGCCAATTTACCAAGACAGCAGTATTGTAATAGAGAAATAGTTGAATAAATGGAGCCAACTAAGCAGAAGACTGGGGTTTATTACTCAAATCAGTCTCCCCCGAAATTGAGAGACTGTTTTTTAAAGGATGATTTGGTGGGCAGGGGACTAGGGAATGGGTGCTGCTGCTACTTGGCTGGGGATGAAATCACAGGGGTGGGGAAAGTGGTCTTCATGCCCCTCCAGGTGGAGGCCACAGGACCCGGTGGAGTCAGTCAGTTGTCAGAAATGCAAAAGTCAGAAAAACACCTTTATAAAAATCTTAGGTTCTACAGTAATGATGTTATCTACAGGAGTAATTGGGGACATTACAAATCTTTTGACCTCCAGAACAGTGGCTGGTTCCATTTAACTCACTCATGATCCTAACCTTGTGGACTTTCATTAGTTTTACAAAGGCAGTTTAGTTTTGGGAAGGGTTATTACCATCCTTGCTTTATGGTGAAACCATGAACTAAAGTCCTTTCAAAGTTAGCTTAGTCTATACCCAGTAATAAACAAGAAAAGCTTGGAGGTAGAAGTGAGATAGCGTTAGCTATGTTAGGTTTCTCTTACTGTCATCATTTTGCAAAGGTGGATTCATTGCTTCCAGGCACTCTGCTCTGCTCTCCACTCCCTCCCTGTTGCTTGGGCTGCCGGGTTCTCACCCTCCCACTCTCAGCCTCCCTTCCAACTATTTCCCTGGACTGCTTGCTCCTTCTCTGCACAGAGCTTGCTTCAAATCTAAATAAAGAAACTTAACCTAAATAAAAAACTCCTGCAGTGGTTTATTTGGAATTACTGTCCCATTTGACATATGTAGAAACTGAGGCACAGAAGGCAGTTTGTTGGCATCACACTCCAGGAACACTGGTGCTGGGGTTGGAATTCGTGTGACTGGTCTCCATAGTCACCCCCTCCCCTGCCTCTGTGAAGAGACACTTTCCTCCTCAGCCTGAGATCTCCTCCACCATATTCAGGCACAAACCTTCACAGCTGGGAATCATTTGCCCAGGGAAGGGAAGGTACAGAGGTACCCAGAAGAACAGAGGTCAGCTGCCCTTTTCAACACATTTCTAAACTCGGACACGGCAGTGAAGTGGCCAGCCAGGATACTTTGGACTTATATGTGCTTGGCTCTGTGTCTGTAGGAGAAAGAGAGGTGGTTTCGCTTTGGGGTTTTTGAGTTTCACAAGCTTAGCTGTGACCATCGTGAAGCAAACACAGGAGAGTCAGAAGATAGCATGGTGAGATAAAGCCAGTTCTCCACCCCAAAAAGAGTGGAGCCAGGAAGCAACTGAGGCAGCATCTGATGCAACGTGGACCCTCCAGGTCCCCACCACTCCACCTTCCCCGCCCACAGGTCCTCTCCTGTGAGTGCCCTGTCCCAGTGGTCAGAGTGACCCCTGGCCCCATGCCGTCTCTTCTCAGGGCTGGGAGACTCTGCTGCCTCTTTCTCAACACGCTTCCCCTACTTGTGCGCCAGGTGAGCCTCCTTATCCTTCACCCTTTGTTCCTTTCCTCCTAGAAGAAAGTGATGCATTTCCTCCGTGGAGCCCACTGTGCCTTCTGCTTATTTCCAATGTAGCCTTTATCTGCCTTGTTAGATTATCATGCTTCCCAGGACAGAGACAACGTCTTTCCATCCTTGTAGCCCCTGACACCTCGTGGGCCCTCATGTTGAAGTGATGTGGAAGGGAAGTGCTGGGAAGAGAAGGGTGTGGTCCTTTTAAATGTTACGGAAGGGGGGAAGGGAAGTGCTGGGTAGAGGGGGGCATGGTCTCTGGTTAGGGCTCTACCCCCGACCCGTGCCCACAGACCTAGATGAAGACAGGGATTTTTGTTCTCCTGCCCAAATATTGCTTTTCCTAAGACCACTCTGGCCTGCCACATCCCCATCCTGTGCCTATAAAAACCCCAAGACCCTAGCAGGCAAACACACAGGCGGCTGGACGTCAAGAGCACATTGATAGGCACCGCAGGCCCTCAGGGCACCCACCAGCAGAAAGACTCGGAGTTTAACTGGGGTGGTCAGAGAGGAGTTGGCTGCTCAGCAGCTCGACTCCAGGGGAACATCTTCCCACGCCATCCCCTTCTGGCTTCCCCCATCTGCTCAGAGCTATTTCCACTCAATAAAACCTTGAACTCATTCTCCAAGTGCAGGTGTGATCCGATTCTTCCGGCACACCAAGGCAAGAACACCAGGATACAGAAAGCCCTCTGTCCTTGCGATGAGACAGAGGTTCCATTGAGCTGACTAACACAAGCCACCTACTGACGGCAAAACTAAAAGAGCATCCTGTAACACATACCCACTGGGGCTTCAGCTATAAACATTCACCCCTGGATACTGCCGTGGGGTCAGAGCCCCCCAGCATGCCCATCTGTGTGCTCCCCTCGAGGTTTGAGCAGCGAGTCACATCCCATTGCATGCCCTGCGAGGGACAGGGGAACTTTTCCTGTTTCAGAGACACCTGCTAATGCCTTTTTTTTTTTTTTTTTGAGTCTCTGTCACCCAGGCTGGAGTGCAGTGGTGCCATCTCAGCTCACTGCTACCTCTGCCTCCCGGTTCAAGCCATTCTCCTGCCTCAGCCTCCTGAGTAACTGGGATTACAGGTGCACACCACCACGCCAGGCTAATTTTTGTATTTTTAGTAGAGACGGGGTTTCACCATGTTGGCCAGGCTGGTCTCGATCTCCTGACCTAGTGATCCGCCCGCCTCAGCCTCCCAAAGTGCTGGGATTACAGGTGTGAACCACTATGCTGGCCCCTACTAAAGTGTCTTAACTCTTGTGTATATACTACTTAGAATGAACATATTCTTTGGAGCAGGAGTTTGGGGGATGTCTCACGGCTTCCTAAGCCATGAAGACAGACACCATTCCTTCCTTAGGCTGTGCTATCCACCAGCCTCTTCTCCTTGATGAACAGGGAAGAAGAGATACAACGCTAGAAGAAAAAGGGAGTTCTGCCACAGACCTGCTGTTTGTCTATCCTTCCGAGATTGGCTCTGGGAGTGTGTGGATGCATTTCGGCTCCATGGTAAATGGGTGTTGGAGGGAGAGGGTAGTGTGTTTAGATTCCTGCTCTGCCACCTGTGAGTGGTGAGGCTTTGGGCAAGCACCTGACCTTGTAGAGATTCTGCTTTCTTACTTGTAAAATACTTTCTCCATAGGGATGCTGTGAGAACAAATGACAGGTGCCGTAAGGATTCAGGGGATGCTTGTTTCCTTCTTAGCACTTAGCACAGTCTAGTGATTTTGTCTGTATGCTTACTTTTCGTTCTCAGCCTCATCTATTAGATGATAAGCTTGAGAAGAGCTGGGTCTTATGCTCATTGTTGTTCCCTGGAGCCTAGCACAGTGCCTGGCACAGAATGAATGAATGAATGAATGAATGAATGAGTGTGCATTGAGTAACATACTGTGACAGTACATTAGTTAGAGAGTCCAGCCTCTGAATTTTATCTCATCTGAGTTCTGTTCTCCCTGAGCTTGAGTAAATCACTTTTTGTCTGTCTCTAGACTAGTTTCCCCAACCTTTAGGTAAAGTAAATTTAACCTCTTTCTTCTTAATAGGAGTATTATTAGGACCTACTCGCTAACATGTCCAAAGTACTTAGGGCTTCTCAGATGAAAGTTTCTATTGAGTAGATACGATTAACCTCAGGGAGTTCCTTGATTTTCCCCCAAATACAGGATACACGGCAAGTGTGGTTTTTGCTTTTTCTGAGGCGATCAGGAGACTTTGCAATGGTGGATCCCATCTAGCAGTTGTTTATTGATATAGGAAACTAATGTTTCTGAAATGTACCTTCCTTGATCTGGTCTCTATTTTATGATGTTTCAAAAGAGCTTAATCACAGCCCTCCATGTTTCTGTTTGTTGGCAATAGGAGTGCCTGTCACTAGGAAGTTCATGTGGGCATTCACCCTCCACAATGTAGGTGCCAGACCCAAAGGGAGAAAGGGATGGGGACAACATGCGGTAAGGAGGTTCTCTGGGGACCGCTTGCCCGTGGGTGGGCACACAGCCACTGGTGCCATCACTGTGCCTCCTTGCAGCTGCTCAGTGGTTCCCAGAGCTGTGTGACCGTTGTCCTTATGTCGCAGTCAGTACCCACGGTCAGCTTCCTGCTGTGGCCATGGCAGCAACAGTAGCCACAGCATAGAGGAGAGGGGATGTGGTAAAGGCCGGCGACATGGCACTAAAACCAGACTTTCAGACATTGGTAGAATGTGGACAGATAGGCCTGAGGAAGAGCAGCTTTCTAACCAAATGGCCTGGTGCAAACCAAAGCACAAAGTCGCAATGAGGATAGAGTGCACCCAGGGCTTTGGTGATGTGCTGTCATGGTGATGGCTGATGACGGCCAGAGAGAGCTGCTGTCTAAAGTGACAGCAAAAACAGAGACACCCAACCAGAGGGTCTGTGAAAGAGGACAAAGCGTGACTGGGGAGGAGGAGGCCAGCAGAAGGGGGCAGAGTGATTGAGGAGGGGGAGGCTGGCAGAGCGGGGCAGATTGATTGAGGAGGGGGAGGCTGGCAGAGGGGGGCAGAGTGATTGGGGAGGGGAATGCTGGCAGAGGGGCACAGGGTGATTGAGGAGGAGAATGCTGGCAGAGGGGCACAGGGTGATTGGGGAGGGGAATGCTGGCAGAGGGGCACAGGGTGATTGAGGAGAGGGAGGTTGGCGGGGGGATGCAGGGTGATTGAGGAGGGGGAGGCCAGCAGAGGGACACAGGGTGATTGGAGAGGGAGTAACCTGGAGTTGGGAAGGCCAGGCACACCAGATGGACAATTAGACCTGGAATATGCTGGCGGCAGTGGAAGAGGAAAGAAAAGGACGACATACTTTGAAGACCATTGCAAACATGACGTAACTTGTTCCTTGAGTAGCCCTGCAGTGTGAAGCCATGAGCTGAATTACTAATACAACATGACATTTGGTAGCCAACTTGTAGGCGAGATGCCCTCCTCCATCCACCTCTCATTCATTTAAAAAGGATTAACTGAAGGCTCCCCTGAGGCTCTGGCCAGTGATGTTTATGGACCTGAAGGTGGGAGCCATCGAGATGGAAGGCTGTCCTCCCTTACTACTCATCTTGCAGAAACTTTGCAGACAACTGTGTTCACTTTTTCATATTTGTTTTCATTCTTCATAACATCTTGGCATTTTGATATATTTCAGGTTAATGGAATTCAAGAACATAAATTAAATTCAAGCAGGGACAATATAGAGAAAACACTACGATCCCTGTAAGTCAGTCTTTTTAATTGCCTAAAGTTTTAACCAAGTCCCGGAGCTTTGGCTAATGATGAAAGAGGTAACAGAACAAACTCATCTCTTGTGGAGCAGATGGAGCTGGTGATTCCAGGACACTCCCTGAGGGAGCCAGGGATGACCATCTATGGATCTCAAAGTGGCAACATTTGCAAACCAGGACCCGAGAGCCCATTTAACAAATGTCAGGGCAGCCTGAAGAGAGGAATGGAAGGAAGAAACATGCCTTCCACATCTGGGAGTGTTTAGAAGTTGGAAACCGATCATTTAGAAGAAGACAGAGAAGAATTCCCTTTACTTCTCAATCGATAAATCATCGCCACATAATTTAATAGCCTCCTCTCCATTGGCCTTTTATTTTTAAATCTCCTTCATCCTCCCTCTCTCTCTAACTGCATTTATACACGGTTATTAAACCAAAGATTTATATGAGTTTGAAGCCATTTCTACATGTATAATGTGGAAATGTTGGCGTTATTCTTCCCAGGACACCAAAGTTTATGTGAGGTCAAACTATAAAGGAAACAAACTGTCTCCTTTGTGCCTGCCCTCCCTCTGTCTCCAGGGAAGAGCTCTTTCGGGTGGAGGTGATCATGAGGACTTCCTGGAGGAGGGGGCATTTGAGCAAGTTCTTAAAGATGGGATTCCTGTAGTTGGAGATAACGAGATAGGAATTCCAGATGAAGGGAAAAAAGAATAAATAACCGATTCTAGAGTTATTTGCAGGCATACCTTGTTTTATTGAATTTCACTTTATTGTGCTTTGCAGATATTGTGTTTTTTACAAATTGAAGATTCATGGCAACCCTGCATTGAATGACTCTTGGCGCCATTTTCCACAACAGCATGTGCTCACTTTGTGTCTCTGGGTCAGCATTTTTTGGTCAATAAAGTCTTTTCAAAATAATGTATGTACTTTTTTAAAGACATAATGTCATTGCACACAGGCTACAGTCTAGTAGTGCAAACACAGCTTTGATACGCATTGGGGAGCCACAACATTTGTGTGACTCGCTTTATTGTGATATCTGCTTTATTGCAGTGGTGTGGAACTGAACTTGAACTATCTCTGAGGTATGCCTGTATATATTTTTATAGAGGCTAATAATCTTAAAAGTCTGTCTAAATGTAAAAATTCAGGTAGTAGAAGATGTTTATTGTTTCTGAGGAGTTGTTTAGCATTTTTCTCAGCGCAGTTGAGCCTGATGTCTTTGCTAAGTGTGGTATAGACAGAAAGAATGTCCAGCTTTGAGCCTCGTGTGCGTCACATGGTTTCGCCCAGAGAAGACGATTCCAGGCTACAGATGCAGAGTGCCTCAGACCCAGCATCACCTGACTTGATGACAAACCAGTGTCTCAGGGAAAACGCTCCCTACAATTGGAAAAATAGCCCAAAATATCCACAGCCCATTTTCTGCCGAGAGTAGTTTGGAACATCTTCTCACCTTCACTTTCTTGCCCTGTCCCTCTGTCTTTGTCATGAACACTGTTCTTCAATTACGCAGTGACTCCCCTAAAGAAACCAAGGCTCACTCTCATGCACTCCCATGCTGTGCTGGTGCCGGGGGTGGGAAGAGCAGAGAGTAGTCCCACTGCAGGGCAGCATCTGGAATAACCAGTTACAGATGCAGGCATGAGTCATCGTCCTCTGGAAACCTTGCCTGCATCTGTGCTGAGAGCTCATGCAGGACAGGCCAGCGTGATCTGCTGCCCACTGCCCTGCCAGGGCTCAGGGCGTCTGGAGACCTCCCTCCCCAGGCTGCCATGTGTTTGCCACAGTGCATGGTATTTCATTAGCAGTTTGGCAATGGGCTCACGCAATGTTGGAGCTGGTCTCTCAGCTCTAGGAAGCCGGCTAGGACGCTGCCCTGTGGCTTCTCCCTGACTTTGCAGGGCAGCTGCAGAGGAGGACAGGCTCACAGATGACTGTTCTGAAACAGCAAATTCACTCGACGCCCATTTGTACCAAGGGCCTACGTGGCATTCAGCTGTGTAGCAGGCACTCTGGGATGGGTGACAGAAAAAGAGGGGAAGAACTCTGCCCTTATCTTCAGCTAAGATAAAAGACCTGGAATAGCTGTAGATAAACACTGAGGGCTGTACATGCAGGTAGACATGACCAAGACAGCACCTGTGAGTGCTGAGTGGACACAGAGTCCGGGAGGCTGGGGTGGCTGGCATGTGCTGAGCCAGCACCTTCACGTATGTCACCTCTGTCATTTGACATGCTATCCTAGAACATGGATAGTTACCCCATCTTAAAAAGGAAGAAACTGAGGCACAGACAGGTATTTAGCAGAAGATTGTTGTGAGCCACACTTCACCCCTGAGCTCACCTTTGACGTGGGCAGGTGGGTGACGACGGCGCCCCACTTCCAGTGCATCTCACTTCACTGTCTCAGGGCCTTTCTCCAAAGCCTTTGAGTCTTGTCAGCTCCCAGGCCTCCCAGGGGTTCTCCAAGGGCAACCTTCAATGCTGGGGAATAGGAGTTGAGTCAATAAAGATCCCAGCCTCCCATTCTTTGGGAGGCCAATGCTGAGGGGCTTTTAACACGGTTCACGAAGAGTACCCTGCGTGACCGATCTCCAGTAGCCCACAGTGGCAATGGGTTCAATGACACATAATTGTTGGATTTTTCCTACTTCCCACCCCTCATTCCGGCTTCCCTGGATCACTTCCCAAATTAACTACATATATCCAAGTCCACATGACAGTCTCTGCTTTTAGGGTAGCCCAGAGGAGCTTGTTTAACGTCATCTGTGAGGCTGCAAAGTGTCCAAACCGGGGCATAAACAAACCTAGGGCTTCTGCCTCCCACAAAGGTTCTCTGTGCCCTGTGTGACCCTGTCTCCGTGGAGCGGAAAGTTCCCAAGAGTGCTGAGTTTTGAGCCAGACCTTGAAGAAAGTAATGGATATCACCGGCATGGGAGAAAGAGACAGTGTTCTGGGCAGCATGAAAGATCTGATCAAAGGCACAGAGGAGAGACCTAGAAGGCTTTGAAAAGGACAGCGAGAGGCAGGCTCCCTGGACATCGGCTGCACAGAGGTGAGGGGAGGAGGTGACAGATGAGAGAGTGACCGCTCCACTCTCACTAGAGTTACCCGCAGCTCCTGACTCAGGGAGTGACATGACACCAACAATATTGGGGATATGATGAGGTGGTGCAGTGCAGAACATGGATTTGAGCAGGTTGGGACTCAAAGGTGGTGATGCTGGCTCTTGTCCTTATGAACAGTTGTCCACCAGGTCATTCTGATTTCCTGTAAGGCAGCGAAGGGCATCCTGAATACAAGCTTTGTTCTAAGGCGTCCTTGTTTGTGCTTCTGGATTGCTGGAGGCTCCGGTCTGGCCACATGTCTGGGAGTCATGACAGGGAGCAACGCTGTATTCAAGAGTGGTGACATGCTTCCCTAGAACACTGGTATAGTTACCCCGTCTTAAAGAGGAAGAAATGGAGGCACAGACAGGTATTTGGCAGAAGACTTTCAGCTAATTTTTTGTATTTTTAGTAGAGACGGGGTTTCGCCATGTTGGCCATGCTGGTCTTGAACTCATGACCTCATGATCCACCCACCTCAGCCTCCCAAAGTGCTGGGATTACAGGCGTGAGCCACCACACCTGGCCCACGCTTTACCTTTGAGCCCACCTCTGATATGGGCAGGTGGGTGATGACAGTGCCCCACTTCAAGCACATACCACTTCACTGGGGGCTTTTCTCCAAAACCTTTGAATCTTGTCAGCCCCCAGGCCTCCCAGGGATGCCCAAGGGCAAACTTTCAATCAGGGGGAATGGGAGTTGAGTCAATGGATAAAGATCTCAGCCTCCTATTCCACAAGTCTCAAAGTGTGGTTCCAGGACCGGTAGACCAGCATCATTTGGAAACTTGCTAAAAACAAAAGTTCTTGGCCAGGCACACTGGCTTACGCCTGGAATCCCAGTGCTTTGGGAAATCGAGGTTGGAGGATCGCTTGAGTTTAAGACCTGTTTGGGCAACATAGCAAGATCCTTACTCTATTAAAAAGAAAAAATAAATAAAAAGGGGTTCTTGGTACCTACTGGGGACTTAATGAGAAACTGTCAGGGTGGCACCCTGAACTCTGATTTAACAAGGCCACTCTGCCATGCTCAAGCTTGGAAAGCGAAGCTCAAGGAGCTGAACGTCTCTGCCGGTGTGTTCTATTTTAGCTGCTGTCTTCATCCTGTTCTTCATAGTCCTAAAGTACTCCTTCAAGCCAACCTGGGAAAGAAAATACAAGTTAGCTCTTTGATAGCAGGTTCTCATTAAAACATAGACAAAGCATCTAACTAATAGAAACATTTCTAACTAATGGACAACATCTGACTAATGTGATTTCATAGTGCCTGTCGCAGAGAAGACACTCAATAATGTCAATTTCACTTTTCTAAGCAGGGATATAAGATAAAACTTGAGAATATGGTAAATGCAAATGCCAAAGAAACATGTAATTACTTCAAATGATAAAGTTAATTTTTACTGGAAGACACCAGTAAGACATGAGTAGAACAGACAGCATTTCCCTGCTGATGTGCTCTGTGAATAGCCAGGAGTACAGACAGAAGGGGAAGACCATCATTCTGTCTTTGAGGGTGAACAGGCTGGGCTTGAACAGAGTATGGCAGTTTTCTTGTAGAAGTTTATTTCTCTTCCTTGGGATCAGCCGGGCTTGCTGTGTCTCTCTCTCAATAAAATTATTTGTTTTTTAGAGACAGGGTCTTGCTTTGTCACCCAGGCTAGAGTGCAATGACATGATCATAGCTCACTGTAGCCTCAAACTCATGGGCTCAGGCAATCTTCCTGCCTCAGTCTCCCAAGTGGCTAGAACTACAGGTGTGTGCTGCCACAGCTGGCTAATTATTTTACTTTATTTTTGTAAAGATGGGGTCTCACTATGTTGTGCCAGTAGGCCGTAAACTCCTGGCCTCAAACAATACTCCTGCCTTGGCCTCCCAAAGCTCTGGAATGAATAGATTTTTTAAATGGGTCTGGCCTACAGAGAAGAGTTCCAGGGCCATGACTGTTAGCCAAGGTGTCAGACGTGTAATGGGAACGTTGGCCATCACTTTCGGTATTCGATTGTTACACTGAAAAATGAGTGCTGTGTTTGGCTTGACTTCTAAGTGAGTGACTTGGAAACTTTAATAAATTGTGCCTTTAAAGCCAGTTTTTAATATCATCATTATTATATCCAGTGGTTAACCTTAGACACATCAATCCAATGTTAGAGATTTAACAAAAGACAAAGGAACCCCTGCTCTGTGATCTCAATTCTGTCACAAACTATGAGGTGAGGGGGTGGTGGGGACAAGCTCAGCTGGGTCTCTTCTGTTGATGCCTCAGTTTTCTTTTCTATAGAGAGGGAATTAATGATGCTAATTATGGAATACTTATTCATTCCTTCATAATTCATAAATCCTTCATTATGAATATGGCATTATTGTTTACAACAGTAAACAAGACAGATAAAGTTCTCCTTATTGTAAAGTTTGCATTCTAGTGGTCACTCAAGAACATTTCTGAGGCAAATAATTGAAATAGCACTTGCAAAGGAAGAACTCCACAGCTCAGGACACCAGAGGCTGCTTGACTCAGTTAAAACATTCGTTGCTATGTCTCTCTAAGTTTTTTTGTGGGGGGAGGGGCGGTGGGGACAACTCTGCCACTCAGGCTGGAGTGCAGTGGCGTGATTTTGGCTCATGGCAGCCTTGGCCTCCGTGGGTTCAAGTAATCCCCTCTCCTCAGCCTCCTGAGTATCTGGGACTACAGGTGCACACCACCACACCTGTCTAATTTTTGTATTTGTTTTGTAGAGATGGGGTTTCATCATGTTTCCCAGATTGGTCTCAAACTCCTGGGTTCAATGATCCACCTGCTTTGGCCTCCCAAAGTGCTGGGATTATAAGCGTGAGCCACCACATACGGCCTCACTAATTGCTAAGAAGAGCATTCCAGGAACGAATACCATGTTGTCTTAGTTCATTTTCTGCTTAAAACAGAACACTTGAAACTAGGTAATTTATAAAGAGAAAACAGCTGGGAGGGGGTAAGTGGTGAGAAATTCCTTAATAGGTACAATGTACATTTTTCAGGGGCTGATCATCGCTAGGCAATGTATCCATGTAACAAAACCACACTTGTACCCCTGAATTTATACAAGAAGAAAAAGGAATTCATTTCTTACAATTATGGAGGCTGACAAGTTCAGGTTTGAGTGGCTGCATCTGGTGAGGTCTCTCTTGCTGGTGGGGACTCCCTGCAGAGTACTCAGGTGGTACAGGGCATCCCACGGTGAAGGGGCTGAGCATGACGGTTCATATTTCTCTGCTCTTCTTATAAAATCACTGGTCCCACTCCCATGCTAACCCATGAATCCATTAACCCAGTATTGGTCCATGAATGGATGAATCCATTCATGAGAGCAGAGCCTTCATAACCCAACCAGTTGTTAAGGGCCCCATCTCTCAATACTGCCAAACTGAGGATTTCATTTCAACATGAATTTTGGAGGAGACAAATACCAAACCATAGCACACGTGAAAACTTGAGGTTGCTTACACAGACTCGGCAGAGTGTGCTCAGGGGCCTGGAGAGCCGATCTTGTGTGGGACACCGATCATTCATCACCCAAGAACTAGTGAAACAACGCTGCTCTCACACCTTGTTCATCTCCCCCCATACTGCTTAACATAAAGTAGCAAATGCCTCAGTAAACTGTTGATTATTAAAGGGCTGCTCTGTGGACCACTGCAAGGTTTGAAAGCATTTCCGTGGTCAGGGTCCACATGGTAGCCTCTTCATTTTGTGAACAGAGCGAGTCTACTGGCTAATCCACATTCACAAAGAAAGACAATTAGGCTGCCTTATCCAAATTCTTGCCTATGGAGATGTTACAGACTAAACACTTGTGCCCCCTCAAAATTCTTATGTTGAAACCATACCTAATACCAATGTGATGCTATTAGGAGGTGAGGCCTGAGAAAGTAATTAGGACTAGATGAGGTCATGAGAATGGAGTCTTTAGGAAAGGGATTTGTGCCCTACAGGAGTCATAAGAGAACTTGCTGTATCCCTCTTTTCACCATGTGAGGATATAACAAGAAACTGGCAGTCTGCAACCCAGAAGAGGGCTCTTACCAGAATCTGACCACGCTGCCTTCCAGCCTCCAGAACTGTAAGAAATAAATGTTTATTGCTGAAGTCACCCAGTCTATGGTACAACGTCCCAAAGGGACTGAGACGGGTGCTTAGCACTGCAGACATCCCGCACTATTTTAAGTCTGGTCCATTCGGGCCACTGTAACAAAACACCATAAAGTATCATCAATACGAATTTATTTCTCACAGACCTGGAAGCTGGGAAGTCTGAGATCAAGGCACCAGCAGACTTGGTGTCTGGTTCTGCTTCCTGGCTCATAGGTTGTGTCTTCTGATGGTACCTTCTTGCTGTATGGTCACATGGTGGATTGGGCAAGTAAGCTCCCTTGAGACTCTTACAGGGGCACCAGTCCCATTCATGAGGGCTCTGCCCTCCTGACCTAACCATCTCCCCAAAGGCCCCATATCATCTTACCAGTTAGGATTTCAACATGTGAATTTTGGGGAGACATACACAATCAGGCCATATCACCTAATTAAATATTTGGGTTTTTTTTTTATTTGCGACAAAGTCTTGCTCTGTTACCTGGCTGGAGTACAGTGGCAGGATCTCGCCTCACTGCAACCTCCGACTTCCTGGTTCAAGCGATTCTCCTGCCTCAGCCTCCTGAGTAACTGGGATTACAGGTGCATGCCACCACATCTGGCTAATTTTTGTATTTTTAGTAGAGACAGGGTTTCACCATGTTGGCCAGGCTGGTCTCGATCTCCTGATCTCATGTTCCGCCTGGCTCAGCCTCCCAAAGTGCTGGGATTACAGGCATGAGTTACTGTGCCCAGCCTGGGTTTGGCTATTTTTATTCCCTCCAGGAGTAGATAAAGATATATGTAAAAAAAAGTGTTTCTAATTTCAGCCAAGTCATCTGTTAGAGCCATATTTTAATTCCCCCGAGTTTCTTCTCATAATCTGGAAGAATTTTTCTTTTAGTTACCCCCTTATCATCCAGATCATGAACTTTACATACTTTGGCCAATGTCCCTGCATTATCTCATGCTTTTATTATTTTGAAAACTTCTTTGTCAATCAGTTATTGGAGGAGCAAAACACCCTATGGGGTTGTGAGTCTTTTTTTTTTTTTTTTTTGAAAGCAACAATTATTTTTACAACTGCTTTGAAAACAGCATGAGACCAAGTCTCTAAGGGTATAGACAGCTTCTTATGTGAATATCAAAGCAAGCCTGGGGGTGTTAATTTCAAGAATACATCTTTAAACATTACCTACATTATTAAACAAGGATTAGAGGAGAGAAATCAGTGGGATTCAGGTCAGTGTACGGAGCCTCTCTAGCATCAGCTGAAACAGATCATACCCCAAAAAACTGTCCTTAAACTTCCGGTCTCATAAATAATCCTCCACTTACTGTGCAACTCAGGCTATATTTGGTGGTTCCTGCTTTTCCCTGCTTCAGTATATTACGTGGTGAACATTGTTGATAATAATGTCTTTCACTGTAGAGCCTGCCACACTATGACATTCCAAAAATATTCTGAGGATTTCTGGGCCGGAAGATGAGACCATCTCATATTTAAAATACGACTTTGCAAGTTATTTCTACTTTTGTGTTCAGAATTATCCAAGCAAAGACCCTAAAAGCTGAAATGCTGGCTTTTGTTTTTTTATTTTACAAGTGGACACAGCTGAGTCCCGTTAGTCTTGTTAAAATCAGTCAGACGGGGATTTTAACACACCTGAGTCCTGTTAGTCTTGTTAAAATCAGTCAGATAGGGAGAGGGGGTCCAGGGAAGTAGGGGCTCTCTATAATTTTAATTTCGTGGTCTGGGACACACCTCAAAATTACAAACCCTGGCCCCCTGCTGTTGGGATGTCGCCTCTGAGTCTGAAAACTTTCTGCTTCTCTTCGGTTTGTTTGCAAATATCGAACTGCCAAGAGTTCCTGTAATTTCTGAGATTCCATAATATGTCTTGCCCTTTCATCTGCAGCACGAGACGAAGTAAAGGCCGAGGGGCTGGTTTGGGGAAAACCTCTTCATGGGCAGTGGCGCACCGGCCCCACACCGGTCAGTCCTGGCGTTCTGAGCTCCTGGGGTTGGGAAAAGGCACTTGGGCCACTGGGTACTTCAAGCACCCTCAGGGCCGGCGGGAGCTGACTTTCCTTGAGCACCTGACGCCCCGCACCGGTCCAGCCTCCCGGGTCGCCCTCCGGCCTCCGGGTTGCCCTGCGCCCCCGGCTATCTGCAGCTCACCGCGCCAGGCCCCGGGCTCAGCGTCCCGAAGAGGCTCAGAGAAAGCAGAGAAGGTGGCTGGCCCGGGAAAGGGACAGGAGGAAAGGAGTAAAAACAGAAGCCAGGCAGTCAGCGGCTCGGCCCGAAATGCCGGGGCTTTCTTAAGCTCACTGGAGGTTGAAAAAAGTTTCCTTTGTCAAGCAGTGGCCACGTGGCGCTATGGCGGTCACTACCGGGAATGAACCACGGCCAGCCTCTCAGAGCGCCGGGCGCGGGCTCGGGGACGCGCCGGCCCCCACCTGAGCCGGCCAAGGGGAGCCCGAAACCTGCGGGCACCGCGGGAATCCACCATGGAGGCGCAAAGCGGGACCGGTCGGGGTCTGCGACGGAGTCGCAAGGAGTAGGGCGCGGAGGGAGGAGCTCCCGGGGAGGCAGCCGCGGACGGCGGAGGTCCCGGGGCTTGGGGAGCTGGGTTGGCTGGGAGACCCGGGTCCGCGGCGGTGCAGGGCGGGGTTCCCGGAGGGGGCGGGGCTCCCGGGGGGCGTGTCTCCGGGCGGAGCGGGGGCGGGCACAGCGCGGGGCGGGGCGGGGAGTGGCGGGCAGGCCGGGCATGGCGTCCATGGCGGCGGCGATCGCGGCCTCGCGCTCGGTGGTCATGAGCGGGAACCGGCCTCTGGACGACCGGGAGCGAAAGCGCTTCACCTACTTCTCGTCGCTGAGTCCTATGGCCAGGAAGATCATGCAGGACAAGGAGAAGATCCGCGAGAAGTACGGGCCCGAGTGGGCGCGGCTGCCGCCCGCGCAGCAGGACGAGATCATCGACCGGTGCCTGGTGGGGCGGCGCGCCCTGGAGCCCCGAGACCCCGGGGACTCGGAGGAGCTCGCACGCTTCCCCGGCCTGCGCGGCCCCACGGGCCAGAAGGTGGTGCGCTTCGGGGACGAGGTAGGTGCGGGCCTGGCTGCCGACCCTCTTCCCCGCCTCGCGCCCCGAGGCGCCCTTGCCTGGGGGGCACCAGCCGGCGTGTGCCCCCTCCTCCCCAGTTGGTAGGGGCTGGAAAGAAAAAAGGAATGGGAGGGGAGTCCCAGAACCGAAGGTCAGGGGATGGGGGCTCCGCGGGGGGAGTTGGTTAAGAAACCTCCATCTAGATCTGCTCCGCCGGCTCGCACGGACTCCAGAGACGTCTCCCCGAGCTGCTCTTAAGCGAGGCTGACCAAAGTGGAAACAACAAGCAATTTTAAACCAGACAAGCCCGGGTTTTAATCCAGCTCCGCCACTTACCACCTGTATGGCCGTGAGTGAATTAACTTCTTAGATCCTCAGTTTCCACTGTGTAAAACAGGAATAATAACGCCCACCCCGTGCCAGCCCGTGAAGGCACTCAGCATATGATATATATTAATATGAATACTTGTGATGAGATGTATGGGGAAAGTAAAATTGCCAAGCCAGGTAACAAGAAAGAAGAGATGTCTTCCAAGATAAGGAGGGAAACCCATCCATCACCCTAAGATGCTTTCCGGGTGAGCACAACACCCAGGGTATGTTTTAGGGGTGAACATGGTGACCCTGTTTTCCACCAAAACACTAAGGGATGATTAGTTTAAATGCACTCCAGCAAGTCTTGGCTACGTAACAGGGCATGTTTAGGTCTCAGATCGAAACACTGTCTAGACTTTGTGAAGGTAGCAATGCTGAATCTGTTCCAGAGAAAGCTCAGGGATGACCCACACTTAGTCACAAAGGCCTGACTCTTCTGTGGGGTTCAGAAACTTAGTCTTCTTTTTCTTAGAAATGTGTTTAACCAAAGCCTGTTTGGTGCCATTACAATTTGCACTGTGGCTGTTTGGCCTTTAAAGTCAACTTTTGCCGTGAGGGGCAAAGTCAAACAGAGCAAAAGTATGAGAATGAAATCGCTCGCTGTTGAGGCTGTTTCTTAGGCTAGAGGGAGGAGAAGCTGGGAGAATTTTTTTCCCCGAGAAAGTTGTGGATTGTGGATGGAATTCAAGTTAAGGAGGTTTAGATGAGATTTTCAGGCTTGGGTGTGCTGAGACATTTATTAATACAAAGTGTTCGTGGTTGTAAACCCACTTAAATGCGAGGGAAAAGTGAAATGACTGGAGGGTGCTGCCAACGCTACTTTGTTCTGATGGAAACGAAAGGAAATTCTCTACTGGACTTCAAATTCTGATGGCTTTGCCAGAAAAAACAAGGGTGTGGTAAACTGGGGAGGGGAAAATATAGGTTTTAAAATGTATTCCTAGAGCTGAAACATTTTCAGTGGGAAAATATGCGTATTTATAAAGACGTGTGTAGTTGCGCTCAGATTTGGGGGATGAAAAAGCAGGCAGCACTCCTTTGGAAGAGTCACGAATAAATATGAGAGGAAGTAAACTTCTAAGTACTTACAAATGTTGGAGAGTGACTGTCATTTTCCCTTAGCTTGGTGTCTGGCTAAGAATATCTACACGCCTACTCATGATCAAAAAGCCCGTGTCATCGAAGAGCCCAGTATTACTGACGAGGAAGAATGTGGCCAAGTTAATTTTTTGTTCTCATGCCTTATCTGGTGCTAGACTGAGCTGTTTCTTAATTTGTAAACTCAATGTGATTTAAAAGCAAGTGGAACTGAGCTATGCTGTGGTGCCTGCATGTCCTTTCAGGAGCAACTCAGGAGAATTGAATCTCAGCTTTGCAAAACCAGCTGAGAGCATGTTCCGAAATGCCTCTGACCAACCTCAGCTCAGACGGAGGAGGGAGAGATAGACTCTGAATTTTAAGAGAGGTACACAGGAACGTGGCCGGGGTACGTTTTTGCCTGCAGTGGCTGTGTAGGTTAATAGCAGTAGGGAATTTAAATTCCCCTAGACTGGGCCAGAGGTTGGCACCAAAGTGGAGTCAGTGGTCCCATTGTTGTCCCCAGGAGATCATTCATGGAGGTAGGCCAGCTCCTGGGCACAGGGATGATGGATAAGGACAGGGTAGGCTGCTGAACAGGGTTCCCCCTGAATGGGTGGCCCCAAGTTTGTCCTAAAGGACTGTAAACTAGATAGAGTGGGCCCTCTGTCCCTTGCCACTTGATCAGTCTTCTGATGTGGTCCTGGGGCCTCCACAGCCCTTTTTGCTACCCTGAAGGACACTGCCTATTTCTTTGAACAGTACCCTCTGCCCCATTGCCAGTAATGTTTTTCTATCTCACATAGCAACATTTTAAGTCAGAGCATGCAAATATAGCCTCCAAATGCAGTGACCATCTTCTAGACATTTTTATGTATTTCAGGAACAAATAGAAATTGATTGTATGTGCTGATCACAGATCTTGGTGGTTCTGAATGTGGTCAGGGGCTCGGTTCACTCACTGAAGTTGTCTGTGCATCTGACAGGTGTGGCATCTGTGTGTGTTTTCATCCTCATCCTCTGGGCTGAGGCCCAGATGGCCCCTTGCCTTGAGGACTGAACCTAGTTCTCCTCAGGGAAGGAGGTTGCTGCCTGTGAGTACTGAAGCCGTAAAGGGACCTGTCAGTCTTTAGGTTCTTGCTTCCTTGAGAATCAACTGAGCAAATAATTCTCAAGGCCTGTTATATCAGAGGCAAGGCATTCTAGCTTGGGGTATGTAGTCATCCCATAATCTTTACCAACCCCTTTAAAAATCCCCCTGGTGAACGTATGATCTCAGTAAAAAGGCACAGAAGTATAGCTTCAACCTAGGCCCCAGTCCCTTCCACAGCCACTCGACCCCCTTTTGTGGAGAATCTGGAGCTGCTGCTGGAAGAACATTTCTCAACCAGCAAAAGGAGAGGAGCCCGCAGAGCCCTAAGACCTGGATTCTCCTCCTGGCCATGAAGGCAGCCAGGTGCCGCCCCTCTGAAGGGGTAGTTTGCCCCTCTGTGAAGTCTGGCGACAGAACCAATGGCTCACAAAGTTTCTTTCAAGCTTGCTGGAGCAGGCACAGACACTGGGGACGTGCACTTTGGGTCCACTATTTTGGTGAGAACATTAAGGCATGTTTGCAAATGGATGCTTTTGACAGTCTTTCACGTGTGCTGCTTGATTGCCTCGTTCTTCCTCCAGCAGTAGGGTTTCAGGAATAGTTTTCTTTGGGAGGGGAAAGGTTTTCATTTTAGAACGTCTGCTTCTGCTGTTTCCTGTTACCCAAAAGGAGAAACCCCACATACCTCAGAATTGTTAGAAATGTGTTGCTCCCTGCTCCTGCCCCTAATCTCCTTGTCACTGATCTAGCAAGATCTGAATACATGGTGAGAGTTACAGGGTTCCACGTTCAGGTTCCACGTTCTGTGTGACATTCTTGGCTCCAGATGGGCCCTAAGCAGATGACTGGGGAATTTGGGGCAGCTGGGGCATCTTGTTCGCGTGGCCCTATGTGCCTCATCCACCTCTCCATAAGGTGGAGCTGGGCAGGAAGAGTGTTTCCATATCTCTGATCGAGGTTTCACATGTTGTAGAACGTGGATTTTTAGAGACCCTGGAGCCAGACAGCTCTGTTCCCTCTTCAACAGCTTGGCATGATCCACTGCCGTGTGCCCCCAGCGCCTTCATCTCTGCCCCTCCTACAGGAACCTGGGGACTTGCTGTATGCTCTCTTACTCTCCTCGGCCACAGCTTCCTTTTCTGAAACTGTTTTTGCCTCCCTATATCTGCTGCATTGCCTGTGGCCTCTTAGTCTTAGGCTAAAGGACTCCACAGGTGCTGCAGGCATGGGAACCTATGTTTAGCAAACTGCTGAGCTGCTGCACCCGCTCTGTATCTTCAGGGCTATCTGCAAAAAGGCCTGTCTGCAAACAGAGGGTTCTGTGTACTGGCCAGCCTAGAGGTTTGCCTTCTGAAATAAACTAATTTATTATAAAAGTTTTTACCTGTACATTATTTTTAAAAGTTTCAAACCATACAGCATTATGAAACAGCTGGTGGAATCAGACCATTCAGAACTTTCCTTCAGCTTTACATCTTTGTTAGATTTGAGTTTGGTTGGCTGTGTGGCCTCTCAGTGCAGGACCAGTGACACGTGAGGGCTTCTCATCCCCTTTACCTTTAGCAGATTGGCTTTTTCTTTTTGTAATCTGACATAAAATATAAAAGAAAAAAAAAGAAAATTAGTGAGTTGCTTTCTCAGCATTTTGGACCCATTTTTTAAGTAAGGAGGAATGTTTGAATTCTGATTTCCACCTTCTGCCTGGCGTATCCATGGATGTTTTAGAAAGGATGGCAGGGTTTTCTGAGTCCTTCTACCTGGGGCCCTGGGTAAGAGTTGAGATGACCCTGCTTCAAATCCAGTTCCACGGGCTGAGAGGAGAGGGTGGCCGGGCCTGTTCTATGAGCTTCCCTTTCACGTTGTGGGTTCTCTGCCCTGAGTAGCTCCTGGCCTGGTGCCCGGGGAGCTAAGGCGGCAGCTTAGGCCTCTCCTCCCCGGGTGTCTCTGCCTACTGGCTCCTGTGGGAGGGTGGCCCAGTGACAGCCAGGGAACAGGTTTAGCAAAGAAATGAAGTGACTTGGCACTGTCATGCAGGGAGGGAGGTCAAGAAGCATGGCGACAGATGTGGAGTCATCTTTTAATTGGTAAGAGTCACTTTTACACTCTAAGCAAGGGATTCCCATAGTCCTGGAGAAAATCTCTATTTCTTCTTTTTCGGAAGGAAGGAAGGAAGGAAGGAAGGAAGGAAGGAAGGAAGGAAGGAAGGAAGGTGAGACCTATCTGTTTAGACTTTATGTCGTATTTTGCTCATTTCTTTAGAATTTCCTCCACCTACTCTGTATCCTGTTCCCATTACCACACTCGTGCTGAGTTTTTGTTTGGCCGTGATCTGTGGAGGCCTGAGTTTCTGAATTTGTATTCATGGTGAAAAACATGCCCAGTGGTTAAATCAGGACTGTTTTTCTGTCTTTGGAACGGCAGTATTGTATTTCCAGTTATGGAAACCCCCTTATCTCAGCAGAGTTAAAAATATTACAAGTCAAAGGGAAAAGCATCCATTCCATAAATATGTAAACAATACTTCCTAAAAATAAGCAGTTGGTAAAAAAAGAACATATTTTAATCATTCTTCCTTACTCTCCTCTTTTTAAATAGACTTAATCTTTTAGAGCAGTTTTAGATTCACAGCAAAATTGGGCAGAAAGTACAAAGCTCTCCTTACCTCTCTGGCTCCCCCACGGTCAGCATTCATGCCGCAGTGGTGCGTTTGTGACAACTGATGAACATACATTGACACATTGTTATCACCCAAAGTCCATAGCGTAGGGTTCACTCTTGGGTTGTACACTGTATGGACCTTGACAGCTGTGTAATGACACGAACCCACCACTGTCATATCTCACAGAGGAGTTTCACTGCCCTGAACATCCTCTGCGTTCCACTTATTCATCCTTCCCTCCCTCCAACCCCTGGCAACCAATGATATTTTAACTCTCTCCATGGTTTTGCCTTTTCCAGAATGTAATATGGTTGGATTCATACTGTATGCAGCTTTTTGAGATTGGCCTCTTTCACTGAGTGATACTCATTTAAGGTACTTCCATGTCTTTGTATGGCTTGGTAGCTCATTTCTTTTTCTTGCTAAATAATGTTCCATTGTCTGGATATATCGCAGTTTACTTATCCAATAACTGAAACAAATCTTGGTGCTTCAGGTTTTGACAATTATGAGTAAAGCTGCTATAAACATCTGTGTCTAGGTTTTTTTGTGTGGACCTAAGTTTTCAGTTCATCTGGGTAAATACCAAGGAGTGTGATTACCTCCTATATTGCCTATAATATATTTATTTATAGAGAAATAAATATAGAAATAACTATAGTAGAAGCACTGTTGAATTTGTGCATGAAGCTGCGGATGGCAGGCTCTCAGTTGGCCAACATGTCCAGGGTGCTGTCATTACAGTGACAGCAGTGTTGTCACTCAGTAATTAAGCCTGATAGTTGATCCACAGGACAGGCTCTGGCATCTCTGAGGTAGTGATGGGCACCACAGAGCTCACCGGGAACAATGTGCTCCACCCCGGATGGGCCAAGATGCCCAGGTCACCTGGCATCACTACAGGGTGACACACTCTGCAACCTATGGGGCTTTCTGTCCTGCTCACATGCTCTGCTGTCTAAGCTTTATTTCTCTAGTTTATAGCCTTTCTCAGTTTACAATTTTTACCTTCAAGCCAAGATGCCACAGTTATCAACTAGAAACTCTCCTCATTGATGGACTTCAGGAAGATGATGACCATTTCTGGTGTCAGTAGGCACTTTGCCAGGTTCCAGAGTCCTGACACTATTTTAGAATCACCCCGGAGAGCCCCTCACTCCCCGTGCAGCTGTTTTTTCTGGAATAGCTTGTGGAGGCCCTAATGGAGCCCTATGCCGGACAGCGCCCTCTGCAAGCGCTATCCGTCCACACACCAGAAACACTTGTAGAATGTGATGAAGATCAAGTTGTTTGTTATGGTTGTAGCCTGTGGTGTGCTGGTAAATGTTTAACAGCCAGCTCTAGGGGAATGAGGCGAACTAGCCCTGACTTCTAGCATTTGCCAATTGCCGTGACCAGATACCCCACCATAGCCAGTTGCACGCTCTCGGCGTGACTCGTGGAATGCACAGCTGGGCACCGCGCTATGTGGTATTTCCACCTTGCACGTACAATGGATGCAAATAACCTCAAGAGCATGCATAATAGTAACTATATTGAAATGATGAGTTTCGAGTGTTTCTTATCTTTTTGTTTTGGGGACACACTTTTAAAAAAATTTTCAGGTTTTAGAGTAGTTTCAGGTTCCAGCAGAATTGAACAGAAAGTACAGAGAGTCCCACACAGACCTTTCCCAAAATGTACACACAGATGTGCACATGCACACGGCCTTCTCCCCCGTCAACATCCTAAACCAGAGTGGGACACTGATTACAATCAATGAACCTGCATTGTTTTCATCCTTGTCACCCAAAGTCTCTGGTTTACACTGGGGGTCGCTCTTTGAGGTGTACACCTTGATGGTATCATACAGAGGGAGCCACTGCCTTGACAAAAATCCCGCACCACCTCCTCATGCCTCCCGCCCCCAGGCTCCAGCAGCCACTGATCTTTTTACTGTCTACGTAGTTTTGCCTTTTCCAGAATATCCTATCGCTGGAATCATACAATATGTAGCCTTTGTAGATTGGCTTCTCCCACTTAATGATATTCATTTGAGGTTTCTCCATGTCTTTCCATGACTTTTTATTGTGGTAAAATACATACAACATACAATTTACCATTTTAATCACTTTTCTGTGTATAGTCCGTGGCATTTAGTACAGTCACAATGTTTACAATCATCATCACTATCCATTTCCAGAACTTGTTATTATTGAAGTGAAACTATATCCTTTAAACAATCAAACTCTGTATATGTTAAACAATAACTCCCCGTTTCCCAGCCTCTGTCCCTGGTAACCTCTATTCTACTTCCTGTCTCTGATTTTGCCTACTCTAGGTACCTTATATAAGTGGAATCGTATGATTTTTGTCCTTGTGTCTGGCTTATTTCACTAAGCATAATGTCTTCAAGGTTCATCCATGTTGAAGCATGTATCAGAATTTCCTTCCTTTCTAAGACTGAATAATATTCCATTGTATGGAAAGAACACATTTTGTTTATGCATTCATCTGTCAATGGATACCTGGTTGCTTTCATCTTTTGGCTATTGTGAATAGCACAGCTATAAACATTGGGGTATGAGGATCTCTGAGCCCCTGCTTCCAGTTCTTTTAGATGTATACCTACGAACGAAATTGCTGGAATTATATGTGTAATTTTTTGAGGAACTGCCGACCCGTTTTGTATAATGGCTGCACCATCTTACATTCCCAGCAGTAGTGCACAAGGGTTCCAGTGCCTCCACATCCTCACCAACACTTCCTATTTTCTGTTTTTTGATAGTAGCCAGACTTATGGATGTGAAGCGTATTACCTTTATTTTTAATATAATGGATTTAATCATATGTTTCTATAATTTACCTTCTTAATCATGGCAGTTAAACTAAATGTTTAACAACAGCTTCAAGAAAGTACTCAAAATTTTATAATCAACTCTTGTTAGTTGGTGCAAGCATGATCCAACACACCTCTGGTTGCAGCCTCCAAAAATAAATGCCTAGGAACCACAGAGATCTTAAGCCCTCCAGTATCCATTTTTTATCAACAAGTAAGGAAGTAAACCCTGCAGATACCATGCAAACATATATTCCAGTACTATGGGCAAAAAATATATGTTCTTTTTTTTTTTTAAGATTCTGTTTCATTTAGGATTTAGGAGGTACACACTGAATTGGATGAACGTTTCCCAGAGAAGAGCAAGTGCTCAAGGTCCCTGGAATGTTAGAGGAAAAGGTTGTTTGTATGTGTGTCTATCCCGGAGTACTTGGAGCCGCGTGGGGACTGGCCTCTGATAACTACCGAGTGCTCTGTTTCTGGTGGCTTTCTGTAGCTTCCCCTCTGCTTCTTGGCTTTCTCCTCTGGAATTTGGTGACCCGAGGCATCTTTCTGTGCTGTACTCCAAAGAAGCCATTGTTTCTGGAGAGATTCAGTGTTGCCTTTGGTATGGTTACCTCTTACGGAATTCGAGGATAACTCCTGGCCAACGTGAAGCCTACTGTCTTGTCAGGTGGCCTAAGTAACAGATGTGTTTTGGCACTTAGATGATTTCAGATCCTAGGTGCCAGAGAGCGGGGTGGGAGAGCCTTCCAAGCAATCCTAGAAAAAGCACATGGGATTGGTCCGAAAGCATGTGCCTGGCCTCATTCTGGTTGCCTGCTGGTCACCATGGGAGTAGAAGAAAGGATAGCACTGTCTGCGTGTGAGTGGGTGCCGCCACTTTACAATTCTGATGCCATTTGCATCCAACAGCCTAGGGAGCCTGATATTGCTGCCAATGCTTTTTGTGGCTAGAGCGTGCAGCCGACGGCTGACATCAGAGCTTCCATCACATTTTTGTTTGGCATGTTTATTTTTGTAAAGCGCTTTAGTGTTTTTTATGAGCTCAGAATTACAGAAACCCAAGGAATCTGCCCCTTGACTTCGTTTCTTGCTGGAGCAAACAAAAGACTATTGACTCGACACTAAGTTGGGGAGAAATCACAGTGTGACCCTTTCTCCTCCTGTGACCCCCTTGGAATTTCAGCTAATACGGGTTTCAGCCACTGGAGAGTCGGCTGTCACCAAGCTCCAGGCTAAGTCTTTGTTCCTCAAAGTCTTGTATGGAGCCACCTTCCAAACAAAGCCAAAAGTCTTCTCATTTTAATCTTTGCAGATTTCAAAGGGGGTCAAGTTACATAATTAATATTTAGAATCATAAGGAGGAACAGGGGAGCCCAGCTCCATCATGCCCCTCCCTGGCCACTGAGCCTGCCCCCCTGCCTGCCCACAGGTATTCACACACTTCTTTTTTCCATTTGGTTAGCCAGTGGCCTGTTGGATTCTAGATGGAAGGAGCACCTTTGCCAGTTGATTTCCATTTACCTTTTTCCAAAGATCCAAAGCCGGATCTCTACTCTACCCTGTGCATGGCCGGCTTTTCCTCCTGGGGCTAAGAGCTGAGCTGGTGAATTCTTAGGGAGAGTGTGAGTGTGGAGTGTGGAGGCTGGGGAGGAAACTCAACCAGTGAAAATATCCAGGCTTGTGCAGAGTTCATTTATTCACGAAGAGTTAATGAATGATTGACTAGAATAAATGGTATCTATATTCCATCAGCCTCTTCTATTTTTCCCATGTGAAAACAAAGCCCTTCTTGTTTGATTACTTCTAAAAGGAACTCAGAGGGTTCTGAGATCGTAGGATTTTAGGGTCTTTGGTTATTTAGCTTAACTGTACCCCTTGCATGTACAGAGAGCCCCTGTAGCTGAAGGCTGGCCCTCCGCCTCTGCTGGGAGACATCTAATCGCAAAACCTTGTTAACTCACATTCCTCCAGGCATCCGTTTCCATTTTTGGAGGAACAAAGTTTGTACATTGGGAAGTAACTTGAGTTTAACTGAAATTCCAAACAAAAAGGCAGTGGTCCCTCTCATTGTTAAAGGTTTTGCCTGACAGCCATGAGGTAATGCATACCAACCAGTTCAGAAGTCAGGATCATAAGCAAATGCCATTACAGGAGAACGTCTGTAACACTTTGAGGATGGGGGTCATCTTATTGTACACACGTCGACTAGTTGCATATACTGTGTGGTTCTCAGAACTGACTGTTTGAAACACTTTAATGCAGCTTAACCCAGTTTGTAGGGTTTTCCCCCAATTTTGTAATTCTTAATATTTATAACTAGTATCTTTATTACTGGTGCTTTTTTCCTGATACAAATGTAGTTAGTCCTTTTATATGCATTCCTGGGAAAATAAAGACCTGGGTTCTGGCCTTTCGACAGTCTCCTCTCTGGGTTTTCCATGCTCTTTATCGCCAGTATTTGAGAAGTATTTGTGCCACAAATGTACCAGTCCCCACTGCACAGCCACCAAGGCACACAGCACAGCCATGGGGACACAGACCGGGATCTCTACCTTGTCGGTGGCTGGCTCTTCCTCCTGGGGCCCGGAGCTGTGAAGAGCCTGTGCCCTCACATTGGGAAGTCTTGGGGGAGTGTGAGTGTTGGGAGGGGGAGGCTGTGGGGGAGAATCACCTGTGATTGTACAGAGTTTGTTTATTCACATACTCTCAAAGAGTGAGTGAGTGTCCGCTATGGACAGTCGAAAGTCTTCCGGGCTCTGGGGATAGAGGAGTGGACAAAGGCCCTGCTGTGTTGCCCTTGTCATCTAGGGTTGGCCGTGCTTAGGCTGTGCTGGGGAGTCATCACACACTTCCTTCCCTGTCCCAGCTTCTTGGGAATAGGCCTTCAGCTTCTCAGACCCTGGCATGCCTTCATTATTGGAGTTCAAAGACTGATCTGCCACTGGCCATTCATGTTAGGAGGTGTCTGCACAGAGAACACAAGCTCTGGGTCTGGAAGGCTGAGAGTGTACACTTATGTGTTGGTGAGGCACTCCCCCTGCGTGGGCGCTGGCATTTGCCCCCAGTGTCTGAGGCTAAGCTGGGGTGGCCTAGGCTCTGTCAGAAGCTGAAAGAAGAGGGTCTGTGGGCAGAACTGGTTTGCCCTGTAGAGGAGAGGGAAGCCAGACCATCTGACTTGGGGGGCAGTCAGTGTACCTGTGGGTGGGAAGAATACATTTATCCAGGGATACTTTAGGAAGGACATATATCACCTGGAGTTTGGGGGAGATATGGATATGATCTCACTTTAAAATATTTTATCCCATTTTAGTCTGTATCACCCAATGTGTCCTGATTTTTGATTCTGAAAATATGATCCCCATAGAAGCAGTCAGACATGGTGCCCACCTATAGTCCCAGCTGCTCCAGACACCAAGGCAGGAACTTTGCTTGAGCCCAGGAGTTTGAGTCCAGCCTGGGCAGCATACCTAGACCCCGTCTCTTAAAACAAACAAACACACAAACAAACAAACAAACAAACGTTACCCAGTTGAAGCTGGACACAGATGAGACATTTGCTAGCACAGGAATAACTGCAGGTAGAGGGCTGGGATCTAAGGAAAGGTGGCTTCCCCAAGTCGTTTGTGCAGGCCAGTGAACAAAACATACTGGATCCAAGGTCAAATTTGTAGTGATGGTTCTACAGGGCTCTTTCTATCCTGTTCTGTTTGGTGGGGGTGGGGAGTGATTTCAGAGTTCTTGTCATAATTAGTCACATGCATTACATTGGCATTTTTCTTCATTGATTCTGCTGATCCATGCCCTTGAGCGCTCCGGTAGGCCTGTTGGGGAGGGGAGCTCCTCCTGTATTGGCATTGACTGGCAGATTAGGGCCTGGCATTCTTTTCCCAGATTACCTCATTTAATCCTTACAACAACCCCGCAAGGGAAGTATCATTCTGCTTTTACAAATGAGAAAACTGAGGCTCAGAAGGTCTAAGTCATCTTCCCTGGGCCACACAGCTAATCATTGTTCAGGGCTGAGTCTGTGCCTGATTCTACTAAAACCATCAAGCTCTCTTCCATTCCTACTCAACTCATCTGAGTTCATTGCGGGGCCTCACCGACATTCCCTATTGTCTGTTTGGCTGGGGAGCGGGGAGTGTCTGGCAGCCTCAGCCGGAAAGGTGAGGAAGAAATCTGACCAAGACGGTCAGCACATTATATTCAGAGCGTCAAAGCATCAGACTTGTTTAGAGTCAGGAGCTGGGATTATTCCTGAGCTTTGGTTCCCCTATGGTCCTGGGTGGATGTTTGCATGGGGTATGTCTGTGTTTGGATTTCAGGTTTACTCTTGAATTTTTATTTCAGGATATAACTTGGCAAGATGAGCATTCTGCCCCTTTCTCCTGGGAAACAAGGGTAAGTTGGATTAAATTTAGATCTATTTATTCTTTTAAAAAGAATTGAGTAGTTGGATATTTTTCTTTCAGCATTTGATGGACTCAGAAGACAGCCCCCTGACTGCCAGGCTGCAGGGGATGTGCCCACTATTGGTAAAAAAGGTGGGGGTGGGAGGAGCATGGTGAGGAATTAGGAAACTATTGTTTGTGGTTTGGTGATAGAGTTCAAAGTAGTAGTGCTTTCAGTTGGTGTCCAGTGACGCCCCATGACTCTCGTTGACTAGGACTCCCAGCCCGCTTGGTTAAGGGGGCCAGTACTCTTGGGGTCCCTTTCTCTGCTCATACCTCTGGTCTCCAGCACTTAGCACCTTGGTGAGAGATGCCCCATAAGACAAAGTTTTGAGCAAATGGGAGGTGATGAGCCGGTTCATAGACGTAGACGTGCATTTAGCTAATTCATCCCAACTTGGATCCCTAATTCTGTTTCCCAGTCATTCTTCTGTATCATTATCGTCATCATTGCCGGAGTTGCTTAAGAGCATCAAGCTTCACTGATTTTAATTCATTTTCCCCATCTCCTAAGTTGTCCCAGTAGAAGTACATTTATAAGCAAAATGACCAAAAGGCAAGTGACTTTAACCCAAGGAACAGAAATAAAAGACCAAGATTTTCTGAATTCTAGAACATTTAGTGGTGTGTGTTGGAGGGTTCTTTACATCATGAGAGTGGGTTATAGACAGAAATGGCTGTGAGCCTGGAATAGGGCTAGGACTGATAGTCAGATCAGGGTTTTTAAATACTGATACTTTAGAGCATTTGTTTTTGGTTTTTCACTTGTCCATATCATTGCTGCTCAGAGCCCTCGTCCCAGCAGGAGGCCTATGAGGAGGGTGGGTCAGAGTGGTCCACGAAGGACCTGAGAGGCCCTCACATAGGTGACTGTGTCTGAAAATGAAATATTGCCCAAGGGTTCAGATGGACAAGGACAGCTGGCACTGTTCTTGGCACATAGATGGTATTTAGTAAGCTGTTGCTGATTGCCCTGGGTGAAGTGAGCTGGCCTCAGGGCATGGGAGCATGGGATGTTTGAGATGACTGTTAGAGTTAAGAGGTGGTTTTGGGGAAGACATGGCATTAATTTAGTCTCCTTAGGGATCTGGGTACTGGTTGCAGGGGTGACAACATTGTCTTGGGAGACAGCACAGGATGATAAGGAGCTGCCTGCAGTTGGAATAGCTCCTAAATCCAGCGCTGGATCCCGTATCTACTGACATTGCAAAGGAAGTTGTAGGTGGGTAAAAAGTGCATTATTACGTTGATTCTCAGCCAGGGCTCTCAATATTCCTCTTCTGTGGGCTCCCGAAATTGGTAATTATGAGAAGCACGAATCCTATGGATGATATCTGGCAGTAATAGCCAAATAGATTCTCTGTGTGTTGGACATGAACTTGGGTGTGGTGACCCAGAAAGCAGTGCGGATTTTCCTGGACTGGGTCTGTATTTGATGATATCACAGTGTTAAAGGAAAGGAAAGGAAAAAATAGTCAAAATGTCCTAAGACATAAGCTTATCACGTTCCCCATGAGAATATCTGTTCTCTTAAGAATTAACCTTGTTAAATGTTCCCGAATCAGCTATTTGTGGGACAGGACATTTCATCTTTTCTTAACTTGGCATAAATGACATTCTGGGACATGGCGGTGCAGCTCCTGGAGTGGCCACCGATACGGGCACAGCTGCTGGGGCCCAAGTGGGAAACAGGTGCTTGGAGGAGGTCGCAAGAATAAAGAGAGCAAGTACAGCCCACTTGGATCACACTTGTGCTGAAAGGCTCATTGTCCACAGACGCCGGCATATCTGGTCCCTTAGGAACCAGTGTAAATTGAGGAAGCTTGCTGAAATCCAGCTAGCTTGTGTCATCCATCGTAACTTGCATCCTTTGTCTTCAGTGCTCAAAGTTTGCAGTTCCGTTTTATGTACCTGTTAGATGAGAATTCCAGTTTATTTTACAAACTGTTGAGCCCACTCTGTGTCCTTGCCTTCTTGTTTTGACCTCTTGAGGTCAGACTTACTATAGTTTACTATTAGAAATTTCTAGGGACAAAATAGAGGGTATCTCGGAGAGCAAGGGAGCTGTCCCTTCCTCTTTCTTCGCTAAGCAGTGCTGAGTTTTAGATAGGCTACCACTCATTCCTCCTTAGTCTTAACCCTGGAGTGCCCTGCCATCCTGCTTGAAGAGATTTTCCAAACTCTTCTTAGGACTTAAGGCTTATAAGATCCTCATTGGAGGGCCACAAACAGGAGGTGGCTTTACTGAGTATAGGACCCCCGATCTCCAGTTGCAGGACTGGAGGGAGACTTGGATCCCATTTCTTGTTATCTCTCAATTGATGCCTTCCTCACTCTATCATCAGTTCTCTATAGATGCATAACAAACTTAATGGCGTGAAGCAGCATTTTATGTGCTCATGATTCTGTGGGTCAGTGGTCAGAGCAGGGCTCAGCTGGACTGTTCTTCCGTTGGCCTTGCCTGGGATCACTCACGTGTCATGACCACTTGATGGGAGCTGGCTGCTCTCAGAACCTTGCTCATGTGTCTGGTTGGTACTGGCTGTTAGCTGGGCCACGTGCCTCCAGAAAGCCAGCATGGATTTCTTCACACAGAAGTGGAGTGATCCACGTGCAGGAACGGAAGCCTACGAGGACTATTTTGAGGCTTAGGCTGGGCAATTGCATAGTATCACTTCTGCTCTGTTCTGCTGGTCCAATCAAGGCATAAGCCAGATCAGATTCAAAGTGTAAGGAAAGAGATTGCACCTCTTGATAGAAGAGCTCTAGAGAGTTTGCAGCCATTTTAAATCTGAGATTCCATGCCCTAGCAGCTATGTTTTTCATTCCATGGTTAACATCGGTCATTTCTTTCCATTGTTAATTAATCACTCATTGATTTTTTTTAAGTTTTATTCCTAATCGTCGAAAAACACACACAACATAAAATGTTCCATCTTAATCATGTTTAAGTGTATAGTTTGGTGGCAGTAAGTACATTCACATTTTTGTGCAAACATCACCATCATCTCTCTCGAGAACTCTTTTCTAAATTATCATTTTTAAATTGACAGATGAAAAATTATATATATTTATGATGTACAAGATGTTTTGATATGTGTATACATTGTGGAATGATTAAGTCAAGCAAATCCACATCTCCAGAACTCATCTTGCAAAACTGAAACTCTGTTCCCATTAAAGAATGACTTCCCCTCCACTCATGCTAGCCCGTGGCAGTCACCATCTATTTTCTGTCTCTGAAATCAATCATTGATTTTTTTTTCCAGTAGACATTTATTGTATACCCTGTTTATGTCAGACATTATGCTGCAGGCCCAGATTTGAGCATAGGCCACTTCTGTGCTTAAAAACAGCTCAGTGAGTAGACAGCTATGTTTGGTGGCAGATCTCACTTAGGACAAAAGCCATAGCCACTGAGTCACTCCTTCATTCGTTTCCCCATTTGTTTGACTCATATTTGTATACATGTTGGGTAGATATAACTTCATGCCCTTCTTCAGCTGTTTAGTTCAATAGACATTTAACGAATGCCAGCAGAGTGCCCAGCTCTTTCCACAGTCAGAGGACTTCTCCGTCCTCTGACAAATCTACCTACGCAAGGGTAAGCCTGACCCAAGGTCACGGCTATGGGCAGAGTTAAGAATCTCAGGGATGTTTTGTTTCTCACCCAACTGCTACACCTCTGTGTGGGTTCCTTTCTCTTGCCCAGCCCATGGCAGTTCCGCCTCCACAGAATGAGCTGCTGTTGTGCTTAGGACCTGTGGTTGCTGCCGCCATGCAACGTAGCTTTGATCGGGAGAGCTTGCTGCGGCCTCATTGTAGCAGCTGTGAGCCCGCCTGGTTTTCCAGCGGCCTCATTGAAAACCCCCGCTCTGCCTCGGTTGCCTCCTTGAGGCTAATCCTGGCTGTGGTGCCTCTGTTGCCCAGACTTCTTCCATCATGGAAGGGAGGCCTGCTGGTCCTAGAAAGGGTGTGATCCTGATTGTCATCTTTTCCACTCATCTATCAGCTTGGCAGGCGTGCGGCGGGGAGAGGGGGCCAGTGGGGACCTAATGTTGCATTCCTGTGTCATGCTACTGCTGTTTCGAGAGGAAAAAACCCAGCACTTAGAAGGCTCCAGACAGGGGAGGAGGCAGGAGTGGAGAGAGGATTCTTTACATTCCCTAGGCGGTCTGGGCTGGAGAATTCAGAGGAAAAAATGCCTTTGGGACAGGTCAGGCCCTGCCTCCAAGTTGGCTGGGCTCTTGGGACCCCATCCCCAGCCTTGGTTGGCTGAGCTCTTGGTTGACTAGGCGTTGGGACCCTGTCCCCAGCCTTGTCCCTCCCCTAAGCTGTCTGGCTGCTTCTCCTTTCTGGCTACCCCATTCCTTCCCTGATGTCCAGCTGCCTATTAGGACAGTAAGTAGGGGATCGGGTCCTTGATTTCATGGGTATCAAAAGACCTCAGGGGCCAATATAGATCATCCCAGAGTACGGAAGCCTTCCAGACCCTTCCTCAGGAAGACACATAAGCGCGATGAGCACAGGCCCCTCCTCCATGCTGTGCCCGTGATCGGGAGGTGCATGCGCTTTGAATTCTTTCACCCTTGGGAGGCTGGTGTCCCTGTTCATGCTGTGGGTCAGGACAGCGGGATGCAGGGGCTCAGGTGCCTGGCAGGTTGAGTTGGTGAAGAGCGATTGGAGCCCAGGTCTGTCTGTGGCTTGTGGGGCTTTGCTGCCCGTGGTGGGACAGAAAGGCTGTTCCAGCAGGAAGTTCCTGGACGTAGAGGATTTGTTGGCTCTGCTCGAGGGTTCCTCCTCACTGCCAGCCATGAGGCTTCTGAGAGTCAGGGCATCACAGGGCTGCACCCACCCACCCGCAGCTTGGTCTGTGCGCTCCTCACGGAGACCCTCATGTCTGCCCAGAAGTTCCCTCCCTCCCTCCCTCCTGCCCTTCCTCTGGGCTGTGCCTCACCCCTTCCTGAGATGACAGCGGACCCCTGTGGGCTCCTGCTCTAGACCTTTCCCTGTTCTCTGTGTGTGAGGTGATGCGTCACTCACTCAGCCCTGCCCCCAGCCCTGCACTGCCATCACATAGGCTGTTCTTCCCCACCTCAGGGACCATGTTCCCTCCAACCTCAGTGTTTTGCTCAGTCCCCTGACCCCCATCCACCCGAGAAGGCCCCACCTGCCCTCCAGACTCAGCACAAATCATCTGTTTACAGTTGTCCCAATCAGGAGTCTCATCATGTGCTGGGTCTGTGCTGAGCAGTCCCCCAGAATTGCAGCGTGAAATCCTCACAGCAGCCCACTTTACAGATGAGGAAAGCAAGGCATCGAGTGAGGATGTGAACCAGGCAGTCCTAAGCCCGGGACTGTGCTCTTAACCCCCGCTGCAGCTTCCAGAGTGACCCTGTGCCCTGTTACGGTTAGGAAGCACTGTGATGGGGGAAACCGGGTCGTGCTTATAAATTCCTTGTTGGTGCATCTTTGTCCCTGTGAGATGATGAGCCCAGGATGACAGACATGGTTTTTTGTCCCTTAACCTTGACAATCCCGGGACATGGTATACCTCTGCACCCATCCCCTGTCGGTTCTCGGCTGAGTTCTCCCTGGCTGGTGTTACCTTAGAGGCTGACGGGCGGGCATTTGTTTGCTTACGTCCACTGCCCCGTCTCTTTGGGTCCCCTGGGTTTGTTCCTGTCAGCTGCCACTTCTACAAAACTTGCGATTCTAAAGGCTTTTAGTGTCTTCCCACTAATCTGCCTCCTCTTCCCTCTTCGGAGGGGCGGTGGGAAGGATAGATGTGAACTGGCTGGTGAATGTACGAGGAATGCTCTAGTAAATGATGATCTTTTCTGACAAGGCTTCTGTAGCCTTTGTCTCAACAATTTAGGTCTGTCCGAGGCTGCCAAGCCAAACAGTTAGCTTTGGCAGTCTGCACTCGTCTTTTACTGAAATATTACACATTCCTCTTCAGTGAGTGGGATGTTAAAAATAGACACTGGGCTCAGTTGTGGTCCTTCTGTTTTTAGAATAGACGTGGCCAACTGAGACCCAGTTCCCTGCACAGGGTGACTGACACCCAGCCTGACCTGGCTGGAGGGAGTCCTCCTGGCAGAGTGTCCATGGGCATTTGGGACATTGAGGGTGGGCTGTCAGTGCTGCCTTTAGGAGGGATGGTTTCCTTGTGGACTCTCTTTTCTATCCTGTCTCAAACACTATAGAAGACCACTAAGCTGAATCCTTGAACCCCAGCTTTCTGTCTGTGGCCAGCACCCATGAGTTGGCATCCTGTGGCCCTTGGGTTCCTCCCCTTCACGAGCCTTATCCTCCCGCCAGCCCCGGCTCCCTGTTGCTCAGTGTCGTGGGAGAGGGCTGACATGACCTCCTTTCTCAAGAGCCCAGCTCTTTCTCCACACCTGTAGAAAATGGGCTTTTGTTCTAGGAAAGTCTAGGATGCACCCTGGACTGGGAGAGACGGAGAGCGGCCAACAGTATGGAGTCACCCAAGCCAAAAGCAGGAAAACTTACTTTGAAATGGCAAAAGAGGCTCTGCCTTCCTATGGCCTGCGTGTCTGCATGTCTTTGAAAATGAGCTTGGAGCCACTTTTCGCTCTGTCCTGGTGCTGCGTGCACAGACACCGGTACAGGTGCCCCCGGGTGGAATGTGGTCCCTGGACGGATGGGCTGCAGCCCCGAGGGGTGGGCTTGATCACCCCTGGACTCCCACCTGGCCCTGCTAGAGCCTGTTTTTGTTATAGTTCCTGGAGTTTTTAGAGCTGAGCAGAGTCAGATTTAGACAGGAAAAAAGATTCTTCCCCTACTCCAAAAGGTTTGTGTTTAGAAATTCTAGGTGACAAACCCTTTCCTTTGGGGAAAGCAGTGGGGAAGAGACCTAGTGCCCAGCATGGGGATCGATGAGGGCAGGGTGTTTTATTTTTTGATACATAAAATTTTTAAATATTGATAGAGTACATGTGACATTTTGTTGAATCATAGACTGTATATTCAAGTTAGGGTATTTGCGACATCCCTCACTTCGAGTATTTGTCATTTCTATGTGTTGGGAACATTTCATGCCCTCTCTTATAGCTATTTCAAAGTATACAGTACACTTAACTATAGTCACCCTGCCCTGCTATTGAACACTAGAGCAAACCCTCCTTCCATCTCACCGTGCATTTGCACCCATTAACCAACCTCTCCACGCCCTTCCCACGCACACACCCTTCCCAGCCTGCAGTATCTGTTCTACTCCCTACCTTCATGAGATCATCAGGGCGTTTGTTAAAGGAGATGGTAGTTATACATTATTTGCAAAATTAAGAACGGCATACACATACCTAGGGAAAAAGACTTAGAAACAGATGCATCGGAACCTTTTTCTTCTTTAAGTTCTTGTCTTCCCCGTGTTCACCTCCAGACCCCCTAAACTAGGCAGCTGCTTCTGCCAGCACAGCCCTCTCCTCTAGCCAGATGACACCCCGCTCTGAGGAGCTGTCGCCACGTCTCCTGTCAAGCAGGGATGGGAGTGACCTCTGTCATTCTGGTAGAGGAGGTCACACCCAGCTAAGTGCTACCCAGTTCCCTTCCCGCAGTGCCCCTGAAGCAGCCCAGGAACCACTGTGGCCGGCGTCTCTCCCCAGCATTCCTGGCCCAGGCCAGTGCTGCCCTCCACGTACACAGGAAGTTCCGTCTCACCTTCCAGAGGCTTCTGAGCAAAGACACCCATAGGAGAAATTGCTGATCCTAAAAAAGCCTGGAGTTTGACGAAGTGCTCAGTTTTAGTGCCTTCCTTACACTACAATTTCCAGATCAAAGTCAGCTCTGTCCCCTGAGTTGGGCCCCACTTCCGAGCCATTTTTAGTGATTTGCCTATTTCAAGAAACCATCATCTCTATCCCACAGTTTTTCTGTATTCTGTTGTGGAATTTGGAAATATGCCAAGTATTCAGAATGCCTCACTTAGCAGTAGCCCTTTAAAGTCAAATTAGATCACACACGTAAAGAAATCCTACTGTGTGCACTGCTCTCCGCCGCTTCCATGGATGTCGCACCTGGGGGCCACTTGTTGTTTCGTAACGCAGGGATGCCCAGCCATGGCTTCAGGCCTTGGAGTCTCTTGATCCAGGTTGAAATACCAGCTGCACCACCTCCTAATGGGCTGGTGACCTAGGACAGTTTAATTCATCACTCCAATTCTCCATTTTCTCATTTGTAGAATGAAAATAATAATTTAAAAACAACATGCCTGGTACATCAGGCACACTGAGTACCTACATTGTCTTTAACCAGAGCTCCTGGCAGAACCAACACCAACACTTTTTGACTGTTTCCTGTTTTTTTGTTTTTGTTTTTGTTTTTTTTTTTTGGAGACCGAGTCTCGCTCTGTCATCCAGGATGGAGTACAGTGGCGTGATCTCAGCTCACTGCAACCTCTGCCTCCCGGGTTCAAGTGATTATCCTGCCTCAGCCTCCTGAGTAGCTGGAATTACAGGTGCATGCCACCATACCTGACAAATTTTTGTATTTTTAGTAGAGACAGGGTTTCACCATGTTGGTCAGGCTGGCCTCAAACTCCTGACCTCATGATCCGCCTGCCTCAGCCTCCCACAGTGCTGGGGTTACAGGCGTGGGCCACCACACCCGGCCTTTGGGTTTTATTTCCTATAACACTGAGCTTCAGGGCAGCCTAGGCTTGCGTTTTAAACTCGAGTTCTTCATGGCCTCATGATCTCATCTCCCAAGGCTGGAGGGAAGATGTCTGGCCATCAGAAGCTGGGCTTTTAGAAGTCTCAGACTCAGAGAACACGTGCAATTCTCTGTGCTCAGGGCCTGCAGTTCATGTGGGAAAAGCAGTATGTCCATCCTTGCCCCGACAAGCATGCCCCTGCCCGCTGGCAAGGATGCTAGGAGAGTGCTGCTGTCTGCAGAAACTGAAAGAACTGAACAGACCATTGATACGTGAAAGGCTGTGTATGGACGTCATGAACAACCATGTTTTGTATCTTAAGTTAGCACAGGCAGTTTTAAATTATTATACTCAGTGACTAAAAATGCTACTCCGATGTACATGTGGTGGCATCAGAAATTGGGGCAGCCGCTGGAAAGCACATTTGATAGTAGGCATCTAAAACCATAAAAAGGAAAGGTTTAAATTGTTTGTATTTTGATATTTCACTTCTAGAAATCTGTCTAAAGAAATTAATCCAAAATAGGGAAGAGATGTTTATGGCAACCTTAATTATAACAACAAGGCTTAGAAATAGCAAATTGTCTGATAATAAGAAAATGGCTAAGTAGGTGGTGCGATAGCTACTGAAATATTTTGCAACCATTAAAAATAACGGTTTTAGTGACCATACAGCAACAGGGATGATGCTTATGATTAAGTGAAAAAGCAGTGCCCAAAATCACATGCCCAACAGAACCACGTCCTCATAAAACACGTATATGAAAATGTTACATAGAAATAACAAAAAGCAGTAGTGATTATTGGAGGAGAAAAGGGTTGGGTTGTGACTGATTCTTTTTCTTTTTTCTATTTCCCAAACTTTCTGTCATGTAGTTTTATTACTTTTATTTATTTATTTTTATTTTTAACATATTTTTTGAGACAGGGTCTTGCTCTGTTGCCCAGGCTGGAGTGCAGTGGTGCAGTCGTGTCTCACTGTAGCCTCCACCTCCCAGGCCCAAGCAGTGCTCCCACCTCAGCCTTCTGCGTAGCGCTGGGGACCACAGGCGTGTGCCACTATGCCTGGCCATTTTTTAAAAAAGTTTTTAGTAGAGAAGGCTTGTTGTCCAGGCTGGTCTTGAACTGGGCTCAGGTGATTTTCCATCCTCAGCCTCCCAAAGTGCTAGGATTATAGGCGTGAGCTGCCACATCTGGCATGTTAATTAATTTCAGAGAGAGACTGGGAAGTATGAGGGAGTAAAATGGCGAGGAAAGAGAGACGTCTTCAGAAATGATTGAGATTACAAATTGCTTGTTCTGCAAAACTTGGAAGACAACATTCTACTCCAAAGAGGAGGTTTAGGTTTCCGTTTAATGATTGTGTTGGTCAAAACAGCTCAGCAGTGTCATTTTTAGAGATCACTGTGGTTAGCAGCATCTGGATCAAGGAAAGCATTTTGTAGGTGCTCAGATGTGGGGCATGGGCTGTGCTGGGTGCTGGACCCTGCCCTGACCTCTGGGTGTTTGTGATCTGAGGCTGGGTTCTGACCCTGGCTTCGGAGTGGCCTTCTGTTGCACTGTGCACCCTTCCTCATTATCCTCCCTGCGAGGGTCACCACCCATCAGGAAGGCGCTAGAACCATGCTGGAGGAGACAGGCGGGTGCCCTGCTTACCAAGCAGAGAGCCCTTACTCATCTGTGATACTCAGACTCCTCGAGCTGCATGTAGCATAGTGCATGAAGGGGTCTATTAGTCTGTTCTTGCATTGCTTTAAAGAAATACCTGAGAGTGGGTAATTTATTTAATTTAGAGAGGAGGTTTAACTGGCTCATAGTTCTGTGGGCTGCACAGGAAACATGGCATCGGCCTCTGCTTGGCTTCTGGGGAGGCCTTAGGGGCTGTGACTCATGGTGGAACGTGGAGCAAGAGGGAGAGTCAGGGGAGGTGCCATACCCTTTTAAATGACCAGTTCGCGGGAACTCACTCTCATGAAGACAGCACGGAGCCATGAGGGATCCGCCCCTATGATCCAGACACCTCCCACCGGGCCCCACCTGCAGCACTGGAGATTACAGTTCAGCATGAGACGTGGGAGGGGACCACCACCCATACTCTATCACCCGGCCTTGGCCTTTCAGCTTCTGATGAATTCAGGTGCACAATGGAAGTCCTGAACATACCTACCACTCAGGACAGACAGCTCCTGCACGTGGGCAACAGCTCTTGTATGGCTGCGTGCATCCATGTGCTGGGGGTGGGGGGTGAGCTGGCAGCCTGTGACGGTCGATTCTCAGGATCGCTTGCTTTCTTCTCTCCTTTCTCATGTCCCACCGTAGAGTCAGATGGAATTCAGCATCTCCTCCTTATCCATCCAGGAGCCGAGCAACGGCACTGCCATTAGCGAGCCGAGACCACTGTCCAAAGCTTCCCAGGGCTCCCAGGCCCTCAAGTCCTCTCAGGGCAGCAGGTCCTCCAGCCTGGATGCCCTGGGCCCCACCAGGAAGGAGGAGGAAGCGTCCTTCTGGAAGATCAACGCCGAGCGGTCCCGAGGGGAGGGGCCTGAGGCCGAGTTCCAGTCGCTGACCCCTAGCCAGATCAAGTCCATGGAGAAGGGGGAGAAGGTCTTGCCTCCCTGCTACCGGCAGGAACCTGCCCCGAAGGACAGGGAGGCCAAGGCGGAAAAGCCCAGCACCCTCCGCCAGGAGCAGCGTCCCCTTCCCAACGTGAGCACCGAACGCGAGAGACCCCCGCCCCTCCAGGCTCTCAGCAGCGCGCTGCACGAGGCCACCCCCTCCCAGCTCGAGGGGAAGCTGTCGTCTCCTGACGCCAGGCAGGACGACGGGGAAGAAGACACCCTGTTCTCGGAACCCAAGTTTGCACAGGTGGGTGGGCTGCACCAACGCGTCCTCAGAGGGGGTGGGCTCTTCTTCGATGGGGACTGAGAGGGTCCCCCACAAAGCAGGCAGGCCACAGGTGTCCATGCTCTTTTTCCACTCCCCCTCCTTTCTCCTTCCCCTCCCTCTTCCTCAGAGGATGTCTAGGCTCCTAGCTGAGCCACCAACAAATATGCAACAAGACAAGTTTTGCGAGTCCATCTGGGTGCCCTAATTTGTTTACCAGTCTCTGGCTCTGTGGTGACGCTTTTTTTAAATATATATTTTCACAGGTTTTTGGGGAACAAGTAGTATTTGGTTGCATCAGTTCTTTTGTGGTGATTTGTGAGATTTTGGTGCACCCATCACCTGAGCAGTGTACACTGAACCCAGTTTGTGGTCTTTCATCCCATACCCCTCCACCCCTCCCTGCTGAGTCCCCAAAGTCCATTGTGTCGTTCTTATGCCTTTGCATCCTCATAGCTTAGCTCCCACTTATGAGTGAGAAGATATGATGTTTGGTTTTCCATTCCCGAGTTATTTCACCAAGAATCATAGTCTCCAATCCCATCCAGGTTGCTGCAAATGCCAATTCATTCCTTTTTATGGCTGAGTGGTATTCCATTATGTAATACATATATATATATAATCTCACAGTTTCTTTATTCACTCATTGAGTGGTGGGCATTTGGGCTAGTTCCACATATGAATTTTAAAAGTTTTTTATTATGGTAAAATACACAAAAAATTACCATTTTAAACATTTTAAAGTTAAATTTGGTGGCAATTGAGTACATTCTCAATGCTTTGTAACCATCACTACCGTCTATCGCCGGAACTCCTTTCATCTTGCAGAACTAAAGCTCTGGACTCGTTCAACACTAACTTTCCGTTCCTCCCTCCCCACAGCCCCTGGCAACTGCCATTCTACTTTCTGTTTCTATGAGTTTGACTCCTCTAGGTACCTCCTATAAGTGGCATCATATAGTGTGTATCCTTTTGTGACTGACCTAATTTTACTTAGTGTAATATCTTCAAGGTTCATTCATGTTGTAGCATGTGTAGAATTGCCTTTTAAGGCTGAGTAATATTGCACTGTGTGGTTAGACCACATTTCGTGTATCTACCCATCCATCTACAGACACTTGGGTTGCTTCCACCTTTTGGCTATTGTGGGCTGTTAGGAATAGTGCTACTATGAACATGTGTGTCCAAATACCTCTCCCAGCCCCTGCTTTCCCTTCTCCTGGGTGCATACCCAGATGTGGAATTGCTGGATTGCATGGTAATTCTAGTTTTACTTTTCTGAAGAACCTGCATACCGTTTGCCCCAGCAGCTGCGCCATTTTCCGTTCCATCCACATGAGTTCCAGTTTCTCCACTCCCTTGCAACACTTGCTATTTTCTGTGTCTTTGCTGGTGCCATGCAAAGGGTGTGAGGTGGTGTCTCGCTGTGGTTTTGACTTGCCTGTCCCTGATCATGAGTGACGTTGAGCATCATTTCATGTGCTTGTTGGCCATCTGTGTATCTTCCTTGGAGAAATATCCAGTGGTCCCTTGCCCATGTTTTAATTTTTGGTTATTTTGTTGTTGAGTTGAGATCATCGCTGATGACATTGAATGTCTCCCAGAGCGGGTTCTTGGTGCCTCCACACCTCCCTTGGCTGATGGCTGCACCTGCCGTCCTCCTGCGGAGGGAGGATCCAGCGCTGCTCCACATCAGCGCTCCCGCCTGTCCTCCTCTTCATGTCTCTGCGCCTTCTTAAGTCAGTGCTTTCTGCCCTCTCCTTTCCTGCCTCCTGCAGCACCTGCCCATCTCTCCATTGTTTTCTGCCCGTGGCCTTCTCCTTACAGACAGGCTCAGTTCCCCGCCTCACTAACCAGCACTGTAAGACTCTGCACGTGGGGCTTCCTCTGAAGGAAGTATTTCCATAAAGTAGGTGACAGTCTCCACTCCAAAGAGAAGCAGGAACGTGTTTCCGTGTGGGCAGTGGAGAGTAGGAGACAGCACATGAAATTCCTTTGAGAGAACAGATTTCTGAGAGGAAAGCGCAGTGAAATCCCACTGCATTTAAGAAACTGGAAGGAAACCAGAACAAGGAAAGCTGGACTGGGCCCCTTCTGTTTTGCGTGTTTTACCTCACTCTGCATCAGTCTCACGTGCAGCCAAACTGGGCCTGAGTCAGGCCTCAAGGGCAAGTCCCTTAGCCCATTGCCTGCTCTTGTCACCATGCATGCACTTTCTGCTCGCTGGCTGCTTGGAGGGCGGAGAGTCAAGGTTTCTTTGCTCAGGAAGACCTCAGCTCACGAGGTGAACATCTGCTGGCGTTATCCTGGAGGAAAAGGGCATCTGAGTGGAAGCTGGTCAGAAAGTTTATGAAAATAGCAGCAGCTTGAGACAGCCCGTGCTCACAGAGGAGACCTGTCAGTCAAGCCCTTTCCCCTGAAAGAAGAATGAAATTAAACCAGGCCTCATGGTGCATGCGTGGTGCATGCCTGCAGTCCCAGCTATGTGGGAGGCTGAGGTGAGAGGATCCCTTGAGCCTCGGAGGCTGAGCCTGGAGTTTGGGAAAATCACCTCATAACCTTCTACAAGATCTGAAAGAAATAAGCTTCACACTCTCTGCACTTTACTTTCTCAGCTTTGCAAGTTCTTTTTTGTTGCATTTGTGTGTAATGTTTGTTTTATATTAGAAGGAATATATCATATGTCCTCTTATTTAGGATGAATAAATTTAAACATGGCTCTCATGCAGAAACAGAAAAGATTTATAGAAAAATAGACGTTGTTCTTTTCTCTGTAAGGTCTGTTAGCTGCTCACAGACATGCCTGGGGTTGAAGAGGGGTTAGTGTTGGGTGCTGGCAGAGTATAGATTGCATCGAACTTTATTTAATCTTCTGATTCCAAGTGCTGAGATAAATTGAGGTCAAGGGACCTCTGAGACAGAAGTAGGCTCTTTCATCTGGGTCGCTTTAAATGAGATGCTGTTTTTAGATTATGCATAACTGAAAAAAAAAGACTCATGTCTTATTTCCATGTTTTTGTCCCTTCTACAGGTCAGCTCAAGTAATGTCGTCTTGAAGACAGGATTTGATTTTCTGGACAATTGGTAAAATGTATTAGAAAAATACAGTGAAGAATTCTAAAATATTTTCCAAAGTGATGTGCTGGAGGAGGATAAAAGGGCCACCTTTTCCTATGTATTTTCCTGGTTTCTTGACACTCTTTTTCTTAATCATTTGGAAACTGGTCAATATTGCCAGATTTCTTTTTTGGTAGAGCCAGATATATATACTGTTTTCAGTGATTTGATAACAGAAGTTTTACATTTGGAATTTTTAAGGTCTGTTAAGGATTCAGGAGATCTTGTAAATAAAACTTCTGTTCTCAGCTCCACCCAATTTCCCCCTCCTCAAAGGATGTTTTTCAACATGTCACAGAAGTCATAAAAGTGATTTCCATCTCCTTGTTATTCCCCCTCCTCCCCTTTTTAATGGATGGCGTTCCCTTTGATGGGTGATGGAGGGTGATGTTATCAGCCATGACGTCAGCATGCTGACCCGGACCCCGAAAGATTGGCCCCCAGCGAAGTTCTCAGCCAGCACTCGCAGCTGTCTAGGGCTTCTCTGGCGGAAGCCACGTCCCTCACACCATGTGCCACCCTCCACCCTCACGCCATTTCCAGGGAACAGACCGCGGGCATGCCCTGATACATATTCAGAGCATGGATCGTTGTTTAAAAAGAGTTGCATGTTTAAAGAGTTTTGTATTAACTTTGCATTAGTTTGTATCTAGATTATCAGCAGTGGGGCTACCACTTTGCTTGGTTTTGTATCTATTTCCTTTTGGAAGTTCTTGTTGCTTATGTGACCTGTTGGTAGTTCCCTGGACTGGGCACCTGCAGGAGTCAGGGCAGACGGCAGGTGCGGCTGGAGGACAGGGCTCTTCTGCTTAGTTGTGTTAGAGTCTTCCAGCATGAGTCTGGTGGGGGCAGTGGGCATTCTTTTTCCCAAGGGCTAGCCAGCTGCATCATGACGGACCTTCCCCAGTCCCGACCACCACCAGAAGTGGAAAAGTGGAGTTTGTGATCACCCAGCAGCACCCCTGGAGACCTGTGAGGCGTCACAGCAGCAGTATCTCTTGGAGCTGGTGCCCGGTGGCACAAGGTGGCCCACCTCCCATAGGGAAGCTGCTGCGCTCACAGGCTGCTCCGCCCAGTGGTCCCTGAGCTGTGTGAGCCTGTATGTAGGAGGTGTCCGCACATAGCCTCAAGCCCAGTATGGCGCCACCTCCATGTTGCCATCACTGCGTTCTCACCTGAAGCCTTAATCTCTGCGACCCCTGCCAGTGAGCGCTTGGTTTCAATACCAAAGTGTGTCTTCTCTTTTTAAAATAATGCCTGTTTCATAGGACCTTCTGAAATGATTTCCAGAATATTTTATCTGGCTCTAAAATAAAGCACATAGCAACTCACCCCAACCCCTCATCACCTCCAGGAAAGTTTCTGCCAAAGCGGTGGCACAGCCAACGTTTGGTGTGGTTCTTGCCAATTGCTTTATGTCTCTAAACCTCATTTGGCTCCTTGGGTTGTGGAGTTTTCCTTCTCCTTCAGTGACGTACTTTAACTTTTCAAATATAGGTTCTTTCTGTACCATTTAAGTATAGTTGATACATGTGAAGCCAAAAAGGTTTCATCATGGTGGTGAGGGAAAAAGGAGCTTAGAAATCCCAGCTGGCACAGCCTGAGCAGGCTCCAGCTCCCCTTGGGGCTAGCAGCGCTATTCACACAGGGTTCCTCAGTGTCAGCCGCCACCTGCCTGCACCTTCCGCCTGGAGGGCACGGGGCTGCTGTGGGATCTGTGGGAGCGAGTGCATATGCATGAGTTTGTATTCTGTAGTGTTGGTGTAGCACAGAACAAAGGCCTGTGTCCAAGACAGTAGGTCAAGGTTACCTGCCTCTTCTCTTGGGAGAAATTCTAATTTCTTTCCCACTTTCTCATAAGGCCCAATATTCCATCCAAGTTCTTCTTGGTGCTGAGGGGTATAGGAATTAATTATTAAAAGCCTCTGCCTCACTTAGTACCGTCTGGGGCCCAGCACCCAGCAGTGTTAACTCTGATTATAATGTTTCTTAATGGTATAGCCTCCTGAGATTCAATGTAAAATCAAAAATTAGGAAATCCTGGAGGGAGTCCTCAAGGTGTGTTGCTTTGCTCTGCTTTTGGAAGAAGGGACGGCAGGCTCGCGTGCAGGTCTTCATCCTGCCTGACCGGCGGATCTTCCTCTACACCTCGGGCAAAGCCTCTACCAAGATGGTTTCTTAGCTCTCCATTTGCCACATTTTTCCTCCCATACATCGGGAGGGAGATTCTAAAACCAGGAGTTTATATTTATTTTGTAGAAAAGACACACTTTTCAGGAGAAACCTGAGCAGGATTTTGGATTCTCCACCTCCCCCCAGTCTCTGCACCTGGGATTCAGCTCAAGGATTCAGTGTCTGCATTTTTTACAAAAGTTTCCCCAAGAAATCAGCAACCAGCCTCTGTTTCCTCTGGGGGTCCCTCCCTTGTCCACTGGGTTTAGGGGTGCTGCCCCATTGGGAACGGCGGGGCACTGTCACCCGTCAGAGCCACACCCCCTGTGTGGATGTCAGGAACAGCCTCCCTTTCTTTGCATCTCCCTTTCTTTAATTAACATTTTGAAAAATAATAAATTCTTACTGACGACTTGTAACTTGGTCATATTTTATACTCATAGCTTTTAATAAAGCCATTTAAAAAATGCTGTTTGTGTCCGTGATGCGCCTCTGCTGGTATCAGGAAGCCTGTGGAGATGATTGCAGTTGAACACAAAAGAGAAAAAAAGGGGTTCATGCTAGTGAAAGCTAGCTTAAGCCATTTCCAGAAGCCTGCTTTGCGGTCCTGGCACAGTCCTCTCTGCAGGTTTGTGGGAGGTGATGGCTCCTAGCAGGAGGGGTGGGCTCCATCCTGGGGGGCACTTGCACAGCCCTCGGGTGAAATGGAAGCATCAGCAAGGTCTTCCAAACACTTCCAAACAAGCTTATTGTATTGGGTGAATGGCTCTGAAAAGCTTGGGTGAATAGCCCTCAAAGCTTTGGTGTGGCCTCTAGTTAAAGCTGATTTTTGGTGGGATGATGGGGAATAGAAATACAAAATAAAACATGGCCAGTCAGTCCTATTCCATTCATTAAAGTGTAGGTGGTAAATTAACAACTACAGATTAAGCAGATGTCAATTTTCCATGTCAATAAGCTTTTAAAACTAAAAATGGTGAAACATGCCGATTTAGGTTGGCAGACTTCTAACTTACACACAGTGGGACCTTGCTGCTTTTGGGACCGGAGATTTCTGGGAGAGTGAGTAATTGCACCTGCCGACTTAGTGGCATATAGTTTTTGTGATGAAGTTTGTAGGTCATCACTATTGGATGATTCTATCTGCACATTATGAGAGGAAACAAAATAGCTCCCCAGCTTCTAGATTTGGCAGCTTTGATGGTAACTCAGAATGTGTTATTGACACATCTTTTAAAAAGGTGTTTCTATGCAAGAGGGAGTCACCAATATAGAGGCAAAACCTACCTGGGTATATTCAGCACTTTGCAGCCAGGGAGAGAAAATGCTGAATCCAGGGAACAAGAATGCTAGCTGTTGTGGGGTGGGACTATTCATGGGCTTTTCTGGCAGTTTTTTTGCTTGGAGGCAGTCTTCTGATGAACTTGCTAGCTTTCTGGGAACATGGGCACCAAGAGGGAGCGCCCTAGGAGGAAATCAGTGATTCTGAATCACCCAAACTTGGGTAGAAAACAAGTGAGCAATGCTGGATTTAAGAGCAGGGCACTGGTTTGCTAGGGAGGCATAACAAAATGCCACAGACTGGGTGGCTTCCACAGAAGCTTATCTCACTGTTGCGGAGGCTGAAAGTCCAAGATCAAAATGACAGCAGGATGGGTTTCTGAGGCCCCTCTTCCTGCTGTGTCCTTACCAAAGTCATTCCTCAGTCTGTGCTGGGCAGTCTCAGCCTATGTGTCCAATCTCTTCTTATAAGGACATCAGTCCTATTAGATTAGCACCCACACTAGCCACCCCATTGTAACTTAATTACCTTTCTAATGACCTAGCCTCCAAATAGTCACATTCCGAGATACTGGGGGTTAGGACTTCAACATAAAGGAATTTGGGGCGGAGATGGGACAATTCAGCTCCTAACAAGCAACAATTTGAACTAGAAACAAAAAATACCCCCATAATGGCAGGCACAAATACAGTGTCCGGCAGCCAGTGTAAGTGCACAGACTTCTTTATGGGAAACGCTAAATGTTAAATAGGAAAATTAGGAGATCTGAATAATCCTGGATGGGATAACAATATAAAAAAGTTACTTTTTCCCAAATAATTTTAGAAAGTCAGCACAACTTTAAAATTCCAGATGGATAATTTGAGAAATCTGATAAATTACTCTGAGTTATAAACAGAGAAATAGTTCACTGAAGAAGTGAGGGAGGGGTGGCTTGCTGTGTTATGAAAACATGTTACAGGGTCATGGAATTACAGTTTGTGGGTATTGGTACAAGAACAGGCAACTAGATGAATGAAACAGGATGGAGAGCTCAGGGACAAAGCCATGTGTCTTTGGGAACCTAATTTATAATCGAAGCGGTACCACAAACTGGGCAGGAAATAGGAAGGATTATCACTACACGGGGTGGATGAATTCTCACTGCACAGAGAAATGTAAATGTGGATTCCTACCCAACACTACGTAGAAGGTGAGCTCTATGTGAATTAAAGGCCAGACTGTAGTAGGTAAAAGTATAAAGCTAATAGAGGAAAACAGCTTGTGACTTAGGGCAAGAAAAGTCCTTAATGAGACTTTGAAAGTGCAAACCATAAAGCAAAATAATCTGATTACATGAAAGTTTGGATTTCTGTCAGTGAAGATGGATAGAGTTAATTAGCTGAGAGAATGGAGAAGATATTTGCTATGTCAAGTCTAATAAAACTCAAGTATCAAGAACATAGAGGACACGCCTGTGAATTAACAAAAAGAGGTCAGTGATCTCAATAGAAAATTAACAGAGAAAATCCTAAACGCCATCAGTCTATGAAAAGGTGCTAAAAATAACTGGTAGAGAAAAAAAAAAGCTGGATCATGCCAAGTGTTGGCAAAAATGGGATAAAGCAGTGGTTCTCACCTGCAGAGACTCCCCCTATCCCAGGGGATATTTGGCAGTGTCAGGGGGCCCTTTTTATTGTTACAACTAGGGACGGAGGTGCTACTGGTATCCAGTGGATAGAGGCCAGGGACGCTGTTAAACGTCATACAGTGCACAGGGTATGTCTCCACAGCCAAGAATTATCCAGCCCCAAATGGTAATAGGGCCAAGGTTGAGAAATCCTGAAGTGGAGGAACTGTGCAGCCAGTGTGTCAAGAGTAATCCTGTACTATTTTGACAAATTATTTACACATATATCCTGTGACCCCATAATTTCCATCCAGGATATATATCCCTTAGAAGTTCTCACACAGCTACCTAAGGGACCTGTTCATTGTACAGGGCTGTTCACTACAGTGCTGTTTGTTTGTGGGAGTTGGAAGCAAGCTGGATGTCTGTCATTGGGAGGAGGGCTACATGGATCCACACCACGAAGTATTATGTAGCAATTAACAGCAATGAATTAGATGTATACATAGAAATATGGATGGATCTGAACAAATATATTATTGGAAAAAGAAAAACACAAAATGGAATATTAGTCCCTTTTCTGCTGTTTATAACAGAAGAGCTGAAATGGGGTAATTTATAAAGGAAAGTTATTTATTGCAGATTTGGAGGCTGAGAGGTACAAGGTGAGGGGCTGTATCTGCTGAGGGTCTTCTTGCCGGTGGGGACTCTGCAGCATCTCGGGGTAGTGCAGGCTATCACATGGTGAGGGGACTGAGTGTGCCAGTGTGCCAGCTCAGGTCTCTCTTCCTCTTTTTGTAAAGCCATGAATCACACTCCCATGGTAACCCATTAAATTAATCCATTAATCTGTTAATCCATGAGATTAATCCACCATAAGGATGGTGCCCTCATGATCCAGTCACCCTTTAAAGGCCTCACCTCTCAACATAGCCACATTGGGGATTAAATTTCAGCATGAGTTTGGGGGCATAGGAACATTAAAATCATAGTATATATGACAACATATTTGCATAATTTTAAATATGCAAATAAGCAAGGTATATTTAACAGAATAGAATGGTAGCCTATGGGAGGAATAGGGGTGGAGATAAAGGTGGCAGGAAAGAAATATAACAGAGAGGTCTTAAGTGGACTAATGGTAATCATGTGCCAGTAGGCGCCCACTTGCAAATAAATTTGATACTGTGCATCACCTAAGTCTGTTACTGAGCTCTCACATCAGACAGGAGTCTTTTATTTAGCTAGCTACTTAGATCAGAGGCAGTCCTTGACCGACATGGGTTCAGTATTTTGTGACTTGGCTGTTTGGCTGCAGTTGGCGTCACTCTCAATAGTTGTGTGACTCTACAGTTCATCAGCTGACACGTATAAAGCTTACTGGATCGATGCAAGTAGGTGATTGTACAGGTTGGGAGGAGAGTGAGAGTCAGAATTAGGGACACCTGGTGCCCTGTTCCTTGGGGATAGAAGTCACACTAGCTGTGTGAGGTGGGGGAAGGCACTCTGCAAAGGAAGAAATGATTTCATCAATTGGCCAGTGCCTTCACCACAGCAACCTAAAGTTTACACCAACGAAGTTTGTCATGCAATAAAATCATAGGCAATAACCCGTGAGGATTTCTAAAATAATTGTAAGTTTTCTAACTACATTACAGAAAGTGTTGGAAAATAGAGTCCACTGCTTTAGCACAATACCCACATTTTAAAGCATTTACTTCCAATCTTTCATTATGAAACTAGTCAAGTCCAAGTGGAAGGCATGTGTCTCACAGGGACAGCCCAGATTGGAACTGAGATCCAAATGCAAACCTGGAACCCACATGGGCCCTGGCAGTTCTCTTTGTGTCATGCTGTCTGTTTCCCTCCCTCCACCCTGCTTCATTTTGTTCTCTTTCCCTGATTTGTGCCAACATCCAGCCCCAGAAATATAATACTGTAAAGTATTTTTTCCTCGTCATTCTTACTGTGTTACAGCCTGGTGCTGGGCACTGGGGATTCAGCAGTATATCATACAGTCATAGTTGCTACCCTCATGTGGCTTATACTTTAGTGGAGACTAAATATATGACTTCATAAACAATTTTATAGTTGAAAGTTCTTAAAAGAGGATTTCTCCTTCTGGCAATGATAGAGCAATTGGGACAAGGCTTACCCTCTTGTTATAAACAACTAGAAGAGCGTACAAAGTATGTGAAACAACTGTTTGTAGACTTTGGACACTAGGCAATGTAGAACGGTGATCCTTGGGGAGAGGACACAAATGAGATAAGCCTTATGATTGTCATGGCTTTCTGGCTTGAGGCATTTTCTAGACTGTGTTGTAGGAGGTGGGGATCCTAAGCATAGCGCGCAGGTTTCTCTGAGCTGAGGAGAACGAGTTTGGGGACAAAAAGGAGGCTGGAATTTGCAGGAGGGATGTGCAGAGAAAGAGCTCCAGAAATATGCATTGGATTCTCCTTGAGGGTGTTGGCAATAATTTCCAGACTATAGCACAGGGGTGGGGGAGAAATACAGATAGAGCCTGGCAGTTTTGCTTTGCTAAGAAGGATGAGTTTGGAGTTGGGGAGGCCAAAGGGGCTAGAATTAACAGGGCAGAGTTCCAGAAAGGAAGGTTTCCAGAAATCTGCATAGAGATTTCCTTAAGTCTTTGGCTAAAGACCAATCTGTACATGTGTGAAACTTTAGTGCCTGGACAAGATCAATTTCTAAAGAAACAACCATTATCAAGGGAGCTACGAAAATGAACAACTCCCAGAGTTTACATGAGGCCAAGAATCACTCAACTTCCCTCCAGCCACAGTACAAACCAGGTCGCATATGTGGGGCTCTCACCAGTGATGCTAGAAGGGCCATGCATTAGAAGCAGGGCTAACTTTTCCTAGAATATAGTCTAGATCTGCCCTAAAAGAGTTTTAAAATGAGGCATGAAAGGATCAAACTGACTCACAAATGACTTAGCTGCTGCAAGAATAAGCCCAACACTCTTTATAAAAATATCACAAAATCTAGCACTAAACAACATTAAATTCACAATGTTCAGCAACCAATCAAAAATTACTAGACTCACAAAAATTGCTAAGCAAGAAAATGTGATTCATACACAGGAGAAAAATCAACTGATAGACCAACCCAGAAGTGATAGAGATGATGGAATGAGCACACAGGAGACTAAAATAACTGTGATAAACATTATGCAAATGCTCAAGGATGCGAAGTAAAATGCAAAGATGATGAAGAGAGTAATGGAAGCTAAAAAGACAAAACAATATATAAAATAAAAAATTTCCTGTATAGGATTAAAATTAGAGGACACACTGCAGAAATGATTGAACCAAAAGACATAACAGTAGAATCTATCCAAGATGAAGGACAGAAACAAAAAGATTGGGGAAAAAAAGGAATAAAGCCTCATTGCCGTGTGGGAAAATATTACAAGATCTAATGTATGAATAATGAGAGCCCCAGAAAGAAAACAGAGAGAGGAAGGGATCAAAAATATTTGAAAATACAATGGCCAAATTTTTTCAAAATTTCATAAAAACTATAAACTTACAGATGAATTTCAATGACCTGCAGTAGGGTAAATATACACACACACACACAAACATACCAAAGCATGCCACAAATGGCTGAAAATCAGTGATAAAGAGAAAATCTATAGAACAGTCAGAGGAAAAAAAGACATTAAGTACAGAGAAGGAAAAAAATATAAAAAAATGACTACAGATGTTTCACCCCCAAATATACAAGCTTGAAGTAAGTGAAACACCTCACTCTGTCACCCAGCCTGATGTGCAGTGGTGTGATCATGGCTCACTGTAGCTTTGACTTCCCTGGGCTCAAGTGATCCTCCCACCTCAGCATCCTATGTAGCATCCTACTCCCAAGTAGCTGGGACTACAGGTACACACTGCCACCATGCCTGGCTAATTTTTTTTTTTTTTTTTTGAGATAGGGTTTCACCATGTTGCCCAGGCTGGTCTCAAACTCCTAGGCTCAAGCAATCTCCCACCTCAACCTCCCAAAGTGCTAGGATTACAGGCATGAGCTATGATGCCTGGCCTGGAACATCTTTAAAGTGCTGAAAAGGAAAATGGAACTGCCCACCCAGAATTTAATATCCAACAAAAAATATCATACAAAACTGAAAACAAGCTAGGCATGGTGGTGCATGCCAGTAGCCCCAGCTACTTGGGAGGCTGAGATGGGAGGATCACTTGAGGCCAGGAGCTAGAGGCTGCAGTGTGCTATGATCGAACCTGTAAATAGCCACTGGACTCCAGCAGAGCAACGTACTGAGACCCCACCTCTAAAACAAAAACAACAAAAATTGAAGGTAAAATCAAAACTTTTAGATACACAAAAGCTGAGAAAACTTGTCACCAGCTGACCTGAATTGTAAAAAATATTGAAGTTCTTTAGGCAAAATGAAAATAATACTAGACAGAAGGTTGGATCTCCACAAAGGAAGGTAGAGTGAAAAAAATGATAAATATGTGGGTAAATATAAAAGACTTTTTCAGATTTTAAAATGTTTAGTAAGATAATCAACTGTTTAAAGCAAAAATAATAACAATGTATCATGGTACATATACCATGTGCAGTAAAGAGATCAAACTAGAGCTTTCTAGCTGAAGGGGTCAGACTTTGACACAACCCAAATCTGACGCAGAGCATCTGTAGAAGTAAAACATGACAATATTTCAAAAGATGTGGAAGAGAAGTGGAAGCATATTGTTGCAAAGATTTTATCCATGAAGTGGTATTATTATTATTTAAAGTCAGACTGTGACAAGTTAAACACACAAATTATTAACTGAAGAGCAGCTATTAAGATTATAGCAAAGATATCTAGGTAATAAGTCAATTGTGAAAATAAAATGTAGGCTGAAATTTAGGCAACAAGGGAACAGGAAGAGAGGAAAAGCAGAAACAAAGAACAAATGGGACAAGTGTAAAGCAAACAAGGTGGTAGCTTTACGCATTACTACTGCAGATCGATGATTACATTAGATGCAAATGGCCTAAACGCCCCAATTAAAAATCAGAAATCGTCAGGCTGAAAACCTGGGTGTGGTGGCTCACGCCTGTAATCCCAGCACTTCGGGAAGCCAAGGTGGGTGGATCACGAGGTCAGGAGTTCGAGACCTGCCTGGCCAACATGGTGAAACCTCGTCTCTACTAAAAATACAAAACTTAGCCAGGTTTGGTGGTGCGTGCATGTAATCTCAGCTACTGGGGAGGCTGAGGCAGAAGAATTGCTTGAACCCAGGAGGCGGAGGTTGCAGTGAGCTGAGATCATACCACTGCACTCCAGCCTGGGTGGCAGAGCAAGACTCTGTCTCAAAAAACCACCACCACCACCACAAGAAAACCAAGCAAGCCCTACTATTTGACATCTACAAGAAAAACACTTAAAATTTCTAGTGGGAGTTTAGAGGGGCACCTTGGAGAGGCGTGTTGGCTGGTCTGAGCCCTTCAACTGGAGAGCTCTGGGTTCATTTATTTCCTACATTGAGGGTTTGCATCCAATTTTTGTCAGAAAAAGGTTCTGGTGAAAAGAAAAAAGGGTGAAAGAGCCCAGGGCAGTGAAAGTGCTCGAGTTCCTTCCACTGCTCCTGTTCTCTGTCCCGGAGCTGTTCTCCAGCTCCTTCGAGTCAGCCTTGTGGACCCGCATAACTGCCCTAGCTGAGGAGTGGCTTGGCAGGAGGTACCTGCCCTGCCATTTGGCAGAGTCGAGTTGTCCCAAAGAGTTGCCGCCGGCCACATGCGGCTACTGGGCACTTGAAACAAGGCTAGTGCTAACTGAAGTGTGTGGAAGTGTAAGGTGCACACGAGATGCCCAAGACTTAGTATGAAAGAAGGTAAAATATTTCAGTGATACCCTTTGTTATATTGATTACATGTTGAAATGATATTCTGGATATATGAGATTAAATAAAATATAACATCGATGAAAAGTAATTTCACGTTTCTTTTTACACTTTAAATGTGGTTACCAGGAAACTTAAAAATCACATATGTGGCTTGCACTATTTCTGCTGGACACACCGTGTAGAGCTTCACCCCTTTCAGAAGGTCCTCTGTGCGTTCTTTCTTTTGACTTGTATCTCGGCTCTGTGTTAGGGTTCAGGTATGTATTGTATGAAAATGAATCATGCAGGCAGAAGACTGAGGTCTTGTCCCCACTTATTTCTGTGACTTTGAATAAGTCTGGTTTTTTCTCTATAACACAGAGATGATCATCCCTTCCCTGCCAGCCCCATCAGGTTCTCAGGGGACCAAGTTAGGAGGCTCTCAAGGGGTAGAGTTGAGGTTCTTATTCTCATGAGGAGGGAGAGAGAGCGTATTCCCCGAGAACTGAACTGGGTTGTCCAGGCTGGGCACAGGGCACATCCCCCCTGGGCCAGCATCATTTCTCTCCAGCAGAGATGCCACTGCTAACCTCACAGGGCCACGTTCCCTTCCACACTGCTCCACGTTCCCTTCCACACTGCTCCAGCAACTCATCAGCTTAATTTGACAGGAGAGGCCCCTGCAAAGGGCAGGTTTGCCTTTTGGCCCACCCCAACCTTTGGGGATTTTGAGTCAGGAAAATAAACAAGATCGACCTCACAGAATCGTACAAAATGGGCCTTGGGTCAAGCAGCTTATTTATGTAGCAGCTTTTCTTCCAAATAGCTGATGGGTTTTGGATCTTTACCAGGCTATTCCTTCCAATGACTCTTTCCCCCCTTAAAAAATGATGACCACATTTCTCTCTGCTTTCCAGTTGAAGAAATAGAAGAACATAGAGGCTGAATGTTCTACTCATAGGCATCCAGCCAAACAGCTATGGAGCCAGGAGCAGCATCCCAGGACTGAGGGAGCAGGACCAGTGAGGCAAGAAGCAGGGCTGTGTGCAGGAGACAGAGATGGAGCAGCTGGCTAAGAGCAGCCTGTGGGGAGGGGCGGACAGGCTAACTGCAGCCCAGACCCAGGGGCCCCTTCAGAGACATGGTGCACAGATGAGTGGCCATGACTTTCATATGAATGAGTTCAATGAATGAGTTCTCATTCAGTGAATGAGTTGTCTCTTCACCACAGATAGGTTGGGCACATTCTCTGCTTTGGGGGTCAGAAGTCCTTTTCCTGGGTAAGATGGCTTCCCTGTGGTAGATTCAGGTCTCACGCTGCATTCACCTTGTCCCCTGTCTAATGGAAGTGCTGGCCAATGACTGTGCCTGTGTCAGGGCCTGGAGGACCACGTGGCCTTGCCAGAGCATGATACGGGTTTGATTGTTGTTGGATAGCAGGTTGAAGCCATCCAGAAAACAGCCACATTCTCTGTAGTGTGGTTTCTTTCTTTTTTTTTTTTTGAGAAGGAGTCTCACCCTGTCGCTCAGGCTGGAGTGCAGAGGTGCAATGTTGGCTCACTGCAACCTCCGCCCAGGTTCAAGTAAGTCTCCTGCCTCAGCCTCCCAAGTAGCTGGGATTACAGGTGTGTGCCACCACACCCGAATAATTTTTGTATTTTTAATGGAGACGGGGTTTCACCATATTGTCCCGGCTGGTCTCAAACTCCTGACCTTGTGATCCGCTTGACTTGGCCTCCCAAAGTGCTGGGATTACAGGCATGAGCCACTGTGCCCAGTCTATAGTGTGGTTTCTAAAAGAGCATCACTGACTGCTCACAGCTGGGGTGGGGTGGGGGCGTGGATGGGGAAGACACAGGGAGTGGCAGGAGGGGTGACCCAGCCTCAGTGACCAAAGAGTGCCTGGGCTCTACACATGTTGAATCTTAGATCTGCACTCCAGGGGCCCTGGCACAGTGTGTGCCTACACCACACTCAGCTGTCATTCCTTCTGGAGCAAAACATTAGGAACGCGGGGATCTCTGATCCTCAGTTGCTTGTGGGACCCTCCTGGATAGCACCAGTCTCAGCCTGGGGAGATCCAGGTGAGTGTGTGCAGGAGGGTGGGGGGTTAAGAATGGACTTTGAGTTGCACAGACTGAGACTCCTTCCCAGCCATGTGATGTGATGGATTCTATCATCTCTCTCAAAAGGTTGTAGTGACCTCACAGGGTTGCTGAGAGGATTGAATAAAATAGCTGTTAACATAATGCCTGGCACGCAGTAAGCACGCCATCAGTGATAGCCATTATTTTATCAGCAGTTGCACAAGGAATCAGGGGCAGCTGGACGTGAGGGGGCAGAAGGTGGCTCTCTGTTCCTGTGCCCCAGAAGGCTTCCACATAGCTAGCCAGACTCCTGTCCTCCTTCCTTGCCACCACCTCTGAGGCCATGCCCGTCCGCTGAAAAGGGTGACAAGCCTTTGCTGACTTTGCTCCATTTCCAGGCCCCTCTTGCTGTGCTCTTTCTTCTGCTTCTTCCTGCATACCACCTGACCCTGTCAGCTCCTGCCGTGCGATTGGCTGCCTCTGCTTTTCGGACTCCCCAAGGGCTGACTCCATAGAGGACGCATGGAGTGCCTGGACCTAAGTCATGCGCAAGTTCCCTCCAACACGCCAGCTCCCATCCTCCAGCTGTCCTCCTGGCAGCACCAGAGCAGGGTAGTGGATAAGGACAGTGGCTGAGAAGCCCTCCTGGCCTTGGGCTGCTGGAGAAGCAGGTGCCCAGTGTTGCTCCTGGCCGACCGGCCTTGCGTACTCTGGTTCCTGTCTTCTAGCCCTTGCATATCCGGCTCTGCTCTCCCTGGGGCCTTTGTCCTCCTCCAATGTGGGCTCTTGCACTAGTGGTGCACTGAGGCAGACAGTGCAGTTTTCGGGCCCCGTGGGAGGCAGGCAGAACAGCTGATTTCTCCTGGAATCACTCACTGTCCTTGCATCAGCCTGCATCCCGAACTCAGTCAGCACCGATGCGGGGTCAATAGACTGCACTTTAGACAGTTTCTCTTGGCTTTCCCTCATTGCCAGCATCCCAAACCCGTTGGGATTCTAGCCACAGCCACTTTTGCAATGCCATTTAGGAAAATGTGCTGTCACATGAATTACCTGCTTTCTAGAACCAGACCACTCAGGAAAATCCTCCCCTACCCATTGGTTATGTCCTATCAGGGGCGCAATTACAAATTGCTTCAATTTTCCACAGGAAAGAGTTCCTGTTTCTAAGTGCCTTCTTACTGTAAGTCACATAAGACACATTACTTAACTTTTCTCTTTCCCAAGTTCCTCGTCTGTAATATGGGTAAAACAGTAGTTCTGTGTCATACGGTTGGTATGAGGACAAAAGGAATAACAAACCTCACCTGTGCTGTTTGTTATTATCGGGAAACTCATTATCACAGCAGCCCGAAAGCAAACTCTGCTGCCCTTTCCTTTCCCTGAAACTTGGCGACAGCTGCCTCCTATAGCTTGGAGAGTTGTTTACAGTTTTGTTGTATCAGTGTCTGTCTTAGGTAGCAAAAGCAAATCAGAAACAGGGATAGAGGTTTAATGCCCTCCAGGGACTAGGGTTACAATATGTCCGTTCTCCCGACAGCCTACTGGTTCTTTGCTCAGCAAACTGCCATCTACCCTGAAACACATCTCCTGACTGGTGACTCATGTAGCTATTTTTGAATTTTCTAGATTAAACTGTAATAAAAATCGACATAGATAGCCGTCTCTGCTCTCCATGATGTTACGAATCAAGTCATTTTACAAAGCACATTCACCTTCCGGCTGCCAGATAAACGCATCCTTCACTTGCGTGTCCATTAGACTATGAGCTCCTTGAGAGTCAGGACTCTGCCAGGCTTGTAGAATGTCCGCTCTCTAGAGCAGTGTCTGGCACCTGGTAGGCATCATTTCTGCTGGCCTCCCTGCTGCCAGGTGGCTCTGGCAATTCATGTCCTCCCTCTGCACATCCTTGAAAACCCCATATGGTGTGGGGAGCTGTCTGGGGCTGTCTCTGCGGCAGGGCAGCAAGAGAGACCAGAGTGGGGACCGCTGGCACTTCCACTGCCTGGAGTGCAAAGTGGACACCCAGAAGCTAGCCGGGCCTGAGCTGGACATTTAGTACCAGAAAGTGAGTCATCGCCCCTAAAAAGCAGGCTTTAGGGAATGGTGGAGATATTGTCAAAAGAAGGGAAGAGGAATTTCATAGGTAGTATAGTTGGAGAGAAAAAGAGCATTATTCCCCTGGAGAATATAGCTGAGCTAAGTCAGTTGCATGAGTTTAGTTCAGGCTATTTTGGGCCTGAAAAATACCCATTCTGTTTACTGTGTGACTTTTTTGAGACCCCATGGCCTGGTGGAGATGAGACCTTGAGGATGAGACCTTTTGCTCTCTCTCCAAGCCCAATGCCTTCTCAGAGGCAGCAGCTCCTAGACAAGCCTGTTGGCATCCGATACCCGGCTGACCCTGAGCCACCCTCCCAGGGGTGTGGGACTTCAAGCCGTGAATGCAAGCCTTTAAAGTGTGAGGGGTGGCAGGGGGCATGACTGGGGTTCTTGATTCAGGGGTGGATGAAGTCAGGTTAGAATCAACACAGGGAAGTTTCCATTCTCCAAGGTTCTCCAATGGTTCTGAAATCTATCAGGCACATGGAGGCAGTGTGGAGAGATAAAAAGGCTCTGGGTTGGGAGTTCTGGAGTCCGGTCCTGCTCTGCATTCTATTAGCCATGCCTCATCTGCTCCAGGGAGACAGAGGAGACCGGAGTTAACCTGCAGTCCAGGCTGTCAAGGAGTCTGCGGATGCTCTGAAATGACGCGGACGTTCTTGCGTGTCTGTGCACATTCTGGAGGAATAGACTCATAACTTTTTTCGCCAGATTCTCAAAGGGGTCTGATTCAGAAAAATAAGAACCACTCTACAGAGTGACTGCTGAGATTCTGACTGTCACAGCCTTCTGGAGTTCTAAATGGTGCTCCTGTCAGTCCCTCCGTGGTCTCTATGCTGCAGAGGCAAAGCCACGTGTCCGAGTCCTGCCCTGCGCCTGGCAGTGTGACTGGGAGGAGAAGCCAGGATGGGTCTCCTGTTGGATCCCACATGTGTTCTCTCCCTGGCTTGTGGAAGAAAACGCATTCTCCAAAGTGCTGTGCTCTTCCTAATTGGAGGCAGATGCTCTGTTAGAACCGTTTCCTTTGGCTTCCTGTCCAGAGGCTCTGGGCATCTCTGTGGAGGGCAGGGATGTAGGGCTGGCTCAGCATCTCCAGTACCCCTTTACTGGGTGGGATCTGGTCTAACTTTGGCACCATATCGGGGTGGCTGCTGCCTGAGCCTCGGGGCCCATTTGCTGGAGGAAAAAGTACCTGTGACATTTCACAGTCCATGATGCTGTCTTCTAGATACACAGACAGTTTTGTCTGCTTTCTCTCTGAGCCCAGTATTATCTTTAGGCCGGGTCAGAAATTAGTAAACGGGCAGTCTGGGTCTTGGGGAATTCAGTCAAATGAACTGGGTGAGGTGGGCAACAAGTCTCCCATGATGGAACCCTTTGACTTCTCACGCTCTTGCCCCAGGCACCTCTAACCTTTTCGGGGGAAGACCCTGACCAGGCCACCAAGGTCAGCCACCCGGATGTGGAGATATAAAAAGAAGTTCTTGAATTTCCAGAGGCAAGTGATCTGAAGCATGCACTCTCTAGGCTCTTCCGGAGATAAAGGTCCCTGTGAGCAGACCTCACCACAGGCTGTTTCTGGAAATCCAGGTCAAACCCGCCCTCAGTCCACTGGGCTGGACTGCGCACCCCTGGGGCTGCTGCTGCTCTGAAGGGTTCACGCTGTTAGACAGCTCGTATTTTGGTATATGCTTTGCTTCTTCTGGGCCAAAGACCTCTTTTAAAAAAGACCTGCCTATTTGTTTGTTTGTTTATTTTGAGATGGAGTCTCACTCTTTGCCCAGGCTGGAGTGCAGTGGGGCGATCTTGGCTCACTGCAACCTCTGCCTCCCGGGTTAAAGTGATTCTCCTGCCTCAGCCTTCTGAGTAGTTGGGATTGCAGCTGCACACCACCATGCCTGGCTAATATTTGTATTTTTAGTAGAGATGGGGTTTCACCATGTTGGCCAGGCTGGTTTCGAACTGAACCTCAAGTGGTCCGCCTGCCTTGGCCTCCCAAAGTGCTGGGATTACAGGCGTGAACCACCATGCCCGGCCGCCACACCTGGCCCCAATTTAAATGTTCATTTGGCATGAGAGGTGGGGAGTTTTATTTTCCCACCCAAAGGCTTCACAGTTAATACCCTGTCAGTTGCAAGCAGCCTCCCCAGCTGCCGGAACCCAGCTCTTCCTGTGGACAGAGGCAATATTTTCCCTGGACAAGATGAACGAGCTCTCCCAGAGTATGCAGGTTCCTAAGCCCTGTGCCATGAATGACCCCCGTGTCACTGACACTGGCTTTTCCATCTGCCTGGCCTGGCCCTGGGCGAGTCACAGGAAGAGAAGGAGCCAAGTTTCAGAGGAAAAGAAACGGAACGAGTGCTTTTCCACCACGTGGACATAATTATGTCTTGGATGGGTTTTCCCATTTCCATCACTGCAAAAAATCTTGCAATAATCTTGAAAAGACAAATTGCCTGTGTCTTGATGCCTGCCGTCACCTGGCCCTGGAAGTGGGATGCCGGGGAGTCATTGTTCCTGGTACTTGTAGACAGCCGTACAGTTTGCCATGACAGCCCTCCTGTGACTTGGACAGTATTGGTAGTAGGCAGGGGCCTTAAACCGTCCCATGATACAGAAGTCCCCTCTGCCCACATCCTCCTTGTTCGGGGCCTTGTCCCCTCCCCCATACCCACTTGGCTCTTCTGAGACCCTTGGTTCACCTTCTTTCAATTGCCAGGCGCTCCACCTCTCCTAGATTTCCTGGTTTCTTTCCTTCCCCATCTATGTCTTTCCTCCCATCTGAAATCCCTTGGCTGCCGGGGTCTCCTGCTAAAGCTTAATGTGAATGTCTCACGCCCTGACTCTCCCACCAACCGCCTGCTCCTGCCTCTGGCTGCTGAGCAGAGCTGGAGAGAGGTGTGGTCAAGGCTTTGCAGCCCCGATCTCTTTCTTAGGGAAGCCTAGCCTCATTTTCCATGTTAGCTGGTCACTCGTGTCCTTCCTAAGCCCCCGTGCCACCCCCAGCGTCCCCTCTCCAGGACTCTCCTCTAGAAATGGAAGCTCCGGACTGGCCTGGGCCCTCCTCTCCTGCTCTGGCGCTCTCTGTCATGTGTGCACTGGGTGACATGGGCAAGCTGCCTGGCTTCTTGCGGTTCACTTTCTTCATCTGGAACGTGGGCGTGATGATGCTTCCAACTCTTGGGCTCTTGGGAGGGTCACACAGGAAGCAAGAGAAAGGCCTGGCTCACAGTCAGTGCTCCAAGAACAACAGCTGCTTTATTGGGGCCACCTTTGGAGACAGCGCTATCTGCTCAAAGCTGGTCCTCCATGCAGTCTCTTCAGCTTCTCTCTCCCATCCAAGAGGATGACTTCTCTTCATTATCCCCAAGAAGCCATCCTCCTGCCCAGCCTCATGCCTGAGCTCCCCTCCTCTACCTCCTGCCCAGCCTCATGCCTGAGCTCCCCTCCTCTACCTCCTGCCCAGCCTCATGCCTGAGCTCCCCTCCTCTACCTCCTGCCCTGCCTCATGCCGGAGCTCCCCTCCTCTACCTCCTGCCCTGCCTCACACCCCATGTACTCTTTTTCTTATTTGTGCAGGTGCATGAGGGCTCTGCTGCCCCAGGCTCTTCTTTGTGTAGCCTTGAATCCCTTCTCTCTCTCTCTCTTTTTTTTTTAACATTTTGTCATCCCCACAACCCCAAAGTAAACTGAAACAATGCTCCCTTCTGTTCAAATAGTGTATCCGTTATCTATTGCCACACAACCCTGCATCAAAACAACATCAGAATTCCATGGCTTAGAACAATAAGCATCTATTTAGCTCCTAGGCCAGTGGGTCAGGGATTGGGGGTCTCAGCAGGACCATTCTGGACTTGGACTCAGTCATGATCCGCAATCAGCGGGCATGGAACCATCAGGGTGACTGAACTGCGTGTCCCTCTTGTACTCTGGTCAGGTTAGCCTGCTACGTTCTCATGGACGTGGTTGAGAACAAGAATGAGGCTTTCCAATCCTCCAGTTGCATCCCATTGACCAACACAAATCAAGTCCCACGGCTGGTCCCAGAGTCAAAGGGGAGGCAGTCCAAAGTGACAGGGCAGGAACTATGGCACAGGCCAGGCGAAGGTTAGGGTCATATGCAATCAACCTGCCACAGCTGGCACCAAGAGCACTTGCTCCTCCGTGTCACAGTGGTCTGTTCTACAGCTGCCTCATTCCACCTCCCCGACGCTGCCTCTCCTAATAGCAAGAACTGCATCAAACTCATGGCTGTATCTCCAGCATTTACTTTATCACTGCGCCTGGCTCATAGAAGACCCTCCATGGTAGTGGACTGAATTGAATGTATCCTCCCATCTTAAACTAGTCTCAAGGAGCTCATTATGCATTTTTTAAGCCTACGGCACCCGCTATTCCCAGGCAGTCTCCCATCCACGTACTAACTAGGCCCGACCCTGCATAGCTGACAAGATTGGGTGCGTTCAGGATGGTATGGCCGTAGACTGTGCTCCGCTTTTAAACAGCTGTCCTTGCTCCTCTTTAATCAAATGTCTTGCCTCATTCCAGCACCCACTCAGCTCCCCAAAGACCAAACTCATGCTCCTTGTGGTCAAGATGCTGGATGGAGCCATCCATAAAGCCGTTCTTCCCTACATCCTTACTCATCCATGTCTGTATTTTTGAAAGTCACTGGTAATCTTTGAGCACATTCAAGCCATTCATCAGCATCTGAAGCCTCCCTGACATTTCAGTAACAAATGGGTATCCCTTCTTCAGAACATTCTCCTCCCAGGAGTATAGGACCATGGACAGAACTTGCCTTCAGCCCCGGAGAGACCCAGGTTGCACCTCCTTCCGGTGTTGCCGCTCTAGACCAGAGTATCTGCTTCACTCCCCTGCAGAGTTGGCTTCTCTCTGGGTCTTAGCTGTTGGCCCTCTCCATCTCCCCTCTGTAGACTTGAATCAGACTCCTTTTCTGAAGACCTAGAAGGTAACTGCACTTCTGAAAGCCTTTGGAGCCCAAGAGGAGGGAGGGTTTGGGTTGAGGGGATGTGTGTTTGTTTTAGAAGTAGTGGTGGGAAAAGCATGGACTTCAGATTCAAACAGACCAGGGTTCAAATCTCTCTCTAGTCCATCCCAACAAAACTCTGGGCTGCATGGCACTTCTCATGACGTCTCCTTTATTTTGTTATTATCATCATTATTTTTTGGAGTTGCAAGTTACTTTTTTATTATTATTTTAAAAAATTCTTCATTTTTCTGTGTCCTCACAACCAGGGTCCTGTGAGGCACTATACCTTTAGGTGTTCTCTTTTCACACTCACTTCCTGGTGGAAGCTTGGCTTTTAAATGACTTATCTGAATGGGCACCTTTTAAATTTAAATCACCAGCTCCAAAATCTCATGAAGAATCAACTCCCACACTCCCATTTTCTGTCAGAAGGTTTTACATGGGTATTCCATATTTACCTCAAATCGCAAACTGAAATAAACTCCTCATCACAAAATGACCCATTTCGCGTTTGGTTTTGAGACAAGGTCTCACTATGTTGCCCAGGCTGGTCTTCGACTCCTGGACTCACGTGATCTTCCCAGCCTGCAGAGTAGCTGGGGTTACAGGCTTGCGCCACCAGGCCTGCCTCCAGTTTACCCACTTGTGTTAGCGGGACCATGTTCGCGCTGTCCCACGGTCGTGTTGGCCATCTTTGCTTCATCCTTCCTCTTCGTGGCTCCTACCATTCTTTCTCTTCCACCAGGCTTAGACTGGCCCCCAACTGTTTCTCTAGAAAGTTGTGTGGACATGAATAAGTATTCCCCTCTCTGTGCCTGTTCTACCTTCTTTCAAAGACAACATTAGAATTCCTGAATTTTAAAAGCAAGGAAATGAGGCACTGATTGGTTTTCATTTGTCTGGACCACACGTTAAGCACAGTTAAGGGCAGTGTCTAGATACTTCAGATGCAAGAAGAGGGCGAGAGAGACAGACTGAGAAACAAAATTCTCTGGGCTTCTCTTTCAACCTCTCTGAGAATCAAAAGTAGTACCAACCCCACACCCCTGGTGAATGCATGTGACAAGCCTTGGCCACTGGCCTCTTAACAGCCTCAGATGCAAAGACATGAACAAGGAGGGTGGGATTTCTTCCACTCCTGGCTGAGCTCTTTCCAAGAAGATGATCTCATTTGTCGTGGTGAAAGGCTTATTTTTAAAATGCACATTTCATTTTCCATTATTTAGTAGGCATATAATGTCTTGCAGCTTCCTTCTAAGTGATTTCATGCGTGGTGATTCCATGTGTTTCTCCAGTTCCTATATGTGCCTCAATGAATCTCCGTATATTTCTTTCAACACTATGGTAATAAAAACACACTGGGCAGTGTGTGGCTGTGGTTTCACTTAAGAAAAATTTAAATCTGGACCATCAATGCCCTGTGACTTTAGGAGCAAGGGCTGAGAGGGAGGCTGTATGGCAGATGGTCCCATACCGTCTCTTCCAGAATTAGACATGGCAGACGCCAGGGTGTGAGCGTGTATCAGGTGGGAGGGGTAGGAATAGGAGATAATGTTAAAGAAAAAAATTAATCGTGACATTTATTAAAAATAGTAAGGGAGACTTCATTCAGGATCGTTGAGATAGGCGTAGGGACCACAGCCGTGGGTTCTCCAGTGGGGGAGAGAGATTAGGCTCAACCCTGAATACAACAAGGAAAGTGAGACTTTATAGCCAAGAAGAAGAGTGGAAGGAGCGGTCATTGGATGCAAAATTAGTAAGAGGAAGCATCACGGATAAGGGGGATTCCGGCTACACCGATCTAAAGGATTCTTGCTGAAGGCAGGCCAGGGTGATGAGACATCACCTGGTGAATGGTGGAAGACGAGGAACCTGATCAGATACCAATGTTGATCAGATATTGAGTGTGGACAATCTGGTTAAACTGACTTAGCAGGGTTCTTGCTAAAACTGGACAATGCAGACATGAACATGGAAGTCCAAAAGTCGTGGACATTTAAAAAATTATGTTTGCCAGAGCTTGCAGAACCATGCTGTAAGAATCATAGGCCAACACGGAACTGGGGAGCTTTCCAAACCCAGGATTCAGAGAAGAATGCTGACAAATCTTCACAGGAGGTTGCAGATTCAACCTCAGAGATGTCTGGAAAAATATTCTACTCAAATCTCAAACTGAAATATACTCCTCATCACAAAATAGTCTTGATTTTCAAAGATCTACAAATCTAGTGAAGTTCTTGCTGAAGTGAAAATAGCCACTGGTCAACTGCAGCTAGAGGTTGAAGCAAAGGAAGCTTGAAGGCTGATGGGTCCTCAGCCTCAGAAACTACCCAGTGATGACTGCGTCACCTTCATGAACAAAGGGAGGCATGAGCTGTCCGGACAATCCCGATTAAGGGGCCATGATGAGAAGTCAAAGACACGAGAAAACAGTGATGGCAATTTTTAAGGAAATGAATTTCAATTTAAAAGTAATCAGAACAAAGTTACAGTTTTAGTTGTACAGAAAAATTGAACAGCAAGCAGGGAGGGGTCTCACATATTCCGTCTTCCCCTCTGTCCCTCCTGTTACTAACACACACACAGACATACATGCATTAACACTGATGTGGTAAATTTACCATATTTCTATTACTAACACACACACACACACACACACACATTAACCCTGATGTGGTAAATTTATTGCAATTGATGAATCAATATTGACACATTATTCTCAATTGAAATCCATCATTTACATTTGAGTTCACTCTTTGTGTTGTCTAGTTCCAAAAGACACCTTCTGATTTTGGTGGAAAAATGCAGAAGTTAATTTAGAGGAAAAAACAACTTTATATTTAGAAAAAATGGTTAAGATGATTACTCATTAATCTGAATAATATATTCTTCAGAAAGATTTATTCTGTGCAGTATGTAAGTATAAAATTTGCATTACCTCTGGTCTTTCCTATAAGAGTTGTATCAAGCTCTTAGTAAGAATCTCATCAACAAAATTAATTGCCTGCACATATACTTTTCTTGGGACATTGTTTTTTACTAAAAACACATTACATGTGACCTCTGGACAACCTATATTCATGGCGCAATTTGCATCTTTGCTTTCTCAGATTGCAAAAGCCTTTGTGTAACCATTGCCCCCAGCAATTGTCACCATTACTTGGCCCAGTGCCACTGTGCAAGGGAAGGAAGGTTTTGCCTTGGCTCAGTGGCAGGACTAACACACCCTCTTCCCACATGGAGGCATATTAGAGGATATTCTGGCCTCCCTGCAGCCTCAGGTTCTCTCCTCCCTGGGAGAATAGCTAATCCACAGACCTGTATCTGCATGGAGAGGTCATGCATGTGTTCTATACACTTTCAGCACCACCCAGGTCCAGGGTTTGCTGGTCTTAGGTGCTAATCTCTCAGCTCCACATTCACCTGCATACACCCTGCTCTGTGGCACTGAGGCTGGTTCTCTGCAAAACCCATTTCTGTCTTGTAGCTGCTCTCTGTGAGGCTGTGACAGTAAGAGGGCTGAAAGAAGACTGTGGGGGCTCGGGGAGGAAGAGGAGACTTGCTCTTCTGGCCACTTACTGGGGCTGTGAGCATCACCCTGAATTCTTCTCTACCCCAGCAGCAGTAGAACCTTCCTATAGCTGCAGCAAAAGCCAGTGTGCAGCTTTTCTAAACCTTATCCAGCCAGTCTAAAGGCACCCTCTTCAGAGTTGCCACATTGCCCTTAGGACTAACCCAACCATTCTCCACAATCCAGATTTAAGCAGCACTTTGGAGGAGTTCGCACAGTGATGAATACATCTGATTCTTTTCCCACCATCTGGCTATTGCTATTTGTGCATTGATTCCACTGGTCAGAACCAAAGAGAGCAGGAGAGGTAAGTGCAGCCAAATTCATCTAGCCTCACACTGACCTTCCTATAATCCATACTGCCAAGTGAGGTGTCTGCGAACCACAGATGTTTTGCCAACTGGCTTACTGTTAGGTACTGCGAATGGGACGGAGGCCCTGGGAAAAGATCAGAACACAGAAAGAAGAGAGAATCTTCTATTTCTGGTTTGACAGTGTGGTAATTGCTGGCAGTTGTAACACTAGCAAGAACAGGGTAACACCTGAGCAGAAGTAGGATTGATTTGGACTCTGGGATCCTGGCAAAGGCAGTATCTTTTTGACAATTTTCAATCTCTGGTGCCTTCAACTATGCAGCAGTAGGTACAAACTCAGGAACAACACTCTCTTTTGTGTATGGAACAGACACGAATATTACAGTGGGGAGGGAGGCTGAAGGTGAACTGTGTTAGGCCTACTAATGGCCCCCTAAAATATTCATGCCCCCTAAAATATTCATAATCCCAGAAAACTGTGAATGCATTATATTATCTGGAAATAGGGATTTTGATATGTAATTAAGGTTACAGACCTTAAAAAAGGCAGAATATTCTGAACTTTCTAGGTGAGTCCAGTAATGAAGAAAAGAAAACTACTAAAATGCTGCTGTGGTCCCACCTAACAAAGCTTAAAAACAAGGCTCAAAAGGATCAAACTTATTTCGATTATCTGTGTCGCTGAACAAAGCCCAATAACATTTATAGGAATACAAAATATCCAGCAACCAATGTGTGGCATTCAATCACAAATCACCAGTCATGCAAACAAGCAGGAAAGCACAACCCATAACGACGGGGAAAACTCATCAGTTGAAACTCACCCAGAACTGACACAGACAATATATTTAGTAGACAAAGACATGAAAATCGTTATTACAACTGTATGCCATGTGTTCAAGAAGCCAGAAAAAAGATTGAACATGTTTAGTAAAGAAATGGAAGAGAGAGGCTGGTGTGGTGGCTCATGCCTGCAATCCTAGCACTTTGGAGGCTGAGGCGGGTGGATGACCTGAGGTCAAGTGTTCGAGACCAGTCTGGCCAACATGGTGAAACCTCGTGACTACTAAAAATACAAAAATTAGCCAGGTGTGGTGGCACATGCCTGTAATCCTAGCTACACAGGAGTTTGAGGCAGAAGAATCTCTTGAACCTGGGAGCCAACTGCACTCCAGCCTGGTCAATAGCATGAGACTCGGTCTCAAAAAAAAAAAAAAAAAGAAGCCGGGCGCGGTGGCTCACGCCTGTAATCCCAGCACTTTGGGAGGCCAAGGCGGGTGGATCACGAGGTCAAGAGATCGAGACCATCCTGGTCAACATGGTAAAACCCCGTCTCTACTAAAAATACAAAAAAATTAGCTGGGCACGGTGGCGCGTGCCTGTAATCCCAGCTACTCAGGAGGCTGAGGCAGGAGAATTGCTTGAACCCAGGAGGCGGAGGTTGCGGTGAGCCGAGATCGCGCCATTGCACTCCAGCCTGGGTAACAAGAGCGAAACTCCGTCTCAAAAAAAAAAAAAAGAAATGGTAGAGATTGAAAAACCCAAATTGAACTTTGAACTTCTAGATATGAAAACCACAATGGCTTAGATAAAAATAATACAGAAGATGTGGTTAACAGCAGAGTAGACATTAGAGACAAAATTAGCAAATCTGAAGACAAAGTAGCCAATCAAACACAGAGGGGAAAAAGACTGAAAAATAAATGAAGAGAACATGTTAGTTAGCTATGGAATAACTTCAAGTGGCCTAGTATACATGTAATTGAATTGTCCAAAGCAGAAAGGAGAAGCAGGGGAACAAAAATATTTGAATGAATAATGACAGAACATTTTCCAAATTTAATTAAAACTATAAATTCACAAATCCAAGAAACTCAGTGGACACCAAGCACAAGAAACACAAAGAAAGTACAAAGGCACATTATAATCACATTGCTAACTACCAGGAATAAAGTAAGAGTCTTAAAAGAAGCCAGAAAAAAAGACCCATTATATACAAATGAACAAAAATAAGGATGACAATGAATTTCTCATCAAAATATTGTAAGTTAAAAGAAATTGGAGCACTGTCTTTAAAATATTGAGAGAAAAAATAACAGTCAATCTAGAAACCTATACTCTATATCAAAGATACACACTAAAGAATGAAGTTGAATCCTTACTGAACATCATATACAAAAACAAACTCAAAATGGATCAAAGACCTAAATCTAATGGTTTAAACTATAAAACTCCTAGACAAAAACATAAGGGAAAATCTTCATGACACTGGTTTTGGCAATGGTTTTTTGGTAACTCCAAAACCACAGGCAATAAAATAAAAAAAAAAAATAGATAAACTTCATTAAAATTAAAAACTTTTGTACAACAAAAGACACTATTAAGGGAATAAAAAAACAACCCATGGAATGAGAGTAGAGTTGTAAATCATGTATCTGCTACGGGATCACTATTCAGAATATAGGAACTATAACTCAACAATAGAAAAGAAGCCAGTTCCAAAAGGGGCAAAAGACTTGAGTAGACGTTTGTCTAAAGAAAACATACAAATGCACAATAAGCACATGAAAAGGTGCTTAACATTATTTGTCATTAAGGAAATATAAATCCAGACCACAACAAGATGTCATTTCACACCCATTAGGATAGCTGTTGTTGTTTTTTAAAAAGGAGTGAGTGTTGGTGAGGGCATGAAGAAATTGGAACCTGCGCATTGCCAGTAGGAATGGAAAATGGTACAGCTAAAGTGGAAAACAGTTCGGTGATTCCTCAAAAAGTTAAAAGATTATAACATGATCCAGCAATTCCTCTGCTGGGTATGCACCCAAAAGAAAACTGGACCTTAAACAGCTACTTGTACACCAAGGTTTATAGCAGCATTATTCACAATAGCCAAAAGGTGGAAATAACCTAAATTCTATAAACAGATGAATGGATAAACAAAACATGGGATAGCTGTACAGTGGAATATTATTTAGCCTTAAAAGGAAGAAAATATTGATACGTGCTACAATACGATGACTCTTGAAAACATTATTCTAAGTGAAATAAGCCAGATACAAAAGGATGAATATTGTGTGAGTCCACTTATTTCAGATACCTGGAATAGACAAATTCACAGAGATAGAAAGTAGAATAGAGGTTGCCAGAGGTTGGGTGGAGGAGGGACTGGGAAGTTTTTGTTTAATGATTATATAGTATCTGTTGGCAAGTTGAAAACATTTTGAAAATGGATGACGATGATGGTTGTACAGCGTGGAGAATGTACTTAATACCACCAAACTGTACACCTATAAATGGTTAAAATGGTACATTTTCTTGTACATATTTTACCACGATAAAATTTAAAAAATGATTGTCAAAACTGATGGTGATATTTGGGAAGATTTTAAAGCCTTTTCCTTATATTTTTATGACTTAAACAAATATATCACAAAACACACAACTGTTTATAAAACAGTGGGGTGTTTTTAGAAGTAGCAGGGCTAATAATTGGTGGATAGAGCTCAACGAGGACTTCATGGGTTATTATTGTGCTTATTCCCATGATATGCCATCCAAAGTAATATACGGCTCTGTGATTTCAGCCAAGGAAAGCTCCGTTTCTGCAAATACAGTGACCAATTCCTAGCAAAAAAAAAATTTTCAGCTTTGTAAATAACTGATTTGCTTTATGTTTCTAGCAAATGAGATAATAGATCATAGTAAACATAGGGTTTCTGTGGGAATCTCAAGTCCACATTTTCTAACATTTCCAGGGACTTTACACCAACTGAGTACAGCTTGGGTGGGGTGATTTTTTTTTAAGTTGTAATAATTGTGTACAGCAGGCATGTTTTATGAATTGCACTGATTCTTTTGCTTAGAAAAAGGGCTTGCACCTGTTTTCTCTCAAACGTTTTTACCATAATGCTCATGGCTTCTGTGAGGGCCACGCTGTGTGCTTGCAATTTCTATCTGGAAGGCATAATGCCATCTCCAGAGGCAAACACCCTGGATGCTTTTGGAGCAGTGACAGAGCCAGTTTTAAGCGCCAGCAAACGGATGCTGAATAAGCAATCCTTCCCAGATCCACAAAACACAAGCCTATTCTGACCATTCAAAGGGACCGAAGGGGACAGGAATATATTCTGGATCCAAGATTTCCTTTCATCCACACTTTTGTTCCACAGACATTAACCAACACCTCCTGTGGGCCGGAAGCTGTGCTGGGCACCTAGGATACATGACAATGAATGTGGCTTGACCTTGTTCCTGCTGTTGACCTTGTCCCTGGGGAAAACCTGCAGTGGATGAGCGTCGAGAGGCCAAGGGCAGTGCTGTGATCCAGCAAGGCTAAGGGCCTCAGTTCCAAATGAGCGACCTGTCAGTGCCAGTCCATGGCTGCATCCTGAAGGCTTGTCTAACCACGCTAGAGGTAACCAGGGCTTTGCTGGCATTCTTGGCATTTTCCTAGGAGCAATGGGGAGGCAGAAACTCTTGTAAGCAGCAGGGTGACTCCTCAGCCTTCCTGTGCTGGCAGCGTGGGTATCCAGTATCTGCAGAGTGCAGAAGCAGAGGCACGTGGTGGTGCTGGGAGTGAGAGCAGACCCAGCTGTCCTCTATCGTCTGTCGCCAAGGAGCCCGAGGAGGCCAGGGTGAAGGCACAGGCAAGGGAGGAAGTGACATAGAGCTGGAGACAAAGTCTCCATGCCTTCCTCCCATTCCTGTGAAAGCCACGAGAACACTGAACATGAACCAGGAGGAGTGTATAGAGTGAGAGAAGAACACCAATAATTAGATGTAAACCCAGGGAGAAAGTACGACGAAACTATGAAAGAGCAGCCAGGAAGGCAGGGGAATGCCGGGGCAGGGTGGGGCCCAGAGCAGAAATCAGTCTTATAGGGGAAGGCGTGGTCCATGGCATCCCACACTGCAGACACCCCACATAGGATGCCGGCTGACGCTGTCCCCTGGCTTGGGCCATTTTCAGGGGGCTGTTGAAACCGGGCCCCAAATAGTTAAAGAAGCCAATGACTAACAGAAACTCTTGAGTTAGCGGCATGGCAGGTAAAAAAAGAACTTGCTGAAACACTGAAACTCCCTCTGCCTACGAGATTTTTTAAAAACTGGCTGAAATCAGTTGTAACCGACATGGCCAATTGGAGTCTGTGCAGGACGAGCCTGCTGTAACACAGCCTGAATTTCCACTGCATGTTTCATACTAACTCCCCTGAAAATTGCACAGGAGACCCATGAGGAGGCACGGAGAGATAAAAACACACGCTGGAGGACTTTCTAGACCTCCTCTTTCCTCCACCAATCGCCTACTAATCTCAGAATACACCCCCTGAACCTTTTCTAATAAAAATACTGCTTTGGAGCCAGCATAAGAAGACAGATTTGAGCTTGACGTTCTGGTCTCTTTGTGAATCAGCTTGCAGTATAGAGCTTTTCTTTCTCAGAAACGCAGTGTCATAGCATTGGCTTCGGCACATTGGGCAGTGAGCCCCTTTCGTTTGAAAACACACTGTTCACTGTCACAACTAAGGAAGCTGTTCTGGCGCATTGAAAAGTGACCGCAAGGAGATGGTCTGGGTGGGTGACTCTTTAGCATGCAGAAGGTAGACTGGGAAGGACAAGAGAGAACGCTAAACCCATTCAGACAAGTCAGGTCTGGTAAGCGTGTAAGGTGGAGGAGCTGAGTGTGCTGAGCTGTTGAAAAGCAGGAGTACAATTTCCAAGACGCCAGGTCCTGATGTGGCCTATAGAGAATCTTCTGCACGAACACATTCTTCTCAGAACTCTGAGTTCTGTCAGGGAAGCAGAGGAATTCTCAGGCTCGCTGGCCCCACCTTTGCTACCTCCTCTTCATCTGTCCAATTAGACTAGGACTGAGCCACACTTGACCCGGCCTTCTAGTTCCCAGAATAAGAGAAGGAACCGCATAATTGCAAGGTGCAAGGTGATTCAGAGAGGTTGAGTGATATGGTTAAGTCCACACAGCTAGCTGGAGGTAAGTTCTAGACTAGAATACAGGACTCGAACTCTAAGTTCAATGCTGTTTCCATTACAGGATCGTGCAGTTGCTCCATATGGTTCAATAATTCCCTTTCCTTAAAAGGAGGGTTACTTTTCTTCCCAGCGGAGTCCTGCTGATAATGAATCGATAAACCTCCTTGGGAACATCATTGAGCTACATTCTTCTATCAGAGGCACTGTTCAGGCACCAAAAAGAGTCTCACCCTATCCCTCCCCTTCTCCCACTTCAGAAAGGCACTGTGGGGCTGGGAAAATGCCCCAGGCTGGCATCAGTAGTAAGCACAGCCTACTCTTGATTCACAGTTGTGGTGACGAGGCAGCCTTCACACTGGTACTTGGCAGGCGGTCTTGGCTCTCAATAGAATGGTGCTTTGTTTCTGCTAATGATCCAGTACACTGAATTGGGCTGGCACCAAGGACCCTGGTACCTCTGCCAACCAAGTCACATGCTCTGGGCTTTCTGAAGCTCTGGCCCCTCAGTGCACTGCATAGCTCTGCACAGGACAGGGTAGAGAGGAACCTGGAGGCAGGATCTGTATTTCCGATAAACATGACTGTGGCCTGAGGCTCTCTCCAGGCACAGCCCAAGGGTATCCAGTCTGAGGACCAAAATGTTATAGGTTGATACAGTATTATGTGTTTCACGTTATAGGTTGATATGGTGGCTCTGTGTCCCCATTTAAATCTCACTTTGAATTGTACTCCCTATCATTCCCATGTGTCAAGGGCAGGACCAAGTGGAGGTTAATTGAATCATGGGGGCGGTTTCCCCCATGGTGGTGTTGTGATAGTGAGTGAGGCTCATGAGATCTGAAGTGTCTTGCATTTCCCCTGCTGGCACTTCTCCTTCCTGCTGCTTTGTGAAGAGGGTACCTTGTTTCCCCTTCCCCAGCCACCAGGGTAGTACATTTCCTGAGGCTTCCCCAGCCATGCTGAATTGTGAGTCAATTAAATCTCTTTCCTTTATAAATTATCCAGTCTCAGATATGTTTCTATTAGAGTGTGAGAATGGACTAATACATAGGTCTATTCAGGTTTTCAGTATTCGCTGAAGGTAGTTTTGGTAATTTATCTTTTTCTAGGAATTTTTCCATTCCAAGTTGTCTAATTTGTTGACATAAAGTTGTTTAAAATATTCACTTATCATTCTTTTAGTTTCTGATGGATCAGCAGTGATGCCCACTCTTAGATTCCTGATTGTTAATTTGTGTTTTCTCTCTTTTTTCTTGATCAGTTTAGCTAAAAGTTTATCAATTTTGCAATCTTTTTTAAGAATCACCTTTTCATATCCTTGATGTTCTCTATTATTTTTCTCTTTGCTAGTTAATTGACTTCTGTCTAGTCTTTCTTTCTTTCCTTTTAAGGTTTAATTTGCCTCTCTCTTTCTCTAATTCCTTAAAATGGAAGCTTAAATTATTGTTTTGAGAACATTTGCTTTTTCTAAGTCCTGCTTTAGCTTCATCCTGTTAATGTTGATGTGTATAGAGATGAGTAAACACATAGTTTATTTTTGTTTCATTCAGTTCGACATCTTTCTTAATTTCCATTGTAATTTTTCTCATCAACCTATAGTTATTTAGAAATGTGTTAATTTCTAAAATTTGAGGATTTCCAAAACTTATTTTTGTTTCTAATTTAATTCCTTTGTGGCTGGAGAACATACTCTGAGTGATTTAAATTCTTTTAAGTATATTAAAAATTAGTTTTATGGTCTAGTAAATGGTCTAACCTGGAGAATGTTCCACGTGCTTTTGAAAAAATGTGTATTAATTACTTGAGGGTGGAGTGTTCTATAAATGTCAGTCAGTCAAGCTGGTTGATAGTCTTGTTCATGTTTTCTATTTCCTTGTTGATTTTCTGAATAGTCGTTCTATCAGTTATTAAAAGTGGGGTATTGAACTCTCTAACCAGAAATGTTAAGTCTAAATCATCTATTTCTTCTTCTAATTGTGTCATTTTTGCTTTGTAATTTTGAGGCTCTGCCATTAGGTATTATCATATTCATAATTATTATCTATTCCTAATGTATTGATGATCCTTTATGATACTGCTTTTGTGCTAAACATTTTTTTTAGTATTCTACTTTGATTCCTCTGCTGTTGTACTGTATTTCTGGTTGCTCTGTAGATTACAATCTGCATCTTAATTTATAACCATCTAATATCTAATTCAGTCAGTATTACCAAGAAAATATAAAAATATTGCTTTAATACTGTTTGCTCCCTCTCCTTTACAATGTCTCTCTATATGTTATAAACCTAACAATATAGTGCAATAATGAATGCTTTCTATAATCTAACGTCTTCAAACAAAACGAGAAGGGAAGATAACATGTTTATATAGTCTTTCGTTTATCCACAGATACCCTTTTGAGTGCTCTTCATTTGTAGCCACAGATTCACAATCTCATCTAGATTTATTTCCTTTCACCCTGCAATACATCTTTAACATTTTTCAATGGCAGGTCGGCTGATGGTGAATTCTCTCAGTCTTTAACTGGGAATATCTTTCTTGTGCCTTCATTTTTGCAGTTCTGGTGGAAAAATAGAATTCTTGACTGAAAGATTTTTCCTTTGGCACTTGGAATGTCATTTTACTGCCTTCTGTCATCTGCATTTCTTATGAGAAGTCAGTTGCTAATTGTGTTGCTCCCTGTTCATGATGAGTCATTTTTCTCAAGCTGCTTTTCAGATTTTCTCTTCTTTTCCCAACAGTTTGACTTTACTGTGTCTAGGTATGTATCTCTTTGTGTTTCAAGTGATTTTCGTACAAAGCAGTAGGTTAGATAGCTCATGTATACTATTGTTTAATTAATTTATTTATTTTTATTTTTATTTTTGTGACAGAGTCTCACTCTGTCACCCAGGCTGGAGTGCAGTGGCACGATCTCAGCTCGCTGCAACCTCCGACTCCTGAGTTCAAGCGATCGTGCCTCAGCCTCCTGAGCAGCTGTGATTATAGATGTGTACCACTACACCCAGCTAATTTTTATATTTTTAGTAGAGACGGGGTTTCAGCATGTGGGCCAGGCTAATCTCAAACCCCTTAGCTCAGGTGATCCACCCACCTCGGCCTCTAAAAGTGCTGGGATTACAGGCATGAGCCACCATGCCCAGCCACTATTGTTTAATTTAAAGGTAGCAGGGCATGAATGTTTTAGGTGCCAAGACTAAGTATATTTACTTTATATATATATATACATATATATATAATTTATATATATATATACATATATATATAATTTATATATATTTAAAGTATATTTAGGTGGTGATGGACACAATGAGAATGGCCATAAATGGCAATTTTCCTGGGACAGCTCCAGTTTACACCCATTCTCCTGAAGTAATAACTAATATTATTCCTTTCACACTCAAAAGTTTTTGGTTTGAATTGTAAGCTACAAAAATTACTCTAATTATAGTCAAATCAAACTCATGCATGTGAAACATCTTCATTTCTGGGTGTCAGTATCAGACCATATAATTCAGAAACGAATAGAAGCTAAATGCATACACTGTTTTTTGTTCTCAACTCATGATCATATAATAGTCTGTAGAGCCCTGTTGAACTCTGCTTCAAGACTGATAGTTCTGTAATTTTTCCATCCTTGTAATGAAGAACAGAGGTAAACGGAAAGCATGTGATAGTTCCTAACTCCTTTAGACATTTAAGAAAACGCTGGTTGATATCAGTGGGCCTTAGTTGCACGAGTGCCTGTTACGTGTCAAGTACTGTGCCAGGTGCCTTGTACTCACAATTTCATGTATTTATCACAAGATCTCAGTGAGGCAGAAATTACCATCCCTGTGAGTGGAGAAACCTAAGTCTCAGAGAGGTTAAAAACTTTGCCAGGGACATACGGATGGAAAGAAAACAGGACACCCAGTTCAGAAACATCATTTCCTGGGTACCTTTCAAGCCCAGGCAAAATTGGTGAGAGACAGTTATGTGCTCCTGGACGTAAAAGCCTAGAAGCACCCTGTGGGAGTGACACTGGAAAAGGAGCTCTTACAGCGAGCCCCCTTCCAAGCTTTACCTGTGAACAGGGTTACTGTTCACAACATCTAACAAACAATATGGCAGCAGTGTGCACCCATGAGAGTGCGCACAGACTGAGCACAGGAGATGGCGTGTCTGGGATTGTACTGGCGCGCCCCAGCACAGAGCCTTGGTCTTAAGCCTGCTCCTGAGAGAGGGCTCTTGTCCTGCATCTGCTGGGTGAGCCCAGGGAAGGGCTGGAAGGTAAAAGGAGAAGGTCCTGGAGCCCTGGCCATGATCAGGGACAGGGTTCTGATGAAGTTCCATTTCTTTTTTTTTTTTTTTTTTTTTTTTGATACTGAGTCTCACTCTTCTTGCCCAGGCTGCAACCTCTGCCTCCTGGGTTCAGGTGATTCTCCTGCCTCAGCCTCCTGAGTAGCTGGGATTACAGGTGCCTGCCATCACACCCAGCTAATTTTTGTATTTTTAGTAGAGATGAGGTTTTGCCATGTTGGCCAGGCTGGTCTTGAGATCCTGACCTCAGGTGATCCACCCACCTTGGCCTCTCAAAGTGCTGGGATTACAATTGTGAGCCACTGAGCCTGGCCTCCACTTCTAACTTTATCTTCATCCCAACCATTCTCCCTCCTTCCCTCTCAGCATCCCCCGTTCCCATCCTCCACCTCATCTGCCACAAACGTACTAGTAAGAACGCGGATCTTGGCATGTATTGATCCAGTATGTTCTCATGTTACTTCCCATTATTCCAACTCAGTGGATTCTCCTGTTCAGCACTGGTGAGCTACAGTGAGGCTTCTCTTCTCTGTTTTCCCCATCACGCTGGGAATGAATAAGATCAAACCTCACCAGAATCTGGACTCCTTGAGAAGAAACAAGAGCATTCCGCTTTCCTGACCCAAAGTCTTTGGACACAAAGAATGTCTGGACTGGACAGTGACTGTTTTGGTTACCACCTGTCATAGGAGGAGGTAGAGATTGTCACCTTGATCCGCTCTTATCAGAGATCCACTCTCGTCCAATTATCAGAATTATCTGATGTCTTCCCCGATAAGGAAGCACACTTAGGATGCAGAAATGCCAAATAATGACCTCACCCCTTTCTCCCTCATCTTATTCCACATACACATTTATAAAAACATGTTTTATAAAGGATGTCTGATCACAATGACTGGAGCTACATGGAAGCCAGGATTCTGTGCATTAGAACTCTGAGTAATTCTTAATGGAAGGAAGGGAAGTAGAGTGTGGGAAAGGGAGTGATGCCTGAACCTGGGTATAAGGCACAGGTGGTGCTATCAGCCACCTTAAGGCAGTGACTTTACAAAGGAGTAGCACAGAATCAGAGTGTAGCTGGGTTTATTTCATTCTTCCCAGATCAAGATGGAGAAGGGAGAAGGCTGGATGATGAGAGGGCTGGGCATGATTGTTCCACGCCAGGAGAAGTTCTGAAGGTCGAGGTCCAGAAGCCAAGATTCAGCTGGGCAGGGTGCATCTCTACCAGGCAGCCTCAGATGTTCATCGTCAAATTGATGAACTGGGAAGAGGCAGAGAGAGAGAGAGACAGAGAGAGAGAGAGAGAGAGAGAGAGAGAGAGAGATGAGGGCTCATTGTCCTTCCATGTTCCTTCCAGCCTCAAGCTCAGGAGAGGTCCCAGTTTGCTGACATCACAAGAAATCTGCTATTTGATCATTTTGCCTACCAACTTGGATGCCTGTCTCAACAGGAAACCATTTAAAGAAAATAAATGAATCCTCAGCACTTGGCATTTTCTGGAGGTCCTGAGCCCTTTCTGAGTGAGCTCACATCAAGCACAGATGGTAAGACAGAGACGGGAAAATGTTTTCTCCCTGTTAAGAGGACAGCCTCACTGAGGCATCTTGTGCAGGGAAGTATTAAATGGCTTTTCCTTGTTGCTGAGGGGTCCTCTCAGCTTTGGGAGAGAGGTGGCCCTCCACCACGGAGGGGCTGCAGAAAGTGGAAGCAGGTTCTGTAGCTGGGGGGTGTTACAAGTGAGCTGAAGAAGTAGGATGCAATTCCTCTTCATTTTCTCTCCTGAGTCCCTCCTGCCTCCTCCTTCCCAGCAGCTTATCATAGCATGGTGACTTGGGAGAACTTGATTATCGGAGACTTTTTTTTCTCCCCTCTCTGTCCTCCTTCCTGGCATAGCGTATATAATACTGGGGCTACTGTAATAAAAGGTGCACAGGCTCTCTCAGTAAAGTGAGGGCAGGTGAGGCCTACTCAGCCAGTAAGAGCTCCTGTTGCTTCCTGGGATGGGTCGGGGGAGAAGGAGACGGACTTTAAAACAGGGATACTTCAACTTGGCTGCACGCTGGACTCACCAAGGGAATTGTAAAAATACCAATTGCTTGGGCCACCCCCAGAGATTCAGATTTAATGGACGTGAGGAGGGGCTGGAGTGTTAGGATTTTTAATCCCAGGTGATGCTAACGTGCAGCCAGATGTAAGGATGGTAGGTTTAGAGGGAGAGAACGCAAAGGTTTTTCCTGTTGTCCTGCAGAGTGATGATATGGGGCAGGGCAGGAGCCCATTCGAGCCCCCACACCTGTGGGCACTTGGGCTGGAGGTGTCCACACTTCCACCTCGAACCTGAAGCAATGGAATGCTTCCTCCATGCTGCTGGTGCTCCGCAGCCTTTGACTAGTTAGATGGCCACTGAGTCACAAACCTTCCCACTCTCTCCTCCCACCCTGGACCAGGGGCAGCCATCACACCGTCTTCATATTGTTTTTTAGTGACATTATTTATCATTTACCTTAAAGTAAATGATAAAGGTGGACCTAGGGGTCTCTCTCTCTCTCTCTTTCTTCTTTTCTTTCTTTCTTTCTTTCTTTTCTTTCTCTCTTTCTTTCAAGACAGGATCTTGCTATCACTCTCGTCCAGGCTGGAGTGCAGTGGTGAGGTCATAGCTCACTAAGCCTCAATCCCCTGGCCTCAAGCAATCTTCCCGAATAGCTGGGACTGCAGGTGCATACCATCATGCCCGGCTTCCTCTTATTTTCATAATAGAATAGCTTGAGTATGCACATCTTTCTTTGGAGTCTTGGAGTGATCAAAGGAGGTATAGTTATTAAATGTGTTCTACATGCTGAAGGTGAAAGACAAAACTAGAGAAGAAAAATGCCCAGTTTATGTTCTCAATAAAATTATAATGTGTCCAGGGATCTGAGATACACACATGAGAAAATTAGTGATGAGTCACCATAATTGCCAAATTATATATTATTATAAAGCAAACTTTTTGTGTAATATTAAGGCCATGTCACTTTCTGCAAATGGTGAAACCGAGGCACGGAGCAGCCTGATTAATCAAAATCAGAGGCCAAAAGAGGGGAGGAGGTACAATCCCTCTAATACACAAACTGTCATCAACCTCTTCGTCTTGAAATATTCAATAAAATGTTATCCAAACCCAAAGTTACTACTGAATTTGGAAATGAGCTGACTGTGAGTGTGATATTGAAATCGGTGGAGAGAGAAACCTCAGAGACTGGGGAGGAGGCAGCAGCTGCCTGGCTTTGGTGTTGTTAGGTAGAAGAGATAGGGGAACTGAAAAGAAAGATACAGGGAGGGAAAGAAGGGAAAGGGAGATGACAGAAACCACTGAAGCAAACCGCTCCAGTTTCCCCTTTGCCTTTGGGCAGGAGAATGTCTCCAGAGCGTTCTTAAGCTTTATGTGCACAGGAATGACTGGGGTCCTGCGAAAGGTGACTTCCATTCAGCAGGCCTGGGGCAGGGCCTGGCACTCTGCATTTCCAACCATCTCTCCTAAGTGACGCATATGCCGCTGCTGGCCTGCAGACCACCCTCTGAGCAGCAGGGGTCCACAGGGATCCTCTGGGGAGAGGGTGATTGAAACTCCCTGGAATCCTTTTTCCACTCCTCTGACACTCGGACCCGTCGTCTCCCACCCCCATTGTCATTGCCCTGATGGCCCCGGTAACTGGCCAGCTTTGCACTTGTTGGAGTTTGGGGGAGCATCATGGGAGCCACAGGACAACATGAGCAAGGGGGAGTGAGCAAACTGGCAGCTGGAAGGCAGGCAGGCTAAGTCACCCGAGTGACAGAAGGAAGAGAAGGACACGAAGGCAGAGTCTGCTCACGCACTCCAGTCAAGGCAATTAATCGTTCTATGCCTCAGTTTCCACCCTGCAAAATGGGGATACTGTTGGTACTTAGCTCACAGAATTATTGTGATGGTTCAATTGATTATTTAATAAGTAGTGTCTCAAAAATACTAGCTATTTCGTTGTAATCACCCCCACAGCTAGATGTCAGCCCTCACATGAAATCATGCGTTCAGCAAACATTTATGGGGCATGGCTGTGTCCCTGAGCAGAGGGTCTGGATTGGCCATACCTCGTTTATGTTGAGATGAATGAACTCCTTGTTCTTCGTACTAAGAGCCTGGAACACCCCTGATAGGAGAGACGGGAGAAAGACATCCTTGTAGAGACAATTCTTTTTTTTTTTTTTTTTTTTTGAGATGGAGTTTTGCTCTTGTTACCCAGGCTGGAGTGCAATGGCGCGATCTCGGCTCACCGCAACCTCTGCCTCCTGGGTTCAGGCAATTCTCCTGCCTCAGCCTCCTGAGTAGCTGGGATTACAGGCACGTGCCACCGTGCCCAGCTAATTTTTTGTATTTTTAGTAGAGACGGGGATTCACCATGTTGACCAGGATGGTCTCGATCTCTTGACCTCGTGATCCACCCGCCTTGGCCTCCCAAAGTGCTGGGATTACAGGCGTGAGCCACCGCGCCGGGCCCGAGAATTCTTTTACCAAGTTGGGTTTCCCAGGGACCAAAGGGCCTTTCAGTGGAGCCTGTGGGGAAGCTGCTCCATCTAGTGGTAAACAAGGACTTTCATCAAGGGTGGCGGCGGGACTCGGGCCGGCTGAGGGGGAATTTATCTGAACCGTTGGAAGCCTCCATTCTTGCCGCAAGCCAGTGGTCGCCTAAGCCAGTCAGTCAGCCAGCAGCTCTGGGAGCCAAAGCATCTCCCCTATCTTAACCTTGTGGGGGGTACAGGTCCCTTGAAATCCACAGGCCCCAGAAAAAAAGCACATGTAAGTAAAGTTTTGCATGAATCTGAAAGTTGTTAGTCTCTCTCTCTTAGGAAGGGACTGTGGGTGCTGTCACAGGACAGGAGTCCCGCGGCACAGGAGAGCATGCCGGCACTGATCCAAGGGCTGGGTCTACGGCATGGTGTCACCTGAGCAAGTCACTGCCCTGTAGGGGCCTCGGCCTCCTCACCTTTGGAAGACGAGTCGAGCCAATCAGCCCTGGCTTCACTTGAGAAGCACACGGGCAGCTTTAACAATACAACCCAAAGCGGGGTGGGGACTGTCACTGAGCACAAGAAACGCGAGACACCCAACAACCAAACACAGTGAATGGGTCTTGTGTGGATCCTGAGTCAACCAAGCGACTGTAGAAAGGCAGCCTGGGAGATTTTGGCGTGGACCGGGCACTAGAGGATGTTGAGGGTTTGCAGAGAATGTTGTTAGGCATGCAAACGGCATGAGGATGATGCTAAAAACAAGCCTGTCAGCTTGAGATGTTCAGATAAATGGACAGAGTTCCTGAGATCTGCTATTAAATTACTTGGGGGAAAAAGTGTATGTTGTGGGAGCACAAGGAAAAAGCAAGATGATCATTGCTGAGGCTGGGTGTAAAACACCTGGCCGATTTGTATAAGTCCCGATGCTGTGTGCCACCCTGAGACTCTCATATAACTGGTCTTCTGTGCAGCCTGGTCATCAACATTTCTTTAGGCACCCCTGGAGTTTGTAATGTATAGCAAAGTTTGAGAAGTGCTGGTGTGGGGTGCATGGGAACCTATTGTGATTCTTTATATCTAAGTAGAGGGTTGAAATTTTTACAATAAAAAGTTAAAATAATACTGGAGTAAGGCTCCATTCTTGGTGGTTGTAAAAGTTCTCCAGGCAAATCTAATGTGAGGATCCCAGAGTGCGTGGTGTGAAGCCTAAAGGGACTTCACCCTAATATTCCTCTATTGTAAGAAAAAGCTGAGGCACTCCCAGCCCACTTGCTGGGAAGGATTAGGCCTGGGTGGTTTAGAAAGGGGAAGAGCAATTGAGAGAAGAGAAACTAGCGAACCTCATTATTTCTAGGGTCAGCTCTGACCGCCCTGTAAGTCTAGTAAGTGATTCTCTTTCAGGAGGGGTCTTTCTAGAATGTACCTCTCACCAGCTACTTTCCCCTAAGGGAAAGCCCAGCTGCCTGGCTTGACATACTAGGGTCTTTGGGGACTGCTCGCCTCTCTCTGGTTTTCTTTCATAATTTCTTAATCAACACATATTCATTGATTGCCTGCAAATTACGGCTCTCCTGGAGTTTAGAGTCTAGAGGGGCCGTGTTTCAAGCAAGTAATTAGTGTTCTATCACCAAAGAAGCAGAGGGAGCTGTCATGCTGGTAATCAAGGTCACAGCCCCGGACTTTTTTTTGAGATGGAGTCTTGCACTGTCACCAGGCTGGAGTGCAGTTCGGCTCACTGCAACCTCCACCTTCCAGGTTCAAGTGGTTTTCCTGCCTCAGCCTCTCGAGTAACCCAGATTACAGGCAGGTGCATACCATCATGCTTGGCTAATTTTTTGTATTTTTGGTAGAGATGGGATTTCATTATGTTGGTTAGGCTGGTCTCGAACTCCTAACCTTATGATCCACCTGCCTTGGCCTCCCTAAGTGCTGGGATTACAGGCCTAAGCCACCGTGCCCAGCCCCTTGCTTTTTAAAAAAAAATCAAATACTCATACCTTGAAGTGGCCTATGGAACATAGATTAGAAAATACCAAGCAGGACCAGATGCATAATTTGTAAGGCCCAGGGCAAAATGGAAATGCGGGGCCCTGCTTCAAAGTTATTAAGCTTTCAAGATGGAAACGCCAGAGCATTAAACCAAGCACGAGGAACCCTTGGAGGCATGGGTCCCTTAGCACCTGCATAGAGGGAATGTCCTCATAGCCACCCCGGTGCTGAGTTACAGGCCCTGGACGTGCTTCATTCACTCTCACCTTCAAAACCACCTGTAAGGGGCGGGATGGCTATGACAATAAACTGCAAACACCGAAGAATACCGGCACATAATCTCTGTCTACTTTTGGTGTAACAAATCTTGTTTGAGATAACTGGGTCAACGTCTAGGCCTTACAGGGAAGGGGGAGGAGGAGGGACTGAGACTCTCCTGTTTCCATATGCTATGATGGGATTTAACCTGAAATTGAACCTTTCCTCAGACACAAGGCACAAACCTGCCCCTGCCCCATCATCCTCCCGCAGAGGCACTATGAATGTATAAAGACAGGCGATGCTGAGAAACGCGCTGCAAGGGAGGCTAGCACATTCTGCCCCGTAGCCAACCGCACAGTCCCACCTGTCCGCACACATCAGACCGTGGATCTCTGTGGTCTGTCTCTGCCATTACTTTCACCAGGCTGTTTCTCACGCGCTCACGGAGGGTGACTGAAGATGCCACCTGAGGTGCACCCTCAGCCTCGCTGGACACTTACGGCTCGCGTTCTCCAGCCGGACCAGGCAGTTGAGGAAGTCATCAAAGTCCAGCTGGAGCTCCTCATCCGCATACCTGAGCACGATCAGCTGCAGGAGGTGGCTGCTCAGCTGAAAGCCTGTGGGGAGGAAGGAGGAGACTCAGGACCGGCCGTATCTGAGCCCCGAGGTGTCTGCACCTTCGAGGGAGCTCCCAGGCAGCCGAGGAGAGGGCTAACAAGAGGGAGCCACTGTTCCACTCCTCAAAGCTGGGGTCCCCAGACCCAGTGGGACTGCTGCTCTTGGTGTGAATGCAGCATGAGAGTGTGAATCTGTCACGCTGGGGACTCTCAGGTGTGCTTTCTGTGTTTAATGCCTTCTGAGTTTAGTGAGTTCATGATCTTAGTTTTGACGCCAACATCACCCATAGGGTCTCGCTAACTTTACAGGAAGCTTTGTTTGGGAGAACTTCGCACTGGCTGGTGTCTGAGCCCCACACTCATTCCTCCACCCATCTCCCCTCCCGTTCTCTGTCTCACGTCACTTCCAGCTGTGGCCCTAGAACGTTTCTCAGAGGGGATGCTGCTGCTCACGGTGAATGACACTGTGCCAGGGGCCCATTCCCACACATCTACGATGGGGGAGGAACGCCAGGCTGCAGCCAGGAGGCCTGGATCTGAGCCCTGGCACTGCTCTAGCCATAGGCTTTGTTTTCCTCATTGTCAAGGGAGGGGTCTAGACAAAGTGCAGTTCCTTCTAGATCTGATATTTAGTGCTTTGATTTCGAATCAGTACCCTTAGAAGTGATTTCTTTCCCCCTTTCATTTTGGCCTACACGTTCACTTTTGAGGAAGTGTTCGCAGGAATGTTCAGAAATCCACCCAGGGTCTTTCTGCTTCTTCCTAATTACAGCAGAGGAGCAAGCGGGTCAGAGGCAGAGCACAGAGTCTAGAGCCTGCACGGCAGTCGGGGTGTTTGGGGCTAGAGGAGGAGGATGTGGGGCGATCCCCCAACGCCGCATCAAGGTAGGAAAGACCCAGCCATGCCCCTCCTTTCTGAGCGCTCTCTTTCTTCCCTGCTCAGTTCCTACTCCTACCCTGGAAACAGGGTCACCATCCTCTAAGAAAGTCCGGCGTCCTTCTCAGCCTGGCACTTTGCTCATTTGTAAGTCATCTGATTTTCTTCTCCCTCACATAGGACCTGAGATGGTCCTGGCTGTGTATACATCATCGTTTTATCAGGCCTGAGCCTGGATGTTTCCAGATTTTTGCTTTCCTTGGGAGGGAACCACTTAATAAGGTTCAAGAGGCCTTTGTCTGCGAGGTGTGCTTGGTGAGAAGCACAGGTGGCCCTGCGTGGGAGGGCTGCAGAGCGCCCATGGAAACTATGGCTGTGTGCACAGTACACAGGACCACAGAGAGGCCAACAGCCATCCAGCAGTGGACCGAGGGTGGAAAATGCCAGCTGGAGCCCAGCCTTCATGAAAGGGAGCAGGATATAAACTACGACTCAGTCATCCAGTTTGGATTCCGAGTCTGCTGCTGACAAAGCCCGCGACAGGGCCACAGGTGGCAGAGGGACGTGTGGTCCCCAAACCATGGGCACTGCATGGTCGGTCTCATCCATGATAACAACCATCTATTTGAGAGCAGAAATTAGAAGTCTGGAATCACGGCAGCTTGCCACCAACGAGCCATGTGTAGGTGCTGGGCCAGAAAACATGGTCAGAGGCTATGAGGCCTCCAGAGGGCAGGCCAAGTTCATTTTTAGCAGAAACATTGACAAAGTTTCTACCTATGTTCACAGTGGTTTAAAATGAGGGCCCTGGTGTCAGCAAGTGAGTCCTGGGTCTGAACCCTGGTGCTGCTGCTCCAAGGGCTATGACCTTAAGAAGCACCAACTGGGCTCCGAGGCACACCTCCTGAGCAGCAGAGAGAAGACCTGCCATCTGTTCAGGCCGCCACGGGCAGTCAGCCACCTGCATTCCAGTCTTTACCTGCAGCTTTCAGTGCCGTCCGCAGCTCATAGGTAGACATGGTGCCAGACTTGTCAGCATCAAACCGAAGGAAAAGGTTCTAAAGGGCAGAGAGCAGAGGCATTGAGAAGGAGCGTGCCTGAAGGGCATTGCCGATGGCAGTAAGCGGGTGACAGCCAGCCCAGAGCCCGGGGGAGATACCCTCCAGGGGCCGCAGAGGCTACAGGTGGGCTGGGCCTTCCTAAATAAGTCAGTCTCCCTTTGGTCTTTCTTTTCGTGTTGGGTGGAAGCCCAGTGGTACTCCCCATAAGCATCGTAATAGCATGGCTTCTCCCCTGTCCAAATACAACTCCTCTGGCCTGCAAGGCTGCTGCACCTTTTTAAATCCCCTCTGCTCTAGGCCCGCAGGGTCCCCCAGAGGCCCTGCCCTGCTCCAGGTTACATACAATCCACTGCTTCAGCTTGTCCCAGAACACTTTGAATTCATCAAACTCGAGCTTCCCATTGCCGCTGGTCTGTGCCATGTGGGTTAAGGGAGACAACATGAGCAGCGTTTCAACCTGAGGCTCCTTGTGGGGCCTCAGCTCGAGGACTGCAGAGGGAGAGGGCCGATGGGCTGGCCTAGGTGACACAGGTTTGGGGCCCTGGGGAAGTGGTTTTAATGATTAAACCACAAATCTCTGAAGAGGGGAAACGGCACAGGTAGGATGGAGGTGGCCCCAGAAAGTTCACAAAAACAGGACTCTGTTCCCTTGGACGGGATCCCAAAGTGGCAAAAAGACTCCCAAGTCCCTTCAAAAGGTCCCCACCCCCGCCACGGGGCAGTCTTGTGCATCTTGATTCTGATCCAGTTTCAGCATCGGGGTCCCCCAGTTTGGGTTATTTTCTGTGAAGAAGAACATTCTGCTGGCTAAGGATGTCATGTTCTCGGAGCGTCTGTGCTATTGAAAATCACTCTACTGTGCTTAAAGCCCAGCATCAGTGTCTGCTTCTGCTCAAATATTTGGAAGGATACGTCCATCAGGGAGATGATGTTTTTACAGGAGATCGGGCTTAGCTTCTTGAATTTGATGTCCTTTTCTGAAATTGCACATGAAAGCTGAATTCAATTGACCCCAATAACATAAATCTATGTGCCCATCTGCTGAAAGCCTAATCATGTGGCTAAATCTGGGGCTGTTGGGGGCTGTGTTGTTGCAACTCTCTTGTGATGCTGGTAGGAGTAAAAGTTAATAGGGCCTTTCAAAAGGAAAATTGGCAAAATAGGAACAAAGCAATAAATGTGGGAATATGCCTTCATCCGTGTGTTCTGGTTTTAAGAATCCAGAGCAAAGAATTACATATGGAGATTTTTGTGATCACATTATTTATAGTGGCAAAAATTTGGAAGTGAAATAATGACCAATAGAAAGACATGGTCAATGTATTAGGCTATGTCTATATAATGGGGTATTCTACAACCCTTAGGAATCGGATTTTTGAAGCATATTTAATGGCAGGATTTAAATTTGTTGGAGAAATTTGTATTCCCATACTACTGCTGGTGAAAATGTGAAATAGTCGCTTTAGAAAACAGTTGGATAGTTTTTTAAAACATTAAACATAAACAATCCTCTTAACTAAACTTATAGCTAAGAGGGTGGTTGTGCCACCATGTAACTAACCATGGACTGTTGCATGGTGATGGGAACACCCTCATAACTATATACCCAAGAGAAGTGAAAACACATGCTCACCCAAAACACTTGCACAGGAATATTTACAGTTGCATTTTCATAATGACCCAAAACTGGCAACAACCTTCATAGCCACCAATACAAATGAATAAACAGAATGGGACCCATTCATACGATGGAATGTTATTTGGCTGTAAGGAGGAATGAAGCACCGATACACGCTACAGCATGGATGGACCTCGAAAACACCATGCTGTGTGAAAAGCAGTCAGAAAGGACCACGTATTGTATGATTCCCCCAAGACGGAGTCTTGCTCTGTTGCCCAGGCTGGAGTGCAGTGGCACAATCTTGGCTCACTGCAACCTCTGCCTCCCAGGTTTAAGCAATTCTCCCTGCCACAGCCTCCCAAGTAGCTGGGACTACAGGTGCCCGCCACCACGCCAGCTAATTTTTTTTTTTTTTTTTTTTTTTGTATTTTTAGTGGAGACGGGGTTTCACCATGTTGACCAGGCTGGTTTTGAACTCCTGATCTTGGGGGATCTGTCTCGGCCTCCCAAAGTGCTGGGATCACAGGCGCGAGCCACCGCACCCGGCCTATGATTCCTTTTATATAAAATATTCAGACTATGTAAATCAAATCTATAGAGAAAGAAAGTAGATGAGTGGTTGCCTGGGGCTGGGGGAAATGGGGTACAGGGTTAACACTGTTAGTGGGTAAAGCGTTTCTTATTGGAGTGATGAAACGTTCTAGCATTATATGTCTATGCATATGACACACATGTACAGACATGCAGGTACACATATGTTGACAGTGGTTATTTATGGTGGTGAGATCATTTGTGATTATCTTTGTCATTAGGCTTTTCAGCATTTTTAAGAAATTTCTACTTAAACCTGAATCATTTTGGGGATCAGGATACAAACAACAGCTATTTTCAAAGTCTACCTACAAGTCAGCCCTGGGAAGCAGGTCTGCAGCTCGGAGCAGCAGGGAGCCTGGGGGGTGGCGGGAGGGGACCCAGGCAGTGTGGTTGCTCGTCCCTCCATAGGTGCCCCGGGACCCCGATGGGGGCAGCACTTACTCTTTTGCAGCACAGCATTTAAAACATACTCAAGCTCCTCTGCTGTCACCTCCATGTCCTGTTGAAGTGGAGACAATTGCTTTTTATAGCCCTTGGCACCTTCTTTTTGAGTTTTTTTTGTTTTAAATCAGTTCTGAGCTTGATTTGGCTCTAGTGACAGACCGGCCTTCAGGACCCTGCTGTGGACAGATGCCCCTCTCCTGTGTAGCTGTGGCTACATGTCTCATATGTCACATGCTTCAAGGACATGCCAGCCCAACTAGGAGAGAGCCTAACTGGAGAGACATCCCAACCCAGGAAAGCACATGGAAAGCCGGGCAGGGCAAGGCAGCGGTTGCCCAAATTCCCTGAGAATCAGAACCGCTCCTGGAACTGTCCTAAGCTCCTCAGATGCTTCTTATGTTGGAGGTAGTTTGGGAAGACCAGTCTGTGTCTTCCTTTGCACAGTAGAACTGCCTGGAGAGCTTTAAAACAGTCCTGCATCTGGGGCTTACCCCAGGGACCTTTGAAATCAGATGACCTGGGGATATGGTCCTGTTTTTAAGACCTAGGGACTTATTTAGAAGTAAGAATAAGGGTGAATTTCAAAATCATGTATCTAAGACACTCCAGGAAATCTCGGCAGGTCTCACCCCAGAAGCTGGTTAGAAATGGAGAGTCTCAGGCCTATTTTTTTTTTTTTTTGATACAGGGTCTCGTTCTGTCATCCAGATTGGAGTACAGTGGTGTGACCACACCTCACTGCAGCCTCTATCACCCAGGCTCAAGCAATCCTCCAACCTCACCCTCCCAAATAGCTGGGACTATAGGCATGCCCACCATGCAAGGCTGATTATTTTTACAGAGGTGGGCTCTCCCTGTGTTGCCCAGGCTGCTCTTGATCTATTGATGAGGAATCTGTGTTTTTTTCTCAGGATGCCCAGGTGACTGTATGCACATGCGTGTTTGAGTAGCACTGACATAGAACTCATTTTGGTCAGGATTTTGCGCTAGCTGTGCAGGGGTGCGCTGCGGGATGCTTCTGAATATAAAACATTCAGAATATGTAAATCGAATCTATAGAGAAAGAAAGTAGATGAGTGGTAGCCTGGGACTGGGGGAAATGGGGTACGGGGTTAACACTGATAATAGGTAAAGCGTTTCTTGTTGAAGTGATGAAATGTTCTAACATGTCTATGCATATGACACACATGTACATACATGCAGACACAGATATGTTAAGAATGGTTATCCTGAAGCCTCTGTGCCTGGGGAACGGGGGTATGGGATGTTTGGTGTTGGTAAGAAAGCCCTGCTCCAGTCAGGCCCCACTGAAAGAGGAGGAAAGAGAAATGGAGCCTTGTGCCCAAGTCATCCAACCGCTTGGAAGAAAAGCAGGATGTGAGTGGAGGAGGTCTGCACTCTAGAGGTCGTTAATAAAGGTTTGTTTATAAAGGTTCTTTTGGTTGTTAATAAAGGTTCATTGAAACTCCTGCAACATTCCCCACTTCCCTCCCAAACTCTGGATCTGTGTCTGGAAACTTCTATCCCTCCTGCATGAACCTCTTCAACTCCTCTGAGCCTGTCATGCTAGGTGTGACCCAGTGTGCTCCAGATAGCGACTGGAACAGGGAGGTCACCACTGCCTTCCTCCCTCACCACACTCTGTCCACCCAGGGCTGCACTCAGCCACCTTCCTGCTGTACTTTAAGCAAAGTCACAGGAGCCCCCCTTTTCTCCATCCCATCCTGTGGTCCCCTAATCTCCCTGCCTTGCCTGTTTATTGCAGTGCCTAATATACTACCATTAGACACGCCCTAGGTTTAGATATCACCCCTCCAGGTGACCCCTTTCATAATTCAGGAGCAGCAGTTTGGGGAGACATGGGAAGCTAACAGTCATTAGCACCTGGACATGAATTAGTTTATCAGCTCATCTTATTTATGGCTCCAAGTGAGCATCTGTGGGGCAGCTTCTAGAAAGACTTCTTTCCCCCAACCCCAGCAGGTGGAGGGGAAGCCTGGATCTGTGTGGGGCTCTCCATCCAGGATCCCCAAAAAGGAAGCTGAGCAGTGGAAAGGGTTGGGATGGGCTGGGGGACCAAGGACAGGAAGTTGCAATTTAATAGGGACCCCCTTTGACTAGAGCAGAGAGAGTTCTAATGGCAGTGATTTTCAGGCAGAGTTCAAAGGAGCCACCTCTTCAAGGCTTGCTCTAGCCTCCTAAAGAAAGCACCTGGGGCTAGACGTGGTAGCTCATGCCTGTAATCCCACCACTTTGAGAGGCCGAGGCTGGAGGATTGCTCAAGCCTAGGAGTTTGAGACCAGCCTGGGCAATATAGTGAGACTCTGTCTTCAAAATTTTAAATTAGCTAAGGATGATGGCAGGTGCCTGTAGTCCCGGCTTCTCAGGAAGCTGAGGCGATAGGATCTCTTGAGCCCATGAGTTTGAGGCTGCAGTGAGGTAGGCTTATACCACTGTACTCCAGCCAGAGCAACAGAGTGAGACCCTGTCTCAAACAAAACAGAACCAAAAATAAAAAAAGTGTCTGGGCCCATTCTGAGCTCCTCTGGGCTCACTGGCCCCATCCACGGCGGCAGACTGTGTAAGTAAGAGATGTAAACAAGGCGGTCTTCCGACCTTCAGTGATCAGTGCTGATCTTACTTTGCAACAAGTTCCACCATGCCTCAGGGCGACATTGCTGACCAACCCCATGACTGCAACCCTTTGCTGGGAAGCCAGGCCCAGGCCCTCAGCCCGGTAGGGAGATGGAAGCGGGGTGTGTCCTACCTCACCAGCAACCTGTTCGAACAGAGCTCGAAACCGCTGTTCCTCCTCTGTCTCCTGGTCAGGTGGAGTTGGCTTCTGAGGCTAAAAAACAGCCAAAGAAACTTGCACAAAATGATCCACAAAAAAGAACCATGACAAAAATAGCAGGAAAGAAGCCAGGACCCTGTGTGCCAGCCCCATGTCCCCTCCCGATGCAGTGTGTGCAAGCTACATCCCGTAGCATGAGGAACGTTTCCTCACAAAGGCTCCTTAGAAGGCAAGACGGACCTGTGGAGCCCTTCTCCACCCCATCCTGTGGTGCTCTAATCTCCCTGCCTCGTCTGTTTATTGCAGTGCTTAATATACTACCATTAGACACCCCCTAGGTTTAGATATCTTACAGATGAGGAGGCTAAAGGTCCCTGACGCCTGCCTAAGTCAGCTCCTGGCCACTGGATTTTCACGCTTGCTGCACTTCTTCTAGCTTACCTCGTACCACCTTGGACTGGAATGACTTGCTTCATTGATCTGTTTTGATAGATGGTAAAATCGTTGAAGCCAAGAGTCTGTTTCTAGCACTAAGCTCTGGGCTTGGTACGTAGAAAGAGCTCAGTAAATGTTTTGGGTGTTTTTTTTTTGTTTCTTTGTGTTTTTAGCACCATTAATAAGCTGTGCCCCAGCACGGAGCAGCAAATTTCCTCCTAAAAGCCGATCTCTGCAGACCCTGGGTGTGTCAGACTGTTCCAGCTATAGTCTCTCAGTGCCTTGTGAGTGTCCTCCAGCCCTTGGACAAGGGTGAAACTACCCCCAGGTCTCCCCATCCACACACACACAACATAAGAGAGACGTAATGTGTTACCCCGAGTCCACAGTAAAAAAATCTCCCTGCCTCTCTGGTTTACTTTTTATTTATTTTTCTTGAAATACAGTTAGGCTGGATGCGGTGGCTCACACCCGTAATCCCAGCACTTTGGGAGACCGAGGCGGGCAGATCATGAGGTCAGGAGATCGAGACCAACCTGGCTAACATGTTGAAACCCTGTCTCTACTAAAAATACAAAAATTAGCTGGGTGTGGTGGCGCACGCCTGTAATCCCAGCTACTCTCGAGGCTGAGGCGGGAGACTCACTTGAACCAGGGAGTTGAAGGTTTCAGTGAGCCAATATTGTGCCACTGCACTCCAGCCTGGTGGCAGAGAGAGACTGTGTCTCCCCGCAAAAAAACACAACAATTAAAAGCTAGTCTACACCCTTCAGAAGTGGCAGCCTCCTCCTCCTCTCAGGTGGAGTTGGCAGTGTGGAAGTTATTGAATCAAAATGAAGTCACTAATGTTAAGAAAACCCTGACAATTGGGAGGCCCAGGCGGGTGGATCACCTGAGGTTAGGAGTTTGAGACCAGCCTGGCCAACATAATGAAACCCTGTCTCTACTAAAAATACAAAAATTAGCTGGGCATAGTGGCAGGCACCTGTAGTTCCAGCTACTCAGGAGGCTGAAGCAGGAGAATCGCTTGAACCCTAAAGGCGGAAGTTGCAGTGAGCCGAGATGGCACCACTGCACTCCACCCCTCAAAAAAAAAAAAAAAAAAAGAAAACCCTGACAAATAGAGCTTGGGAAGGTCAGAAGGTTCTCATGCTTATTTGCCCAATAACAAAAATATCACAAAAGACTGCAAAAACCACAACTTTTCCCAGAGGCCCTTGCAACCTTACCCCAAAATACTTCTACGCTCCGCTCAGGAACTGCCTGTCCAATATCAGACTGGGCTCACCTTTGTTATTGATCTTTATAGCCAAGGATCATTATTTCAAAACAAGTATGTGATCTTTCTCATTTTTTTCCTTTAAAAACCTTTGTCAGCCCCTTACCCACCCAAATATGCACATAGTTTACTATGGCATGCATATTCCATTGCAGTGCTTCTTCCCCGGATAAATACCTTTTCTTTTAGAGAGTGTCTCTGTGTTTGTTATTTCAGTTGACAGTAGCACAGAGAAAGATGACATCGAACAGAACTTTATACCAAGCACCCACCTTGCTCCCATGCCAGGTCCTGTCAGGACTGGAAGAGCACAGACTAGAAGACACACACCGTGGTCTCCAGGAGGTTAGAATCACAGATGCTTACTTGATTGCATGTAACCATTCCCTGAACTGCTGAGTTTTACGTAATGCTGTGATTAGATGGAAGTTTTCCAGAACCATCACCTGAATCCTCTACTCCATAGCAACATCAGAAGACTCACCTCAGGAAGGTCAATGTCTACATTTCCATCCATATCCCTGTGGGGGCAGAAAAACACGCTGCCTTAGTTGTAGATTAACTTCTCGTTGGGATCTGCAGAGCTGAGGAGCCCAGAGCTGTAGGAAGGTTCTGTCCCATTGAACCCCTTATTGTTCAGCGGTGTTTACATTTCACAGGGTTTGCAGACCCCATGCATTGACACCCCTACCCTTAGCCACCCTTAGTCAGTCAGACCTTGCCCAGAATGCAAATAAGAGGGACAGCCATTGTGTTAGGCCATTCTTGAATGGCTGTAAACAAATACCAGAGACTGAGTAATTTATAAAGAAAAGAGATTTAATTGGCTCACGGTTCTGCAAGCTGTACAGGAAGTACAGTGCTGCCATCTGCTCTGCTGCTAAGGAGGTCTCAGGAAACTTACAGTCATCGTGGGAGGTGAAGGGGGAGTAGGAAAATCACATGGAAAAAGCAGAAGCAGAGCCAGTGGTGGGAGGGAGTTGCCACACACCCTTAAACAAGCAGATCTCAACTCACTATTGAGAAGATAGCACCAAGCCATGAGAGATCTATCCCCATGACCAAAACACCTCCCATCAAGCCCCACCTCCAACACTGGGGATTACAGCTCAACACCAGATTTGGTGGGGATACATATTCAAACCATATTATTCTGCTGTGGATCCCCAAATCTCATGTTCTTCTCACACAGCAAAATATAATCATGCCTTCCCAATAATCCCCCAAAGTCTTAACTTATTCCAGCATTAACTCAAAAGTCCAAAGTCCAAAGTCTCATCTGAGACAATGTAAGTCCCATCCCATCACCTATGAGCCTGTCAAATCAAAATCAAGTTCCAAGATATACAAGTCCCATTGTATACTTCCAAGATACAATGGGAATACAGGCATTGGGTAAACATTCCCCTTACAAAAGGCCAAAAGAAAGGGGATACAGGCACCATGCAAGTTTGAAACCCAGCAGGACAGTCATTAAATCTTAAAGCTCCAAAATGATCTCCTTTGACTCCATGTCTCACATCCAAGGAACACTGGTACAAGGGGTGGGATCCCAAGGTCTTGGGAAGCTCTGTCCCTGTGACTTTGGCTGCTGTCATGGGTCATTGAGTGCCTGTGGCTTTTCCAGGCTCAAGGTGTAAGCTGCCAGTGGAGCCACCATTCTTGGGTCTAGAGGATGATGGCCCCCTTCCCACAGTTCTGCTAGGCAGTACCCCAGTGGGGACTCTGTGCAAGACCTCAAACCTCACATTTCCCCCTCTGAATTTCCCTAGTAGAAGTTCTCTGTGAGGGGCCCTGTCTCTGCTTTTCCCTAGGCACCCAGGCTTTTCTGTACATCCTCTGAAATCTAGGTGGAGGCTGCCAAGCCTCATTCAGTCTTGCACTCTGTGTGCCTGCAGGCTTAACACCGTATGGAAGCTGCCAAGGCTTATGGGTTGCACCCTTGCATCCTCTGAAGCAGTAGCCCAAACTGTATCTGGTGCCTTTGAGCAGAGACTGGAGCTGGAGCAGCTGGGATGCAGATAACAGTATCCACAGTCTGTGCAGGGCAGTGGGGCCCTAGGCCTGGCCCATGGAACCATTTTTTCCTCTTAGGCCTCTTGGCCTGGGATGGGCTGGGCTGTTGCTGCAAAGGTCTCTGAAATGCCTTTGAGGCCTTTTCCCCATTGTCTTGGATATTAGCACTTGGCTTCTTTTTAACTATGTAAATACCTCTAGCAAGTGGTTGCTCCACAGCCTGCTTGAATTCCTCTCAAAAAAGCTTTTTCTTTCTCTGCTATATAGCCAGGCTGCAAATTTTCCAAACTTTTATGCTCCACTTCCCTTTTAAATATATATGTTCCAACTTTAAGTCATATCTTTGCTCCCACATCTGAGTTTAGGTTGTTAGAAGCAGCCAGGCCACATCCTGAATGCTTTGCTGCTTAGAAATTTCTTCTTCCAGATACCTTAAATAATCACTATGAGATTCAAACTTCCACAGATCCCTAGGGCATGGACACAATTCAGCCAAGTTCTTTGCTAAGGCATAACACACACGACCTTTACTTCAGTTCCCAATAAGTTCCTCATTTCCATCTGAGACCTCAGCAGCCTGAACTTCGCTGTTCATATCACTGTCAACATTTTGGTCATAACTATTTAACCAGCCTCTAAAAAACCAGTCTTCCAAACTTTTCTTCATATTCCTCTCTTCTTCCGAGGCCCTCGAACTCTTCCAACCTCTGCCTGTTATCTACTTCCAAAGTCACTTCCACATTTTCAGGTATCCTTATAACAGTGCCCCACTCCTCTGTACCAATTTTCTGTATTAGGCTGTTCTTGTACTGCTATAAGACTGGGTAATTTATAAAGAAAAGAGGGTTCAGTTGGCTCACAATTCTGCAGGCTTTACAAGGAAGTGTGGTACTATTCCCTAGAAGTTGACCTGGCTCCTTGACTTCTAGGGAGACCTAGGAGGCTTGTAATCATGGCAGAAGGGAGAAGAGCAAACAGTCATATCACATGGCAAAAGCAGGAGAGCAGGGGTGGGGGACGCGCCACATACTATTTGCAAATCTCTAAAGAATTCACTCACAATCACGAGGATAGCACCAAGCCATGAGGGATCTGTACCCATGACCCAAACATCTCCCACCAGGCCCCTCTTTGGGGATTATGATTCAACTTCAGATTTGGTGGGGACACATACTCAAACCATATCAGCCATCACCAAGAACTTGTGCATTCTGGATTCATGGAACTAAAAGAAGTTAAGCCGGCAGTCATTCCCTACTTCTGTGATGCACTTTAGCAAGGGCAACTGATGAAGTGTTTTGTAGAATAGTAGCACCTCCCATAAACAAAGCAGTTTCATTACACATTCACTCTTCATGAACTCTGCATCTTCAAAGGAGATACATATCTTTTGGAGACCATTCAGCCTATTGGGTGGTAAACATTGGGGAGGGGGTGCATTTTAAAAGATTACAGAACCAAAAAGACCATTTTATTTCTAGACGGAGTCTCACTCTGTGGCCCAGGCTGGAGTGCAATGGCATAGATCTTGGCTCACTGCAACCTCCGCCTCCTGGGTTCAAGTGATTCTCCTGCCTCGGCCTCCTGCACATGCCACCACATCTGGATAATCTTTGTATTTTTAGTAGAGATGGGGTTTCTCCATGTTGGCCAAGCTGGTCTCAAACTCCTGACCTCAGGTGATCCTCCTGCCTTGGCCTCCCAAAGTGCTAGGATTACAGGCATGATCCACTGTGCCCAGCCTAAAAAGCACCTTTTGAAGCTGCATCCTAACTCCTGCCTCTCCTCGCAGATGTAAATTCCTGATTCCACTGGCGGGGTTGGGAAGGGATGGGTGTCTGTGTGCTTATTTTAGGGAAAAAGAGAAAAAAATATGCAATCGTGTTTATTTTGCTATTCACATATTTAGGGGAGTTTTTAGTATTTGAATAATAGTAATATTAAGAGGAGGAGCAGGCTTCAGCTTTTGATGATGCTAAAAACATTTGGAAGAATACAGTCCAAGAAAAACTGATACAAAGTCAAAGGGAATACAAATAAATAAGCATTAACATCGAATGAGGGTCGTCCTCCCTTTCCTCCTCAACCCCCAGGCATACATGACACAGCCCTTTCAGAACTCTTGTTTGTTTGATCAGGACCCTGTCTGAGAGCTAAGCCAATGCAAACAGAGCTCAGTGTGAATTTCTGTTACCAAGCTACAGAGCTGATTCTTATGCTCAATATCATAGCAGATTAAAGTATCTTGTTCAGAGTAAGCTTGAGTACGGTGTTTGTCTTGCCATGAACAAGTTACCTTATGCATGCCAGTAACTCTGAGCTTACCCCACTAATGGGGAGAGAACAAGAGGCATGGCATTGGCATAACCTGGGTTTCTGTCTCTTGTTCTTGCCACCCTTTAGAGATGCCACTCTGCATGGATCTCATTCAGGGTACTTTTGTATGAACATATACTAGGACATTCATTGTCACCTTGTACTAGTATCTGGGAGAAGGCTGGAAAAAAAATTCTCTGGTGGAGTGTTTAAAACTTAAAGACTTTAGGGCTGGGCTCGGTGGCTCATGCCTATAATTCCAGCAATTTGGGAGGCAAAGGCGAGTGGATCACCTGAGGTCAGGAGTTCAAGATCAGCCTGGACAACATGGTGAAACCCTGTCACTACTAAAAATACAAAAAAAAATTAGCCAGGTGTGGTGGCAGGTGCCTGTAATTCCTGCTACTTGGCAGGCTGAGGCAGGAGAATCACTTGAACCCAGGAAGCGGAGGTTGCAGTGAGCTGAGATTGCGCCATTGCACTCCAGCCTGGGGAACAAGAGTGAAACTTTGTCTCAAAAAAAAAAAGAAAGAAATAAAAGAAAAGAAACTGTCCTGCCTTGTTTCTCAGGTACATAATGGAAAAGGGAAGAATGTAGTCTTGGCTCCAGTATTTCCCGAGTGACATCTGTGTGAATAAATCACTAAAAGAAGTGGGATTCTGACTGGAGTTCACTCATGATCTGGCTCTCTGTCTGTTACTGGTGTATAGGAATACCTGTGATTTCTGCACATTGATTTTGTATCCTGAGACTGCTGAAGTTGCTTATCAGCTTAAGGAGAGTTTGGGCTGAGATGATGGGGTCTTCTAAATATACAGTCATGTCATCTGCAAATAGAAACAATTTGACTTCCACTTTTCCTACACTGTTGATGGGAGTGTAAATTAGTTCAACCATTGTGGAAGACAGTGTGGCGCTTCCTCAAGGATCTAGAACCAGAAATACCATTTGACCCAGCAATCCCATTACTGGGTATATACCCAAAGGATTATAATTCATTCTATTATAAGGACACATGCACACCTATGTTTATTGTGGCACAAGAGCAAAGACTTGGGACCAACCCAAATGCCCATCAAAGATAGACTGGATAAAGAAAATGTGGCGCATATACACCATGGAATACTATGCAGCCATAAAATATGATGAGTTCATGTCCTTTGCAGGGATATGGATGAAGCTGGAAACCATCATTCTCAGCAAACTGACACAAGAACAGAAAACCAAACACCACATGTTTTCACTCATAAGTGGGTGTTGAACAATGAGAACACAAGGACACAGGGAGGGGAACATCACACACCGGGGTCTGTTGTGGGGGGCTAGGGGAGCCATAGCAGGTGGTGGGGAGGTGGGGGAATGATAATGTTACCTAATGTAGGTAACATCGGGATGGAGGCAGCAAACATAAGTAACAATCCTGCAAGATCTGCACATGTACTCTAGAACTTAAAGTATTAAAAAAAAAAGAGTGAGATTCTGGAAGCTGTTCCTCCAACTCACCGGGTAATGGCTTTCTTCTCTGAAAAGATTCTCAGACAGAAATCAGCTTCCTGGTGGGGCTCAAAAGTGCTGGGAATCAGGATGTAATCCCCAGGGGGCAGTTTGAACCGGTCGGAGACTTCTCTCAGGTTGATGAATGTCTTGCTTCTGGCCTGAGAAGCATGGTATCTGAAGAAGTCTTTGTTGAGGTGTTCGTCTTTGTCAGGGCACTGCAATGGGCAAGTAAGGGAAGGGTTTCCTAGGGAAGTTCCTCTTGGCTTTTCGGACAGAGTTCATGGACTCCTGGTTGAGTCTCAGGCATGAGACCGAGGAGGAGCCGTGAATCTAGAACTCGGATGGAGAACTCTGAAATGCAATGTAGCGCCCACCTACCTGATAAATGGCATAGCCGATTGTCAGCATGTTGGCACCAAATCTCTTGAGTTTCCTTCTATCTTTCTGCATCAGGGCTACAAGGAAACTACACTGCTCCTGCCCCTCGTCTTTCTCAGTCAGAGACAATTTTATTTGTGGATTGGTCCAAAAGGTATCTGTCATTTGGGAGAGGTGTAGATTATTTTCCCTTTCCTAAAAGAACCCCACAAAGAACACACACACACACACACAGACACACCCCTATCCACCCTCACTATATATCCTATGAAACATTTGAAAGCAACATCTTCTCTCCCTGTTCTAATAAGCCCTCCTATCCTACTTTTGATAATCCCCAACAAGAATGCAAAGTATCCTCTCTTTCATTTTCACCTTCTCTTCAACCATTTCCCATGCAGCTTTTTAAGGACATTCTGGGTCTAGTCTGCTAAAGTTTGTTCCATCGTTTTTATTTTTCCACTTCATATTTCAAAGGAGAGTGTAGTGGACTTCTGGTTGTCCCCCTAGCATCTACTTGCTGGTGGGCAGTTTGAGTAGGATTGACCCCGATCACTGCTCCAGCATGAATTCTTGTTGGTCTATGCCAGTCCCTCTTGCCACAAAGCCAATCAACGTATAGCATTCACTGGGCAATACTGGTTCAAGGAATTTCCAATAAGAGGGAAGTTGAGGACTTTTGTTTGATATCCCCTAGAAGCTCTTGCTGTTCAGGTGAATGAGGGCTTAGGAAGCCCTGGATACGGCTGCCAGCCCTCCTGTGATTATAAAGAAAGCCAGACAGAGAGAAGTCAACCCAGAAAAGAGGGCAGTGCAGTGAATTACAAGCAAATGCAACCAGGGCCCTGACAGAAATGTATCTGAAGCCCACCCTACGTTCCCTCTGAGCTCCTCAATTATGTGAGATAATCCTTTCTATTGCTAAACTGGCATGAGTCATGCTTTCCATTACTTGTAATGGAAAATGACTTAAGTGGTAAAACAAAGCAGTTACCCTAAAACAATTCTCATCCAACCAAATCTGTGCAGCCTTCTTTTCCCAGTCACTTTTGAAATCTTACTGTCTGTGTTTCAGGCTTTGTCTGAGGACCCGGCCCCTATCCTTCGGTGTCTCTGGGTTGGAGTGGACATTTGGGAGTGGCAGAAGGAGTGACAGGCAGCCTACCTACCCAGGAAATTGCGGCAGCCCCCAGCCGTGGAGCCGCGAACCCAGCTTCCCTGATGGACTGTCACCTCCCATTTGTGAACCGCGTCTTCCTCCAGGGCATCAGGAGTGAGGTTGCAGATCTCCACTTTGTCAAAGTGCGCCTTGAAGTCCTTAAATGCCATCCTGCAGCAAAGTGGAGAGACACGATGCACAGGAGGGCGATGGTGAGGGCATCATCCATCACTCATCCATAAATCATCTAGCTCCTGTCCGCAAGGAGTGGGGGGTTGCAAGGTGTGGGGAAATGGAAAATTTTTTAAAAGTAAAATAAAGGTTAAAAAGGTAAAAACAAGGGTAAAAATATAGATTGATTGTAGATGCTAAGTGCTACAGAGAAAAATCAAATTGGGCTGAAGGATGGGAGCGTAGGGGTGGGATGCTATTTTAACAGGGAGGTAAAGGAAAGCCTTACTGATGGGGCACCACTGAGTGGAGACCTGCACTACCAGGTACTGGGCAAAGCAGCTCTTTGGGGAGTCTAGGCAGATGAACAGCAAGGCCCTGAGGCAGAGAGGTGCTTGGAACACCAGGAAGGCGCCTTCTGCACCAGGCCCTCCTTCCAGTAGCCTGACCTCAGGCAGCCTCTCAAATGCTGGCTTAGTCTACCTCCTACTCCTACGCAGCAATTCGTGTGATGATACCAATTCCAGACCTCAGCTTTCCTCCTGCAGTTTTTGCTCCTCTCTTGTAACTCTCTAACTCAAGGCCCCCTGTACTTCAAAATTCAAAGTTCATCTGTAATTTCTAACGTGACAGCTTGGGAATCTCTCAAGTCACCCTGCACGTTTTCCACAAATCCGGGGAACTTCAACCCTCTTGGTTCCTGAGGCAGAGATGGCTGGCATTCAGCAGCACAGGACTGCACCCCACTCCTCCCATTTGGAGGTGGGATGTGAGCAGCGATGTGTTTACTTCTGAGTCAAGGTTTTTAGAAAGCGGGAGTGTCTTCTTCAATTTGTCATTGATTCTTCTCTTCTTCTGGCTGCGTGCAGATGACCATGTGACCCTAGAAGATGGCGGTGCCAGGCAACAGAAGACATTTAGGTCTCTGAATCGCTGTGTGAACAGAGCCACGCACAGAACGTGAACATCCTCCCTGGACTGTCACAATGAGTGAGAAAAGAACTTCACTGTGTTTGAGCTTTATACATCTGGAGCCTATTCACTACCGCAGCTAGTGTTACCTTGAGTCATCGGCGACTTGAATTGTGGAACCGCCGTAACAAAGTTCTAAAATATGTTAGCAGTTGGGAGGGAGGGAACATGGAGCTACCGGAGCTTGAAAATGGATATCTATGTTGTGCCGTGGTAAAACATTGGGTAAATCTGCTGTGTGTTGTCATGGACTGAATGTTTGTGGCCTCCCCTAAATTCATATGTTGAATCCTAACCCTCAGAGTAATAGTGTTAAGAGGTGGGGCCTTTGGGAGGTGACTAGGTTGTGAGGGTGCAGCCCTCCTGAATGGGGTTAGTGTCCTTATAAAAGAGGCCCCAGAGAGCTGCCTTGCCTTCTTCCTACCATGTGAGGACACAGGGAGAAGGATCCATCTATAAATCAAAAATAGGGCCCTCCCCAGACGTGGGTTCTGCCTGTGCTGTGACCTTGGACTTCCTGGTATCTAGAACTGTGAGAAATAAGTTTTTGTTCTTTGTAAGCCGCCCAGTCTATGGTATTTTGTTACAGCCGCCCAAATAGACTAAGACAACTGTCGAAATACAGAAGGCAGAACAGATCACTACTGAGGCTGTGCTCTATGGAAAAAGAATGGAAAAAGCTGGAATATTCATGGTTTGGGTTGTTGTGTTTTAAAAGCTGTTATAAGAAAAAGATGAGCTTAGGCAAGAATTGACTGGTTGGAGCACATGGAAGGGAACACAGCCAGAACCCAGAGACTGGGTCTTGCAGGGTTAGAAGGGCTGACTTCTAGACCCAAACAGGGAGAAATAAGACTGTCAAAGATTCTAACGATGAAGGCTCAGTACAAATTTTCAATTAAACTAAGAGATTCAGGCCAAGGGAAAGTCCACAGTAGAAATGTTTCCTTCCCACTTAGGTCTTTAGATGCCCTCAGGGCAGCTGCCTTCAAAGGTCCTTCTCACCAACGTGGGCGTGGAGGGGATGGACCCTGTGAGCCACAGGGTTGCCTGTCTTCAAATTCACTGTGTAAACTTGGATAACAGAGCTCCAAGGAGGGATGTGAGGCTGGACACCAGAGGCTCTTCCTCTGCTGGATTGCAGGAAACCCCTGAAGAGTCTTCAGCAAGCTGAGAGCTGAGGTGAGCCCACACCAAGACAGGAAGGAGACTAAATTTCTTTCTAATCTGGGTATATATGAGGGGTCTGAGACAGATAAATCTGATTTGCCAGAAAGGGAGAGAGAAGGCTGGGTGCGGTGGCTCACACCTGCAATTCCAGCACTTTGGGAGGCCAAGGCAGGTGGATCATCTGAGGTCAGGAGTTTGAGACTAGCCTGGCCAACATGGTGAAACCCCCTCTCTACTAAAAATACAAAATGAGCTGAGTGTGGTGGTGCATGTCTGTAATCCCAGCTACTTGGGAGGCTGAGGCAGGAGTATCACTTGAACCCAGGAGGCAGAGGTTGCAGTGAGCTGAGATCACACCATGGCACTCCAGCCTGGGTAACAAGAAAAAAAAAAGAGGGAAGGGGGAGAGAGAGAGAGAGAAATGTGGTGCTTCTTACACCCCAGGGCCATGGGGTTTGCTCGTATCTGCAGTGAACACAGGAACAAGCACTGTACCAGAATTCCCCATCATCCAGAGCAGTGTGACACAGACGCTTCTGCTCAGCTGGACCAACAGAACGCCACTCCGGAGAACTAGGAGTAAAGAAATTGGTGTTCAGGCAGAGGTCAGGAAGAGTCATAACGGCCTTGATGCAGAGCCCACAGCGTGCGGTGATGGAGGAAATAAGTCCTGCTCAGTGACTACTCACTGGGTCCCAGAAATGCACCCAGGGATGCAGCGGCTGCTGAGCCCCTGGCCCCCAGGTAAGAGGTCTGGTCAGAAAGTACATCTCCAAGTGCTGCTGATGGATAAAATGCCCCTGAGGATGATTTGAGCCGCCGACATGGAAGATTATCATGGGACGGTCACAAGGCATTGCATGCCAGCGGGGTAGCAGAAGAGCCCAGCTGGAAGCCACAAGCCCACGGACTTTCGTGCTTGGCCTCCAACTCTCATGTGACCTGGAGCAGTGCCTGGGCTCTCCTCTTAGTGGGTAAGCTGACACTTGGAAAAGTGATAATGCCTTACACTTGCCCATGCTTGATATTGTCTGTGCCAGGCACCTTCTGCATGTGACCTCACTAGCAAGTCAGGTGGGGTTCTGTGAGCTAGGTGTGCCCGTCCTGCAGACAAGAGGGCTCAGCGGGGCCCATGGACATGCGGTCAGGGAAGAGCAGGGGCGGGAGTGACTGCCCGTCACCCTCCAAACTCAGGATTATGACTCCAAGTTCATTGCATTTTCTGTAACCCCCACAGCCACTTCCAAATAGTTCAAAGTACATCACCACTATTGTGGTGCTACCGCCGATGGGCAGCTCCCTCTCACCCTGTGATCTCCACTCAGCCTCAGGGGAGGGAGTGCTCAGGAGATCAGAGGGGAGGATCAGCAGGACCAGGCAAGTGGGCCAGGGTCAGAAGGGTGGAATTAGCAGCCATTATGTGCTTTTGGAGCCATTATCCTCTAAGTGGCTCAAACCCAGATAATCAGCCTGACGGGCTGGCCACATAGTGCCTTCAACCCTACTTGTGGTCACCAGCAGCACAGCGAAGTCAACGGGTCAGGATGGCTCCTGTCCCCCCATCAGCCATGGAGGCTGCGTGAGTGGAAGACAAACTTCATTCCCGCCTTGGCCCCCAGTCAGAATTCCTGCTTCTGCCCTTCCTTCCTCCCTCTCTCCCTTCTTTTCTTCCTCCCTTCCTCCCTTCTTTTCTTCCTCCCTTCCCTCCCTCCCTCCCTCCCTCCTTCCTTCCTTCCTTTCTTTCTTTTTCTTCTTTCTTTCTTTTTCTTTCTCTTTCTTTCTCTTTCTTTTTCTCTTTCTCTCTCTCTCTCTCTTTCTTTCTTTCTACCTTTCTTGCAGTGTTTTGTTGGGGTACGATGGATGGCACGATCTCTGCTTACCACAACCTCTGCCTCCCAGGTTCAAGCGATTCTCCTGCCTCAGCCTTCCTAGTGGCTGGGATTACGGGCATGCGCCACTACACCTGGCTAAATTTGCATTTTTAGTAGAGATGAGGTTTCTCCATTTTGGTCAGGTTGGTTTCGAACTCCCAACCTCAGGTGATCCACCTGCCTCAGCCTCCCAAAGTGCTGGGATTACAGGCATGAGCCACCATGTCCGGCTGCTTTCTTTACTTTTACCTCTGTGAGTTCCAGAAAAGGGGAGAACATGGCCCATTTTCCCTTTATAGACTACTAAACTGAGGGGCGCCGCACATCTTACAGCATGATGCAGTCTCACTAGTTTTGGTTTCAGTATTTCTCTGTGCTTTCCATTTCTGCCAGGAGAGGGAGGCCAATCTCTTCCCTCCTCAACCCGTCTCAGCTCATCTCTGCCAGTGCTTCTTGGTTCTCAGAAGGCGGCAGCCAAGGCCAGAGCCAAGGACAGTGGGACAAGAGCCTCCAGGGGGATGATGGCAGCCTGGAAAGCACATGCCTGTGTGCGCTGCCCTCACGCCGGGGTCTGGCTAACACGGCAGCGGCTGCACCATGTCTGGTGACCCAGTAGCTTTGTCTGGACTGAGGACAAACAAACACTGCTCAGTTTTAACCAAGTTCCAGACGAGCTTCAGAGTTCCCCAGAAGCTCAGGGGCCTTGGGTGTGGCAGGAAAGGCCTTCAGGAGCCCCAGAAGCAGAGGAGGAGCAACAGCTTCAGGCGGACCCTGCCACGCACCCACACAAACATCGCTGGTTCCCAGGCACCTGGGCCACTTCCCAAGGGACTAGAGCTGGGGGAGCTGTGGGGACACATACAGAAAAGTCAGACCTTTCTTTATAACTGGGGGCCAAAACTCTGGTTAACAGCTCTGTAATAGGTGAAATTTCAATTCCACTTCCTCTTTTTTTTTTTTTAAGACATAGGGTCTTTCTGTGTTGCCCAGGCTGGAATGCAGTTGTGCAGTCATAGTTCACTGCAGCCTGGACCTCTCATGCTCAAGTGATCCTCCCACCTTGGCTTCCTGACGTGTTGGGATTATAGACCTGAGCCACCAGGCTCAGCCCCACTTCTCCTATTTCTCTGCTGGGCCATTGGGCCTCCACCACGGTCAGTGACCATCAGAGAGAATCCTACAGTTACATGCTAGGTAATATTCCAGGGATTCCCACACTCCAAATACACACACACACACACACACACATGCTGCTTACTGGAGCTACTCACAACTGCAGATAAAGCTTTTCACCACATCATTGGTACACTGGTATTTACGTCAACACATTTACGTATTGACATAAATACAATTCTTGAAAGTTAGAGTGCCGTTGTAGAAGCCTTTCTTGAGAATCAAACTTGATGCAAGGTCGGCTTGAGGGCTGAAAGCGGAAGAAGAAAGGCCACCCCAGAATCCTGAGGCAGAGCCCAGAAGGACTGTAGACAGGCCACTCCTTCACATGTCTGCACAAGCCAGCTCTGGCCCCACACGCCCTGGGAACCCGCCTCTCTGGCGGGATAGGGTGACTGACCTGTCACTCCATGACCCATTCCACTCAACCTGGCCCCAAGGGTTCCGCACTCGGATGAGTTCGATTTTCTGGCCTCGGAAGTTTACCTAGAAGGGAAAAGTATGAGGGAAGTGTGAAATGATAAACATGGTGGAGGTTTGGCCACATTCATCCATGTGCTCCAGAGGGGACCATCTCCATCCAGGACCGTTTTTGTGGAAAGCCTCTTGGCTAAAACGCTGCTGAAGGTATGTAAAAGTTCACCAGTTCTTAACCAGCCCTTGGAATCTTCTAATTCCTATTGAATAATTGCTAGTATTGCCAATGATACTATATTAAGCACCAAAATGCTTATGCCACATCTGGGAAGTAAAGTAGAATTGTAACTAACAAGAAATGAGTCCACATGAATCTACAAATGGGTGAGTTTCTCTCCAGACTGGGATCTCCCTAGAGGCAGGAGCCAAGTCTTAGGCATCTTCAGCATCTATCCCAGTGAATGATAAAGAGTAGTCCTCAAAGGTGCTCCTGGAACTATTACTGAACTTCCTTTATCCTAGCATCCTATGCACAGATGAATGATAAGAAAATAAGCATGTGCTGGGAATTTAAACACAACAATAAATAAAAACAGCATTTATGTCTTCTAAACCCAGTATTGTCCTTGTTTCAGGTGTCTATGAGGATTCCTGCTGTTCACCTCAATTGCCCTTGAGCCAGCGTGCCCTCATGCTCTCTGCCCAGAAGCAGGGACAAGGGCCAGTGCATTTGAGAAGGGTTTTGGAGGAGAGATAGTGAAAGTAAAAGATTTCTAGTTATCGACTAACCAGAAACTGTAGCAGTCAGAATGTTTTATCCTCATGCATTTGGCATAAATAGTATTTTGGACATATAAAAATTCAAATAACATCAACTCTTCAGAGTTCAAGATGTGGCTTGTGGCTCACCATGTAAAAGGCTCATTCAATTTGAAATGTTCAGGGCAGGTAAGTTCCTTGTAGGGGGAGAGAAAGCAAAATCAAGCAAACAAAGACGACGGGAGGTTTCTGTTGTTAGGTGGAATACGTAGAAGATCTAACCTAGAGAATCACATGCCCTCCTGAGTGAGTGATCTGCAAGGCATCTACAGATGGGGACGGAGGACAAAGGAACCAACGCAAATAGCTGACATTCTGAAGCATCCCAAAGAGTCTACCTGCTTCTCTCACCTTGGCTCCAGTGAGAAGGAAGGGCAGGGCCTCCCTTCTGTGTTCTTGACTCCCCATACATTCAGAGGATGTCACTCAAAATTTGTGTGGCCACAGAAGACCAGGGGCACCTGTGCCTTCTAAGTACCGGGCTGGAGACTGGTCCAGGGGAGGCATGGAGTGGACAAGGCAGACTTCTGGGCTTTGCTGAGCTTGAGTCTGGGAGAGTGATACCTTTGGCTTCTTGCCTTCCTCTTTTATCTGATTCTCTTTCTTTCTCTTCCCCTCGTGTCCCTCAAGGATATCTCCTGGTAACCAACCACTCCCTTGAAGTCAAGGTGGTACTGTGTGGAGTCTGGGTGTCTCCAGGGATCAGTTTCACCCTGGGCTACAGCTACAGAGAATGGGACTCATGGTGATTAATTTCATGTGTCAATTTGACTGGGCCATGTGGTGCCCAGATATTTGCTTCAAGGTTATTCTGGTTGTGTCCGCAAGGGTGTTTCTGGGTGACATGAGATTTAAGTGAATTGAGTAAAACAGATTGCCCTGCCCAGTGTGGGTGGGCTCATCTCATCTGTGAAGACCTGACTAGAACAAAAAAGGCAGAGAAAGGAGGAATTCACTTTCTTTGGCTGGGTGCCTGAGCTGGGACATTAGTCTCTCCTGCCCTCAGACTGGGACTTTTACCATTGGTGTTTCTGGTTGCTAGGCCTTCCCTCCAGTCTCAGACCAGACTACACTACTGGTGTCTTGGGTCTCCACCTTGCAGAGAGCAGATCATGGGACTTCTCACTCTTCATAATTGCATGAGCCAATGCCTTACAATAAATCTTCTTATAGCTGATCCTGGAACAATGTGGGGGTTGGGGTGCCAACCCTCCTGCATTGTCAAAAATCTTGTATTACTTTTGACTTACCTAAAACTTAACTCTGAATAGCCTACCATTGACCAGAAGTCTTATCGATAACATAAAGAGCCAATTAATGTATATTTTATAGTTACTTATATTATACACTGTATTCTTACAATAAATAAGCCAGAGAAAAGAAATGTCATCAAGAAAATCATAGGGAAGAGAAGGTATATTTACTATTGATTGAGTGGAAGTGGATTGTCATAAAGGTCTTCATCCTTATCTTCATGTTGAGCAGGCTGAGAAGGAGGAGGAGGAGAAGTTGGTCTTGCTGTCTTGGGGATGGCAGAGATGGAAGAAAATTTCCATATAAATTCAAACCTGTGTTGTTCAAGGGTCAACTGTGTGATGTGTGTGTGTGTGTGTGTGTGTGTGTAAGTGTGTGTATATATATATATTTGGTTCCCTAGTAATTCTATTTCTCTGGAGAATCCTAACACAGGACTGATGTAAATTGGGAAAGAAAGGAAATTAAAAACAAAGACCAGGCACTTACACCTGCTAAATGAGTTTTGTGCTGCGGTGGAATAACGTGGTTTCTCTCTTTCCTGGTTTGCCATTTTGAATCCCAGCCTGCCTCTTCAGGTGACATAGTCTCTGAAATGTCTGAACACCAGACATTTAAACTGCAATGCACTAAATAAATGCCTAAGGGACTAGTATTGTCACGCATCTCCCCACACCCTGCGGTTGGAGTTCAAGTCGCCTACCTGGTCAGTTCCCGTTACAGTGTAGGCATGACCCTTAATAAGACCAAATGGTGTCCGGGCCTCAGATTCTGCAGCATTTCTGGTCTAAAACGTGGAAAAAGCAGAGTCACACCCACTGTCTCAGTCAAGCCTCCCCTACTGGATCAGACCCAGCTACATGGCTGGTCCAGTCACAACCTCCAGCCCCTTCTGCTGCCCCAGGTGCAGGCCATGAGCGTGGGTTATGCCCGGGACTCCCCCAGGATGTTTAGCAGTGACATACAGTAAGTTCCAGTGTCTCCCCAGGATGGGGAGGCGCCCATTCCTAGTGTGGACTCCACTGAAGAGTTCCCTATTTTTTCCACAAACAGAACAACTTATCACCTTCATGTAGTATAGCATGAGAGAGAAGACACAATCACATACATCCCAGAGATGAGAAGAAGTATATAACAATAGGATGTGGGCCGGGTGCGGTGGCTCATGCCTGTAATCCCTGCACTTTGGGAGGCCAAAGTGGGTGGATCACGAGGTCAGGAGATCAAGACCATCCTAGCCAACATGGTGAAACCCCATTTCTACTAAAATACAAAAAATTAGCCAAGTGTGGTAGCAGGCACCTGTAGTCCCAACTGCTCGGGAGGCTGAGGCAGAGGAATCGCTTGAATCTGGGAAACGGAGGTTGCAGTGAGCTGAGATTGTGCCACTGCTCTCCAGCCTGGTGACAGAGCAAGACTCCGTCTCAAAAAAAAAAAAAAGAAAGAAAAAGAACAATAGGGTGCACAGCTCTGCATCACAAACCTGAAAGTTCAGAGGAACTGGCTAATTCATTAGCAAAAACAGACCAAGGCTAAGAGGAAACAGAAATCTAAGAGGAAACAGAAAACTGGAATCAATTTAAAAAAATGCCTAGTGTCATAGCAGTCCATAAAAAAACAAAAATATTTTTTAAAAGATGAGGTAAACTTATACATGTGTGTGTGTTTGTATGCATAAAGAAATTTTTTAAAAAACTGATAGAAAGATCTCATTTCAGTAACATCAAACCAACTGACCTCGATGTTTGTGTGTGGACAAGTGTGCCTGTTTGCACAAGCAGGGCAAGAGCTGTGAAGGGTACAGGCCCGGGGGTCCCAGTCTCAGGGTGGGGCTAGAGGACAGAGGCAGCTAAGAAACAGGGGGAAGGAGGTGACAATGCGCCTGTGTGGGCCTCAAGATCGTTCCATTTGACACAACAAGAACACCTTACCTCGGCCACTTGACAACCATTAAATAGAAACCTGTGTTTTATTTGCTATGTATTTATTAGAGACGGGGTCTCACTCTGTCACCCAGGCTGGAGAGCAGTGACACGATCATAGTTCACTGCAGTCTCGAACTCCTGGGCTCAAGGGATCCTCCTGCCTCAGACTCCTGAGACACACCACCAGGCCTGGTTAAAACTTGTGTTTTAATTAGTAGGAATAAACACTGCCCCCCAACAGTTATACCCTCCTCAGGTGTGGCCAGGGTACCTGGTGCAGACTGCAGCCCCAGCATCGGGCCTGGAATGGGAACCCATGAGCCACTTACATCAATGAAGCAGCCCAGCAGGGATCCCCTCTTCAAAGCCTTCTCTAGAATCTCATAGAAGTTCTCTGGGGCCTCTTTAGTTTGGAAGGTCTCTGCCACACCCCCGGTGAAGTCCTCCATGGCCTCGATGGCGCTGCCTCCCTTCAGAGCTTCATAGCTCCCGTTTAGCCTGCAAGGGTGGCAGGAGAGAGAAGAGACAGTCAGGGACCTGGGGAGGCCACCAGGGCATCCTGCAGTCAGAGCTTTTCTAACTAAGGCAGAACCATCTCCCAGGGCTTGTCCTGGCTGGGTGGTATGGAAGGAAGATGGGAAGCAAGCATCTGGGTTTGCTTGGAGCTCTGAGGAAGCCAAAGATCCTGAGCTTCCTGCAAGGGAGGTATGTGGTGTGGTGGTATAGAGCAGCAGCCCTGGTGCCTGAGTGGCTGCGAGTTCAAATCCTAGTTCTACCACTTACTGTCTGAACCACTCCTCACCTCCCCTCCCCTCCCCTCCCCTCCCCTAGCCTTCCCTTCCTTCTCAGCAGCATGAAAACAGACTAATACAATAGCTTATTTGGGCTTCCTTAGTTTTTACCTAATGTCATTTTCTGTTCCAGAATCCCACCCAGGACCCCACATTGCACCTGAGTCCTCACATGTCCTCAGACTTCTTGTGGCTGTGACAATTTCTAAGACTGTCCTTGTTTTTGATGACCTTGATGGTTTTGAGGAGTCCTGGGCAGGTATACTGTAGGATTAGAATTTGTCTAATTTTTTTTCTCATGATAAGACTAGGGCTATTAAAGAAATGATAAATGCTTGAGGTGATGAGTATCTCAATTACCCTGATTTGATCATCACACATTGTGTACTTGTAATCAGATCATCAAATGTGCCCTATAAATACGTACACTATTATGCATCCATAAAATTAAGAAATGAAACTTTTTAAAAAATTAAAATAAATAGCTGGGTGTGATGGTTGGTGCCTGTAATCCCAGGACTTTGGGAGGCTGAGGCAGGAGAATCACTTGAGCCCAGGAGTTCCAGACTACAGTGAGCTATTATGGTGCCACCGCACTTTAGCGTCGGCGACACAGCAAGACCCTGTCTCTAAAAAAAAGTTAATAATAATAATAAAAGAGTAGGGCTATTGGTTAGTGGGAGGAAGACCCCAGAGGTAAAGCACTCCTCTCATCTCATCATATCGAGGGTATCTGCTATCCACATGCCTTACTATGGTTGATGCTGGCCTTGATCACCTGGCTAAGGTAGTGTTAGTCAGCTTTCTCCACTGGAAAGTTACTCCTTCTCTCCCCTTTCCAAACTGTACTCTTTGGAAGGAATCATTATGTGCAGCCCACATGAAAAAAATAGGGAGTTCAGGAGGCTGAGGCAGGAGAATCAAGGGGTTGATGATTTAAGTCCAAGTTTGAGTCCAAAGGTTTGAGAACTAGGAGCTCCAATATCCAAGAGCAGGGGAATATGGATGTCACAGCTCAAGTGCGGTGACTGAATTCACCCTTCCTTTGTCTTTTTCTTTTATTTGGACCTTTAACAAATGGAATAATGCTCATCCACATTGGTGGCAGCAATCTTCTTTACTCAATCTACTGATTTAAAAACTATTTTCTTCAGAAACAGCCTCACAGACACATGCAGAAATAATGTTCCACCAGCTATCTGGGCATCCCTTGGCCCAAGCAAGTTGACACATAAAACTAACCATAACACCATCTATACATCTTTATTTTATTTTATTTTATTTTATTTTTTGGTGAGGTGTTCTCTCAACCATTTTTGGCCTTTATAAATGACCCCAATAAACCTTTTTTCATGTTTAGAAACTAGATGATGCATGATTTCTCTTGCCTTGCTTGCATCCTGATGTGTGGGGCACTCACCAAGGGGCAGAACTGGGCTTGGACTTGGAAAGAGTGCCCCTTTGCCCCCTTTAAGCCTGTCTGGTGGCACTGATGGTGTTTGGGTGGGACAGAAGACAAGAGTGGGCGTCTTTGGTTCTTCTGTGATGACTTTAATTCTGTCCTGCTGATTTCAAGATTAATTTAACTACAGTACACCTTCACTCTATTTTGCCACTTTTAAGCCTCGCTTGGAGGTAGAAGCAAGACCATCCTACTTTCTGTCTCTGAGGACAGGATTCTCATGACTTTAAGATCCAGGCTGAACCTAAAAGTGGCTCCCAGGAGCTTTGCTATCATCTGTGAATCAAATTCAGGCTGCTGTGGCCTTACACTAACAAGCTAGTGGGCTGGAAATTGAGAGCCTGAGGAAACTGAGGGCATTTGGTTGGTGACTAAAAATGAATGTCTTAAAAACCACATGATTATCTCAATAGATGCAGAGAGGGCCTTTGACAAAATTCAATAGCCCTTTATGCTAAAAACTCTCAATAAACTAGGTACTGATGGAACATATCTCAAAATAATAAGAGCTATTTATGACAAACCCACAGCCAATATCATACTGAATGGGCAAAAACTGGAAGCATTCCCTTTGAAAACCGGCACGAGACAAGGATGCCCTCTCTTACCACTCTTATTCAACAAAGTATTGGAAGTTCTAGCCAGAGCAATCAGGCAAGAAAAAGAAATAAAGCATATTTAATTAGGAAAAGAGGAAGCCAAATTGTCTCTATTTGCAGATGACATGATTATATATTTAGAAGACCCCATTGTCTCAGCCCAAAATCTCCTGAAGCTGATAAGCAACTTCAGCAAAGTCTCAGGATACAAAATCAATGTGCAAAAATCACAAGCATTCCTATACACCAATAACAGAAAACAGAGAGTGAAATCATGAGTGAACTCCCATTCACAATTGCTACAAAGAGAATAAAATACCTAGGAATACAACTAACAAGGAATGTGAAGGACCTCTTCAAGGAGAACTACAAACCACTGCTCAAGGAAACAAGAGACGATACAAACAGATGGAAGAACATTCCATGCTCAGGATTAGGAAGAATCAATATTGTGAAAATGGCCATACTCTCCAAAGTAATTTATAGAGTCAATGCTATCCCCATTATGCTACCATTGACTTTCTTCACAGAATTGGAAAAAAACACCTTAAATTTCATATGGAACCAAAAAAGAGCCTGCATAGCCAAGACAATCCTAAAAAAAAAAACAAAAACAAAAACAAACAAACAAACAAAAAACCAAAGCTGGAGGCATCACACTACCTGACTTTGAACTATACTACAAGCCTACAGTAATCAAAACAGCATGGTACTGGTACCAAAACAAAGATATAGACCAATGAAACAGAGGCCTTGGAAGTAATGCCACACCCCTACAACCATCTGATCTTTGACAAACCTGACAAAAACAAGCAATGGGGAAAGGATTTCCTGTTTAATAAATGCTGTTGGGAAAACTGGCTAGCCATATGCAGAAAACTGAAACTGGACCCCCCTCCTTACACTTTATACAAAAATTAACTCCAGATGGATTAAATATTTAAACATAAGACCTAACACCATAAAAACCCTAGAAGAAAACCTAGGCAAAACCATTCAGGACATAGGCATAGGCAAGGACTTTATGACTAAAAACCAAAAGCAATGACAATAAAGGCCAAAATAGACAAATGGGACCTAATTAAACTCCAGAGCTTCTGCACAGAAAAAGAAACTATCAATAGAGTGAACCGACAACCAACAGAATGGGAAAATTTTTTTGCAATCTACTCATTTGACAAAGGGGTAATATCCAGAATCTACAAATAACTTAAACAAATTTACAAGAAAAAAACAAACAACACTATCAAAAAGCAGGTGAAGGCTATGAACAGACACTTCTCAAAAGACAACATTTATGTGGCCAACAAACATATGGAAAAATGCTCATCATCACTGGTCATTAGAGAAATGGAAATCAAAACCACATTGAGATACCATTTCATGCCAGTTAGAATGGCAATCATTAAAAAATCTGGAGACAACAGATGCTGGAGAGGATGTGGAGAAATAAAAATGCTTTTACATTGTTGGTGGGAGTGTAAATTAGTTGAACCATTGTGGAAGACAGTGTGGCAATTCTTCAAGGATCTAGAACCAGAAATACCATTTGACCCAGCAATCCCATTACTAGGTATATACCCAAAGGATTATAAATCATTCTATTATAAGGACACATGCATGTGGGGAGCCCACCCATGTGAAGGCTTGCAAGGCGAGCTACACGATACGGGTGGTTGAGCCCAGACACAGTGACCCCAGGAGGAAGGAATTTGAGATGATTGCGAGATGAAAAGAGACAGAAGGAGAGGCTAGTTAAAAGATAACCTAGAAGACGTGCATTCCAGAGGAACAATGTATATGGAAAGATTACAAGGATAAGAAATCATCTTGAGAAATGGAATCTTTGTATGCCTTTAAGATAGTCATTACCCTTGGAAATTACTGATTGTGCACCTGTCATCCCTATTGTGATTAGTATCTGATTTATTGACTTGTTTTTCTCTTTGAAAAATATAAACTAAGGCTTTAAAGAATAAATTTGTTGGCGAAGCATAGACTTCTCAACCCTCCTGACCCTGTCTGTCTGTCTGCTTCTTTTCCTGCACACCCCTCACTCAGGTTGGAATCCTCTTGCTGGTCAAGAGTTCCCAGCACATGCACACCTATGTTTATTGTGGCGCAAGAGCAAAGACTTGGGACCAACCCAAATGCCCATCAATGATAGACTGGATAAAGAAAATGTGGCACATGTACACCATGGAATACTATGCAGCCATAAAAAATGATGAGTTCATGTCCTTTGCAGGGACATGGATGAAGCTGGAAACCATCATTCTCAGCAAACTGACCTAAGAACAGAAAACCAAACGCTACATGTTCTCACTCATAAATAGGTGTTGAATGATGAGAACACATGGACACAAGGAGGGCAATATCACACACCGGGGCCTGGGAGGTGGGGGGCTAGGGGAGGGGTAGCAGGAGGGTGGGCAGCTAGGGGAGGGATAGCATTAGGAGAAATACCTAATGTAGATAACGGGGTGATGGACGCAGCAAACCACCATGGCACGTGTATACCTATGTAACAAACCTGCACGTTCTGCACATGTACCCCAGAACTTAAAGAATTAAAAAAATGAATGTCTTGGTTCCACTTATATGAGGTTCCTAGACTAGTCGAATCATAAAAACGGAAAGTAGAGTGGTGTTGTCAGGGGCCATGGGGAGGGAGGAATAGGAAGTCGTTGGTTAATAGAGACAGAATTTCAGTTTTGCGAGATGAAAAGTTCTGGAGATAGATGGAGGTGGCGGCCGCACAACAATGTGAATGTACTTACTGCCACTGAACTGCACACTTAAACATGGTCACATTTATGTCATATACATTTTATCACTATATTTTTAAAAATAAAAAGCAGCATCCTGTGGGACGGACAATTGATGTGTCTACATCCATGTAGGCAATAGCCCGGATGTTTGAGCCATGCCTGTGTCCACAGGAAGTCTGAGGCACCAAGTGCTATTGGCATAGCCAGAATTCCCCTCCGCTTGCCTTCCCAGCTCTTCCAAGGGCCAGATTCACGACCCAGGGAGACAACGGGTCATGAATGTAGCCACTGTTCCCAAAGATGGGCACATCTAGGCCACGACAGGAAAGCCACCTCCAACCCTGCTCAAGTCCTGAGAAGGCTGGGTCATGGCGAGCCTCACATGTGAACCCAGAGCCCCGGTTTCCTCCCCAGCCCTTAGATACTCTGTACAAAGGCCTGTGGAGGGACTCCTGTCGGGAGGCTGCCCAGCTGGGAGAGCTATCACTCACTTGGCATAGGCTTTTTCCAGCAAGGCGCTCCAGAACTCATTGTGGTCGGCAGAGTGGAGGAAAACCAAGCGGTCCCTGAAGGTGGGCAGACGGTCATCGATCACCACGTCCAGCCACTCGCTGTGCTGCCAGAACTGTTGCCCAGGATAAAGACGGAAATGATGGGAGTCAGCAGCACGGGAGCTCCAGGCCTTGTCTGTAAGTGTTCATCCTCTCGCTTGCATCCCCTCTGACCAAGCTACCCATAGGTAGTTTTGAAAATCACACATGGGTTCCGTGGTGGGGCACCTGGGCTTTGTCCATAACTTACAAGCTGAGCATTCTACCCAGCACCAACCACTGACATCAGCTCAAAGACTCAGGGTCAACCCATCAAAGCCGGGGCGAGGGAGGAGGCAGGACAGGAGTCACAGGCAGACCCTCTAAGGTGCTCTGCATTAGTTTTTGTCTTCACAAGAAAGTCGTTTTTGTGGAAAAGCGGGAACGGTAACGTGGGGTTTGGTTTCGCTGTTTCATAACCCAGTCTCTGATATTCTCTTCCACCCAGTTTCAGGGTCTAGCTCCAATTTTCCTAACATTGCTCCATCCTCGCCCGTAGGTGAAGCCCCTAAGACTGATTCACTGGCCATTCACACAGGAAGCAGGTGGACTTGGTATTCCCCACGTGCCAGGTGAAGAGATGTGAGGGGAGTGTGGGTGTGTGTGAATGCGTATGTGTGCACACATGCATATACACGTGCGTGCATGCAGGCATGACAGGTATGTGCATTGTTTGTGGTTCATTTATACATTGCACTGTGCAAGCATGTGTTTGCTCACACGTGTGCAACTGTGTGCATGCAAGCATATGTATGTTTGCAGGTGTGTGCATGCATGTTTGCACACGTGTTTGCAAGTGCATATACACAGGTGTGTGTTTGAGCATATGTATGCCATATGTATACATGTGCATGAGCTTGTGTGTGGTCTGCTGGGAACAGGAGGGAGGTTGGAATGAGTCAAGGACCTTGTGTAGTTTCTCTGTGTATGTTCCAGGGCCCCACCTTCTCCCCATTCTTTCTGGTTCAATTGGTCTGAGAGCGATCCTAAGGTAACCTTGAAGAGTAAGAAGAAAGAGGTCGAAAGAGGAGGTAGGCACAGTGGTTTTGGGAGCCATTTATTTATAGTTTTGCTGTGTCATCCTGAGCATCTTGCTGCATCAGTGATTCAATCTCTATCAGAAGACTCAGCTATAGTGTGGCTGAGGGTGTGTGTATGTGTGTGTATGTGTGTGTGTGTGTGTGAAGGAAGATTCCTGTCACCTGCCCCAGCTGGACTTCCCCTCTGGGGCTTCCCACTCTTGGGGCTATTCGCAGCTTCAATTGGACTGAGGCGCAGTTGAGATAGGTGTTTAAAGTCCAGGCCTGGGCCTTGGGCTTCCTGAGCAAGGGAGGGGTAGGGAGGAGCATCAGGGCTGGTCTTCCTTGCAGAGGGGCTGGCTCAGGGGGCCTGTGAGTCAGGAGAGATGTATTTGCCAGGCCAGAAGTCTCTGCTAACTTCCTAGCACCCACACACCTGTACTGTGACTGAGGGGTGGAAGAGAAGTGTGAAGGAGGTAGATTTATTTCCAATGCTCTGCTTCCCAGGAGGCCAAGGAGGGGAGCGGGCAGAGTATTGCTGTTGTGGGACTGACAGGCACCAACAGGTCAGTCCCACACCACCTGACCTCTGGGGGCACAAAAGGATGCTGGAGCCAGAACCCCTGAGTTCTAGAGCTGGCTTGGCTACTTACTGTTTTACCTTGGATCAGCCACTTCCACTCCCTGGGGCTCAGAGTCCTCAGGGGTCAAATGAGGGGACTGGGTCAGGGGATTGCCAAGGCCCCTCCCAGCTGTGACATTCCAGGGACAATAACACTATTTCCTTGGGAAGCCCAAGATCAGATGTTGGTGGTTCTGGTGTAGAGGCAGTAGTTCTGCTGGATTTTCTGAGCTTAAACACCCCCAACACTGCCACCCTGGTGTGTTCAAGAGGACCGGGGAAAGGCCAGCTCCTGGGGACACCATCAAGCCAAGGCTGTGGTCTCAGCAGAAGTCACAGGAGGAAGCGGAGACAGCCAGGCGGTGGCAGGTCTAGGGGAGAGCAGCCGTAGAGTTTCCCTAGATCCTAGAGTGACTCTGTTCCCAGCCAGTGCAGGAGGCCTGACCCCTGGGAACGGCGAGCTTCCTGACTACACATGGCCTGCTTGCTGTCTGTGCCTTTGAAACACGTCTGTGAGATTGGTGACTGGACTTGAAAGTACCTCTGCTTATCAGATGGCAGGCCTCAGGGACGGAAGGAACAGGCTGGCCCCGAGTGGTGGCCTGTGAGTCAGGAGAAGGTGACACTGCCGGGGGTAGAGGGTAAAGGAATGCAGGCTTAGGGCCTGGCTCTGTGCTGGCTCCTGCGTGTGATGTGACGCAGCTCTACAGGAAGCCTGCAGGGAAGCGTCAGTCTCTCCTTTGTTCAGATGAGTGTAGACAGGCTTAGTGTCACCAAGAAAACTGCCTGAGGTCACCCGCCTAAGTAAGTACAAGGGGCAAGCTTCAGTGTCTGGTTGAACCCTCTGTAAGGATGGGGGTGGATGAGAGAGTGGAGGGATAGAAAGTGGAGGTGAAGGGGCAGGAAACAGTCTCCTGGGGGCCCGATGAGCACCTCGACTGAGGGTTTGCGGGCCACGCGGGACTCCAGCAGCGGCTGTCAGTGTTTTTCTCAGTTTGTATTTTTTAAAAAATAAAATATACTTTTTAGTTTTTATTTTTTTTTAGTGTTTTTCTCAGTTTTTGTTTTTTAAAAAATAAAAAAATATTTTTTAAAAAACTCCCTCAAGATCTCCAAATTTACATTTCTTCCACAAGGAGTCCCTCTCAGTTTATGAGAAATCAACCAGTTTCCTGGAGATATAATCAGTTTAGTCAATTTGTGCTTAAAGCACCAGAAATTCCAAAAAATAAAACCCTTAACATGTAGACCTCCAGACTGGCCAAAACATCACTTACAGTTTTACATCTATGTTCCATAAGGATTCGCCGTGCAATGCCATTAACATTCTTCGGAGGTATTTCGCTGTTATTCCATGATAAAGTGTGGCTTTGGCGTGGTTTAGGACCATATGTCACACAGATCTGATGCCATTTTTTCCAGGGTTACCAGGCAGTGTGAAAATGCATCCGGCATTATGCTGAGCCCAGAGAGGTAAACCCACTGGCCCAGGGCTACCTCTTACCTGGAAATGGAATATCCCGGCATAATCAGGACCAAAGCTTTGGTCCTGGGGGACGACTCTGGCCAGCGCTTTTTGATTAAGCGTAAGGGAGGCGATGGCGGCTAATAGCCAGCAGTCTCCTGCAAAATGAAAGCATAAATCACAGTTTTCATTGCTATTTCACAGCAAATAGGAAAACTGTGCCAGAAGGGGATGCGGGGAGTTCCAGATGTGGCCACGTCTTTTCTACCTATTTAAAAACAGACGGGACCCTGACAAGTCCCCTCCCCTTCTGCTTCCTTTGACTGCTGTTCTGCCCAGTCTATCATAAACAGCTGTTGCCTTCTTGGCACTGTTACAGGATATGCTTACTTGGGTTTCAGACATATGGCAGCGTGATGCATCAGCTCTGTGAATTCCAGCAACTTCCTTTCCAGAGGCCCAAGGCTGCACACATCAGTGTTAGCGTGGGCTTGGTGAGCAGGCATTTTGTAGCTACAGCCCAAACTGTTCTGCAGTACTTGGGAGGGTGGTTAGAAATAGCCCCTGCAGTCCCAACTCAGACTCAGCTTAATTATAGATAGTGGTACCTCTGTGGTACCTACTGAACTTCCCAGCTGTGTCTTCTGGAAGAAAACTAAAAGTGAAGTCAAACATCCTTGGTGAATTCCTCTGCCCACACTGAGTGTGGGCACGTGTCTGCTGTGTCCACAGCATCTCAGATGCTGCCTGTGTAAGCAGATATCTGAAAGGATCCATTGATCCAACAGGACTCCTCGGCTTTATCCAGATTCATTTCAGCAGACAACATCAACATCATTGGAACGATAAGAGCCCAATCACACTCAGCTGGCAGTTTCTGAGTTCACATTTCTGGAAAGCACTGTGTACCACTGGGCTTGAGACATTGTAATATGGCCCCTTTCTGGCTATTTTACACAGGCAAGAGAGACTCGCCAGGGACAAACATTTGGGAAACTACTTCCAAATCACCCTGGTTCTGGCTTTGTGGGAGGTGTCAGCAGAATACAAGCCACCCCCAGCCTTAGCTGGGGTACAGAAGGATTGGTGTCTAATGCATCTGCTGGTCTTCGGGAGCCTCGGGTCAGCTTTGAGAGATGCCACTAGGAAGTGACATGGCTGGAGCCAGCAGGACCATTTGTTCACAGACTTTACCAAGTGCCTCTAGGGTGGCAGACCTTGTGCCACACAGAAGATACAAAGATAAGGAGAAACTCAGTGTCTGCTTTCAGCTCCAGGCGGCCAGACCAGCGGGAGTCTAACAGAGTGAACTCAGCTGTGGGCTGACCTTCCCCAGCTCTCCTCCAAGCTTTAACTTTGCCCAGTTGAAGAAAATGATTGCTTCCTGGCCTAAGAACTCAACACCTCACAGGTATTCAGCCAGAAATGCCCTGAACTTTTGGAGGGCGAGATTGAGAAGCCAATGTTATTTATACAATTTAAAAGAAAGGAAAAAAACTCAGCAATAAAACAAGATTGCTTTTCTCTCTGTTGGGCCTGGGCAGATGGATGGGGCTGGCCACCCAGCTGTGCCTGGAGAAGTGCCCTCTGTGGGTCAGTATGTTGCTCGGCTGTCTGGGTGATACAAAGCAGAGCGCACTAGAAGGAGGAGCAGGCTGGAGCATAGTGGCAGGCTCTTGGCTCACTGCAGGGGAGAACCCTATGCCTCTCAGGTTCTCAGGGACCCCCTGCTGCGGTTGCTCTCCTGATCCTGCAATCCAGCCTCCCTCCCGCCATGCTCCATCCCCTCACACTCACCTCTCTCCCCCTGGGCAGATAACAGCATGCCTTGATGCTGTTCTAGTTCTTTCTTTTCTTTTTTTGATAGAGATGTGGTCTTGCTATGTTGCCCAGGCCAGTCTAAAACTCTTGGGCTCAAGAGATCTTGCCACTTCACCCTCCCAAAGCGCTGGGATTCCAGGTGTGAGCACTGCACCCAGTCAGATGTTCTAGTTCTCATTGTGGGTGGCAACAGGTCACGGCTGTTCATTTTCTTGTTATTCTTTATAACATATATATGCCATGTACAGTACTTGGGTGTAGTAAAAGTGTTACAAAATAATATTTAGAATCAACCATCCACTAAGGTAAGATATAAGGTTGTAACTCGAAATACACGTTTATGCCAATGTGACAAACCAAAACTGAAAAACAAAGGAGCCAGTAGAATGATTTCCTATTGGACAGCAATGGAGGACTACAGGGTGGAGGGGAAGGGAGGCGGAGGAGGAAGGGGAGAGGTGGGCAGTGGCAGGGAGGATCGCCTAGAGAAGGACCACCGGAACATAAACATTTTCAAAAGTCTACATTATATCTAGAATATATACAGTTGTCCCTTGGTATACACGGGGGATTTGTCGCAGGACCCCTGTGTATACCAAAATCTGTGCATACTCAAGTCCCACAGTAAGCCCTGTGCAATCTGCCTATACCAGTCAGCCCTCTGTACATGCGGATTTCGAATCCTGAAATAGTGTATTCTCTCCGTCCCTCCCTCCCCACTCCCTCCCTCCCCCTCCTTCCCCCTCCCTCCCTCCCTTCCTTTTTTTCCTTTTTGTTTATTTGAGACAGTGTCTTACTCTGTTGCCCAGGCTGGAGTGCAGTGGCACAATCTCAGCTCACTGTAGCCTCAACTTCCCTGGCTCAAGTGATCCTCCCACTTCAGCCTCCCAAGTAGCTGAAACTATGGTCACACACCACCAAGCCTGGCTAATTTTTCAATTTTAATTTTTAGTAGAGATGAGGTCTCACTATGTTGCCCAGACTGGTCTCAAACTTCTTGGTTCAAGCAATTCTCCTGCCTCGGCCTCCCAAAGTGCTGGGATTACAGGTGTTAGCCATCGCACTTGGCCTGGAATATGGTATTTTCTATCTGTGTTTTGTTGAAAAAAAATCCACTTATAAGTGGTCCTGCACAGTTCAAACTCATGTTGTTAACAAGTCAACTGTAATTCTATCATCCATCATCCATCTACACCTATCCATGCATGTATTTACCCACCTACCTTCCTATCATTATTTATCTATTATCTCTCTATTGTTATCTATTTATTTTGTATGATCTATCATTCAGTCAATCAACCTATCGATCTAGTTATCTATCTAATTATGCATCCATTTTCTACCTGTCTGTTACTTATTATCTATGTTTCTATCTATCCATCTGCTTCTCTCTCCCTCTCTCTTTCTGTCTCAATTGTCTATCTGTTAATTAAGTATCATCAGTCTAGGTTTGTGACTTTGGATCTTGTGTTTAGGGTAGCTTAGTTGCTCAGCATGGAGGTTCCAGCATGGCCTTTCTTAACCAAGAGACCACAGTGACAACCTCAGCTATAAAATCAGGGTCTGCATAAGCTTGCAGTGGTTAGCTCTCTTGGCTGATTTCACTGGCATTTTTTTATTTTAAGAAAGTCTCTCTCTCTTTTTTATAGATAGAATAAAGGTAAACCCAGCCCAGTTGGGTTAAATCCTAAAATGCAGGACCCAATTTGAGTGCCTTGAGGCACATTCAGGTCAATTGCAGGAGGGAGAGTGGATTGCTGGGAGCGGCTCCCCAGGGTATGCTCCTCAAGAGGAAGTGTGTATAATGGTTAGCAGCAACGGCTCTGCTGCTGGACTGCTTGGGTTCAAACCCTGATTGCCTATCTCCCACCTCTGTGACCTTGGACAAGTTACTCAGCCTTCCTCAGCCTCTGTTTCCTCATCTGTGATGTTAGGAGGGTGGGTTGGGAAAATGAAATGAGGCGTGCTGACCAGCCTGCCTGGCATGCATGCAGGTGTTCACTACTGTGGTGGTGCCGGAGACCCTGGCCATGCTGCTGGGTGTCACTCTCCTCTGTAGACTCTGGGGCCGGGAGCCCCACATCACAGGCACGTCTGACTCTAGAGGAACGGATGCAGAGCTCCGTGACCTCTGTGGGGTTCCATGAGGCTTGAGGCCACTGGACTCCATTCAGAGGGGGCAAGGAAGCAGAGGCCAAAGCGGTGTTGCTCCCCCAGCCCTGTGCCTCTGGGGTCCTCAGGGACCCCGTGCTGCAGCTGCTCTGCTGTCCCAGCGACCCAGCTTCCTTCTCGCCATGCTCCGTCCCTTCACACTCACCCAGCTCCCCCTGGCAGATGTCAGTCCTGGTGGCCCCTCCGATGATGAATTCCGGGTTTTTCACGATTTCCTGGAGGAATGAGAGTGTTATTAGGCTGAGGCCCACCGTGCTGCAAGCCACCGTGAGAGGGCGGGCTCGGGGTCTCTCTGCTCTCTTGGGGCAGAGGGCTTTCCCGTGCTTGATTCTTTCCCCCAGGAGGGCCAGGTGGATGTAAAAGGCTGCCACCTCTCTTTGCTCCGGACAAGGCTGGGCTCATCTTTGGTAAATCTCCCCCAGGGAGAGGTCCTGCCTCCTGAGCAGCGCTCAGCACCAGCCTCTGGCCAAAGAGACTCAGGCCGCACCTGGCCATAAAGTGGGACATCCAGGCACACACTGAGGATTCCTGTGCTCATGCAGGCACTGGGCTAGGAGTCCAGGGCTACCCCAGCTGTGAGCTCTGTGACCTCTGTGGGCTTCAACAAGGTATTACATGCACCACAGGGTGGGGCCTTGGACTGAACCCACTCCCCAGCTACCCAGTTTCTCCATTTCTTTCTTTATTTAACCCTTCCCCACCAGTGGATACCAAATATATATAGGTTTAGAGACAGGGTCTTGCTCTGCCGCCCAGGCTGGAGTGCAGTGACGTGATCATAGCTCACTACAGCTTCGACCTTCCGTGCTCAAGCCATCCTCCCGCTTCAGCCTCCCAGGAAACTGGGACTACAAGTGTGAATCACCACGCCCAGCTAATTTTTAATTTTTTTTTTGTAGAGATAGGGGTCTTGCTATGTTGCCCAGGCTGGTTTCAAAGTCCTGGCCTCAAATGATCCTCCCACCTTGGCATCCCAAGGTACTGAAGTTAAAGACTCTGCCCGCAGCTGCCACCACGTTTTAGCTCCTGTCTTGCAATTGGTTAGAATTTGTTTTTGTTTTAAATCAAATCTCACCAAGGAGGATGAAAACACAAAAGGAGAAAACTCAGAAACTCCCACCAAGTAAACACAAATTAGCCATCTTGTATAAACTGGGAGGTGCCTGGATGAGTGACCGGCCCCTCTGTGGGTCAGTATTTCTGGAATTGGTGTGCACATGTGCCAGTCACAGGGGGGTCTGCGGACACATGTGTGGAAGGGGCTGCTGGGCCGTGGGCCCGGGTTAGGTGCCTGGGAGTGGTGTGTATGCTGACAAGCCACATGCCTACCTGTGCAAGGTGCCTGTGACTCGCCTTGGCGTGTGTGCCCAGGTGTGGTACATGTGTGTGCCTGTGCATGCTCCACATGTGTGCTGGTTGCATGTGCACTTGGGAGCACTGTCTATACGTGAGTGTCCTGCACGTGCGTGTTGATCCTGGATGCACATTTGTTCCTGTGAAATGTTGTTTGGGAGGCCATGAGGTTGGGGTTTACCTGAAGCTACAGTCCTGTGACAGGACGATCAGAGGCATCTCAATTGCAGGGGTCTTGACAAACCTCCGGACTGCTGCCTGGAGATGCCTGAATCCCCGAGGGAGGCACATAGACACGCCCTCCCCGCCCCACCGCCCTACCAGCAGGTGGTTTTCCTGGAGCACTAAGGGCCGCCCACCCCGGAATGTTTGTTTTCAGGACCTGTTCTGTTTACCTTGTACATCATCAGGGCTCAGCCGAAGACAGAGACTTTCCTCTGCTAAGCACGGTGAATAACTTACAAAGGGGAAGGCCACTTTCTTTCTCTTTCTTTCCTTCTTTCTTTTCCTTCCTTCCTTCCTCCCTCCCTCTCTCCCTCCCTTTCGTTCCCTTCCTTCCCTTTCTCCTTCCCTCTCTTTCTTCTCTCTTCCTTTTTCTCCCCTCCTCCCTCCCTCCTTCCTTCCTTCCCTCTTTCTTTCTTTTGCATGGCCTTTTAGTGAAGAAAAGCCACATTTCTAGCAAGGTCTGGCAATGCCGTTCATAGTTGTGTGTCAGTCCCTGTCGTGTGCCCAGCACTGTGGAGGCTGTGGGGCCTTTGGGGCTGTCCCAGAACAACTGACAAGCCCTCCTGGGGGTCAGGGAAGCAGCACAGGGAACGGCAAGCCCACCATGCAGGAGAAGTTGTGGTCACATGCCACGCCACGCACAGTCTGCTGGGGGGTTGTTCACATGGGCTAGAGAGGTGTGGGCACCTTTGGGGAGGTGTCCTGGGTTTACACTGAGAAGTAGGGGAGGAGTTGCCTGGCCAAAAACAGATGGGTACAGGCAGACAGGGAGGGCTGGACCACATGGTGGCTGCTCCCTATCAGGCTGGGAGACCCTACCCGATACCCCTTCCTCCTCTTTCTGTGCACCCACTTACACTCAGGTACACAGCCCCTTGCATGAGACCTGGGGGTGATCTCACCTTCTCTCCAGGTTGAGCCTAACACCCTCTCTGCTCTCAGCCCCTCCCAGCCAGTTCCCTGAGTCACCCCCCTCAGTGTACTCCTTGCCCTGGGTTCCCTTGAAGGCAAGTCTGGCTGTCTACTGCCCTCCGATGTCCCCTTGGCTGTGTGCTCTGCCCACCCTCCCCAAACACAGCTGTGTTTGACAACAAGGTGGTGCTGGGGAGGAGAGCTGCCCCGCCCCGTGGTCCCACGGGCTGCTGAGACATGCACTGCAGAATGCTGAGCCCCACGGCAAACAATGCCCCAGCCACAGAGGTCTGCGGGGAACCTGGGGCCCGATACCCTCCAACCCCGTGCACCTCTGTGCTGCACAAAGAATCTCCATGCTCATCCCTAGCCCTTTGGCTCCTGATTTTACAGAAGTCTGTAAGATATGATGCAAAGCCCCTAACTCCCCTAAATAAGAAACAGACAGGGGTGCAGGAGTGAGAACCAGACCAAAGGGACAATCTCAGTTGCAACAAAGGAAAGGCCAAACAGATTTTGAAAATGAGCCCAGGGGAATGACAGTAACACAGTAGACCTGTGAAGATCAATAAAGGGTCCAGCCTGGATGCAGACAGGGGATGAGAAAGGGACAGAGGGCTGGTACAGGGTCATGCGCTGGGTGGCAGGTCGGGGGTACATCTTTGCAGGGGCTTGTGTGTATCAAGGGCTCTGATGTGTGGACTAAGGCCTTACCCAGCATTTGGGGCAATGCCAGAGGAGCTAATAGTAAGGAAGACAGCCCCTTGCTGCTGAGATCTGGGACTCTAGAGTTGCTGGGCAGGCCTTGGTGGTCCTGGCCCCAGGAGAGAAGACTTCTGAAGGGGAGACAAAGATGCCCTCCATGCTGGTTTGTGTGTCCAGCTTTTATCTTGGAGAATTCTAACTTTGACAAAAAGTAGGTGACTTGTAGAGCATAGATTACACTTTAAACTAGGTGATATCTGTACAGACTGCAAAAATGATAATCTGCGATCCCAACCCAAATGCCCATGAATGGTAGACTGGGTAAAGAAAATGTGGCACATATACACCATGGAATACTATGCAGCCATAAAAAAGGATGAGTTCATGTCTTTTGCAGGGACATGGTTGAATCTGGAAACCATCATTCTCAGCAAACTGACACAAGAACAGAAAACCAAACACCGCATGTTCTCACTCATAAGTGGGTGTTGAACAATGAGAACACATGGACACAGGGAGGGGAACATCACACACCGGGGCCTGTCAGGGGGTGGGGGGCTAGGGGAGGGATAGCAGAGGGTGGGGGGATTGGGGAGGGATAACATTAGGAGAAATACCTGATATAGATAATGGAGGGATGGATGTAGCAAACCACCATGGCAAGTGTATACCGATGTAACAATCCAGCATGATCTGCACATGTACCCCAGAACTTAAAGAATAATAAAAAAAATATTGGGGCCCTCCTAGAATCAGGAGACGATGGTGTTGGGTTACGGTTACAGCAGTGGAAAGAACAAGGACCAGCACTTACAGGCCAGGCTCTTTGCTAAGTGCTCTACCCATGGTAATGCAGGTGACCCTCACAAGGACCGTGTAAGTTGCATTATTGTCCCCATTTTCAGGAAGAGAAAAAGTGCTTCCAACCTTTGCATATCAAGTGCCTGTGGAGAACATTAACATTTGTACGACACGCTGGATCCAACAGAAAGAGCTGCTGCTTCTGGCCATGGGCTCTGATCTCCGGGGACCCAGGAGATTAACTTCTCTGGAATTCTATTCCCTAGGGCTCCCGACTTCAACTGCAGGGAAATCTCTGCCCACAGTTAAAAATGCACCAACAGCCTGCAGCCTGGGGCAGCTGCCCACACGCCCATTTGTTTGTGTGCTGAGGCTGGAAATAAGACAGGGAGACCTAAGGGGTGTGGGTGGAGCCTCTCAGAGGTCACCGCTTTATGTCTTGTAACTTCTGCTTTTTTATTTTGGAAATGTCCTGTTTCTTACTTAGCAGAGCATTATCTACTAGTCCTGTCCGTTAAGTGCAACCCCAGGTGATCTGCCAGTGCCCTGACCTCACACTGCTACTGGCCATATGCAGAGAACCAAAACCGATCATAGCGTGGCTTCGGGTTGTGGTGAGGAAGGTGCCTGGGAGCTTTCACCCCAACTCCGATAGGGCCACTAAGTGCTCACTGTTGTTTCCCCACAAACACAGCAGCTTGAGGGATCGATTACCCGGCAGGTGAAGATCAAGGCACCTGCGTGCCGATGCATATGGTCACCTACACCCACACACACATGCATATGCATATCCATGCACATATGCACACAGTCACACACAGGCACATACATGCACACACACAGTCACATACGTACACACACGACTGCATGCACACACATACACCCCACACTGCTTACCACAGGAAATAGCAATAAAACCCTCACCACTTCAGAAAGAGCAGCTCAGGTTCACTTTGGTCCTGCCTCTGAAGATCCCAGAAGTTTTGTGTATGTGCATTACAAAACAAAAAGCATCTATTTAAAATCATCAACATTATTTTAACGTTGGGAGATAGGAGGTGGTTATGGCCAGTCCTTTGCTCTTCATACGTAAGATGAGACTCAGACTAATCATCTTCACAATGACGACAACAATAGCAGTAATAGTAATAATGTGACAATAGCCGTAATGTACTGGAAACCTCCTGTGCGCTGGCCATTGGCCTGCGTTAGTTATCATTGTTCCCATTTTACAGGTGAGGAGACTGAGGCTCAGGGAGGTTGTGATATGACTATAGGCCTGAGACAAGTGAGCAGCAGGATGAGACAGGCGCTCAGGCTCTCACCTGCAGGACCAGCATCCCTTGTACCACCCCTCCTTGCCCAAAAGCAACCTGACCCCACAGGAGCCACTCCCAGGCCTGTACCCACCTGGAGGGAATGGAAGCCAGCCCAGCTGGCGCCGGGTCAGAGATAGAGCCCTGACTAACCCAGCACTGCAAATATTAACATGGCGTCCCAGGTACAAGCTGGCGCCTCTTGGGACCCAGCGACCAGCTGGTGCCTCCTGGGATGCCACCTCCAGACTGTCAGGGGTGGGGCACTGTTCACCCCGATCTCTGGGAAAGGGGGATGCATGGTTCTGGGGAGAACGTTCCTGTTTTGTATTCCATCTGTCTCACAGTTGCTGAGAACTTGCTGAGCCAAACATCCATCCACACTGAGCACCCTCAGCTCTGGGCCTGAAGCCACGGAGCACTGTTCACACGTGATCTCAGTTACCACACACCGGCGGGGGGGCGGGGCACTGCCTGTCCTTGTGGACAAGGTTTTGATTCATGCCCATCACCTGCTGACAAGATCCGCTCCGACTCCAGGTCAGAGAGCTTGGGGCAGGGAAGAGGGTGCAGCCAGATGTCCCGGGTCCCCCCTGCAGAGCATCCCAGGAAAGGGACATCATTTCCTGCCTCCAAACTGCACAACTTTCCACAGTAGACTGGGATGATGCACCTCGGTCACACTGAGTGTAGCTGGCCCCTCCCTGCGCCCCTGCTTCCACCTCCTCCTCCCCAGGAGCCTGCCACCCTCCCCACGGGCTGCTTCCACCTCCTCCTCCCCAGGAGCTCGCCACCCTCCCCACGGGCTGCTTCCACCTCCTCCTCCCCAGGAGCTCGCCACCCTCCCCACGGGCTGCTGACCTCGGTGTCACCCGTGCTCCTTTCCCACTTGCCCCACTCACCCCTGGTCGTTTCCACACAAAGGGGACCTGCGGCCTCTCGCTGTAGAACAGGGAGGAATTGCTGGCTGGGAAGTCTGCATCCTCAAACAGGGTGCCTCTCTGCAGGCACTCCTGCCTCAGTTGCTCAAAGCTCTGGCCTGAGGAGTGGGTGGTCCGGGCGTCCTTGGGAACTGGGTGTGCCTGGGGCCCTGGAGCTCGGTAGAAGTAAGGCATGGCTGCTCCCTGGAAGGCCAGCTTGGGCCCGGCAGTGGATGGAAAAGGAAGTGAAGGAACGAGCTCTGTGTGCCAGTCAAGAAGGAACAGCTCAGAGGGCCCCTGGACTGAGTGGCCCTCACCTCCACCTGTTTTCTGGGCACCTCCCTGTTAGACTGAGATAGGACACACCCTGATGGAAAACAGCAGAGAGAGCCCTCTGCCCACTCTGCGCTCCTGCAGACCCAGAGGCAGCTCTGGGGCCTGGCAGATTCCACTCAGGCGGCACCTCTGGGGCCTGGCGGATTCCACTCAGGCGGCACCTCTGCTTAGCAGACTCATGAGTGGACTCACGAGTGGACTCATGGGGCCCAGTGGGAGAGAGAGGCTTGCTTCAGAAGGAAGAAGGCAAGAAACCCAGCTGGTCCAGGAGGCGGCTTTATGGAGAAGTGCACGGTGTGGCCTTGAGTCACATCTCCCACATCAGAGAATGGCAGAGTTTTGCAGTCGGAAGGGAGCCTGGGGAATGGAAACGGGATGTACCACGTGAACACAGCTTGCACAGCACCTGCACAGGCAGTCCCATCGTGATTTAGAGCTGGGGTCAGCAAACTTTCTCTGTAAAGGCCCAAATAGTGAACATTTTCGGCTTTGTGGGCCGTACAGTCTGGGCTGCAACTACTCGACTTTGCTGTTGTAGTGACGAAGCAGACATACATGTGACACAGATGAGTGGGTGTGGCAGCGTTCCAACAAAACTTTATTTACAAAAGCAGGTGGGGGCCAGATTTCGTCCAAGCTGACCCCTGATAGAGGAGAACTCACAGAGGACATCTGCTCCTCCTCTAGCACACATGCGCCTCCCTAGTGCCCTAGACATCATATTAATAAAGCTCCTTGCTGTTACAGCCCTACAAATAGGATCTTATATCAGAAAAAATGAATGTTAGAGGATGGAGGTGGTTTGATAAATATGTTTGCCCATAGAAATGATAAGTACACTCCAGGCATGGTGACTCACACCTGTAATTCCACGCCTGTCATTCCAGCCTGGCCAATATGATGAAATCCTGTCTCTACGAAAAATACAAAAGATTAGCTGGGTGTGGTGGCAGGTGCCTGTAATCCCAGCTACTCAGGAGGCTGAGGTAGGAGAATCACTTGAACCTGGGAGGTAGAGGTGGCAGTGATCTGAGATCCTGCCACTGCACTCAGCCTGGGTGACAGAGAGAGACTCTGTCAAAAAAAAGAGAGAAAGAAAGAGAGAGAGAAAGGAAGAAAGAAAGAAAGAGAAAGAAAGAGAAAGAAAGGGAAGGAAGAAAGGGAAGGAAGAAAGGATAAATACTCAAGGGGATAGATAGCCTAAATACCCCAACTTGATATTACACATTCTATGCATGTAGCAAAATAGCACGGGCACCCCATCAATACGTACAAATATTATGTATCAATACAAATAAGTTATTATTAGTAACCATGTGAAAGCCCTGATGTTCTAAGCACTTTATAATGATTTCTGTGTGATTCGCTAATGAGTCAAAGCTGGGGTTTGGAGAAAGGAGTCTTGAGTTAATGTGCAGTTAAAAGGCAGTGATGTGAATTTTTATATAAGCTCACAGTTCCAGGAATGTGCACTCAGTCTGACACACGTCTGTCTAGTAGATCCTGCATTTTTTTTTTTTTTTTTTTTGAGACAGAGTTTCTCTCATTGCCCAGGCTGGAGTGCAGTGGCGCGATCTTGGCTCACCACAACCTCCTGCCTCCCAGGTTCAAGTGATTCTCCTGCCTCAGCCTCCAACTAGCTGGGATTGCAGGCATTCACCACTACACCCAGCTAATTATGTATTTTTAGTAGAGATGAGGTTTCTCTATGTTGGTCAGGCTGGTTTCAAACTCCCAACCTCAGGTGATCCGCCCACCTCAGCCTCCCAAAGTGCTGGGATTGCAGGCGTGAGCCACTGCACCTGGCCAGATCCTGCATGTGTTTTTCTAGGGGAGGTGCAGACATTAGAGTTGAGGATATTTAGGTTTTACTCTGCTATGGCCTGATTGCTTGTATTCCCCCCAAATTTGTTTGTTGAACCCATACCTGCAAAGTGACAGTATTAAAAGTGGGGCCTTTAGAGTGTGATTAGGTCAGGAGGGTGAAGCAGTCATGAATGGGATTGGTGCCATTGTGAAAGATTAGGTCTCAGAGAGCCCCCTCCTCCCTTCCACCACGTGAGGATACAGGAACCAGGAAGTAGACCCTCACCAGACATGGACTCTGTCAGTGCCTTGATCTTGGACTTCCAGCTTCCAGAACTGTAAGCAACAAATTTCTGTTGTTTAGAAGCCACCCTGTCTGTGCTGTTTTGTTATAGCAGCCTGAATGAACTAAGACAAACTCCCAGTTTTGCCTGGGGTGATCCTGGGCACATTATCCTTGCTGTCTGCCCTGCTTCCGAGCTGTGAATCATGACAATCGGTGCTGCCTCCTAGAGGCATGGCGGGTTTATGCCAACAAAGCCGCTTGCAAAGTCGGCCTCAGGCAGGAGGTCAGGAGGTCAGGAGCTGCTGATTCCTCCCTTTCCCCTATCCTCTCTGCACCCCCTGCCCTTTCCACAGATGCTGACTTTCATGGTCTCTTTCTGAGCCTGACTTGCCTCAACTTGCAAGGCTTCTCTTGTATCTCTTTGTTCACACAAGGCAGGACTTTGGAACTGGGGTCCTTTGGCTGGGACCAGAGCGCAGTTCTGGCCCGTCCAAATGATTCTTGGCTAGAGATGATGGAGCTGCCTGCAAGCCTCCCATTGCCCACTGTCCTGGCAGACAGCTCTGTTTTGAAGTGATTAAGGAGGGAAACCTAGGGAGACGGGTGTGGCAATGTGAGGGCCATCCATTTCTGGTGACACCTCTGCGGGGAAACGATCACAAGCCCGGATCTCTGAGAACATCCCCCTCAAATGCCGCAGTAACTGAGAAAGGACTTTGAAGTAAATTTCAGCACTGTCCAGAGTCGTCAAGGGTTTGCTCGGTGCGAACCCACCCCCAGCTTCAGGGATTTACGTTCTCATTCTCCTCCTGATACAAATACCTCTTCCATCTGATACACACACCACTTCCACCTGATCCACACACCTCAGTCCTTCCACCTGGGACTTATCTATGCATTGGAAGAACCTGCCTTTTTCTTTAGAGGCTTATTACAGTTGCTAGGTAATCAGAGAATTGCATGGTCATTGTGAGTAAAGCAAGCATGCCTCAGAGCAGGAAACACACCAAAAGGTTTAACAATCCTCCAGAACCACAGCTGGAATTCCTCCGGCCCCTTAGCGCTCCGGGACTCTGAGGACATCTGTGGGAGGGAGTGCATTCTCAGGAGTTAACGGCCAGGTCACTCTTCCTGACCCCCAAAGTCTGCCCACAGAGCCCTGGGCCCATCTTCCTGCAGAGCTCATGGCCCCGGACTTCTCCACGACTTTGTCTTAGCGCCTAATCCTGCTCCCAGCTCAGCCCAGTGCAGGGCAGAAGCATGATGCACACTTGCTGAGTAAACATTGAACCAACGCCTCAAGAAAACAGATAGCATTCTTGGGTCTCTCCGTTTTCCAAACCTTCACTTCTCTGGATGAACAATAGTTACAGAACCTGCAGCCACGCAGTCTGAGGCCGGCTGGGCCTTGCGCACTTCCTCACCCACGCTGGGAAATGCTCTGAGTGGCTCAGAGGGAAAGGGCTCCGAGCTTGGGCGGAGAAACACGTGCACTTCTTTTAATAAGCTCTGCCCGATTGCCGCCAGCCTAGAGATGCAAGCAGCCTTGAGCCAAGCGGGGACCATGGGTCATGTTAACTCTGTTTTCCTCTCCTTAGCAGAGCAGTCTGCGGAAGTGATTTCTACATGGAGTGATCCTGACCATCTGCGGCCTTCCCGGCTCTCTTTTTTGCACTGTTCCTTCTCTCTCCTCCACACTCGGGCCTGTGGCAAACTCTCTTTGTTTCTCTTCTTCTTGTTCATCTCGCAGGGCAGCAGGATGTGAACATAGTGCCTGGGTGGCTCTGGGATGCTATGGGGCAAAACCCCAATTACGAACACTCTGAAGCTTCACATGGGTGCAGGGAGACATCCCTGAGGACCGCAGCCAGTCCGGGGCTGACAGCAGGGCTCGCGTTTTGAGGGATATGCCAAACAGCCTGGCTCCTGCAGAGAGAAGTGTCCTGTTTTCCACTCCTGCGGTGGGCTGAGTGAGCCCGCCCGGCTGCGATGTTTGTGGCCCCTCAGCCTGCAGTGTGGAGGATGGGGTGGGCTGCCGAGGAGGATGGGAGACAGGAAGAGAGGCAGGGGACCTGCGCAGGTGTCCAGGAGAGATGGGCTGAGGTTAACTCTAGATGTAACGGAAGTGAAGGCAGGAAGGGGGCAGATTATTCTAGGAGAACTACCGTCAGGGCGTTCTGCTGGGGCGCAAGGATGGAGGTGTGAGGGTGGCATCCTGCTTTCAGACTCAAGCAAATGGGTGACGTTGGTGACAGAAGGAAGAGAGGCAGACTTGGAAGAAAAGTTGAACACTTTGGATATGTTAAGAGTAAGACGACTGGGCACAGTGGTTCACGCCCACAATCCCAAGCACTTTGGGAGGCGGAGGCAGATGAGTCACCTGAGGTCAGGAGTTCAAGACCAGCCTGGCCAACACAGTGAAAGCCCAACTCTACTAAAAATACAATTAGCTGGGCATGGTGGGGGAGCGCCTGTAATCCCAGCTACTTGGGAGGCTGAGGCAGGAGAATCTCTTGAACCTGGAAGGCAGAAGCTGCAGTGAGCCGAGTGGGCAATGAGCGAGACTCCATCTGAAAAAGAAAAAGTAAAACACCCTTGTGGGAAGTAGAAAAGTTCCTTTTTAAAGTTTCTTTTGTTAAAGAACAAATGTGCTAATAACTCTTTGTTAAGCCCTATCCTATGTAGCTGTTAGACATGCCATGCTTACAGGCACGTAGTACATTCTATGTCCTTGTACCTTACCTTATATGTGCTGGACGTGCTCACAGGCATGTCCCAGCTCTCCATTGCTTTTACCTGTTTAGAAAAGTTTTAAGTTATTAGCCAATCAGGTTTTAGTTTAGATTGTGAGGTCTGGTTCCAGCCAATGGAGATCAGACATAGCAGTAAGGACAACCCCAAATGTGTAAGGGATAAATTTGTCTGTTTCCTTTGTTCATTGTATTCTCATGGCACGATAGCTAGCGAGGGTGCCCTTCCTGCAGTCTAGGGAGTAAAAATTGTGTTGCTAAAAGAGCCTTTGTCTCAGTGCTAATTTTTCCTTGTGGCACCTAATTTTCTTTGCAGCATCTATTTCCAACAACCCTCCTACTTGCTGACTCCATCTCAAAAAGAAAAACACCCTCCTACTTGCTGGTGGGAGTGTAAATTGGTGACACCTTTTTGGAGAAGTATTTATGAATACCTCTCAGAGCTACCGATGCACACACTCTGATCCAGCTGTTTCCATTCTAGAAATTTATCCTGAAGATAGAGCAGCACCCCAAAAAGTGAAAGGTTACCAGGCTGTTCATTTTATGGCAGCATTGTTTACTTTAAAAAAAAGTTGGAAAGCACTTAGCGCCCTCTACTGGAGGAATGGTAAAAAAAAATTATGCTCCCGCTAGTCCTGAAGTGGAGCAGCATTCAGCCATAAAACGGAACAAGGGAACTCTGGATACACTGATGTGGAAAGGTCCCTGGGATATAGTGTTCAACTGAAAAGTCAGTGCAGAATGGCACGTAGAGTATGCCAGCATTTGTGGAGAAAGAAGGCAAAAAATATAGATATCTGCATAAAAATCTCTCAGAAACTACACAAAGTTCTACTCAAAATAGTGGTTCTGTTTTCTGGAGGTAGATAGAGTAGATGGGGGTAGAGGAATGTGGGGAGACTTTTTTTGTCTTTTTGAGACAGAGCCAGGCTGGAGTGCAGTGGCTCCATCTCAGTTCACTGCAACCTCTGTGTCCCGGGTTCAAGTGATTCTCCTGCCTCAGCCTCCCGAGTAGCTGGGATTACAGGCACCTGTCACCACTCCCTTTTGTATTTTTGGTAGAGGCGGGGTTTTGCCATGTTGGCTAGGCTGGTCTTGAAATCCTGACCTCAAGTGATCCATCCCCTCCTAAGGTTATTGGTAAGCCTGACACCAGATGAGGGTCTCGCTTTCTTCATCTGGGGACTTGTCCCTCCCTGGAACACTCCTCATTTCACCCCTGTCCTAGCAGCACTCAGCCATGAACCACAACAAAGCTTTTCTTCCGTGGGAATGAGCCATGCTCAGGCATCGCACCATAGGGTGAGAGGCCATCTCCAGAAAAACGACAGAGCACCAAGCCCAGATCTCCCTTACACCACCTGCTCCACAGCATGATGCCCAGTCTTTGGACGTAGTGGTCTGACTCCAGAGGTCCCAGCTTGGAGGCACACAGGTTCCTTGATTACCTGGTGGCTCCCCTTGGTTTCCCCAGTGCTGCATCAGCTGCTTGTAGCTCCTTTCCGTTCTGGGCTTGCTTTCTGGCTTGATTGTGGAATGTAGTTTCTTCCAAGGCCTCATCTCCCTAAATAAGCTCTAGGTCACTGCCCCTATGGCCTAAGGTGACACTGTTGAAATTGTTCTTCCATCCCTGAGAAGTAGTTTCACTCCTTAAAATTTCAGTGTTGAAAAATGAAAAATATCCCTATCTGCCTTCTGCAAACTCACTGGGATTTCTTTCCCTGGAGTTTGACCTCAGCCCAGGGTGATTTCCTTTCTCCTTCTCATCTAGGGGCTGGAGGTTGAGGCTGTGCACAGAGCTTAGGATGACTTGAACCCCAGGTGCTGCAGGATAGGAATTGACTTTCCACAGTTTAGGGTACAAAAAATCCTAATTAAAAAAATATATATATATTATCTCTTCTTGCCCTCTGGAGTCCCCAGTCACCACCTAGCCCCAAAAATTATATTTAGATTTTGCTGTGTGACACTCTTTTTCATTTTAAAATAGTCTCTCTCACTCTGTCTTCTTCTGTCTCTGTAAACTAGCAGTTACTTCAAAGTTCAAATATCCTATGAGGTCTGCCAGAGGTGTCTGAACCAGAATGACTCCAACTTGAATAGGGGTTGGGTAAAACAAGGCTGAGCCCTACTGGCTGCATTCTTAGGAGGTCAGGTGCTCTTATTCACAGGATGAGATAGGAGGCCAGCACGAGATACAGGTCACAAAGACCCGCTAATAAATCAAACAGGATGCAGTAAAGAAGCTGCCAAAACCCACCAAAACCAAGATGGTGATGAAAGCCACTCCTGGTCATCCTCACTGCTCATTATACACTAATTATAATGCATTAGCATGCTAAAGGGCACTCCCACCAGCGTCATGACAGTTTACAAATGCCATGCAATGTCAGGAAGTCATCCTCTATAGTCTAAAAAGGAGAGGAAGCCTCGTTTCCAGGAAGTCTCTGCCCCTTTCCTGAAAAATTCATGAATAATCCACCCTTTGTTTAGTATTCGATCGAGAAATAACCCTAAGTATACTCAGCCCACACAGCTGCCCCACCTATGGAGTGGCCATTTTTTTGCTTCTTTCCTTCTCTAATAAACTTGCTTTTACTCTATAGACTCATCCTGAATTCTTTCTTGCACGAGGTCCAAGAACCTTCTCCTGGGGTCCAGATGAGGACCCGTTTCCGGTAACAGACCCACTTTTCCCCAAATAAGTGACCTTCCACCTCCTTCCTCTTTCTGATAGTGGCGTCTAGGTTACCAAACCTGCCACTGGAGCAGGACCTCTGGCTCTCTAAGGTCTCTTGGTTAAGGTGTCTCTGGGAACCGGCTTCTCTCCTCACGGAGCTGAAGGGTCACAGTTAGCATAAGTTGCGTTTCATTTTCCTATCAGGGGCAATGCACTGTAATTACTCTGGGAGCTCGGCCTGGCTGACATTTCCCGTTAATGATGAGCCCTCCACCTGGTCTCTCTGTGCTCACTGAACCTCAGAAACTCGTTTGCCCTTCTCAGTGGTCCCCAGCTTTGGGATCTCAGCTGTGCAGACTCTGCCACACCATCTCCTGCCCTGCTCAGGGCAACACCCTGGTGGACAAGGTGACTCTCAGTTCTCAGCCACCACCCCCACCCCATAGTGGAAATTGTGATTGGACATTTATTATTATTATTTTAGAGACACTGCTGGAGTGTGGTGGGACGATCATAGCTCACTGCAGCTTTCAACCCCTGGGCTCAAGCCATCCTCCTGCCTCAGCCTCCTGAGTAGCTGAGACTACAGTCATGTGCTACCATACCCAGCTAATTAAAAAAAAAATTGTAGAGAGGTCTCACTATGTTGCCCACACTGGTCTTGAACTCCTAGCTTCAAATGATTCTCCCGCCTTGGCCTCCCAGAGTGCTGGGGTTACAGATGTGAGCCACTGCACCTGGCCTTAGTATGTTTAATTATAGGGAATATTGATGACATCTGTTATGTAGTAGCAAGAGTATCACTAACATGCCTTACCACTGAGAAATAAGATTCTTTGCTGCTGGAGATCAACATGTGTGCAGTTTTTCTATAGCAGAAGGAGATGTAATTTTTTTCAAAAAATCCTTTCAGTACAGAGATTTTTGAATTCTCTATCTACAATATTACTGGGTTTATTAAATTATTTAATTTAGAATATCTCATTTGATTTCTCTCCTACATCTATGGTTGTATATTTAGTTATGGGACACACATCTAATTGAATTCCCATCTTTTTGCGGTAAAGCCTTATTTTTGGCATCTCTTATGCGTCTCATCCTTTCCTACTCTCCGTTTTCTCTTTTTAATGCACCATTTTCAGATTCTTATAAATGATGTATCCTCCCACTTTGGCAAGGCAGCATTAGCCAGCAGGCACACCGAATGTTTGTGTGGATGGAAGGTTCAGGAAGAGAACGATTTGTCTCTTTTGAGCTAATGGCTTTCACAAAGTGTCATAGCAATTTTTATGATTCAACTTTCAAAAGAGATTTATTAGCTTGGGTTTCTAGGAAAAAATAATTTATAAAGCCACTGACAGTCATAGCTGTGAAGACATAAAGTAACATAATAAGCACTTATTTTTATAGCACTTTTTATGCATGAGACTACCATGGCGTGAAGTTCAACTACTATGACTGATTTATAAACATAATTTCTTGTTTAATATGGGTAATTTTTTAAAGTATGAACTGGTGAGAATGTCAAATGGTGCAGCCAATTTGGAAAAGAGTCTGACAGGTCCTCAGAACAATTCAACATAGAGTTGCCGTAGGAGCGAGGAGTTTCACTCCGGGTATCTATCAAGAGAACTGAAAACAGATGTCCACACAAAAACTTATTCGTGAATGCTTACAACAGCATTATTAACAATAGCCAAAAGGTGAAAACAACTAATTGTCCATCAGCTGATGAACGGATAAATTGCATGTGGTATATCCATGTTGTGGAACATGATTCCGTGGGAGGGAATGAAGTACCAGTGTTACACCTCGGACGAACCTTGAAAACATTACACTAAACTGAAAGAAGCAAGTCACGAAGGACAGTATATGATACGACTCCATTCGCAGAAAGACCAGAGCAAGGAAATCTATGGAGACAAGAAATAGATTAGTGGTTGCTTAGGGCTGGGAGTGGGCTGAAGTGGGAGGGGTTGGGGTGATGGCTAAAGGGTTTCTTCTTGAGATTATGAAATCTAAAATTGACTGTGGTGGTGGTTGTGCAACTCTAAATATGCTAAAAATCATTAACTTGTACACTTTAAATAGGTGAATCGTTTGTATAGTATATGGATTACATCTCAAAGCTATCTTTAAAAAATAAGTAAGCTCTGTGCCTCATTTTGCCTCCTACAGTGTTTTGTAAAGTTGTGCTAAAAGGGAGATTTGAATTTTAATAGCAATAATGATAATAATAATAAACAGGCTGGGCATGGTGGCTCAAGCCTGTAATCTCAGCACTTTGGGAGGCTCAGGAAGGTGGATCACCTAGGGTCAGGAGTTCAAGACCAGCCTGGCCAACAAGGTGAAACCCTTTCTCTACTAAAAATACAAAAATTAGCCGGGTGTGGTGGCGGGCACCTGTAATCTCAGCTACTGAGGAGGCTGAGGCAGGGGAATCACTTGAATCTGGGAGGTGGAGGTTGCAGTGAGCCGAGATGGCATCATTGCCCTCCAGCCTGGGCGACAAGAGTGAAACTTTGTCTCAAAATAATAATAATAATAATAAACAGTTTCTAAGTATTATTCTTAGCAGTCACCTACACGTGGCACTTTGTGCAGATGACTCCCACATCTGTCAAGTTTTTTGTTGTGAGCAATGTAGTCTGATCAGTATAAATTAGGCAGAAAGGCATTTGATGAAGGGCTTGGGTAGCTGAGAAAATGGACTGGGAAGCTAAGAACCAGGTGTGGAAATGAGCAGGAACTAGGGGAGATCAGGGACCAGGAGTGGAAACGGTCTTGCACCAGGGTCAGAAATGCCTACAACTGAAAGCTGTCTTCCGCATTTGAACCTCTGTGCTCCAGTTTCCAGCTCCAGGGTGGCTGGCTTAGTGGGTACCTGCCTCTCAGCCCAAGAACAGAGTCTCCAATTCACAGAACTTCCAGCCTGTATTCAAGAACAACAGGGGTCCAGGTGCTGAGAAGGGACAGATGCCTACCACAGACTCCAGGGAAGCATTCAGTTGTGACCACCTCTACCCTTTTAAGGGATTGAAGCCTAGCCTAGCAGGAAACTGCGTTTTGGGACTTTGAAATTTTGCCCCAAAGTGCTGCTAGAAGAATTGGATTAGATAGGATAGCACCATGCCACTGACTGCTTAGGGAAAAAATAAGCTGGGCTAGTGAAAACATTTAATTAAATCCTGAACACCTAGAGTAACCTATTTCTTCCTTGCTCAGTCCCCATTTGTATCTGAGAACTGTGTTCATGCCCCAGATGTTGCAAGAATACTGCGGAAACAAAAATGTTTGAAATATTTCTTATGATCAGTTTCAAAATGATAAGGTGTCAATTGAGTTAAAAGAAAATAACACAAACTTTGCCTTAAACATAAATGTGTTTCACAAGCTTGGAAGCGGAAAGTAATTTTAGGAGCTGAGCTGAGTATTATTAATCAGCCTATGTGCTTTCAACTGCATCAAGTAATATATCAAAGATATGCAGATTCTTTGGATTTAAGATATCACCTTTGTGTTTTGACACTCTTTCCCAAACTCTGCCTAAATGGTGGGTGGGACAGTTTTCTTTTAAACAGTAAAGTCAGACACTTGAATGGGACAATTGGAGGAGTGCTTAATGGATGAACTATTTACAAAGATGTGGGCAGGAAAACCACAATAGATTGAGTAGTTCGGGGGGCTGGAAGCAGCAGAGCACCCTTAGAATCTACAACTCTGAGAGAGTAAAGGAGGAGCAGTTCCAGGAAGGAGGGAGGGATAGGAGCTGATGGGGGAGGGTGCAGTCACCCAAAGCCATCCTAAGGGGAAGGAGAAGCTGTGGAGTGGAAGCCAGGGAAGCCAGGGAGCTCCATGACACCATCCATGTAATCAGCCTTCCAGGAGATAGAGCAGAGTGACAAGTGCATCCCGAGGGAGAAGTCACCAGGTGAGTCAGCCCAGGGCCCGGCTGTTAACAGGGAGGCAGGCCTTGCTTAGTGGGATTGGGCAGGAGGGCAGAGGAGAACAAAATGCCACTTTGTATACTTCTGCATTGAGTTTTTAAAAAAGACTGTATTTGCATTGTAATTTTTTTTTTGAGATGAGAGTTTTGCTCTTGTTGCCCAGGCTGGAGTGCAATGGTATGATCTTGACTCACAGCAACCTCTGCCTCCCGGGTTCAAGCGATTCTCCTACCTCAGCCTCCTGAGTAGCTGGGATTACAGGCACCCACCACCATGCCCAACTGACTTTTTGTATTTTTAGTAGAGATGGGATTTCACCATGTTGGCCAGGTTGAGGTCACCATCCTGACCTCAGGTGATCCTCCTGCCTCAGCCTCCCAAAGTGCTGAGATTACAGGCATGAGCCACCGCGCCCAGCCTCTGCATAGAAATTTTTAAATAAAAATGTAAAAACATTAAATATGACTTGGAAATCATTGAGTCTGAGGCTCTCTTGAGAAGTTGATCACCCTTCTTGAGATAACTAATGACACTTTGGAAGGTGAAACCAGGTTGCTCACCCACTCTAAGAAGGAGTGAGAAGGAGGGGGAAGGAAAAACAGTGCTGTGGCCTTGTCCCCTTGCAGTCGAGGCGAGAAGATTTTCATGCTCTGGGAGGTGATGGAAGGAAGCATTCAGTGAGGCCCTTAAAGGCAGTGGCCCTGCCAGCCAGCTGTGATGTTGACAGTGCTCTCCCGCAGGAGGGCAGGAGGCCTACGAAGTATCAAGCACAGTCCTCCATGAGCAGCGCAGAGGCAAGGAGCTCCCTTCCCCTCCAGAGGTAGACACAGACCCTTTCCTCCACGAACAAACAGCCAGTTACATATTCACTGGCTATGAATTCAATTTTTCACTGGAAGCAGTCTTGCCCTGTACATAGGAATGAAACACACACACACACACCCACACCTACACAAGCCATATATATATTTGTATATGCATATATAAAAATTATGGTAAAATACATATAAAATTTACAGCCTTGACCATTTCTAAGTGCTCAGTTCATTGGCATCAAGTGTATCTGCATTGTCGTGGAATCTTCACGCCATCCATCTCCACAACCCTTTTTATCTTCCCCAACTGAAACTCTGCCCATTAAGCAAAATCTCCCCATCCTCCCCTCCCCCAGCCCCTGGAAACCACTATTCTGTTTTCCATCTCTACGAATCTGACTCTGCTAGGAACCTTGTGTAAGTGGAATCACACAGTATTTACCTTGTTGTGGCTGGTTTATCTCACTTAGTGTAATGTCTTCAGGGTCCATCCACGATGTAGCGTATGTCAGAATGTGCTTTCTATTTTGGCTGAATAATATGCTGTCATATGGATATGCCATACTTTGTCTTTCTATTTATCTGTTGGTGGACACTTGGGTTGCCTTCACCTCTTGCAAATATAACACATGCACAATCACACACAAACTCCGGTATGTTAAAGGGTCATCTGTAAAAGAGAAAGAGAAAATATAGGTGCTGATGTAAGAGAGCAGGTGAGAAGCTTCAAGAGGCCGGAGTGAGGCTTCTGTGCATCACAAAAGTGGAGGCTGCACTGTCGTCTGGGCCTGGCATCTTGGATAGTGGCCCCTAAATGACTGGCAGAACCAGTCCATGGAATGGTCTCCAAGCAGTGGACAGCCACGTGGAAGTGGCTAGCTGGTAGACCAGCTGAGATGAAGACTACTCCGGTCCTCGCAGCGGCCCTCAGATGGCCCCATCAAGTCAAATGTAATGGCCAGGCAGAGACTTGGGTGAAAACGGTTGTGGAAATCCATTTGTATGTATCATTTAATATATGATTGGATTGGCTCATTCCAACTCAATGAACTTCATTGCCAAGTTCTCCAGAGGAAAAGTCTGTCCTTCAAGCGCCTTCTGTTTTCACACAATAAGCAAGGATGACATTTTGGTGTGACTTGTTAAACTGTGGCAAATGAGACAACTGTCAGGGTGTAGACAAAGGCAAACAAATCGCTTAGTGATTTGTCGAGTGAAAATTGTCCTCAGCCAAAGGCGCTCACTGGAATCTCCTTGTGGCATTTCTCCTGGGCACTTGCTTTCACAAGCTCCGCCCTTTGACGTTATCTTGCTGGGTGAATGTGGAAAAGGGTATTTGGAAACACTGAGTTTCAGAGCTGATAGTAATACTGTATCATTTCAATCAGAAAGGAGCGTTTTGCAAAAAGGGACTGACTTTTAACAAATGAATTATTTAAGCTTGTCCTCTGTGCCTGGGATGGTTTTAGGGGCCTGTCTGCATTCACTGTGCTGACACAGTCTAGTCCTCAAATACTGTCGGCCCTGAACAACACAGATTTGAACTATGCAGGTCCACTTCTTGGATCTTCTTCCACCTCTGCCACCCTTGAGCGACAGCAAGACCAATTCCTCCTGTTCCTCCTAAGCCTACCCAACCTGAAGATGATGAGAATGGAGGCCTTGATGATGATCCGCTCCTACTTGATGGAGAGTAAATATATTTTCTCTTCCTTATGATTTTCTTAATAACGGTTTCTTTTCTCTAGCTAACTTTGTTGTAGGAACACAGTATATCATACCTACAACATACAAGTTTTCTAAGGTAAATGCTCTGACAATAAGGAAGGGAGGGAAATCTCTTCCCTCGTTTTCAACCAGGAGAATTAAGCCTCTTGTTTTGAAGTTGTGTTTGTCCTTACAGTGGCTACTAGGTGTTAGGAACACTGCCTGGGAGCTAGAAGAGCAATTAGGGCTGGAGACCATTTGGCACCAACAGGCTGTTGCTGAGTGTGGATTAAAGTCCAGTTTGAGAGTGGAAGGTGGGGTCAAAGGGCATGGTGGTGTCCTGCACGGCAGATGGTGGAGAAACTGCACCAGGCAGATGCCTCAGGCTTTGTGGGTCAGGGGAGAGGGTCAGGTAGCCTTTCTAGTTCTGTTTGCTGTTAGCCCGGCTGAGTTAACTGCATGGTTACCTGACTCTCTTTGCCCCATCTACTAGTGGGCAACCACATTTCCAGAAGGCTTTTCACGAGTGATATAGCAACAAATGCTCTCCCAGGGCTGATGGCATGGCAGGCTCTGCTCCAAATGCTTTCATATGTGAACTGATTCAGTCCTCACTACAGCCAGTGAGACAGGAATTGTAGGGAGCCAAAACAATGCATGAGATGTGTTTCCTGACATTAGTAAAAGATGATATGAGGCAAGAGCAAAACTAATGGGGGTGCTGAAAGAGCTATAAAGAGTACACACAAACCTTTCCTCCCCTTCTCTGTCCACTGCTGTGGACACTGTTATGAAGATGAAAATGAGGCCACAGATGCAGAAAGCTTGAGAGGGTGACCCATACCTCAAAAGTTCTTAGTAAGTGCAGCATTTTGTTATTGTGGTGATCATTTTGCCAGTTATATCTTAATGGGCATAAATATTGAAACCTCCTTAGCAAAAATTCTAACAGTGAGAAAATTATGACAGTGGAACAGACCTGACCTAACTATCTCCTTCTTGCCTTTTAGCCTCTTAACTGTCCCTGGTCATTTTTGGGCATGGGTCAAGCTAACTTTAGGAGAAATTTAGTTTATAGTTAAATGATAATAGTCCTTCCCAAAACTAAGTCACCTTTGTAAAACTAATGAAAGGTCACCAGATTAAAAGGATGAGATGGCCTGAATTCTGCTAAGATGTAGCCATAGTTAAACACTCACCAGCCATTATTCTGGAGATCACAAGATTTGCAACTTTCTCAATTACTCTTTTAATTAATATCACTACTGTAGACCCTAAGATCAGCCTTTTCAGATTCCCTTCAGACTTTTGTATTTCTGATGACCAAATGACTTCACCTGGACCCACGACCCCTACCTGTGGCCCCCACCCAGAAGCAGACTCAGCATATGAGGGCCATTTTTTCCACACCCCTATGATTGCATCTCCAACCAATCAGCAGGACCTATTCCCTAGCCCCCTGCCTACCAAACTGTGTTTTAAAAACCCTTGCCTTCTCATTTTTTGAGGAGGCTGATCTGAGTAATAATACAACTCTGGTGTCCTGTTCTGCCTGCTCTACGTGTATAAAACTCTTTCTCCATTACAACTCCCCTGTCTTAATAAATCAGCTCTATCTGGGCAGTGAGGAAGATGAGCTCATTGGGTGGTCACAATATTACCTCTTCAATGTGACTGAGGTTCTTGAAGGCAGGACACTGTCACGTAATTTATGTCTCTCATGTCAGAACCTTATACAGAGTAGGTATCAATAATTACTCATAAAAGATGAGAATTACTGGTTCCCTAAAAGTCATTTTTCCATGCCAGGAATGGTACCTTTTAGGGAACAGAGCTCTGTCTGAACTTTATGTGTCCTCCTTAGTTACTTACTTAGAGTCTTGACTTCTTCTTGAAGCCTGTATTTGTCATTTAAATTTTGCTAGAAATTGCACATATTACTTAGGTTTTCACAGTTAATGGCATCTGTATGGAGTATTTTCTCTCAATTTTCTAACTCCTCTGTAACTGCAGTCTACTTATATGTACTCAGTAAATATTTTTTGAGTCTGATTGATAGTTTCTGGTTACAAACATGGACTAGCCCAGTGAGGGAAGTTGGATATTTGCCTCCTGGGAGGACATCTGGGATTCACAATCTGGATGCTTGGTATCATGAGATGATCTCTCTCCCTGGCTTGGGGGGCCACTCATGGGTTAAGGTATAAGTAACAATTCCTGACAAGAGTGGGGTCATTAATGTCTGGAGCAGGAAGCTGAGGGGAGTTGTGTTTTTCTCTTGCCTCAACATTTCAGGAGGAAAGAGAGTCCTTTTTAGGCATCAGGGTCATCCCTGAGCACCCCGGTATGATTTTAATGTTCTCCAAGGCCCACTGTGGTGCTAATTTCCTGCCACCATTCCTGAACATCCCACCATTCATATCCTTCGTGTAGAAAACAGAGATTGTAAGTTTGACTCCAGAAGGTCACCGTTCATATGGCCACTTAGGAGAATAGGAGAAGGAAGAACTTCCAGTATTTTATCCAAATTCTTTATTCATCACTCAGATAGCCCAGACATCTTCTTAGGAAGCATTGGGAGATCTGAAAGAGCGGTATGGGGTGGGAAGCAAATGGTTGGGAGACACAGCATCTGGCTCTTTTGGGAGGCCCTGCTGGGTTGAGACAAATCTGCAGACAGGAGGAAGAATGAGATGAATGACACTCTAGTGTTATTGCTCTTCAGACTCATCATTCTCCCAGTTTGAATAAGACTTTTCCCTGAGTTTTGGAGAACAGATGCTTGGAAAGGATGATTTAAGAGATTCGTTCACCCATTAGAGTCCCTACTATTGATTAAGGATGTAATGAAGTGATATAAGTCATTCATCAAACTACTTTTTTTTTTAACATAGTAAATGAAAACCAAATAGAGCCCTCTCCCACCTTAGCCAGTAGAGTGACATCTTAGGTCAAGTCTTTTTTTTTTGATTCTTTTAGTTTTTAAATTTCCAAGATTAGGATGACAAGGATGGTACCTATGAGTGAACAGGGTATGGAAGGACTGGATGACATCCAGTGCTTTTTTCAGTAGGTTTGCTGGTTTAAAAACACAGTATCTGAAGACAAAATGCCTTGGATTCAAATATTGGCTCCATAACTAACTGAGATCTGTCCTCTCTCTGTCCTTTATCATCTTCATCGATAAAATGGGGAAAAATAACACTGTCTTTGTCTTAGGGAGAATAAGATGGAACACTGCATATAAAGTGTCAAACACAACTCCTGGCACATAATCATCAATAACTTGTTTATTATTGGGCTTGTTAAATTCCATTCACCTGGAAGATCCGGGAATCCATTCAAAGTTGGCTCTGGCTGCCATAAGACCAAGTGAAGTCATTCCGATTTGCGCTTTAAATAGCACACACTGCCTTGTCCCTAAGAGAAATACCAGCCCCAGACACTGCGAATTGACCATTTCCACTGAACCATTTATAAGGCAGTTGATCCTTCTTATCATTAGGATGAGCAAAGCAGTTGTTGTGGGCACTTCTCTTCACAATGGTGTTCAGTCATTTAGGTCTCTGTGCAATGTCTGGCAGGAGGCCTTCATGGGGACGGAAATCCCAGTGACCACTGTCCTGCTGGCTCTCGTTGGAAGCCTTTCCTAGCAGTCCTACCATGACTAGCCTCCTGGATCCACTCTGAATTCTCTGCTTCTCATTTGCAGTAGAAAAGCATTCACTGATATTTGTCTTTCCAAATTTCTTTGCAATGTTTTCTGTTGAAGAACTGAACATTAAATAAATATTATTACTAGAACTCAGTTTTCGCAAGAGATAGCATTTCAGTCCCACAGGGCACTATTTATATCACTGCAACTATAGGGCTTCAGTGGGAAAAAGATGACAACATTTTTCCATTTGGGTAGCTGTTTCTTATCTAAACTTGTTAAATGGTGAGCAGAACTCTTCATTGTAGACTTTTCCCAACCCTGAGTGCCAAAGCAAACACACAGAAGTTCGGACCAGTGACACGTTGCTGCAGTAGTATAAATGCAGGTGAGTCTGAATGGAGATGAGAGACTTGGAAACAGTACTTTCTGTCTCTACTTTCATGATCCCTCCTTCTACTGACATGAAAATAGCACCCCAGGCCTGTCCAGAGCTATCCCTGAACTAGGAAGGCATCACCCATCAAACAAACTGAGGATATTGGAGAATTTACATTTTACATAATGGTAGTTTACTCAGATTTATGTGGCTGCTGATGAATTTTCATCGAAAAAGTATTTTCTGGAATAAAATCCATTAAACCAATTTAATCTGTTCATCAATTTTTATGTAGTGTAGTTAAATCATTTTTATTTTTCTAAAAGTTAATTAATAAAACATTTTCTATTTTTATTTCTGAAAAGTAATTTTCATCAGGATAGATTCTTTTCCATTTAAAGCTTATAATAAAGAGCTGCTTAATCAATTAACTTTTGTCCTCATCAGATTTTCCTGATTATAGCTTCTGCAACTGTAAGTTTTCTTTTATGGCCAGATCCAAAGTTTTCTTTTGTTTTATTTTTTCCCATGTCATAGTCAAGTCCAATGTCTCAGGCTCAAATTTTGAATATCTAAATTTTTCCAACAATATTCTTTTTGTTTGTTTGAGACAGTGTCTTACTCTGCCACCAGACTGGAGTGTAGTGGCATGATCATGGCTTATTGCAGCTTTGACTTCCTGGGCTCAGGTCATCTTCCCACCCCAGCCTCCTGGGGAAGCTGGGACTACAGGCACGTACCCCACACCTAGATATTTCTTTGTGTTTTTTTGTAGAGACGGGGTTTTGTCATGTTGCCCAAGCTGGTCTCGAACTCCTGGGTTCAAGCGATTCACCCACCTCAGCCTCCCCAAAGTGCTGGAATTACAGATATGAGCCACTGTGCCCAGCCAGCAATATTCTTTTTAATCAATTTTCAGTTGGTGACAAAGTGACTATTTCTACCTATAATATTCATTATGGATTGGATAAAACATTATTATTTTGGTGTCATTCTATTCAGAATTCCCAGGATAGTCATCCCTTCATATAAGAGTGAAATAATAAAATTGTACATTAAATAAGTGCTGTAAATACAGTAGATGTTTCTATAGCTAATTTTTAAATGAAAGGATAATATATAAGTCTAGAGCTAACCCCACTGTCATGGACAATCTGAAATAACAGAATAGAATAAAGGTTAGCAAGCTTTTTCTATAAAGGCCATGTAATACATATTTTAGGCTTTGCAGTTCATACATTCTCTGTTGCAACTACTCAGCTGTGCTGTTGTAGCACAAAAGCATCCTGGTCTATTGTATACTAATGGTATGGCTGTGTTGCAATAAAACCTATTTACACAAACAGATGGTGGTCCAGCCCAGATTTGGCCCATGGGCTGTAGTTTGCCAATCCTTGGAACAGATAAATGCTCATTCTATTATTTGTTTAGTAAGAGTATCCTTTAGCTGCCACATTGACCATGAACTACCATAAATAGAGAGCTCCTGGAATGTACATTACAGAAGTTTCTCTTTCTGCCCAGTTTTTCAGGATCACAGCTGTTATACAAAGCTCTGTGTACCAATAATGCATATGTCACCAGGCTCATATACAGTTTTCTTAGAGGAGCTTAACACCCTATGGACTTATATTAAGAACCATAAAAACTCTTGGGAGTGGATACAGAGAAGATAACTATTTTCCTATCTTACTGAGAATAGAAGCAGAAAAATCACCCAGACTCACATGATAGGGCTAAATATGGATGGAGCATATTAGATGATAAAATTAAAACTAACAGCAAAGCAAAGCATGACACGAGCTTTGGTATTCATTCATGGCTTAGAGTTACTAGCCTTATCTGAGTATAGCAGACAAGCTCTGGCCTTAGGAAAATATTATAGTCTACACTTTGATGACTCCCCTAAAAAAAAAAAAAAACTAAAACAATTGTAAAAAGCAAAACCTATTACAAAGAGGGAGTCAAAATTCAACAAGAAATACATTGTGCTTAATAGAATTGAATTCTTGAATAATGCTCTTCTGGCCTCCAGGTGATAATAAAGGTTGTGTTATTTAAGAATGTTTTCAGCTGCACCTAACTGCCTGTATTAGTCCATTTTCACACTGCTATAAAGAAATATCTGAGACTTGGTAATTTATAAAGAAAAGAGGTTTAATTGACTCACAGTTCCACATGGCTGGGGAGGCCTCAGGAAATTTACACTCATGGTGGAAGGGGAAGGAGATACCTTCTTTGTAAAGCTGCAGGAGAGAGAAAAGCATGTGTGAAGGAGGAACTGTCAAGCACTTACAAGACCATTAGATCTCATGAGAACTCACTATCACTAGAACAGCATGGAGAAAACCTCCCTATGATCCAGTCACCTCCCTCTCTTGACACATGGGGATTACAGGTCCCTCCCTTGACATGTGGGGATTACAATTCAAGATGAGATTTGTATGGGGACACAGAGGTAAACTATATTGTTCCCTGCCAGTCCTTCCCAAATCTCACGTCTTTTCAAATTTCATACTAATTGTGCCTTCTTAACAGTCCTCCAAACGTTTAATTCATTCCAGCATTAACCCAAAAGTCCAAGTCCAAAGTTTAACCTGAGACAAGACAAGCCCCTTCCGCCTAGGAGCCTGTAAAATCAAAAGCAAGTTAGTTACTTTCAAGATGCAAAAGGGGTACAGGCATTTGGAGAAATTGGCCAAAACAAAGGGGCTACAGGCCTCATGCAAGTCCAAAATTCAGTGGAGCAGTCGTTCAATCTTAAAGCTCTGAAATGATCTCCTTTGACTCCATGTCTCACACCCAGGTCACGCTGATGCAAGAGGTGGGATCCCATGGCCTTGGGCAGCTCTCCACCTCTGGTTTTGCAGGGTACACCTTCCCCACTCCTGGCTGCTTTCACGGGCTGTCGTTGAGCGTCTGTGGCTTTTACAAGTGCACAGTGCAAGCTGTTGATGGATCTGCCATTCTGGAGTCTGGAAGACAGTGGCCATCTTTTCACAGCTCCACTATGCAGCACCCCAGTGGCAACTCTGTGTGTGGGCTGCAACCCCACATTTTCCTTCCACACTGCCCTAGCATATGTTTGCCATGAGAGCTCCAGCCCTGCCTCAGACTTCTGCCTGGACATCCAGGTGTTTCCATACATACTCTGAAATCTAGATTCCCAAACCTCAATTCTTGTCTTCTGTGCACCCACAGGCCCAAGACCACGTGGAAGCTGCCAGGGCTTGAAGCTTTCACCCTCTGAAGCAACGGCCTGAGCTGTACTCTGCACTAAGTCCAGAGGCTGCACAAAGCAGGGGGGCCCTGGGCCTGCCCATGAAACCATTTCTCCCTCTTAGGCCTCTGGGCCTGTGATGGGAGGGGCTGTGTGAAGATCTCTGATGTGCCCTGGAGACATTTTCCCCATTGTCTTAGTGATTAACATTTGGCTCCTCATTACTTATGCAAATTTGTGCAGCTGGCTTGAATTTCTCCCAAGAAAATGGTTCTTTTCTACCCCATCATCAGGCTGCAAATATTCCAAATTTTTATGCTCTGCTTCCTTTTTACACATAAGTTCCTATTTCAGATCATTTCTCTCAAGTTCAAAGTTCTCCAGATCTCTAAGGGCAGGGGTAAAATGCTGCCAATCTCTGTTAAAGTATAGAAAGAGTGATCTCCTGCTGTTCCCAATAAATTCATTATCTCCATCTGAGACCACTTCAGACTGAACTTCACTGTCCACATCTCTATCAACATTTTGGTCAAAACTATTCAACAAGTCTCTAGAAAGATCCAAACTTTCCCACATCTTCCAGTCTTCTGAGCACTCCAAACTGTTCCAACCTCTGCCTGCTACCCAGTTCCAGAGTTGCGTCTACATTTTTGGGTATCTTTACAGCAGTGCCCCACTCTCTGTGGTACCAAATTACTCTGCCTAAAAATGTTACAAATAGTGTTCACACAATATTTCAGAGATAGGCAATCATTTGTATAGTTTAAATAGCTCTATGCCAAGCAAAATCCTAGGTGTTTTCTATTATTCTTTGCTTGTTGGCCTTTGATCCTTCTATTTGTTGCCTGGTTGCAAAATGGCTGTTCTGTCTCCAGATGTTACATCAACATTTGAAGGAGGAAGAAGGGTTAGTGTCTAAGCCACTGACTCTGCTGATAAAAGGACAGAGAAAGCTCTTCCAAAAGCCCTCAACAGATTTCTGTTTATGTCTCATTAGTGAGAACTATCTTACTTGACCACTAATGATTACAGAGGAGAATAATGATGCAGGATTTTTCTGGGTCCCTTCACCAGTCAGGGACCTCTAGCTGGTGATGCCAGAGGCCTTGCTTGGGGAACAGTGCCTGCCACTGGAGGCGCCTCACCCAATCGGCCCACCTGGGCCCAGTCTGGCTTGTATATCACTTCCTGAGTTCTTGTCCCATTCACAAAAAGAATGAGGTTGTGCTGAACATTAAAGGGTGAGGATGGTGGAGAAGATGTTTTTTGACCAATAAAACAGCTTTCAACGGGGAGGGGATGCAGGGGTAGTCTCCCTACCCAAAGGTGGGAAAGTCCCCCATGTGGCTGGGTCTGGGGCCTTTTATGGACTCGGAATGGAGAGTGCATGTTGATTGGTTTGTGAGTATGCAAAAAAGGTTAAAGCAAAGACACCATTCAAAGGTGGGCATAACAGCGTAGAAAACCAGTTAGGAAAAGACAGGTATATGTAAAACACGTGACGTGTGGGAATCAATCAGAGGAAAGCACACCAGACAGGAAGACACGCTCTCAATGTGGTTCAAGGATTTATCTTGTAGCTTGGCTTTCAGGCTTTAAAGTCTTTTCAGCTTGGAGGTGGGGTTTCGCCGGGGACCCACCCCAATCTACCTAGGCATTTGGCTGCCTCCTCCTGCTCTTAGGAAAGTGAGTCATTTTCTCAATTTCTATGTGGATGCGGACAAAGGAGAAAGGGATATGGAATAGAGAGGTACGGTCAGCCTCCAACGGTTTATTACCACTGAAATCGTGCCCTAAAGAATTAAAGAAGCCAGTAACTAAGGCTTCTGGGTTCATGGTCCTCGTTTCATTCAACTCTTCTTGCCTTCGTTTACCCGCTATCTTTGGGTCATTTGGAGATAATATAGAAAAACCTGGTTATGGATATATTGGAGTTCAGGACCCCTCCCCAAACTACTAGTTTAATTAAAAAGTGGCCAGGCATGGTGACTCATGCCTGTAATCCCAGCACTTTGGGAGCCTGAGGCGGGAAGATCACGAGGTCAGGAGATCAAGACCAGCCTGGCCAACATGGTGAAGCCCCATCGCTACTAAAAATACAAAAATTAGCTGAGCATGGTGGCTCATGCCTGTAATCTCAGCTACTTGGGAGGCGGAGGCAGGAAAATCGCTTGAATCAGGGAGTTGGAGGTTGCAGTGAGCCAAGATCACACCACTGCACTCTAGCCTGGTGACAGAGTGAGACTGTCTCAAAAAAAAAAGTGTACAGCAAGGTTTGTCTAGAGGGCAGGTGTCCCCTCACTGCTTGATACTTCCATTTTTGTGAAGCATTTGGATGGAGTCCTTTGGAGAGCAGGGCTAAGAGGGCTTATCAGAAATGAAACTTCAATTCCACATTAACAAGCACAAACTCATTTTCATTTTATTTTTTAAAATTTTTTATATTTTTTGCAGAGACGGGGTCTCACTATATTGCCCAGGGCTGGTCACAAACTCCTCCCAAAGTGCTGGGATTACAGGCACGAGCCTCTGCACCTGGCTTAAATTTCATTTGTGTTGCTTGAACCACGTGTCCAGGAAGTGGACTGTCCAATAGGTTTGGGGAAAGCACGTTTCCTGGCCAACGCCTCACCCTGGGCTGGATGTGTCTTTTCTCTTCAAGGATTAGGAAAGTTTGCTGATGCTCCTGGCCTTGTCTGTCTTAGAGCGGGTAGGGCGAGGGAATACCCCCAGCCTCGAAGGACAGAGATTTGCAGGGAGGAGTGCACCATCCTGTGGCCCATCCTGTTTCAGGGAGAATCATGGATGCTTAGACATGGATGGAGTCATGGAGCCCATCCGGGCCCCACCAGTGCAGCTCCCCACATTACTCTCACTCATCCTCAGGGCCTTCCCTTGACTCCTCCTTCCTCAACGTGAGTCTATTCTGATCTTTCAGGCTGGACCAAGCTTCCTGTTGTATACTCAGGACACACACTGCTCTTTCTTTCCTAACATTTATCCCAACTGCAGAGAAATCATTATGTGCAATAATGGATTAATCCTGACTCCCAGCGAAACTGCAGGCCACATGAGGGCAGGCTGTGTCTCATTTGTTTACTGGGGTCACAGTCACAGAGATTCTGGGCTTGGTATGTAGTGGATTGCCAGTCAAAAGTTATTGAACAGATTAATGAATATAGGAGAAAATGTGTGGGTGTTGGAGTCAGACAGACCTGAATTCACCATTTTCTTTGTGGGTGACATTTAGCAAGTAGTTGAACCTCTTTGGGCCTGTTTCTCTGCCTAGAAGATGGGGATAGTGAAACGTGGTGCAGACATGTTGAGAAGATTTACGCACCTGGCATGTAGCAACTGCGCAATATTAACACTTCCTGCTGTCTAGTTTCAGTTTCCCAGCCCCTTCTCCTCCTTTCAATACTGCATTTCTTTAAAGAGGAGCTCACAACTCAATGTGCCTGCGTCTCTTCTGTGCCCTCAGCCCGGCCTCTTCTGCATGCTTCCCTGAAGCCACTCTGCAGCACACCAGTGACCGCCTGGGAAATGACTGGCTGAGAAGGATCTTGGGAGAGGCATCTGAGCAGCAGTGGCTTTAAGCCATCATGACATACTGCCTCAAAGACCTAGTTCAGCCCCAAACTCCTCCTCACTTTGCAAAACTCTCCTCCTTGGCTTCCGGAACAGCATCTCTTTTTTGCACTGCTCCTTGGACCCCTCCCCGCCGACTTCCTTCCCTCCCCCGACTTTTGGATTTCTGTCCTCTCTCCTCTCCTCAGGGATAAAATGTCTCCACTCACAGGACTTGAACTAAACCTTGATGCATTTTCCTCCCTAAAACAAAACAAAACAAAATAAACTGTTTCTCTACTCACACTTGTGAAACCAAATGAGTGGAGGATTTTCCAATACCGACCAATTCTCCAGCTCTTCAGACATGCACTGGGTTTTCTACAGTTCAATTCAATATTAGCTGCCTGGGGTTAGTGCAGACCCTGCGGGTCAAGGGCTCAGTACAAGACTGCCCCCAACTTCAGACATCAACTATAAGTAGTGGGTCCCCAGGTTACCCACGCTTCTGTCTGGCTTGGCTACAAATCAGAGGTTTCCACGACCCCTTCCTCATGTTTTGTTAGAATGGCTCACAAAAATCAAGGAAACTTTTTATTTACATTTACTGGTTTATTATAAGGAATACAAATGAACATCCAGTAGAAGACACACACGGTGTGAGGTCCACAAGGGTCCTTTTTAAGAGACAGGGTCTCACTTTGTCATCTAGGCTGGAGTGCAGTGGCGTGAGCACAGCTCACTACAGCCTCAAACTTCTGGGCTCAAGTGATCCTCCTGCCCCAGCCTCCCACGCAGCTAGGACGACCAGTGCATGCCACTGCACCCAGCTAGTTTTATTTTTTATATAGATGGGGGTCTTGCTATGTTGCCTAGGCTGGTCTCAAACTCCTGGCCTCAAGTGATCTTTCTGCCTCAGTTTTCCAAAGTACTTGGATTACAAATGTGGACCACGGCACCTGGCCCCTGGTCTTGATGGGAAGCAGGTTTCTGTTTGTGTGACAACCCCAGCTCCTTGAGAGTGTGGCCTAAAGTCCTTGGTCCCAGAGGCTCATCAGGAAATGTGACAGTGACTGCAGAACCTCATGGCCACTGTGGCCAGGCGGCAGCAGCCGTTTGGCCAGGTCTCTCCTCCTCCAGCCTCCTGCCCAGCACCCAGGCCCGCTTGTATTCCCCCACACACCCCACCCACGCTCTCCCTCCTGTTGGTGAGTGCCACTCAAGCCTCTGCCTCAGAAAAGCCCTTCTGCAGCTTCTAAGTCGGACCAACTCGTCCTCCAGGTGCAGCTCCAGCGACATCTCTTCCGGGCCCCTCCCCAGCTCTCACTGGTGAAGGCTTCTTGCATCCTGAAGGTGTTTTGTTCGTGTCTTTTAATCTGGCTGTGCTATTGTTGGTGTTTAACAGTCTCCCGGCTACATTGGAAGCTTCCAGAAGGCACTTTTCACTTGCTTGTGTGTTTTTCCCAGTGTCTATTTGAGGCCTTTGCATGGGGTAGGTGTCAAATGGCTGTTTGGAACAGCTCAAGGTCACACATCCCATGAACAAGCAACGGGGTCAGAAGTGGCCCCCATGGTGCCTGAGCACAACTCTCCCCTGCCCTCTGCCCTCGGCACCCTGGTCTGCATGTCCCTGTGTCCTCTCAGGGGTGTGTCTCCCAGGGCTGGGTCAGAAGGCCTGGGCGGCTATCCTCAGGCTGTCGCACAACTAGGGAGATGCTCCCATTTCTGGTAACCTTGGCCTCCACTCCTGCAAACTTCGGTAAATGTGTAACTCGACCCTGCACCAGCTCACTCTGTTCAGCAGTGAAACTGTGCATCGATCACTAAGACTTCCTGGAAGAGGTCCCGGTGTGAGCGCCGCTTCCTGGCGTCTGTCCTCGCGGCCAGCCTGTGGTCTGGCCAAATGATGTGACCCCCCCTCCAGCCTGTGCACAGACAGCTTGGGAACGGCTCCATCCCCACCCCTCAGATATAAATAGGGCCTGGTGGCCCCGCCAGGGGAAGAAGCTGCCCTTGTTCCGGAGACTACAGCAGAAGGTAAGCCGGGGGCCCTTCTCAGCTCCTCGGCCTTGTCTCTTTCAGATGTAACTGAGGGGCAGGCCAGGAGAAGTCTGGCGGGGGGTACCGGTGATGCCTGAAGCACCTCTCCCCTCCCATAAGACCAGTCACCAGGACGTGGGCTTCCCCCGCTCAGTGCCCACCCTGGGTCTTACCGGGGAGCTGCTCCTCCTTAGCAATAGGACAAGAAGGTCAGGTCTTCCTGCTTCTGCTGAGAACAGCTGGGGCCCTCAGGGACGGAGCAGACTGGCACAGGAGCAGAGTCACCATGCCCAAGAGTCCACCGGCTCCTCTTGCCATCAGAAGGAACAGCAGGGCTTGTGCAGTAAGTGGGGCTGGAGGGAAGGGCCAGGCTCGGTCAACCCCCAGCTGGGGCCCCCAGGTGGGACCCCCAGAGTGGTCACTGTACCCCTCCCTTGAGACTGCCTGACTGTGTGTCATCAGGCTGGTCACAGTCTCCCTCAACCTCCATTTGCTCGCCTATAAAATGGGACAAATCATGACGCCCGGGTGCCCTCTCTCAGGGGCTCTGGTAGAGCTGAAGAGAGCAAATATAACGTGAAAGTGCTTTCTAAGCTTTGGGATAAGCTAAAAGGCAGATTCTAATTTTATTCGAGGGCAGCATAGATTGGTGCTTAAGCTTGTGGATGACAGAGTCAGGGGGCCTGGGTCAAAGTCCCAGTTCTGTCTCTTCCCAGCTGTGTGACTTTGAACAGCTGGGAAGAGACTTTGACCTCTCTGTTCCTCTGCAAAACAGCATGAAGCAATTCATTAACTACTTCTCCAGGATGTACTAAGTCCTAGGGACCATCCCGGGAATGTGGGCTGTATCAGTAAACATGACAGCAAGAACCCTGCTCCCCGGGCTCATGCACATCAGAGCAAAGACGCTGGGCAGAATAAGTGCATAACTACACGGTACAGAGGGTTATCAGAAGAGAAAAGGGGAGCAGGATGAGCGAGCTGAGAGTGCCCGGCGTGGTGGGGAAAGCTGCAGGGTGAAATACAGCATCAGGGAAACCTCAGGGAAGGAGAGAACTGTGTTGAGGTCGGAGGGGTTGATATAAGAACGGTGCCCCAGAAATGACAGGCACCACGGGAGGGTGAGCTGCCATCCTCACCTTTAGCATTCAGCCTGGGAGAAGTAGAGGGACATAGAAGGGGCCGGCGCTGGTGAAGAGGCAGGGGCAGGAGGGAAGGCGGAGGGGCACTCAGGGCGAGGGTGTCAGGCCCGTGGCTCCCAGGACCGGGCTGCGTGCAGACCTGGAACCAGCCTAGGGAGCAGCCGTAGATCACAACTGAGAACAAACAGCAGTCGCTGCCTCAAAAATGGCCCGTGGAATTGCGTCTCGGGAGACGGTGCCTGTGCAGGAGCAGCACAGCGAGTGGCGGCACTGACCCGCACCATCCGAACCCTGGACCAGTTGGCGCTTGTCAGGCAGGACTTCCCAGCAGTCGGTTCCCACAGGTTTCCCCTGATGATTCGATTTGATGGGACTGTCTAGATTAGGTGTGAACTGGCGACTCAAGCTTCTCTGCACTGAAAGGCCTGCACGGAGCAGGGAGAGTTTTCTGTTCTCTTTTTCCACGTCGCATGGCTCTTCCCCAGAACAGTGGATGGAGTCAAATGCATGGGATGGGGGTGAGATGATAGCTGAGGTCAGAGGTGAAAGTCTCCTTGGAAATTGAATGACTGGAGCAGTCAGCAGATGCACCATGTTGAAGGCAGGTGCTGGTTACCAGTCTGGGTGAGGGAAGCCAGTGGCCAGTGTAAGAAGAATGACTGGATGTGCTTAGGTAAAGCAGAAAAATCTAGGCATCAAGGGGACCTTGAGTCAGGGATGACATGCCACAGCTCCAAGGAAGCCCGGCCTAGCCCCGTGGGGACAGAAAAGGCTAACAAGTGATGATATTGCAGCACACCCCCTCCACAAGAAATGAGTGAGATGTGGTACAAACTGTTAGAATTGGTTTTTGTTTGTTTTGAGACAGAGTCTTGCTTTGTCACCCAGGCGGGAGTGCAGCAGCGCGATCTTGGCTCACTGCATCCTCCACCACCCGGGTTCAAGTGAGTCTTCTGCCTCAGCCTCCTGAGTAGCTGGGACTACAGGCACATGCCACCACTCTCAGCTAATTTTTTGTATTTTTTTTAGTAGAGATGAGGGGGTCACTGTGTTAGCCAGGATGGTCTCGATCTCCTGACCTTGTGATCTGCCCACCTCAGCCTCTCAAAGTGCTGGGATTACAGGTGTGAACCACCGCGCCTGGCCAAATTGTTAGAGTTGAATGAATCAACAGAATAAACGTTCATCCCTTTGATTGAGAGGAGTCAGATGATATGAATTAGCAGGGCCAGCCCAAGAACGTTCTCTTCTGGGATCTCAGGTTGCTTTCATTTGCAGCAGCTGAGGCTGAAGCACAGTTGCGAGGCCTTTGAGAGAGCATGGTGCCGGAGCTCCCCTGACCCATGTCTAGGGCAGGGGTTCTAAGCCCTGGTTACACATCAGAGTCACCTGAGAATTTTTTATTGTTGGTGGTGGTTTTTTTAAATCTACACCTGGTCCCAGCACAGACTGAGGAATCCGACTATCAGTGAGCAGGCCAGGCTGGGTATGCATGCCTTTGGGGCTCTGCATGGGATAGCGCTGTGCAGGGATGGTTGAGAACTGGTTTGGGTGTCGACACAGGTGGGAAATGCTTGGGCTTTGGGCTGAACCAGCTCAATCCTGGCTGTATGTGAGGACCACAGGGAGATGACAAAACCATTCCCACGCCTCACCCTAGGGCCATTTAATGAGCATCTCAGAGGGCTGGGGGGCCTCCACCTACTGACTGGCACACACTTGCCTCTCTAGTAGAGAACTTACGGCCACAGGCGTGAGCATGTCTTGGTCTGCTTGGGCTGCCGTAAGTACAACAGGCTGGGAGTCTTCAACAACAGAAATGTGTTATCTCACAGTTCTGGCGGCCGGAAGCCCGCGATCAAGCTGTCCACAGAGCTGCTTTCCTCCGAGGCCTCCTTGGCCTGTAGATGGCCGTCTTCTCTCCGTGTCTTCACATGGTCCTCCCTGTGTGTGTGTCTGTGTCCTCGTCTCCCCCTCTTATGGGGACACAGTCATATTAGATCAGGGCCCACCCTTGTGGCCTTATTTTAACTTAACCATCTCTTTAAAGATCCTGTCTCCAAATATGGTGACATTCGGAGGTCCTGAGGTTGAGGACTTCAACACATGCATTGGATCATGTAGATATTTTCCATGGAGCTTTGAATCCATTTCTTCTCTTCTTTTTTTGTAGACCTGAATGGATTTGTTCTGCACTAAATGGTGGCAGGGAATACTGAGACAACGAAAAGTCTGGTTAGATGGCAGTTAATGGTCAGTTAATAATCACCTTTCACCCTTTGCAAAATGATATTTCAGGGTATGCAGAAGCGAGCGCCCCAGTCCAAGATGCCTCCTGCTGGCGTGAGCCTGAGGGTCACTATCCTCTGCCTCCTGGCCTGGGCTGGCCTGGCCGCAGGTGACCGGGTGTACATACACCCCTTCCACCTCGTCATCCACAACGAGAGTACCTGTGAGGAGCTGGCGAAGGCCAATGCAGGGAAGCCCGAAGATCCCACCTTCACACCTGCTCCGATCCAGGCCAAGTCGCTCCCTGTGGATGAGAAGGCCCTGCAGGACCAGCTTGTGCTCGTTGCTGCAAAACTCAACACTGAAGACAAGTTGAGGGCTGTGACGGTCGGGATGCTGGCCAACTTCCTGAGCTTCCACATATACAGCATGCACAGTGAGCTGTGGGGCGTGGTCCAAGGGGCCACCGTCCTCTCCCCGATGGCTGTGTTTGGCACTCTGGCCTCTCTCTACCTGGGAGCCTCCAACCGCACAGCCTACAGGCTACAGGCAATCCTGGGCGTCCCTTGGAAGGACGAAAACTGCACTTCCCGGCTGGATGCACACAAGGTCCTCTCTGCCCTGCAGGCCATCCAGGGCCTGCTGGTGGCCCAGGACAGGGCTGAGGGCCAGGTCCAGCTGCTGCTGTCCACAGTGGTGGGCCTCTTCACAGCCCCAGGCCTGCACCTGAAGCAGCCATTTGTGCAGGGCCTGGCTCTCTATGCCCCTGTGGTCCTCCCACGCTCTCTGGACTTCTCCACAGACCTGGATGTCGCTGCCGAGAAGATCAACATGTTCATACAGGCCGTGACAGGGTGGAAGGTCAGCAGCCCCCTGACGGGAGCCAGTGTGGACAGCAACATGGTTTTCAACACCTACGTCCACTTCCAAGGTGAGGCAAACCCGTCTGCCGGCTCTGGGCCCAATACGTAGCTGAGCTTAGCAGGTCAGGCCCTGGAGATGGGCAGGGGGCAGCCCTGAGGACACACTTGGTGACCACCCTTGAGGAGTAGGGACGTGGCTGCTCTGCTGGGTCCCTGAATGGGCATCTACCTCCCTGCCCTGCTGCCCTGCTATGTGCACGACTCTGCTACATCCTTTTTCTTACATTGTTTAATCCGCTTATGATGTAGTGAAGAGGTATTTGTGCCTTTGTTTACCTGTGAAGAAATAGAGACTCAGAGAAACAAGGTGCCTTGCTCAAGATGGCACAGCCACCAGTGGGGGGCCTGGGATTTACACCCACACCTCCTGGACCCACAGCCAAGCTCTGTGCTCAGAAGGGACACGTTCATGTCTCTTGAGAAGGTCAGGAAGTAGGGCCCCTGGCCCATGCAGAAATAACCAATTGGCTTGCTTAAATCACTTTCGTGTTAGGAGAGCCATTACTGAAAACCCCTACTACAAAACCCCCTCCTACAAAGATTGTTGATTTTTTGTTCTTTGGTTATTATTGTTCGTTTTTTTTTTTTTTTTTTTGAGTCAAGGTCTCATTCTGTCACCCAGGCTGGAGTGCTGTGGTGCAATCATTGCTCGCTGTAGCCTTGAACTCCTAGCCTCAAGTGATCCTCCCACCTCAGCCTTCCAAAGTGTTGGGATTATAGGTGTACCCAGCCAAAGATTGCTTAAAACATTCATTTAATTTAACAAATAATCGTTGAGGATTTGCTACCTGTAAGACTTTGAGCCTGGTCTCTCAGAGGAAGCCAGAGGAGGGATATATCGGCCCTGACTCCAGGCTTTTAAAGGCTAATGGGCAAATGCCTAGGATATGGAACTGCAGGGAAACGCGCTCTACAAGATGCTCAGGGAGGGCTCAGAGCCCTCAGAGGGCAGAGGTCACTGGGGAGTGGAGGGCAGGCCTGGCCTGGCAGTGAGGGGAACAGGGCTGGTGAAGCCAGGAACAAGCGTTGTGAGCCGAGCTTGCAGAGTTTGGGGCAAGGAATGAGGACAGGGCGGTTGGCTTGGCAGGAGTCTTGAACCAGACAATGGGCCTGGGGAGGGCAGAGCTGGAGACACTTTGAATGCCATGCTGGGTAGGTGTGGGAATGAGGACAAGTTCTGTTCAGAGGCCATCCCGGAAGCCTGTGTGTGTGGACTGGGGGCAGGGAGGGTTGTTTGAAGGTTACGCAAGAGTCCAGGCACACAGTCACGGGAACACATGCTCGGGGAGCAGCTCGGCAAATTCATGGGTGGGGCGGGGCAGAGGGATGCATCTGAGAGACATTGATGGGGCTCTGTCAAGATGTGTAACCTCGTGGGGGACAGAGAGCCAGGCAGGCGGTGGAAGACAGGACTGTGGAGAAAGAGGTTCACTGGCGCATGTGATTTTCTTACCACGACAACATCCTTGAAGTCTCTGCCTTCAGGTTCAAGGGGAGGTGATAGATGGGGAGATTTCTCAGCCCTGGCACTGATTAGCCACAGGGGCCAAGGCCAGCCCAAGAGGTGCCTGGTTGAGGGTGGCTGCATGCTGTGCAGGGCAGACGGGGGACACGTGGGCTCAGCCTGCTGTCCCTAGGATGAGCCCTGGGAGGAAGGCTCGCTGAGAAGGAGGGTCCTGCAGAAGCAAAAGCAAGAAAGCCAGTGGCCTCCGAAATGGGTCTCCCTTCAGAAGAGAGCCCATCCACCCGACCCAGACCACAGAGCCAGGCCAGGAGCAAGAGGAGGAAGATTTTTCTTGGCTTTTTAGCCATTTGCATCGGGACTCGAAGGAAGCCTGGAATCCTTGCTGGCCTTCACCACACACACTGCCCTGCCCCTACCCCACTTCTTAACCTTTGCTGGCCTCAGTTTTCATCAAAGGAGACAGCCCCTTTCTGCCCACATAGTCTGTCCAGCAAGGAGATCAGAGGTTGTCTCAGGACCTCTATGTTTCCCTTTAGCAATGACGTTCTATTCACGTGACCTCAGCAGGCAGCTGGATGTGAACCACTAGAGAGACCTGAGGATCTGGGGCCCAGTGGGCTCCCTTTGCCCAGCACTCTCTGTGCTCCTGAGCATGGGGCACTGGCCCCGGCAGATTCCATAACAGCAGCTGACTTGACCTTGAGAGATTTACCTAGCCTCTAGGTGAGAATGGCGAGCTGGGAGTGTCAGACGAGCAGAGGGAAGAGGGCAGTCACCCTCATGTCAAATTCCAGCATCTTTTTGGAGGCAGCTTCCCTTTTTTGGTTGAGTTTGTTGGAAGAGAATTGTCCCTTTCTCCCTTTAAACTAAAAGCCTCCTGCCAGCCCGGGGGGCAGCACCGAGGTCCCTGCAGGGAACCTGGGAGGGGACCCTGCAGTTTCATGCTTGCCTGCCCTCCCAAGACTGAGTGCTCCGAGGACTGAGGATGAGGACTATGCCAGGTCTGCCACTCCCTTCTCACGAGACCCAGACCCAGGGGAGGCATAGCCGTGCCCAGCTCCCACCTGTCAGGAGTTCTGTCCTCCCAGCTCCCCTACTTTCATGCTGGGACCCCCAGTACAAAGGAAGACCTCACTGTTTCTGAGCCATCTCTATTTAAGACTCCCAGGGCCACGTGCCCAGGGGACTGCTCTGCGACAAACTCATACACAACTTCACCCTGTTCTCCTAAAAGCAAATGCAAAATGGGCCTTTCAAGATGAGAACAGCTGAGGGCAGGGATGTGCTAGCGTGAGGTCAAGGTGGAGGGTGGGCTGCTGTCATGGAGAGACCCCAGGTACTGCCTCAAACACACGTTTGCATCCTTCTCCCATGCCGGGCTCTCCTGAGCTGTCTTCTCCATGGCCCTGTGAGCAGGAGGGGAGACAGAGGGCTCACCCCTGCCCCCAAGGCCCCGTGTGCAAATCTATTAGTCACAGCGAGGTCATGTGAGTCTCCCCAGTAGCAAGGGCTGCTAAGGAATGGAGCCTCGTTCCTGAGCCTGTGTGGCCAGCTCTGTATTCTATGACTGTGTTGGGGGAGAGTGGAGGCCACAGGACAGCCGGCAGGCTCTGCATGGCTGGGGCTGGACACGGATTAAAAAGTGAGCATGGATAGGGGCCTTGAGGAGCAGTGGGATAGCACGGGGTGGCTGCATGTCATTCTACATGCGTCCAAACCCACAGAATGTAAAATGCCAGGAGGGAGCCCCAAAGAAAATGGTCAACTCTGAGTGCTGAGGACGCGTCAATGTAGGTTCATCAACTGCGACAAATGGGCCACTCTGGTGTGGGATGTTGATAGTGGGGGAGGCTGTGTGTGGAGGGACAGGAGTTATACGGGAACTTTCTGTACTTTCTGCTCAATTTTGCTGTGAACCTAAAGTCACTCTAAAAAATAACATCTTGGGAGGCCGAGGCAGGAGAATCTCTTGAACCCAGGAGGCAGAGGTTGCAGTGAGCCAAGATCACACCATTGCACTCCAGCCTGAGCAACAGAGTGAGACTCCATCTCAAAAAAAGAAAATAACATCTCTTCAAATTTTTAAAAAATAAGTGTGTCAAACAACAGCTTTTGGGTCAGAACAGATCTAGGTTTGGGTTGGCCTGGCGGGTGCCAGTGGGGTATGACCCTTGAGGTGACAGATGCAAACCTCCCAGTTGGCATGTTGTGTGTCGTCAGCAGGTGGTGGTTAGGGCTGCCTTAATGAACTCAAATGGCTGCACTTTGTAGGAGGAAGCCTTGAGGCACACTTGGGGTCCTGTGGCCAGGAGAATGCCGAGTGGTCTGGGGCGGGCCAGGGAAGGAGGCTGAGGCAGGGAGGGGGCAGGATCTGGGCTTTTGGTGTCTGCCAGCCCTCTTCCCTGCCCCCATCCCGGCTGACTCTTCCCTCCCCATCTCCCATCTGGATTTCAGGGAAGATGAAGGGCTTCTCCCTGCTGGCCGAGCCCCAGGAGTTCTGGGTGGACAACAGCACCTCAGTGTCTGTCCCCATGCTCTCTGGCACGGGCACCTTCCAGCACTGGAGCGATGCCCAGGACAAATTCTCGGTGACTCAAGTGCCCTTCACTGAGAGCGCCTGCCTGCTGCTGATCCAGCCTCACTACGCCTCTGACCTGGACAAGGTGGAGGGCCTCGCCTTCCAGCAGAACTCCCTCAACTGGATGAATAAACTGTCTCCCCGGTACGAACCTCCATCCAGGTCTCCTCTGGAATGTGGGAGCTGCACTGTCCTTCTGCCCTGGCTGGGGATGGGGTGGGGAGTAGACACACATGAGCTGAGCCTTGGGCGCAGAGCAGGGCAGGGACGCGGTGGCACAGGGCTGGGCAGGTGGCAGTGTGTCTGTCCACCAGCTCTCCATCCACCCAGCACGCAGCTCCCCAGTTAGTGTCCGTCTCTCAGGTGCAGGCATGGTGGTAAAGGATGGGAGGAAGCATGGTTTTTCTACACTTACATTTGCTGCTAGTTTCGGAGGGAGACAAAACATTGCAATTCGCCCCGACAGAGGACCTTCTGGCCCACACCTGACACACAGCACATCTGTGGCATCCAAGAGCTTCTTGGGACTGACTTGCCAGGAGGGTTCAGACTGTATGTGACTGGGGGGTGGGACCTTCTCAGGGAGTGTCCCTGGACTCCAGAATGCCCTTGCTGGCGGCTGGGTGGGGACAAGTGTCATTAGCTCCTCTTTCCTGCAGCAGTTCCCTTCTACAGAGCCCGGGACTCAATCTACCCATCACTCCAGATCACTGAGGTCTGGAGACCCGCTCCCAGAGGCACGCATTGAGTCGCTGAGTGACACAGTGGCTTCCTGATGTCAACTCTGGGTGTTTTTTATGTTTTAAAAAGTATGATGGTAAAATATACAAAACAAAACTTGCCATCATAACCATTTCCGAATGCACAGTCCAGTGGCAGCAGGCACATTCCCCGTGTGGTGCAGCCATCACCATCCATCCCCATTTCTCTTCTCATCTTCCCAGACTGAAGCTCTGCCCCGCTGAAACACTAACTCTCCATTTCCCCTTCCCCTTGGCCCCTGGCAACCACCACGATGTCCTCGAGGTTCACCATGCTGTAGCACGTGTCAGAATGTCCTTCCTTTTGAGGGCTGAGTAATACTCCATTGCATGTGGTTACCACCTTTCATGAATCCCCTCACCCGTCAATGGACATGTGGGTTGCTTCCACCTTTGAGCTGCTGTGAACATGGATGTACTGTAACTCTTACAAGTGCTCGATACATCCCTAGAAATGTCCATGGGCTCTGAGGGATGCCAAAAGATGGAAGAGGCTCTGTATGAAGATCAACTGAGTTGACAGAGCAACGTGTCCAGCATGAGGCTGACGCTGCACCCTCCTGCCTCTCTCCTTTTCATGGGTGTCTTGTCATCAAGAACACCGCTGTAGCAGTAATAAGACACAGTGCATTAGAGAATAGCATTGTAAAATTACTCAAACAACACAGCTTTGATGCAGCCAACCTAAAAACAGAATGTGCCGAAGGACAACTGTTCCTAGGTCCTCACCGGTAAATAATGTTCTATGTCCCTCTCATAGTATTTCAAATGACATGAACGTTTTTTTTTTTTTATTGTAGGTTTTGCTGAAATTTTCCCCCAGGGGGAGGATGACCTAGTTGGGTGAAGGGGGCAAACATCCCCACTGTCAGGGTCGGGTGCAAGCAGCATATGCCCACCTGGCTTCTGGGAGAGCCCTTGCTGTGTTGCCTGGAACCGTCCTAACTGTGCATCGCCTCCCCAGGGTCATCCGCCTGACCATGCCCCGGTTGGTGCTGCGAGGATCTTATGACCTGCAGGACCTGCTCGCCCAGGCTGAGCTGCCCACCATTCTGGGCACCGATCTGAACCTGCAAAAAATCAGCAACGACAACCTCAGGGTGGGAAAGGTACGCGCGAGCCCGTGTCGGTGCCTGACCCGGGTCCGGAGTGTTCACAGGGTGGAGGCGTGGATGGAAGGGACACAGAGGAGGCTGTGGGCAGGGCCAGAGGGCAAGAGGGAGAGAAGAGTAGGGCCAAGGGTGGGAGAGAAGTGGCCAGAGCGTTCCAGGGCTTTCCAGGTGCAGAGCAGCAAATCCCTCCCCACCCCTGATCTGCCTCCTCCTGCTGGGGGTGTGGTCCACGGGCCTGGCCTTGCCTCAGTTTGTCCAGGGATCCTATAGCAAAGTTGAAACTGGGAGAAGGAGAGTGAGCAGCCCTGGACCTGGTGCCGTGGGTCCAGCCCCTTCTTCAGGGAAGTGCTGAGCAGCAGACAGAATGTCCCCCTGCCCTGTGGCACCATGCACATCCAGGACGCGCCTGGATGCTCTGGGCCCTCTGCTAGGTGCTAGAGAGAAAGTGAGAGTTCCTATGGGGGCTGGCGGGATTAACCCTCTGTGCTAAGTTAGCTAAGCACTGGCACTGGTGGGCCACAGCCAAGGGAGCCAGGAATTCTGCCCAGGCCAGCAGGGAGGAGCGTGAAGATGGGAGGATGTGCGGGGTGTGTTAGGGAGGAGCCAGCTCGTGAGTTTGGCCATCATGGCTGAGTGAGGGTCATCTACACAGACACACCCTTGCCTACACTGAGGGGCAGGTGTACACTGTGCATCCTCCTGGCAGGCTGGAAAATGTCCTCTTCTAGGACAGTGCATAGCACGGAGGTCCTGAGCCCTCGCCGGCCCTCTAGCCCCAAGCATCCTGGGTCACCCAGTGTGCCCTCAGAGTGATCCTCATGTCTGCTGCTTTGCAGGTGCTGAACAGCATTTTTTTTGAACTCGAAGCGGATGAGAAAGAGCCCACAGAGTCTACCCAACAGCCTAAGGGGCCTGAGGTCTTGGAGTTGACCCTGAACCACCCATTCCTGTTTGCTGTGTATGATCAAGATGCCACTGCCCTGTACTTCCTGGGCCGTGTGGCCAACCCACTGACCACAGCATGAGGCCAGGGCCCAGAACACAGCGCCTGCCTGGCAAGGCCTCTGCTCTTGGCCTTTAAGGCAAAGACCAGCAGCAGATAGCAACCCTGGACAAATCAGCGATTTGTCACCCCCAGTCTCCCACCTTTTCTTCTAATGAGTTGACTTTGAGCTGGAAAGCTGCCGTTTCTCCTTGGTCTAAGAGGTGCTGCGTGGAGTGGCAGCAGAAGGCTGCAGCAGCACAAATGTGCCTCCCCCCAGGTTGCTGGGTTTATTTTAGAGAATGGGGGTGGGGAGGCAAGAACTGCTGTTTAGTGCAGGACTGCTGTTCCAAAAAGAATTCGACCCAACCAACTTGTTTGTGAAACCAGAAAGTGTTCCCTTTTAAAGCAGAGAACAAAAGTTGGGTTTTGACATTAAAGGATGCGTTACACTTTCGCATTGCCTTCGGTTCGTATTTAGCGTCTTGAATGTAAGCACATGACCTTCGTGTGGTATCTACAATACCTTGGTTTTCCCCACAGCTGTTTGTGATTTTTGAGCAACACATGAAAGATGCGAGCGTCTGGATTTCTGTTTGAATGTGGAACCGTGGCCGGCTAGTTCTCCCTTGTGTTATAATAAATGCCTCACAACAATAAGTCCCCCAAAATTCTATCTTTCATTCAGCAACCAAACAAATGCATACAATTTAGCCAATAGACTGTGCAAACAAAAGTGCTTTCCTGGACTTGGGATGGAATTTCCATGGGAAGCCTGAGCCAGGACTTAGCAATCCTTTGAAGTTTTAGGTGATGCTTTTCTCTGGACATTTCCAATCATAAGCAGTAGTGGCCATATGTGTGATGGACAGGGGGCGGGAATACGGCAACAGGGAAGGTCCCACACCCCACATGGCACCTGGGAAATGAACCAGGCAGATGGGGACTTCTCCCATCACGGTGACACAGGGCCAAAACATTGCTGGTATTGTGCTCCGGGAGTGGAAGATAGAGAAATAAATCCTCACGAATAAATATTTGCAATTTTTCCCCATCTGTTGAGTGCCTCGCCTGCTCCTCCTCGATAGGATTAGGCCCACAAGTCGGAATCTTGGGGCGAGCCAAGGAGGCGGTGGGCACCCAGCAGGCCCGTGGCCATCGGCTGATAGCAATGGCGATGCTTTCCTACTTATGTGTGTAAGGCCCTCGACCTCCCTCCCTTCCATACATATTGAAATAAATAAGCAAGCTGTTCAATGTGTTCGCTGTCGATCAGAACTAAGGTGAAATCTGCCACGGGGATTACAACAGCCCTTCAAATCTCGCCTTCTCCCCTCACGTTCCCGAGAGCCTTCCCCTGATTTTGAACACGTCTCCCTAGCTCGATGTCAGGGCAAGGGGATTCTGTCGGCGACAGCAGGGCCCATGGTGGCTTCGTCGTAACTCCCCACCACCTTACCTTCCAGTCCCGCTCTCAGTGATTCCTGGCTTGTTGTGTCCTCAAACGGGGTAGAGCTGGCACAAACGGTCTCCCCGAAATGGCTGCGGGATGCCACGTCTCTTGAGAGAACTGGAAGTACAGAGACCAGAGGTGCCTTAAGGTCTCGCTATTCAAAGTGTGGCACTTGGACCTGCCACCGCAGCGGCTGCCCTGGGAGCTCGTTAGAATGCTGCTTCTCAAGGCCCTCCTGGACCTACAGAGTCAGAATCTGCAATTTTACACGAGGTCCAGGCTTGGAAGTTGCTCATAATGACCTGAGACAGCGCAGCCATGTGCTGGAAAAACAGAGCATTTAAGTTTGTGACTTTATTTTAAAAGGCAGCTGGCAGTCGACAAACCAATTTCTGCTGCTTAGAGCCCGCTTCGGTTTCTGGAAGTCGCTAGGAGTGTGAAGTTGCCAGCCAGCGCTGTTCTCCAGCCATTTTCTGTGCACTTATAAATGGGAAGTTGGGTCAGGATAGATCTCTCAGCTATTACAAGGATACAAAATACTAACATTTTGCAGGTTACTTCACACACACACACACACACACACACACACAAAATTAATTCCATAGGTCAATTGCTCTGAAACTTTTTTTCACTGAATTCTAAGTCTTCCTGGAGTTGCAAGTGCCTATCTCCTTACAGAAAAGGCAATTACTCACAATTACTCCAATCACGGTCAATCCGAGATTTCGGCGGGGCATGAGAGCACAGTCAGGGATGCTTTCAACAGCCTCTGAGGAAATAGGTGAGTTTGAAAAACAGAAAGATTTTTATTTCTTACTTGGCAGCAAAACCTGACAGGGACGGACTGACAACAGAGGAAGCAGATGAACTACGGAATGGGAGAAAATATTAGCAACTATGCATCCAACAAGGGTCTAATATGCAGAATCCACAAGGAACTTAAACAAATCAACAAGCAAAAGCAACCCCATTAAAAAGTGGGCCAAGAACATGAACATACACCTCTCAGAAGAAGACACACAAGTGGCCCAGAAACATGAAAAACATTCAACATCACTAATCGTCGGAGAGATGAAAATCAAACCACCATGAGATACCATCTCACACCAGTCAGAATGGCTACTAGTAAAAAATCAGAGGAACAAGAGGTGCTGGTGAGGCTGGGGAGAATAGGGACACATACACTGTTGCTGGGATCGTAAGTTAGTTTAGCACCTGTAGGAAGCAGTTTGAAGATTTCTCAAAGAACAACAACAAAAAAAATAGCATTACCATTGACCCAGCAATCCCATTACTGCATATACACCCAGAGGAAAAGAAACCATTCTACCAAAAAGACACATACACTCGTATGTTCACCACAGCACTATTCACAATAGCAAAGACATGGAATCAACCTACGTGTCTATCAGTGGTGGACTGGATAAAGAAAATGTGATATATAGACACCATGGAATACTATGCAGCTATAAAAAAGAATGAAGTCTTGTCATTTGCAGCAATGCGGATACAGCCAGAGGCCATTACCCTAAACAAATTACTGCAGGAACAGAAAACCAAACACCACATGTTCTTACTTATAAGTGGGAGCTAAACACTGGGTACACATTGGGCCATAAATACAGAAACAGCAGACACTGGAGACTCTAAAAAGGGGAGGAGAAGAAAAGGTGAAGGGTTGGAAAACTATCTACTGGCTACTACGTTCACTACCTGGGTGATGAGTTCCACTGAAGCCCAAATCTCAGCATCACACAATAGATTCACATAACAACCTGCACATGAAGCCCCTGCAGCTAAAATTAAAAACAGAGTTACCTGGAGTGAGTGTCATCCTTTGAGGCTTGCTTCTGTGTTTTTGTGAGGTGGCTTCAGAGCAGCCCTTTACATCGGGTTAATTTGGCTCTACTGCTGGGGCTGCAACCCCACCCTCCACGTCTTTCCACTCTGGACACGCTCTTCCCAGGCTCTTTTTGCTGTGGGGATTTTTTTCTACCTGCTCTTTTCTGGGGATTCTTTCCTTGGCCTTGACAGTCTCTTCACACTGGCAGGCTGGTCAACACCCAGCTACAAAAGCACAACAACGCTCCAGACTTCTCTCCTCTCCATTACTCTGCACCCCCAGTTCCAGCCTCCACAGTGTCCCCAAACTCCACACTGCCTCCTCTCAGGGAGCGGCCGGGCTCTGGATGCTCCCGTGCATCCAGAGACCCTCCATGTGAGACGCTGGGAAATCACAGGACCCCTGACCTGCCCCTTCTCTCTGGGACCTTGCAAACTGCAGGCATCTAACACTGAGCAGTGCTGTTTCACACGGTGCTGATTTTCAGTTGTTTAGGATGGGAGGGTCAATCAGGTCCCAACACGCTATCAACCTGGATTACATGAGATTTAAACAGTCAGACTGTCACTCTGGAGATTAATAATACATTTGTTTTTTTGAGATAGAATCTTGGCTCACTGCAATCTCCACCTACAGGATTCAAGTGATTCTCCTGTGTCAGCCTCCTGAGTAGCTGGGACTACAGGCACCCGCCACCTCGCCTGGCTAACTTGTGTATTTACAGTAGAGACAGGGTTTCATCAAATTGGCCAGGCTGGTCTGGGGACTCCTGACCTGAGGTGATCCGCTCACCCTGGCCTCCCAAAGTGCTGCAATTACAGGTGTGAGCCACTGTGCCCGGCCAATAATACATCTTAATTCAAGATTAGAGCTAAGGAAAAATGAGAATCCTGATTGTTCTGAAATTTAGTCTCCACGTGAAAACCAGTTGAGGGTTGAGTGGAACATGGAGAGACTTTCACAAGCAAATGAAGGTAATCCTTCCTTCACTCAACAATTCACAGATATTCACAGCCATCCAACACGAAGCTTAGTGGCTGATCAAAAGTAGTAGGATATTTTCAGGGCAGAAACTGAGACTCACAGGCAGAACCAGGAGTGTCTGCACATCTCAAAGGACAGGCAGTGTTTCCCTTAGGGCACTGAGGTTGAGGTCTTACACGGAGAGAGGACTGCCAACTGGCAAAGGCCTGCTTTTCACAAACTGCTGGAACCATCTGGACTGTCTGGCTCCTGATAGGGAGGGAGACATACACCAGATGTGTTCAGATGCCACGAACAGAGAAAATAACTCTGCCTTCAGAAATGGACCCCTAACAGATCTTGCTTTAAAATCTAACAGTTCAGGCAGGGCGCAGTTGCTCACGCCTATAATCCTAGCACTTCGGGAGGCCAAGGCAGGTGGATCATGAGGTCCACAGATCGAGACCATCCTGGCCAACATGGTGAAACCCCATCTCTACTAAAAATACAAAAAATTAGCTGGTGGCAGCATGCCTGTAATTCCAGCTTCTCAGAAGGCTGAGGCAGGAGAATCACTTGAACCTGGGAGGTGGAGGTTGCAGTAAGCTGAGATCACGCCACTACACTCCAGCCTGGGTGACAGAGCAAGACTCCGTTTCAAAAAAAAAAAGAAAAAAGAAAAGAAAGAATCCAACAGATCAGCAACTGCAGTTCATCACTGCTTTTGAGTTCTGAGACATAAACACAGCATGGAGGTGTCCATGCTGTCAACGACTCAATCATGCTGGCTCCAACTACTGTGCCACTAGGGCTGCTGCGGCTGTTAGTGACATCTACACCCCAGTACCAGAGAGCTTCTCAGTTATTGAGAAGGACACTGCAAAGGAAAATCAGCCCTTACCTCCTGCTAGCGTTCCTGAGTGACCCCTGCTTTTATTCCATCACTAGGATAACGAAGCCATGGGCAGCCAGACTGTGCGGTTCTCATATGGGGAACTCCATATAGCAGTTCTAGGGAGCTGCAAGGAATCACCAGTAAAGATCCTAGGTCAGAGATTGGGGAGTTTGTCTACAGAAGCTCCAAATCCCTTTTTCCTTTCCTTCCTGGACACACAGCTGAAACTGCAGTTCCAGGCCCCGCATGCCTGACTCCAGGCACTGGAGTGAAGGGGAGGGTTTTGTGTTCATTCAAACTGGGGCCACAGCCACACCCTGGAGCTCAGGCATGCTTCTCCCTTTCTCGTAGGCTGCAGTGGAGAGGGAGTGGGCTGAATGGTGGCCTCCAAAAAGATATGTCCATGTGCCAACCCCCGGTACCTGTGAATGTGAATATATTTGGAAAAGGGTCTTTGCAGATGTAATGAAACAAGGGATTTCAAGATGCGGTCATCCTGGATTAACCGGGTGGGTCCTGAATCCGATGAGAGTGTCCCTATCCGTCAGAAGGGGAGAAGGTCACGTGAAGACGGAGGCAGAGGCTGGAGTGATGCTGCCACAGCCAAGGAACACCTAGAGCCGCAAGACAATGGAGGAGGCGAGGAATCTCCCTAGAGCACAGCCCGGCCGACTCCATGAGTTTAGACCTCTGCCTCCAAAACGGTGAGAGAATGCATTTCTGTTGTTTTAACCCACCGCACCGTTGTGGTCACTTGTTACGGCGGCCCTAGAAATGAATGCAGGAGGTTCCCCCAGGGTGAACTTGGAAGCCATAGGACAGAGATGGCCGACTTCCAGTCAGTGCGAGTCCCCAAATGACCTACTCATTGCCTCCCCAGCAGTGTTACAACAGAACAAAAAAGAAACTTCCCCTATGGGTGACGCCGTCTTTTGAACCTATATATTACAAAATTGAAAATAATGACAGGTTTACAGTACATAAGTATTATTTCATCTTTACGCTTTATTCAACAGTAATTTCTCCAAAGCAGAGCAAATAAAACACATACCAAAGAAAGATGTTCTGGGGAAGCCACGAACAAATGCTCTGAAGCCTTTCACTTTTTACCCAAAGATTCTTGTTTCTTAGAAATAGGTGTTACGGCATCAAGGCTGTCACTGAGAACCGGCCTGGGGCTTGATAGGGTCAAAGAAATCAACGACTTGAGTTCCAGTCCCTGTCAACTTCTTTGTTGTACTATTATTAGGGATGGAGAACTACCTGTTAGTAACCCAGGCTCAGGAATGATCTTGCCTGGGTTTAAATCCTACTTATGAGTTATCATGATGACCTAAGCTGTCCGTTTCCTCATCTGTAAAATGGAAACAATGCTGGATTGGAAGGGCTGGCAAGTTGTAACCCTCTCCTCCTATGTTCTCAGACAAATGAGAGGGGCAGAGCACTCAGGGAGATGGGGACAGACATTAAGGTGTACTGATGAAGGCTGGGTTGGAGGAAGTAGCTTGGCTCCATGTGGCTACTGAGGCAGCTTTGCACTGATCAGCTTAGCTTGGCTGGACTGGTGTTCCCCACGACTCCCTTGCTGGGACGGTGTGAGGTTGGCCTTGGCCACAGGAAACAGCCGCAGGAGGCGGGGTGAGGCGGCCACATGCTCACACGCAGCAGGCTGCTGCAGTCCCCAGCACGATGGCCCAGAGCTGCAGGCTCTCCTGCTGGCTTGGGGCAGGAGGCGGGCCTGTAACTCCTTCAGCCCCTGTTGGGTCTCCTCCTTCAGCTTTCCTGAATCCTGGGCCAAGTGCCCGTGCAGCTTCCTCTGCGCATCACCCCATCACAGAACTGGGGAGACCAGGAGGCAGCCGGAGCCAGATGAGGGCTCCATTTATCCCCACGGGTTCCAGTTTATTCTCGCTTCCCCACTGCACGCCTTTCCTTCCGATGGCCCCCTGCTGATGGCACCGCACCCCATCCCACCACAGCCCTGCCAGGTGAGCCGGCTCCCACACCAGGGAGGTCAAGTCCTGAGAAGAAATCCCTTCTCTGTCTCTCCCATGGTTCTGTCACTGACCAAATTTCCCAACACTGAACTGCAGGACTGGACACTTCCCCCTTCAGGGGCAGGGCCTCCGGTGTTAAGCCCAGAGCAGATGCCCTCTACACAGGGGGCCACTGTCCAAGGTCTGTCACCAGCCTCTTGGTGGTGGGCTGGGGGCTGCGTGGAAGCCCCTGGGGCTCCACACACACCTGGCTCTTGATGCTTTCATCACTGGGGTTTCTTCTGATTCCTCTAGCCCTCCTCATCCTGGTCTGTGCTAAAACACTCACGCCTGTAGGACCTGCTCATTCCCTACTGTTTACTTCTTTTCCTTCCTCTCCCTACAGCTGACCTTTGAACAAAGGGACTGAGATGCACAGGAACACAAGGCTAAGGACTCAACACAGCTGCTTTCAGGTCCTCATCAGGCTGGGAGGGCTGAAGCCAGTGAGGCGGGGGCTGCATGGCGCTCCATGCTGGCTATGTGAGTTAAACCAACCAACTACTCTTGGAGTGCCTCTCCCTGGTGCTCCCAGGTCTTCTTCTCAGGGCAGTGTGCCTTCCCTCCAAGCTTGCCAGGAAGGGTGGGGCCTGCTGATTCCTAAGGAAGGTGCCTGTGCTACCCCTCCAAGGAAAGGAACTCCTGCGCGTCTGAAGAGTCGGTGCCGGTCAGGACCCTTCCCATCGGTGCTAAGATGAGCATCGCCTGGAAGGGAACGTGTGTCATTACAGTGCACGAGGGATGAGGAGTGGTTCCCTGGTGGAGAATTCCCAAAGAAAAGGAGCACACACTCATGGGAGACACTTCTTTTATTTAGGAAGTAGATCTTTCCTACTGGTGCTGGCTCCTGACAGAGGTCCGGGTGACAGCAGGATCAGAAGCACTGCTCTCACACTGAGTGGGAGTAGAGGATGGCCTCCCGCAGCTGCTCTACAAAGCCCAGGAGTTCTCTTCTTCATTTCAGAGAAGGGCGTTTCTGCACAGGACATCACTCCACTGCAGTCGTCACTTCCAACTGCAGGCTCAGGGAGAAGACTCTATATTCATACATATATATTTACTTCAATCATATTTTAGAAATCAGCTCTTCCACGCTAAGATTTACAGTAAAAATAAAATAATTTGTTCTGTAAACTATAGTAGAAAGATTCAAATGTCTTAAAAACTATCTTCCATACAATGGAAAAAGGCTTTTGTGTTCTTTTTGGGCAAAGGAAGACCCAAATACGCTGAGAGAAGACGCATGGGCGTGTTGCTGGAAGCTCCTCTTTGCTACGGACAGTTGCTAAGAGAACAGTCACTTTCTGCCCTTCAGCCTGGAGGCCCAACTCTCCTCTTGCTTGAGAATCTAACCTCGGATCTTCCAAGATGCTTAAGGCTGCTCTGCTGTTGCCTGGTCCTTGGCAGCAGCAACGAGCTCTGTGAGAGCTGGGAAGCTTTTTATGTCACTTGTTTGCAGTCCCAACTTTTGTATCTGCAAAGGCCATGAGAATGAATTAGGTTACTTCAACTTAAGCTGAATGTGAGGAAAAAAAGATCCTTATAAAAAACAGAGAATCTCCATCTTCCACTAAACCAGAAGACAGTTCCCCGAAGACTTGCAGGATATTTTTCCTCTAGAGCAAACTTGTTATAAAATGTGAGGTTTTGGGGTCAAACACTTAGCATTCTAAGAAGCCAGTATGTTAATTTATCTCAGTCCATCAAATCAGACAGGATCAGAGCCTCTTTTGTGGGCCTAACAAAAATTCGAAAAAAGAAAATCCACACTGGAAGAAATTAAAAAGTGCACTATTTTTTAAGTAAAGAATTTTCAAGAAAGTACTGGCCTGCTCTTAGTTTCTTAACATATCACAAAAACCTTTTAGAATCCGATGAGTTGAAAACACTTTGTCTGGCACAGCAACAACCATGGATTATTTTGGTCACAAAGACATGGCACGCTATGTTCCCACTTTTGTTTAAAAACGACAATAACAACACACCCCCCCCAAAGACGTATATACATCCATACATACAAACACATGTACCACACACATACACACACACACACACCCCCCCCCCACACACACACCCCACACATACACAGGAAGATCTGGAAAGACACGCACCAAGTCTCTCAGCATTTTGTGGTTTGTCCTGGGACTGCGGGAGCATCTTTTCTTTCCCTTCTCTTCCCTCTTATTTCCCTATTCCACTCTCCTTCCTTCCTGCCCTTTCTTTTGCTCATTGGCTGTTCATGTTTCTATAACATACTCTCTGGCTTGTAAAAAGTCTTTAGGTTTTTTTGCCAAATAAACATGGCAGCTGACTTTTGCCAGGATGCATCTCTAAATTCATCTGAAAGCAGACAGAAGTTGAATTTTCAGTGATGAGCATGTATAAAAGAAATTCCTTAGTGAGCTAGAAAATCAAGTGTCTTGTTTGATTGCTTTTCTTTTTTGCTTTTTCTATTAACATTGTCTCAGTTCTCCAAATCACTACCAAGTGTCCTCTTATGGAAACTTTGATTTCACTTTTTTCCCCTCTGGAAAGGCCTCTCTTGAGGACCTACTACTATGTAGGAAACCTTAACAGTTGAGAAGGCCCGTTTCTGAACATCTAGAGGTTTTATGATGCTGTGAGGATTTCACTTCAGTGAAAACGAAGACATTCATTGCACATTATCCGTATCACCTCTTAAGTGATAATATCCTCATTAATGTTGAGCCATGACTCCAAAATCTGTGTTTTATAGGAAACCTATAAAAGCCAAGCAGGGAAGCAGAGAAGTTGTGCTCAAAGGATTTCTCATGCATCATAGAGGGATAATGCTTTCAGTTATTTTAAGCTAAATCAGCAAATATTTAAAAAGCCTGGGGTTAGCACCAATTAGGTATCAGGCACTGGACCAAAAAGTCCCAGCATAGTGAGCTCTGCGAGCACAAGCACTGGGGAACCAAGCAGATGCAACAGCACCAGAGAGCACGCCACTGGACTTCACAAAGGGAACTTGCCATTTTCTCCTAGCTTTTCCTTCTCATATCGCCTAGGGGCAAGGTCATTTGGAAGCTCTGACTCCTATTACCCTTAAAACTGGGGAAGCCGAGCTGTAGCCATCGCAACAGCTTCTCTGGGCCACGTGAGCCACCACGTAACTGCCAGGCTCCAGAATTTGGTGTCAGGCTCGCTGGAACTGCCAGCAGCTGATGGTTACCTGCTCTCCTAAGTACTCGACATCCAGGGCCAACTGCAGCCTGATTTTGTCATCATCGCTCATGCCGCCACTGGGACCAACGGGGTTGGCGGGAGTGGTTTTTCTGGCTTGTTTCAGTCTTTTCAGGCTCTCTTCCATTTTCTTCACAGAGTTCAGTACATCTGACACGGTTTCATAGTACCTTGAGCACAAGACACGTTTACTGGTGAAAAGAGGCATTGGTGTATAACACCAAATAGAGTTTATTGTGGACCAAAAAAAGATTTTTAAGATAAAAATTCATTTCCAACAAAAATTCAGCCATGGTAAGTATTTAAGTTTCTTAAGATCATTTTATATATATATATATATATATATAGATGTATATATAGATGTGTGTATGTGTGTGTGTGTGTGTGTGTGTGTGTGTATTATGGTCTTAAGTGTCTAACATGGCATTCCCTCAGAATTTAAGAAATGTGTATGTGTATGAATTTTGTTTAAAATTTTAATCCTGAACATGGAAAAAATCATAGACCAATTTTGCCTTTCATATATTGAGGGAGGACATCTGTACCTCATGCCCCAGATCAAGTAACAAGTTCATTTCCAATCAGTTCTAGGAACAGTTCATCTTTTGGAGTATAAAAGTATTTCAGAATTTTAAATAAAGTTCACTGCCTTCAAAATACTCTCAATATAATTTTCAAATTATAAATGAGTTATATTTCAAAGTTTTGTTTACAAGCTGGTTTCTTGACATCTGAAATACATTTGCCCACAAAAACTGTATTATACCTCATTGTTATGTTCTAAACCCATAAATGGCTGCTTAAAGTTTTGTTTTGTTTTGTTTTGCTTTGAGATGGAGTTACGATGTTGCCCAGGCTGGTGTGCAGTGGCACGATCTCAGCTCACTGCAACCTCCATCTCCCGGGTTCAAGTGATTCTTCTGCCTCAGCCTCCCGAAGAGCTGGTACTACAGGTGTGCACCATTATGCCCGGTTAATTTTTGTATTTTTAGTAGACACAGAGTTTCACCTGACCATATTGGCCAGGCTGGTCTCGACCTCCTGACCTCGTGATCCACCTGCCTCGGCCTCCCCAAGTGCTGGGATTACAGGTGTGAGCCACCACGGCCGGCCAGCTTAAATCTTAAGTAAAATAAATGAAATAAAGTACTACTGCAAAATAATTAATAAACAAAATCAATAGCAAAATTGAGTAACATACTTTTTGATTTGGGAAAAGTAGATTTCATTAGAAAAAGACACTTAAGCATTTTAAAGGTTTTAGGAATTGATTCCTTGTCAGGTGTAATTAAACTTCTAAATGTATGTGTTCTCTTCCTTGATTACAAGGGTTTCACCAACCTAAGTCCTTTGATTATCTGGTATGATTAGAGCATTTTGGACTGACAGGGCCTGAGCAAAGAAAGGGCCTCCAAGAAGAATGTGGCTGGACTTGGGAGAACAGCACCTGCAGGGAACATAGACAGGGCCGGGAGACTCGGGGGCACTGTGCACGCAGCCAGCGCGTGTGGGGAGGGAGGGAGCCAACTGCAGCGAGACCACACTGACTCATCCACAGTCTCACTGCCTTATCTACATGCAGTGCTCGATGGCCTTGGGGGTTTCTGCCGCAGACTCTTCTAAGCAAGACCCACAAGGTCTACTTTTAATTTACTTACTTATGAGTGCTCTCACTGAGGGCGCCTTTTAACCACTGCTGAATTATTGCTGGTTTGAGCTTATCCTTGTGTCCACTCTGAAGCTGGAATAAGGGCTTCAGAGCACTGTCCACATAGGAGGAAGCTGTGGTTGGGACCTCCTGGAATGATGTTGGTAGAAGATAAAGAGGCATAGGAAAAAAAAAAAAACAAAAGAAACAGAGTAAGTTTCAAGACCTCAAGTCCAAAAGGATACTATTAATGTTCTAGTTTTGAGACATGGTCAATTTCCATTCCTCCCAAAAGTAACACTGGGGTCCACAGAAAGCTGCCTGGAGAACACGAGGGAGTAAAAAGAACCAGCACAAGAAGGTGACATCTGGAGCCAGTCTGGCTTCAGGTGCTGGCTGGTGCAGCCACCCACAGCTCAGCGCACTGAGACGAGGGCACTGCTTCCCGTAGTTTCATGTCTCCAATGGCCACCTGGCAATCTTGTAAAATCAGGTTCTAATTCTGTTGGGGGGCAGTGGGTGGAAGGGTTGAGTTCTGGGATTGTGCTTTTCTAGCAAGCTCCCACCAGGTGATGTGAATGCTGCTGATCACCAGAACACATTCGAGAAGCAAGGATCCAGGGTCAGTAATGTAATCTTTCTCAGCTCTGGTTTCTTCATCTGCAAATGACAATACTAGCACCCACTTTGTAGGAGGATAATAAGACTACGTAAAGTGTCTAGCATAGTGTCTGACCCATAACACAAACTCTTAATAAATAGATTACTGTAATAGCCTATTGAATAGAAAGGGAGAGTTGGTAGATTACTAAAGAAAAATAACATATTTGGCAATATAAATAGGTCTCTCTCTCCCACTTCCAGTGGCAGCTTCAAATCAGACCATAAAGAGCAAATATAAAATGGCATAATATTTGCATAACCTATGCACAGCCTTCAGTATAGTTTAAATCAATCTTTCGATTACGAAAATTTGTATTTTTTTAATAAAAACTTTTTTTGTGTGTGGAGACAGATGTCACTACACTGCCCAGGCTGGTCTCAAACTCCTGGGCATGAGCAGTTTTCCCACCTCAGCTTCCCAACGTGCTGGGATTACAGGTGTGAGCCACTACATCTGGCCCGTATTATTTTTTATTGTTATAGTTATTTGTTTCCCTAAATATTTTTGATCCACAGTTGGTTGACTCTGTGGATGCAGAACCTGGGGACAGAGGGGCCACCTATACTTCCAGTAGCAAGAGGGAACAAGATATAAAGTGCAGAATGCCAGATACGGAGACAAAAACGTATAGGACTTCAAAATGTTATTAAAATGCTTTCTTTTGAAAAACATACTTTTCCTTAAGGCCAAAAGGAAATTGAGTATATCCTTAAACACTTTTAGGACAGGATGGGAAGGGTCTAACTTTTGGTGTGTGGCCCAGAGCCCCTGAGCACCCCTGCAGAACCTTTCTTTCTTCATCAACACCAGTCTCGGAATGGGATGAGCTCAGTCTGCCTCAAGCGACCTTGGAATCCACCGCTTCCTCCCTTCCTCTTTAGCTTTCCTAATACATACTTCCCCACCTCAAACTTCTCTCCCATGAATGGTGCTGACCTTATTGGTTCTTCGGTAAAGCCTGGGAACCTCCAGGGCGCTTTTTAGGAAATTGAAGCAAGAGTCACTTAAATCCTGGACGATCTTGCTACTCAAGGAGGGCACACAGGCTGACAAAGAGCTCTGGGAGTCCTCCAGGGCTGCTGTTGAGATTAAAGACTGGATTTAACCATCCTGCTCAGGCCCAGACACGAACTTCATTTAAAATACTGTCACAGCATTTACAGTGTGTACTATAATAAATCAGATCAAATGAATTAAACAAAACATCTTATTCAGGGATGTTATAAGCAGAACAGAACAGAGAAACAACCAAGGATTTACAACTACAGAGGAAAATGTTAATTTAAATATACCCTACAGTCTCTGAAATTTTATTTTAAATAATTTCTTATTTAAAGATTTGCTTAGTCAAGATTCATTTTTACCTGAGATAGAAGAAAAATTCTTAAAGCCAATCATTTCAAGTTTTGGCTTGATTATTTCCAAGAGTTCTGGAAGCTGAAATAAATATGCACTTTATATATTCAGTTACTTATTATAAAGCAAAGAAAGAGGCGATTCTATTTGCATCTACAAACTCTAGAATTTGCTAATGAATGGTGAACCTAAAATCAGGACTTTAAGTAATTTTCATCAAAGGAAATAAAGAGTTTTAATGCTTTCACTATAAAAAGATTTCAACATGGGAAATCACACGGTTTAATGGCTGCTAAGAGGCACAGAGAATAAGCAAAAACATTTTCTACTCTATTGTTCTCCATAATACAAAAATAGCTCAGACTAAGACCATATTCTTACTGAAAACATACAACTTTTAAAATTCAAAACAGTATTTATTCAAGCACCACAAAATATCTAAACTTGAGGAAAGCAGAACTGTGTATCAGGGGACTTAACCACTAAATTCAGCCCACCGAGTTACTGTTAAAAGAAAAAACATATGGATCTATACAGAGAAAATAGAGGAAGAAGTTTTAATATTTTAGCACTTTCAAAGTATAGCTGACGATTAAACATCAACAGAAAATATCAGATAAATGAACGTAAAATAACTAAAATCCAGCCCACTGAAGATTGCTTGAGCAGAATAAAAGGTGAGCTAATAGAAAAAAAAAAAACGAAAAGGGAGGGGGAGCATGGCTGCTCAAGCTTGTCACATCACTACTGAAAAGGAAGCAGGTGGAGGTGAATACAGTAACAGAATGCACACCACACAAGGAGGAGACATGCAAACTCTCAGAAACCCCATATAGACATGATCTGTCGGGGACAGCTGGAAACACACCTAGAAAGGGACGTGAGTGGTTCTCTCTTGGGGTACCTATGGGCCCCACAATTTAAGCCCTGTAAGACCCAATGGTGTTTGCCTTTTACACATACTACCTTCTGTGAAAACATTAAACCAAGCACCCGGAATTCTTCTGGGACACAGGCTTACCTGCTCCTGAAGCTTGTCCAGGTCTGCAACCACATACACGAGCTGAGTGCGGGAAATGGAAACCACAGGCTTTGTTTCTGACGGACCACTTCCTTGGTCTTCAGTGTTTCCTGGGGTAATGGAAAGTTCTTTGCTACCAGTTACCAAAGGTTTTTTGATCTCTTTGAGACTTTCATTAGAAATGGGCTTGAGTGAAAGCTGAAAAACAATTTCACTGATTAACTACCTTTACACTAGCAAGATACATGAGCATTTGTATATTATGTGTGTGCGTCAACAACGCATCATTAAATGCTAGCTGTTGACATGCCATTTAGTAAGAAGTTACTAATAAAAGTACATCATATTGTATCTCTGCAGGAGGGAGTGAAGCACTAATAGAGAAACAAGGACAAACTATGGCCCTGTGTATACTTACCTTCCAGAACTTGTTTAATGTCTGGTGATTAAAAAAAAAAAAACATGTAAAAATAAAGTGCCCAAACCACAATAAAATTAACTTTGGGGACATCACAGGTTTAAAAAAAATAAATTATATTAGGGTAAATAACATACCATAATAAATTTGTAATTATAATTAATAAGGGTATAATATCAAAATCCAAACCTTCAAACACAAAACACAAAATATTCTTTGCATAACATTGTTTATAAGGGAAAAATCAAAGAGAAGTATGCTAGCATCAAGAAAAGAATGGGATAGAATTGGGATAATGTACATTCAAGGCAAAGCAATCAATTAGATAAACAGAAAATTCCTGGCTAGCAAGAAGGTGTGCTTAGCCTAAGTGAATAATCGTACTAATCCCAATCTGTCAGGGGAATCATACAGTGGTCTTCAGGAACAGCTGATGGCCCAGGGTGGTCTACTAAGACCCTTCTGAGCAGAGGGGAGGCAAAAGGGAAAGATAAACTAGATTTCACTGGACTCCCATTAACTGACAGGCACTTTAGTACAAATCAGTCCTCACAACAGCCACGTACAGAAGCTGTTTTCCCATTCTCCAGATGATGACTCAGCTTAATTTCTGCAAGTCCACAGAATTAAAAAGCTGAAGAGCCAATGTTTGACATTGACTCCAAAGCTGATGCTCTTTCCATTAAAATACACTGCAAGAGGAGTACTGGGTTCCTTTCCTACTCCAAATAACAAAGCTTTTATTCAAAGTGTGTTGTTTTCTCCATGTTATCTTTTTTATTTTTTAGAACGCATCTCCTCTGCATACTCCTCATACTGAGATGACTGGTTTACCTGATTGTCACTCACGCTGTCCCCAGAGGCAGTGCAGCACTGCACTCCAAGACCCTAGCAAGGACTTGCGGGCTGGTGCTCAGCACTGAGCTGCACCAACGATCTTGTGGATCAAGAATTTCTGGCTTTTTGTAGAGTATTAATAAGTCATCAGGGGCATGTGGATATTTAATACATTTAATTATTTGAAAAGGGAAAAGGATGTTCAAAAAAGAAAAGATTACTTAATTTTAATACCTTTTTATCTTGATGACAATATCATTTTGTAAACTTCCATATATTAAGTATTAAAATGCATATATTTTTATTTCTAAGCATCATAATCATCTTAAAATAACATCTTTTTTTAAAATTTAGAGGCAGTTCAAAGATTCTGGTTTTGAGAAGGAAAAAAATGGACTTATCAGAGTGGTGCTTTTCAACAAAACAAGTCTGTGATAATAGACAACCCTAAATGCAACACTTACAGGAGTGAACATGAAACACAGAAGCAGAGCTGGAGACAATCTTGGGAAGTCAGACTATTGTCGTCCTCTAAATTAACCTCTCAGGACAACATGGCAGTAAAAAAAATCTTACTCAAGGAGTTAGCCTAACATATCTTTAATTTTTATCAGTATTGATTATGGATGAGCTCCACAGCCAGCCCTTACCTCATTGACGAACACAGAGTATCGTGCCAGAATCTGCAGAGTGAGTCTCCACAGGCGATGCACCAGCAATGGCAAGAACATCTCATCCGACCAACACCTCCTAAGGCTGCTCCATGTTCTGTGAGAAGCCAAAAGGCAATATGGACTTTCAGCTACAGAAAAAACAACAAGAACATATATTTAAAGAATTTCAGGCAATTTTAGGCTATAATCTAATGTGAGATTTTTGATGTATGATTCAAAGGTAAAGAAAGTGGCCTTCTGAAGAAAACCATGTGGTCAACAAAGCTGGTGGAGGCACAGGGATGAGGATTGGCCACGATCCACGTTCCCTACCACATCCTTCATGCCACGCATAATTTTATATGACACTATCTCCCAGGTGTTTGGATAAATATCAAATATATATATATATATATAGCATTCAGAAGTAATGTTTAATAGGCACTTTATACCAAATCAACAAGCATGGGCTGGAGTCACAATCATGTGCAAAGGTTTAAACTTCAGTTTCAAATTTGTCCTGTTTCGTGTCACAAGAGTCTTCCTCTATCTCAACATTCTTCTTATTTCTATAGAAGTAGTTAACTATATATGACCATTTTTGGCAAAGACAGATGAAAACTAACTCTGAGGCTAAACTTGATTCAAAATGACAGCAGATATAGGTGCATAAAAGAGTAGAAATTTAAGTCGAGGAACCTAGATATAAGCACACAGTATTTCAATGGTCACTAGGAACGAAATACATAATACAGAAATTAATGAGGCTGTCGGGGTATGCTAACATGTACTGGTAAGTCCACAAACCTACAACTGTTATCTGCCCAGCATCCCACAATAGGTGGCCTGGGCCTCCTATGCTCCAGCTGTGAGTCTAGAATGACTCACAGACTAGAATGTGAGAGGCAGGAGCACCCTGACCCTCTACCATGCAGACCAGTCCTCAGCCTGGGAAGAAGGCAGATCACAGCCAATTTGCTAAAAAAAAAAAACAGCTGATCACATAAGCACACCAAGGGGCCATATCCCCTGGACATGTTATATTCAGGAATGAAAATGAGGTCTCTTTCCTATATTCTTACTCCTTTTTCATCTCTATAAAGCAAGAAACTCTATACACCAAAACTATTTGGTTTCTTTTTACCTTATTAAAAAAAGAAGTCAGGCTGGGCATGGTGGCTTATGCCTGTACTCCCAGCACTTTGGGAAGCTAAGGTGGGTGAATCACTTGAGGTCAGGAGTTTGTGACCAGCCTGGCCAACATAGTGAAACCTTGTCTCTACTAAAAATACAAAAATTAGCCAGGTGTGGTGGTGTGCGCCTGTAATCCCAGCTACTTGGGAGGCTGAGGCAGGATAATTGTTTGAACATAGGAGGCAAAGGCTGCAGTAGGCCAAGATCATGCCATTGCACTCCAGCCTGGGCAACAGAGCGAAACTCCATCTCAAAAAAAAAAAAGGAGAATTTTAAGGTCCAATTTACTGTAAGACAGAAAATGGTAAAAGTATGCTCAGAGTATTACAATCTAGCCAACTTGCAGAGCTGAATTAACTCATTTAGGATACCATGCCATTTATCACTTTAAAAGAGTTACCTGGGGCATCTTCCAGGACATCTGTAAGTGCTGCTTCTAAGGATCCTGCTATTTCTCTAAATCTGAGATTAAAAACAAGAACACACATTAATGTTTATGACTCTGACAGATGCTTTTCCCTACCCATTCTCCATTTTTCCTAAGTAACACAAATTCCTCTCTTGCTCGCTGTTAAGTCCAGCCACGGAATGCCTATTCTCCCAGCCTTTTTTTTTTAAACTGAACAAGAAATCGTGACTAAGCCACTGTTACATAAGGGTTCTCTGTTATTTGCAGCTGGTCTGAATCATAATTCACCCCATGTTTCTCAAATTAAACAAACTGCCAGTGAAGTCTCCAATAAGAAGTTGTTACTGGTGAGTAGCACCTGGTTATGATCCTCTAATCACCTCAAGGCCATAAAACTTTGGTTACTCCAACTCATCTATCCTAACACCATCACAGCAATGTAAATGGCCCCAAGCTAAGAAAGCTGCATTCTGTACCTGTGTTGGCAACCTGAGAAAAGTCTCGGGAAGTAGCAGTTAAAACTAGAACTGCTGCTTGGTGCTCTTCTAATCTGCGGACCCTCTCACGTCTGTGGTACTTGCCCTTCAGGTGCTACTGCTCAGTGTCTGTACCAGTGCTTCCTACATAGGCGTTCTTTTTTCCCTGATGACAGCCGGCTCACCTGGCACCTCAGCTCATCCTGACACAGACCTCTGTTCTAACAATGGGTATGGACGTATTTCTATGACTTTGTGAAAGGCAAATGTGTTACATAGTTTTTTTTTAAGCTAACTGCTTCTGCAGGCACTTTTTTTTTAACTATATAACTCTTCCAATTTCATACCTCTCTGTACTAGCATACTCTTTTGTCACCTGCTAATTGCCTTGCTAATAATAAATTCTGATGCATGCTCAGTATCAATTTATCCAACTGATATTAAATTATTTTTTATAGTACACAATGTACTTTTAAAAAGCGGTTCAGAGACTGAGCTAACGGCAATCATCTGAAGAGTAAAAAGAACAGCTTGAGACAAAAGCAGCAGCCCTACCCAACACAGCTGAGCCATGAAGACACTAAGGCTATCCTGGACCATTACAGCTGGCTGGTTTCCAGTAGGTGTCCCATCTGCCCCATGGAAGGAAAGTAACTCTCTAATTGTCCAGTGACACTTACAAAAGGCTAGTCTTTTCAAGCAGCAGTTGAGAGACACAGAAGGAATAAGTGACAGATGGAAAAGGGGGATAAGAGAGCACTGGGAACTAGCCCAGGAACAGCAGTCAGAGGAAGCAGTGACACTGAGCACAGAACACGGGAGAAGGGGCTGCTCTGCACCTGGGAGAGCAAACCAGCACCCAGAGCGGAACCTCAGACTCCCAGTACCCTTTTTTCAAAATCTAAACAACAAATAGGAAGTTAGCCCTGATACAGAAAAGGCCTGATAGCTAGCACAGCACCATTTCTATCAGGAAAAAACTGGAAGCAACCTAAACGGCCAAAAGAAAGCATATGGTTATGGAATCTGTGGAATATTCAACGGACTAATATGCAGTATTATTGTAGAAAGCTTGATGCTTTAAAGCGATAAGGAAAAATAGGTATAATTTAGCATTAGGCAAAGACATGGAACACAAAGTTATATGCAGATTTACAATAACTCTAAAAAGCATACAAATGAAAAAGGACCCAAAAAATGCAGCAGAGCCTGCACTTTACATAGAAGTCCTGCCTATTTGTGAACGGGTGCAACAATGCGTGATTACAACCGCCTGAGTCACTTGGCCTAGGTGTGCTCCCAGCCACGGGACCAGCCCCTCACACAGCTCTGCTGTGCCGTAACTTCTGGGAATGAAGCAACAGATCCTATTTCTTCTTGGAAAATGGCCAAAAGTGAGACGGAATACTCTGCTGACATCTGAAAAGCCATGCTGTGGTTTTCATGTGCACATGAATGTCATTCTACTCTTAACAGTATCCATGTAAGAAAAGCAACCCCAAATATAAACATTTCTAAATTCTTAAATATGGGCCTGGGGAAGGTCTCTAGACATATTCCTCCACGAACATCACAGGTCGACAACAATACTTAAATAAAAATAACAATGGTGATAATAATAGTGATACCTATTATATTTTTCTCTGAAGTATTGGAAAAAGTATAAGTGCACCCTCTCTTGTGGATACACATATCTGAGAACAGGGACAAGAAAGGAAAGGGCTACCTGCACCTTAATACTACTATGTAGATTCCACATCTTAAGACTGATTGTGTTCAGCATATATTATGTAATACCCACAGTATATACATGTGAACATGTGAATGTACTAGAAAGATTTCTATTTTAAAAAGAACAGCAAACTAAAACTTAGCCTTTGGCATTTAAAGGGCTAACACCTGTAGTTTCCAGGTAGCTTTTGATTCATTATAATTTGAGGCTGTTTGGTCACATCTGCATTTAATTTCTTCCTATGAGAAACGAAGTCCTCATCTACCTTCCAATATGCCCGTAGGAGCAAATGAAATGTAGACACAGTGGAGGTCACAGGAACAGTGAGAGGATACAAAATGATTTCACAAGAATGGTGGTGATGGCGGCCTTTTTTCCTGAAGATGATTGGAATGTGGGCATATAGTCAGATCCAGGAGCAGAAAACTGTTACTAAGAGTAAAGTATTAATATTTCTTCTTAGAAAAATGTCCAACTATCACCACCCGACTGTCTTTAGGTTTACTTCAAATGACCTTGAAATGAATCTGATGACAATGCAACTCTGACCCTAACCATGTTTGCGAAACTTTTTGTCATCCTTCAGAGCAAACAACCCAACACCTGATAAAAATCAACAGGAAAGTTCTACAAAGTCTTAATGAAATTTAGTTTTTAGATGGAAAAACAAATCTACTAAAAACAAGTTCTACACTTCATAACTCAAATATATATTTTTTTAATTTCATGAATTTTAAATAAAAGAGTTTAAAAGAAAGGCTAAGCAACTCCTTCGAAGGCTTAAGGCTGAAATCTGGTGAAGGTAAAAAAGACTTTCAGGGAACTGACTGAGTTTCAATATAGTTTAAGGCTCAATTACCAGCTTTGAGAGAAACTGGAACGAAGGAAGATGCAGCTGAAGCCAAGCTGTGCCATCACCAACGGGCCCAGTCTGGCAGAGCCAAGAGCATGGGTTGAAACAGCCCAGAAGGGCTCCAGGAGGTGCAGTGGTGGGATAGGAGAGTGAGGTGATGGTGCCTGGGTCCCAGGGTCTGAGGAAAAGGATCAGGAAACAGCTTGGAGGCAGAAAGCAGAGGAGTATGTTTGTGAGGTGACGACATTAGATAATTCAAGCAACCTAACTCCAAACCCGGACTACAGAAAGAGATGGGGAAATGTAAACATTATTTCTCCATTGCAGTATCATTTTGTAAAATGATGCTTTCCTATTTTGAATCCTGCTCACAAATCAAAAACGCTTCTTGCTCTGGCTTAATCTTGATTATCATATAACAACTATTTCCAGTGCATCCCATTAATATCTTAGATGAACAAATCCATGATTTCCTGCTGAGAGACAATCTACATGAAGATGCAACCTTGGAAAAGTTAGCATAAAACACAGTGAAAGGGCACCTTACTACTTCATTCTGAAAACTGTGATTTCATTATGAAAAGATGATTACATATATTCTCAATCATCTCAAGCAATTATCATCAAGGTACCTAATTCCTGATTTCTCTCTCTGTAATTATTCCTCAGAACTCTAGGGGAAAGGACTGCATCATAATCAATGAAAGCATTCAGCAATTTAAACAAAAGAGCCTATGATTCTTCAAAGAGCATTTCAAGTAAAATGTGCTATTTAATGCCATTCTATGGAAGAGTATACCATGACCTCATTCAAGAGAATCTGCAAAAATGGCTATTATCATCTGTTTTTCCAATGCAGTATATGTTAAGGTTTTATCCTAAATTTCTCCAAGTATTTTATAGAATGGCTTACTGACATAGGTGATATCTCATGAAACCTGGAAGGAAAACGTCACCATTTTCCAGAATAGAGAGCACAAAATGTCACAAAGATTATAAGGAAGGCCGAAATAATGACTAGGCTTCTTATAAACTAATAGATAGAACCAGCTGCAAAGAACACTTAAAGCTCTGCTTCTCCCCATTCCCTCTAGGGGAAAAAATATCTCAGATGAACAAAAACAGATGTGGGATACGTTCATTATTTGAGGCAGATAATGAAACAGGGAAAATGGGAAAAAAGAGCTGCTATATAACGCCTACTTTCTCTTTTCACAATGAATGAGGACGCAGTGGGTGGGAATGAGGCTGGGCTTGGAGTCAGCTCATTCCAACTCTGGTGTTCTAAGCTTTCCAATTACCAAAAAATAAAACTTATCTTTTTGTCATGCAAGCCAGACTTTGGCAACCATAATACTTCTTATATATCTTTCTCCACTTTCAATTTTGTCTCCCAAAGCCTACTATGATGATCAGAGAAAAGGAGCCACTAACTGGGGCAACATCCTTAAATGGCATTCAAATTCTGTTTTAGAAGGGTGGAGGGGGGCCAGAATAAATAACCAACCTTATTTGAAAATAAACAGGCAAGTTCCACTTATTATTGAAGCTATGATAGGCAGGATGTGCTCTTAATCTTTTTACACTGGCCTGTGATCCACATTGCCGTTCAAATCTTCTGACAAAATCCATACTTACGGTATATTTCTAAAATAAAAACAAATGGGGAATTTTCATTATCAGCAAAGTAACTAGAACAGGGAGCATGTACTGAAAACTGTATTCAAGATAAACAAGGTCAACACATAAGAATCAGTTTCTAGAGTTAACAGGGACCTTACGAGATCTTCCTTCCAATGTTCCCATTTAAAGATGCATAAATGCCCAAAGTGGTTCTGTGATATGTCTTCCGCGGCAAACCCCATCTGAGACTCAGGTACTTTATGTCCAGTGCTCTTTAAATAGTAGTGCTCATGTTCTAGGGCCCCCTACCCCAGTTCACTGGAATTAGGATAGCAGATTAAATGACATAATTCATCACTGCCTCACAAAGGAGAAACAAGAGAAGGAGAACATTTTGAAGAAAGGGAGAGAAGAGAAAGAATCAAACCATGTGAGTATTCACATCATTTTTATAAGTAAGATAGTATAAAAACTGACAGGGAGCTGTACCAACACCGTTAAGAGTGGCAGCTAACCCTTAGCATCTACCATCAATACACCGTGCTTAAAGCTACTCTACAAGGTAACTACTATCATCATCATCATCCCCCATTTTATAAATGATGCTGCTTCTTCTGTTGAGGCTCACGGAGAACCTGCTCAAAAGAAGCTAGGAGGTAGAGTAAACAGAATGCTGGTCAGTCAGTTGAGCAAAACTGGCTGCATGTTGCTTTCGTGGGTACTTCATTCCCCAAGTCCCTGGGCTCTAAGGAGAATACTGTTGAATTTTTTATGTTCTTCTCAATTAAAAGGGATTCAATCTGGGATCACGAAACCATTAATCTAAATATGCTAAAGTCCACATTTAGGATTTTGTAGTAGTAAAAACTACAGGCTTGAAACTTCTTTCAAATGGTTTTGGGCAAACTTATGCTATCCCAGAGGGTGGTCTAGGTGTGTGGAGTTGAGACAAAAATAGGGATTATTCTTCCCCTTTTGGGACAAAACTATACCTCTGCATGTAATGGATGCTAAAAAAAAATACAAAGATATTTTTCTCTTCACAAGAAACATGTTATATTAAGGTTTAAAGCTGAAAGTATTTCTGGAAATAAATGGATACATATCTGCTGGAAACTATACTCACAAACGTTAAGTATTAGCCTAAAATTCCAAAGTCAAGTTCTATCAGAAATGTTCATTTCTGAGCTAAAACATTTCCTGAGTTAAACATGGTCAATATGCATCTCTAAGGCACATAGCAAATTACAGAGCATCTTTACATTTGCTAGTGCTGAAAGCTTACAATTGCTAGTGCTTAAAGCCATTGTTTCACTCTCCTTATGCTATCTTATTTTAAAAGCCCTACCTTTTAAAAACACAAATGTTGTTGCTATAAAATTTATTGAAAACAGCACAATCCTGTTACTCAATGCACTGTAACATGGCACAATCAGCCAAGAGAACAGGTAAGCTGCATTTCTGAGATGGTAAACTTCCCAATGTGCTGTCTTACCTGTGTGAAACTTGCTGGGCCCCAGGCTCTTTATGTTCATCTTGTGCCTCTCTACACTTAAAAAATTAATAAACAAATTCACCAGGGAAACTAGACAAGAAACAAATATAACTTCTAGAAATAAAACACATGATAACTAACTGGAAACTCAATGTGCAGGTGAAAAAGAGTTTAGACACAACCAAGGAAGGAATTAGTGACCTAGAAGACAGACTGTGAAATTACTGAGAATGCAGCAAATACAGAGTATAGGGTGAGTCAGTCTAAACAAGAGATCTAGATGGAGATGACAGAGGAATGAAAGAAAAGCACAGCTGAAGAAATAATGAATAAAAATGTTCCAGAATAGATGAAAGACACCAATTCTCAGATTCAGAAAACCCACAAATCCTAAGAATAATAAAAAAAGTCCTACTGTACATATCACAACAGAACTTAGCACACCCAAGTCACAGAGAAGATCTTAAAAGCAGCCAGAGAAAAAAGGCATTAACTACAAAGGATTTACAATTAAATTAACAGCTAATTTAAAAATACAACTCAAAAGACAATATTCAAAGTGCTGAGAATTCTATTAATATGAAATAGAAAGCAAATTGATCTTTCAAACAGAAGTAATACAGTTATTTTCAGACAAACACAAACTGAGAAATTATAAAAAACAATTATTATCAACAGAGCCTTACTGAAGTCTTCTAACATGAATTTCAGGAAGAAGAAAAATGTTCCAAGAAGGATAAGCTGACATTCAAAAAGGAACAGTAAGCAATAAACATGCAGGGTAATTCTGAGAGGATAGTGACTATATAAAACAATGAAAATGCCCAGTTTTTAAGACAAAAAAAAATAGAAGTACGAGCCAGGAAACAAAAACATACACTATGAGAAGGGGTGGTTGGCGTTAATGTGCTCTAAGTTCCTCGTGTTAACAAGAAGGCTCAAGAACATCAATCAACTTCAGATTCCATTAAGTAACCACTAAGGTTACTCAATATATACAGAAATAAAGGACACAACTTCCAAATTAGTAGAGGCGACAAAATGCAATCAAGATGGAAAACAAATGCCCAGAAGTCTAAAATACAAAGAAGGTGAAAAAAGGAGGAAGAAAAGATGGGAGGAAGGAAATAAGGGAAGAAAACAGGGGCAAATAGAAAGTCCAAAATAAAAGCCAAATGCATTGACAATAGAATCTTTGTTAATTTAGTAATGTACCTAATTAAACGACAAAGATTATCTCACTGCATAAGAAACCAAAACCCAGGGAAAGAGAAGGAAGAAAAGTACCAAGAGGCTGAGCAACTCAGTTAAACAGGACAGTTGGGATGGGAATTCAGGCCATCTGTCTCCATTCTAACCCACAACACTACAAACTGCCTTTAAAGTGATACAATGGAAAACAAACTTAGACATTTACTTTTGAAATTCTAATCATGAAATCTTTTAAATAAGGATTTCTTTTTTAAGGAAAAAAAAAGAGGAAAATAGGGCTGGACATGGTGGCTCACCTGAAATCCTAGCACTTTGGGAGGCCGACGGGGACGCACTGCATGAGGCCAGGAGTTCAACACTAGCCTGGGCAACACAGTGAGACCCGTCTTCACAGAAAAAAAAAAAAAGAAAAGAAAAGATAATTGACCAGGCATGGTGGTGTGCACCTGACATCCCAGCTACTTAAGAAGGAGCCTGAGGCAGAGGACTGCTTGAGTCGAGGAGTTGAAGATTGCAATGAGTTATAACTTGAAGATTGCAGTGAGTTATAACTGTGTCACTGCACTTCACCCTGAGTGACAGAGTAAGACCCTGTTTCAAAAATAGTAACAGTAATAATAAAATTAAAATAAATTTAAAAAGGAAATAAATATTAGGGCTTTCTTTTTAAATTATAAAGGACACTTAAATAGCATTTTTTATAATCCATCCAATTCCTTTGTACTTGCTGCTTGAAAAAAATCCAATGAATACTTTTTGTTTTCATTCAAAATTATACAGCAGAGATGTACAAGCGAAAACACTGGTTTTTAATGGTCCTCAGGATGTTTTTAAGAAAGTTAGAAAATAATGTACATTTCTACTCACACTTGTATCTAGACTTAATTATACTTTATAAAATGAAAATGTTCTTATTCCTAAAAGTATCATAGGTCATATCTTAGATAAAACAATGTGTGTGTTTTAAGGTAAATGTTCACTTAGCAACTCAAATTTTTATTTTTAATAAACCACAGAACCAAGACTAAGTAGAAGACAACATGGTATTTCTAAAGTCTCCGGTTAACATCTTCAAGAATAAAGACGATGGGGGGAGATACCTCATGAAATGTGTCGGGATTCCCAGGATTAAAAAGTGAGGGCAACTTTTCTTCTAATCCTCGTATGATTTGTGGCCAGACAGAATTCACTAAAAAGTCATATCCAGGAACAGTATTGCCTTTCTCACTGTAAAATAAGAGCACATTTCAATAAAATATACCATAACCTATTTACAAAGAGCAAATTTCCACTGTGTTGCTTCTGCCAAAAGATCCACAGTCTAAAACCTATTTCAACTTTATTAAAAACTGTATTTGTAATTTAGTTTGTTTCTAGATTCGGGTTTCTATTTCACTCCTTAACGTCAGTCTCACCTCAAACCTATCAAATCTCTTGGATCCTGACTCGTCCACCTAGTGTCAAGGCTGGGCGGGCAAACCACATAAAATCACCTTGGTACACTTTTCCCTCGAAAATAGGCCACCACCTTTATACTCCTATTTTGGAAAACAAAGTACAGTAGTCTAATACCACAGGAAAAATAACCTTCACGTTACTGAACACCACTAAACCACACAGCATTTTAAATTATGGTAATTTATAAATTACTAACAGCTTTGTACTTACTAAGCTATCTCTATGATTGCTTTCGGTTCTAAAATTCTATGACTATCAAATGTAAAATTTTATCACAAATCTTGACAAAAAAATTATTATTTTTTAATCTGATAACGGAACAATGTTCTTTTGTGTGTGCCTGTCTTATTTTATCTTTTTTTTAGCACCAGATTTTAAATTCCAAATTCCCAAACATAGATGACAGGCAGCACTGAGAGAAAAGTATGCACTCTGGAGACAGTGTACCTGATTCAAATATTGAAGCATGGGCAAATTATTTAACTTCTCTGTGCTTTGCCTTCTTCATCTTTAAAATGGTGATGATAATAGTACCAACTTCACAAAGTCATTATAAGAATTAAAATTTGTAGGCTGGGCGCAGTGACTTACACCTATAATCCCAGCACTTTGGGAGGCTGAAACGGGTGGATCACGAGGTCAAGAGATCGAGACCATCCTGGTCAACATGGTGAAACCCCGTCTCTACTAAAAATACAAAAATTAGCTGGGCATGGTGGTGCACGCCTGTAGTCCCAGCTACTCGGGAGGCTGAGGCAGGAGAATTGCTTGAACCCAGGAGACAGAGGTTGCGGTGAGCTGAGATTGCGCCATTGCACTCCAGCCTGGGTAACAAGAGCGAAACTCCATCTCAAAAAAAAAAAAAGAAGAATTAATAGTTGTAAAGTACTTAGGATAGCGCCTAACGTACAGTAAAAGCCCTATGTTAGAAATGGTTAAATAAATAAGCTAATAAGTAAGGGAGATTCCTTAAGTCTCTCACAAACTTAAAGACCTGTAATCATCTCTTCTAGGCAAAAACCATTTCACTATCTGCCCACTTTGTTTCGTATTGTGTATTATGCTCTACTCTAAGGTAATTTTTAAAAATGGTAAACAATTTAATAACTGTTCTTATTTTAGCAAAACTGGGAGTTTTGTAACTAAGTTGTCATATCAAGGTGAGACTTAACATTCCAGTAAGTTATCAAAATAATTTTTTTTAAAGTTTTCATAATTTTCCTGCTTAACAAAAATTATCAAGACAGGTAAGTTATCAAGGAAGCTTTGCTTCACTGTCCAGGAAGAGCTAGCAAATAAAGTTATGATAGTTTCACCTAAGTATTGATAAGAAATTACTGGTGAGGATGGAGGAGGATGAGGGAGGGGAAAGAAGATGCCTGCTTCCCATATATCCAGTTCCACACATCAGATTATACACTTTCAAATAATAGTAAGAGCTGGCTCTGTTAAGGTATCTAGAGAAAGAAAGCACAAAATTGAGGACTTTAAACTACATATATACATAATATAACCACTATTAAATGACAACATTTCCTCATTCCCAAAGTTAATGTCTAATTAAAGCTCCCAAAGAGAAATGTAAAACCTGCAAGATTAACAGTTGACACAGATGACTGATTAGAAAAGCTCATCTGTATACTCTGGAGAATAAATACAAATGTTGCTGGTGTTGCTGATTATAAAGTTCATGAAGGGTGATACACGATAAAAGAAAAGAGTGTCCAGGGAAGCACCAAGCATCTGGAAATCTGAAGCCAGGAGCTGAGCAAGGGAAAGAAAGGGATACGAAAAACCTACCACAACACAGTGATGGGCTAGCAGCAGATGATGATGATCTTGCAAAGTACAGTTCAGATTTTTCAAATCTCTGAGCCTTCTACACGAATTCTCCCACACTGAAAACTACGGAAAAGATCCCCTAAAGCTTTGAAGCTGGACCCAGACTAGTCCTGTCAAATCTAATGGCTGGTTGTTTCATATCTATAGCTTCTTTCACTTTATATCATGATTTCTACTACATTCTTATCCCCGAATCCAACTAAATCCTTATAATTATAAACAAAAGTAGCAAAACTAGGCTTCATCCTAAGTGGTGCAGAAGAAATAGAGAGGATACTGCAAAGGCCAAGCAGCATATTAATCACCCCGTATTTCTGGAAAGAACAAAAACTCAAGGCCAAATATATTGCTTGCTCCATAAAAACAGAGACATTATTTGCCTTTCAATCATTAAAAACGGTTAACTCTTTCATTCTGCAAACACTAACTGGGCAGTTGCTAGCTCTAAACCACGTGTCAAGAAGCAGGGGAAGGTGTGAGCAGTGCAAGATTGATCACAATGCAAGATGGCAATCAGCACTCAGCAGAAGCAAGAGCGACACGTCTACAATCCAGAGGACATGATGAATGCTGAGCATTAGGATCAATAATGGTTTTTGTTTGTTTGTTTGTTTGTTTTAAGATGGGGTTTTATCGTGTTGCCCAGGCTGGTCTTGAACTCCTGGTCTTAAGCAATTCACCCGAATTGGCCTCCCAAAGTGCTGGGATCACAGGTGTGAGTCAAAACGCCCGACCAAAAATGGCCTCTTGAAGGAAGTGGTATCTGAGCTGGAGTTTCATGTGGAGAGGCAGTTTGACAGGAAGACAAAGGACACAGGAAGAACAGCAAGCAGAGGAAAAACACAGAAGCACGTGAGTACAGGGGAGCTGGGGTCAGGCAGCCAGCACTGTGTGGCTGGAGCATCCAGGGCTATGGAGGGAATGTTCCATGGCAGAGAGAGTTCTACAGTGGACAGCTGCCAGACCAGCTCAGAAAGGGCCTCATGCCCTGCTTAGAAAAGCCTGGATCTTCCTCCATGCACACTGAGAAGCCACTGAAGATTTATGAAGAAATCTATGAATCTCAGATTTCTGGGTAAATGTGACTGTCAGAAGACTAGAGAGGGAGAGACTGGAAGCAAGGAGACAGGGTGGGAGATTCTATGATTCTGGACAGCAGATGACAAGGCCTGGACTGGGGCAATAGCAATGGGAAAAGTAATGGGATATTTATGAAAGAGAATCGGGAAGTCATAGAAACCGAACAAAAGGAGGAAAATGAAGATGACTTCACAATTAGTATAAAACTTGTTGAAGTAAATTGAATTGATATTTATAGACAGACTATGACATATTAGAATCACAGAAGGAAAGCCATTGTGACTTCAAACTAAATTTAGGAAAAAGTGCAGAGAAGAGGAAAGGATAGGCTTTGGATTTGGAGATGCAGTCTTTAGTCTCGGCTTCACCTCTGTTTCCACATCTGTGAAATGAGACTAATGGAACCTGTCTCACAGTATCGAAGGTAGAGACAATGAAATCACGATTCATAATGGATTCAGTTCATACAAGTTGTCCACCTGCAATTAATAGGTGTGGTCACTAAAAGGAAGGTGAAGGTCCACGCGGGGCCGTTTAAATTACCTGGAGATGGCTCCTCCTGTAACTTCTCGAAGAAGGCGGCAATGGTGAGGCACAAACTCCAGAAGTTTATTATACATGACCTGAAGGCCATTGGGATGAGATTCAACAAACTGCTCTATAATCACCTATTAAAAGGAATATCATTTTTTCAAAAAGCATTTAAAAGGGAAGTGCAAACTATATGTTTCAGAAAAAACAATAAACCTTTCAAATGTGCTTCCTCACGCTCACCCTCCTCCCTGTGACACATTTTCTAAACAGTAAATAACAGGTCACATTCAAAACTAGTTCGTCAGATTAGGCTGCATAGTTATGACTGTGGGGGAGACATGGGCTGATAAACCATGCACACTGATCTGCTTCCCTGTGGGTCTGAAAGCAAAATAACACCTTTTAAAAAAAGATTTAAAGCAGAGCACACAATTCTCCACTACAACTCCTCACTGTCTTCATCCTAGCCTTTTCTTCTACCATCATTCAGATTAGGGAAAAGTATGAGGCAGAGAAAGATAGAAGGAAATACATTAGTTTACTATTTTACTTTTTGTGATAAAATTGAGAGTCAAGAATAATATGACAAGATGAGTTTAAATAAAATACAATGTGGCTACTTAATTTAACATGCCACTGAAACTTCAAATATTTCTTTATCACACTAGATTCAGTTCACTGAAAAAGGAATACATTAGTGACTAAAATATTTTCACTGGTTGGGTGCGGTGGCTCATGCCTGTAATCCCAGCACTTTGGGAGACCAAGGTGGGCAGATCACTTGAGTTGAAGAGTTCAAGATCAGCCTGGACAACATGGCAAAACCTTGTCTCTACGGAAAATAAAAAAAAAAAAAAAATTAGCCAGGCATGATGGTGTGTACCTATAGTTCCAGCTACCTGGTAGGCTGAGGTGGGAGAACTGCTTGAGCCCAGGAGGTTGAGGCTACCAGTGAGCCATGATCACGCCACTCCACTATAGCCTAGGCAATAAAGTGAGACTCTGTCCCCAGAACCACACACACACATACACACACACACACACACACACACGCACACACAAAAGATTTTCACTTATTGACAAAGAAATAATGTACATAATTTTTTCACCCCCATAGAGACAGCTATGGAATATAACAGGATTTAAACAGAGAGAAATGAAAGATCATTTATTTTTAGTAATCTTAACAAGGTCAAAATAATTAAAATTAGTCTCTAAATTTCATTTTTATAATTGGGATTCTCAACTTTCTGCTATAAAAAAATAAAAAACTTTCGCCCTGAAATCATGTGAGTATAATGTTTGTATTTACTAACAGTCAGAACATTCACACTGACAGAACACTGGAGGGAAGTCCCCAAACACTGAGGATGGGCTCAGTGGCTTCTGTCAGTTTGAACTCGATGACGCTGCTGTTTCTATATCTCATAAACTGTTGAGTATCAGCAAACTCAGATGGCACAATCTATACTGTGGCTGCTCAGATGCAGGATATACTTACTTTCTATATTTTAACTATATCCTAATAGGTGAAGGATACTGCATAGCCGAGTTCTAGAGATAAGGTATTACTTGGCTAATTTGCTATAAAAGCCCTTGATCTTTGAATATTCTTCCTCTCACCCTCCCACTCCAGCAGACTCCTCTGTATTTTTCAAGGTGTGGGCCAAATGTCATGTATTTCCTATAGACTTGAGGGTACCACTGTCTACCCCAGCGCTCTCTGCACCTTCCTCCTGCACTGCGGTGTTGTCACTGCTTAACTGCCTTAGTCCACCCACAAGACCAGTGGTTGGAAAACATTCTTTTAACAACTACTGAGGAACAATTGCCTCCCATAAAATTGACCTAAAAACACATGGATGCACACCTTCTCCCTAGGTGAGAATCTTGCTCTTGAAGCCTGAGCCACAGCATAGCTAGGACACCTGAGAAGGCACGCCCAATTCCTGGCGTTGTAACATTACTTCCCAACTGTAACCCACAGAGACCAAGCCTTCCTTACAGCTGATACTGTAGGAACTGAGAATCTTTCCCGAAAGATTTCTGTTCTATCTTCTTATCTTCCTCACACCCAGTAAAGAGTCAAAGACGAGCAGATGCTCATGAACGTTAGTTAAGGGAGGTTCACAGACCTCGTCTATGTATGGTTTCACTAGCACTTGGCCAACTAAGGCCTCCGCGTCCCGAGTCTTGTCAATCGTGGCATAAGTCCGTAAGCAGTGCCGTATTATATCGACGTCAGAAGTCTGAAGGCCTTCTAATAGGAGACCTTCCAGAGACTGCTGTAACATGGCTGTAATGCCAGCTATACGCTGCAAGAAAAGGTGAGTAAGTAAAAAAAGCTCTAGTTGGAACAATTTCTGAAGCTGCAAATAGATACATAACATGCCTCTCACACCAATAGATGGTGACATATATAACATCAAAATAATAACTTTTCCTGGAGAATAACAATAAATTCCCCACCCCAATGTCTTTATAAGTACATCTCTGCTTCATCAGAGAAGAATTTAGACAGAATTACAGAATGAGAAAAAGTTATCTTCCACTTAAGCTACAGAGTCAATCTTTAGGAAACATCATGGATTCAAAATCCAGTTAAGGGCTTTGGATAAATTAATTGTCCACATCATATAATACATCCAATTCCATGAAATTCAGAATTAACTTTACTCTTACAATCTGGAGAATGTGACTGAGTCTTTACACAAAATCTACATAATAATGTGTGACACTTAGGAAGCTGGGGCCCAAAAAATTAAAAATTGAAAAAAAATTCAAGGCTAGCTTCAAAATCCTGTAGATCAACAACATTTCTAGGTTAAACGAAAATTATTTAGCAAGTTCCTAAACACCAAACTGTGGAAATCCAAAACAACACTTACCGGTCTTACTGTGTCCAAAAGAGGCATGCCTTTGCTTTGAACGGCATGAAACTGTAACTGATTAAATTCTGTAGCAATTCTCTCCAAAATTTGTCCAGTCAGAAGTGGGCTAGTAGAGAAAACAATTATAGAAATTTAATCCCTAAGGTCTGTATTTCCAAGAGAACACATCACACGACTGCTTTCACATCCACTATGTTTTGACTTTTGTCAGTGTTTTACACAGCCGCCTTGTTACAAGGTGAAAGCTGAAGCGTCTTTTGTGCCATCAATCAATGCTCCTCAGGAGCCGTATGCACAGCACGTTCTGAGTGCACTGGGGAATCTGTTGAGTACAAGCTACTGATGCTGCCTGGCCTTGACCCACAGGGACCAGACAGCAGCAGGACTGGCTAGGCCTGGGTGCATGCAATTTTGTGTTTCTGCCACTGACTCTAAGCTCGCCCATTCATGACCTTCTTCTTCAGCTTTAACCTCCCTTCTTTTTCCCTCTTGCCCCTCTACCTACTTCTCTTTCCATCCCACTTCTTATAGCTGGATCCTTTCTACTTCTCTGCCTGCCTCATTCTCCTTTCTAAAATACTTCTAAGTATTTCTTTTTTTTCTTTTTTTTTTTTTTTTTTTTTTTTTTTGAGACGGAGTTTCGCTCTTGTTACCCAGGCTGGAGCGCAATGGCGCGATCTCGGCTCACCGCAATCTCCGCCTCCTGGGTTCAGGCAATTCTCCTGCCTCAGCCTCCTGAGTAGCTGGGATTACAGGCACGCGCCACCGTGCCCAGCTAATTTTTTGTATTAGTAGAGACGGGGTTTCACCATGTTGACCAGGATGGTCTCGATCTCTTGACCTCGTGATCCACCCGCCTCGGCCTCCCAAAGTGCTGGGATTACAGTACTTCTAAGTATTTCTAAAATACCAAACACTTTTGCCTCCTCAATAAATGAAACTGACCCTCTAGCAGCAATAAATATCTCAAAATACCTTATTTTAAATCTAAATAGTAATAGCTTACTTTAAAATTACATTTGCCAAACAGCAAGAGCAGTCAACCTATATGCTCTGGGTCCTAGTGAGAGGACATTCTTTATATATCTGCCACAAAATAAAATAAACGCACTCCCCCCAAATATATTATAAAGTGTCAATATCACTCAAAAGGAAGTAAAATAGCAGAGAAGTATAAAGGCATAAGTGCCTGCTGTGTATGCTGAGGCATCCTCTATCTGATGATGACACCAGTTAGTAAGGGAAAATGTCCACATCATAAAGACATATGAAATGCCACATTGAGACCATCACTGGTCTACCCAGTTCTGTATTTGTAGCATCCAAACTAGTTTAGAGGAATGGGAACTGCCCAGTGTGACCAACCAACAAGGTTAACTCTGTCTTGAATATCCTTAACTCTTTCCTGAATAATCTAGTGCGAATTAATTATTTATAAATCATCTAAATGTTTCTTGGCTTAACAAGCATGGTATATCTACTATTCAGTAATATTCCCCTAGCTCAAATTTGTAGATCTGAATTTAAGAAAAGTTCCTCAAAGATGATTCAGAGCAAGGAAGAGTGCAGTGTCTATTATACTGAATATAATGAGAAAGGAGACCTAACCACCTCCCCCTTGCATTTCAACAGGAGAAGTAAAGGCTGGCAGACTGGGCGCCACCTTAATCGTCCTCCTATAGATTACAGGCATGGTATGGAGGAATCTTTCCAGAAGGCATTGCTTTTACTTAAACAAGATCAAACCCCCACCTAAGCCACATACACCATACCTACTCCATGGACCAAGACCTTTTCACATGTGATTTCCAGAGTTGTGAGCCCAAGACCCTTTTACACAGAGCTGTGAGCCCAAGACCCTTTCACATGTAATTTCTAGAGCTGTAAGCCTTTAAAAGGGCAGGGACTTTCTTTGTGAACTCGAGTTTGGCTGTTAGGCAACTATGCTGCCTTGGTCCTGGCTGAATAAATCACCCCTTCTTTCCTAGATGTTTGTTTCTTGAGGCTGTTCCTGTTTTAATAACATAATGAATAGAATAGAATACAATCATATAATAGTATGTCTAAAATAGAAATCACTGAGGTAATCAGAAGCCCGTTCCCCACTAGTGGGTGATGTTTGGTATCTTTTCTTAGGTACCTACTAGTTCCAGACACTGTGAGTGTGATGATGTGGAGCCTTACAGACTGATGGAGAAGGCATGCAAGTCAATCAGCAGCTCCAGCCTCAACCATAGTTGTCTGGTGGATGCCCCGGAGGCCTGATGCATGCATGGAGATGGAGCGTCTAACTCTGAAAGGTCAGGGAAGACTTCCTAAAAGAGGTGGTCTTGTAATCGAGTTTTATGGAAGGGAACTCTTGTGGTATCTTGTTTGTACTTTCTCTCACAGAACTCAGTGAGACAGTTTTAAAGAAAGCAAGAGGGATCAATAGTATCCCACAAAAGAGAGAAGAATACATTTTACAAAACAAATCCATACAGTTTTATAACCTGTTTTCCCACTTAGCACAGTGTCTTGAACCTTTCCATACTTTAAGCATGTTTTGAGCTAGATCTGGATGGAATAAAAGAAATCAGGCAGGTGAAAGGGTGGTAGAAGTTAAAGGAAGGGTTTTTACTACAACAAATGGCCATACATAATAAAAGGAAGGAAGCAGAAATCAGCAATGCTGGTTTATGAGCAGTCAGGGAACCACAAAACCGCAAGTCATTCTGAATAGCTTTAGTGAAGAATACAGAGTGGCAAGGAGCAGCTTGGGCACTTAAGATTTACCCTAAAAACACTGGGAAACCATTGTTTCCCAATCAAATTGTCAAGTCTCCATATGCAAGCCTGTAGCCTGAAAGTCTGAAGTCCTGCTTGCCTCGGCTGATGTCTCCCGCCCACTGCCTGCGTTCGCCATTGTCCCGGACAAGCCCCTCACCCAACCCTGCCATCTTAACTGTTCTTATAATAATGTAAATACCTCTCACCCAACCCTGCCATTGTAACTGAACAATACGTCTCACTCAAACCTGCCATTGTAACTGAACTTGTGGTCATGTATACTCCTTGCCCCTACTCCCCACCACTGTAACTGAACTTCCTCTGCAACACCCCTGCCCCCAAAAAAGTACCCAAACCTATAAAACCAACTCCTATCCAACTGCCCTTTGCTAATGCCCTTTTTGGCCTTAGCCCACCTGCACCCAGGTGAATAAACAGCCATGTTGCTCACACAAAGCCTGTTTGGAAGGTCTCTTCATTCAAAGCGGCATTTTTCAACACAAATAGTAAGATGTGATTAGACAAATCTGAAAAATCCATTTGGCAGCTAGAGATTTAATTGTCCTAGAGAAAATGAGAGGGCAGTCAGGAAGCCATCCCTGAAATGAGACAATGGGAGAACGCAGAGCGGGAGGCAGACAACTCTCAAATCTCAGAGACAGTACAGCAGTGACTTTCCAGGGCTTGCCTAGCGAATGAAAGGAGATGAAGGAAAGAAAAGGAGAAAATTACTCCCCCAAGATGTATAGCCTGGTTACTGAAGGAAATGAAGGCACCCTTTCCTAAGACAAGGAATGAAAGAAAAGAATAAAATGTTTTTGCTGGTAGAGAGAGGCAGGGAAAGAAGATGAGAGAGCTCAGTTTTCAACATGATGAATGTGAGGTGCCTGCAGGACGTCCACTAGACTCCCCACAGTCATCAGACTGATGGGTCTGAGGACTACAGAAGTTTGCAGATAAACAGATCAGCATCCAAGAGGCCATTAAAACCATGGGGTTCAGTACCAAAAACAGTGCCCTGGAGAAAGCTGGCATGAAAGAGGGCAGTGGAGTCCATCAAAGGAACAGAGTAGGAATGGGGAAGGAGGAAAAGAAAACGGGGAGCAGGTATCACAGATGCCGAGTGAGGACACAGTAGGGAGGGGCTGTCAATGCTGTTGAGTGGAAAACAGAGCAGAGCAGTTAGTCGAATAGGGCTCCACTGGGCTCTCAGAACAGACACTGATGGGGACTCTGATGAGCGCAGATGAAAGGGAACAGAAGGGACAGAAGCACAAGAACCATAGGCTGAAGAAACAAAGACAGCAGGGACTGACCACTTATTTATACATCTTGATCAGGAAAGAAAGTAGAGACCTAGGATACGAGAATGGTTTCCTTTTGGGATGCCTCATCCCCTCATCTATAAAATAAGAGATATGAAGCATATTGTCTCTACAGTCTCTCCAAATCCAAACTTCTGATTCCTAAAATTAAGAAATCCAACTTTCCTTGAGAGTATGATGAGGACTTTGAACTGCAGGTATATTCCATTTGATCCTGGTTGGTTTTCCTGCAGCTTATCCCATATTAGTCAAGGAAAAATATGATGGCTATCGACGTGAATTTCAGAGATGCTTGTGTTAGGCCCAAACTAGACACGTATGAGGGTCTACTCTATAGCTACCAATCCTGCAAGTGAACTTCCTATTTGCCTTATATGAGAGACGACAACACCAAGACATAAAGTGGAGTAACCTGACTCAGGCTACTCAGCTGGTACATGCAACATAAGCCCATGCTCTTTCCACTGTACCATGGGGCTTCCCATTGGTGTTCATAATGATCCATTCAATTTACTTTCTGAGTCACTCAACTACCTGGATGATTTTAAATTCAGTGTAGGAAGGTAATAAGACATTACAGTGTAACAAAGGAAACAGTCATCTTTTGCTTATTTCGTAAGCTTCTTATTTGCTGTTAATAAATTTCAATGAAATGTGTGCTGTACTATTTGTTAATTATGTAACACTCATGCCTTTTGAACCTCAAGATACAACAACTGGAATACTCTGGGCCTGTCTAAGTAATCTAAGACGACTGCTATTCCACACCTTGAAGACCAATAGGAATTTTACTAGTCCACGGGTAAGGCAATTTCAAAAATAAAAATCTTCCACAGAAAGCACACGTTCTCTGACTCCCTGAAACGTGTTGTGTTGAACAGTGGCCTACGACCATCAAGTTCTATATAATAACATGTGTAAGCTTTACCATTTCATGTACTCTGCTTTGCTTGAGCTACATTTAAAAATACTAAGCCACAGACTGGGATTTTCTTTTTTATCAGAAATGAGTTCTAACTAAAAACAATTTTTACCCTGGGTGTAAAGTATTAATTTATGAGTTATTTAGTAAAAAATACTTACCTGCTTGCTTCTAGTGCAGATGTTTCTTTAGAACTTTGAGAGTTTAAGATTTTTTCAATTTTCTCAACTGACCGAATAACTTGTATAAGCCTCAACACACACATCTAGAAATAAAAATTAAGGAAAAAGAGTTATTGTCATGTTTAATCTTAATTATCTTATTTCATCATCCTAAGTGCAGGAAAGTACAAAGCCAAAAGTCAACATAAAATTACTTACAGCATTTTACATTTTTAGTATTTCTACATAACACTAAATTCCAAAGAATGCAAATCTTTTGGCTTTTTAGAACAAACACATTTTAATATTCTATCACAATTTTAGAATTTAAAAAAACCTAGCTCTTTTGGTTTCTTATATTCTTTTTTTTATTTTGAGACGGAGTCTCATTCTGTCAACCAGGCTGGAATGCAGTGGCATGATCTCGGCTCACTGCAACCTCTGCCTCTGGGGTTCAAGCGATTCTTTTGCCTCGGCCTCCTGAGTAGCTGGGATCACAGGTGCGCACCACCACACCTGGCTAATTTTTGAATTTAGTAGAGATGGCGTTTCATCATATTGGCCAGGCTGGTCTCGAACTCCTGGCCTCATGATCTGCCTGCCTCGGCCTCCCAAAGTGCTGGGATTACAGGCATGAGCCACTGTGCCTGGCTGATTTCTTATATTTTATCTTTATACCCTTTTTCTTTTCCCCATCTTTTTTGAGACAGGGTCTCACTCTGTCACCCAGGCTGGAGTGCAGTGCTGTGATCTTGGCTCACTGTAGCCTCAACCTCCCAGGCTCAAGTAATCCTCCCACCTCAGCCTCCTAAGCAGCTGGGACTACAGGTGCAGACCACCATATCTGGCTATTTTTTTTTTTTAATTTCTTGTAAAGACAGGGTTTTGCTATGTTGCCCAGGCTGGTATCAAAGTTCTGAACTCAAGCGATCTGCCCGCCTCAGCCTCTCAAAGTGCTGAGATTACAGGGGTGAGCCACCACACCTGGCCTCTTCCCCATCTTAAATAAACCTTTATTTTGGTACATTTATTTTCTTAAGATCCTTTTCTCATGTTTTAGTTTTCGATCATATTTGTCCTCTTCATTTACATGTGCACGATATACCGATAAACTTAAGTGCCAATTCATTAAAGACGTTTATTATACAAGGCAGATATTATCAAGGAGTTTGAGGAACATTATAAAAACTCATTGTTAAAATAACAACAACAAAAAAAAGTCATTCGCTAAATAAACAGTTACAAAGCATCTATTATGAACCAAGGTATTCTTCTACACACTGGGGACATAGGTGAATCAAACAGGCAAAACTCCCCTCTCTCATGAAGTGGACAATCTTTTCTAACAATGCACTACATTCCTGAATCTTTGGACAAAAGCTGAGAAGGGATCTAAGGGAGAATCAAACAGAAGATCTCTAAAATAGTCTTCTCAAAAAATAAAATATAAAAATAAATAAAATAGGCTTCTCTCCCTTGAAATTTAAAAAAGTGTGCTTGGGTACCAAAGTTATCAAAAGAAAAATATATACATAAATACATCTAATAAATAAATTTAAAAAACACTTGTGTATAAAAGAGAGACATCATGCTCCTCTCTGCAAAAGTACCAAGAAGAGTAAATCAGAACATATGCCTAAAAGTGCTTGTTACTACAAGGTGCTACAGTGAGTCAATGCTTTAATATTATAAATATTTGAGTATACCTTTTTTTTCCTAATGTCCTCTTGTTTAGACATTCGTTCATCAACTGCCCGAATTCCTTCACTGACAGATGATCTAAGGCTCTTTAAAAGAAAAAAAAAAAGTACTGCAGAGATTGTTTTGTAACATTATTGAATTTACACATTTAATTAAATTCCACAGGACTTAATACCTACAGGCCAGTATTATGCAGATATTGACAAATTATAAAATATTAGACACAATTTCTGTTTGTGTCTCATGATTTAGGGGAAAAATGACATATAAAGCTAAGGTCATGCAGGGTTGGCTGCCAAAAGAAAATCAATCTACATACAATGAGCATTACAGGTGATCAGGGTAAAGAAAGCTGAGTATAAGGATGTCTGGTGGAGGAGATGAGACTTGAGGTAGATTCTAAAAACTTGTGGATGCTGACGAGCACAGAGAGAAGATTATCAGAAGACAAGGTAGAAAGACAGAACAATTATGACATATTTCAGGACCAGTGAGGAATACATCTGGGGGTACTGCAGGCTTCAACATGGACAAAAGTAGAAATAAAACAGGAGGGGTTAATTCAAGAGGGCCGTGAGAAGATCTTTAGACTAGATTCTACACATTTTAAAAGTACTAATATATCATGAAAAAGTTGTTTTGGGAAGATTCAGAATCAGGAAGTCAAGAATAGGAGGCAAGGAAAAGGGCGAGTTCATAAGTGGAGAAACATGTCCAGAAGCTAATGAATTAATCAGAAATCAGGGCCAAAATGAAGGTAAAGGAAAAACTAGAATAAACTGGAGAAACAAAAATTCTATAGAAAAGTGAATTCATTCATTCCACAAATGTTACGAAATACCTATTAAATGTCAGCTATTGTGGAAGCCAATGAGGACGCCATGGTGAACAAGATAGAAATAGTCTCATTTCTCAATAATCGCAGAATCTCATAGAGTACCTTCATGAGTTGGAGATCAAAAAGCAAGAACAGGTCTATAGGTAAACCAATCAGGAAAAAGGTGGTTCTAGAGACAGTTGTGGGAAGAGGGAGAGCATATAGTGCTGGCAGGTGGCAAAGTGAAGACTAGAGCCTGCAGGTGACAGAGCAGTCATTAATGCCAGAGCAGAAGCTGGAAGAATGAATCCACCTCCATGGGAGAGAATTTAGAGAGGAGAAGACAGGAGAGGAGAAGGCTGAGGATGGATGCTTGGAAAACAGCCTATCTCCAAGGCTGGGAGTAGGAAGAGGTACATCGAGAAGAAGACAGGAAAGCCACCCAAGAGCCATGCAAGAGCCACTCAGAGCGTGGAATCCAACAGTGAACCACAAAGGCAGTTTTCCTTCCATGCCAAGAAGAAGTACTTTAAAAGCTTTTTTAAAAAAATCAAACAAGACATAAACATCTGAAAATACTTGCTAGTTCAAGGCACCACTCAAGACTTCTTGCCTGTATTCCTATGGACTTCTAAACACTGACATTTCTATTATTCTGCATTTTTTTCAGCACTACACATACACTGAATGTTTACTTATGTCACCTACTGTGAGCCTACTATGTGCCTGAGACTGTCTTAGGGGCTAAGTGCATAAGGCCATACAAACTGCCCATGATCTAGTGGTGACATATACAGGTAATAACGATGCAATGAAGCAAGTTTATGACAGCTAGTCAATGCTAAGAGAGCATGGAAGTCAGGGCACCTGACAGACTGCAGGGTGGACCAGCAGGGACAGTGCAGGGTAGCACACTTTTCTGTTGAAAATGATGCCAAAACGCCCCCCTCTACTGTTCATCCAGACGGAGTCCCTGTCTCCAATGGGTTAGACACGGCAAGTCCCAACTCACAGCAGACATTATCTCATAGAAACATTAAAATAAAATACAATGTCTATTAGTTATTACATTAATTTTACATTATCCTTCAGTTATATTAGGGTTTAAAGCACTTCTGCGGACTAGTCTAGAAACCTAACAATATATATTATTTAGGGAAATATTTGTAAAACTACACATTTTAAAAATAGAAGCTATTCCTAAATTGGTGACTACCTACATATATGAGTGAGCTGACAGGAACAAGTTGAGTTTTCAAATAGCCTTCTCCTCCTCCTACATTTTAAAGCTATCTACTCTAAGAATCTGTCATCTTCAAATCAAACATAAATTTTTTGGTTTAGTATCACATGCAAAAAAAAAAAAAAAGAGTGATTTACAACTTTTCTGAGGGTATGATAATTACTAAACATTCAAAACACAAAAATAACAACCTAACAGATTAAAGGAATTCTTTTTTGGAGGGCCAAACAAGCAAATCACGCCTTATGGTAAACTGTTTACTGTTATTTGGGAAACTTACCAGAACCTCTTCTCGTAATTGTCCCAAAGGCACAGAAAGTTGGTTGAGGGCTTTGTCCATGCCAACCTAAAGGCAGAAATCATGCCGACACACACACTTCACAATCAGGAGTACTAGCTAAGTATCTATTTAATGATCAAAGCACTGCTAGACTTACATTATTCTTTCTGTACAATAAAATGAATAACCATATATTGCTAAGTAACAACAAATGTTAGTTTATGATAAACATTGTTGATAGAATGTGAAAAAAACCTTTGATGTACATGAAAACTATAAAAATAAGAGAAGTCATAATAAATAAAACAATTTGTGACTGAATAAAATATTTTAATGAATTTGAGAAATGTTAACTGGAGGTAAAAAGCTATGTTTGTAATTTATAATATTTGACTGGCTGATGTGAAGTCTGAAGGACTATATCTATCCTAACCATTATAACCCTTGAGAAAAATCCAAATGAAATAGAATGGAAATATAATTTTCTAGGTTTCTAATCCTACTACAACATTTATCTCAGATGTACATTGCCCAAATGCAAATATGACTCACTAATTTTAATGCTTCTTAAAATTTCCATGGAAATGGCTACTTTCTGTACTTCTTTGGACAGAGCTTAAAAAGTAAAATAAAATGGGAACAGGATGACCAAAAGGCCAACTTTGAGAGTATTAAAACATAAGCACTTCTAATCTACGTTTATAAACAACTGATATGACAAAACTAACAGTCAGAATAGTGTTAATCATGACAAACTATTCTTACATTTTATAAAACCAAGCCTCCTAAAGATCAATATTGGCCAATGTTCTTTCAATCTAGCTCTGGCTAGCATATGTATCTGAAAGTAAATTAAATATTTCCTTAAGAAGAGTTGATATTTGCTCTTGCAAATCGGTCTAAACCAGAGAGATGTCATGGTAATCAGCAGCTAACAAAAACAACCACTATGCTATTACTAGCCCTTGTTTTTCACTAATAATATCAAATTCAAAAAATATTCAATTTAGAATAGTTTTAAATGAGTAAAAAAGCAAAACTGTATATCGATAAAGTTTGGTTATTTTTTTTTTGAGACCGAGTTTCGCTCTTGTTACCCAGGCTGGAGTGCAATGGCGCGATCTCGGTTCACCGCAACCTCCGCCTCCTGGGTTCAGGCAATTCTCCGGCCTCAGCCTCCTGAGTAGCTGGGATTACAGGCATGCGCCACCATGCCCAGCTAATTTTTTTGTATTAGTAGAGACGGGGTTTCACCATGTTGACCAGGATGGTCTCGATCTCTTGACCTCATGATCCACCCGCCTCGGCCTCCCAAAGTGCTGGGATTACAGGCGTGAAAGTTTGGTTATTTTATTGAGGAGATTAGTGATCTCTTCAAACTTCTGCAGGGAACATCAACTAAAAGGTTTCTAAAAACAAACAACACTTTTAAGAATAAGTATGACTGAGAAAGAAATGGTATGTGCGTAAATGTAGGGACTGTGGATTTAAAGTTTACCAAGTTTGTTGAAAGGTTGACAAAATCTGCATAATCCTTGTTGATGAGTTCGACCATGGCTGTTTTAAGAAGTTTATAGTAGAGCTCCAGATCATCTCTCAGTTCTTCCAGCTGGACCCGCTTCCTACAGTCAGACACAAAATGATCGACATCGAAATCTTCCTAAAAAATGAAACCAGAGAAGAAAAAATTATGGCAATGACATCACAGTGACATATAAAAATGAAATGGAAGAAAGAATAAGAAAGTCCATTCCCAGCATTTACAAGGCCATGTTGCTGCAGGAAGAAAGCATCTTGGCTTATACATGACAGTACGAAGGTGCTTGTTCACTTTATAAAGGTGCCAAGAAGCGTGGCCCCTGACTGAGAACATTCTCTCCTGTCGCCTAAAATTCTAAAAGTGAACTTCTTTTTCAAAACAACACAATTCAATCAGGTTCTTCTCAAAATAGAAACAATATTTCCCCTTAATTTTGAAGTAACAAATGTTCAATGTAAAACTTTCAAACAACAAAGAATTATATTAAAAATCTCCATCAGACTTAAAAAAAAAAAAAAAAGACAACCAAATTCTCATGCTGTAGAGATAAGCACTATTAATTTTTGTCTCTACTTAACATTGTGATTCACATCCTTCCAGATGTTTTTCTATGTGTCACATGCACACACAAAATCTTAATACTCATGCTGTTATGTAAACTGCTTTTTCCCATGTAACAATACAACTCGGATGTCTTTTATAATCCATATAAATTTGCATTCACGTTTTACATGGATGTATTCCGCTGAACAAGATGTGCAGAAGCTTGCTTAACCAATTTCCAGGTATTGGTCTCAGATGATTAGCTATGATCTCTGCTTCCCCTGAATAGCATTCTGATGCCCCTAGAAGGCTGATATGCTTATGGCTAGCAAGTTACTGTCAACTTCACCTGTGACTTTGACTTTTATCCATTATGTTCTTTGATCACTGAGAATCAGATGGGATGATTCCCAAACTTGTTAAGGCCACTTGAACTTATTACCACGATTATGTAATTTTATTAAATATTGTATGAACCAATGGAATATGAGTGGGAAAAAGATAACTTTTTATGAGAACTAAGGCAGATAGATGCTCTGGAAAAGATTTCATACAGGCAAACTACTAAGAAAATGTTTGTTGAATTAGATATGGGTGCAATAATCATGAACCTGGGAGGGCAGAGAGCAGGAGGACAATACAAGTCCAGAAAGTATCTATACCTAGATTCTTTGGAAATGCCTTCAGGTCCTCATTCAATGGAAAGAAACAAAAACTGAATGCTAAATATGGAAACTTAATCAGCAGATCAATTTTCAGATAAAAGAGTTTGGTACTACATCAATGGAGAATAAATATACACATATATGTTTTAAAATAAAACACTAAGGGCTGGGTATGGTGGCTGATGCCTGTAATCCCAGCACTTTGGGAGGACGAGGCGGACGGATAACGAGGTCAGGAGATCGAGACCAGCCTCACCAACACGGTGAAACCTCATCTCTACTAAAAACACAAAAATTAGCCGGGTGTGGAGGAAGGTGCCTGTAATCCCAGCTACTCAGGAGGCTGAGGCAGCAGAATTGCTGGGAAATCGGAAGGCAGAGGTCGCAGTGAGCCAAGATCACACCACTGCACTCTAGCCTGGGCAACAAGAGCGAAAGTCCATCTCAAAAAAAAAAAAAAAAAGAAGAAGAAAAGAAAATATTAAGGTCTGTATGCATCATTCCTTCAGAGTACTTATTTATGTTTTTAGTTAATCAAATACCTGCCCTGATAGTGTCAGATAAGAGGATTTCTTTCCAATCCATAATTTCATAGCCACTTACTGAAAAACCATCTGTTTCTTTATCTGGGGCCAGAATCAGCCTAGACATCTTGCTTCTTGAGACTACTTCAGACACCACCTTACATTCACAGTTACATGGCACATCACAGAAAGAACATGGAGGCAGGAGTTGGCTTATAATCACAGCCTTGATACTAACCAGTCGTATGGCTTTAGGCTAGATCACTTTACTTGCCTCAGCTAAATATTCTTTGAAGTTTGTCCAGATCTGAACTTCATGAAGCCATTCTAAATTGTATAATCCAGCTCCAATGAGCAAATGCTACTAGGTAATATGAGTACTCAACTTGCTACTTACCACTTACTTGTTCTTGTCACTTATGTATTTCTTCTATATCAAAAGCTACCTGATGCGGATATTCTAAGAACCTTACTTCTTATGCTATGTGAATGTTCCACGTGAACTTGAGAGTGTATTTTGCTGTTGTCAGATGAAGTATTCCACAATTGTCTAAAACAAACATGTTACATAGCATAAGAACTAAGTTTTTGTATCAGGCAGCATTTGCTGTGACAACAAGCAACCCAAAACTCATAACAGCAGACACTTTTTCATTTGCCATAAATATTTTTACTTTATATTTTAGATTAAGTATTTTGAAATAACTTAAATCAGTATCTTTATGGCCAAATGACTTTTGAAAAGGGTGCTAGGAGCATTCAGTGGATTAAGAAACAGTGCGGGGACAAGTGGATATCCAAATGCAAAAGAATAAATTTAAATACTAACCTCATGTCATATACAAAAATATTTAACTCAAAACGGCTCAAAGACTTAAATATAAAAGCTAAAATGATAAAACTCTTAGAAGGAAATAGGTGAAAATCTGCATGAAATTTAAACACTAACCTTATATCATATACAAAAAAAATTAACTCAAAACAGCTCAATGACTTAAATATAAACGCTAAAACAATAAAACTCTTAGAAGGTAATAGGTGAAAATTTGCATGAGTTTAGATTATGCAATGGTTTTTGGATATGACACCAAAAGCATAAGCAATCCAAGAAACAACAGATAAATTTAACTTAAAAACGTCCATGCATCAATGGACACTATTAAGAAAGTGAAAACACAACCCACAGAATGGGAGAAAATATTTGGAAATCACTTATCTGACAAGGGTTTAATAAATAACCCAATTTTAAAATGGACAAAGGATTTGAACAAACATTTCTCCAAAGATATACAAATGGGCAAAAAGCACATGAAAAAATGCTCAATATAATTAGTGATTAGGGAAATGAAAATCAAAACTACGATGAGATATCATTTCATACCCATGAGGATGACTATAATAAAAAGGAGAAAGGGAGGAAAAATGGAAAATAAGTGTTGATGAGGATGTAGAAAAACTAGAACCCTCATAAACTGCTGGTGAGAATGTAAAATAATACAGCAACTGTGGAAAACAGTTTGGCAGTTCCTCAAAAAGTTAAACATAGAATTACCCATCTATTCTCTTCCAAGATTATCCACTGTTATGGTTGGAGACTTTAAGATCTCTCTTTTGGAGATGCACAATTCATTAGGCAGAAAAGTGGTAAGGACATAGCTGAACTAACAATACCATTAATCAACTGGACGTAACACTTCATCCAACAACAGCAACACACACGTTCTTCTCAAGCTCACATGGAACAGTCACCAAGAAACACCACATTCTGAGCCATAAAAGACACCTTAAATTTAAAAAAAGAAAGAAATCATATAAAATATATTTTTAGACCAAATAGAATTAAACTGGAAATCAGTAACAGAAAGATGTCTGAAAAAAAACAAAATACTTGGAGATTAAACACATTTCTAAATAACAGATAAGACAAAGAAGTCTCAAGAGAAAATATAACACATTTTGAATTAAATGAAAATAAAAAGATAACCTAGCAAAATATGTGGGGTACAGCAAAAACAGTGCTTAAATGGGAAAATACCACGTTGAATGCAAATACTAGAAAAGATGATCTAAAATCAGTAACACAAACTTTCACCTTAGAAAACTAGAGGAGCAAATTAAATTTAAAGTAAGCAGAAAAAATAAGAGTAGAAATCAATGAAATTACAAACCAAAAATCAATAGAGAAAAATCAATGAAACCAAAAGCTGGTTCTTTGAAAAGATCAGTAAAATTGATAAACCTCTAGCCAGGAAAACCAAGACAAGAAAAAAAGAAAAAACAAAAGCCACAAATATCAGAGAAGAGAGGGGCCATCACCCTTGTCACTGGTGAATTCAGCAAACATTAAGAAATTATACAATTACAAGAAATTATATAACTTTCTGTGATCTCTTCCAGAAAACAGAAGCAGAAGGAACACTTCCCAACTCATTCTATGAGGCTAGCATTACCCTAATACCAAAATAATACAGTATTTCAAGAAAGGAAAATTACGAACCAGCATTTCTTATGAACGTAGATGCAAAAATCCTTAATAAAGTGTTAGCAAATCAAATCCAATAATGTATTAAAAAATCATCCACCATAACCATGAGATTTATTTCCACAAATAACCAGATACACAAAGCTGGTTCAACATCAGGACATCTACTAATGTAATCCATTACAACAACAGAAAAATTGATCATATTAAGAGATGAGAAAAAGTATTTGACAAAAATCTACATCCATGGTGATAAAAACCTGAAAACTAGGAATAGAGGAAAACTTCTTCAACTCAATAAAGAACATCAACAAAAAAACCCCACTGCTAACATTATATTAATGAAAAACTAGACACTTTCCCCCTAAAATGATGGAAAAGGAAAGGATGTCCCTCTCACTGCTCCTATTTAACGTTTTACTGGAAGTCCAAGCTAATAAAATAAGAAAAGGATATTAAGAAGGTATACTGATTGGAAAGAAAAAAAGAAAACTATCTTTGTTCTCAGATGGCATGATAGTGTAGAAAATCCCAAAGAATCACCAAAAAATTTCTTGGAATAAGTGATTATAGCAAGATTGCAGGATACAAGGCTAATATACAAAAGCTAACTGCTTTTTTATAGACCAGCAATGAACAAGTGAAACTGAAATAAAAGCTCAGTACCATTTACATTCGCACAGAAAAAATAACACATTTAGGTACAAATAAATATTTATAACATCTATTTGAGGAAAACTACAAAACCCTAATAATACAAGATCTTAAAAAATGGAGAGCTATTTCATGTTCATGGATAGGAAGACTCAATACTGTTAAAGTGTCAATTCTTCCCAACTTGACCTACAGATTCACTGCAATTTTAGTCAAAATCCCAGGAAGTTATTTTGTAGATATCAACAAACTGATTCTAAGGTTATTTGGAAAGGCAAAAGACATACAATATACAACACAATATTGAAGAAGAAAAGCAAATTTAGAGGACTGATATTACTCAATCTTAAGACCTTATTATTAAGGCTACAGCAATTAAGACAGAGTGGTATTGCTGAAAAAACAGACAGGATCAATGGAAAAGAACAGACAGTTCAGAAACAGACCTATACAAATATGGTGAGCTGATCTTTGACAAAAGAGCAAAGGCAATACATTGGAGAAAAGACAGTTTTCAAAAAACTGTGCTGGAACAACTGGACATCCACATGTAAAAAATATAGAGAGAGACACAGACCTTTCACACAAATTCACTTAAAATGGATCAGACCTAACTTTAAAATATAAAACTAAAGCACCTAGAAGATAACATAGGAGAAAAACTAGGTGACCTCGGATTTGGCAGATTTTGCAGATATAACACCAAAACACAATCTATGAAAGTAAACATTGTTATGTTAGACCTCATTAAAATTAAAAGTGTCTCTGCCCTGTAAAAGACACTGTTAAGGGAATAAAAAGATAAGTCACAGGCTGGGAGAAAATAATCACAAAAAACATATCTCATAAAGTAGATGAATCCTAAATGCACAAGGAACTATTTAAAATAACAAGAAAACACACAACCATTATGGAAAATAATATGGAGGTTTCTCAAAAAAGTAAAAGTAAAACTGCCATATGACCCAGCAGTCCCTCAAGTGGGTATATATCCAAACGAAATAAAATCACTATCTCAACAGGTATCTGCACTCTCACGTTCACTGCAGCATTATTTGCAATAGCCAAGACATGGAAACAACCTAAGTATTCATCAGCAGACAAATGGATAAAGAAAATGTTGTATTTCTATACAATGGGATCTTATTTAGCCTTTAAAAAGAAGGAAATCCTACCATTTGCAACAACGCAGATGAACTTGGAGGATATTTATGCAAAGTAAAATAGGCCAGACATAGACATACAAAACTTGTATCATCTCACTAGTATGGTTTGAAAATGTCTCCCAAGTTCATGTGTTGAAAACTTAATCCCCAATACAAGAGTAGAGGGGAGATATTTAAGTGATTAGGTCATGAGGGCTTTGTCCTCATTAATGTATCATGCTGTTATCATGGGAGTGGATTCATTTTTGAGAGAGGGTTATAAAAGTGAGTTCAGCCCTCTCTTGCTCTTACATGCTCCTCCCATCCAACCCCTGCCCATGATGCCCTACACCCCATTATGACACAGCAAGAAAGGCTTCACCAGATGTGGCCTCTTGATCTTGAACTTTCCAACCTCTAAAACTGTGAGCCATATAAACTTCTATTGTTTCTAAATTATTCAGTACCAAGTATTCTGTTTTAGCAGCACAAAATTAGACACTCACTAATATAGAGCGTCTTTGTAAAATCTAAAGTCAAACTCTGGCTGGGCATGTGGCTCATGCCTGTAATCCCAGCACTTTAAAAGGCCAAGGTGGGTGGTTCACTTGAGGCCAGGAGTTCAAGACTAGCCTGGCCAACATGGCAAAACCCGGTCTCTACTAAAAATACAAAAATTAGCCGGGTGTGGTAGCATGCACCTGTAGTCCCAGCTTCTTGGAAGGCTGAGGCATGAGAATTGCTTGAGCCTGGGAGGCAGAGGTTGCAGTAAGCCGAGATGGTGCCACTGCACTCCTGCCTAGGCAACAGAGCAAAGACTCTGTCTCCAAAAAATAAATGAATGAATGGATGAAAGAATGAATGAATAAGTAAAACTCACTGAAACAAAAAGTAGAATGATAGTTACTAGGGGCTGGAGAATGGAGATTGAGGTTGGGAGTAATGGAGAGATACTGGTCAAAAGATATAAACTTCCAGTTATAAAATAAATAAATTCTGGAGTTCTAATGTATAACATGATGACTATAGTTAATAATATACTGTATTCTTGAAAGTTGCTAAGAGAGTAGATCTTAAGTGTTCTTACTACCGAAAGAGGTTAACTATGTGAGTTGATGAATACATTATCTTCATTATGGTAATCATTTCACAACGTATACACATTATCAAATCATCACACTGCATATAACTTTTATTTGTCATACAATTTTTATTTGACAATCATACCTAAATAAAGCTGGGGTGGGCAAGCAGTATGAAATCAAACAACCTAATTTTAAAATAGGCAAAAGATCTGAAAAGATGCTCAACATGACATATCATTAGGGAACTGCAAATTAAAACAAGACACCAGTGAACAGAATGGCTAAAATCCAAAACACTGACAATATCAAATGCTGCTGGGGCTATGGAGCAATAGGAACTCTCATTCATTCCTGGAAAGGTTGCAAAATGGAAGTCACTTTGGAAGACAGCTTGACAGTTCCATACAAAACTAAACAGAGTCTTACCAATTATGCTCCTTATTTAGTCAGATGGGTTAAAAATGTATGTCCATACAAAAACCTGCACATGAATGCTGATAGCAGCCTTATTCTAACTGCCAAAACTTGGAAGCAAATATGATTTCTTTCAGTAGGTCAATAGATGAACAAACTGTGGTATATCCATACATGGAACATTATTCAGCAATAAAAAGAAATGAGCTATATCAAGCCACAAAGACATGGAGGAATCTTAAATGTTTATTTCTAAGTGAAAGAAGCCTATCTGAAAAGGTATATATACTATATGATTCCAACTACATATAAGATATTCTGGAAATTGCAAAACTATGGCGACTAAAGAGATGAGTAGTTGCCTAGGGTTAGAGATGGGAGGATGCTGAGGGTGCCAGGAGAGTGGGAAGAATGGACAGGCAGAGCATGGGGGATGTGTAAAGCAGTGAAATTGTTCTGTATGATACTGTAATAGTGAATACATGACACAAAGGTACCATACTATTGCAAGATGTTAATAGGAGAAACTGTGACGTGGGAAGGGAGGGGATAGATGGGACCTCTGTGCTTTCTGCTCAATTTTTCTATAAAATTAAAACTGCTCCAAAAAATAGTCTATTAATTATAAAACATTAAGGAAGATAAACTTTCTTTTCCTGAATGGAACAGTACTCACTTTTTAAAATAAGCTATTTTAGTTAAAAGGCAATTATTTTAAAGTAGACTTTTTTCTTGTTAAAATATATGCCTATGAATGAAAAGCTGGAAGAAGTCAAGAATTATGCTCTGTAAGAACAGAAACTAAAAGAAAAATCATCTCTCTTTATACTCAGAGATATTTCTGACTTTTTTTTTTTTTCTTTTTTTGAGACGGAATTTCGCTCTTGTTACCCAGGCTGGAGTGCAATGGCACAATCTTGATCTTGGTTCACCGCAACCTCTACCTCCTGGGTTCAAGCAATTCTCCTGCCTCAGCCTCCCGAGTAGCTGGGACTACAGGTACCCACCACCACACCCAGCTAATTTTTGTATTTTCAGTAGAGATGGGGTTTCACCATGTTGACCAGAATGGTCTCGATCTCTTGACCTCGTGATCCACCCGCCTCGGCCTTCCAGAGTGCTGGGATTATAGGCGTGAGCCACTGGTATTTCTGACTTAAACCCAGGTAAAGTACAAATGCCCCAAAAGGCTAGATGTTGACTAACAAATCAAATACAGGATAATAAGACAGCAAAACAAATCAGCTGTGGTTTGTTAAGAACCATTAACTAGAATAGCAGTGACAGTCCAATTTAAAACCAAATAAAGTTTAAAAGTTTAGCTGCTTTAATAACTAGCTGCACACAATGATGGCAAACAATGAGTAACACACGAGAACTGGGGAAGTAATCAGTGAAAGCTTACTTGAGAGCCAAATATCAATATCCTTAACATCGAGAAAATTCATAGAACTTTTTTTTTTTTTTTTTTAAAGAGAAAGAGAGAGAGAATAGGAAGGAGGAAAAAGGAAGAGAATGAGAGAGAGAGAATGGGGAGGAGGGAGAAGGAAAAGAAAGAGGGAGAGAGAATGGGAGTATTGCTTTCTTGCCCAGGCTAGAATGCAATTTAGTAATGGGTATTGAAAACCTCTTTTATACTGATAATTATACTTAATGATGTAGTCAGAAAGGAATAAGGGAAGAAGATAACAAACAGCCAACCAATATTTAATTTAAACCTATGAAATGCTATGCGATTACTGAGGAGTGATCCACTTCCAATTATATAGTCACCTCTGGAATAGGCGTGAGGTGGTAATGTATGTTTTGTGTATTTGAAGTGGAGAGTTCTATAAATGTTTATTAAGTTTACTTGTTCCGGGTCTGAGTTCAAGTACTGAATATCCTTGTTAATTTTCTATCTCGTTGATCTATAGAATCGTTAGCTCTTCTTGTTACATTGATCCCTTTGCCATTATGCAATGTCATTCCTCGCCTCTTTTGATCTTTGTTGCTTTAAAGTCTACTTTATCAGAGGTGAGAATTGCATCTCCTGCTTTTTGTTTATTAGTTTATTTTTACTCTCTGTTTGATTGGTAAATCTTCCTCCTTCTCTCTGAGTCTTTGTGTATTGTTGCAAGTAAGATGGGCCCGGATGCAGCATACTGATGGGTTTTGGCCTTTTATCCAATTAAAATATATAAAAGTTTAATACCGGCGTTTGATGCTAGCTGGCTGTTTTGCCCATTAGTTGATGTAAATCTTTCATTGTGTTAAAGTTCTTTGCTTTTTGATACATTTTTGGAAAGGCTGATATTGGTTGTTCCTTTATATGTATAGTGCTTCTTTCAGAAGCTCTTGTAAAGCAGGCCTGGTGGTGGTGAACTCTTTAAGTACTTGTTTGTTCGCAAAAGATTTAATTTTTCCTTCGCTCATAAAGCTTAGTTTGGCTGGATAGGAAATTCTGGGTTGAAAGTTCTTTTCTTTAAGGATGTTAAATATTGGTCCCCACTCTTTTCTGGCTTGTAGGGTTTCTGCTGAGAGATCTGCTGTAAGTCTGATAGGTTTCCCTTTATGGGTAACCTGACCTTTCTCTCTGGCTGCCCTTAGTATTTTCTCCTTCATTTCAACCCTAATAAATCTGGCGATTATGTGCCTTGGGGTTGGTCTTCTTGAAGAATATCTTTGTGGTGTTCTCTGTATTACCTGGAGTTGAATATTACCCTGCCTTGCCAGGTTGGGAAAATTTTCCTGAATGATATCCTGAAGAGTATTTTCCAACTTGGTTTCATTCTCTTCATCCCATTCAGGTACACCTATCAAACGTAAATTAGGTCTTTTCACATAGTCCCATATTTCCTGGAGACTTTGCTCATTCCTTTTCATCCTTTTTTCTGCATTCTTGTCTTCTCGTTTCATTTCACTGAGCTGGTCCTCGACTTCTGATATCCTTCCTTCTGCTTGATCAATTCGACTGTTTAAACTTGTGCATGCTTCGCGAAGTTCTCGTGTTGTGTTTTTCAGCTCCATCAATTCACTTATATTCTTCTCTAAATTGTCCATTCTCGTTAACATTTCATCAAACCTTTTTTCAAGGTTCTTAGTTTCTTTGCATTGGGTTAGAACAAGTTCTTTTAATTCACAGAAGTTTCTTATCACCCACGTTTTGAAACCTGCTTCTGTTATTGGAACACACGTGTAATCTATTAAGCCTTGTTCCGTTACTGATGAGGAATTGCAATCCCCTGTAGAGGGAGAGGCATTCTGATTTTGAGTATTCTCTACCTTTTTACGCTGGTTTCTTCCCTTCATTATATATTTGTCCGTCTGTCGTCTTTATAATTACCGACTTTCTAACTGGGTCTCTGACGTCCAACTTGTTGATTCCCTGTGCCGAAATCTGAGCAATCCACTGAGCCGGCCAAAACAGCGGTGTTAAGATTGATGGTGCTTTTCTGCCCAGGAATCTCCGGACTCTGCACCAAGAACTGGCGTGCTAAGGCACCAGCAAAACCGTCACGCCGGCCACAAGAGTCGCCCTGGCGACCCGTGGAGCTCCTCCACTGGGAATCTCCTGGTCCGTGAGCAACTAATATTCGTCTGAAAGTGTGGCGTCCTCTCGTTCTTTACACTTTCACTGGGAGGTACGTGCCCGAGCTGCTAATCATCAGCCATCTTGGATCTCTCAGAACTTTTAACAGAAGAGCAAAATTCTGTAAGGTGCCTCATGCTGAATGTCAAAAAGGAAAATGTTCCCCAAATATAGAAAATTATCATATCACCAGCTATTGTAGCCATGACAGGACCCAAATCCCCCAGACATCATCATTCTGTATTCATAATGATGGGAGGTGATTCTAAGAGGGAACACCAAGCTGAAGACACGATCTCTACCCTCAAAACATGTTCAGTCTCATTGAGATACATACCAGTACAAATATTATGTGCTAAACTGTACATTAAATAAACTACAGGTTAAAAGTCATAAAAGATTAGTATGAGCTCTTGTATGTCTGTGTGTTTCAAACCATTCTTTAAGACAAAGGGACAACAGATAATAAATGCCCCTGCATATTCGATAAACATTAAATATTCACTACATGCAGAAAAATAAAACTGGACTCCTATTTCTCACCATACACAAAAATTAAGTCCAGATGGATTAAAAACTTAAATGTAAGACCTGAAACTATAAAAATCCTAGAATAAAATCTAGGAAAAATTCTTCTGGACATTGGTCTAGGCAAAGGATTCATGACTAAGACCTCAAAGCAGATGCAACAACAAAAAAATAGACAAAGGAGACTGTTAAACTAAAAACCTCTGCAAAGCAAACAGCAGAGTAAACAGGCAATCTGCAAAATGGGAGAAAACATTTGGAAATTACACATCCAGCAAAAGACTAATACCCAGAGTCTACAAGGAACTTAAACAAATCAACAAGAAAAAATCAAGTAACTGCATCAAAAAGCAGGCAAAGGACATGAACAGACATTTCTCAAAAGACATACAAGCAGCCAGCAAACATGAAAAAATGTCCAACATAACTAATCATCAGAGAAATGCAAATTAAAATCACAATGAGATACCAACTAACACCAATCAGAACAGCTTTTATTAAACAGTCAAAAAACAACACTGTGGATGTGAGAAAAAGGAATGCTTACACACTGTTGGTGAGAATGTAAATTAGTACAAGTGCTATGGAAAACAGTATGGAGATTTCTCAAAGAGCTAAAAATAGAAATACCATTTGACCTAGTAATCCTACTAGGGAATATCCACCCAAAGGAAATCATTATCTAAAAAAAGATACCTGAATGGAATCAATCTAAGTGTCTATCAGTGGAGGACTGGATAAAGAAAACGTGGTACATATATACGACAGAATACTATGCAGCCATAAAAAGGTGAAATCATATCTTTTGCAACAACATGGATGGAGCTGGAGGCCATTAACCCAAATGAACTAACTTAGAAACAGGAAGTCAAATACCACATCTTCTCTCTTATAAGTGGGACATAAATGATGGGTACATGTGGACATAAAGATGAAATTAATAGACACCAGGGACTCAAAAGGGGAAACACTGGAGGAAGATGAGGGCTGAAAAATTACCTATTGGGTACAACACTTTCTGGGTGATGAGTACACTAGACACCCAAACCTCACCATTACACACTACAACCAGGTAACAAACCTGCACAGGTACCTCCTGGATCTAAAATAAAATAAGTAACAAAAATAAAACCACAATGAGATACCCAATAAATAAATATTCACAGTGGAACTCAGGCACTGCTGTAAGTACAGGGGTCACAGCAATAAAAAGCAAAGACAAGTTCTCAATGGGCATATATTCAATTGCAGAAATGAGAAAAAATAAAACATGTAAACAAATAAACATTATGAAGAGTGGTAAATGCTACAAAGGAAATAAAATGGAACCGTATGAAAGCGAGTGATGAAAAGGAGGTAGAAGACCCTTATAAAGTGATATCTGAGCTGAGATCTGAATGTCACGAAGGTATCAGCCATGGGAAAGACAGTAAAAAGGGCACCCTACCTCATAACAGCAAGCCATGGGCAAAAACGTCCCTGGACCTCTTCCGTCCTGCCCCGCCCTCAAACCTAGTGCTGTCCCCAGTGCAGGGTGGCCCGACTGACGCATGACCCAGTTAGTCTGGAACTCGTGTCTCCCAAAGCTCATTCTAAACCTTTATTTGGTTACTAAATTACTGAAGGTTGAGAAATTCAAAATGTATGCTAAAATGCTTTCCAGCATCTATGGACAGATGATCTTAGAAGTTTTATAAAATAGTAGCACTTAAGTTCTAAAGAACTTACTATGTTTAAATGGATTAATCAGTTTAATGTCTAAATCCTCTGTTCAATATTGTACCTGTGTTTAACATATTTATGAGAAGGCAAAGAAAACCTACATCCCGTCACTTCCATTTAACAAATATCTGTGCTCTGACCCAGCTGATTTCTTCTCTTTTGCTCTCCTTTTTATCCCAATTTAACACTAATGATAATCTATGTGGTCTTTTAGCTTACTTTCTCAACTTAATTTCTTGAGCTCTTAAGCAGAATGATCTCATTCTGAAATACTCAACTCTGTGGGTGTATTAGGATCACCTGAGGAAGCCCAAGCCCCAGTTTGTGATTCGTTTTGTAAATATTCAAAGAAATATGATGTTAAATGTATATGATTAGTTAAACAACAAAGATCTATTTACATCATGTTATCTAACTTTGAACAAAGAAATATCCCAAGTAATAAAAAGGGACCACGAGTTCAATATTTTATTCAAGTAATATATTTTATAACATAAACTGTGTATATCCAATGGCACCGATCTCATACCATCAAAAAAAGTATTTCACATTAGGAAATCACTCCACATGTGGGTAATCAGAAAATTTAGTGACAAGCAGTCTCAAATATATTATTTATTTCTGTTGCAACAGAAGCCAAAGAGAATTCAAGCTTTTCATGAAGACTGAAAATGAAACGGTGAACCTGTAAGGTCAGCATTTTAGCTGCTGTGAAATGAGGATGGCACATGCTGTGCCAGGCACTTGGCAACACTGGGTTGTGCTGCTTTCACACTTACGTCTGCTTTTTGTCTACAGGCCAAGAGTTACAATTTGTTTTAAACAAGTGATGGCCCTCAATCTTGTCCCTACTGATAAAATGCATGTGCTTTAGCATAGGGACTATGTGACATCTTTTGGGCTGTTCTTGATAATATTCAAAATCACTCATCTCAAAGTTCCTACCATCTAGAAAGAAGAGCGTGCCATGATTATTTTTCCAGTACTGAAGCTTGGGAGTCAGGAGATAAGGGCCCTGGGTTGCCCCAGTTAGCTATGTGACTGTGGGGGAAGTCGTAACACCTCTGGACCTCAGTTTCCTTATCTGCAAACTGGAAGAATCTACTAGAGATGTCCCTCTGTATCCGAGCATTCCACATCCTCTAATTCAACCAGCCATGAATTGAAAAGATCCTTTAAAAAAATAATTAAAAATTAAAACAATAAAAAGTAACAAATAAAAATATAGTATAACAACTATTTATACTCTATTAGGTATTACAAGTAATCTAAAGGTGATTAAAAGTACTCCAGAGGATGTAAGCAGGTTATATGCAAATAACATATATATGCAACTACACCATTTACAAGACGGTCTTGAGCATTTGCAGATTTTGCTATCTGTGAAGGGGTGAGGGGTGTCCTGGAATCAATCCTCTGCGGATACCGAGGGGCAACTGTAAGTTTCTTTATTCGCAGAAACATAAAATGTCAAAAGCCAGAGACACTGCAAAGAGTACTGAGACAAGTGTCACCCCTTAACACAAATGAGGAAATGAAGCCCACAGAGGCCAGTGATTTGTACAAAAATCACACGTGAGTGGTTAGCAGAGATGAAACTGGGGCCCACATGTCCAGGTTACTGTTATTCAATCAGCAAGGCATTATTCTCTTGGACACACTTCCTGTTTCAGTATTCCCTATTCATGCACTTAGAATACAGAGGAGCCTCAGAACTACAGTAAGGGGTCCCCTTAAGTGAGGGAGATACATTCCAAGACCCCTGGTCAATGCCTGAAACCACAGATAGTACCCAACTCTATATATGCTACGCTTTTTCAATCTGATAACCAAGATAGCTGCTGATCAGTAGAAACTGTCCATCAATGCAATGAGCTGCTTGGGAATACTTCCAAATGTTCTGGAAAATGCTTTCTCATGTTTTCATAGTATACACAGGTGGCAGTCTGATTACATACAAGCACCTATTACATGCAAGCACTGAGATGCGTTTTGAAAAGGCCACCCTGCTTGTGATGTAGAAAACGGACTAGAAGGAAAGAACGGATGCCAGGGGACTATGGTAAGAAGTCACCAGATTATAATGGCCAGAGATAAAGATGACTAAGAAAGTGGGAAAAGAGGAGATGGAGAGAAGTAGATGAATTTCAGAGACGTCTGGGAAGTGAAATCCCAGGGCTGAGTAACAGATTGGATTTGAGGAAGTGAAGAAGAGAGGTGTTATCATGGACGACCCCTGGTTTTCTGACTCACAACTGGATGGAGGGATTACCTAAATTAGGTAATAACTAGAAGAGAGCTAGGTTTGAGGAGAAGAGTTTGGTTTTTTCATTTTCCCCCCACAAATTTAGTTTTAAGTATGCTGAGTTTGAGGTGCCACAGAGATAGCCAAGAAGAGGTCAAGGAGTTGCACACATGGGATTACAGATCAGAAGATATCTGGGCCAGAAGTATTAACCGTTCACCTCTACAAGTAGTCACTGAAGCTCCATGAAGTGGGTCACCTGGGAGAGGTGTAAAGCCTGTGAAAAGGAACAGACATGCAGCTGAGTTCATAACCCACATTTAATGGCTATGAGGAGGACAATGATTATGCAAAAGAGAGAAGTAGACCAGAGAGGCCAAAAGAAAGCCAGACAGCACTGGGTTTCAGAAAGCAAATGAAGGTGGCACTTGGTCTACTGAGGTCAGGGAAGAGGCAGAAAAGATCTAGTGGATCGACTTCTATCTAGTTAACTTTGGTGAGAAGTCTTTAGTGGAATGATGGGGCCAGAAGCCAGAATGAAGTGAGTCTAAGAGTGAAGGGAGAGAAAGTATTGACAACCCTTGAGCATTTGGCTGTGAGATGGAAGAGTGTGATGGGCTTTAACTGGAGGTTGGAGGGTCCAGTAGAAGAAACTGAAACGAGTGTGTCTGAATGCCAATGGGAAGAAGTGTGGAGAGGGTGGGAATAATAGGATCCTGAGAAGGGAGAAGGCACCAGATCCAAGCATGTGAGGCAGACCTCCCGAGGAAGGAAAGCCCCCTACACCAGGGGTCCACAACTACCTGTCAGGAACCAGGTGGCCAGCAGGAGTGCAGCCTGTATTTACAGCCACTCATAAATTTACAATTTATGGCTTGCATTGCTGTCTGAGCTCCACCTCCGGTTAGGTCAGTGGCACTCCGGTTAGTGGTGGCACTAGATTCTCATAGCAGCATGGACCCTATTGTGAACTGCACATTTGAGGGATATAGGTTAGGCACTCCTTATGAGAATTTAATGCTGGATGAACTGTCACTGTCTCTCTCATCACCCCCAGATGGGACTGTCTAGCTGCAGGAAAACAAGCTCAGGGCTCCCACTGATTCTACATTACAGTGAGTTGCATAATTATTTCACTATGTATTATAACATAGTAACAACAGAAATAAAGTGCACAATAAATGTAATGTGCTTGAATCATCCCCAAACCATCCTGGTCTCTGGAAAAATTGTCTTCTAAAAGTGCCAAAAAGGTTGGGGACCACTGTCCTACACAGCAGGTTAAAAATGGAAGTGAGAACAGATACAAATGCAAGAATGAGGCTGTTATCAGCAAGATGAAAGAGCTGCCACTTGATGGCCACTATTTTTTCTATAAAACAGATGAAGTCATACACGAGACAGAAGGATGTGACTTCCACAGCACACCTAGGTTAAGTGTGTTTAAGTTATCCCTGTTAGCCTATCACCTCTCTCCTACTCCCAGTATCTTACATCCCAACTCATCTACTGACTTTCAACCCTCTCTAAGGGTGTTTGTACCTTTTTCTTTTTTTTTCTTTTTTTGGCAGGGTCTTGATCTGTTGCCCAAGCTGGAATGCAGTGCTGCAATCCCGGCTCACTGCAGCCTTGACCTCCACAGGCTCAGGTAATTCTCCCATCTCAGCCTCCCAAGTAGCTGGGACTACAGGTATCTGCCACCGCACCTGGCTAATATTTTAATATTTTGTAGAAATGTGTTCTCACTATGTTGCTTGGGGTGCATACTTTCTTTAAGCTGACGAAGTCAACAGTATCATGCCACCACCACCTTCGACCCTTCAAGTGATTCGTTCATCTGTCACTCCTGCTTTTTGATCACTTATATAATATTCTTCACAAACTATCCCCTCCTGTATCTCTCAGATCTCATAAAAACCACTGAAATACCTTTTTTTTTTTTTTTTTTTTTTTTTGAGACAGAGTCTCACTCCGTCACCTGGCACCAGGCTGGAGTGCAGTGGCACAATCTTGGCTCACTGCAACCTCCGTCTCCCGGGTTCAAGCAATTCTCCTACCTCAGCCTCCCGAGTAGCTGGGACTACAAGCGTGTGCCACCACGCCCAGCTAATTTTTTTGTATTTTTAGAAGAGACGGGGTTTCACCATGTTGGCCAGGATGGTCTCGATCTCTTGACCTCGCGAGCCTTGCCTCGGCCTCCCAATGAAATAACTTTTAAGTAGCCTCCTGCCACCAGTCAGCTCCAATGGCAACAGATATGATCATGTCATTTCCTGCTTTAAGCCTGACTATACTCCACAACGAATACTGAATCAAGTGCAAATCTGTCAGTACAGTATATAAGGCCCATTGCAACTTGCAACCCCACCCAGTCTCACTCCTGGCCATCCTTCCATATGCTAGCCACTTTGGACCAAGTGCCATTTCTCGGCACACATGCCCTTCCTATCACCATGCTAGAGCGCCAAAAACCCTATCTTATTTATCCTTGTACCTTCATGTCTAGACTGCTGCCTGGCGCATAGCAGGGGATCGTGGAAAGCCCACTGACTGAACAATTGCTACCAGTGCACTAGCATGCCCTCCTGATCTTTGGCAACCTAATCACAGTTTCCCATCAACTGACTGGATTTCAAGCAATCTCAAATCTCCTAATGCAAATGTCACCTTCTCACATGCACAAAACCTATCCAATTACAAAATGTGTTGAATGAGACACAAACATAGAAATACACCCTGGACAGCAAGTGCTCCACCCATCCTTTCTGCCATGGAAATATTACTTATATATATTCATATATGTTTAAGGAAACACAAATTGCAAATAACCTTTATCGTCAAACTCCACCTAAAAGATCAACAGTATTTTACACAGAACAGCTGTTCTATGTATTTTCTTCTATGTATGTTGTCACATTTATAAGCACTACAAAATGGACGGCTTATTCACAGAGGCATATGCAACCGCTGGCATTCCAACCACCTCCCCAGTTGGCACTCTAAGTTCTATTTTAGAACTTACATTTCTGTGATTTCACTTCCTGAAGCTGCATTTACCAAAGGCATTCTGTCAACTCAGAGTGGGAAAGGTGGTGGGGCTAGTGAGTCAGAGAAGATGCTGGTGTTGAGCCTGAAGGAAGCCTGAAGATGTCAAGAGATGGACAAGTTGAGAGTATTCTGTACTCCCAGATTCTTCAGGTCAACAAGGGCCCTGATCTGTGTGGCCTTTCCTCTTCCAGAGCACCTCTCCCCAGCACGTATCCTTAGTTGTTTCTTTCCACCCTCATTTCATGGTAGCTCTTAGCCAGTGGGCAAAACAAAGGGATTCTGCATCAATGAGTTGGTTCTGTACACTCTTTCAGACATCCTAATAAAGTTACACCTTTTAGTACAGTGGTTTAGCAGGAATATCACTGTACAAGAACAAGGTACGCTATTTCTGGGTATAGATAAGCCCTACACACTAAAAATGATATGGTCACACTGGAGAAAATACATATATACTTTTTTAAAAAATAGAGCTTTGGAGACGTAATCTGAATGCAAATATTATCCAAAAGAAATAGGTTAATTAATCTAGAAAAATAGAAAACATTGTAAATCACCAAGAAGGCAGAGTAAGAGATTTCAACTCACTTGCTCAAAATTGTAGGTGTCTACTAACAAGCTAAAAACTTTTAGCTTGTTAACACTGAAACCAACTACTAAATGGTGTCAAAAATCCTAGGCCTTAGGAAATTAAATAAAAACATTTTTTGAATGCTTCAAGTGCAGACCCAGAGGGACACACCAAATAGGTAGGCAAAGCTCCTTCTAGCTCTGACTTAAAGCCTGGCCATTTTCAAGGCTGCGCCTGATCAACCTTTATCATCAGCGTAGTGTTTTCAGTTTATATTTAAGTTTATGACCTACAACTACCAACTTCCTCATGTGCATCATGTAAAAGAAGTTGAGCAACTTCTTTAAAGAGGAATGGTTTGCTTTGTTGTACTGCAATAGTCAGCAAGAACGTTCTAAGCTTCTAAATATCCCATTCCAGAAGCTTTAGCTGAATGTTAGGCAAAACTTTAGATTAAGTTCTTTTTTTTCCGACCCGAGTCCCTAGGAAAGTACGTGGGCTCGGAGATTGATTCAACACACAATTAATGAGCTCCAAGGCTCTGGTCAGCAAGCTTCTTTCCGACAAGGGGACTGGCAATCTTACTGCACTGCATGGTAACAGGACCGGCTAACAGGCGCTTTGACATTCAGCTCAAAACCACTTGCCCAGAACTTTCAGGCCTTTCCATGTAACATGCACGATTTTACAGAAGTGTTTTCTCCAGGCTGCACCTGTCAAACCTGAGGCCAAAAGACTCATCGTGAAGTGCAGCGAGGTCTCTGCCGAGGACCTAACACCGAGCGTGCGCGAGCAGGAGCAGCCTCCAGAAGAGAGGGCCCCCAGAGGGCACAGGGCAGAAGCACCCCCATGACCCGGCTCCGGGGAGCTGAGGACGCGCGCACCTTCATGAACTCGTCCTTGTCGAAGCAGAGCGTGTCTGGTCCCTTGGGCAGGTTCATCCTACTTTTCTCCATCCCGCCGGCCACCGCCTCTCAGTGCCAAGATCCAAGCGAGAAAACGCAGGAGGCTGCGCAGACTGACGCGGCGGCCGCAGCCACCGCCAGTTTCCAAGGCACGAGAGGTCCGCTTCCGCCAACATGGCAGCGCCCGCGCCGCAGCCAATGAGCGACGGCACCGCAAGCCAGCCTGCGCCTGACTCTGGCCAAGAGGGGCGCGGGGACCGCCGCCGCCGCTCAGGTTAGGCCGTGCTTCCCTCATGCGGCGGAGGGCGGCACTGCAGCCTCGCGCGGGTTCCTGCAAGGCAGCTCTCTTCCCGAGGAGGCGTGGCTGAGCTGCAGGGGTGGATCAAAAGGGGTGAGCGGGTCTCCCTCCCACCGCACCGTTCCTACTGGGAAAAATTGGCCTGCAACGCTTTTCCAGTGCCTTCTCCCCTGAGATTGCTCCGCTTCGTTATGCATGGCCGGAAGTTGGCCCTTTGGTTCTCAGGCCCGTTTTCCAGATTGGACATTATCACTGTGGTCGCATTCTTCACCTCCCTATGCGGGGTCACTGCTCCTGGTGGGCCCTGACGCCTCTATGGAGACTCCGCCCTTAGCTTCTGCACCCACAGAGCAGTGTAGCGTCTCCTCTGCTGGGCTCAGTTACTGGGAACTCAGAGGGAAAAAGGTGGTCAGCTACGCAGCTTTGGGTCCTCTGGGCAGCTTCCTGCTCAACCTGGGGCTCCGTCCCAGGTGGGCAGCCTCTGAGCGCAACTTTGGGTCTTCAAGATTCTTAAAGGAATGCCTCGCTATCTGATTAAACACAGCAGACAAATACATGGGTATGCATATTTGTTTTTAATTTCAATCAGGAATGGACAAATGTTTGTGTTGTGGCCGGTACTGTGCAACCAAACCAATTTCTCAGACTGTCTTCCTCCTCCTCCCCCACCCACCCCAATTTTATTCTGAGACGTTCTTCCTTTTCCTCCCTTGCTTTTTTCTCCTCTTGTCCCTTCCGCTAGCTGTAAATACCGTGTCAAATGATGATTCATTTTCCTTCTTTTCTCCTTTACGTTCTGACGACTCAAACCACAAACCTCACTTCACACTCTTCATTCTGCAGACCTTTCCTTCCTGCTTTTATTGAGGAATCTAGGCCTCTCCTCCCAATTTTTCTCTTTGGAGATGACATTAATGCCATGATAGCCAGTAAAAAGGAATCGGACAGCAGAGGGCAAGACCTTACCATGAGACTTTGTATTTCAAGTATCTGGAATAGAAAACTGGTCACTTAAAAAAAAAAAATGGAGGCGTAGAATCCAAAACTATCTACTCCCTAGCACTGGACCTAGCAGGCCCTGTTGAAGAACCTATTTCCTGCCAGTGTCTAGAGAACAGATGAATAGGATGAGAGCTGGAAGCTAGCTGGAGAATCAAAATATTCTGCCAGAGGAGCGATTGGGAAAAGTGCATCCTAAGTCCCTGTTATGTTTGTTGGCTGGAGGAAATGAAAGCCTCATTTTCTGTTTAGTTTTTTGTTTTCTCTTTTTATGAAAATTTTCAAACACGCACAAGTCTAGAGAGCGCAAGGACCCGCCCCAGGTACTTAGCACCTCGCTTCCACCATCATCAACCTGACTCCTCTGTCCACTCCCCACCCACCGCATCAAGACCTTCTTTTTGTGTTGGAATATATTTTAAAACAAATTCCAAACACCACATTATTTCCTATTCCCTAATACCTCAGTTTACACATCAAAAGAAGTAAATAAAAACATCTGACATTTCTTGGCATTTCTTTGTAAGGTATGCACCTGCTTCTGCATTTCTCAGTAAATATTAATCCCCCTTTGATTTTGCATCTCTGGAAAGTTTTTAGTTCCCTATTTTCAGTGGCACTGTGACAGCTCCCATTTTTTTCTTCCCACCCTCCCCTATTTATAGGCTTCACATTTTTGGCAGGTCTGCTATAGAACATTCAAAAATTGCAAGGGGAAATATTATGCTCAGGAAATCATAGGAGCATTTTCTCCAGTCATCATCACCAAGTTCTCATGCTCATCCTCTGCTGAACGGTGGGACTCAAGCAGCAGCTGAATTTTCCACCAGCAACCAGAATCACCCTTGTTCACTGCTGAAGGATAGGATCGTTTCCATTTTTAAATGGATCATGTGCTTGAACTGAAGGCTGAGGATACGGACGGATGGTCCTGCATTCCTAGAGGAGGGCAGACATGTCCCAGAAGAGACAGGGGAGACAGTCACCACCTTCAGGACCTGCACTCTGACTTGGAAAACTCAATTAACCAATGGGCTATTTCAGCATCTTCTGTATTTTGTTTATAACTCTGCTTCATGCCAGGATGGGTTTGAGGTGGTTTGGTTTGATTCCTGAACACTTCCCATGCCAACGAGAAGAGATTCTGTGAGGGGGTCCCCAAGTCTGTCTCGTCTCCCTAATCAATTAGTAAATGTTATAGTAATGCCCAAATATACTTCCATGTATATTTTGTAATAGACTTCACTCATGGAAATGTTAGGGATAACATCTTTTTCTTTTTACCACTATAGGGGAAATTGTGACTTTCAAATGAACCAAAAAGATTACAGTTGTTTTCATAGGAAAAACAGTCGGTCTAGCACGCCATTCCAGATGTGATTCTGTGGTGTATCCTGTGCCTTTCTTTAAGCTATTTTACAACTCTGTAAGTTGTGGATAACTGATAGCAACGCAAATAATATTAACATTTGTCCATAAACATGCAAAGAAATTTTATCCTGTGAAAGTACAATTGACCCTTCCTGCCTCAATTTCCTTTGGAAAAAGCCAGTTTTGCATCCATTAGGGAAGTTCATTCACACATCCTTGGCTGTATATCTGTCTGGTCTTTAGATTATCTCTGGAAGTGGTCGTGACATTTTACTAGTTCTCTTGTTAATTACTGAGTTAAAATCTTTACAAATATTCTTTTTATATTTGTATGAAAGTTATGATTTTTTTTAAAAAGTATCCCTTAGCAGCATTTCAAATCATAAACTGTGATAGGATTCTCATAAATGAAAGTGCAGAGAAACAAAATCAGAGTGAATTTTAGAGTCTGTGTGGCCAGCACTGTGACAGGGGCTAAGAATGAATGAAGCTCAAGACCCAGCCTTTGACCCTGAAGAGCTCAGAATCTGCTTAGAGAGACACGACATTCAAGCATGATAAATGTATGTGACTCTTTCACATTAGTGCTCCTCGGGGTCTGCTAACCTTTCTCTTCCGTGCTACCCTCTCCCGCAGTCATCTCAGCTGTGCCCTTGGTTTCAGCTCCGGAACACATACTCACAGTTCTCCTCTCACATCTTCACCATGCGCTTCTTTCCCCGCCTCCACTAGACCCACGTAGAATACCACTTCACTTTGAAGTCCCACTGATGCCTCAAACTCAGCATGTTCAAAAGCTGATTCATTATCTTTCCCAAAAGGCCTGCTTATCCTCCTTCATTTTATTTCTTGATAGATGACTCCACCAAATGCCAGCTGCATAAGCCAAACACCCAGAAATCAATCACAGAACTGAGCCAACCGATTGCACTTTAAAATACTCAACCACAAACCTCAAATGGGTGTAGAGGCAGAAAAGGGGTGATCCCTTTCCTCCCCGTCATAAAGGGTCAAGGCTGACACTCCTATAACAAGAGACAGGTTAACAGAGAAAAGTATCAGAAATTTACTATGTGAACACATGTGCACTGGAATCATACAAAACATGAAAACTCCAAAAAGAGCCAGCTGGTTGATGCTTAAGTACCCTTAAGCATGGGACTCATCCTCTCCGGCCCTTTCCAGGACTCCATTTTGGGAGGTAACTCAGTGCCTCCTTTCTAATGGATCCCTCCTGTCAGCAACTTCTGAGCTTCTTGCCCCTCTGTCATTCACAGTATAGCTTGTAAAATACTTAAGCGTACTTAAGCGTTGGGAAGAGGGGAGATGGGGTATAGGAGTAAAATGATGTACAGGGGAAATGAATGGACCCAGGAGACAGAAATTATCCTGAAAATGATTCACTTTGGAATTTAGATGAGCCCTAGAAGTTGACAGTGTCTTGTGAAAAAGTACATCCAGATGTGGTCGCACCCCTCGGTCTTTTTCCTGCTAGAGAAAATTAGATTTCAGGGAGCGAGTGGAGGGCAATTGTGTTCCTCTTCAGGGTTCTGGTTTCCAGGGATATAAGGGAACTTCAGAGAGGATCCTCATCCTGTGCTTGGGAGGGACAACGAACCGGAGCCGGGCAGAGAGCGGGCGGTAGAGACCTTGAGGCTGCTTCTGCAGTTCAGCGTGTCAAGGTGCCACACATCAGGGCAGCAGTTTCTCAGCCCCAGCAGCATACTCCACACCGACTGCCAGCCCCCTTGTCTCTCCAGCGGGTACCTTCCCTCTCATGAAAATGACTAGTTCATGCCTTCAAGACTTGCCTCAACTTTCTCCCCTACTTCTTCCGCCACAACACCCCCTCCCTCTTAGCTCATGCTCTCATGTCACATTTTGTTGGGGAAACAGAAGCAAGTTGCACAGGAATTCTCATATGTCCTTACCATCAAATCAAATGTATACTCTATCTGTGTCCATATATTTTCAGTGTTTATCATTTATTCCACACACATTTATTAAACACCTACTCTGTGGTAGGCAATACACTGAGCATTGGTAATTTGGTAATGAATAATACGGAAAAGTCCCTGGCATCATGGAATTTTCATTGTAATTGAACAGATGCACAATAAATTAATACAAATTAAAAGTTCACTAAAGGTAAAGCCGAGTGAGTGAGAAGAGCGATGAGAGACTGTCATAGGGGAGTAAGTGTCCCCCTCCCGTGTCACGCAGCCAGGTGCCTCCACAGGTGCTTGAGACTCATGCTCTCCAGCCCTTTCCAGGACTCCACTCTGGGAGGTAACTCAGTGCCTCCTTTCTACTGGATCACTCCTGTCAGCAACCTCTGAGTTTCTTGCCCTGCCGTCATTCACAGCATAACTTGTAAAATACATTTTATATGCTGGTTGCCCAGCTTGGTTACCATTCCCCTGGGGATACCTGAAAACTCTATACAATCTTGGTCACAGATCATTTTAAGAGAGTCCCTTTCCAGATCCTCTACTTCCATATACACTCTTTAGTAAAATTGATATGCCCAAGAATGCGTCGGATTAGTGATACATCTAATTTCCTTTTATTTATTTGCCATGGATCAGGGTAGTCTCCGTCCTACAAAATACAAAAGGGCTGGATGTGGTGGCTGACACCTGTAATCCCAGCACTTTGGGAGGCTGAGGTGGGTGGATCACCTGAGGTCAGGAGTTCGAGACCAGGTGAAACCCTGTCTCTACTAAAAATACAAAAATTAGCTAGGTGTAGTGGTGTGTGCCTGTAATCCCAGCTACTCAGGAGGCTGAGGCAGGAGAATTGCTTGAACCTGGGAGGTGGACGCTGCAGTGAGCCAAGATTGCACCACTGCACTCCAGCCTGGGTGTCAGAGTGAGACTCAGTCTCAACAAATAAATAAATAAATAAATAGGACAAGAGGCCCCACTGGGAAATTACAGAATGGTGGGTTTTGTAAGGTGGGAACAAAGAAGCAGAACAATAGAAAAAAAGAATCTGATTGCTTAACATCTGATTACTTTAGGTGATTTTTCGTAGGTATTAAAGCAGAGGAAACTTCCTTGTGATGCTGACACAGGTAGACTGGAATCTTCTGTTTTCAGGAAAAACTGGTCCATTTGGGGATCTATCTGCTTCCTTCAAGTTTCAGTTTGATTAGCAGCAGTTAGTATGAGTGACTCCGTTTTGGTTTGGTCTGGTCCATTGGGGCCTAGGGCAGCAGCTCAGAGCAAAAAAAATGGTCTCCCTTAATTTTTTAACAGAGACTTCAACACTAGGACTTCCTTTTTTTGTTGTTGTTATGAGTGAGGGGTATCATTAGAAAAAGAGTCTTTGGGTTAATGTTAACGTGCTCTGAAATCAGAAAAGCAGAATCCCTTTGGGTTAGTGACATTTATTCTTTTAAATTAAACTAAATTGCTTTGAGGGACTACCGAAAGTGTCCAGATACAATGGGAGTAGAAACACAAATCAGCATTTTAATAGACGTTTTTCAGATTCAGTATGGCTAAGAAAACAAAATAACTGAAAGCTAGGATTTTTTAAAAAGTTAAATTGGATCAGGAAAGTTTTATTCCAGTCAAGTCAATCTTTCCCTATGTTATCTTTTAAAAATACTTTTAATATTTTCAGCCTATAATTTATTTTTTTAAATATAAACTTATGATGAACTATTTCAGGTGTCAACTTAAAAATGTTCAAGATGGGCCGGGCGCGGTGGCTCACGCCTGTAATCCCAGCACTTTGGGAGGCCGAGGCGGGTGGATCGCGAGGTCAAGAGATCAAGACCATCCTGGTCAACATGGTGAAACCCCGTCTCTACTAAAAAATACAAAAAAATTAGCTGGGCACGGTGGCGCATGCCTGTAATCCCAGCTACTCAGGAGGCTGAGGCAGGAGAATTGCCTGAACCCAGGAGGCGGAGGTTGCGGTGAGCCGAGATCGCGCCATTGCACTCCAGCCTGGGTAACAAGAGCGAAACTCCGTCTCAAAAAAAAAAAAAAATGTTCAAGATGGTACATAAATTCTCTCAGGCAGGGCATGAGCAAAGACGTCCACGCTCAGGGTCTCCCCGTTCTCATTTCCTGTTGTTTCCTTAGTTCACCATAGTCACGCAGGTGTTCTTCCAACCATTCTGGACCTATATCCTAAATTCCCTTTAAGGGTTACCCATTCTTACCTGATCTCCACATTTTCAGATTCCCCAAAGCTTGATTCTGAGTCTCCTTCTGTAGCCACGTGCTTTCTGAATCAGGATTTCTCAACATTGGCACAGCTGACATTTTGGGTTATATTACTCTTTGTCGTGTATTGTAGGATATTTGGCAGTATCCCTGGCCTCTACCTGCTAGTTGCCAGTAGCACTCCCTGCTTGAGTTGTGACAATCAAAAATGCCTCCAGACATTGCCCAATGTGCCCTGGAAGCAAGATCGCCACCTCCTATGTATCCTCATCTCTCAGTTTCAGAACCACTATTCTCAGTTATTCCAGACAATATATTGATTAAAGTACTTTCTGTAAACAGAAGGCTCTGAAGTTAAATATCTAATCTTGACCTGTTTATTGAGCTTAGTCTCATATCCAACTGCCTACGGAATTTCTCCACGGGAATATATCACAGATGCCAGGTTTTTAACATAACTTTAACCAGTTCCCTCCTCTACGTGTTCCTCTCCTGGTTTTCTCCCATATTAGTAAAGACATCCCCTCCTACCTAGTGGCTAGGGCCTCGACTTTTGGGATGACTTCTCCCTTCCCCTATTCTCATCTGTCAGCAAGTCCTATTGATGTTACCTGCAAAACGGAATGCAGACTTGATCGCTGCTCCCATATGAATCCAAATCCTGACGTGTGTTTTTCCTTTTTAACCTCAGTTACTGCCGTCAGGCTTTCAGTCCCTCTACTCTATGGAAACAGCTGTTTTTCAAGGTCATTTCAAGGTCCCTCATAGTCACCACATTGCCAAATCCCATATGTCATTCTCAGACCTCAGATTACTCAACCTGTCAGTCCCAATTGACAACAGTAGTCCCTCTGTTTTTCTTGAAATGTTTCATTTTTTCCACTTGGCTTCCGACTCTGCCTTTGTTTTCTGCCGGTCTTTGTTGGCTTCTCCTGACCTCAACTTTTCAGCACCAATGTGCTCCAGAACTCAGCCTTGTTTCTGCTTAACTCAGAGTCTCCCTCAAGGCAAAAAGGAAGGCGTTGGCTGGGCTATGTTGTCATCCGCAGGTTCAGCTGGGGAAGAATCTGTTTCTAAACTCATTTAGGTTTTTGGCAGAATTTGTTTCCTTGCACCCATATGCCTGGGGGCCCTAGCCTCTTTTTAGCTATCTGTTGGAGTCTGCCCTCTGCTCCCAGAGGCCTTCTGCAGTTCCCTGCCACGAGACCTCTCCACAGTGGTTGACAAGAAGCCCTTTGCTTCCTCAAAGTCTGCAGGAGAGCCTCTCACTCCAGTCAGCAAAAGAACAGACGAATGAAACACGGTGTACTTGAAGGAGGGACAACTCCTTACCTTGCCATATTCTACTAGTTAGAAGCAAGCCTAGGTCCTGTCTGCTTTCAAAGGACATAACACAGGGCAGATACCAGAGGGCCATCTTAAAATGCTGGCTAACACACATTCCCTATCTCTACTCCCTGTATGGGCAAGCTCTCCCAGCCTCACGGCTTTAAATAACACCTCTATTCTAATGACTCTCACATTTCTGTGTCCAGCCTGGACCTCATTCCTGAATTCCTGACTTGTACATCCAACTGCCTACTTGTCATCTCCATGTGATTCAACAGGCATCTCAAATTCAACACATCCAAAACTAGACTCCTGGTTTCCTCTCAAACTTGCTCCTCCTATAGTCTTTCTCATCTTGGTAAACAGCAGCTCTATTGTTCCAGTGCCTCAGGCCAAAAATCTAAAACTCTTCCCAATTCTTATCTTGTTCACATGATCCACATATAAGGCATCAACAAATTCTGTGTGTTTCGCCTTCGAAACACATACAGAATCTGACCACTTCTCCCACCTGCCCGTCTACCGCTCTAGTCTGTGCCAATGTTATCTAGATCAGTGGTTCTCACCTGGGGAAGGTTTTGTCCACTCTTCTTCTCACGGGTTTTGGCAACGTCTGGAGATGTCTGAGGTGGAACCACTGGGGGAAGGGTCACTACTGGCATCTAGTGGTCAGAGGCCAGGAGTGCTGCCAAACATCACACAACACACGGGGCAGCCTCCACCACAGATTATCTGGCCCCAAATGTCAATGGTGCTGAGGCTGTGAAACCTAATCCAGATGAATGCAAGTAGCCTCCGAACTGTGTCCTTGCCTCTAGGCTTGCCCATCTTCCTGCGAGTCTATACTCCACAAAGCAGCCTGAGGGATTCTTTTCAAATCCAAGCCAAGGCAGGCCTCTTCTCTATTCAAAATCATAGAATGGCTACTCATTGGTCACAGAGGTAAGGATCAATTCTAACAAAGGCCTTTGAAGACTTACACAATCAGGCCCTCATTCCTCTCTTGCTCCATCCCTATTGATCCCTGTGCCTTTCTTCAAACACAATAGGCACGCGCCCATGTTCAGTTTGCTGTTTACTTTGTTTGAAATGCTCTTCTGCAGATACTACTGCTGCTCGCCCTTTTATGTCCTCAAGATCTTTGCTCAAATAAGAGAAATTTCCCTGACATAGCCCTAATAAAAGAGCAACCTGCTCCTGTAAACCTCCACCTGCCATGTCCCCATACCCTGCTTTACCTTTTTTCCTAATATTTATCAACTCCTAAGATAGATAGATTGATAGAGAGATGAACAGATAGATAGATGATAAACGGATAGACAGATGGATACACAGTGATAGATAGGTAGATGAATAGATGCATAGATGAGTAGATGGTAGAGATAGATAAATAGATGATAGAGATAGGTAAGTAGGCAGATAGATAGATGATGACACATTAAATAGATATAAATGGATAGATGAAAGAGATGGATAGATATAGGTAGATGGTTGAATAGACTAAATAGATAGATAGATAATTTGTCTGCTTATTGTCTGACTGCCCCACTAAAATGGAAGCTCCATGGAGCCAAAAACTGTATCTTTCTTATTAACTATCCCATCTCTGGGGTCTAGTATGGCACCTGGCACATAGCAGCTGTTCTGTAAATATTGAAGAATGACTAGTTTCCTTGTGTGTACTTTTGCCTCCCTTCTATCCATTCTCCACATTGCAGTCAAAGGATCTTTTTAAAATGTCAGAGGAGGCCGGGCGCAGTGGCTCACGCCTGTAATCCCAGCACTTTGGGAGGCCGAGGCGGGCGGATCACGAGGTCAAGAGATCAAGACCACCCTGGCCAACATGGTGAAACCCCATCTCTATTAAAAATACAAAAAAAAAAAAAAAATTAGCTGGGTGTGGTGGCGCGTGCCTGTAGTCCCAGCTACTCAGGAGGCTGAGGCAGGAGAATTGCTTGAACCCAGGAGGCAGAGGTTGCAGTGAGCCAAGGTCGCGCCACCGTACTCCAGCCTGGCGCCTGGTGACAGAATGAGACTATGTCTCAAAAAAAAATAAAAATAAAAATAAATAAAATGTCAGAGGAATGCTCTCACTCCCCTTCACCCACCCTTCGAAACCCTCAAATCACTTTTTATTTCTCCTGGGTTTTTTTTTTTTTTTTTTTTGAGATGAAGTCTCACTCTGTCACCCAGAATGAAGTGCAGTGGCGCAATCTTGACTCAGTGCAACCTCTGCCTCCCAGGTTCAGGCGATTTCCCTGCTTCAGCCCCCCAAGTAGCTGGGATTACAGGTGCATACCACCACACCCAGCTAATTTTTGCATTGTTAGTAGAGACAAGATTTCACCATGTTGGGTAGGCTGGTTTCAAACTCCTGACCTCAAGGGATCCTCCCACTCTGGCCTCCCAAAGTGCTCGGATTACAGGAATGAGCCACTGTGCCCTGCTACTTGCTCTTAAACTCCATTTGATTATTTACAAACCAGGCCAGATTAAGATTTTAGTCTTTAATCATGGAAAAGATTATAGTATCATCACTACTATAGACAATTTTCTAAAAATGATAATGTTAAATCCTGAAATAAGTGTATTAGAAGCCTAATAATTTCAGATTTTTACCAAAATCTCATTAATCATCCCGCCTCTATATCTATCTAATCTTTTCCAACTGCCCAGTTTTCCCTTCTGTTTCGAGCCTTCACCACCCTCTGCCAGAATTACTGCAAAAGCTTTCCAATTTGTCTTCCCACCTCCAGCCGTATGTCTCCTTCCCTTCTCTCTCCACACCAATTCCTTCTCCATACTACTCCAAAGTGATCATTCTAAAATATATATCCCATTACATCCTTCTCCTACTTAAAATTACTCAGTAACTCTAAATTTCCTTAGTGAGGGATTTTTTTAAGATCCATTAGTTGCAAGTGACAACAATCCAAAGCAAACTGGATTGAACAAAAGGGGAAAAAGATACAAAGCAAAACTTTAAAAAAGGAATTTTTGTGTTCACATAGAAAAGGATTCTGTGGTAGTTTATAGTACTCAAAGAAGAGCAGAAAAGCTAGAATTTCAGAATCAAGCAACTGGGACTTAAAATCAGTGGAATAATTTTTTTTTCTCACTGACTGTCCGTGTCTATTGTCTGCTTGTCTCCATTGGACTGCTTTCTTCTTTAGTCATCATCTTTTCAAGTGTCAGGGAAGACCACCATTGCCCCTCCAGAATCATATCCACCAAAGCCAGTGGCTTCTGTGGAAAGAGAGTATCTTTCACACCATTTATATGTCAATCCCGGGGAAGATTCTGATTGGTCAAATTTGGTCAGGTGGACCAATCAGGTGTCCCCAACCAAACAACATAAAGTGTGGGAGAAATTCCCCACAGACATTAGCAGGCTGCCTGCAGAAGAAGAAAGAAGAGAAAGGTCTAGTGGTCAAGGGCAACACAGTAGCTAATGGTTTCTGCAGTTTATTAAACATGGCACATAGAGACCTTCCAGATCTGGTGCCTGCCAACCTCTTCAACTCCACCTTAACCAACATCGTCCTCGTGTTCTGTGCTTCAGCCACAGTCAACTACTTGAATTCTTGGGTGGCTTTTGCCTTTTTACCTCCAGCACATACTGCTCTCTGTACCTAAAACACCATTTGCTGTCTCATTATACAAAGATGATGCTCACGCATTCTTTAGACTTTATCTCCTACATTACTTCTTTCAGGAAGTCTTTGTTTTAACATGTTGGTTTTATTATTATTCAAGTGTAACGAAGCCAGCAGATTAGGAGATAATTATCCTTGAAAAGACCAATTATTACTCACAGTTCCCAAGAGGAGGGGGCATACCACATCACAAAGGTCCACATGGGGAAGCACCAGAGTTGGTCAGGAGACCCAGGGAGAGAGCTTTTGTGGTGGTTTTGTAGGAAGGAAGAATGTGTGAGCAAGGAAGCAGTTCTAGGATTGTCTAGTGTGAATAATTTCAGCAGGCTCTGCTGCACAGAGGGCATCTGTAGTTGTCTTGCAACTGGGACAAGGCGATTAGGATATAATAGTGACCCTACATATGACAGCCCAATAAGAAGGTGGTTGTGGGGTATGGGCTCTGGATTGGCTGGTTTGCATATGAAAGGCACACTCCATGGCAAATCATTTCTAGGAATTAAATAGTCCTGGAAGGACAGTCCTTTCAGGGTCAACAAGGCCCCAGATATAAAAGCATCAGAATACAGAAAATAAATAGCAGGGTTAATACAACCTTTCCTTGCATTATTTTCAGCATCTTCTAAGTCAGGTTTAGGCATCTCTTCTTTATGATTCCATAATACCCCTTGCACACTTCTGTGTTTGCAATGGCAGCAGTACCAGCAAGGATATCTTAGCCAACAGCCCAGCAATCTTTGACCTTCAAATTACTTCTAGGAGTAGGTAAGAATTTGAAACCATTTTGCTGGGAGTGGTGGCTCACTCACCCCTGTAACCTCAACACTTTGAGAGGCTGAGGCAGGAAGATTGTTTCAGCTCAGGAGTTTGAGACCAGCCTGGGCAACACAGTGAGACTTGTCTCTACAAAAAATTTAAAAAGCTCAGCCAGGCATGGTAGCATGCGCCTGTAGTCCCAGCTACTTAGGAGGCTGAGGTGGGAGGATTGCTTGAGCCCAGGAGGTTACGATTTCAGTGAACTATAATTACCACCCTGCACTCCAGCCTGTGCGACACGGCCTGTCTTTAGTGAAAACAACAACAACGACAACCAAACAAAAAATTTAAGCCATTTAATTTTAGATTTAATGGATATGTGACCTCATTTTCATTCTCCTAATTTTTGAGAACGCACATTTAGTTTTCACTTAAACGCCTTTGAAATATTTATTTTCTTTCTTCTAAAATGATGCAAACAATACTCTTAGGTGTATTATACACTAAATTTTGACACTTTAAAGAATACCACCACATTAATTATGCAGCCATGATTAATTTATCTTTGTGCAGACCATTGAATACAATTTTTCTTGTCATTATTGTGCATATATTTGATCTTCTAAATATGTAATTAGAAAAATTGAAACTCTCAGCTGCTCTTTTAAGAAATTCATGCCTGTGCATATTCCTGCGTATAAAACTGAAATGCATGAATACACAACTCTACCTCTCACTGCTGACTATATAGTGCCTCATTGTCTTTATAAGGCACCTGCATGTGAATTAGGAAAACTCCTTCTTCTGGGCAGATGCAGCTCTGTGTCGGGTGCACGGCTTGGGGGAAGAGCGTGGGATGGCTTTTGGCTCCGCTTGCTGCCTGGTCAAAAATGCCTTGGTCTGTACAACCTGCAAGACCTTAGGCAAAGGTGTTAAATGCACACTAGCTTTGCTCAAATGGGCAAGTCTCAACTCATCTTGGTGTAAAATTATATGTCATGGTGTAAATTTGTGTACTCCTTGTAAAACGTTCATGTTTGCATTTAGGAATGTAAGCATGTATTAGACATTCTTAGTGATTCAACTTTAAAGCAAAGATTTTCTGCCACTTTTTCTTCAAGTTAAATTAAGGAATACCCTGAGACTTCAAGGTAAAATATTATGAGCCAATTTTTATTTGTAATTATTTACCTTCATAATCAGTATTTTCTCAAGGAACAAAATACAAATGAATACAACTTAAAACGTAGGTGGAATTTGGATGCTGACTCTCTAATTGTCAAATACAACTCCTCATTCCATGTTTTTTTGTATCACCTTATGATTCTTATTCATTGACTAAAATTTAAGTAAATATAAATTTTCAGTTATAAATTTATAGTAATGAAGTATACTTTTATCAGTTTTACATGTAATGGATCTTGGATCTTTTTCCCTCATTTTTAAAAATAGAATCTACTTTTTAGAGCAGTTTTAGGTTCACCACAAAATGGAGTGGAAGAAACAGAGACTTTCTGTACACCCTTCCTCACTCTCCCAGCACGTACAACCTCTGCCACGGCCAACATCCCCAACCCAAGGGTACATTTCTCACATTCGTGAACCTACAGTGGCACTTGAGGGAAAGCAGGTATAAATAAAAGACTTTGGGGGCAGTTGCAGGTATTCTAGAAGGAATTCGCTCACTCAGGGACTCTGGTTTCCAGAGTTTTTGCTATACCTCCCAGGTGTTAAAAGGTCAGGCTGGGCACAGTGGCTCATGTCTGTAATCCTAGCACTTTGGGAGGCCTAAGCGGGTGGACTGCTTGAGCCCAGGAGTTCAAGGCCAGCCTGGGCAACATGGTGAAACCCCATCTCTACATAAAATAATAATAGCAGGAATACAAAAATTAGCCAGGCTAATTTTTTTTTTTTTTTTTTTTTTTTTTTTGTAGCTGTAGTCCCAGTTACTCAAGGGTCGAGGTAAGAGGATCACTTGAGCCCAGGAGGTAGAGGTAGCAGTGAGCTGTGACTGCATGATTGCACTCCAGCTTTAGCAACAGAGCAAGACCCTGTCTCAAAAATAAATAAATAAATATAAAAAGGTCAATAATAGGAGCGCATGAAATGGCTCATGCTTCATCTGTGACACACGATGCAGAGTCAAAGATGTAAACGATGTCCATACGGCAGAGAGACAAAAGAGGGAGTTAGTAACTTTCCTGTATTTGGGATCGGCCATTTGCAGGGTACTGGCAAGTTTTGGTTTCTGAAGATGGAAACATCAATTTCCATTTTAATTTCTTCAAAAGAAGCTAAAAAGTTAAGCAAGAGTTCACCCATTATTGTTAGTGAGACCATAACACATTTTCATTTAACTTGAGCTCTCCCTCCTCTTTTTTCCATGATTGGGCCCAGATCCATCCGTAATCAGGTGAGGTTTGCTGGGAGTAAGTGGGAAAATTTGCAGAACCAGAAGTGGGTCCCCCAAAGGGAAGTGAGCAGAAACCCCTCTTGTTCTCTTTAAGAGTGACTGTGAGTAATGAAGATTATCTTTTTAAAAAATGAAGTCAATACATTTTCAATTTGGCATGAAATTACATTCCCATGTGGGCTTCCATTCCTACTGTCAAACCATCAGTCTCAGGAAAGACAGCAGGTACCACCGAAATCAAAATAGTCATTGATTGTCTTTGAGTCTTACAGTTGGGTTTTTTAAATCTACAGTTAGACAAAATTTCTTTCTTTTAACCTTTTAAGAGCCAGCCCTGATAGACTCCAGAATAGAGTTTCTTTCACATACGGAGAATCCTCTTTCCACCTCCCAAATTGAGCCAAGAAGCTTCGTGACTTTGAGTACAGGAGACTTTGGGAGGTGGGGGTGAAGGGCTGGCTGGCTGTGCTTGCAGCAGAGCTTCTGACTCCCCACGGCTGCCTGTGGTGTGCAGAGGACATAGGAGGCCCCCACTCCTGGTGGAGAGTGACAGTGAGAGCAGGAGGAATGGAAAAGTGATAAGGCCAAGAACACTGGGACTTTACAACAGGAGCCAGACTCCAGCAGCAGAGCCCGTGAGATAGTTTTCCACAACAAACCACAAGCCAACAAAGACCTACAGTGCCAGAGGATGCAGCACAGATCCAGGGCCCTTCTGCCCTGGGGTCTCCACCCAGCTCACACCACTGTGGGGCAGAGATGGGGAGGGCGAATGGAAAAAGGGTGCCTTTACCTGGAAGGACTGGGTTACATATGAGAGGGTTTAACTCGGCCTTGAGAGGGAGCTGCATCTCAGTTGTCTGCAGGACTCTCTTTAAACTAGAAGAGTCGGAGATCTTTAAACTTACCCACCTCTCGCTTTTCCTACAAGGTGAGGGTCTATGAGGAAGAATAGACTAGAAAGATAGAGAAGCCACATTTCTTTTTCCTATATGATGGCAGTATATAGTCTCCCCCCGTAAAAGTAGCTAAAAATATAAGAATGTGAAAGAGTGACTATGATAATCAAGGCCACAACCACAGAAGGGCGATAAGGCTCTGAGAGAGAATCCACCACAGGGTCCCAAGGAGACTTGCACAAGGAGAATTTGGTTCTGGGCTGGAGGCAGCTGACACAGAAGAGCTCTGCCCGTCATTCTATAATAACACAGGCTCATGTCTCAGGGAAGGGCTGTGTGTGCATGAATTGAAAGGCTCTTGTGGCCAGGCGCGGTGGCTCACGCCTGGGTCTGTAGATGCAGCACTGGGAGACCGAGGCGGGCAGATCATGAGGTCAGGAGATTGAGATCATCCTGACTAACACAGTGATACCTCGTGTCTACTAAAAATACAAAAAATTATCCAGGCGTGGTGGCACGTGCCTGTAGTCCCAGTTACTTGGGAGGCTGAGCCAGGAGAATCACTTGAACCCGGGAGGTAGAGGTTGCAGTGAGCCGAGATCATGCCATTGCACTCCAGCCTGGGTGATACAGCTAGGCTCCATCTCAAACAAACAAACCAAAACAAAAAAAGAGAAAGAAAGAAAAAGAAAGGCTCTTGTCAGAAAGAGCTGAAACTTTGGCCCAAAAGCCAGACTCAGGGGTGGACTGCCCAGGTGGTCGACAGGGGAGGCACTAGAAAACCCTGGAAATGTCATGAGACAAGACATGTAGAGCTGGAAGGGCTAAGAGCAGCTTTGGGGCTTGTCAGAGACTTGCTTAAGTGATAACTAAGGGCCGCTAAACTCGCTTCAAAAGAAGAGAGGCTACACCAGTGTTCCAAGCAGCACTATTCACAACAGCCAGGTGGAAGCAACTCAAGTGTCCATTGATGTGACATGGTTACGTTGTCTCGGGTATATACCCTGGGGTTCCTCATCTCCTGCCAGGAAAATTTGGTACACAGACACATGGGAGGAGTTTAGGACCAGAGGTTATAGACAAGAAAGAGAAACAGGTTTCTCTACAGAGGTAAAGGGGTCTCCCAGTGGGAAAAACTGGCTGGTGGCAAATGCAAGGGATTTTATAGTCCAGCTTGAGGAGGCGGTGTCTTATTTACCTAGGCCTCACAGATTGGTTCACAAGGTGTGATGTCATAGCCTGCACCACATCGTCCTGTCCTGCATCATAGTGGTCGTCCCACCCTAATCTTATTATGCAAATGAATGCTCTTTGTCTGGCGCCATCTTGTTTGCTCCTTACTGTACACTTGGCTGGCAGAGAACGGACAATGGAGCCGCCATCTTGAACATGTCTATTGCCTAGTTCCTGGCAGCATTCACCCCTGCAAGCTCCCAACTTGCTTGTCTATGTCTGCAGTTTGACTTTACAGGCAGCTCTTTGTTAGAAAATGATTTGGGCTGCTTTTCATTAAAAAGAAAAGCCCTACCGAGGATTCCCATGCCCTTACTATCTGCCTAGGTGATTTCTTCTTAACTCCTGTATCAGATGGATGAATGGATAAACAAAACGTGATCCATTCATACAATGGCATGTTGATTATCCAGCCTTAAAATGGAAGGAAATTCCAACACATGCTACAACATAGATTAACCTTGATGACATTAAGTGAAATAAGCCAGTCACAAAAAGATGAAGACTGAGTGATTCTTCTTATATGAAGTTCCCAGAGGAGTCAAATGCATAGAAACAGAAAGTAGCATGGTGGTTGTCAGGGGTCAGGGGAGCCTTATTGCAGGTGAGGACGCTCTGTGGTATCCTTAGGTGGCACAGGGCTTTGTAGAATAACATGTTAATCCATTAATCTGTAAATAGATTAATCCAGGGCAGAGGCCTCATGATTGAATCGTATCTTAAAGGCCTCACCTCAATACTCCACATTAACGATAAATTTCAACCTGAGTTTTGGAAAGGACATTCAAACTATAACAAGTGGCAAATTTTATGTTAATGTATATTTTCCAGTTTTCTAAAAAATGGAATAAAAGAAGAAGGTAGGTTGCATTAAGCACAGGGTGTGTTTTCCTATGTGAGGTGTGCCGCTGGGATTTTCAGCACTTCTACAATGCTGACCAAATTGTAGTGCAGTTAGCCTGCCTGAGGTGCCCAGGGGTGCTGTCCAGCCCTGGGCGAGGGTACCTGCGGAGAGAGGCATGGCTGCACTGCCAACTGGGCCCTTCTTGCGTGGCACTGTGGGCCTGCCCATCTTTTTTTTTTTTTTTTTGAGAGGTTTGAATGAGATGATTTATTTGGCACAAAACAAACCCTTAGTTAATGAGAAAGGGACACACAGAATAAAAAGAGAGGGTGAGAGTCTGAAAGTCACTAAAAGACATTGGATATCTTTATAATTGATCAGCTTCTGTCTTTTCTACCTTCCCATGCAAACTTGACAGCTAACGGAGTCTGGCTCGTGGCAAATGCTCAGTGAAAATCTGTTGGAGCAGAGAGTAGAAGACAGCCCTGGGGCACTTTTCTGCCTCACTCCCACATTTGCTGTGACAGGCCAGATCCAAGGGCCTTGGGATCTGCCTCTCAAGGTTTCACCTTGAGCCTGTCCTTGCAGTCACTGCCCTGATGGCCCCAGCTCACCTCTCGCTCCGCACCTCCCTGCAGCTGGGCTCCTATACTGCCATAACCCTGTTTTGCATGTGGAGTTGTCAGAGCCACGCCTCATCCCTGAAGCCTCTCCCAGCTTGCATACGCATTCCCTCTACTCGTCACTCCAGAGCCTTTTTTGTGTGATGATAGAGCCGGGGCTGGTCCCGGAGGGACTGGTACATTGGAAAGACTGTTGATGCTCTGCCAGTGGCTTCATCCATCCCTTCACAAAGGCCCAAGGATGCTTTTTCAACACAGCGATGGCAAGACTGAAGAAGCACAGTGACATGTAGAAAAGGCCCCTGTGGCTCAGTCGCAGAGTCAGAGATGGGCGCTGTCCTGATGGCGCCCCTGCTCATACTTCCAAGAGTACTCCAAGGACAGGTTCCGATTTCACCTCCCTGGCCACACATGCTTCTCTGGGTGCAATGGTCTGGCTTCCTTCCACGCCCACAAACCTGACGTCACACCGTGAGTCATACAGATGGGAGTCACGTCCCTCATGATTCTGAAAGAGGGCTTGTGGAGAGCTTCCTCAGGAGGCTGGAAAGGGAGGGGCAGGTCTCCTCCCTGCCATGATGCCAGCAAGCACTGCGAAAGTGGGACCCAGCAGTGAGTCTTCTTGTTTTCTGTTCTCTCCACTCCGCCCCTTTCATGTGCATCGTGATCTTTGTGTTTGTGTCTTGAATTCAGTTCTAGCCACGCCTCTGGTTGCAAGAAAGAAATAACCAACCAACCTAAGGGGATTATGAAAAGACGGAGGCATATGTCAGGGACACACAATGGAAATGCAAGGAGCCTCGTCAGAAACGAGATTAGACCTGGGCAGGCCTGCCCATCTTGAGGCCAGTTAGACCTCCCTGGCACTCTGGGCTGGAGGTCTAGAGACTCCCCCAGGAAGGCTATGTGACCACAGTGGGAGAGGCCAGCCTTGCCTGGATTCTCATACCTCCCGGCCAGCAGGAGCAGGTGAACGGCAGGAGCAGATGTCAGGAACCAGCACAGGCCATGCAGGGACATCTCAGGGACTATCTAGAGGGGATAATGAAGCAAGAAAAGACCGAATCTCCTGAAAATTGGACTGGCAATCAGAGTCCTCTTGATTTGAACAGTTTTACCTGGTTTTGTACCACAAGATGGTAATGTGAAATATACTGTTTGCAAAGATTAATTAGGGGCATCGAGAAATCTTAAATCCAGGAGAAAGACAGAATTGGGAGTCAGAGGGGCTAATCAGCTATTGAAGGTAAGAGAGTAGGCGGCAGGCATAGGCTGCCTCAGAAGAATTTTTCTGAAAGATCTCCTTGTTAACAGCAGCCAGTTTTCACTGGCTCAAGCATGTATGTGACATTTCTGGTCTCAGAGTGGCTTAAAAGTACTGCTCAGCCCCTGACAAAAGTTGCAGAAATGGATTCTAAGGTTAAAGTTCTTTTTTTTTTTTTTGAGACGGAGTTTCGCTCTTGTTACCCAGGCTGGAGTGCAATGGCACGATCTCGGCTCACCGCAACCTTCGCCTCCTGGGTTCAGGCAATTCTCCTGCCTCAGCCTCCCGAGTAGCTGGGATTACAGGCACGCGCCACCATGCCCAGCTAATTTTTTGTATTTTTAGTAGAGACGGGGTTTCCCCATGTTGACCAGGATAGTCTCGATCTCTTGACCTCCTGATCCACCCGCTTTGGCCTCCCAAAGTGCTGGGATTACAGGCGTGAGCCACCGCGCCTGGCCCAGGTTAAGGCTTTCTAAATTCAAGTTAATAATGCTACGCCTTTATTATTTCTTTTTTTCTTTTTTTTTTTGTGAAACAGAGTCTTGCTCTGTTGCCCAGGCTAGAGTGCAGTGGTGCCATCTCGGCTCACTGCAAATTCCGGCCCCCGCCGACCTCCTCCGCCCCCCGCCACCTCCCTCACCCCGCCCCCGTCCCCGGGTTCAAGTGATTCTCCTATCTCAGCCTCCTGAGTAGCTGGGATTACAGGTGCACGCCACCACGCCTGGCTAATTTTTGTATTTTTAGTAGAGATGGTGTTTCACCATATTGGCCAGGCTAATCTCTAACTCCTGACCTTGTGATTATTTTGATATCTGTGGCCTTCCTAGAAGGGGCTATATTACTGTTGGAAGAAAAACTTTTCCTCTATTAACAGGTCCACATACCAGAGGCCTGCACATTAACTGACAATTGACATATTAACAAAAGAAAAGACAAAGTTGATTCCCTTGCCTGTGGGAGTACTCAGTACTGATGAACTCACTGAGCAGCTGGGAGTACCGGCTTATGTACCAGTTTAACCAGGGAAGGGAAAGGGTGAGGGTGAGGGTGGGAGATAGATAGACGATTTGTTCTTGTAGGGAACAAATGGAAGGTAGACAGTTTTTGATAAGGTTTGTTTATGCACTTTCTCTAACGGTCAGTCTCCTTCTGGCTGGAAGCTTCCCAGGAAATCGGATTATTCTCCTAAGTCTCTGCCTTTAGTCAGATAAGGGAAGCTTCACTAAAACTTTGTATCTGCTGTATTTCAGATGTCTTCAATTTAAAGTAATCTTTATGCCATCTTGGTGGATTCAAGTGGGTCCCTTTGTTACTCTCACTTCTTGTATGTTCAAATGCTGTTACAAGAGTCATGTCTAGGTAGCCACATAAAAATTTGAATAGGTCGAGCTGGAGTAATAACCATAATGACAGCTAACATTTGCAGTAAGTTTTCTGTGTGTCAGGCATCATGGTTAGCGTCCTACACAGATGATCTAATGTAACCCTCGAAATGACAGTAGGAAGTGGTACTGTCATTTATGCAGGAGGAAACTCAGGCTTGGGGAAGTTGCCATGTGGCCATGTGACTAGTGAAATCAAACACAGGCACCTCTGACTGTAGAAAACAACTTCTTGTATTAATTGTTGCTGCATAATCAATACCCCCAAATGCAGTCGCCTAAAACAATACACATAATTATTTCTCACCATGTGTGGGATTTTTCACGAAGCTCGGTTGGATGTTGGCTGAGCTGGCAGCCATCTGAAGACTTGTTTAGGGTAATGGGATCCACTTCCAGGGTGGCTTTTTCTCGTGACTGTCACACGGGTGCCAGCTGTTGGTGGAGGCCTCACCTGCTCTCCGTGGGGGCCTTGGTGCAGAATGATCTAACCGTGCAGCAGCTGGCTTCCCCAGAAGCCAAGGCAGCAGCTGCAATGCATGCTATGACTTATTCTTAGAAGCCACACACCACCACTTCTGCAGGATCCTGTTAGTCACACAGGTCGGCTCCATTCACTTTGAAAAGGGACCACATAGGGGCATGGTTCCAGGTCTCTCAAGAGAATGAGAAAAAAAAAAGATTTTTTTTTTCTTCCTTTAGGCTGGAAGGTGCTAAAGTACATTTGAAGTTTGAGGTTAAGGAGCCAGTGGAGAGGATGATGGTGGGGATACAGGAAAGACGGGGATCTGTGGAGCCTCAAAAGAAACCGCTTGTCACCTTTTGTGACCTTTCTTCTCTTTCATTCTTTTTCTTGCTTCTGCTGCCCACTCTTTTCCCTTTAAATACTGAAGTCCTCAAACCCTGTTTGGAAAAAGCACGAATCACAGATGTTCCTGTGATTTGTGTTTCTTTTTCCTAGGCACATCCTCAACCTTGGCAAAATAAACCTCTAAATTGATTGAGACTTGCCTCAGTCATTTTCTTTGGTTTACATTTCTGTATTTCCTCCCAGCTGTTTTCAGCCTCAAGTCATTAGTACACAAGAGTTGTACATCAGTACATTAAGAGTGGAAGGCAGGTCGGGTGCGGTGGCTCATGCCTGTAATCCCAGCACTTTGGGAGGCCGAGGCAGGTGAATCACGAGGTCGAGAGATCGAGACCATCCTGGTCAACGTGGTGAAACCCCATTTCTACTAAAAATACAAAAAATTAGGTGGGCATGGTGGTGCATGCTTGTAATCCCAGCTACTCAGGAGGCTGAGGCAGAAGAATTGCCTGAACCCAGTGTAAGGCCGGTTGCTTCGCCAGGAGCACGGACGCAGACACCCCCCCACCTTCTTTTCAAAAGCTCGGACAAGCCGGGACGAGCTCAGGCAAGCTCAGACGTGCTTAGGCTTTTTCCCTTCTCCCATGCTCACACAGCCTGACCCTCCCTTAAAAGAGCCCAGTATGCAAACAAGGTGTGGTAACCCTAGCATCTTAACAACCAATAGCAGCCAAGTCTTAAAAACCAATAGCAGCCGAGTCTTAACAACCAATAACAGCCGAGTCTTAACAACCAATAGCAGCCAAGTCTTAACAACCAATAGCAGCCGAGTAATTCCAACCAACAACAAGCCAAGTCCTAGGTAAAGGCTTGTAATTTACCCAATAGCAGTCCTGCTCTCCCACAACCAATCGAGCTGTTTCACTCCCTATAAAACCAGCTGTCTGAGAGGAGTCCATGCGACTTTTCCGGCTCCTCCTGTTGGACCGTAGAACCTCGTCTGGGAGCCTGAATAAATTCCTTTGCATCAGATCTTCTTGTGCTGGCCTGTTTCTTCACTTTAAACTCGGCGAGAACAGACCTTACACCCAGGAGGCGGAGGTTGCGGTGAGTCGAGATCGTGCCATTGCACTCCAGCCTGGGTAACAAGAGCGAAACTCCGTCTCAAAAAAATAAAAAGAGTGGGAGGCATTTTGCTAGTAGTGGAGCAGATGACATCCTACAGTGAGATTTGTGGTATTAGACAAGGAGGAAGATAAATATTGAGTGTTGTCTGCTGGTTTTGCAAGTAGAAGTTCACTGGCCAGAGAGAAAATGCTTGCTTGTGGTAGAGTAGATCAGAGGAGTTTGAAGGTAGCTGCACTGACTAGATAATTATTACGGTAAATTTGAATGTGAAAGAACAGAGCTAGTGGGTAAGAGTGAAAGAAGGGATCTGACTTGATAAAGAGATTTTTTCTTCCTTTAGGCTGGAAGCTGCTAAAGTACATTTAAAGGCTGAGGTTAAGGAGCCACTGGAGATGATGATGGTGAGGATACAGGGAAGAGGGGGATCTGAATGGGATAAAATCACTGGGGAGATGGTAAGAAATCCTTTTAGTTATCTAGTGCTGGGTAACAAAGTACCCCAAACCTAAGTGATTAAGATGGAGTTGGTTTTGTTTTTGTTTTTCTTATAAATCTGCATATTTGTGCTCAACTTGGTGGGAGACAGATTGTCTCTGCTCCACTAACCCTTAGCTGGGGCAGCTTGGAGGCTGAGGGCTGGAGTCACCATCCGAATGCTCATTCACTCTTGTGTCTGGTGGTTTGTGCTGGTTGTTAGCCAGGACATTGGCGAGGGCTGAGCTGAAACACCTCCGCAAGTGTCATGGCTGGATTCCAAGAGCAAGGTCCCCAAGAAGAGAAGTGGAAGGTTTACCACTTGTTGTGACTCAGCCTTGGAAGACAGGTGGCTTCCCTTCCACCATAGTCACAGGACTGCTTAGATTCAACAAGAAACCATGGGCCCACATTGTCACCTTCCCACTGTAAGGAGAAAATGCAGGATGGGATATATTGGTCCAATTATCTTTGGAAAATACAATCTGCTCAGATAATCTCTGCACAACTTTCACCTGCAGGGTCAGAATGTTCACGAGCTAGTTGTCTATCTCTTTTTCTGTGCTCTAATATACGAGAAGGAGCTGACAAGTACAGCACAAGCATCCATTTGTGAGTTGTAGGGCAATATAGAACACAAAAGGGGAACTGGCTGGGTGAAGCAAGGCACACCACTACGTCTACCATATTATCCGGGCTCGAGTATGCATTCTGGAGGACAGCTGGAGAGCTCTGACTAACAGGGTCTGCTGTGCAGAGTGGCTAAATGAAGTCATTGGAGCTTTTTATGAGGAATTTGAAGATAACTGCTATCCTCGATATTAGCAGTCAGGAGTGGGAGCAGAAGCTGAAAGACACAAATAAAAGGCACTCAACTGAAGCCACAAAGCAGAAGTGCTTATGAGTAAGCGGAAGCCATGAACTAGAGGGAATTCTGAAGACAGGAGGTAGGGCAATTCACAGTGGCATGAGCGGAGGAAGAAGGGACAATGGAGCTGAATCACAGCAATGACTGAGTGTGAGAGCCAGGCCGGTGCCTGCTGCTGAGGGTGACCCCGAGAGAACCCATGGCTAGAGACAACTCTCCAGCTGTCTGAGTGCCTGCCTGGGTGGCAGCCAACATGAAGACCTTCTCAGCTTCCCTAGGTCTTTCTACACTGGGCTCTGATCTCCTGAGATTGGTAGACTTTCTTTGACCCAAGAGAGCCTACCTGGCACAGAATCTCAAAATTAACTTTAGGGAAGCCTATTAGGGTGCCAAACATAGTCTACTTAAAAAAATCAATACATGCCCACAAACTGGAATTAGTAATATTTGGCCAAATATTAGAAACTGTTTTGACAAATTGAAGGTGACTCACTCTATGTGTTTGTTCAGAGCCTAATATTTATAGAATTACATTATAGTATGGGATTTGTCTGGGGAATCCTATACAATCATTTCACCCTATATTGTGCTCCTTGCAGATGGAAGGAGGTTATATTCTGCGACCTGGTTAGCTAAAGGGCTCAAATCATAGCACGGGTCTGTCACTTCCATACACTGTCTCTCCTAGGTCATATTTATACTCAGTTGAAGGCTTCTGCAGTCTTCAGGGGCTGATCACCAATTGAGTGTCTGTCTGCCCTTCCAAAGGACCATTGTCCAATGTCAGAGTACAGGGCACAGGAATTATTTCAGTGAGTTCCTGTGCTAAGAGTGACCTTGGCAACTTTTAGAAATCCACCTCTTCATCCTGGGCAAGACATCCTATCATGTGGCTAGAAAGAAACATCTATGACATTTATTCTGTGACCTGTGTATTACTTTGTACGTTGCCAAACATTCAGCAAGCTAATGAGTGGTCTAATTATTTGCAAGCTTGGGCCAATGCTTCTTATCTCTAAAAGCTGAGTACTGCCATTGCCACCATCAACTGGTACAACCTTTTTTTTTTTTGAGACAGAGTCTCTCTCTGTCTTCCAGGCTGGAGTGCAGTGGTGCAATCTCAGCTCACTGCAACCTCCACCTCCCGGGTTCAAGCAATTCTCCTGCCTCAGCTTCCCAAGTAGCTGGGACCACATGCATATGCCACCATGCCCGGCTAATTTTTTGTATTTTTAGTAGAGACAGAGTTTCACCATGTTGGCCAGACTGGTCTCAAACTCCTGACCTCAGGTGATCCACCTGCCTTGGCCTCCCAAAGTGCTGGGATTACAGGCATGAGCCACCGTGCCCTGCCAACTGGTACAACCTTATACATCTTTCTAAAACCCTCACATGTTTTTCTCCTCTTATTTAACTTCTAAAAAGCATGGTGTATCACTCAGTATTCTAACTAGCAGGAAAGAACTTTATGAAAGAGCACAGGAGGGTCAAAGTCAGGTTTTAGAGCTATGCTCCCAACAGAGCTAGACATGCTACATCACAAGGCTTTCCAGAGAGACACTGCAGTGATACCTCAATGGTGTGCCTGGAGAGAACCGTGGTCATGCTTGCTGTGAGGCTCCAATACTCTGCCTCCATCCTTCTTAAAAGCAAATCTGCATGGTACTTGTTTTTTCTTTCCCATCAAAGCCTCAGGTGGTTGTGTTTGATTGGCCCTAGGACACGTGTCCAAGCTGAACTGTACCAATCTTTGATAGCGCTGACAGGTCTTGGGTTTTAGAGGTAAGAAGCATCAGCCCAAGCTTGCAAATAAATGGACCATTCACTCACTTGCTCAATGTTTGGCAACCTACAAAATGACACATGGATCACGGAATAAATATAAATCTCATAATGTTTCCTTTCCGCCACATGATAGGAAGTCTTGCCCAGAATGAAGACGTGGGTTTCCAAAAGTTGCCAAGTTAGTATGAGAAAGAACATTTCTGGTTCTTACTTTGGGGAGGCGAGGTAAAATAGGGGAGATTCCTCAACACAGGAAGAGTGGCCAGGAGATGCTGAGCAGTCAAAAATCATAGCAAATATAACTATCAGAAGATGACCAGAGGCAGGATTTTAATGACTATGTGGCTATTATCGAACTTCTAAAAACTACAGAAAATTGCTTGTTATAGACTCACAGGAGATTTGATAACAGAGCACCATTTTGACTTCTGTAATCAGAGATGTTGGTTGACTCATCCTGTGAAAGAGTTCTCTGAAATAGCTGTCCAGCTCAATTGCAGTACAGTTTCTCAGTGGGTTATTTCATAACCCATTTGAAGCAGAGCTCAAAGCTCTCTACTCAGTGGGGGGTTACATAATTGTTTTAGTTCATTTGTTAAACATAATTGTTTTCCCTCACTTCCGTTCTCTTCCTTTGATATGTACTCTGCAACTAGATCCCTAATGAATATGATTAGTGCCTCCCATGGCGTACAAGGAATGGAGGCTGTGATATTGTTAAGTCGAAGACATGTCTCTATTTCATGTTTCAGGAACTTAGACACTCAGGGACCAAGTTAACAGAGGAGTTCTTCAGTTGCTTTATTTGAGCAAATTTTGCCTGTCTTCATGCTCAAGGGGAGCTAGACAGCAGGGAGGAAGGCAGAGGGCATAGAACAGGTAGGGTATATCATGTTCACCTACTGGCCCCTCGAGTCACCCACCAGTTTAAACACAGATGCTATGGTTTAAATATGTCCTCCCAAAAAGCATATGTTGGAAACCTAATCCATAGTGCAACAGTATTGGGGTCTAATGAGAGATAACTAGCCCATGAGAACTTTGCCCTTATGGATAATGTCATTATTATAAAAGTGGGTTCATTATCACACATTTTAGTTTGTTTTGTGCTGCTATAAAAGACTACCACAGATGGTAATTTATAAAGAAATTTATTTCTCACATTTCTAGAGACTGGGAAGTCCAATAACAGGGTGCCATTATCTGGTGAGGGCCTTCCTGCATGTGATAGAAGTCACCACATGGGTGAAAGAAAGAAGGAAGGGGGCCAAACTCAGCCTTTTATCAGAAACCTACTCCTGCAATAACTAATTAATTCCTTCAATAATGGCATTAACCCATTCATGAGTACAGAGCCCTCATGATGTAATAACCGCTAAAAGACCCCAACTCTCAACACTGTTGCACTGGGAAGTAAGTTTCCCACACGTGAACTTTGAGGGGAATATTCAAAGCACAGCATTACAGGAGTGGGCTTATTATAAAAGGATGAATTTGACCCTGAAAAGGATGAATGTGTACCTCTTTCTCTCTCTCCCTCTCTTTGTTCTTCTGCCTTCTACCATGATATGATGCAGCAAGAAGACCCTTGCCAAATACCAACACCTTGATCTTGGACTTCCCAGTTTCTAGAACTGTGAGAAATACATTTCTGTTTATTATAAATTACTCATTCTGTGGTATTCTGTTACAGCCGCACAAAATGGAGTAAGACAACAGACATCCTAAGACATATGAAAGACAGGCTCTCAGAAACAACAAGTCAGAACATACTCATGTAAAGAGTAGTTACCTGTAGTGATCCCTTGTGAATTTTAGACATCATATCTTCTAGAGATCTCAGAGTGTTTTACAGACACTATCTCATCCACCCTTGTAATGTCGTCTATGAGATAGTTATTCCCAAGTCTGGAAGAACTTGTTACCCAGGCTGGAGTACAATGGCGCGATCTCGGCTCACCGCAACCTCCGCCTCCTGGGTTCAGGCAATTCTCCTGCCTCAACCTCCTGAGTAGCTGGGATTACAGGCACGCGCCACCATGCCCAGCTAATTTCTTGTATTTTTAGTAGAGACAGGGTTTCACCATGTTGACCAGGATGGTCTCAATCTCTTGACCTCGTGATCCACCCGCCTCGGCCTCCCAAAGTGCTGGGATTACAAGCGTTAGCCACTGAGCCCGGCAGATCCATGCACTCTTAGATGTCAGGGGAGGTGCCAATGGATCGTCCCCTTTTCTGGGCTCTAACCTATATTGAGAATAGATATGAACCGAATTTGGTTAAATGTGTCAGGTATTTAGGGCTAGGAGGGTCAGCACAGCTTAGACCCAAGACCAAAGGGAACACCTTACTTCCTGTTTCTCTGAATTGAAAAGCGGTGCCCAGCAAACAGTCTACCTTGTCTAACCCACTTTGTCTATTCAAAATATATAAAGATTTTTGCCCTATGCTTTTTTTAGAGGTTTTATAATTTTAGCTTTTGTGTGTAAGCATATATTCTATTTCCAGATAATTTTTGGATGTGATATGAGGTAGAAGTGATGATTCATTTTTTCTTATATATATCTGGTGATAGAAGTGCTTCTGATCGAATCTGAGTCACGGCACCAAAATAAAAAAATAAAAAAAAGAAGTGCTTCTGAGACAGTGACAGAGCAGAGCTGGGCTGGGCCTTACCAATGCATTTCCAGCAATAATCCTGAACTGCTTGTTTTCTGAGAAAGCGGATGATAAGTGATCCAAGGAACTGAAAGAAAATCCCAAATTTAGCAATACTCTCTGCTGGATTTCTAGTTAGTTTTATTTGAAGTTCATACATTTTACCCTCCCTTAACTTTTTTCTACTTTTGTAATCTGTATTCTGCTGAGTCTCCCTTAACTTTTAAATTGCCTTCTGTAGATGAAATCAATTAACTTGTTTAAATGAATCCTGAAAAATATTATAAAACAGTAAGTTAAACTACTTATTAGAGTTTTATTAAGTACTGATCTTTTGTTCCTAACCCTGTTCCCAGACAAAATTTCTATTTTTGTGGGCAAAAGTGGACCAGACACCTCTTTCTCCACCCCATGGTGCAATGGGGTACACAAAAGTCATGTTCAAAGAAATCTTAGATCTTAGATGTTACAGAGAACAAAACAGTCACTAAGTAGGCGAACTGTTGGAAACTGATGTGCTCTAGCTCAGCCTTTGCATCTTTTTTTTTCTTTTTTTTTTTTTTTGAGACGGAGTTTTCGCTCTTGTTACCCGGGCTGGAGTGCAATGCACGATCTCGGCTCACCGCAACCTCCGCCTCCTGGGTTCAGGCAATTCTCCTGCCTCAGCCTCCTGAGTAGCTGGGATTACAGGCATGCGCCACCGTGCCCAGCTAATTCTTTGTATTTTTATTAGAGATGGGATTTCACTGTGTTGACCAGGATGATCTCGATCTCTTGACCTCGTGATCCACCCGCCTCAGCCTCCCAAAGTGCTGGGATTACAGGCGTGAGCCACCACGCCCAGCCCGCCTTTGCATCTTTGACTTAGACATTTTTGTATAGTTATACATTTCTGATGAGTATAATTTTGTCTATCAGATTAGTTATAAAATTTCACTCAAGGAGCAGAGGTTTATTGTTGTTGTTAGAGTCCCAAAATTCTGCTTTAAAACTAAAACAAGACTCCAAATGTGTACAGCAACATTTGTTATGCACGCTGGGCATGTATACAGTATGTATGTGTGAAGTAGGTACACACGAAATCTCAACAATTACTACAAGGTACAAAATTAAGCACCAAATAGATGGACTCATTAACAAGTGCTATGGGACTACAGAGGATAGTGAGACTATGATTCTTTAGGGTGGTCAGGGAAAGCTTCTGGAGGATTTAGGCCCTGATGTGGTCATTTAAGTCATAAAGGAGACAGCTCAGAAGGACTAGTGTGGGCAAGGGCATAGAAAAGGAGCTGAGTATCATATGGTGGGACAGCAACTAGACTGTTGATGGGGCCATGAGCAATGTGGTCGAGACAGGTAGCCAGGAGTCAGGAAGCCACATCAATATCATGCCTATGGGATATTTCCCTGAATAAGACATTACAATTATAAGACACATGATTACTTTCATTTTTTTAATTTTTATTTTATTTTATTTTTATTTTTATTTTATTTTTTTAAATACATTTTAGGTTTTGGGGTACATGTGAAGAACATGCAAGATTGTTGCATAGGTGCATACATAGCAGTGTGATTTGCTGCCTTCCTCCCCTTCACCTATATCTGGCATTTCTCCCCATGCTATCTCTCCCGACACATGATTACTTTCTATACCACTAACTGGAGATTTTGCCAATTAAACTATGACACACCACTGACTGTAAGATACAGCCCAATTTCAAAGATGTTAGAATGTATATGGGGAAGCATAAAAACGTGGTTGAGTGTGGCAGCCAGCCTCCAGAAATGACCACAGCGATCCCTCTATCCTTGTGTGGCCAATGGGATATGGCAGAAATAAGGATGTACCAATTCCAAGATTAAGGTCAAAAGACACTGCAGCTTCTGTTTCGTTCTCTCTCTCTCATCATTGGCTTTTGAGGATACCCAGGCAACCTGTAGAGAGAGGCCCCCGTGGTGAGGAACTGAGGCCCTGCAAAGAATGGAGACTTGCCAATAATCACACAAATGAACTTGAAAGTGGATTGACTTCAGCCCAAGCTGACAGTGTGATAGCAACCTCACGAGAGACCCTGAGAGAACCACCCGACTAAGCTGCCTGTAGATGTCTGACTCTCAGAAACTGTGTGAAATAATAATTACTTAAATATTTCTTGTTTTGAGCTGCTAGTTTGGGGATGATTTATTACATAGCCATAGATAACATTAATGAATACCACATATAATGCATACATATACATACCAGGTAAGTGTCAATCTGGGGCTCATAAACAGACAGACTCATCTGATTTAAAGCATCCTCCTGAGTTTTCCTCCCTGGCTATCTGCAGATCACCTGGCAGCATGAATGACACACTAACTATTTGGACCAGGAAACTCATGACCAACCAGCTACTTCAAAGGAAACAAGTGACCATAGATCCTAACACCGGGAAGGCAACGGTACCTAAGACAAAAATTCCGGAAAAATCAGTCAAAATATACAAGACCACACTGGATGTCATCTTTGTATTTGGATTCAGAACTTATTTTGCTGGTGGCAGGATAGCTGGCTTTGGTGTGATTTATGATTTTTTGGATTATGCAAAGAATCAGGAGCCCAAACATAGACTTGCAAGACATGGCCTGCTTCCATGAGAAGAAAAAGACCTCAAGAAAGCGGTGAGAAGAATGCAAGAATAGAATGAAGAGACTCAGCGGGGATGGCAAAGGCCAATGCTGGTGCTGGCAAAAAGCCAAGGGAGTAAAGATGCTGCGATGACGTTATCCACAGGCGTTGTGTGGATTAGTAAACTAAAAACTTTCAAGTGAAAAAAAGGCATCCTCCTGCTGCCACTTAGACCTTGAAATGCCCCAGAATCAGGTGGAGAAATTAGAAATAGGTAATCACAGTGGGACTCAGGTGGTGGATAACACGATTTCAAATGAGGATGGTTTACAGAAGCAAGATTGGAATGCGCTGAGCCAAGTCAAAGGGGCCTTAATAGCAGAGACAGCTGTCTGCCTTTGTCCTGAAACATTTCCTCTTCTTCCTACTTGAATAGAAGCCAGCTCCAGAACAAAGCCCCACTATATTTTATGGAAAGAATTAAGCGGAAATACTTGTACAAAGTGGGAAGCTCAAGGTAGGTGTGGATTCAGGCATTTCTAGAACACCAGGTCTTTGGGAAGATATAAATTAGTGCTCACCCCCAGAGGATCCTGTTAGCCAAGCTAAGATATTTTAACTTTATCGTACAAGCAGAAGGCAGTCACTACTGATTTGAGGCAGGAGAGTTAGGTGGTAATAACAGTGTTTGGAAACTTAAACTGGCCATGGCGTGTAACACAGATTTGGGTGGGAGAAGCTATGAAAGCCATGGCCAGTTTCCAATGTGAGGATATTATTAATAGTTTGGACCTAGAGAATCCATTCTTTCTCATCCCTCTGGCCACTTGCCTCACTCAGGGTCAAAGGTGAGCCTATCATATCCATTCCCAAGCCCCACTTCATTTAGAAAACCCTCTTCCCATATTCACTCACTCTTGCATAACATTTCTTCTATAGAAATATCCTTGAGGCTGGAGTCTATCTGAGCTAATACTGTGCCACCATGCTGATGCTGCAGTCTCACCAACGTACCTTAATGTAGCAGTTTCCCTGAGGTTCTTTGTCCTACACGTCCAAGAAAATCAAGGAACGCAGACACAAAGGGTAGCGTTGGAGCCAAAGTTTAATAAGCGAAAAAAGAAAACTCTGCAGCAGAGAGGTGAGTCCGAGTGGATTGGTGGGTTATAGCTGAATTCAGAAGCTTTTTATAAAAAACTGCTCTCTTCCCTGTAACTGTTTGAGTGAGTAAAACTGTCTGTGCACCTCTCCTTCTCTTATGCAGCTGTGGGTATGTCTCTAGGCAAGCACAAAGCGCTACTTCTCTTGTTTGTATAACTATGACTTTGTTTTAGGTAAGCCCCCTACCTCCCTGTGCAAGTTCCCACCATGTATATGCCTGTAAAGGGGAGGAAACCTTTTCCTGGGAGCTTGCTAATTGTATGAAGAAGAAAGAGCTTTTGTGCTGGACCCTGTTTGCAGGTGCAGCCTGAGTTTTTTCCCAGCTTATTTTATTTTTGACTGTGGTGGTGACTTTTCAGGCAGGCCACTTCTGCAGTCTGAATTTCTCCCAAATGACTTTTCCTTCCCTTCTGTCTCACTGAGGACAGGGCCAAAGGGGTGCTGGACTGTGGGAGAGGCTAAGGTGTGTGCAGAGACCTTGCAGAGGAAGGACAGACAGGGCAGCTTTCCCCAGTGTGTGCAAGGAGCTTCAGAACAGCTGATGCTTAGATGCGAGCCTGGGACTTGCAAGAACAAAAGAAACAAAAGCTCCCTATTGTTTATTCATCTAATAAGCTGAGAAACCCTCACGGTCATCAAATTCAATTTATAATTTTGCAAATAAGGCATTGAGCCCCCTTGGTGGTCTCCAGCCTCCTAGGCCAGGCTGGCAGCACCTCCTGTTTACCTCCTGTTCTCCTCAGAGGAAAGCAGCTCAGTCTCTACCTGTCTCTGGAGGGAGCCATCCACACACGGGGGAGTGACTTAGCATATGGTTCTTTGGCAAGGAGATGCCCACTTGGGGGGTTTTGCTTAGTTTTTGGTAAGTTAAGAGAACTTCGTTCTGGTGCCTACCACTTTCACTAGACAAAAATCATTGTTATATCTGGATGAAAGAGAAAAGATTCCTGTTTAGTTTTCTTTTTATATCTGGGTGAAAGAGAAAACACCTGTTTAGTTTCCTTGTGTCTGTACTTAGGGAAAAGTTAGCAGATAAACTCTACCTGTTTTTTTAAATAAGACCAATTTGAGAGCGTCAAAGGATTCATGTTGTTTATTCATGATTATTTGTTTTTACTCCTATACTTGTTCCTGTACTAACACTAGTATAGACTTTCACACCTTCACTTGGAAATTTTATAATTCCAACCAAAGGGAAAGAACCCTTCTTTCATTTCTGTAATCCATTTCCTTCTTCACATGTCTTTTTATCTCTTTTTTAGAAAGTCACAAGGTTGACTTGTAATACTTCATGCTACCTGAGAAGAAAGGAAAAGTCACTTTGTGCTTGACTCACATAAAATGATTGAAATACCTGTTCACAAGATTAATAGCAGAGCATTGTTTACCAACCTGTGCATTTTATTAGACATCATTTTCTTCTCTTTATGTTTCACAAAGACAAGCTCTGCAGGGATCTCTTTTGGCAATATGGCAATCTAATTACACAAATCATCCTTTCTGCTGAAAATAACTCAAAAATTTGAAAATCAGAGAATTTTTTTTTTTTATGGGTAGAATCTCTTAAGGATTCTTAAAAGCACTGATGAGCTGGTAAGAAACCAAGAAATACACAGGGCAAAATCTAAGGGCAAGTGGGAACTGAGAAGGCAAGCAGAGTCAGCTTTCAGCCCGCGGACATTTCCAAGCTGGGTGACTGAGCTTTAGCTTTCATTGCTTCTGGGAGCACCAGAGGCAGGAGGCAAAGCATGGGACAGCCAAAATGGGACATGCTGGGAGACTTTCCCTCAAAGACGGTACCCTGAAGAACCCCACCCTTAGTGTAGGCTTGGCCTGGAAACATATTGCAAACCAAAAAAAATTCTAAGCCCCTCAACTGACTGAATGAATGAACCCCCCACTCTTGAACAAGGGAATCCCAAAGAAACCTGAAAAACTAGTTCAGGCTATGACGGGAAGGGAAATCAGATGCTTATACCCTTCCCTTTGGAGTTTAGGCACAACTGACCAGAATTAGCATTAAAGTAGAGATCAAAAGACAGACAAAACAGACTTTTTGTGGCACTAAGATACCAAATTCCAACCTGACTCTGGTATAGCATCACATGACAACAGGCCCTAAAGAAAATGAAAGTAGGCCGGGCGTGGTGGCTCACACCTGTAATCCAAGCACTTTGGAGGCCGAGGCGGGCGGATCACCTGAGGTCGGGAGTTCAAGACCAGCCTGACCAACATGGTGAAACCCCGTCTTTATATTAAAAAAAAAAAAGGAAGAAAATGAAAGTATTTTGCTCCAAAGCATTTTTCTTTGACATATTTTGAAACGGTCCTGCAAAGCTTTCTCTTGTGAGGGAAATCTGCATTTTGTAGAGAATCTCCTTCCCTTTCTAGGTCTTTTCCTGATCAAAGAGAGATTTAACTGAGGATCTGACACCTTTTAAGATCCAAAAGGTGACATTTACCATCTATTCTCTCTGAAGCCTGCTACCTGGAGGCTTCATCTACATAACAAGAACCTTTGCCTGCATCACCCTCCTTATCTTAACTCAAGCATTTCTTTCTGCTGACTTCTGACTTCAATTATTTAGGCAGAGCTTAGCTCTTTCAATCAATTGCCAATCAGAGAATCGTTGAATCCACCCGTGAGTTCCCACTTTGACATGTCCCACCTTTCTGGGTCAAACCAATGTTTACCTTACGTGTATTAATTTATGTCTTTGCCTATAACTTCCATCTACCTGAAATGTATGAAACCAAGCTATAACCCAACCTCCTTGAGCATGTGTTCTCAGGACCTTTTGAGGCTGTGCTATAGGCCATGCTCACTCATATTTGGCTCAGAATAAACCTCTTTAAATATCGTCCAGAGTTTGGCTTTCATTCCAGCAACAATACCCACCTCTCCCCATTACCACACTGTAGCATTGCAATAAGGCATTGAGCCCACCTAGTGGTCTCCAGCCTTCCAGGCAGGGTCCTGTAAAACAAGTCCTGCTGAATTCCTGTCTCACTTTCAGCACAGATTCAAATTATCTAGCTAATGTTGAAAAACGTGCGCTTTGAACGAAGAGACCTTCCAAACAGGCTTTGTGTGAGCCACATGGCTCTCCTGCCAGGAGAATTACTTTAACCTGGGAGGAAGAGGCTGCAGTGAGCCAAGATTGTGCCACTGTGCTCCAGCCTGGTGATAGAGTGAGACTCCATCTGGAAAACAAATAAATAAATAAGATTAAATTAACTGGCAAGCATAGGTGTTTCTTAAGTTCTGTGAGCCAATTTAGCAAATAATTGACTCTAAGGAGGGGGTCTTGGGAACCTCCAATTTATAGCCAGTTGGTCAGGAGCACAGATGAGTGGATGGCAACCACCAGGACTTTTGATTGGCGTCTGAAGTGGAGGTAGTCTTGTAGGACTTTTAACTTATGGGGTCTGACACTAATTCCTGGTAGACAGTGTCAGAATTCAATTGAATTATAGGACACTCAGTTGGTATCCAGAGAACTGGAGAACTGGTTGGTGTGGGAAAATAAACCCCACATACCTGGTTGCAGAAGTGTTGGGTATGAGTTTAGAGGAAAAGAGTTTGTTTTTCCTATTCTCAAAAGGTGAAGGCTAAATAAAGACATTTTTAGACCACAAAAATTGTTCACCACTTTAGAGAATTAAGGGACATTCTAAGGGATGCTCTTTAAGTAAGAGGAAGGTGATACTAGACAGGAATTTAGAGATGCAAGGAATAAAGAAGAAAGAAAGTAAAATTATGTGTGTAAATATATTTTTAATGGCCTCATGAAACTATTGTTTTATAACAGCAATGTTTTTCAGGCTTTATAGAGACTGCATGACCCATCCCACAATTGTGCAAGGGGCAATCTATGTAACAAATCCATATTCATACACATAAATACACACACATGTGTGCACACATATCCCAGTGGTTCTGCCTCTCTGATTGACCCTAACTGGCTAAGCCAGACTTTTATTTCAGCCCCTACATTAGGCTTAAGAATAACGGGGAATACAACTGCGGGTGAGTGAGGTTTTGTATGGGAGTTTAACGTATCAAGGGGCACGGGCAGCCTGTGTGAGGCTGGGACACAGTTTCCATCTTGAATATAGTAGATGAAAAGCTGTTGGAAAATTGCAAAATGCATGAGTCATTGTTGCTTAGATGAGTGTATAGTGAATCAAACTATAAACAAACCCCCTCTCCCAATCCATTGGAAGTATGGATTGGACAGACTATCTTGTGATCCTCACAACCGAAAATAATAACTAACACTAAGGCAGAGGCAGAGTACTAAGCCCTTTACATCCATTATTGTGACCGATCTCCTAAATGGCCTGTGAGGTATTTCCTAATACTGTCTCCATGTCACAGATGAGGACGCTAAGGTTTGGTTGAGTTAGATCATTAACTCACACAAACTGCCCAGGCTGTCTGAAGTCCAGGTCCCTACTGCCTGCCCGGAACGTGGGTAAGACAGTCATGGGGCTGAGCAGGTTGAGAATGGGAGCAATAGGACTTGGCTGTCTCCAGTGAGACTCTTCATAGGAGCAAGAGGTGTCAAACCTTTTTTTTTTTTTTTTTAAGAGACAGGGTCTCACTATATTGCCCAAGCTGATCTCGAACTCCTGGCCTCTAGCAATTCTCCCACTTCAGCCTCCTACAGTAGCTAAGATTACAGGCGTGAGCCACTGTACCTGGCCAAGAAGTGATAAATCTCTTTCCCTTTTTCTTCATGGCTTTATCTGCTGGTGCAAAGTGGGGAAGAAGGCCACGTACCTGGTCACTGATATCTAATCTTGATATAACATAATGCTAATATTGTACCAGCACCATCTCCTCAGGCTTTGGCGCTCTCTGCCAATTTTGGGACAGGCCTATCCAGAAACGGTCAGTGGAGTTCTAGGTGCTTTCACTTGAGCAGACCTGTGATAGGCACATCGACACCGAGGCCAGACACAGACCCAAGCTGGGTCTAATCTCTTGCCAAGACACTGACCTAATTGGCACTGGATGGTCGATGTTGTTCCAAGAATGACTTCTTCATCGCTGTCCTTGGGGAAGCATGTGAGAACCAGAGAAAGATGTGGGCCTCTTTCTAAGGGCTTATAGCCAAGACATATTTCTGTCTGAAATACAAGTTTAAATATGTTCTGACACCTTCAAATACTTATTTTGTTGTTTCTGATGAAACTGGCCCTAAAACATTGGTTCCCCAACATTATTGCCTACCAGCCTCTTGCCTGGCACTCAAGGAATCTGGCAGAATTTTTCCTTTACATATTGAGTCACTGGAACCAAGACCTTTGCCTGTCCTACTGTCTGGTAGTCATTGACACAGACTGTGTCAGCTGAGTGGAGTTAAACTATTTTACTACAAGGTGATGATGCCTGGAGTCGTGTACCTTGTACAAGTAGACAGGCTAAAGGAAAATCTTTTTATTATTATTGAGCCTAGCTCAAAAGATTTGACCTTGTTAATCTTTATCCAGATCGATTGTTTTTCTGTATTTTATTTCCTAAGGTTATGTTTTTAGACCCAAACTTGGGGTTCTTCAGTCCTTTTTTTCTGTACTCTCCTTTATTTCCTCTCAATTCAAATTATGGGTATGTCTTTCTTAGCTATCTGAAGAATTACTATCTTTTGTGTCTCTGTTTTCCAGACTTACATATGAATATTCATTTACTAATTCATTCAGTCATTCATTAATGCATTCACTCAATAGCTATTACTGAATACTTTATATTGGCCAGACATTGGGACAGGATTAACGTGGGTACAGTCTTTGCCCTCAAGAAGTAAGTAAGTCATGATAAGACAATGAGAGAAGTTCTAAATGGAATGTATGTGTAGCTACTAAAAAGACAAAGAGAAAACTGTACCCAACTCTTCTAAGACATGTCAGCATGTACCTTGCTGAAACAGGTGACATTTAAGTCAAATCTCGAAAGAGGAGCATGCTGAGGGTCATTTCATGACACCAGACTGCCTCTCAAGTGAGAAGAGATTAAAAAATGTCCATCTGATTCTGAAACTGTAAAGATACTGATGACCTTAGCAAGTGAGGTGGGGTGGAGCCAAGTGGAAGAGCTGAATAGCTGTGAAGGTGATGACATGGGAAACCATTCACAACTGCTGATTGAGAATGAAAGGAGAGAGATGGGTCATAGCTACTTATGAATGAGACAGGGTTGTGGATTTCTTTATTAAGTTGGGAGGTGGGAGCATTTTAGCAAAGGAGGCAGTAGAAAGGAATAAAAAAGAAATACAGTAACTTCCTCTATGGGAGAACCCTCTCTCAGTTTCTCCAAAATTACTTACCTACTGTTCATCCCCTCTTTTTGATCTTGTGGTTTCTCTTACTTGGTTCTGTTATTTCACTTCATTACCCTTCCTTGTCTCCAGTTTCAAAATTATTATATACTCTATGCTTTGCCACTGTCTTCTCAATATAAATCTTAAGACCTAAAAACCCATGAATACATTAAACTAAGTCAAGCTACATCCAAATCAAAGTACCCTAAGATTTACATATATTTGAGAAGTAAGCTCTTTATTTATGTAAGTATTCTAGCATTCTAAGGAACCAAAGTACAGATGTGCCTGAAGAGTCTTTGGGAGCCTGCCAGCCAACACTGAGTCAGCCTCCATCAAGAGGAAAACATGGACCAGAGGCGGCGAGGAGACCCCAAATGTGAAACAGTGTGCTAGGCTCCGTCCTTGAGGGTCATATAATATGCATCTTGCAAAGCTTGATGTTTTCTGCTAAAACAGGTTTATGGAAGGCCTTTAAAACTTAAAAGAATTGAAAAATGAGTCCATTTAGTTGCATAACAAAATGTCAACTGAACACAGAAAATTATTATGCCCTTTGGCCCATCTTGATGCCTGGGGGTCAGGGTATCTTTGGAAATTACCTCCACTTTTTGTCAAGGGCATTGTACAACAAAAAGGTAAGGACAGAAAGGAGAAATTTTGATTTTTTTCCTATGGTTCATAGATCAGTTACAGCTTCACATTTTGAAATGTCAAACCTGCATTTACAAAGGCAGTTTTGTTTGTAACTACATGAATAATACATAAACACACAGTTACTGGAAAATATTCTTTTTTTTTTTTTTTTTTTTTTTTATACTGTATGGTCCAAAAGAGAACCATAGTTTTCCTAGTTTTCCTCTCTCCCTCACTTCTTCTAGAACACTGTTTTGAAACATATCACTTCAGCCAATGTGGATATAAAAATAAAATAAGAAAAACATTTTAAATATGATTCAAATGACATCCAATCATCTATATATTCTTTTTTTTTTTTTTTTTTTTTTTTAATAGAGAAAGAGAGAGAGAGAATAGGAAGGAGAAAAAAGGAAGAGAAAGAGAGAGAATGGGGAGGAGGGAGAAGGAAAAGAAAGAGGGAGAGAGAATGGGAGTATTGCTTTCTTGCCCAGGCTAGAATGCAATTTAGTAATGGGTATTGAAAACCTCTTTTATACTGGTAATTATACTTAATGATGTAGTCAGGAAGGAATAAGGGAAGAAGATAACAAACAAACAGCCAACCAATATTTAATTTAAACCTATGAAATGCTATGCGATTACTGAGGAGTGATTTACTTCCAATTATATAGTCACCTTTGGAATAGGTGTGAGGTGGTAATGTATGTTTTGTGTATTTGAAGTGGAGAGTACTATAAATATTTATTAAGTTTACTTGTTCCGGGTCTGAGTTCAAGTTCTGAATATCCTTGTTAATTTTCTATCTCGTTGATCTATAGAATCGTTAGCTCTTCTTGTTGCATTGATCCTTTTGCCATTATGTAATGTCATTCCTCGCCTCTTTTGATCTTTGTTGCTTTAAAGTCTACTTTATCAGAGGTGAGAATTGCATCTCCTGCTTTTTGTTTATTAGTTTATTTTTACTCTCTGTTCAATTGGTAAATCTTCCTCCTTCTCGCTGAGTCTTTGTGTATTGTTTCATGTAAGATGGGCCCGGATGCAGCATACCGATGGGTTTTGGCTTTTTATCCAATTAAAATATATATAAGTTTAATACCAGCATTTGATGCTAGCTGGCTGTTTTGCCCATTAGTTGATGTGAATTTTTTATTGTGTTAAAGTTCTTTGCTTTTTGATATATTTTTGGAAAGGCTGTTATTGGTTGTTCCTTTATATGTATAGTGCTTCTTTCAGAAGCTCTTGTAAAGCAGGCCTGGTGGTGGTGAACTCTCTAAGTACTTGTTTGTTCGCAAAAGATTTAATTTTTCCTTCGCACATAAAGCTTAGTTTGGCTGGATAGGAAATTCTGGGTTGAAAGTTCTTTTCTTTAAGGATGTTAAATATTGGTCCCCACTCTTTTCTGGCTTGTAGGGTTTCTGCTGAGAGATCTGCTGTAAGTCTGATAGGTTTCCCTTTATGGGTAACCTGAACTTTCTCTCTAGCTGCCCTTAGTATTTTCTCCTTCATTTCAACCCTAATAAATCTGGCAATTATGTGCCTTGGGGTTGGTCTTCTTGAAGAATATCTTTGTGGTGTTCTCTGTATTACCTGGAGTTGAATATTACCCTGCCTTGCCAGGTTGGGAAAATTTTCCTGAATGATATCCTGAAGAGTATTTTCCAACTTGGATTCATTCTCTTCATCACATTCAGGTACACCTATCAAACGTAAATTAGGTCTTTTCACATAGTCCCATATTTCCTGGAGACTTTGCTCATTCCTTTTCATCCTTTTTTCTGCATTCTTGTCTTCTCGTTTCATTTCACTGAGCTGGTCCTCGACTTCTGATATCCTTCCTTCTGCTTGATCAATTCGACTGTTTAAACTTGTGCATGCTTCGCGAAGTTCTCGTGTTGTGTTTTTCAGCTCCATCAATTCACTTATATTCTTCTCTAAATTGTCCATTCTCATTAACATTTCGTCAAACCTTTTTTCAAGGTTCTTAGTTTCTTTGCATTGGGTTAGAATAAGTTCTTTTAATTCACAGAAGTTTCTTATCACCCACGTTTGGAAACCTGCTTCTGTTATTGGAACACCCGTGTAATCTATTAAGCCTTGTTCCGTTACTGATGAGGAATTGCAATCCCCTGTAGAGGGAGAGGCATTCTGATTTTGAGTATTCTCTACCTTTTTACGCTGGTTTCTTCCCTTCATTATATATTTGTCCGTCTGTCGTCTTTATAATTACCGGCTTTCTAACTGGGTCTCTGACGTCCAACTTGTTGATTCCCTGCGCCGAAATCTGAGCAATCCACTGAGCCGGCCAAAACAGCGGTGTTAAGATTGATGGTGCTTTTCTGCCCGGGAATATCCGGACTCTGCACCAAGAACTGGCGTGCTAAGGCACCAGCAAAACCGCCACGCCGGCCACAAGAGTCGCCCTGGCGACCCGTGGAGCTCCTCCACTGGGAATCTCGTAATCCGTGAGCAACTAATATTCGTCTGAAAGTGTGGCGTCCTCTCGTTCTTTGCGCTTTCACTGGGAGGTACGTGCCCGAGCTGCTAATCATCAGCCATCTTGGATCTCTCTCTCGGAAAATATTCTTTTTTAAAAAAATTCAGACAGTCTCGCTCTGTCCCCAGGCTGGAATGCAGCGGCTCAATCTCAGCTCACTGCAAACTCCACCTCATGGGTTCAAGCAATTCTCAGCCTCCTGAGTAGCTGGGATTATAGGCGCCCACCACTACTCCCAGCTAATTTTCTTGTATTTTTAGTAGAGATGAGGTTTCACCATCTTGGCCAGGCTGGTCTTGAACTCCTGACCTCGTGATCCACCTGCCTCAGCCTCCCAAAGTGCCAAGATTACAGGTATGAGCCACTGGAAAACATTCCAATAATCAAACCTATCGAATAAAACGTTATGAATCCCCTTTGACACAGCAACCCTACTGTTTCCTCACTTCAGCGTATACTTTTCTAGACCTTTTTCTGGACATTTTGGTGCATGGATATGTGTAAATTAAATTTATTTACATATCTACTTTTAAATTTTAAAAAATATTTTGCATGGTAAGATCATTAATCTGCAATTTGAGGTTTTTTTCATTTAATAATATAGCTTGAAGAGCATACAAATCTCATATTTTTTTGTATTCATTGAATAATATAATCTGGGTATGTTGCAATTGATTTATTCAGCCCACCATTAGTGGATATTTAGGTGATTTCCAATTTTTTTTTTTCCTATTTAAAAACAGTGCTGAAATGAACATTCTTGGGCATGTACCCTTTTGAACATGCAAATATGTGTGTGGAATAGATTCCTTTGTTCCTGGTGCACATCATACGCTTCTTGAAGGTGGCGCTCCCTCCCACCTCCTGCCCAGATTCCCTTGGATTCTTGCTGTGTCTGTGGCCATCCCTTGACTTCTGTGTGCTTTTTTCCTGATGGCCACACCTGTGGCTCTCTTGGGACTACAGTCCTGAGCCACTTTGCCCACACCAGCAGACAGCCAGTATTGCCTGGGAATTTAGGCTCCTTTGGGGGGGGCCTTAGCAGATGACAGGTAGGACAGGTTATGAAAGCCCAGCTCTTTCCCTTGAGTTGGGACACACTTACAGGTGCATGTGCATTTCAAAGCTCCTCTGCACCATTAAGCTAAAGCTGGGATTTTGCCTAAAAGTACACTCTCCCTTGACTTCTCTTCCCTTTCTGGCTGCCCTACTCATTCATCAGCACTTCCATAACACATCACTTGCATATGAATCCTTGACTCAAGGTCTGCTTTTGGTGCAACCAAGTCAAGAACCTCCCTGTACTGAACAAACTTAGTACAGAGTTTGCTCCAGAGAAAGCACTGTCCTTAAAGATTGCCCCTGTCTCCCTCTTGGGAGTCGTATTTGTTCTACCAACTATGATGGTTCATTTTATCCATCAACTTGACTGAGCCATAGGATGCCCAGATAGCTGTCCAAACGTTATTTCTGGAAGAGGTTAGCATTTGAGTTGATGAGCTGAGAAAAGCAGACGGCATCATCTAAACCATTGAGAGTCTCAATAGAACAAAAAGACAGAAGCAGGTTGAATTAATTCTGCCTGACTGCTTGAGCTGGAACATCTATTTTCTCCTGCCCTCAGCTATCCTGGTTCTCAGGCTTTTAGAACTGGAATGGAATCTATGTCACCAGGTCTCTGGCTTTTAGGCCTTCAAACCACATGACTGGCTTTCCTAGGTCTCCAGCTTGCAGACAGCAGATCATGGAACTTCTCGGTCTCCATAATTGCATGAGCCAATATGTTATAAAAATCTCTTTTTATGTATCTTCTACTGGTGGTGTTTCTCTGGAGAACCCTGACTAATACACTTACAGTTTAGGATGGAGTTGGATGGTTCTAAGGCTTCTTTAGCCTGTTAAGAGCCTACTGTTGTAGAGCCCTTAGAGAGTGGGGCAGGATGGTAGAAGGAAGAGCAGACAGCAAGTCTCTGGCACCATATCCAGGCAAAAGCCCTGCTGCTCATGTCCCTAAGCTGTCAGTCTTCCAAGCTTCTACCTTTGGCTTCAATTAGAGGCAGATGGAGGATGTCTGGACAACAAATGAGTTCTGGAGATAAAAAAGGGAGAATCGCCGGGCGCGGTGGCTCACGCCTGTAATCCCAGCACTTTGGGAGGCCAAGGTGGGTAGATCACGAGGTCAAGAAATCGAGACCATCCTGGTCAACATGGTGAAACCCCGTCTACTAAAAATACAAGAAATTAGCTGGGCATGGTGGTGCTTGCCTGTAATCCCAGCTACTCAGGAGGCTGAGGCAGGAGAATTGCCTGAACCCAGGAGGCGAAGTTTGCGGTAAGCTGAGATCGTGCCATTGCACTCCAGCCTGGGTAACAAGAGCGAAACTCCGTCTCCAAAAAAAAAGGGAGAATCACTGGTCAATGAGGCCAGTAAGAACAAAGCTCATTTCCTTTCCTTTCTCTGATTTGCAGGTGGAAGGCAGCCTCTGCTCAATGTTAACTGGATCTTGAATGCAGGCCTGCCTATGCAACCATCTGCAGTGTGATTTGGTTGCTGCTGTCAGGGAAGCTGCTCACTTTCCCTTGGTTTGCCTCACTTCCCGGCACGGTGCCTCTCCACATCTCCTAATAAGAATGTGAAGGAGGTTTTGCCTTCTGCTTTCTGCCAGCTCAGTGCTGCTGCCATAGAGCAGGATCTTGGACCCAGATCTTCCGTCCTCCGTTTTAACCCTCTTGGTAGTACTTATCATCACCCCTTGGTTGAAAGTAGAGCTGAAGAAACCCATTCTACACACACTTGCACATGTTCAACAGGGTATTTGCACAAGAATGCTCACTTTGGCATTGCTCTGATCCTGAAGATGTGGCTGTGCTTCTAGTTTTACGGCCAGGACCAATTATGCAATAAAGTTTAGCCACCCATGATGATAACTGGAGTGCAGATCAGGGGCAGCTTATGATGAGTAGATAGAATGAGGAAAGAAAGGAATGTTTAAAATTGGCTACAGATAAAATCAAAGTCACACTGGGGAAGTTTGGAGAGAGAACATAGCTGGCTTCCATCCCATTTCTGTAATGACTTCCTGCAAATTTCTTGAACGACTGCTGGAGAGCACAATAAAACTGAAGCTCCACCAGGATAGACTAAAAGGTGGAGAAAGGATCATGGCGATCATGGTGGGGATTCTCCCGCACTGTCCTAAATTCTCATTTGACCTATAGATATTATCTTTAAAACTACTTGTTTTAATTTACTTAATGTTCACTTTTAGTAACTAAGGTGTTTATTTATATAGTTACCTTCCCATTCTCTGCCCTCTACATTCTAGAATAGGACACGTTGTCCACGTAAAATTTGAAACTTTAAAACCTGGGCAGCCCCTGACCAGTTGGTAACCCTTAGGCTCTGTCCACCCGACCCATGACTTCCACCTATCTTCCTCTAAACTGTAACAAGGAGTAACTATTATATCTTCAAAGCACAGATCTTTTGAAAATTATGATGCTGCAACTGAAACTTATGAAGCCTACCAAGCATGCCTAAAAGGTGTCAATTTCTTAAAGAGATTTCCAAGTTAAAACTAAAAAAGAATATCCATTAATACAAGACTGACTTTTTAAATTTTTCTTTTGTTTTTAGAAATGAGGTCTTGCTTGTGGCCCAGCGCAGAGTACAGTGATGCAATCATAGCTCACTGAAGCCTTAAACTCCTGGGTTCAAGTAGTCCTCCCATCTCAAGGCTGACTTTTTAATCATAGAAATGTTAAGAACGCACCTAAATCTTTTCGTATTTTTTCCCTAATCCACAGGTCTTCAGCTCACAAAAAAGTCCTCACATAAAATAATTTGAAATGCCATATACTGACATTGCTTCCAAAGGTTTGAATGTCAAATAGATCAAAAGTGGGTTAAAATGTATTTAAAGAATGAGGTGTGTGATCTTGGGAAAGAGTTTAGGACAGGCTGGCATACATTAAGAATATGAAGACATGGAATATATTAATGTATGAAGATACTCTCACATTTTTTATCTATAGACTCAATGACCTCAGCAATATTAGTCTACTTGCATGGGTCAGATTGGAAGCACGTGTAAGTCTGTATTAAATGCAGGTTTTAAAGCTCTTGCATATCCATGGATGAAAGGTATGCTATAAATAACATTATTACATAGGTAAATAGGTAAATTGTATACTTTTTGCAATATTTAAATGATTCAGGAGAGTGGCTTTGTAATGGAAAGCACCATTATGCAGAATTGTGCCCAGGGAAGGTAATTGCAGCAACGCTGCTATGGTCTGAAGGAGAATGAATGAGCATTCACCCGTGAACCTCCTTTTCCATCCTGGCGCCCTCAGTGCCTTGACGTGGACAATTAAACTATCACTTTCTTTTCGTGCACCAGTTCTAACGTTCAGGAATTGTAACAGTATCCTCCGTTTATTTAAACAGATATTTGAAAACCAAATTGTCTGAATTTATGAGTTTATTAATAATTATAATCCATATGAGAGTACTGAGGGAGCTCTTTTATTTAAAAAACAAGTGGTAGTAGCTGGAGACAGTGGCTCACACCTGAAGTCCCAGATGCCTGGGAGGCTGATATGGGTGGATCCTTTGAGCTCAGGGGTTTGAGTCCAACCTGGGCAACATAGTGAGACTCTGTCTTTCTGAAACAAAACAAAACAAAACAAACCCTATGATGTGATATAAATATTCGATATCCCTTTTGATAACAGTTGTATTGTTATTTCCCTAAAATCTAGTGAATCTGATTAAGAGAGATTTAAAGCAAATATGAACAAGAAAGGGGAAACCTAGATGAACGCAATTATTATTGAAGACAGCAGTTCTGGTAAGGAGAGGGGTAGGGGAATCCAGTGTTCACAAGAGCATGCGGTCAGGAAGGTAGCTAGGCATAAGACATGACCTTGGACATTTATACTCTGTTGTATAGAATATGCAGAGTAAATAAAGTGAATCTGAGTTATAAGCTAGAATGGGAAATAGATTTGGAAGATATTGCTTAAAATGGAACACAGGGATGGAGAAGCTTGTTCTATACAAAAGAAGCAGGCAGTTAAGCCGAAAGGTTGGGGTCTATAATATGTCTGGATATCCACAAACCTGTCAGCAGAAATCTTGGTGGAGCATAGCAGTAAGGATTGAAGAAAAAATGATAAAAACAACACCCTTGTGGGCATATGCTATAGGCCACCTGATCTGTTAGAGGAAATAGGTAATAAAGTTCCAAGGCTGAAATTACAATATCCAGAAAGCTCTAAAAGGGTTTTTTTTTTAAAATGAATCATTTGGCAGCAAAATTTGACCTGATATGAAACTGTTTAGAGTCTTTTTTGTTGGTGATGGTGCTTGTTTCTGTAACTTTTAATTAAACGCAGTGCACACATATGGGAGAAGACATTAGGAAATACAGATAAGAGTAGAAAATGAAAATCACCTATGGTTCCACTCTTCAGTTATAAAGACGATTCATGCTTTGGTGTGTCTCCTGCCAGACTTTCATAGTTTTTCACCTGCCTACTTACCTGCCCACCGACCTACTTATCCACACAGCTACCTACTTACCTGCCCACTGACCTACTTATCCACCCACCTACCTACTTACCTGCCCACCTATCTACTTATCCACCCACCTATCTACTTATCCACACAGCTACCTACTTACCTGCCCACCTATCTACTTATCCACCCACCTACCTACTTACCTGCCCACTGACCTACTTATCCACCCACCTACCTACTTACCTGCCCACCGACCTACTTATCCACACAGCTACCTACTTACCTGCCCACCTATCTACTTATCCACACAGCTACCTACTTACCTGCCCACCGACCTACTTATCCACCCACCTACCTACTTACCTGCCCACCGACCTACTTATCCACACAGCTACCTACTTACCTGCCCACCTATCTACTTATCCACACAGCTACCTACTTACCTGCCCACCGACCTACTTATCCACACAGCTACCTACTTACCTGCCCACCTATCTACTTATCCACCCACCTACCTACTTACCTGCCCACCGACCTACTTATCCACACAGCTACCTACTTACCTGCCCACCGACCTACTTATCCACACAGCTACCTACTTACCTGCCCACCTATCTACTTATCCACACAGCTACCTACTTACCTGCCCACCTATCTACTTATCCACCCACCTACCTACTTACCTGCCCACCGACCTACTTATCCACCCACCTACCTACTTATCCACACAGCTACCTACTTACCTGCCCACCTATCTACTTATCCACACAGCTACCTACTTACCTGCCCACCTATCTACTTATCCACCCACCTACCTACTTACCTGCCCACCGACCTACTTATCCACACAGCTACCTACCTACCTGCACACCTACCTGTCTACCTACATGGCTACCATCCATCTATCTCTAATACCTATACAATATGCAGCTATTTTTACAAAGGCCAAGGTATACCATTGTATACAGCACATTGTTTTATGAACTGCTTTCTTTTTCATTAAGTAACAGATCACAAACAACTTTTTGTGAAATTTACTACACATTTTTTTCATCATATAAAAATGACACGTTTATGGGAATATACCTTATTTATGTACCAAACCCAATTTTATAACATTTCATATTTTTGTATTTTCACTATCAAAAGCCATGTTGTGATGCACTTACTAATAACTAGATCTATGCAAATAATTGTAATCATTTCCTTAGTATGAACTTCCAGCTGTACAACTGCAAGTCAAAAGATTGCAGTATTTTATGACTGCTAAGTATTTTATAAATTTGCCAAATAACACTCCAAAAAGTTTGTACTAATATGTAATCACCCCTCCAATATGTTATCACTCTACCAATATGCTAAAATGCTCATTTTCCTGCAATCTCTCAACACTGAGTAACAAAGTTAAAAATCTCTGCCAACCAGTTAGGTGGAAAATGGTATTTAAATATTTCAGTTTCAATATCTTTGATGACTAGAGAAATTGAGCACTTCTTCATGAATTAATCAGCAATTGTATTTTTTAAATAAATCTTTTTATTGAGGCAAAACGCAAGTAAAGAAAAGAGTACAAATTCTAAGTATAGCTCAGTGAATTATCACAAGAGGAATATGTGCATGTAACAGACACAGGTTAGAAAGTAGAATATTAGCAGCACCTAGGAGTCTCCTGTGCATTCCCTTCTGGCCACCCTTTCCTCACCTTTCTCCCCAACCTTCATACAATTTCTCTGTTAGCTAGCTATTGCCAGAAAAATGCCATATGACAAACCAGCCCGATATTCAATGGCTTAAAAGAGCAATCACTTAGAATCATAGATGAGCAATCACTTACTGTCATAGATATGTCAATTAGCAAGAGAGTCAGTGATCGAGACTGGGCTCAGCCCATTGGCTTTGCTACCGTGGGCTCACCTGTGTGCCTGGCGGTCAGCTGATCTAAATGGGGCTTAGCTGGGCCACTATTGTGACATGTAACATAAGAGTTAAGCTTCACTTCTGTCAGGATTTTATATAAATGAACTCATACAGTATTTTTCTACATCTAGCTAATTTCACTCAGTGTTATTTTTTAAGTTTTGTCCAATGTGTTCAGGAGTATGTTTTGTACCAGCTCACAAGAGTTGATTGTTACATTTTCAGAAATTTTGAAATTTATCTGTTACCTGGCAGGGGAGATACCATGATCACGAAGGTGGTTTTCTCAGGGCGAGGCTTATCCATTGTACTCCGGATGTGCTGACCCCTGCGATTTCCCCAAATGTTTGTGGTGTGGGGGACTGCATTCATGCTTTCTCCTGGTGTTAAAAAAAAAAAGTAAAATTAAAAAAAGAAAAAAATTTATTTGTTAAACATGATTATTAGAAAAATTAAATTATAAATATATAATTAAATCACAATAAAAAACACAGGCAATAAATACTCAAACAGATTATTTTCTATTTATCGAACTACATTTTACTATGACCTGTGCTTTTGAGGATGTTTCTACCTATTGTAATTGCATGGAACATTATATGATGACCTGCCATTGTGTGTTTCTTCCTGACCTTGTTTACAATCATGTCACCATGATAGCTTAAAATTGACCACAGTAGGAATATTGACATCATAGAAATTGGCAAATGCTATAAATAAAAAAGGCTGGATTTACTGAGTTTTTTGATTGTCTAGACTTAAGAAAGTGGTGAGAAAATGTTAATATTGCAGATTAAACTTTTTTTTTTTTTTTTTTAAAGACGGGGTTTCACCATGTTGGTCAGGCTGGTCTTGAACTCCCAACCTCAGGTGATCCGCCCGCCTTGGCCTCCAAAGTGCTTAGATTACAAGCGTGAGCCACCAAGATTAAACTTAAAGTGTGTTGTGCCTGTGGCCATTACGCTGAAGTACACAAAAAAATTGAGGAATTATTTGTCCAGTATTCAAAACTATTATCCAGTTCAGGATGATAGTTTGACAAATGAGAGAAGTTTTTCTCTTTTTGCTGAAGTCATTGACAAATGAGAGAAGCTTTTTTTATTTCCTTGGGTTTTTTTTTTTTTTTTTTTTTTTTTGAGATGAAGTCTTGCTCTTTTGCCCAGGCTGGAGTTCAGTTGCAGAATCTCAGGTCACTGCAACCTCTGTGCCTCCCAGTTTCAAGCAATTCTCCTGCCTCAGTCTCCTGAGTATTTGGGATTACAGGCGCCCGCTACCATGCCTGGCTAATTTTTGTATTTTTAGTAGAGACGGGGTTTCGCCATGTTGGCCAGGCTGGTCTTGAACTCCTGACCTCAGGTGATCCAAATGCCTAGGCTTCCCAAAGTGCTAGTATTACAGGCATGAGCCACCATGCCTGGCCAACAAATGAGAGAAGTTTTGACATAAATCTTTATTGTCTTTTGTCTTAATCTTTAACATAAATAAAACTATCAACTAACATTCATGACAGAACTACAGGTTCAAGAGTTTGGCAAAAATGAACAAGATTGATTGAGAATCAATTGGCGATGTGGAATTTACAATAAGAAGTATTATATATTTTATTTTTTATAAATCGTGTCATACATCCTTTGTATCAGTAACATTTATAAAAAGCATATATATATGCATACATGTGTTTACGCAAACATATATGTTTGTATATAACCCCTGCCCAGAGACAGTCATTAAAAATTTGTGTACACCACTAGATTCATCCACATTGTATATTGTTGTGTGCAACAGTAGTTATTCATTTACATTACTATATGGTATTCTATTGAATGATTGTACTACAATATATTTATCCATTTGACTGTGAATGAAGTTTGGATGATTTACAGTTTCATATTTAACAAATAATGCTCTTGAAACACTCTTCAGAATGTATTTCAGTACATATATGTACTCATTTCAGCTAGATACTGTATTAGTTACCTATTGCTGCTGTAACAAATTACTGCAAATTTAGTGGCTGAGAACAATACAAATTTATTATAATTCTGGAAGTCGGAAGTCCAAAAATGGGTCTCATTGGGCTGAAATCAAGGTGTTGACATGACTGCATTCCCTCTGGAGATTCTGGGGAGGATTCGTTCCTGTGCTTTTTCCTCCTGCCAGAGGCTGCCCACATTCCATGACTTGTGGCCCATTTCAGAAAGCAATGGCATCGCTCCAAATCCTGCTTCCATTGTCGCCTGGCTCTCACCCACACTGACTCTCCTGCCTTCCTCTTTCCCTTATAAGGAACTTCGTGATCACATTTAGAGTCCAGGAGAATCATCCAGGATAACCTGCCTATCTCTTGATCCTCTTCCTAATCAGGTCTGCAAAGTTCATTTTGCCAGGTAAGGTGAACATATATTCACAAGTGCCGGGGTTAGGATGTTAAAATCGTTGAGAAACATTTTTCTGCCTACCACAGATATATACTTTAAAATTGAATTGCTGGGTCATGACCATTCATATGTTCAGCTTTAGAATATATTGTCCAATAGTTTTTCCAAGTTGTGTCAACTTGGCTTCCCACAAGCCACAGGTGAATATTTTGGTTACTCCACTTTTTCACTTGGTAGTGTCAGTCTTCTTAATTTGAGCCATTTTGGTGTGTTTGCTGTAGGAATTCACTGCGATTTTAATTTGCATTTTTCTGATTACTATGCACATTTTGATAGGCCTGTTAACTATTTGAAAGTCCTCTATTGTGAAGTTCCTATTTAGGCCTTTTATTCGTTTTTATTTTAGAGTGTTTGAGCTTCTCTTTTTGATATATCAGAACTTTAAGTATATATATATATATATTCTGGATACAATCTTTTTATCAGTTGTATCACAAATATTTTCTCCCTCTCTGTATATTATATTTTCTATTCTCTTCATCATCTTTTTGTGATGAACAGAAGTTCTAATTTAATGTGATATGGTTTGTCAGTCTTTTTCTTTATGGGTCATGTTTATGATCTAAGAAATCTTTGCAAAATCAGTGTCTTAAAATTGCTTTCCATGTTATCCTCCGATAGCCTGATTGTTTTCCTTTCCACGTTACATCTATAGTCTGTGATGTAACGTGGAAAGGAAAATAATAAGGCTAAAAAAAAGTAAAAACTAAGATTTAGTTTTTATTTTTTTTGAGACAGAGTCTCGCTCTGTTGCCCAGGCTGGAGTGCAATGGCGTGATCTTGACTCACTGCAACCTCCGCCTCCTGGGTTCAAGTGATTCTCCTGCCTCAGCCTCCCAAGTAGCTGGGACTACAGGCACACACCACCACAGCCAGCTAATTTTTGTATTTTTAGTAGAGGCGAGTTTTCACCATATTGGCCAGGCTGGTCTCAAATTCCTGACCTTGTGATATACCCGCCTAGGCCTCCCAAAGTGCTGGGATCACAGGTGTCAGCCACCACACCCAGCCTGAAATTGATGTTTTTATGTGGTGTGATTTACTTTCTTTTTTTTACCGTGTGGATTGCAACCAGCCCAACACCATACTGAAAAAAGCCATACCTTTCCCTAATACTTGCATTATTGCATGCCTTTACATTTAATTGAGTAATAAAAATTGGGTGATAATTTGAGGCATTGAATAGTGTTATCTTCTCCCAGAAAGAATTAGCTTTTGTTTCTGCAGACAATTTGGGGCAGATGGTAGCAATCAGGGATTGAAATGATTGGATGCTAGATGTCTTCAATCTCATGAAGGAAAGTTTATTTCCAGTTTGCTCTTCCTTCAATGGTATACCCTTTTGGGGGTCCCAACTGCAAGCCTTGGGATTTATTGGGGCCTCTCCTCCTTGGTGGGTTTTAATATTTTCTCCCTGCCCCATAGGAGTGCTGATAGTTTTACTGTTTCTCAGACTTTCAGCTGCTTTTTCTTTCAGCTTCTCAGCCTCTTAGGTGCAGCTTTAGAATCAGCAAATGACTCCAGGTGAAAAGCAGTGCCAAATGTCAGCTCACTCAAAAAACACAGTGGGCCGGGGGTGGTGGCTCATGCCTGTAATCCCAGCACTTTGGGAGGCTGAGGTGGGCAGATCGCTTGAGGTATGGAGTTCAAGACCAACCTGGCCAACATGGCAAAACCTTGTCTCTACTAAAAATATAAAAATTAGCCAGGCATGGTGACAAATGCCGGTAATCTCAGCTACTCAGGAGGCTGAGGCATAAAAGTCACTTGAACCTGGGAAGGGGAGGTTGCAGTGAGCCAAGATTGTGCCACTGCACTCCAGCCTAGGTGACAGAGCAAGACTCCATCTCAAAAAAAAAAAAAAGTGACACTGTGGCCCACCAGTCAATTCAGAGGGTAATGGTGGTCAGGTGATAAATGGAGTCTAACTCCCAGTGGGTCCCCCTGTGGCTATTTCTCCAGTTCTTGAGTACTTGGTAACAAGGGACATGCTAATAGGAAATGCTGAGTTGAAGCCCCTGGAATGTCTTTTTCCTACCAAAATAGTAAAACAGAAACAGTACTGCACTCCTGGGGGAACTGCAGAGATTAATGCCACCATCGAAGACTTGAAAGAAATGGAAGGGCACTGTCTATCATGCCCCCATTTAATGTACCTGTTTGGCCTGTGCAGAGCCAGATGGATCCTGGAGGATGACTGTGAACCATCTTAGACTAAATCAAGTCGTGAGACACTGCTTGAAGCTGCTGTCCCCAGGCAGTGTCTTTACTGGAACAAATCAACACAGCTCCTGGCACTTGGTATGACACCACTGACCTGGCTGATGCCCTTTCTCCATACCAACATTCAAGGGCTACCAGAGCAGTTTGCTTTTACCTGTCTGGTCCAATGGTATATCTTCACGGTGCTGCCTCAGAGCGACATCAACTCCCCGCTCTCTGCCATCATGTAGTCTGCAGAGATCTCGATCATCTTGATGTTCCACAAAACATCCCACTGGGTCCATCACACTGATGACACTATGCTGGTTGGCTGAAGTGATTCATCCCAATTGCCCGGGTCGATTGGGCTGCTGCTATACAATGGAGGCAAGGAGGACTGTGTCTGGAACCCAAGGGAGGCCACCAAGCCATCGCTTAGTACTCCCCTGTGCAGCAGTAGAAATTAATGGACAACTCTGTAACAACAAGAGCAAAACAAAAGCAGCATAGCTGGGGACTCAGACCCTTAAGGAATGAAAGTTCGTCATTCTACCAGGTAGAACATCCTGGGTTGCTGAGATTTGGGCCAGGAGGACAAGAAAGTTAGACTGGACCATGGAAGAAAGAAACCACAGATACCAACCATGAGCTCATGACTGACTACGCAAGTGAGGACCACAGAAGCTTTGCATATTTTCTCTTTGCTTTCTGTATGTGTGTGTTTACTGACATATGCAAACCATTTTTTAAATCTCCTTCCTATTTTAAATTTTTATCCAAGTTGTTGGAGGTCAACTTTACAGTTTAGTAGTTAGGTAATAGAATATTCCATGGGACCATGACTACATTTGAAGAGGCAGTGATGGATACGGTCATTGGGTTTTGCATGTTTTGGGATTTTGCATCTTTGGGGCATTTTGCTTCTTTTTATCTTGGGGAAAGGTGAGAGCTCCTCCCTTGTAAGAAGGAGGGTCATGACTTGTTAGGTAGAAACACTTGTTTGGTTTTGTATGACAGTCAAATGTGTGTTGAAGAGTGCATATGAAAGCTGGGTAGTTGAAGGGGTAGTCTGTGCCAGGGGTCCATTTGTGGCCTATCAGCTCTAAAATCACCCTTCAGTACCTGCTGTGCAATCATGAACTCAACTTTCTGGCTTGCCTCTTTTATAGCGAACACGATGTTAAGCTTCGTCAGCAGAGGGCAGTGGAGGGGCACTTAGGGAGAGTCCTTTCTGGCTGCAGGAGCTGTGCTTTGCCTTTCCTGCCCCTACCGCTCTGATCATTCTCAGTGTGTTCTGTCTGGAGACATCGATGGTGCTCTGCTCCAGCCACATGCCCAGAGCATGAGTAAGGCTTTGCAGTCCTGGTTGAGGCCGACGGACCATGTTGCTGTGCCCCTATCCTCCACGCCCTCCCCAGCCCCGGCAGACACTGTGCCTCAGGCCTTCGACTGCAGTGTGGCCTCTGCTCCCTCTGCATGCCCCCACCAGCCTTGGCTGGCTCACACTCAAGAGGCCGGTTTCCTGCTTACCAGGTGACTGTGGACAAGCTCAGGCTCCAGCAGCCCGGAAACTCCCTTGCCCGCCAGAAGTCTGCAAGTGCACCTTCTTAGCAAGGATGCAGCCTGGGGAAGAAGCTCCCCTCTAGGTGGCCCCTCCTTAGGGCCTTTCCCTCAACCCTCAGGTACCTGTTTTTGTTTTCTTTACATCTTTATAGTTATTCTCCTATAATAGTTTAATAATTGTTTATATTAAGCTTCCCCTTTTTCTGTCTCCTCATTGGACCCACACTGATATGCAAGATGATAACGAAAAGAAGCCCCAGAATGTCAGCTCAGCAGCTCGCCCATCTGTCAATCAGTTCCAATTAGAACATGAAGCCAGACGGTTCCAAGAGGGGATGTCTCTGGAAGAAAATGACAACTGATAGCTTTTCTTATCTCATTGAAAAGTTAACTGAAAGGCTGCAGAGGGCCTGGGAAAAATTCTCTACACCTACATAGAATCATAAGAAAATTAAAATTTACTTGAGCGCATGAAAAATTATATTGAGAACCTATGGAGAAGATGGGAAGAACTGGCTAGAGGCACATAAATGCCTAAAAAGAGGAAAGTGATTTAAGCACTTAAATTTCAACAATGATTACATCCAGAATTAGCAATTAATTATGAAAGAAAGGAACTATATTAGATGTATGATTAATAATATTTATAAAGACAATTAAAATGATTTAACCAAAATTACAATAAACCTGTGATTGAAAGGTGGAGGATAGCAAACAAAGCCACCTGACCTGAAGGGACCTTGTGGGCTCACACACAGATGACCTCCTTGACTGGTATATATCCAGGGATCTTTGTGCCACTCTGGGATTGGGGAAGCCTCAGAGAAGGAAATGTGGGCTTGGATTCAGATGTAATTAGACTTTTTTTTAAGTAACCCGGGCTAAGACCATGCAATGGGGAAAGGATAGTCTTTTCAACGGTGGTCCTAGGAAAAGTGGATATCCACATACAAGAGAATGAAGTTGGATCCTTACCTTATACCATATATAAAAATAAATTTGATGGATTAAAGATTGAAATGAAGACAAGAAACTATAAAACTCTTAGAAGAGAATATATGAGAAAAGCTTCATGACATTGGATTTGGCAGTGCTTTCTTGAGTATGGCCCCACTAGTAGAGGTAACAAAAGAAAATATAGATAAGTTAGACTTCATCAAAACTTAAGACTTTTCTGCATCACAAGACAAAAATCACAAGACAAAATCAACACAGTGAAAAGGCAACCCACGGATTGGGAAAATATATTTGCAAATCGTATATCTGATAAGGGGTTGATAGCTAGGATGTATAAAGAACTCCTACAACTCAACAAAACTAACCCAATTAAAAAATGGGCGAAGGACTTGAATAGACATAACATCTCCAAAGAAGATATGAAAACAGCCAAAAGGCACATGAAGAGATGCCTGGCTTCACTAATCATTAGAGAAATGCAAATTAAAACCACAATGAGATGTCACATCACAATCATTAGAATGGTTATTATAAAAACATGAATATTGATAAGGACATGAAGAGAAATTGAAACCCTTGTGCATTTTTTTTGTGGGAATGTAAAATTGTGCAGCTGTGAAAAACAGTATGGCAGTTGCTCAAAAAATTAAACATAGAATTACCATATGATCCAGCAGTTCCACTGAGTCTACACCCAAAAGAACTGAATGCAGGGACTCAGACAGGTGTCTGTATACTCATGTTCACAGAGCAGCATTATTCACAATAGCCGAAAGGTAGAAGCAACCCATATGTCCAAAATAAACCATACAATGGGATGTTATGCTATCTTAAAAGGGAGGGAAGGCCGGGCGCAGTGGCTCATGCCTGTAATCCCACCATTTTGGGAGGCAGAGGTGGGTGAATCATGAGGTCAAGAGATGGAGATCATCCTGGCCAGCATGGTGGAACCCCGTCTCTACTAAAAATACCAAAATTAACTGGGCATGGTGGCGCATGCCTATAGTCCTAGCTGAACAAAAACATCATAATGTGCACAAAAATTTATCTACAAATATGTTTATGCCATTATTTTGAATAAAATAAGTTGTCATTCATTCCGTGTTTAACACCATGTGCCGAGTGTTATGCTAAAGTTTTAATATACATTATCTCATTTCAGCCTTGTAAAAACATCATGAGACATTCTCTTTATAATTTTCCTTAATTAAGAAGACTTGGCCAGGCACGGTGGCTGACACCTGTAATCCTAGCACTTTGAGAGGCCGAGGCAGGCAGATCACCTGAGGTCAGGAGTTTGAGACCAGCCTGGCCAACATGGTGAAACTCCATCTCTACTAAAAATACAAAAATTAGCCAGACACGGTGGTGGGCACCTGTAATCCCAGCTCCTCAGGAGACTAGGGCAGGAGAATTGCTTGAACCTGGGAGGAAGAGGTTGCTATGAGCCGAGATGGTGCCACTGCACTCCAGCCTGGTGACAGAGCAAAACTCCATCTCGAAAAAAAAAGGGAAGGAAATTCTGAAACATGCTATGACATGGATGGACCTTAACGACATATGTTGAGTGAAATAAGCCAGTCACAAAAGGACAAATATTGTATGATTCTATTTATGTGAAATATAGGAGTAGTCAAATTCATAGAGACAAAGCATATTGGTGGTTTCTTTCCAGGAACTGGCAGAGGTGGGGAAATGAGTAGTTATTGTTTTAACAATGTTTCACTTTGGGAAGATGGAAAAGTTAGGAAGATGGATGGTGGATATGATTGCAAGACAAGGTAAATGAACAGTCTCCAATTGACAATGGTCTGACTTATGATTTTTCAACTTTATGATGGTGCAAAAGTGATATTCAGTAGAAACCATACTTCGGATTTTGAATTTGATCTTATCCTGGGTGAGCATGTGCAGTGCTGTACTCTCTCATGATGCCACAGAGTGACAGCAAGCCACAGCACCCGTCAGGTGCTCAATCACGAAGGTAAATAACTGATACTCTGCAGTGCACGGTGTTGCCAGCTTTTTTTGGGTATGATTTTGCCCAACTACAGGCTAATGTAAGTGTTCTGAGCATGTTTAAGGTAGGCAAGGCTAAGCTATGATGTTCAGTATGTTAGGGGCATGTATATGTGTGTGTGTTATCTACTATATATAGATACACGCACATCTAACGTGTGTGTGTGTGTGTGTATGAAATATGGTAGGTTTCTCTGTTCCCCAGGCTGGAGTGCAGTGGTGCAATAACAGTTCACTGCAGGCTCAAACTCCCGGGCTCAAGCAATCCGCCTGCCTTAGCCTTCCGAGTAGCTACGACTACAGGTGCATGCCACCATGCCTGGCTAATTTTTAAATTTTTTGTAGAGATATGAGCCTTGCTATGTTGTCCAGGCTGGTCTGGAACTCCTGGGCTCAAGAGATCCTTCCTCCTTGGCCTCCCAAAGTGCTGGGATTACAGATGTGAGTCAACATGACTGGTCGAGATACATCAAATGCATCTTTAACTTATGATATTTTCTTTTTTTTGAGACGGAGTTTCGCTCTTGTTACCCAGTCTGGAGTGCAATGGCACCATCTCGGCTCACCGCAACCTCTGCCTTCTGGGTTCAAGCAATTCTCCTGCCTCAGCCTCCCGAGTAGCTGGGACTACAGGTGCGTGCCACCATGCCCAGCTAATTTTTGTATTTTTAGTAGAGACGGGGTTTCACCTTGTTGACCAGGATGGTCTCAATCTCTTGACCTCGTGATCCACCCGTCTCGGCCTCCCAAAGTGCTGGGATTATAGGCATGAGCCACCGCGCCCGGCCAACTTACGATATTTTCAGCTTACCATGGGTTTATCAGGAAGTAACTCCATGGTAAGTCAAGGAGCATCTATACTTAACACCACTGAGCTGTGTGCTTAAGGTAAAAACTACATTTTAAGTTATGTATTTTTATCACTATCAAAAAAAAAGACACAGGAAAAAAGGAATGTAACATTTCATGTGACATCTGACTTGGGGGAATGAAGTCTACAGATTTCCTAGAAAAAAAGTGTAGACAGCAGATAGCTCATGGTTTATCCCTGGGAGAAGGAGAAACTGCTTGCAGGGAAGGGCAGAAACCTTTAGTTTCACTCTCTTTTTTTTTTTTTTTTTTTTTTTGAGAAGGAATTTCGCTCTTGTTACCCAGGCTGGAGTGCAATGGCGTGATCTTGGCTCATCGCAACCTCCGCCTCCTGGGTTCAGGCAATTCTCCTGCCTCAGCCTCCTGAGTAGCTGGGATTACAGGCACGTGCCACCATGCCCAGCTAACTTTTTTTGTATTTTTAGTAGAGACGGGGTTTCACCATGTTGACCAGGATGGTCTCGATCTCTTGACCTCGTGATCCACCCGCCTCGGCCTCCCAAAGTGCTGGGATTACAGGCTTGAGCCACCGCGCCCGGCCCGAAACCTTTAGTTTCACTCTCATGCCTCTGCTTTGTTTGAATTTTTGAGACTGAACATCGATTACTTTTGTGATTTTATTAGAACACAAGACCTTTCCAGGTGTGCGTGAGCCCACATCACCCCACCTCACCACAGCCATGCTACCAGGCCCTGCAGACCCTTGTGCCCCTAGACTTGGCCCCCAGCTCCTGATTCATCTCAGTCCTTCACTGGTGACTCACTCCACTGGAGCGCACACACAGGCTGATGCAGCACACCTGCGTGTCTCTGGGTCTCTGGCCCCTCTCCCAGCTTCTTCCTGTGCTTGCTCCTGCCACTGGCAGCAGGAGCTGCAGCAGCTGCCACCATCACACCTCTTCAGCCTCTGGTGGGCAGGCCGGCTCTGCATTACAGAAAGTTACCTACTTAAAATTGATACATAATAGATGCACATCTTTTCAGGGTACATATCATAATTTTATACATTCATATAAAGTGCGAAGATTAAATTGGGCAAATCGAGATATCCATCACCTTAAACATTTCTTTTCTTTATGCTAGGAACACTTGAATTATTCTCTTCTAGGTATTTTGAAACGTAAAATAGATTAGTATTAACTGTAGTCACCCCACTGATCTGTCAGACACTAGATCTTATTCCTTCTCTCTAGCTGTATTTTTATACCTGTTAATCAACTTCTCTTCATCACCCTCTCTCCCCTTTCAGGCCTCTTGAAACCACCGAAGTACTCTCTATCTTTAGGACATCCACGTTTTTAGCTCCCACATACGAGTGAGAGCATGCAGTGTTTGTCTTTCTGTGCTTGGCTTCATTCAACGTGATGGCCCCCAGTTCTATCCATGTTGCTGCAAATGACAGGATTTCATTATTTTATGACTGAAGAGTATTCCACTGGGTATCTGTACCACATATTCTTTATCCATTTGTCCCTTGACAGGCACCTAGGTTGATTTCACATTTTGGCTATTGTGAACAGTGCTGCAATAAATGTGAGAATGCAGCTGTCTCTTTGATATTCTGATTTCCTTTCTTTTGGCTGTAATATCCAGTAGTAGAATTGCTGGATCATATTGTGGCAGGCCAGGTTTCACGAACGCAGGCCTCTGTGACAGCTGTTTCAGTACTGACTGAGGGGTTAAGTTAAATATTAAAAGCTAAAAAAAGCCAGCACCTTTATACAAAGGCTGGAATGTCACAAAAGCCCACCAAGTGTCTTGACTAGGCCTTTCCTGAACCTTGCAGCATGATTAAACAAGTTTTACTGGGGGTCTGAAGAAACTCCTCAGGCCTCCACAAACAGGTTTATTGGGAATCTGAAGGAACTCCCCAAACCTCCATAATTTAGCAGGAGACAAGAAAAGAGTAATCACCCCAGTACCTGGACCCATTTAGATTAAGTAAATGTACTGAGGCTCCAGAGGACAGTCTTCAGGACTCAGACCTTCGTTATAGATGAAAATAAGTTAATCACTTACGTCTTTGGATGAATGCACACTTACACGGCCACATAGCTTAGAAGATATATAAGCTCTGGGAAACTTTGTAATTTTGAGTTGGTCTGTTGATAATTTCCAGGCCTTCTCCCTGTAACTGGTTACAGAAATAAAAACTCTCTTCCTCCCCGGTTCATCTGTATCTCATTATCGGGCCATGAGAAATGGCAGCCCGACCCTCGGCTTGGTCTGGGAACAAAATGGTAGTTCTATTTTTAGTTTTTTGCTGAACTCCCTTACCATTCTCCGTAGTGGCTGTGCTAATTTACATTCCCACCAACAGCATAGGAGGGTTCCCCTTTCTCTGCATCCTCACCAGCATCTGTCATTGCCTGTCTCTTGGATAAGAACATTTTAACTGGAGTAAGAGGATATCTCATTGTGATTTTAATTTACGTTTCTCTGATGATCAGTTTTGGTAGGCATTTTTCATATATTTGTTGGGCATTTTGAGAAATGTCCCTTCAGATCTTTAGCCCATTTTTAAATTACACACACACACACACACACACTGCTATTAAGTTATTTGAGCTCCTTATGTACTCTGATTTTTGATCCCTTGTCATATGAGTAGTTTGCAAATATTTTCTCCCCTCCTGTGGGTTGTTGTCTCTTCACTTTGTTGATCGTTTCTTTTGCTGTGCAGAAGCTTTTTAGCTTGATGTAATCCCACTTGTCTATTTTCGTTTTACTTGTCTGTGCCTTTGAGGTTTTACACCAAAAAAATCTTTACCCAGAACAATGCCCTGGAACATTTCTCCAACGTTTTCTTTTAGTAATTTCATAGTTTATTGTCTTAAAGTCTTTATGCCATTTTGATTTGATTTCTGTGCATGGTAAGAGATAGGGGGTCTAGTTTCATTCTGCTGCATAGGGTTGTCTGCCTGACTTCTTTTGACAACCTCTCCCCCCAGGTCTGGTCAAATTGGTTAACAGCACCTTTCTCCTGCTTGGGTGAAAACATCATTAGCTTAGGCATTTCTGGACAGTAATAGTGGAAAACATACAGCTTTCAGAGCTTTGATACCACAAGCCCTCTAATCAGAAACGTGGCTCTTTGAGGTATCGGAGCAACTTACAGAAGCAATGGCCAATCTGGCTCTAAGTATGAGAGATTATAGGGTGTCACTTGTTGGAATGGGCATCATCAGACCTAGGGTTTGGGTGACACAGAGGCAATCTAAAGTAGGTTATGTGTGAAAGAGGAAATCCTTTTCTCCAATTTTTCATGTTTTTTTTCCTTTCCAAATATCAGCTCACTTCAAACACCATAACAACCTGCATTGCTTGGCAGAGCACAGCGAGTGTAGCAGGGTGAGAGGCATTGATCTGAGCTCAAGACCTTTCATTTCACATAAAAATGTTTGTTTTAGGAGATTTTCTCCCAGCTTCTCCCAGTGAGCTCTTGTTTTCTGGGGATACTCTGCTTGACATCTTGGCATTTGAGTCCCTCTCGCGGGAAATCTCCAAAGTCACACAGATCCCACATTATCAACCAGGGGAATGACCGGCGTCCTATACAGAGGGAGTGCCTACAGCTGGTCTCCGTTCCAGCAGGAGGAAGTAGAGTCGACATGGTGGTAGCAACAGCTGTAACACCAGGCTTCTGCTGCCTCAGAGGAGACATGTACTAGGGTGTACCACCTCCGTTTCTGATGGAGCCACGCTCCTTGACATTGGATACGTTTCTGTTTCCTCTCTGCCTCTTAGAAGCCATATAATCTCCCCAGACAGTTTCTGTTTTTCTCTCCTAACCTCAGTTTCTTTACTTCTTGAGACGGGCTGTGGGTGCACTTCCGGAGTGTTTGAGGATTAATGGAGAGCCAGGTGCCTGCTGGTTCATTGCAGGTACTCAACACCCTAGCGGAGAGTCAGCCCCCTACTCTTGCCATCCGGAAAGTCACTCTCCAAATTGCTGATGATGTTTTTCCACTATAAGACCTGTAGACATGCATGAAACTGACATGTAAGCTCCCAAAGAAGAAGAGAATTTTTCCTCACACATCCATGAGACAAGATAAAATAAATAGAAATATATTCAGTCTCCAGCTGCGGCTAAATCGGGTCAAGGTGTCCTCCCCCTTGTCACAAGAAGACTCCCTAACTGTGGCTCTGATGCTCCATTTTCCATGTACTCCATTTTCTATGTGCCGTATTGTATCTTTATAAAATTTCACATTCTTCATTTATGGTGTTTAGAAGGGAAAACATCAATTTGCTTCCTTTGAATTCCTGATTAACTGGAATGATCTCTCCATCTGCTTTTGAAAATTTTGTTTTATGGTGTTAATCATACATACGTATTAGTCTTTTCTCACAGCGCTATGAAGAAATACCTGAGACTGGGTAATTTATAAAGAGGTTTAATTGACTCACAGCTCTGCACACCTGATGATGCCTCAAGAACCTTACAATCATGGCAGAAGACACCTACTCATAGGGTGGCAAGGGAGAGAAATGCAGAGTGAAGGGGGGAAAGCCCTTTATAAAACCATCAGACTTCGTGAGAACTCACTATCAGGAGAACAGCATCGGAGAACTGCCCTCCCACAACACGTGGGGATTATGGGAACTACAATTCAAAATGAGATTTGAGTAGGGGCACAGCCAAACCATATCAATACAACATAAAATTTTCCATTTTAGCCAGTTTTCAACACATATGTAGTTCAGTGGCATTAAGTTTGGTGGCATTCACGTGGCTGTGTGACCCTCACCACTGTTCATCTCCTAATCTTTTTCATCTTCCCAAACTGGAACTGTACGCATTAAACGCTCCCTCTCCAGTGCCCCTCGCCCAGCCCTGGGCAACAACCATTCTATTTTCCGTCTCTATGCATTTGACTCCTCTAGGTCCCTCAGATAAGTGGAATATATTTGCCCTTTTGTGTCTGGTGTATTTCACTTAGGATAACGTCTTCAAGGCTCATCTGTTGTAGCACATATCAGAATTTTCTTCGTCCATTTTTGCAAAGAGAAGCTTGCTCTCCGTTGCGGTTGTTCATGCTGCTTTGCGCCATTAGTCCTTTGTTCCCTTTCACTGTCGGGAAGAGGCAGACGGAAGGAGCGTGACTGATCCACCCAGGCCTTCACGTCTGTGTCCCTCCGAGCTGCCTTTCTTTCCAATTATGAGGGTTACCTTGGCAACAAATCGCTTCTCTAATTCTTTTTAAGGTTGTGAACAGATGACCAAATTACAAGGGCAAAAGATGGTGAAGATTGAGCATACGTGTATGGAAGGGGACATTGTAATGATTTTACAAAATACAAAATGGTCCTGATGTGTTTTGTACATTTCATACTCAATTCGAGAAATATGTTTGAGCACCTGACCAGGCACTGTGCTAAGTGTGAGATACAGTGGTGAGCAAGACAGATGCAGCACACATTGAAGCTGCAGGCTCCAGGGGGACAGACATTGATCCAGTAATCACAAACACGGCTCAGCAGCTTGGAAAAAAGACCACGTTTTTACAAACCATAGTCCAAAGGCCCCTGCCTAGACTATGACATAGGAAAGGTGTCCTCAAAGAAATAACACATGAACAGAGACCTGAAAAATGAGTGAGATTTAAGCGAGCAGTTTGGGAAGAGACAGAGGAAGCTGGATATAACTGAGAAAGTGTTCAGCATGGTGTCAGAGCAGATATGACATTTGTCTGCTTCCTAGCATGGTCCAGCAACTCCCTGCTTCCTCTAGAAACACAGGACGATGTACCTTGCCCTTTGGCAGGTAGAGACCAAGGTAGGAATAACACTGAGCTGGAAAATACCTTTTTTGAGGTTTGGTCTGTTCCTTCCCTGGGACAATATGTTTCAGAGGCAGGATTCTAGACTGGTCTTAACCATGTCAGTTACCTAGAGTTGAGGAAGCAGGCGAGGTCGGAGCCTGAATTGGGGGCCGGGGATCAGGATGTATATGACTCGCCATCATGGAATAGAGGGCCCAGCTTTAGGGAAAGATGGGAGCCAAGAAGTAAAAGCACAATCTGGGCTTTAGTCATCAGCTGGTGCTTAGGACTACATGCCATTTCTTGGGTGGGGGTGTGTGGAGCTTCAGTATAAGTAAAAAAATCAAAGTAGAAGCCATCTGCCTCCAAATCTGGGAGGAAATGTTGGGGACATGGATGTTCTGGTCTCACAATATTATATTTTGGTGTAAGATCACAAAAACAACAACAAAAAAATGTGTTTTATCTTAGCACCTCTTGGCTATGGGGGCCAAAAGTGGCCATAGCCACTCTGGTGGCTTAGTGAAGGCTGACCCTGTCCTGGAAGAAGCTCATCATTGAGCTCTCAGAAGTCAGAGACCAGCACGCAGAAATAGAATTTGACAAAAGAGGAGGTATGGCAATGCATTTATCGCTGAAGTCTTTCTGGAGGTGACAGTATAGGTTGGGGCTAGAACAGCATTGTGGCCAGAAGGCCCCAAGACCATCACCAGGTTACATAGAAAGACCACCCTCAGATAGAAAGTCTCCCAGGGATTCACCGGAAGTGCTCACGAAACTCTGGTTATGCTTATGGTTACAGTTTATTACAGTGGAAGGATGCATATTCAAATCAGCAAAGGGAAAAGACACGGGACGGAAGTCCTGGAGAGACCAGGCAGAAGCTTCCAGATGTCCTCTCCCACTGGAGCTACATGACAGCACTTACTTCTCCCAGCAGTGATACAGCACCATATATATGAAGCGTCGCCAGTCAGGGAAGCTCCCTCAAGCCTTGTGTTCAGGGTTTTTATTGACAATTGGCCATGTAGGCATGGAATGTTCATGTGGCTGATCTCAGCTATTCAATCTCCAGTCCTTCCAGAAGTCCCACTGAGAGAGCATAGCCTGAGGCCCCCCCCAAAAATTGGATTGTTAACATACACTATCCGGCATGGGCCAAGGCCTCCGGTGTTCAAAGACACTGTTACCAGGCAGGATATTCCAGGCCTTGGAGCTTGTCTCCCAAGCTGCAGTCAAGGGCCAGTTTCTTTGGAATCTGCAGGGTTGGGACAACCCAGACCTGTTGCACTAACCCTTTACTGCACAAACATGAATGCTGACTATGGCCAGTGCAAGGTATTTGAGAGGAACAACTAACACAGAAAGAGAAAATGTGCTTTTGATAATTATCATCCTTTGCAAAATTCTGTTTTGCCTTACCCTTGAATCCTGATTCCCCACTGTTTCTGAAAGGCCAACCCCAGCTTCCATGTTACTCTTGCCAGATCCTTCCTCCTTCTGTGCCCGTCGCCTCACCGGAATTGGGCTGCATTGGGGAGGAGAAGGAGGAATCAAATCAGCCGTGATTAGATATGTTATCCCCACTTTGTAGTCACTATGACACTGGGCTGGCTCTGCAACAAGGCATACGGAAATCTGTGGGTTGCTCCCAGGGTTCATTCCAGCACTTGCTGTACACAGCTTGCAGATGGTGTGTGCAAGATATTTTATCCCCCACCTTTGCAGTTGCTTTGAAACCGGGCTGCTCACTGTCTCCCCTCCACTTGCAGCATACCCTCCAACCCCCGTCACCACCACCAGCACCAAATAATGCTTATTTTAGCATTGAGAAAGTTTTCTTTATTAATTACGGGCCTCAGCATTTTATTAACCTGCTTCCACTTGCAACTTCTTTAAGGCAACTGAGCAAAGAGGACAATTATTTCCCTGTGAATGTTTTAAATATATTTTAAGAAAACAAAATGGGTGTTAAACAAAATAAAAAGCAATTTTCACCATTTCTTCTTCCCCACTCCCCATTTCACCAAACATTCCTGTCATGCATGTTATTATTGTCAGAGTCCACTTACCGGTGAGATAATTTTCAGTTACAAATAAAAGTGCCTATGAGTTTGCCATTTTTTAAAAATCTTCTCTTTCAGGTAAAGCCTTCTAGAGATACAATGTCAATCACACAAACGGCTTCAGTTGTAGGAGTCTCTGCATTAAGACTTTCTGGTATCTAAAATTGCTTCACATTTTCAGCCTCTAAGTAGGGCTGCAGGTTAGCACTATGCAGAGGTGACGTTCTGCACACTGGTATGGTGAGCTGGTCAGCGTCCCTCTGTTTGGGACGTGAATACCAGTTGTTAAAGACTTTGACTGTCACATCGCACTCTTTCTAGAAAGCGTGAGCCTAGGAGGCTCTGAGTTACACCCTGTTCAGTAGACCAATCCTAAAATAACAAGATGTTCCTCATTCAACATTCGCAGAACAAAAGTCTTCACTCTGGGTGCCCCACACAGACTCCAGAAGAGTTCACAATTCCAGAGCACTTCATGAAAAATCACTCTTGGTATTTATGGTGACCTGCTTCTTGCAGAGTTCTGTTTTAGAGACTTTGTTCACCACTTGCAAGGATGTGTATACCCACAGCCCCAGCATGTGTTACGTTCCAGATTTAGTTACTTGTTGTGTGATGAGGATGCAAGTCTCCTCAAAGGCATGATACTTATCAGGGCTTTAAGTTGTAAAGGAAGAAAGGCTGTGGGGATCTCTCCAACTGTGAAGTGAAGAATTCTCTATGCCAGCACTTCTCCAACTCACGCTCTGCAGAATGGTAGGTACACTGAAAAGAGAATTCAGGCTCAAAAGCCTTTGGGATATAGTGTGTCGAACGGACTTCCTTATTTCTGAAATAAGGTTTCAGAGTCTTTAATACACTCATAGATTGCAAATATGCCAGGGAGCCATAGTATGCAAAGTTTCTAGTATATTTGACCCAAGAATATAGCATGTGTGTGTGTAAGTGTCTCACAGTGTCCAGTTCCTAGTCCTACATATTATGACTATGATTTCCATCATTATATACAATATATTATACATACTATTATTATTTGTATAATTTATGTGCTGTACAATGTACAACTGGATGGATTTTACTCCTAGGTAGAACATCTCTGTACCACTACCCAGATCAAGATATAGAACATTCCCATCTTCTCAGAAAGCTTCCCCATGTCCCTTCTAGTCAATGCTTCTATGCACTTCCCTCACTTCTATCACCAAAGACAAGTTTTCTCTATTCTTGAACTCCATAGAAATGGAATCATAATACTCTAGGTAATCCTGTGTCTAGCCTCTTTTGCTTATCATGCTTCAAGTTTCAGCCATATTGTTGCATGAAGTAGCTACTTTCTTTTTCCTGTTTTTGTTTGTTTGTTTTGAGATACAAGGTCTTTCTATTCTGCCCAAGCTGGTCTTGAACTTCAGGGCTCAAGTGATCCTCCAACCTCAGCCTCTCAAGCAGCTGGGATTGTAGGTGCTTGCCACCACACCCAGCCTAAGTAATAGTTCTGAAATAATAGTTTTATCCCTCTTTGTCACGGTCCCCAAAGCAGGAAGGATACAGAGGACCTATTAGAAGTGACGTCACAGGCATGTTTGTTGCTCTGGCGCAATCACAGGAACCAACCTGTATGTGAGCGCCCACCTACGGTAACAGGAGACTTACTTTACAGTGAATCTGTTCCAGTCTTCCTCTGTCAACTGTGGAGCAAAACTGGAGGCTTTCTTTGTAAAATTTTAAACACTTTTATTTTAAGTTTTTATTTTTGTATTTTCTTTATTGGGAAGTCAATGTCGTGTTACATCTTGAGACACCTGTACAAACCTTATTTAGAAAATGAATAATCCTGCATTTCTCCCTCACATACTGGGGGAATGAAAATGAGTGTAAGTAAGGCAGAGAGGTAAGCTCAAGGTTATTCACTCGCTCCCACAAATATTCAATAAGCATCGATTGAATGCCTAACACCACACTCAATTTTAATGACTAAAAAAAAGAAAAATGGACGGGCATTACCCTCCAAGTCCACAGAGACAAATAGTTAAAACTGGCACCCGGTTCAGTGCCTTATTGCATTGTGAGTCCCTATCACAGGATTCTATTTCTCATCAGTGGCCCTGTCCACACAGCAGTACCATTATTTGATGTGTGCCTGTCCCTAGCTAGACCTGAGTGAGGGGGGGGACTGTATTTTATTCATTTTTGGCCACCAGCTTCTTCAAAATGCCTGGTTTATTCAAAGAAGCCATTCCACAATGAATGTGAATGAATGAATGAATGAATGGTGGGAGAAATGGTAGTGTCCTCATCCTGTCTCCACTGGTTATTAACCACAAAACCTTGGACACATTCTGTGACTGGCCCTCGCTTCTTTTCTAATCTGTTATATGGAGGTAGCCACATTTCCTTTACAAGGTAATTGATAGGACTGAAAAGGCTACCTTGGTGAAGACTCTATCCTGGGTTGACACTTAGTAGATGTTCGGGACTATCAGAACATGAAGAAAATAATGAACTAACGGTGTCTTCTGACCCATTGTAGACTGAAGGAGAGTGGACATCTGGGGGTTTCCAGCCCTGATGACCTTTGTCCTCCATAAAAGAGGTCAGCCACTGAATGGAGGTGGAGAGGTGAGCAGCAGAGGCTGGGACAGCATGGTGTTGTTTGGGGAAGTCTCGCCATTGTGCATGAGAGTCATACCTGAAAGGTTTGTTAAGCTGTAACTTACGGAGTGATTCTATTTTCCCCAGCTGAATTCACAGGGACCGTAGGGAATAGTGCTGCCTGGAGTCGAGTGATGGAGGTGACAGGCAAGGCAGAGGGACAACAGGCCTGGAGAGCCCATTTACCCAAGAGGAGTGGCTGAAGCATTTGCCCACCCTGAAACACGATGTGTAAAGAGGGAATCAAATCTTGATGAAGCCAAAGGACAGGCTTTATAGAAAGAAGGCTTGTGAAAGGGTTGCAAGGATGGGAAGATTAGAGTGTGAGAAGGTCCTCCGAAATTCACATGCTGAAATCCTAACCCCCTGACCTCAGCGTGTGACTGTATTTGGACACAGGGTCTTTAAAGAGGTAGTTAAGTTAAAATGAGGTTGTATGGGTGGGTCCTAACCCGACACAGCTGGTGTCCTTACAAGAAGAGATGAAGACACAGACACAGTCAGAGGGAGGACCATGTGAGGACACGGGAGAAGACGGCCGTCTGCAAGCCAAGGAGAGAGGCCTCTGGAGAAACTGAGCCTGCAGACACCTTGATCTTGGACTTCTAGTCCCAGAACTGTGAGAAAATACATTTCTGTTCTTTAATCCACCCAGTTTGTGGTACCTTGTTATGGCAGTCCTTGCAAACTAACACAAGGGGAGATGGTGGAAGTTAGGATATTGGAGTAGAGGCAATTCAAGGTCTGGTAGGGATTTGAGGGTTGCAGGGGGACAGTGCACAGCTGTCACTTGTACCATATTATAAATTCCTGGAGAAGTCACATCTTTTATTTTTTTTAAAGCTTTATGGAGGTGTAATTGACATACAATGAACTGCATGTATGGTTGGCCCTCTGGGCTTTGCATCCCTGGATTCAACCAACCAGGGATCAAAAATATTTTTAAATAAATAACAATACAAATTTAAAAATAATACAGTATAACAACTATTTATATTGTGTTAACATTGCATTAACTATTATAAGTAATCTAGAGATGATTTAAAGTATACCAAAGGATGTGCATAGGTATATGCATAGGTATATGCACATACTATGCAAATACTATGCCATTTTATAAGGGAGACTTAAGCATCTGCAGATTTTAGTATCCACAGGAGGTCCTAGTACCAACCCCCATGGTATTGAGGAATAACTGTATTTTAAATGAACATTTTGATAAATTTTGACATAAACACACACACACATATCCCCATGGAGCCATCACAGTCAAGATAAATGAGCATATCTATATTCTTAAAAGTTTCCTGTGCCTCTTTGTAATCTCTCCCTTATACCCCTCCCTGACTGTTCTCCCATCCCAAGACAACTGCTGATCTGCTTTGTGTCACTATAGTTGTTTTCATTTTATAGAATTTGATATAAATGGAATATTATGATTTGTACTCCATTTTGTTGGTTTGGTTTCTTAATAAATTGCATCTCAATCATCTCTTTATACCCCCAGGGCTAAGCATGGCCACCCAATCAATGGATCAACAAATATTTTAGAGTGCCTGCTAGGTGCTTGATCTTGGCAAAACTATTCTAGATATATAATAGTTGTTTAATAAATGCTTGATGAATAATTCAGTGAATCCAAGTAGCATAGACTCTATTTTTCACTGAGATAAAATTTATATATCACAAAATCAATCATTTTAAAGTGACCAATTTAGTGGTGTTTAGTATATTTACGAAGCTGTACAACAACCATCACCACTATCTAATTCAAAACATTTCCTTCACTCCCAAGAGAAATCCCACACCCAATCCAACTCACTCCCCATTTGTTCCTCTCCCCAGCTCCTGGCAGCCTAAGTCTACTTTTTCTATATAGAGGGGTGCTTACTCTGGACATTTCATATAAATAGAATCATATTGTCAAAGTTGTCAAATCAAAGTGGAATCACTTGTATCAAAACCCTCAGGAATAGAGTCAGGGATGTCCAGGAAGAGCAGGTTCTCACACACATACCTGATAGTAATAACTATCACAAAAGACTCTACAAAAACCACAACCTTGCACAAAGGCCACCACAGCTTTACACATAAAAAGCATTTCTTGAAGGACATCTTCCTAGAAACTGCCTATCCAACCTTGAACTGGCACCACCCTTGTTATTGATCCTTGTAGCCTAAAATAATGATTTCAAAGTAAATTATATAATCCTCTGCAGTTTTTTCTTTAAAAACCCTTGTCTTCCTTTATCTCCCCAAATATGTCTGTCATATTCCCATTGCAATGCTTACTCCCAAACAAATATATTTTATTTTTCAGAGTCTCTCTCTGTGTGTGTCTGTTATTTAGGTTTTGACACAATTTGGTGTCAGAAGTGAGACTGAAGCTGGTTCACCTTGGACAGCTTGGCAACCCCTGAAATAGAGTGAACTGCCTGCACTGAGCCCTTTTGAGCTCTACCTCCATGACTCACCTTTTCTGCCCTGGTGAATCTCCTCTCAGATTCCTGGACTCCTCTTTTTGGTGAGCTCTTTTGACTTTATTTGGTATCTGTTTTGGTTATAAAGCTACCTTAAATTTAAAAATCTTGCATTTCTTTTGGGACTATAGAAGTCTTTTCTGGCAAGCCCTTTCTGATATAAATATGAGTGTCTTTCTAGTTTGAGCACTTTGGTTTCTATAAAATTTTACATTCTGTCTGTGAGTCATGTCTTTTCTTGTAAATTTACTTATTTTTTTTGTCTTCTGGCCTGGTTTAACATTTTCTTTGATCTGTGTGCCTGGCTTAAAAGTTTTGTGAAAACTATTATTTTTATTTCATTTTGATTTGGTTTTTCATGTCTGTAAATAATTTGTCTTTTTTTACATTTTTTTTCTCCCTGTTCATTTCTGAAAATCTTCTGGGAGCAAAACATTCAGAATAGTAGGTGCAGGATGGACAATGAAAAGCTGATGTGAGTATTCCAAAGACTACATGAAATTTACAAATGTGTGATGGTCCTGATGTGATACTGTCGGCCATGATTCTGGTTATCCTGAATGCAATAGACATAACTAGTTTCCTCAGCAATTGGGACCTCATGTTAGATTTTTAAACATGACTAACCTAAGATTTTGTCATCCACCGTTATTGTTTTGATTTTTCTCTGGAAGTATTTATAATCAGCTATAGTCCAAAATCGCTTTTCATGGAAAAGACTCTAATTAACAAGTACTCTTAATACAGGTTCCTGATAACTTTTATATCAATGGACTAAATATTTCTGAACTCTAATAAAACTGGTAGTTCATAAAACTACTCATCAAGATCAAAGAGAACAAAAACTAATTATATAAAATTGAATAAATAATAAAGAAAATGTTCCTGGAACTTTTATTTGAAACATTGTTGGTTCTCTGCTTAAATGTTTTGTTTTCCAAACTTAAGGAAACTTTTTCTCTTAAGCTGTCTATAGTTTACAGTAATTTGGTCAAGTAACTTTTATAAACAAAAGGGTAAATATTTACTTTTTCCCCCTACTTGATACCTCCAAAATTTGGAAGCTATTCATGAGTATTTTTATTTTTTTATTTTTTATTTTTTTTCCTTTTAGTTGCATTTATTTTAAGGCTGAATTTGCTCCCGTGCCATAAGTTTCTGTTTCTTCAGTTTCTTCTGGGATATCTTCTTCTTCTGGGCAACCTCCTCTTCTGGTTTAGGAACAATCTGTTCCTTTTCAGTAAGGATCATCTCAATGTGGCAGGGAGAACTCATGTATGGGTTAATTCGACCATGAGCCCTGTAGGTCTGGCGGCGCATCTTGGGTGCTTTGTTCACTTAAATATGCTCAATGACCAGAGAATCTACATCTAAACCCTTAAGTTCAACATTACTCTCTGCATTTTTAAGCATGTGCAGCAAAAATTCAGCACTCTTTTTGGGCCACCGACCTTGTGTCCAGCCCCACTGCTTGGCCTGGGCACACCTGCCAACTCCACCATTGTAACGTCGGAATGGTACGCACTGTTTCTGTAAAGTGACATCTTTCAGATACTTCGTGGCTTTTCGTATATGCATACCCTTGATGGCCTGGGCAGTTTCACGTGTGTTCTTAAAGTGAACACGAAGATTGGAACCTCTTGATTTGCATGACTTTGTGGGGTTCTCCAGATCAAGTGAATAGCGAACCATTTTCACAGATTACCAGGTCCTGGAGGCCGCCGCTCCTGAGGCCAAGATGGCGGCAATGGCAGGAGGATTGAGCACTTGGAGCAACACAGGAGAACCACTCACCTCAGGCCGCTTAGGGAAAGAGCAGTATTTTTATTTTTTATGACAACATAATTGTTTGCATAAATTCAACAAGGATGTGCTGTATTTATAACAGGATACAACCGTAAAGATTTGTTATATTACCACAGTTTGGACTGGGAGGTCATAGTTAAATTGTTTATAAGTACTAAGGTGAAATCTGAAGTCTGCCTTGGATTGGCTTCCTAGCCTCAAGAGGTTTTAAAATCTGAGATTCTGGGCCGGGTGTGGTGGCTCACCCCTGTAATCCCAGCACTTTGGGAGGCCAAGGCGGGTGGATCACAAGGTCAAGAGATCGAGACCATCCTGGTCAACATGGTGAAACCCCGTCTCTACTAAAAATACAAAAAATTAGCTGGGCATGGTGGCGCGTGCCTGTAATCCCAGCTACTCAGGAGGCTGAGGCAGGAGAATTGCCTGAACCCAGGAAGCAGAAGTTGTGGTCAGCCGAGATCGCGCCATTGCACTCCAGCCTGGGTAAAGAGCGAAACTCTGTCTCAAAAAAAAAAAAAAAAAAAACTGAGATTCCTATGCATCAATTACTATCCTTGTTGCACTTATGTAAATGATCAGACAAAAATCAATGAAACTAAACTTATTTTACAAACAAATTTTGATTTATCAAAATTTGATAAACACTCACTCTGATTATCTTTGGCAAAATGGGGAAAAAAACTATAAAGAAAAAAATTATGTTTCCAAAAATGTATATAATACACCTGTTAGTCCTGCGCATTATTTTCAAGTTTTTATTCCCGACCTAGAGACCAGGCTAAATCCGGAATGCTTCAGATTTCTTCCAATTCACTTTTTTCCCATGGAATTACTAAAAATGGAAACCTCTCTGTTTCTGAAGCCTTATAAACTGAAATTAAATTTTAAGGGACAAGTTGCATGTCTGAAGGATGGGCTACACAGAAAGTTCCAGAAAGTTCACCAGACCACTTGATGCCATAACCAAAGACTTTCCAGCTGCAATCCAGGACATAACGTTCTGGCTTCATGCTGTGGACAGCTTTTCCCAAAATGACAAAATAAGAGCCCTCACCATAAAGACACTGCAGCTCCTCTTAGTTTTTTTCTCATTTATGCCTACCTCTTTCACTTGGCAGGATAATCATGTAATTAAAGCTTCACAGATACTACTGGGGGTAACTTGGCAGAATCTGACCTAAAAAATATTTTAGTCTACCCAGTGAGTAACATTAACAATATCCCCAATAAATCTATTGCTCATTCTGTTTTAATTCAACCCAGGCATGAGATACTAGATGATAGAAATACTCTGTAGTATCTATTGGTTAAACAAGGAAATGTCTGTGCTGTTGCTAAAATTACATTCTGTAGCTGGATACCTTCTCTGAGAACACTGAGACTCAAATACACAAAATAATAAAACAGGCCACATCGTTACAACAGGTCTCATCTAATTCATCATAGTCATTTGATTTACTCAACTGGTTGTCTTTAAGCCTAGATTCATTGCCTCGAAACTGTTATATAAACTGATTTTATCATATTACTATTACTTTTACTTTGTATTTTCTTTTCCTTTCTCTTTTTTTAAACTTTGTACCGTTGCTTGTCAAAGTTCTACAATCCAAATCCTAACAACAGAATGCTGGCCCAGCACTTTGAGATGATAATCAATGTTTAGGGAACAGACAAAATTAAACATAACAATGGTCTGCAGGTAGACTTACCCTGAAAGCCACTCTGAGAAATTCCCTGTGGCTCAAATGTGGCTATAAGGGTTTCGACACTGACTCCTAGTTGTCGATCCCTCCAATGTGGGACCAGACCAACCCGTGTCAGGTCCATTCTGACACCAATATATAACCAAAACCTAAACTACAGGATTATTGATTAGCCATGCTTTCAGAGAAAGATCTCAATCAAAAAGGGGAAATGTAAAAGTTCTGAAAATCAGAATGAAGTCACTTGTCTGAAAATCCTGACAAATAGAGCCGGTGAAGACCCTAAAGGAAAAAAACTCACGCATGTCTATCTGGTAACAAGAACCATCACAAAAGACTGCAAAAACTGCAACCTTGCAAAAGGGCCACCACAATCTTACACAACAAAGTGCTGCTGCGATGGCATCTGTCCAGCTACTGCCTGTCCAACCTTGGCCGTGTGCTACCCTTGTTCAGATCCTTGTAGCCAAGGATAATTATTTCAAAATAACTTGTATAATCCTCTTCATTTTCTTTTAAAACACTTGTCTTCCTTTACCTTCCCAAATATGCCTACTGGATTCCTATTCAACGCTTACTCTGAAATAAATATCATTTAATTTTAGCGAGTCTCTCTCTGTTGTTTAAATCCTAACAACACAATATGTAGTCGTCTTTGTATTTCTTCATTTTAGCTAAGGTTTCTAGAGTTCATCAAAAGTAATAGTAATATGATAACCTCAGTTTACATAACAGTTTTGAGGAATGAATCTAGGCTTAAAGGCAACCAATTGAGTAAAGCAAATGACTACGGTGAATTAGATGAGACCTGTTGTAATCACGTGGCCTGTTTTATTATTTTGCGTATTTGAGTCTCAATGTTCCCAGAGAAATTTATCCAGGTACAGCATGTCATATTAGCAATAGCACAGACATTTTCTTATTTTTAGAAACCTTAGCTAAATGAAAAACACGGTAGCACGTGTCAGTGCTTCATTCATTTTTATGGCTGAATATTATTCCATACGTAGATATGGCCCATTTTGTTTAGCTAGTCATCAGCTGATGATGGACATCTGGCTCTTTTCTACCTCTTGGCAATTATGAATAATACTGCTTTGACCATTCAGGTACAAGTTTTGTGTGAACATGTGTTTTCAATTCTTGGGTGTATATCTAGAAGTGAAATTGCTGGGTTATATGGCAATTCTAAGTTTAACTTTTTTTTTTTAGGAATAGTCAGACTGTTTTCCAAATGACTGTACTCTTGCACTCCCATAAGCAATGTATAACAGTTCTAATTTGTCCACTTCCTCGCCAACAATCGTTCTTGTCTGTGTTTTTTATGTGAGCCATTTTAGTGAGTGTGAGTGGTTTCTCATTGTGGTTTTGATTTGCATTTCCCTGATGGATATGTTGAGTATCTTTTTATTTGCTTCTTGGTAATGCAAGCTCTTATTAATCTATTAATTCATTCTTGTAGTTGAGTACCAGCTTTGTCAGTTATGTGTGTTCTTGGACAAGTTATTTTACTTCTCTGAACTCAGTTTTCTCATTCATAAAGTGGAAATCATAATCTGTGTCTTATGGGATTGTTGAAAGGACTAGAATGAATATATGCAAAGCTCTTGGCAGAAATTAAGAACTCAATGAAGGCAGAAGAAATGGAAGTCAATACAATGAGTAAGTCAAACGACGCTCAAGTTGGGTCTTGGAAGGAAAGTGGCATTCACATAGGTAGAGGTAGAAAGAAAAGGGATTTCAACCAGAGTGAGCGTGGACAAAGAGGAAGCCACAGTACAGTGGGATGTGTGCAACTGCTGAAAACTGCATAGATTTGGCCGGAGTAGTAGAGTTCTCCTTCAAGAGGAGCAGTGGCAGAAAAAGGACTGGAAGGAAGGATGGACTCAGACACAGAGAGCAACAGGATCAGGGCAAGAGGTGTGTGCCTCCTTGGAGTCCACTGTGTGCTGCCCTGCTGTTGTCTGGGCATTTGGTGAAAGTCAGTATTGCCCTGCTCAGGACCAAGTGATCTTGCTAGCATTGGCACTGCTTGGATGTGCCTGATGCTCCCAGAACCTCTATCACTCAGGAAATTATAAGGGTTTCTTAGAAGCTCTGTACCAATACTGGGGCAAAAGCCAAATATATATTTATTTCTTCTTTCATATATGTAGAGAAAGACGGGATTTTGCTTGTTGCTCAGGCTGGTCTTGAACTACTCCTGGCCTCAAGCAATCTTCCTCTTGGCCTCCCAAAGTGCTGAGATTCATATATATATTCATATATACATATAGGAATATATACATGAATATATATATACACATATATATATGCATATATATTTCTTATTATGTATTATGTCACAATCTCCTATTATTTTTATCTGACCCATCAAATTCTGCCAGAAGAATCTGGTATCATACCTTAGCATGGACTTAGCCAGTAAGTCCCTCTGTGATTTCTCTAGAGGTAGCTTCACCCTCAGCCATCCTCCTGAAAGATGCTCATTCTGATTAAAGAAATCCCAGGCCGGCAAGCTCATAGGACGCACTGCAGGAAGATGGCAACCCTGAGCTTCCCCACGCCATTGCACGGACACGTGGGCCGCGGCGCCTTCAGTGACGTGTACGAGCCCGCGGAGGACACGCTCCTGCTTTTGGACATGCTCGAGGCAGCGGCTGCCGAGCTGGTGGGAGTGGAAATATGCCTGGAAGTAGGAACAGGGTCTGGTGTAGTATCTGCATTCCTAGCCTCTGTGATAGGTCCTCAGGCTTTGTACATGTGCACTGATATCAACCCTGAGGCAGCGGCTTGTACCCTAGAGACAGCATGCTGTAACAGAGTCCACATTCAACCAGTTATTATAGATTTGGTCAAAGGCTTGCTACCAAGATTGAAGGAAAAAGTTGATCTTCTGGTGTTTAATCCCCACTCTGTAGGGACTCTGCCTGAAGAGGTAGGAAGTCATGGAATAGAGGCAGCTTGGGCTGGTGGCAGAAATGGTCGGGAAGTCATGGACAGGCTTTTTCCCCTGGTTTCAGATCTCCTTTCACCAAAAGGATTATTCTATTTAGTTACCATTAAAGAAAACAACCCAGAAGAAATTTTGAAAATAATGAAGATAAAAGATCTACAAGGAACCACTGCACTTTCCAGACAAGCAGGCCAAGAAATTCTTTCAGTCCTCAAGCTCACCAGGTCCTAGCATACAATGTGTGCCCAGAGCCACCGGAAACTGAATGCATTTAGCATATTTTGAAACTGACGTCATTCATTAGTTAACATGGAATTTTACCAGAAATTTCTCATTAAAACAAGGTACAAAGGTGAAACATTCCCTTTCACTCTCTATAGAATTATTTGCACAAGTACAATTAAATATGTATATTTATAATTTGCATTTTAAATATAAGAGTTATGTATTGAAAAAAAAAAAGAAATCCCAGGCCCACTGATTAGAATGCACCATTTTCCCAGATCCTGTTGGAAAATGGCACAAGGAAGACGTCAACAATCAACAGGATGACACGTGAAATAGGATGATTCATTCAAACGCAAAGACACTCTGGTTTCTCTTCTCCCAGCTTAGGAACATCCTGATTCACAAGCACCCTTTGCTGGTGCTGGCTCTGTGTAGAGGAAGGCGTAAGTTTGGGGGACAGATACAGCAGACTCTGCCTGTGACCACTGTCACCAGGGTTGCTCCCCAAGCTTTGTTTTAGAATCTACACTAAAGATGCACTATTCACACATTACAGCAGCAACAAGCAGTTTAAATCCTGAGCTTGTTCCTGTGCCCACTCAGGTTTTCTGATTTTAAATGGGGCCTGGAATGATAAGTGTGGCTGCGCTGTTGAAGGATGAGGAACAGTGACTTTTACAAGAGTTGACATCTGCAGAAAATCAAATGCCTCTTTTCCCCACAGATGGCCAAACGTCCAGGATGGGCATTCTGTGGAAACAGAAGCAAAAATACAAATATGTCCTGGAAAATGCTGCCAGCAGCACAATACCTACTGCATTTCTCTTTCAGGGCTGAGGAATTGGGTTACTTTGCGCCCCACATCTGCCCACAGGGAAGACCATTCCTGGATTTACCCTTCGAGGGAGCAGTGGAAGGAGATCCAGCAAGAAGCGGGGGAACACGACTCCCCTTACGTCCTCCAGACACATGGCTTCTGGTACATCCCCTGGGCTGAGGCCATCTCAGATTGGAAGACCAGCTTTCCAAAGCAAGTCTCCTCCAAATCATGAAGGAGAAAAAGGTGAAAACTTTGGTGTCCTGATGGTAATAGAATCACAGGTTCGAAAACAAGGGAGGTGGAGCTGGACAAAGTCTTTGGGAGACTGCTGAATTGTTGACTTTATTCCAAGTCAGGATCCCAAGTAATCACGGAGCCTCAGTATAATTATGTGCACATGGGGAGCTATTTATTTCTTGCATTCTGCTTATCTTTGCCAAGAAAGCACTCCTCCCCCATGCCTTAAAATGCCCAAAAATATGGCTCTGGATGAACCACTTGGAGGGCTAAGGGCAATGCTGACCGAGGCCCATGAGAACACGGCAGCCCAGTGGGGAAAGTGTGGAGCTCACGCACCTACTGCCGTTTCCCTGCTCAGAGCAGAGCATTCCGACAGCAGCTATGAATGCAGCTGCTCCGGGCACCTCCAGCCAGGCTGTGTGCGCTCCATCAGGGTCCTCTTCTGAGCCTGGCACTTTCACTTGAGCAGAGAGGCCACTCAAATCCCAGAGTGCTTGGCTCCATTGGAATTTCCTCCTGGGAGCATCAACCCAGCCCTCTCCCCGATATCCATTGGCTTTTGGGGAGCTGAGCCTGGGAAGCCCTCTTCTCCCCCTATGCTGTGTTCATGCTGCCAGCCAAGCTGGGGCCTCTGCATCTTTTAGTCCAATTATTGGCAGCTGCACAGGTTTCCCAGAACACCTGGCCCTCCTCACCCTCATTCTGTGGCATTATTTAATCAAACTGGCTAGGACTATTTATAGCTCCTCTGAAAGGCAGCAGCCGCTCCATTCCCAGGAAAATGGAACATTGAGACATTAAAGAATATTTTCCAAGGAGAAAAGTCCTCTCACAGACTCATGAGGTTGCTCTCCCAATGAGTCTTCCAAAAACAGGCCTCCCGGACAGCTCCTCGGTGCCACCAGCTGTCTCCTCTGTGTACCTGCCACCTGCCGGGCTGAGAGCGAGAAAGCTACCTGCTACTGTTCCAATTATCTAGCCCTCCTCCAAACCCAGAAAATCCCAATATTCTTCCCTGGGTAGATGTCCATCTGATTGAAACAGATGGAGCCAGGGGAAATAACTAAATCACAACTAAACATTCCCTCTAGTGCAAGGAGTCGATGATTCTGAACACTCTGCTGCTCTGTTACCCATGGGAGCACCAAAACCCATCTTAGACACAACCTCTTTCATGCTTTAAGACTTATGGAGGGATGCCCAGACCCAGTGATTCGCTCAAAGTCCCAAACGCTCTTTGGACTCAAGGCATTCTGGTGAAGCATCAGACAAATGTGTGGCTCTTAGGCAAGAGCCAGGGAGCAGAGAAAAGTCTGAAGCCAGGGCAGGTGCATGCTGGCCTGGGAGAAACAGTTAAGGCCTTTGGCTATGAAGAGCTACTGAGAGGGTGCAGTTGGAGAACCTGGGACAACAGAGCTAAGCGCAGGCTCCAGGGGTGGACGATGCACACTCTCATCCCAGCTTCACCACTGTGTGTGACCTCAGATCAGTGACATTCTCTAACCCAGCTGTCTTTATCCTATGCACATCACATTGTTGTAGTATATAAGATAACCCAGATACTGCACCTGGCACACAGGAAGCTCATATCATCAGTTGGTATAATGTTACAGAAGAGGAAACTGAGGTACAGTCTCTTTGAGAGATTTGTCCAAGGCTACATGGCCCTGGGATCAGAACTGAGTCTCCTGGTTTCCAGTCTGGGATCTATTTTATTATTATTTTGTGTGTGTGCAATCTTAGCTCACTGCAGTCACCTCCCTGGTTCAAGTGATTCTCATGCCTCAGCCTTCCAAGTAGCTGGGATTACAGGTGTGTGCCATCACACCCAGCTAATTTTTGTATTTTTTGAGAGACAGGGTTTCACCATGTTGACCAGGCTGGTCTAGAACTCCTGACTTGAACTGATCCATCCACCTTTGCTTCCCAAAATACTTGGATTACAGGTGTCTGGCCAGCTCTGCGATAATTAAACTCTTTCTTTGCTATTCTCAGTGCATTGGCCGTCTGGGTAGTGGGCAAAAAGAATCCAGCTGGCCAGCTATGAAATGATGTGGTGTTCTCTGCTACAGGTGGCCTGGCCTTGCTCCAGAATTCTAGCTGTCTACTTTGTGATTCTCCTACTGAGGCCTGCCATAAACACCACAAAGCATTTCTCCCCACCACAGATAACATTAGTAATTGAATCAAGTGGCCCAAGCAGCAGGGCTGCATGCATTGCCACCTGGATCTGCTGCAGAGCCCTGCTCCACTCTGGGTCCCCTCAGACCCTGGAGCCTTCCATAGTACCCAGTGAATGCATCAGAGCACCTTCCTAATGGTGCAATATGCGGCTTCCAGAATGCACAGAGGCCTATCAGACATGGCTCTTTTTTCTTTTCTTTTCGACAGGGTCTTGCTGGAAAGGCCAGGCTGGAATGCAGTGGTGCAGTCATGGATCACTGCAGCCAAATTCCTGGGCTCAGGCAATTCTCTGCCTCAACCTCCTGAGTAGCTGGGACTATAGGCATGCATCACCATGCCTGGCTATTTTTTTTCTTAATTTTTCTTTTGTAGAGATGGGTCTTTCTATTTTGACCAGGCTAGTTTCTAACTCCTGGCCTCACATGATCCTCCTGCCCCAGCCTCCAAAAGTGTTAGGCATGAACCACTATGCCCTGCCTGTACTTTCTCAATTGCAGGTATGAGATGCAATAATTTGTTCATCTGGTCTAATTAACGTTATGCCAACGGTTACAATGGTTACCTGAATAAATGGCAATAGATCCCATTGGGGGAAGGTTAAGTAAGTATGCTGGTTAATTCCATACATCAACATGGCTAGGCTGGCTATGGTGCCTAGATGTTTCTTTAAACACCAGCCTGGATGTTGCTGTGAGAGTATTTATTTTCCAGATTAATCAACATTCTATTAGACTTGAGTGAAGCAGATTACTTTCATTTGTGGGTAGGCCTTATCCAATCAGCTGAAGGCCTTAAGAGTAAAGATGAAGGTTTCCCAAAGAAATTTTCCTTAAGATTGTGAACATAGAAACCCTGCCAGGTTTTCAGCCTGCTGCCCTGTGAAATTCAGAGTCAAGACTGCAACGCCAACTCTCCTGAATTTTCAGGCTGCTGGACCACCCTATTGATTTCAGACTTGCCGGACACTCTCTCTCTTTAGCTAGTGAGCTAGAAATTTCCTAGATAAATAGTAAATTCCTGGATGTATTACTCAGGCTTCCTCAGAGAAATATAATAATAATATATACCAAAACAATAATACACTATATATATGATATGTAGTATATATATCATATAATATGATGCCATATATATAGTATATTATTGGTTCTGTTTCTCTGAAGAACACTGACTAATATACCCAGGAATTTACTATTCAGTGCACCTGCTGCATTATTGCACGGCCCTTCCTCACAGGGACTTGATCTCTTGAGTTGCTGGGTTCCATTTCTAAGAAGTGGCTGAGGTTCAAAAACCAGGCAAGGAACTTTGCCTTTATATTGGGAGGCCTGCTGTCAGTCTTCTGATCATCCTTCCTTAATTTCTTTGGACTTTATACCTTAAGCAACATCCTTTTCGGGTGCCCATTGGTCTTGCCTCTAGGAAGAACATGTTTTATGAACTATCTCTTTACCTCTCTGCAGACCAGCTTCCCTGTGCTGTCACTCAGCCTTGCTCCTTATTGTGATAATTGTGCCCAGCTGGCTTCTGATATTTAATTATCACCCTCTGACCTCTATTATTTCAGGAACCTGTCACTCCTGTTGCGATTATCATCCCTGGCTGACAGAGGACATCTTCCACTGAGCTTCTCGGCAAAGCTGGGATCTTCACCAGTGCGTTCCTTCTGGCTTTGGTAAACAAACGTCCTCCGGGCCCTCCCACAGAGTCAGCTGGTGGATTTCTCGCCTCTCATTCTTGGCCTTGATCCATTTTAGGATGCCCACTTCTCTGAGTCTTTGAGGCTTTTCTCTTCTATCTGCCAAGAAAGTTACGATATTTCTATTTCACTTAATGTGAGGCATCACTTTTTCCAAGATCTTGAAAGCCTAAGATCTTATTAGCCCTGTTTTCCAGCATATTAGCCCTTGCCACAGTGCTAAATCTTTTATCATGGAAGAAGCTCCTTATACTAACAAACCATCTTTCATTCAACTGTATCTCCTGCTTCCCTAGATTTAGCACCTTCAAGATTCCATTCAATGCGTATTCTCCCAGCTCCTGCACGTAAATGTTAGCCAGATTCTGCAGCTCCTTGGTCCCTCTATTTTCTTAGTAAGCCCAATACCCCATCAATAGGCCTGCACAGAGATTTGACTTTTATAATTTGCCAGATGGGAGGTGGGGTAGACCGTGAGGGAAGCAAACTGTGTCTCATAAAATGCCAGCCTTCCTGGCATTTTATGAGAGCCTCAAAGATGAGGCTCCTGCATCATCTTTGAGCAAGGGGTAGAGCCATCTTCTAACGAGGGGAAATGGGCCAATTCTAAAGGACCAGCTGGTTCGGGAGAATCTGGGGACTCAATGTTCTCAAATACCTATATCCAGACACTGCTGTTCCAAATTACAGGGTTCTATTCCTTCCTTGTGAAGGCCTTGACCAGGGCATAGGAGACCTAGTGGGGTGGGGAGTTCAACTATCCCAGAAACTCCTCTACTCTTAGGATTAAGTCCGGACCCGGGCCTTCTCTCTGCCCTCCAGTTGTAAGAGATCAAGTTTTCCTTTAAAGCTGCAGATAAACCTTTTGACTTTCAATATTGCCTTGAATTGGTGGTTAATTGCTCTGATTGACCTTATCTCTCATCAATAAATTAAGAGCACTTGGCATCAACCACCCACGTCCATAGTCCTCTTACTATGATTGTCTTCATTCTCTCAAGCCTCAGAGATACTGCATCAGTCCATGTGATCCCTTCTACTGGAAAGCCAACCCAATCCATCACTGGTGGAACATTATAGCAGCTGCACCCCTACAGCATCACCTCCTACCACTGGTAATGAGATCCTTAGGCCAACTGCCCAGCAAGTGATCCTGTCCCAACATACCCCTCAAATGACTCTAAATTAGAGGCTACTTCTAGGGCCACTTCTGGTACCAGTAAATGGCCCTAGATTGGGTTCTCTGGAAAAAGACTCAGAGCCAGATTTTATGCTGAAGACTTTCTGCAAGTATGCTCAGCAGCCATACCTAGGGGATTGAAGATGGCATGACTGGGCAGAGGGAGATGCCACCCTGTCCTGCAGTTGCAACTAAGACCTCAGGTGAGTGATCCTTTATGGAGTTCTGCATCAGCTGATTGTTGGCCAGAAGGGGGCATAACCCTGGGTGAAGCTGTTTCCTGTGGCTGGGATGGATGCAGCTGTGAGTTGCCCCCACTGACATTCTTGGCCTCTGGGGAATAGACAATTACACAGGCCTTGAAGTTGAGATCTGGGATGAAAACCAGTGTCCCCCATACCACTATTCTATGAAAGGGTACTTGGCAGACAAAACAATAGATGTCCACTCTAACCTTAAAGAATGGATATCCTAGCATCTTGGGAGGCAGGACAATCAAGCCCAAGAGTTCAAGACTAGCCTGGGCAACATAGTGAGACCCCGTCTCTATAAAAAAAAAATTTGAAAAATAGGCAGTCATGGTGGCTCAGGCCCTTCAGTCCCAGGTGGAAGGATCACTTGAGCTCAGGAGGTTGAGGCTGCAATGAGCTATTCTAATGCCATTATACTCCAGCCTGTGCTACAGAGTGAGATTCTGTCTCAACAGATAAAAGAAAAAAGAATGGATAAGATCTGGATAGGTGTAGTGGATGGTGAGGTTATTTCAATTAGGGGGGAGAGCAGGGGCAAAGGCTTCACCATGGGAGTGAATAGGGACTCTTCTAATGTGCAGGTCACCCACAGGGTGAAAGGGAGCGGGGGAAATCAAGTCTATTTTAGGGATTTGTGATAAGAGAAAAGGTCTCAACTTACTCACGCTTAGTTGGGGAAAAAAATTTTTTTTAATCTGGATTGTTCTGAAAATCCTGTGAAATTATAGCTTATGAAACAGTAGTGCTATAGATTAAATGTTTATGTCTCCCCAAATCCATATGTTAAAATCCTAATCCTTAGTGTGATGGTATTTGGAGGTATGGCCTTTGAGAAGTGATTAGGTCAGGCAGGTGGAGCCCTCTTAGTAAAAAGACCCCAGAGAGCCCACTCACCGCTTCTACCATATGGGAACACAGCCAGAAGGCATGTCCATAAACCAGGAAATGGGCCCTCATCAGACACCAACTCTGCCAATGCCTTGATCTTGGACTTGCCAACCTCCAGAACTGTGAGAAGCACATTTTTGTTTTCTTATAAGCTATTCAGGCTATAGTATTTTGGTTAAAGCAGCCTGTTTTATTTTTTTCTTAATTTGGTCTTATGGTCCTCTCCTGAGGGAGGCGTAAACTCTAGGCCTGCCCTGACGGGGCTTCAGGGAAGGTGGTCGTGAATGAACGTTTACTGTGTGCCCTTCACAGGATACTTCTTTATCCTAATAAAGAATGCCTAACTGTCTGGCCTGTGACCAGGGGTCCCTATCACAGGAAATGTGTTTCTGTTGGTAAATGCATCTGTGGCTCTTGTCTGACCTATGTCCAGTTTCTTCCTAGTGAGATAGCCACTGTGGGAGAACGCTGACCTGGAGAGAAGTTAGCTTCAGGTGTATCAGTCAGGCGAGACACAGATGAGACAAGGCAACAAAGCACAGGAAATACCAGAAGCAGTGGATTACTTACAAGTCCACAAGAGGAGTGCCAGTAAGGTCAAAAGGAAGACTGCAGGGGCAGGGCGCTCAACCAGCAGGGGGAGTACCTGAGAGGGATGGACCTAGGGGCTGGGGCCTTCACTGGGGTCCACGGTGTTCCCCAAGCAGGTTTTCTGCTGGGAGTTCTAACTGATGGGTATAGAGCAAGCAGGCATGTGTTCCATGGAGTCACACTTCCTGAAAGATAGTCATTGCAGCATACGTGTGCCGCCCGTGTCGGGTGTGGGGGTCAGTGAGGTGAGAGGCAACAGTAGGCTGCATCTAGCTGTCCCACAGTGAAGCTTTCACCAGGAGGCAGTTTTTTAAGGCAGATATCTGGGTCAACCACTTTGAGGAATTGGGAGGATGTGGGTAACTGGAAACTATGTCAAGGGTGACTATTCTTTGCTTCCGGTATAAGAAGGTCCAACCTGTATTCAAAATAGATGCGGAAGCAACATAGAAGTATAGGAATTCACTGCATAGCTTGAACAGATTAAGATAAACAGGAATAAACCAAAGATTACAACTTCAAATGTGTACAGTGTTGACCAGGCAACATAAATAAATAAAGCGGGCCAAATTTTGCTCTTTCCACACAAACACACGTCGCATATAAAATACACCCAGCCCATGCTAGCCTATATGAAGACTTTGGGCAAATTAGAAAATGATGTCCCCTCTGGGCTGACCGCGCCCCAAGCCAGGTGTAAGTGGGCACTGGATACCAGTCCCGACTTGTGCTGTTTGCACAGGACACAAATTACACAACCATTAGGCAGTCTTGCAAATATGTTCTGTTCCATTTTTCTTCAAACAGATGGTCTTTTCTACCTTTCATTCACAGACAACAGCAGAAGCAGTAGGAAAATGACTGCAGACTTTCAGCCTGAGTGACAGAATGATAACAGGGAGAGCTGGGGACCGAGGCAAGCTGGCAGCGGCAGGCTTCATTGTGCCCTGTAGAATGTACTACATCCTGTAGTTTTCTAAGGATGTCAAAAATCTGAATTTTTAATGTGGAAATCTCCTGTTCTTTGTGGCTTAGTTTTTACTTTTATTTTTTAAAAAACATGGTTCCATCCTAAGAAAACACACTGGCTGTCTGTTTTCTATCTGCAGACCATTTGCTACTTGTCAATGAAACAGTAAACCCCTGGGTGCGACAGTCAGGGACCATGCTCACAAGAGGTCTGAGTTTGCGTTGCTGCTCGGCAGGAGAGTCTTTTTGGTTTGGAAGTGGAGTTGAAGTGTTTTCTTCAGCTCAAAATCAAATAAGTCAGGGAAAAATCAAATAAGATAAAGATGCTGCAGAACAAAGTGTTCATAGCAGAGACGTGGAGAGCTGAGTGCCTCAAAATTAGAGAAAGGCTTTTCTCTGGTAATAAGCAAAAGGAGTGGCAGGCTTTTGCTGAGTGTATTGAAGCAAAGCAAAACCTCTTGGGAATAAAATGATGAAAACATTTTTACTTTTTAAAACCTAAACCTCAAATCTGAGATGTCTCAACAATTATTAATAAGGTTCCTCGTATAAAAGGACCACACTCACTACTCCTTCAACTTTCTGATTCTCAGAATGAGAATGGGAAATTAGCATGTTCTTTTCTCTCTGGATAAGGGTGTAAGTATATCCATTGGCCTAGGGCTCAAAGGCCAGACTTCTGGAAATGCATTAATGAATTCTTTATTGCAACCAACAGAAATCAAATCTGGTTACCTTAACCAAAAAGGGGAGAGATTGAAAATATAAGAGAGGAACACACAGTCTATGTGAGGTCAGAGATGAAGCTTGGAAAATGGCTGGGAAGAAAGGTGTTCTCAGCTGGGCAAGGTGGCAAGTGCCTATAGTTCCAGCTGCTTGGGAGGCTGTAGTTGGAGGACTCCTTGAGTCCAGAAGTTCAAGGCCAGCCTGGGCAACATGAGAGACCCTTTGAAAAGAGAGAGAGAGAGAGAGATCTGGAGGGCCAAGCAGGCAGACCCACACCTCAGGTTACAGATGGGGGAATACAGTTGGCTGTTTAAAGTATGATTCCTTGTAAGCAGCATATAGGGTTTATTTTTTTCTCTGATGATCTTTCTCATTTTTATTGAAGTATCTAGTATTTTCATATTTAATATAATTGCTAATATGTTTGTGGTAAAATTTATTATTGTATAATTTTTGTTTCAAGTTTTAGTTTTTTTCTACTCTCACTTTCTTTGTGATTAAATAATTTTATAATTCAGGCATACCTTACCTTACAAATTTTTACTACTGGATTAAACTATGCACCCTAAACTTATTACAATCTCTTATAAGTTAATGATTTTGGTACTTCCTGGACAATGCAAAGACCTTAGAATATTTTAGCTACATTTATCCCTTTTCTGCCTTTCATACTGTTATTAAGCATATATATGCACATTGCATATATCTATACACACACACACACACACACACACACACATATATATATACACTTAAATCCCATTATTATATGGAAATCATACTTCTTCTATTGGAAAATTCTATCTGGGATAATTTGACTTCTGCCTAAAGACTCCTGACTGTATTCATTAGTGTAGGTTAGTGGTGACAAATTGTCTCAGTATATTTGTATTATGAATGTGTATCTGAAAATATATTTATTTCATCTTCATTTACAAAGATTAATTTTACTAGGAATAGAATTCCAGCGTGGCAGTATTTTCTTTCAGCAATTTGAAGATAGACATTGTCTTTTGCTTCCACTGTTTTTGTGATAAATCAGCTGTCAGTCTTACTATTGCCTCTTTGAATGAACAATGTCTTACGTTTTTCTATGTGCTTCAAAGTGTTTTCAGCAGTTTGAGTTTGTTGTGCCTGTGTGTGGTTTTCTTTGTATTTATCCTGCTTAGAATACATACAATTTCTTGACTCTGTGGTTTGATGTTATTCATCAGTTTGAAAAATTTTGGGTCATTATTTCCTCAAATATCTTGTACAGCTCCATTTCATCTTCTTTAGAGACTAGATATACCCATGGTATGTACCATACATCATATGACTTTTGTGTGTGTTTCTGCATTTTGAATATCTACTTATCATACTTTTATCTGATTATCTCTTCTGGTTTGTATCCTAGTTCACTATTTCTCTCTTCTATTTTGTCTAATCTACTGTTGAACCTATTCATTGATAGGGTTCATTGAGTCTTTAATTTTAATTATTATAACTTTTAGTTATAAAATTTTCATTTTATCCTTCATAGTTTGCATTTCTCTGACCTATTTTTCATCCTGTTTTTAAACTTCTTGAATGTGCAAATCATAGTTTGTAGCCCAATTCTGATCATTTCAATATCTGGATCTCCTTTGGGAATGTTTCTATTGTGTATTTTTTTTTAATCTTCTTGGTTTCTGGTCTATTCATGTATTTTTGCATGCCTGATCATTTTTAATTGAATGTCCACATTTTGTATAAAACACGTTCTGAGGTTCAATATGTTATCTTCAGTTTACTTGTGCTTAAGGCAAGCAGTCAGGCTGGAGACAGATTACTTTCAAACAATCTGAGACTGAGTTTATTTGAAATTGATCTTTAGCACTTATGAGAGCTGGTCTATTTCTGATTCACTCTTATTCTAGGGTACAGTATTTGAGGATGTCACCTGAAAGTCCGGGGTGTTTTTCTGGGGGCCTATTTCCTTGGTGATTACTGAATATCAGATTTCACTCCTGCCTCGTATAGATGCCGAAAGTTCTGCTCAGCTTCTCAGACTTTTAGTTGCTGTTTTCACTTTTAGAATAATTATAATATTGCCTCAAAGGGAGCAGCAAACATAGGGTTCATTTTTTTGGGGAGGTTCCCTTCTCTCTTGGATTTTGGCCACTAAGTTTTCATTACTTTGATATCTCTAATGCTGACAAATAAATTTCTTAAAAATATTCTTTTCCATTTCTTTGTTCTTTCTCAGTGGGAGGGTTAGTCAAAACAAGCTACTCTACCTTTGCCAGAAATAAATGTGCCTAGCATATTTTTAAACTAAACAGAATACAAAACAAATAAAAATATTAGAATGTGTCATGTGTAGTAAGTATTGCTTCATATAGCTTTTTGCTTTAGTTACATATTTATATATTTTTGTTTTGTGGATGGGTGCAGATGTAAAATATAATGGTTAATATGGATCATGGTCCAAAAAAATGTTTAAAATTCACTCCTTTAAACCATTCCCAAATGTAGGCTCTATGCTTTAAATTCAGCATAATACACAGGAAAAGGCAATGGCCCCTCAATTCAAAAGACATGGATTTATAACCTCACACTGTCTTTACTAAGCTATGTTAAAATAATTAAGACACTTATGCTCTTTGACCTCAGTTTATCTGCAAATTGAAGAATTTTGATAAGATATTTTATGATGTCCTTGCATCTTTTTTTCTGTCAACTTCTCAAATGTAAAACTGGCTTAAGTTCCCTGTTTCTCATTTTCCTTACCTGTAAATAGAAGCAATGGAAATAATAAAAGTTCATAAGTGTGTTAGGCTATTTCCATTGCTATAAAGAAACACCTGAAGCTGGATAATTTATAAATGAAAAAAGTTTGATTGGCTCATGGTTCTGCAGGCTGTACAAGGAGTGTGGTGCTAGTATCACTTCTGGGGAGGACCTCAGAGGAAGGTGCAGAGGGAGCAGGCATCTCACATGGCGAGAGTGGGAGCACAACAAAGGGGGAGGTGCCACACACTTTTAAACAACCAGATAGCACGTGAACTCACTGAGCGGGTACTCATCACCAAAAGGGTGGTGCTAAACCATCCACGAGGATCTGCTCCCATGATCCAATCACCTCCCAGTAGGCCCCACTTCCAACACTGGGGTTTACATTTCAGCATGAGATTTGGAGGGGACAAATATGCAAACCCTATCAATAAGGAAGTATATTTCTCACATGTTGATGTCTTTGTAGTTGGGATGTGTCTTACAGGTGATGGCGTCTTATAAACACTGCCAGCCAGTTGTGAATAGTGGTCATGACCTGTGGACGTGCAAACTTGGTCACAGCTGTTTAGATTGTCATCACTTCAGTTGAGTCATGTACATTGTTGGTATTACCCATATTAAAATTAGTTGCCACTTAAAATATCTTCAAAAAGATTACACTATGCTTTAGCATTAAACTAAAAGTTTAATGGTAGTAGAATGTAAATTTGATATCAGTGTTTGCCACAGTTGGCTGTATTAACTTAAGGTGAAAGAATTTTCTTCAGAATCTTGAACCCTATGAGGTTTCAGGTTAGAACTGACCAAAAATGGTACCTCTATGACATTTAAAAGGTGAAAATGAAATTACTCTCAAATGGCCCATGTGGTCAGATGCAGTGAAAGGCAGATGCAGAGGAGCCAGCAGAGTCCATCTCCTTCTTTGTTTTCATGGCTCCCTTCCCATCTTTTTTCTTTTTTCTTTTTTTTTATTGCATTTTAGGTTTTGGGGTACATGTGAAGAACATGCAAGATTGTTGCATAGGTGCATACGTGGCAGTGTGATTTGTTGCCTTCCTCCCCTTCACCCATATGTGGCATTTCTCCCCATGCTATCTCTCCCCAACTCCCCACCCCCCGCTGTCCCTCCCCTATTTCCCCCCAACAGACCCCAGTGTGTAGTGCTCCCCTCCCTGTGTCCATGTGTTCTCATTGTTCAACACCTGTCTATGAGTGAGAACATGCAGTGTTTGATTTTGTGTTCTTGGGTCAGTTTGCTAAGAATGATGGTTTCCAGGTTCATCCATGTCCCTACAAAGGACGCGAACTCATCGTTTTTGATGGCTGCATAATATTCCATGGTGTATATGTGTCACATTTTCCCTGTCTAGTCTATCATCGATGGGCATTTGTGTTGGTTCCAGGTCTTTGCTATTGTAAACTGTGCTGCAATGAACATTCGTGTGCATGTGTCCTTATAGTAGAACGATTTATAATCCTTTGGATATATACCCAGTAATGGGATTGCTGGGTCAAATGGAATTTCTATTTCTAGATCCTTGAGGAATCACCATACTGTCTTCCACAATGGTTGAACTAATTTACACTCCCACCAACAGTGTAAAAATGTTCCTATTTCTCCACATCCTCTCCAGCATCTGTTGTCTCCAGATTTTTTAATGATCGCTGTTCTAACTGGCATGAGATGGTATCTCAATGTAGTTTTGATTTGCATTTCTCTAATGACCAGTGATGATGAGCATTTTTTCATATGTTTGTTGGCCTCATGTATGTCTCCTTTTGTAAAGTATCTGTTCATATCCTTTGCCTACTTTTGAATGGGCTTGTTTGTTTTTTTCTTGTAAATCTGTTTTAGTTCGTTGTAAATTCTGGGTATCAGCCCTTTGTTCTTTTTTCTTTTTTTAAAGTATCAGTGTCCCTTCTTTCTTTATTTTTTCTGTTTCAATAGCTTTGGGGGAACAGATGGTGTTTGGTTTCATGGAAAAGTTATTTAGTGGTGATTTCTGAGATTTTGGTGCAACCATCACCTGAACAGTGTACACTGTACCCAATGTGTAGTGTTTTATCCCTCACTGCCCTCTCACATTTCCCTGGAGTCCCCAAAGACCATTGTATCATTCTTATGCCTTTTCTTATGCCTTTGTGTTTTATAGCTTAGCTCCCTGTTATAAGTGAGAACATAACAATGTTTGATTTTTCATTCCTGAGTTACTTCACTTAGAATAATGGTCTCCAACTCCCTCCAGGTTGCTGTGAATGCCTTTATTTCGTCCCTTTTTATGGTTGAGTGGTCCGTGGTCTACATATGCACCACATTTTGTTTATCCACTCATTGGTTGAATTGGTTGATGGGCATTGAGACTGGTTTTATATTTTTGCAGTTGCTAATTGTGTTGGTATAAACATGTGTGTGTGAGTGTCTTTTTCATCTGATAACTGCTTTTCTTCTGGGTAGATACCCAGTAATGGGATTGCTGGATCAAATGGTAGTTCTACTTTTAGTTCTTTAAGGAATCTCCATACTGTTTTCTGCAGTGGTTGTACTAGTTTACATTCCCACAGCAGTGTAATAGTGTTCCCTTTTAACCACATTCATGCCAACACCTGTTATTTTTGATTTTTTAATTATGGCCATTCTTGCAGGAGTAAGGTGGCATCTCATTGTGGTTTTGATTTGCATGTCCCTGATAATTAGTGATGTTGAGCATTTTTTCATTTGTTTATTGGCCATTTGTCTATCTTCTTTGGAGAATTGTCCATTCATATCGTTTGTGCACTTTTGGATGGGATTATTTGCTTTTTCTTGCTGATTCATTTAAGTTCCTTGTAGATTCTGGATATTAGTCCTTTGTTGGATGCATAGTTTGCAGTTATTTTCTCTCAGTCTGTGGGTTGTCTGTTTGCTGATTTTTTTTTCTGTGCAGAATCTTTTTAGTTTAATTAAGTTTCATCTATTTAGTTTTGTTTTTGTTGCCTTTGCTTTTAAATTCTTGTTCATGAGCTCTGTCTATGTCAATGTCTAGAAGAGTTTTTCCAAAGTTATCTTCTAGATTTTTATGGTCTTGGGTCTTAGATTTAAGTCTTTGATCCATCTTAAATTGATTTTTGTATAAGGTAAGAGATGAGGATCCAGCTTCATTTTTCTACATGTGGATAGCCAATTATCCCCACACCGTTTGTTGAATAGGGTGTCCTTTCCCCACTTTATGTTTTTGTTTGCTTTGTTGAAGATCACTTGGCTGTGTTTGGCTTTATTTCTGGGTTCTCTATTCTGTTCCATTGGCCTACATGCCTATTTTTATACTAGTACTATGCTGTTTTGGTAATTACAGTCTTGCAGTATAGTTTGAAGTCAGGTAATGTGATGCCTCTAGATTGGTTCTTTTTGCTTAGTATTGCTTTGGCTATGTGGGCTCTTTTTTGGTTCCATATTAATTATAGGATTGTTTTTTCTAGTTCTGTGACAAATGATGATGGTATTTTGATAGAAATCTTGTTGGATTTGTAGATTGCTTTTGGCAGTAGAGTCATTTTCACAATATTGATTCTACTCATCCATGAGCATGGAATGTGTTTCCATTTGTGTTGTTTCACCTCCTTGGTTAGGTATATTGCTAAATTTTTGGTTTGGTTTGGTTTTTTTGTTTGTTTGTTTTGCAGCTATTGTAGAGGGAGTTGAGTTTTTTATTTGATTCTCAGCTTGGTCATTGTTGGTATAATGCAGTGCCACTGATTTGTGTACATTGATTTTGTATCCTGAACCTTCATTGAATTCATTTATCAGATCTAGGAGCTTTTCAGATGAGTCTTTCGGGTTTTCTAGGTATATAATGATATCATTGGCAAAAAGCAACAGTTTGGCTTCCTCTTTACCAATTTGGATGCCTTTTCTTTCTTTCTCTTGTCTGATTGTTCTGGTTAGGACTTCCAGTACTGTGTTGAACAGAAGTGGTGAAAGAGTCTTGATCTTATTCTAGGGGGAATGCTTTCAACTTTTCCCCATTCAGTGTAATATTTGCTGTGTGTTTTTCATAGATGGCTTTTATTACCTTGAGGTATGTCCCTTCTATGCCTATTTTGCTAATGGTTTTAATATAAAGGCATGCTGGATTTTGTCAAATGCTTTTTCTGCATCTATTGAGATAATCATAGGTTTTTTTTTTTTTTAATTCTGTTTATGTGGTGTATCACATTTATTGACTTGTATATGTTAAACCATCCCTGTATGCTGGGTGTGAAACTCACTTGATCATGGCGTATTATCTTTTTGATATGCTGTTGGATTTGGTTGGCTAGTATTTTCTTGAGGATTTTTATATCTGTGTTCATCAGGGATATTGATCTATCATTTTCTTTTTTTGTTGTGTCCTTTCCTGATTTTGGTATTAGGGTGATACTAATTTCATAGAATAATTTAGGGGAAAATCCCTCTTTCTCTATCTTTTGGTATAGTTTCATTAAGATTGGTACCAATTCTTCTTTGAATGCCTGATAGAGTTCAGCTGTTAATCCATCTGGTCCTGGACTGATTTTTTTGTTGGCAACTTTTTTATTACTGTTTCAGTCTCACTACTTGTTTGGGTCTGTTCAAAGTTTCTATTTCTTCCTGGTTTAACCTAGGTGGTTTGTATATTTCCAAGATTTATCCATCTCCTCTAGATTTTCTAATTAATGTGCATAAAGGTATTCACAGTAGCCTTGAATAATTTTTTGTATTTCTGTGGTATTGGTTGTAATATTTCCCATTTCATTTCTAAATGGGCTTATTCGGATCTTCTCTCTTCTTTCTGTGGCTAATCTCACTAATGGTCTATCAATTTTGTTTATCTTTTCAAAGAACCAGCTTTTTGTTTCATTTATCTTTTGTAATTTTGTTTTGTTTTCAATTTCATTTAGTTTTGTTCTGATCTTTATTATTTCTTTTCTTCTGCTGGGATTGGGTTTGCTTTGTTCTTGTTTCTCTAGTTCTTGAGATGTGAGCTTAGATTGTCTATTTGTGTTCTTTCAGACTTATTGATGTAGGCATTTAATGCCATAAACTTTCCTCTTAGTGCCACTTTTGCTGTGTCCCAGAGGTTTTGATAAATTGTATCACTATTATTGTTCAGTTCAAAGAATTTTTTAATTTCCATCTTGATTTTATTGTTGACCCAAAGATCATTCAGGGGCAGATTATTTAATTTCCATATATTTGTGTAGTTTTGAGGGTTCTAATTTCCAATTTTCTTCCACTGTGGTCTGAGAGAATACTTGATATAATTTCAATTTTTGTAAATTTATTGAGACTTTTTAATGGCCTATCATGTGGTCTATCTTGGATAATTTTTCATGTGCTGATGAAAAGAATGTATATTCTGCAGTTGCTGGTAGACTGTTCTGTAAATATGTGTTAAGTCCATTTGTTCTAGGGTATAGTTTAAGTCCATTGTTTGTTGACTTTCTGTCTTGATGACCTGCCTAGTGCTGTCAGTGGAGTATTGAAATCCCCCAAAATTATTATGTTGCCACCTATCTCATTTCTTATGTCTAGTAATAATTGTTTTATAACTTTAAGAGCTCCAGTGTTAGGTGCATAACATTTAGGATTGTGTTATTTTCCTGTTGGACTAATCCTTTTATCATTGTATAATGTTCCTCTTTGTCTTTTTAAACTGTTGTTGCTTTAAAGTCTGTTTTTCTGATATGAGAATAGCTATTTCTGCTCACTTTTGGTTTCCTTTTGCATAGAATATCTTTGTCCACCTCTTGACCTTAAGTTTATGTGAATCCTTATGTGTTAGGTGAGTCTTTTGAAGACAGCAGACACTTGGTTAGAGGACTTTTATTCCTTCTGGAATTCTGTATCTTTTAAGTGAAACATTTAGGCCATTTACATTCAACATTAGTATTGAGATGTGAGGTAGTGTTGTATTCATCATGCTTGTTGTTGCCTCAATACTTTGTTTTTTTTTTTTTCATTGTGTCATTGTTTTATAGGTCCTGTGAGATTTATGCTTTAAGGAGGTTCTATTTTGGTGTATTTTGACATCTTGCTTTAAGATTTAGAACTCCTTTTAGCATTTCTTGTAGTGCTGGCTTGGAATAGGTGAATTCTCTCAGCATTTGTTTGTCTGAAAAGATTTCATCTCCCATTCATTTATGAAGCTTAGTTTTACTGGATACAAAATTCTTGGCTGACAATTAGTTTGCTTGAGGAGGCTAAAGATAAGACTCCCATTGTTTCTAACTTGTCAGGTTTCTGCTGAGAGATCTGCTGTTAATCTGCTAGATTTTCCTTAATAGGTTACCTGAAGCTTTTGCTTCACAACTCTTGATATTCTTTCCTTTGTCTTGACTTTAGGTAACTTGATAACTATGTGCCTGGGTGATGATCTTTTTGCGATGTATTTCCTAAGTGTTCTTTAAGCTTCTTCCATTTGGATGTCTAGATCTCTGGTGAGGTCAGGGATGCTGTCCTTGATTATGTCCTTGAATATGTTTTCCAAACTTTCAGATTTCTCTTCTTCCTCAGGAACACTAATTATTCTTAGGTTTTGCCATTTAACATAATCCCAGATTTCATAGAGGATTTGTTCATTTGTTTTCTTTTTTTCTTTTTCTTTTTCTTTTTTTTTTTTTTTTTTTTTTTGCCTGATTTGGTTAATTTGAATGCCTTATCTTTGAGGTCTGAAGTTCTTTCTTCTACTTGTTCAATTCTATTGTTGAAACTTTCCAGTACATTTTGTTTCTCTATGTGTGTCTTTCATTTCCCGAAGTTGTAATTGTTTTTTCTTTATGCTATATATTTCTCTGGAGCATTTTTCATCCATATCTTGTATTTTTAAAATATCTTTAAGTTGGTTTTCACCTTTCTCTGGTATCTCCTTGAGTAGCTTAATAATCAACTTTCTGAATTCTTTATCTGGCAATTCAGAGATTCTTCTTGATTTGGATTTATTGCTGGGGAGCTAGTGTGGTCTTTTGGGGTATTATAACACCTTGTTTTGTCATGTTACCAGAATTATGTTCTTATTCTTTCTCATTTGCATAAATTATTTCAGCAGAAAGATCTGGAACTCAAGTCCTGCTATTCAGATTTTTTTGTCCCATGATCCCTTGATACAGTGCACTGCCCCTTCCCCTAGAAACAAGGCTTCCTGCAAGCCAGACTGGAGTAATTGTAATTGGTCTTCTGGGTCTAGCCACCCAACAGGGCTACCAGGCTCTAGGTTGGTGCTGGGGAATGTCTGCAAAAAGTCCTGTAAAGCGATACATCTTCAGATCTCCCAGCTGTGGATACTGGCACCCACTCTGGTGGAGGTGGCAGGGGATTGAAGTAGCTTGTGAGAGTCCTTGGTTGTAGATATGTTTAGTGTGCTGGCTTTTTGAATGCTGGTGATGCTAGCAGTGAAGTTGTCTTGTGGACAGACTCAGGTCCTCTGGTTAACCAGGATGTGACAGGCAGTGGCATTAGCTGATGTTTTCTCCTTCCTTGGAGCAGGGTTGTTCTGCCATGAGTTGCTGTATGTCCTGAGTTGGTTGGCTTCCAGCCAGGAGGTAGCACTTTCAAGAGAGCACCAATAGTGATAGCAGAAAGGGGATATAAGTCTGCCCTAAGTTGGCCAGGATAAGTACTTGGGTTTCTCAGGTGATAGGTGGGGTCATACAGCTCCAAAGAATTTATGTCTTTTGTGATTGGCAACTGGGGCAGGTAGAGAAATACCATCAGGTGGGGACAGAGTTAGACAAGTCTGAGCTCAGACTCTCCTTAGATGGAGCTTGTTGCTGCCAATGTGGAGGGTGGTTCTCAGGCCAATGGGGTTATGTTCCAGAGAGAATTGTGGCTGCCTCTGCCACCAGGAAAGTGGGGGGAACCAGTAGCAATAGGCCCCACCCAGCTTCCACACAGTTGGTGTAGCCAGTCTTGCTTCTACTGTGCCCCAACACTGAGTTTATCCCCAGACAACCTGAGCAATGGACTCAGACCTAGCCCCAGACTGTTAAGTTTCCCCACTGAGGAAGCAAGCACGGCTTTCAGGCCATGCCCCTCCCCATCTGCCCACACTGTTGGCACAACTCCTGCTCTCTTTTCTGTAGCAGCTCCCATTTACCCCCAGATTCTGCTCAAGAGAGTTTTTGCCCAGTCAAAACTATTACAAAGTTCAGTTGGAAGCTTCTTTCACCCTGTGGCCCCTCCCAAATTCTACCAGCTGACTTTCCTAAGGCCCCCTGTGAGATTGTCAGGGATGGCTTCCCTGGGCTCAAACTGGAGAATGGGAGTGCCTACAGGGCTCTTCCTGCTGCTACTTCTACTTTTATATTTCATGCTAAATCTGTTTCAGCTCTATGTAAGGTTAAATTCTTCTCCTATAATCTGGATTTTTCAGGTTCCGTACTGCTAATGTGTGTTCAGAGGTAGGTATTCCCCTTCTCACATTTTAGATACTCATAGTTTTTTGCCTGTTTTGTGGAATTTACAGCAGCCTGCTGCTTCATTCAAAGCATCTGTAATTTCTTTCTGTTCCCTTTTCTGACCAACAACAGCCCAGTCCACCACCAGTCACTTAGCTGCAGACCTGCGGAAGCAATACCTATGCAGAGGTGATAGCTTCCACAGGCTTCTCTACCAGCTCCCATCTATAATCACCTTAAAAGCTCGAACTTGTCCCCTGCGCTAGCATTTCAGGTGGGCCACTTAGTGAATTTCCTCTGATTCCTCAGTTCCTTTTTCTGGTCCCTTACTTCCTCAACTCCTCCCAGAATCACGTGAGGTGTCCTTCTATACTTAGTGGTTCTGCTTCCCTCATGGGCCTCTGACTAATACTGTGTAGCAAATATTCATCATTGGAGGACTATTCACAATTCCGTATTTTCTTGCAAAGCAACAACAGGGTACTTTACAGATCCTAAGAAATGAAGATACACGCAAGCAAATAAAGCTGTCTTATATTTGGTACTGAGACTTATACAAAAGTATTGCCTTTCATATATCAAAAAATGCAATGGAAATTAGGAGAAATTACCAAATGCCTCTGAACAGCTGAAAACTGTCTTGAAGCAATGAGAGGTGGTATGATGGCTGGATGTACTTTATGGCTCAGTCTTTTAAGGTAGTAATTATGGTAGTCAGAGATGGCTAACCCCTTCTTCCCTAAGTGTGCATACTGCTTCTCACATCAAGAGGTAGAATCTGACTTTCCTCTCTTTGAGTCTGAGCTTGACCAATAAAAGGCAGCAAAAGTATTGCTCTGGGACATTTGAGGCTACATTATAATAAACCTATACCTGTAATCCCAGCACTTTGGGAGGCCGAGGTGGGTAGATCTTGAGATCAAGACATAGAGCCCATCCTGGCCAACACAGTGAAACCCCATCTCTACTAAAAATACAAAAATTAGCTGGGCATGGTGATGGGTGCCTGTAGTCTCAGCTACTCGGGAGGCTGAGGCAGGAGAATTGCTTGAACCCAGGTGGCGGAGGTTGTAGTGAGCCGAGATCGCGCCATTGCACTCCAGCCTGGGGACAGAGCGAGACTCCGTCTCAAAAAAAAAAAAAAAGACCTATAGCTTCTTCCTGGGTCTTTTCAAATAAACACTCTTTGGTCACTTCCTCTGGGAACACAGCCACCATGCTGTGAGGAAGCCCAATCTACCCATGGAGACCATCTGTAGTTGCTCTGGTCAGCAACCCTACCTGAGCTGCCCATGGACAACCTGCATCAGTTCCAGGCATGTGAGGGAGTGTACAGCCCATCAATCCTTCAGATGCTCACAACCCCAGCTAACATCTGACTATAACCAGAGGAGAGACCCAAGTGAGAGCCACGCAGATGAGTCTAGTTCACCCATAGAACCAGGAGGTGCCATCTTATAGTGATTGCATTACACCACTACATTTTGGCATAGTTTGCTTTGCAGCAATAGAGAAGCAGAACAGTGGCATAGTTTAATTGGCAAACTTTTCTGTCCTTATGACACAAGAGAATAATGTGCATTTTTAATTATTGGCACTTTATATTTGATGAAATGCAGTAATAACTTTCTTATTTCACAGGGTTGCTTTGAGAATTAAATCTCTATACTAATAGAATCTATTATTTTCAAAAGTTCCAAGACTAGCACTATCACTTTAAAAAGATTTCGCCTGGGCTGGGCACAGTGCCTCATGCTTGTAATCCCAGGAATTTGGGAAGCCAAGGTAGGAGGATCGCTTGAGCCCAGAAGTTCAAGACCAGCCAGGACAACGAAGGGAGACCTAGTCTCTACAAAAATATTTTTAAAATTAGCTGGATGTGGTGCACACCTGTGGTCCTAGCTTGAGCCCAGGAGGTCAAAGCTGCAGTGAGCCATGATAGTGCCACTGTGCCACTCCACCCCGGCCTGAGCAACAGAGTGAGACCCTGTCTCAGAAAAGAAATTTTTTTTCCAGTGTTATTCTCTTACCTTTTCACTCACTTTTTCTTACTTGTCTTCTGCTCTGCTTCCCATTGTAATTCTAAGGGCCTAATTCCATTCATTTTTATGTTCCTGAATTCTCTTCCTCTTTCCTTCACTGTCTCTTTTCCCTCTTTTGATGAGAAGGATCTGTGGTATGACAGGACCCAGCCATCTCTGACTTTAGAATAAAGTCACATTTCCTCCAATACCTGTATTTGACTGGCTTAAGCACCCCCTTGTTCATACAGGGACATCTACCTCCTCAAAACCCCCAGGGAATTTCAAGGTGCCACATCCACTTAGGGGTAGATCCCCATGTTCTTCTTTTGTGATCCTCTAAACAAGTCACTCTAACATCTCTTTACTGCCAGGGATCCTGTCCCTCCAATGACAGGCCACCAGCCTGCCCCTCTCAGCCCTCACCGTTGGGCAGGGGCACCTGCTGTCTCTCTGTTGCTCCAGCTCTTGAATACTTGGCTTATCTCCCAGCCCCACTATAACTAGGCTATAATTTTTTCTGTACCCATGGTTTCTTCTGCCACTTTCCCTCAATTTATTTTTAATTTTTAAAATATATTTTATAGAGCAGTTTTAGTTTCACAGCAAAATTGAGCAGAAATGACAGAGATTTCTCAGTGCAACCTCCACCTTCTGGGTTCAAGCGATTCTCTTGCCTCAGCTTCTTGAGTAGCTGGGATTACAGGCATGCACCACCACACCCAGCTAATTTTGTATTTTTAGGAGAGATAGGGTTTCTCCATGTTGATCAGGCTGACTTCAGCCTAGGCAACAAGATCAAAATTCTGTCTCAAAAAAAAAAGAAAAAAGGAAATGACAGAGATTTCTCATATAACCCCTCCTCCTCCTCCAAAACCTGTGTGCAAATTTTGTGCGACTATCTTTTTTCATCTTGATAGTTCATTTCTTTTTAGCACTGAATAATATTTCACTATATGGGCCACTGTTTATCAATTTACCTATTTAAGGATTTCTTGGTTGCTTCCAAGAAATTTGGGCAATTATGAAAAAAGCTGCCATAAAAATATGTAAACCAAAAATAAAATTTTTTTTTTTTTTTTTTTTTTTTTTTGAGACGGAGTTTCGCTCGTTACCCAGGCTGGAGTGCAATGGCGCGATCTCGGCTCACCGCAACCTCCGCCTCCTGGGTTCAGGCAATTCTCCTGCCTCAGCCTCCTGAGTAGCTGGGATTACAGGCACGCGCCACCATGCCCAGCTAATTTTTTGTGTTAGTAGAGACGGGGTTTCACCATGTTGACCAGGATGGTCTCGATCTCTTGACCTCGTGATCCACCCGCCTCGGCCTCCCAAAGTGCTGGGATTACAGGCTTGAGCCACCGCGCCCGGCCCCAAAAATAAAATTTTAAGCTCTTCAATCAACTGAATGGACTCCCCCCGGCCAAGGGATCCAAAAGAACATCAAGATAGAAATAAGACTGACAAAACAGACCCTTTGTAGCAATAAGACACCCAATTCCAACCTGACTCTGGTGTAGCATCACAAGGCAGATAGAAGGCTCTGAAGAAAATAAAAGTATTTTATCCCAAAAATGTATTTTCTTTGACGTATTTTGAGATGGCCCTGCAAAGCCATCTCTTGTGGGGGAAATTTGCATTCTGTAGAGAATCTCCTTCCCTTAGTAGGTCTTTCTGAAGAGTCTGACACCTTTTAAGATTCAGTGAGACATTTATCATTTATTCTATCTGAAGCCTGCTACCTGGAGGCTTCATCTACATAACAAGAACCTTGGCTTCCACAACCCCTCTTAGTGTAACTCAAGCATTTCTTTATACTTACTTCAACTCTTCAGACAAAGCTTAACTCTTTCAATTAATTAGCAATCAGGAAATCTTTAAATCCCCCCTATGGTCTGGAAGCCCCTGCTTTGAGATGTCCCACCTTTCTTGACTGAACCAGTGTATACCTTACATGTACATAATATATTATGTATTTGTCTGTAACTTCTGTCTCTCTAAAATGTATAAAATCAAACTGTAACTCAACCACCTTGGGCACATGTTCTCAGGATCTCCTGAGGCTGTGTCATGGGCCATGGTCCTCCTATTTGGCTCAGAATAAGTCTTTTTCAAATATTTTACGGAGTTTGACTTTTTTCATCAACACATCTGTGTGCAGGTTTTTGTGTGGACATAGTTTTCCACCCATTTAGGTAAACACCAAGGAGCCAACTGCTAGATCCTATGGTAAGAACACATAGAATTTTCTAGAATTCCTATTGCTCCACATCCTATAATCACCCAACGAGGTCTTCCTGAATTCTGCACAGACAAAATCAATTCACTGAGACCATGGTCTTGCAGTAAATAGTTTAATTGATATAGGGCTGGCCACACTATGCAAGAGACAGGGTTATTACTCAAATCAATCTCCTTAAAAATTTGGAGGCTGAGATTTTTCAAAGATAGTTTGACAGGCAGCGAACTAGGGTATGGGAGCTGCTGATTGGTTGGGGACGCAGTCATAGGGATGTGGAAAATGGTCCTCAAGTATTGAGTCCACTTTTGGGTGAGGACCACAAAGGAGTCACTGGGCTCAGTGGAGCCATTCAGTCATCAGAAATGCAAATGTCTGCAAAGACATCTCAAAAGGCCAATCTTAGGTTCTACAATAGCCATGTATGTACAGGAGTAATTGGGGAAGCTGCAAATCTTGTGACCTTCGGAATAATAGCTGGTAATTTTTAAACTATGCCTACATCTTAGTAGAATTCAAGTCCCTCTCATCTTTCTAATCTAGTGGTCTTTCATTAGTGTTTGTTTTCTTTAACCCTCCCCCCCACCCAAGGTCTTTCATTAGTTTTACAAGGTCAGTTTAGTTTTGGGGAAGGGCTATTATCATTTAATCTATAAACTGAATTTCTCCCAAGGTTAGTTTGCCCCACACTCCGGAATGACTAAGGATAATTTGAAGGTTAGAAGCAAGATAGAGTCTATTATGTTAGATTTTTCTCACTGTCATAATTTTTCAAGGGCAGTTTCAATCCTCACCATCATTTGGTGGTGTCGGCGTTTTGGACTGGGCACCAATTCAAAATATGTAACTGCTTTTAGAAAGCCTTCCCATTTCTTGAACTCTTACAGAAGAAACACATACAGACATGTCAAAAATTGTCTTGTGCATTAGATGTGGAGGTGTCATGGGGCAAACCCCAAAATTGGGGTTCGGCCTGAGAGGCCATCTGGGTTCTTGGCTTTGCATAGGAAGGAGTTCAAGAGTGAGCCAACAGAGTAAAGGAAAAAAAAGTTTATTAAGAAAGTAAAGGAATAAAAGAGTGGTTACCCCATAGGCAGAGCAGCCTCACAGGCTGCTGGTTGGCTATTTTTATAGTTATTTCTTGAGCATATACTATGCAAGAGGTAGATTATTCATGAGTTTTCCAGGAAAGCAGTGGGAAATTCCCCAGAACTGAGGGGTCCTCACATTTTCAGACCATATAGGGTAACTTCCCATGTTACCATGGCATTTATAAATTGTCATGAGCTGAGCAGGTGGGAGTTTTACTATGCTAACGTATGATAATTAGCACATAATGAACAGTGAGGATGACCAGAGGTTGCTTTTGTCACCATCTTGGATTCTGAGGTTTTGTCAGCTTCTTTATCACATCCTGTTTTATCAGCACGGTCTTTGTGATCTGTATCTTGTGAAACCAGACCTGCTGAACTCCTGTCTCAGAGGGATAGGTTATCCTGAGGTTGTAGGAGTACAGAGGAGAGTAACATACTTTGTAAGGATTAACTTAGATGGAAAAATTCCTAACTTCCCAGGAATTTTGACCTAACCTAAAGCCAGCCTTCTTGTGGAAAACAAAGGCAGTGATTATGTGTTTGTAGAACCCAAGTGGCTAAGCCAGGGGTGGGGCTTTTCTTCACACAGAAGCCGCTGCTGCTTATTAAGACAACTGGCTGATAGAGTGACCTCAGGGCCACCTGTCAGCTGAGGGCCAGAACTCTTACACAAAGCCTCCCACCGAGCCACAAATTCACTTAAACGCCTCAGGCTGTTTGTCAAAATACATATTAGAACTAAGCTATCAGAAGGAGGAAGGATACGCTTTTCTCCTAGCTTCTGGCTACTCTCTCCTTACTGATCCAAGGTGTCAACCACATCTAGTGTGAGTCTCCTGCTTACCCTTCTCACTGGCTTTTCTTAAAGGGACCTGAAATTAGGATAAAGATTCTATTAGTGGAAGCCAGGTGTGGTGGTTCGTACCTGCGGCCCCAGCTACATGGGAGGCTTCAGTAGGAGGATCTCTTGAGCCCAAATGTTTGAGGCCAGCATAGGCAAAAAAAAAAAAAAAAAAAAAAAGAGAGAGAAGAGATCCTATTAGTTGACTCAATTGGTCAAAAGAGTTTTGATGGGAGGAAAATGAATTTGTTTTGGTTCCATTTTTTGAATTGAGTCATATTGCATGAAGCATCTTTTGTTTCCCTTAAGCCTGTTTGGCAATTGCCCCACCCCCATCTGCTCTGTGCTGCCAGGGAGAAGTGTTTTTCCTGCCATTTCTCAGTGGTTCTCTTTCCCTTCCAGATGCCCCCAGGGAGCCTGCCGGGCCTGCGTCTGTTCAGAGCTGCCACTCAATTTGGCACAGCTCAGCCAGCTTAGTCCAGGCAGCTGGCAGTCAGCCAAGAGAGGAGGGGGTGAGGTGCAGGTTGGGGGAGGCCTCCAAACCAAGGTGGGAGAAGAGGGCCTGGGAATGTCAGTTGTGCGCACCTGCTCCCACCTGAGTTACCAGTTGCACACGGCACTTCCGTTCCGCAGGTGTGCCAAGGCCCTGCTACCTGCAAAGCACATTTTAGGTTCGGTAAGAAAAGATTAAATACATGCGTGCACACACACTGTGCTAGGGCTGCCATAATGAAGCCCGGCGGGCTGCGTGGCTTAGACCACAAGAATTGACTCCACGATTCTGGAGGCTGGAAGTCTGAGGTCAAGGTGTTGCAGGATTGGCTTCCCCTGAGGCCTCTGTGCTTGTCTGGTAGATGGCCAGCTTCTCCCTGTGTCCTCACACGGTCTTCCCTCTGTGTGTGTCTGTGTCCACAGTTCATCTTATAAGAATACCAGTCATATTGGATGAGGGCCTATCCAAATGACCTCATTTTAACTTAATTACCACTTGAAGGACATTATCTGTGAATACAGTCACACTCTCCAGTACTAGGAGTTAGGACTTCAACATATGAATTTTATTCAGTTTGTCACACACTCACATACACATGCTCACACACACACATACACATTCACTTACACACACACACACACACACAGCTTCTTTCCTCCAGGATTTTGATACGGCTGACCCCATGGGGAAAAAAGCAATTTCCAGCCTCCAGCTTCTCTGCAGCATTACTTTAGTGTATACCCAGGGAGTTGCGAAATTGCTCCTGACCTCCGTTAAACTCAGAACCTAGCTCTGGTTCTTGACAGGCTATTTTTATGTTTTCTGCCGTTGTGAGTCTAAGATCCTGAAGAACAGGGCAGGGCAGCTGTGAGCTGTGCCATCTGGGTCTAGGGCAGTATCTCTCACAGAGAGGCCTGGGCTGCCTGCTTCAGGATCGCCACGGATGCGTGACAAAAATGCATTGTGAATGTTCCCAATATAAAGAGAAGAGAAGTGTTTGCAGGGATGAATATCCCAATTGCCTTGATTTGATCATTACACATTGTATGCAGGTGTCCAAAAAGTCACATGTACCCCCAAAATTGGTAAAACTATTATGTGTCAGTAAAAGGGACTTCCAACACCTAGAGATAACCAGTATTAACACTTTGAAAGGAAAAAATGCATTCTTTTGACAGCAATAAAAAGTGAATTGCTGCTATACCTAACAATGCGGTGAATCCCACCAGGATAACATTGAGCAAAAGAAGCCATCACACAATATACATCTGGTGTGATTCCACTTTTAGTCAATACTTCAAAACAAGGCACAATTAATCTGTAATGCTGTAAGGGTATGGACATGACTGGGAGGAGGGCCATGGTCTGTTTGGATGGTGGTTACATAAACATTTCTCAAACCATAGACTTTGTCTCGTGCAATTTTCTGTGAGCATATTATTCTTGACTCTAAAAGTGTATATAGGAAAATGTCCCCAGCGTTTCCCTTAGATTTTCCAAGCCACCATTTCTCTTACTTTGAATTCTACTATTATGAAGACATGGCCCAATAGGTTCTCTTTCCGTTTAGTAGATTGAAATCTCCTGAAATTTTCCAAAAGAATTTTACCAAGGACTACGGCATGCCAAATAAATATCAAAAAATGAACATTTTAAAGGGAAAAAGTGGCTCATTTAGAACACTGACTTTTAACACACTTTGAAAGTCTTCTGCCCCTTTTATTTAACCAGCTATGAGAGGGAAAGCAGGGGGAAGGGAGAAGGGAATAGTTCTGTAAAGTGGAAGATTTCTCTGTCCTGATACACGTTTCCCTTTTTAAAGTAGGCTCCTTCAAACAAAGCATGCTTGCGTACATACCTCGTTGAATGTGAGCTGGATTGCAGGGACTGATTCACTTCAGAGGAGCATTCCTCTTTTTTGTTAGTCTCTGAAATTCCTGGTTTTCTTTGAGTTTAGTGAGATCCTGCATTTTGGAGGCCCCTTGTGGAGCACCTGCTGAGGAGGCCAGGGCTCTAAGGGTCTGTCCAATGGGAACAGCTCAGCCTGGTCTGCTGAAGGCAGCAGGTGCTGCGGCAGGACAGAGTCCAGGGAGGAGGTGTCGCCTGAGCCCGCAGCTCTTACCTCTCCAAGTTCTGTCCCCAGAGAGTGCAGCCCAGACCAAGCTGGGATTGTAAATTCTTTTGGCTACAGGGGTGAGGTGGTCAAATGTGACAGATTTCTGTGTCCCCCAGATAACCTGTATGCATCACCCCAAAGCAGCTAGTTATCTTGAGAAAATGTCATAGGTTCTGTGTAACTGAGCTGAATGAATTTGCAAAGAGGATGCATCCACACATACAAACCTGCTGTCCTCCCCTGAAAAGGGTGATACTGAGAGAGATATTAAAAATAGCTAAAGAATTGTTTTGTTTTTAGAGATAGAGTCTTACTGTGTTTCTCAGACTGGAGTGATTGATCATAGCGTACTACAGCCTCAAACTCCAGGGTTCAAGCCGTCCTCCTGCCTCAGCCTCCCAAGTAGCTGGGACTGCAGGCATACTACCACGCCCCACAATTTTTTGTAAACTTTCATCCAGCTAAAACACAAAAGTTCACTCTTTGCTTATTAAACTGCATCAGAATCTCATGCCTCAGCAGCAGCATCAGGATATCCTATATCATTTTAAAACTGTATCTTCTTTTTAAAAACATCTATTGAATTACAATATACATAGGGAAATTTACATAGAGCATAAGTATACAGCTTGATAAATTTCATCAACAGAGTTGCCTGTGTAGCCAGCACCTACATCAAGAAGCCAAGAAGCAGAAGTCCACCCGGGTGCCCCCCAGTCCACAGTCACCAGCGCCTTTCCCAGCAAGGGTGGCCTCACTTCATCCTGCCTTCTAACACCCTGGGTTGGTCTCACCCGCTTTTGTTCTTTATATGACTCTCGTGTGTGGCTTCTTGGCTCAATATTGTGTTTGTGAGGGTCGGTCCTGCTGTCGGTGGGTGCAGTTTGTGTCCTTGATGCTGGGTAGTGCACTGTGGGCTGCACCACAGATGACTTATCTGTTCTATTGTGGATGCACATTTAAGTAGTTTTCAGGTCTGCACCGTTATGAACGATGTTACTCTGAACATTCTTATACATGCATTTTGATGCACATTTGTATGCGTTTCTATTGGGTCTGTACCTACAAATGGAACTTCTGGCTCATAGAGATGTAGAAATTCAGCTTTAGTAACCAGTCGTATTAGTCTGTATTCTGTTGCTTATATAAGAATACATGAAACTGGATCCGCCTGCCTTGGCCTCCCAAAGTGCTGGGATTACAGGCATGTGCCACTGTGCCCGGCCACCCTCCAAATATTGATTTATGATTTTGCCTGTAACTTCTGCCTCCCTAAAATGTGTAAAACCAAACTGTAATCTGACCACCACAAGAACCACTTACTGAAGGCTTCTAGGGATTGTATTTTCACTGGGCCATGGTCACTCATATTGGCTCAGAATCAAACGCTTCACAGAGTTTGTTTTTCCTGTTAACAGAGATACACATGATCTATCTGAGCTTTAGCTTCCTCATACATAAAAAGACAGGCTTGGATGATGTAAAGTTTAGGGTGCTGCTAACTATAAAATTTCATAAATTATATACTGATTCTAGTTTTAAAAAATTAAACTATTGCAGCCACTGATGATTCACTTATACACAAAATGACAAAACCCACACAACATATGCCTTCACATGAGTTTGGAATCTTACTAACAACAACAAAAAATGTGTTTATATTCAGTAATGGTCATTTAATCAAATGGCTGCATAAAAATGTCCTGCCTCTGCCCATTCTGCATCTGAACAGCAGTCCTGGACAAATCACAGCCGGCTGCGCTGAACATGGCTGGCTGAGAGGGCATGCAGGCCTCATGAGAGGAGCCACCCTCGTTGGCTAGGGAGGCCGACACAGTGGCTGAGCCACGACTTCACTCTGGCCACACTCTTTCTGTCCTTTCCTCTCTGCCAACTTTCTCCAGGATTTCTCCTTACCGCCCCTAAACAAAATTCTGCAGTCTCATTGTAGTAACTGCATCTTTTATTTTCTTTATTCTGATGCTTTGACATCTTAGGACCTTGTGGACCCTGGAGCAACTGCTCTTCCCAGATTAACCAATTCCTAGTCCAGTAAAGGACCAACTGCAAGTGTCTTTCATATGCAAACCAACCCATCCAGAGCCCCCACTGCCCCATCTCCCCTGAGAGCTGCCATGGTCTGGCCACTATCCACCTGCCTCTCCATGGCCCAGAGCATGCTGAAATTATTCAAACCAGCCAAGCCTAAGCCCGTTTGCCCTGCCTTGCCAGTTCCTTCCTATGGAAACCACAATAAAGGTTCTTGCTCACAGGCCCTCCCGCCCCTCTGCTCCTGACCAACCCCAGTGCTTCCCCAGGTGGCACGGCACAGAATGCCCTCTCTTCTTGGATCTATGAGAGACAAACTGTCTTTTCAATAGCAGATGTTTCCCAATCTGTTGGCTTTACTATATCTAAATAATAATAATAAAACCTGTATTTAAAAACCTACAGTGCACTAATTCCCTAAACGCTATCTCCAACTTTGGCCCCAAGCTCTTTGTGCCACCTACTATGGCACCATGAACTGCCTTTGCATTCTACTTCCTTTCTGTCCCCAGATTGGCCTATGACAGATGGACACCAAAGGTTTGCTTCGTCCCCACATCTCTTCTGGCTCTGACAATGACACTTCTCATTACGTCTGCTGGGGCTACTGAAGCCATGAACTCAGATTGGCTACAACTTTGCAACTACCATCCTGAGTGGCAGTGGCCATCAACCCACATACTCATCTCTTCCTGGAATTGAATTCCATCATTTCTGCTTGTGCAGAAAGGTCAGAGCTCCTTTTTGATTCTTGGGTAGAATTTTGCCGCTCGGGTCTTGAAGGGATGAGGCGACTCCTCCACCCTCCTCACCTCTGCACTTGGCCTCTTGGATTTGCAGGTCTGGACTTCCCATATGAGCTGCAAATCTCCACACACACCCCTCTCACAGGCCCACATCCTGTTTCCTCGCAGCCCTGGCCATCTGCTCCATGGCCTGGCAGACAGCATCTGGCACCCAGAGTGCTAAAGTGGAAAAGCCCCATAGGTGTGGTGAGTCCCCAGCCATCTCAAGATCATTGAGACTATGGACTCAATCTGTTAGGCCACTGATGGGTGAATACTCCCACCAGAAACTCAGCACCAAGAACAGGTGCTGGATTACTCGACCCCCAACAATTTCAGGACTTGCTCTCCATTTCCATGGCCAAAAACATCGGCACTCACCTTGAGTCCTAAGTCAGCCTCTAGTTCACCCCTGGGTGATGCTGCACTGCAGTTGAAATGGCTTTTTCCTAGTTCCTGGAGTCGATGCACAGAGCCTCTGAAATTCCACCTTAATGTGTATAGCCTTTTACAGTTCGCAGGCTTCACCTATATACTGTCTTATTTCAACTACGTGAAACAACCAGGGAACAACTGGGCAGTAATACAAAGCAATGGTAGACAATACAGTCATAAAGTTTAGTTTTCTAGATGAATTGGGGAGAAAAGAATGAGGAAGAGAAGGAGGAGAAAAGAGTTCAATTTGTTTTAAACAACCAGTTAATTCATAGTATAAAGGTGTTTTTTTCTCAAGATCAAGAGTAGTGAGATCTTTATAGAATAATAATTATTATATATACTTATATAATAAGTTATAATTTTTTGTTTTGTTTTGTTTTTGAAACAGGAGGCTCACTCTCCTGCCCAGGTTGTATTGCAGTGGTGCGATCTCAGCTCATTGTAGCCTCTACCTCCCAGATTCAAGTGATTCTCCTGCCTCAGCCTCCCAAGTAGCTGGGACTACAGGCATATGCCACCACACCCAGCTAATTTTTATATTTTTTAGTAGAGATGGGGTTTTCACCTTGTTAGCCAGGCTGGTCTCAAACTCCTGGACTCAAGTGATCTACCCGCCTCAGCCTCCCAAAGTGCTGGGATTACAGGTGAGAGCCACGGTACCAGGCCACATAATGAGTTATAGTTTATAAAATATTTCTGAGTCTATTCTCTTATTTACTTATCACTGCAAAGCTAATGAAAGATTGATGCTTTATCCCTATTTTATTAATGAGGAAACTGAGGCTCAGAAAATTAAATTTAGAAAGCATTCTCAGTTGAGTATTCATTATCAAATGAATTAAAGTAGCCATTATAACACATTGAAATGAAAACAAGCTCATTTATGGCTTCTTCACAAAGTTCTAGCTCTGCCTTTCTGTCCTTTTTCTTTTCGTTACTTCTCTGACCCTGGTAAATTCTGCCCCTAAACCCATTTCCACACCACAGTGGATCCTGCACTAGGTTGCCATGCTCTGAGAGGATGGAGGCGCAACCCAGGTGGGTTGGGGGTAGGAAAGAAGTGGAGCACGGAGAAATATTGATTGGGGGTCAAAGGATGGAGATGTGGACTCAGGCAGCAGGGGTGTCATTTACAAGGTGTTCACTCTTGGAAGCGCAGACCTTTGGGGAAGACCACACAGTGAATACACAAAGCAAACTTAAGCTCAGCAGACAAGTTGGATGAGAAAATACCTCTCGTCCCATTCCATGTGGGTATTCTTAGAGTATATCTGTTGTTTCTCTGGGTAAGGGCTTGTAGAGTAAATCATTTGTTCATTCACTCATTTGAGACAGAGCAGGGACCCCTCTTAGAGACCGTATGTCCCTGAATTGCTTTTTAGAAACCCAGACCCCAAACAAATTGATCTGCTGGCATGTAGACCTCAGATAAGAGAAAATAGAGGATTGAACTCTGATGGCTTTTCTTTTTTCTAAATTTCTTCCTGAGGGCTCTGGAGGAGGTCACACCTACAAGCTAAAGCTAACATTCTTTTCTGCTGACCTCAAAAAAAAAAAAAGTTTTTTATAAGAGACAGAGTCTTGTTCTATTGCCCAGGCTGGAGTGCAGTGATGCAGTCACACCTCACTGCAGCCTCAAACTCCTGGGTTCAAGCAATCTTCCTGCTTCAGCCTCGCAAGTAGTTAGGACTGCAGGCATGTACCACCATGCCTGGCTAATTAGTTAAATATTTTCCATAGAGATGGTGTCTCACTATATTGCCCAGGCTGGTCTTGAACTCCTAGCCTCAAGTGATCCCCCACCTTGGCCTCCCAACATGCTGGGATTACAGGTGTGAGCCACTGCACCCAGGCTAATCCCAAATTTTTAGACAAAGCTTTGCTTCCTTAACTAATTGCAAATCAAAAAATCTTTCAATCCACCTTTGACCTGTGGGCCCCCACTTCGAGATGTCCTGCTTTTTTAGGTCAGAGTGATGTATAGATTTGTGACTTTGCCTGTAACCTCTGCCTCCTCGCCATTAAAAGCCCTTACTTGTAAGCCGTCTGGGAGTTTGGGTTTTAAGTGCCAGCTCCCTGATTCTTCTTGCTTGGCACCCTGTAAAAAATGCCTCCCCTTCTCTGACTGCAATCTCAATGTCAGTGTTTGGCTTTGCTGTGCTGAGCAAGTGGACTCCAGTTCAGTTCAAAAACACATTCACTCATTCAATGAATGCTGTGTTGCCAGCAGCAAGCCCAGGACACAAAATGATACCACAGCCTTCCTCCCCCTAGGCGATAGTAGGGGTGGCAGACATCTATAGTGACCCCTGGGAAGGAAAACCGTCCTTTTTACACCTGAAAGGAAGTGACCCTCCAGAACAGGGATCGAAGTGAATGGTCAGGGCTACAGTGACTCCCTGGAGGCCCAATAGTCTTTCCCTTTCCAGAATTCCTATAAGTTCATTTTTTGCGAAGATTTTGTGTTTTGTCTTATGTCACCTTACCCGTTGAGACCATTTCAATAGGTAGGTGGGCCTTAAGGCATAAGCAGTAAGATTTCTTCTCTCCACACCACAGGGCAACTCCAGTCCCCTCTGTGCCTATGGCCACACAGAAAACTGGGCGCTTAGAAGAATGAAGCCCAGATTGAATGGGAGAGTAAAATTAATCAAACGTTTACATCCCCCCAGGCGAAGAAAACCTAAAATTGGGACCTCTTATAAGGCTAATTTGATGTCACACACACAGCCTGAGGCCATGGGGGAATGTGATTAGAAGAGAAATAAATCACAACACAGTTAGAGCTGGGTGGATTCCCTCCTCCTCCCTGCCTCCCTACCAGCTAAAGGAGAGCAGCTGAGCCTTTGGAAGCAACAACACCCTAAATAGACATAAAATTTCACACATATGCTCTGCAGATTTTCAGAAGATGAAATAATAAAGTACTTGTGATAGCACATAGCCTTTCTTGTATTATTTTTCAAAGACTGCTAGATTTAACCCCTTCTGGCTTGTAAGCTGCCCCAAGTGAGTTCATAAACAATATTATTCTAATGCCTTAAGAGGCCATTGACCGCTTTTTGCAGTAAGGTTACAAAAAGTGCTCATCACTGAGGTTGCGGGCCTTAAGGATTCCTGGCTCAATTTAAATCTAAATGATTAAAACAATTCTACAATACAAACTGTATTAGATTGCTGGGGTTGCTATAACCAAGCATCATGGACTGGTGGCTTAAACAACAGACTTTCTTTTCTCAGTCTTGGAGGCTGGAAGTCCATGATCAAGCTGTTGGCAGGGTTGGCTTCCTCCAGGGTCTTTCTCCTGGGCTTGCAGATGGCTGTCTTCTCCCTGTGTCTTCACATGGGCCTCCTGTGTGTGTCTGTGTCCTAATCCCCTCTTCTTGTAAGGACACCAGTCATGTTGGATTAGGGCCCATCCTAGTGACCTCATTTTTAACTTAATTTTCTCTTTAAAGACCCTATCTCCAAATACTCTGAGGAGCTGGAGGTCAGGGCCTCAGCATATGGATTTTGGAGGAACACAGTTGAGCCCAAAACACCAGCCAAAAGCTACTCTTCACAAAAGCAATGATTCCTGTGTTTCTCTTTCTGTATAGACATAGGCCCATATAGGATTCCTGTGTTTCTCTTTCTGTATAGACATAGGCCCATGTAGGATTCCTGTGTTTCTCTTTCTGTATAGACATAGGCCCATGTAGGATTCCTGTGTTTCTCTTTCTGTATAGACATAGGCCCATGTAGGATTCCTGTGTTTCTCTTTCTGTATAGACATAGGCCCATGTAGGATTCTGTGTTCTGGTTTTTTCATCAACACTCTTCTGTATTCCTTTTTTTTTTTTTTTTTGCATCAAGGGCTTCATATTTATCTTTCACAGCACAGCTGCCTTGTGTCATACAAGTGGTATATCATGGACAATATGGGAAAAATAGACACTGTGGACTACCAGAGAGTGGAGGGAGCGGGGATGGGCTAATGAAACTGCCTATCAAGTTCTATACTTACTAACAGGGTGACGGGATCTATACTCCAAACCTCAGCATCACGCAATATTCCCATGTTCTTGTTCATTAACACCTTTGTGTGTAGAATTTATCTATGATTCTTCAGAGTACCACCAAAATTCCCTGTACCTCCAAAAACACTGAGTGAATTTATACTATTATTGCCCAAGCAGCTGCAGCTTGAGGCCTATCCCAGTTATTATTGCTAGGTAGCAGGTCATCCCAAAATATAGTGTTGCCAAACACCAGTTCCTGATGCTCACTGATGCTGTGAATTTGGAATGTAAACAGGTGTGAAAATAAATAATTCAGACTTCGTGACTATGTTAAATATATTCCTTTAAGTTAGAAAATAAATGAAAGCAAGCCATACAGAAAGGAAAACAAACTATAAATTGTTAGAACTCATAAACCAGGCTTGTATAGAAAATGTCATAATCCTGTTAAATTTCTTTGCTTTCCTCCTATATAAGCCGGATCTTAACTTTTGACTTCAGAGCACTAACTCCAGTTCTGTGGAATCTTTTTTTTCCGAATGGTCATTCCCAGCTTTTTGCTTGAATCAACTCTTTAAAGCGGATTCCAATCCTTTCACTTATTTCAAGTTGACACAGGGCATGAGGATGGCTTATCTCTGCTCCCGATGTCTGGGCCTCAGCTGGGAAGAATTCATTGGCGTGGGCTGAAGGCTTCCCTGCTGGAAACTTCCCCACATCTGGTACCCAGGCTGGGTAGACTGAAAAGCCCAGCTCAGTGAGGGCTGTTGACAGGGGCACCTAGACAGGGACTTCCTGGGGGACCTGGGCTTCCAAGGCATGCTCTGCCTTGGAAGACAGGTGAAGACCAGCACAAGCCCATCCAACTCCTAGAGAAGGCACATAGACCCCACTTCTCCATGAAGGAGTGCCAGAGGACTTGAAGCCATTTTAATAAACCACCACAAGCCCCTTTGGTGGATGAAGCGGTCACGGGCCAGGAAACAGGGAGGGCTGAGCTGCCACCTTCTCTGTCTTAGGGAGGGGGAAAGGAGAACACATGGATGTTAACAGTTTTTGCCCCATTCGATTGGGAACTAAATATATGTTTTATTCCTTCTGAACACAGGCAGGAATCCTCATCATTCTGGGCCTCAGTTTCCCCATCTGTAAAATGAAGGAGTTGGAATGGATGATCTTTTAAAGACTTTTTAAATCTAAGATTCCACCGAGCCCACATCCTTGTGATTTGTCCAATGAAAATCCCTAGTGGATTGTTCTTAAAGACTACCAGAGCTGGACCCACAGTGCTCCCACCTGCCTCCCAGGCTGCTTCTCGGCAGAGCAGGAGCATCACCATCTTGGGCAAGCTCCTCATTCTAAAGTTTACCTTAATCAAAAACCGCCTAAATCCAAAGGGCATCAGCCTAATGGCTAAGGTCAGCATGACCTTAAACCACAAATAACATCTCCAACCAGAAACATTTCAAACTACTCCCCGACCAGAGACATGCTAGCCCTGAGATAACCCCACTCCAGCTGGGAAGACATCATCCCCAAGATAACCTCCCCTCCTCCTGGAGATATTCCAATCCCACCATAAAACTTCTCCCTCACGCAGAAATATTCCAAGCTTGCAATAAGCCCCCTCACCCTAAAACTAACACGTAAATTGGCCAGAAGCCCCTCTCAGGTTTATTTTCTCTAAAATAAATCTGTCTTCAACTGTCAAGCCACATTTCATGTTTCTTTCCTCTTTCTTTAACTCTTACACTTCTCAGGCTGAAGGTCCTTTTGAGAGCACCTGTTGCAGTGCCCTCTGCTACAAGACTTCCCTTATACCGACTCCCATGTCGCCTTCTCTCAATTCCATCAGAACTGGGTCTCCCTGAGGCTCTGCTTCCAAATGCCAGCTCAGCTCAGCGCAGCTCCTCACAAAGGCTCTCTGTTCAGGTCTTTCAGGTCCACCATGACCATCCCTCCTGGATGCATCTAAACAAAAAGATATTATAGGAAGCTTGGAAACATTATGCTGAGTAAAAGAAGCTAGTCACACAAAAGGGCACTTATTATATGATGCCATTTAAACAAAATGTCCAGAAATCTATAGAGACAAAAAAGTCAATTAGTGGTTGCCTAGGGTTAGGCTGGGGTGGAGATGGCAGTGTTCAGGGAAAATGGGGAGTTGTTGCTTTAGAATATTGGATTTCTCTGGAAGATTGTGAAAATGTTCCAAAATTGGTTTTGGTGATAATTGTACAACTCTGTGACTATACTAAAATCAATGGATTATACACTTTAAAAAAAAAGCTTTTTTGGTGGTAAAACCCACTCTCCTAACATCCTCACCCCCATAGCAAGTGAGTGACAGGTGTCAGAACTATAGGTGCTAGACTCTGCTCCCACCTCTGCCCACTCTCCCCGTGCTCCTCCCAGTGCTAACCACCAAGTGCCACCCCAGGAAAAATGGAAGGCAATTTAGCAATGTTCTTAAAAAGCACCTGAGATAATATAGTTTCTATTACTACATAGGTGAGGGAAAATGCATATTCGTAGCATATTTTATTATTTGATTCCATCATTGTGTTTTATCTGTTTGTGTCATACTGTCAAACACAAGATTCTAAAATGTCAATCTGGCATACTTATTCTGAGAAGGAAATCCCAGGAAGTTGTTCAGACATGTTTTCCCCTTGAAACAGCGCTGCCTGTAAGCACTTTATGACAAGCACAAAGACCCTCCCTGCATCCTCAGTGTTGTCACTGAGAATCCCAAGTGTTGTCCTCTGAGAATAGGTCTGGGGAGGGCCAGGCATTATGGCTTATACAGCTTTGTACTCTTTTTCCTCTCTCTCAGTGATCCTCTCACCCTGCCATTAGCATCTCATTTTGAGAAGGAGATAGACAGCTATGTGCTGGATGATGCTGAAGCATCTCCCTCCTCCTACAGCCTGCATCCCTATCCCTCCTGTCCCACCTCCTCTCCTCCCTTGAGGCCTTTCCAGCCCCACCTCACCTTATCTCATGAATCTCAGGGTGCTGATGTCTGGGATCCAATTCCAGGACCCCAGCTCTCATTTGAAGAGGGAGGGAGGACATGGGTTACTTACCCTGTGGCCCCACAGTGTCCCTTGTCACTGTCTCAGGGCTTCTCTTGCTCCCTGGGCACTCCTGTTAGCACAAGATAACATAGTCAAACCTCTTTTGGGCAGGATTCCAATACAATCTCCATAATTCCTCCAGCTCCCAATATGGATTCATGTTGCTCGGTTAAATATATCCGTTTAAAGTAAAAGCCTCATTAATATCCAGGGTTGTAAGCCCATTTTGTTTGGATAACTGCTTGCCTTATTGTTTTATTTGATTTATTCCTCTGCCAAAGTCACATCATAAAGTCTCCTCTCCACTTAATTTAGCATCCAAACAAAACATGCCTGTCTCACCAGGCCCATGCAGTCTTCAGGAGTGCAAAGTCGGAAGAAGATCTCACTCTCACTCTTTCCAGCAGTCAAATTTCCCCCTTTCTTTCCCCGGGAAGAGGGTCTCCATGATATTTCAACTCTGGGAAGATGAGGACAACAAAAAGCAAAACACTAAACAATAAATGAAGGCTTGTTTTCTGCATGAGACGAGAGAAATTGGCTTAAATCCATCAAATTCAAGTTTAATTCTGTTCTGGACCAACCCCACTGCCGGGAACCTTCACCGACAGGCTTGTGGGATCATAGGGATGATCTTCCCAGGAAGAATTGGGAGGATGATGATGGTGGTGGTGGTGGTGATAATGGACATATACTAGTCCTATTCAAATTGATGGAATTATCCCTCCAGGGTCACAACTAACACATGGTCACCTTGGGCAGATTGCAGTGTTCCCTTCCACCTCCTCCTAGATGGCTAACAGTCTTTTTTTTTTTTTTTTTTTTTTTTGTAATGTGAGACGGAGTCTTGCTCTGGTGCCCAGGCTTGAGTACAGTGGCGTGATCTTGGCTCACTGCAACCTCCACCTCCCGGGTACAAGTAATTCTCCTGCCTCAGCCTCCCCAGTAGCTGGGACTACTGGTGCCACCATCACCCACAGCTACTTTTTTTTTTTTTTGTATTTTTAGTAGAGACGGGTTTTCACCATGTTGGCCAGGCTGGTCTCAAACTCCTGGCCTTATGTGATCTGTTTGCCTCTCAAAGTACTGGAATTATAGGCGTGAGCCCCTGCACCCAGCCTAGCAGTCTTGAACTTCTGTAAAGAAACACTCTACACTGGGCACTATCCTGGCTGACATTCTCTGCATAGTCCTGAACTTCATGGTTTTCCAGACAGTAGCACAGGTGGAAAAAAAATGTCACTCTGGAACTGACTCCTGCTAGTCCCTAGAGCAGGACTCTGATAATTATGGGGCAGGAGGGAGTGGACTGTGCAGTCTCAATTACACATAACGCTCTTCCCCCACCTTCTTGCTAGAAGAAGATTCTGATCCTCCTTCCCCTGGGAGAGCTCCCTCCCCTCCCACCTCCTAAGGGAATAACCATGTGGGGGTAGTTCCAGAGAGAGCTCCTGTCTCCGGGTGTGTTGAGAGCCCATGGAGGGCTTTGAAGGGGATGTGAGTGCCGGTGCCGAGGGGCGTGTCTCCGCCCTTCTCACTTATGCTCTCTAGATGCTGGGGAAAATGTGTAGGAAGCTGATGTCCACACCTCAATTCTTCTGATACAAATATTGAGGCAAAAGTCAAAGGTGCCAAAACTCAACATTCTAAAGGAAGGGGCCGAGCACAAAAACAGAAACCTCTTATTCCTACCAATCAATGCTGCACACGTCTAGAGATTACCAGGAGCCCCTTATCCATCTCTTTCAACAGCGCTAAGTTGTGGTATGGAAGCTGAGGACAGAACAGTCAACTCAGGGGACTCCAAAGAATTGCAGGGCTGGCAGCAGGTGTTAGCCAGGAGGTGAAGAGATGCTGCTGGGGCGCTGTGATTTATCCGTCCTCAGGAAGATGTGTGGATGAGTTCATGCTGCAAAACAACTTGAGTTGATTGGAGATTAGTACAAGATAAATTCATGCTAACCTACCTGCATTCAAAATATATCCTGAGTGGGAAGGAAGGGTTGTCATGGCAGAGTACACTCGGGGGCCTCCACCCCATGCCGAGGGCTATTTCCTTTCCTGAGGACAATTATTTCCTTACACAATGTTTTTGGCTGTTCCATCAAAATAAGTGCATACATGGAATCCTGTCAAGCATGTGGACTTCATCCATCATGTGTGATGTGGCAGGGGAGAAAAATGAAGAGATTCACTGGTCTGGATAATTTCCAAAGGCCTCCTTCTGATCTGCAATTGAGGAGGTTGTGGCTGCCTGCCTTGGGGAGTGCTGGAGAGAGGAGCAGGGGCTTTCCATTCAGTCTCACTTACACAGACGGGTTTAAAGCCAAAACAAAGGGAAGCCCTCCCTCATCTCTTACACACACATTGCTTCTGAAAAGCACCCACAAGCTGCCTAAAATGGCTTTCTGGCAGTGAGGAGGAAAGAAAACTAAAATGGGGGTTGAAATGGTCAGGAATACCAAGACGCAGGCCTGGGCTGTACCAGAGAAAGTGCAGTCCATTGTCTATGGAGCGAGTGGGCTAAATTGCATCTTATTTGCACTTCACGTAAGATTAACGTCAGTTGTCCACACTACTAGTGGGTGCTGACACCCTGCCTCCAACCGTTAAAGAAACCAATGACTAAATTCTTGGGTTTACAGGGTAGCAGATAGGAAACAACTTGCTGAAAAGCTGAAATGGAAACTGCCCCAAAGAGTAAGAAACCAGGAGCTTACAGAAATTCTCGTGTTTGCAGGATAGTAGATAAGAAAAAAACCAACTTGCTGAAACACTGAAACTCCCTCTGCTTGTGAGATCAAGAAAAGCCAGCTGAACTCAGTTGGAACCAAGGCGGCCAACTGGAGCTTTTGCAAAACGAGGTTGCTGACGTCAGAGCCTGAATTTCCACCGCATGTTCCGTTCTAACTCCCTCTGAATTTGCACATGGGACCCATGAGGTTAACAGGGAGACGTTACTGCGCATGCCCAGGACTTTTCGGCCCGCCCCTTTCCTTCCACCAATCCCTGTCTAATCCCAGAATCCGCCCCCTGAACATGTTCTAATAAAATACTGCCTTGAAGTCAGCCTGGGGAAACAGCTTTGAGCTTGACTCTTGCCTCCTTGTGAGTTGACTTTTGACATAAAGCTTTTCTTTCTTAAAACGCTGGTGTCATAGTACTGGCTTCCAACACATTGGGCAGCGAGTCCCTTTTGCTGGCTAACAGTGCTGATGGATGATGGGGAAGCCAGACCCCCCAAGCTATACCTTGGTGCTCTGCTAACTTGACCGATGTCTGACTCCAAAGTCAGCGGGCAATTCGGGATTCTTCTCTTAGTGCTACCCGTAGGATGTCACATTAAACTTTAGCCAATTGCTGAGGGAATGTGGGAATTTGCCCAATAGCAATGATGAGCCCAGTGGGCTGTGAGAAATCCTATGTTCCTCCTGCCGGATTACCCTCTGCCCACACCTTCCCACCCTGTGCCTTGCACATCCAGTGGCTGCCAGTGTATCCCACCTAATCCAACACCTTCCTGTCATCCTGAACGGGCTTCTGGACTCACCTCCATCACTAAACCAACAGGAATCCTCCGCTATGAACCAGCAAGGGCCCGCGTTGTTGCTATGGTGACAGTTACCCATGAGTACATTAAGAGAAAAATAGCCACGTTTTAGCAGGTGCACAGTCCTAGCACAACACACTGGTACTGGCTCATAAAGTTTTCTAGTTTTCCCCAAGACTTTTAAAATTAGGAACCAATGTGTAACCGTTCAGAACACAATTTCCCTAGCAACCAGAGAAATGCCAGTCCCTCCTGTAAGGGAGGTTAAAAATAACATTGCATGTGCCCCTGTAACCAACTGGAATCTCCAGATTCCCTTCTGTAACAGCCCTCTGGTCACAGCAGATGTCCACTCCCCAAATCTCATCTATCATCAAGGTAGCCTTTCCAAGGCACGAATGTAATTCACCTTCATAGAATTACTCAGGTCTCCTCTCTGCCTGCAGAAAAAAAAATAAAAAGTCATAGTCAGCTTGGTCTGTATAAGCAAGGGCTGGCCTCTTTTCCTACCCCTTTCCCACACAGCACCCATGTTCTAGGCATAAGCATTTCCTCAAAACTCTAACCAGACTATATGCCTGCCTTCCTTCTTTCATTCTTTCTCTTCCTTCCTTTTCTTTTTCCTTCTTTCCTTCTTTATTCTTTACTTTCTTCCTCCTTCCCTCTCCTTTTTTCCCTTCTTTCCTTTCCTCCTTCTTTCCTCCCTCCCTCTCTCCCTTTTTCTTTCCTTCCTCCCTTTCTTCCTTTCAACATGATTAGCATACAAAAACGTAAAAAGATCTTAAGTGATCCGTTCAATGAGTTCTGACAATTGTGTATGCACGGCAAAAACACAGAACATTTCCACCACTCTAGAAAGTTCTCTCATTCACCTTTTCAGTCTGTTTACCACCCTTCGACCCAAAGGCAACCGTTTTCTGACATCATTGCCATAGGTTAGTTTTGTCTGTTTTTAAACTTCAAAAATGGAATCAAACAGAATGTATTCATTTGTTTATTCTAGTGTGTGACTATGCCACAATTTAAAAATCTGTTCCTCTGTTGATGAACATTTGGTCTGTTTCCAGTTTGGGATTATCATCAATAAGGCTCTTATGAATATTTTTGTGCTAGTCTTTTTTGTTTTTATATCTCTTGGGCAAATACCTAGGAGTGGAATTGCTAGGGCACAAGGTAGTTGTCTGGTTAAATTTACTAGAAATCACCACACAGTTCTCCAAAGTGGTAATGCCTTTTGACTTTTTCATCATCGTCTATGAGAATTCCTGTTGTTCCATATCCTCACTAAAATTTAGTATTGTCTTTTTTTTTTTTTTTTTAATTTTAGCCTCTAGTGTATGAATAGTAGAATCTCATGGTGGCTTTAATTTGCATTTTCTTGATAACTAATAATGTGAGCATATTTTCTTGTGTTTGTTGTCCATTTACACATATTCTTCTGTGAAGTACCTGCTCAAATCTTTTGTTCATTTAAAAATTGAATTATCTTTTTATTATTTTATTAATAACATATTCTGAATATAAACTTTTTTCAGATATGTGCTTTACAAATAGTTTTCCCTGTTTGTGCTTTCTATATTCATTTTCTTAATGGCATATTTGAATAGGCAGAAAGTTTTAATTGCAGTGAAGTCCAATTTACCAGTTATTTTTCTTTTATGGTTAGTCCTTTCTGTATCTTGTCTCAAGCATCTATGATTAACTCAAATTTGCAAAGAATCTTTCATAGAAAGATTTCATGGAAGGCATTTTATGATCATCTTTAGACACTAAGAACCCAGATACATATGACGTCTCCTTCTCAAAAGTCAATTGCAATGAATGTAGGTAGCAAATAGAAAATATCAATAATTAGAGGAGGCATCACCTGAATGCTTAATTGTCTCTCAGATCCTCCTTTTTCTTCCCCTGGCTATCAACTGAGGGTTCCTCCAGTATGAACCTTGCCTTGCACCTCTGTGCCTTAGAACCCCAAGGGCATCAGTTCTAGTCAATGAGTGAACACATCGGTCATCCAATCAGTTGACAGACTTTCTAACCCCCCACCCACCACAGCACACAATGCTGCCTATGTGGACAAAGAGTTTCTAGAGGAGGAAAGAAGATATGGTCCCTCAAAGCACAAGGATTGAGAGGTCCCTATTTCTGCATAGCCTCCTTGAATGCAGAGAGAAATCCATTCTTGCACATTCAGGAAGAGTGCCAGCTGGGCAGTCTTGCAGCTCACTCTCCCACAACCCTGAAAGACCAAGGTGAGGAAACAAACTCTCCTTAAGCCAAGCAGCCAGGGAGCAAGCTCTCTCCTAGCCAAATAGTCTGACCTGGACACCCTCTTTCTACTGATTCACAGATGCAAGCAGTTCTTTTCTCTCTGATATCCAAATCTCATGATTCTACATTTCTCTCCTTTTTATTTCATGTGTATCCATTTAAAAATGTTTAAGGCTCACAGCAGCTGTATTAGTTCCTTTTCACACTACTATAAAGATCCACCCGAGCCTGGGTAATTTATGAGGAAAGGTTTCATTGGCTCACAGTTCCACAGGCTTAACAAGAAGCATGACTGGGAGGCCTCAGGAAACTTACAATCGTGACGGAAGGCAAAGGAGAAACAAGCACATCTCACCATGGAGGAGCAGGAGAGAGAGAGAGGACAGGAGGGAAGTGCCACACCATTTAAACAACCAGATCTCATGAGAACTCTGTCATGAGACAGTACTGGGGAATGGTGCTAAACCATTAGAAACCACCCCCATGATCCAATCACCTCCTGCCAGGCCCCACCTCCGACACATGGGGATTACAATTCAACATGAGATTTGGGTAGGGACAGAAAGCCAAATTGTATGAGCAGCATTACTCACAATACCCAAAAGCTAGAACCAACCCAGATGTCTGTCTACAGAAGAGTGAATGAACTGTGGTTTTTCCAAATTATAAAATATTATTCACTTTAAAAAGAAAGGAAATTTTGGCACATGTTATAATATGGATTTATTGAGGATATTATGCTAAATGAAATAAGCCAGACACAAAGGGACAAATATTATATGGTTCTAGTTATCTGAGACAAGTGGAATTCAAATTCATAGAGTAGACAAGTAACCTCAAATTCATAGACGTGGAAACTAAAATTGTGGTTGCTGGGGGCTATGGGAAGAGGGCATTGGGAGTTACTGTTTCATTAGTAGAGTTTCATTTCAGGATAATTAAAAAGGTCTGAAGATAGATGGTGGTGATGATTGCACAACACTGTGAATGTACTTAATGCCACCTAACTGTACAATTAAAATATTGAGTATGGTCAGTTTTATGTTATGTATATTTTACCATAATTTTTAAGTTAAAATATTACAAGGGAAAAACATAGCAGATGAGACCAATAGGCATTAATATGTTTGCTTATTGAAAACAAAGCTGATTGCACTGCAGGAGGTCATCTAATTGGCTGATCCACACCAGCCTCTGCAAGGATGTGAAATGATTAGCCAGGTAGACAAGGTGGAGAGAACCTCTGTTCTGACCATTGGCCCCACTGCCACCCACTAGGACAATCTGGTCTTGGAAGTGTAGATGGAGCCTAGAGCATTCACAACTTGTTTATTAAATCCATATAAAACTGGATGGGTGGATGGATGATAGAACTTTCTGGAAAGACCAAGGATTATTGAGGAAGTATGGTAGTGGACCTCAGATATTGACAGCTCATCCCTAAATAGTCCACTGGACACAAACATCGTGGTACTTGCTAGAGGAAACCCAGGGAATGATCTGACTCAGTGCTCTCATTAGACAGATGACGCAACTGCGATCAGAGAGGTTAAGTGATTTTCCTAAGGCTACACAGATCAGATGACCCATGACCTCCTTTCTACTCTTCAGCAAACTAACCCACATTCTGAGGGGGACGTGTCCACCCTGAAATCTTTGTCATAGAGGACAGATGCCACAAATCATTCCAGAACACCTGCAGCTGCCACAGTTTACCTTTCCCTTCCAGCATCTTTCAAAGTTCTAGTTTGTTCTGGCCATGCAAGTTTTTTTTTGCCCTTGCCTGAGTAAACCTCAGCCCTGGAAAATCAATTCCATTGTGTGTCATCTGTGGCCCTCTCCTGAGTGGTTGGTCTCTGCTGGAAAATATCTCAGGACCATGCATACCAGATCCATTGCAAAGTGCATCCTCAGGGAGGCCCGCAGGGCTGCTCCGTGCTCTCTCTATTAGTTCTCAGCCATTCTTTCTCAGTTCCGTCTCAATGACAGCTCTGAATGTCCCCCTCACCTTAAGCTCCCTGGTGAGTTCTCACCTTACTATTTGTCACTGACTTCATCCAGAAAGTTGAGGCCAGTGATTCTAAATTTCTTCTATGCTGCCCATATCCTGACTGACAAGCTAATGTCCGTCCCTGTCCACCCTCTCTCCTCCCCACAGGTCAGAGCACTAGGGTCCTTCCGCCTGCCCCAGACCAATGGGCTGCTCTTGAGTTCCAGATTCTTTTTTCCAACCACCACTGGGTTCTCCATCCATAAATAATTCCCTCTCTCCATCTTCAGCCACCTCTTAACTAAGTCCTTCCTCTCAAATTAAAGCCTTCTTCAAAGATGTACCCACTTGATCCTTCAAATTCTCACCTCCCATTCACATCACTGATTCCTTGGCTGCCTCCATCACTTGACAAGAACTGCACTGGCCAGAGCCACACACGGTCCAATCCAGTGGGTGTGCTCAGGTGTGTTTAGTCTTTGCACTGCCTTGTCTCTGCAGCATTTGACTCTGCTGACCGCTGGCGTCTTGTGGAAATCCTCTCCTCTCCCCTTACTTCTCCAACTATTCCTTGTTGGTTTCTTTCACAGCTTTCTCTTCCTCCACCTGCCTCTCAAACATTGGTCTGTAGAGAGAAATGGCTTGGCTCACTGTTTTCCTTTGCCCTGAGCAATTGCACCCCTCCTTATCGTCTCCACCCCCATCTCCTACACTGAAATCTAGCCTCTGACCTCTACATAATACAATCCAAACTCTGTCATGAAGCATATAAAGAGTTTGATAAACTGTCGATTTTGGTTATATTAAATCAATTGTTTAGTATACTATTTAATAATATTGTAAAAGTCCACATTGTTTTAAAGGGTAAAATCATGACTCATACCAATATAAAATGAACACATATCAAAGAGTTTATTTGGCTCACTATTTAATCTGAGAAACAGTAACACATTACAACCAATTACAGGAAAACCTCAAGAGCAGACACATGCAGACGCAATCAGCAATGTTAATATAAATTTGTGCAATAGATGCAAACCTGGCTTCTTTTGTGGTGAGGAAAAGAAATTAATCATACTTCCATTGGACAAAATTAATTTTCACATCTGTGGTCAAGAGTCATTTGTATTGATAACTAGGCCAGCTGGTGTATGCCTGTAGTCCCAGCTATTCATGAGGCTAAGAAGGGAAGACTGCTTGAGCCCAGGAGTGCAAGTCCAGCCTGGGCAACATAGCAAGATCCCATCTCAGAAAAAAAAGGAATCCAGTTAACTACCTAGTGTGAACTAGCTCAAGATGATGAAAGTTAGAGAAGGGTATACTAGATAGGGCACTAATTTTTCCTACGTTTCAAAGTCATTCACAATTTTTCCTGGTTGTCTATTTCTCTCCTCTCCTCAACCTGTAATCATAGTAATCTCAAAAAAGTGTATTTTTGATCACAAAAAAGGGCTGGTCTCCTTAGATTTGGCCTAATTATTACCATGGGGCAGCAAAATTGTTACTTAACCATAGATGCTTTCCTGAGTTTGCTTTTGCATATTTAGAACTTTATATTACTGAATAACTACTGAGTCCACAAATTAATGTCTGCCTTTAAGTTTTCTTAAGTGATCTCAGACTTTTTAAAAATCTTCTGTTACTTGCCATCCTGAGGCTAGGAAATTAAGTTTTGGAAACTCTTTCCCCCAGGTTTCCTCTGCAGTAATATCAAGTTTGCTGAGGGTGTTGGTCCATTTCACATCTGTAAACCAGGTGCCAGCCAGTTTTCCTGGGAGAGCTTTCTCGGTATTGATTGGCACCCTAAACAAAGTTAACTTGTGTTACCTAAAGTGACTTGTCACACTGGATTCAATAAGAATCCTTCTCTAACATGACAACTCCAGATGAGACCTTAATCGCACAATCAATTTTTCCAACTATATCTTGTTTAAGAAAACGAGAAAAGAGAAGGAAATAGAGGAAACAGTTTCTTACTGAAGCTATAATGTTATGGGGGGTAAGGAGACTCAGTAAAAGTTTCTGATCTCTAGGGAAAAAGGTATGAGAATAATCAGATATCAATGAAGTAAGTTAACTTTATGAATACAATAAATTAATAAATTAAATAACATAATTTTATAAATTAATAATGTGAATTAGAAAGCAGTGTTTTAAAAATTGAGTTAAAATGTTTCTCATTCTTTTCTTAAACTCACCAAAAGAACTTTATTTTTTGTTTTTTTTAATGAATAGATTTTATTTCTTTAAACACTTTTAAATTTACAAAGAAATTGAACAGACAGTACAGAGTATCCATGTACCACCCCCTCTTCCCTTCCACAGCCTCTCCTTGTAAGGGAAGGAAAATATGTTTTCCTTACCTATTGCTAGGTTCATGGCTGAGGCCCCTATAACAAAAGATAGACAGATAATTACTGTAAGTGTGATTGGATGAAAAACTATGATCTAATGGTAATAAACCGGGGGAACTCAGCAAGGCCTGTTTGTTCAGATTTCTCTACATGTTCCTGTATCTTGAGAGATAAGAATATCCTTTTTCTCCAGTACAGGGCGGGTGCCTATTTAATAATCCACTTCATGGGAAAGTCAAAAAATCCTTCTTAGGTGTGATACTGTTTTAAATACATATTTATGTTGGTTTTCATCCGTGATTCCTGACTCAGAACTTCCATATCTCTTGCTATTTCTCCCCAAGGCAGGTCATAGAAACTAAAATATACTCTAATCTTCCCCCACCCCTCTGTCTTAGAGCTGGCCGTAAAGAAATTCTCAGACCTACCTTGTCTGACTGCAGGCCATAAGACCTAGGTTTTTAAAGGAATCTTGCCCCATGATCTGGAGGAAGGAACAGTGCACAGGGAAGCCAAGAGGAGTCAGAACCTTGTCAGACAGGCCTTGTTGGGTTTAGCCACTCCATCTATTTGTATTTAATCATGCCCTTTTTGGCCAATCACATTTCTTTTTTTATTTTTATTTTTGAGAGGGACTCTCTCTGCTGCCCAGGCTAGAGTAGAGTGGCGCAATCTTGGCTCACTGCAACCTCTGCCTTCTGGGTTCAAGTGATTCTCCTGTCTCAGCTTCCTGAGTAGCTGGGACTACGGGCACTCGCCGCCATACCTGGCTAATTTTTGTATTTTTGGTAAAGACAGGGTTTCACCATGTTGGCCAGGCTGCTCTTGAACTCCTGACCTCAGGCGATCCAGCCACCTAGGCCTTCCAAAGTGCTGGGATTACAGGTGTGAGCCACCGTGCCCAGCCCCAATCACATTTCTACATGGGTGTTTATACTTCAGTAAAGCCTATCCTATGAAGTCTCCATGAAAAGCCCATGGAACGGGGTATGGAGAGCTTCCAGATAGCTGAACACATGGAGGTTCCTGGAGGGTTGCATGCTCAAGGAGGGCATGGAAACTCTGTGGCCCTTCCCCCTTACCTCACTCTATCCATCTCTTCCTCTTTGTAATACCCTTTATCATAAGCCGGTAAATGTAAGTAAGTGTCTGCTGAGTTCTGTAAGCCTAACAAATTAATCAAACTCATGGAGGGAGTCTCGGGAACCCGGATTTGCAGCCAACAGTTGAGAAGCACAAGCAAAACAACCTTGAATTTGCCATTAGCATCAAAAGCGGGGGACAGTCTCATGAGAATGAGCCCTCAATCTGCTAGATCTGCTGCTATCTCCAGGTAGATAGTGTTGGAACTAAATTGGAGGACACCCCACTGGTGTCTGCTGCAAAATCACTTGCTTGCTGGTGAGGAGAAATTCATACATATTTTGGGATCACAAAAGTCTTCTATGTTAATTGTTGTGATGTGAAAACAGAAAAAAAAACAATTTGAGTGTTTTCTGCTGACACTATTTTATGGCTTGCTCCAGGGAGAAGGGCGGAGGGAAGGTGAGTATGACCTTCTAGTACCTGCCCTTTTCTCAAATGCCAAGTTACCATATTTTGCAGTAGTGTGTCCTGAGCCCCATCATCCTGTTATTAACATTTTATATTAACTTGATAAATTTCTTAGAATTGCTGAACCAATCATATATTGCTATTAACTGAAGTCCACAGTTTATACAGATTTTCCTAATTTTTTCCACAATGTCCTTTTTCCATTTAGTCATCATACTATGATGACTAAATACATAATATGATGACTTTTAGTCATCACATTGTTGACATTTATTCCTTTTAGTCATCATAGTATTGACATTTATTCCTTTTTTATTATGGAATAATTCCATTGTTTGGATGTACCATGGTTTGTACATCTGTTCTGAAGGATATTGGTCTTGGTTGCTTCCAGTTTTTAGTGATTATGAAAAAAGTTACTATAAACACTCACGTACAGGTTTCCTTGTGGACGTAAGTTTTCAAGTCAGTTACTTAGGAGTGAGATTTCTGAGTTGTATGGTAAAATGACTTAACTTTGTAAGAAACTGCCAGACTGTCTTCCAAAGTGACTATATCATTTTGCATGCCCACCAGCAGTGACTGGGAGCTGCTATTGCTCCACGTCCTTCCCGGCATTTGGTGCTGTCAGTGTTCTGGATTTAGGCCATTCACATAGGTGTGTGGTGTTATCTCGTCTTAATTTGCATTTCTGTAATGATATAAGATGTTGAACATCTTTTGGTGTGCTTTTTTGTCATTTGTACATCTTTGGTGAAGTGTCTGTTCAAGTCTTATTTATTTATTTATTTTTATTTATGCATTTATTTTTTTAGACCAGGTCTCACTCTGTTGCTCAGACTGGAGTGCAGTGGCACAATCTCAGCTCACTGCAACCTCTGCTTCCTGGGCTCAGGTGATCCTCCTACCTCAGCCTCCTGAGTAGCTGAGACCACAGGCACACGCCACCACGCCCAGCTGGTTTTTTCTATTTTTGGTAGAGATGGGGTTTCACCACGTTGCCCAGGCTGGTCTCGAACTCCGGCAATCCTCCCACCTCGGCCTCCCAAAGTGCTAGGATTACAGGTATGAACCACCGTGCCCAATCTTTTTCTTCCATAATTCAGATGATTTCAGTCATGTTGAAGGTCAGTATGCAGACATTATGAGCAATTTGTACACAATTCTTAATGCACATACCAAAAATTTAAGAAGCCGTGTAGTTTTTAATTCTTTTCTAAATGATCAATTTGGTGACTTTCCAAGAAATTAATCCAGGAAAAGTTAAATCTAAAAAATTTACAGTCAAAAAAAGATGTTGAGTACCAATATCTTCAAAGGTTGATAAGCTGTTACATTGTGAGTCTCAGTAATTCACATGCTGATGTCACACATCGTATATACTCAAATTTTCAAGCTCTCACAGTAAATTATTAAGAACTAAGTTATTAGGAAAAGCAGAATGCTACAACCAAAAGCACATATTCTGATAGTGAGCACCAAGATCAGGGACTGGTTTTCTTTAAAACATGATTCTAAAACCAATATGGGAATAGAAGGAATTGAAAATGTTCAAGGCAGATACACCATTCAGATCAGCAACAGTATTCGCAGTTTGCCAGCAGCCCTGGGAACATCACAGCCCTCCATTGTTCCTCTCAGTTTCCTTCATGTTGTGAATCAGCTCCTCTCTTTCATTGTCCTATTGCTCCTGCTGCTGCCTATAAATATACTTTTCTTGTGTCTGTTTCACATTCAAACCCCTTGAGAGAGGATATGAGTGATTCACTTCGTGCCCGTCATCCAAGTGGCATTGAGTTGCCTGACTGTCCTGATGTTATAGATGACAAGCTAGCCTGTAAATTAGCTAGTTCTGGGAAAGGCACCCACCCATGGTCCAATTACCTGTGAGCAGGTGGTGGGGGTCACATTTGTCAGGCATGGAGTCCATAGGGTAGGGCCCTTGCCTTTAAGGTGTGCTCCCTGACTGTCAGAGGGGCACAGCGCTTGTACAGGCTAGTTCAGGCTTTTCTTGGGCAAAGTTGTCACAAGGTTTCTCCCATTAGTGACCCTCCTTCATCATCATCCTTGCTAATAAATATCCACCCAAGAATACTCTAACTTTAAATAGAGGAACCCCTAAAGCACAAGGGCATTGAATCTAAATGAGTTTCTGGCTTGAGGACCTGTTTCCACCTCAGATGTCATAGTCCCTTCCAGGATTCTTTACTCCTATTGAGCAAAGACCTTAACGCTGTTGTCTTCTCACTTTTGTCACGTCAGAGCATGGGTGTTGTGACTTGCAGGACGTGTCAGTAGGATAAAGATTAAAAGAGACCAGGTGCAGAGGCTCATGCCCGTAATCTCAGCACTTTGACCAAGGCAGGAGGATGGCTTGAGGTCAGGAGTTCAAGATCAGCTTGGGCAACATAGCGAGAACCAGTCTCTACAGAAAAATTTAAAAATTAGCTGGATGTGGTAGCGTGTACCTGTAGTCCCAGTTACTAAGGAAGCAGAGGCAAGAGGATGACTTGAGCCCAGGAGTTTGATGCTGCAGTGAGTCATGATCACACCATTGCCCTCCAGCCTGGGCAACATAGCTAGATCCTGTCTCTAAAAAAAAAAAAAAAAGTAAAGAGGAGGATAGTGCATTTTGGGTCTATCTATTCCAGGCATGGGATTTCTCCTATTCTACATGCTACATTCCATTTCTAAAATTCACTTAGCCATGAGAGATGACAGATAAACCAATAGATAGTGTTTAGCCTAATGATAATCTCGACCAACATTGGTATATGTCTTATTTTTACATGCATGCAGCCTTACATCTCATAATACAGGTATCATTATGGCCGTTATGTAGAGAAGTGAACTAACAAGGAGAAAAGTTAAGTAGTAATTTGTCCAAGACATCACAACTGGTAGGTGAACCCAAAATTTTCAACCCCAAGAATCTGAACTCAGTCTTTCCACTATGCTATGAAGAGGCCCAGGAAAAGTGATGCTATAACTGCCTCCTGAAGATATGTCTAACAGTAATATTGTGTGGGCATGTGTGTGCATCTCAGAAATGACCTCCAATGAGTGTGCAAGGTGAGATGCAGTAACTGTGTAGGTATATTTAGGATAAGATGGTGTGACATCATCTCTTTGGCATCTCATTTAAGTAGACCGTGTTTCCCAAAAAGGAGATGTGGCTTTGTCACTTTAGCGAATGCTTTTTTCCTTGTGTCTCTAAGAATCCTTCAGAAATACTCACCAGTTTCCTTTACTTCTTTTACTGGGAGACCATCTACAGGATAATTAACCTTTCCCTTCTCCTTCCTCAGTGTGTAGTGAGGGACGTACCTTCATGTGGTCCAAAGCAAGATATTTATCAAACAAGAGAAAAAAATGTGATGTCAGCCAAGTTTATCCCTGGGATATTTCTCCCTTTTCTTTATGTGTACTTTAAAACTTACTTCAATCCAGGACCAAAATATTCCCCTGCTGTTGTGCCCAGATTTTTCTCATCTCTGTTTGATGGCTTGTGCTTCACAGCAAAAATCACAAGGGCAATTGTAATTAGAGTGCAGTCACATCTGCATTTCAAATGAGCTCAATCCATTTTGGTTCTCATAATTTTGAGGGCTGAATAAATGGTGCTCTTCCAGTTGTGAATGGCTGCAATGTGGAGCCCCAAGAGAGAGGGAAACTGTAGGATTCAAGATGCTCTGAACTATTCCTGGCAGCCGCAGTGCTGCTCTGAAGGCTCATTATAAACCTGGATATTATTCTCTTTGGAACATTTTGAAATGGTCCTGAAGAGTTCATCTTTAAGCTGAAGCAGTTTTATCTGGTTATCTTAACCTTCATACCACAGTAATCCACTCTTTCCTCAAGAGAATCACTTAGAAAAATATATTCTTCACTTGTGACAGGCAACATACCAGAAATGCCAACATTAGTAATTTACAAAAAAAAAAAATTGGCAGTTTATTGTTTTGGTTTTTGTGTAAGGCACCTGTCATGGAGGGAGGTAAAGCATGAGTGGTTTTCCAAGGGCCATTGTAGAGTTGCGTGGCTTTAGTCATTGAGTCACAAAGACCTTCCATCAAAATCAAAGGCTAAATTCTTGTTTCTGGCCGTAAGGCAATTTAGGTGTCCTGAACAACCGTTCTGATTGAAATAACTGCATTGCTGAATAAACACTACACTTTTCCTTTAAAATGCATTGCTGGTTGGCACCAAGGTAAGAAATCTACAAAAACACAAAACAAAGCATAACCAGGATCCTTGGGAGTCAGATAAATGCAAAATTAGCTTTCATCTTGAAGACTCCTGCTGAAAAGTGGAATACCTGAGCTTCTGCTTTGAGGACGACGTAGGCATGAGGGGCAGGATTAAAATCCTAGGGCCCACCCCAGTGAAGAACCTGATGCAAAATATCTGCATAACCCTGGGACCCCAAAGGGCTATAATTTAAAAGTTAGGATGAACTAAAAATAAATCCTAGCATGCAAAATGTAAAGCCAGGAAACTTACCTATCTAGACTTGGTGCTGGCACACACACAAAAAAATTCATCTGAAAATATATAACTAAGATATTACAAGAGTTTTTAGTCCAAATTCACAGAACCTCTGCAGTCACCAAAAATCACAAATAGATAAATATATTCAAAGTGGTCCCAGATTGGTAGCACCTCTAGGATGCTGTGAATAGCAGATACAAATTCTCTTCGATAGACTTCAATGTCAAGCCAGCTTCTAAGAATCCAAGAAAATCCAGCTTCTGGATCCAAGGAAATTAGCCGTTCACAGCACCAATACCAAAACCTGTAAGGAAATAAGGTACTGTTTGTGAGAATCAGCAGATACAGACAGCTGAAACAAAGCCTCAAAAAGAACTTGAAAATATGAGCTAGGAAATAGATTTTACAAAATTACCATAAAGATATTTAAAAACCAAATAAACTGCTAAAATTTAAAAAGCAACAAAGAAAATGAAAACTCAGTGGATGGATTAACCAACAGATTAGATAAGGCTAGAGAGAAATTTAATGAACTTGAAGACATCAGTGCCTCAAACTTCTATCTTTCTGTTACTCCATCATCCTTACAGTGAGACTCCCACCATCATGGCTGCAACATTTCCAGATACTGTATCCATGTGTATCCCACATCTAAGAAGGAAGAAGGAAAGGGCCCAATTCTTATGAAGGTTTGTCTGTTTTGAAGCTCTTTTCAGAAACTTCCAATCACAACTCCAGTGGTATTAGGTTTCCTGGAACCCCCAGCTACATGGGGGTCAATGGAGATGGATGTTTATTTAACTTGGCACATTGTCTCTTGAAGAACATTAGTGTTTGATTATTTAAGGAGAAGGAGAGAATGAATATTGAGCAGCAGGCTCCCATGGTCTCTGGCAGGGATAAATTTGTATTGTCCTAGTGCCACTGCTTCAACTGTTCAGGCAGAGTCATGGCTGGAGTCCAGATCACAGCTTATGGCTTGGGACAGAGGGACATTTCTGACTTTGAAGGAATCTGAGGCTGTTTTTGCATTAGTACACTATTCTAACGGAAGGAGCTAACCAGCTACCATCTTCATGTAATAAGGTACACAAACACAAACTGTATTCCTCTCTTCCTTAAATTCTGACATCTTTGCCCCAATGACATGAAACATAAAGAATTGTCATCAACCCTACAAATTTAATTTGCTGCTTTCTAGACATTGATACCTCTATTTGGAGGTGTTCTTCACTTTTTAGACATGTCATATAAAAGAATTTCATTCTTTTTCTTTCAACTTAAATGTTTCCTCTACTTCAACAGAGTACTGAGAATGAAATAAAATCCTATTATTAATACCATCAAGTCTTAGAATTTATAGCCATTACTAGTCTTCTATCTACACCAGAGAATTAAGCTGAAGTCTAGAAATTCATGTCTTCATATCTCTTCCTATCTTCCTTCTATCATAGGAAAAAAGAGGATTTTTTTTTTCAATTTATATACTTTATTTTTTAAAGCATGTTATGGGTTGAATTGTGTCCCCTCGCCCAAAGACCTGTAGAAGTTTCTGGACCTATGAATGTGACCTCACTTGAAAATTGGGTCTTTGTACATGATCAAATTAAGATAAGGGCATTAGGGTAAGCCCTAATTCAATAATGACTGGTATTCTTTAAAAAGGCTAAATTTGGATCCAGACACAGACATGGGCAGAAGGAAGACAATGGAAAGATAACTCTGTGATGACAGAGTCTAAGAGGACTTATTGATATTCACTCGGGGTGGCTGGCAAAATACTAGCAAAAGTTAAAGATTGTAATCTCAAACCTTTTGGAAGGCCAAAAGGTTTTATTGAGGCATGCTGAAGGCAGCTGCCTCATTTACATTAGCATAGGAAAGAGAGAGAGATGATCATAGGCTTTCCCAGTTTAAGTCTGTTTACCTCACATCCCTTTGTCTTCACTCTAACCGTTTACTCATGTAAATTTTGTGCTGGGTGGTCCTCTCAGGGGGAGATCAAAGGATAATTACCTATTAATAGTATTTACTCTGGTCCAGAACCTAAAGCTTTTATCATTTATAAAACCACTCTTTTAACCATGTTAATTATCCACAAATGTGTTAACTTAGAACCTCTGTTGTAAAATTCATACTAAATAAATGCAACGATAGAGAGGGAGTCTTGGTCAATTGGCTGCATTTCACCCTCTGGAAGCAACCGACGACCATCCCTAGCCCACTTGAATCACTGTAATGGTGTGAGAGTGCATTCATTCATCTGTCATTGAGTCAGGGTCTGCAGGCCAGACCTCCGCAGGTGGTGACTGAAATCTCAGGTGGTGACCACCACCTGCAGAGGTCTGGCCTGCAGACCCTGTCTCAATGATGGACAAATGAATGCACTCTCACACCATTACATTGATTCAAGTGGGCTAGGGATGGTTGTCAGCTGCTAGAACTGATGTAGCTGTCAGTCAAGGAATGTCAAGGACTGCCACCCACCTCCACAAGCTGGGAAGAGGCAAGGAAGGACTCTACCCAGAGTCCCTGAGGGACCCTGGCCTTGCCAACACCTTGATTTTGGACAGCTAGCCTCCAGAACTGTGAGGCAGTAAATTTCTGTTTGAAGTAACCCAGGTACATGGTTGTGGCAGCTCTGGCAAACTATTACAGAGCAGTTTTAGGTTTGCAGAAAAACTGAGCAGAAAGTTAAGTGTTACTGTGTACTGCCTTGCATACACACTGACCCAAGTTTCCCCTATTATTTACAACTTGCATTAGTGTGGTTCACTTGCTACAACTGGTAAGCCAATATGGATATGTTACTATTAACTAAGGTTCATGGTTTACAATAGGGTAGGCTCCTTGTGTTGCATATTCTGTTGTTCTTGTGTGGACATGTTTTCAGCTCATTTGGGTAAATACCAAGGAGCATGATCCCTGGATTGTATAGTAAGAGTATGTTTACTTTCTAAGAAACTGCCTGTTTTTCAAAGAGGCTGTATCATTCTGCATTTCCACCAGCAATGAATGAGCATTCCTGTTGCACCACATCCTTGTCAGCATTTGATGCTGTCAGTGTTGTGGATTTTAGCCATTCTAATAGGTGTGTAATTCTGAGAACAAAAACTGTTTCTCTATACTCACACAACATTCACTTCTGACCCCAGATGTTGGATTTTTTTCACCACAACAATTCAATTCAATCCTGAAACTATCTACCTGGAGTTAACATCAGACCCACAAGTTAAGTTCTCCATCCCATCGGACTGCCTCCACTTCAGAAGCCAACTTCAAGTCCCCAAACCACTTGGCCTTCTGACTGACTAACTATAAATGAATGGGGTTCCCACAATCCCCGTCTCAGGTTCAATAACCTGCTAGAATGGATTATTTAGTAATTCTAATTTAGAGAAACACTTTATGTTTACTGCCTTATTATAAAGGATACAATACAGAAATAGCCATAGGGCAAGTTATGGGGAGTGACAGGGGAGGTATACAGAGCTTCCATGCCCTCTCCAGGCAGGGAAGCCTCCTAATCACCTTGACATATGCACCAACCTGGCAGTTAATCAAATCTCATCTTCAAGAGTTTGTATAGAGCCTAATCTCCAGTCACTCCCCTCCCCTACTCCCCTTGAAACTTCCCAGAAGTCAGGGTATGGGGTTGAAAGTCCTAACCTTCTAATCACTTGGTCTTTCTGGTGACCAGTCCCATCCTGAGGCTATCTAGGGGTCCTACCCTTAGTTATCTCATTATAAACCCAGGTATGATAAAAAGGAACTTTTTTTTTTTGAGATGGAGTCTCACTCTTGCTCTCCAGGCTGGAATGCAGTGGCACAATCTTAGCTCACTGCAACCTCTGCCTCCCCAGTTCGAGTGATTCTCCTGCCTCAGCCTCCTGAGTAGCTGGAATTACAGGCACTCACCACCATGCCCAGCTAATTTTTGTACTTTTTTTTAGTAGTGATGGGGTTTCACCATGTTTGTCAGGCTGGTCTTGAACTCCTGATCCATCCACCTTGTGATCCACCCACCTCAGCCTACCAAAGTGCTGGGTAGGCATGAGCCACCACACCTAGTCTGGGACTTTTTATAAATAACAAATGACATTCTCATCCCTTAAGAATTTCAAGTGTTTTAGAAACTCTGTGCCAGGAACTGAGGACAAAGACCAGATATATTTCTTTTCATACCACAATAATAGTATCTCTCATGGTTGCTCTAATGTAAAGCTCTCCAGTGACATATGATGTTGATAATCTTTGCATGTGTATGTTTGCTGTCGATATATCTTCTTTGATGAAGTGTCTGTGCAGATCTTTCACTTATTTTTAAAATTGAGTTGTTTTCTTACAGATAAGTTTGTATATTCTGGATATTATTTGTTTTAGATATAAGTGAGGTTTTTTTGTTTGTTTTTTGAGACAGAATCTTGCCCTGTCGCCCAGGCTGGAGTGCAAAGGCGTGATCTCAGCTCACAGCAACCTCCGCCTCCCGGGTTGAAGTTATTCTCATAGCTCAGTCTCCCGAATAGCTGTGATTATAGGCGTGCACCAAGATACCTGGCTAATTTTTATATTTTTAGTGAAGACAGGGTTTTGCCATGTTGGCCAGGCTGGTCTCAAACTCCTGGCCTCAAGTGATCTGCCTGCCTCAGCCTCACAAAGTGCTGGGATTACAGGAGTGAGCCATAGATATGTTTTGAAACTTTTTTAGTCTGTAGCATGTCTTTCATTTGCTTGACAGTGTCTTCTGCAGCACAAGAGTTTTTAATTTAATGAACCATCGTATCAATTTTTTTCCTTTATTGATTGTGCTTTTCACTCTAAAACGCCATTGCTACACCAAAAACCAACTACATTTTCTCCTATGCCATCTTCTAGAAGCTTTATAATTTTGTGCTTTACATTTGGATCTGTGATCCATTTTTAGTTAATTTTTATGAAGCATGTAAGGCGTGTTCAGATTCATTGATTTCCAAGTAGAAGTTCAGTTGTTCCAGCATTGTTAGATGAAAAGACTGGCCGTTCCCTACTACAGTTGACTATATTTGTGTGGGTCTATTTCTGAGCTCTCTAGTCTGTTCCACTGCTAGATCTCTTCCATTGATCTGTTTGTCTATTCTTTTGCCAATACCACACTGTCTTGATCACTGTAGCTTTACAGAAAGTCTGGAAGTCAGGGAGTATCTATCCTCTGACTTTGTTCTTCTTCCTCAATATCATGTTCACTGACCTGGACCTTTTGTCTTTCCCTGTAAACTTGAGAATCAGTTTGTCTATATACACCCACTAAATTGCTGAGATTTTGATTGAGATTATATTGAATCTATAGATCAAGTTAGGAAGAACTGACGTCTTGACAATGTTGAGTCTTCCTACATGAAATCTCTCTTCATTTGCTTAAGTGATTTCCTTGATCAGATCTTTGTAGTTTCCCTCATTTAAGTCTTGTGCATATTTTGTTAGATTTATACCTAAGTATTTCTCTCTTTTTTGGTGCTAAGGGAAGAAGATTTTTACAAGAAAATAAAATTAGAAAGCTTGGCAATTACAGAGATGTAAAGTAAAAGAAGAACAATTAAGCTGCGTAATTCAAGGCATAATTCCAAATGCAAAATAGCAAAAGAACAGAATACAGTTTGCTAAAAAGGCATAAAGAAAACCCCAACGGCTTCCTTAGTGAAACAAACATGTGGAAAACAAGATTCAGAAGAAGAGCCCAAGAGCACAGCTCAGGAATAGAACTGACTTTCTAGAGAGCAGAGTGTGCCAGGCTGTTGGAGCCCATATCACACACCCGGCACCACATCCCAGAATGGCCCCAGGCAAGTCCAGGAGAGGGAGGGAAGAGAAAGGTACAAGCAAACCTCCAGGTCTCTCCCGAATGGGTCAGAAAACCATGTTGAGGATCTGAAACATGTTCTGAGAAAGCTTAGAATCTCAAATAGATAATAAGGAAATGCCCATTTCTGACCAAAATTATGCACCTCATTTCACACATGAGGACAACCAGGATGAAAGCACTATCATAGGCCATATGTTGTTGACCAATTTACAACTGCTATGAAAACTTAACTAGGAGAAGAGATTGTCTTTGTTAACAAGACACTTGGTGGTAGAGTTGGACTCTGAGACCAGACGTTTTGGAAAACAAGAAAACACGTGAGACAGTTAAACTGCTCTCTGGAGAAATAAAGATAGATTTTGGCATGAGGGAATTTTGAGAATAGACGAGAGGAGAGAAAGAGGGAGAAAAAAAGCCAAGATGGCTGAGCAGTATGGCATGGTATCAGAAGGAGTGGGCTATGGTGGAAAATACCCAATTTCATGGTGTTTGTGACAATTTCAAGGTCTTTTGGGTGCTATTAAATAAACTGAACCATTCTTCATCTTCCTCATCTGTTGCCCAATGGCTTGGTGTGAAATCAAGATTTTGGGTGAAAATCAAAGAAAGAGAGGTGAATTCCACATCTGGATCAGCAAGAGAGAACTCACAGGAAATAAAACATGATTGATCTAAAAAGGGTCTTGCAGCAATTCAAAGCCAGGTGTGTGACCATGAGAATGTAAATTTCAGAGAATACTCAGACATCCTGGGTCAAATGTGGGCTATGAGGATCAAGTACTCAACTAGGTCATATAAAAAACCAAACCCAATGGCCAGGCGCGGTGGCTCAAGCCTGTAATCCCAGCACTTTGGGAGGCCGAGGCGGGTGGATCATGAGGTCAAGAGATCGAGACCATCCTGGTCAACACAGTGAAACCCCGTCTCTACTAAAAATACAAAAAATTAGCTGGGCACGGTGGCGCGTGCCTGTAATCCCAGCTACTCAGGAGGCTGAGGCAGGAGAATTGCCTGAACCTGGGAGGCGGAGGTTGCAGTGAGCCGAGATCGTGCCATTGCACTCCAGCTTGGGTAACAAGAGCGAAACTCAGTCTCAAAAAAAAAAAAAAAAAAAAAAAAACCAAACCCAAATCTCTCTTTCTAAAAATAATGACAACTAATGTTAACTGAGTGTTTATTAGGCTTTGTGCCAAGCAATTTACAAACATTATCTTCCTTTGACCCTATAGCCCTAGGAGGTTAGGATTCTTATCTTATCTTTATTTGAAAATAACAAAATTGAGACTGAGAGCAGGTAATAACTTGCCCAAGGGCACTCTGTAAGTGACCAAGCCACAATTTGAGCCCAGACTGACTGACTCCAAAGCTCCACACTTACCTGTGATGGTTTACAGCTGGTTTTTTGTGTCAGCTGCCAAGAATGACTTGCAACCAATTAAGAGGGCATGTGATTCACTAAAACTCTAAAACTCTTCTTGTTGAGGTCACCAAACCATTTCCCCATTGTGAAATCCAATGAGCTGACTTCAGGGTAACAAAAGAAGCAGGATCCAGTTTCTTCTTTAAAAAAAAAAAAAAAGATAATAGCTAATGTTAATCATGCAAAAAGCACATAAGCACTTATCACCACCTGACAGTCCCTATTTAACTTGCTGATTTGTCTGTGTGTCTTCCCCAAGTAGCTGTCCCTTACAGCAGAGATTTTTGTTGTGTTTAACTTACTGCTGTCACTTGTAGCACTGTCTGGGAAATGATAGGTTCCTGATAAATATTTGTTAGGATGAGCCTTAATATTTAATAAAAACAGTACAATAATTTTGAGATGTGTTAGGAGTTCTTTAAGAAGTTAAACCAGCATCTGTCCTTTGGCCTAGCAATTCCACTCCTAAGTATTCACCTGAAAGAAATGAACATGTGTCCAATGTTGTGCTGAGATTACTCTGAGGAAAGAGGTGGACCAGGTGACTTTGCTGTCACACCTGTGCCTCCATCCACAGTCCTACATATTGAAAGGCCAGTGTTGCCCAGTGTTTGCAAACATAGGCACTGGAATTGGAATAGGTAGAGATTCCATCTGGCCTCTTAATAGCTCCAGGCCCTTGGGAGAGTTGCGTGACTTCTCACCAAGGCTTAGTGCTCAACCATAACACGAAGATGAAAATAGTGTGTCCCCAGTGGGCTGTCCTGAGGATGATGAGATAATGCCAATGGGAGCTCAGTAGCTTTCAATAAGCAGAGCTGTTCTTAACAGTAGCTACTGAGATTACAGCTATTGTTCTTCATAATAATGGAACCCATGGTTTGAGATGACTTTAAAGCAGTCTCTTTGCCTGAATATTCAAGATTAACCTGCTTTAAAATGATTCTGCTCTATGTGAAGAATGATTCAGCTAGCTGCCAGTGGGTTTCTTTGGAACCCTTTCTGAACTGTTAGGATTCTCCCTGGAGAAACTTTCTCAAGGAAGACAAAGTGGAGATACACTTCCTCTTCAAAGGAAATGGCAAAATGGCTAAATTTGCCAATTAATAGTGCGTTGGGCATAGAAGGTGCTCAACAGGTATCTTTTATTTGATAAATTACGGATTCTGAATGAAACCTATCTCTTATATCTAAAAGTACCATAAATATTAACAAAAATAAGAGAGGCACACTGGTGGCCATGATGTGTAATTAACCTTCTCCCTGCTTTCTGAAGCCAAGAGCTTAATTAGGTTTGAACGATTGAGTAGAGTATGATTAAAAACAAACACCAAAGAGATGCTCAAATGCTCAGTTCCTCTTCCTGTTAATTTTCTGCTAGAACAAAACAAAAGCCCTGGGAAGGTTTATGTTGCTACTGAACATAAAGGGGCGAAATCCCACACTAGGAAGCCTTGGGAGTTGTTTTGATTGTGGATATGTGGAGTTACATGGAAGTGCAAAGGATAGCTCTTCTTAAGTTTGCAAATATATCTCAGTCTACCTGCTAAAGTGCACAAAAATATAATTTTAGTTTTTTGAAATGTGTCTAAATTTCTGTTTCAAATGCAATTTTGCCTATTATGGGGTGCACTGTGTCCCCCCAAAATTTATATGTTGAAGTCCCAACCCCTAGGACCTCAGAATGTGACTGTATTGGGAGATAGGGTCATTAAGGAAGTAAATTCAATTAAAAAAGTGTCATTAGGGTGGGCACTAATCCCATGTGACCTATGTCTTTATGAAAAGAGGCAATTAGGACACAGATACCCACAGAGCTGCGACCACGTGAAGGTACAGGGAGAAGACAGCGCTATGCAGGCTAAGAGAGGACTCAGAAGAAATCAACACAGAGGCCGGGTTCAGTGGCTCATGCCTGTAATCCTTCCCAGCACTTTGGGAGGCCGAGGCAGGTGGATCACCTGAGGTCAGGCATTTGAGACAACCTTGGCCAATACGGCGAAACCCCGTCTCTACTAAAAATACGAAAATTAGCCAGACATGGTGGCAGGCACCTGTAATCCCAGCTACTTGGGAGGCTGTGGCAGGAGAATTGTTTGAACTCAGGAGGTGGGGTTGCAGTGAGCTGAGATCATGCCTCTGCATTCCAACCCGGGCAACGGAGTGAGACTCCATCTCAAAAAAAAGAAAGAAAGAAAGAAAAGAAAAGAAAAAAAGAAATCAACCCATTCAACACCTTAATTTTGGACTTCCAGACTCCCAGACTGTGAGAAAATAAAATTCTGTTCTCTGAGCCACTCAGGCTATGATACTGTGGGATGGCAGCCCTAGCAGACTAACAAGCCTATGTTTCAGAAATGGTCTCTTTCAATTTGAGGGTCCTTCCCTTTGCCCTAAGGCTTTATTTCAGTTTGGGGGGTTTGTGTGGTGCTACTGCATCAGGGCAGGAGCAGGAAGGTGATCATGTGCATTTGCCCCACAGGGTCATCCAGTTACTGCACAGCTGTGCCCAGAGCTGGCTATGGAATTTGCAGCCTCAGTGCAAAATGAAAATATAGGACCCTTTGGTCAAAAAGCATGAAGAAAAGCACTGTTAAAGATACTAAAATAGAAAGCATTTTTCTTTCTTCTGGGGTCTCTCTCTTGGCTTGCCATGGTGTTTTTATTTCCTATTTAATGCCACCCTAAGTAAATAAAAATTTGAAATTTTAATCATTAGCATGAATTTTACCATTCATCTTTAGAGTTTGCAATGCTAGTTTCCAATCACTCATAGGTGGACCCACCAGAATGACACAATTCAATCTTGCAACTGGTATAGGCATATGGATTTTGTTCTTAACAGAATGGTGAAAACCCTGCACAAAATGAATTCGACTGTTTTTATTTCACTTCTTGAAACATACATTCTACCAGCACTCCTACGTCTGGCTAACCGATGAGTAAAGAAGGGCTGAAAAGACAAGGAACTACGGGTTGCCCTGTCTGTTCCTTTCCTCTTATGTCGCCATTCTCAAGCATAAGTGGTTGGCTGACCCTGGGAAGTAACAGGAGCGAGGAAGGATATGCTGAGGTTCCTGGCTGTTCATGTTTCCTCGAACACCATTGCCTTCTTTCTGAGTTTGGTGCAAGTTCTGGTATGCAGGGAGCATGTGGCCTCTGGGGGTGGTTCATGCCCTTTTTTACTGAGTGGCAGATGTCACTCGCTTTACTTGTATTTGCTGCCCTCCCTCACATTGTCCCAGGTAATGCTGGACTCACAGGCTCCCTGAACGCTCTATGCAGATGAGGAGGCCGGAAGCACAGGACCCAGCCATGGTCCTACCTCCTGTGCTCAGAAACATGCTCCTCTGTCCCACCAACTTCACTCACAAAACACAAGTTCAAAGATAAAATCCCTAAAAATCTCAACCCATCCACCACAGAGCACAAGACTGAGCTCCAGGCCCTCCTGATGGCAGGTCTCTGTGTCTACGTGTTTCCAGCGTGAAGTCAGCCCCACCTGTCCCTCCACTCCCTCTCTCCAGCGACCTTCAGGCTTGGAGACTAGAGTCAAAACTAAAGGAATGCATCCAGTTGTTTTACAGCTGCTGTGGATGGTATGTTTTCAAGATCAATTGACTGGTTGTTCTCAGCAGGTTTCAACCCCCTCCCAATCCCCAGGTTTTGCCTTTATTTACTTGATTTAACTGCACAAGATTTAATATTTTGTGTTCAAGGACTGAGGGAATAGAGGTCAGGGGAGAGAGCAGAGAAACCTTATTCTCAATTTTGAAGTTTCCAAAGGCTCTTCAGTAAATGGAAAAGAGCTGTGGCACAGACAAGAGATTTGGCAGAAAGCATGGTGATAAAAAGAAATTGTCCTGCTGGGTGTGGTGAGACACCCCTATAGCACCTGCTACTCTGGAGGCTGAGTTAGGATAATTGCTCGGGCCCAGGAGTTCAAGTTCAGCCAGGACAATGTAGCAAGAACCCCTTTCTCTATATAAAAAATATAATCAGTCAAGACTGGAAAACAATTCCCAGGCAGAGGGAGGATGAGGATCTGGTAGGGAACCCACAGAAGGCAGCCATCAGAAGTTTCCCTGGACATAGGCCTTAATCAAATCCCTAAATCCCAGGGCTGAGCTTCGGAAAATAATGAGATTGATCAAAGATGATTTTATGTACACCACAAAACCACAGTTGTATGAGAACAGTCATAAATGTGACAGATTGAAATTATATTTAAGATAAAAGCATATTTTAAATATATATTCTTTTATCAAAATGAATGATAAAGCCAGAATACAGAGAAAATTCTTAAATACTATATGGTCAGTTAGTAATGACCCTCTAGAGTATCTACATCCTAATCCCTGGAACCTGTGAACATGACCTTACATAGCAAAGTGAACTTTGTGGATGTGATTAAGAATCTTGAGGTGGGGAATTATCCTGGATTATCCTTGTGGGCCATAAATATGATAATAAGAATCCTTATAAGAAGGAGACAGAGGAACATTTGAATACCAAAGGGGAAATGGTGATGTGGTGAGGGAGCAGAGATTGGGTGATGCACTTTGAAGATACAGGAAGGGGCCACAAGCCAAGGAATGCAGGTGGCCACCAGGAGCTGGAAATAGCAAGGAAATGGATTCTCCCCTAGAGCCTCCAGAGGGAACCAGCCCTGTGGACACCTTGATGTTAGTGCAGGGAACCTGATGTGGGACTGCTGACCTCCAGAACTGTAAGGGCAGTGACAGTGATGAAACAGAGTAGCTTTGTTCTCCATTCTCAGATTTACCTTTAGTTTACTCTTGCTTTGATCCTTGGGAAGCCTCTGGGACAAAGAGATTTAGGAATGCATAGATCTTTATCTTTTTTGTTTTGTTTTGTTTTTGTTTTTTAAACAGAATCTCACTCTATTGTCCAGGCTGGAGTGCAGGGGCACAATCTCAGCTCACTGCAACCTCCGCCTCCCAGGTTCCACCGATTCTCCTGCCTCAGGCTCCAAGTAGCTGGGATTATAGGTGCATGCCACCATGCCCAGCTACTTTTTTGTATTTTTAGTAGAGATGGGGTTTCCCCATGTTGGCCAGACTGGTTTCTAACTCCTGACCTCAAGTGATCCACCTACTTCAGCCTCCCAAATTACTGGGATTACAGGCATGAGCTGCCAGCTGAGTCTGAAATTGTCTTCTTGGGCTAAAAGAAGGTTCTTTAGAAAAAGTCCTGTCATCCAGAGGAGGAGGCATCCCGCTGGTCCAGAGTGGGCAGGAGTCTTAGAGCAAAACTCTTCAAATTGTGGATTGGGGGTGGGCCCTCCTGGGAAATGCTTGGCCAGTAGGGAGCACTGGTTTCTCTATTCTACAAATGTCATAGGCTCTCTCCCACCTCCCTAAGTTTTCTGCCCACTTGTCATTCTTCCCCTTAAAGAGGGTTCTCAGGAAAAGGCCTGTCTGACATGTGCATTCAAACTGTAGAAAATCTGCAAACAGTATGCCACATTGACTCATGCCTGGAACTATTGATTATTATGAGGATGCAAGTAACCCTAAGAGAAATGAATACATTTTGGGCACCAGCAAAATGACTCCAAGAGTAATGTAAAAGCTGGCTATCATTATTAAACCAGAAATATTTCTGGGAGTTGCTCTTAACATTCCCGCTTTATTCTTCTCATCTGCAAGTGAATGCTATGATGTTTAGGTTTCCTGAAAGAAATATGGATGACAGTAAACAGTACGTGACCCCTGCAGCTTAATTCATCCTTGAACAAAAATTAATACTAATGACTTGAGGGATGGATATTTTCCTGGGCAGAGGAAAAAGCTGAAGCAGAACATATGAGTAAGCCCTTCCACCCTAGGTATAAATTATTAAAGCCAGCAGTTACCCCTCATGCACAGCTACTGTGATTTAGAGATTGCTGATAGTCCCTAAGTGACAGTGGGATGGGGAGCAGGTGACAGTCAAAAAGCTATAGGTAGCCTCCATTAAGAGCTCAGTTTAGAGCTTGATGGCCTATGTTCTTTTTTTTTCCCTTTTTTGTGACAGGGTCTCTTCTGTGGCTCAGCTGGAGAGCAGTGGCGCGAACAGAACTCACTGCAGCCTTGACCTCCTGGACTCAAGGGAGCCTCCAACCTGGGTCTTCCAAAGCGCTGAGATTACAGGCTCGAGCCACTTTGCCTGATTTGAATTCTAATTCTGACTCCATTGTCTACTAGTTGTACAACATTGGAAAATTGACTTCACCTCTCTAAGTGTAAGTGTTGCTATCTACAAAATGAGGGTCACTAGCATACTGATCTTGTAGGGTTTGTTGTGAGGGTTAAACCAGATACTCCATGCAAACCACTGAGCAAAATTTTTGACGTCAGAAAGCATACATAAAACTTAACTATTTTTTTAATTAGAGACAAGGTCTCACTATGTTGTCTGGGCTCACTTTGAACCCCTGGCCTCAACAGACCTTCCCGCCTTGGCCTCCCAAAGCCCTGGGTTTACAGGCACAAGCTACTGCACCCGACTAAAGATGACTATTATGTTTATGGACCTCCATTTTTTAGCCTTCAGTGAAGAACCAAATGTTGTTTCTAAAAAATACCCACTACTGGCCAGGCACAGTGGCTCACGCCTGTAATCCCAGCACTCTGGGAGGCAGAGGCAGGCAGATCACCTGAGGTCAGGAGTTCAAAACCAGCCTGGCCAACATGGTGGAAACCCCATCTCCACAAAAATACAAAAATTAGCCAGGCATGATGGTGGGTGCCTGTAATCTCAGCTACTAGGGAGGCTGAGGCAGGAGAATTGGCTGAATCCAAGAGGTAGAGGATGCAGTGAACCCAGATCAAGCCACTGCACTCCAGCCTGGGTGACAAACCAAGACTCTGTCTCAAACACACGCACACACACACGCACACCCCACTACTTAGAATGTTACGAGAAAGGGGTATTTGTGTTGACCTTATTAGAATGAAGTGAGATATCCTTTTTGTTTAAACCTTGATGAAAATCTCCTTACCTCTATTAATCAGTATTGCTGCTTTAGCAATTAAAACAAACATTAGACAGCAATGTTTTTCTGATAATTGAGTTGCTCATTGTGACCAGGGGCATTATTAATCCCAACATTTAATGCCTATAAAAAACAATTACTGAAGTATTTCTCAGTAATAGAGAAATGGTTGAAGGTTGCACTAGATTTGATGAAATCCCTGATAGGAGTGTTTTTCCTTGTAGCTCTATCCTCTCTCTCCTACAGAAAATGCAGTTGTGCTCCACCTAGGTGATGGCTCAGGTTTGCTACATGCATTGTGTAGATGTCTAGCCTTTGACGATGATTTCGTAGGTGCCATTCTTCAGTATTCTCACAGTAAGAAACCTGAGGGACAGATGTGACTTTATATTAAGTCTACAATATGTCAGTTCAAACCCCAGTGTCGGCCAGGTGTGGTGGCTCACACCTGTAATCCCAGCACTTTGGGTGGCCGAGGTGAGCGGATCACTTGCGGCCAGGAGTTCGAGATCAGCCCGGCCAACATGGTGAGACCCTGTCTCTACTAAAAATACGAAAAAAAAAAAAAAAATTAGCCAGGCATGGTGGTGCACGCCTGTAATCCCAGCTACTCGGGAGGCTGAGGCAGGAGAATTGCTTGAACCTGGGAGGCAGAGTTTGCAGTGAGTTGAGATCACACCACTGTACTCCAGCCTGGGCAATAGAGCGAGACTCTGTCTCAAAAAAAAACAACCAAACAAACAAGCAAACAAAAAAACAACAACCTAGTGTTGACCTCAAGTTGCATTTGTGCCATCCATCCATGGGTTTGTGAATTCAGGAGTGTTATGAAAGGCTCCCAACTAGGAGTATCCCTCTCTGCTTCTTAGAATACCTGAGATCCTACTGCTAAGCATTTTGTTCATTTGTGTTAAGTACCAACCTACAATTTTTCCTTTAAAGGCTAATACACTTCAGGATGGTACTTGTATCAGAGTCCTTTATTTTGTTGGAGAACAAGCAGAGTGGGGGTTGGGTGTGTTTAAAGTGGGATGATGTAGCCTAGGAGGCAGGGAAGAGACACAAGACAAACTTACAAAGCTGCAGAAAGGGCTTTGGAGTCACACTGGCTCACTAAATTATCCCGTTATCTAAGAATAGGAAGATCCGTAATAACTTCCAAAATGTATTTTTTTTTCTTCACTCCAAATGTCTCATGATGTTTGCTTGTTGGAAAAAAAATTAATTTCAAACCCTGGGAAAAAAGGTAGATTGAAACATTAATCAGAGTTATTTGAGCTGCTTTGCAGGGGTCTAGCTGCCATAAATTACTTTGTGAAAATGTTAATTATCTAAATAACTTAAAAGAGGAAAAAAAAAAAAACTCACGATAAGAAGCCATTTATCCACCTCCCACCTCCCACCTCCTTTTTTTTTTTTTTTTTTTTGAGGTGGGGTCTGGGTCTGTCACCCATGCTAAAAGGCTGGAGTGCAGTGGTGAAATCACGGCTCACTGCAATCTCTGTCTCCTGAGTTCAAGCCATCCTCCCACCTCAGACTCCTGAGTAGATGGGACTATAGGGATGCGTCACTGTGCCTGGCTAATTTTTGTCTTTTGTTTGTTTGTTTGTTGGTAGAGATGGGGTTTCAGCACTTTGCCCAGGCTGGTCTGAAACTCCTCGACTCGAGTGATGTGCCCATCTTGGCCTCCCAAAGTGCTAGGATTATTGGCATGAGCCACCATACCCACCTCCATTTTAATGTACTTTAATTCTTTCCCCAAGTCCTCACTTGCTTCCTTTGCTGGCACAGATTCCATGCCCATCATTAGGATCACTCTCTCAAACTCTCCTGCTCTGCCATATATATGTGTCAAAATCCCACTTTGCCAAAACCCAACCCTTTGTCAACCCTGTTTCTGACCCTGGCAACTGAGTGTAGTTGGAGAAAAACACAACGATGCTGGCCTGTTTCACGTTAAATTCTCAACCACAAATCCAGGTATGTGTCTCTCTAGTTCATTGAGCCTTGAACTCTCCTGGATAACTATTTTGACTATTCCATACCTTCTTTTCTCAGACTCCTAACCCAGGGATCCTCAGTTCTCACTGCTCTGTTGAGTCATCTGGAAACTTTATAACACACCAATGCCCAGGTCCCACCTCCAGAGAATCTAATTTACTTGGTGTGACCAGGTATGGTGGCTCATGCCTATAATCCCAGCACTCTGGGAGGCTGAGGCAGGTGGATCACCTGAGGTCAGGAGTTTGAGACCAGCCTGGCCAACACGGTGAAACCCTGTCTCTACTAAAAATACAAAAATTAGCCATGTGTAGTGGTGGGCGCCTGTAATCCCAGTTACTCAGGAGCTGAAGCAGAAGAATTGTTTGAACCCGGGAGACAGAGTTTACAGTGAGCTGAGATCATGCCATTGCACTCCAGCCTGGGTGACAGAGTGAAACCGTATCTCAAAAATAATAGTAGTAATAATAATAATTTACTTGGTGTGGATGTAAGTGTGCTTTTGAAACTACCCAGGTGATCCTAATGTACAGCCAGGTATAGAAGCTAAACTCCTCGCCCTCCCTTCATCAGGTAGAGCTCATGACCTCACTTCCCACTTCACTGAGAAAATCAAATCAGTAAGGAAAGAACACCACAGCCAACTTCCACTAAATCTAGGAATGGGCCTGCACGGAGTCTTTACTCCACTCCCTTCTGCAAGAAGACCAAACCTTCCATTTGTGCATTCCATCTCACCACCGTTCAATCAATCAAGGATTTTGCTTTGGCAACATCCTTTCTCTCCAGCATCTCTCCCACATCCTTTCTACTGAATCATTCCCACAATCATTCAAACATCTGATTTTTTAAAAAATCCCCCCCCTCAATTACTTAGCCCTCTTTGGCACCTCCCCTTTCTTCCTCCCTTTCAGCAAAACTCCTCAAACTTTATATTTACTCAGTACCCCCATTTCTTCTCCCATTCTCAGATCCACTCCAATCATAGTTTTGTCTGCTCACTGAGAAACCCAGAGGTTAATTCTCAGCCCTCTTCCTACATCTCTTAGCAGCATTTGACAGTTACTTGAAAGTATTCCTCCTTGAAATACTTTCTTAGCCACCAGGACTTGACTTTATCTCAATGCTCCAGCCTTCTCAGTCTCCTTGAGTGATTCATCTGCCTCATGTTTAGACATCATGTGCTTCTGAGAATCACCCTCAGGCCCACCTCTCTCTATTTATGCTCAGTCCCTGGTGAGTTCATCCAAGATGTATCTACAGCTGGTGCAGTGGCCCATGCCTGTAATCTCAGCACTTTGGGAGGCCAAGGTGGGTGGATCACTTGAGGTCAGAAGTTTGAGACCAGCCTGGTCAACAAGGTGAAACCCCATCTCTACTAAAAATACAAAAATTAGCCCAGCATGGTGGCAGGCACCTGTAATCACAGCTACTCAAGAGGCTAAGGCAAGAGAATTGCTTGAACCCGGGAGGCAGAGGTTGCAGTGAGCTGAGATTGCGCCACTGCACTCCAGCCTGGGCGACAGAGTGAGACTGTCTCAAAACAACAACAAACAACAGCAACAAACAAGATGTATCTACCATCTCTCTGCTGATGGCACTCACAATTTTATCTCCAGTCTAGACCTAGTTGAACACTAGGTTCCTGTTTTCAACTACCTGCTTTCCAGACCCACTCAGATGTGTAAAACTCTACATGCTGAAAACCAAACTATTGTTCCTCCCCTTTAATCCTGCTGCTCTTGCAGTAGCTCATGCAAACAACGACAGCAAAGCCCAAACCATGGAGTCCTTCTCAGCTCTTGTCTTTCTCTCACTGTCCACATTTAATTCTTTCATAAAAGTTGTGTGTTCTACCTTCAAGACATATTCTGATCTGACCAATTCTTATCACTTCCTTCACTTCCAGTCTGGTCCCAAACACCCTCTTTTATGGCCTGGATTATTGCAATAGTATCCTAACTGGTCTTCCTGATTCCACTTTTCCTCTGCTCCAGTCTATTTGCCTCTAAGCAGCTAACACGAGGCCCTTAAAATGCAAGTCAGATCTTACTTCTCTGCTTTGTGCTCTCCAGTGGCTACCCATTTCACCCAAAATAAAATCCAAAGTCTTGCAAGATTTAACACCCAAATTTTTGATTTCATCTGCTGCCATTTCTCTCTCATCTCTGTCTCAACCACGTCTGCCTCCTCAGTGCTGACTGACCACAGCTTTGCTTTGGGTGCTTTGCACTTGTTTCTGGTCCTTGAATGCATATGGTTTGCTTCTTTAATCCATTCAAGTTTCTCCCAAATGGCACCTTATCAGAGCAACTTCTCCCAACCAATGTATACAAGCTTGTGCGTGCACACACACGCACACACACCACCCCAATCACAACAACCATCAGTCTCTGTTCCTCTACTTTTTATCCCTTATCAACAACAGGTATATACATATTTACTGGGTTGTATATTTTTTGTCTCTTCTCTCCCTCCCCATTTGAACGTAAGTGCTACAGAAACAGTCTTCATTCTTTTTCTCTAATTTATTCCCAGTGCCTAGAAGAGAAACTGTCATATAATAGGACTCAATACATATTTGTTGAATTAGTGAGTGAATGAATGAATGAGTTAATGAAAAAGTTAAATCATCTCAATCTAAACACAAGGGAATTTTCTCAAGAGTCTTCCACAGGATTGTCCTATTTCCTTCTTTCTGCCTCTCTGTGTTGGATCCTGGATAAATTTACACATGAAAGCACTGTGAGAGACGTTGGACCCTTAGGTCCCTGTGTTAGATATGACCCCAAATGTCACCCTGTGCCATGCATATTCTCCTGTGACCTCCTTCCCCACATGTGGCCCACCGTCCAGCAGCTGCACTCTTTCTCCCCCTACCCTCTCAGTCCCAGAAGCTTCTTCATTGTAGCCCCCTCCTTTTGTGTGATGAAGACAACATGGGGAGAAGCAGCAGCTTCACTAACTCCATCCCTGCCTTCTCCATCTATAGTCACCTGCAACACGCAGACTTCCCAAGCCTCACCTGGCCTGTACGGTCTGGGGCTGGCCAAGGCACTCTCTGCACATTAGCATTCATGTTCATTTCTGTGTCCCGCAACAGCTTGACCATTTGCAAAATCAAGACTTGTAAAACTACCAAGGAAATATATATACTGTATTCTATGGCTTCTAAGATGCCCTCTTCCTTTTTTTCACATTTTACATCTCTAACATCAGGAATGTCTTATAGTTGGTGCTGGGAAAGTGAAAATCCCTATGCAGTTAACAGAGCCTGAGCCTATGCCAACTTCATTGCTATTTCCAGGGCGTGCCTGACCTCATATATCCCTTGCTGTGCCAGGCCACAGGCCTTCTGAGAACCACTGGAAGGAGGAAATTAAATCTAGTTATAGTAGGAAAACCTTGGATTAGGAAAAACAAAACAAAACAAACAAAACACCAGCATCAATATCTTATTTCTCTGCTCTATGCTCTCCAGTGGCTCCACATATCACTCCAAATAAAATTCAAAGTCTTGCAAGATTTAACACCCACCCAACTTCCTCTTTGATTTCATCTGCTACCACTTCTCTCTCAGCTCTCTCATCTGCCTCCTCAGTGCTGACTGACCATAGCTGCTGTGCTCCTGCTTTGGGGACACATAGAATGGGAGGCCAGTAGCTTGGAGGAGTTAGGAGTGACTTGGAGGAGCATGTTGTGGAGAAAACCTGGGCATTGACAATCCTGAGTTAGAAAGTAAGCAAGGATAGTGAGATTCTGAATGTGAAATTAGGGAACCTTTAACCAGTTAATTTGTATTTTATCTTTATGCATGCATTAGAGTGATATATAACAAAAATCTGTCCAAAAATTATTATCAGATAGCTTTATCAATAAGTTTAAATTAAAATTAGAATAGAAAAGAAACCATTGTATCATAGTTTCCTATGGCAGCACTTTTTCGTTTTTTAGTGATACATAAAACAATGATGCACTGTGCTGTGAAAGGAAGTTTATTTAGACTTAATGAAATATGGTGATTAGCCCTAGTTACATAAAAGCATGAACCATTGGTTTAACAAAACCTAAGGACTCTACTACACAAATGAATTGCTTTTTACTACCTTGAGCTCTTTGGGAAAACCATAAAACCAAAAACTCAATGTTCATCTATAATTATTTAATTATATTTCATAATTATTTGGAAGATGTTTTCAAATGACTCAAAGTTAAAAGTTCTCAGCGTGATATTGATACTATAATTATTCTCACAAATAATGTTACTAATAAAAGTTAATGATGTAGAATCATAACGTAATTATCAAGTAGGAGGATGCCAGCCAGAGGAGAAAGTTTTTTGTTTTCCAATTGTTTTGTCCCCTCACCCCTCTTCTTACCACAGTGAGAAGCAGTCACCTGTTTTCAAAGGTTGGAATATTGTTTTCTTGTTTGGAAACACTGGCTTAAACAGAGTAACATACTAAATACTTCACTCGAAGTTGAAACATTCATCTAATTTTTATTGGACAAGCTTTGAAATAACAATTTGATTTCTCAGTGTTTCTTTTGTGACCAACTCTCCTCAATGTTGCATGCGGTGTGAGCTACAAGCATTTGTGAGCCTAGGAATCACAAGTCCCCAAGATTTCCTGGGGATTAGCACCATGCAAATGCAAATTAGGGACACTGGAAGGCTTCGTTCATCCTTGTAACTGCTGCTGCTTTGTTCCTTGCTTCCTTATGGGTAGCAAAGCAATTCATTGTTTTTAAAACACACACCTTAGCTGTTGACTTTTTCATTGGCTAGCTGGAAAAGGAAAGAAGGAACTCTTTCCAACAGATTTTAACTCTCTGGATCCCATTCAATTATTTTTTCCATTCAACTATTTTAAATAGATAACATGAAATCTTGTAGGGGCCTCACACAATTCCTAATTCCAGACTTTTGAGCTATGGAGTCTTATTCTGCTTCTTGCATCTTCAACCTATGCTTTACTATAACACTTTTTGATAAGTCTGATGACCTGTACCCTCTTCAAAATCTTTCAGCTGGTTACCACAGTATATAGGTATGTTGGAAACCAGATATTTTTTGTGGCATAATTCTTCCAAGGAAGTCGAAATGCTTTGCAAGCACTTCCTCATTTTTCAGCCAATCCACATAGCAAGCAATGTTCCATGAATCCTTTCCTTTTTATATAGTGTCTGTTAGTGATGATCATGAATCCATGCCTGTGCAGAGTTCCTGATTTGGAAGGAGGAACCACAGGGGCTGGGGAGGGGAGGGCATGAGTGAAGGTTCCTGCTCAACACCAGGTCTGACCCCACTTGGCGGCAAAATGGTCCTTCATCCGTTATGCATTCGTAGAAATCGCAACATGCCTTTCTGTTTTGTGTAACTATAATTTAGTTAATGCCCATTAGGATTTGTAAGCCCTTCACATCTTCAAGGATTTATTTTATTGCAGAGTGAAAGTGACTTTATGGCCCATTTACCATTAGCGTGACTTATTGCATTATTCGAGGGAGGAGGAGGAGAGCAAGAAGACAAGGCAATCTCCGTTACGTGTATCGCCATCAACAGGATGACCACCATACATTCCTGCCCAAGGAAGAGGGGCGGATGCAACCTTTCGATGCTATTGTTTATGAAAGCACTGAAGCCTGGGTGATCATGCAATATTTTACTAGATGAGTGTTTCAAGTGTGTGTGTGAAGGAGATGTTCAAATAGAGGTGTGAGAGTAATCGATATTTGGAAGTAATGGATATTTTGAGTTCAAAAGATGCCACACATCAAAGATGATGATGAATGACTACCTACTTAACTCCAGTGCTGGCACCCTTAAATTACAGGGATACTGAAGCGAGACGGAGTTAGCATCCGACCCCAGCAGTGGATCCGCAAGTCCGGCTCCTAATTAGAACGAGATTCCCGGAAGCTGGACAACCCCTGTATTTATGGGAGCATGCGGAGCAGCTGGCAGTGACCCACGGGAAGCTTCGGCAGCAGCCGCCGCAAGAGTGGTGACCTCGGGCCCGCCGCCTACCTGGAGCATTTCAGCAGCGCCTGGTTCAGAACCACCGGGGCGGACAGCTCCCTGGCGCCAGGCGCTGACTGCGGGAGGGACAGTGAGCGGGTGGGTCCGCGCTCCATCCGCAGACCTGGACCGTTGAAAGCGTCCGGGCACCTCCCCTCCTGTCCCCTGGCCCCGCCCTCCTCACCACGCACTGCGCGTGGCGGTCCCGGGCTGCGCGTCCCTGCAGGAGGAGAACGGCCAGGCCGCCGGTGGCCCTCCCCCTTCCCGCCAGCCCCGGCCGCGCGCCCCGCCCCGCCCCGCCCCGCCGAGGAGGGTGGGGACGTTAACGCGCCAGGCCCGCCCAGCTCCTCCGCGGCCATCCGGGCCGCGCTTCTCATTGGCCGGCGGGCGGGAGGTGCGAGGAGGCGGGGCCCGCCTCTGGCGGCTCGCGCCGGGGAAGGTCGGCAGCCGAGTGCCGTGTGTCGCGGGGAGGGCGCGCAGGGACGCGGGGAGGGCCGAGGAGACGCAGCGGCGGCTGTGGTGGCGGCGGCGGCGCCTGGTCTCAGCCGCAGCCTCTGCGTCCCGCCCGCGCTGGGTCGCCCCTGCCACCCCCGCGCGCAGCTTGCCTCCCGCCGCGGCCCGCAGCCTGCGGTGCCTGAGCTCCGAGGGCGCTTCCCCGGGCGCTGGGCCCGAGGCGGCCAAGACGGCGGGCCGGCCGGGCGCGGGGCGGCGGGCGCTGTGCTGCGGGCTGCGCTGGTGGGGGGCGGCGGGCCGCGGCGCGGGCCCGGGGCCCGGCGCGTGCGGCTGGGAGGCGCTGTGGGGGGCGGGCGCGCGGGCGGCGGCCGGGGCCATGGCCGAGGGCGGCGGGGGCGCGCGGAGGAGGGCGCCGGCGCTGCTCGAGGCGGCCCGCGCGCGCTACGAGAGCCTGCACATCTCGGACGACGTGTTCGGCGAGTCCGGCCCCGACAGCGGCGGGAACCCCTTCTACAGCACGTCGGCCGCTTCGCGCTCCTCCTCGGCCGCCTCCTCGGACGACGAGCGCGAGCCCCCGGGACCCGCAGGGGCCGCCCCGCCGCCGCCCTGCGCCCCGGACGCGCAGGAGCCGGAGGAGGACGAGGCCAGCGCCGGCTGGAGCGCCGCGCTGCGGGACTGCCCGCCCCCGCACTTCGAGGACACCGGCGGTAAGGGGCGGCCGGCGGGTGGGTGGCGGGGACGGCGCTGGAACCCGGCCCGGGGGAGGCGTGGGTGCTGGGGCGGGCAAGTTCAGACGCTCCGTGGGCTGGCTTGTTCGTGTCTCTCCGGAAACAAACGAAGCTTCAGGAGCGAGGATGGTTTTGACTGCGCCTGGGGCTCCGAACCCGTGGGTGGAGAGGGCAAGGCGGAGGCCGCGGCCGGCACTTCCAGTGACAACGACGCCGGGGGCCTTTTCCTTCACTTCCTGGGAGTACCCTACCCCTGCATGGGAAGCCCGTCACACCTGTAGGTCGGACTTTAGGGGTGCATTGAAGTTAGGTTTTCCTAGTTGCGGGGCGGGATGGGGGTTTTCTGAAAGTCCGGCGTGGCTGATGGAGGCAAGGGGAGACGTTTTTCACTGATGGCTCAAGAGTGAGCCTTACAGCAGGTGACAGGGGCGAGGCAGGTAGCAACTGGCCCAGTGAGAGCTGAGGGAGAGGCCACCCGCGGCGTCTCGACACAGCTTAGTTTTCTCCCTAATCTAGAAACTTTCCCTGACCGCGCCATTCCAGATTTCTTGTTAAGAATGGGGAGGCGTGAAGGGACCGATTGGGCAGCGTTAAAGTGCTTGCTTTTTCGCCAGAAGGTACTTTCAGGTGTGTCCTGCCTACCGCTGTGGTCACCGACAAGCCCTGAGTACCTGGAGACGGTGGCTGGGGTGCTGGCAGCTGCGGCTGCCCCACTCCTCTTCGCTGCCTGTTTTTGTGGGAGTTGGCTGATAAAATATCACGCCTTCCTCTGCAGAAGCTCCGCAGCCTCTGCCTTCTTTGAAAGCTGCAGACCAGCCGTTTCCAGCCGTCCTCTCATGCTGGTATTTCTTGTTCTATGGCCTTCTGTAGCAGGCCCGTGTTTCTGCACGCTATGTTCTTCCGTAGAAGTGCGCGCAACCGGTGTTGATGAGGGCCAGGGAGTGGCCGCGGTGGGCTTTTCCTGTGGCCTTCTCTGATTATTGTTCAACCAGTCAGGAACACGGCACATGGGAAGGCAGGCCCAAGGGACCTCCAGCTGGTGCCTGGACTTGCATATGGGCATCGTGCTGCAGCCTGCTGGGAGGCCGGTAGGGTTAGCTGGACTCTCTCAGAAGGGAGTGGTCTGCAGACCTCTGGCAGGCTGTGTTGTGGATGCGCGGAGCTAAAGCTGGGCTTGCCAAGTCAGTTAGCTGTTGTAAAGCATGTGCATTTTGGGCTGTAGTTAAGAACTGGGGAATTTCTAAAATCATTCACTCTGTATAGTCCTTTTATACTGTGCTGTATTTTCTAGGATGTCATTAAAGCCACCCAGCCCTAGACAGCTGTTTTCCGTATTGGCTCTTTAAGAACTGTAACAGTCTACGGACCTGGTTTGGCAGACTTAATGCCGTAAGCATCTGTGATCTAATTTCGATCTCGGAACATTTGAGATACAGGTCCACCTGGGAGAGCACAGCAGGTCTCTCTCCGAGTCTAAGGGCAAAATAGGGAACTTGGGCTAGGTCGAGCCTAGTTACGAATAAGAATCCTGAATGTGCTGGTGTGAGAAGGGTGAGCACATTGAAATAAATTTTAAGTCAATCTTATATTTCTTAATAACCTTGAAGGGGGAGAAATTCTGCAGCAGAGCCATTTAACCTAGCCACCGCAGCACTTACGGTCATGAAGAGCAAGATCGTGTGTCATTTAGCGTTAGGTTCAAATTCTGCTTCCTGCGATGCCCAATGAGTTCACACCTGACTGAAGAATCACAGGCCCTTTAAATGAAGACATTAGTGGTTATTTGTCGGTATTTTTTTACCCAGTTTTGTTTTTCTGTCATGTGTGAGAGCTTGCCTTTTAACTCCCTGAGGGAAATTTGGAGTGGTTGGGGGTGGAGCGATGAGGTTTATGGCTTGTTAAACTTGAATTCAGATTTCCCCAAAACAATGGAATATGATTTATGGGGGCTGAACATAGATGCAGAAGCGTGGGTTTGGTCAGAGAAAATGCTTGCGCCTACCAGTGAGGAGGAAGATAGATGTGTTTATAAAGAGGCTGATAGCTGCACCCCAGCCACTCTGAAAGCGAAGAGGATCAGCCTGCTAGGGTTTACGGGAGCACAGTATCTAAAATGCTCCGACAAGTGTGCGCTCCCCTCTTGCAAAGAATGCAGCCTGGATCTCTCTTCCATCTTCGTTTCCCCATTTATTAACAAATCTCACTGGGTGGGTAGAGTGGGGTGGGGAGGAAAGCAAGCAGGTGGCATTTTGATCTCTAATCAGGCTTTATAACAGAGAACTTATAATCCAAATAGCTCTTGCTACTGGAATCAGATGAGGAAAGCACAGAATTCTAGATCTGATAGAGGCTGCCTGCCTTGCACCTACTGTAAAAACAGGTATATGTGTATGTACAGAAATGTGTATTTTGTGGAAAGGTGCAGGTATGTAGATGTGTGTATGTAACTGGGTATGTATGCAAATATGTATTGCTTGTGCTAGGGTTTTTTTTTCTTTTAGTCAGAAAGAGATAACTCTGATGACCTAGAAACCTTTCCAGATTTCCTGTGTGTAAGGGAGGTAGACACTGGGGACCATTATGAGTTGTATTCCAAGCTGCCACATCCCCCCAGCACCACCACAAGGGAAGTGCACACAGTAGGAGACATTTGGTGTCCAGCTGAGAGGAGGAGGAGGGAAAGGGAGGGAGCAGTGCTAGATCCTGTGCCAGCCCTAAAAGCAATGATTCCGTAGTTAAGGATGGAAATCCTAGCCATTCTTCAGGCTGTTCTAGTCTTCCCAGCCCCTTCCTTCTGTTTTTCAGTGTATTTAGCTTCCTGGATCAGCCTCTCTGGAAGCGCAGCCAGTAGTAATGAGTGGAGGGGGCCCTCTCCCACTCCTCTGTCTCCTCTCTCACCTCCCCTAGGTTCTGGCTGAGTGTTGAGGAGCATTGGGCTCTTAACCCCTGTGGGGATGCGTGTTCTGCCAGGAGCTGAAATGCCTACTGGGAGTGCAGAGCCTAGGGCCCTCTCTAAACCAGACTTGCAGCGTATATCCCCCCAAAATAGCCCCCTCAAGCTGTCAGCCTGCCTGCCCACTGTGCAGAAAACCAACACAGCATGAGAGCTCACTCTTTGGAAACAGCATGCAATTCAGGCCCGGCTGCTTTCCGAGCCTCTGCCCTTTTGGTTTCTTATTCTGAGCAGTCTTGTGATTCGTTTCTCAGAGGAGGCAGAGGAACAGACAGATTTCACAGATGCTCACGGTCTCCTGTCTGTTTGGTTTGTCAGTCCTTTGTCATGGCTGGCCGGGATCTGAACTGTTCGCTCTTTCTATTAGAGGTTGGACTTCGTATGACAGAGAGAGAGAGAGAGAGAGAGAGAGAGTATGTATGTGTGTGTGTTCCCCCCATGTACCATATCAGCAACCCTCTAATCATTCAGTGGGAAGGTATGACCTTGAGCAGCTGGAGAGAAACATATGGCATTGAAAATTAACATTATTGAGTGTTTTATCTTTAGAGTTTGTTGTTGGTTTAAAGCCTTTTTTTTTTTTTTTTTTGAGACGGAGTTTCGCTCTCGTTACCCAGGCTGGAGTGCAATGGCGCGATCTCGGCTCACTGCAAGCTCCGCCTCCTGGGTTCAGGCAATTCTCCTGCCTCAGCCTCCTGAGTAGCTGGGATTACAGGCACGCGCCACCATGCCCAGCTAATTTTTTGTATTAGTAGAGACGGGGTTTCACCATGTTGACCAGGATGGTCTTGATCTCTTGACCTCGTGATCCACCCGCCTCGGCCTCCCAAAGTGCTGGGATTACAGGCTTGAGCCACCGCGCCCGGCCGGTTTAAAGCCTTTTTAACAAACAAGAAAAGAAAAATATTTCTTTTGAAATGAGAGTTAAACTGAGACCCTTGACTCTAAGCGGGTTTGTGCACTCAGAGACCTGGAACACTTTCTATGGTGTTAAGTGTAATTTAGCTGCTCCTACCTTTAGCTCTGTACAAGATTCTGTGGCTCCAGGAGAAACTTTGAATCTTGGTGAGCTGCAAGATAATCTTAGGCAAAGCTACATAGTGATCAAATGCAAGACTGTATGTCATCTTGCAGTGGCTGCACAGAATTCAGAGAAGGGAGCTTCCTGGGGGAGCTGTTTTGCTCTTTTCCCAGGAGTCTGTTCATGTAGGGGGTGAAACGAGCTGCTACTGCTAACCCACAGTTCTCATTTGTCAGTTGCATTTTCATGCATTATTATCACATTCAGTCGTCACAAGGATCTGTGGCTGAGAAGTTGCTACTGCCATGTGACCGGGGAAGGACGTTGCTGCCTCCACTTTCCTGGGGTTGAGATTACCAGGTTAAGTGATCACCATCTAATCAGTCAGACTCAATAATTTAGGAAATGTAGTACCTTTTTTTCTTTTGCTAGAACTTTTTTTTCAGTAAAAAATATTAATTTTTATAGTTATACATGAATTGTCCATGTGTACCCAGTGTTTAACTCTCATTTCTAAGCGACAAAATGCAATGTTTGGTTTTCTGTTCCTGCATTAGTTCACTCATTATGGATAATACCCTCCAGCTGGATCCATGTCACTGCCAAGGACGTGATTTCCTTCTTTTTCATAACTGCATAGTATTCCATGGCGTATATGAACCACATTTCTTTATCCAGTGCACCACTGATAGGCACCTGGGTTGATTTTGTGTCTTTGCTGTTGTCATAGCACTGTAATGAGCATATGGGTGCATGTGTCTTTTTGGTAGAACAATTTATTTTCCCTTGGGTATATACCCAGTAATGGAATGGCTGGGTCAAATTGTTCAATTCTCTGTTCTTTGAGCAATCTCCAAATTTCTGTCCACAGTGGCTGCGTTAATTTATATTCCCACCAACAGTGGAATGATGAAGTGTTCTAGAGGATTATTTTATATAATGAGGCTTGTGTGTGTTATGGCGCACATAGAGTGCGTGAGACATGAGTGCCCAGCACAGTGCATTCTTATATGGGTATACCTATGTTACTGTCACCCAGATCAAGGTAAAGAATGTTCCTAGTGCCAGATGTGGTGGCTCATGTCTAGCTTGTAATCGTAGCCACTTGGGAGCTGACCTGGGAGAATTGTTTGAGACCAGGAGTTCAAGACCAGCCTGGGAAACACAGAGAGATCCCCCCTCCCTAAAAAATGTTTTAAAACATTAGCCAGGTGTGGTGGTGTATACCTGCAGTCCCCGCTACTCTAAAGACTGAGGAGGGTGAGGCTGCAGTGAGCTGTCTTCGCTCCAGACTGTGGTACAAGCTGATAGAGTGAGACCCCATCTCAAAAAAAAAAAAGGAACATTTTTAGCACCCTGAAGATTCCTAACTGCCCCTTCCCCATCAGTACCCCCATGTCCTGAGAGGTAGCCGTTAGATTCTGAGTTGATCATTGTTGCTTAATTTTGCCCATTACATTGTTTCATCTGTAAGATTCATCCATATTGCATAGAACAGTCCTGTCTTTATACTACTGTGTAGTATGCCACTGTACAAATATACTACAGTTTATCTATCTGGTGTCCTATCAGTAGACTTCAGTTTGTTTCCAAACTCAAAAGCTGCTACAAACTTTCTTATATGTGTTTTCTTGATGTTTGTATACATCACTTCCTTGGGCAGCATCTACACCTAGCAGTGGGATTGCTAGGCCATAGATTCAGTGTATATTTGCCCTTAGGACAAGGTCTTTCAACTTGGACCAGCTAATTCTTTGTTGGTGGGGGACTGTCCTGAGCACTGCAGGATGTTTAGCAGCACCCAGGCTTCTCTCCCCACTGAGTGTTTTTAGCACCCCTCCTCCCCGGTTGTAGCAGCCAGACGTGTCTCCAGATGTTGCCAAATGTCCCCTGGGGGGCAAAAGCACCAGGTACTGAGAACCACTGCTTTAGGAAGTGCTGCCAAGCAGTTTTCCAATTTACACTCTCACCAGCAATGGATGGGATGTACCTCATATTAATTCAGCCAGCACACTGAGCCCTGCTGGGATGAAACGATAAGTTAGACATGTCTCCTGGGGTCCAGTAGGAAAGACAGTGAAGAAAAAGAGATAAGCGTCTCTGGTGAATGCTGTGATCAGGGTAAACATGGATTTCCACGGGATTCCAGAGGTCCTTCACTTCCTCCAGCTGGGCTGGAGAAGAGGCGGGGTTTCTAGAGGATGTGGCCCCTCCCCCGAGCTGCACCTTGAAGAACAGAAGTCAGATAATGGGGAAGGAGAAGCGTCTCAAACAAGAGAGCCATTTGAGCAAAGGGGAGAGAAGGTGTTCAGTTTTGCCCATGGGCAGTTCCACTGGCCCCTAAACTGAACTTCGTTACTTGAGACTCTTTTAGTGAAAATACCTTAAAATGTAACACCTGTAATTGTTACTATTGCAAGTAACTGTAGCTGTAATCCAAACTCCAGGTTCAGGCATGGATGTAGATTTACTTAGCAAATCCTGGATCCCACAGGGAGGGGGAATTGCCAAGCATGGTGAGAAATGAGTCCTTAGGGCAGAATCCGTGGAGAAGTGCTGGGGTCCTTCTTTTAAGGAAGGAGGAGGGAAAATGACAGCAGAAGGGCATGGGATAAAACCTTTATTGGTGAGAGAGGAAATACAGCATGATCTTGGGGGTGGGAGACTACTAGAATACCTGAAATATCTGACTATGGAGAAGGAATGCTTTCCTATCCTCCCACAGGATAAAAAGAGCTTTCCTCCCCTTCATTTGTGCGTTACAGGAAGAATTATTACAGAAGAATGAAAAACTGGCCACATTTAGGTATATATTTAAGAAATTACTTTCATGGGCCGGGCACAGTGGCTCATGCCTGTAATCCCAGCACCTTGGAAGGCCAAGGCAGGTAAATCACTTGAGGTCAGGAGTTCAAGACCAGCCTGGCCAACATGGTGAAACCCTGTCTCTACTAAAAATACAAAAATTAGCCAGGTGTGGTGGCAGGCACCTGTAATCCCAGCTACTTGGGGGCTAAGGCAGGAGAATTGCTTGAACCGGGAGGTGGAGGTTGCAGTGAGCCAAGATTGCACCATTGCTTGCACTCCAGCCTGTTCAAAGAAGTGAGACTCTGTCTCAAAAAAAAAAAAAAAATTACTTTCATGAAAAAGTTTAGAACTACAAATCCTTTCACTTCTTATATTATTGCTGTTGCTGCCAACTTGAGCCAAGAGAGTATCACCCCTTGGCCAGGCTGGTGGGGCTTTCATCCACTTGGATTCTCAGCCTCCAGTTGACTGCCCCGCCCTCATTTTCACTTTCCTCAGGCTGTGCTGGAAAAGTGATGTTTTGCAAACATGAGTTCATATACTCACTTCTCTGTTTAAACTCCTCCAGTAACTTCCCATTCAATCCGAAGGGAAATCCAGATTCCTCAGAGTGGCCTCCGGGTCTGTAGGTCCGCCCTGGTCTTCCTCTCCAGTGTCACCTTGCGGCACGTGTCCTAACGTTGTCTCCAGCCACACAGTCTTCTCTCTGCCGGGCCTTATCCTGTATGTTCTTCCTGACTTTCGAACGGCAGCCCTTGCTTGCTGGTCTGGTCTTGGTTCCAATGTCACTGTCTTTACCCATCTAAAATCGTCACCTTCCCTCTGGTCTCTCCTAGCAGTCATTGCCACTTGTATAAGGGAATTTATATATCATGTGGGTGGAGACCTTGGACACTGTGGTCACAGTATATGGTGAAAATGTGGCACGTACTCAGTTTTTGTTGAATGATTGAATGAACATAAAAGATGGATGCAGAAGTAGATTTTTAAATGGGCATGGGGTTTGGTGCCAGTAGAAAATGTTCACAAGATGAGCATTTTCAATATCAAAATAGTGGAAGAGCTGATGGGGCAGCTCCATGAAGGAGTGAGTTGCTTACCCCGGAGGCACCAATGTGTTTACGAGGATTTCTGTCCTGGATGGAAAACCAAACTTGATGGCTATGAGAAATCTCATACAATCTTGGGCTTCTACAACTTGCTCACTTCCTAATGGCCGAGAGACACCCAAGACAGGAATCTATTAAGGATTTACAGGGAAGCCAGCTGCTTGGACCCCTTTATTCATTTAACAAATGCTTATATATCACTTACTATGTGCCAGATGCTGTTCTAAGCACTTTCTAACTTATGTAATCCTCATAACCATCCTGTCAAGTGAATACTGTCATTATCCCTGTTTTTAAAATGAGGAAATGAAGCCACAGAGTGCTCAAGAGTAGACTGGCCCCTTTCTTAGGGGACTAGGAAGAATCATATTAGAGCAATGAGTGTGGAACCTGGTCTATGTGGGTCAGATCAACTAATTTATAACAAGTCCCTTGTGAAAGACTCTGAACTGAAGATGATCATTGCACAGCAAGCCTGTCTTCCCCCATTGCCTCATGTCCCGGACAATGGCTGCACCTGTACCTCTTGCAGTGAGGTGGGACTGCTGCCTGGTTTCTGAACAGTGCAATGTAAGCAGAAATTCTCACCAGGGTCTGTCATCTGCCTGTCTGTGGAGGAAGAGAGACCCCCATGGACAGATGACAGGCCTCAGTGAGAAGCGGTCACTGCACTCATCTCTGCCAGGCAGTGGACAGGAAGCCAATAAATAAATTCTGTTTTGATGTTTCCAAGCCTCCAGCAAGATTCCCTGGCAGAAGCAACTGCAATCTGTCACCTTAGGAGTAACCACAGGGGGAAGAAGAGACTTATTTTCTCAAGTTTGGGAAACAGGGTTACAAAGAATATAAATGATCAGGATACAGGAAGATTTTCTGGGAGGAAAGACTGTCAACAAGTAGAATCACCCAGCGAGTGGTGAGTGGGCATCTTTCTTATTTGAGCACTTTTTTTTTTTTTTGAGATGGTCTTGTTCTGTCACTCAGGCTGGAGTGTAGTGGTGTGATCACAGCTCACTGCAGCCTTGAACCTCTGGGCTCCAGCAGTACTCCCACCTCAGTCTAAGACTTCAGTCTCAAAAATAACAAAACTAGGCTAGCATGGTGGCGCAAGACTATAGGTATGCGCAACCATGCTCACTTAGTTTTGTTATTTTTTGTAAAGACGGGGTCTCCCTATGTTTTCCAGGCTGGTATCGAACTCCTGGCTCAAGCCATCCTCCCACCTCAGCCTCCCAAAGTGCTAGGATTACATGCATGAGCCACTGCACCTGGCTTATTTGAGCACTTTATACATTTGGAGAAGGTGACATCTTCTACCAGTGCCATCTTAAATAAGTGTTCCCAGGAATTCCACTGCTGAGTTTGTGGGGATGGCTCACATGAAGATGTGAGGTTCTGTGAGTAGACATTTGCTTCAGAATGCACATGCAAAGCAGTCTCCATCTCCTTCCTTATCTGATGTAATGACACTTGCTTTCTTCTGGTCCCGGCACTGAAGGTAAATACAAATGTCCTATTTGGTTTGCTCTTTAGAGCTGGTATTTCAGCCAAATTTTCTGTGTTTTCTCCTTGGCTGCATTTTCTTAGGCTAGCTGGGGTGTTGAGCACAGCCTGTGGCATCTTAGGGGGGTGTGCATTCAGAATGCCAGTGAAAACCTGAAACGGAACCTCATCGGAAATTGAGACCACAATTGCTTTTCTTTAAGATCGGAAGAGGTAAATTGTAGGTAAATAATAGCAAGGGTGAACGCACACCTTGTATTACAAATGTATAGACTCAGTCTCTTCTAAAAGTCTAGCAGAGGAAAAATACAAACATTTTGGAAAAGCTTAAGTAAATTTAGGAAGAAGGCAAATTACATTGGGGAAATTGGAATAGTTGAAAGAGTACAGCCCCCGTTTCTGAAAGTAGTGTGTGGGATGCTTTGCTGGGAAGGAGGGAAGGTCTGCAGCTGTCTTTGATTCTCAGAATCAAATGCCTCAGAAAGGCATTGTGATATGCACAAAGCTTGGGAGGCACACAGACACTGGTCCCAGGTCTGCCTCTAGATTGTCATTTCCCTGAGGGGTGACTCCAGGCACCAGGTAGGATCATATAGAGCCCTTCACAGGAGGCACTCAGCCACATACCCTTTACGCTATCTCTGTTGGGCTCCTAAGAATGATTGAATGTCTGTGATCCCAAAGGACAAACCTAAGTCACATGCACCTTGGGGTTTGCCAGTGTTCCTTCACCCCATCAGTTTATCAGTGGCAGAGGTAGAAATTTTAACATGAATTTGCCTGGGAAGCTAAAGTAGAACAGCCCCAAAAAGGAAAGTTTTTTAGTGTAGGCTTCATATCTTCTTTCAAATACATTTCATGCATTTGGCATATATTTATAGAATGCCTACTGTGCACCAGGCACTATGTTAAAAACTGGGGATTGATAAGAAGAAGAGCTTCTAGCCCTCAAACAGCATAACTCCTGGTGGTGAAGACAAACAGCTGATCCACAAATAATTGTGATGCAGTGTGAGAGGTGCTGTCATGAGCAGGTTGTCCTAGGTCCTAAGGGAACACGCAGGAGGAGACAGCGTGAAGGTGTCTTTAGAGCCACAGAAAACATGATAGACGCAGATGATACCAAGGGAAACCGAAGGATAGTTTGCTCAAAATTCTGCTGCTTAACAGCTCCAGAATATCTCCCTTTGAGACAGAATAGGGAGGTTGGCAAGCCAGGAGTCTGGCTCCGGATGGCAGTGTGGATGGCTGTGCCTGAGTTCTGACCTGCCACCAGTAGTCTGATTCGTATTTCCATTAGGGAGTGCAACTAAGGGTAATATTTACTGCAAAGTACAGTAAATCCTCACTTAACATCATCTGTAGGTTCTTCTGCAACATTAAGCAAAACAATGTATAACAGGCTCTTGAATAATGTCTTTTTGTTATAATGTTGATGAGAAAAAATACTGGTTTTGTTACATTATTTTGCTTAAAGTCAGAATTTCCGAGAACCTGTTGATGACTTAGTGTATGTTACCCTGAAACTTGGACTGGGAAGGTAGGTGGTGGTTGTGGGGTTAAAAACAAAAGGAGGACTTTCTATTAGCAGTTTTAGAATTGCATGCAATCTTTTAAAAATTATGCATGCAAAAATATATACAGTTGACTCTTGAGCAACACAGGTTTACACTGTGTGGGTCCACTTATACACAGATTTTCTTCCACCCCTGCCACCCCGAGACAGCAAAACCAACCACTCCTTTTCTTCCTCAGCCTACTCAATGTGAAGATGATGAGGACGAAGACTTTAGGATGATCCATTTCCACTTAATGAATAGTAAATACATTTGTTCTGCCTTATGGTTTTTTAAATAGCATTCAGCAGTAGACTATTAGTAGTTGAGTTTGGGAAAATTAGAAATTATACATGGATTTTCAACTGTGCTAGGGGTCAGCACCTCAACCCCTGCATTGTTCAAGGGCCAACTGTAATTTTATTGATAAGCATTAGTATAATATTATGCATGGTTCTTGACTGCAGTCCTTTTACCCTTTTCTCTTTTTTGTTGGAATTTTTTCTCCCTTCTCCTTTATCTCTGTCCAAATAACCCATGTAGAAAACTCAGTGTCATACGTGAACACATTTTTGCATACATGTATGTGTTTAGGGTTTTTTTAGGGGGAGTTCATTGTTTAACAAATATGGGCTCATTTTATATACCTTTTGTCAAGCTCTTCTCATGAATAACTACCTTCTATTTTACTTCATCTTTTAAAACTTTTCATTAAATGCCTTTTTAGCATTTATTGCTATTATTGCTCTGGTCCTATAGTTTTTTCCATATTTAATTTATTGATGAAGTGAATTATATTGATTTCCTTGTACTGAGGTACTGTTATGTTCCTGGGATTAACCCAGGCTGGTCTCAGTATGCAGATCTCTTTGATATACAGCTGAATTCTGTTATTTGCTAATATTAGTTCAGAGTTTCTGTAACAAATCAATCATAAGCCAGATTTGTTAATAATTTCTCACCTCTCAAGTTTGGGAATTAAAATTATGCTTGGCTTCACTAATGAACTGGCTTATTATTTCTTAATTGCCTTTTGCCATTTAGTAGTAGAATTATGGGTTAGATAAAACTCAGCTGTGAGCCTCTCTGGTCACGGTGCCTTTTTCTGATTTTTTCCACTTACTATATCAGTTGGATGTTTTATATTTTCTTAGGAAATCTTATGTTTCTTCCAAGGTTTTCAAATTTGTCGACATGAAGTTCCATGCAGTTTCATCATTTTTTAAATGATTTTAAAAATCTCCATTGCATTTGCTTTTTTATACTTACTCTCAATCATAATCTTATCTGTTTTTGCACATTCTCCCTCTCTTACCCTCCCCGCCCTTTTTTGAGATGGGGATCTGTGTTCTGTTGCCCAGGTTGGAGTGCAATGGCACAATCACAGCTCACTGCAGCCTCTACTTCACAGCCCCAAGCATTCCTCCCACCTCAGCCTCCTGAGTAGCTGGGACTACAGGTTTGTGCCACCATACCTGACTGATTTTTTTTTTCCTTAATTTTTTGTAGAGACAGGGTCTTGCTGTTGCCTAGGCTGGTCTTGAGCTCCTGGGCTCAAACAGTCTTCCCACTTCAGCCTCCCAAAGTGATGGGATTGCAGGTAGGTGAGCCAGTGTACCTGGCCTCTCCCCCTTTTCCTTTACTCTTTCCCCTACCTTTCCTCTCTTCACCCACACCACTCACCTTTTCTTTATCTTATTCTTCACTGGGCATGTGAGGGGTTTTTCTGTTTTATTGGTCTCTTCAAAGAACCAGCTTTGAGCTTATATGTCCTCTTTTATTTTTTATTAGTTTGAACTTTTATCTTTTTTTATAAAATCTTCCTTTTGAAGTAGAACCTGTCCTTTTCTAATTGCTTAAGATTAGTGCAAAGTTCCTTTTTATTTGTAAAATACTCACATTAATATTGAAGGCATTTGACAGTGAAGTCTCCTCAGAGTAAAACTTCTGGTATGTTCTATAAATTTTGATATGAAGTACTCTCTTTTCCATTGCTTTCAAGATATCCTCTAGTTCCCCTTTTGATTTCTTCTTTGATCTAAGGATATGTTTCTTAATTTCTAAGTAGTTAATTTTTTTTTGGTTATTTGATTATTTAATCCTAATTTTATTGGATTGTGATCAAAAAAGTATCCTTTAAATCCTTAATTTGAAAGGTTTGCAAAGGTTTTCTTTGTTGCCAAATATGCAGTTAACCTTTAAAAATGTGGCATAGGCATAAGAAAAAACATATATTTTTATTTGAGGGAAGCCAGGGTATCTGTTGATCTGTTTATCTTCTTTAGGTCATTATTGTTTTCTCTCTGGGAGAGATTCTCACTTGAGAAATAACTTTTTGCCATGTTCTTGAATTTTGAGAAGTGTAGCTGCTATATTGTTTGGTGCACACATATGTCTACCTTTTATATTTCTTCCAAAACCATGCGTTTAGTAATATCACTCTATCCATCAGTGCCTTTAAGCTCAAGTCCAGCTTGTCTCCTGTTAATTTTGCCATCCCTGCCTCCTCCTTTGCATTTGCCTGCTAGCTCCTTTTTTGTGTATTATTTTCAACCCTATTTGTTCTTTTAGGTATGTCTCTTGAACAGCACATAGATTTATGTATCTTTTTTAACACAACCTTATAGGCCCTTTAGTTGGGTAAATCAATCTGTACACATTTAAAGTAATGACAAACAGGTTTGATTTTATTTCTTCCATCTTATTTTATTGATTCAGGTTTTCTTCTCTTTTCCCCATTTTTGATGTTTTCATCAAGTTGTTCATCTTTTTTTTTTCTTTTGCTATTTTAATAACTGTCCCTTTCTCCTCAACTGCTTCACAATAAAATGTGTATTGCTCTACAGTCATTTGAAAACAGTATACTGTTTCCCCAGGTAAGACTACTTTCCCCTGAAAAAGACCTTCTATATCAGGAATTGCTGTTTAACTTGTATCATATTCAGTCCCAGAGATTGACTGCTATTCTTTTACATTACATGCATACATATACACAAGATACATCAAGTATACATTTTGTCCAAATGGCTAAATGTTTGCTTAAGTCAAGATGAAGCCAATTGTGGAAGGAATTTCTAGGATACAACAGTACTGTCTGAACTTTTGTTTAAAAAAATTTACGCTGTATTAGATTCAAAATTAAAAAGCTTGACAATGTAGTACAAATATAATAACCTCTCATGCTGTTAGTAGCTTGATTTTACCTGTCGTCACTCTGCCACACATTTGTGAAAATATAGAGAGATTCAGTTGGGCCTGGGGACTGGGCAAGGCATTTTGGACTGTAACAGAAAATAGGGTACTTCTGCCAGTGAAGTCTCCACACCCTCCTCTCTAGCAGTCGCTCTCTGAGGTAAAGACTTACCTTCTTTTCATCTCCTAGACTTGAGGATTTGACCAATCCACAGGATGATGCAGTTTCGTGGACACAAACCCATGAACGAATCTTTGGTTCACTGCTTAAAGGTGTTCTTTGAATATTTTTAGGGGTAAATTTCAGATGTTGCCCTCAGTATAATTTTTACTTTTGATATTTCTGCATGCAGTTGTTTCTTTTCACAATAGCTAGAGGAAAAACTAGGAATGTGGCAGTGGAACAGTATATCTCTCTCTCTCAAGGTAACAAAATCATTTTTGTACTTCTGTCTGCATCTCAGATTTTTTTTTTCTATGAACATTAGTTTTGGTGTCTTCCCTGAGGAGACAATAGATATTATATAAGAAACACTTGCACTCTCATAACACATCAGTTTGGTTACCCAGAATTCCCTGGGCCAGCCTTCCAGAAAGGGAGGGAGAAACATGGCTGATTTCCTCATTAATCCAGCAAGCAGGCTGTCAGACTCAAAGGTCTGGATGTGTTTGCACAGTCTTTGTCTGCTGTATAAGACACAGAAGGAGCACATTGATTCAGGGAAAAGTTTTTTTTTTCGTAACATGGTTTCCAGGAGGAACTTAATAATCAGGATTCATAGTTTGGGCAGATCTCAGCAATTCTTCATCTTTTAACTACTGGAATGATAATTTGTTCATGATCATTTTAACAGCCATTTTGAGTGTCACTTTAGTCTTTATAGACTTAAAACTAAAAGGAATTGTCTTAAGACATTCTTAAAAGGTCTATTATTGAAAACAAAAATGTTTCTATAACTCTTTTCCTCAAGTTCTGTATAGTCTTTTTTAGTTCCAGATTGAAGGTGATTTATTCTGGGTCGGGCACAGTGGCCCACGCCTGTAATACCAGCACTTGGGGTGATTAAGACAGGCAGATCACCTGAGGTCGGGGGTTCGAGACCAGCCTGGCCAACGTGGTGAAACCCCGTCTCTACTAAAAATACAAAACTTAGCTGGGCATGGTGGTGCACGCCTGTAATTCCGAGTACTTGGAAGAGTGAGGCAGGAGAATCTCTTGACCATGGGAGGTGGAGGTTGCAGTGAGCCAAGATTGTGCCATTGCACTCCAGCCTGGGCAACAAGAACGAAACTCTGTCTCCAAAAAAAAAAAAAAAAAAAAGTGATGTTGTTAAACTTAATTGTGAAATTTTTATTCCTGGATTTTTAAAGTGGCATAGTTGAGTTTTTACTTTTAATTCATCATCACTAGATAAAGAATTCCCAAATAGAAATGTTTCTTGAAATAGGTACAGCCTGAATAAAATTAAATGACTATAAAATTACACTAAGTTCTTAAGGGCTATTTAGTATTATGAAAGCTAATACATGAAATAATTCTCCAAAGATTATAATTAAGGCATAATCTAAACTCTATTATTCTGTCTTGTATTGTTACTTAAATTTTTTAACTGTCATTTCTAAAAGGATAAATACTCTTTCTAAAGTTATCCAGACAACATACTCATAATATTTCTGTTAACTGTCATTCTGTTTCTCAATTTATATACTTGAAAGCTCTTAATTCCTTAATATTTTTTGCCTATAAAATTAGCAGCTTTTACAATCTTTAATTATTGCAACATTTTACTCTTGTAATAATAACTAAGCATTTCTGCTTTAACAGCATTTCAACCCTGTAAAGCACCTTAGTATATTTTTAGTCTGATTGCGTCTTAGAATTATCTGTAAAAGTAAATACTCTGGCATTAATTTAAAAACTGGATTGCATGTCTTGTGCATATCACTGAGATGTGTTATACTGCTTGGGCATGATGGGAATCTACGTGATTAAATGACGCTGATCACCCATCACATCAAGAGTGTCAGAAACAACGTTGAAATAGGCATCAACTATTCACCCTGGGAAGACCCAAGACTCATTGGTCATCAGTCCTTTCTCCTCTTTTCTCACCGTAGGGTCTTGGTTCTGGTCCATTTATTTTTAGAAATCTTTTTTTAGCATCGTCCCCAGCCATGGGGGCTGTTGGTATATACAGCTGGCGCTTGAACAGCACAAGGGAACTGACCTCCCACAGAGTCAAAAATCTGTGTGTAACTCTTGACTCCCCAAAAACTTAATAACAGCCTACTGTTGACTGGAAGCTTTACTAATAATATAAATGGTCAATTAACAAATATTTTGTGTATTATTTGTATTATATACTGTATTCTTACAATGAAGTAAGCTAGAGAAAAAAATGTTATTAAGAAAAGTCATAAGAAAGAGAAAATATATTTACTGTTACTTTAGTGGAAGTGGATCATCCATGCCTTCATGTTGAGTAGGCCTGGGAGAGAAGGATGAGGAGGGGCTGGTCTTGCTGTCTCACGGGTGGCAGAGGAGGAAGGAAATCCGGGAATAAGTGGACCCACACAGGTCAAACTCCTGTTGTTCAAGGGTCACCTGCACTCTGAATTTTTTTCTTCAAATATCTTTTTTTAAAAAAATCTTGATAGCTGTGTGATATCTTGTCTTGGGAAGCCATTCTTAAGTTCTCATGGTACCCAAAGGTTGCCTCACTGTCTATTACTGCTTCCCTGACAGTGCCCACAGCCAGTCTCTATCTGTTTCCTTTTCAGCTATGAGTTCATTCTGCCTGAAAGGTTGTCTTCATTTCCTTCATTCTTAGATTCGGAGCCTTTACTAGTGATGCTAGAGCCTCTACTGATATCTTTTTAATTGTTTTAGTGACGAGGTCTTGCTATTCCAGGCTGGAGTGCAGTGGTGCGATCTTAGCTCGCTGCAGCCTTGAAATCCTGGGCCCAAGCGATCCTTTTGTCTCAGCCTCCCAAGTAGTGCGATCTTAGCTCACTGCAGCCTTGAAATCCTGGGCCCAAGTGATCCTTTTGTCTCAGCCTCCCAAGTAGCTGGGACTAAGCCGCACACCACCATGCCCACATAATTTTTTCTTTATTTGTGAGTTAAAAAAATATGTATATTTTTTGAGACAAGATCTCACTTTGTCTCAGCCAGGTTAGAGTACAGTGGCACAGTCGCAGCTCACTGCAGCCTCAACTTCCTGTGCCCAAGTAGTCCTCCTCTCCCACCTCAGCCTCCCAAGTAGCTGGGACCACAGGTGTGCACCCCACACCTGGCCAGTTTTTTAAATTATTTGTAGAGATGGAGTCTCCTTGTGTTGTCCAGGCTGGTCTTGCGCTCCTAAGCTCCAGCAGTTCTCACACCTCAGCCTCTGCGTAGCTGGTGTGCATGTTTTCTTATGGCATGTATGTAGAGCTTGGTGCCTTCCTTGCCCCTCTTCATCCGTCCCTTTTCCTCCCAGGTCTCAGGGTGCACCCTCACAGTCTCATGGCCTGATGCCTTCCACCCTGCATCTTCCACTCTGTTATTCCTGGTCTTGATCTTCTGATTGAGTTGAGTACCTCAAAAATCCTATGTGCCCACCTTCCTCTTCTCTTTGAAGAGTTGTTTAGTTGGGAAATCATGTTTTCTGATTACAGGAAATCTTTTTTTCCCTCCTGTGTATGTTGCAGTAGAATCCCCTTGAGCACTATAATTATTTTAATTAAAATTCAAGTTGTCTGTATCCTCCAGTAGCTCCATCTTCCTGGAATTGTGTCTATTTCTTCTGGTTGGTCCTCCTTGTGTGTTGCTGAGACTCTTGGAAGGGGTTATCGCTCTTTGTAGGCTCTGGGGACCTGGGTCTGGTGGAGCACTGGTGGCGTTGGCAGGCCTGCCATTGTGGGAAAGAAGGCAGCTCTTTGCCTGTTCAGAGTGGATGCCGTGTGACCTTCCCTTTGCTTGTGGGCTCTGGGACTGGCAGCTCCACCTCCTGCACAGCTGCTGCTTCGCTCCTGGAGCCTGGGAATCCAGGCAGAGCACTCTGGATGGGGCTGGTTTTCCTCCAGGGCCCACAGGTCTCCCCAAGCCAGCGTTACCTGAGGCCTTTGGCTCTAAGAACCCTTATCCCGAGGCTCTGGGGCTGGCCCCTCCAGCTTGACAGGGAGGAAGCCCGACATGCCACCTCTCCACTGGGAGCCACCTTCTCAGTGATGTAGAGACCGAACGGGGGCAAGTGGAGCGTGAGGGGTGGTGTTGGGGTCAACTGTCTTCACTCAGATATGTGAAAGACTTGATTTCAAGGAAAAGAGTAAACATTGACAGGGCAGCACTCTTATTTAAATTACTTTATTTCATACTTAGGTAGGTAGAAGTATTGTTATCCCCATTATACAAATGAAATGGTTGTTGGGAGATTAAGAAACTTGGTAGGTGTTAGTGGTGGCATCAGGAATCGAACCAGGTGTGCTTTGGTCAGAGTCTCACGCGCTTTTGCAGCCACCTGTGTTTCTGTTAGAGAAGAGGCCTGGAGGCATGCCTGCCGTACAGTAAGCACTTGGTGCTAGCTGTTCTTGTCTGGTAGGACTCTAACCACCTCACAATTACATACCGATGGGCAGCTGGGAAGAAAATGATGGAGTGATGTGTGCTTTACAAAGACTTGATCTTGTAGCTGCTTGGATGAGACAAGGATCCATTAAAAGCAGAAGTCTCCCTAACAAACCTCACTCTGGAACATCAAGTTCAATGGCCACATAAGCTGTTGCTCAAAGCTACCATATCATTGGCAGAGAGTCACATGTGTTCTACCAGACAAACATGTCTCATGAGACATCTTAAAATGTTGCTGGCTGGACACTGTGGCTTATGCCTATAATCCCAGTGCTTTGGAAGGCCAAGGCGGAAGAACTGCTTGAGCCAAGGAGTTTGAGACCAACCTGGGCAACATAGCGAGACTCCATCTCTACAAAAAATGTTAAAAACTAGCCAGGAGTGGTGGCATGTACCTGAAGTCCTACCTACATAGGAAGCTGAGGCAGCAGGATCGCTTGAGCCCAGGAGTGTGAGGCTAGACTCACAGGCAAAGTCCCCTCCCCCAACAGGGAGCTCTTAGCACCACTGCAGCCCAGCTTCAGTGACAGAGCAAGATCCTGTCTATTAAAAAAAAGTTAAAATGTCGCTATTGCTATCATTAAAAGCGTTTTGTTTTGGTCTTTAGAGATAGATTCTCACTTTCTACCTGGAGAACTGTTCCTGGACCTTCCTTGAGGGTGGCGAGGAGAGGCATTAGGCCACGCGGACTTCTACGGGCCTGCTTAGGCAGTGAACTCCCAGGCTCACTCCCTGTAGGGTGATGACGGATGTCGGTTTCATTTAGAATCAACTCACATGGAATCTGTAGCTCACAAGAAATGTGGTCACAGAATATGCTTAGTAATGCTTGGCATGATCATTTAAAAAAAATTTTTTTAAGGAAAAACTGGAAAAATCTGAGCCTAAAAGGGTTCATCTGGACTGAAAGGCAAAAATCCCTTCCCTCCCACTCCCCATCACCCACCACTTCCTGGCAGTGGCTTTGGCATCTGGGGCTGCCGCTGTCTTACGGTATAAGGCAGTTCAGGAGCCCTTACCCTCTCCCTCCCCACAGCTGCCGTTCCTATCCAGAGCCCATCCAGCTCTCCAAGGCCAGCAGCCTTCCTTGTCTCTCCCAGGTCGTGCCTGGGATCAGCGGATGTCAGCACCCCCGTTTGCTCTCGGTTTCCCCACAGGTGTGTTGTGTGGGGAAGTGAGCATCGCTTCTGCCTGTGTTGCCAGGGCACCTCCAAGCCCACATGCAGGAGAAAACCGACCCCAGGAAAGGAAGCCCAGTGACTAGAGGTCAGCGAATGTGGCCGGAGGCCTGAGGGCTCTGATGCGGGGAAAGCCCGGGCAGCAGAAACCCTAAAAAATTATGAAGGGTAAAAAAACCTGATTACTTACTGAGACCCATGTGTTTTCAATGTTTCTTTAATCCTCTGGAAGTCAGAGGTGAGTAAAAATTTCGTACAAGAATTATTATTATTATTTTTTTTGAGACGGAGTTTCGCTCTTGTTACTCAGGCTGGAGTGCAATGGCGTGATCTCGGCTCACCGCAACCTCTGCCTCCTGGGTTCAGGCAATTCTCCTGCCTCAGCCTCCTGAGTAGCTGGGATTACAGGCACGTGCCACCATGCCCAGCTAATTTTTTGTATTTTTAGTAGAGACGGGGTTTCACCATGTTGACCAGGATGGTCTCGATCTCTTGACCTCATGATCCACCCGCCTCGGCCTCCCAAAGTGCTGGGATTACAGGCATGAGCCACTGCGCCCGGCCCCAGAATTATTTTTTCCTTCTGGGTCTTGCTGCCTTTTGATCTTGGCGTAAGGGTCCTTTCTCTGATCTTACCTTAGCACTGTTTGCTATTCACGCTTCTCCCTTGCCCCAAGCAACAGGCAAGATCAGGCCCTTATGTGACAAGTCAGGAGTTCCCCATGAGAAGAGCTGCCTCAGCAGGGATGAGCAGTCACGGAGCACATGCTGCCTGCTGGAGGTTGTGTTACACACGTGCGCATGTGCTGGCCAGCCGTGAGCGTCACCTGTGTCCAATGTGCATTGTCTGTGCCCCAAAGCAGGTGAGGGGTGGGGCCAGATGTGCTCCTGTGACCCAAAAGAGCCTGTAACCCGGGTGTCAAGGCCAGCATCCTTAACTCCCACCATGCGGCTCTCCTAATGGTGAATGCGGCCCAGTTCCTGTCCTGACAGTCTGCATAGAGCCGTGCCTTCTGGTAAATGTTAGGTATCAGGTAGGAGTGATAGTGAATGAGGAAGGGTATAAGGATACTTTCTAGGTAACTGTAGATAATATGTGTGTTTCTCGGGGTGGTGATAGAATCTCATGGGCTTTAGTATCTAGGTTAGAATTCTGATCTGTTAGTTTGTAGCTGTATGTCCTTTGAGTCAGTTTTCTCATTTATAAAGTAGAGAAACTTCAACCTGACTTACTACAAGGTAGTTGTGAACATTGAGTTGTGCAGCCTTTTTGTTAGAGATGGGATCTTGCTATGTTGCCCAGGCTAGAGTGCAGTGGCTATTCACAAGGGCAGTCATAGCACACTACAGCCTACAACTTCTGGCCTTGTGTGATCCACCCACCTCAGCCTCCCAGTAGCTAGGACTGCTGGCACACGCCACCGTGTCCAGCGTAAATTGTGCAGCATTTATAAAACCTCTTTCTTAGTATCCGGCACATGAGAAGTACTCAGTAAGTGTTGGCACATCTCTTGCTATTGTTCATTTGTGACCACGCAGTGGACGGTGAAGCACACAGGTTTTACATCTTTACTGAGCACCTATTATGTCTCAAGCACTGTTTGGGGCTCTTAGAATACATCAGTGTACCAAACAGATTCCGGCCCGCATGAAGCACCCATTCTAGAGGGGGTAACAGACAATAAGCAGTGACCCAATAAGTGTCCTGTTAGAAAGGAAGTGTTTTGGGAGAAAGGAACAGTAGACACATTTAGGGGCAAGGCAGTAAGGCGTCAATTGCAGAATTAAATAGGATGGGCAGGCCTGATTCAGAAGCTAAGATTTGAGCAAAGACTTCCAGGCAGTGAAGGAGTTGGCCCAGTGCATTTCTGGGAAGTGGCGATCCCTCCCATCCAGGTGAGGCGCCTGGCAGTGTGAGGCTGGAGGTGGGAGTGTGCCTGGTGGGCAAGGGGCGGAGGAAGGAGGTCAGAGAGCTGCAGGGTGGAGGCAGGGCACAGAGGGCCTTGCAGGCCATGGGAGGAACTGGCTTGCACTTTGAATGAGAGCGGAGCCTTTGGTGGATTTTTAGCAAAGGGATAACAAAGTTTTAGAGAGATGCTGTGAGTGCCAGGTGGAGAACAGACCCTAAGAGGACAAGCCTGGGATCTGGCTCCTGCCATAACCTGGTAAGAGATGGTGAGGCGGTGAGACACATTCAGATTCCTGATGTGTTTTGAAGCTAGGACCAGCTGGCTGCCCCGATGGACTGCGTGTTTCAACCATGGGAACTGAGTGTTGGAAGGATCTCTGGGAACGTGGGCAGGAGAAATAGACGTCATTTTGTGAGTTTGGGTTGAGTATCATGTGCCCTCAGCAGCGTCCTCCGAACTGCAAGGATCCTTCAGTCACTTGACCCTGTACCCACTGCACATTAGTATTCCTATGGTCGCGACTGGCGACAGTGGGAGCAGCTCTGGTAGCAGATGTTTGAGAGAAGACCACAGAAGGCCGGCTCTACACTGTCTGTGATGGCTGAGTTCAGGGGCGTCAAGGAGATGACGTGTACCTGCTTTCACCTGTACATTAAACATGTGGGTAACCAGACCCAGGGGAGGGCTCTGGAAGAGGGTGGGGCCATGGTGAGGGGTTAGCTCTGCAGTTAGCCCCCTCCTGCAGAGATCAGCTTCCCCAGGAAATCCCTGGCCTGGGTCTCCTGCTCTGAGCAGTTGGCTCTGTGGGAGAACGGGCTCCCTGAGAAGAAATCAAGTGTCTATCAGCAAAATGGGGGGCTGTTCTCATGGAGTAGGATTGCCAGACACAATACAGGACACCAGTAAAATTTAGATTTCAGATACACAATAAGCATTCAGCTTAAGCTTGCTGGTCATATCACATGGGCTGTATTTAACATTTGAAAAAATTATGTGTTGTTTATTTGAAATCCACATTGTCCTAGATATCCTGTATTTTAATTTGCCGACTCAGGCTACTGTCTTGCTGTGTTCTTGCTCGCTGATGAGCTGCACCTGAGACTTAGCCGGCCCCTTAGTAACCTGTGAGGGTTGCCAAGAAACAAGACTTTGAAAGGGCCATTGAATTTTGTGGGGAAAATGTTCTGCCGGGCTCCTGGGTCTGTCTCTCCCTGTTGTCGGAGCCCGGCCCCAAGCTCATTGGAGCGCTCTGCATCCAGCCCTTCCGCTTCTGTTTCAGACCAGCTGCTCCAGGGACTCTATGCTGGTCCATGGCTGGGTTTTGAATCTTACCGGATGTGGCAGCGCAGGCCCTGAGGAGGCGGTGCTAAGGACTGAGGGCAGTGCACTGATGCTCAAGGTCTGCAGTCCCTAAAACCTCGTTCCGGGACCTGTGGGGTGGGGTCGTGCCAAGAGCCCAGAGGCCTTGCGTGGGCCCTCCCTACCGAGGGCTTATGGTCTGGTCTGCTGGGGAGATGGCCTTGCCCGAGACCCCTGTTTCTAGTTCTGTCCTGAGCATCTAGTCTGCTAAACAGCACCTCCCATCTGACACGGGCTGAATTGTGTCCATCCCAAATTCATTTCAAAATGTGACTTTTGGAGATAAGGTCTTCAAAGAGGGTAATTCAGGTAAAATGAAATCGTATGGGCGGACCCCAATCCAATCTGATTGGTGTCCCAGTAAGAAGAGATGAGGACACAGACACATGGGGGAGCCCATGTGAACACACGGAGAGAAGACGGCTCTGTGCAAGCCAGGAGGGAGGCCTCAGCAGGAACCAATCCTGCCAGCACCTTGACTTCGCACTTCCTGTTCCGCTGTTTAAGCCACCGTTCTGTGGTACTCCGTTATGGTAGCTCAGCAAACCGATGTACTATCCTACAAGATGAGACATGAAAGCCTAGACGGGAAAGCAAGGCAAGGAGGCTGGATTCTAGGGGTTTAGATGGAGCAGTCTCAGCTCTGTGCCGCTCACCCTTTTGCCAACTGGGACTGTCTCAGGGTCCCATGGGAGTTCCCATGTGCCAGATGTGCCATGTCGGACTGGAAGGTAACCCATTAAAGCTGGCCTTGCAGATCTGTGAGAGGGTAATGACTCCTCTCCAGGGCACAGCCATCAGTTGGGCGGTGATGGCTCCTGAGCAAGAGTAAGCCCTAAAGCCAGCTCTGTGCTCACATAGGGCTGGATTCTTCCCGGCAGCATCCTGTGGTTAAGCTCTGGAGAAGGCAAAGCACGTAAGGACAATGTCATCTGATTCAGAAGCTCTGGTGCTGCTGATCTTCCTTGAAGAGGTCTAACTTCGCTGTGTGTTTGAGCTGTAACATGCCTCTAAAAGAGGTCACCATCTTAAGTCACAGCCCCACGATTTTTGCATCTGTGTATGCCCAGGCATTCCTTGAGGAGATTTGGGGAAAAATATCCCAGAGCTATTTTTATGGCAGTGACATCTTTGGGTAATTAAGATTATTTTTATATCATTGTTCTTATGCATGAACTTGATAAATATTCTTAAATCTTCTCTGTTGCTTGGATTAATCTGCCATTTAAAGATTCATCTTTATAAAAATGTCACTTTAAAATGTCAAAAACTAGGAATTAGAAGACCGGGTAGATTTAAGGAAACGAGCGAAGCGTGATTCTGGATTATTGGTTTTGTTATGCTTTAGAACGTCAAATTATAAAAGTTTTACTTTTGCTACTGGAATGGTATGGTGGTATTTTTGCTTTGAATTCCATAGTTAGGGAGACAATTGGAAAATGTAGCCAGTGAGGTGAGCAAAGCCAGGGTAGTATTTCCACGTGATAAGTCAGTACAGCTTGCAAGGTGGGCATCCAGATTTCTGAGTGGGAACAGTGGGAAGGAATTCATCCAGAGTGGCTGGGGTGACGGCATGGTGTGAGCATGCAGGCGTGTGTGTGGGTAGGCCATGAGAGGCCTCAGTGGAATCTTGATTCCCAGCTCTTGGAATCGGATCACAGAGAGCTGAGGATTTGGCATAAACCAAGATGAACTCTCTCTCCAGTGGCACTAGTGCCCCTCCCAGCTCTCTTTAGAAATGACCCCTAGAGTGTGACTTCAAACCCCTAGAAAGGGCCCACAGGTGTGGGACATTTCCAGGAGTGCTCTGATTTCCAGCATGATTTTAAATGTGAGAGGGCATTTCATGTAGCACCTTGCCAACATGCTTGTCACACTCATTGGTCTGATCCGTACACATCCCATGGGGAAGGTGTCTCCCCACCAGTGTATGTGCCTGGTTTTAAGTGCAAGGACATGGAGGCTCTGAGAGCAGAGTGGCCTCCCAGGCTCTCATGTCAGTACACGGTGTTTCAGGCGGACACCATGGTTTTGTAACTTCACAGTCCAGACCCTTCCTGTGATGCCCCCATGTGTGCCATCCTCAGGCGCCTCAGGATAGGCACATCTCTGAGTTAAGTGTGGTTTCATCTTCAGTAGCTTGTGGTCCATTCAAGATGAATCGGGGGCACCAAAATGTTCCTTAGCTGCCAAGGGGACTGGAAGGAGAACCTGACAGGATGGGTGGGTGGAGGGGGGCCCTGGCTGCAGAAGTAGGGGAAATTGAAGGGGAGGAGGATAGAGAGTGAAAGGGAGGAGGCTGGGGGTGGAGGAGAAGGGTGGGGAGTAAAAGGGAGGAGCTTGGGGATGGGGAGGAGCATGGGGTGCAAAGCAGGAGGAGGGTGAAGAGAGTAACTTAAGGATAGGGAGTAGAAGGGAAGGAGTGTGGGGAGTTAAGGGAGGAGTGTAGGGGTAAAAGGGAGGAGTGTAGGAGTAAAAGGAGTGGGGGGTAAAAGGGAGGAGTGTAGGAGTAAAAGGAGTGGGGGGTAAAAGGGAGGAGTGTAGGAGTAAAAGGAGTGGGGGGGTAAAAGGGAGGAGTGTAGGAGTAAAAGGAGTAGGGGGTAAAAGGGAGGAGTGGGGGTAAAAGGGAGGAGTGGGGGGTAAAAGGGAGAAGGTAAAAGGGAGGAGTGGGGGTAAAAGGGAGGAGTGGGGGGTAAAAGGGAGGAGTGGGGGTAAAAGGGAGGAGTGGGGGGTAAAAGGGAGGAGTGGGGGTAAAAGGGAGGAGTGGGGGGTAAAAGGGAAGAGTGGGGGGTAAAAGGGAGAAGTGGGGGTAAAAGGGAGGAGTGGGGGTAAAAGGGAGAAGTGGGGGGTAAAAGGGAGAAGTGGGGGTAAAAGGGAGAAGGGGGTAAAATGAGTGGGGGCAAAAGGGAAGACAGTGAAGGTGGAGCAGAAGGGAAAGCAGAAAGAGAAGCAAAAGGAGGATGGAGAGTAAAGAGCTTGAGGTTGGGGAGGAGGGTGGGAGGTAAAAGGGAGGAGCTCAGGGATAGGGAGAAGCATGAGGAGAGGAGGGGAGGAGGGTGGGAGTGAGAGAGGAGCTCGGGGATGGGGAGAAGCATGAGGGGATGAGGGTGGGAGTGAGGAGCTCAGGGATAGGGAGAAGCATGAGGAGAGGAGGGGAGGAGGGTGGGAGTGAGGAGCTCGGGGATGGGGAGGAAAGTGAGGAGAGGAGGGGAGGAGGGTGGGAGTGAGGAGCTCGGGGATGGGGAGGAAGGTGAGGAGGGGGGGAGGAGGGTGGTAGTGAGAGGAGCTTGGGGATGGGGAGGACCATGAGAAGCACGGCAGGAGGAACTTGGAGGACCCTGGCCAGCTGTGGGGTGGAGCAGCACACGGAGGGGTTTAGGGGGAAGAGGTGGGGTGTGGACAGCAAGAGAGGAGCACCGTCATCAGTGCTGGACAGTGAGCAGGTCCTAGGAGCAGGCTCCCCCTCCTCACACTGGCCACTCCTGTAGCGCAATAGAATAAGGCAGAGTCAGAGTTGGTCCCTGTGGAGGTTTTTGGGGAAATTAAACGGGAGTTCTTAAGGGTACTGGGCAGCATTTACCTAGCATGCTTGGCCCTGGTCCTCAGGCCTGCCTCAGGAGGGAGTGCCCTCCCTGGCCTTGTGGGATGATCTCATGCAGGTGTGGCTGATCTCCAGGGAGATACAGTAGGCCTGGTTTGTTGAATATGGGTGCGGGATACGGGGCAGTGGTCTCTGAGGAGCCACAGGTGCAATTTGGATAAAAGAAGCCCTTGTTTCTGTGAGATTTGTAGCCCAGTCAGAGGCGGGACGAGCCAGAAGAGGCAGTGAGCTGGAAGCCTGCGGAGGACGCCAGCCCGGGGCAGGTGTGGCAGGCTCAGGGGTGGGGAGCCAGTGAGGGAGACGCCCTTGCAGAGCCACCTGTTTCTAAGCCGGCTGTGACTGGCACCAGGGCCTGTTATCTTCTTTTCTGAGCTCCTTCTGAGGCTGTTAGAGCTGATGCTGCCTTTGGGTGGAAGCCTCTGGCAGCAGAGACCCTCCTGTGTCCTGTGAGAATCCGTGAGCTACCTCCTTAAGGGTGGGGTGGCGAGTGTCCGAGGGTGAGCCTCCTAGAGTCTGCCTCCTCTCCTCGGCCTCTCATCCCCGCCAGGGGTCTCCTGTGTTCACTGGCCCCCAGCACAGCACGCCCCTCCCCCTCCTCTTTCCCTCCTCTTCTGTTTTTCCTCCCTCCTCCTCTTTCTTCCCCCTTTACCTGGCTCTTCCCGATTCCTTCCTTTTCCTCTCCTCCTGTCCCTTGGCTTCCCTGTCTCCTTCCTCCTCCCCTCTCCCCCTTCCCCTTCTCTTCCCTTTTTCCTTCCTCCTCTCCTTCTTCCTCCCCTACCCTCTCCCTTCCTCTTCTTTCCTCTCCTTCCTCCACCTTCCCTTCCCTTTCCCCTTCTTGTTCCCCTTTCCTTCCTCCTCTTCTTCCCCTTCCCCTTCCTATTCCCCTCCTCTTTTCCTTCCTTTCTTCCTTTCTCCCCATTTCTTTTTCCCTCATTCCCCCTCAACTCTCTCCCTTTTCTCCCCTTCCTCTACCTCTCCCTCCAGTTCCTCTTCCCTCAAAGCTGAGCTTGGAGAGCTGTCTCCCGCTGCTGCTCCAGGCTCTGGGGCTGAGCCCAATGGGGTCTGGTGTGCTGTCAGCCAGGTCTGCCTTCAGGCCAGTGGGCTGAACTTCCTCTATCTCAGCCCCTGCTTCCCAGGCCAGAGAGCCAAGTGCTGAGGGGCTTGTATCTCCATCGTGGGGTGGACCCTGAGGTCCTCACAGGGGATCTCCTTGGGTGAGAGCAGGCCACTGCCGAGGAGCGGGCATGGAGCACAGTTTTGGTGGTGGGAAGGACATGCTTCCAAGAGGCCCCAGGAGGAGGACTGGCAGGTGGAGGAAAGGGCTGAGCAACCTCAGTGTTCCAAAGCAGCTGCCCTCCCAGGGCTCCTGCGAGCCGGAGATAAAATCACAAAGCTTGGGTGCTTTGTAACTCAGCTTTGGAGGGGAGAAGAGCTGCCTGGGATGAAGTGACATCTGAAGCCTTCCTGTCAAGCAGGCTTGTCATCAAAGCCTAAGGCTCATCAGCTGGGCCTCGGGCGCTGGCCTTCCCCAGCTTGACTCTCACCCAGTGGGCTGGAAGGAGGGGAGACGCAGAGGCACATGGGGCACAGGCGTCCTCTTATCCTGGAGGTATGCCCTTGCGGGGCCATGGGTCAGTGCTGATCCCTAAAGGACCCCTGACTTTCCCCACGCCTCTCAGGGCAGCCCCTGTGTGGGATGCAGCCAGGAAGCACTGAGGTTATCCAAAGCTGGTGGCAGCTGGGGATTAGCCCCATGACACATGACCAAGGCACTCTTAGGAAAAAAAATCAAAGCAAGTAGGATTTTTGTTTGGAGATCTGATAGTGAAGCTTCACAGTCCTAGTAAGCCTCGGTCCAGCCTTTTCCTATAAAAAGTTCATTTCATCTCTGTTCCTTTCTAACCACATCATTAAAATGAGCAAACACCCAGCAGGATGCCTGTGTCTGGCTCCCTTTAGGGGAGAAGGGCAGCTTGGCCCCCTTCTCTAGGGCAGACTCAGGCCGCTGCTGAGCGTGGAAGAAAGACATGCAGTGTGGGGCTCGTTTTTTATTGAATCTAATGAAGATCGGTGCTAGGCGTTTGGGGCTGCTTAGTAATTATAAAGCCTCTGCTATTTATTAGCTACTGGAAATGGTGAGGAAGATGTTTATTTCTCTGGAAATAACACATTTTTGTAAGTGCACCAAAATACAGTAAGAGCTGTTTTATAGATGACCAAATACAACTTTCTCTCTTCTTAGTACCTCACAGTTTGATCTTAGAAATTGTTTTACTACAGGAAGCAAAAGCTTATCACTGAGGTCTTAAGGTGTGAGGAGGATGGAGAGGAGGAGGAGGAAGAGGGGTGAGGAGAAAGGGTTTCATTTGACATTTGCCTTGTATGTTATACTATTCCCTGATTCTGGGAAATTCACACATAATGTGCACCTTAGCATATACCATTTTACAATGATGCAATTTGAGAAATTCTCTATCCATAAAACCTCTATTACATCCCTGCAGGGAAAGAGAGAGCAAACTCATATTTTTTCCCAGGGAAGAAAATAAGGGGGCAAAATCGGAAAATCGCTAAGCTATAGTTCCATATGCAATTTCTGAACCTTTCCTAAATGTTTTGATGACCAAAAAGAGGGTGAGTTGGGACCATGTCACAGGCCCTTGGAGATGTTACCATTAAGTCCCTATCTGCTTTGTTCCAGATGTCAGTGATGGTGACAGGCTGATAGCAGCTTCCTCCCGCCCCGCCCCCCACACTCAGGCAAACTGTCCTGCCTTGGCGACATGCCCTGGTGCTTTCCTGATGGACTGAGCTCAGTCACTACGACCAGTCAGTGTGAAATGGAGGTGGATTTAAACAAAAAAAGCAATGAGGCTGGGTGTGGTCGCTCACACCTGTAATCCCAGCACTTTGGGAGGCCAAGGCAGGCGGATCACTTGAAGTCAGGAGTTTGAGACCCACCTGGCCAACATGGCGAAACCCCATCTCTACTAAAAATACAAAAATTAGCTGGGCGTGGTGTAATCCCAGCTACTCGGGAGGCTGAGACAGGAGAATCATTTGAATGGGGAGGCAGAGGTTGCAGTGAGCTGAGATCACGCCACTGCACTCTTAGCCTTTTTTTGAGACTTCATCTCAGAAAAAAAAAAAAACTGGCAATGAGCCTCTGCTAAAACACACACCCAACGAGTGGGCTTCTTGAGATGTCCCAGCCAGCCTTCCCTGGCCCCGTGATTCTGAGCTGCAGGAGCAAGCCAGGCTCCCTGGAGTGGGCAGGTAGGGATGGGCAGGGCGTGGAGATGCTGCAGATGTTCTGATACCACCTCCACCCTATGGGTGAGATACCCAACCTTAGACTTGGGTTTGCCCTCATGCTTTGAAAGCCCACTGGGAAAGACCACCAGTAACACAGCTATTGTCAAACAAATGTAGGCTGATTACGTTTGCTGCAGGCAGAGAGGATGCACCCCAGAAGAGGGGTGGGATATTGAGGTGAGGTGAGGTGAGAGAGGCTGGGAGGAGCCAAGAATGGGGTTTGGGCTCTGCTGGTAATTCTAAGGAGGGTGTGAGGAAGCTGAGGCCAGCTCTGACTGAAGGCTCTGTGGGCCCAGGGGCATAGGTGGGTGAGAGAGCATCTGGGTCCCTTTCATCTGGAAGATACAGACTCACCATGGAACTGGGTTGGCAGCAGTAAAGAAGCAGTGGTCACCCACTTACGGTGGGCACAGCCAGAGGTGTTGAGTTGGTCACCCACTTATGGTGGGCAGAGCCACGGGTGTTGAGTTGTCCTTCTGGTTGCAGGGTTCCCCTCTCTGCTGTGTCCCGTCAAGTCACGGAGCAGCCTCGCCTGATGATTGGTACATTCTAGGGCCTATCCCAATCTAACTGTCAGCCTCTAACTCCAGAGCTGTGTTCTGTTTTCTCATCCTCCCACCTTCTGGCTATGTGATTCAGGCAAGTCACTTATCTTCTGGGCCTCGGTTTTCTCCTTTATAAAAGGGAGTGGGGTGAGGATGATACCTTTTCTGCCCTAGGCAGTATCACTTTGGGACAGGGTAGTATCACTTTGGGACAGGGTAGTATCCTCAGGTCCCATCCCAGATCATTGCAGATTCCATTCTTCCACCTCCTACACCACCTATACATTCTAAATCGTGTATGAGTTGAGTTGCTGTTGACCAGTTGACGTAAGGCTAAACTATTTATTTTAATGAAACATTTACTAATTGGATTTTTCAACCTACTTTTTATATTATGGAGTTAATACAACCTTATTCTGGGCTTGAACAGTTCCACAGCTCTTCTAAACTTTATTTTCTGGGTACTGTGCCCACAGTGTCTAAGGAGTAGAAAAGCCCTGCTTCTCTGCTGCAGACATCCTGAAGGCTGTGAGGTCTTACAAGTCCAGGGTTAAGGTTTGGGTGTCCTAGGAGCCCTTCACATTTTATGGAAAGTTTTACATATACACGCGCATTTATGTTTCTAAGAAAGATGCCATCACCTGCATAGAACCTCCAGGGGTTTTGCATCATAGCAGAGATTTGCATCGAAGGCTTGTGAGACATGGAGCTTGAGGGAAGATGGTCAGTGGGAGGGCTAGGCCCACACACCTTGTCTCCTTCCAGCAGCAATCTGAGCCCAAGGCAGTCTTCTCAGTCTTCCTCCCAGTCTTTCCAGGGCACTGGGGCCAGAGGTGGGCATAGGAGAGAGCCCACTCGACAAGAGGGCCCTCCTGGCTCCTGACTTTTCCTGTCTCTAGCCCAGGAGGCCCCTCCTCCTTTCCCCATTTCTGTGGCCGGAGTCAACCAGGGCCCAAGACACTAGCAGCTCCTCTGCTGCTTTTCAGGGTCATAGCCACCCTGAGAGGTAACACACTTGGCTCCCAAAGAAAGCAGCTCCCAGCCTCACCCTTTCTGCAGTTCATTCTTGGTCATTTAAAAAAGTGGCCAACAAGGGGAAGTGGCGGCAGTTGTCTGTGCAGCCTGGAGGACGATTCAGTGCACACTGGAGTGAGGGAGCGGGGCTCATCCCACTCAAGCCCCATCGCTGCCTGGCTTGCAGGAGGCCAGTGTCCTGCTCTCAGCCTGGTTGAAAGTCCATGTGCCCTGGCTGACAAAGCGTGTCCACTCTTATCCTTTCCAAGCCACCTTCTGTGTCAAATCTCCCTAAGTCCGTGATCTTGTAAAACTACAGTTACCGTCTTGGCCATCCTCAGGCACAGCCCTTCAGTGGCTCTCCATTGCAGTAGAGCAGGGATGCACATTTCAGTTTTGGGCCGATGTGAATTGGTCGGGGAAGCTGCTGAAAGCAGTAGAGAGAGCTCCACACTGAGTTACGTACAGTGTCGGGGGCAGTAGGGAGCAGCCCCTCTGTGGCACACATTTGCTCTCGCCGGCGTCTGTCGAAATACACAGCCCCTCCTTTGCTGCCACATCTCTCCATGTAACTTCACCTCCAATTATGTAACCCTACCGCCGATTCCTGAAAATGTTCTTCACCACCTGATCTGCTTGGCCAATACCTCGTTACCTTTTGGAATGCAATTGCAGGCTTGAGCCCTACCCTAGGAGCTTGTCGAAACATTCACAGTGAGCGTGTTGGACACTTCAGGCTTAAAAGTGATGATGAAGGTGCCACTGGGACTATGGCTATTCCACTTCTTTCCTGGGGGCTGTGGACCTCCCTGACCCGATTCACCACCCTTCTGCAAGCCTTGGCCTCTCTGTGTCTCTGAATAGATGGAAAGTATTGCAGAGGACAGAGCCCAGCCAGGTACCCGCCAAAAAACAAGGTGAGTCTCTTTTTTTTCCCACCAGGCCCTGATTCAGTCACCTGACCTAAGCGCTGGCCCAGCCTCCCGCAGGCCTGACCTCCTGGCTGCTGGGTATGCAAAAAGACAGCTCAGTGAGACCACAGGCACTTCCCCAAGCCCACGGGCTGTTTGGGGCCACCTTGTATTCTGCCCACTTTGTCCTTTATTCTGATTCTAAATCTAAACCATGCTGACTCCTTAATAAGTAATTGAATCAGGGTCAAGAGAGAAAGGTACTATCAGTAAGCCTAATTTATTATTGGCTCAGAAATAATGAATCCTGGAAATGAGGTTATGAGGAAGGCCATTTAGAAACATGAAAAGCTTTAAAGCACATCTCTTGTTATGTCTCTGCCTGCTTGCCATTTAGAAAGTTAAAATTTTATGTAAGTGACACTCTACATACCACTTTCTATCTGCTAGACTATAAGCCTTATCAAAAAGAAGTGCTTCCAGCTCCATGCTCTAAAACAATCTAGCATCTAAAAATAGAAGGAAATGGGGAATGCTCCTTTTCAGAGCTCAGCAAGGCTCTTCTGGGCTGCTAAAGTGGCAGGGACACGTCATCTCAGTTTGGAGATATTAGGTTAGGAACTTGAACTCACTTCCACAAGCAGTGCTATTTATGTGAGTGGAAGGAGGAAGATGGCGATGATGCATGTATTCCCCTAGTTCAGGCTTCCTTTTCCAAAATCCTTTCCTGCCATTGAAACATAGCCCAGTGCTGGGCAGAACACCATGTCTGAAATCAGGCCTATATTTATAACACATTTCAAAGAGATAATGTCTAATAGATAGAGATGTCTTACCAAATCAAGAAGAAAACTGACAGTCACCTCCAAGGCAAAATCAAACAATTTGTTTAATCCAAACAAAAGGCCAATAAATAAATGAATTTATGTTTAACCACACTAATATTCAGATAAGTTAGCCAACGGTGATGAAGTACCGTTTCTTTCTATCAAACTGTCAAAGATTGATAGAGACAAATAACTGCTAGGATTTGTATAGAAATGGGTGCTCCCACTACTGACAAGGGTGAAATTTGGCAACTTCCATCACTTCTCTTAAGAAGAGCATCTTCTGCTAATGTGCTCTAGGCAGATTACCAGACAGGGAAACAGAGATATTTGGTATAAGAATACACATCACAGTACTAATTAGAAAAGTGAAACTTGTATATTCACATCATAAGAGGTTGGTTGTCTAAATTATAGTTCTTTTTTTTTTTTTTTTTGGAGATAGGGTCTTGCTCTGTCACCCAGGCTGGAGTGTAGTGGCACAATCATAGCTCATTACTGCCTCAACCTCCTAGGCTGAAGCTGGGACTACAGGCATGTACCACCACACCTGCCTAATTTTTTGTAGAGGTGGGGTCTCACTTTGTTGCCCAGGTCAGTCTCAAAGCCCTGAGCTCAAGCAATCCTCCAGCCTTGGCCTCCCAAAGTGCTGGGACTATAGGCATGAGCCACTGTGTGTAGCCATAGCACATTTATAACATGGAATATTCAGTACGCCTTAAACTCTAAAGTGCATACAAGTCACTGGGGAGCTTGTTAAAATGCTGATTCAGATTCAGCAGGGCTAGAGTGGGGCCTGGGAATCTGCATGTCCAGCAAGCTCCTAGGTGATGCTGCTGCTCTGGGGACCACACTGAGCACAGTCAGGACAGAGAGGAGATGTGTGTTTACTGACAAAGCACTGTGTACTATGTGATGTTAAATGGGGGCAAAATCAGGTTATAAAAAAGAGGGCTGGGCGCGGTGGCTCACGTCTGTAATCCCAGCACTTTGGGAGGCTGAGGTGGGTGGATTGCCTGAGGTCAGGCGTTCAAGACCAGCCTGGCCAACACAGTGAAACCCCATCTCTACTGAAAATACAAAAAAAAAAATTAGCTGGGCATGGTGGCGGGCGCCTGTAATCCCAGCTACTAGGAAGGCTGAGGGAGGAGAATCGCTTGAACCCAGGAGGCAAAGGTTGCAGTGAGCCAAGATAGCGCCATTGCACTCCAGCCCCTGAGCCACAAGAGCAAAACTCCCCCATCCCAAACAAAAGCGGTGGGGTGGAGGGGGGTGGGGGCAAAAGTCCAGCTTGTCTTTAAATGTAAAATATACACACACTCTTCTTCATTTTATCTGGACAGATATTTACCAAAATGCAAATAGCATATAGCTCAGAGTGGTGGGGATTTGTGGTATTTTCCTTTTTCTTATTTGTGTTTTCTAATTTTCCCTACAGTAAATGAGTCACCTTTGTGTGCTCTAAAAGGAGTTGAGGCAGATTCCAGCCTTGACTCAGCACAGCTGCGACACCTGGTGCCCATCCAGACAGGCTGTTCTTATCTTGCCTTCATTTCAGTGGAATCTCAGACGTGGGTCCTTCTCTAAAATCCTTTTTGTGTTAGGAAGGGAGGTGGAAGTACTTTAAGGGCTTATTTCATTTTTCCTGTCACGTAAAAGCTGTGGGTCTGGCTCTTTAAAATACTGCTCAAAATTCTCCCTTAAAAAACAAGGCAATTACTTGCCAATCCCCCACTGTAGGAAGGAAACCTTGTAATTACCAGGCATCTGTCTCTGGATTCAAAGTCAAGGCCCCACAGCCAGAAGACACTGTGATTCAGCAAACAAGAGGACAGAGTGAGTTATGGGGGAACTACGTTGAAATCCTAAAATAACATGCGCCCAAGACTGAAATTTCAGCCCTAACGTTGGGTGCAAATGTATCGTATGAGGGAATAAAAACCACCTCTTCCATGTGGCGTGCTGGCCTGACTGGCAAAATAAAAGGCAGCAATTTTAACTGTCACCTTCGCTGAAAGCAAAGTTGAGTTCAATGATTAAAAACGTATTAACTTAAGTAGTCCTGTAACCAGGGTCCTTGCTACAGCTCCAGTAAAAGTGAACGAACCACAGCAGCTCAGAAGTCAGCAGGCCCTGGACCGACACCAGTATTTCTGGAAACAGCTTTTGAGAGCAGTGGTTAGGCACTCCTAAAAGGAGGAAAGGAGGTAGAGAAGGGAACTCATAGTTAAGGAAGCACCTGGCTGCAGAGAATTGTGTTCAGGACTTTAACACACTATTGCTTATGGTCACAATACCCGTTTATAGATGAGGAGACTGAGGTGAGTCAAACACACCTAGCGCTCTTGTTCTGCTCCTCACTGCCTGTGTGGCCTTGGATGAGTTCCTTCTATCATCTAAGTTTTGTTTGTTTGTAAAATGTGGATAATAAAACTGCCTCCCGTACTCCCGCAGGGAATCGAGGGCACCTTTGGCTGCTGTCCAGCGCGTGCCCAGCGCACGGTGGGTGCTCAGCAGGTAGGAAGCTCCGTTAGGAGGAATCATATCTTGCCCAAGGATACCTCGTTCAGCCTCACATGCCAGGGGCAGAATTTGAACCTGGCTTGGTCTCTGCCCACAGTCCCTCTCGCTGCACTTTGCTGTACCTGCTGGCCAAGTTTCTACATGTACATCCCTCAGATCCCCTCTCCCTCCCCTATCTCCCTCTCCTTGCAGTCAAAACGTTAAGTTTCACCCAGTGATTCAGAGTCAGAACACTGAAAGTATTGGCAAATGTTCCCTCTTTTTACTACTCTGGTTTCTTGTGTTTGTTAACATGACATTCAGTAGTACTTTTAAATTTAACTAAATGATTGAAATATATATAGCATCCAATACTTCCCCAGTTGCTCCAACCCTCTTTGCAAAAAGTATTCCCCCAAAGAAATCATAATCTTTCTGTCTGTGCAGAAAACCAGCTTGTTTTAAGTCAGGAAGCTTTTCAACTGTGCTTGGACGGACAGGACAAGCACGCTGTTTCTCTGGGTTCCACCACCACTGTTGCTTATCCCCGAAGTCACAGGGGATGACCAAGCCGGATCTGCTGTCTTCAGCTGGGCTTCTCTCACCACCAGCTTCTTCCCCTCCTCTGCTCACCCTGCCCGCCCACACAGCCTTGTCCAAAGGCATCAGCACAGCGTGTCTTTCGCTGAAACAGGTTTTGTTTGGAAAGCCAGAAATAGAGGCAAGAGCCAGGCAAAGCTCATGGGCCTCAGGCCCCTTCAGAACCCACTGCTCCTGGTGCTGTCTGTGCTGCTTTCCAACTTTGAGGCATTGAGAGTCACTCTAGAGACTGTGGGGTCAGCATGGTGGCTCACACTTGTAGTCCCAGCGCATTGGAAAGCCGAGAGAATGGGGTTGGGTGGGAGGATCGCTTGAGCCCGGGAGTTCAAGACCAGCCTGGGCAACATAGTGAGACCCTGTCTCTACGAAAAATACGAATAATTTTAAAATAAGCCAGGCTTGGGCCGGGCGCGGTGGCTCAAGCCTGTAATCCCAGCACTTTGGGAGGCCGAGGCGGGTGGATCACGAGGTCAAGAGATCGAGACCGTCCTGGTCAACATGGTGAAACCCCGTCTCTACTAATACAAAAAATTAGCTGGGCATGGTGGCGCGTGCCTGTAATCCCAGCTACTCAGGAGGCTGAGGCAGGAGAATTGCCTGAACCCAGGAGGCGGAGGTTGCGGTGAGCCGAGATCGCGCCATTGCACTCCAGCCTGGGTAACGAGCGAAACTCCGTCTCAAAAAAAAAAAAAAAAAAAAAAAAAAAAAAAAATAAGCCAGGCTTGGTGGTGCACCTAGACTGAGGTAAGAGGATTGCCTGAGCCTAGGAGTTCGAGGTTGCAGTGATGTGTGTTCACACTGCTGCACTCCAGCCTGGGTGACAGAGTGAGACCTTGTCTCAAAATTTTTTTTAAAAAATTGCTGGGCATGGTGGCCTGTAATCCCAGCACTTTGGGGTGCCAATTGCTTGAGCTCAGTAGTTCGAGACCAGCCCTGGCAACATAGTGAGACCCCATCTCTATAAAAAATTCTTTTTAAAATTAGCTGGACTATGGTGGCACAAGCTTGTGGTCCCAGCTACTCTGGAGGCCGAGGTGGGAGGATCGCTTGAGCCTAGGAGGTCAAGGTTGCAGTGAGCTGTGGTTACTCCACTGGACTCCAGCCTGGGTGACAGAGCAAGACCTCCACTTAAATACATACATAATGCATACATATATATGTACATAAAATAGAGACAGTGGGATGGCAGGGAACCATTGCCAGAACAGCATGACATTCAAAGATCCCTGTCTGAACATTCCTCTTCTCCCTGTCCTATAACCTCTTTTACTAGGATCCATGCCCCTATTCTTTCTGTAACTTCAAGACAGTATGTAAACTTCTGTTACTCATTGAAATGTTGAGTCTTCATTCTTAAAACTCCCATGTATATACATTAAATAAATGAGTATGGCTTTTTCTCCTATAAAATAAAAACTAAAGATGCCTGAACACCTTGCATATGTTTTCATAACAACTCACCTCCTCTCAGGTGACCACCCTGGTTTACCCTGGTTGCCCTGCTTTCAGAGCCGAAATCTGGGACCTAAGGAAACCCCTTTGTTCTATGCAAACCTAAACAGCTGGTCACCCTATATCCAGTGGATCAGTGAGCCAGTTCCTTGAGATTAGAGGTGGCCAGAATACAAAAGCCAGAGCTTCCCTTGCCCACCATCAGTGTGGCCTATTCAGTGTTCAGGCACTCATACTTGGCCAGCTACAGGCCTGGCACTCAATGGCTCTTCTTCTTACATGACTATGGAACAGTCCCCATGAGTGGACATTCCTGAAATTCCATCATTAGGGTGTCATTCCTTTACGAGACCCTTGTGTCCTGTTAAAAATTAAAATACTTCAAAATGCTCAGTCAGAGGAACAAATCATTAGTATTTTCATCAGCGACCGCAGGTGATTCTGCAGGGAGACCCTCAGGGCTGACTCTGAGCATGTCTGGGCTCCGTGGTTACATGCTGGGCTCCTAACTATGCAGGCTCACAGGAAAGAATCGGGCAGGACTAAAGCTTACAGTACTAATGTCCAACAGTAGTCCACAGTAGAAAGAAACTTTGCATGAGAAAGCTGTAAAGTGCTTGAGAATCCAGAGGAAGGAAGGAATTTTTTTATAAGCTGTGGATGACAAAAGTTCATGAAAAGGGTCCCAGCTGAGCTAGATTTTGCAAGCTCTGTGAGAGTGAATGTGGATAGGAGAGGGGCAGGAGCCGAGGGCATAGCACACTGTGACCCCAGCATGCTGGGGTGAAGAGAAGAAAGGAAATGATGAGAGGGGAGGGGTGGCTTACACTGTTCTGGATGCCCAGCTGCAGTGTTGCAAGGGAAGAGAACACAGGCGGCAGCTCTGGGAACTCTGGGCATGGAGGGTGGCTGGGATTTGGACTAGGCACAAAAGGGCTCCCCTGCTTACACCACAAGGAATTCAGCCAAGTTAGCAGTAAGGACACTGACTGGACACAAGAAAGTGGTGAGTGATTTTCTCATCCCACTGCTAAGTGCCTGAGCCAGCCAGGGAGTCTGCTTAGGCAGGGTTGGGGGAAGCCCAGACTAGCAGAGGGTCCAGCCTCTGAGCAAGGTTGGTGTGCACAACTGGTCCACTGCAGCGTGACATGTCCAGTGCTAGCCAGTGGCCAAGATGCTGAGACTGAGTGAGAAGTGCAGCTCCATCATGGCAGGCCGTCCAGGAAGGAGGCTGCAGAGGTTCAAGCTGCTCCAGAGTACAGGCAGCAGCAACGTGGGCACATTCCCCAGGGACACCCAGAGAGTAGGCTGGTCACATCTGCCTGGGATGCCAGGATTATACTATACCTGAGTGTGCTCACAACCTGGCAGCAGGATGTGCTGAGAAAGGAAGTGTTGAAGTGTTCTGGGCTTGGAGACAGAGATCTCGGGTTCAGTGCTGGCTCTAACTTCAGAGTCCAGCTACATTTTGCAAACTTGTTTGGCTTTCAGTTTCCTTATCTGTGACTTGGGCAAAATGATAGATGTTTCAGAGGTTCCCTGGGAGAAGGGCAGGAATGTATGTGACACTGGGTTTATAAACTGTAAGCACTGTGCACATGGATGGTGTTTGCCTCATTGTCACTCCTCTCTAGGGAGAACACGGCTGCAGACGGCCACCCACTCTCCTGAGCTGGCCTCCCAGAGCCATCTGTGTCCACAGGGCCTAGCACTCTGACTTTCCCTTTTCTGGGTTGATTTCACCCATTGCCATCTCCTGGGCCACTTCAGCTGCTCCTGTCTTTATTCCACTTAAACTCTCTCTTCCTCTTGACTGATGAGCTCTTTGGTGGGCAGAGCCCTGCCCAAGCTGTGATTGAGCCCGAGACACAGGGTCTTGAAAGCAGAGATTGATTCACCTGGGTTTGAGTACAGGTGTGGGTGCTGACCTACACAGCTTCCCTTTTCACACAGTGTGCATTTGCTTACAGGGTTTTCTTTGGAAACCCTGCAGCCATAACCTGGTCTTGGCATGGATATTAACTTGCATCTCCTTTCTCCTTCCTGCAGATGCACAGATTCTTGGCAGCAAGAGTGAGGGGCTGTTGCTTATGTCGACTTGGAGAGCTGGGAGGGGAAGGAGGTGCTGGTTCTGCCCAGTACAGTAGTGGTGGGTATCAGTTTCCTCCACAAGTGATCACACTTTAGGGTGGGCTTCTGGAAGGACTCTGTAGGGCCCCACTTAGGTGTGCCCTGCCCAGAAGGCCCAGCACAGGGAGGCAGAGTGCCCTGTGGCTGCCGGTGACACTGGTCTGGCATCTGAATTAGTAACTCACAGTAGGATTAATTTATCTTGTAATTAAGTAAAGGAAAATGGCACAAAATACTGCCTGTCTCTTCCACACAGTGCTTGGTTTTCTATCCTGTGATTACAAGAGAAGTCCATTTGACTTAATAAACTTGGTGAGTATCTAGCAGACCCATTCATCTGGGGCTGGCCTCCTATCTGCCCTTGGACAGATGCTTCACAAACTCCTACCAGGTGTGTGACATTTGTTGAGTTCTGGGTCTACAAATATAAATAGCACATGGCCCCTGCTCTGTGGAATTGCCCAGCCCTGTCCAGCCCTGTACAATAGATAAACATGAAATGGGTAATTACAATCCAGTATGCTGAGGGTAGCAATGAAGAAATGAAGTTCAGGAGTGACACTTGGTTCAGAACCCACTTCCTGGGTTCCATTCCAGCCACTTGGGCAAGTCCCTGAATCTCTGGCTTCAGTTTTCTTCATCTGTAAAATGGGAATGATAAAATTTCAGAGGAGAGGATGCAGATTAAATGAGTCAACATATGTCAGTGCCTAGAAGAGCACCTGGCACTGTAGAGGACATGCTTGGTAACTGTTGGCTCTGTCTATTAAGTCAGAGGGGTGGATCCGTCACTACGAGGGCACAGAGGAATGAAGAACTACCTTTGGGGTGCCGATAGGCTAGTTGGGCTGGGTATTAAAGTAAGAATGGGTGTGTGGAAGATGACCAGTTAACAATGCAAGAGCAAGGAGGCCTGAAGGACATTGCATCCTGGTGAATGTGAGTATTTTAATACAGCTAAAACTGAAAAGGTACAGAAAGTGGAGGTAGGCATTGAAAAGCCAATGGGGCATTTCAGTGAGGGGTGTGGTGTGATGAGAATTGTTTTTGAAAGTGAATTCTAATAATGATGGTGGACACTGGGTCTGATTAGCAGGCTACTACAGTTAGCCTGAGGAGATGCTGAGGGGACCTAGTGGGGAGCCGGCATCCTGGAATGGGCAGATAGGACTTGGAGAGAGTAATTTGAATATGGAGCTTATGGATGGGATGTGGAAGAGAAGGTGAGGAGCAGGGGTTGAAGAGAGGACTCCAGGGTTGTGGCCTGAATTACTAAGTGAATGGGGTGCTGGTCACAGAACAGGAGAGCAGGTTGGGCAGGCAGCAGGTGGGTGAGGTTTGGCATGCTGGGTGCAGTCTTTTCTCCCCCAGAGTTGGACATCTAGGGGTTGACTCAGGACAGTGGCTGGACTAGGAGTAAGAATTGGAAGTCATGTGAGTGAGGCCATGGTTGGTGGTGAGGCAGCAGATGGGTTCCCTTAGGGCCCCCCTAGTCCTTGGGGTGGCTTTGTTGATCAGAGAAAGGTCCCCTCAAGGTGGCTGCAGCCCTGCAGGCTCATGACTTGGCCATCAGCTCCTTTCACTTTGTACATACATCACCTTGGAACCTCAGGCAATGGCTGCTCTCTTTGGGTTGACTCATCAGTGTCTTTATGAAGGATGGTAAAGCAACCCTATTCGTAGGGTTATTGAGAAGACTGAAGGAGTGAAGGCCTGTTAAAGGGTTTCTTATCTCATCCAGACATTATGGTCTTTGCCCATTTCAGGAAATGTTGGCCAGGCTGAGATCTGCAGGCTGCAAGGGAAGCCTCCATGCTCAGGGCTGTACGGCAGCTCAGAGAAGAGCTTTTACGGGGGCATTTGTCCTTGCAGGGTTTACAGAGAACAGGCAAGAAGCAGGTGGTGGTTCAAACAGGTGGAGAGAGAGATGGTACCTTCCTTCAGAGAACTACACACAATCAGGAGAAATGCCAGCTCCCACATCTCCAAGCTGTACCACTGATGCCATTTCTTCCCAGACCCTAAGGCATGCTCAGGTGCTTGTAGGTGAGCATATATGAACTAGCTGTGTGGCTCCAGATGACTGGGAGATTTTTGAATACAGAGAGAAAAGGGATTGAGTTATTACCTTAGGGAATGGATAATGGGAGGAGGCTATTTTATCTTTCTACTCAGCATCAGCTTGACAGCAAATCCTGTTTATGAATGAACCACCTGATGACCATTTTATTATAATCCCTGCAATGGCAGTGATATGATTTCTTTGTGCTGTGTTATATCCTGTGTCTACCGGAGAGGCCAGGGAAGGTGGGCGTAGAAGCAGTTCAATACTGGCTCCCATGTGATAGTTTAAAATCCTCATCAGAACCAGGAGGCACATGAACATCCCCAGAATAACTTCTGCTGCTCTTGATTCCGGAAGTAAAAGTGTGTTTGGTATTTGTCTGCTAACCTGTGACATGCTCACCTGCCGAGCTTTCTGTAGTTGGACTTGAAGGAGTAGCCAGAAAGATATATCAATGAGGAGTATATGTTTTCTATTATTAGTCTCTATAAATATCACATTCCTCCTCCTGAGACTCAAATTCAAGCCAGAGGTACATTCTTATTTTGGCCTCACTGGTCTTTAAAAAAGAGCCTGATTACCACGTCTGCATTGGGAGGCACGTGCCCGAAATGCTAGCGTTGCATCAGATGGCATTCATACTGATGGCCAGTGCTTATTCCAAATGTTGTATGAGCCAGATGTCGCACTGTGCTGTATGCACACTGTTTCATTTTATCTCATGATGACTCTTTGAGGTGGGCACTCTAACCTTTTGCCATTTCACAGATGGGGAAATAAAGGTTGTGTGGGTTATGTACCTTGACCTTGGTAGGCACCTGTTCGGTAGGTCAGATATGCCTGACTCCAGAACCCAAGCTCTATTCGTGCTAAGTGCTCCTGGGGACTCGGCGGGGCCTGAGCTGCAGTTGCTCAGCATAGTGCACCGGCCAAGCTCTGCAGCCGAGCAGTCCATTCACAGGCAGAGCTGTCTTAATGAGGCCCTTCCAGCCCTGGGCAACAGATCTTTTCATCCATGTGTTATTGGGATCATCATCATCATCACAGCTTCTGCCTTTATAAAGGACTTATCGTGTGTTGATGTCAGGATTTCACCTGGATTGCCATTGCTTCTTTGTGCCTATGACAGTCACTGCTCACCTCTCTGATTCTGTAAACCACAGTGGCACACAATGTTGGAATCAGGATTAAGTCATCTGTAGGACATCTGTCCTTCCCTGCTCTTGGAGGTAAACCACCAATCCCCCGTATCTCAAGGGATTTGCTTCAAGGGAGTCAAACTTAGCACCTTACACCTGTGCATTTAGGGTCTCATTTATCTAGGAGACTGTTTGCACTTGGAGTTAGGAAGGGCCTATTTCCTGCACCAAGGTGGACTGACCTCTGCTCTGCCCCACAGGCAGGCAGCTCTATGTCCAGAGAAGTGCTCTTTCTATATGAGTGGGCCCTTACTTGCTAGCTGACCATAATTGTAGCTTCTGTTTATTAAGCACTTAGTGCCTGGCACTGTTAAGCACTTTACAAATACCATCCCAGGCGTCCTCCTGACAGTCTTACCAGCAAGGGAGGAGTATCCCCTTCTTACAGAAGGAACAGTAGCAATAAAGTTAGGGCCTGCTTATCACCTAGAGAAAGCAATTAGTTTTTGTTTTTTTGGTTTTTTTTGGTTTTATTTTGAGATGGGGTTTCGATCTGTCACCCAGGCTGGAGTGCAGTGGTGCAATCTCGGCTCACTGCAACCTCCGCCTCCCGGGTTCAAGCAGTTCTCCTCCCTCAGCCTCCTGAGTAGCTGGGATTACAGGCACGTGCCACCACCCTTGGCTAATTTTTGTATTTTTAGTAGAGACGGGGTTTCACCATGTTGGCCAGGATGGTCTTGAACTCCAGACCTCATGATCCACCTGCCTCAGACTCCCAAAGTGCTGGGATTACAGGCATGAGCCACTGTGCCAGTAGCAATTAGTTTTTTTTAAAGAGCCAGAAAGAATCTTAGACATCCTTATTCCAACTTCTTTATTCTGTAGAGGAGAAAACTGAGTCATCTGCCCGGCATCTCACTGCTCATGGGAGGTAAAGCTAGACCCAGCCCTCCTGTCTCCATCTGCTGCTCGTCTTTGTTCTGCTCTGCCCACTTGCTGTCTGAGCACACAACTCCACTGCCCAGCCCAGCCCCAGCCCTCAAGTTCTGACCCTGGATTTGTGTGTTTGCAGTGATTTATTGGGATACAATAAACATCCTGAACAATGGTGATAGAAGCAGACCACTCAGTGACAGTGACTGCCCTGGGGACAGCTCTGCAGAAGGTAGGAACCATCCAACAAGAAGCCAGAGGCCAGAACCTCAGGTATCTCATGCAGGATATACAGCCAACAAAGGGCAGATTGACACCCCGGTATTGGTGCCAGAATCTACTCTCAGCCACTCTAGCTGGTGTGGAAGGATCATTCTGCGGTGGTGTTGGATGATAATTCTACTTTCTGTAGAATTCTGGGCTTCCAAATGTGAGAACTCTGGAGCTTGGATAGAGCAGGTCAGGCGGGCTCAGTCCAGGAAGACAGGACTCCTCTGAGACAGGTGAGACAAGCTCCAGGTTTGATGGGAGGCAGGGAGCAGCCTCCTGCCAGATGGAGTCCTCTTCTTAGTGAAATGTGCTAATAAATTACACAGCACACCGGCTGTCTCAAGTATTCCCTTGGAACTGTGCCTGCGTAGAAAGGAAGGACTCCACGCATCCCAGCTTGGACACCCTGTGACACTCTGCCCACGCTTGGCTTTCTCTGTTGCTGCCTGTCAAACAAAGAGGGTGTGGGATGACCGTGAAAATAACAACAGTAGGAATAGCTGCTGTTTCCTGAGCACGTGCTGACATGCGCTCACTCGCTTAATCCTTACAGCTCTGCAGGGTAGGCGGACTGAGGCATCTCACACAGGATGCACAGCCAACAAAGGGCAGATTGACACGCTGGCTGTTGGTGCCAGAATCCACTCTCAGCCACTCTAGCTGCTGTGGGAGGATGGAAGGATTAAAAAAAAAAAACTCTGAAAGTGCTCCCGACAGCTGCTGACACTGGTGCGTGTCTGCGGGAGGGAAGAGAGAAGCTCTCTTCTGTCTGCCAATGACCTCCTGGATATTTTTCTCTTTCTTCTGAGGTTCTTCATTTATTAATAAAAAGCCAAATAGATAGCTCAGATGAGCTTGTGGCTTTGAAAAGTCAAAATCTAACCTATCTATTTATTTTGCATATAAGGGATTAGGAGGATGCTGGGTTATTTTCCTTTGTACATCTGAAGCATCCAGTGCAGAAGTTTCAACTTGCATTCTGAGTTTAGGACCAACTCACAGCAAATTGGAAGATGAGAGTGCAGTGGAGGAGGGTGTGACTTCCTTGTGTCTTTGGCATTTAGCTGCTGTGTCCCCTCCACCCACTGCCCTATACCCGTAGCTCATCTGTATACACTCCTCTCCAATCAGGGAACTTGCTTGTGTTTTGCCAATAGCTGCTTTTCCTTCCCGGAGACTTGATAGCCAATACCCTGTGTTACAAAGAGGAGCATTTATAACCAATGGAAAGGGTAAACAAGTATTTGACTACCATATTCACATTTGGGTGTTTCTTTTTTTTTTTAGCCTGATTAGAAATTCATCTCATGATTAGAAATTCATCATTAGAAATTAGAGATCTGTACTGCTTTCAGTCTTCACAAGTGTGGGTGCCTTTGCTTGTCTTCTCTTATTCCTCCTTGGAAACTTAGGTCAGGGGAAGAGGGAAATTCCAAAGAAGAAAGGGTCTGGCATCCATTGGAAATGTATGAAGAGATTTCACCCCCTGGACTGGGCAGTGGGCTGCTTCCCGCTGAGGGCTGCGAGCTCAAGGAGGGCCACAGCCTGGACCCTTTGCCTGCTCTCTCCTCACAGACTCTGTGGCCTCCTATTTAAGAAATACAATGCTTATTTCAGGACTAAAAGTTGTTTAAGGAGTATAAGCTGATGCTGAGGCCAGTAAGATAGAATATCAGCCATGAGAGGGATAGAAACTTCCTGATCCTGCTCTCTGGTTTTACAAATGAAACTGGCCTTTTATCTGGAAAAAAGGTTAGAAGACTGTTGGGACCTCTAGTGCCTGTTTCTTTAAAATAGCACCTGTTTTTTTTCTACTCATAAATGCCATATATTTCATTATCTCAATTTCCAGAAATTGTATTGAGAAAAGCATAAAGGACAAACTGGAGATCACTTTCAATCCTACCGCAGGAAGGGGATCATGGCTGATGATTAGCTTTAGATTCTTTCCTTCATTCCGATTGCATACATACTTTGTAAAAGTTCTGAGTAAGTTTGGATCATATTATTCATATTACTCTGTAATCTCTGTAAAGGTATCCTCTGAAAGTTTTTTTTATATTAAGTATCTCTCAAGAACATTCTGTTTAACGTAGAGAGAGTTCCATGTCATAGATGTTTCAGGCTTTTTTCTATTCATTCCCAATTTGGGGACATTTCATTTATTTGGACTGTTTTGCTATTATAAAACTCACACGTGACCAGGCATGGGCTGAGGCAGGACGATTACTTGAGGCTGGGAATTAGATACCAGACTGGGCAGCATAGTGAGACACCCATCTCTACGAAAAATTAAAAATTATCCGGGTGTGGTGGTGTGTGTCTGTAGTCCAGGCTACACAGGAGGCTGAGGTGGGAGAATTGCTTGAGCCCAGGAGTTTAAGGCTGTAGTAAGCTATGACTGGCCCACCGTATCCAGCCTGAGTGACAGAGTAAGACACTGAATCAAAAAAAAAAACCTCACATGTATCACTGATTATTTCTTTTCGAATAACTTCAAAAACTATGAACATTTTACAAAGTCGTATTTCACCTTAAAAATTGAGTACCTGTTTATGTTTCCACGAACACGAAGTGTGTTTCTTGAACTCTGAACGAGACTAGGGGCTGGTCTTTTAAGCATGTGCAAATGTTTGAGGAGAAACAATGGCTTCCTGGTTTGTCTTGCCCCACTAAGTGTGGCAGCTCAGCTCCATGGCCCATGGCACCCTGGTCCCCCTCACCCATGGCAGTCATTGCTCAGCAGTCACAGGCCCCAGGCAGGACTCCAGAACCCTCATCAACAGCATGCACAGGCAGCTACTATTAGGGCTGACACAAGAGCCAAAACCTACTTGCCATCTCTGGATCAGGAATTGACACCTACTCCTTAGTGATGTGCAGAGTCCTGCTCTACTCATTCCTGAAGAGGTGAGCGTGTAAGATGCAGGGGCACAGGGGTTGCATCTGTACACAGTGGTTTTGGAAACACCCTGAGTGATACTCCTGCAAGCACCTAAGCAAAAGCCAAAATCCGTAAATCATAACCTTGCTCACTGGCATTGTCCATACCTAGCCGCGGCTCACCCTTCCACTGGAGTGATTTAGGAAGCCAGAGCCTTTGATATTCATGAAGCCTTATGAAAACTCCTTTGGGAAGGGACCTGAAGGCTTTATCCACTGATGTTTCATTCTTCATCAAGATCTTGGCAGAGCTGCAGAGTTAGAGTGGGAGGAGGCCATAGGAGTACCTGCCACAGAGGAAGGCTGGAGGAAGGCTGGGCCAGGGGAAAGGTGGGAGGAAGAAAGTCACCTGCTGCAGGGCCCTGAAATGTCATTGCCTAGCACCTCAGTTGACCATAGCAAGGATCTCTGAAGGGACTCACACATCATTTATGCTGATCACCTTCTGTCGAGGAAGTGAGTCCTATGCACCATGAGGTGAGCAGAGTAAATAACCTCCATCGCTGTTTCCCTAACAGAGTCCGTTAGCAGACAAGATCTCTAAAGAAGCTGTGAAATAGGATTTATATAGAAGTGGGGCAGCCTTTCCTACTGCACCTACATCAGCTGGAGAGTTTCCACTGGAGAGGAGTATTCTGTGTTCTTGGCATTTACATGGGGGTGCTCTCCAGGAGTGAGCTCTTTATCAGATCAGAGAGCATTTGTGGGATAATGGTGGGGAGGACGTTTATCTTGCATGTTGCTGGGTATGGTTTCTAGTGTACTGCATCTAACAGCTTTCACTTTTGATTTTCACTCTAGATTGTTTGTCTCTTTGCATGAAGATCAAGAACGGTTGTGTTGTGCTTTGCAGTTGACCTGTCTAATGTGGGATTCCCTTTAACAGGAATAGAATACAGAAAAATTTAACAGCAATGAAACTGCTCTGTAAACTTGCTCGCAGCGCAGTCTGACCTGGGTAATTTGATTTGTTGGAAGGTGAAAGCTGAGCTGCAGAGCTCTCTGCTTGTTCAATCATAAACACCTGCAGCTTGTTCTTTTCTGGGCTGACAACATTAGAAATGCATTTGCCTTGTGTGTCACAGGCAGTTCTCCTGGGCATTGCCTAGAAGACCTGCTTGCCATGACTTGCACGGTGTTGGAATGTTTAGATGATATGGGCCACTAAGTGTTGGTTGGGTAGGGCTTCCTGTCCACGGGAACTTTTCATGTTCCCGTCCTCGTCCTCTCCTCTTTCATTCCCAACTAGCCTCCTCATCCTCTGGGCTCAGGTAGCTTGCCCACAGGTTTTGTTAGTGCTTAAGGTACTGCACTGAGGTGGTGAGCTTCCATAGAAGGGCAGCATCATGGGGGAAGGAATCATGATCGAAACCCAGGCTGTCACTCGGTGGATGACGTTGAACGATTTGTGCAAGCTCTGCCTGTTTTTTCACCTGTAGAATTTCTCTTGGAAATGTGGTGTTATTCCACATGAATCCCCAGTGGTGTGGCAGCTCCAAATTAAGGTCAGTGTTCCCTTCTCATACTGGACACCTCAAAATTAGTACCTTGTAGAATTAAAGAATACACCTTGGAGGCTCCCTTCCAGAAGGAGTAATCTGACTCCTGCCCAAGTTGAACAAGTCTTGGGAACAAAACAACTGCCTCTGGGTTTCTGCTTTTCTGGTTTTCTGGTTTTTGTTTTTGTTTTTGTTTTTGAGATGGAGTCTCGCTCTGTCACCAGGCTGGAGTGCAGTGGTGCAGTCTCAGCTCACTGCAGCCTCCGCCTCCTGGGTTCAGGTGATTCTCCTGCCTCAGCCTTCCAAGTAGCTGGGACTACAGGCACCCACCACCACACTGGCTATTTTTTTGTATTTTAGTAGAGACAGGGTTTCACCATGTTGGCCAGGATGGTCTCAATCTTCTGACCTTGTGATCCGCCCACCTTGGCCTCCCAAAGTGCTGGGGGCAGTTACAGGCATGAGCCACTGCGCCCAGCCTCTTCTATTCTTTTAAGCAGTGAAATCCTTGTGTCCAGGAGCCAAATGGCAGTAACCTTTGTGTCTTCAATTCTTCTGAAAATAGGTGTTTCTTAATATCCTAGATCGAATTAGAGCTCAAGTCCCAGCTGGTTGTCTTCCACTGGCCAGAAGCTGGCTCCCGGAACTGGCTCAGTGGCCTGGCCTATCTCAAGAAAGCTGCCCCTCCTGCCCAGCTGCTGGGTCTCATCCGAGGGCACTTTGTCTCATTGTTCTTTCCTCTTTGTGAGAACCCCATCCTGAAACTGCATAATTTAAAGCTTAGGAAAAAAAATAGAATGGCCATAAGATGGGACAATCAGAATGGCTTTTGTGTTTGAAAGCTAAGACTAGTTTTAAGTATGCACAGACAACTGTCTGGTCTTGTTCTCTTACAAACAGAAGTCTCAGTGAGCTGCGGTGAGTTTAGACAAATAACAACCAATCTCCCTTTTGAAGTGAGCAGGGACTGTGCCTCTGGAGAGGGTCTGTGAGTACCGCAGTCCTGTCCAGACTCAGAAAAGGAGGTCCAGAGGGCAAGCCAGGAAATGTGATTCAGCCAACCGTGGTGTTTCGAGCACCTACTCTGTGCCTGAAGGCTTACATTTTATCTAAGACGTGGGACAGATCGTGGACGGGCAGTGTCGAGAGGCATCTGTGAATGCCATAGGGGCTCTTGGCTTTCCATGTCATTTCCATAGCGTTCTCCTTCAGTTCTTAGCCACATGCATTGGGGCTGTGAGGGCATTGGAACAGCACAGTCTCCCGATAAGACCACAGCGTGGTGGTCAGGGGCACAGATTCCAGAGCTGGATCATCTCTGCTAGTTCTAGTTGTACCACTTCTGAGTTCTGTGACCTTGTTAGAGGCTAAGGGTTAAGGCATACCCCTTAATCTCTCTGTGTCTCAGTTTCCTCTTTGGATAAATGGCGGTTAAGAATAGTACAGATCTCATAGGTTTGTCATAGATAATAAGTGAGTCAAGTTATCGTGTGTAAAGCAGACAGAATGCAAGCCGGCACATAAACACATAGAGGCATATGCATGTATGTTACGCAAAATACATACAGATGATTTGTTTCTATTTACTGATAAATAGGATGTTTCCCTTGGCAACACTTCTGGAGCTGGGCTCTGGAAGCATGACCTTGAGAAAGGAGAGGGGACAGTGGGGCCTGAAGGGCAGAGTCCCCACAGCTCACAAACTGCAGTGCTGACCTTTCCCTTGTTTCCACGGGGAAAATGAAGAGGATAGAGCCAATTGCCTGCAGGTCTCAAAGGGACCAGCAGTGTCAGGACAAAAGGCAGGTAGCGCGCAGCCCCATCTTGACTGCAGCGGCTGGAGGGGAACGCAGAGCATCTTTCCTGCTCCCCTGCAGCTCCATCCCGGTCCTTTCCCTCTGGTCTCCTTCTCTGTGTTATATTCTGCATCTGCAGAGGCTTCTGTCTCTGTCGTCAGCCCAACTCTCCTTGTGAGATGAGGAAGCTGAGGCCTGTGCCTTTGTTACTTATTTGCCCCTGGGCGGATGGCTGCTGGGGTGTGTTATTTCTCTCCTTCCCATCATCCTGGTATCTGTGTCTCTATCCTAGCTACGCTTTTTCTTATCTCTTCCTTTTCTCTCATTCTCCTTTTTCTCTCCCATCCTGGTGTGGGCGGGTATGCAGGGAATTATAGGGATATAATTAGTAGCCAGGGAGAAAGCAACTCCAGCCTGCCTTCGTATTTTCTTGGACCAGTTGTTCTGAGATAGGACCAGCACTGTCTGTCCATGGGATGCCATGAGTACCCCAGGGGTTGTGGAAACAGATCAGGACTCTGCTTATGGACCCTCTATACTGTCTCTAACCCCAGATATACTGTGACACACCCCCTCCCTGTCCCCAGCACACACACAGACACTCAGAGTAAGCACAGAGGGCCAGATAAGGGAAGAGAAGGAGCCAGGTGTGGGGTTAAGCAGAGCTGGGCTGCGTAACTTCGGCGAGTGACTGGCATGCCTATAAAAGCAGGTAACGGATTGCACTGGTTGATTCCAGTCCTGTGCAGTGTTTCTCAGGGTGATGCACCAGCCAGGCACAGCAAGCTGCCCAGGCTGGGGAGGGGAGCCTGTGACCTGGCCCATGCCCCAGGTCTTGGAGGGGTGAGCAGAGGACAGGCAGTCTCCCTGACTCCTGAGCCTGTCTTACAGGCATGGCTCCATGTGGATTTCATTGGTGTCTTCATCATTGTCCTAACATATAGCCTTGACATTTCTCCCAAGGAGCTGCTTCTAAGCAGGATTCCCGTCCTGGGGTGGAAGTCTTCAGGTCTCTCCTTCACATCCACGGTCTGGGTTCACCTTGTGATGTGACACTTACCTTTTCATTTGGGTTGGAAAGAGCCAGACCCTTTGGGGCCCTGCAGTCTTCTGGCTTCACCCAAGACTCTCATTCTCTCTGGCCTGTGACCAAGGCCTTCCAGAGGTCAAGACAGGGCCTGTGCCACTTCCTTTTTGTTTATTTGCTTCTTTGGGCTCCCAGTATTTTGTCAATGCAAAGACAGGGTTGCAAAAATGGTAGCACATTTTTTATGTCCAACCAATCTGTGTATCCCGGAGACTATGTGTTGAAGCTCACTTGTATATAAAAACAAAGGTCTACATTCCAGGATCTTGGGGATTGAGAGGCCTGGGCTAAGTGCACATCCTCCCTCTGCACGTGCACACTCACACACACGTCCCCGCGCCCTCACCAGGGTAGGACCTTCCTGTACCTCAGGCTGCCAGAAGGGGCTTCTCACCCTAGACCTGGCCCAGGTGTGACGGACCCTGTCCCTCTGTCTTTTTCTTCTCTCCCTTATCATTTTCTAGCAAGCACCTTCATGCCTTTGACCTTCTCTGGTGTGCTGCAGAGACGCTGCTGCCTACCCTCAAGCCCTGAAGAGTCATTATCCTCCTGCGTGATTTCATTTCCCCACTCATTCACTCACTCACTCACTCAGCAAGAAGTGCCCCATGGGCCAGACACTGATCTAAGCCCTGAAGATGCGGCCAGGAACAGCACAGACAATGTGGACCTTACATACACTTTTTCTTTTAACCCCTCCCTAGGGATTCACCATAAATGACAAAATCCCTACTGACTTCCTCTAAAAATACTCAGAATTTCATGTTTGCACTTTAGCGATCAGACTCCTTGGTCCTGCCCTGCCAGGCCCCACACTCTTCCCTGTTGCTTTTAGGGGAAGGGCCACTTGGTCTCAGCGGCACATATTTCTAAGAATTTATTTTAAGCATGAAAAGAATCCAAAGCCCACGTATATTTAAGTGGTCAGCTTTCAGCTTTTTTCCACCTCCCCAAGCCTTTTCTCTCCTCCATCTTACTCCTCCCCCGTAGCCACCTCCTCACCCCCACTATCTGCGTCGTCAGAACTTGAGCACATCTGTGGAAATCAGAAGCAACTACAGAGCTAGAAAACCCAGCCTTCTGGGGAGTTTGTTCCTGCCTACATGGGGTGTAGTGTGGTGCGGGGAGGAGAACCCCTAGCTTCTTGGTGTGCCAGCTTGCGTGACCCTGAGCAAGGTCTCTTCCCCAAGCCTCTGCATTCACCTGCAGAGCAGGAGTCCAGTAGCCCTGTGCTTGGCTGTTATGAGAATGAAACTGGACCCGAGAATGCTCTTTGTAGTGATTGATGCAATGAAGAGCCTCCATGGAGTACGCCAGAGTGTTTCTCTTCTGTCAAGGACATTCTCAGAGTATAATGCTTGAAGCCTAGATGACTGAGTACCCTTTTTAAATTTTATTTCTTTTAAGAGACGGGGTCTTTCTCTGTCGCCCAGGCTGGAGTGCAGTGACACAGTCATGGTTCTCTGCAGCCTCAACCTCCTGGGCTTGAACAGTCCTCCCACCTCAGCCTCTTGAGTAGCTGAGACTACAGGTGTGTGCCACAACACGTATTTTTTTGTTGTTGTTGAGGTGAGGATCTCACTATGTTGCCCAGACTGGTCTCAAACTCCTGGGCTTGAGCAGTCCTCCTGCTCTGGACTCTCAAAGTGCTGGGATTACAGGCGTGAGCTGCTGTGGCCGGCCAGCATCCTTTTTATTGCTCAGATTGCTCCCTATATGGCTGGTAACATGGTCCCTTTCTCTGTTGCCTTTCATGGAGAAAGGACTAGGGTGGTCCCTGGAGGGCAGGGGGACATGTGCCATGGTACATGATTTGGCAAGTTGGGGCCCCAGAAATGGTTGGTGAAAGTGATGAATGTGGTGGCACTTCACTCTCCAGGCCTCTGTTTCTTCTGTAAAATGCTGACAGTTAGTCTTCCTTGGAAAGCTCTGGGCCTGGCTGTCAGTGAATTTCTGTTGATGATATCTCGATGAAAGTTTCCAAGCTTCAGGATCCTCCCTTAGGGCCAGGCACCAGGCAAGGTGTATTATTCACATGATCTCATTTATTTCACGCTGCATGACAACCTTTCAAAGTAGGTATTTCTGTGTCCATTTTTACAAGAAACTAGAGCTAGGAGGGATTAAGAAATTTCTCTAAGACTGTGCAGTTAGCTAGAAGTAAATTTAGGGTGTCAGCTCCCCAAATCCATCAATCTGATTCTAAAACTTGGGCTGTCTTGTGCACATTATCTCTCTAAATTTTTCTGCAGAAAACTTGTTTTTCAGAAACTCTGTAAATCAGTAGTAAAGGAAGGTTGGAGAAGTGATGATTAAAATCTGAAGAATGAGAACAACTTTTATTAGAAATCGATATACAGGCTGGGCATGGTGGCTCATGCCTGTAATTCTAGCAGTTTGGGAGGCCGAAGTGGGCTGGCTGATCACTTGAGGTCAGAAGTTTGAGACCAGCCTGGCCAGAGATAGGTGAACCCCTGTCTTTACTAAAAATACAAAAATTAGCCAGGCTTGGTGGCGGGTACCAGCAATCCCAGCTACTTGGGAGGCTGAGGCAGGAGAATCTCTTGAACCCGGGAGGCGGAGGTTGCACTGAGCTGAGATTGTACCACTGCACTCCAGCCTGGATGGCAGAGACTCCATCTAAAAAAAAAAATATATATATATATATATATATACACATACACAGATGCAATAGAAGCAAATTTTGTCTCCTACAAATCTCTACATATAGTTAGCCTACCTTAGGTTAGTACATAGAATTGTAAGCCATAGCTCTTTAGAAATATATATGTGTGTACACACACACACAGAGTGAGTCATGCTTCACTTACATTCTGAGAAAGGCATCATTAGGTAATTTTGTTGTTGTGCAGACATCATGGAGTATACTTATACAAACCTACGTAGCATAGCCTCCTACACACCTGGGATATATGGCATAGCCTGTTGCTCCTAGACTACAAACCTGTGCAGCATGTGACTGTACTGAATACAGTACAGTAGACAAGTGTGACATCATGATAAGTAGTTGTGCATCCAAACATACTAAACATAGAAAAGGCACAGGAAGAATACAGTATTATATGAGACCACCATCCTATATGCAGTTCATTATTGACTGAAGCATCCTGTAGTTCATGACGGTGTGTGTGTGTGTGTGTGTGTGTGTGTGTGTGTTTGTGTATTCAAAGGGCTGCATTAGTCAAAAATTGTGAGGTTTAATCCTATTGGTGAAATTATCTAAATAAGCCCCCTCAGATTTAGTCCCTAGTCACTTTAAGGTTACTACATAGGGAATGCTTAATGAAAATTGCTTTTTCCTAGGTGAGATTTTTCAGTCCCCAAGTGGTGGAAGCATTTTACTTATGAAACCACCTCAAGTTACCAGCAAATAAAGTCAGAAAGCCATAGCCTTGGCCCCGTGTTAGAAACTCTACCTGTCTTTGCATCTCCTCCATCCCCTCATGTGGCCTTTTCTCTTCAGATCAGTATTTACCGAATGGGCCAGGTTTTTAAGAACTTACATTCTGCCCCCCATTCCCAGGGAAAGGGTGGGGTCTTTAGGGGAGGGAGGAGCCCCGTATGTGTTGGCATGGTGGGAGACAGGAGGGGCTGTGCAGGGGTCGGGGGGAGTGTTGGATTGCCTTTTGTTTTCAAAAAAAAAAAAATATATATATATATATATATATATAGTTATAAACATTTATACATTGATATATTTGTATGTAATGTCTGTATTTATTTTTAAATGTATATGTGTATGCCTATATATGTATGTAAATGCATGTGTATATATGTACGTATATTTATATATGTGTATGTATATATGTATTGTATATATGTGTGTATATATGTATGTATATGTGTGTATGTATGTATATATGTATATGTGTGTATACATGTGTGTGCATGTATGTGTGTGTGTATATGTGTGTATACATATGTATGTGTATATATGTATATGCATGCTTTCTTCCTTGTGCAGAGAAATACCCCAGGCTGGCAGACAGTACTTGTAATTTATATGTACAAATATGCATAGTTTAATTTTAAAACTCATATATGGATGTATACATTTATATGATATGTATCCCTAAATATATACACTTATGTGTGTGTGTGTGTACATCTCTAGTTAAAACTTGGCTTGTGCCCCAAGTGTGTGAAACTCCCCGGACTGACACACTGTGCCACACTGGTTCTGGAGAGCTGGGATTCCACAAGACCACGGCCCTCAGTGCTGTCCTCTGGTCTAGTGTGGAGATGCAGGCTGCCTTGCACTGGGGTGTCAGGGCTGATCATTCCTGTGGTGACTGGGAGGAGCTGCGCTCCCACACTGAGAGAACTGGAGAGCTGGCTGTTTTGGAGAAAAGCGGGGATACAAAAGCTATGGGAGCCGGCACTGTCAGGTGGTTGCAGCAGCTTCTAGAAGGTTGGAAGGGAAGGGGGTAGCATTGGAGGCAGTGGGGGCACTGGGCAAGAACCCAGGGATTGGAAATACAGCCGTTCTCATGGTGAGCCGGGGTGTGGTGGCCGCCCCAATGAGCACTCCGCCCGTCTTTGGGTTTCAGGTCCCACCCGAAAGATGCCCCCCAGCGCTAGTGCCGTGGACTTCTTCCAGCTCTTTGTCCCGGACAACGTCCTCAAGAACATGGTGGTGCAGACAAACATGTATGCCAAGAAGTTCCAGGAGCGGTTTGGGAGCGACGGAGCCTGGGTGGAGGTGACGCTGACGGAGATGAAGGCGTTCCTGGGCTACATGATCTCCACCAGCATCTCCCACTGCGAGTCCGTCCTCAGCATCTGGAGCGGTGGCTTCTACAGCAACCGCAGCCTCGCCCTCGTCATGAGCCAGGCCCGCTTCGAGAAGATCCTCAAGTACTTCCACGTCGTGGCCTTCCGCTCCAGCCAGACCACCCATGGGCTCTACAAGGTCCAGCCCTTCCTTGACTCCCTGCAGAGCAGCTTCGACTCTGCCTTCAGGCCTTCCCAAACCCAGGTGAGCAAGCTCGGGGCTAGGGGTGTGGGGAGGAGCCCGGCCAGGTGTCCTCACACTCAGCCTAGCCTTGTCTGGCGGCCAGGCTTTGGGATGCCCTTCCTGCCCTGCCCGCCCTCTGAGTTCACTTCAAGGTCGCTTCTGCTATTCTTCCATTCCGTTAATCCACGTAATCCCAATTAGATCGGAGGGGAGTAATAATACTAGCTCTAACCCACAGACAAGTCAGAATTTAGTCTTTTGTCCCGAGAGGCATTTTTCCTCCTCTTTTCTCCCCATCCATCCTTTAATTATACTTTCTTTCCAAATAATGTTTTGCTCAGGCAAATATTAATTTTCTGGTCATATTCTCTGAGTATGAGCTCACCTGTTGGTGATGAAAGGAGGCTTAGAAGCCTTCTGGGTGGCAGAGGGAGTGAGCCTGGAATTGCAGCCATTCTTTGGATCCTCGGGGGTTACTTATGGCCTCGCAGAACACAGCCAGAGCTGTTGGGTGAGGGTTTGGCAGAGCTCCAGACATCACTGGTCTAATTCCCTAATACCTTCCCCAACCAGTTCCTAGATGAGAAGCTTCTGCCTACTCTCAGCTCCTGAGCCCCTCCCTGCCTTCTGCTGGTATCCACTTGCACCTGGCCCTAGGAAGACAGAGCTCCAGAATCTTCCTCAAAATTTGCCCTGCTGGTCTAGCAAACTAATGAGATGGCTAATTTCTTCTTTTTTTTTTTCTAGACAGAGTCTTGCTCTGTCACCCAGGCTGGAGTGCAGTGGCACGATCTCGGCTCACTGCAACCTCTGCCTCCTGAGTTCAAGCAGTTCTCCTGCCCCAGCCTCCAAAGTAACTGTGATTACAGGCACCCGCCACCACACCTGGCTAATTTTTGTATTTTTAGTAAAGATGGGGTTTCACTATGTTGGCCGGGCTGGTCTTGAACTCCTGACCTCGTGATCTGCCCGCCTCGGCCTCCCAAAGTGCTGGGATTATAGGCATGAGCCACCACACCCAGCTGAGATGGCTAATTTCTAGAGATGTCTCTAACCCGAACCAGGAAGTTCTTGGCTCATGTGAGCCCCATTCCCTTTGTCTTGGTTTGTGTGGCAACAGCAGTTCAGTTCAATTTTATATGTATGTTGAAAGACCCATTGCATATCTGTCTGTCCTGTGCTGCTTCTAAGGCTCTTCTAAATAAACCTCCAATTCTTATTGACATTCCCTTCTAGGTCCTTTCTCTAACTCTCTATAGGATGCCTTCCCCCCAACACAGCTGAAAATCACAGGGCTTTTGTGGGGAAAGTAGTAGTGTCCTATTTCATGTCTGCGGGAGCCTTACATTCTCTCTGGATTTTTCTCCCCACTGTCTGGTGAACACGTCAGTCTCTTTATGATTTCCCGGTGTTTGCAGACTGCCTTCTGGCCCCTGGAACGCTTTGCCTTCTCTCTACTTTGCAAATGCATCCAGTGTCCAAGGCCAATGTAAGGCCCACAGTCCTTGTGGATTCTCTGTTATCTGAATTCCCCCGACTACCGATGGGTTAGTCACATGCCACTGCACCTCATCCTCCAGTGTGTCACTTACCTTCCTAACAAGGAGTGGAGACTTTGAGGGACATGAGCCCTGCCCTATGACAGGTCCTGTGGTACCAAGGACAGGTTTGAGCACTATCTTTTCTTTCACTAAATACTTGCTTGGTTGAAAATGAAACAAATGAGAGACAGTTGCCTGGATGCAAGGGAAAAATAAACAACACATTCAGACCCTGCTGGGGGTCAGACATTTGGAGAGGTGCTGCAGAAGGCTCAAGAGGTATCTGCAGTGTAAGTCCAGGGAAGTGCCCGGCCTCTGTGGCACACTAGATTTGTGGGTCACCTCTCTGCAGCCCCCAGGCACATGTGCCCTGAGGGGAAACCCGGCAGCGTTGCTGAGCCCAGCTGGGCGGGCAGTGGCTGGATCTTAGAGCCTTCAGAGGACTCCCAGAATCTAGCAGTAACCAAAGCAGCTGGTGTGTGTGTGTGTGTGTGTGTGTGTGTGTGTGTGTGTGTTTCTACACAAATACAAAATGGGGAGACACTGCATCTCCTCATAACTGGAGCCAGATTAATTAGAGAAATATTTTCTGGGAGGGATTATGCAAATCAATAAATGGATGTTTTGTCTTTCCCCTACCATACATACCACCCTCCACACCTCAAAACGAGCTCGTCATGCACAGGAGGAGGCTCAGGAGATACAGTTGTGTAACAGAGAAATGCTGACCAATCTGCAGCCTGGAGGAGGAGAAAGTGGTTTTTCTGTCAGGCAAAGTTTTCGGAGCTTTGGGGAGCATGCTGTTATGTGCTGCATTTAGAAATGACACATTCAAAATTCATTTAATGATGATAGAAAGGGAAAACAATCATGGAGGGTCAGAAATTCTTGCTGGCCCTTTTGCTTTGATGAGGCACGTGATTAAATATAAATTTGCAACTGATCATATGTTCAATGCAAGTGGAACAGAGAGGCACTTTCTTTCTGAAGAGAATGAGAGAGGGCAATTTTCATTTACTGTGGCCTCAGAGGATGAAGAGTAGGATGCAGGTCTTTGGCAAGGATCACTGGGCAGGGAGAGGACAGACGAGGGCTTCTTTATGCCATCTTTTCCCTTCTCCATCTGCTCCCATTCTCCCACTGTGGAAGATCGGCGGTGGGGGGGACTTGTCTATTGCACTAGAGCAGTTCCAAATGGGGCTTTGAATGTATTATGAGCTACAAAGAACCAGCAAGTGCAAGAAGCCAGGCATGAGGGCCAGGGGAGACACTGCAGCCAGGATAGCCTCCCAGCCTTCCCCTTCACAAGACAAGGGAGACCATGCATGATGTCCCCATGTGTCCCTTAATAGAAAAACCGAGGAGACAGGTATGTACTGATAAGACTGAACGACGAAAGGCTGTCACTTTTCAAAAATTGAATTCAAGGTAACCTCCCTAGAAGAATGGAAGGATACTGTCCACATCACACGTGGTAAGTGTCATCCTCCATTCCGTCCTTGGGAGAACCTTTTTCTGACATCACCTAGGAGCTTGTTGGGAATTTGGCCTCACTGAATCACAATCCACATTTTAGCGGGATCCTCAAGTGACTAGTTTGTTCAAACTTTTTCTGTAAATAGCCACATGGTTAGTATTTTAGACTTCATATGGGTTGTGTGGTTTCTGTTGCATGTTGTCAGCGCTGCTATTAGAGCCCCAAAGCAGCCCCAGACAATATGTAAATGAATGAGCGTGGCAGTATTCCAATACAACTTTAGTTGCAGAAACAGATGTGGGCCAGACCAGGCAGTAATGTGCTGACCCCTGATCTAGGGCATGGTGTGGAGTTCTGGAAATCATTGCCTGCACTCATTTCATTTTACTGCAGATGCACACTCTAATTCATGATTAAGCTTGGGATAGGATCAGAGAGGGAAGTGTAGCACATTCCTAAAATAGACCCTAAAGCCTCCTCCCAAAAGAGCTTTACCTTGAAGAAGCAGATCTGTGGCCACTCCTTGGAGCCTATTTTTGTTATGCCATTTTTTTTTTCTTTATTGTCTTATCATTGGGAAAAGTCCTATGATCATGTTATCAAAAAGTTGAGATAGATGAAATAAGTTTAAAAAATGCCTTGGGAATCTTGTCAGAAAGGACATGACAACCTAGAGGACAGCCAGAGGCTGTGTGTTGCAGCGGGCCCACGGGGAGCTGGGTCATCTCATGAATGATTTATAAAAAGAGGAGGTTCAGCCTGGAGGAAGGAGATTGTGGGCTGACACGAGGGCTGTCTTGAAAATTAAAAAAAAAACATTTTTTTCTTTGTTTCTTGCTGGATGGAAGCCACATCCCTAGGTTTAAGTTAAATATAGGTAAATTGTGGATCAATGAAAGACTTTTTTAGCAGTTGGAACTTTCCATGAGTAAAAGGACATCCCTGAAAAGAAGTGGGTGCCCACTACCAGGCATTTCCAGCCAGAGGCCACAGGACCCGTGTCAGGGATCCCTCAACCAAGTGAGAGCTAGGACTAGGGACCTTAGGCCAATAATAATAACAATAATAATAAATTCCATTGATGAAATAGCTACTGTGTGTCAGGGCCGGTGCTAAGTATTTTGCATACAGTTTCTTACTAAATCCTTTCTAGAAACAGTAGTATAGATCATGATACTACCTTCCTCTAGGTAAGAAGGGTCAGGATCAGAGAGGTAAAGTAACTTGGCTAAGGCCACACAGCTGCTCAAAGGCAGAGGCTGAATTTGAGCTCCAATCTGATGAGCCCCCAAGCTCATGCTGCCTTCCATGAGAGACTCTGCTTTTTCCCTCCTGGCAGGTGCTACATGAACCCCTGATCGATGAGGATCCTGTATTCATTGCCACATGCACAGAGCGGGAGCTGCGCAAGAGGAAAAAGCGGAAATTCAGCCTCTGGGTCAGACAGTGTTCTTCCACTGGCTTCATCATCCAGGTAAGCCCTGGGCTGAGCCCAGGGAGGTCGGCAAACAGGGCTGGGGAAGAAAATCAGCTGGACTTGGGCTCATCTGATAAGAACTCGTTCACATACCCTTTTCACTGTGTGTCCAAGTCCACCCGACGCTCCTGCAGAGGCCAGAGCTGGGCTGTTCCTTCCTTCCCAGGCCAGCGGGTAACCAGCCCTGGAGAGGCTGCTGCCACACCTGGCCCTGTTCCCTGCACATTCTTCCTCCAAACTGCAGCCCATCTGGGTAAATGACTCATCAAGGTTCAGGCCCTAGCAATGTTGGCCAGAAGTGTCACCCAAATGGTGGGTCATATGAAGTGACTACCATCACCCTGCAGACTGTCCTTCAAGACTTATGGACTTGTGGCTTTGAAACTCAAGGCTGTCCCAGAAGGCCTCCCCACTCCCACCAGGCATCTGCCCACCCTTCCTGTTTCCAGGATGCCTTCTTTACAGACCACCACCTATAGCCCACTGGTGAAACTATGAATAACCTTCACCAGGAACATGTGCCCAAGTCATCGGCCCTTGGACCCTGCGTGGCTGACATGGGTGCATGTTTTACAAGAGGTGGCTGAGCTCTGCTCCAGGCAAAGCATATGAGGTTGAGCTGCTAGGAGCAGTAGGGTACACAGAGGGAGATGGTGGGGACGGATAAACACCAGAATGTGGTGCCTAGGTGACGTCTCCCTGCCTAGTCTAGTTTCTCATGTGTGCTGCACAGCGACACCTCCTCTCATCAGACAGGCAGGCCAGCCCTGCAGTGACAGCTGACCGCACGCTCACTCACTGCCCTCGCTTGACTGCATCCCCAGGCCCCAAGGCACAGGGGTTTTGCACTTCCATCTTTCCCTGAACTAGAGCAGGATTCATAGGAAGATTCTGCTGAACCTCTCCTGTCCATACTTGCTCCAGAACCACAGTGGGGAAAGTGCGCTTGCTCCGGGTGAGTGTCTTCCCTCCTTCCCTTCAAAGCACCAGCCTGGCTTCTTCTGCAGGTCTGAGGGCCCTTCAGGTTGAGCTGGGGCCAGGATCTCCAGCCAGACCAGGGACTCTGCTTCTGCATACGCACTGTTTGGGGTCTTGCCAGACTGGACCTATCCCAGAGCAGAATTCCCTCACTCCTGGAGGTGTAGCCTCAGCTCCTTGTCCCCTCACATTCTCCAGAGTCCTCTGCCATCTCCATAGTGCCTTTTGTGATGATGCTCCCATAGAGTACAGGTGCATCAGGTTCATTTTATATAAACCTTACCAAGGGACATTCATTGATTCTTTGAGTAAATGTTTGTTGAGCATCTGCTACCTGCACACATTGTACCAGGCATTGAGATATGCAAACATGCCCCTGCCATCCTTGAGATCTGCCTAGGTAGCTTTTTCTTTTTTTTTTTTTTTTTTTTTTGAGACAGGGTCTCACTCCTTCTCCCAGGCTGAAGTAAAGCAGCATGATCATAGCTTACTTCGCCCTCAACCTCCCAGGCTCAAGTGATCCTGTCACCTCCGCCTCCCAGGTAGCTAGCACTACGGACGTGTGACACCATTCCCAGCTAATTTATTTTTATTTTCATTTTGGTAGAGGTAGAGTCTCACTGTGTCACCCAGGCTGATCTTGAACTCCTGGGCTCAAGTGATCATCTGCCTCAGCCTCCCAAAATGCTGGGATTACAGGTGTGAGCCACTGCACCAGCCCTGTGTAGCTTTTGAATAAATGTTTACATGCGGATCCCGTGTGCATCTGGCACCACTTCCTTCTCCTCCTGTAGTTAAGTGAGGAGCTAGAAATCACATCCGTCACCAGGCAACACCACGGATCTCGCTCTCTCTCTCTCTCTCTCAGTTCAGATTCTTTCCCACTTTTATAAAATCTATAAAACCCACATCTATAATATAAGAAGTTTGGGTTGGTATCTTGAAGTTTCCTTTCATTTCTAAAAGTCTTGATCCTAGGACTTTCGCAGCAGCGTGAAGGTTTGTTTTTAGAAGCCAGAACTGAAGCTGACAACTGTCAGTCAAAAGCAGCATAGCTTCCACCATTGCCAGAGGCAGCCTTCAGAACGTGCTCAGAGTGCCTAGCAGAGGGGGCAGTTCCCCTGCAGTTACCAGCTGTGCTGTGACAGGGCTGACGCGAGAATTTTCTCAGCCCTCGCAGTCCCTCTCTTTGTTCCCAGCTCCAGCTGAAGGTGCCTGTGGCAGGCACAGAGCAGGGAAAGGACATCTCTGCCTGTGAGGAACCTGGAGATGCAGAGGAGGAGCCACATGGCCTGGGGACAGTTGGTTTTTTAGTGTCATGCCCCTTTTCTTGGTTCTCCAGGTGCTGATCTTGGTTCGACAGGTTTTGAAGGTCAGCAGCCTGGGCAAGTGTAGCCCTGAGGCAGAGCAATGCCCAACACTGTAAGAGCTTTCACACCTACACTTCCCTGACTCTCCACAGCCCTGTAAGACAGAGAGAGCAGGCGGTATTGATCCCATTTCTTACATGAAGTCACTTCGGCTTGTAGGGGTTACCTGCTGGGCAGCTGGGCAGCCCAGAGCCGGCTTCTCCCCTGGGCCTCGACCTGCCTCTTCCCTCCTCCATTCCCAAGGCATCAGCAACCCCTGCTTTTGCATTTACCTCCCATGCAAACTAAGCTGCTCAGTCATTGCTCTGGAATATGGAGTCCTCATCTAGAAACTAAAGGGGTGGGATTAGGTAACCAGTGAGGTCCCTTCTACTGCAAGTCTGTGACTCTCTTCTTTGTAAATGTCATATGTGGGGTTCTGTACAGGGGACATTTTCTTCATTGTAGTTCCTCAGATGCATTGGGCTCTCCTGAATGCCTTCTCAGCAGAGAAGCCCTGTTGCCGTTGGCCATATTAAGGGCCCTCTGCCGTTGTGCTGTGCTGCTCGCTCATGTAGCATCTGCCTTGCGCCCTCCTGTTTCTGAGGTTGGCTTTGGCCCATAGGATGCAGGCAGCTGTGATGCATGAAGAGATTGGAAGGAGCAAGTACATACCTCTCCTTTTTTGGCTTCTCTGTCCTAGCCATGAAAAAATGACCAGGATAGATCACCTGGGTTCTGAAAACCTGGGAGCTTAGTACACATTTATTATGGCCTGGTGCAGTGGCTCACTCCTGTAATCCCAGCACTTTGGGAGGCCGAGGTAGGCGGATCACCTGAGGTCAGGAGTTCGAGACCAGCCTGACCAACATGGAGAAACCCCGTCTCTACTAAAAAATACAAAATTAGCCAGGCGTGGTGGCATATTCCTGTAATCCCAGCTACTCAGGAGGCTGAGGTAGGAGAATTGCTTGAACCTGGGAGGCGGAGGTTGGGGTGAGCCAAGATCACACCGTTTCACTACAGCCTGGGAAACAAGAGCAAAACTCCAAAAAAAAGAAAAGAAAAACATTTATATATGCCCCATCTATTTTGTGGTGGTTTGATACCCACCGTAATTGACCAGGAGCCTATCAGTTAGGTCTGCACAGCTGTGGGTGAGCTCCACTTGAAAGATTCTAGATCAAGAAGTGAGTGAAAGAAAGAAGTTCCAAATTGGCCAGTGGTCCCAGAAAAGGTCCATGGGAAAGCTGAATGGGAATTCAGTACAGCCAGCTCAGATCATCTGGGCCTCAGGTGTGGTCAGTTTATCCCCACAAGGGCATTTGGATGAGAAGGAAGAAACTAACAGTTGGACAAAAATAATAATAATGGCGATGGTGTTTAGAAGAGCTCCAATAGATTCCTATATTTTTGTAGGTGTAATGCTCTTGAATTCATTTGAAGGGAAGTCTTTGATAAAAGTGGCTTAAAATCTTAAGTAATTTAAGGGAATATGTGGTATGTGGTAGGATGGACATGAGAGGAAGAGATTAAATTAACTGTCATTCAAAAAATTAAGGCCCTAATAGCCTGCACTGCTGAGAATGCAAGAAGCAAAGAGTAAGAAGTTTCGAGGAGAAATAAGTAATCAGATGAGAAGCAGACACAGCTTTACTGCAGAGTGGGAGACCACCCGTGAATGCCATCCCGGCCTGAAACCTGGTCCTGTTTGTCCGTCCTCACGTTCCTCTTTTCAGTCTTCTTCCAGCAATCTCTGAAATGAGGCACTGGTTCAGATGGGCAGGCTTCATCTCCCACTTGACATTTGTAGGGCTGTCCTGCAGAACTGCTTACCTCAAAAGTCCTTGGATCCAGAATGTGTGTCTTGGTGTTTCACCAAGCACCCAGCACTTGGAAACGAGTCAGGAGGCAAACATGCTAACCTGCAGTGCTCCAGGCCAATGGAAACTGTCAGATGAGGCTGTTCACGTTGCTCTGTGAAGTAGATTACCACAGGTGGCTCTTTGGGTCTTTGGTAATTTGGTCAACTTTAATATGAGGAATGGTAAGAAATGAAATATACGTTGTGGGGGATAAAACGAGAGGCATGATTCTGTTATCAACAAGCATAGCTTTTTGCGATGGTAAAATGCAGATGGCATACAATTTTCCATTTTCACCATTGTTAAGTGTGTGACTCAGTGGCACTAAGTACATTCAGTGTTGTGTAGCTGTCACCATCATCCCCTCTAGGACTTCTCCATTATTGCAGCAGATGAGGGCACATCTCTTAGCTGCGTAACTGACCCCTAGAAGTGGTGGATCTCCCATGAGCCAAGGCGCCTTTCAGATGCCCTGTCAGTGCTTTGGGAGCTCAGAGGAAGGGTTGTGGTCTAGTTGAAGGCTCTACTCTGTCTCCCTTGAAAGTCGTCTCACTTCCCCGGGTGAGATTGACCACGATCTCCAGCTCTCCCAGGGCTGTACGTGGGGCTCCTAGGGAGAAACACGTGAATGGCTGAGACAGCCTATGTGCTTCCTGGCCCTCAGCCCTGTCACCATCTGTCTACATTCCATGTAGGGGCAGTACTTGCTGTCATTGACTTGTAGTGTTGTTGAGCCAGTCTCATCCGGCGTCCCCGTGGGGCGTGGGGATGCCTGGGAGTGCCTGTTCTTTACTTCGTGCCTGAACCGGCTTTCTAGCTTTACCCCTGATATCAGCCAGACTTGGGGGTGTGATGGATACTTTGATGTCTCTGGTCTTTGGCTGGACCATGGTACCCAGCTATTTGGTCAAATAGTAGTCTAGATGTTGCTGGAAAGGTATGCTTTTAATTAAATTTTAAATGGGTGACCTTTGAGGAAAGCACATTAGCATCCATAATGTGGGTGGGCCTCAGCCAATCAGTTGAAGCTCTTAAGAAAATGGTTGCTGGCTGGTTGCGGTGGCTCACGCCTGTAATCCCAGCACTTTGGGAGGCCAAGGTGGGTGGATCACCTGAGGTCAGCCTGACCAATATGGTGAAACCCAGTCTCTACTAAAAATACAAAAAAATTATTTGGGCGTGGTGGCATATGCCTGTAATCCCAGTTACTTGGGAGGCTGAGGCAGGAGAATCACTTGAACCTGGGAGGCAGAGGTTGCAGTGAGCCAAGATCACACCATTGCACTCCAGCCTGGATGATAAGAGCAAAAATCTGTCTCAAAAAAAAAAAAAGAAAGAAAACTAAAATGATTGCTGTACCCCAAGAAAGGAAATTCTGCCAGCAAAGGGCCTTTGAGCTTCAGCAGCAGCCTGTCCCTAGTAGACTTCCTTGATTTTGGACTTGTCAGCCTATTTAATTGCATGAGCCAGTTCCTTAAGATAAATACCTCTGCCTCTTCCTCCCACTCCCGCCTCCCATACATAATTGTGTTTATATACACACATATTGCTTCTGTGTCTCGGGATAATCCTGACTACTACGGGGGGCTTCCCCTGCTCCCCCTGGCGTATTCAGGCCTGTTTCCTTCTGTGGTTCTCATGGCTGTTGACCCCCTGGGAGTCTGACCTGGAGGGCTGGGCAACGCTTTCTTCAGAGTTGCTTTTCTAGAACCTGAGAATCTCTGTATTTTTTTTTTTTTTTTTTTTTTTTTTTTGAGACGGAGTTTCGCTCTTGTTACCTAGGCTGGAGTGCAATGGTGTGATCTCGGCTCACTGCAACCTCCGCCTCCTGGGTTCAGGCAATTCTCCTGCCTCAGCCTCCTGAGTAGCTGGGATTACAGGCACACGCCACCATGCCCAGCTAATTTTTTGTATTAGTAGAGACGGGGTTTCACCATGTTGACCAGTATGGTCTCGATCTCTTGACCTCGTGATCCACCCGCCTCGGCCTCCCAAAGTGCTGGGATTACAGGCTTGAGCCACCGCGCCCAGCCTATTTTTTTTTTTAAGAGTTGGACAGATCCCTGTTTTCAACAAGTTTTACAATAGAGGCATGGGAAGATAAGACCTGCACCAGTGCAAATCTAGGCATGGACTGTTTGGTTATAGAGTGAGCTTTGTGCTTGGCATCTAAGATCTGGAGATAGAGGGAGCCCCCACTGCCTCTCTAGTAGGAGAGATGGACACATTAAAACTATTCATCGACATAGCGTGACAAGTGCAATATTGGAGGTGTGTCTGAACATCGCAGGGCTACAGGAAGGCACCTGTAGGGATAAGAAACACCCCCAGAAGCAGATATAGTAGGTTGTGTGTGGCAAAAAAGAGAGTAGCCAGGTATCCTTGCCACGGACCAAGCACCAAGACACCCAGAATTTTAACAGCAGCACATACGGTGAGAATAAGCAAGCAGAGAATTATTTGTAAGGTAGAGCTCAGGAAATCTGGAGATATGCTTGCTCCATGCTAGTCCATGCCTAGATTTGCACTGGTGCAGGTCTTATCTTCCCATGTCTTTATTGTAAAACTTTTTGAAAACAAGGATCTGTCCAACTCTTACAAAAAAAAAAAAAAATATATATATATATATATATACACACACACACACACACACACACACACACAGAAAGATTCTCAGTCTCTAGAAAAGCAACACTGAAGAAAGCGTTGCCCAGCCCTCCAGGTCAGACTCCCGAGGGTCAACAGCCGTGAGAACCAGAGAAGCAAACAGGCCTGAATAAGCCAGGTGGACCAGGGGAAGCCCCCTGTAGTAGTCAGGATTCTCCCGAGACACAGAAGCAATAGTGTGTGTATATAAACACTTGGGTGCAGAATGCTGGGTACTATATGAGGCCACAGCCAACGCCTTATTTTCCTACTGCTAGTTACCCAGGCTGGTCTGGTCCCACTGCTAGTTACCATGGTGCACTCAAGACAGCATACACAGAAGCTCCTTGACTTATAATGGGGCTACGTCCCTGTGATAAACCCCTCTTAAATTGAAAATATCCTGTCAAGGTTAAGCACAGTGGCTCACACCTGTAATCCCAGCACTTTGGGAGCCCAAGGAAGGCAGATCACTTGAGCCCAGGAATTCAAGACCAGCCTGGGCAACATGGCAAAACCCCATCCGCACAAAAAAATATAAAAATTAACTGAGTGTGGTGGCACACACTTGTAGACCCAGCTACTTGGGTGGCTGAGGTGGAAGGATCCCTTGAGCCTGGGAGACCAAGGCTGCAGTGAGCCATTATTGCACCACTGCACTCCGCCTGGGTGTCAGAGACCCTATCTCAAAAAAAAGAAAATGTCTTAAGTCAAAAATGCGTTTAAAGCTGGGTGCAGTGGACGAGTTCCTGTAATGTCAGCAATGTGGGAGGCTGGGGGAGGAGACCACTTGAGGTCAGGAGTTTGAGACTAGCCTGAACAACATAGTGAGACTCCCCCATCTCTAAAAAAAAAATGCATTTAATACACCTAACCTACCAAACAGCATAGTTTAGCCTGGTCTACCTTAAACATGCCCAGAACACTTAAATTAGCCTGCAGTTGGGCAAAATTAACACAAAGCTGCTTTTATAATAAAGTGTTGAATATTTCATGATTGTTTACCCTTGTGATCGCCTGGCTGACCGGGAGCTTCAGGTCACTGCTGCCACCCAGCATCACCACCTAGCATTGCACAGCGTATCACTAGCCAAGGAAAAGGTCAAAATTTGAAGGAGTTTCTACTGAATGCCTATTGCTTTCACATGATCATGAAGTCAAACATCATAAATCAAACCAGTATAAATTGGAGACTGTTTATATTTATTCTGTGTCACAGGCCTGCTAAGGACTGACCTAGGCCCCAAAACACCCTCCAGCCCTGCCCTGTTTGCAGAGGGGGTGTAAGAATGGGAGCTAGCCAAGGTTTGGGGTTCCTCAACCCAAGACGTTGAGGCTGCTCGTCCTGGAAGGCTGTGCCCTCTCTGTGAGTGGAAAGAGAACTCTCCAGCAGTTCTTTAGACTAGAGACTGCTGTTCAGGCTCCATAATGTCAAAAAGATCAAGGATCCAGTTGAGAAAAATTGGCCAACAGATTAATGTTGTATCGACCTTTAGTGATTAATGGAGCCCCAAGATTCTTTGGAGGAGAATAAAAAAGGTCCACTAATTGTTTTTAATGGTATAGTCTAAAAGAGCAGATTTCTCCTGTTAGAACATGTTGGCCAGGCACCCGCCTCTGCAGCATGAGACCAGCGTTCCCAGTGAGGGATGTTAACAGGTGGACGAACACCGAGGCAGGGCCAAGGAGCAGATGCCTGGGAGGCATCCTGAGTGGGGCTTTGAGGGACATAGGGAGGTGTCATCTGAAGAAGACAGGACATCTTCAGAGGGCTGGGTGGCTGTCATGTCAAGGAGGCAATTCTGAATGACAGCTCTGCTCAGGAAGCAGGGCTTCAGGTGCACTCTGGGCGTTGACATACCCTGGAAATAGATGGGCTTGATAAGCCAGAATTCAAGATGGTAACCCCCAAGCAAAAGGACCCCAGCTTGCTACCCCCTGCACACATCATGAATTGTGTCCAGGCAGAGCCCTGATGACATCCGTGAGAGACGCTGTGAATGAGGTCTGTGCGCCCCGTGCTGCTAAGCAAGCTGACCTGGAAGCCCCTTTCCTGCCTCAGTCTCATCTGTGGATTCTGGCAGCTGCTTCTGGGGTTGAGGAAAGAATGATGAACATTTACAGAGTGTGTGCTTTGGGCCAGGCTCTGTGCTTGAACACTTCACATGCAGCATTCATTTTTTTTCACAAGGGCCTTATGAGGCAGGTAGGTAATGTCACTGCCACTCTTTCTTGATAAGGAAACTGAGGCACAGAGAGATTTGCCACCTTGCCTAAAATTACATCTATAAAGTGGTAGACCTGGGATTAAACCCAGTTATTCTGAACCTAGATCCCCACCTTCTTAACCACTAGGCTATGTTGTCTCCCCCAAGGAAAGACCTTTTCCCCGATTTAGACAAATCCAAGTATCTTTCTTATTCAACTTGATTGTTGGTAGGATAGTGGTCTAGCATCCATGTCACTAATTTCTCTTATTTCAAGACATACTATTTATGTTGAAAGAATTTAAGGAAGGTACACTAAATGTTTTTTTTCCCTTATTTGACTCTTAATCTTTTTATATATTAAGTGAAAGAAATGTTTTGCTCTTGACCTATAACTAATTGAATTGGCTCTAAAAGTGAGGGCCACCATGGAATTAATTGGCTAGAGTGAATTTTGCTTGTGGATTCAGAAGCTGGGCAGGGCAGGACATGTGTCCATTTGTTTAATTGTGCAGTGAGGAGGATGCTGGCGTGAAATCCTGTCCAGGTTGGATGTGGGTAAGTTGAGGATGGGATTGGTTGAGGTAGAAGACATCACGGTAGACCTCTTTGTGTCCTTGAGCAAGTAGCTGAGAACTACCTTCTTTCTCCATCTTTTGAATGAAGTTAATCCGCCCATACCTCTTTACAATATAGGACTTCAAAGATGATAATAAAATATTTATTAAGCACCAGATAAGTGCACCAGGTACTGTGTGGATCAGATTCAACCCTCTCCCTAAAGAACTTAGAATCTTCAACTGCACAGACATGAGTATGTACAAAGAGCCCACATGCTGATACATGTCCCTCCTCCAACCTGTCACTTTGAAAGAGCCACCTCCGGCTTTGAGCTTTGGGATGAGATGAAGGCAAGGGTCCAGCGGGGGTCAGTGGTGCTGAAGGTGCAGCCAGAGAGGAGAAGGACCAAGAACAAACTCAGCACATGAGCTCTTCCTGGGCATGGTCATGGTGAGAGACATCAGAGAGAAACTGGGCGATGAGAGATGAAAGTCATCAGTACGGTGATGGCTTAGAGACTTTGCTAGAAGCCCCAGCTAATACACGCAGATGGCACAAGCAGCATCTTCCAGTGGGACTCTGCAGTGATGGAAATGTTTCATATCTGTGCTCTCCATGACAGCAGTTCCTAGCCTCATGGGACTGTTGACTATTTGCATTGTGAGCCCTGTGGCCACGGGACTGAATTTTTCATTTTAGTTAATTTAAATATAAATGAAAGCAGCCACATGTGGCTGAAGGCAACCACATCGGAAGCATAGTCAGAGAGCTTTGTTATATTAAAAAATCACTCCGTGTGCACAATTTTCACTTAAAGACAATGGCCTTGCAAGGTGCATATGGTGGTGTTATCCTTATAGATAAGGAAACCAAGGCTCAGAGCAATTAAGTAACTTGCCCCAAACCCCACAAGCCAGTGACTGACAGAGCCCATACCCATGTATCCTGGCACTCACCCTCCCTGCCTCTAGTTCCTCTCATGACAAGTGACTGTCATGTACATTTCACAGCTCGTGCAAGTGGCTGTCCCATGCAGATGTCCCAGGTGACAGCCACACACACCCCATGATCTCATTTTGCATCTTCAGTGAGTGCAGATCGTGCGCTCCTGTGCTGTTTCCCCACAGCTGAATTACTTACACCTTCACGGCTCCTTGCACGCTACCGATAAAAGACTAAAGCAAAGGATCACCAGTCCCTAAGATGTGATACCCTTCCCCTAAATATGCTCTTCACTGAGAAAACTGATTCTCTTCTGTTCTGAAAGAGAAGTAGGGTCATTCATTGGTCAAGACCAGTATAGCTGAACCGGGCTTTCTCTAGTTCTTTATGTTAGAGAAGCAGGAGGGCGCCCTGCTCCCAGCAACAGCTTAGTGGAACTATCAGCTGGTGAGTCAGCAGCTACTGCCAGTAACCTTACTGGTCTTTTGAGAAGTTGAGGGAAAAGACGAACTAGATCCTGCCTCTGGAGGTTGTGGGGGCATTTCAGGAGAGCTAAGATAAATGCCATGTGCTGTATGTGTCCCCCAGGGTATTAACTGCTATAATCCAGATTTCCTAAGATCCTTTTTGTTGTAATGTCAGCATAAAATATGCAACATTAGTGATAATACCCTGGGGGAAGGTATAATGCCATATAGTAATAAACTTCCACACCTACTTTCCTAAATATATGTGTTTAAAAACTAATAAATCATAGGAGCAAAAAAAAAAACTTTTCAGGAAAAGTGAAAAGCTTGGCAACCAAAAGGTGCATTTTCCCGCCCTAAAGATACTTGTCAAACAGTCTTGTAGCTCAGAAGTTATCTATAGCAGGCTGCAGTTTGCCCAGCGATAGGAAGTCACCTATGTCTCCACACATTGGTGGGACGTATTAGTATGATGGTGCTTTCTCTAGCTATGTCTAGGGAGATGTCTGACTTTTTGAAAAGCAGACCAGGAAGCAGTCATGCATCTGAGTGAATGGTATTTCCTTCCATGTCCTGTCTGGGGAGCTCTTGTAGAAAGTACCCAACCCAGCATCTGGATACATATGTGGGTTCCCAGTAATTCTGCCGTTTCTCAGATTACTGGCAGGATTCCTTAAGATAGTCTTTCAAACCTGGACACAATCTTTAGCACAGCTTGTATAGCTTCAGCATTTGTAGCAATGGGGTGTGATTGGGATGAGACTTCATTGGAGGTTACTCATCCACCTAAAGGAAACAAGTTACTACCTTAGACTGCTAGCATTATTATGTCAAAGCAAACCAGGACCAGTTGGGTACTGGACCTGCCTGGCCATCAGATCTAACAGTACCTCTTGGGCTGAGCCTTTTCTTTTTTCTTTTTCTTTTTTTTTGAGATGGAGTATTCCTCTGTCACTCAGGCTGGAGTGCAATGGTGTGATCTTGGCTCACTGCAACCTCTGCCTCTCAGGTTCAAGTGATTCTCCTGTCTCAGCCTCCTGAGTAGCTGGCATTAAAAGCACCTGCCACCATGCTCAGCTAATTTTTGTATTTTTAGTAGCTACAGGGTTTCACCATGTTGGTCAGGCTTGTCTTGATCTCCTGACCTCCTGATCTGCCCACCTTGGCCTCCCAAAGTGCTGAGATTACAAAGGTGTGAGCCACCACACCCATCTGGGCTGAGCCTTTTCTTGGCCAGATTTTGACTGCCTTGCCCACAGTTCTTTCTAAATCATGTCCTCAGCTGAGACTTTCAAGGTTACCATTTTTTGTATTATTTATTTAAATGAAAGTCCTGTTTTATATTCACTTTGAAAAACTCATTATTTTATAGTAATGAGTGCCACACATTTGGGACTCTCTTTAGACTCTCAGTGGTGCCACTTTTTGGCCTCATCCTTCTTCCAGATTTTCTAATAAGAAATATTTGACCTTTGGCTCAGTGCCTGTCCACTTCTCCTGCGACATCCCAGTCAAGTGTCCACTTCTTCAGAAGAGAAGGGCTGGAGTCTGGAAAAACGCCAGTTTTTAGAGGTGCATTTCTGGACACATGAAGCTGAGTAATTTCAAGACAGTCCTGCAACAGGACTGCCTTCCATATTCTACCCAAGGGTTGTAAACTCTCCGCTGCATGTCACTGGCTTTTGGGAAAATGTGTTAATCCCAGGAGAGCAAGAGGCTGACCTGGTTCTCATCATCATCATCTCCAGGTGTGGAGACGATGCACAACAGACCCTACAGATACATATTCCAAATACATGGTTCACTTAGACCCTATAGATAACTGCAAATTCCAAATCCTCCTATGCTTGAGTAATCCTGATAAGGAAGTTATTTTATAATCATTTTTAGTGGGTCTGATTAAGTTGTATTATATGTTGCATCAAAAACATTACAAGCCAGCATATCTGTCATTCTAATAAATGCTTTTTGTACAGAAATAGCCACTTGAGTGTATAGTCAACATATCTATGTAAACACACACACACACATACACACACTTGCACTATTTTATAATCTGGCTACTTACAAGGATATTGTGAACATTTTCTATGTTACTAAACATTTTTCTGCATGGTGATTTTTTAAAGTGTACCACATTCCATTATACCTACATATGTAATTTTAACCAGTCTCCTTTCATGTGAGATAATTAGGTCATTGTTAATTTTTTTACCATTATTAAAAACTCTAAGATGGACATGGTATTTTATGTATAAATCTCTTAACACATTTCTGATTATTGCCGTGGATTGAATTCCTAAAAGTGAAACTCATGAGTAAAATAGCATGAATATTTTTAAGGTTTTTACAAAATTTATTTTTTAATTGACAAATAAAAATCCTATATCTTTATTGTGTACAACATATTTTGAAATATGTAGACACTGAAGTGGCTGAATCGAGCTAATTAACATATGCATTAGATCACACAGTTGCCATTTTTTGTGGTGAGAACACTTGAAATTGACCATCTTGGCAATTTTCAAGAACTTATTGTTAGTAGCTGTAGTAGTCACCATGTGGTGCCATAAATCTCTTGAACTTATTCCTCTATCTAACTGAGAGTTTGTTTTCTTTGACCAACATCTCCCCACTCCCATTTCCAGCCCCTGGTAACCACCATTACACTCTCTCCTATTAGTTCAGCTTTAAGTTCACATGTAAGTGAGATCATACAGTATTTCTCTTTCTGTGCTTGGCTTATTTCACTTAGCTTCATGTCCTCCAGGTCCATGTTGTTGCAAATGGCAAGTTTCCTCCTTTTTAAAGGCTGAATAGTATTTCATTGTGTGTATATGCCACATTTTCTTCACCCACTTATCCACTGATGGACACTTGTGTTTCCAAGTCTTGGCAATTGTGAATAATGCAGCAGTGAAGATGGGAGTGCAGATATCTCTCAGAGAGCCTGATTTCAGTTCCTTTGGGTGTGTACCCAGAAGTAGGATTACTGGATCGTGTGATTGTTCATTTTTGAGGAACTTCCATACTGTTTTCCATAACAGCCATACTTTAAGGTCTTTGATTCCTAGGGCCAAATTTCCCTCCGGAAAGGTTATACGGATTTAGACCAAATCAGCACAGTGCTCCTTTCCCCACATTCTCACTGACACTGAGTGTTTGGACAGGGAAGGTGTTGTTCACTGTTGGTCTTCATGAAAGTACATTCAGTCAGTCTGTTTCCCAGGGAATAAAACTGACGTCATCTCTACTCTGCTGGTTTCAGGAAGGTGGAGAAGCATTCCATTTCTCAGCTATCATGTTTTAGTTCTTCAGATGCATAGAAGTGCCTGGTGTGGAAGCAGTATGCCCCAATATGTGTTAGAACTCTAAGATACTCACAGGCTTCCTGCCCCCAGTGTGCACACGCCTCCCGGTTATTCACTCAAACACTAATGTGGGTGTTGATGAGAAGGAATTTGGATTTTGCAAATGTATTATGGTCCTAAATTTGTTAAAGAGAAGTTATCCTGCATGGGCCCAACCTAACCACGTAAGCCCTGAAAAGGAGCCAGGTTCTTCCTGACAGAACAGAGTGCAAGCCCAAGAGGGATGCAGCCTCAGGAAGAGTCCCCATTGCTGGCTTTTTTTTTTCCTTTGAGGCAGAGTCTTGCTCTGTCGCCCAGGCTGAAGTGCAGTGGCACGATCTCAGCTCACTGCAACCTCCGCCTCCTGGGTTCAAGCAACTCTTCTCCCTCAGCCTCCAGAGTAGCTAGAACTACAGGCATGCACCACCATGCCTGGCTAATTTTTGTATTTTTAGTAGAGGGGGGTTTCACAATATTGGCCAGACTGGTCTTGAACTGAACTTGTGATCCTCCTGCCTCAGTCTCCCAAAGTGTTGGGAGTACGGGCATGAGCCACTGTACCCTGCCTTTTTTCTTTTTTTTGGCAGAGTTTTGCTCTTGTCACCCAGGCTGGAGTATGATGGCACAATCTCAGCTTGTTACAACCTCTGCCTGCTGGGTTCAAGCAATTCTCCTGCCTCAGCTCCCGAATAGCTGGGATTATAGGCATGCACCACCACACCCAGCTAATTTTTTGTGCTTTTAATAGAGACAGGGTTTTGCCACATTGGTCACGCTGGTCTTTAACTCCTAACCTCCCGCCTCAGCCTCCCAAAGTGCTGGGATTACAGGCGTGAACCGCCTCACCTGGCCGACCATTGCTGGCTTTGACAATGGGAAGGGTCACATGGCAAGGACTACACATTGCCTCCAGGAGCTGAGAGCAGTCCCTTACTGATGGTCAGCAGGGACACAGGACTTCAGTCCTGCAGCCACAAGAAAACAACGAGAATGCACATGAAGGCAGATCCCAAACACCAGATGAGAACCCACCAGTCAACAGTTTGATCGCAACCTTAACCAGCCATGCCCTGCTTAGACTCCCAGCCTAGAACTATGAGCTGGTAAACGGACACTATTGAAGCCACTGAGTTTTTGGTCATTTGTGATGCAGCAATTAAAAAACCATAATACACAGTGTTTAAAAATTTGAGTGTAGATATCTGTATAGAAACCCCAGACAGCATGCAGCTGTGTGTGTTAATGTAGAAATAAGCTGTGCAGGCTCAGATCCCATGAACTTCTTGAGCAGTTCTGGTTTGCAGTGAGTTACTGTCATCCAACACCACATTTTGTGTTGTGTTCTGTTTTGTTTGTTTAAGATTTTCTTGCTAAGTCACATTTCTTGCACCTGCACTGGAAGCAGTTGATTTTTTGAACATGCTCTTCTTGAATCCGTTAACTCTTCTGCCTCTAGCCCTTTGATGATGTTCACGGAAACAGCATGAAACACGTTTAAAAATTGCTCCCTGAGTCCCACACATCCTCTTTGCTGGCCCTGGGCTCTTGGGTGAATATTTAGCCCTCAGTCCTGTCTTCTCTGCGCTGTGAGGGGAATTGTACCTATTCTGCCTGCCTGATGGCAGTTACTGAAAAGAACCAATAAAACAGTCATTATGAACATGCCTTGTAAGTTAAAAAGCTGCATTCGAGTGGAAAGTGCACAGATACATGTATTCCTAACAGGGGAGGTTGCCTTTAATTTTATTTATAGTGAATTTAAATCATTCCTGTGTTTCAGAGCTGGGGAGTGTGTTTGCATTTGTCTTCACTGCTGGGTTCATTACCTGCAGGTGCTTGTTCTTTTCCTCCTCCACCTTGACCTTTCCAAACTGAAGCATCTGGGGCTGAGTCACCAGCCTCAGGACCGGGGTGTGCTTGGGGGTGACCTGGGGCTCCTGTGAGCTGAAAAGATGATGGGGGCTTTTCCACAAGCTCTCAGCCTCATGACTGAGACTCATGATTGCTGAATTCTTGGGCTCCCAGCCTCACGCTGCTGTGAGCACGCTGACCTCTGTGTGTTTATGTTAAAGATTTACGTCCATCTGAAGGAAGGCGGGGGCCCAGATGGCCTGGATGCACTGAAGAATAAGCCCCAGCTCCACAGCATGGTGGCCAGAAGCCTGTGCCGGAACGCGGCAGGCAAGAACTACATCATCTTCACGGGGCCCAGCATCACCAGCCTGACCCTGTTTGAAGAGTTTGAGAAGCAAGGTTAGTCAAGGGGGGGAGCCAGTGGGGACACAGCCCTGCCTCCCGTGGGAAAGTGCTAGGAGAGGTTCAGGTGGGGGTACAGCTGCGCGGTGGCCAGCACAGACCACAGAATACCAGGTGATGAGGCCCTTCCTTGAGGGAACAGATGCATCAGCCACCGTGCGTGCCTGGACCCTGCCGGGCACTAGAGATTGCAGGGTGAGTGAGCCACGAGCTCAAGGTCTAGAGGACACGTTGGTGCAAAGCTCTGCTCAGTCTTCAGGGCATTTCTTTGTGTGTCCTCTGTTGGAAATCCGCAAAGTCTGTGTCCCCTGGGCACAGCGCCTAATAAGGCTCTAGGAAGTCTCTGGAACTCACCCACCGTCTATAATGTGGCCCCTTCCCAGGAGACAGACAAGAATTGTGTGAAGACAGGGAATAGTACAATGGGCCTCAGAAAAGTCTTAGGTACCCTGGGTGCTAAGATGCTTGGTACATGCATGGCAAAGACTGGGCAAGCCTTCCTTGGCTCTGAATGAAACGGGGGCTATAGAAAAAGAAAATGTGGACCAGTTCAGGAAGCCCTGTGGCAAGCTGCATTGGCCTTTGCTTCATCCTACCTTTGGGGATTTAGAGCCAGTCCACTCAGGAGAAGCACAAAAACTGCTGGCTCCCCTGCAGCAGCCAGTAGACTAGAATTGCAGGCCTTTTTCTCAGCAGCAATCAGACATCTGACCTTCAAACTAGACCCTCTTAAGTAATGAGGTGTAGACAGCTGACATCCTGGAGCCCTGGCAGCTGCAATGAGGCAGCAGCCCCGGACTTAATTTTCTGCTGGCCTTGGCTACATCTTACTCTTCTGGAAAGCCCAGGGCTCAATAGTTACTTGTTGAAAGAATCAAGGGTAGAGAGATCAGACGATATGAAGTGGGGCTGTGAAAGTAAAGTGAGAGAAAATTGGCCCTGCAGCACAGTACCCAGCTACTTTGGAAGAAAGGTGGGTTCTCTCTTCGAGCACAGGGTGAGAACCAGGACTGCCATCTCTCCTACCAGCTTGTGCAAGGCCAAGTGTGGGTACCACGAGTGTGATGTTATTTGTGTTCCAGGGCCTGTTCCCTACCTCACACCATCAACCTGGACTGAGAGGAGGGGGGAGGGGTGTGTGTTTCTGTGTGTGTGTATGGGTCTGTGTGTGTATATGTTTGTGTGTCTATGTCTATGTCTTTGTGTGTGTGTATCTGTGTGTCTGTGTATATCTTTATGTGTGTCTGAGTGTTGGTGTGTGTCTTTGTCAGTGTGCGTCTGTGTGTGTGTGCATCTGTGTCTGTGTGTGTGCAACTGTGTGTGTCCATGTGTGCATCAATGTGTGTCTGCCTGTGTCTTTGTGTGTATCTGTCTTTGTGGGTGCATCTGTGCTTACATCTATGTTTATGTCTGTGTTTGTATCTGTGTACCTGTGTGTAACTGTGTGTCTGTGTATGTACTTGGGTGTCAGTGTGTGCATCTGTGTGCATCTGTTTGTGTGTGTTTCTGTGTATGTGCATCTGTGTTTGTGTATGGGTGTGTGTGTGCGAGTCTGTGTGTGTGAGTGTATGTGTCTGTGTTCCTGTCTGTGTGTGTGTGTCGAGTGGGGTGGATGCTGTACAGACAAGGTGGAGTGGGGATGCCAGAGGAATATCCTGGGCCATCAATATGGTTCCCAAAGCTGGGTGTGCTGCTTCTGTGATTCTGAGAAGGGGATGCCTCTTGGCTCAGAGAATTAGAAGAAGGATGGGAAAAGAAGCTTCTAGCTGGAAGAAAATATTTAGATATGGAATTTGGATTTTTTTCAAGAGGTTAGGTAAGAGATAAAAAAAGATCTCCTTGCCTATTTTTAGAAGCGTCTAAACTGACTGAGCTCTTCACCCTGGGCGTCATCGTGTACCTCCTCTGCTGTGACTGAGGGCAGTGTCCTCCAGCGTGTCCACAGGGATGGTTGCTAGTGGCTGCACCCCACCTCCCCAGGACGCAGATCACATTGGTCTGGGCCGGTGAGGAGAAGACTTGTAGTGGAGAGTCTGGTTGTTCCTCCTAGGGCCACACAAACCAGGTTGTAAAATAAAAGCCGGAAAGGACATTCCTGGAATAATTTCTGTGTTTATAAAGGGATAGATTCGTGGAAATGTGGGTGCTGCTGGATGTTCTTCTTTCCCTCTTGTGAACATGCAGCTTCTCTTTGGCTGGTAGTATAGACTGAGCCCCAGATGGGGGATTTCGGACATCCTTACCCTTGTTCATGTCTTCCTTCTCCCTGTTTTTAAGAACAGATTTTTCTTTTTAAATCTCAAGATGAGGGGCCGGGCGCAGTGATTCACGCCTGTAATCTCAGCACTTTGGGAGGCCAAGGTGGGTGGATCACCTGAGGTTGAGGGTTCAAGACCAGCCTGACCAACACGGAGAAACCCTGTCTCTACTAAAAATACAAAAAATTAGCCAGGCATGGTGACACATGCCTGTAATCCCAGCTACTTGGGAGGCTGAGGCAGGAGAATCACTTGAACCCAGGAGGCGGAGGTTGCAGTGAGCTGAGATCGTGCCATTGCACTCCAGCCTGGGCAACAAAAGTGAAACTCTGTCTCAAAACAAAATGAACCAAAATCTCAAGATGAGAGGTAGCTTGAGTGGTCACATTGGTTGCTAAGAACGAAGCTGGGAGCAGCAGACCCCTCCTCTTTTCAGCAGCAAGACTCGAAAACAGCTCTGGGTGCATCTTCCTCCCCACAGGCCACAAGGAAAGGAGTCTGGAAGAGGGAAAGATTCATTCAACTGTCTCTTTCTTCCAGAGCAGAGTGGGATGCGGGGATGAGGGAAGCAGATGCATGGGATATGGCATGTGTTCAGGTGACCGATGGCACTGTCGGTCCTCACAGGGCAGAAAGTAAAGGCTGAGACTGCTCCCAGGGTCTCTGCATCCCCTCCAGGCTGCTGGGGAGCAGCTGAGTGCTTGTGGCCTCTGTGGCCTCATGGCCCAGCAGGGTAGGGTGGGTCCATGAAATGGAAGGACCTGAAAGGCCTTGGGTCCAGGGTGGAAGTGAGCAAGTCCGCTCTGGGCGTTTGTTCATACTGGTCTCTACCACCCACCAGCCACCCCATGAGAATTTTCCAGGCCTGAGAGACCAAGCGCAAGCTCCTTCTCACTCAGGAGGCTCTTCACCCACTCATGGAACGACACTTGGTTAGTCCACAAATGGATGATTCTTTCTTTTGCATTGAACGTAGCTCCCCAAGGAGATGGGGGCTCCATTTGACAGCTTCCTGGGGTGCGGTGTGGACTGGCTCAGTGCTGGGCTCACGGCCAGCCACGTCTTGGCAAGACCATCAGGATGACGTAACCGGGGTTGGGTTTGGACGCTGGACAGTCCTGTCTTCATGCCTGTCTGCCCTGCCAGCTGTGAGCCTGGGGCCTCACCCTTGTAAGGCCTCTGTTCTTCTCTAATGTGTGTGCCATCACCTGTAGAGTGTAGAAATTTCTGGACATAGGTGGGATGAGGAGTGAACGTGTGCAGTGCTGTCCTGGACACTGAGGGTCCAGGTGGCAGCTCCTGCTGCTGCTGCCCATCGATTGCTCGTGCTGTGACCCTACATCTTAGCATACTGTGTGTTATTAGGGAAGAACCTAGGGAGACTGTCACGGGGGGAGACCACAGAGGGATACGACACCTCAAAACTTCAGCAGTCTCTTCTAGAGGGTCTGACTTCCAAGCATCAGCCTGAGAACCTGGCAGTCCTGTTCTTTCCTTGGGGGTGCACAGGGCGGAGGAGCCACTGGCATCTCCCATGATGGTGAGTGTGTGATTCTTTATCCCTCTCCCCCCCAGGGATTTACTGCTGTGGCTTGCTCAGCGCCCGGAAGAGTGACTGCACTGGCCTCCCACTGTCCATGCTGACCAACCCAACCACCCCTCCAGCCCGTGGCCAGTACCAAATCAAGATGAAGGGGAACACGTCCTTGATCTGCTGGTACAACAAAGGACACTTCCGCTTCTTGACCAACGCCTACTCCCCAGTGCAGCAAGGTGAGCGCGGGCCTGCCATCAGCAAAGCAGGGCGTGGGGTGATTGGATGAGCTTGGGCAAGCCCAGCAGCTGCGGTGGACGTGGCGTCCACTTTGGACTGTGCTGCTCTGGGCTGAGAGTACCCTCGGTTATTCCCCAGCGTCTGGGGCCATGCTTCTAACTGTGGCAGCTGTAGGAAGCAGTGGGTAAGCAGTGAGGAAAGAGCTCCCTGTTCGATGTAAGCTGTTGAGCAGTGCCAGGCTGATGGGGTTTGCAGGTGACTCAGGCAGCCCCTGGAAGCCCCCAGGTTGTACACGGGGTGTGATAATGGGCTGCATTTGAATGGCATTTCACTTTATTGTCTGGGATTCTGTGAAAAATCTGTTCTGATGGGAGGGAGAAATCCACCGTTCTTATCTTTCAATGTCATCCTTAGATGTTAATCAGGTGCGCTGTCTGGTTCATCAGCTGTTCCCTGATTTCTTCATTGATTTTATTCGGGATTTAAAATTCCATTTATAACAAAGGGAATTACTTAGCAAGGAGTCTATGCTTACAGTAACGTACAGTGAAATCATCACTAAGCCATTGAAAAGAACACTGACAGGACAAAGGGGCCCTTCACAAAAGCATTCCCGGCGGTGCAGTGTGTGGGGGCAGCATCCCCTGCCTTCACATGGATGCTTTCCTCAAGACAAATGACGGTGAATGGAAAAAGGCCTCTTTCCCCTTCACTTGTCAAGGAACACTGCCAGGGAGCCCAGGTGTTAGTGTGAGTGTTTGTACTCTCACATGTATTGTGTATGTGGTGTGTAAACTTGCCTGGCATGTTGTGTGTGGTGTATATGTGTGGTGTGTAGTGTGTAGTGATATGTATGTGTGGTATGGTGGGTGTGCTGTGTGTGGGTATATGTTGGTGTAGTGTGGTGTGTTGTGTGCGGTGTGGGGCATGGGATATGTATGTGTGATATGTGTGGTGTGTGTGGTGTGGAGTGTGTGATATGTATTTGTGATATGGTGTGTGTGATATGTATGTATATGTTGGTGTATTGTGTGTGGGTGGAGTATGTGATATGCATGATATGTGTGGTGTGTGTGTATATGTGTGGTGTGGAGTGTGTAGTGATATGTATGTGGTATGGTGGGTGTGCTGTGTGTGGGTATATGTTGGTGTAGTGTGTATTGTGTGCGGTGGGGGGCATGTGATATGTATGTTTGTGTGATATGTGTGGTGTGTGTATATGTGTGGTGTGGAGTGTGTATGTGATATGTATTTGTGATGTGTGTGTGATATGTATGTATATATGGGTGTGTTGTGTGCATCGTGGAGTATGTGATGTGTGTGTGATATGGTATGTGTGGTGTGTTTGTATATGTGTGTATGGTGTGGATGTGATATGTATTTATGGTATGGTGGGTGTGGTGTGTGTGTATATGTTGGTGGTGTGCTGTGGTGTGGAGTGTGTATGTGGTATGGTGTGTGTGGTACGGTGGATGTGGTATGTGTATATGTTTATGTTCTGTGTGTGGTGTAGAGTATATATGTTACATGTATGTTTGTGTGGTATGGTGTGTGTGATTTGTAAGTTTGCATGGTATGTGCGTGTGGTCTGTATGTTGGTGTGCAGTGTGTATAGACGTGCATGTCTGTATTACGAGTGTGGTGTGCATGTGTTGTGTGTGTGTTGTATGTATTTCTGTGGTACAGTTTGTCTGTCCATGTTTAATGTATGTTGTTAGTTTTTTCCCATCTTTCCCCTCCTGCCAGCTTAAGTTGAATCACACCTCAGTGCAGATTGCCATCGAGGGACCCCAGCAGATGGGCGTCAATACTCGATTTGGGTGTGGAGGGCACACAGGATCAGTTGAAGAAAGGCTTGTGCCAGGCACGGTGGCACCCACCTGTAAGTTCCAGCTACTTAAGGGGCTGTGGCAGGACATTGCTTGAGCTCAGGAGTTCAAGGCCAGCCTGGGCAATAAAGCAAGACCCTCATCTATTAAAAAAAAAGGAGGAGGAAGAAGAAGAAGAAAGAGGAAGAGAAAGTAGAGGAAGAAGAACGGAGATGAAGCAGATACAGAAAGGCTTGGAATTGGCCTTGCAAGCTGAAGGCTAGAGTTTGAGTTGGACTTCCAGATCCCAGTGGTTAGGGTCTTGGTGCAGGACGAGGGAATTTCCAGGGAACATGTTAGAGAGTCAGGGGCAGAAACTGCTTCCCACCAAATTATTTTGTTTATTTATTTATTTTGGGGACAGCGTATTGCTGTCATCCAGGTTGGAGTGCAGTGGTACTATCATAGCTCATTGCAGCCTCGGATTCCTGAGCACAAGCAAACCTCCCACCTCAGCCTCCCAAGTAGCTGGGACTACAGGTGCATACCACTGCACCGAGCTAATTTTTTTTGTAGAGACAGACTCTCACTATGTTGCCCAGGCTGGTCTCAAACTCCTGGCCTCAAGCGATCCTCTAGCTTCAGCCTCCCAAAGTGCTGGGTTTATAGGCATGAGCCACCGTGCCCGGCCCTACCAACTTACTTTAAGTCATGGCCTCTGAAAAGTTATCTCAAGGCAGGACATCACGTTCATCTGAGCTTAATGAAAGGAGATAATGAAGAGAAAAGAATGCATCTTAAATCCTCCCCAGGATTTAAGATGACAAGTTAAAAGCCTAATTTTAAGGGTTGGTGCTCCTAAAGCAGACACCAAAGGAACATGTAAGGAGGATATTGATGAGGGAATTGATTTTTAAATCTGTTGAAATTTACTGTTCGTGTTTAATGTAGTTACAATTTCTGAATCCAAAGTACTCTATTTTACATCATAAAGTTCAGAATCCTAGTGTCTCTTAAAAATCCCAAGGAGTGGCTGGGCATGCTGGCTTAACGCCTGTAATCCTAGCACTTTGAGAGGCTGAGGCAGGTGGATCATCTGAGGTCGGGAGTTTGAGACCAGCCTGACCAAGATGGTGAAATCCCATCTCTACTAAAAATACAAAGTTAGGTGGGCGTAGTGGCGCATACCTGTAATCCCAGGTACTCAGGAGGCTGAGGCAGGAGAATCGCTTGAACCCGGGAGGTGGAGGTTGTGGTGAGCCAAGATCACACTATTGCACTCCAGCCTGGGCAACAAGAGCAAAACTCAACCTCAAAGAAAAAAAAAGAGAGAGAGAAAGAAAGAAATCCCAAGGAGTATCCATCAAGCATCACTGCAGCCTCCCTCCCCACCTCCAGGGCCCTGATCTCCTCCCCCAGTACCTCTAGAAAGCACTCCCAGGGAAGTTCACACTTGCTCAGTGAGTGCTTGAGGTGGGTGCTTGAGGTGGGCACAGACCTGGGTGCGGCTGGAATGAGCAGGAACCTGCCCAGGGGAAGGTCAGGTCCTTAGCCGCTTCTCTCCAGGAAATCTGTTTTGTGGCTCACATCTTAGAGTTCTTTTTCTCATGAAGAGAGATCGTTTTCTGTGCCTAGTATTCCTTCCCTTTGGATCTGCCGTAATTTCTTCAGCCAGTGCCCCTATTAATGATCCCTTTTTTTTTTTCCAAGATGGAGTCTCACTCTGTCACCCAGGCTGGAGTGCAGGGGCATGATTCTTGGCTCACTGCAACCTCCGCCTTCCAGTTTCAAGGGATTCTCCTGCCTCAGCCTCCTGAGTAGCTGGGACTACAGGCATGCACCACCATGCCTGGCTAATTTTTGTATTTTTTGGTAGAAACGGGATTTCACCATATTGGACAGGCTGGTCTCCAACTCCTGACCTCGTGATCCTCCCGCCTCGGCCTCCCAAAGTGCTGGGATTACAAGCGTGAGCCACCACGCCTGGCCAGTGATCCACTTTTTCACAGTGTTAATGATGATATGGTGATGTCTTCATACATAAACACTGGGCACATCTTTGATCATTTCCTCAGGACAAATCCAAACGCGGAATTGCAGGCTCGAAGGGTGGGACCAGTGGAAAGGTTTCTGGTGATGTGTCGCCACCGGCTGTACTTCTGCACCATCGCAGTGGGCACAGGGGACCGGTGTGCCTCCAGCTTTACCAACACTATTATTTTTTATTTTTTATTTGTCATTCTGACAGTTGAAGTTGACCCCAGATTTTAAATATCAATCACTGTGACTGTGGGAGAGGTTGCACATCTCTCCATGTGTTGATGGGCCAGTTTCGAGTGGTTTACGTTCCTTACGGTTTTTCTTTTGAGATGTTTGTCATGTTCTCATTAACTTGAAGTTTTCTGCCTATAGCACGTTGTTTTCTATGTTTCATTTCCTTTTGTCTTTACTTATGATTCGTATTTTGTAACGTAAAAAAGTTTTCATTTCTCCATAGGTGGATATATTGATAGCTTCTCTGATATCTTCTCTGCTCTCATGTTTTAGGTCTCTCTTCTATCCCAAGGCCAGATAAGTTTAGTTCACCTGTCTGTTTTATGGTGCAATTTCGTGCTCTTTACCATAATCCACTTCGAATTAATTTTGATGCGTGGCATCAAGTGGGCTTCTCTTATTTTGTTGTTGTTGTTAAGTGGGCAGAGTGGGTTGACCCAGCAGCTACACCTCTGTGCCTAAACCATTTATTGAATAATTCATCTTTTCTCTATTTATTTTAAATCTCACTCAGGGCTGGGCATGATGGCTCACACCTATAATCCCAGCTACTCGGGAGCATGAGGCAGGAGGATCACTTGAACCCAGGACGTGGAGGTTGCAGTGAGCCGAGATTGTGCCATTGCACTCCAGCCTGGGCAACAGCAAGACTCTGTTTCAAAAGAGAGAGTGTGTGTGTGTGTGTGTGTGTGTGTGTGTGTGTGTATAAATCTCAGATGATAAACTGAAACATTGTAAATTCTAAAGACTGCTTCTCAGCTCTGTTACATTCTGTTCTATTATGACCATATATACTCTCATTGAAGTTGAGCAGCATTTCCAATTTTAGGAAATATATAACTAAGTATGAACATTTTAGGAATTGATTTATTAATTTTTACTCCAGATTCTAAGGAAACATGAAACTTTTTGTCACAGAGTGTGAGCATATGCACAGGCTTTTCAGAAATGTAAACAGGCTGGTGCAATGACTCACACCTATAATCCCAGCACTCTGGGAGGCCAGCGTGGGAGGATCACTTGATTCCAGGAGTTTGAGTTCAGTCCGGGCAGTGTGGCAGAACCCCATCTTTACAAAAAATGCCTTTCCTCAAAAAAATTAGCTGAGCACGGCGTAGCTATAGTAGTCCCAGCTACTGGGGGGTTGAGGGGCGCGGAAGCAGGAGGATTGCTTGAGCCCAGGTGGTAAAGGCTGCAGTGAGCCAAGATCATGACACTGTACTTCAGTCCGAGCAACAGAGCGAGACTTTGTCTCAAGAAAAAAATTTTTTTAATGCTGTCATATGTCAAAGGATATTCCCATTGTGAGCCAAAGCCTTTTGCTTTTCTTAGAAATCCACCTGGGGTCTGTCATCTTCATCCTGTAGTCTGCCCAGTTAGGATTCAGATTCACTAAGACTAATAAGAATGGAGAATATCTGCATATGAAAATGAATCAGGTCTTGATTCATTCACTTAAATTTGCAGAAGGGTAGCAGGAGTGTCAGTGAAGCCACTAACAGCCAAGGAAGGTGTTAGAACAGCTGTTAGAATGGGAAGACAGGCCCATGTCGATCTTGGGCATCACAGAGACAGACATGGAGAAGATAGACGTGTGCAGATTCCCACAGAGCTCTCAATACAGCGTCCACCACGAGCCTGGGCATGATGTGCACGGCTTTCCCAGTGATTAACGCAGCCAAGACGGTAACTACAGATTTCCTCTTGCTAATATTGCCAACGTTAGCAATCAGAAGACGTCACAGGATGGCTGCCTTACCTTTTTCAGCTGGGGTACTGTCTCAGAATCCAAAATATCGTGGGGAAAGGAGAATGATCTGGTTTATAAACTGGGGAAATGTTTAAAGAGAGGACGATGCAGGTCTGGTGTAGAAACAGCTCCGTTTCAAGCTGAAACCCCCATGTCAAATTTACAATTATGAAAAAGGATGGGAAAGAAATGAAGAGTTAAAGAAGGTCTCCCATGGCGAGGTAGATTGGGACAGTGGCAGTCTAGGAGCCTCTGCCCTTGTTGGGCTGAAACCAGGAGGTGAAACACTGGAAATGGTCAGTAGCTACGGGGATGAGCTGTGGGAAACCCTGAGATCTTCGCAGAGCAGCCCTGACTCACCGGAGACACTAATGACTCAGAGCGGGCATCCTGAAGTTCCAGGAAAAGAACTGACGGGATTTCCGTTTCTTTATAGGGATAGTCTTACCTGCTCACATTCACGTGGAACCCTAAAGGGGCCAGAGCCTCCTGAGACCCAGGGAAGGTTGTCATTGGAGGTCAGGCAAATCAGAACATAGCTGGAGATGGGAAGCCTCCATGGGCCACGTGCTGGGACCCCAAGTGTGAAACAGGGTTCCTCCCACTCGGTTTTGGAGGCAGGGGCGTCTGAGATAAGGGACCAGGGACAGGAACCCTCAGGAGGGACGTTGGAGAGAGACTGCAGTCCTTGGGACACTGCAGGCCCACATGCCCTCCCTTGGGCCTGGCAAGCTGCACCCTGGAGAACGCCTGTGCCCTGCAGGCCCCCGACAGCTGAACTTCTCTCAGGAGGAAGCCCTCAGTATGTGTGTGGGGGGAGGGCAGGGGGGACACCGTGGTTTTCTGGCCCTTGGAGAACTTTAGGGAATGTGTTGCCTGGGCCCCTCCCCGGTCCTGCATCTCTAGGGCAGGCCTTGGCAGCTAAATTTCCCACAAGCTGTCCAGTGTTTCTTCCATGTGAAATGCTACTATTTCTGAGGAAAGAAGGAAAGAGCCTGGCTCAGTCTATATAAGCAGATCTGGGCGACCCTGGTGTCAGCCACAGTCTCTCACTGAGAGTTGTGGAGGTGGGAGGTGGCTGGCCTCAGACGAAGCTCCCTTGGGCCTGCAAAGGACATACCCATTTTCACTTTGACCTTGTCCGTTTCAGTATTGCTGAAATTTTGCAATCCTGTGAGTTAATCCCTTAAAAAAAATACAGAAAAATGGCACTGTGCCCAAATCCCTTGCTGCAGTGAGGGAAGGTCAGTTCGAGGAAACATAAGTAAACTCCAGCCATGCTTGAATGGACGCAGCTACTTGGAAGAACGCGTCCTCCCCCTCTTCCGTGTTGTCTGCGGTGGGTGGGACAGACAAGGGCCTGGTCTCCTTCTCAGGCCCTGCCAGTGAGATTTGTTCATCTTGCCATGACCTTTGCAGTGCCCCTGGATACATTCCCAGTTGTACTTAGTAGAGGAAAAGGTGTTTGAGGGTCTAGGGCACCCGAAGTTCTAGGAGGCACAAAAGGATGGAGCCTGGAGGACGGGAGGGTTGAAAACGGCAGCTTCCTCTTTCTTCTGAGCCCCTAATTCCTTTTGGCTGAGCATGGAGGCTCGTACTTGTAATCCCAGAGTTTTGGGAAGCCCAGGTGGAGGACCACTTGAGGCCACGAGTTTGAGAGCAGCCTAGGCAACATGGGTGAGTCTCTATTTAAAAAATTGTTTTAATTAGCCGGGCATGGTGGCATGCACCTGTGGTCCCAGCTACTTGGGTGGCTGAGGTGGGAGTATCGCTTGAGCCCAGGAGTTTGAGGCTGCAGTGAGCTGTGATCATGATACCACACACTTCAGCCTGAATGACAGAGCAAGACCTCATACCGCCCCCAAAAAATGATAATAATTCCATGCTTTTGCTATTTTGTTTTTTTGTTTATTTTGAGATTTTATTTTTTTGGTTTATTTATTTTTTAAACTTTTTTTTTTTTTTTTTTTTTTTGAGACGGAGTTTCACTCTTTTTACCCAGGCTGGAGTGCAATGGCGCGATCTCGGCTCACTGCAACCTCCGCCTCCTGGGTTCAGGCAATTCTCCTGCCTCAGCCTCCTGAGTAGCTGGGATTACAGGCGTGCACCACCATGCCCAGCTAATTTTTTGTATTTTTAGTAGAGACGGGGTTTCACCAGGTTGACCAGGATGGTCTCGATCTCTTGACCTCATGATCCACCCACCTCGGCCTCCCAAAGTGCTGGGATTACAGGCTTGAGCCACCGTGCCCAGCTAAACATTTTATTTATTTATTTTTATTTTTGAGTTTTGCTCCTGTTCCCAGGCTGGAGTGCAATGGCAGTGATCTCAGCAAACTGCAACCTCTGCCTCCCAGGTTCAAGCGATTCTTCTGCCTCAGTCTTCTGAGTAGCTGGAATTACAGGCGCCTGCCACCATGCCCAGCTAATTTTTGTGTTTTTAGTAGAGATGAGGTTTTGCCACATTGGCCATGCTGGTCTCGAACTCCTGACCTCAGGTGATCCACCTTCGGCCTCCCAAAGTGCTGGGATTACAGGCGTGAGCCACTGCACCCAACCACCTTGGGAGGGGCTTTCAGCAAGCAGAGAAGCTGGAGGGGCTGGCAGGCGCCTGTCCACTCTGAGGCTTCCTTTTGCTTTTTTAAATTGACAAACAGTAATTGCCCATTTTCATGGGGCACATAGTGATATTTTGATACATATAATGTATGGTGATCAGATCAGGGTAATTAGCATATCCATCATCTCAAACACGTACCGGGAGATTTGTTAAAGGATGCAAGATCACAGCGTAGATAGGAGGAGTGAGGTCTAGTGCTTTATGCAGGGTGACTGCAGTTGTCAGCATGCTATTGCTTTGATGAAGGTAAGTGGAAAGGGCTCCAGGTTGCTTCTGATCTCAGCCACCACCTCTTCCCAGCATTCCTCACCCAGCCTGGCAGAAGGGGGCGGAGGGAAGAGTGAGTCCTGTCCCCGTTTTCACTTTTTCAAGGCCCAGTTGGGTGCAGCACCCTGCCCCGTGCTGCTTAGAGTCCCTTTAGACCCGCCAGGGTCCTGCACCCTGTGAAGCCCCTGTGACCTGGGGCGCTGTGTCTGGGCTGGGACTTATCATCGCACTCATCTGACTCTGATGTTTTCCTCAGCTCCTCTGAAGCATCTGGTGGTTGGTGCTGATTGTTCTTCTTCACTCTCCCTCCCCTCCTCCTCCTCTGCTCATTATTAAGTTGGGGGCAACTAAGCTGAATGAAGACAGACACATTTATAAACTGGCATTTGGAGGTGTTCAGGAAGGGGCTTAGCTTGTCTCTCGCCTTCAGGAGTCATCATCAAGAGGAAGAGTGGGGAGATCCCATGCCCCTTGGCCGTGGAGGCGTTTGCCGCTCACCTGAGCTACATCTGCAGATACGATGACAAATACAGCAAGTAAGTGGACGGGCGCCTCCACCACAGAAGGGATTGGGTAGTTGAGCCATCACGGAATAGGTGTATTGGCAGATGATCACTAGTTTCCCCAGTGTAAGAACTGCAGGACGAAGACCCTGGGAGGTAAGATCCTGCCATCCTGCCCTCAGCCTGGATTTCTGGGCCTCACCTGTGCACACCTGACCATACCTGCAAATCCTCTACCCAGGTACTCTGCGCCCCCTACTCTCCCAATGCCGGGTTCACGTTCCCTGTGCCCCGAGGCGCCCTTTCCTTTGCTTACCTGAACCCAGCTGTCCCTCGGCAGCGAGCTCAGACCCCAGCCCTTGGCATTGCTTGTCCTGTTTTGCTGTCTGTCCTGGATTGCTGTCTTATTCCCCCACCCTCCTAAGACACTGGGCATCAGCTTGGGCACTTTTACCCTGAGTCACATGTGTTCTAGCACTGGTGATTTAATTTTCTCAAATATGGATGCCTGTTTAGATCACCAGGTGTGGTCTCATGTTAAATAAACACATAGTATGCATAGTTTACACACAGCATAGACAAGATCCAGGAGGTGTGGACATCCAGACCCCACGATGCCACCCCAGTCTTGTGCCTTAATAATCACTGTATTGGGAACTCAAAAATGACTGCTGGTGAACCTGAGACTATTAAATCACTGGAATTGAGCCTTACCACTTAGAACAGTGTTGGACTAACTCAAAATTGGATATAGACCGAACCCTCTTTGAGGGCAACCTACATTTCCTGGCCTTTTCATGATGAAGAGGGAAAAACAAGGACCTTGTTCTCTCTGGAAAACTCAGCCTGTGTGAAATGTAACCCCACTCCTTAGAGATTCATCAAACAAGTCTTTATTGAACACCTACTGTGTGCCCGGCACCTTGCTAAATTCCATGAGGTGGTTACAAAGACACTGGCTTTAGTTCACTGAGCACCTACTATGTACCAGCACCTTGGTGCGTTCTATGAGGTTGTTCTAAAGCAGTTGGCATTTGCAGAGTAGATGTCTGTGGTGCCTACTGTGTGCTGGGCACTTCAGTCATATTGAGATATTGAGGATACGGATCCTCCCATGTTTTATAGTCAGGGTGCAGAGGCAAACTTAGAAATGGAGAAGACAGTGCAGTAAGTCCTGAGGCTGGTGCTCCCAGAAGGCCAGTGTCCTCAGGTCTGGGTGGGCTTCCCAGAGGGGCGACCTCTGTACCTTCATCTGCAGGGATGGCAGGGATGGCAAAGATATGCTCAGGAACAGGGGAATCCCTTGCAGGGGCCTGGAGCTGAGGAAGAGCTTGGCCTTGGGGGAGTGTCAGCTGCACAGCACACACACAACACAGCCTGCGAGGGGCATTCAGCAAGCAGGGAAGCTGGAGGGGCTGGAGGCGTCTGTCACTCCAGGGCTGCATGCCACCCCAGCACACCTGGCATCTGGCATTCAGGGTCTCCTCCAGCAATCCTGATATTTTCACTTCCTTGGTCTTAAATGAAGTTCACTGTGACAAAGCCCCCAGCTAGAGCTCACCTAACATCCCAAGCCTGGCTCCTGCCCCCGCAGCCCTCCTGCCTCTGTCGGGGATGAGCCTGCAGCATCTCATGGGCCAGGGGGGCCTTTGGGATGCATTTACTGGGTGCCACGAACCATCGTGTCATCCGTTCTTACTCACTGTGTCCTTAGGTATTTCATCTCTCATAAACCAAACAAGACCTGGCAGCAGGTGTTCTGGTTTGCCATCAGCATCGCCATCAACAATGCCTACATCCTGTACAAAATGTCAGATGCCTACCACGTGAAGAGGTACAGCCGGGCGCAGTTTGGGGAGAGACTCGTCAGAGAGCTGCTGGGCTTGGAGGACGCCTCTCCTACCCACTGATGCTGGGAGTGCAGGACTTGGTCAGGGGAGGGGTGAGAGGAGGAGAGCCTGCCATTCAGATCTGCCCCTCAGAGACCCAGAGACGCCCTACTGTGTGGCTTGCTGCCTGGGAGGGATGTGCAGGGCCTCTGGAGGGACAGGACGGACTGGGTCAGAGGACGATTGCTGTCCTCGTTTGCACTCCAAGAAAAGCATGTCCTCCCTCGGGAAACAGTGCCCCCAGTGTGGTGAGCACCTGCACCCATGTTCTCAAGGGCAGATTCTCTCATGACATCCGTGGAGCTTTCGAGGTCACGTGGACTGGCAATCGTGGACTGGTTGGAAGGCCCCTGTGATAGAATGAGCTGGAGCATGCTCTAAGAGATATGCCTGCTTCCTGAAGATCTACGGCAACCTGGGACATGGTTCAAGTTCATGGCTTGAAGGAAGCAAAGACACCCTGCATGGTTACAATGGTTCAGGTGTGAGGGAAGGCCGGAGGGTTTTCCAGCATTTTCCTCATGTGAGCACCTTTGAACGGGTCTCTTAGAAGACGTACATCCTGGGTGTGCAGGAGTGAAATGGGGAGTGGGTGCCCATTCTGAAAGACGAGGCACTCCTCATTTCCTCTGCTTAGCTGGTGGGCAGGGGCAAAAGGGAAATGCCAAAAAATTGCAGTGAAAGGTGATGCTATTTTTTATTTTTAAAAATATCTTCAGGTTATTTTCTTACTGTTGCTTCAGATCTAATGTAAAAGGCAGACGTTCCCTCCTTTCTAACCCCCACACTGACCCCGGCCCCAGTCACGGCTTCTTGCATGATCACAGTTCTGTTCTGGCCTATGGCAGGGCCAGGAAGGGCCGCTGGCTTCCAGAACAGACGTGGTTGCTCCCCACGAGGCCCACAGGGAGCCCGTGGGCCCTAAGCTTTATCGCAGATGTCATCACTGGCAGAATTACTTGTCTTGAAAAATATGTAGCATTGCTGAAACACACAACCGAGTTCTCTACGATGGCCATTTGCTCATTATCTTTCCTCCGTGTGTAGTGAGTGACCCTGGCAGCGTTTGCCTTCTCAGAGTGGCCCCTCAGAACAGTAGGGCTGGCCTTGGAAAAACCCCAACACAGGATTGTGGTGACAACCTTGGTCAGATGTGATTTGACACCATGAGGGCTGGAGGTGGCTGCTCGCCACGGGACTGGAGAGGCTGCGTGCCCAGCACTGGAGTGAGGCTCGCAGGTCCCCCAGGCTGATCTGGGCTCTTTCGCAACCCAGGTTTATGCGTCTCCAGGGAGGCCTCGGCGCCAGAGTGGTCGGCAGGTCTGACCGTCCCCACAGACCAGAAACAGGGAATTTCTGGGATGACCCGGTCCCCCTTCAACCCAGTTTATGTAACCACCTCATTTTTTACAAACGCAGAATCTATTCTACTCAGGCTTTGGGACTCTGTCCTTGTCCTCACTCAGTTATCGCGAGTGTTGCTGTCCGCATGCTCCGGGCCCCACGTAGCTCCTGTGCTGTACGTCGCGGTGACTCCCCTGCCCTGTGGTTGGAATTCCATGCCACGGATTGCAGGCCAAATTCTAGATCGTGTTTCCAAACACCCTTGCCGTGCCCTTTAACTGGAGTGAAAGCACTTTTACCACATGGAGAAATATATTTTTAATTTGTGATGCTTTTCTACAAGGTCCACTATTTCTGAGTTTAATGTGTTTCCACCACCTAAGGAGACGCTAATGAAAGCCGATGAAGTTTCTTTTCTGTCCAAACAAGTAAAATAAAAATAAAGGTCTATTTAGATGTTGATTCTCTGTTAATAAGTGAATTCGTTTAAAAGCCCACAGAACAGGCAGGGCATGGTGGTTCACGCCTGTAATCTCAGCACTTTTGGAGGCTGAGGCGGGCGGATCACTTGAGTCCAGGAGTTTGAGACAGCATTGGCAACATGGCGAAACCCCATTTCTACAAAAAAATACAAGAATTAGCCAGACTTAGGGGCACGTGCCTGTAGTCCCAGCTACTCAGGAGGCTGAAATGGGAGGCTCTCTTGAGCCTGGGAGGTGGAGGTTGCAGTCAGCTGAGACTGTGCCGCTGCATTCCAGCCTTAGTGACAGAGCCAGATCCTGTATCAAGAAAAAAAACAAGGTCAAGGAACAAAAATACTAGCTACTCTTTTTAAGACTTGACTTTTTTGTTATATAATCTGGTGTATATGATATTAACTATTCTTGGTGTCTCAAACCCCTGAGCAGTTGATGGAAGAAATTTTGTTGCGCTTTGGCTAATAGAAATATGTGTTGATGCTGCAGTTGTATGAGTGCATTTGTATTTGAGGTGCCTGTTTCATTGAGGACACTAGCAGGCCTGCCATCCAGCCTGCTGGTTTTTCCTCTTTTCTTCTAGTTTGTGTCATGTGTCGTTCCAAATGAGCAGGAAGAGATGCTGCCCTGACAGGCAGTGGGTGGCGTTGCATTCCCGAGTAATTACAGAATAACTGCACCATTTTAGTGCTCTGTTTCTAAAATGGCAGCCACCCGCTGTCTGATACATGATGGGAAAAGACAGCTGGACCACTCCTGGTCTCTGGAGGAATGGAGTTGATTTTCTCTTCTCCATCTAGAAGGACAAAATGGCATGTAGGACTGATTGAGAGAGGGACCCGGACCTTGCCTGAGAGATGTGGGCTTTTTGGAGTCACTCTAGTTGAAATGCATCTGGTTCCAGTGTCTCCCTGGGTTCAACAGCCCTCGGGTTGATCCTTGCTTGGCTTATTCAGTAGCTGGCTGTCCCTGGGGATCAGGAAAGTGCATGGTAAGCGGTCTTATGACAGAGGGAGCCAGCGTGGCCCTGGCCGAGCGTATGAGGCTGGCAAGCACCACTGCACATCCTGGCAAGTGAGACCCCTTTCCACTCAGATCCAGCCACGAACCCAGGCCAATCCCCTGTGGGATGTCTTTGCTACAGGGTCTGGGAGAGAAAGATGGAGCAGTGAGCTTCCCAGCCTTATGCAAGACAAAACACCCACAAAAACGTCCAAGCTTCTCCAAAGAGAATCTGCATTTCCCTGCAACTCGCAGGAAATTGAACCTGTGCTGAGCTTCACAGGGTTTATGAGATGTTCCCATTACGGCAGTTGGGTTTAGAGTCAGGTGAGGTCATTCTTGGGCAAATTTAACTTTAGTGAGTGAATGTTGGTTTCTGTTTGGTGCCTTCTTGATCAGGTTCCATATTCAGCTTTCATTGTCTTTCCCCACACTCTGCTCCCTAAAGAGCCTCGATTTTGAGCAACGCCTGCCTATGGTCCATGGGACATTATACTAGGGTCATCTTTCAAAACTCAGGCGAGTCGTATGGAAAAGCCTTGGTGTCTGGGTCATTCTGAGCAAAGGCATTCAGTTTACTGACTACGTCAGACGAGGCCTGGCCACCAAAATTGAGTTAACTCTGCAGCAGGCAAGAGGCAAGATCGCAGGCCCCCAGGACGGAGCCTGGAAGGTTCTGAATCCTTCCCATGTGTTCTGTGTGTCACCATCCTCCCCCGGGACCCAGGCTCAGCCTCCAACAGTGAGGGGTGTTGCCAAGCATCTGTCTGGGAGGAAGCTGGGCAGACCCGGGAGGGCCTTGGGGGCTTGCAACTCCGCAAGCCCCACATATTCTCCTCCAGTCTGCATTCGCAGCAAAAAACATTTCCCAACTGACCTGGGATGGGGGCGAGAACAAGTCAGTGACACACTGATGGGGGAGAAAGGTGACCTTGGGTGTGGTACTCACCTCCCTGATCTGTCTCCTGCACCCACCTGGCTGACTGCGCTGATCTCAGGTGCTGTGTTTGAACGATGTGACAGCGGTGGCTAACAGGCAGGCATCCTTTCAGGTGGCTTGGGGTGGCCCCTCTGCCCCAGAGCCTTACTTCTCACAAGGATCCCTGTGGACTAGGCATGGACCGTCACCACGCCCAGGTGGAAAGGTGCAATGGCTCACCCAGGTAAGCAGGTCCGAGTTTGCCTGATGCAGGAGGCTGCATCCTAACTGCTATGGGCACTGGCTGTCCCAATTCATCATGGGGATGGGGGATTTTATCCCTGACTTATGTGATGCCTTTCTAGGGTATTTTCTCCTTTCCATATCCAGTCCTGTCTGCCGATCCAAATATTGCAAACAATCATAATGGGCTCCAGGACATCACCCTCCACCGGGTCCTTTCCTTGTCTGAGATAGAGGTGGGGGTTTTGGAATTCAATGACTACTGAAGCTGAAGTCTACCTGCGGGAGCCACCGTCTTGGGGGCATTGGACAGGGTGAGCCCTTAGCCATGCCAGACCCTGAGCCAAAAGACCACCCGGCTCACAGCATGGGGAGAGTGGGATGGGGTGGGGAGTGCATTCAGCTCTGGGGGCTCATCAGAATGTCCTGGGATCTAGGCCAGAGGCACGTACTCCAAAATGCCCCGATTCCTCGTGTCTTCACCCACATGCCAGCTTTATGGTTCGGGTCCCTCTTCCTTAAGCAAGGGCTTGCCAAGCCTTGGATGTAGAGAGCCGGAGCCTTGTGTAATGGGAGAACTCATGGAAAGAAGCCTCCAGCAGTTCACAAGGCAGTGGCCAGGGAAAGTGCCCCCAGCACCCTCCCCACTGGTGGCCTCTGCAGCCTACTTTGGAAAACAGTTCTGTCGGTAAGGAAATCTCTCCTGTTACGGCCCTGTGTCCATCAGTGCGGGCTTGGCTGTCTGTCCAGATACCTTCCATCCTTATCAGGAATGTGACCGAGCTTCTCACTCCATTACTTAATCCCTTTTTTCCTGTGGCTTTTGTGTGTCTCATCTTCGAGAGTATTTCTCAGCCTTCTTTGCAGGTATCTCATTTTCTCCCAATAAGAAATAGAGTATCAGGTACCAAAGTGGCATGTAGAGCTGTTGCCATAAAGTAGCCCCAGCGAGTGAGCATGCGTCAGTTGCCCTCTGGCCGTGCAGCTCGCTGCTTCTGAGCCATCTGTGCGTCCCTCCCTCCCAGGGGTGCCCAGTCTGCGCTCCAGTTCTCCAGCAGCCCAGGCACATTCTCCTGGCTCTGACCTCTGCCTGGTGGTGGCCAGGTAGCCTCTCGAGTGCAAGGTGGTGGTGCTGGCGCTGGTGGTGGCTGTACGTGAATTGTGTTTCTTCTCTGCGTTCCATGGGGATGAGGCACCTTTGCCCTTCGGTGTATACCCACGTTTGGTGTATACCCTCTTCTTAACCAGGAGACTCCCGCAGGAGGATTGGTTGTGCGTGCCATCTTCACCAGCTACTCTATGAGCAGATACCATTCTTTATTTCCTTAGTTGCCTGGAAGCAATGTATGTGCTTTTGTGCATGTATTTGGAGATGAGAACAGAAAGGGTGGGGGAATCTTGGCTTGTGGAAAAGACCTAGGAAGGCGATGGAGGAGTGTGTACAGCTTAGCTCGCGGGCGAGGCCTCTGGCTCCCTCGGGTGGGAGGGGCATTTTGTGGCCAAGGAATTTCAGTGAGGAGTGAAGGAGTGAAGGAGTGAAGGGAGGCTGAGCCCGCCAGAGAAACCAGCCTCCACCCTCCCCTCCTCAAGGGTCACCAGCATTTGGTACATCTCACTAGTCTTTCATTCATCGTTCTGCCATCTTCACCAAAGCCTCACTGGACTAAAGAGTGATAAGAGTGATGGTTAAAGTGCATGAAGGGTTTCTGTTCCAGCAGGTCAGGGGTCCCTGTATGGCGAGTTTGCTGAGTCTTCAGAATTGCCCTGGGAATGGAGAACCATCAGTCCCCCTTTTGTGATGGGAAAGTGATGCTCCGAGAGCCATGGGGACTCGAGAGAGCGTGGAGCCAGGTTGAACTGCTCCAGGGCTGACTGGTTCTCAGCCACTGCTGCTCCTGAACTGCTACAGCCAGGCGTTGTGCTAAGAGCTGGGCGCATGTTGCCCCAGTGTGGTCTGTGCCCTTGAGGGTGCCATGACTGAAGCATGTGGGGAGCACAGAGCAGGCTGATTCTCACCAAAGGAAGGCCCTAGCCAGGGGCTGAGACCCCGTGTGGGGGAGGTGGCAGTCGGCATTGCTGCTGACCCAGCAGCCCCTGCACCTCCCACCTTGCCTGGCAGGCGTCACATGCACCTGGCTTAGCACATCCCTGTAAACAAGAGTCTGAGCCCCCTCGAGAGGCTGCAGTCACACTGCATCTGGCCAGGACTTGCCAACTCACAGCTCGCCCAAGAGCCAGGTATGCGTGTGTGTATCTGGGGAGCACGCCTCAAACATGAGCAGGAACAGAGTGTTCCCAGCTATCCAAGAGGTCATGCCAAAAGGAAGGTTCTAGCTTATTCCTTTCACTTCCATAGTGGCTTACACTCGCTTCTCTTTTCTCCAAGTAAGCATGGTGCCCACCTCCTCCTCCAGCCTGACGATCCTTCACGTGAGGGATCCTTGTTCCTCAGCTCACCTCTCAGGTCCCACCCTCCTCCACTAAGAAACAGACACAATTTTGGCAAAAGTTGTGGTAGGAAAAAAAACAGTAATTGGGCAGATGAGGATTTTTCGCTTTTTGATTTGTTCTTTCTCTAGACTTTGCTGTCTTTTTTAAACTTCTCCTAGCTTCCCCCTTAGCACTTCCTCCCAGTGAGCAGACCACAGAAGGAGCAGGGGATGGAAGCAGGGGACGCTATTCCTGTTATTTCTATCGATTAGACAGATGGGCTTAGAACGACTGTATACGTTGTTCAGTGTCAATTGACGATCTGGAGTTGCAGGATTGTTGAGGCAATTTTTGGTCACTTTGCTCCATCTAAACATAATGCCATAGGATAGTGTGGCTTTTTAGGTTCCTCACCTTATCCACATCAGGAGAAGTAGAGTGTCCACTTAATAAATACACACACACACACGATAAAACACAGAGTCACTGCATGATGAGCCTCTGCTAGGTCCTTAGCAATCAAACCGCATGTCCAGTCCTGGCCTCCATTCTACAAGACACATGGGTCAGTGTAGGAAGGCAGAGATGGTGGGTCCACATAGAAACCTCGTGATGAGGAGCGGACCGCAGGCCTGGAGTGATGAGCTGGTGAAGCAGGGCTCCAGGAGGGGACCTGCCACTCACAGGGCTGTCCTGGCCACCCTTAGGATACAGCCAGACTTGATCGAGTGGCTCCCAGGGCTGAATAGGGACTGCGGGGTGCATATCCCGGGAGGCAGCCTTCAGCTCAGTGGGGAAAGCAGTTTCCAATCTTAGCGCTACCCAACACTAGCATAGGGCGCCTCAGAAAGGAGGGGCCCCTCTGCCTTTCTTCAGTGTCTCCCACCAGAGGCAGCTGGTTCCTGCAGGAAGCTCCGTGACTGGGGCGGGGGGTGGTGGTTCTCAGGGGGCAGGGGATCACCCTACTGAGGTCAGTGGGCTGGCAATGCTGATCTTCACTAAGAAGAGTTGAAAACAGCCAGGAAGCTAAGCTCTGGATCCTGGGGCCCTGGGCAGATGCTTAATTGGGAGGAAGAAGGAACCAAAACCATGAAAGCAACTGGCTCTCTCAGGGGAGGCCCTCCCGCTTCAAGACCTTCCCCTTCCTCAGAAGGAGAGTCACATTCACTCCTAGTTCAGGAGCGCCACCATTCATGATGAGGAAATCCGTGTCAAAGAATCTGGAGGGACTGATACTCACTGTGAGAATTTTGTTGCCACCACTACATTACCTGTTTCCTCGTTTCCCCTTTTCCAGTTGCACCCCCATTTGGTGACACGGCTGCACCCCCATTTGGTGACACAAAGCATACCCTTCTGTGAAGATTTTGACTTTATGCCAAGGCATGATTGCAATATATTTTTACAAATTTTGTATAACAGGAGCTGAATTCTGAGTTCTCAAATGTGAAGTATGGCCAAAAAAAAAAAAAAAAAAAGATTTAATTCGGGCATCTTGTCATGTGGTTCTTATTTCTTCAACCAAGTTTGTTTACAGTCCCTACCTTTGAAATTCAGTCAAATACATTCTGTTTGCTTCTCTCTGGTGGTTTTCCTTTGTGGGTGGCTGAGGAAGGAGGAAGGATATGGGACAGGAAGCTCATGAAAGCACGATGGGGTCTGTTGCTGGAAATGAATAGCAAGGGAGGTCGGCCAGGCCTGGGAAACCCACCCCCGGGCTCTCTGGAAGATGAAGAGGGAAAGACAGGGAAGAGGGGGTCTCCAGGAGACTCAGGCATCTGCTAACACCTTAGCTTCCTCAACCCTGCCCCCCATCCTGGGAGAAGTCAAGGGTTCTTCCTCCTCTCCCCTCCCATCTTCCCGCCACCGTCAGACCGTATTGTGCAGCCTGTACCTCCCTTGGCTGCTGTCATTACCACAGTCCTACGGGCCTCCGCCATTCTCCTCCCACTCCTCAGAAGGTTCCAGAATCTGGGGTGAGCGCTGCTGTCAGAAGCTGGGACAGGAGGAAGCAGTGTTCCAGAGCACTGCTGTGTGCAGAGTGCCAAGGCCCCCAGGAGAGCTGCGACTGCCCGCTTGTGACTGTGGACGTTCACCATGTCCTCGGCTCCGCCAGCTAATGTCCACCCAGTCAGATGCTTTCATGATTGCAGTTCAAAATGAAAACAAAAGAACATGATGTTGGCTTCAGCGGTATTATCCTGACAGTCACACACGGGCATTGTTTTCCTTAACGCAGAAAATCTCCATATAAAATGAGATGATGGGTCCTACTTTCCAGGGTTTTTGTTTTTTGGTTTTTTTTTTTTTTTAGCATATCATTATAGGAGAATAAAATGATTTTGAGGGCTGAGGATAGTGGATCACAGCTGTAATCCCAGCACTTTGGGAGGCCAAGACAGGAGGACTGCTTGAGGCCAGGTGCTTGAGACCAGCCTGTGCAACATAGTGAGAACCCATATCCACAAAAAAGTAGATTTTAAGAAGCTTGTGCTTCTCCATCTAACATAGGAATTCAAGTGTTTTTACAGCACATTAAACATTATGCCTTGTCTTTCTATAAGTCAATTTTCAAACACTCAAAATTTTAATATCAAATCTTTGCAGATCTTTTAGTAAGCACTAAATTTACCTTGCTCTTGTTGTGTTTATCCCTGATGTAATCATTTATTTTATAAAAATCAGGGCCTTTCCTTCACCACTATCTTTTATGTCTTCCCCTCATTCTCTTTTCCACATATCATGGCCTCTGACTCTGTCCTTTGGAAATATCTCTTCCTTCTCCTTCTCCCTTCCTCCTCTTCCTCCCTCTCTTCTTCTCTTCCCCTCCTCCCCTCCCCCACATTCCTTTGCTGAGCACAGGATAATTAGTGTCCCCAGACGTCCCCCTCTGGATGCCCGTCCCCCAGTCCATCACCTGGCATACAGGTTCTCGAGCCTCAGGATTCCTACAGTACACAGGGACCTTCCCCTCTCAACAGTAGTAGGGTGAGGATGTAACCTTTTGTATCCAAGACATTTTGAGGGTACAGACACCCAGAAAGAGGAAAAACTTTAAGAAGGAGACAAAAGACCCTTTACAGATGAATGGGATGATGGGATTTAGTTTACTGATCCCTGTGGTCCAGCCTTCCCTGCTACATTGTCTGAATGCTGATCATATCTCCCAGTGGTGGTGGAGTGCAGTGGCTCATGCCTATAATCTCAGCACTTTGGGAAGCCAAGACAAGAGGAACACTTGGGGCCAGGAGTTCCAGATCAGCCTAGGAAACATAGTGAGACCCTGTCTCTTAAAAAAAAAAAAAAAAAAGGAATTTAAAAAATTAGCTGGGATGGGTGCTGTGGCTCATATCTGTAATCTCGGCACTTTGGGAGGCCACAATAGGTGGAATGCCTGAGGTCAGGAGTTCGAGACCAGCCTGGCCCACATGGCAAAACACTGTCTCTACTAAAAATACAAAAATTAGCTGGGCATGGTGGTACATGCCTGTAATTTCAGCTACTTGGGAAGCTAAGGCAAGAGAATCACTTGCACCCAGGAGACAAAGGTTGCAGCAAGCCAAGATCACGCAACTGCACTCCAGCATGGGTGACAGCAAGACTCTGTCTCAAAAAAAAAAAAAAAAAAAAAAAAAAAAAAATTAGCTGGGCATAGTGGCATGCACCTGTAGTCCCAACTACTTGGAAGGCTGAGGCAGAGGATCACTCAAGCCCAGAAATTCAAGGCTGCAGTAAGCTGTGATTGTACTACTCCACTTCAGCTTGGGTGACAGAACAAGACCCTATCTGTTTAAAAAAAAAAAAAAAAAAAAAAAAACCATCTCCCAGTGGTGTGGGCCTTTGGGGGAACACACAGAAAAACAGCTGTGTTCTAGTTTGAGCAGAGGAACAGTACAGGGCAAGTGGACTAAGTCATTCATTTAAAAAACTTTCATTGAGCTCTTCTAAATCAGTAGGCACTATGTTAAACACTAACGGTGTAAGCAAGGAGAGTCTTTGCCATCAAGGGCTGTCAAATAGTGGGAGAGACAAAAACACAGTATCTTATGTGGCCAGAATAATAATAATATGTAAAAATTAATCAAGGAATTATGGCCATATTTTCTCAACCACAAATGGGGATACATGAATTGTGTTCTGTCACTGGGGCAGAATATTTTTAAAGAGATTGCTATGGGAGACCAGAGAGAGGTCAGGTGTGGATGTTATTCTACAAAATGAATAGACTCATTTTTGGGAACAAACCCATGTGACACCAGCTGATTTAGGGCCAAAAAGCTCAGGGATTTGTCATTGGGAGGATCTTGGGCCAATAGATATGAGCCTGAAAAATCTGCCCTAGTTCAACCACCATGACAGTACAAGGCAAGAGAATGTGAAGTTTATACATATAAAATAATTCTGGCTCCAATTACTGGGGCCGCTGGAGCAAGAGGATCACTCTAGCCCAGGTGGTCAAGGCTGCAGTGAGCCATGGTCACGACACTGCACTCCTGCCTGGATAAGACACAGTGAGACCGTGCCTCTAAAAATTAAAAAAGAAATCTGCATAAAGAAACAGTGATCAGTCTGGAGGGAGAAGGCTTCCTGAAGAAGCCAAAGGTAACTGGCCATGGGGTTTTTCTGTGCCAAGCCTTTCCCAGTTAGGCTGTGGCGGATTCACCCTCTCTGCTCCCCTCTCATGCTCTCCCCAGTCCCAGGAACTAGAAAAAGATGGAGAGATGTCCTCCAAGTGGCTCCCCGGCAAGTTTCCCCAGCCCTTAGCAGCAGTCTGACTTTATGCGGCCTCAGTGAGGCCCGATGCTGGCAGTGGCTCTGTTCACTCTCACCATCCAGCAAAGCAAAATGTCGAGAGACCGAGAAGGGAGTCCAACCCCAAAACGGAGACCCAGCGCCTGTGAGAATAAGTGTATCCATGGAGTTAACAGGATGGAATACTTCAAAATCCAGGACGCCCTGAAGCTATGTACTTCTATTAGTCATCAGTTAAAAATTGCTTAATAAAAACAAAAATTAAGAATCTAGGATTCTTGTCCTGGCATGGATGGAATGAAGAAGGGCCAAGGAGAGTGGGAAGGTATAGGCAGCTTTGTCTGATTTTAACGGTGTTAAAACAAAAAAATAATTAATTAACAACCTGCTCTTCTGTCTCCCAAACCAAATTTTCACCCTCTCCCTTTTCAGTCTGTCCACCTAATTTGAGATGAAGCCTTTCCCATGGCTGCTCAGCAGAGGGCAGCAGAGGACACCTTATGAGCCTCCGCCCTCTGCACACAATAGCGCATTCGTTCAACAAACGCCTTCTGAGTTTGGAGTGGACAGTGTTCCAGGCACTATGGACACTGCCCTAAATAAGACAGACGAGGTCTCTGCTGGTCCAGAGGAAGCAGAGAGAACAATAAGCAAAGTCATCGAGACTGTAGCACCATAAAGTGATGGAGACAGTAATGGAAAATGGGCTTGCTGATTTCACATTTCAGCTTCCAGCCAGTATTTACCAAGGCTTGTTAGGGGATGGGCACTTCTGGGTAAGTCACCAACACAGAGGCCCCTGCCTTCATGGAGCTTCCGTTCCAGCGGGAGGAGAGCGCACCATAATCACAAAAAGGGTCACAGAATTTTTTTTTTTTTTTGAGGCAGTCTTGCTCTGTCTCCTAAGCTGGAGTTCAGTGGCATGATCTCTGCTCACTGCAACCTCCACTTCCTGGGTTCAAGCGATTTTTCTGCCTCAGCCTCCTGAGTAGTTGGGATTACAGGTGTGTGCCAACATGCCTGGCTAATTTTTTATTTTTAGTAGAGACCGGGTTTCAGCATGTTCACCAGGCTGGTCTTGAACTTCTGACCTCAGGTGATCCACCTGCCCTGGCCTCCTAAAGTGCTAGGATTATAGGTGTGAGCCACCGCGCCCGGCCTCAACAGAACCTTTTAAAGGACTTGGAGTGTTATGAAAAAGGAAAACAGAACAGGATTTGGGGAGTGCCAGGGAGTGGGGACTTCAGGCTGGTGTAGCTGGGCTCCCTGGGAGGCCAGATTGGAGCAAGATCTAACAAGAGGGACTGCCGGGTGACTCCGTGGACCCATCACTGCCTGGTCCTTAGCCATGCTGCACCGGAATCACTGTGGGTGCCTGGGTCCCACCCTAGGCCCAGGTTGAGGACCTCCGATCTAGAGCAAGCCTCCTGGGCAGACCCTTATAAGGCATAAGGGGGTTCCTCTCCATTTTACCAGTGAGAATAGCAATCCTCACACATGCTCACACCTCCCTAAGTAAAGACGATCTGGCCAGAGCTATTTGAACCCAAATCTCCCATTTCCCCAGCATCACACCCTGTCCCAGACCACATGACTCATCTCTCTTTTGGAAAGTATCTAGGAGCAAAGGGCTCTTCCTGCCACTACACCCAGCAAACATCTGGATTTTTCTGTGTCGTTGGTTAACTTGCGGGGACACGGTCAAAGTGGTAAGGAGGTTGTGCCTCCTGACCCAGGACAGCTCAGCCTCCCCACCGACCCACAGGGCACCGAGGGCCAAAGGGAGCAGAGACACAGTGGGGCCCACCCAAGCTTCTGAGGTCTTCCCTGCATCGGACCTTTATTGCCTCCAATACACAAGATGCCAGGGAGCTAAGGACGCGCTCTGAGAAGGAGGCTGAGCTCCCAGATGGGGCGTCCAACCCCACTTCCGGCCCAGTTGATGTTGGCAAAAGACTTTAAGTAATTCCTTTATTTTGGGTCACAATTCCAGCAAGCTTAATTGTGGGGTTCACGTCTCATTTGCAAGCCTTTCCTTAGCCACTGTGGTGGCATGGGCAGGACAAAGACTGGCAGCACCCACAAACTGCTGTGACGTGGCGAGAAGCAAAGCCGGGCTGGCGGGGCTTCGTGGTTCTCCTGGGCCCCAGGTCGCTTCTGCTGGCTCTGGTTGTGTACAGGAAACCATGGGGCACAGATAGCAGGCAGCCTGTGGCCTCGTCAAGCCCCAATGCTGAGTCCCAGTGTGCGCTGGGATTCTCACTCAGCTGGCTGAACCCTGCGGGGCTTTCTGTGAAGACTCTAGTGCCTGGGCGTTCCAGTTCCTGATGCCTCACAAGGACCCTGAGAAGAAAGCCAGGCAAGTATTCTTATGCCCACCGTGTAGGGGGAAACTGAGGCCCAGAGGGGCTGTTGATTCCTTTGGGGTGGAGAGCGTGTGTGGTGAAGCTGAACCTGACCTCAGAGCTGCAGACGCAGTAGTCTTGAGCACTGGCACCTGCACGCACAGGTCGTCCCAGTATCTAAAGGCACACGTGACACCCTCGGGACACCATGGAACCCAGGGGAGGAAGGTTCTATTGGCCAAGTGGTCTCGCTCCCTCTTGTGTGGAACACACTGTTAGGTGGCACAGCCCTAGGGCACTCGGAGGCCACTGTGATGTTTCCCGGGCTCAGCTGCGATCACGGCGGGCAGTGCGCAGCCCAGGGGACCCATCCCACCTGAGACCTTTATCCAGGCCTGCGGCCAGTGGGGCCAGGTGGGGTCTGTCTGTGCTGCTCTGGACCCCGTGCTTTGGTCTCTGCACCAGGAAGCCAGCACCAGAAAGGGCATGAAGAGGTATGGAGGGGCGTGGAGGGGCATGGAGGGGTGTGGAGGGGCACAGAGGAGAGTGGAGGGGCGTGGAGGGGCATAGAAGGGTGTGGAGGGGCGTGAGGGGCGTGAGGGGCGTGAGGGGCGTGGAGGGGCGTGAGGGGCGTGAGGGGCGTGAGGGGCGTGAGGGGCGTGGAGGGGCGTGGAGGGGCGTGGAGGGGCGTGGAGGGGCGTGGAGCTGATTAAGTTTGCTCCAGCCAGTCCCTTACCACCTCTGCCCTGCACCGGCCTCCAAGACAGTGGGACGCTCGCTTTCCTGCGCTCTGGGTAGGGTTGTCTGCCCTTGCCTGGGGCCAAGTCTCTGGGAAGACGCCAATCTTTTTGGTACGAAGGCACTAAACTTTCTAAAAGATTAGGCCAAGGAAGCTGTCTTCCGTGTCTCTTTTTCTTCCAAGCCGCCCTCCCCAGCCTCAAGCCGCCGCAGGACCCAGTGGGGCTGAATGACAGGCTGTCCAGCCCGAAGTGCGGTGGGGAAGGGAACAGCAAAGGTTTAAGGGGAGGGGGCGTGAGAGCCATATCTAGGGCCTGGGAGAGCTGGGAGGTGCAGAATAGATTTCGGGAGCCAGTCCTGGATCCCTCCTTACTCTCGTCTCCCCGCCCCTATCTCTGCAGGGCTGAAGAAGATCACTTGAACCCTAAGAAATCCCTCTCCTCTGAAATCCGTGTATGACATCAGCTGCCCCTCCTTGCAAAGGGCCCAGCCTTGTTTTTGGTAATAAGGGACACCTGCCCTTAATGATTCACTAATGCCTGCAACTCTCCTGGTTCAAGTAGCGGCTTAGAATTTGTATTCCGGAGAGGGATCCAGCACATCCAGCGGGCCCAAAGCTGGCTGGCTGCATCCGAGTCAGACCAGCAGGCTTTGACTAGGTGTGCTGACTAAGACTATACCACAGTAGGGGAGTGGACATCAGGAAACAGGACCTGGCCGCGGCCACCTCACAGCCAGACCCTGAGCAGGATGTTAGAGGCCTCCAGCCCCTGCTCGGCTCTCACAACTAAATCACGAGGTTCTTCCGCCTTCGCACAGGCCTAGGTGCCAGGGAGACGGAGCAAGGAACAGACCCCGGGGTGGTTAGCCCAAGAGGACTTTGCAGGGAGGATGGTGCATCTTTCTTTCTGAAAGTCTTTTTGGTGCAAGGGTAAACAGCATTCTTTCCAGAATGGTCCAGGTTAATCTTGCCAAGAAATAGCCCAGATGGAGGGACCCCTCAGGGTTTCTCCATTATCTGAGGATTGGCTCCCTCAGGAGGAGTCAGTTAGAAATAACGATTCTTTCTTTGCTCCTACAGACTCGACAGACATCGTGAGCTGCCTGCTGGAAGGAACCCCAGGCAGCAGGCACTGCTTCCCGACTGGATCTGAAGGACCCTGAGCATCCTCTACCCAAAAGAGACGCTTTGCACCTGCTCCCACCTTGCATCCTCTGTGCTTTTACTCTCTAAGCCTCTCATTTAAAAGCATCCCCACAGGTAACATAGATGAACGTTCTTCCATTAACTGTTTAATGACAATTAGCTGCTTGCTATCATTCATTTTAATTCATCTGGTCATTCAAGGAAGAAGGAGCTTTATTTCCTGAATGCCAGCATGCCATGACCAGTAAGACCCAGGCAGAGGCAGGAACGACTGTCTAGAGTGTGCCGCGGTGAGAGCGCCAGGAGAAAGCCAGGACTTCAGGGAAGCTGAGCCAGCCAGGGAAGGGGAGGGAGGGAAGGTCTTCGACATGGACAGGGAGTGACAGAAAGGGTCGGGTAGGGAGCCAATGAATGCATGGGGTTGGCTGTGGGACGGAGTAGTTGACTGTGAGTCAAAAAAGTGGATTAAGCCCCAGTGCTGAAGGGCCTCAAGGGCAGGAAAATCCTTGTTTCTTCTGTTGGGCAGGAATTCGGGTCTCTAACTGTAAGGAAAATATTGTTTTGTGTATGTGTATGTGACCTTCTTTTTCTTTCTGGAAGGAGTCTATAGATTTCATCAGATTTACAAAGGTTCCATCAACCCGCAACTGTTTAAGCTTAAGTGCTCTTGCGCCAGACTTTGTTTTTTTTTTTTTTTCTCAGTAAACTAAGGGATGTTTACTGTAAAAGCATTGACTTGTTTGTGACTCTTCAGGTTGGGCTACAGGTGAGGTTTGGGGGTACACACTTGGACGGCTACACCGACTCTACTTAGAGATGCTTTCGATGTCCCCATGAGACCAACGAGTTAAATTCCTGTCATTGTAGACGACTGTCAATGAACATCCTTGCCTTCCCCGTTTTGCTGTTGGCAAAACCTGTTTTTGTTTTTTTTTTTAATTACCAAAAGGTACTTGGACATGTCATTATAAGAAGTTCTCGTTAGTATTCATGCTTTTCATAAAAGGATGAAATTCGCCTTCACACGTCTTCCTTCCTTCCTCCTTCCACCACAAGAGGGCACTGACTTCTGCCCTCTGAGTCCAGGACAGGTGAGCACTGCGCAGCAGCTGAGTTTTATTTTTTTTATTTTTTATTTTTTTTGAGATGCAGTTTTGCTCTTGTTACCCAGGCTGGAGTGCAATGGCACGATCTCGGCTCACCGCAACCTCCGCCTCCTGGGTTCAAGCATTCTTCTGCCTCAGCCTCCCGAGTAGCTGGGACTACAGGCACGCGCCACCATGCCCAGCTAATTTTTTTGTATTTTTAGTAGAGACAGGGTTTCACCATGTTTACCAATATGGTCTCGATCTCTTGACCTCGTGATCCACCCACCTCAGCCTCCCAAAGAGCTGGGATTACAGGCGTGAGCCACCGAGCCCAGCACGAGTTTTACTTTCAAAGCTTGATATAGTTTGGATATTTATCACCTCCAAATCTCATGTTGAACTGTGATCACCAATGCTGGATGTAGGGTCCGATGAGAGGAGCTTGGATCATGGGGTGGATCCCTTATGAATGGCTTGGGGCCATCCCCATGGTAATAAATTAGCTCTCGTTCTGTTAATTACCTTGGGATTTGCTTGTTTAAAAAGAACCTGGAGTCAGGTGTGATGGCTCACACCTGTAATTCCAGCACTTTGAGAGACGGAGATGGGTGGATCACTTAAGGTCAGGAGTTTGAGATCAGCCTGGCCAATATGTGAAATCCTGTCTCCACTAAAAATAGAAAAATTAGCTGGGTGTGGTGGCAGGAGCCTGTGATCCCAGTTACTCGGGAGGCTGAGGCACAAGAATCACTTGAACCTGGGAGGCAGAGGCCACAGTGAGCCAAGATCTCTCCAATGCACTCCAGCCTGGGTGATAGACTGAGACTCTGTTTAAAAAAAAAAAAAGCCTGGGCCAGACTTGGTGCCTCATGCCTGTAACCTCAGCACCACTTTAGGAGACCGAGGTAGGTGGATCACTTGAGATCATGAGTTCAAGGCCAGCCTGGCCAACATGGTAAAACCCCATCTCTACTAAAAATACAAAAATTAGCTGGGTGTGGTGGTGGGCTCCTGTGATCCCAGCTACTGGGGAGGCCAAGGCCTGAGAGTCACTTGAACCTGGGAGGCAGAGGTTGCACTGAGCCAAGATTGTGCCACTGCACCCCAGCTTGGGTGACAGAGCGAGACTCCATCTAAAAAAATAAGCAAATAAAAAGAGCCTGGCATGTCCTCCTCTCTCTCTCACTCCCTTTCTCTCCCCATGACAGCTCCCCTTCCCCTCCCACCCTGATTGGAAGCTTTCTGAGGCCCTCTGCAGAAGGAGATGCTGGCGCCATGCTTCTCTACAGCCCGCAGAACTGTGAGTCAAATAAACCTCTTTTATTGATACGTTACCCAGTGTCAGAAATTCCTTTGTAGCAATGCAAACTAGATTTATACAGAGCTGTTTCTAGGCCTTTTTTACATATATGCATTCTTTTCTTTTTTTAAAACATTCATTGGATCAGATTATACATATTTGTCACTTTTTCTCTTATCATTGATCTTTATTTATATGTGTCTGCACTATTTTTAAATGATGTAATATATGCCTTGGTGTATATGTACAAACATAACAAGATTCTCCCATTGATAAGCTTTTAGGATGTCTGGTTTTATAAAACTTGCTGTGCGATCCCTGGCTGGATGTATTTTTGTGTCCATTTTTGGGTATTTTTGTATGATACAGTCCTCAGGGTGGAACTGGGTCTTGAATTTTCTTGTATTCTTCCGTGTTGTTTTTTCTAAAGGCCATACCAGTCTATATTTATATTATCACCTGTGGGAAGTAGAAAAGTTCCTTTTTAAAGTTTCCTTTCTTGTTAAAGAATAAGTGTGCTAATAACTTTGTGAAGCCCTATGTAGCTGTTAGACATGCCATGCTTACAGGCACGTAGTGCATTCTATGTCCTTGTACTTTAACCAAGATATCTGTGCTGGACGTGCTCACAAGCATGTCCCAGCTCCCCATTGCTTGTACCTGTTTAGAAAAGTTTTAGGTTATTAGCCAATCGGGTTTTAGTTTAGATTGTGAAGTCTGACTCCAGCCAACAGAGATCAGACACAGCAGTAAGGATGACCCCAAATGTTTAACGGATAAATTTGTGTGTTTTCCTTTGTTCATTGTACTCTCTTGGCATGATGGCTAGTAAGGGTACCTTTCCTGCAGTCCAGGAAGTAAAAATGGAGTTGCTGAAAGATCCTTTGTCTCAGCGCTGATTTTTCTCTGTGGCACCGAGCATCTATTTCCAACAACATAGGAGAGTACCCTTTTCCACTTAGCCGAAGCAACACTGAATACCGTCAGTCTTTTTGGGTTGTGCCAATCTAAAGGATGTCAAGTTTAGCCCAGAGTGGTGGTGTGCACCTGTGGTCCCAGCTACTCGGGATGCTGAGGTGGGAGGATTGCTCAAGCCCAGGAGTTCAAGGCTGCAGTGAGTTATGACTGCACCACTGCACCTGCACTACAGCTTGGGTGACAGAGCGAGACCCCTTAAAAAGAAAAAAAAAGAAAGGATGTCAAGTGCATTCTCATTCTTATGATGAATATAAGTCATGCATATTTTTGTATGTTAATTGGTCAGTTTTATTAGTGGGAGATCAGTTGTTTGGCACAGATATTTCCTTTCAATGTGGAGTGAAGAGGCTGCCTGTGATATCAGCTGGTTCAAGGGACCACAGGGAGTGTGGCACAGGGCAGGCTGTTGTGGCAACGCCCACCCCAGAACAGCCCTGGGCGGGAGGCAGGGTCACAGACTACCTGCACTGCAAAGCCACTTGAGTTTCTAAGTGTGGAAGCAAGCTCATCTCTTGTCATTTTTAAAATAATTTTTTATTTTCAAATAGTTTGAGACTCACAAAAAAATTGTAAAAGTACAGAGAGTTCCCTTGTACCTGCATCCAGTGTCCCCCAGTGATGACGCCCTACACAACCACAGCACACATAGCACATTTTCTAGACCAGGAAACTGCTGTTTCATACACTCTGTATCATTAACTCAGGCTCACACCATCTTAGGGTTTCACACTTTTTTTTTTTTTAATGTATTCATTGTTTATTGAAAATTCAAATTTTTTTTTTTTTTTGAGACAGAGTTTCGCTCTTGTTACCCAGGCTGGAGTGCAATGGCGTGATCTCGGCTCACCGCAACCTCCACCTCCTGGGTTCAGGCAATTCTCCTGCCTCAGCCTTCTGAGTAGCTGGGATTACAGGCAGGCGCCACCGTGCCCAGCTAATTTTTTGTATTTTTAGTAGAGACGGGGTTTCACCATGTTGACCAGTATGGTCTTGATCTCTTGACCTCGTGATCCACCTGCCTTGGCCTCCCAAAGTGCTGGGATTACAGGCGTAAGCCACCGTGCCTGGCCACACTTTTTTTTTTTTTTTTTAGACGGAGTCTCACTCTGTCGCCCAGGCTGGAGGGCAATGGCACAATCTTGGCTCTCTGCAACCTCCACCTCCTGGGTTCAAGCAGTTCTCCTGTCTCAGTCTCCTGAGTAGTTGGGATTACAGGTGCCTGCCACCACACTCAGCTAATTTTTGTATTTTTAGTAGAGATGGGTTTTCACCATGTTGGCCAGGCTGGTCTCAGAGTCCTGACCTCAAGTAATCCAACCACCTTGGCCTCCCAAAGTGATGGAATTATAGGCGTGAGCCACCGTGCCCAGCCCCACCCATTTTTTAACTTTCTCTCTCTTCCCTTCCTCCCTTCTTCCTGGTGTATAGATCTGTGACATTTAATCACGCACGTAGACTCCAGTCATCACCACCTCAGTCAGGACACAAAACTGTTCCATTTCCCCAAAGAAACTCCCTTATGCTACTCCTTAATAGCCTGGCCTGATATGTTCTTCTTTCTTCTCTCTGTTAGGACATAAACATATATAATTGTGTAAACTGTACTACCAAACATATAAACTGTAAAATAAAAAATAGCTTAAAAATTCACTTTTATATAATAGCTTTATTGAGATATGATTTAGATGCCAAAAGGCCTGCCCATTTGAAGTGTAAGGTTCAGTGGTTTTTAGTATATTTGCTAAATATACTAAAATATATTATGGTGATGATTGTGCAATCATCATCATAATCTAATCTCAGAACATCTGTATTATTCCCCAAAGAATCCCCATCAGCAGCCACTCCCAGCCCTCATTCCCTCACCCTCTAACCCTCGGGAACTGCTCATCCACTTTCTGCCCTGCAGATTTGCTTATCCTGGACATTTCCTATACATGATATTGTATAACATGCGGTCTTTCATGGCTGGCTACGTTCACTTAGCATAATATTTTCAAGATTCTTCCATGCTGCGGCGTGCATTAGTAGTTTAATCTTGTGGCTGAATAAGATTCCCACGTAGGCATACACCACATTTGATTTATCCACCAATCATCAGTTGATGAACATTTGGTTTATTTCCACTTTTCGGCTATCATGAATAGTGCTGCTGTGAGATTTGCATGTAAGTTTTTGTATGGATTTAATATAGTTTCATTTCTCTTGGTAGATGGCCAGGAGTGGAATCTCTGGGTCATATGTGTTGACTTCACAGCTAATATTTTGAGGAACTGCCAGACTGTTTTCCAAAGCGGCTGCACCATTTCACAATCCCACCAGCAGCGAATGAGGGTTCCAGTTTCTCCTCATCTTTGCCAACAGTTGTTACTGTTCCTTCGATTCTGAGTTTCAATTTGCATTTCTCTGATGACTAATGATACCAAGCATCTTTTCACATATCTCTTTTCAAAAACTCACTTTAAGCTGGGTGCAGGGTGCGTCCCTTTGTCCGAGCTATCGGGAAGATCACTTGAGCCTAGGAGTTCAAGGCCAGCCTGGCTACATAGCAAGACCCCGCCTGAAACAAACAAACTTTACTAACTCTTAGGTGGAGAAAGTAGGGAAGAGAGGCGAGTGTGGCTGCAGAAAAGCCACCTGCAGCCAGCGGGCATGAGAAGGCCAGCGCTGGTGTGGACTCACTGAGGAAGAAAGAGGGAAACTCATAAACTAGGATCTGTTTTGGAGGAAAGAGTAAGAAAGAACAATTCCCAGGCGTTGGGGAGTCTGTGCAGACTGGGGTCAGAAGCTGAGGCCCTCACTTCCAGAGTGGCACAATGTCCCTTACTCCTAAGTTACTTCCCCTGGCCTTGAGGGCATTTGGAAGAGTTCCTCAGTGTCAAAGATTTGAACCTGCCGCGAGTAGAGGACTTGTACTAATTCAATGTATAGCTTAGTGGTCAGAATTAGAGGGAGATTTGGGCTCCATACAAGAGAATTTTGTCTAATATACTGAACGATCTGCAGTGGGTTTTAGCATTCCAGCAGCTGTGAATCCGTTTGCCAGATGGTGAGCTGTCAGTGTGTTTTGGAGGGGCTGCCCTCAAAGGAAGTGATGGCTGACTTGACAGATGGTGAGGTCTACTATGACCCCAGACTCATCCTTAGGATGAAAGTTGAGACTAGATACTGTATTAAGACACCTGGGTGCTTTCACATAGTGCTACAGTATCTGGACCTGTTAATGATGACTGATTGGGTGACAATGGGTCCCCAGCACAGTTCTTGATGCTCTGGGGCTTGCAGAGAAACTTAAATATAACAAGAGCTGACATCGTTTTAATGCCACTTATTAAGAACCACACATTCTACTAAAGGCTTTAACACACGTCAACTCTTTTTAATCCCAACAACAAGCCTTTGAAGTAGGCACTCTTCTTATTGCTAACCGGCAGATGGAAAACTGAAGCTCAGAGAGGTTAAGTAACTTGCCCAAAACCACACAGCTCATAAGTGATCAAGCCAGGATGTGAATTCAAGCAGCCTGATTCCACGGCCCATACTTTCAGTTATTATACCACATGGCTAAGATACAGCTGCAGGTAGATTTTAGCCAACCTGGAAAAACTTGCTTCCATTCTGTGGAACCACTTAGAAAATACACAAGGCAAGATGAAATTCAGAGGTCATTGCTGTAGCTTCTTAAATGTGCAATTTGAAATGAGAGAACACAGAACTCAAAGTATGCCCCCTGCCGAGTTGATTTGTAGGAGGAGTGCGTGAAGGAGGCTGGATCTGGAGGAGGGATGGTCTTGGATGCATCCCGCCCGGGAAGAAGCTTCCATGAAGAAGTGGGAAAACTGGAAGGGCCTTGCTGAGGCTTTCAATCAGCTTCAGAGATTTGAACCTGTGGTGAGAAGACTGGACTAATTCAATACAGTTCAGTGGTCAGAATTAGAGGCAGATTTGGGCTCCATAAAAGAAAATTTTGCCTAATAGTCTGAATAATCTGCAATGGGTTTTATTACTCCAGCAGCTGTGAATCCATTCTGTGAATCGCAGAGCTCTAGAGGAGGTTCTAGAAGGAAACCCAAGAGACAGCTGACAATTCCAGCGTGCTGCGGTGCTGTAGGTGGACACCCAAGGCACTCTTTACTCAGAAACCTTGTGGAGAGACAGGGCTCCATGACCTTCCTGCCGCTCTACTGCACAGAGCCCCGTCCAACAAGGAGCCAGAGACCCACACGCCGACACTGTGGTCGGCCTCCCTGCCCAATGGAACCCAGCACTCAATGCTCTCAAAGTCATAGAGACACCTGGCTCATTTAGAGCCTTCGAGTCCGAGTGCAGTGGCTCACACCTGTAATCCCAGCACTTTGGGAGGCCGAGGTGAGCGGATCACTTGAGGTCAGGAGTTCAAGACCAGCCTAGCCAACATGGCAAAACCCCACCTCTACCAAAAATACAAAAGGGTGTAGTGGCAGGTACCTGTAATCCCAGCTACTTGGGAAACAGAGGCAGGAGAATGGCTTGAACCCAGGACGGAGAGGCTGCATTAAGCAGAGATCACATCATTGCATTCCAGCCTGGGCAACAGAGTGAGACTCCATCTCAAAAAAAAAAAAAAAAAGGAGGCTTTGAGTTAGACTCACTCCAGAGGGAAAGCAGTCCCGAAAAGACTCACTCCAGAGGGAAAGCAGTCCCGAAACCCACAGGGTGGCCTGCTTGGCTAAGGTCCAAGCGACCCGCGGAGAAGCCGAGGCCAGCCTTGCTGACTCTGTCTCACCTTGAACTGTGGTTCTCAAGCCCTGCAGGTGGTCAGGCCCTTGGAGGCCACAGCACTTGTTGGAGAACACCAGACACTGTTGGCAGGTCACTGGAAATACCATAAATGTCTCTGTGCGACTGCAGACACGGAGCTGCACCAAGTCCAGCATGGCCAGGTGGCTGCCCATGCTCGATACGGACACGCTCGTGGGAGCAGAAACTCCATGCAAAGGAAGGCCCGGCTGTTATTTCTCCTTTATTTTTTTCAAACTGGGAAAATAAAGCCATTATTCCATCATACTCTTCACCCCTGGGGAAGTTCAGAGTTCAAGGGAGGGGACCGGAGAGCAAAGGCTTCCAGAGCGCAGGCTGGGGCTGTGCCAGGGCAACTGGGCCTCTGCAGGGCGCTCGGCCACCACGTCTGGGCAGAGCTGGGCCCCTCTCCTCGGGCTTCCTGGGTGTGCCTCCTTGATTCCTCCCTGCCCTGCCCCACTCGCACCTGTCTGACCTGGTGGTGAAGGGGAAGCTTTCTCTGCTCAGTGGGCTGGGCTGCCTTTATGCCCAGCCGGGCGCATCCTGCTGGGAGCTGAGTTTACAGTGTGGCCACCCCAGGAAAGCTGGTGTCTCACACTCTGTGGTACAAGCATCTTCCAGCAAGAAAGGTGAGGAGGCCCCAGGGTCTTTCCAGCACACCTGGGAGAGAGGGGAGTCTGAATAAAGCCTCAGGCACAGCTGGAACAAAGGACTTTTTCTCTCAGCAGAACTCATGTGAGAACGCGGGCACCTGCTGACATCTCTGGGGACTGATTTGCTGAACAGGGGCCGGCTGGCCCTCCCCTCCACACCGCCTCTCCTTCGAATGGGAAATGCAAACCTTTCAAGGCCCAGAGGCTGTTTCTCTTCTGTTTCTAAAGCATCCACCCACAAGTGCTAGAGAAGCCTGCTTTTCCTGCTGTTGGAACCTTCTAGGACTTCCCTCTCTCAGAAAACTACAACCAGCTCTGCGTTCATGATCAGCAGACTGGTGCAGGGTGGTAGGGAAGACATCACCGCCCCTGCAAGCCCAGGAACACCCTCATGTCAGTAATGGCCTATGATGATGGCAGGCCTTAATGGGAGGTGTGGTGAGCAGAACAAGGAACCTCTCTGCCCCTAACCAGAGGCCCACCTGCCAATCTCTGGAACCTAAGCCTATGTAACCTTTCACAGCAAACAGGAATTCAGGTGGCAAAGGAGTTCAGGTTGCAATCTGCTGACCATGAGATGGGGAGAGGACCCCAGAATATCCTGTGGGTGCAATGTCATCACAAGGGTCCTTGAGAGTGAGAACCTGTTCATAGTGGACACCCAGCTGTGAAGAAGGCAGGACGTGCAACCTTGCTGGCTTTGATGATGGACAGGGGATGTAAGCCCAGGGGCATGGGCAGCCTCTGAAAGCTGAGGATGGTGTGAAGTGAAATCCCCCCTTAGAGCCACAGAAAGAACCACAGCCCACAGACACTTTACTTTCACCCGGGGAGGCCGTGTCAGACTTCTGACCTCCAGAACTGTAAGATACTGCGTTTGTGTTGTCGAAGCCACCAAGTTCGAGGTCATTTGTTACAGCAGCAACAAGAAACCAATATGGAGGTGATTTCAGGCCCCGGAGGGATTCTAAGGGCAGTGGGCACATTCGGGAGTTTCGAGTCAATAAGGTGGTGACGGCGCCCAGCACCTTACTCCCTCAGGACGGGTTTGCAGAAGACTGGAGAGAGCAGGAAAAGAAGAAGAACCGGGAAACAGTCACATCAGAGCATCTGCTTTTGTCCTTTCCCAGTGCGCAGGCGCAGATCAGCTTGGAAAACTCACTTTTGTGTTTCTGGTTCAAGGAATGAAGCCCTCATTTCTCCCTGTGCTCATGAGGAACAGGAAGTCAAATGAAAGTTTAAAAGGATGATGCGGCTGGAAAAATCATTGTCACCATGAGTACTGTCTCGGGGGCTGCCTTTAGACATTACCCAGTTTGTCTGTCACCAAAGGGTCATATCAGGGACGGGTCCATTGTGATCTGTTTGCTGGGAACAGCCTTGCAGCCAGTGTGGAGACACAGAAAGAACAGCTGAAAAGAAAAGGAAGGCAGCTCCTCCCTCTGGATGAACCGCCTGGCACATGGCCACTGGAGAAAGATCTGGCACCTCCAGGCCCTTTTTCTGCCTCTTTCCTCCCTCAGGCTGACCCTGCATTTAAAGGAGTGGAGGCAGGGCCTGCTTGTCAAAGTGACAGGCCACACGCCCAGAGGGCAGAAGTTGCTCTCCAGTGGAGAGAGGATCTCCTGCCATGGAGTCAGTACTTGTGAATTCCCACCAAGCTCTGTTATTGCCAATGATCTCGATCAATCATGGGTTCTCCTTGAGCCCTGGGTTCTTCATCTTTTGTGGAAAGAAATGACCAGCTGCCAAGGATGTGTAGAAAGTAAAAAGTGGTTTTTAAGTTTTTTCTTTTGTTAAATAATAATGTTATATTTTGTTAAATAATGTTAGAAACAACCGTTTCTTTCAAAGACTTTCTTCAAAGCCCTCTTGCTTTTTGCAGTAACTCTTTGTTAAGCCCTAGCCTATGTAGTTGTTAGATATAAAAGAATAAGTGCATTCTATGTCCTTGTACTTTAACCAAGGTATTTATGTTATTACTTTTCTAAGTCTTTTTGCAAGCAGCTTCCTGTCCCTTCCTTATTGACTTCCTCTTTTCCTTTGTTCTCCATTGCCTTTTCCTATTTAGAAAAGTTTTCAGTTGCTAGCCAATCAAGTGCATTTAGATTGTGAAGTCTAGCTCCAACCAACAAAGATCAGACGTAGCAGTCAAGACCCAATGCGTAAGAAATAAATATGCCTGCCTTTCCTTTGTTCATTGTGCTCTCATGGTAAGGACAGGTAATAAGGCACCCTTTCTGCAGAAAGCAAAATTGCCCTGCTAAGAAAACGTTTTGTCTAAATGCTAATCTTTCCTTGCAGTACCTAAGAACAAGCATTCTAGCTCTAACAGGTGACTGGAAGGGTCCGGGTGCCTGGCATTGCATTATCAAATGAGATAAAGTGCGTGTAAATGCTTTGTGTAAAGCACAGTCTTCATCTCCTAGGGCTGCTGTTAGAAATGACCAAAATCTTGGTAACTTAGAACAACAGAAACATTCACAGTTTTGGAGGCCAGGCTTCTGAGGCTGTGCTCCCTGCAGAGGCTCAGGGAGACTCTGTTCTTCGCCCTTTCTCACTCCCAGTGGCTGCGGCGTTTCCTGGTGTTCCTTAGCTTGTGGGTTGCCTCTCTCCAATCTGTGCCACCATCTTTACATTCCCTTCTCCTCTGTGTGTGTGAAATCTCCCTCTTTCTCTCTTTGTGAGGCAAGGTCTTGCTCTGTTGCCCAGGCTGGAGGGCAGTGGTTTGATCATGGCTCACTGCAGCCTCAACCTCCTGGGCTAACTGATCCTCCTGCCTCAACCTCCTGAGTAGTAGGTACTACAGGAATGTGCCACCATACCTGGCTAATTTTTTAATTTTAATTATTATTATTATTTTTTAGAGAAGGGATCTCACTATGTTGGATAGGCTGGTCTTGAACTCCTGGGCTCAAGTGATCTTCCTCCTTTGGCCTTCCAGAGTGCTGGGAGTGACAGGTGTGAGCCACTATGTCCAACCTGTCTTTTATAAGGATTATAAGGACACTTATGATTGGATTAAGAACCCATTTGAATAATCCAGGATCATCTCTCCATGTTAAGATACTTAATCAAAATATCAAAATTGCAAAGAACCTTTTTCCTTATAAGGTAACATTTAATGCTCTAGAAATTAGAACCTGTGATCTGAGAAACCAAAATAGACACTGCTTTATCAGCTAAGTCAGACCGTAAGGTTAAAGAAACAAAAGGTACCCGGGATGGATGGTTCGGGGCCCAGCTGGCATGGCAAACTTCTAAATTCCTATGGCTGCAAGGAAAACCAGGGATAGACACTCCCATTCCAAAAGGGGACAATGAAAGGAAGAAAGGAGTCGCAAGCCTCACCCAATGAAGAACTCCAGGCCAGGCTTGATGGCTCACGCCTGTAATCCCAGCACTTTGGGAGGCTGAGGCAGGTGGATCATGAGGTCAGGAGTTTGAGACCACCCTGAACATCATGGTGAGACCCCGTCTCTATCAAAAATACAAAATTAGCCAGGCGTGGTGGTGTGTCCCTGTAGTCCCAGCTACTCAGGAGGCTGAGGCAGGAGAATCGCTTGAACGCGGGAGGCAGAGGTTGGGTTGCAGTGAGCTGAGATCGTGCCATTGCATTCCAGCCTGAGTGGCAGAGCAAGACTCCATCTCAAAAAAAAAAAAAAAAAAAAAATTACTCCAGCAGGGCAGATTCCATTAGGGTTCAGGGCTGGGGATAACCTCTGTGGCTTAGGCCTCCACCCTATGGGCTCATGGCTCCTATATGAGAGATTGGGACCTAACACTTTGTGTGGCAATTATTCAGTCTAGGTTGGTACAAGAGTTATTAAATGTAATGGCAAAAACCCCAATAACTTTTGCACCAACCTAATACTATCCAAGTGTAGGTTGATATTATTGTATCAACTGTATCAAAGTGTATCATTTGTTTGTTTATTTTTATAGAGACAGGTCTTGCTGTGTTACCCAGATTGGTCTTGAACTCCTGGCCTCAAGTGATGCTCTTGCCTCGGCCTTCTGAGTCACTGGGATGCCAGGCGTGAGAGCCACCCCACCCAGCCTCGGAGTGTTTTTTTTTTTTTTTTTTTTACTAACAAACAGTATAACACTTTCAGCACTGTTTATCTTAGTGATCCACAAGGCAAGTCTGACTGATGGGCATTGCTCAGGCCATCTGGCCCTCATGGAACTAAACTTTCTGGCCCTTTCTTTCTTTCTGGCCTGCAGGTTGGCTCTGGCTGATGCCCAATGTGGGTGGGATTATGAACAGAGGCAGAGCTGATTTGAACTGGACCCACCATCTCTGGGCAGCCCTCCACAAGCCATTACATTCCCTGAGCACACTGTAGCCATTCCAGCCTCTTTCCCAGCCCCTCTCCCTGAATGCTTGGGAACAGGATGAGGGATCGAAGGCTTCTGTCGTGAAGCTGCTTTCCTATTTGCTCACAGCACCCACCAGCCCACTGAGTCTGAGCAATTCTATGGTCCGTTCTCAGAGTCTAACCCATATCTGAATTAGATGTTGTGGGAAGTAGAAAAGTTCCTTTTAGTTTTTTTTTTTTTAATTGCATTTTAGGTTTTGGGGTACATGTGAAGAACATGCAAGATTGTTGCATAGGTACACACATGGCAGTGTGATTTGCTGCCTTCCTCCCCATCACCTATATCTGGCATTTCTCCCTATGCTATCTCTCCCCAACTCCCCAACCCCGTCCCTCCCGTTTCCCCCCGACAGACCCCAGTGTGTAGTGCTCCCCTCCCTGTGTCCATGTGTTTCTCATTGTTCAACACCCGCCTATGAGTGAGAACATGCGGTGTTTGACTTTCTGTTCTTGTGTCAGTTTGCTGAGAATGATGTTTTCCAGGTTCATCCATGTCCCTACAAAGGACATGAACTCATCGTTTTTTATGGCTGCATAGTATTCCATGGTGTATATGTGCCACATTTTTCCTGTCCATTCTATCATCAATGGGCATTTGGGTTGGTTCCAGGTCTTTGCTATTGTAAACAGTGCTGCAATGAATATTCGTGTGCATGTGTCCTTATAGTTAAAAGTTTCTTTTCTTGTTAAAGAATAAGTGTGCTAATAACTTTGTGAAGCCCTATCCTATGTAGCTGTTAGACATGCCATGCTTACAGGCACGTAGTACATTCTATGTCCTTGTACTTTAACCAAGATATCTGTGCTGGACGTGCTCACAGGCATGCCCCAGCTCTCCATTCCTTGTACCTGTTTAGAAAAGTTTTAAGTAATATCAGCCAATCGGGTTTTAGTTTAGATTGTGAAGTCTAGCTCCAGCCAATGGAGGTCAGACACAGCAGTAAGAATGAACCCAAATGCATAAGGGATAAATTTGTGTGTTTTCCTTTATTCATTGTACTCTCGTGACACAATGGCTAGTAAGGGTACCTTTCCTGCAGTCCAGGAAGTAAAAATTGCCTTGCTGAAAGCTCCTTTCTCAGTGCTTTTATTTGTGGCACTAAGCATCTATTTTTCCAACAGATGTTATGATTTATAACTTCTGAGTTAATGAGATTTAGATGAGATTTTGGATGTGAGTTGATTGTAGTGGGTTGAGACTTTTGGGGACGTTGAAATGGGGTAAATATATTTTGCATGGGGAACAGACATGAATCTTTGGAGACCCAAGGGAGGACTATGGGAGGCCGAATAATGGCCTGCTCAAAGATGTTAGGTCTGTCGTCCAAGACCAAAAGCCCTCTCCAAAGCGCAGCTCTCCCGTGGGGAGACAGCACGGATTCCACGTGAATGACGTCCTGTCCGCTGCCTCCTGAATGCTCCTTGCCATGAAGTCTTTCCACAAATGACTGTTGGAAAGACCCAGACTTTGGAGAGGCCGGCGTAGTCCTTGCAGGCGGACAGAGGCAGGTTGACATGGGCCTCCTGGTGTGAAAGTCCCTGGGATCTGTCTCCTTCCGCAGTGACAGCGCCACAGCAAATCCAGCGTCCTCAGGTCGAGATGGGGCTGGCATTGATTCTGAGGCTCAGCTTTTCGTTTCTCTCCCGCTGCATTCAGTTGCTCACTGATGCCCGCTTGCTGGTTCCCCTTGCTAACTGACTTCTCCGCCTCAAAACCCACCTCTCCTGGGTCCTCAGAGCCTCCTAGCCTGGAAGCCAGCATGCACTTGGTTTAATCCTGTGGGCAGTGAGCATCTGTGTGTTTTCCTAACAGGAAGATGCCTTCATACAAAGGTCTCAGGGAAAAGCATGGACACGCCTATTGGAGGGGCTCTTCATCTCCAGGATGGCAGCAGGACCCAACCGAAGAGCCCGGCCAGGCATCGGGAGCACAGGTGCCTTCCACTAACTAGAGCGTGCTGCCTGCTCCACACATAGACACAGGTGCGTCTGGTTTTCTGGGTCTCTGCCTTCTCTTGCTGTCTGTGAGGCCATCATAGGATTCTCAGGGCAGCGTGGGGTTAGTTAGTAGTGGATGAGTCAAGTTAATGAACCCTCATAATCAAGTTAATGAACTGTGGTTCTCCCCTCTGGGAGACACATTTTAGCAGGAGCTGCCATGGGACAAGTGATTTTAATGATAACACCACAGGTGACGTGCCAGCAGGACAGGTGTGGATATGTGGAGAGGGGCCTTTTCAAAATCTCTCCATTTCATTGCCCAGGCAACGGCTCTTGGAAAGAGCTGGCTTTGGACCCAGGCTGCTGACATGCAGGCTGTGTCCCGGCGCCTTCCCATCTGCTCCTTGATCTAACGTTTCTCCCACGGACACCTCAGAGAGGCCCTCCCTGCAACAATGCACCCCAGAGACGCCCTCATGATTTGGATTTGCTGCCTCTGGGGCTAACTTGGCTAAAATTAAAAATTCAAAAAAAACCATGTTTAGGAAGAAAACATCTGAGTTTTTAGAGCAAGAGAAGGAGAGAGGGGAAGAAAAAGAGGTTGAGAGGAGAGGGAAAGTGAGAGAGAAGGGAGAGGGAAAGTGAGAGAGGGAGGGAGAGAGAAAGTGAGAGAGAGGGAAGTGGGAGAGAGGTCGAGAGAGAGGAGGGAAAGAAGAAGGCAAGCTGAGAGAGAGAGGGAGGGAGAAAGAGAGAGAGAGAGAAGTGGAGCAGGTGAGTGCTTTGAGAGGCAGTTAATGACATTCAGTCAGGTACGTGACCTAAGCTGCCAGCTTGAGCTTCTCTTTTCCCAAAGCGGCCATTGTGAAAAGGGACTTTTGACAGACGAGAGTGCCCTTCACTCTGACAGTTGTGCCCTGGTCCCCCTCACTGGGATGCGGCATCCTTCTCAGGAGCCCTGCTGTCCCTGGCAGCAGGAAGAGGACCTAGTGGACATTTCCTGATTCTACTCATACCACGTGGCTAGAGCCTCAGGAACCTGTTTCGTCCCCTTCCTCACCTGCTTGAGGCATCTAAGGGCACAGGAATAGAGGATCGGAGGCCATGCCATCACTCGAATCCAAGGAACAGTGTGAGTAGCCCAAGCGGTGAGCAGCCCCCCAAGGTGAGGGGCAGAAAACAGACACCCTAGAAGAGGGCCTTGCACTCCCCACATCACCGCTCCCCCCACTTACTGCTCCTTCCCATCACCGCATCTCCATCACCCTTTCCCCATCACCCCTTCCCCCACCACCTCGCCCCCACCACCCAATTCCCATCACCTCTTAACCCACCACCCTTCCCCCAGCACCCCTTACCCATCACCCCTTGCCCACCACCCATCCCCCAGCATCCCTTCACCCAGCACCCATCCAACACCCTTCCCCCATCACACCTTCCCCTACGACCCATTCCCAATCACCCCTTCCTCATCATCCCTTCTCCCATCACTGCTCCCCCATCACCACTTCTTCCATCACGGCACCCCCATCATCACTCCCCCGTCACGCCCTCTGCTATCACTGCTTTTCCATCACCACTTCCCCATCACTCCTTCTCCGATCACCCCTTCTCCATCACCATTCCCCCAACACCCCTTCTCCCATAGCCACTCCCCCATCACCACTCCTGCATCACCCCTTCTCCCGTCACCACTCCCCCATCACTCCTCCCCGATCGCTCCTTCTCCCATCGCCACTCCCCCATCGCCCCTTCTCCCAATACCACTCCCCCATCACCACTCCCACTTCACTGCTCCTCCCATCGCCACTCCCCTATCGCCCCTTCTCCTATCACCACTCCATATCACCACTCACCTGTCACCACTCCCAAATCACTCCTTCTCCCATCACCACTCCTCCATCATTCTTTCTCCTGTCACCACTTCCCAATGACCCCTTTTACCATCACCTCTTCTCCCATCACCATTCCCCCATCACCACTCCCCCATCACCCTTCTCCAATCACGACTCCCCCATCACCACTCACCTGTAACCACTCCCCCATCACCCCTTCTCCCATCACCACTCACCTGTAACCACTCCCCCATCACCCCTTCTCCCATCACAGTCCCTCATCACCCGTTCTCCCATCAGCTTTTCTCCCATCACCACTCCCCTATCTCCCCTTCCCCCATCTTCCCTTCCCCATCACCACTCCCCCATCACTCCTTCTACCATCAACACTCCCCCATCACCCTTTCTCCCATCACCACTCACCTGTAACCACTCCCCCATCACCCCTTCTCCCATCACAGTCCCCCATCACCCGTTCTCCCATCAGCTTTTCTCCCACCACCACTCCCCTATCTCCCCTTCCCCCATCTTCCCTTCCCCATCACCACTCCCCCATCACTCCTTCTACCATCAACACTCCCCCATCACCCTTTCTCCCATCACCACTCACCTGTCACCACTCCCCATCACCCTTTTTCCCATCACCACTCCCCATCACCACTTCTGCATAACCCCTTCTCCTGTTAACACTCCCTCATCACCACTCCCCTATCACCCCTTCTCCCATCACGACTCCCTCATCACCTCTTCTCCCATTCTCCCATCGCCACTACCCCCCTCACCCCTTCTCCCATCACCCCTCCCCGATCACCCCTTCTCCCATTGCCACTCCCCCATCACTCCCTCACCACCCCTTCTCCCATTGCCACTCTATCACCCCTTCCCCCATCACCACTCCCCGATCACCCCTTCTCCCATCACCACTCCCCGATCACCCCTTCTCCCATCACCCCTTCTCCCATCACCACTCCCCCATCACCACTCCCTCACCACCCCTTCTCCCATCACCACTCCCCCATCACCCCTTCTACCATCGACACTCCACCATCACCCCTTTACCATCGACACTCCCCTATCACCCCTTCTCCCATCACCATTCCCCCATCACCACTGACCTGTAACCACTCCCCCATCACCCCTTCTCCCATCACCACTCACCTGTCACCGCTCCCCCAGCACTGCTTCCCCCATCACCCCTTTGCCCATTGCCACTCCCTCACCCTTTCTCCCATCACCCTCTCCCATCACCCCTTCGCCCATCACCACTCCCCGATCACCCCTTCTCCCATTGCCACTGCCCCATCACCACTCCCTCATCACCCCTTTGCCCATCGCCACTCCACCATCTCCCCTTCTACCATCGACACTCCATCACCACTCCCCCATCACCCCTTCTCTCATCACCATTCCCCCATCACCACTTCTCCCATCACCCCTTCTCCCATCACTCGTTCTCCCATCATCACTCCCCCATGAACACTCCCCCATCACCCTTTCTCCCATCGCGACTCCCTCATCACCACTCCCCCATCACCCCTTCTCTCATCACCATTCCCCCATCACCACTTCTCCCATCACCACTCCCCCATCACCCCTTCTCCCATCACTCGTTCTCCCATCACCACTCCCCCATGAACACTCCCCCATCACCCTTTCTCCCATCGCGACTCCCTCATCACCACTCCCCCATCAACCCTTCTCCCAACACCACTCCCCCATCAACCCTTCTCCTGTCACCACTCCCCCATCGCCCCTTCTCCCATCATGACTCCCTCATCACCACTCCGCCATCAACCCTTCTCCCAGCACCACTCCCCCATCGCCCCTTCCCCATCACCCCTTCTCCCATAACCACTCCCCCATCACTCTTCCCATTGCCACTCCCCAATCTCTCCTTCTCCCATCTCCCCTTCCCCCATCACCTTCTCCCATCACCACTCCACCCCTTCTCTGATCACCACTCCCCCATCACCCCTTCTCCAGTCACCACCACCCTATCACACCTTCTCCCATCACCCCTTCTCTCATCATCACTCCATCACCCCTCCCCAATCTGCCCTTCCCCCATCACCCCTTCTCCCATCGACACTCCCCCATCACCACTCCCACATCACCCTTTCTCCCATCGTCACTCCCCTATCACCCCTTCTCCCACTGCCACTCCCCCATCTCCCCTTCTACCACCGAAACTCCCCCATGAACACTCCCCCATCACCTTTTCTCCTGTCACCACTCCCCCATGAACACTCCCCCATCACCCCTCCTCCCATCACTCCTCCCATCGCCACTCCCCAATATCCCCTTCTCCCATCACCCGTTCGTCCATCTCCCCTTCCCCCATTGACACTCCATCACCCCTACCATCGACCCTTCGCCATCACTACTCCCCCATCACCCCTTCTCCCATCACCACTCCCCGATCACCACTTCCGCATAACCCCTTCTCCTGTCAACATTCCCTCATCACCCCTTCTCCCATCACCCATTCTCCCATCTCCCCTTCCCCCATCACCACTCCACCATCTCCCCTTCTACCATCGACACTCCATCACCCCTTCTCTCATCACCACTCCCCCATCACCCCTTCTCCCATCAACACTCCCCCATCACCCTTTCTCCCATCATGACTCCCTCATCATTACTCTCCCATCACCCTTTCTCCTGTCATCACTCCCCCATGAACACTTTCCCATCACCCCTCCTCCTGTCACGACTCCCTCATCACCACTCCCCCATCACCCCTTCTCCCAACACCACTCCCCCATCACCCCTTCTCCCAACACCACTCCCCCATCAACCTTTCTCCCGTCACCACTCCCCCTTCCATCACCAATCCCCCATCACCCCTTCTCCCATAACCACTCCTCCCAATGCCACTCCCCAATCTCCCCTTCTCCCATCAACCATTCTCCCATCTCACCTTCCCTGATCACCCCTTCTCCCATCACCCGTTCTCCCATTGCCACTCCCCAATCACCGCTTCTCCCATCACCACTCTCCTATCACCCCTTCTCTCATCACCACTCCCCCATCACCACTCCCCATCACCATTTCCATCATCACCCCTTCTCCCATCACCACTACCCGATCACCACTTCTACATAACCCATTCTCCTGTCAACACTCCCCCATTACCACTCCCCCATCACCCCTTACTCCAACACACAGATTCTTCCCATCAATGCTCCCCCAACTCACCACTACCCCATCACTGCTACACCCATGAAGGCTCTGCCATCAAGGCTCCCTCTGTTAACGCTCCCCCAAATCACCACTCCCCCATCAATGCTCCCCACACTCACCACTTCCCCTACAAACCACTCCCACATCAACGCTCCCCACACTCACCACTTCCCACACTCACCACTCCCCTATTAACGCCTCCCCCATCACAGCTCACCCCAATCACCACTCCCCCATCAACGCCTCCCCCATCACAGTTCCCCCCACTCACCACTCCCACATAAACGCCTCCCCCATCACAGCTCACCCCACTCACCACTCCCCCATAAACGCCTCCCGCATCACAACTCCTCCCATTCACCACTCCCCCATCAACGATCCCCACACTCACCACTCCCCCATCAACGCTCCCCAAACTCACCACTCCCCCATCAACGCTCCCCACATTCACCAATTCCCCAGTCACCACTCCCCCATCAACACTCCCCACACTCACCACTTCCCCTACTAACCACTCACCCATCAACGCTCCCCATACTCACGACTTCCCAATCAACGCTACCCACACTCACCACTTCCCCCACTCACCACTCCCCCATCAACGCTCCCCACACTCACCACTCCCCAATCAACGCTCCCCAAACTCAACACTTCACCTACTCACCACTCCCACATCAATGCACCCCATACTCACCAATTCCCCCACTCACCACTCCCCCATCAACGCTCCCCATACTCACAATTTCCCCTACTCACCACTCCCCCATCAACGCTCCCCACACTCACCACTTCCCCTACTCACCACTCCCCATCAACGCTCCCCACATTCACCACTTCCCTACTCAACACTCCCCCATCAACGCTCCCCACACTCACCACTTCCCCTACTCACCACTCCCCCATCAACGCTCCCCACACTCACCATTTCTCCTACGCACCACTCCCCCATCAATGATCCCCATACTCACCACTTCCCCAATGACCACTCCCCCATCAATGCTCCTCATACTAACCACTACCCTACTCACCACTCCCCCATCAACCCTCCCCACACTCACCACTTCCCCATCAACGCTCCTCATACTCACCACTTCCCCCACTCACCACTCCCCCATGAACACTCCCTATACTCACCACTTCCCCTACTCACCACTCCCCCATGAACGCTCCCCACACGCACCACTCCCCCATCAACACTCCGCACACTCACCACATCCCCTACTCACCACTCCCCCATCAAAGTTAGCCACACTCACCACTTCTCCTACTGACCACTCCCCCATCAACGCTCCCCATACTCACCACTTCCCCCACTCACCACTCTCCCATCAAAACTCCCCATACTCACCACTTCCCCTACTCACCACTACCCATCAATGCTCCCCACATTCACCAATTCCCTACTCACCACTCCCCCATCAACGCTCCGAATACTTACCACTTCCCCCACTCATCACTCCCCCAACAACGCTCCCCACACTCACCATATGCCCTACTTACCAATCCCTCATCAACGCTTCCCATAGTCACCACTTCCACCACTCACCACTCCCCCATCAACGCTCCCCACACTCAATACTCCCCCATCAACACTCCCCACACTCACCACTTCCCTACTCACCACTCCCGCATCAACGTTCCCCATACTTACCACTTCCCCCACTCACCACTCCCCCAATAACGCTCCCCACACTCACCACTCCCCCCACTCACCACTCCCCCATCAACGCTCCACATACCTACCAATTCCCCCACTCACCACACCCCATCAACGCTCCCCACATTCACCACTTCCCCTACGCACCACTCCCCAATCAATGCTCCCCATACTCACCACTTCCCCCACTCACCACTCCCTCATCAACGCTCCCCACACTGACCAATCCCCCATCAGCGCTCCCCACACACACCACTTCCCCCACTCACCACTCCCCCATCAAAGCTACCCACACTCACCACTGCCCCATCGATGCTCCCCACACTCACCATTCCCCATCAACGCTCCCCACAGTGACCTCTTCCCCTACTTACTAATCCCCCACCAACGTTTCCCATACTCATCAGTTCCCCTGTTTACCACTCCCACATCAACGCTCCCCACACTCACCACTTCCCCTACTCACCACTCCCCCATCAACGCGCCCCAAACTCACCAGTTCTGCTACTCACCACTCCTCTATCAACTCTCCCCATACTCACCACTTTCCCCACTCACCCCTCCCCCATCAACGCTCCCGACACTCACCACTTCCCCTACTCACCACTCCTTTATCAACTCTCCCCATACTCACCACTTCCCCCACTCAACACTCCCCCATCAACGCTCCCCACACTCACCATTTCCCCTACACACCACTCCCCCATCAACGCTCCCCACACTCACCACTTCCCCTACTCACCACTCCATCAACGCTCCCCATGCCCACTACTTCCCCTACTCACCACTCCCCCATCAACGCTCCCCATACTCGCCACATCCCCTACTCACCACTCCCCCATCAACGCACCCCACACTAACCACTCACCCATCAACGCTCCCCACACTCATCATTTCCCCTACTTACCACTCCCCCATGAATGCTCCCCACACTCACCACTTCCCCACACTAACCACTCACCCATCAACGCTCCCCACACTCACCATTCCCCCATCAACGCTCCCCACACTCACCACTTCCCCTATTCACCAATCCCCCATCAACGTTCCCCATACTCACCACTTCCCATACTTACCACTCCCATATGAACGCTCCCCACACTCACCACTTACCCTACTCACCAGTCCTCTATCAATGCTCCCCATACTCACCACTTTCCCGACTCACCAGTCCCGCATCAATGCTCCCCACACTCAATACTCCCCCATCAATGCTCCCTACACTCACCACTTAGCCTACACACCACTCCCCCATCAACGCTCCCCACACTCACCACTTGCCCTACTCAACACTTCCCTATCAATGCTCCCCACACTGACCACTTCCCCGACTCACCACTCCCCCATCAATGCTCCCCACACTCACCACTCTCCCGTCAACGCTCCCCACACTCACAACTTCCCGCAACAACGCCCCCCACACTCACCACTGCCCTCACTCACCACGCCCCAATCAACGCTCCCCACACCCACCACTCCCCCATCCACGCTCCCCACACTCACCACTTCCACTACTCACCACTCCCCCATCAACGCTCCCCACACTCACCACTTCCTCTACTCACCACTCCCCCATCAACGCTCCCCATACTCACCACTTCCCTTACTAACCACTCCCCATCAATGCTCCCCATACTTACCATTTCCCCCACCCACCACTCCCGCATCAACGCTCCCCATACTCACCACTTCCCCATCAACGCTCCCCACACTCACCACTTCCCCCACTCACCACTTCCCCATCAACGCTACCCACAATCACCACTTCCCCTACTCACCACTCCCACATCAACGCTCCTCATACTCACCACTTCCTCCACTCACCATTCCCCCATCAACGCTTTCCACACTCACCACTTCCCCTACTCACCACTCACCCATCAACGCTCCCCACATTCACCACTTCCCTACTCACCACTCCCCCATCAACGCTCCCCACACTCACCACTTCCCCCACTCACCACTCCGACATCAATGCTCCACACACTAACCACTTCCCCTACTCACCACTCACCCATCAACGCTCCCCACATTCACCACCTTCCCTACTCACTACTCTGCCATCAACGCTCCCGACACTCACCACTCCCCAATCAATGCTCCCCACACTCACCACTTCCCCCACTCACCACTCCGCCATCAATGCTCCCCACACTCACCACTTCCCCTACTCACCACTCACCCATCAACGCTCCCCACATTCAACACCTTCCCTACTCACCACTCTGCCATCAACGCTCCCGACACTCACCACTCCTCCATCAACGCTCGCCACACTCACCACTTCCCCCACTCACCACTCACCCAACGCTCCCCACACTCACCACTCCCCCATCAATGCTCCCCACACTCACCACTTCCCCTACTTACCACTCACCCATCAACGCACCCCACATTCAACACCTTCCCTACTCACCACTCTGCCATCAACGCTCCTGACACTCACCACTCCCCCATCAACGCTCCCCACACTCACCACTTCCCCTACTCAGCACTCCCCCATCAAGCTCCCCACACTCACCACTTATCCTCCTCACCACTCCCTTATCAACACTCCCCATACTCACCACTTCCCCCACTCACCACTCCCCCATCAATGCTCCCCAAACTCACCAGTCCGCCATCAACGCTCCCCACAGTCACCAGTTCCCCTACTCACAACTCCCCCATCAACGCTCCACACACTCACCACTTCCCCTACTCACCACTCCCCCATCAACGCTACACATACTCAGCACTTCCCCTACTCACCACTCCCCCATCAAGGCTCCCCATACTCACCACTTACCCCACTCACCACTTTCCCTTCAACGCTCCCCATACTCACCACTTCACCCACTCACCTCTCCCCCATCAACGTTCCCCACACTCACCACTCCCCCATCAACCCGCCCCACACTCACCACTTCCCACACTCACCACTGCCCCATCAACAATCCCCACACTCACCACTCCCCCATCAACACTCCCCACACTCACCACTTCCCCTACAAACCACTCCCACATCAAAGCTCCCCACATTCACCACTTCCCTACTCACCACTCCCCTATCAACGCTCCCCATACTTACCACTTCCCCCACTAACCACTCCCCTACCAACGCTCCCAACACTCACCACTTCCCCCACTCACCGCTCTCCCACCAACGTACCCCACACTCACCACTCCCCCATCAGGCTCCCCAAATTCACCACATCCCTACTCACTACTCCCCCATCAACGTTACCAATACTCACCACTTCCGGTACTCACCCCTCCCTGATCAATGCTCCCCACACCCACCACTTCCCCTACTCACTACTCCCCCATCAACCCTCCTCACACTCAAACTTGGCCTACTCGCCACTCCCCCATCCACGCTCCCCACACTCACGACTTCCCCTACTCACCACTCCCCCATCAACGCTGACCACACTCACCAATTCCCCTACTCACTACTCCCCCATCAACCCTCCCCACACTCACCAATTCCCCTACTTACCACTCCCCCATCCAAGCTCCCCACACTCACGACGTCCCCTACTCACCACTCGCCCATCAACGCTCCGCATACTCACCACTTCCCCCACTCACCACTCCCCCATCAACGCTCCCCACACTCACCACTCTCCCGTCAACGCTCCCCACACTTACCACTACCCCATCAACACTCCCCGCACTCACCACTTCCCCCACTCACCACTCTCCCATCAACGCTCCCCACACTCAACACTTCCTGCATCAATGCTCCCCACACTCACCCCTTCCCCCACTCACCACTCCCCCATCAACACTCCCCACACTCGCCACTCCCCCATCCATGCTCCCCACACTCACCACTTCCCCTACTCACCACTCCCCCATCAACGCTCCCCACACTCACCACTTCCTCTACTCACCACTCCCCTATCAACGCTCCCCACACTCACAACTTCCCCTACTCACCACTCCCCATCACCGCTCCCCATACTCACCACTTCCCCTACTAACCACTCCCCATCAATGATCCCCACACTCACCACTTCCCCTACTCACCACTCCCCCATCAATGCTCCCCACACTCACCACTTCCCCATCAGTGCTGCCCACACTCACCACTTCCCCGACTCACCACTTCCCCATCAACGCTACCCACACTCACCACTTCCCCTACTCACCACTCCCCCATCAACGCTCCCCACACTCACCACTTCCCCCACTCACCACTTTCCCATCAACACTCCCCATACTGACCACTTCCCCCACTCATCATTCCCCACTAAAGCTCTCCACACTCACCACTTCCCTACTCACCACTCACCCATCAACGCTCCCCACATTCACCACTTCCCTACTCACCACTCCCCCATCAACGCTCCCCACACTCACCACTTCCCCCACTCACCACTCTGCCATCAATGCTCCCCACACTCACCACTTCCCCTACTCACCACTCACCCATCAACGCTCCCCACATTCACCACCTTCCCTACTCACCACTCTGCCATCAACGCTCCCGACACTCACCACTCCCCCATCAACGCTCCCCACACTCACCACTGCCCCTACTCACCACTCCCCCATCAACGCTCCCCAGACTCACCAGTCCCCAATCAACGCTCCCCACAGTCACCAGTTCCCCTACTCACAACTACCCCATCAACGCTCCACACACTCACCACTTCCCCTACTCACCACTCCCCCATCAAGCTCCCCACACTCACCACTTATCCTCCTCACCACTACCTTATCAACACTCCCCATACTCACCACTTCCCCCACTCACCACTCCCCCATCAACGCTCCCCAAACTCACCAGTCCGCCATCAACGCACCCCACAGTCACCAGTTCCCCTACTCACAACTCCCCCATCAACGCTCCACACACACACCACTTCCCCTACTTACCACTCCCCCATCAACGCTACACATACTCAGCACTTCCCCTACTCACAACTCCCCCATCAAGGCTCCCCATACGCACCACTTACCCCACTCACCACTTTCCCTTCAAAGCTCCCCATACGCACCACTTTACCCACTCACCTCTCCCCCATCAACGTTCCCCACACTCACCACTCCCCCATCAACCCGCCCCACACTCACCACTTGCCACACTCACCACTGCCCCATCAACGCTCCCCACACTCACCACTTCCCCCACTCACCACTCCGCCATCAATGCTCCCCACACTCACCACTTCCCACACTCACCACTCACCCATCAATGCTCCCCACATTCACCACCTTCCCTACTCACCACTCTGCCATCAACGCTCCCGACACTCACCACTCCCCCATCAACGCTCCCCACACTCACCACTTCCCCTACTCACCACTCCCCCATCAACGCTCCCCATACTCACCACTTCCCCTACTCACCACTCCCCCATCAACGCTCCCCACACTCACCACTTCCCCCACTCACCACTTCCCCATCAACACTCCCAATACTGACCACTTCCCCTACTCACAACTACCCCATCAACACTCCCCACACTCACCATTCCCCCATCAATGCTCCCCACACTCACCACTTACCCTACTCACCACTCCCCCATCAACGCTCCCCACACTCACCACTTCCCCTAGTCACAACTCCCCCTACTCACAACTCCCCCATCAACGCTCCCCACATTCACCACTTCCCCTACTCACCACTCCCCCATCAACGCTCGCCATAATCACCACTTTCCCCACTCACCCCTCGCACATCAACGCTCCCCATACTCACCACTTTCCCTACTCACCACTCCGCCATCAATGCTCCCCACACTCACCACTTCCCCTACTCACCACTCCCCCATCAACGCTCCCCACACTCAACACTTCCCTACTCACCACTCCCCCATCAACGCTCCCCACACTCACCACTTCCCCCACTCACCACTGCGCCATCAATGCTCCCCACACTCACCACTTCCCCTACTCACCACTCACCCATCAACGCTCCCCACATTCACCACCTTCCCTGCTCACCACTCTGCCATCAACGCACCCGACACTCACCACTCCCCAATCAACGCTCGCCACACTAACCACTTCCCCCACTCACCACTCCCCCATCAATGCTCCCCACACTCACCACTTCCCCTACTCACCACTCACCCATCAACGTGCCCCACATTCAACACCTTCCCTACTCACCACTCTGCCATCAACGCTCCTGACACTCACCACTCCCCCATCAACGCTCCCCACACTCACCACTTCCCCTACTCAGCACTCCCCCATCAAGCTCCCCACACTCACCACTTATCCTCCTCACCACTCCCTTATCAACACTCCCCATACTCACCACTTCCCCCACTCACCACTCCCCCATCAACGCTCCCAAAACTCACCAGTCCGCCATCAACGCTCCCCACAGTCACCAGTTCCCCTACTCACAACTCCCCCATCAACGCTCCACACACTCACCACTTCCCCTACTCACCACTCCTCCATCAACGCTACACATACTCAGCACTTCCCCTACTCACAACTCCGCCATCAAGGCTCCCCATACTCACCACTTACCCCACTCACCAATTTCCCTTCAACGCTCCCCATACTCACCATTTCACCCACTCACCTCTCCCCCATCAACGTTCCCCACACTCACCACTCCCCCATCAACCCGCCCCACACTCACCACTTCCCACACTCACCACTGCCCCATCAACGCTCCCCACACTCACCACTTCCCACACTCACCACTCACCCATCAACGCTCGCCACATTCACCACCTTCCCTACTCACCACTCTGCCATCAACGCTCCCGACACTCACCACTCCCCCATCAACGCTCCCGATACTCACCACTTCCCCTACTCACCACTCCCCCATCAACGCTCCCCACACGCACCACTTCCCCCACTCACCACTTCCCCATCAACACTCCCAATACTGACCACTTCCCCTACTCACAACTACCCCATCAACACTCCCCACACTCACCATTCCCCAATCAATGCTCACCACACTCACCACTTCCCCTACTCACCACTCCCGCATCAACGCTCCCCACACTCACCACTTCCCCTAGTCACAACTCCCCCTACTCACAACTCCCCCATCAACGCTCCCCACATTAACCACTTCCCCTACTCACCACTCCCCCATCAACGCTCCCCATAATCACCACTTTCCCCACTCACCCGTCCCACATCAACGCTCCCCATACTCACCACTTTCCCTACTCACCACTCCGCCATCAATGCTCCCCACACTCACCACTTCCCCTACTCACCACTCCCCCATCAACGCTCCCCACACTCACCACTTCCCCTACTCACCACTACCCCATCAACGCTCCCCACACTGACCACTTCCCCTAGTCAACACTCCCCCATCAACGCTCCCCACACTCACCACTTCCCCTACTCACCACTCCCCCATCAACGCTCCCCATAATCACCACTTTCCCCACTCACCCGTCCCACATCAACGCTCCCCATACTCACCACTTTCCCTACTCACCACTCCGCCATCAATGCTCCCCACACTCACCACTTCCCCTACTCACCACTCCCCCATCAATGCTCCCCACACTCACCACTTCCCCTACTCACCACTCCCCCATCAACGCTCCCCACACTCAACACTTCCCTACTCACCACTCCCCCATCAACGCTCCTCACACTCACCACTTCCCCCACTCACCACTGCGCCATCAATGCTCCCCACACTCACCACTTCCCCTACTCACCACTCACCCATCAACGCTCCCCACATTCACCACCTTCCCTGCTCACCACTCTGCCATCAACGCTCCCGACACTCACCACTCCCCAATCAACCCTCACCACACTAACCACTTCCCCCACTCACCACTCCCCCAACGCTCCCCACACTCACCACTCCCCCATCAATGCTCCCCACACTCACCACTTCCCCTACTCACCACTCACCCATCAACGTGCCCCACATTCAACACCTTCCCTACTCACCACTCTGCCATCAACGCTCCTGACACTCACCACTCCCCCATCAACGCTCCCCACACTCACCACTTCCCCTACTCAGCACTCCCCCATCAAGCTCCCCACACTCACCACTTATCCTCCTCACCACTCCCTTATCAACACTCCCCATACTCACCACTTCCCCCACTCACCACTCCCCCATCAACGCTCCCAAAACTCACCGTCCGCCATCAACGCTCCCCACAGTCACCAGTTCCCCTACTCACAACTCCCCCATCAACGCTCCACACACTCACCACTTCCCCTACTCACCACTCCTCCATCAACGCTACACATACTCAGCACTTCCCCTACTCACAACTCCCCCATCAAGGCTCCCCATACTCACCACTTACCCCACTCACCAATTTCCCTTCAACGCTCCCCATACTCACCACTTCACCCACTCACCTCTCCCCCATCAACGTTCCCCACACTCACCACTCCCCCATCAACCCGCCCCACACTCACCACTTCCCACACTCACCACTGCCCCATCAACGCTCCCCACACTCACCACTTCCCACACTCACCACTGCCCCATCAACGCTCCCCACACTCACCACTTCCCCTACTCACCACTCCCCCATCAACGCTCCCCACACGCACCACTTCCCCCACTCACCACTTCCCCATCAACACTCCCAATACTGACCACTTCCCCTACTCACAACTACCCCATCAACACTCCCCACACTCACCATTCCCCCATCAATGCTCACCACACTCACCACTTCCCCTACTCACCACTCCCGCATCAACGCTCCCCACACTCACCACTTCCCCTAGTCACAACTCCCCCTACTCACAACTCCCCCATCAACGCTCCCCACATTCACCACTTCCCCTACTCACCACTCCCCCATCAACGCTCCCCATAATCACCACTTTCCCCACTCACCCGTCCCACATCAACGCTCCCCATACTCACCACTTTCCCTACTCACCACTCCGCCATCAATGCTCCCCACACTCACCACTTCCCCTACTCACCACTCCCCCATCAACGCTCCCCACACTCACCACTTCCCCTACTCACCACTACCCCATCAACGCTCCCCACACTGACCACTTCCCCTAGTCAACACTCCCCCATCAACGCTCCCCACACTCACCACTTCCCCTACTCACCACTCCCCCATCAACGCTCCCCATAATCACCACTTTCCCCACTCACCCGTCCCACATCAACGCTCCCCATACTCACCACTTTCCCTACTCACCACTCCGCCATCAATGCTCCCCACACTCACCACTTCCCCTACTCACCACTCCCCCATCAACGCTCCCCACACTCACCACTTCCCCTACTCACCACTACCCCATCAACGCTCCCCACACTCACCACTTCCCCTAGTCAACACTCCCCCATCAACGCTCCCCACACTCACCACTTCCCCTACTCACCACTCCCCCATCAACGCTCCCCACACTCACCAATTCCCCTACTCACCACTCCTGCATCAATGCTCCCCACACTCACCACTTCCCCCACTCACCACTCCCCCGTCAACGCTCCCCATACTCACCACTTCCCCCACTCAGTACTCCCCCATCAACGCTCCCCATACTCACTTCCCCCAATCCCAACTCCCCCATCAACGCTCCCCACACTCACCACTCCAGCATAAATGCTCCCCACACTCACCACTTCCCTAACTCACCAATCCGCCATCAACGCTCCCCCCTTCACCACTTCCCCTACTCACCACTAGCCCATCAATGCTCCCTATACTCACCACATCCCCCACTCACCACTCCCCCATCAACGCTCCCCATACTCACCACTTTCTCCACTCACCACTCCCCCAACAATGCTCCCCACACGCACCACTCCCCCAACAATGCTTCCCACACTTACCACTCCCCCGTCACCGCTCCCCACATTCATCACCTCCCCTACTCACCACTCCCTGATTAACGCTACCCACACTCACCATTCCCCCATCAACGCTCCCCACATTCAACACTTCCCGTACTCACCACTCCCCCGTCAACGCTCCCCAAACTCACCGCAACGCCTACTCACCAGACCACCATCAACGAGCCCCACACTCACCACTTCCCCTACTCACCACTCCCCCATCAACGCTCCCCACAGTCACCACTTTCCCTACTCACCAATCCCCCATCAATGCTCCCCCATCACCACTTCCCCTACTTACCACTGCCCCATGAACGTGCCCCACACTCACCACTTCCCCCACTCACCACTCCGACATCAACGCTCCCCACACTCACCACTTCCCCCACTGACCACTCCCACATCAACCCTCCCCACATTCAGCACTCCCCCATCAAGCTCCCACTCACCACTTCTCCAACTCACCACTTCCCCATCAACACTCACCATACTCACCACTTCCCCCACTCACCACTCCCCCATTAACACTCCCCATACTCACCACTTCCGCTACTCACCACTCGCCGATCAACGCTCCCCACACTCAACACTTCCCCCAGTCACCACTCCCGCATAAAGGTTCCCCACACTCACCACTTCTCCTACTCACCCATACGCAATCAACGGTCCCCACCTCACCATTTCTCCTACTCACCACTCCTCCATCAATGCTCCCCATACTCACGACTTCCCCTACTCATTACTCCCCCATCAACGCTCCCCACACTCACCACTCCCCCATCAACACTCCCCACACTCACCACTTCCCTTACTCACCACTCCCCATCAACACTCCCCACACTCACCACTTCCCCTACTCACCACTCCCCCATCAGCGCTCCCCACACTCACCACTTCCCCCACTCACCACTCCCCCATCAACGCTCCCCACACTCACCATTCCCCCATCAACGCTCCCCACAGTGACCACTTCCCCTAGTCAACACTCCCCCATCAACCCTCCCCATACTCGCCACTTCCCCTACTCACCACTCCCCCATCAACGCTCCCAATACTCGCCACTTCCCCTACTCACCACTCCCCCATCAACGCTCCCCACACTAACCACTCACCCATCAATGCTCCCCACACTCACCATTCCCCCATCAACGCTCCCCACACTCACCACTTCCCCTACTCACCACTCCCCCGTCAACGTTCCCCGTACTCACCACTTCCCATACTTACCACTCCCCCATGAACGCTCCCCACACTCACCACTTCCACTACTCACCACTCCATCAACGCTCCTCACACTCACCACTTCCCCTACTCACCAGTCCTCTATCAATGCTCCCCATACTCACCACTTTCTCGACTCACCAGTCCCCCATCAATGCTCCCCACACTCACCACTCCCCCATCAATGCTCCCCACACTGACCACTTCCCAGACTCACCACTCCCACATCAACGCTCCTCATACTCTTCACTGCCCCCACTCACCACTCCCCCATCAACGCTCCCCACACTAACCACTTCCCCTACTCACCACTTCCCCATCAATGCTCCCCACACTGACCACTTCCCTAACTCACCACTCCCACATCCACGCTCCCCATACTCACCACTTCCCCCACTCTCCACTCCCCCATCAACGCTCCGCACACTCACCACTTCGCCTACTCACCACTCCCCCGTCAACACTCCCCACATCACCACTGTCCCATCAACACTCCGCACATTCACCACTTCCCCTACTCACCACTCCCCCATCAACGCTCCCCACACTCACCACTTCCCCTACTCAGCACTCCCCCGTCAATGTTCCCCATACTCACCACTTCCCATACTTACCACTCCCCCATGAACGCTCCCCATACTCACCACTTCCCCTACTCACCACTCCATCAACACTCCTCACACTCACCACTTCCCCTACTCACCAGTCCTCTATCAATGCTCCCCATACTCACCACTTTCCCGACTCACCACTCCCCCGTCAACACTCCCCACATCACCACTGCCCCATCAACGCTCCCCACACTCACCACTTCCCCTACTCACCACTCTCACATCAACGCTCCCCATACTCACCACTTTCCCCACTCACCACTCCCCCATCAACGCTACCCACACTCACCACTTCCCCTACTCACCACTCACCCATCAACGCTCCCCATACACGCCACTTCCCCTACTCACCACTCCCCCATCAACGCTCCCCACACTCACCACTTCCCCTACTCACCACTCCCACATCCACGCTCCCCACACTCACCACTTCCTCTACTCACCACTCCCCCATCAACGCTCCCCACACTCACCACTTCCCCTACTCACCACTCCCCCATCAACGCTCCCAATACTCGCCACTTCCCCTACTCACCACTCCCCCATCAACGCTCCCCACACTAACCACTCACCCATCAATGCTCCCCACACTCACCATTCCCCCATCAACGCTCCCCACACTCACCACTTCCCCTACTCACCACTCCCCCGTCAACGTTCCCCGTACTCACCACTTCCCATACTTACCACTCCCCCATGAACGCTCCCCACACTCACCACTTCCACTACTCACCACTCCATCAACGCTCCTCACACTCACCACTTCCCCTACTCACCAGTCCTCTATCAATGCTCCCCATACTCACCACTTTCTCGACTCACCAGTCCCCCATCAATGCTCCCCACACTCACCACTCCCCCATCAATGCTCCCCACACTGACCACTTCCCAGACTCACCACTCCCACATCAACGCTCCTCATACTCTTCACTGCCCCCACTCACCACTCCCCCATCAACGCTCCCCACACTAACCACTTCCCCTACTCACCACTTCCCCATCAATGCTCCCCACACTGACCACTTCCCTAACTCACCACTCCCACATCCACGCTCCCCATACTCACCACTTCCCCCACTCTCCACTCCCCCATCAACGCTCCGCACACTCACCACTTCGCCTACTCACCACTCCCCCGTCAACACTCCCCACATCACCACTGTCCCATCAACACTCCGCACATTCACCACTTCCCCTACTCACCACTCCCCCATCAACGCTCCCCACACTCACCACTTCCCCTACTCAGCACTCCCCCGTCAATGTTCCCCATACTCACCACTTCCCATACTTACCACTCCCCCATGAACGCTCCCCATACTCACCACTTCCCCTACTCACCACTCCATCAACACTCCTCACACTCACCACTTCCCCTACTCACCAGTCCTCTATCAATGCTCCCCATACTCACCACTTTCCCGACTCACCACTCCCCCGTCAACACTCCCCACATCACCACTGCCCCATCAACGCTCCCCACACTCACCACTTCCCCTACTCACCACTCCCACATCAACGCTCCCCATACTCACCACTTTCCCCACTCACCACTCCCCCATCAACGCTACCCACACTCACCACTTCCCCTACTCACCACTCACCCATCAACGCTCCCCATACACGCCACTTCCCCTACTCACCACTCCCCCATCAACGCTCCCCACACTCACCACTTCCCCTACTCACCACTCCCACATCCACGCTCCCCACACTCACCACTTCCTCTACTCACCACTCCCCCATCAACGCTCCCCACACTCACCACTTCCCCTACTCACCACTCCCCATCAACGCTCCCCATACTCACCACTTCCCCTACTCACCACTCCCCATCAACGCTCCCCACTCTCACCACTTCCCCTACTCACCACTCCCCCATCAACGCTCTCCAAACTCACCACTTCCCCCACTCACCACACCCGCAACGCTCCCCACATTCACCACTCCCCCATCAATGCTCGCCACACTCACCACTTCCCCTACTCACCACTCCCCCATCAACGCTCCCCAGACTCACCACTCCCCCATCAAGACTCCCCACACTCACCACTTCCCCTACTCACAACTCCCCCATCAATGCTCCCCAGACTCACCACTCCCCCATCAACGTTCCCCACACTCACCACTTCCCCTACTCACCACTCCCCCATCAACGCTCCCCACACTCACCACTCCCCCATCAACGCTCCCCACACTCACCACTTCCCCTACTCACTAGTCCTCTATCAATGCTCCCCATACTCACCACTTTCCCCACTCATCAGTCCCCAATCAATGCTCCCCACACTCATCACTCCCCTATGAATGCTCCGCACACTCACCACTCCCCCATCAATGCTCCCCACACTGACCCCTTCCCAGATTCACCACTCCCACATCAAGCTCCCCATACTCTTCACTTCCCCCACTCACCACTCCCCATACTCTTCACTTCCCCCACTCACCACTCCCCCATCAACGCTCCCCACACTCACCACTTCCCCTACTCACCACTCCCTCATCAACGCTCCCCACACTCACCACTTGCCCTACTCACCACTTCCCCATCAATGCTCCGCACACTGACCACTTCCCCAACTCACCACTCCCACATCCACGCTCCCCATACTCACCACTTCCCCCACTCTCCACTCCCCCATCAAGGCTCCGCACACTCACCACTTCCGCTACTCACCACTCCCCCATGAACACAACCCACACTCACCACTACCCCTACTCACCACTCCCCCATCAACGCTCCCCATACTCACCACTTCCCCTACTCACCACTCCCCCATCAACACTCCCCACATCACCACTGCCCCATCAACACTCCGCACACTCACCACTTCCCCTACTCACCACTCCCCCATCAACGCTCCCCACACTCACCACTACCCCTACTCACCATTCCCCCATCAACGCTCCCCACAGTCACCACTTCCCCTACTCACCACTCCCCCGTCAATGTTCCCCACACTCACCACTTCCCCTACTCACCACTCCATCAACACTCCTCACACTCACCACTTCCCCTACTCACCAGTCCTCTATCAATGCTCCCCATACTCACCACTTCCCCCATCAACGCTCCCCATACTCACCACTTCCCCCATCAACGCTCCCCACTCTCACCACTTCCCCCACTCACCACTTCCCCATCAACGCTACCCACACTCACCACTTCCCCTACTCACCACTCCCCCATCAACGCTCTCCAAACTCACCACTTCCCCCACTCACCACTCCTCCAACGCTCCCCACATTCACCACTCCCCAATCAATGCTCCCCACACTCACCACTTCCCCTACTCAGCACTCCCCCATCAACGCTCCCCACACTCACCACTCCCCCATCAAGGCTCCCCACACTCACCACTTCCCCTACTCACCACTCCCCTATCAACGCTCCCCACACTCACCAGTTCCCCTACTCACAACTCCCCCATCAATGCTCCCCACACTCACCACTCCCCCATCAACGTTCCCCACACTCACCACTTCCCCTACTCACCACTCCCTCATCAATGCTCCCCACACTCACCACTCCCCCATCAACGCTCCCCACACTCACCACTTCCCCTACTCACCACTCCCCCATCAACGCTCCCCACACTCACCACTTCCCCTACTCACTACTCCCCCATCAACGCTCCCCATACTCACCACTTCCCCTACTCACCACTCCCCCATCAACGTTCCCCACACTCACCACTTCCCCTACTCACCACTCCCCCATCAACGCTCCCCACACTCACCACTCCCCCATCAACGCTCCCCACACTCACCACTTCCCCTACTCACCACTCCCCCATCAACGCTCCCCACACTCACCACTTCCCCTACTCACTACTCCCCCATCAACGCTCCCCATACTCACCACTTTCCCCACTCACCACTCCCCCATCAATGCTCCCCACACTCACCACTTCCCCTACTCACCACTCCCCCATCAACGCTCCCCATACTCCCCACTTCCCCTACTCACCACTCCCCCATCAATGTTCCCCACACTCACCACTTCCCCTACTCAGCACTCCCCCATCAACGCTCCCCACACTCACCACTCCCCCATCAAGGCTCCCCACACTCACCACTTCCCCTACTCACCACTCCCCTATCAACGCTCCCCACACTCACCAGTTCCCCTACTCACAACTCCCCCATCAATGCTCCCCACACTCACCACTCCCCCATCAACGTTCCCCACACTCACCACTTCCCCTACTCACCACTCCCCCATCAACGCTCCCCACACTCACCACTCCCCCATCAACGCTCCCCACACTCACCACTTCCCCTACTCACCACTCCCCCATCAACGCTCCCCACACTCACCACTTCCCCTACTCACTACTCCCCCATCAACGCTCCCCATACTCACCACTTTCCCCACTCACCACTCCCCCATCAATGCTCCCCACACTCACCACTTCCCCTACTCACCACTCCCCCATCAATGCTCCCCATACTCCCCACTTCCCCTACTCACCACTCCCCCATCAATGCTCCCCACACTCACCACTTCCCCTACTCACCACTCCCCCATCAACGCTCCCCATACTCCCCACTTCCCCTACTCACCACTACCCCATCAACGCTCCCCACACTCACCACTTCTCCTGCTCACCACTCCCCATCAACGCTCCCCACACTCACCACTTCCCCTGCTCACCACTCCCCCATCAACGCTCCCCACACTCACCACTTCCCCTACTCACCACTCCCCCATCAACGCTCCCCACTCACCACTTCCCCCGCTCACCACTCCCCCATCAACGCTCCCCACACTCACCACTTCCCCCGCTCACCACTCCCCCATCAACGCTCCCCACACTCACCACTTCCCCCACTCACCACTCCCCCATCATCACTCCCCACACTCACCACTTCCCCTACTCACCACTCCCCCATCAATGCTCCCCATACTCACCACCTCCCCCACTCACCACTCCCCCGTCAACGCCTCCCCCATCACAGCTCACCCCACTCACCGCTTCCCCATCACTGTTCCCCGCACTCACTGCTCCCCACTCCCCATCACAGCTTACCTACTCAAAGTTCCCCCCACTTATCAATCCGTGCACTCCGAGCTCCCTCCACACACAGCTCTGCGCAAGGCTACAGTGAGCTATGATCACACCACTGTACTCCAGTGTGGGTGACTCTCTCTGTAAAAAATATGAAAAAGGTGTTGGGCATGGTGGCTCATGCCTGTCATCCCAGCACTGTAAGAGGCCAAGGCAGGTGTATCACCTGTGGTCAGGAGTTTGAGACAAGTCTGGCCAACATAGTGAAACCCCATCTCTACTAAAGAACAAAAATTAGCAGGGCATGGTGGTAGATACCTGTAATCCCAGCTACTTAGGAGGCTGAGGTTGCAGTGAGCCAGATCCCACCACTGCACTCCAGCCTGGGCAACCAGAGTAAAAATCTGTCTTTAAAAAAAAGAAGAAGGCTGGGCTCGGTGGCTCACGCCTGTAATCCCAGCACTTTGGGAGGCCGAGGCGGGTGGATCACGAGGTCAAGAGATCGATACCATCCCGGTCAACATGGGGAAACCCCGTCTCTACTAAAAATACAAAAAATTAGCTGGGCACCGTGGCGTGTGCCTGTAATCCCAGCTACTCTGGAGGCTGAGTCAGGAGAATTGCCTGAACCCAGGAGGTGGAGGCTGCGGTGAGCCGAGATCGCGCCATTGCACTCCAGCCTGGGTAACAAGAGCGAAACTCCGTCTCAAAAAAAAAAAAAAAAAAAAAAAGAAGAAAAGAAAGAAAAATATAAATTCTCAATGGCACCCCAGTCCTGCTCAATCAGAAACCTGGGGGCTGGGCCCTGGGACTCTTGTTTTAACAAGCCCTCATGGAGACGCTGTTGTGTGCTGAAGTTGGGGAAGCACTGGTTTGGTTTCCAATCCAGCTGAGGAGGCACAAAGTGTGGTTCCCAGGCCAGGGAGCCGGCCCCAATACCCAGCCGCTTCCTTAAGGAGTTAGCACAAACAAAGCAATTTAGCGCTTGAAATTCTTCAAAAGGAAGAATTTGTACTGAAGTGATTTCTTCCTGTTTTTAGACACAGGGTCTCACTCTTTCACGTAGACTGGAGTGCAGTGGCACAGTCACAGCTCACTGCAGCCTCAAACTCCTAGGCTCAAGCGATCCTCACCTTGGCCACCCAAGGAGCTGGGCCACAGGTGCACACCGCCATACCTGGCTGATTTTTTTTCTGTAGTGACAGGGTCTCACTATGTTGCCAAGGCTGGCCTTGAACTCCTGGGCTCAAGTGATCTTCCTGCCTCAGCCTCCCAAAGTGCTGGGATTACAGACGTGAGCCACTGCCCCAGACCTAAAATGACTCCTTAAACACACTTCTTATTTCAATTTCCTGGCCCTTCAGGTATGTGGAGAAGCGTGGCTCAGCCTGTCATCTTATTCATCACCCAGATCTTTCATCCAGGAGAAGAACGGAGAGGTTAGAGGTGTGTGTTTAGGTGGATTACATTTTTTCTAAAGTGCAGAGAGGGATCCAGCGGCCTCAGCCCCAAGCTCAGCGTCCTGGAGGGATTCTATTTTTCAGGTAACTGTGCAGATCAAGGCCTGAGTCTTCACCCCCATGAGCTCTCACTGTCCGCATCTGAATACTCTCTGCAACCCTTATTCATTTTTTTACTTACTTTGATTTTTAAAATAAGTCTGTCACTCAAAGTCTTCTAAACTAAAAACTTCCAAATGGAAACCAGATGTGCAGAGCCAAGGCGTTCAAGGCCTTCTAGCAGCAGAAGTGGGGATGGTTTTCCGACGAAGCAGGCCATGGTAAAGGGGGAGTGAGGGTCTCACTGCGGGAAGTAGAAAAGTTCCTTTTAAAGTTTCCTTTCTTGTTAAAGAATAAAAGTGTGCTAATAACTTTGTGAAGCCCTATCCTATGTAGCTGTTAGACATGCCATGCTTACAGGCATGTAGTACATTCTATGTCCTTGTACTTTAACCAAGGTATCTGCTAGACGTGCTCACAGGCATGTCCCAGCTCTCCATTGCTTTTACCTGTTTAGAAAAGTTTTTAGTTATTAGCCAATTGGGTTTTAGATTGTGAGGTCTGGCTCCAGCCAATGGTGATCAGACACAGCAGTAATGACAACCCCAAATGCGTTAAGGGATAAATTTGTGTATTTTCCTTTATTCATTGTACTCTCCTGGCACGATGGCTAGTGAGGGTACACTTCCTGCAGTCCAGGAAGTAAAAATTGCATTGCTGAAAGATGCTTGTTTCGGTGCTAATTTTTTTTTGTGGCACCAAGCATCTATTTCCAACACTCACCATCCCACGGCCCTAATTTTGTGAATTTTATTTCCCCATTCAACTGACCAGAAAACTAATCAGAGAGAGTAAGACGGTGAGACTGAGGTCATGTAACAGGGTCCACAGCCAAGCCATGAAGCATCCGAGGGCACAGGAACAGAGGACCCGAGGCCATGAACCGAGCAGTCCGGCCCCAGAACCACAACCTGAGCCCTACCCACTACTGCTGCTCCAGCCCACCATGCAACTCAGTAATAACCCTTTGGTAGGAAGTGTGGGCAATCCGTATTGTCTATTAGGGGCTGTGAAACCAGCCACAGGCTGAACTAAGTGCCTTGTGCCTCCTCAAAGTGTGGTTCCCATGCCAGCCGCATCAGCATCACCTGAGAGTCATTAGAACTATAAACTTCCACCAGGCACAGTGGCTCATGCCTATAACCCCAACACTTTGGGAGGCCAAAGTGGGTAATTGCTTGAGGTTAGGAGTTTGAGACCACCGTGGGCAACATAGTGAAACCCAGTGTCTACAAGAAATACAAAAAATGAGCCGGGCATGGTGCTGTGCGCCTGTAGTCCCAAGCTACTCAGGAGGCTGAGATGGGTAGACTGCTTAAGTAAGTCAGGGAGTTCAAGGCTGCAGTGAGCTATGATCACATCACTGCACTCCAGCGTGGGTGACTGTCTCTAAAAAAAAATGAAGAGGCTTTGCACAGTGGCTCATGATGCCTGTAATCCCAGCAGTTTGGGAGGCCAAGGCAGGTGGATTACCTGAGGTCAGTAGTTCAAGACCAGCCTGGCCAACATGGTGAAACCCCATCTCTACTAAAATACAAAAATTAGCCTGGTGTGGTGGCGGGCACCTGTAATACAGGTGACTTGGGAGGATGAGGCAAGAGAATGGCTTGAACCCAGGAGGTGGAGGTTGCAGTGAATCGAGATTGCACCACTGCACTCCAGCCTAGGCAACAAGAGCGAACTCTGTCTCAGAAAAAAAGAAGGAGAAGAAAAGAAATATAAATTCTCAAATCCCACCCCAGTCCCGCCGAATCAGAAACTTGAGAGCTGGGCCCTGGGACTCTGTTTAAACAAGCCCTCCTGGAGACTCTGCTGTGCACTGAAGTTGGGGAAACAATGGTTTGGTTTCTAACCCAGCTGCACCTTCTGATCCTTGGGTAGCTTTGCAAACCCAGCAGGGCTTAGCTCCATGGATTGCAGGTGGGCATCTGTTGTTACTATTGTCAACTCCCACTGTAACGTAATATGCAGCAAGCTTTGAGAAGCACAAGTGTCATACGAAGAACAGGGCTTTGAAGTTCAAAAGCTGGGTTCAAATTCTCGTTCTGACATGACTCAAATATGCCCTAAGCTTTCTAAGTCCTACTTGGTCCACCTTTTGAAAGGTGGAAGTGAGCCCTGAACGAGAAGCTGGCATCATTTCTGGAGCACTGCAGGTGCCCAGTGAACATTAGCTCTCATCTTCTAAACTCCCAGCACAAGCAGCACAGCTCCCCAGCTGATGCCAGAACAGGCATCGGGAGTGTCAGGAGGAGGACCCAGACACTGGGGAGCATGTCTTGGGATGGGACCTGCGGGCCAGATTCCACATCGTCAGCCCTACAATCGTGGGTTTCTCTCAAACACCTGAAGTGCAAACAGCCTCAAAATCCCTGGTGCAGGGTGCTGTCAGAGTGGGAGGGGAACAGCAGCTACCCATGACACCCCTCAGCTCAGCCTTCTGCCCCAGAACCAGAAGCTTCTGGAGAGTCCTCTGGCCCCTCGCTGTCCCATCGGCCCCAGCCTCTCAGGTCCTTCTCAGATGTCCCCATCTGAACCAGCCTCCACATCCCCTGTCCTCCCCTGTTCCAGCCCCGTGTTCCTCCTGTGAGGAGGATGTTCCTTACCTGCCGGCATCGGACCAACTTCCTTGTTGCCCAAAATCCAGGTACCTCTTCCTAGAGCTCACTCCGCTCTGGCAGCCTTGTTTGCCCCGCACCTTCCTTCCCTTCCTTCCAGCTGCCTCTGCCCAGCCAGTGTCTCACTTGGTCCTTTCCAGACGAGTTCAGTTAGTCTGTGTGTGGATCTGTGTTTCCACGTCCCCGTCCTTCCCCCCTCTGCCTCCCCCCTCTCTGGTGGTCTTGGACACCACATCTAGGTGGTAAAAATGCAGGGCTCACACCTCCACCCTCGTCCTTATTTCCCAGACCCCGAGCCATCCCGCATTCCCTGAAGACTTGGCAGATGTGGAAATCCCATTGGCTCCTCTGCTCCGTCCCTTTCCTTCTGGATGGCACTACAGACCTGCCGGGAAAGCTGGGGAGGCTCATGGGATCTGAGCTGCAGCCCTGGGCCCTGGATCTGGAGGCAAATTAAAAAAAAATCATTTTTTGAGACAGGGGCTTGCTGGAGGCTGGAGTGCAGTGGTGTAATCATGGCACACTGCAGCCTCAAGTTCCCAGCCTCAAGCCATCCTCCTGCCTCAGCCTCCCAAGTAGCCCAACCACAGGGGTGCACCACCATGTCCAGATATTTTTATTTTTTTTATAGAGATGGAGGGTTCACTATGTTGCCCAGGCTAGTCTCAGACTCCTGGGCTCAAGCAATCCTCCCACCCTGGCCTCCTCAAGTGCAGGGATTGCAGGTGGAGCCACCGTGTGGCCAAGAGGCACTTTCCATGCTTCCCCTCTGATCTTGACAATGATCTTCCAGGGTGAACAGAAGGGTTCACCCATTTCACAGAGCAGGCTCGGTGGCATCCCATCATGATGCAGGTGGTGGAGGGCAGGATGCTGCCGTGAAGCCCATCTCTCCCACCCCTGAGCCTCCTGACTCCTCCCCTGCAGCCCTCACGAGCTGGTGACTCCAGCTTTCCATGTTAGCAAAAGGAGTCACGACCTTCCCCCAGCCACGACCACAGGCCAATTTTGTTTCCCATCACCTCCTGTCCCTGTGTTCCCACCGGACCAGGAAGAAGACAGTCACAGCCTGGGTGCTTAACTTGGTACTGTGTGGGTAAATCAGGCAAATGACTGAGCTGATCAGAGCCTCAGTTTCCCGAAGGGTAAAATGGGGGTAACAACGTCTTTATGTAGAGATGAGAGGTGATTTGGAGGGTTGGACACCCATTCCAGGGCCTGAGAAATCACATCCAGTGCCACCTCCTCTGCTCGCCCCTCTTCTTTCCCTCAAGCCTTTCTCTTCACTCCTGGACTTCACTCCTGAGTGGCACCCGACAGTGGTGGCCATGCATTTATGTGCTCTGTCCCAAGACGGACTCCTTCCCATCCTGCCCTCCCTCCTGCTGCACACCTGGCAGGCCCAGATGAGGAGCTCAGAAAAGGAGCAGACAGCACCTGCTCTGCACGTCCTTAGCTGGAGTCTAGGCCACGCAGTCTCCACGTGATGGTTTCGTGGCAGAGGCCATGCCTGCAGCAGCGCAGAAATGCCTCCGTCTCTCCACCCCAGGAGGCACTTTGTGAAGGTCCTCACATTCTGTATTCTGGCTCTTTGCTCGCTGGGCTGTCTTCTATCCACTTCATTTCCCATGCGGCTTCGATAGAGAGAGAAGCTGACCAGCAAAATCCCAGGCCCCTTGGTCCACATCACAGATCTGATCAATGGGAGGGCGTTGTGAGGATGGGGTGGTTTCACTACAGCCTCACCCATCTAACAGGGTGTTACTTCTCAAAATAAATGCAAATCAGGTGACCCACTGTGAGTCTCGGCTCAAGCAGCGCCTGTCCTCAAGGGCAGTCTGTTCCCGTTTTTGCTCTTGGAATCAGGATCAGAAATCTGGGCAGCTGCCTGAGCTCTGGAGAACACCCCTTTGACCCTGCAGCAGGGAGATGACAAAGTCACGGAGGCTCAGGGACAGTAGGGACCATGCATCTTACCGACATGGAGGTGCTTAGAAGTTAGGGGGTCCAGCAATTTAGATGGGAAAAATGACATTGTTAACTTCACAACCTCCAACTGAAATGTAGCATTTCCTTTTACTATGAATGTCAACAACAAAATAGGAACTTTGTCATTAATTTAAAAATCACAGAAATTTTCATCACATTAATTATTGCAGGTTTTTCAAAACATTTGTTTATGCTCATCACTACTTTATGGCAGCAATTAGACAGGAAGTCTTGTTATTTAACACATTAAGAAGCACATATTAGGAAAATATTTTGATAACTGTGTCTCGGTATAATTAGTCTTCTTTGTAATCCCATGTAATCAATGCGTTTTATTCATTTGAACACCTGCTGAGAGGAGGCCTGCACTGGCAGCTCACGCCGAAGGAGCCCGTGACATCAACAGGGTGAAGAGGCTCAGCAGCGTCTGCGACTGCCTCTCGCAGGACAAAGGAATCCTGTGACCACGCTGCCACCCTTGTCCATCTGCTGCCACCAGAATCCTTCCAGTGATAACAAAGTGTGGTGGGCACTGGGCTGCTCAATGAGTAGTCGTCCCTTCCCTGTCCTCCTTGCCAGCAGAACCCACTTCCGTGACAGAGAGGACCTGGGAGGTTAACTGCTCCTGACTTCCCAAGGACCCAGCTCTGAGCAGTGGGACTTGGGAAGACTAAGGGGTGGGGAGTCTAAGGGGTGAGGTGGTCATGGGCAAGGATGCACCTTCCCTCAGTCAAAAAACAAAGACGCCCAGGAGGAAGCATGCTCCATGTCAGCTGAGTGATAAATGTTGTACATCTGTCCACTCTATAAGTCTCGTGTTGAACTTTGACCCCCAATGTTGGAGGTGAGGTGTGGTGGAAGTGTTCAGATTCTCGGGGTGCGTCCCTCTTGAATGGCTTGGTGCCATGATTGCAGGAGAACTGCTGAAAAGAGCCTGGCTCCCCCTGTCCCTCTCACCATGCAATGCCTGCTCCCCTCTGCCTTCCACCACGAGTAGAAGCGTCCTGAGGCCTCCCCAAAAGCAGACGCTGGAGCCACGCTCTGTTACAATCTGCAGAACCATGAGCCAAATAACCTATTTTCTTTAGAAATTGCCATTTCCAGTATCCCTTTACAGCAACTCAATCAGACTGAGACCCTGAGTACCCACTGTACTGAACCACGGTGGGAGAGGGTGGAGGGGAGAGGCAGTCAGACAGGAAGCAGGTTGTCCACAGCAACATCGGCCCCAGGACCAACGTGGAATCCCATCACCTTCAGATTTCTTGTTATATAAGACAACATCTCTTTTAATGTAAGCTCCATTTAGGTGGGCTTTTTCTGAAAGCTCTCCAATAGAGAATTCTCCTAACTTGAGAGCAAGGACAGTCTCAGGGAAACTGCAGCGAGTGTGAATCAGTGGCTTCGGTGCCCCCAAATGTTCTTTCCATGATCTTCAGAAGGCCGGGGCCTTGTTGAGACTGGGTCTTTATTTCTGAAGAGGAAATCATGGCTACCCCTCTATGATGCTCCTTATAACTGCATCCAGAGTCTGATTCAAATCTGATTCACCTGTGGGTGTCGCCTGGGCTGAGGACCAAAAAGGTCTTCTCTATAGCCCCCTGCCCAGGCCACCCAGCCTGGGGCCCTAGGAGCTCAGGCAGAAACTGCTGAGTGAACATTCCTCTTTACCTCTTTAGAATCCTAGGGGAGACGGTAGCTTTTAGAAACAGGATGCATGTTATTTGCAGGCACACTCAATCATAAAATCAAATACACATTCTATTAGGAGATTACTGAAAAACAGGCAAGAACTGCTGATAGGAGAATTTTCTTTTCTCTTCTCTTCTGTAAGTCAGTCCATGGATAGAAGAGCATGTCAGAGACATCATATTTTTCTGGCTGAATATTCTTGACAATGTGAAATCATACTGCAGAATCCAGTCGCTGAGTTGGGTTGGATGTTTCATTCTGAAAAGTGTTGCAAATCTGACCTTCTCTGCTCCAGTCAAGGACTCGTATCATTCCTCGTCCCCACCCTTCCCCAGCATTCACAATGCTCACACATGGGCCCACCTGCCCATCTGTCCTCTTCCTCCCTGGCTGTGCCCATCGGGGTGCTTGCTGCTGTGTCCCGGTGCTCGGATCTCTCAGCCCTGTGCCGCCCTGCCTGCAACGCGCTCCCTCGCCAAGTCCAAATCCCACAGAACCTTTGAGACGCGGCTCCCACCAGGATTCAGCAGCCCTGGGACCCTGCATTTGGCTTGTCCTATTTGTCGGCATCTAACGTGTTTCCTCCTCAACCTAGTCTTCTTTGAGACTATCAGTGCAACACAGCTTTTCAGCAAAGTTATCCAATTAATAAACCCCTCCCTGTTGCCAGACCAGGAACCACACATGGGATCCCTAAGAAGCTCCAGTGGGTGCTACAAAAAGATGCTGAGAGTTCCTTTAGTTTCTCAGATGGCAGCACATTTTTGGTGTCCCAAATAACAGAGAAAGAAAATGCATTACCTGTGTTCTCTAGAAGGTTTCAGACACTCATCTGGGCCAGTCCTGACAGTGGCCAACCCCTTACCCCATCCCAATCTCAATCACAATTGCTAAATAATTGGGCTGGTCGTGGTGGCTCATGCCTGTAGTCAGCACTTTGGGAAGCCGAGGCGGATCATTTCAGATCAGGAGTTCGAGACCAGCCTGGGAAACATGGTGAAATCCCGTCTCTACTAAAAATACAAATAGCCGGGTGTGGTGGTGGGTGCCTGTAATCCCAGCTACTCAGGAGGTAGAGGCAGGAGAATCACCTGAACCCAGGAGGCAGAGGTTGCAGTGAGCCAAGATTGTGCTACTGTACTCCAGCCTGGGTGACAGAGCAAGACTCTGTCTCAAAAAAAATTGCTAAATAATTGGTCAAGGTTGTGTTTCTTCATTGAACTCTTATGGGTCGTTTAAATGTAGGTGTTTTTGTTTCTGTTGTTGAGATGGGAATCTTGTCATTGCCCAGGCTGATCTTAAACTCCTAGGCTCAAGCAATCCTCCTGCCCCAGCCTCCTGGGTAGCTGGGATTACAGGCATGCACTACTGTGGTCTGGCTCAAAGGTAGGAATTTAAAAGGCACTGAAGGCCGGGTGGGGTGGCTCATGCGTATAATCTCAGCACTTTTGGAGGCCTAAGCAGGCGGATCACTTGAGGTCAGGAGTTGGAGACCAGCTTGGCCGACATGGTGAAACTCTGTCTCTACTGAAAATACAAAAATTACCTGGATGTGGTGGCATGCGCCTGTAGTCCGAGCTACTCGGGAGGCTGAGTTGTTTGAGCATCGCTGAAATTGCTGAGGCAGGGGTTGCAGTGACTCGACATTGTGCCACTGCATTCCAGCCTGGGCGACAGAGCGAGCAAGACTCCATCTCAAAAAAAAGAGAAGTAAATAAATAAATAAATAGTATCTGAAGAATGTCAGAGAGCCTTGGATGGAACTGGAGAGCCCCAGGTAACCAGTAAACAAGCTATAGATCTTAACTATTTGAAAAACTATATACAAATATTTGTCCCCCTGGTTTGGAGCACAGGGTCTGAGTGCGAGTGCCAACGGCTGACTCCAGGCAGGGACACAGGAACGCGTGACCTTGAGCAGGTTAGCCACTTCTGTCTCCAGCTTCCTCCATGGCTGTAAAATGCAAATGGATTTAAGGGCTTGGCTGAGCGCCTGGTACATCATAAACACTCCACAAATGATAATGATTATTATTACAAATAAGAATAACCAACCAAAGGGCGCAGCAATAAAAGCACATCTGAAAAGAGTGATAAGAAATGGACACTGAGACACTGAGCACAAGCCGCAGAAGGCGGACCAGTCCCAGTCCCCACACCCACCCCACCCAGCCCTCACACACCAGGACAGACGCCAGCCAGTGCAGAAGACAGACCACAGTCCCGGTCCCCACACCCACCCCACCCAGCCCTCACACACCAGGACAGACGCCAGCCAGTGCAGAAGACAGACCACAGTCCCGGTCCCCACACCCACCCCACCCAGCCCTCACACACCAGGACAGACGCCGGCCAGTGCAGAAGACAGACCACAGTCCCGGTCCCCACACCCAGCCCTCACACACCAGGACAGACACCGGCCAGTGCAGAAGACAGACCACAGTCCCGGTCCCCACACCCACCCCACCCAGCCCTCACACACCAGGACAGACACCGGCCAGTGCAGAAGACGGACCACAGTCCCGGTCCCCACACCCACCCCACCCAGCCCTCACACACCAGGACAGACACCGGCCAGTGCAGAAGACGGACCACAGTCCCGGTCCCCACACCCACCCCACCCAGCCCTCACACACCAGGACAGACACCGGCCAGTGCAGAAGACGGACCACAGTCCCGGTCCCCACACCCACCCCACCCAGCCCTCACACACCAGGACAGACACCGGCCAGCAAAGAGCAGTATCTAGAAAGTATCTTCTCTTTATTTAAGTTAAACAATTTTCAAGGATGGTTCCCATCTATAAAATGGACAAAGTACAAGCTCTGTACAGCAGTTCTTTTTAAAAATCAACTGGAAAAAAAAATTACCAAACTATATTTTGAATTTGCAAAACATACTCACAGATACCATCATTTGAGCTTTTATGAAGACATAAGAAAGGACCACCACAGAGAAGACAACTAACTTCGGCACGCTTTGCTCGAAGGGCTCTTAGGAAAGAATTGTGAGTTTTAAAAACAGGAGTGGGAGGGTGGGACAGTCCCGATGACTAAAAAATAACGCAACCACAGTAAGTCACTTTGGCACACTGTGTCATGTAAACATAGCTCACCGCAAAGGACCCCTCCCCAACCCACCCCTGCTCGTGATGCCTGCACCGTCCAAAGCTGCCCCCCAGCTCAGGGACATGACGCTGCCCCCAAGGCACGGCCACACAAGGGCCTGGGTAGACACATCCCAATGGTACGAAGGTTGCGAGGACCTGGGGGTGCGGGCGGGGTGGAGGTGTGGGGGCAAAGGATTCATCAAAAAACCTGATTTAAAAACCAGCCAGATTCTTTTACATCAATGTTTTTCTTCCTAACAGTAGTAGTAATTGCAGGTGACAGGGTCTGACAAAAGGACCTGGGTGCTGGGGCTGAGCACGCTCTGCCCTGCCCTGCCTTCCACAGCCCTGCACGGGTACCTCCCTGCCCTGCCTTCCACAGCCCTGCACGGGTACCTCCCTGCCCTGCCTTCCACAGCGCTGCACGGGTACCTCCCTGCCCTGCCTTCCACAGCCCTGCACGGGTACCTCCCTGCCCGGGTACCTCCCTGCCCTGCCTTCCACAGCGCTGCACGGGTACCTCCCTGCCCTGCCTTCCACAGCCCTGCACGGGTACCTCCCTGCCCTGCCTTCCACAGCCCTGCACGGGTACCTCCCTGCCCTGCCTTCCACAGCGCTGCACGGGTACCTCCCTGCCCTGCCTTCCACAGGGCTACATGGGTACCTCCCTGCCCTGTCTTCCACAGCACTGCACGGGTACCTCCCTGCCCTGCCTTCCACAGCCCTGCACGGGTACCTAAGGAAGTTTCCTCAGGCTCCTTCAAGAGCCCGCCGTGAAAGAAGAGTACAGAGTCACTCCGGCGTGGGGCCTCACTGCCCACTCAGAACACATCTGGTTACATGGCAGGGGATGGGGGGAAGGAAGACCTACACGGCAGCCCCCTAGCCAGGCTTCCACCCTGGGGCCGCTGTCGTACAGTGCACACCCATGGGGCTCCCGCGGGGGATGAAGACACACAGTCACCCCTTTCCTACAAGACACAGGGAGGAGCATGGCACCGGCAGAATCTCCCAGGGCTGCTCCTAACTCCAAGGCCACTGCTGTCCCTCCGAGGGGCGTGCAGGTGTGCGTGTTGGTGCCTCAGACAGCCAGGCTGTGCCAGCCTCTTTGAGGCTGAGCACCTGTGTGTGGTGCTGGGGAAGGCAGTCGGGAGTGAAGGAGGAAGCAGGGGTGACAAGGAACTTTCCTGAGCACCCAGGCAGGCACCAGGCACCTCTCCCTGTTATGACTTTCAGTTCATAACTGTCTGTGGTTTAACAGGACCCTAAGGCTCCTTTCTCCTGCTAGGAATCCTCAATGTAAATGAGCAGGTATTGTTTGGTTCTGACCCTTTCTAATTCTTTACCCAATGCCCCCTGAAGCATCACCTTGGCCAGGTGGGGCATGGGAGGGGCTGTAGGCAGGGCAGGACTCGCTGCCTGGCTGGAGCTCCCCAGGCTGCAGGTGCGTGGGGCTGTGAGCCAGGCCTGTGCCCAGTTGAGAGGCTCCTCCCTGCCACTGCTGGCCATTAATTCTGAAGGCCCAGTGTGCAGGGGCTCAGATCACAATGAGGCCAATGCTATCATGTGACAGCTGCCTGGTGTCATCGGTCTGCCCTGTTGCCAGGGGCGCAGCAGTATCACTGGCTCACCTTGGGAGCTGTGGGGTGTTTTTTTAACATTCTGTAAAGAAAAGAAATTTAATGTAAAAAGACCCAAAGTGATATCTGTCAAAATAAGTAAGCCCTCCAGGTTCACAGATACCCCCAGCACGCAAAGCGGGTTCTGATGCACAGAAGTGACTCCCAGGCTGACTGACACCCAACAGGGATGCCGGGGCCGAGGCCAGTGGTCTGGAGGAAGCCTGCCAGCTGGCCACGGCAGTAGCACCAACTGGCTGACCGGGTTCCAGGGGACAAAGGAGGCCACCTCCTCCCTCCATGAGAACCTGGCCCCACTGGGCTCCGGCCCCTCCTCCCGGTGGCTGTGAACAGCTTTGTGGGGAATTTACAAGATGATGATGACTTACAGAAACCATAGGGAACTGACCGTACATTCTTTCTTTATATAGCTTTATATTTAGTGTCCCACCATAGAAAACGTCATCCTCAGATATAGCAAGTACATCAGGTGGAAGGGAGTTGGGCCAGGAAGACACTTGGGAGCGGAGGAGCAGAGACAGGGGCTATCGACGTAAACCTGCCACGTGACACGACTCAGCTTTGTGGAAACCAGACGTGATTTCGATGGGATCGAAAATGATTTCAAGAGTTCTCCTGGCTCCCCCGGGCACGTGGGCCCCTCCTCCTGCCCCGTACTCAGCACGCACCTGTCCATTCGGCTGCTTCTACCACTCCCCGACCGGTCGTTGCTGGGTGTCACTCAGCTGCAGAGCCGGCAGAGGTGAAGGCTGGAAGGAAGAGGGGCGCCCTGACCTGGGGAAGGGGGCCCGCTGGGCTGCACCTAGAGGAGGAGGAGGGCAGCTCTCGCTTCTCGTGGCTGCGTCTGCGCAGTCATCCGTGCCTTGCCGAAGTTCGACTTTCAGACCATGATGGAATACTGAGGTATATTAGTTTCGCGGAAAGTTTAAGAAACATAATCAATAATGTGATCACCAAACTCCACCTGACGGTGCAGGAGACAGGACAGCAGGGCTTCCCGGGCCCTCCTACTGCTGCAGGTTGAGCGAGAACTTCCACTGCTGCGAGAGGGCGGGGCCACACACCTCCACACTCAGGCCCCCGCTCTTGGCCGTGCGGCTGTCCAGGCACAGGTTGCTGCCCAAGTGCCTCAGCTTGGAGTTGCCCTCGATCTGTTCCCATTTCTGCAAGACACAGGGGAAGACCTCAGAGGGTGGGCACGAGCCAAGGAGTACAAACAGATCCGTGTGAATTCAGGGTCTTCTGGCTGCATTAGAAACTCACAGATAGAAACACTTTTTTCCCAGCCTCTCATCTAAAGGGATGGGGAACTTGCAACAGCCCCACAGGAAACTGGCCACACGTGCTGCCGGGGGCCCAGGAAGGAAATGTAGTCTCTGCCTTGGTTCAACATTCAGAACCTCTCCTGCCCCATCCTTTCTGTGGGTGTCCCCTCCTCTGATCCTCAGTGCTCAGGGCACCCACCCCTGCGTCATTAACACAAGGATTTGATGTAGGGGAATTTGCATTCCTTTGTAAGAAAGCTTGATCCAGTGATGTTTCACCCCAAGAAGGGAGCCACACCAGGCAGAGCCAGCTCCTCCCCTGGCTGTTGGAAAGCAGCCTGCCTGGAGGACTTGGTCTGGGCACCTCCATGCTCCCACTTAGGGCTTTCTGCTCTGGGGAGACAGAGGAACCGTGTCAGGCCAAATGACAGGAAAAGAGATGCTTGTTTGAACACAACAGAGCGTTGAGGAGCCTATTTCTATACGGTCTGCTCTCTACTGGTGTGCAAGCTCCTTGGTGGAGACGACAAACTTGCCTCTGCTACCCTTGAGTCCCCTGGTGCTCTGTACGGCAGGGGCCAGCGTTTGCTGAGTTCTGAACATGTCCCTTGTAAAGTATAGGGTACGATGCCTCTTTACTAATGCTCAAATCAAGCTGACCACCAAACTCAACCAACCCATCCGTTACGTACCAACCAAGCCAGAAACCAAAGCGCACAACCCAGCCTGAAGGAAATCTGAGGAGCCCTCACCCTGTTTAGGAAGTAACACAAATACCCCTTTCAGCGTGAGTGCAATGGCTCATACCAGTAATCCCGGCAATTCAGGAGGCCAAGGCAGGAAGATCACTGGAAGCCAGGAGTTCAAGACCAGCCTGGGCAACACGGCAAGAACCTATCTCTACAAACATTTTTTTTTAAAACTTAGCAGGGCATGGTGGTGCATGCCTGCTGTCCTAGCTCCTTGCAGGCTGAGGCGGGAGGATCGCTTGAGCACAGGAGTTTGGGGCTGCAGTGAGCTGTGGTCAGTCACACCCCTGCACTACAGCCTTAAGCAACAGAGTGAGATCCTGCCCCTTAAAAAAAAGAAAAAAAGAAAGAAAAAGAAAAATCCCCATTAAAAAATCTTTTTAATGTTTGTTCTTAAAAAACAAAATGTAACTTTTTTTCTTCCCCAAAGCTCTCATTTCAAATAATGAAGTCTGTGGTTCTAATTAATTTTTTATACTGTGTGCACTCAAGTTCCTTCACCTAAGTATTTTTTTTCAAATCCTTTTTATACTGCAGAATTAAATTTTCTTATTCCTTGCCTCCCTTTCCCCTTTGACTCTGCAAATGTGTGCATCATATGAACACACGGGTGTGCTTGGAAACCAAATATTCCAACTAGCAAGCCAGTTCAGCTCCAAGATAAAATTTGCTAATGAGCCTCCTCTTGAGGGGCCAATGAGTGAAGCAGGGAGGAGTCAGTGCAAGCAGAGGAGCCCAGTGCTCGGGACCGACCTTCGCGAAACACCACAAGGATGCTGTCACCTGGACCCTGCCTTCCTTACTTTCGTCCACCTGCTCACCTGGGGTTCTTACCAACAGGGAAAGGCAGTGCCATCAGAGGAGCCAGGGGAGGCTTTCGCTAAGTGCCCATCATTTCCTCTTTCATTTCCAGCTCCCTTGTTGCTGTCAATCACCCCTCATGCTGTTTTTCTCCATTGTCATGTAAACTGTGTACTGAGGATACCCTGTCATTCTGAGCGGCCAGGAATCTTCTTAACAAAGAATGCGGAATGAACAGAATCTGATTCTGGCCACTGGAGGGACTCTGCCTGTCATGTGTCAAAGCATCAGCTAAATGAGGAACCTCAGAAAAACAATAACCAAACCCCAGCTTCATCTCACAAAGGTGGCCTCCTGGGCTCTGATACTGTCTGTCTGATGGGATTGTGGGCTGGTGGGGGGTGCAGAGCAGATTTTCGAGACAGCTAGACTCTACTGAAACAGCCCCTACATCCTCTATAATAGACCAAGTCTTGGGGTCTAAAACCTAACAGATCCCCATTTATACACGCCATGCATCCAGAAAAACTGATTATATGTCTTTTCATGCTTCATGAAGGTCCTAAGCCATGTCAGTTATGGTTCCCAAAAACTGGGACTGAAGCAGGAACACCTATCAATTCTTGAAATCAAGCAATATTGAAGCAACTATTTGTTTTTAGAAAAGGTTTCAACTAAAGTTATCACTTTATCACTCCATTACATCCAAAGACATCTCTGCTCCATTACATCCCAGAGGAATGTGTCTGGCGATCACCCGATACTTGGCTCAGCAAATGCAAGCCTTGCTGAATTCTACGTGGTTGGGTCCAAGCAAAGGCAGCCTTCTCTGGCTTAAGAGACACTCTCTTACACATTTTGGCATCAAGTCATCAACACAGATGGACATTTGGAGATGTGGATTATGAGCAGAGCCCTAGAGGGGGGCTCCTGCTGCCAAAACAGGCTGGGACTCTGCAGAGCAGGGAAGGAGGAGCACCCAGAGCTGGGCACAGGGGTTTGGAGACAGACAGGTGAAAGAGGGCCCTCTGCAAGCATCTCCCTGACAACTGGGGTCTGAAAAGGAGACCCGGTTTTGGCCTTGGTCTTCCCAGATGACTCCAGGGTGGAGGCAATGACTTTCTGAGCCTCAGCTTTCCGTGCTGTGAAATTAGGATTGGACTAGAAGCTGGCTTAGGCTCTTGGCTCCAGTAGGCTCTGTGCCTCAAATTTCCCTACATCCCATCTATCACTAAGGAGGGGCTCTTCTTACAGAACAGGGGCAGACACTCCAAGTATGGGCATGCTAGGAAGGCCTTTTGTGTTTGCATTGCTGTTCCTGACACTACCTATCACCCCATGCCTTGACAAAGGATACACCTACAAGCTGCCACAAGGGAATATGTCAGAGAAAATCCACTTACAAGGCAGGTACAAAGTCTATTTTGAAATGTTTAAAGAAACTGTGTGTGTGTGTGTGTGTGTGTGTGCACGCACGTATATATGGTGTGTATGTATATATGTGTATATGTGGTGTGTATATGTAGATACACACACATATATACACATACACACACACTTGCATTACGTGTGTATCAAGTACTATTCATTTGAACATTAATCATTTAGAATTTTTGTAAATTTAAATAGAAAGTATTTGATGAATAAACAAAAGTATCTAATTTCTCTTTAAAATATTCAGTGGCATGGGGAGGAGAATGAGAATATAATCAGAAATAAGCAACGTTAGGTCTGTGGCTTAAGTCCAATAGGGCAGCTAGATATTATTCACAGTGATGCAAATGAACACATAAGTATTCGCAAAGAAGGATGCTTCAAGAGGCAGCGCAGAGCAAAAGGGCGCAGGATGTGGCTGCCCCCAGTCTGGGTTAATCACGGGCACCCACGGGTGCCTGCATGCCGTACCTGTCTGCTGTCATTTTCTCGGCAGCCCTGTAGCTTTATAAGAGAGCCTGGTGCCCGGTCCACCACAGTAAGGCACAAATCCATGTGCTTCACCGACTTCTCCTTTGTCAAGGCCCATTCCTGGAACAAAAAACAGAAGTCAGGGGCACGGTCCGCACAGGGCTGTGAAAGGAACGAAGTGGCACTGACGAGGGCTCCAGAAGGAAAAGGGTCACGCATCGGAGCTTAGATTCACAATCCCTGAGCCAACTGAGAACGAAAGAATTACTTTCTGCCTAAGGGCAAATTTATAACACCGGAGACGTGGGAGAACCTCACAACTGAGCAGTAAGTTGGCTGAGTGACGTTCACAAGTCCTTTGAGGACCTTAGTAACTAAGATGAAACTTTTAACTATTTTAGCCCCAAATGCAAGTTAGACTGCCTTGTTCATTTTTCTGTAATTCAATGTGAGCTGTAAAAACTGCAGCACAAGCTTGGTTATACACCAGGTGGCCAGTCAGGGCACCTGGTCCACCCACACTATTTGGAATGACTCTGGCCTCATGCAGGTGTGGCCTGCAAACAGCATAGATGAATGTGGACTGTAGTAAATAACACATTGCGTATTTAAGCAAAATGTATCATGTATAGCCTCCTAAGTGAACACTAATTGATCTACGGATGCTCATGAAGCTCTCTGAAAACTGGAGGAATAGATCTATGAAGTTCTTCACACACACTATAGCTATATTTAATTGGGTGCCATGTGCCAAGCATTATTTTAAGCCCTTTATACAACAGCTCCATGAGGGCTATTATACTTCTCATTTTATAGATGAGAAAACTGGGCTACAGAGTGTTTAAATAACATGCCCATGATGTTAAAAACAGAAATACACACATATATGTATATACACACACACACAAGTCAAGGGCTGCCACAGGGTGAGCAAACAACCGTTTTGGATACTAAACAAGACAAAACAGAGAAGGGGTGGGTACGGTCCCAGGTGGCAGAGGAGGCTGGAGCCTGTTCTAGGTGGGCCACGGCAGGGATGGGAAGGTGAAGCTTCTACCAGCACTCTCCAGTTGCCCCACTCAAAGGGATGAATGCCCCTTAATATCCAGAGGCAGCCAGGTCCCTTCCAGTTTAAAACTCCACACGGACTCATTATCCACTTCCTTCCCCTTCCACCCCAAGCCCTGGCATGCTGCAGGGGCCTCCCCTCTCTCCCTCCGTCTCTTTCCATCGGTCTGTCCCATGACCACCTGCTGCACACCTGCATGAAACAGGCGCTCTCACAGGGCCGGGTTCACTTTCTAGTGGGGAAAATGAAAGACACACAAATATCTCTGTAACCTCAGGCACTATTATGTGCTATGAAGGATACTTTTTCTTTTTCCAACTCTTGGAAAGAGAGGTAAGGAAAGGAACAAATAGTCTTTAAGAAAGCCTCACTGTCTAGTATCTACATCGTGTTGGAACAAATAGTCCGTCATCAGAAGAACATTAAAAGCTGAAGATTCAGCTGGGTACGGTGGCTCAGGCCTATAATCCCTGCACTTTGGGGGCCAAGGCGGGAGAACTGCGTAAGGCCAGGAGTTCGAGATCAGCCTAGGCAACACAGAGAGGTCTCATTTGTACTCAAAATAAAAAATAAGTTGGCCAGGTGTGGCAGTGCACTTCTGTGGTCCCAGCTACGTGGGAGGCTGCGGTGGAAGGATCGCTTGAACCTGTGAGTCCGAGGCTGCAGTGAGCCGTGACTGTGCCACTGCATTCCAGCCTGGGGGACAGACCAAGACTCTGTCTCCTGGTGGAATGCACCATCTCCAGCTCTCAACATCAGCAGAGGGGAAACAGAGGCACAGACGCCAGTCTAGGAGAAGTGACCTTCACCTGTCTGGACTTCCTCCTCCCCTAATAGGGGGGAGACTTGGGCAAGCCTGCTCACTTCCCAAGGCTTCCATTTTCTCACCTTTTAATTAGTGTTCCTCACATTCTACTCGGTGAGGAATTCTATGAAAAACGGATTCTAGGTCAAATAAATTTGGGAAACAGACTTTGCGCTGCGTTTATTTCTTGGAAATTCACAGTCTGTTAAAGGCTCTGAGGAGTCCTAGAGTAGAAGCACCTGCTTGGCCTGTGCACCACAGCATCCCAAACATGGAGTGCAGGGAGCCCTGATCCACCACCCCTGCCAGCTGTGTTCTCTAGGGAAGGCCACCCAACCCCGAGTTGAACGCCAACATTTTATGATGCTTTCCACACGGGTGGGTTCCAGCCGGCTCTTCCACCCACAGGCACTCCATATCACCCATACACTAGGACAGTGTGACATCGTAAAAATAATTATTTGGTCTTTGCCCCCGTTTCTGGCACAAATACAAGGTTCCCAAAACCCTTGTCATTTCCTGAGCCACAGGGGTTTCAGGAGCATCTTTCATTCCAGTGTTTGGTCTTTGACCCCGGTTCCAGACAGATGGCTCCTAATCCCTTGGAATTTCTCGGGTGATGGGAGTGTCTTTTGTTCTAATGAGGTGACTCTAATGGGCTCCTGGATGGGGCTGGTCACCAGAAAGACCAGGCCACGATGAGAAGCTTGGAACTCTCAGTCCCCTGCCACCCCATCCTCTGGAAGGGGAAAGGAGCTGGAGATCATGCCCACATGAAGAGGCCTCTGTCCAAGTCCCTGCACTCCAGGATGTGGGTGCCAACACCTGGAGAGGGCATGGATGCTCCGGCACCCACCCCCACACCGTGTGCTACGTATCCCTTCCATCTGGCTCCTCCTGGCTTGTAGTCTTTCATAATAAACAGGTAAAACAGTAAGTAAACTGTTTCCCTGAGTTCTATGAACTGTTTTTGCAAATGAATGAACCCAAGGCAAGGTGGTGGCAGCCCTGATTTAGTCAGACAGCAGCACAGGTGACAACCTGGACTTGTGACTGGCATCTGAAGTGGGAGCATCTTGTGGGATGAAGCCCTTAACCCATGGGGTCTGTGCTAACTCTGGGTAGACAGTGTCAGAACGGAATTGACGTGTAGGACAGTTAGTGTCTGCAGAGGATTCGAGAATTGGAGAACTATTTGGTGTTGGGGGAAAAGCTCACACAGCTGGTGTCAGATGTGAGAAGTTTTGTGTGAGTATAAAGGAGGAGAAGCAGTCTGTTTTTTCCTATTCACTGGGTCACAGAAGTATTGGAGGTGTGGAGTACAGAGAGGAAGCCGTGTGTGTTTCCCGTGTGCAGATGGTGCTCAGGATGGAGAGGGCCAGGAAGAAGCACATCGTTCCATCCCTGCACTCACTCACAGGTGCCAGGGACACCACCAGGACATGTGAAACTATGGCACACAGAGACGCCCACTCATGATGAAGAGGATACCTGAGCGAGGGGACGAGGCTGGTATGGAGAAGGGTTCCAGACTGTCCTTGGCAGCAGGTGTTGGTGGAGGCTGGAGGCTCTGCTGACACCCAGTTAAAGAGCACGTTTGATTGTTTCTACAACCTCCTTGCTGCTGTGTGCCTAATGACTGTAAAGCAGACTTTGGGCAGGACTGCAGAAACGCTAATTCAGCTGGGCAAACAACAGAACTAGTTGCCGTTTTGTTCTGCTGCTGCATTTCAATTATCTGAATTTGTAAAATAAAGTTCATAAATATTTAAGAAATGCTTTTTTGAGCTGCCACTCTTAAAAGGCACGGCCATTAATTTTCTCATTTCCTGTGTGTCTGCCAAGGCTCAGCCGGAAACCAGATAACAAACCTCACTCTTCCAAAGCACCGGGCCTTATTTTCAGTTGGGAAATATTATTACCCTTTCATTTCTCATCCGTGTCACACACTATGCAAAAAAGCATCCCTTTCTGTCAGTTCAGGGGGGACTCATGCACAGTGGGTTTGCGAGCTGGAACATCTGAGCCGCACTGTCTAATGGGCTAGCCACAGGGCACACGGGGCCATTTACATTTAGATTTATCAGAATGAAATGAAATGAAACTTTTAATTCACACTAGTCATACTTCAAGTGCCCAGCTGGCACAATGCGACTGATATACTGAATGGCAGATCTAGAGCAGCCCCATCGTAGCACATGGTTCTGTGGGCGAGCACTGATTAGACCGTAGCCCAGGCGGGCCCAGGGAGAAGGCACTCCCAGCTGAGTGTGCAATGTGCATCATGTCATCATGCCGTCTCACGTCACATTGCATCTGCTGATGTGGCCACCTTTCCACTAGAAAACCCTTGCTCCTCACCTCCTGATTTATCTTTATAAATTTTTATTTATTTATTTGAGATGGAGTCTCACACTCTTGCCCTGGCTGGAGCACAGTGGCGTGATCTTGGCTCATTGCAACCTCCGCCTCCCGGGTTCGAGCAATTCTGCCTCAGCCTCCTGAGTAGCTGGGATTATAGGCACCCGCCACCATGTCCAGCTAATTTTTGGATTTTAGCAGAGATGAGGTTTTACCCTCTTGTCCAGGCTGGTCTCGAATTCTGGATTGTGTGAGTCACCTGCCTTGGCCACCCAAAGTGCTGGGATTACAGGGGAGAGCCACCACGACTGGCCTAATTTATTTGATATTATTTTAGAAACACGGTCTCACTCTGCTGTTCAGGCTGGAGTGCAGTGGTGCAATCATGGTTCACGACAGCCTTGAACTCTTGGGCTTTAGCAATCCTCCTATCTCGGCCTCCTGAGTAGCCTGGACTACTGGCACAGGCCATCACACCTGGCTATTTTTTTTTGTAGAGACAGAGGCTCCCTATGTTGTCCAGCCCAGTCTTGAACTCCTGGCCTCAAGTAATCCTCCTACCTTGACCTTCTAAAGTGCTGAAACTACAGGTGTGTGCCACTGCACCAGGCCAAATCCTCATTTAGAATCACTTGGTAGCTCTTAAAGATCTGGTGCCTTCTGACCCTAGACAAATTAGATCAGGCTCTCTGGGCATAGCACCTGGCATCAGCATTTTGCAAAAGTTCTCTGGGCAGGCCAGGTGTGGTGGCTCATGCCTGTTACCCCAGCACTTTGGGAGGTCAAGGCAGGCGGATCACTTGAGGTCAGGAGTTTGAGATCAGCCTGGCCAACACAGTGAAACCCCGTCTCTACTAAAAATTAAAAAATTAGCCACGTGTGGTGGCGCGTGCCTGTAATCGCTGCTACTTGGGAGGCTGAGGCAGGAGAATCGCTTGAACCCGGAGGTGGAGGTAGCAGTGAGCTGAAACTGCACCACTGCACTACAGCCTGGGTGACAGCAAAACGCCATCTCAAAAAAAAAAAAAGTTCTCTGTAAATCCCAGCATGCAGCCATCAGAGGGGGACTGAGAGTGGGCAGAGAGTTGGCACTTATTGCTGGAAAGGAAGAGAGATATTTATTTCTTAAATATTATGAACTCACACTTATTACTGTGTGTGAGAACAGTAATGGCTGCACGACAGCAAAAAGGAGAAGCACAAGCGGAGTGGGAGAAGCGCCCCGCACATCCGATCTTGTTGATTCCTTGGTGCAGCCCTTCGCTGAACCCTGAAGTCCGCCCAGAGGTGAGGAGCGGGGACTCTGTGTCAAGAGGCTGCCCTCAGCACTGTGCCTCTGCTCAGCACCCCGACTGTGCAGAGAGGAATCCTTGAGCCCCTCTACTGCGCAGGATCGGCGGCGGGCGGGGGGGAGGGCAAGGGCCACAGCCTGAAGGCGGGACACAGGCCGTCCTCCTGGGGGCAGGTGAGGGCAGTCACAGGCAGCAGCTGCACGGGTGAAGTCTGGTTCCCGCAGACCTGCTGCCTCCACAGGGCCTGGACTCCGTCTGGTGTTACTAGCTGTGCAGTAATTAAGGGGCAACGCTGAGGGGGCGAGCCAGTCACAGAGGCTGACACAAGGGGGATGACGATGGGGCTAGAGACTCTGATGACCAACTCCCTCGTGCGGGGCCTGGACACACACTTCTGTTGAATGTGCTGCAGCATAAGGCGTGTGGCTTTCCAGCAGAGGTGCTGACACAGAAAGGACTGACCTCTCCAACCTTCCCTGAATCATCAGAACACTGCAGAGTGACAGAGGAAACTCCAGCAATTAAACATGATGGTGAGGCCAGCCAGGAATCACTAAAGGCCCCACACCCAGACAGTACGGAACCTGGGCGGGCACCTGCTCTGTTCTGTCATCCACAGACCAGAGGAAAGCTTCGCCCAGCCCCACATGAATTATCCACATTTCTGCATTTGGTGAAATCTGCATTAATGCTGTGTGACCAAGCCCTGAAGCACCATCTTTCTGGCTTAGATGAAACTGAGCTTACTGAGAATGAGACCCATCATTTCCCCTTTCCTCACAAACTCTGCTTTTCTGAGGGCATTTCGGTGGACTTTCACTATGGTTCTACATGGAAATACATAAAACATCTCTCCCTATGCTCACTGCTTTCCACACCTCAAAAATGAAGCCCAAACCGTGGAAAGAAATGCACTGTGATCAATGTAGAAGGAACACAGCCCAGGAGACGCCTCCTCCAATCATACCTGGACCACAATGGGAACCACAGCAGCGCTGCGTGGCACCCTGCATGGCCTCTGAGTGAGTCCCCTGCGCCCCCTGCTTCCCAGCAGTGACTAAGAACACAGTTAATGACAGGGTCTTGGATGGAAGAGCTACAAGGGCACAGAGGCATGGACACGGTGGGGATGGCACCTTCCCTTACATCTCTGCCCGCTCACCCAATACTAACTGGTTCCTCCTCCTTTCACCAGCGTCACCTTCTACTCTCTTCATTCTTCCCTCCCTCTGTATGGGTTCCTCACTCCAGGTGACTCCTGACATTGGCTGGGCCGGGACGAGTACCCATGGGGGTCCACTTGCTACAGTGTGAAATACCTACAACTGGTCCATCAGGCTACAGCCAAAGGCTGGCTTGTGTGTGTGCCCACACCTGAAGCCTGCTCCCCAGGGAGTGTTCTCCAGACCAGAGGCTACACACAGAGGCCAGGGCCTGGGAGCCTGGGAATGGCATGCAGTCCCGCCACGTGGCAGAGGGATCAGCCCAGCAATTAAACATGGAGGCGAGGGCAGCCAGAATAGCAGGAGGCACAGCCCCTGGACAGCACAGAGGTGAGTGCCTCTGTGGCCTCTGTTTCATAACCCACAGTGGCTCCTCCGCTAAACTGTGTTTCTTGAAGGCAAGGCATTGCTTTGTTTGCCTTCTAATCCCTTTCTCCAGCAAAACAGTACCGCCAAGTAGAAGACCCTCCATCAATATTTGCCAAAAGGACAGAGACCAATGATATGAAGTCATGTACATGAAACAGAGAACAAAACAAGCTCTGTATCTGAGTAACAGAGAAAAAGAAAAAAGCAGCAGCACCTGAGTCTAGGTGTGTGTGCATAAGAGAAGGGGAATGAACCCGGGCATCATGAGAAGACAGCTGGTATGTGAGAATGTGACGAGATATGTACTGTTTCGTGTGTGTGTGTGTGTGTGTGTGTGTGTGACGTGCACAGGCACTTACTGGAAGCACACTCACACCTATTGGCAAACCTTACCCATCGACTCTTACCCAAACACAGTATTACATTGAACTATTCCAAATCATGGAGACTGCTGACACTGATACAGAGAATGCAGGATCAACTCCACCAAAACCACATGAGAATATGAGGCTTGCTCTTATTTTCTAACTCATCAAAGCCAAGTATCTTCTATTTAAGAGGGCTGGGGCTGGAGATTTAGGGGAACCTGGGGCAGGCCCTGGCTACTTGCCCCATGCCCTCTGCTGGATGGGGACTGGCTCAGTCAAGCCCTAGGCAGGCAGGTTCCCCTGTCTTTTCTAATTTAGGATGTCCAGGCCATTGCAAATAACTACTAAAACCACATCACCAAGTGACTAAAGGAGTCAAGGTATTTGGGGATTGCGTTCTGCCTGGACACTCACGTGGGAGGAGCACCCAGCTTTACACAAAGGTACATGCCCGCTTTCAAAAATACTTTCAGTTAAGGAAAGTTATGGAATCAATACATTTAGGATACATACACAGAGTTAAAGTGCCCTTTTAAAAACTGCAGGCTTTCTTGGTGCCAGGCAAGTTTTCAGGAAGGGGTAAGAGTATACAGAATCACCCAAGCCCTTTTGTGCATGAAGCTCACATTTTATCCAATCCCTATTATTATCTCATGGGAAAACTGTTTTTAGAATCAGAAGTCTCAGCTGGGCCCAACAAGCCTTCATTTTGTCTCTCCTTTGTGATGATGGAAGAGGGTAGTGGGTTTTAATGCCTTTAAAAAAGGTGTGTATGTGTCCAACTGAAGTAACTAATACTGAATATCTTCCATCTTAAGCTATTATTATCTAACAGGCAGGGGCTACCACTAGCAGCCGCCTTAGTGCCCACAGTTGAGAAACTGTTAAAGAGGGACACCAGGCAGGTGCAGACATCATATTCTGGGGCCAGATGCAGATGCAGAATGGGTGCTTTGTGGGCAAGTGAACATGGCCGAGAGGACAGAGCTGGCAGGAAGAAGACCAAGACCCTGCAACAGCAACTGTGACCAGCGCACTCCTGCCACTGCAGCAGAGAGCCTGGTCCAAAGCTGATGACAAGCCTGATGCATCAGTCAAAGTGTGTGACATCCTATCTGGCCCTGGGGCTGGCTGCCAAAGAGGCTGTGGCCAGCAGGAGCCAGGCGCTTCCTCACAGACATCACCCAGCCCAGAAGAAAGGGGGCAGCTGGGACGACTAATCTCAGGACCCCTGACTCCTGCTCTTTCTGGGCCTGCAGGTGACCTGGCTTCCCCATGCACATACCTGGTTTCCCCCAGCATTGTGACATTCATAAACTCCAACCACACCATCAGCAAAGTGTCCCAAAGTGTCGAGGCAGTTAGTTCCCTGCTGCAAGGCCCCAAAAGCTATATCCTGATGGTCTGGAACCCTGAAAAACAACGTGAGAATCACCTGCTTAAATGCACATGACCACCAGCTACCGTCCACCAATCCCTTTGCTCTGTGGCTTCACGATGGGTGGCAGGAAGGAGAGAATGGCCCAGTGACCAGGCATCGTGCCCCTTCCCACCATAGGCAGTGTAGGTCAGGGACACAGCATTTCTTCCAGGCTCCAGACTTCCAAGACTTTAAGACTGTATGCTGGGGATGTATTCTTTATATTCTGTATCAGGACATTTTTTTTTTTTTTTGAAAGGAAGGAAAAGCTCCTGGTACTCTTCAATGTTAGTCCTACTGGAAGTCATTTAGAAAATCAATGTGGTCAGATCCTGTTGCCTTGAACTTTCCAATACTCTTAGGATGTGACCTTTATCCAGTAAAGATAGGAAAGGTGAATGGACTTGTCACGTAGCCTGACGTGAACAAAGCCACAGTCACGGGAAGAACAATGTGCTTCAGAACCGGATCCGAACCTCAGTCCGCCTCTGCCAGGTGCTGGCTGTGTGATCTTTCAGGCAAGACTAAATTTCTCTGAAGCCTGATTTGCCCTTTGGTATGGTACCGGCTACCCAGGTCTGCAACAAGTGTTATGTAAAACATTTCGTGTAAAGCATGTGGCCTCGTGCCTGGCTCGTAGGAAGCACTCAGTAAATAGCGGTGATAGTACAGATACAAAACACGAGGCTGGTGTCTCCCTCACCCCACACAGGCAGGCGAAGCAGCTTTGCCAGCTGGGATGATGCTCAGTGCCCGAGATGTGGTCTTCAGTGGGTGCAGGGCCCTGCATCACTACGAACCATGTGAGAAACTGCACTTAATGTTACTCTATTTGGAACTCTTGTCTGCCAAGCTCACTGCCTTTTCAGTTAACTGTGACTGAAAAAGCGAAGTGAGTGCCATGGTTGGGCTAAAATCCACTGAAGTGAAGCCCCTCTTTGGCTGGTGGAGAGACGACGACCAGTGGTCTCCCACCGGTGACCACGGTGCTCTTAATCCCCAGCAAAAGCTGTGCTGTGCGGCAGGGATCCGAGGGAGGATGTTGGGATCTCTCCTGTTTTCCTCCTGGGGGGCATGGGCCACTTGCGCCTCACATGTTACTTGAAAAGCAGAGGAAACAGTTCCAAAGAGCTAAGTGAGCAAACAGGAGCGACGCAGAGAGCCCGCATTACCTAACTGTCCAACAAATCTCCGTGACAAGGGCTGGGAAGGAGTCGTTAGCGGAAAGATAATGACAGCAAGCCTTGCGTGCGCAGGCACCGAGCTGGAGATATGTGAGCTGCTGTAAATTGGAATAAGGAACGTGCCACATTAAGGCACGACCTGCCTGACAGTCCCTTTAAGATGAAGTGCAGATGGCTCCACCACCCCAGTGGATCTATAGGTCTTCTCACGAGGTTATCAGCGGGTCCCTCTGGAAGGGGAGCTCGTATTCGCTTAAAACAAGAGGCTGGTTGTGGAAATAATGCTCAGAAAAGTATTTTTGTCATGAATCCTCCGAGGAACGCAGGGCAGTGGCATTATTACTCCTGTTTCACATGTGATTAACCTAGCTGGGAGGAGGGAGGCACGTGGTCAGGTCCCCGTGCTCCAAGCCTAGCTGGGGCCGTTACCTGCTGGCCCACAGGAGAAGCAAGGGTGAGCGCTGCAGATCAGAGGCGGGTGAAGGCACTCGGCCTTGGGGGGTTGGGCGCAGAGAGCACACACTTGTGGAGGCTGGGGATCGCTCCCAGTCACTCGAAGAGCCTGTCAGACACTAGTCCTCTGGGTCACCCAGCCCAACACCTTACCAGTGGGGAACAAGCCAAAAATAAAGTGAAGCCCGGATTGCCTCTGCGACTCTGAAGCATGGGAGGGCAGCTCTGCAGGACAGAGAGCAGCAGGCCGACGCAGGGAGCAGATCCTCAGGTCCACACCACGGGGTGAGACCACAGGCTCTCACTGGGCCAGGCACCCAGCCTCATGGCTGCTGTGCAACCTCCATTTCTCCTCTGCTGCTTCTCTGGCCTTCCTGGCTTCTAAGCCCTTATAAAGTGAAACCCCAGATCCCTGGGTACTTACCTTAACTCTGGATAGACATTTTCAAGGTACCATTTGAAAGGCTTGCAGCTAAGTTTCTTCCTAAGCTCCAGTCTGCTCTGAATACTAGAGAAGAGAGAAATAAGTTTCCTTTATAAATTTTAGGAATAGATGGGCTTTCTACATCAAACTTGAAAATCTGCTGAGGAGAACAGGGTTGGAGCAGGTGGTGTGGTGTGGATTGTCCATGACTCTGTGCCGACAACCCCTTCCTGCCTTGGCACCTGGGTAGCTGTCCTCAAACCTGATGGTAGCCCCTTACCTCCCACTCCCACACCCTAAGAATCCCCAGTAAGTGTGAGAAGGCAGGGCTGCCACTTACTTTCCATAAGGAACGTTTCTGGCGGAAGGCACTGCTGCATAATAGAAATTTTTGTATTCATCCATCCAGACCTCTGCTGCCCGGCGGGTGTTGCTACAAAGAAAATAAATCTTGAGGTGTGATTTGCTTTCTTTCTGTCTGCATCAGTCCATTTGCACCTGTCTGCTGGAGTGTGACTGAGGCGGCTCCCTCTGGCTGTGCAGCAGCTCCAGCTGGGATCATAGCACACGGCAGAGGATGGGCTGTCCCCACCAGCACCCCGAGCCGGATCTGTGGGGAGCCAGCCTCAGCAGGTGCTTACTGAACCATCAGAATGGCTTTCTTGCATGCAGATAGGCAAAAGGCAAAAGGCAAAGTTGAAATTACAGCACAAGTAGGTATTTTAAAGAAAGGACTGCGGGCGGTATCATAAAGAAGGGCAGAAGAAGGTTACTCTGTAACAGTTCTCACATCACACGTCCACACAGGGCTGGGGCCACAGGGAGCGGCCAGGAGATCCTGGGTGCCATGGCCTTTCCAGTCATGGCTACGGCACTACCAGACAGCTCTGTGCAAAAGTGCAGACTAAATAAGAGTTCTTGGGGGCCAAGCGTGGTGGCTCACGCCTGTAATCCCAGCACTTCGGGAGGCCAAGGTGGGCAGGTCACCTGAGGTCAGGAGTTCGAGACCAACCTGGCCAACATGGAGAAACCCCGTCTCCTCTAAAATTAGACACACACACACACAAATTTGCCAGTTGCTGTGGTGGTTGCCTATAATCCCAGTTACTTGGGAGGCTGAGGCAAGAGAATTGCTTAAAACCCAGCAGAGGTTGCAGTGAGCCAAGATTGCACCATTGCACTCCAGCCTGGGCAACAGAGCAGGACTCTGTCTCAAAAAAAAAAAAAAAAAAAAAAAAGAGTTCCTGGCAAAATTACTTTCTCAAAGGGCTGAGCAGAGAGATTGCCATATTTGGACTAGAAATGGTGATAGGAAAGGGTGGTAGTTCCATGCCCCATGTGCCCCATGTCTGTGTGCAGTGCAGTAGGCTTTTCTAGAAGGAAAGAAAACCATGTGCTTTAATTCTCATGGAGAGAACCATGATTTGCCATAAATATAGCCCCTGGGACAAGCTACTCTTGAAAGTCTGACATGCATTAAAGGCTACCACCTGCATAGGTATCAGCAGCAAATCTTGCCAAGAATTATTTGAAAGCATTCATGAAGTGGCATGCACACAGCAAACTTCTTTGCTATCATATTCTGGTCTCGGCTACAAGGTGGGCTCCCACTTCAAGCTGTAGCTAGGCTTCCTTAAGAGCCCCATACAGAAGGCATTACGTTCTTCCAAAATAAATACAGTAAGGAGGCAATGCTTGCCTTTTAAAATAACTCCTTAAAATGGTGAACCTTTCAACTGATCTGAGCTGCCATTATTAAAGTAATTTCTGTATGGGGCCTGTATCTTTCATATAAGGTTATGTATATACTTTATTATTTTAGTAAAGTAGGATATGGACTGTTACTTTATTGCCATTCAACGGGCAGATAAGACGATATGAATGCACTCATTCTCTAACCCAGCGGCGCTACTTCTAGAAATTTATCTCAAGGAAACAATCAACTAGGAATGAAATATACACGTGAAAATAAGCTCACTTCAGCTTTGCTTATAATAGCAAAAAAAGAGAAACTCTATGTCTCAATATGAATATTCTGTGACCACTAAAAACATGAGTGTGGATCTTACATGTTGACGTAAATGATGTCCTGGACTTGTGGGAAAACAGAGGTTTGCAGAATTGCACATAGTGGATATGTATGTAGAGGCAGAAGGAGAGCCAGTGAGCAAACAAGACAGAGAGAGAGAGAGAGAGAGAGAGAGAGAGAGAGAGAGAGAGAGAGACAGAGACAGAGACAGAGACAGAGACAGAGAGGGACAGAGATAGAGACAGATACTGACAGATGAATTCATCAAATTATGAGAGTGCTATGGCACAATTAGTTTGGTGATGAGACTGATGAATTTTTGCTTTCTATTAAAAAATATGTAGATTCAACAATGAGTACTTAAAGTGCTGAGGGATGTTGGATTATACATATCATTTCTCAGAAGAGCCACTAAATATTCTTAGTGGGGTTTTGGGGTCTTGCTAAGTGACCTGTGCCTTAACCTATGCCTAGTCAGTTTTTAACCAGTTTTTAACTTAAATACTTATAACATCTGGCACCTGGATTTCCCCAACAGGGATATGAAAGTATTCAAGGATGTCCTAGGTTCCTTTCAGCCTTAATAATTTAAAGGTTTTATGAACTCTAGTCACACTGTTTTCAAATCACTCATGTTCTGAAGTGATTAAGTCACTTAGAAATTCCTAATTGCAAAGCAACTCTTTTCTGTCTTCATAACAGAAAAGGATATCTAGGTAGCCTCAAAGAATGACCTCCATGTGCTACTCAGTGCTAGTTCCTTTTCTTCATTTATTTACTGGTTCATCCAGGTACTTATTTGGTACCTACTGCAAACAGTCTTCTCGGTGTTGCAGATACAGTGGCACCTAGGGAGGCTCACTTTTGTCCAGGCCCTCCTTGCTTTTGCAGGTATTTACAAGTATTTAGACAGCAAAATACTTACACATTAAGTGTCATACATTACAAGCTAAGCATCCCTAATCCAAAACGCCCTAACATCCAAAACTTTCTGAGCACCAACATGAGACAGTGATGAAACTGCCTTTGCAAAAAAAATTAACAATGAGAAAACTGACAGTTTAAGGGATCTGACCTGACTGACTCCATCTAACTACTAAAGTCTAAACTGCACTTGTTCATTTCTGGGCATAGGCAGAACTAACTTTGGGAGAAACTTAGTTTATAGTTTAACTTTAAAACAAAGATGGTAACAGTTCTTTCCCAAAACAAACCCTCTTACTGTCTGGGTATTGGACTGCCTTTGTTGGACTAATAAATTAGCCACAAGATTTGCAACTTCCCCAATTACCCCTGCAGATAACATCACCATTGCAGAACCTAAGACTGGCCTTTTGTGATGTCTTTTCAGGCTTCTGCACTTCTGATGGGTCCATTCAGATCTCTAGCTGGTCCTGTGGACCCACCCAGAAGCCGACTCGGCACATACAGGAACCATTTATCACATGCCTATGACTGCACCCCATTCAATCAGCAGCACCCATTCCCTAGTCCCCACCTTCCCCTAGATTATCCTTGAAAAACCCGAGCCTCCGGATTTTGGGGGAGAGTGACTTAAGTAATAAAGCGCCAGTCTCCAGCTTAGCCAGCTCTGTGTGAATTAAACTCTTTCTCTATTGCAATTCCCATCTTGGTAAGTCACCTTCACCTGGGCAGTGGGCGAGACGAACCCAGTGGGGGTTCACAGTGATGCCTTTGCTTTCTGATGGTTTATCGTACACAAACTTTGTTTTATGTACAAAATTATGAAAAGTATTGTATTAAAGTAATATCAGGCTATGTTAGAGGGTATATATGTAAAACAAACAAATTTTGTATTTTGACTTAGATCCCACCCCCAAGATATCTCATTATGTAGTACATGTAAATATTCCAAATTCTGAAAAAATAAAAACTCTGAAATATTTCTGGTCTCAAGCATTTTGGATAAAAGATATTCAAACTGTATAAAAGATTAAGAGAAGGTGCAACTGGAAAGAGATCTCAGAAATACAGTCATATAATTCTACTTCTTTATCTTTCAAATGAGTTGACTAAGATAAAGGGCAGTCTGGCTGAAGGTCAACAGCAGGGCTTTTTTTTTCTTTCCCGAGATGGAGTCTTGCTCTGTTGCCCAGGCTGGAGTGCAGTGGCATGATCTTGGCTCACTCCAACCTCTGCCTCCTGGATTCAAGCGATTCTCTTGCCTCAGCCTCCTGAGTAGCTGGGATTACAGGCACACACCACCATGCCTGGTAATTTTTGTATTAATACGGAGTTTCACCATGTTGGTCAGGCTGGTCTTGAACTCCCGACCTAAGGTGATCCGCCCGCCTCAGCTTCCAAAGTGCTCGGATTACAGGCGTGAGCCACCACGCCCAGCAACATTTGTATTCTTAGTGGAGACAGGGTTTCACCATGTTGGTCAGGCTGGTCTCGAACTCTTGGCCTTGTGATCTGCCTGCCTCAGCCTCCCAAAGTGCTGGGACCACAGGCATAAGCCACTGAGCCTGGCCCACAGCAGGGCTTTTTAATCAGATCCATGCAGACCCAAAATAATGAAACCCTGGGTCAACTTATTTTCCAAATCTTGAGAATACAGGCTCCTAGACAGTGAAATACAATTGAAAAAGTTTCTCTTCTAACAAAGAGTGCAATGTCTTGAGTACTTTAACATACTGTTTTCTGAAATCCATTGTTTGCTGGTAGCTATCAATGGCGTTGATGTGGGGTGTTTGATATGCCTATACAAAGAATCTCATGTTGCCCCAGGAAAAAGCACATACATACACGTTTTTGTTTGATTTTGTAAAGCTGATTGTATAAGATCATATTTTTGTTTTTAATAAAGAACAACAATGAAGTTTCAACATTTGTGAAGAAACATACTTTTTGAGAGAAGATAATTTGGTCAGAAGCATTATTTGCTATTTTGGCTTCTATTAAAAGTTTTCTCAGAAATCAGATTCCCCGTGCTAATAATTTGACTTCTGTATAATATGTGTATTGTATAATTTGCATTTTAAAAAAGTTTAAAAATGGCTGAGCACAGTGGCTCGCGCCTGTAATCCCAGCACTTTGGGAGGCCAAGGTGGTTGAATCATCTGAGGTCGGGAGTTTGAGAACAGCCTGACCAACATAGCGAAACCCTGTCTCTCCTAAAAACTGAAATTAGCCAGGCATGGTGGCACACTGTCATCCCAGCTATTCCAGAGGCTGAGACAGGAAATCTCTTGAACCCGGGAGGTGGAGTTTTCAGTGAGCCGAGATCACACCACTCCACTCCAGCCTGGGTGACAGAGCAAGACTCTGTCTCAAGAAAAAAAAAAGTAGACAAAACACAAGCTAGCAATCTCCACGCCCACCCCCACCCCCACCTGAAGGCTTTCCCTATTTCAGCAGGGGCAGCATGCCAGCACAGTTGTGTAAAAAGCTCCCAGGCATCACCCTAAATTAATTCCCTGCTCTACCTCCCTTCTCTCTGTCACCCTATTAGTAAACAACTGCCTGCCTCATGGAGCTGGATCTGACCCATCTCCACTGCTACACACCTGCTCCAGGTACAGCCATGTGCTGCTTCATGACAGGGATACAATCTTGTAGAGCACATGACTGTCCTGAACACTAGAGGAAACTGTAATGCAATGGTAAGCATTTGTGTATCGAAAACGCAGAGTAAACATACAATATTAGAATCTTAAGGGACTACTGCCACTGACTGAAATGCTGTTATAGGCGCATAACCGTATCACATCTCTGCCTGGGCTACTGCAACAGTGCTCATAGGCCTCTTGCTTCTGGCTCCAAGAGTGGAAGGGACACTCGTACCATTGTTTCACCATAGTGTCACCTCCTTGCCACTCTGCCCGGCAGTCACATGGACCTTTCCAAAGCATAAAACAGACATCGGACACCTGCTGAAAAGCCCCAATGGTTTCCTCCAGAATCAAGTAACATCCGAAGTTTCCCATGACCTGCAAAGGTGCATGGCCTGGGCCTGTCTAGCTCCTCTGCCCCTGTGCGCTGTCCTCTCACTCTAGGTTCCAGCTACCCTTGGCTTCCATTTTGCTGGTATGCCAAATGCACTCTTTCCTCAGCAGCCTGGATCTGCTCCTCCTGCAGGGAGTCTGGTTCCTCAGGGTCCCAGAGTCACCTCCTCCCACCTTTCAAGTCTGAACTCACATACCACCTCCTCAAGCGTTCTCTTAACCATGCAAACCTCTCCTTCTGCCTGTCCTAATCAAATAGTAATAAATGCTGTGAAGAAGGTAAAATAACTGCATTTTACCTTCTTGACAGCATTTATTACTATTTGAAATTATCTTATTTAGCTGTGTGTTTCATTGTCTACAATCAAGAGAAGGCAATCTCCCAGAGGACTGGTTTGTACACTGTTCTGTCTTTAGCATGTAAGAGAATTCCTAGGAGAACACTTGGCTATTTGCTATTGCAGAATGGCTATTTGCTATTCTTTCAGAAAGTCCTTCAGTTGGCATCTTCATATTTACTAAAATATATCCACTGTCTATCAAGAATCATGTCTCTATATCATGATGTCTTGTGGTATACAAAGTTAGTACAGCTTGACTTTAATATCTGCTATGGTTTAAATGTCTGTCCCCTCCAAAACTCATGTTAAACTTTAATTGCCATTGTAACAGTCATAAGAAGTGAGGCCTTTAAGAGGTGACCTTTAGGAAGTGACTATGCCACGAGGGTGTGGAATTGATGCTATCATAAAAGGGAGAATTTGGCTCCCCTTGCTCTTTCCTGGCTGCTCGTTGCCCTCCTACCATGTAATGACTCCCCAAGAAGGCCCTCGCCAGACACCAGCACCTTGATCTTGGACTTCTCAGCCTCCAGAACTATGAACCAATAAGTTTCTGTTCATTTTAAATTACCCAGTTGGTGGTATTTGGTTAGAGCTGCATAAAATGGACTAAGACAATGTTGCTTTTAATTGTATCTCAGATGGTTTTATATATATATATATGCGTGTGTGTATGTGTATGTGTGTGTCTGTGTGTGTATACAGATATATGTCTATATATATAAAAGGAACTTTCTTCTTAAAACATTTTGCCATAACATTTGGGGGGTGGTGTACAGTTCTGAGAGCCTTCTTCACACACATGAAGATTTGTGCAACTAGCACCACAGCCAGGAGATGGAATAGCTCCATCCCTCCCCCAAATATCCCTGTGCTGCCCCTCTGCAGTCACACTCCCCACTTCCCTGCCATTCCAGCTCCTGGTCACCATTGGTCCGGCCCCCATCACTAGAGGGGTGTGTGTGTGTGTGGGGGGGGGCCCATCACTAGAGGGGTGTGTGTTTGTGTGTATTTTGAGACAGAGTCTCATTCTGTTTCCCAGGCTGGAGTGTAGTGGTGAAATCTCAGCTCACTGCGACCTCTGCCTCCCAGGTTCAAGCAATTTACCTGTCTCAGCCTCCTGAGTATCTGGGACTACAGGTGCATGCCACCATGCCCATCTAATTTTTTGTATTTTTAGTAGAGACGGGGTTTCACCATGTTAGCCAGGATGGTCTCAATCTCCTGATCCTGTGATCCACCCACCTTGGCCTCCCAAAGTGCTGGGATTACAGGTATGAGCCACTGTGCCCAGCCAAGATCTGTGTTTATAAGGCCGTGACATGAGTGGAACTGTGTATGTAACTGCTTCTCTCACTCAGCACCATACCCTGGAAAGGCACCCAGGTTGTGTCCTGCATCATGGGCGGCATCTTTCAATTGCTAAGTGGTATTCCATTGTATGAATGCACCACACCTACTGAAGGACATCTGTCCTCAAACAGCCCAAGGTCAAGTCCTGCCTTCAGGGTGGTCAGCAATGTTTTGGACCCCGCTCAGCCTTTCACTACTTACCGGGCAAAGACAGTGCCGCTGCCACCTGGGAATGTATAGGGGTGCTGCTTCCGGAACACGTGTCCCACACGGCTGCACGGGATGATCTCCAGGCTGCCACCACACTGCCATACGCGGAACGAGATCTCTGAGACGATGAACAAGACACGGGTGACTGACAGAACCTGAGACGCTGTTCTGCTACAGCAGCCATGCCAAACAGGTGCAGAGGCCCCCCGACCATCCCATCACAGGGCTCCCATGCCCTCCGCTGCTGAAAGAGACCTGATAAGGACCTGCCTCTTTCCAGAACCTGATGCAGAACTCTACAGGAGAGGTGTTTGACATACTTGGATCTCTGGACCACGATACAGTCAAGAAAGAATGTTCATGGGGAAATAGTTTTTAGATGTGGACTAGATACTTTGAGACAAGAATGCTTCTTGGTCTATGGTAAATATAAAGGCCTCCTGGCATAAGATCATGTATATCCCAGTAGCATCGTAACTACTGAATGACGAAACACTTGGGCTGAATTCTTCACTAGCTGACTCACGATTATTTGCCCTTGCTTAGTGTAAGGTCTTTTAGGTCGACTGATGGCCCCATGGATGCCATGTTAACCTCTGTGACCTGCACAGACGCTCCAGATGAGTTCCTGAAAAATCTGAGGTAACTGGAAGACCATGAAAAGAGGAAGAAATGATCAACCCCTACGGGGCACCTACTTAACTTTAAGACATTCTCTATTGTTCCTTATTCCTGCCCCAATTGATAAGGCCATTGGACTTTGTAACTGACCTTGGACCTTGACTGCATACCATGACCCCCTACCAGCTTGCAAACCTAGGACCCCCTCCCAGCTTGCAAAACACTGCCCTAAACTGTAACTTCTATAACTTTCCACTGCCCACCCCAAACCTATAAAACCAACTCCTAACCCACTGCCCTTCGCTGACCCTATTTTTGGACTCAGCCCACCTGCACCTGGGTGAATAAACAGCCATATTGCTCACACAAAGCCCATCTGGGGGTGTCTTCATTCAGAGTGCAAGTTTTAACACTTAGTATCAACACTGTGAGAAAAGGCAACACTGAAGGTATATATAAGTATCTACAATGAAGCTTTATTGTTAGATATTCTAGACAACTGTATATACCATCTTTCACTAAAACTTATTAACAGACTGAACCCTAGGATGCATTTTGGCTTTTCCCATGCAGAGGAAAATAATCCCTTCCCTCAAATGGCAAAACTTATTAAATATAAGTCCAGGCTCAAGCCTCCTGGCAGTTTGGACTTATGGACCATGGACTTATAGACTATACCTTATGTTCTATGGTAGCGACCAAGGACAGTCAAGTAACTGACTGATATCTCCACACTGCTCACAGACTTGTATCAGTCAGTAATCAATTGGCCCAGGCAGGGCTGCTCCCTGGGGAAGGCTGCTGTTCACCTGCTTCAACAAAGAATTGACCTGCAGGAGGAATGAGATGTGTAGGGCTAGGCACTCCGCATGCCTACTTACACACTCAGACTGCCCTAGGCTTTGGAACTCAGTCGAAGCTTAGACTGACTGGTGCTCCTTTTGTGACACAAAGATACCTTTCAACCAGGTACCTGCCCTTATCACCACTGATTAGGTGAGTGACTGAAGTCTTGAGTCAGAGGTCCTACTGAATGCAAGAAACAGATTAAACAGAAAAACTAAGATAGGATTTTCTGAAAGGCAAAATAATCCCCAGTTTTTCTTCACAAGGTTTGTATGATAGAAAAGAGAATTTTCCTCTCTATCATCTAGATCCCTAAGAACATGTTAGGGAGGCAGGACACAAATCACCAGAGTTAATGTGAATGACAGGACTTCATTTTTTTAAATAGCTAAATAGTGTTCCCAGGACATTAAGTGAAATAAGACAAGAACAGAAAGTTGAACACCATGTTTTCACCAACACATGGAAGCTAAAAAAAGTTGATCTCATAGAAGTAAAAAGTGTAAGGAGGATAGTAGAGGCTGGGAAGGAAAGAACAGGGATTTCTTCAAGGATACAAAATTACAGTTAGAGAGGAGGGATGCTGTTTGCGTTCTACAGCCCTGTAGGGTGACTCTAGGGACCAGTACTATATGACATAGTTTCAAATAACCAGGAGGAGGATACTGAATATTCCCAACACAAATACATGATACATGTTTGAGATGATAGATGTGCTAATTCCCTTGATCTGATCACCATACATTATATGTATTAAAACATCATTATGTACCCCACGAATATGCACAATTATCTGTCAACTAACCAATTAAAAGAAGTACAAATACACACATATAAAATCTAGAGTGTGCAATCACAGTCACCAATATCACAGACCATAAAGTGAGTTGATGGTAAATTCTGCAGACAGTCAACCTAGTTATGGCAACAGGCGCCCAGTCACACGGCAGGAAATACTACACAGGGGTCAGAACACCATGAGTTTCTACTTGGGTCCGGGAAACTCATGCCTCACTCGCTAGGAATGGGTGACCCATGCAGCTGTTGTGGGACTTTAACAGGCAACTTTCTCGTAGTAACAGAAAATATATGGTTACAGTCACCTGAGCATAAGCAGTGAAAGGTTTCTGACTTTACTTTTTACAGTTCCCGACACAACTTAAGAAGTTGTCTGTATTTTGGAAAATAAAATTTAAATATCCATTTGACTCACCAGAAGATTTAGAATCGGGGCTAGGAATCCCCTTGGCTTCTCTATGGGGAGTATGTTAAGCCAACGAGGGATCCTTCCAGCGCTTTTGTGGGAGATTTTCAAAGCTAAGTACAACTACAGTTATCTTCAATGCTGATTTCATTTGAGGCCTATAACTTTGAGGATAATTACTCAGCAAAACTCAATGGTGTTTTAATTAGGCAGTCAGTGTTTACATCTTGGCTCTGAGACCCTGGGCAAAATGGATGACCTCTGCAGACCACACTCTGCTCAAAAGCATAGATGATTCCCTGGAAGTACTCAGCACCATCCTAGCACCGCAGGGATGTAAAGAAGCATAGATTATGTCCCCAAGGAGTCTCACCCCATCTTTAGAGCTAAGGGTTAGGTTCTTGGTCCTCCTTTTTAATTGCTTAGATGACATAAAGACTTACATGATTAATTAGAAAAATGGGAAGCTCTAGTCATTCCAGTGGGGCACATGTTGAAGAGGTGGTTTTGGATCTTACTTGGGCCTCTCTGCACCACACACCTCTCCCAATGCGCACCCTCAGGCTGGCAATGGCTAGTAGTGTGCACAGTCCCCAGAAGCAGAAGCCAGAGCAGTGCTAAGGAGAGAGAAAGGCTCTTGGCATGGCCTTCTCACATGGAAACCCGTGGGCCTGTTGAACCTCACCGGGAATCCAAGTCCTTGGCATAACGTAGGAGAGCCCGTCATGGAGGGAAAGATGCCCCAGCCTTGCTGGGCAGATACGTGCTCCTCCTTGCAGGGTTCATCTTCACCCCAACTTGAACCACTCAGGCCCTAGAACTTCCTAGGCACAGCTACATCATAAATACAAACACTAAACCACAATAAACCAGCCCCGTAAAACAAATCCTCCCCTCTAATCTCTGGGTGAATGTCTCCTTAGATATGTAAATCAACACTCTTCCTACGTTATGACTCAGAATGCCGGCTGATGTCTCATTTGCCTAATCCATGCTTTCAGGTAATAGTATGCACACTTCTGAAAACCACACAGTTTTTGAGAAATGGCCGCCTACGTGATAAGCTGCCCTGCTGGGCGACCCTGGCCAGCTGGATTTCCACTAAACCGTTAGGGGATACCCATGGAACAGGGTGACTCAGAACTTTCCTTAGAGGGTTAACAATTCTGAAGTCTTTTGTACTCAAATGACTTCAATCCAAGCTTTCCCTAGAGGTTAATGTACCATTAAAAAAAGAAAACCCAAAAGGAGTTTGATCCATGGTCCCTCCACTGCGCAGTATAGTTATTGAGCCTGAAGAAGCTCTCAACGTCAAACCAAGGCAAAGAAATCCTCAAAGATGAGATGTTATCACTGACTTTAACATTATAAAACAATGGAAAACAACAGGTTAGGCTAGTCTTTTAAAGTAACAAAAACTTTCAAAGTCTCTATTACAGTAAGAACTACTAAAATGAGTGGCCTGCTTTTCCTCTTTCCTTGTCTCGTGTCCTCCAGGGTACACTCACCCAAGGACTAATGTACTTTAACAACACTCAATGGCCTGGGAGAATTCGTTTAGAATGTCAAGCATTTGAAACAAAGGGCTTTAAATGAAACAAGCAAAAAAACTGGAACTCCACCACCCCAAATCCTGAAAAAAAAAAAAAAAAAAAAAAAAAATCAAATCTTTTCATCTTTTATGCAGTAAATATAAGGCTACCAATGTAGGCCACAATGTGTAAAATTTCACTGTGCCCTAACCCAGGTAAAAATTATTTGCATGGGGTTTTCAAAAACAAACAAACAAAACAACAACAACAAAAACCAAATGAGAACCATTCACAAAGGTAGTCGGGAAGGAATTAAGTGCTAAGGCCTCCCCGCCCCATCGGATTTCATGATTTCAACTCAATCAATCCCACCAGCCCTCAGGGTTCATCTTCCACTCTCCACCACTAAGCAGGAATCCTAGCTCCTGGACTGTTTCCCTCTGTTTTTGCAAGCCTGCATTCCAAATGCTTGGGTTCAGATGACTTCAAAGAGTTTGCATTTCCCTTCAAAGACTATCTGTTTTCTAGTATCCTCCACTCTAATAACTTAGGGAGGCACATTTTAATGCTCAACCCAAGAGACTTTCAAGAGCAAAAGGGACTCTATAAATGTGTTTGCAAGGGTTGAGTAAGCCCAGTGAATGGTCACTCTGAAGCCTTTAAATTTTGTTTCCAATTGGCACTCTGCCTTTTGCAGAGCTGAGGCACTTCTCTGTCCTGAGATTTGAGGCTGGTACATACCTAGGTTCTCTCCTCCCCACACATCCATCATCATGTCGTACTTCCCCAATTCTTCAAAATAGAACTTATCCATCACAAACAGCCCACCAGCAATCATGGGGGTTCTAAAGAGGCAGAAAGAAGAGGGGGGCGGGAGGAGAGGGCAAAGTCAAGGTTAGATTGCCAGCATCCTTGCGCCAAGGCCAAGCCCTGATTCCCTAACAATAAGCTGATCTTCAGAACAGCCACACCACCACTGTTTTCCGCTCAGCGTCCAGGGTGCCTCTCTCTTGGCTTCACCTCTGCTGCCTTCAAATGCCTCCCCGACTGCCCCGCCTGGATGTTCCCACAGTGCCAGGGGCTGGACTGAGCCTCCCCTATGCGGGAGTGACTGCTGAGGCTGGATCATTCACTGACATGCTGCCACAGGCAAAGAACTTGGCCTTTCTCTGTGTCAGTTTCCTTATAGTGTAGCTACTAGGATTACAAATAATCATGGGCATAAAGCCCTTAGCACGCTTAGGAAATGCTCCCCAGCTTCGGCTCTCATCATCACTATCATAGACGAGGCTGCACCTTCTACAAGGAAACCCACCATGCTCCTCACTTCATCACCCCAGGAATGGGCTGGCAACAGATGTACACTGAGCTCCCTATTTTGTTCCCAGAAGAGATGCTCTGTGAATTCAGTGTAAAGCGCTGGGAAGGTGTACAGCACACTGCAGATGCTGGCTAAATGTCAGCAAGTGCATTTCAGCAGTAAGTGCTCTGTGGATGCTATCTCCCTTAACCGTGTGCTGACTTGGAATAGGTGGCCCTGTTCTCTCACCAGCTAGAGAGGGCATCCTGACTCTCAACCATGAAGCCTATTGCCTGGCCTGGGAATCTAAAAGCATGGGCTTCACGAGCACGGGTTCCCTCCTCTGTAGTCAGTCTCCTGCTGCCCACCAAGCCCCCTTCCCTGGGCCTGACGTCAGCTTGGGGACCCCGCTCAGCTATGGAAACGCTCTATGTTATCAACATACAGGAACGCACAGACCTAGCAGATATGCCTTATAAACGTATGTGAGACTTTGACTGTGGAAAAGAAATCTCCAAGAACTTTATTCTATGGCCTGGTAGAAGGTGCACATCTTTGAGCTAAGATGAGGGGAAACAGGAGGGCAGGAGGTGAACAGCCCCACCGGGTCTCCAGGTGGCACAGGCCCAGCAAAGAAGCCGGAACCTGGAGTCTCATCTGGGAGGGGCACCCTGAAGGATGCTGGCACTTACTTTATAGGGGCGACTGGGTTCCCCTGCCGGGACCTTCTCTGCTCAGGCGTCATGTAATCCCACTTGAATACCAAGTTCCAATCAAAACCTGCCAACAAGGAAAAGAAACAGGGTGTTGACAAGAGACTGGCCACTTCCTCCAGACACTCCCATCCCTCACAGCTTAAAAATATTCGATGTTTGGACAGAACTCAATGAAAACCAAAACAAAGCCCAAAAAAAGGTGTGGAGGAGAGAGAAGGGGATGGGGGGCGTGGGTGTAGCTGGAAGAGAGAGACAGGCAGGGAGGGTGAACACTGAATCTTCTCTCCACCCCTCCCTAAAGAAAATGTGAATCAGGCTTTTCTGATATTGAAATGCCTAAGAACAAATGCAAAATGGGGAGAGAACTGGGGTCTGTGTGGTGATAACCGGGCATGTCCAAAGGCTGTAAGGATGTGAGGAAAAAGAGCACCCAATATGAAAATCAAGCCATCGCACCTCCAACACTGCCCCATGGGAAGCGAATGCTGGGGAGGGAACAAGGCTCTGTCAGTTCCCTGGGCCTGCAAACTTCAGACTGTATTTGCAGCAAGAGTGGAGTGGGGACATGGTGGGAATGTGAAAACTTTAAGTGAAAATGAGCCAGTGGAAGTTGGCAAGCTAGGCAAATCAGCTTCAATTTCTGATATATTTGGCATCTGTTGCATTTCATTTTTGGAATCCATAGACCACCAAGGATGGAAGAGCCTGGACCTTGTAACTGGACTTGGTTTTGGGCATCTGCAGGGCCTCAGGTCTCGCCCTCGCACCCAGGGTCACACGCAGAGTGCCTCTTGGAGGCCAGTAGGCCCCACCTGCTGAGCTGTCCTGGCGCATCGGGAGGCCACTTCTCGGCAAACACACGGCCTGTAGTGCTGCATTTCCAATTCCAAGAGCCTGACAGTCAAACCTAATGACTTACGGCCATGTGTCTTTCAATCCTGCGCCTCTTAAGCTCTCTGCCATCAGGCTTTTTGTCAACAGAGCTTTTGCAATGCCCAAGTTTGGATTTGCCTGCGTGCTTTGAATTTATAGTCTGTTTGCCCTGACAGCCCCAGTGACTGAAGAATGGCAGGTGGGGATCTCTGAGTGTCTGGGGCTGGCCAAGAATTTATGGCTCTGGACAAAGAGGTCTCCCAGTTTTCTCACTGCAGGGTAGCGGGGGCTCAGGCAGAGAGATAGGGAAATGGACAGGGGTCCAGGCAGTGGCGACAGGAATGCATGAAGGAGACCCACGCAGGCCCCTGAGTTGGCTCTATCACGGTGCCTCAAAGGCAATGAAGGCAAACCAGAAAAACAATGTCCTGGCTGTTTCACTATTAGAGAAGGTTAAGGACTGACTTACATAACCTTTCCTTTATTTTTTATGTTTACTATTATCTTGTTATTTATTAATTTGGTCCAAAGAGAAAAGCTATAGCAGATTAAAGATCTGCTAGGAATGCCATCCTTCATTCTTTTTTTCTAAAGGAATTTCATAAAATGCTCTTAGGGTGAATGTGGCCTCATGCCTCTGACTCAGAAGTCCTGTGCCCCTACAGAGCACCTCGCTGTTCCTGCCCTTGCTTGGACATATGCAGCTGCTTTGGGAGAAATAGAGCCTGGGAGATCTCAGCTCTTCCAATACTTGGGGAAATACAACATTCTAAAAGTCAGGCTTTCTAGCTATCTAAGGATCCATCCTTTTAAATGTCCCTAAACATTTTACTTCTTACCATTTGTTGAAAATCTTTGCTGAATTTTATGTTTCCCACCTTAGGTACAGTCCTCCCAACATGCCCACCCTCCCACTGATGTCTCATTCCATTATGCCCTGTGTAGCCAGCACAATCATCATCCCGTTTCCCAGATGGGGAAGCCGAGGAGCAGAGGCAAAATGGCCTGTCCACGATGACCGGGCCTGTCTCCCACCTCAGCCTTCTGAGTGGCTCCACCACACCCAGCTAATTTTTTTTTTATAGAGTCAAGAGTCTTGTTATGTTGTCCAGGCTGATCTTGAACTCAAGTGATCCTCCCACCTTGGCCTCCCCAAAGTGCTGGCATTACAGGTGTGAGCCACTGCACCTGGCCAAGGCCCACTTTTATAGTTTTACTGTCTTCTTTTTTGATGTTAGACTGTCAGTTGACCCTCTGCCCAGTGTCTATCTAGAATAGTCCCTCTTCTAATCAGCTAAGAATGCTAGGAGGTAGGAAAGAAATCTCATTTTACAGAGAAGGTTAAGGATTGTCTGACATAACCTTTCCTTTATTTTTTTATGTTTACTATTATCTTATTATTTGTTTTATTAATTTGGTCCAAAGAGAGATGCTATAGCAGAATAAAGATCTGCTAGGAATGCCATCCTTGATTCTTTTTTCTAAAGGAATTTCATAAAATGCTCTTAGGGTGAATGAGGGTACCCAGCAGCTGCAAAAGAGTTCCCTGATTTCACGTGTAATAATCCACCGACCTGGGAGAAGGCCACTGGTTTACTTTCTAGTGAATTACAAAAGCATAAGGTAAAGACTGACATTGTTTAGTGGCTTAGCACAGCCTCGGCTGACTTCTTGGCTCTCAGCTGAGTTCTTACAGGTAAGGCTTCCCACTGCTGAGTTTCAGAGAGTGAAACATTTATTAGCGGGCTATAGCAAAGCCCCCTGGGGCACAGGTCACCCCCTCCACTCACCCATCCTGGAACACAGGGACAATGAGTAAGAGCCAGGTGCAACCTGATCGATTCCTTACAGACTGGGGTGGTGTGACACCTGGCCATGGAGCATTTTGATGTGATCAGCAGTTTTCCAGGCACAGTCCAGGAGCCCCTGGTGCTATTATGTTTATGCAAGACAAAACCTTACATGTGTCTTTCCATCCTATTCAATCAGAAGTCTAGGTGGTGTTTTCTGGGGGCTCCAGGCTGACGGAGAATGGGAATAGGTACTTGTTTCATTTTGTACTTTAACAAGTTCTCGGCTTTATGTCTAACACAGCAAATGTTGATACACACAGCCCACACAGATGAAAGCTCTTTGAGGCCTTTGATAATTTTTAAAAGGGTAAGTAAAGAGACAAACTACTCTTGGGGATCCAGGGCAGGTGCTGTGAGGACATACAGGAAACTGGTGTGGTCATTCTGACGAAAGGGGACCAGAGTGAAGTAGGCACAGGTGTCGGGATAGGAAAGTGGGGTCAGAAACCAAGATACACGCAAGGTGCCGAATCAGCAGAATGGGGTCATGCGTGGGCTTGGTGAGGGAGAGAGGGCTGACGATGACACAGGTCTCCATCTGAGCAACCAGTAAGAGACCAGCCTATCAGAGACATAGCCTGGGTGAGCAGAGAAGGCAAAGACAGGCTCTAGCCCCTTGAACCCCACAAAGCCTCAGATCCATGAAGCTTCTCACCCCAGACCTCTGCAAGGAGAGCTTCATCATCTCTGATTAAAATGGACACCGTATCTGTTCATGGAACCACGTGGCTTGCAAAAGCAGCAGAAGATCAAGCAGATAAGAGGAGAAAGGGAAACCCAGGAAGCTCTTTAAGGGAGCAAGACCAATTTTTTCTCTTTATGAAGTCCTACTTGTTAAGCACACAGATGCTTTTCACTCGGAACACACACTATGGCATGAACACTGTTGTCGCTGTCATTCCTAACAATGAGAGGGAGTGGTGATCAGATGCTGGCGTAGATGGGATGAGCTAGGCGGGGGCAACATGATGGACACTTACCGCCCTTCAAGTCAGCAGATGCCCCCACGTACTGAAAGTTGTCCATATTAATGACATCGATGATGGGTGACACAACCCGAGTTCTGTCCTAAAATGCAAAGAAAGACAAGAAGGAGTAGTTATCAAAATCCCAGCAAAACAAAAAACTCACCCAACCACAGAAGGCATCAGTGTTAGGCAGGCACAGGGCAAACCCGACTGGCCCTCACTACCTACTTCCCTAGGCCCATGAGAACCCAGCCTCCCCACCCAGACCCAGAAGGTCTTGCTCTTGGCCACTGCAGCTGTGCTGTAGTCTGCTGGGAGGCAGGGAGGAGATCAGGAGTGGTGCATAGCAGGAGTCACTCTAGGAGTGGAGACACCCATGGTTATGGGACAGGTAGCATCAGTTCACCCAGATAAAAGCAAAAACTATGCTGTTGTGTCCCAAGGGCCCTTTTGTGTTTTCCCAAATATCATCAGTGATTTATGAGCTGCAGCAAACCTCAGGAATGGAATCACTGCTAAGATGACCATACACCAAAGTTAGGAATATATTTCTATGGATATATGTGGGGGTGTGAGTCTGAGATATGGTAAGTATCAATATTATTACAGCAGAATGTTAACCAAATTAAATAGAGATTTCCAAATTCTAAGTTTGCCTTATCTGTGATTCTACCAAAAAAAAAAATTTTTTTTTTCCCTAGACGGAGCCATTTCTTTATGCCACATTGTCATTGCTGTGGTAAGAGTTTGTGAACATAAGGCCTTTTAACGTCTCTAACCTCTTTAAATTCGAATGACGGATGCTGGTGAGAGACCCTGGACTGTACCCCATGCTGACAGTTAACCAAAGAGCAAGTGTTCTTCTTGAGCTACTCAGAGAACCCTTTTAGCCAGAAAAAAGGTTTAGAAAAATAACTTAGTAACATAATCAGCAGAGCTAAGAACATATCACATCAGAGGAACACATGACGGAACACGCTGATTAGGAACACGTGAACACTGCAAAGCTCCGAAACACCCAGGGGCAAGTTTACAGGGAAAAGTAACCTGTGTGGTGCATTGAGGGCAGAGAGGAATACAGTTTTCCTTGCTTGGCTCAGACTGGGTCTAGATGTAGGAGTTAAAGAATATAATCTACTTTACATTTTGTTTCATAAGGCTAGATTTAGTGAGCATTAATAGGCTCGGCACTTTCTCTCCTTAATTTAGGAGTGGTTGTTCGAAATAGTTCTGACAACCTGACCACTGAGCTGAGTGGCCTTTGCACACTCAAACACTGTGATGGCAGCTTTGGTTTTGACTCCGCTTTCCTATGAGACAGCCTGGTGGAGTGTAGCCTGGGAGAGCAAGAAATTGTTGGGTTGGGGTGGGTGGGGATTCCAGGGTGGGTTCTTCTTTGGTATAGCTGTGTGTGTATGTGTTAAGAGAGGGGCTCAGATAGGGATCTAGTGAAACTGGCTCTGCAATCCTGGCTCTGCCACCTGTAAGATTTTGCATGCATTATTAAAGTTTCCTGAACCCCAGCTCGTTTACCTGTCAAATAGAGATAACAAATGCATTAAAGGTAACGTATAAAAAAGGCCTAGTATGTAGCCCAAACTTGATAAAGGGTAATGAATATGACTTTCATAATTACTAGCAGCTTGTGGTTACTTAGTATTCCATGACTTACAGCCCATCAGCTATCCTTGCTACGCTTAGGCAGAACTACTGTTCATTTTCTATTTCCTTTCATTAAGTTTGCTTTATTGCCCCCAAGGAAGTGCTTCCTTAGTAGGAAGGAAAGAAAAGTCAATAAAACAAGCAGAAGGCAAGAGAAATGACAAAAGGCCAAATGTAATATTAGCGATGATGTTTCTAGAAGGCAGAAGGTGCAGAAGTGCAGCTGCAGATCACCCTTTGACAACCTTACCGGTTCCTGTGTGCTTCCCAGCAGCCCCCGTCTCCCACAGGAGCCTGGAAGCCTGCTGGGCTAACCTGCCTTACTCACTAAGAGCAGAGGGGTGGCCCCAGGGACAACTTCCCCAGCACGTCCCACTCTGAGAGCTGCAGGAGATGGCACTTGCTAGATGCTGGGCAGTGTTCTAAGCACTCGCGAAGCTGCAGGCTCGGAAGGAAGTTGCTCCCATGAAAAGGACTGCCTTGAACTAATCAGGCTCTCACCAGCCTCTGCTGATCCTCACCTCCTACCTGTCAACTGATGGTTCTTCTTACTGATGGATTCCTACAGCCAGTAAAACAGTCTTTCTACAGTGTCCCAAAGGCATTTTCTTTTGGTCAAGGAAAACTGCAGAAGGCGAGCCCAGGTCCCACCAGCCCTGAGTCCCCACTCCCCGAGTTACACCTCCCCTGGGCCATGATCCCCTCTGCCCCCTTTACCCACCTCCTGACCCCTTCCCTGCCCCATCACCTCACCTCAGCAACCCTCTCCAGGAGGGGCTCCAGCCAGTGCTCATTACACTCGCAGTGACTGTCCAGGAAGGTCAGGACCTTGGCTTGGGCAGCGTCGGCCCCCCGAACCCGTGAGCGCATCAGGCCTGTGGAGGCGAGTTGGAAAGCACGTCAGGAGAGAGAAGCCTGGAACCAGTACGCCCCAGAGCCCACCGGCGATGCCTCCCTGCTTGCAGCTCTGCAGCCTGCTTGCTGGGCACAAAGGTTATTGCAAACTTGGTGGATGAGATCAAAATTGGCCTGTGGTTACCAAGACAGATTACTGTCAGAACTTTTTATTTCAATAGTTACACTGGATAACTGGGAAGACAACCTACTGTCTTCTGAGAAAGGGCTTTACATCATCAAAGTCTCCTTTATTAAGTAACAAAATGTGGAACTTTTTTTTTTTTTTTTTAAGAGATGGGGTTTCTCCATGTTGGTCAGGCTGGTCTCAAACTCCCAGCCTCAGGTGATCTGCCTGCCTTGGCCTCCCAAAGTGCTGGGATTACAGGCATGAGCCACCGCGCCCAGCTAATGTGGAACTTTTAAAACATTCCTCTGACACAGCAACAGTTTTCTAACTAACTGGGCTGAGGAAGGTGACACCCAGATACTTCCAGTGCCAATGGTGTTGGATTTCAGTGGTGATAGTATTTGTAACAGTGTTGCAAATATCTCTGTTTTCTATGGCTTATCAGGAGCCAAATAATATAAGTTGGAAAGCCCTGCTATCTGCCTTTTACACAAAATTAGTTATACTATTGGTCAAATTATACAATTTATATACTTGTGATCTGTTAATAATGTGCATTTTCATTATGACACAAAGTATCATTATAAATAGTGTATTTCAAAAATTGGCCACTGGTGGTAGCCTGTGCCTATGCCTGTGATTCTAGCTACTCAGGAGGCTGAGGTGGGAGGATCACTAGAGCCCGGGAAGTTGAGGCTGCAGAGAGCCATGACTGCGCCACTGCAATCCAGCCTGGGTGATAGAGTGAGACCCTGTCTCAAAAAATAAAACAAAAATGAAATAAAATAAATAATAATATATTTATCCCTAGACGTTGTGGTCATAAATGGCTTTTGCTATATATGCTGGGCTTTCTATGTGAAGATGATTCGACTATTCACAACCTGTAAGAACAAGTCTGCTAAGTACTTTTTTCCACCGTCAAAATGGATTTTCAGTGATTTCCATGTGGCTGCATGCTAGAACAGGAAAAAAGACTAAAGATTTCAAGTTGTGATCATTGCAAAGCAACTTGCATTGGGCAAACCTTTGCTGCAATACAATTATAAACTCTAAGCAAAATACAAAAAGCAGTAATTTGAAAGCCAGAAGCAGACAGAAACTAGACAGGATCCAATCCTTTAAAAAAAGAAAATCACACTGAGTGAGCTCCATGTTTATATGGTGTTTCCCATGAGGATGCTTTCCAGTCCACTGCAATGCAGCCTTTTTTGGCTTGAGTTGCCACAGGATAGAGAGTTCAGAGCTTCTAGTATCTGGAAACTGAAGGAGGAGACCCTGGAAAGGAGGTAGGCCCCAAATCTGGCAATAATCTCCTGGTAAATCTTTGGCTGACTCCTGAACCACGCAGGCACCGACTCCAACATGCAAAGCACAGTTAGAAGGCAGAAAAAACTGAGTTTCAGCTGCTAACTACGGGAGAGAAAACAAAGTTTGGAATTTGAGTCCTGCCAAGTGCAAGGTGTTTCATAAAGACCTCAGTTCTTCTACAGGAATTTCAGAAAGACCACACATAGGTATATAGACTATGTATCATGAATAAGGGACTCATAAAAACATATTCGTGGCCAGGCGCGGTGGCTCACGCCTGTAATCCCAGCACTTTGAGAGGCTGATGTGGGCGGATCACTTCAGGTCAGGAGTTCGAGACCAGCCTGGCTAACATGGTGAAACCCCGTTTCTACTAAAAATACAAAAAATTAGCTGGGTGTGGTGGCATGCACCTGTATACCAAGCTACTCAGGAGGCTGAGGCAAGAGAATCGCTTGAACCCAGGAGGCGGAATTTGTAGTGAGCCAAGATTGCGCCATTGGACTCCAGCTTGGGCAACAAGAGTAAAACTCCATTTCAAAAAACAAACAACAACAACAAAAACAAACTCATCCTAGCAAAGTACAAAAACAAGCCTACAGAATTTCAGCAGCAGCATCTGGTAATTTAACTGCCCAATATAACAAAGGTCAATCCTCTTTAGAGAAAGGTAACATAATCCAGTGTTTCTACAACGTATCATCCACAATGTTCATTATAAAATAAAAAGTCACTACACATGAGAGAAATAGGAAAATGGGGACCAGACCAAAGAGGAAAAAAATCATCAGAAATTCACCCTGATATGACCCAGATGTTGGAATTAGCAGAGGAGGATTTAAAAGTAGCTATTAGAAATATGTTTAATAATGCAAAGGCAATAATTTTAATGAGTGAATGGGTGGGGAATCTGAGCAACAGAATAAAAACTATGAAAAAGAATCAAATGGGTGCTCCAGAACTTAAAAATGAAGTTATCTGAAATGAAAAATCCACGGACTGGTCTTAATAGCAAAACGGAAATGGCAGAGTGACTAGTGAACTTGAAGACGGAACAACAGAAATAGATCCATCTGGTGGACAGAGAAAATAATTAAGGGGGAAAAAGTCTAGTGATCTATGGGACAGTATCAAGTGGTATAAGATATGTGCAACTGATGCTCATGAATGAGTCAGAAAAAAATACGTGAAAAAAGGCCGGGCGCGGTGGCTCAAGCCTGTAATCCCAGCACTTTGGGAGGCCGAGGCGGGTGGATCACGAGGTCAAGAGATCGAGACCATCCTGGTCAACATGGTGAAACCCCGTCTCTACTAATACAAAAAATTAGCTGGGCATGGTGGTGCGTGCCTGTAATCCCAGCTACTCAGGAGGCTGAGGCAGGAGAATTGCCTGAACCCAGGAGGCGGAGGTTGCGGTGAGCCGAGATCGTGCCATTGCACTCCAGCCTGGGTAACAAGAGCGAAACTCCGTCTCAAAAAAAAAAAAAAAAAAAAAATACGTGAAAAAATAAAAGGCCAGTAATTTCCCAAACTCAGTGAAAAACATCATCTTATATATTCAATTTACATCAGAAAATTTGGAGCAGGACAAATACAAAGAAAACTAAATCTAGGCACATCATAGTCAAACTGCTTTTAAACAAACAAACAAAAACAGATGCAGAGACAATGTGAAAAGCAGCCAGAGGAAAGGACCCGTAACATACAAAGGAACAACAGTATGAATGCCGACTACATTTTAAACAGAAAAACGGAGGCCAGAAGACACTGGAGTGACACCTTTAAAGTGCTAAAAGAAAAATTAATGGTCAGCTCAGATTCCACTCAGAGAAAATAGCCTCCAATAACAAAGGAGAAAAAATTCTTCAGATAAAAGCTGAGATTGTGTTGCCTATGAGAAAAAATTCTAAAGAAAATTATTTAGGTTAAAGGAAGAAAAAAAACTAGAGAAAACCTTGAATCTATGGAAAGAAATGAAGATATTAAAAATGAAAAATAGGATAAGTTTAACACATCTATATATTCTTCTCTTTATTTAACAGATACTATTTGAAGTAAAAATGTGACACTGTATTTTAGGGTTTAAGATGCATGTAGAAGAAAAACATGGTAACGATAATACATAGGAAAGGAAATGGAAATGGAATTAAAGTATTCTGAAGTTCTTAAATTTAAAGTGGTATGATGCTGACTAGACTGTCATACGTTAGGGCTGCATGTTGTAGTCCTCAGAGTAACCGTACACACTAAAAGTACTGCTAAAAACCTACAAGAATAATTCAAATGGAACACTAAAACAAATCAATGAATCCAAAAGAAGGCAAGAAAGTAGGAAAACAGTCACAAAAAGCAAAATGCACATGCTACAAATAGAGAACAGCCAAAGAGTGCACCCAAACCCAATCATACCAACGATTACACCACATGTAAATGAACTATCCTCAATTCAGGTGGGCACAATCTCATCAGCTGCCGGCATGGCCAGAATAAGAGCAGACAGAAGAACACAGAGAGACTGGACTGGCTTAGTCTCCTGGCCTACATCTTTCTCCCGTGCTGGATGCTTCCTGGCCTTGAACATTGGACTCCAAGTTCTTCAGCTTTGGGACTCTCGGACACTCAACCACAGACTGAAGGCTGCACTGTCGGCTTCCCTACTTTCGAGGGTTTGGAACTGGGACTGGCTTCCCTGCTCCTCAGCCTGCAGACTGCCTGCTGTGGGACTTCACCTTGTGACTGTGTGAGTCAATACTCCTTAATAAACTCCCGTTTATATATACATCTATCCTGTTAGTTCTGTCCCTTTAGAAAACCCTAACACAAAAGCCAAATATTGGTTCTTTTAAAAGATAAACAAAGTTGATAAACAGCAGACAGATGAAGGAACTACGAAGATATAAATTACCAAAATCAATAAAATAGTAATACTAATCCTACAAACAGTAAAAAAGAGGCAACATCATAAGCAACTTTGGGCCAATAAATACAAAAACTGTGATGAAATATAAAATTTCTCGAAAGACAATTACCAAAGTAGAAACAAAAAGAAACAGCAAATCTGAACAGGCCTATATTCATTAAAAACATTGAGTTAGTTATCAAAAATCTTTCCATAAAGAAAATTCCTGGTCCAGATTGGTTAATTATATTAAGCATTTAAAAAAGAAATAATTAAAATATTATACAAACTCTTCTAGAAAATAAAATAGAAGGACACACTTTCTATCTTGTTTTATAAGGCTAGTAAAGCCTAATGTCAAAACTGAAAAAACAGATTTTCAGAAAATTACAGACCAATGTTTCCCACAAACACAGGTATAAAAATCCTTAACAAAAAATATATTACCAGGACACTGTATCACGATCAAGGAAGGGGCTTATTCTAGGAATCCAAAGCTGGTTTAACATCTGAAAATCGACCAATGTATTTCACCATATTAACAGATTAAAAGAGAAATACCATTTGATTTTCTCCATAAATGCAGAGAAAAATACTTAACTCATTATTAACATGGTTTTGGTCCTACTATTGTCATTAAATAGCCGTACAACCTTGAGAAAGCCACCTAAACTCTTTAGGCTTTAATATTTCCATCTGTAAAATGAAAGAACTAGGCTCTCAACTTCCACTGTAAATCAGAATCATTTCAGCAGCTTTTAAAAATGCAGCTGCCCATGCCCCACCCATAGAAATCCAGACATTTCTATTCAATTGTGAATGAGGGCAAGACATGGTCCTAAACTCCCTAGGTGCTTCTAATAAATTGCTAGGTTACCAATCAATGCACAATAAAATCCACAGAACACTGATCCTAAGGCTGCTCTTTCACTACCATAATATTTTAGGCAATTAATTTACTTTGTCATCTAGTAGCATCATTACAAGCACTCTGTGTGTATGCTTAAGTAGATGGGATCTTATACACACACACAGGTACGTACATACATGAGTGTGTGTGCAAGTGTGTGCATATTTTCTCATTCAATTGCTACAGACTTCAGCTGTTTCATATAGGCTTTCCATAATCTGGTTTCTCACAACCCACCCTTCTCATGCCTTCCTTGAAACTACGTATCAATGTGAGTTCAACCCAAATGAACATTCTAGTAGAAAGTTCATACTGAGAAGCATTGTTCTGATTTCTAAGCAGTTTAAAGATAAAGACACTGTTGAATAAGGCTAGTAAGTGATTAGTGCCAACACTATCTCTCTCTGTCCTTTCCCCATTTCTGTTTTTTTTAAAGCTTGTGCCAGATGATGTGGTGGGATGGCAGATACTTTGGTTTTAAATTCATAGTTATTTTGAAGGCTGCCTTGGGGGCAGCAGATTACCCTCTTTTTGGTTTATTCTAAGATTGGTGGACTGATGTGAGTCTGGCAAACAGACCTTGTTTAGAAGGCAAGGCTTATCCCACTGTTCATGTATCTTGAATGTCTAGGCTGATGACCCTAGCTGGTTAAAATATGGTGCTGTTCTAAGAGACACTCAATCACTGCGTTGGCTGATAAGATTCTTGGTAAGAAAAAATTCACTCCTTGACTCCAGCTGGACTGAATATGTAATGAGAAGAAAGCATTTTGCATTGATCAAGGAATATAATCACCACTCCTGGATCAACAGTCAGCCTTAAATAGCAAATGTGACATGGGTTCCAAAGCTCTGTGATTTTCCTATACTGAAAGATTTCTCCTGACCATAGAGGAGCTAACAATCCAGCCATCAGGGTCTCTAACAGCACTGACATACTGGATGTTAATTACATTGTGATTGGAGCTTCCTTTCCAGACACTCCAATGTAATACTTTCCTCCTTTACAGTGCATCGTTTAACTGTCAATAAAATAGTCTTCATGAGCTCAGCTCCAGCACAGATAAGACTGACAGAAGGTTCTGAGGTTGGCATTTGCAAAATCACATAAGCATATAATTGCAGTACTTTCTCCCCATTTTGGATGGTTCACCTTCAGCAGGCTGTCAAACTTGAATCCCAGTTATTTTATCAGATGACTGGAGCATGGAGTCATTCAACTTCTTATTGCTAAATCTTTGTTTTTCTTCTAAACTTTTGTACTCAAGGGACTGATAAGACTTCCTAGATTGTGAAAGAAAGAAAGAAGCCAATTTTCTAAATACATAAATAAAAATGTAATTTGAACTCTTGCTCTAATATACAAATAATTTCAATTAGTCAAGCTTTTAATGTCCTTCCTGTGTTTGTTGAGAGAAGTCTCCCAAGTGGCTCTGGTAGAGGGAGACAGACAAAAAAGCTAGACAATTAATTGCTCTTTGAGCTCAAGCACTTTTTTGTGTTATTACTGGGCTCAGGAAGAATCACAATTCAACTGTCTTAGAACAGAATTAAGAAGAGTCTTACCTTCTCGCCGATCATTTCTAAGAACTCGTACTTTCTCAATTTTCCCCAAGAGAGCCCCGTCCTCAGCTAGGAAAAGAAAAGAAGCAGAGCATTTTGAACCTGGAATTCATAAAGGGCTTTGCATTCAACCACAGTATTCCCAATCACCTAAGGGCTGATCATCTCCTTGGGGCATCACAGAGGCACCTCTTCTGTCTGTGGGTCTGATTTCTGGCTTGTTCACACCTCATTAGCACCCTCGCTACAGGAAGCCTGGTGCCCAGAGAAGAGCCAGATACAGGGATGAAATCAGTGTCGATACTCACGATCATTGCTGTAGTCATCCACCAAAATGATTTCTTTTATGAGATGGGGTGGGCTTTTCTTAAGCACGCTAAGAAAAGACAAGAAGATAAAGTTTACAGGCCTTTTAGGGGTAAAACCTGGGGTAGGAAATTATCATATCTTGGTCCTAATCCTTGGCTGGAGGAGCTACCCACTGCACCCTGTGCTGAGCAGTCAGGTGACCCTGTCTGCAGCCCCCATTGACAGCCCTGGCCTGACTGTGCCTGGGGCACAGCCAGTGTCTAACACCCCTGACAGGTGACGCCTCCCATAAGATGCAACAGCTGGCTGACAGGTGCCAACCTGGCCTCACCTGACCACGGTCCTCAGCAGGGCCGACCGGGCTTCATTGTGAAACGTGATCACCACGCTGGTGGCCGGCAGATCCACCCGCCACTGCTTCCTCTGACACCTGGAGAAAGAGAAAGACGGTCCTCTGAACAATGACCCCCAGAGCAGTCACAGCTTGTTCAGCCCTTGAGAGAACAAGCAGACCAACCCGCCGGGACGGACATGCTATGATTAACTTGTTGTCTGCGGAAGTTTCTGGCCTGTTCTGAGATGAACTGCCAACGGGACATAAGGAAACAGAAAAACACAACCGGAGTTACGTTCTGAGAGATGAACGATTTCGGTGAAAAGCAACATATTGAGAACATCTTTCTCACACGTTAAAAAAAAGTGTGTTTTAAAACAGTGAAATCCCATGTCTCCTTTCATGCAGATACACCTCTAGAGATGGCGCTTTTCACAATTTGCAGTCGTCATTTCTGAGGGGCAGAACCGACTGTGCGCCACTGCTCTTTTCTTGTTTTCTACATTGCCTGCAACAAGCATGTGGTACTCCTGTGATATTTGGAACTTGGCTCTCACCATCAACAGCGGACCCCCCTGTGTTTTTCCCTTACCCCGGGCAGCAGGGATGTATGCCCCTTGCCCTGGAAGGCCATCCCCAAATACCCCAAGGGGCAGTGGTGAGGTGGAGTGAGGGTACAGTCAATGGGACCCTGAGCCTGCCTGAGCTCTCCTTTTCCTGTGAGAGGTAGTAAACAACCCTGGAATCACCTCAGCACAGAAGCTGATTCAGAGGCCAGACCGCTAAAGCAGGGGCAGATTTCAAAATGGCACTTCTCAAATTTGAGCTCTACAGGCAGATACAAGACTAGAAGAACAGTAAGTAGCTTTTTCTTTTTTCCTGAGACAGGGTCCAACTCTGTCACCCATGCTAGAGCGCAGTGGCATGTTCAGAGCTCCCTGCAGCCTTGATCCCCTGGGCTCAAGTGATGCTCCTACCTCAGTCTCCCAGGTAGCTGGGATTACAGGTGTGCCACCACATCCAGCTAATTTTTTGAATTTTTATAGAGATGCGGTCTCACTATGTTGCCCAGGCTGGTTTCAAACTCCCGGCTTCAAGCAATCCTCCTACCTCAGCCTCCTCTCTGAGCCACTGTGTCCGGCCAGAATAGCCATTTTAAAAAATAAGACTCTGATGGCTGTAGGTGGAAGATGCTAAAGTATCATACACTAGAAATAAGCAGTAAAGGCTACTGGGCTCAGCAGAATTCATCAAGAGGAACCCTTCAAGGCAGGGTCTATCCTATACTAGGATGCTTGAAGAGTATCCTAGTATAGAGCAATGTTCCCAGAGAATACCACATCTGGGTAGGACTGATGGCCTATGAGGACTTCTGGAAACACTTGAATTCTCATTTGACTGCATTCAGAGTTACTAAATTGATAGTGCTACTGATACCAGCTTGGAAAAGGGGCTTTGGCTTCAGAAAAACAGTTCTTAAATGGTGATGTCTGATGCCCTGTGGTCATGAGAATGAGCAGTCTTGCCTGTGAGCCAGCAAGAGGGGCCTGTTTGTCCCATGCGGAAGTTCCCTCCATGCTGGCATTTATTATCTGCAACATGTTCCCGCAACTCTAGCAGTTAAACACACTGCCACCAGTATTGAAGAAGCAGAAAATCTTTGTTGGGGCTCAGAAAATGATACCCCAAATTATGCTGCTTTGGTATGCTAAGTACTTTGAAAAAAGGAGATTCACAGACCTCAGAAATAAGCCTCAGGACCAAGGTCTCTCTCTCTCTGATCTTCTCCTCCGCACTCCCTCTAACTTCCTTTCAGAAGCACGGAGAGGGACTTTCCCTCAAGTTCTCTGATCTGACCGTGGGAAGTGCATCCAGAAGATGTGCAACTGTCTTGGACCCGCTCTCTGGAATCTACGTTAACTAGAGATTAACTCATATAATAGAAGAAACTAAAAGCCCACGCCAAGACCCCACTCCTGGAGAGACTTTTCACTTATTCTTTCAATTATTCTTCTAAAGATTGTTACTTGAGAGATTCATCTGCATGATAAAATAACCTTTGTTCACAGTGCAGTTCTGCCCCTTACCTTCCCATAACTTGTCGCCACCTCCCCGAGACCCTGGAAGAAATCTGTTCCAGGCTATTGTCTGCATTTCCATCCTAATCATCTCCCCTAAAAATCATTTACTCTTCTAAAATCGCCTACATCCCTTACTTACCTCTTCCCCTATGAAGAGAGTATTTAAGCTTCAACCATCTGGCCCTTCTTTGAGTCTCATATTTTGTGTGGCTCCTGTGCACATTTGCACATTAATAAATTTGAGTGTCTTTTCTTCTGTTAATCTGGCTATTGTCAGTTTATTTTAGCTGACATAAAGATTCAAACCTTCAGAGGGGGAGGGGAAACATTCCTTTCACTCTTTTTTTTTTTTTTTTTTTTTAGACGGAGTTTCGCTCTTGTTACCCAGGCTGGAGTGCAATGGCGCGATCTCGGCTCACCGCAACCTCCGCCTCCTGGGTTCAGGCAATTCTCCTGCCTCAGCCTCTTGAGTAGCTGGGATTACAGGCACGCGCCACCGTGCCCAGCTAATTTTTGTATTTTTAGTAGAGACGGGGTTTCACCATGTTGATCAGGATGGTCTTGATCTCTTGACCTCGTGATCCACCCGCCTCGGCCTCCCAAAGTGCTGGGATTACAGGCTTGAGCCACCGCGCCCGGCCCCTTTCACTCTTATACCTCTCATGGGACCAATACATTAAAAAAAAAATTTGTTCTGTAGCTCTTAATATAGTTTACCAGAGCCATGAATTATCTGCCCCCAAAATTAGATATAATATCTGTCTCAAATGGGAAATCAGTGGACAAAGGAGATAGATTAAAAATATATATATTTGGAACTCAGCCATCACTAAAAACATTTAAGGAGTTAAGAACTGAAGAGGATAGTCTAGCAGCTGCCAAACAATGACCAGCAATTCCACATGAATGGCCGCACCTTTAGAGAAAGTGTTCAGCAGACACTCATTTTCCCTCATGACTACTTCAGAGAAAAGAACTCTGAAAATAAACATGAAAAGCAGTGCAATTAAAAAGCAATTAGGTCAGACTCACAAAATGGGCTTTTGTTTATTGTAGTTATTGTTTTAATTAATCATAAGAAATTGCATAATATACTAGTTGTTGGGGTGGGGATGGTTCTCCGTTGTTGGGGGAAAAATGCAGTATGGAATTAATATCGTACCTCATTAGAGCTCCTGACAGCTAAGCCTTTCTTGACAAGTAGACTGATAGGCTGGCTTTTCTTTTTCCAATTTTAAGAATTAGCAGATTGTTAGATTAAGGAAGTGAGAATCTGCAAGGCTTCAACTGTAAACAAATTACCAAAGAATGTCATTCCCAAGAACCCAATCTGTAATGCTAATGAAATAAGGACTCCACATTAGGAGGCAGCTATCCTCTGCAATTAGGTCCCACTTAACACAGCGGGAACTGCTGAGCTGAGCAGACCTAGGCTGAATGACTTACTGAACATGGGCTTATGCAGCTATATGAAAATTTAAAAAGAGACATAAGGCAGCATTTTTTCATGCTAAATCATAGTAAACGGAACTGATCCAATCACATCCTATTCTCTCGTTTTCCTTTTCTCTGCAGGAAGCCTCATCTTCCAGGAGCGTTTGGAAGTCTCATGGGGCTCGGGAAACGTTTTTCAGAACACGCAGGGCTGCTGCATTCGTATCATTTTATTAAAATTCATCTACATATTCATAAGACAACAAGTTTTGCTAGGAACTGGCATTCAGGAAACTTAAGAAGGATCCCATTTTTATGGCAAAGAGAGATAAAAAGTAAAAACTAAGAAATATTTTACATCCCAGAGTTAGAGTGAGTGTGTGTATGTATATGAATTTAGATAATAAGTCTTTACATTGAGCCAAGAAGGTGGGGTCCGCTTGAAGAATGTCTTTAAAAAGAAAAAGAATAAATTTTGTATTTAAAGAGCCATATCCCTGCCAGCCAGTCTTCACTACTCCAGAGCTAGTGAAAGAACACCCAATATAGTAACTCAACAGGGGAGCTGGCTGCCAGGGGCACTTTCATACTTGAGCTTTCTTTGGGAATTGAGTAGAAACTGTAGTTTATTTGAAGTCGGTAGCAGGAAGTGTGTGCAGTACGTTTTGTTCTACTATACGATGCCGGCTAGAAGCAGTGTGACTCTGAGAAGAGTGAGAGGGGTTTCGGGCTGACATTGTAGGCTCAAGTTCACTTTAGGGTCCAAGGCTCTAGTGCTAACGTGGTCATTCTGCAAACTTCCTGTTCAGTAAAATGGAGGCTTAAAAAACTGGACATGTAAAGATTTGTTTTAAAAATCCTTTATTTAGCTTTAAATTTCTCTGAGATTAGATGGCTTTCAGTACCTGAACTCTTGGTTAGCTGGAAACTTAGAAAACTGGTGAATTGAAACCACCACACTTTTTAGTGAGTCTCTCAGGGTGGAAGAATCAATCTGTCTTTAGGGCAGATATTATACCTGGCCTCGATCAAGAAATTGATGAAATAACCAAATGCAAGCTCTTCGGGCTGGGAAGCTACAGCTTCTGTCCAATAATAAAGAAGGCTGTTTCTCGGGGTGGGGAGGAATACAGAAATAGTTTCCTACTCTACCCCCCCAGGCCATGCCCCACCCTCACCCCAGGTGGCCTAGTGTTTTTGCAAAGGGCCCATGGTGTGGTAACCTTGGTTACTGTGTGATGTGAGACAACTAACATCAGTCCTCATCTGTGAAAACCGCCCTTACAATACTGCCTGATTATTGGGAACACCAAGTAAAAATGTGTGAAAAAGGACTTTAATAAATGGAGGGTTATAATTTGCATTTGGCAGCTGTGTGTCAATGGTGACTGCCATCAGGACATGGAGGGTAGAGTGGAGCTCTCTCTAGTAACTTGGAGATGCAGCCTCTAGTAACTTGGAGATGCAGCCGATGAGACGGGCTCTGAGTCACCTTCCAAGTCCACATGCAGCAGCGGCTCCAAGTAGAGAACACACTGTCAGTTAAAGGGAGAAAGGTGTATTCTCTACTTTGCAGTCCTAGGCCTGCAAGAAGGACTCAGTAGATGACAAGGTGGGAGCAGATGGAAAAACACATGTAAATAAACCCTCTTCAAGAGAGAGAGTTCAAGAACCTCTACAAGATGTGGCCACACTTCTTATGAGCAAGATCACACTTCTTATGAGATAGCCACAAAGACCAAACAGAGGGTCACGGGAAAGAAAATTCACTGGATGAATACACACCATCTCCCTGAAATGCCCTTGTAATTCAGATTTTGTAAGGAAAATACTACACAATTTAACTGACAAGTAAACATTAGTTTATGCCTACACAAAGACAAGATTCATGGAAGACATGGAAAAGAGGCGCTTTCAAAAATAAAAAAGGAAAGTTATAAACAATGCCAAGCCTCCGCTGGCATTTTCTGGGTATCCAGGGCTAAGGGGCGGGTGTGCTCGGTCCCTCCCTGAAGCTGGCAGGCACTTCCAGTGGAGTCCCTCTAAGGGACTTGTGTGTTCTGATTAGGACTAGAGTCCCATAGAGGAGCAAATCTGCTGGCAATGGGATTCTGAAATGCTGGTCTCCATTAGCAACTGTGTGTCTATGAGCAGGCATTTGGGCTGTGGCTCAGGTTCCTGGGGAAAAACTCAAGGGCAAACAACATGGGGATCATGCAAGGTCATGATATTTCCAAAGTCCCGATTGCTGTGATATGTATTTACAAATTATCATATTGGCATTCTGGATACATTCAATTTGTAAACTGAGTTTGAGTCCGCCCCTGAGAGACAAATCCAGTTTTGATTTGCTGGCAATAAACTAAGCAAAAAAAACAAAAAGAAAAACAAACAAAAAAACTTTCTGGGTTTGCAAAGCTGAGGAGCAAGTCTTAGACTGCAACAAATTCACCAACACGACGAGTCTCCTGTGGCCTCTTGGCAGTAACTGACATCACTGTGTGTTTATGTGTGTAAAATATTTCAAGCATAAAATTTACAGATAATATAGGAGCATCCATGTACCACTCCGCTTGACAAGTCTTAATATTTTGCGATACTGGCCTCTGATTAAAAATTTTAAATGAAATGACACGTGACAGGATGACAGGTGATAATTACAGTGCTTACCTCAATCCTCATCTTCCCCAGGGGCAAACACTATCCTGAATTTGGTGCTTCATTGTTACTATGTATATTTTAAATAAACTATACATGTACAATTCATAAATTATATCGAGCATTTTTCTGCATCTATTTGAAGTTTGTAGGGATGGCACTGTGCTGTGAATTGCAGTTTTCACTTTCTGGGAGGTGCATCTGTTTTGACACACACAGCTCTATTTCATTCATCCTCACTGCTATACCGCTTTCCACTGTAGGTAGGAACGTACCACACATCATCCCTTTCCTGCTGATTATCCATTTCTCTCTGTTAGAAACAACGCTGCAGTGGATGCTGCCTTTTTACATAGCAGATAAAGCCTCTCTGCATTATTTACCCACAGTAGCACTACTTGTCATAATTTATGAACCTCTTCAACTTTACTTGACATATCCAGCTTAATCTCAAAAGTGGCTGGACCTAGCATCACTCCCGTCCACACATGCATGAGATCATATGTCTCTGTATTCTCACCATCCCTAGGTATCACCATGTTTTAAAATTTTGCCAACCAGAGTGGTAGGAAGTAGTCATCATTTTAACTTTCATGTACCTGATTACTAGAGAGCCCACGTATCCTTTTATATGCTTCGGCGCTCACTGGGTTGCTTCTGCTGTTAGCTATCTACTCGCATCCTCTATCCGCTTTTTGATTAGGTTTTACCTATCATTTGGCTGTAGGAATTTATATGCTCTGGACATTATCCTTTGTCAGCCAGAGGCATTGCAAAAATCTCTGGAGATGCTTTAATTTTGTTTATGATGCTTTTTGTCAAACATATTTTTTAAATTCTGAGTTTTCAAACTGTGACCCAGGGGTAACAATGTTCAGGAAAAGCTTTTTTTTTTTTTTTTTTTTTTTTTTTGAGATGGAGTTTCGCTCTTGTTACCCAGGCTGGAGTGCAATGGCGCGATCTCGGCTCACTGCAACCTCCGCCTCCTGGGTTCAGGCAATTCTCCTGCCTCAGCCTCCTGAGTAGCTGGGATTACAGGCACGCGCCACCATGCCCAGCTAATTTTTTGTATTAGTAGAGACGGGGTTTCACCATGCTGACCAGGATGGTCTCGATCTCTTGACCTCGTGATCCACCCGCCTCGGCCTCCCAAAGTGCTGGGATTACAGGCTTGAGCCACCGTTCTTAAATTCATCAGGAAAAGCAAATGGTCCGAAAAGCAAATGGTCACAAATATCCACTAAAGTCTTGAAGAACAATGCATAGCAGGACAACATGCCCTCGGAGCCATGAAGACTCACTGCAGAGCCACAGTCATTAAGGCAATGTGATAGGGGTGCAGGGCTGTATAAAGAGATGACCAGAAGAGAAACGGGTGTATACAAGTTCCATGCATATATGTATGAAGGATATCCATAATCTCCTTTTTTTCTGTGTAGGTTATCTGTTGTCCCAGCATGATTTAATAGTTCATTATTTCATCACTGATTAGTAATGCCACTGCTGTCATGCTAAATGCTTATTTATATCCATTTCTATTCTGGTCATCTATTTGTGTAACCCGGCACCCATACCACACTGCCTTAATGACTCTGGCTCTACAGGTAATTCTTCATGGCCCCTACTATGTGTTGTTCTTCAAGACTTCAGTGGGTATTTGTGACCATTTGCTTTTCCTGATGAATTTAAGAATCAGCACTTCAAGTTCCATGAAAAAACCATGATACTGCACTGAATTTATGGATTAATCTGAAGAAAACTAGTATTTCTATAATACTGGACACTTGAAAGTGTCCTTCAGTTACGTTTTCTAATTTTCTCCTTGAAAGTCTTGCACATCTTTGATTGCATTTATTCCTCTGTATCTGGCAGTTCTGCTTGCTTCAGTGAAAAGGAGACTCTTTTCCTATTACATTTTTGAACTGGCCATTACTGATACTGGTTTTTGCATGTGGACTCTGTATTCAACACCTCACTGTGCTCTCTTATTTGTTCTGATAGTCAGTTTGTAGGTTCTCTTAGATTTCCCACAGATCAACACATCTACATTTTGCTCCTGTCTTTCCATTCCTTATACATCTCACAATTCTTGCCTTAAGATAGCAGTGATTACGGCCTGCAAGACAATATACAATTTTTAAAAGTGGCAGAAAACAACCTTGCCTTTATCTTATCTTTAAATTGAACACAAGTAGATTTTTATCATTAAGCTTTGTGTTTGCCATAGATGTTTTACAGATGCCTTTCAGCAGGTGAAGGAAACTCCCTTACGAGTGCTGAATTTCACTGTTTTTCCTCCCACATCCATTAATATGATCTACAGCTATTCTCCTTTAATTCACTGAGAAGGTACATTACATTATTTTCTGATATTAAATCATTTTTACATTCCTAAAATAAACTCTTCTTGGCCGTGTGTGTATGTGTGTGTGTGTATTTTGTATCAGATTTGCCAGTATTTTGTTTAGGTTTTTCTGAGTCTATAACTATAAACTGGTCAACAATTTGCTGTTCTTATCCTTCCTTCTTCTTGTTTCACAGTACTACTGAAGGAAATAGGGTAGCTTCCCTCCTTCTCTATTCTCTAAAAAAGTCTGTGTTTTATGCAAGCCCATTTGAGCCTTGTGAATTTTGAGAAGGCAAATTTTTTATTGCAGAAAATTTATTTTGATGGTTTGTACTTATTCATTTTTTTTTTTACTTCTTAAGAGATTCTGGTAACTTAATTTCCCTAGAAAATGATCAATTTCACTAAGTTTCCAATTTATTTGCATAAAAGTATACTTCTAATTTTCTTATGATCTTAGTTATATCTGCTTTTTTATACCTAATATTAATGTTTCTTCATTTTTATTAATCAGCATTTTTAGAAATTTATATTTTTTAAAGATGAAGCTTTATATAGTACTTCTCACTGGTTTGTTCGTTAATTTTTTTCTTTTATCTTCCTTATTTCCTTTCTGCTGCTTTCTTTAGGTTTACACCTTGCTGTTTTTTCTACCTTCTTCAGTCACGGACTGGATCTGAGCTACCCTACGTAAGGAAAAGTGGTTAAAAATCCAAGCGAATTCTACAGCTGGAGAAAGAGAGGCAGTTTTACAACCATGAGATGGGTGAGTGAAATGGGGAGGGTGAGAAATGTCTGCGGGTGTGATGACTGGCTCCCCTAACTTCGGGAGGAGAGTTGCAAGGCCCCTGCCTCTGAACCAGGCCAAGGCACCTGCCTCTGCACGTGGTCGGAAAGATGGAGCAGTCCAGGGAGCCTGTGGCCACTTGGACCCTTCTTTCTCCAGCCAACCCAGCACCTGAAAGTCTGTGAGTCTCCATGTGTACCTATCAGCCAGGTGGGATGAGCCAAGAGAGCCTGTTGGGGCATTAAATTAGCCAGCAGGGTCAGAAGTTTTAAAAATCAAAGAAACATATTAAAATAGATTCTGTTGCTTGCCAGCCCATCTCCCCATTCATATGCAGATACTTGGTAGCAGGGGGAGGGTGTCAGCACCTCAAGATGCTGGGATGAAGGCTCTGGACAGAGCTGGTGATGCAACGGAGGCAGTGAATGCCTTCTGTTTCCTTGCCCTCGTCCACACAAAATGCTTATGTGATTCCCATTTCAAAAGAAAGAAAAGGGTGGGCAGGTGGGTCTGTTGTTTCAGTGACTGTCCTGGCAGCCTGATGCACCTGCCCATGGACACAGAATGGACACCAAATGTCCATATATGGCTTATGCTGTGCAGCCAGGGCTGTGGCCAGGCTGGAGCCAACTACAGGCCAGGCACATGTTCCTCATTCAGGACTTTGATTTGCTTCTGGGCTAAGGGCAGTTGCTTTAAGGCCACAGACTAATGATTATCACAAAGCTCTGACAGTTCAGTGAGCATTAGCCTAATTCATGGAGCTTATGAAAATGCACATGCCTGGGCCCTGCCTGCCTTTCCCATTCTGAATAAGTAGGTCTGGGTAATACCTGGGAATCTGAATCTGAATATCTGGGAATCTGAAGGCAAGGCTTATACAGGTTGCTCTTAGACCTCATTTTAAGAAACACACAGAAGAGTGAGAGGTGTTATTAGTGCAACAGTTCTCTAATATGGAGCCATAATTAGACTCATCTGGAGAGCTTTGTAATTAGACCTGGAACTCTGGTTATGGACCATGTAGCACAGATGTTAAAAACAAAAACTCTGCCTCCTCCAGATTTTGATTTCTCATTTTCCCCTCTCTACCATAATCTGACCCCCAGTGGTCATCATGCATGAAGTGGGCCAGCCCACACTGTGTTCCTCAAAGTCTATCATGATTAAGAAGCCTGACATGTACAGAGTCAGGGCTAAGCCACTGGGAACAAAGCTTCAACATGACTAGGCTGAGAATAAGATCTAGCCCAAGCTGGAGTCTGATCCAGCACAATGCAGAATGGGCCCTGGAAACAGGCCCTCCTCTCCCCAAACCCAAACTGGCCTGGGGATGCATCTCTCAGCCTCAGGGTACTTCCACTAGGGACCATCCCAAACAAGATGCTCAGCTTCATATTTTCAAGATGTGTCGCTATGGAGTCTATAGAAAGTCTAGGCAGGCCACTGGATTGAATGTAAACTGGAAATGGAAGCCCTCCAAAAAAAAGGAAAATGGAAAAATGTTCACTAGCTGTTATATAATGTTCATTTAATTAAAACACACTCTTAATAATCCTCCAAACAGTGATAATGGCATAAAATTCCACCAAATCAACTAATTTCTGATTACTCCTAATAGCGACAGAGTTTATTCTATAGACGTCTTTCAAAACTAAACAGAACCAAATCCTTAGATATTTTAGAGCCTCTGCAGGACCCTTGTGAAATCAAGCTTCTTAAAAATCTGGTTGGCAGGAGATTTCAATAAGCTCCATTAATCACCTTAGGTTTGTCTAACTTCAAAATTATTAGTTGAAAGTCGCTTTCTTGCATACAGCAGGCTTTGGCATTCTGTAACGCATAGGAGTCGGGAGCATGTTCTAAAACAAAATGTTTATCCTCCCCATGACACAAGAAACTCAAGCCTATCTTATTTACTGTACACCCTTTGAAATCCTCTAATCCCCTTGAAAAGCCAAGGGTTCTAGAGGCAGAAAACGCATGCACACCCAGGCCAAGTGGAGAATCCACAAACACACTCTTCGCTCAGCAAACACTCCTCTTGCTTTGGCAGCGGCCACAGAAAATGCTGCCCAGAATACGTGAGTATTCTCCACCAGAAGGGAGAAAACATTAGGTTTACCCTTGAAGCTTTCAGCCAGCCATCGTTTGATGGAATAAAAATGTTTTTTTCATTCAAAGAGCACCATTTGCCCTTTATTGCCTCCAGTTTTACAGACACTAAATTTTAGCTGAAAACTTTTCAAGAGTCAAGAGCTATTGAAAGTTGAGAAAATAACAGCCCTGGATGAAGCCATTTGAGCTCTCCCGTCATGCCCTCCAAGTGCTGCACTTCAGCCGCCAGGTCACGCTTAGTATTTAAGGCTAGAGTCATTTCAGAGATCAAATCATCATTGTCCTTTACACTTTCATTCCTCCTGATGCCAGAGGACAAGCTGCCTTTTCTGGATGGAGGCTCAAGCTGCTTATCTGCTTATCGAACAATCTGAACGCCACACATTCCACTTCTTTCCCCTTGATAGTCCCCTGGAACAAGCAGCACCCCTGGTCCTGCTGGAGTAACTACAGTAACCCCCTCTGCCTCCTGGTGCCCACCGTCATCCCCTTGGATACGTGAGCTCTGGTTTCCAAGTTGTCTGAGGGTTTAGTTTTTTCTTCCACTGCTCCACGAAGAGATGTGCTTTCATTTTTATCTGCTTCCTCCTGTCTTAAAATGGTGAAACCTTTAGAGCACCCTTCTTAGGGGTTACTCAGGCAGTTGGTTTTCTTTCCTACCCTACTCTTGCAGTTCTCCCCGCAAAACTTGGGCCAGATAATGGAGTTTGTGTGATCACTGGGCAGCTCTGATTGTCCAAAGTGGACAGGAGAAAAGTTTAAGTTCTGTGGAGGATGATGTTTTAGAGCACTGCTTTTTTTTTTGAGATGGAGTCCTGCTCTGTCTCCCAGGCTGGAGTGCAGTGGCACAATCTCAGCTCACTGCAACCTCTACCTCCTTGGTTCAAGGGATTCTCCTGCCTCAGCCCCCTGAGTAGCTGGGATTACAGGTGCATGCCATCATGTAATTTTTGTGTTTTTAGTAGAGATGGGGTTTCACCACGTTGGCCAGGATGGTCTCAATCTCTTGACCTCATGATCTGCCTGCCTCAGCCTCCCAAAGTATGAGATTACAGGCGTGAGCCACCGCACAGGGTACAGGTACCACTCTTTTCGGATACATTGAATTGCTCTGTTTTGGCCTGTGGTTAAAAAAGACCAACTTTTCACTGAACTCTACCATTACCAGTAATCAAAGGCTACATCAGATTCATTTCTTTCCAAAGATGAAAGGCAAACAGGTCATCTAGTCATGGGATAAGAGTAAGCATGTCACCTTGAAGTAACAGAGTCACCATTTTAACCCTCCCTTGGCCCTGGCCTACTGGCGGTTCACATAAATAACAGGGACACCCAACTTTGTCTTGGCATGACTTGTTCACGCCCTCTTCAGGCGAACCCAGGGAAATTTGTCTGGTTCTCCTAAACTCTGTTCATGTCAAATATAACAGCATTCTTTTGGAATCTTGAGGGAAAAATCAACTTCTTTTGGAAGACAGAATGGAATGTTATGGTAAAGAATGAGAAGGTATTTGGTATATGGCTCCTAACACCAACAGTTACTATATTTATGTTTGGTTCTCATGACTTTATTATGACGCCGTCATGGAAGCCTTCCATGTATGCCTGAAGGTGCACATATCCTTCTGGGTAATTAAATAAAAAAAAATACAAGCGTCCCTCTTGCTCCCATCTTACAGATTTTGTTTTGGAAGAACTGTGAAGCCCCAGGGGCGAGTCTCAATTGGCCTATGACAAACTCATGTCACCAGCCTCTTTTACACTCACAAATAGCCATGATGTAGTTCTGGCCTCTGGATTATAACGGAGAGTACTAGAAGGGATTTCTGGGAGACATTTATGTTGCTGTTAAGAGTAGAGAGCCACTCAAGAAAAGCCCATTTCTGGCCCCCCACTTCCCACCTTGAAAGTGATCACATGCATGGAGCTATAGCAGCCTTCCTGCAACCACATAAGGCAAAAGGATACAGCTGAAAAACACAAATGCTGAAATGGTGCCGAGGAAGGTCAGAAAGAGCTGCCAGGCCAGGAGAAGCCAACTTAGATGGCCTCTCCAGGTATTTTGCTAAATAATTTAACGTCTTTTTTGCTATAGTATCCTAATCGATACAATGTAATAAATGAACAAAAATTAGAATGGTTTCCAGCTTCTCCTTGGCAACACTAAACCAGTCACAGTGAAACAACACATACAGAGTTTTAAAGAATAAAAGAAAGACACAACAAGAATTCTTTGCATTATGAACTTACAATTCCTATGAAGGGAATGGAAAGTAATTCTCAGGTAAGCACAAAAAGGCTCAGAAAATATTTCAATTATATAAACCTCCTGAAAAACTGCTTGAAGATCTATTCTAAAAAAAAAAAAATAATAACTCAAATTACAGCATAAAATGGCAGGAAGCATTAAAACTATTTCGGCTATACAGTTTAATAGATATGTAAATATGGTTATGCTGACGAAAAGTTCTTGAAAGATCATTGTATTTTAATATTTAACAATTTGTGTTTAATTCCAGATATATCAACAAAACCAGAAAGTAGGTGGGAGAAAGTAAAAGGATATTAATTCCTCATTTAAAAATACATTTATTTTTAGTCTTGGCATTAAACTAATACTTCTCTATCACGTTTTTCTGTTGAATTTTTGTGAACAAAAACTCACCACTAGTTGAATTAGAAGAAACAAACTTTCTTAACCAATGTAGAACAAAGCAAACAGCAGAATACAAGATCAACAAAGTGAAACAAAATATGTTATCTGTACAAGAAAGATGATGAAAAAAGCAAGAGAAAAATAGAATGACAATAAAAATTAGATGACAGACCAAAAATAAAAATGGCTAAGAGGCCAGGCACAGTGGCTCATGCTTGTAATCCCAACACTTTGGGAGGCTGAGGCGGGTGGATCACCTGAGGTCAGGAGTTCGAGATCAGCCTGGCTAACATGGTGAAACCCCATCTCTACTAAAAATACAAAAATTAACCGGTGTGGTGGCACGCGCCTATATCCCAGCTACTCAGGAGGCTGAGGCAGGAGAAATCGTTTGAACCTGGGAGTCGGAGGTTGCAGGGAGCCAAGATCACACCACTGTACTGCAGCCTGGGTGACAGAGCAAGACTCAGTCTCAGAAAAAAAAAAAAAAGAAAAAAAAAAGGCTAAGAGTCTATTAAACTTTAGACCATCAGGTTGGCATAAAAATCAAAATATAGCATTCGGTTGCTGTTACAAAAGATAAACCTAAAACAAAATGGTATCCAAAAGAAAGAAAAAAGAAAACCAATAAAAGACAAACATACATTAAGAATAAGTGAAATAAAGTAGGAGATTAACATTTATGAAAAGCAAAATGTATGGCAAAAAAGAAAAACTTGTTCAAGGATAGCCTGGACAACACAGTGAGAGATCATCTCTTAAAAAAGAAAGAAAGAAAGAAAGAAAAGAAGGAAAAACAAGTAAAATGGGTAATTTTATGTCAATAAGGGTATAATCTATGAATATATACCCCATGCTTCGAGGTCCCTCATGCTTAGAAACAAGCAGAAACTCCTAGCACTGTAATGGGAGCTTCAAATGCTTTTGTCAATAATAAAGGTTTTGAATGTAATCAATAAGGTTGGTTAAACACGTATATTTGAATTTTGAAATAAGTATAGATGTTACTAGCCTTTAGAAAATACCCATCAAATATTCACAGAAATGAGAAGTAAAGACTGCAGCCTCTGGGGGCAGGCTGTTGTTTACAACCCACCACTGCCTGGTTAATGGGGCAAGTTACGTACTTCTCCCATTCTGTTTCTCTAACTATCAAGTCTTAATAACAAAAACAACAGTACCCACCCCTCATAGGGTTGTTGTGAGAATTAAATGAGTAATGCATGTAAATGCTTGGAACAAAAATCTCAGTTAAAGGCAGCTATGTCTCATGCCCAAAGTAAAACCCTCCATATATGGCAAAGAATAAAATTATAAAGTTGCAATGTCTGACTCCACAGCAATAAAATGAAGGGGAAAAAAGTCCCCAATGATGTAAGTTTAAATAGATAAAAAGAAAAAAAAATCAGTCTCTTACCATTTGAAACTCTTTCCTAAATAAGCAATGTACCGAAAAAGAAACCAAAAGTAGAATTCCAGAGTAGTGAGAAATAACAACAATGTGGTCATTTACAAGTAGGTTTAAAAATAACCAAAATCATCACACTATATTTTGTATTACGTGAGACTCAGTCAAAGCTGCACTCAGAAACCAATTAAGTAGACGTAAAACAAACATTCAACATTCAACTCTCATGGGGCAAGGTTAGTGCAGAGGAAAGCAGACGGAATAGGCAGACATGAATGCATGAAAGAGAAAGGAAGTGGAATGTATATAAAACCCCAGCACTTGGATGTTAAGGATGAAAAGAAGAAAGAAGTAAGGAAGAGAAACCAGAGACACGTCACTGGTGTTTTTTTTTTTTTTTTCTTTTTTAAAGATGGGGTTTCACCATCTTGGCCAGGCTGATCTTGAACTCCTGACCTTGTGATCCACCCATCTCGGCCTCCCAAAGTGCTGGGATTACAGGCATGAGCCACCATGCCCAGCTGTCACTGGTGTTTTTAAAGAAGAAAAAAGCGAAAAGTTTACAATTAATAAAGGTTTAAGTACATATACATATAACATTATGCCAATAAATTTGAAAATCCAAGGGAAATTTATTCTTTTGGGAAGATATATATTATCAAACCAATTTAAGTAAAACATGGAAAAGCTTACCATACATCAGTATTTATGGAACAATTTTAAATGGTTATCAAAGGATTACTGTCATTAAAATGAAAATAGCTCTAGGTTTAGATGACTTTGAAAGCTAAGCTCCAAGAAACAACTCCTTTGGAAATCAGTTTTTCTGAAGCATCTAAAGAGATTTAGGAATTGGTTCTAAATTCATTTTACAAAGTTAACATAATCTTGAAACAAAGCTAGATGAAGGAAGGAAGATGGGAGGGAAAGAGTAAAGGAGGCAAAGAGGCCGGCTGGCCACAGATACTTTGTGCTACGAATCTTCATTCAAAACCTAAAATAAAGCAGTAGCCAAACTCAGCAATATATTGAGTAATTTCTGGTACATTTTCAGAATCAAAAAACACACTGTCATCTCAAATAGCATTTCCTTTTAAATGAGTGAGCAAAGAGGTTATTTGAAAATATTCATCCCAACATTATTAGCATTAAAAAGGAAAGGAAACAACCTCGCAGTCCATTACCAGAGAACTAGCTAAACAAACATAAATGGGATATATACAGCTTTTAAAAAGGGAAGTTATATTTAACAGTCCTAGAAAATGCTTCCTATGTGTTAATGAATGAAAAAAAGTAGGCAGGCAAACAGCAAATGCAGTGTCATTTTATGGTCATTGTATTTATATAAAATGACATATATGGAACATCAGAGACTATGAGACAAATTAGGAAGGACATTCACCAGAGCAGACACAATGTGAAGCTCCTTTCAACTTTTTGGTACAGATTTTTTTTTTTTTTTTTCTGTGTGCAACTGTTAGATAGAGTGAACTCCAAGCTTCTCTTCAAAGAATCACTATATCAGTATGTTCAGCTTTCTTATTCTTTAATTCTCTATTTGAAAGTTTAACTTCCTGGTTCTCTGAGCCTGCTTGCCTCTAGTTTCAGGAAACAACTCTCCCGCCAGTTCAAATGAGTAGTTCACATCTGTTCCCCTGGTCACTTGCTTTGACCTGAGTCACCCTTGGTCACTTGCTTTGACCTAAGTCATCCCTGGTCACTTGCTCTGACCTGTCCCACAAATGTCCTTCCTGCCAAACTACCCACTTCGCCACTCTGGCTCATACCCCTGCTCTCTTTAAAATAGCCAGTCGGAATTAGCTTAGACTGTGTGGTCTAACCCTAGCCAACAGGGGAACAACACAGCAGTAGGGGCTTCCTGTGCCAGAAATAAGAACCCCTTCCCCTCCCTTGTCCAGGTGTGTGCTTGTCACTGCTCCATCTGTGAAATGCACCCTTCTATACAAGTGAATTGCCTTGCTGAGGAAATTTATATTCAAGTGCTACTTCTTTTGCAGGAGCAAAAGTTTACATATGACACAACAAACATGTATCTACTTTTAAAAAGCTACTTTAAAAGAAAAAACCAGTTTTGAGTAATTTGGTGTATGTAAAGAAAGGAGAACTCGGGGAGTCTGTGATACAAGGTTGTTAACAGTTCACTGCGTAGACCATTAATATGTAGGTGAAACAGAGACTGATTCAGAGATTTTAGCTAATATTTGGCCAGGATGAGGTCTGCCAACAATAGAAGGCAGATCATCACCATCACTGTCATCAATTTACTATGATTTCCTTAGGGCAGCTCTGATTAAGCCCAAGAATGGACCAACCCTAACAAAACTGCCTTCGTTTGATGGCAGCACCTTGTACTGGCCTCCAGGGGGTGCCTCTATGCAGATAGGATTCAACAGTCATCTGGGTTAACTGAGTGATTCCATAAAAGCAGCTACTAAGAGACATCTAGTTCAACCCAGTCAGCACATGGTGACAATGAGTGATCGGCAAAGCCTCCCAGGATGCTAACCAGTCTCCGGGGCAGTCTGTGTACCAGAGGTCCTGCAGGAGATCAAGCTGAAGACCATCTAGGACTTTTAACCCCCTTAATGCCAGCCCCTGTCATCTATAACATGCCAACCCAAAAGTAGGCTCTGGTCCCTCCAGGACTGGCTGTTTATCATGTGGCAGCAGAATGAATGATACTCTTCTTTATTTACCTAGCGAGGGTCCATAATTCCTAATCTCTGATTCCAACATTAAAAAAAGAAAGAAAAAACCACCCTGGAAAAAAAAATCGGTATCCTATTTGGTGGCAAAACTTGCCCCAACCTGAATTATGTGGCAGTAAAACCTGACCTGATGCCTTCTGTCCTTACTTATCCCACTTGGTATACATATTCACGTTTTGCTGCAAAAATATTAGTGTGTTTGATTACAAGGTACTGCCCCAGGATTGAAAACATTATTTCATAAATTGTGTATATATCATTAAAACCCCTATAGAATTTTTTTAAAAATCTGAATTCCCTAAGAATTTAAGTGAGGGATTGCAGAACTGTCTAATTACAGATGGTCTCTGCCCCAAAATAGCTTATGAAATACCTGGAGAAAACATGCACAGCTATAAAACAAGAAAGCCCAGGCACAGAGGCTCTTGTTGGGGGTTGCGAGGTCTCAAGTGAGGGCAGCAATCCCATGGCATGGGGCCAGTGAGAAGTGGTCCTTTGGAAGAAGCTAGGTGAATTGTGTTTTAAGGGACACACCCATTTAGAAAGGTTCAGAAGGGCAGTGGAGAATACCATGAATGAAGACAGCAACAAGCACTTCGTATTCGCAAAGAATGCCCCTACCTCTGGAATGCATCCACATCAGAAGTCTTAAGACAGATAAGTGGGTGGGGGAGGCAGGACCAGCAGCTGCAGGCCGTCTATGCAGGGCCCAGGAGGGTGGATCCAGGTGCCCTTACCATATGTTAGTTCTTGCATGGGAGGGGTATGCAGAATACAGACTTGAGGAGGTACTGAGAGATCTGAGTATGCAGGTCCAGTGACCCAGAAGGGAGGACAAGGGACAGGACCAAGAGTGGCAATAACAGGAAGGGGTTAATCTGAGAGGGATGCCAGAACAGAAAGGCACCAAGGCCACTTGGGCAGCTCATGGTCCCATAGGCCAGTACATGTTGGCCAAGCAGAATTAGACAACCAGGGCATTGCTTTATTCTAGCCCAGAGCAACATACAGGGAATTTTCCAACATCAACTGGTAGCACTTATATGTGAATATCAACAAGTACCTTGGCCTTTGCACTTAAAGAATTACCAAGAATAAAAAAGATTTGGTTTAAGGGGCCAGGGCAAAGATGCCAGAGGAAATTCAATCATCATCATAAAGAGGAGGAGGCAACAGATAAGAAACCCAGTGTCCCCAAGCCAGCAGTCCCCAACCTTTTTGGCACCAAGGAACAGTTTCATGGAAGACCATTTTCGGGGGGAGATGGTTTGGGATGAAACTGTTCCACTTCAGATCATCAGCCATTAGATTCTTATAAGGACCGCACAACCCAGATCCCTTGCATGCACAGTTCACAAAAGGGTTCATGCTCCTATGAGAATCTAATGTCCGTGCTGATCTGACAGGAGGGGAGCTCAGGCGGTAACGCTGGCTCATCCCCTGCTCACCTCCTGCTGTGCGGCCCAGTTCCTAACAGGCCATGGATCACTACTGGTCCACAGCTTAGGGGTTGAGAATCCCTGCTTTAAGCCTATTTTGGTAACTAGAAATACCCTCACATTTACAAATACACATTCAGGGATAGATAACAAAATGATTTTAAAACCATCTATAAATGCTGACAATCTCAACTGTAACTTCTACCCAGGCTTGCCCCCTGAATTCCAGGTTTTTGTGTATCTTCATCCACTTACTTGACAGTTCCACTTGGGTGAAAAGGTCCCTCATAATCTTTCCAGCAATGTTTCCTGAATAGTAGCTAGTATTCATTTAGTACTGATTATGTGCCAGCCACTGTGCTAAGTCACTTATGGGTGGGTGTTAACCCATTTAGTCCTCACAGCAGCGCGTGAGATGACTACTGTCATCACCCTTAACTTATACCTTAGGGAAACTAAGGCACAAAGGAGCTAAGTGACGTACCAAGATTCTGCAGCTGATGGGCAGCCTGGTGCCAGCATCCACACCTTAACCAGAAGGCTGTACTGCTCCTTGCTCAGCAAAGGACAAGTCCGTTCTTCAAGCTGCTTGGTCAAGAAACTCAGTGGCATCCTTCACCCCTCTCTTTTTCACACTCCACATCTGATTCAGCATATCTTGTCATCTCTACCTTCAAATGCAGCCAGAATCCAGCCACCTCTCACTACGTCCATTGCTAGTCCCCTCTTCTTAGCCATTGTCATCTTGGCTGGATCATGGCAACAGGTGTTTCTGCTTCTGGCCTTCTATTTCCCACCCCAACCCCAATAAACCTGGTCTTATCACAGCAACCTTTAAAAGACTGACCCTTTATAGACCTAATTCAGATCATGCTGTTCCTCTGCTCCCAAACTTACAATGGCGTCCATCTCACTCAATGGCTGCTATAGTTTGAATGAGGACCTTCCAAAATTCAGGTGTTGCAATGTAACCAGTCAATGTAGTGGCGATAGAACCTTTACGAGATGATTAGATAATGAGGCTTCTTTCTTTGTGAAAGAAATAAAGGCCCTTTAAAAGGGCTTAATGAAGGGAGTTTGTCCCTTTTTTGCCTTTCTGCCTTCTGCTATGTGAGGACACAGCATTTGTCCCCTCTAGAAGATCCACTGTTCTTGGATCCATCTTGGAAGCAGAAACCAGATTCTCACCAGACAATGAATTTGCCAGCTTAAAGATCTTGGACTTCTCAGCCTCCACAGTGCAGGAAGTAAACTTCTGGTTTTTTTGTAAGTTACCCAGTCTCGGGTTTTTTGTTACAGCAGCACAAAGTCAATGCCCTTACAATACACCTCCAGGCTCCTAGAGCTTGGTGCCTTGACTCCTCTCGGATCTCACCTCCTTCTACTCTTCCTCATTCCCTCCTGCCTAGTGACTCTGGCTTCCTGCTGTCCTCTAGATAGGCCTGGCACACTACATCTTTGGGGAATTTGCCCTTGCCCCCTCCTCTGATGAGACCTCTCTTCCCAGTTATCCAAATGGACATTCCGTTGTCCCTTCCCTCAGGTCTTTGCCTAAACGTCTACCTGTCCGTGAGACCTTCCCTGATCACTGTTTAGTACTGGAACCCTTGACTCTTCCACACTCCAAACCGTTACTGCTTATTTTATTTCTCTTCTGTATTTAACGTGCTTTTTAAAGACCATATAATTAATGATTTAGTTTATTGTCTTCTCCCCACATCCTCTTAATAAGCTCTATGCTGGTGGAGTTGTTGTTTTTTAAATCAGTTTCGTTCATGGCTGTTTCCCCAGTGACCGGTCATGTAGTTAGCACTCAAATCTTTGCTGAATAAATGCATAAACCCAAGAATAAAAAGAAATCTTCAGCGAATATAAAACTTTAACTCCAAGTACAATATTCCTATTGGGATATTTCCTTTTTTAAAATAACTCGAATTTCCAAAGAGGTGTGGATTTTCTCACATTACTATCAGATGAAGAAAATCATGGCTGATTCAAAATAGTTAAGATAGTCATGCTGTAAAAGTCTGCACTTTAAATTTTACAGATGGCAGTGGAGATTATGGGCCCTCAGAGGTTCCACCACTAACATTTAACAACTCCAGAGTATAGGCTGAGCATGGTGGCTCACACCTGTAATCCCAGCACTTTGGGAGGTAAAGGCAAGAGGATCACTTGCAGTCAGGAGTTTAAGACCAGCATGGGCAACGTAGCAAGAGCCTGTCACTACTAAACAATTTTTTAAATTACTGGGTAGAGTGGTGCACGCCTGTAGTCTTCTACTCAGGAGGATGGCTTGAGCCCAGGAGTTTGTCAGGGTGAGCTGCGATCACACCTCTGTACTCCAGCTTGGGAAACAGGGTGAGACCCCATCTACATAAATATACAAACAACTCCAAAGTATACATGAATTGTCAGTTACACCAGTGAACACACAGGTGTTTTGGATTAATAATGAATGTACCACAAACTGACAGTGCTGCTTCCTTTAAGTTCATTAGAAACGTCACAAGTAATCTCTGAAACCATATTCAAGTGAAATATACAGCCTAAATGACAAAAAAAGTTAAAATAAATTTTATAGTATTTTGACTGTTTCCTAAAATATACAAAACCCTTCCGCTGAAAGAAAGTTGTTCTTGCAGTTACGTGTTTCCACCATGACGGCAAAGTGATGGGTTTTAAATGAAGAGCTGAAGTAGGATAGTTTGTTAGGACCCAAAGATTGATCTCATTTATCAAGCAACACTCTGTTGAGTCCATTTCTCCTGGTCTAATTTCTTTCTGAAATAGGTAGGATCACTGCTTCACAGCTATTTCCGCGACTGTGTTTGGTGCTATGATAAAACAAACCAATACCATCTCAATGTGACACAGGCTTTCACATACTGGAAGCCGAATGTCTGCCAGGCATGTCACACACATTTTGAGAGCAAAGTGTAACAAAGTAACAGTTCATTCTTCACTCAAAGCTGATATATATACAAGCCATTAGTCACTAGAATAACATCCTGTATTTGTGCAATGTATGTGGCTTATGCACACATCTGAGCCTAATAACAATGCCGTACGACAGGCCAGGCAGGCATTATTACTGTTTCACAGATAAGAAACTCAGGCTTTACAGAGACATTATTTTGACCACAGTCTGGGAGCTAATAGCTGGTTGAGCTATTAATAAAAGCTACACCTCCCAACTTCAAGTCCGCCTATATTTCTATTTACTCTCCTTTGAGATAGATGTTACTGCTCAGGGCAAAATTTATCAACTGCCAAATTCAGACTGGATTTGAATTCCAAATAAAACACACAGGTATTTTTCCTGCTTCCAGTGACAGTAAAGTTCCTTGCTACAGACCAACCTACTCACTGAAAGCAATCAGAAATTGTGGATGAAATACACCAAAGAATCTATTTGAAGGCACTGGAGAGTTAGCAAAGCAGCCAGGTGTTGTGAGGCCAGGTGTCCAGAAAGGAGAAGCACCTTGAGAGTAAGGCCAACATTCTCTGAGGTTCCTCTTCAATGACATGGAGCCAAATGGCCAACTGGGCTGACTGGGCAGAGCAGAAGCGACGGTCTTGTAGCTGCAGAGCCAAGTGACAGCTTCTGGAGGTGCCACGGGGCTGTGGAGGCCAGAAATGGACTTGAGGGCTTGCTGAGGAAACTGGGCTCTGATAAATATTCCATACTTCCAGGTCGAATCCCATAGGGCTACTTACTAGTGGCAAAAGAGAACTGGAAACTCACCAGCTCTCTCACAAAAGACCGAAACCCAGCTTTACACCAGCTCAATTCCAGACTTGATTAAAGCGACTTGCCCTATTTTAACTGCCTGCCAGAGAACAAACCTAAATCCTCTTTGGAGGATGAAAAAGTCAGTGAGAGCCCTTAAATATCTCTGTATTTATCCATACACAACTAAACACAATAACTGAAATGAAGAATTCAGCAGTGGATTTAAAAGCAGACTAGACATGGCAGAGGAAAGGATCAATGAGCAGGTGGCAGGCCAATAGAAATACATCCAGATAGAGGCACCGGGAATCAAAAAGAATAAAGAGGACAGAAAAGAGCTTATGAGGGACAGAGGAAATGTAGAAATATCTAACAAAGATGAAATTAAGATCTCAGGGGAAGAGGAGACAGAAATGCAACATGGCAAAACTGAAAAGGCATGAAGTTCAAGAGTTAGGAAATTCCACAAATCCCAAACAGGTTCAGCACAAGGAAAACAACTTCTAGGCATATTATTGAAAAATTGCTGAAAAAGGGAAATATCTGAAAAGGCAGCTGGAAGAAAAAGTCAAAATGTCTTCAAAAAGAACAAGAAAACTAACAGTAGATATCTCACCAGAAACAACAAAAAACAAGACAACTGAATGACAGTGTAAGGTGTTGACAGTCACCGTCAACTAAGAATTCCACAGCCAGTGAAATACTCTTCAAAAACCAAAGTAAGCTGGGCACAGTGGCTCATGCCTGTAATCCCAGCACTTTGGGAGGCTGAGGTGGGCAGATGGCTTGAGGCCAGGAGTTCAAGACCAGCCTGGCCAATATGGTGAAACCCCGTCTCTATTAAAAACACAAAACTATCTGGGCATGGTAGTGGGTGCCTATAATCCCAGCTACTTGGGAGGCTGAGGCAGAAGAATCGCTTGAACCAGGGAGGGGGAGGTTGCAGTGAGCTGAGATTGCACCACTGCACTCCAGCCTGGGCAACAAGAATGAGACTCTGTCTCAAAAAACATACACACACACACACACAAAAGTAAAGATGCTTTCAGACCAAAAAATGGATGGAATTCATTGCCAGCAAACTGGTACTAAGAGCAATACTAGTGAAATACAGAAGGAAAATGGTCTTAGGTGGAAAAACAGAAATATAAGAAATGAGGAGCAATGGGATATAAATATGTGAATAAATCAAAAGGACATTTACTGCATAAAACAAAAGAAATCCTGTAGAGTTGATAAAGAGAGAATTAAGCCAAATGACAACAGAGCACAAAGGGCTGAAGGTAAGTGGAAGGTAAATTATTATAAGGTCTGTGCATTGTCTAAGAAGTAATAAAAGTATTTATTTACAGTAGGCTCTACACGTGGACTTATTAGTCAAGAATTTGGCAAACTAACAGAGAAAAAAATACTTAATGTAGAAGGAAGATGCAATGGAAAACAAAACACAAAGCAGGTGGAACTAACAGAACGCAGCCACTGAGATGCTGGTGTTAAATCCCAATAAACCAGTACATAGATTAAATGTAAAAGAACTAAATACACCAAATAAAAGACAAAGATTGTTAGAGCAGATGAAAGTCCAAAATCCAACTGTAGGCTGCTTACAGAAGATACACTTTAAATATAAGGACATAAAAAGTCTGAAAGTGAAAGCAAGGGAAAAGATATGCCATGCAAAAACATGAAATCAAAGAAAGACAGTGCGGCTATACTGATATTGTAAGACAAGAAGCATCACTAGTGACAAGAAGGGCATTTCATAATGATAAAAAGGGTCAGTCTACAAAGAAGATAGCAGAAACTCTCAAACAGGTCTAAAATAGAAAGAATAGAGCCCTGTTGTAAATGGTCTAGAGTTTAGGTTACCCTTACTAGACTAAGTAATTGCCTGTTTCCTTGTCTGCCTCTCCTGCTAGACTGCAGTTTCTTGATGACAAAGATGATCCCCATTCCCAGGATGGTGGCAGAAAGAAAGGACTAAAGAATAAAGAAAGCAAATTACACAACTCATTTAGCATCATCATTGCGTTTGCTCAAACCGTAACCTAGAGTTACAGATGGGGAAACAGAGCCACATGTGTGGACAGGCACTCAGGGGTTAAGCTTTGAAAATACATTTGCCAATGATCTTTGAAAAAGAGACTTACAACGGGCCCTTCAGAGATGCCAACATCGACACAAACGAAATCTGTATAGTCAAAGCCTTATATTTGCTACCAGTCCAATGCATTCTTTAATTCAGATGGAGATAAGGCCTGAAATAGTCAAAAAAGGAGGAAACATATTAAGGGAAGAAAAAAAACGGTTTCAACGGTGGTTGAAACCAGAAGTTGGTTTTATAAAGACAGGAAAAATAAAACAAAACATAAACTATCATGCTGATGAATGACATGGCTTTGGTGTGAACTGTGCCCATGAGGTACAAGTTAGAACCTGCCGTTAAGCAAGGAGCCATTATTGCTGGCCACTTCCCACTCTCCACATCTTGTATATCTCACTGAGCCTGCCAGCACTCTTCCAACAGCAGGCAGAGATGTCACAGTGACAGGCAGAGATGTCACACTGACTGAACACACAAGCAGAAGTCTCACTTCCTGAACGACATCAGCAATGTTCCAAGGGATCAGAAATAAAAGTGCACTCTTCCAGTTCATTTTCTTTGAGAATCTGAAACTGGAAAAAGAAAAACAACTCCGTTTCTTCTCCATTTCTCAGGATCCCATCAACATGTGGCCAGCTACCCTCAGGAGGTTGTTTGGCTGCAAGTTATCAACACCCATCTCTTCCATTTTTTAGGTGCATTCAAGCCTCATGCCAAGACACATGCCTAAAAGCAAGGAGTATAAAAGACCCTCTGAAGAGCAAACAGTGAAGCAGCCACAACTATTAGTCAGAACCCTGAGTCAGGGATATATAGAGCGCTCCAATTCCTCCACCAGTGAGCCCTGTTATAACTCAGGCAAGTGGCTCACCTTTCTTGCCTGCCTCACAACAAGTGATAAAACTTCATGGCTTAATAACTGTAAAATCCCTGGGGGCTAAGGCTCTCTAGATACAAGGTGGTGTCTTATGAGGCCCTGGGATATCCCAACTGTCTACCTCTCCCTAAATATGTTCCTATTGACAACGTAAAAAATGGGAAAAGCAACCTCTGCTCTGCAAACTGAGCTTACGTCCCACCAAACCTGACTCCTGGGTGCAACTCTTCTACTTTCTGGAAGTGGAGTTAGAGTTCTGAGCCTTCTGGGAACTGGCATATGACATCATCAGAAGTATAACATCCCTACCCACTTTACAGGAGTGTGAGGCAGAGTAAATAAATTTTTTTATTTTTATTTTAGAGGCTCACTCTGTTGCCCAGGCTGGAGTGCAACAGCATGACCACAGTTCCCTGCAGCCACCAACTTCCGGGCTCGAGTCACCCTCCCATCTCAGCCTCCCAAGCAGCTGGACTACAGGTGCACACCATCACACTAGGCTAATTTTTTTTAGAGATGGGGTCTCACTATATTGCCCAGGCTGGTCTCAGCTGTCCTTCTGCTTCAGCCTCTCAAAGAGCTGAAATTACAGGTGTTAGCCACTGTGCCCAGCCTCGGAGTAAATAAAATTAATGCACATAAAAGGCTGAGCACAGGCCTTGGTACCAAAAAATGTTCAATAAACTGTTTTGTTGTTTTGATTATTGAATAGATTTTTATAGATTCGCTGTTACACCACACCCAAACTCCACCTACCCCACAGCCACAAATGCCAACAAAAGCCAGGACATCTAAGCCTAGAGAAGCCCCGTCCCCACATGTGACACCCCATGTGGCCTCCCATCTCCTCCACCAGGACTCTGTGTGGTGCAGCTTACAGTGTTGGAGTTGGGCTGCAAATCGATGCGGGAGGAGTGAGTGCTCGGGCCAGCTCTGCCAGGGAGCAGCAGCTTCATCACAAGAATCTCAGGAGGCCGTGGCACATGTTTATGAGACATCGTGAGCTGCTGAGAAGTACAACATACGGGCAAAGCTCCAGTCCCGCCCAGATTGCCAATTGTACTCCACTGGGGAGCCATGCAGATTTCCCTAGATATTCTGCCCTCCTAAAAAGAAAATTCCGAGTCCCCTAATAGTTGCCTTAGCCAAAGCTTCCCTCCAAGCTGGCTGACTTAATGCTGAAAACCTTTCCTTGGCTTCAGCAGTGTTCTTCCAGAATAAGAATGGAAAGTTTGGATTTCATCTTTCCCCGAAATCCTTAATCCTGATTAGCCACCCTTAAAACAACTGACATCAGCGCTGACATTTCAGTGAGAGTAAACAGCACAACCCGGGACTTCAATGTCTGCCCTCTTAAAATGACCCTAAAAAATAAATCAATGAACACACCCTTAAGAGTTTGATGTGTTTGGGCTGCGTTAAAGGCAGACATTTCAAAAGTGGTCAAAACAGAGTTCTTTAGTGATTCTGCTAAACAAAGTCTGAGCCATTAAGAATCTGTAAGTGGAGTAAAAGCAATATACTCTTGACTTAAAGATAAACTGATTAGGTGTACAACTTGGACAAACTCCTCTTAAAGAAGGTTCCTTTGTGGGCATATGGTTCAGGCAGTAGAATTTCAGCCTGAGACACAAACATGTTTCAAAACCCCTCATTTTAAATGTAGTGGTGGCAAGGCAGAGAAAAGCTTTCTAAATAACTTAATGTTTGAAACCCGAAGGAAACCTGTTACTTTACCAAGCAGTTCTCATTTTTAAAGGATTTAATGAAGTCAGTGAAAAGGAATGGTGTCTAGTTCACAGGGGAAAGAAGAAAACAAAGATAATGGTTTCTCCCCTAAAGGTTTCTTTCATTTTACATATGTAAACAATTTCAAAGTAAACTCTCAAGTTTTCCCCAGTACAGAGAAAGAGATTCCATAAACTTCCTGGGTTCCTCTTGGTTCCTGTACTTTATTTTCTTATCAGATGTATTTCCAGGCAAAAAAAATCTAATCAAAACCCTCCTGGAAAGGAGTCTGGATCCTGGAAAGGCTCCAGCTTGACGGCAATCACCTTCTAAGCACAGCATACTCTAAAGAAGGCATCAAGGATATGTTACCCCTGGGATCTTCCTACCAGATAACACTGGGGAGGGGCCTCAGAAGAGCTTAAGAGAAAATGGAAGCAAGTGTTACCCAAGTCATTTTAGGATCTGGCTGGCCGGCCCTTGCCAAGATGTATCATTTCTACTCTGTATTAGTCAGCTTGGGCTGAGAATACCACAGACGGGACCTTAAACAATAGACTATTTCTTTTTGAGGGTTTTTTTTTTTTTTTAGAGACAAGGTCTTGCTCTGTTGCCCAGGCTGAAGTGCAGTGCGGGCTCAACCTCCTGGGCTCAAGCATTTACCTGCATTGGCCTCCCAAAGTGCTGGGATTACAGGTGTGAGCCACTGCACCTGGCCCAACAATAGATTTATATTTCTTAAAGTTCTGGAGACTGAAAGCTCAGATCAAGATGCCAGCAGATCTGGTTCCTGGTGAGATCTCTTCCTGGCTTGTAAGTGGCCCCGTTTTACCGTGTGCTCACATGGTAGGGAAAAAGGTCTCTCCTTCCATCTTCCTCTTACTATAAGGACACCATAGGGTGGATCAGGGCGCCACCCTTAGGACCTCCTCTAACCTTAATCACCTCCACAGGACCTGTCTCCAAATACAGTCACTCTGGGGTTTGGGTCTTTAACATATGAAATTTGGAGGGGTACAATTCAGTTCACAACACACTCATACTTCCATGTGGCTGCTAGTCAGAGGGACAGAGACTTCCAGTGGGGCTACAAAGCTAAGGAGGTGATGGCTTTCAACACCACCTTTGAGGGCTGGCTGATGGAGAAGGCAGGTATGACTCAGAGCAATAACAGAAAAAAACAACAAAAAAAACACTTCAACATGCATTTTTTTAAAAATTTTTTTTAACTAATGGTGGGGGGAAACAGTTAGGTAAATGAGGGCTTGACAGGAAGCCCTGTGGCCATTTGGGTGGGACAGTTTCTTCAATGTGCCAGACCAACTTAGGCTATACAAAATATGCAGCTTCATTGGGCCCTGGTGGTAGATGCCAGGAGCACCCCACGGGTATTCCAACATCCCCCGATCCTCCGCCCCCACATTTCCATCTTCGTTCTGGGTGGGTGGCACAGCTCGAGGCTGAGAACCACTGAATGAGACACTCCCCTGACGCTCCTTTTAGCTTCTCAGTTGCAGAGTTTCATGAAATTACATCCCCTGATCATGGGAACGCAGCCTAAAATAGTCTGCAATCTACAGTGTTAGACTGTCCTCCAAGTGTCAGCCGCTGGCTTCAAATCCACAGCTAAAAATCTCAAAGTTGGAACCGCCCAGGGCTCAGGCCTCAGGCCCCTTCTGTCTGCATCCATTCTCTTGGGTTTAACCTCCAGCCTCATAGCTTTAAATACCATCCATACACTGAACATTTCCAAATTTATATTCCCATAAGACCTTCCTCCCAAACACCAGACACATATCCCGCCACCTACAAAACAGGTCCACCTACACTGAGAGGCATTAACATGTAAAAATTTCCCCACACCTGCTCCACTCACCGCCTCCCCACAGCTCAGCTGGGGTGACTGCAAGTCTTCCCTTGCGCCAGCCACAATCAGTGGCACCCCCTTCCAAGCACCCCGCCCGCCTGCTACAGTCCCTTAGCACATCCTGTTGGCCCCACCTTCAGAATACAGCCCATCTGACCACTTCTCACCACCACCAACGCTACTTTCCATTACCTTCTGCCTGGACAGTAAGAACAGCATCCCAATCCAGGGACAGAGAGAGAAGAAACACCTAATACAAAAAAGCAACTTCAGAATTCCCATTGGTTTAATTTGCTTTTAAGTCTTGATAACTTATTTGAAATTTCCAAGCAAAAAGACTTTTTTTTTTTTAAATTGAGAAACCATGCAGAGATCACTATTAGAAGTGAGGGATATCCCAATTACCCTGACTTCATCATTACACATTGTAGACAGGTATCAAAATCTCATATGTATCCCCAAGATAGATACAACTATAATATATTGATTTAAAAATACAAAAAAATAAAAAGCAAAGAAATGGTGCTTTCAAAAATAGGATGAGGCTGAATGTGGTGGCTCACACCTATAATCTCAGCACTTTGGGAGGCTGAGGAGGGAGAATTGCTTGAGGCCCGGTGTTTGAGACCAGTTTGGGCAACACAGTAAGAACCCATCTCTACAAAAAGCCTAGCATGGTGGTGTACACCCATGGTCCCAGCTACTCAGGAGGCTGGGGCAGAAGAATCACTTGAGCCCAGGAGTGAAAGGCCACAGTGAGCCAGCATTGTACCACTTCACTACAGCCTGAGTGACAGAGTGAGACCCTGAAGCAAGAAAAAGAAAAAAAAAAAAATATTAGATGGGCTACCAACTTTCTAATATCTCAGAGGGCCTAATATATCCTATAGTATTAAATACTTCACTCACAGCTGGCTGTGGTATGCTTCCTGATTCCATGTAAATATTTCTTCTTGGTACACAATATTTTATACATTTAGAAGGGTAAATAAAGCATAGCCCAGAGTTTTGTGTTTGTCTGTTTGTTTGTGAGGCTCTGAAGCCTTGATTCCTTGTACCTATCCCTGATGGTAATAAGGGTTAGACTGTAATCGCAGTTTTCCAGTCCTAGGAGAACACAAACTCAATGAGGTTATTTGTGGCCTATCTTGAGTTCATATGACCTTTACTGCTTAAATATCCCCTTTTCCTTCTCCTGTATTCTTTTATGATTCTTCATATCTTGCATGATTTATTGGACACTCACTATATGCCAGGCACTCTGCAAAACAATTCACTCACTCAGCAAATACTTACTGAATTTACTGAGTGCCCGGAGGTGTCTGAATAACAACCCTCAATATAATAACTCACTATTTGTAGTAAAGATGGATCAAGAAAGAAAAAAATAAGTAAAACACACAACGTGTAGGTGGTGAGAGGGGCTATGGAGAAAAATCAGGCAGGAAAGGAGGACAGGATGTTTTGGAGTAGGGGTCAGGTGGCTGAACTCCTAGGGAAGATGGTCAAGGGATACCTCACCGAGGCGGCTCTCAGGGGAGGAGCAACCAACCCTTGTAAACGTGTTGCTTAATCTTCATAGGTTACAGATAGAGTCATGTTATGTCATCTTATAGCTGATAAAGGTCACAGAATTAAGAACTGGAGGGTGTGAGAGAGTTTTAATTCTGTAGGACTCCAAACACCTCGTTCTTAATGACCTTCCACCTGCACTGCTTTCAGATTTATCACAACTAAAGACTGAATTCTACTATGCAAGCATTTCTATAGATCAACATGAAGGGAAATACTGTAGAGACAAAAAACAATTTTATATAGAAAGGTCAAATTCTTTAATAGCTCTCCATTAGATATACTGGGAGAGAAATTTAAAGAGGTAACCCAATCTTTTTAACCTGACATTCAACAAGAATGGTAATTCTAGAGCTTACACTTTGAGACATTAAATCAGCTCAGCTCTAGGCATCCAACTGACTATGGATAGACTTTAATTTAGCCCAAATCCAACAAATGCGGAAGGCATCCCAGCTGCCCCTTTAACACATGCAAATGAACACGACACACTGGCTGGAGCTAAAATTAAACGCACCTAAAACGCATCCCACACTGTGGGATGAATAGTCAAACATCTGTTTGGACAAACTCGTATTTCAAAAACTTTGAAAAAAATAGATGTACATATAGTTTTGGGGACTTTGTAGGGACTTGCAAGGGAGGCAGATGAGAAACCCAGCCCACATGCTGATGAGCCATGAGAAAGAACAGTATTCTTCTCTCAGCTCGCAGGGTAAGTATGTAAAGATAAAATCTCAGTGGGAAAACTAGCTCTTAAACCACACGGTGAAAAGAATTCAGACCAACTCATGGAGATGTCATTCCAAGCAGTCGACTGAAGTCATCAGGGAAGATTTTTGCACTAGATTCTGCTAGACTTTATTCCCCTGAGTTTAGGCCAAGCCCTTCTTAAAAGCTACACAGACCTTTTCTGGTCTTGAGTCAGTAGCTCTTAATCACTGGGCAAGTTATTAACATTCCAAGCGCCTCCGTTTCCTCTCTGTGTAATGAAGACAAGTTTCAAGCCTACCTTAAAGGGTTGTGCGGACAGTGTGGGTGGGGGCTGGAGAAGCACCTGGCATGGGCTGCTTGGCTGGGTTAGCCTGGGCGTGGGCTGGCGGTGGGGGAGTACACAGCTAGGACCCTCTGACGAAAGTGAAGGACCGACCCTGTCCCCAGAAATGCACATACTTGTACACCTGCGACCTTGCACACAGCTTTGGCCACAAGACTTTCACAACATCCCAAAGCCCACGCATGGCTCCTTGGAGGTCCTTGGACCCCAGGTTGTCACCCCTTATTTTAGATACAGTATTTAACAGTTAATCAAGCTGACTTTAACTGGGACAGCATAAGGACTGAGTAGAGCTATCTTCAGAAAAGAGATTAACGGATGACAGGAAACCTTAATCAAAGACAATCTTTTCAAGTGAAGTTAGGCAGATGATGAGATTCTTAATACTATATAAGATATGCATGTTTACATATACACATTTGTATCAGATATTAACACACAAACACACACACTTTTCCCGGCCCTAAAAAACTGTAAAGCTACATATTTCTTAAATATGAGCTGGAATAGGTGAACAGAGCTGACTGGAACTCAAAGAAAGCTGTTAAGAAAGGAAGCTCCTGGGAGTTAGCTGGCACCTACACTGTATGTCCATAAAGTTCCTTGAGAGTAGAAGAGAAAAATCCTCCTTCACTGCATGCAGTGTGTGTGAATGTAGTTTCACTGGCTGTTTGTCTCTCTCCACCTCTGCCTCCTCATCAATCCCTGAAACTCCCGCCCGTGAAATTAGACCCTTGCTGGCTCTCTGGGAGCCCCACACTTTCCTGGCAGGGCTTCTGCACTTCTTTCTTCCTCGGTGTCCCCACCCAATTCACCTCTCTTGGGACCTGTCCTGCCCCTCCCAGCCTCCTGAGTGCCTCAAAAGTGTTCATGCGAAGTAGACTGTCCAACCCACGGAGCTACACAACCTTACTTCCTGGTGCACCTGCCATCCCTAGCAGCTGGAATGGGACCAGATTTTTCTGGTGAAAATTCCAGGATTGGAGCACAGAGTCTGACATATGGTAGATGTGTAGTCCATATTCCATTCACTGATGAATGAATGACTCCAAAAGTAACTTATCAGGAAGATACAGCAAGCACCCAAGAAAACAGCTGCCTTCCAAATGCAGCTCCTTATTTTTTAATAATCTGAAACAAATCAAATTCACTAAGAATTCCAATGTGAATGACCTCCCAATCAAGGTTCTGATCAGCAAAGCTTACAGGTATGGGATGACAATGAGGGTTATGAATATCACTTTCCTGATAAGTGGTGACAAATACTCTTTAAAATGCCTGGCAGCCTCCTGAGCTGAGCTTCATAGACCCCAAAGTACCCTCTACCCACAAGATCTCTGAAGAATAAAAAGGGGTGGGTGTGGTGGTTCATGCCTGTAATCTCAGCACTTTGGGAGGCTGAGGCGGGCAGATCACTTGAGGTCTGGAGTTTGACACCAGCCTTGCCAACATGGTGAAACCCCGTCTCTACTAAAAATACAAAAATTAGCCAGGCATGGTGGCAGGCACCTGTAATTCCAGCTACTCTGGGAGGCACAGGTTGCAGTGAGCTGCGATCACACCACTGCATTCCAGGCTAGGCAACAGAGCAAGACTCTAAAAAAAGAAGAAGAAGAAGAAGGGGGGGCGGTGGAGGAGGAGGAGGAGGAGGAGATCAGGAGAACAGTAGCTCATGCTTGTAATTCCAGCAGTTTGTGAGGCTAAGGCGGGAGGATCACTTAACACCAGGAGTTCAAGACCAGCCTCAGCAACATGGCAAGACCTCACCTCTACCAAAAAAAAAACATAAAAATTTTTAAATAAGTAAATATTATCTGGGGTGGTGGTGAATGCCCGTAGTCCTAGCTACTCAGGAGGCTGAGATAGGAGGATTGCTTGAGCCCAAGAATTTGAGGTTATAATGAGCTACGATCATACCACTGCATTCCAGACTGGATGATAGAGTGAGACCCTATCCCTAAAAATAAAAAGAAAGATGTGGACAAGAGCCTTTCCTTCAGTACAGGGTGTGGACAGGTGGCACCTGTCCTTCCCGTGTTTCTGTTCAATTTAACATCTACTGTGCTGGGTAGTCCATTTCACCTTTCTAATCTCTAGAACATTTCCAATTTAAGCTGTTCCAATAAGCAGCAATTTAGATTTTCTTCCTCCAAGGTTGGGAACAATGAAAAATTTTGCATCTTTGTGAATGGATCATAAAAATAACAAGTGATTAGTAAATATAAAGCCAGTCACAGAACTTTCTTTCTGACTTCGATGCTCTAGCCAGAAACCCACAGCCTCTGCACAATTGCCATAGGGCACCTAAAGACTAGAACTAGATCTAGAACCATCCTTCCACTGCCTATGGGTGAAGTTCCATTGCCACATACCTCAGGATTTTTCCTAGTTTTACAACACACATTCAATTTCCCAGAGTAATGGGAAAGTTCTAGAGCAACAGGTGAAAGCGACATATTGGTTTGTGCGAAAGCAAACGAAGCTGCAGCGGGTGCTTGGTGGGGTACTTACTGGTCATGCCGGGTGTCAGGGATGGCTCTGTCCATTCGCAGCTTATCACTCTCTACTTGGTTGAACTTGTTGCGGGCGTAGGGGTCCTGCCCGGAGCGGACCATCGTCCCTCCAACGTAAGCTTCCTGGTTAAAGTCTGGCCACCGTACTTTCCCTAGAAAGAGCAGAGCAGAAGGTAGGAATGAGGGAAAATGTGACCAAGGGCTCATCACAGAGACTACAGTAAGTGTTAACTCAAGAAATCGCAGCCATGGCCGCTTCATATAGTGGCCATTTAAAATAACAAACTAGCCGAAAACAGCACAAGCAAGCATCAGCCTGCCTACAAGCCAGAGAACAGAAAACTGCAGCTTTGCCGTTTTCAACACCAAAGTTAAAGGCTTGGCGTGCAGGCATCTGTCCAGTGAACAAAGTAAAATCAAAGTACCCATCCATAATGGTGGCATCATTCATGTTTTCTATAAAAGGAGATATTCTCAGCTTGTCTCACCTTTCTAGGGATTATCTCAGGTAGGTGAAGAAGATAATGTATAAACTACACATAAGGTATTCCACCATGTAACATCAGGTAACACAAAAATTAATGTTTATACAAAAAATAAGCCGTAAAGAACAGGATATCAAAACACCCCTTGGTGAGACCTTGTCACGGGGTCCTTTTTGCAGCTGTTAGCATGCCTGACTCCAGGGGGAGAAAGTGAAGGATGTGGCTCACAGAGGTATCACCACATGCGCTGCAGGGGCCTGGCCATTCCTAACACACACGTCGTACCCGTTCTCTTCCTGGAGGGAAGGAAGCCAAGGCAGCCTGCCTGTCCCCTAGCATTAGCCTGAACCGTAGAATGCCTGCTGCCCTAGAATGCCAAGCACAAGGTTCTCCAAGAACATACCACTGCATTGGGGAGCCCTATCCTAGGGTAGAGGCAGTGCTGGCCGCCAAGGAGCATCCAGGGGAGAGCCCTGCTAGGTGAGTGAAGTCAGGATGAGCCCAGGTGTAATACAGGCAGAGCCAGAGAAATGTATGAAGGCAGGATGCTCAAACAGCAGAAGAAGGGTAGAAGGAGAGGCAGACTTGAGGTCAGAACATTCATGATTCTGTGTCAACCTGGGTTTCAAGCAAGCACCATTCACCATTTGCTACCTATATGACCCGGATATGTTACCCATTGTTTGAAATTAAGTTTCCTACAGAATAAATAAATAGAATAACAACGGGTTCTTCATGAGGACTTAATGGCCTATGAATGATGTTTTACTTCATAGATATGACAAACTAAAAAATAATAATAATAAACACCAACGACAACCCTATTCACATGAAACTCATGCAATTTCCAGTGGCTGGAACTGCCATGAGGAAACATAAGGTTGTTGTGGGGGCAGGGAGTGCAGGGTTCCTGTTCTTTATGGGGTGGTCTGGTAAGGCCTAACAAGATGATTCGGAGCAGATACCCGAAAAAAGGCAGGGCATGGGAATGCAGCTCTCTGGGAGAACAGGGCATCGCAGTGCAAATGTCCTAGGGTGGGCATGAGAGTGCCCATTCAGGAACCAGCCAGGAGGCCAGTGTGACTAAGGAGCATGCAAGAGCCTGGCAGTCAGAGCCAAGGTAGGAGGGGGAAGGCAGGGCTGCCAGCAGCTACACGGAACAGGGAAGCGGTGGGGGCGGCAGCTCTTCCGAAGCATGTCAACCCTTGGGTTGTGCAGTTGACACTGAAAACACGATATCATAATAGTGTTTTCCAACATAAATCTCTCATTACACAATTGAAGGACCACAGTGTTCCTTTCTGTATTTCAGAGATGAGGAAACTGAGAATCAGTTACATGTAATTTGTTCAAAACAGAAGAGTAAATTTTCTATCTAAAAGCTCATCTGCTTCTTGTTGCAATTGTCCTGCAAGGTCAGAACCCCCATCGCATCACAGCTGGTTGCCGTGGATGTGATGCTTGGGGGGTCACAGAAGCCTGGCCTCTCAAATAGAAAATCAGTTCCAAAACCCACGAGCCTGGCTACTGCGATGATTCTGCGGCCTCAATAAATAGCTGCCTGCGGGAGCCGGCCAAGGTGTCAGCATTTTCTTCCACCTAAAATAAAATGTTTCCAAAACATTTTACTGGAAATATGTTTTCCATGCAAAGACAACCCTAAAAATGCCTACCCTCCACTCTTTCCCTATCTTCCTGCCTTCACTCTCATATATTTTCAAGGATGAGAAGAAAAACAACACCCACCACAGCCTCTACTCCTCACCACTCACCAATGAGTTTATCCTTTTTCGATCTAACACAAAAGAGGCTTTGAAGCCTTTGTTAAAATCTAAACCAGCAGCACCTACAGCAGAATTCCAATAAGCTGATTCTGACAAATGTTATTTCATGTTCTGAATACCCTGCACCATGGAACTTTGAACTATGGAATAAAGAACCATGGCGGAGTCCAACACACAGCCAGAGAAGAGGCCGCCACCGGAGAGAGGTTTCATCTTACCGTGTAACTCTGCTTGCGACTTACTTGCTTCTCACTGGCAGGCTGGGGATAGCAAGGTCTGAGTACTCTGGTTGGTGTAGGCCTGTGTGCAAGGACAGCAGTGGCCACGGGACACACTCCTGAAATGGGATTGAGCTCTTGAAGGTTCAATCCCATTTCCACCTGTACATCTCTTTGTGCTCTCACACCCCAACCGCGCTTCTGGAATAAGACCATCACAGAACAAGGTCTACAAGATGTCTAATGCCAGTCAGCCTTGGGGCGGCTCAGACCGTGGCTGGCGGTGCCTGCTAGATGACTTCATGCGAGGCATCGTGCTAGAGCCTGCAGGGAATAACAGCACACACAGGCCCGTGACCCATGCTTGTGGACTTCATGTTCTAGGAGGTGGAGGGAGACAAACAAGAATCAAATGACTATACTAATAAATTTATCAATGAGAACTGAGCTAAGTGCTCTGAGGTTGAGAAATGAAGCATCTAATGGAGGAATCTTATCTAGACTGGGAATCAGGGACAGCTTCCCTGGAGAAGGATTATTTGAGCTGAGATTTGAATAATGAGTAAAAATGAACTAGGAGAAGCCCTTGAAACTTCACAGAAATAGCATCTTTCTTCAGTACCTAAAGACTACAGGAGTATACTTAGCAGTACCCTGCCACACCCTGCCACACCCTCTTCCTTTGATGTAGGAGCATCTTCAACAGGACCCTGCTGGGCCCTGCCTTGCCTTTGGCACTCTCCCGGAGACACACAGCCGTTTTACCAGAGACAGACCATCAACAGTATTTCTTTCATAAAAGCTTAGCAGTACTGGAGTACTACAGGGGCTTTCAAGTTTGCTTGACAATGACACACATTTAACACTGTGACCCAGGTGTCACAATGCAAAACATACACACAAACTGATACAAAAGTCTCGCAATACCAAACTTACCCTCACTATATGCGATGAACAGATATATTCTATTTTTGTTTTATGTATCTCTCGAAATTGGCTTCACCACCTAATAATGGGTCACAACCCACAATTTGAAAAACACTAGGCTAAAAAACCAATACTAAAATTGGTAATTTCTGAACTATATAGAATTGCTAGGGTTTAAGCCACCCTCAGAGGCAATAGCAGGAGAATCCATGGAGAACAAGGCATGCAGAGAGCACATGTGCCCCAGCCCAACCCCACGCAGACAGGGAAGTGGCGAGAGGCAAAGGGAGCGAGGTATGAGAGGTTAGAAAAAGAGCCAAAAACCAACCAACGAAACATCTGAATATATTGCCTTCTTAAAAAAAATGACATCCATACATCATCTTGTGCTTTTATCATCTCTTTAAAATCTTAAAAAAGAGTTCTGGAAATTAAAGAGCTTTAGAAAATAAAAATACATAGGAATCTGGGAAAAATGGACTTGGCTAAGCAGAAGCAGCTGATGGAAAATACTTCAAAGATATAATAACATTTTACACGAGGAGGCAGAAACTAGCTTCATCACCAAAGATGACAAGAAAATAAAACACACATTTAAATAACATGAGAAAGGTATTTAAATAACATGAGAAAAGAAAGAGCTTTGCCCCAAGAAGGGCTGTGGAAACAGTCTGCTTATTAAATAAGGTTAGGGAAACATTTTTGAGGAAATTTCTTTCTAGAAGATAGACTTCTCTTAGATGTGGTCTTTGAAACCAAAGAAGGAATCGATTGACCTCACCAGCTTTGAAACCTCTGATTCAGTAAAGCTTACAGCTTATTATTCTGCAGACAGAAGCAGCCACCTGTCTGTGACCCCGTGCCGACCTACTGGGCTGGAATGAGGACTGAGCTAGTCCCAGCCAAGCCCCCAGGCGGTCCCACCGACTGCCCCGCTCCCCACATGCATGGCTGTGTCCTCTGAGAAGCACTCGGTACACAAGGAACTCGCTCTCCTGGGCTGCTGGTCCTGCCCCGCCACTCCTCCCATAGCTCCAGGCTCCCCTTCCCACCCAGGTGAAGACAGAGCTCCTCACTTCACAGACTCATCCTCGCCCACAGCACAGCCCCCAGCACCCTACTAGCACAGTCTCCAAGCACCTGTCAACGGCTTTACTACTGAGGGTCGCGTCCTGGGTAGAAAGTTCCGGAGGCTGACCGTGAAAAGGCATCCAATGCTGCACGTGACTGGGAGGAACGCAGCTTGGCGTTAGTTCTTACACATGGCCTCGCTGCGCGCCGATCCAGCCGCGTCTGAGATGCTGCAGTCGTGCGCGGGACGCTTACTCCTACGCCTCTTCCGCTCTTTTGCAGACATTTTTTAAATGTGTTCCCCGGCAAAGCCTGTCAGCCCTCCCGAGCCTGCCTACCCTATCAGTCAGATCCCCGGCTGGAGCACGCAGAACACAGGGTGCGGAGCTGGCCAACAGGGACCCAGGCCAATGCTGTGTCACCCATGAGGATCTGAAGACTTGAGCAGAGGAGCAGCAGAACACATGCGCATGCGCGCGCACACGCATACGCACGCACACACACACGCAGGCACACACGCACACACACGCACACACAGAGCACAAAATCCATGTCTGAGGGTGAGCTTGGCTCACTGACTCCCTCTGACCCTCTGGTCTATATAAAATCGGAATAACATTCCATCTCTGGGGTTTTCTAACAACTAAATGAGATGACCACAGCAAAAGCTAAGTCCTACACTAACTCCTATATAAATTAACTGATATTCACAGGCAGAAATGACCAAACACAGACAGAATGCCCCTGCCTCTCTGATGTAACTCCCTATGCCCTCACCCAGAAAGCACTGCTGGGAACTGCCCAGCTACCAGGTCCTCTGTGACAACAATGAGGGGTGTCCCACTCTGCAACTGACCCCAGGAAGCAAGCAGGAAGCATAGAGTGAATTCTTACCTTCCTCTTGGGGTTCCTGTGGGCACTGCCCAGGTGAGCAGGGGTGCTGACCTGCGGATGCACTGAATTCATGCCCCGCTGTCACCCACGAGTACCTCCTCCCAGCCCCACGGTGCTGTGAGAAGAGAGAAGGCCGGCCGTGGATGATTTCACCCACGTCTACACCTGTAACCTTCCATTTCCATCTGCTGTTCCCATGAATCTTCTGGAAATAACTCAGCATCATTCTCCGCTTGCTTTACGCAGGGGGAGATGTGAGACAGGTCCCATGTCAGGTGAAGTGGGGCGGAAGGGAGTCTGGCTCTGAAGTCATGGGTGTTAGCGCTTGAAAGAGGAATAGTTTGGACACAGCCCACTTTACAAAATGGAAGTGCCAGGGGCCTACTCTAGAGGAAATTAGTGTTGCTATCAGCTATATCATAATCAGTGAGGTCCTCACATTTTTTTACTGAAGCTGTTTTTAACATTCCTCAGCAGGACTGGGTCTGAGAAACCCCAGGACTGTGCACAGACGGAAAGCACCAGCCCTCTGCCCCTCACCTATGCATGCCACGGGCAGCTTCCTTTGCCATTTTCTTTTCTTTTTTTTCTTTTCTGAGACGGAATTTTGCTCTTGTTGCCCAGGCTGGAGTGCAGTGGCGTGATCTAGGCTCACCACAACCTCTGCCTCCCGAGTAGCTGGGATTACAGGCACGCGCCACCACGCCCAGTTAATTTTTTAGTAGAGACAAGGTTTCTTCATGTTGGTCAGGCTGGTCTCGAACTTCTAACCTCAGGTGATCCGCCCACCTCAGCCTCCCAAAGTGTTGGGACTACAGGTGTGAGCCCCCACGCCCTGCCACTTTGCCATTTTCTCTTGCTGCCTGCATCACCCAGAGGGCTATCAAGGGCCACAAAGCCTCTGGGGGCTCTGATGCAGGTGCGGAACTTCTCCTGCTCAGTGGGAATGGGGTGAGGAGAAGTGGGCCCTGCCTGCTACAGCAGCTTGTGTGCAGGATGGGGCAAGATCGCAGGAGCCTTTGTCTCCGGGTAGAGCTGTACCTTCCCATCTGTCGAGACCCAGACCCACTCTCTCAGTCCTAGGGTTGGAAAAATACTAAAGGGACATCTCACACTTGCCGTCCTGAGGAATGTATCGATGACCTCTTAAGATAGCCATTTTATTTTGGGCAAACTCATTATCAGAAAGGTCTTAATTTTGGAGAAAAATACTCTACCACCCTGTATTTTCCCCAAGTTGAACAGAACTGCCCAGTACGGTGAAAATGCCAAGCCCAGGCAAATGTACAGAAACTAACAAACGCCTCACTGGAAAGACCCACCACCCAAAAGTGAGGAGGACACAGGATAGCTCCATAGCCGAAGTCAAGGTTCCAAGAAAGCCCCGGAGAAGGAGCACTTGGGCTGGGTCTGGAAGCGTGAGCAGGAGCCTGCCAGATGCAAGAGGGATGAATCAGAAGACACTCGGAGTCAGAGGAGATTCAGTGGGGAGGGAGGGCAGGAAGGAGCAGAGGGGGCCCTGTGCCTAGTGTCTGCGAATCCTCTAGCCCTGGCTGAAGTACTTGAACCTCACTCCCCACATTCCAGAGCACACAGGACATTTGGAGCACATGAGTGCCGATCCACTTTGCACTCCAGGAATGTGCCTTTGGCTGCGGGGTGGCTCAGATGGGAAACAAAGCGAGGAGGCTGACAACCCCGGTGCAAGTGTGTACAGCCTAGTGGTATCTGCCCCCTGCTCAGGAAGGCCCTGCCCCTATCTGAGGACACGTCCCCAGCCAAATGCCATGTTACCTCCAAGCCAGCCCAGCCCCTGCAAGCCCCAAACCCAGGTCCAGATCTCTGCTCACCTCCAGCTTGTGTGGCCAGCTGTGCCTCCCCAGCACTCCTACTTCCTCCAGGAAGAGTCATGGTGGAAGGGGTGGGTGCCCACCTCTCAGGAAGGCTGCCATGCTTCTCCTAACCTCTACTAACTTGTACTAACTTCATTCTACTAACCTCTACTAACTTGTACTAACTTCATTCTACTAACTTCATTTCTGTTTGTCAGTCCTGTCCCACAAGCCCTGAAGGTTTACCTGGAACCCTTACTAAACCCGGTCTCCCCAGCCATGCCTGCACTGCCAATGCTGCACATACTTAAAGATAAGGCAGGGCCACTGTGATGTATGTGTCTACCCTTCTGCCGGCTGAGCTGCCTCTCAGTGTGGTCACCTCCTCCAGGAGCCCTCCCTGGGTTCCTCAGCTGCTGCCTCTCTCTACCCTCTTTCTCCTCTTTCTGCAAGCCTCTTCCGGCCCCCTCACACAGCTCCATCCCAGCCACAGCTTTTCTGAAAATCTGTTGCCAGGGGGCCTTACAAGTGCTTACACTCTTCTGTGTGTAATAACTCGAAATTCCACTAAGGCTAGAGCTCAAGTTTAACCACATCTAATTGCCGCGGAACACAGGAACAAACATGGAGATAACGGTGTTTATTCCTGCTCTGCTGGCACCTCGATGATTCCCAAGTCACTCCCCAGAAATTACAGCCACCTCTCGGGTTGTCGCTGTGCCCTTCCCATCTTTACCTTGGTCCTGACTTGGAGACACATTCACTGAAAAGAAAATGAGTCCTGTTTCTCTCTCCGCCTGACTCAGGCTTCCATGTCCTTTAACCTTGTCTGCTGTACCCTTTTCAGTTTGGAGCTAAGTCTGGACAGAGAAGACGGAGGCTCGGTGGGAATGGGCAGGCCCCGCTTCCTCTCACCCCGTGGCTGGGATGCTCTTGCTGCTCTCTCTCCTCCCGTCGTGTCCAAGGCCTATGCTCCAGTCATCTCCAGCACTGACACCCCTGCATGCACTGGAATCGGCCGCCACAGCTCTCTCTGCTTCCCATGGTGGATGGGGTCCAGTCCGGAGGCTGCCAAGCAGTGCACTTCGGTAATGATAATGAACATCCTGCTAAGCCCTAGGTGTTACTGCAGCTTGTTCTGACGCTGTTCCCAGAGACCTGTGGCACTGTGAGGAGAGCATCCCTCCCCTCCCAGCCACCTCGCTGCTGCATCTGATGTCTGATGGCAAATGGAGGCCAGTCCAGGGAAGGGCTGGGCTAACGGCAGGAGGAAGTGAGATTCCTTGCCCATTACCTGTGGACCGACAGCCCCAAGGCCTTCCCTTCTTACCCCTGTAGCCATAAAAAGCAATGTATACAATCAGGGAGGGGGTGGGCCCAGGTAATTTTTCTGCCTCTGGGAGAGAAGGGTCAGGATCCAAAGAGAGCTACAGTGGCCTGAGAAGGCCTGGCTCTGGACCCTTGCAGAAGGGGATCCTAAGGCTGGTGCTGGAGGAGAACTTCCTGCCACTTCTGTCTGCTGGTCCATTCTGCAGGACACAGCCCTGCCCACTGTACTGACTCAGCCACTGCTTCCTGGGTTCCACAGACTACAGGCCCAGCAATGTTTTCTTTTTTTTCCCCCCATCTTTGACATATTTGGCATGCCACGCCACTGACATTCTTCATCGCACCTGCTATCGCTCACAGTGCAAGGTTTTGTGCTTTGGTACTTCCTTGGGCCCAGAGTTTCTTCTCCCTCTGATAACCCATCCACCAGGCTCTGAGCTACAGCTACCTTTTCAGAATCCGTTTTTTCCTGGTTTGCTTTTGGGATCTTTTCTCCCCATCTGATCTAGGCTGGAGAGCAGCACGACATCCCTCAAGCAGAGAGTGGCTGGCGACTGTAACTGTGCATGGTCCATGGTGCCTGGGAGTGGAGGCTGAGCATAAGCACTGAGGCCCGGGGAAGGCTGCTCCGGGCCCTGCTGGCATCAGCTCTGTGGCTGACACTCTAGGACCTGGCTGTGGCCAGAGACACAGTCAAGCAGGAGTCCTAAGTGTCACTCAGGACATCATTTCCATGGGAAGGTTCATTCTGGGCTCCTAATAACCAATCCACAAATGAACTTTTTGAAACAGAAGGTTTTATAATCAGAGGACTACTTGCATTTGGATGACTTGTTCAAATAAAGGTTGGTTTAAAATAATGCTACCCTTCCAAATAATGCCACTTCTTTCTTAAAATTTTTGTTTTCACAAAACCTCGTATTTGAAAAAGAATGTTGATAGAAATCTAAAAAACTGACCCTTCAAAGAATTAACATCACAAATCACATAAAGACCCCAGCACACAGAGGCACACGCACAGGCACACGCACAAATCTGGTCTTTAGAGCACTATCGGTTGTGACCGTCCTTCAGCAGCAGATCAGGACATTCTGACATATGCTCCTGGGCAAAGAGCTGTCATCTACCACCCACAGGTGTACAAGGGGAGGGGAGGTAGCTTCCTGGGTGCAGGTCCCATGGTGCAAGAAACCGGGAGTCTCAGTGGATCCAGGCTGCAGGCGGCTTCAGGATTCTGCACAGGTATTCACTGCTATACTGCAACTCTTCATTCAAACCCTCCCCAGGAAAGACAGCTGAAACAAATGTAAAGCTACCCCACGTTAAACAGAGCAACCTCTGGGAAAGCAGCCAAGGAAGGAAAACAGAATGCATTTAATATCAAACGACAAGGCTCTCAGATTTATTTTAACCTCTTGGTTGATCTCAAATTGAATGTAATTTTACTGTGCTTAAAAAAAAAAAAAAGAAATCCTAATATTCTTCCTCTAGAAGGTCATAATGTCACATCAGAAGAGAAAAGATGAGGGCAAGGCCAAGATTACAAACAAATAGACCCATTTCAATTACAAAGTCCCGTAAATTATGCTTTATCATTTGTCACTGGATATCAGGTATCACAGGAAATTTTCTTCACCTGTGAGAAACTGTCTCTTGAAATAAGGAATCCCACACATCCATGATTAAGGATAAAAACAAAACAGGAAATCCAAAGAAATGATAGAAAAAACTATTTAAAAGAAAACCTAAGAAAATATCAGATGCTATAGAGGAAATAGTTTTCATTTATTTAAAATTATCTGTGCTATCAAAACAACTAAAAAATCTACCACAAAACAGTATCAAATTGATAGAGTGCAATAAATCTGCATATGTGAATCTTCATATAGCTCTTCTCCACATTTTAAGTGAAAATTCTTCATCTTTCCCTTCTATGTTATAGTGTCTACCCATAATGAATTTAGCCTATTGTACATGGTCTTGACCAATCTCCTTTTTCATCCTAAATTATCGGTAACAATATCAAAGTGCATCTACTGCTCAGAATCCCAGCCAACAGACGAAAATGACAGAAGGAGAGAAAGAGAGCCTCTGTCAACCAGTGACTACTTGGTCAGCTACTTCATACAAGACCTCGTCCACACCATCCACACCACAGCATAACCATGTAAAATATGATGCTTTCCACTTTGCACATTAGGAAACTAAGGCACAGAAGGTAAACGTATCCCACATATCACAGCTGTAAGATGGTGGAACCAAAACTCAAACCCAGGTCCTAATTACGCCCAACCTGTGTTCCCTCCACTGTGGCTGACGACTCACTTTTAAGTGGAGAAAACTGAAGGGAAACACCAAAAAGCAACCCTGCATGCCTGTGCAGTTCCAGCTGCCCAGCCCCCTTTCAGGTGGCAGTGCCGGTCCGGTCCCCACCCGGGCATGACTGAGTCTCTGACTTTGACAACACGTGTTCCTCTCTCTGAAGCGCTGGCATCACATGTTGTTGGACTCAGAAGGAACTGTGGACATCGTCTCCCCAGGTGTGAAATTCCCAACGTCCAGCCACAGCTTAAGAGGAGCTAAGCGTGGGGAGACCCCCGTTTCAAAAGGCAGCTGTTCACTGGATAGCCAGAATTGTTGGTGGGAACTTCCTCATATAAAAACAAAAGCCGCTTCCTGGACAGGCATGGTAGCTCATGCCTATGATCCCAGCACTTTGGGAGGCTGAGGCGGGGGGATCACTTGAGCTCAGGAGTTTGAGACTAGCCTAGGCAACACAACCCTGTCTCTGCAGAAAATTTTTTAAATTTGCCTGGCATGGTGGCACATACCTGTAGTCCTAGCTACGTGGGATGCTGAGGCAGGAGGATTGCTTAAGCCCAGGAGTACGAGGCTGCAGTGAGCTATGATCACGCCACTGCACTCCAGCCTGGGCAACAGGTGAGACCCTGCCTCAAAACAACAACAGAAACAAAAAAATGCTTCCCTCTAACTTCTGCTCAAATAAAAGAAACTGAAGTCTCAAATAAAAAGAAAAAAAGTCTTCAGCTTCTTTTAGATGGGAGCCTTTCAACTACTTGGATATCACGATCTCATTTCCCCCTGGAAGCCCTTCTGTAAAATCATCTATAGTTATTGCAGGTGTTCCTCATTGGACACTGCTTCCAGTTCCTCAAAATCTGAGTCACTGTCAACCAGACTAACTCTCATTTATCAGCATCCCTGAACACTCCATGCTCTGAACAGAACATAACACTTCAGCTATGGGGTGGAAGCCCAGAGAATACTGGATGTTACTTGACTGGTTCTGAGCATCGTATTTTGACTCATAAAGCTCAAGAGAACTATTTATAAACAGCTCCATTATATTTCTGGCTACTGATCTCAGCCCTTGGTGTCCACTTTCTTGCTTGTTGGAATGGGAGAAGGACATGGGAAGATTTGTTTTTTAATGTTGGCTAGAGTAAGAAAATAGGCCCCCTGTGGAAGACAAAATGGCAACTAATATTAAAAAGTGTGGCCAGATGCAGTGGCTCATGCCTGTAATCCCAGCACTTTGGGAGGCCAAGGTAGGTGGATCATAAGGTCAGGTGTTTGAGACCAGACTGGCCAACATAGTGAAACCCCATCTCTACTAAAAATACAAAAGGTTAGTCGGGTGTGGTAGCAGGCACTTATAATCACAGCTACTTGGGAGGCTGAGACACGAGAATTGCTTGAACCCAGGAGGTGGAGGTTGCAGTGAGCCAAGATTGTACCACTGCACTCCAGTCCGGGTGACAGTGCGAGACTCTTGCCTCAAAAAAACAAACAAACAAACAAACAAACAAAACGAAACAAAACAAAAGGCGCAATGCTTCAGGGCACACACTGCCACTGACCCTGCAATTTCGCTTTTAGGAATTTGTTTCAAGAAAATAATTGTGGACATAAAAAGATTTACCTCTCAGGATACTGGCTGGAAACCCTCTTTATGTCCCATAACAAAAAACAAGTTCAATGGGCTGATTGCCACGGAGATGTTGCTGCCATTAAAATGCTACAGGAGATGTTTATGGACATGAAAATGAGTTCCTGATATATCACCCAAGCAGAGACGGTACACCGCGGTGCTGTATTTGTAAAAATGTAGCTGTAAGCAGACGGCAGGCTACTGCATGTAGGAAAAGGCCCCATTTCAGGAGAGGAGAGAGGAGGGTGGCCCCCGATCAGGGAGCCAGAGCCCTGAGGGGCTTTGAAAGAGAGATGGACACGTGTGGAGAGGTCAATCAGCAAATCCCCCACATCTGCTGAAATGTTAGTCACTTTGTGGATGACCTGGAATTTTCACAGAATTCGTGAAAGACTGAACTTGAATGTGGGATAAAACTCGTACCTCCTGTCAGAGAGGCCCAATGTTTCAGGAGCATTTGGTCCCAGGACCCAACTCTAAGAAACTGTGTGCAGCATCTGAGGCCTCAAGTGCCTGGGTCTCAGTGTGTCCCATGCCAAGGAGACCCCTTGATTTCAGCTATGGGGGGAGCACACCCACCTGAGTCTACACCCAGAACAAGTATGGAGGAACACACAGTAGGAGAGGAATGGTAGTTATTTCTTGATGGCAGAATTATGTATGAGTATCATTTTCTTATTTTTGCTTACCCAAATTTCTAAAACCGACAACACACATATTGCTTGCTTTTTAAAAGATGCTTCCCTGAGGACACTGACAGCCACTTACTTTCCTTATGACAACACCATGCAGATCACTGGGCCTCAGGCCTGGCTCACGGAGACCTACGCAGACTTCGCTGCCCACAAACATCACAAGGTTCTACCCCAGACAACACATCTCACAGGGCACGTGGTTCACAGAGACACAGGAAGGGGATTCTGACCCATGCCACAACATGGGTGAACCTGGAGGAGTTATGCTAAGTGAACAAGCCAGATATAAAGGATAAGTAGTGTAAGACTCCACCCAGATGAGGCACCCAGAGGAACCAAATTCACAGAAACAGAAAAGAATACCAGGGCCTGGGGGAGGGAGGAATGGGACATTGGTATTGCATGGGTACAGTTTTCATTTTGCAAGATGAAAACAGCTCTAAAGATGGATAGTGGCGATGACTGAACAACACCGTGAATGCGCTTAACACCACAAAACTGTATGCTTAAAAATGGCTAAAATGGCAACTTCAGTGTTATACATCTTTTACCACAATTAAACAGATAAATGCACAGTGCCAGAACCCGTTAAGTCACCTAGAAAAACATTTCTCTCTGATGCTGCAACAATGCTAAACAAATAACACAAGTGGTTCATCTCATCTTTCTTCCAGCAGGTGGGAAGTAGAAAAGCTAAAATTGTTGGGATCAGTGGCAATTCACACCCTGGATTTAAGCTCTCTTACAAATTTCTTCATTCTCATTTCATTCATCTTTACACGAACATCAGCAATTTCTGTTCTGAGAAATCCACTGTCTGGGGTAATTGAACCAGCAGCACATGGGGAAGGGTGGCTGTGATGAAGACAAAGCCCAGGGCGGGGAGGGGCCTCTTGGAGTATCCAGAGGGCCTTAGGACTCTCCTTTCTGAACTCTCTCCCTACCTGCGTCTCTCCTAAGCCTCAGCCCTTTACACAAGGTTACTAAGGAATACAAGAATAACACCCTGGACTCATAAAGGCAAGGAGAAAATCTGCCCCCAAAGGCCACGTTGACCAAAGGGTGAAAGATCCCCAAAAATAACCTCATCAACAGCTGTCCTCAGAGTCAGACCTCAGCCTTCCGGCCCCTACGGCTGCCCCTGCTCCTCTACCGGCCCCGCTCTTCTATCGGCCCCCGCTCCTTTGCCGGTACTTCTACCAGCGGGCTGGCTGCTCAGATTCAGAGACAATTACAGGGAGAAACTTATTTTTCAATCCAGAGGTTTTTCCACACCAAGGGGAAAAAATGAAATTATTCTCTATCAGACAGATTTCCAAAATATAAAATATCAACTAATCCACATACTCTATTTGAAGACAGTATTTTAAAAAGCAGCTTGAAAAAAAATTCAGTGGTTCCGAGTAGAAAACATGATGCTGAAATAGAAGCAAGGGTCACAGAGTTTAAGGGCCAAAACTCATCCCCAGTAGACCACAAGTGGTGTGAGGGTCGGGGGAACTACAGAGATACATTTTTATAGTATCTAAAAGAAAATAAAATTGGTGATTCTAATCTGAGAAAAGAGACTAAGGGGAAATAGGAAGACAGAGTTAACAGAATCAAAGAGTTTTAGAGCAAGAATGTCTCTAAATTTTACAGATAAGAAAAACAAAACCCAAATATTTCCTAACTTTTCCAAGGCCACAGGACTAGTGGCACAGCTGAGCCTAGAGCTCCTGGCTGTCATCTTTGTCCTGGACCCTGATCCTGGGCTCCCAGGTTATTATTCTTGTCCCCATTCCATGACTTTCAGTTGGGACTGCCACTTGGGTGGTATACTTCATCTAAATTCCAGATTCTTCCCCAAAATACGATGAACTAAGCCAAGAAATAGAGTTAAAACAATCATGAGTTTTTGTGACCACAGCAGCCCCAAGAGTGGTAGTCTCCAAAGAGGGGACACACAAGACAATCTTCTGGGGCAAAGAAAGAAAATAATAGACATTGTCAGGTATTTTCCTCATCCTTTAAAATTGCGTCTCTTAATTACACTTTATGATACAAACAGGAGGCAGGGAAATACTGGGTAGGAGAGAGTGTCCCTGGTGAGGGCCACACCCTCAAGCCTGAACCCAGGGCCTGAGGTGAGAACACGCATTTCTATTTTTCTGCCCTAATGTTGCCTTTTCCAAAACCACTCTGGCCTGCCCTGCCCCACCATCCCATACTTATAAACCCCAGGCCCTACTGGCAGAGTGGCAGAGAAGGAGAGAACAGCCATGTGTTGGAGAGAATCATCTTGATTTCAGAGGGACAGCTTGACGGCAGGACTTTGGAGAAGAGTTTGGCCGCAAACAGCTGGACTCCAGGGGAAGACCACCTTCCCACTCCATCCCCTTTCCAGCTTCCCATCCCACTGACAGCCACTTCCAGTGCTCAGTAAAATCCTCCACATTCATCATCCTTCAATTTGTTTGCACAACCTGATTCTTCCTGGACACTGCACAAGAATTTGGGTACCAAGAGGGTGGATGCAAAAGGCTGTCACCCTGAACCTGCACTGAACTATTAAACACTTATCGTCTGTGGACAGCAAATCTAAGAGCACACTGTAACACATGCCCTCTGGGGCTCCAGGGGTCACAGGTACCCCCCACTACATATGCTGCCAGTGGGCCACACAGAGTTCTACTCCTGCCGATGCCCAACCCCTGCAATCACTCACTGCATGCTCCCCATCCATGAAGGGTTGAGAGCTGTGGGCTGAGTAAAGGAGCCAACTTTTTTGCGAGTCCTGCGAAAGGGTCAAGGGAACTACCCCGTTTCAATGAGAATGTATCAATAGATCCGTATGGCAATATGCATATAATTCCTAAGTGAGCATTTTAATACATATGTGTGTGGGGGGTGGTCTAAATATATGTTTGCTCATGGAGTGTGTGGTCAGAAAATTGGAGGCTGTTGGCCTGGAACATCACTGCTCTGCTCTCTTAGATCTGGCTCCTTCATCTGTCAGTGGCTTCTGTGGCCATAAAAACATTCAGCGTGGTGTCATGTCTTCCTGCCCATCTCTCTACAACTGCTACATGCCCAACACACAGAACACAGGAAGCCACTGAGCTTCCTGAACAACCTACTGACCCACTGGAAAGTGCCATGGCCAGCGGTTTTTTGCAAACCATAAAACTTTAGCTGTGTTCGCCATGCTTAGAGAAAATATATTTTTCAATCACGAGAAAATAATTTCTAACAAAACAATTATGTGTATGCTAGTTTAGTAAGAAAAATGGTTTCAACAAAAAAAAAGGAAAGAAAGCCTTTTGGCAAAATAAAAAGACATTGTGCATTCATCAAAAATTACTAATAATAACTCAAAAGAGTGGTAAATCAGTATATTCTGATCTCTTTGAAGATTAGAAAACCAATTGTACGCAATAGTTCAGGATATGAAAGGCAGAGTCAACGTGAGCACTGAAATGGTTTTAAATAAGGTCTGACACTCAATGGTCACATCTAGCATATGACCTGAAGATGGCTTTTCCCGTCCTCTCTCTATTTGCCGGAAAACCATCAAAACACTAGTATGTTTTTAATAGAAGATAATCCATAGGAAGTCTCAAATTAATCCTAGCTTCCTATTATTATAATAAAAGAATATTTATTAACTCTTCTATTCAGATACTCCTCACTGCGTGGGTAATGTTTATTTTACATATGAAAGAACTGTGGCTCAGGGCTTCATGACTCATCTAGGAGCTGGAAAGGTGACAGAGATGCAGACCTAACAGACACATTTACTGCATGGGTGCATCCACTCAGAGTTCCTGGAGGATAGAGTGACATACCTGCATCTGGTGTAGCTGGGACAATGAGTGGGGAGGACCCAGACAAAGGAGGGGCTTGGATGCCTGGGGTGACGCTTATCCAACCACAGTCAAGAACACAACGTGCAAACACTCTCACCACCAAGCAAACACTTCATAAATGGACCTCCAGTTCCCGGTAGGCATGGAAGGAGCCTGAAAGTCATTCGTTACTCTGTCCTCACAAGTAAAAAGCTGAATAAAATGAAAAATCAGCGCTTCTTAGAGATCTGTCTTACATCTGTTAGAGAAATGTCACAAGCCACAGCCCCCGAAATTGGACAGGTGAATGCAGGGAATCACAATTTACTGAAGCAGAGGCCTGTAAGCAGAAACCCCTGAAGATCCCCTACAGGGGTAGGAAAACCTAAACTGTAGTGGAAAATTCCTGGAGGCTCACTGTGGACAAGCCTAAGAGATAAAAACTCCAGGGCAACCCAGTCATGGGGGCGGGGTGGGGGTGGGCGGCTATATTTCTGTGAGTTTTACCTCCTGGAGCTCTACCAGATCCTCACTGTGAACACTGGAGAAATATCCCCTCATGCTTACAACAGGGAGAGGGGAAAATAACCATTGTGAAATAAGCCAGGGCACTGTGTTCTTATGAATAAGGCCTGCCCTTGGGAGAAACTATTTACACAGGGACTAACCTGCTGGCATTTATCAGAGCCTGTCCAACCTGAGGGACAGGAAATACTCAGCCCCGCTAGCCTTTAGTATCACCTAAGGATGTGGGTCGGGGAAAGTTGAGAAGCAAATGCGAGGTTCATAGCCCAAGCACAAAGGCTCCCTAAAAGAATGAGACCAAATCACAGGACTGTAGCAAGCTTCCCCTACTACTACACCTTACCACCGCACAACTAAAGGCCTATTTACCAGGGTTCCTTGGACCCAGTCCATCACATCCAGCTTTCATAAAATACAAGGTACACTATGAGGCAAAACAAAAAAAACCAACAAAACAAAAAACCCACAGTGTAAAGAGACAGAGCAAGTATCAGAACCGGACTCAATATAGAAGAATGCTGAAATGATCAGATCAGGAATTTAAAACAACTATGATTAACATGCTATGGACTCTAATGGCAAAAGTAGGTAACACACAAGAACAGATGGATAATGTAAGCAGAGAAATGGATATTATGAGAAAGAATCAAAAGGAAACGCTAGAGATCAAAAACACTGTACAGAATGAAGAATGCCTTTAATGGGCTCATTAGTAGATAGGAAATGCTGAGGAAAAAAATCTCTAAAATTGAGGATATGACATTAGAAACTTCTAAAACTCAAATGCAAAGACAAAAAAGATGAAAAAAATTGAAATAATATCCAAGAACTGTGGAACAATTACAGTGGTATAAATATGCGTGGTGGGAATACCAGAAGGAGATGAAAAAGAGAAAGGAACAGGAGAAATACTGGAAGCAATAATGTCTGAGAATTTCCCCAAGTTAATGTTGAACATCAAAACACAAATTAAGGAAACTTAGAGAACACACAGAATAGTATGAAGGCTCCAAAAACTACATTCAGGCATAGTAGATTCAAATTACAGAAAATCAAAGATAAAGAAAAAACTGATAGGCAAGGAACACCTTACCTATTAATAGAGGAGCAAAGAGAAGGATTACAACCAATGTCTTCTCAGAAACCATACAGGCAAGAAGAAAGGAAAGTGAAATATTTAAAGGGTTCAGAGAAAAATAAAATCACCAACTAGAGTTCTGTATCATTCAAGACTGACCTTCAAATATGAAGGCGGGATAGAAATTTCCTCAGACAGACACAAGTTGAGGGAATTTGTTGCCAGTAGACCTGCCTTGCAAAAAAATGTTAAAAGCAGCTCTTCTAACATAGGAAAATAACATAGGTCAGAAATTTGGATCTATATGAAGAAAGGATGCATCAAAGAAGAAATAAGTGAAGATAAAATAAAAACTTTTCCTTTTTTCCTTTTTTGAGACAGAGTCTCGCTCTGCCACCCAGACTGCAGTGCAGTGGTGCGATCTCGGTTCACTGTGGCCTCTGCTTCCTGGGTTCCAGCAATTCTCCTCCCTCAGCCTCCCAGATAGCTGGAATTACAAGCACATGCCACCAAGCCCAGCTAATTTTTTTTTTTTTTTTTTTTTTTTGAGACTGAGTTTCGCTCTTGTTACCCAGGCTGGAGTGCAAAGGCGCAATCTCGGCTCACCGCAACCTCCACCTCCTGGGTTCAGGCAGTTCTCCTGCTTCAGCCTCCCGAGTAGCTGGGATTACAGGCACGCGCCACCACGCCCAGCTAATTTTTTGTATTTTTAGTAGAGATGGGGTTTCACCATGTTGACCAGGATGGTCTCGATCTCTTGACCTCGTGATCCACCCACCTTGGCCTCCCAAAGTGCTGGGATTACAGGCGTGAGCCACCGCGCCTGGCCTAATTTTCTTTTAATTGAACTAAGATATAATAGGTTATTTGAAATAATAATAGCAACAATATATTCTATCATGTATTCATTTATATATACATATGCTTATGTGTACGTAAAATGAATGACAGCAATGATATAAAGGATGGGAGGGAGGAATCAAGAATATGTCATTATTATAGGATACTTGTACTATCTGTGAAACATAGTGTTATCTGAAAGAAGACAAACTAATTTTTTAAAAAAAGACATATAATAGATATGCTGAGAAGGGAGGAAAAATGGGATCATACAGAAAGCTCAATTCAAATGACAAAAGGCAGAAAAAGTATGAAAGGCAAAAGTACAAACATAGAACAAGGGCAACAAATGAAAAATACTAACAAATATAGTAAATATGAATTTAAATGTATCAACAATCACTTTATACATCAGCGGTCCAAATACACCAAAGAAAATACCAAGCTTGTCAGTGAGAATCAAAAAGTAAGACCCAATTATATGTTGTCTAAAACAAATCCACTGTAAATAAAACAACACACATTGATTAAAAGTAAAATGATAAAGTATGGATTTCACAAAGAAAGGTTAGATCTATCATGCTAACACTATCAAAACAAAGTAAGAATAGCTATATTAATTTCTGACAATGTAGACTTGAGATCATGGGAATTTTTAAGGTATCAAGAGAGCATTACATAATGATTTTTAAAAAGTCTATTTTCCAAAAAGACGTAACAATCCTTAATGTGTATGTGCCTAAAAAGAGCATAAAAATACATGAGGCAAAAACTGATAGAACTGCAAAGAGAAATAAATAAATTCACTGGTACAGTTCGAGACTTCAGTACTCCTCTATCAAAACTGGGCAGATCCTGCAGGAAGAAGATCCGTAAGGATAGAGCTGAACTCAATAACACCATCAATCAACTAGATATAATTGACATCCATAGGCTACTTCAGTCAAAAACAGCAGAATACACATTCTCCTCAAACTCACATGGAACATTCAAAAGGGACCACATTCTCAGTCATAAAGCATACCTTAACAAGTTGAAAAGAACAGAAATCAGGCTGTGTGCTCTCAGAACACAATACAATTAAACTAGACTCAACAACACAACGACAGCTAGCTGGAAAATCCCAAAGTACGTGCAGACTAAACAACGTGTTGCTAAATGACACCCGGGTCAAAGAAGAAAGCTCAAGAAAAAATTTTTTTTAATTTCCAAATTGAATAAAAATGAAAACAGAACATATCAAAATTTGTGAGATACAGCAAAAGCAGTACCTGCAAGGAAATTTATAGTATTGAATGTATATACTAAAAATAAGAAAGATCTAAAAGCAATCATCTAAGATTCTACTTTAGGAAACTAGAAAAAGGAGAAAGTTAAATCCAAAGTAAGCAGAAAAGAAATAAAAATTATTACAGAAATCAATAAAATTGAAAACAGGAAATCAATAGAGAAAAAAATCAACTGAAACCAAAAGCTGGTTCTCTCAAAAGATCAATAAAATTGATGAGCCTTTAACCAGGCTAAGTGAAAAAGAAAAAAAGCACACTCTACCAATATCAGAAATGAAAGTGGGGCTATCACTATAGATTCCTTGGACATGAAAAGGACAATAAGGAATAGTATGAGCAACTCTATGCCCATAAATTCAATAAGATGGATGAAATGGACCAATTCCTCAAAAAACATAATCTGCCAAAATTCACATAAGAAAAAATCAACAATTTGAATAGGTCATATCTATTAAAGAAACTGAATAAATAATAATTTTCCCAAACAGAAAGCATCAGGCTCAGATGTATTCACTGATGGATTCTGACCAACATTTAAAGAAAGAAATTATACCAATTCTCTATAATCTCTTCTAGAACATAGAAGCGGAAGAAATACTTCCTAATTCATTCTATGAGGTCAACATTACCCTAACACCAAAACCAGACAAAGACATTTAAGAAAAGAAAGGTATCGGCTGGGCACAGTGGCTCATGCCTATAATCCTAGCACTTTGGTAGGGCCGAGGCAGGCAGATCACCTGAAGTCAGGAGTTCAAGATCAGCCTGTCCAACATGGTAAAACCCTATCTCTTGAAAAAAAAAAAAAAAAAAAGAAGACGAAGAAAGAAATAAATGAGGGGTACTGATTAATAGCTCTCTTATGAACATATGTAAAAATTCTCAACAAAATAAAGCAAATCAAATTCAACAATGTATAAAAAGAATTACACACCATGATCAAGTAGGATTTATCCCAGTTATTCAAGGCTGGCTCAACAAATGAAAACCCATTAACGTAATCCATCGTATCCACTAGCTAAGGAAGAAAAATCACATGATTTAATCAATAGATGCAAAAAAAGCACCTGACAAAATCCAACATCCATTCATGATAAAAATTCTCAAGCTAGGAATATATGAGAACTTTCTTAACTTGATAAAGAATATCTACAAAAATCCTGCAGCTAACATCATACTTAATGGTGAAAAACTGGAAACTTTCTCACTAAGATCAGGAACGAGGCAAAGATAACCCCTCACCACTCCTCTTCAACATCATACTGGAAGTCTTAGCTAATGCAATAAGATAAAAAAAAATGTATAAAGATTGGAAGAAAAGAAATAAAACTCGCTTTGTTCACAGATGACATGACTATGCAGAAAACCTGAAAAAAAAATTTCCTATGACTGATAAGCAATTATAGCAAGGTTGTAAGATGTGAGGTCAATATGCAAAAGTCAACTGCTTTCCTATATACCAGCAACAAAGGAGTGGAATGTGGCGTTAAAAATCACAAGACCATTTACATTAGAAACCCCAAAGTGAAAAACCTAAGTACAAATCTGACAAAATATGTATTAACTCTGTATGAGGAAAACTACAAAACTCTGATAAAATGTTTTAGAAGAATTAAATACATGAATAAATATTTGACATTCATGGGGAGTAAGACAATATTGTCAAAATGTCAGTTAATATTACAACTTGATTTATAGATTAAATGCAATCCAAACCTTCCAACAAGTTGTTTTGTGGCTATTAACAAATTGATTCTAAAATTTATATGTACAGCAAAAGATCTGGAATAGCCAAAACTACCTTGAAAAGCAAGGAGGACTAACACTACTCAGTTTCAAGACTTTACATGAAGTCAGAGAAATCAAGACAGTATGGCAGTGGCAAAACAACAGACAAACAGATCAATGGAAGTAAATAAAGAGCCCAATACAGAACCACATGAATATTGCCCAACTGATCTCTGACAAAGGAAAATTGGTACAGGTATTTACAGTAGCTATAATCATGATTGTCAAAACTTGGAAGCAACCCAGCTATCCTTCACTAAGTGAATAAACAAACGAATACATCCAGACAATGGAGTATTATTCATTCATTAAGAAATGAGCTACTCAGCCATGAAAAGACATGGAGGAACCTTAAATATATATTAAATATTAATGTTATATTAATATATTGAAATAAATATATATTACTCAGTGAAAGAAGCCAATCTGAAAAGCTGACATACCCTATGATTCCCACTGCATGACATTCTAGAAAAGCAAAACTTCAGAGGCAGAAAAAGGATCAGTGGTTGCCAGGGGCTGCGGGGAGGAAAGGATGAACAGGCAGAGCATGGAGGACTCTTAAGGCAGTGAAACAACTTTGTATGACACTACAATGGTGGGTAAATACCATTATGCATTTGTCCAAACCCACAGAATGTGTAACATTGAGAGTGAACCCTAATGTCAACTACAGACCTTGGGTGATGATGTGTCAATGTGGGTTCATGGATTGTAACAAACGTACCACTCGGTTGGGGGATGCTGATAGTGGAGGAGGATGTACGTGTGTTGGAGTAGGGGTGCAGGAGGTATATGGGAATTCTCTGTACCTTCCCCTCAGTTTTGCTTTGAAGCTAAAACTGCCCTAAAAAATAAAGTCTATTAAAAAAATTTCGTGAACTAATAAATACTTTTGTTTTTTTTTGAGATGGAGTTTCGCTCTTGTTGCCCAGGCTAGAGTGCAATGGCACAATCTAAGTTCACCACAACCTCCATCTCCCGGATTCAAGTGATTCTCCTGCCTCAGCCTCCCAAGTAGCTGGGATTATAGGCATGTGCCACCACGATCAGCTTATTTTGTATTTTTAGTAGAGATGGGGTTTCTCCATGTTGGTCAGGCTGGTCTCAAACTCCCAACCTCAGGTGATCCGCCTGCCTTGGCCTCCGAAAGTGCTGGGATTACAGGAGTGAACCACTGCAGCAAAGCAGTGCTCTCTCCTGCTGACCTATGGAATCCAGCCTCTCCCCACAGACCACCTGCTCCAGGGTGACATTTAGTCCATTCCCAATCATATGTGCAAAGCAAGATGGCTTCCTGGCCCCTGGCAGTACCTGGAGGGAGGGTCTCCATGCTTTGTGCTTTATCTTCTCCATTGCTGTGATGAAGGTCTTTCTTTTTAATGGGGTCAATTTCATTCCAGTCCTCCTGGGGGGAACAAAGACACTGAATGAGTTGACTGGTTCTTCAGGCACATCTTCATTCATCAGTTCAATACACGAGGACTCTTAGGAGAGTAACATTTGGCCCTGGGGAGGCACTGATGAGCAGGAGGGAGTGCTCATCTTAAGGACCGCCCCCACACCAGAAATTGTCAGGGAGTCAAGACGCAAGGGAAGAAAAGTATGGGCATGACCCTTCCAAAGGGTTTACATTTCTGTCTTCATTTTATACTTGTGTTTTGTATCTGTCAGAAGGGAAGTACTCCGAAAACTCCCAGGGCTTTGGGGATTTGTGAGGGTGGGGGAGTGAGATAGGGAAAGGAGATTAAATGAAATAATTCTAGAGCAGTTATATTAAAACCATTAAAATGAAGGTTGCTCTCCAGAGCTTAGGTGCTTTATGGACATCTTAAGACCAGATTCTCCCTAAGGGGCCCTTGAGCTCCCCTCAGAGAGTGTTACATGATTTGTTTAATTCCATTGACTAACACAGGAGTGGGGTCGGCAGGGGGGGGTGGGGGGGTGGGGGGGGTAGGGCCACCAAGTTTTTCTAGGGCTTACTCTAATAGGACTGCCAATGAAACCGAAATACATATTAAGGACTTAATGTGAGACCAGAATAAGATATAAGCTCTGGCAGAATTTATTCGACTCATCTGGGCAAACAATTTACTCTAATTTATCAACATGAAATCAGACTAAATAACAACTGCACGACCACAGAGCTAAATATATTTTTCCACCACTGGGAATCTGATTTCTGTGACTAATATAAGAAAGGTTTCTATATATAACCCAAATCAGAAATAACCCATGGCTAGTAATTTTCCCACCAGACTCCTGTGAGCCAAGCATTGTCAATTGGCCATTTTCCTGAGCAGATGCGATTAGGCGGATGCACAGTGTTAATCTCTCCCTGCAGGGCAGGGGACCCAGCTCTCCATGGGTTTATTCCACCAGAAAGCACTCCTCTGGACCAGCGCGGACTGCGCGCTGCACGAAAGTTCACCACTGGAGACGTTTTGAGATGTGTAGAACGGTAAATCTCAGGGCCTTGGCCAAATGACACATTTTTTCCAAATGCAACCTGCTCTGCCAATAATCTGCATTTTCGCTCAGGAGGGATGGTAATTAGAGAGAAACCGTGCCTAAGCCTCCCCCATCTCTTGGCCAGCTTTTCCTTCCGCTGCTTCTCTCATGAGGCAATACAGCTGGGTTTATCACATCGGGGCTGCTGTGGAAACGGCAGGAGGGGGAAACTGCAGCCTTGGTGGGCTGGTGAAAGAAACCGTTCTGCAGCGGGGCATCCTAGCCCCACTCGCCCATCAGAACGCCTTCCTGGGCCTTTAAGTGCCCTACGCACTTCTGCAAGTCATCCCACACTGCAATAAATGTATTAAAGTGCATACGTATCCGAACTTAAATAATTTTTACTACAAAAAAGTTTAAAAAAATACAAAATTAGCTGGGCATGGTAATGTATGCCCGTAATCCCAGCTACTTAGGAGGCTGAGGCAGGAGGATCGCTATTTATAACTTGGCTTTTGAGATTACTCGGCTGTAAGGAAACTTTCAATCTACTACTGGCAGTGATTCTGCAAGAACCCTGGCAGATATGCAACAGTGAGAGAATCTAACCCACCAACTGGCTTTACAAAGTAATGAGATGTGCGTGAATACTAAATCAGCAAGTAATGAAGTTACCACAGTCACACTGCGCAGACTTTTAATTAACCATTAATTTTTATTTTGAGGCTTGATTGTAGCACTGTGGCTGATAATTCCCACCTCCCAAACCCCCACACCCCATAGGCATCTGGCCTCCTACGTACACCAGCTAATGGATCAAACCATTTAAACCTGTGGCTGAATAAAATAAAAACTGAACATTGCCAGTGGGGCTGGTGACTCTAGCATATTTCCTATACATAAAAATAAAGTCATTATTTACAGTCATTATCGGACATTTGCAGGTCAACCATCAATGTTTCCCCAGAAAATCAACGTTTTTCCTTGTTCCCGTGAATAAGACTGATTTTCCCACAGGTAGCACTTCTCAAGCTCCTTCTCCCTTCCTATCAACGGTGCCTACCATAAACTATTGCAGGCTGAGTTTATGACCATATAATTAGGGCATGGCAAGGTACCAAGCAGATGGAACAATGTCGTGCCATTTATGAATACCTACTATGTGCCAGCATTGAGCATAGACCCTCTCTCATTACTGCATTTTATAATTCCTGTCTTACAATGAGGACAGATAAGATAGGCTAAGCAATTCGTCCAGGTTACACAGCTGGTAAGAAGCTAAATCTGGCCCTTTATGTAAGTCAGAGTGGGAATGACAGGCTAGGGCTCAATTTAAACTAAATTATAAGAGGCTGATTCTTAAAATGTCATAAAAAGCCAAGAATACATTTCTAGGAGGTCATTCACAAAGGACTGTTTTGTTCTAGACTTCCAAGTCAAAAAGTGCAGATTATCATCTTAACTACCTGCTCTTAGAGTAAAAATGGGGAAGGAAAGGAGGAGGGGAAGGAGGAGGAGAAGGAGGAGAAGGGGAAGGAGGAGAGGAAGGAGGAGAAGGGGAAAGAAAGGGAGGGGAGGAGGGGGAGGGAAGGGGGTGGAGGGGAAGGAAGGAGGGGAGAGGAGGAGTGGAGAGGTGGGGAAGGAGGAGTGGGGAGGAGGAGTAGTGGGGAGGAGGGGAAGGAGTGGGGAGGAGGAGTGGGGAGGAGGAGCAGGAGTGAGGAGGAGGAGGAGTGGAGAGGAGGGGGAGGAGGAGTGGGGAGAAGGAGGAGTAGTGGGGAGGAGGAGTGGGGAGGAGGAGTGGGAAGGAGGAGAAGTAGGGAGGAGGAGCAGGAGTGGGGAGGAGGAGGAGTGGAGAGGAGGGGAAGGAGGAGTGGAGAGGAGGGGAAAGAGGAGTGGGGAGGAGGAGGAGTGAGGAGGAGGTGACGGAGTGGGGAGGAGGTGAAGGAGTGGGGAGGAGGAGGAGTGGGGAGGAAGAAGGGAGGAGGAGGGGGGAGGAGGAAGAGGAGGGGGGAGGAGGAGAGGGAGAAGGAGCAGTGGGGAGGAGGAGGAGTGGGGAGGAGGGGGAAGTGAAGGAGGGGGAGGGGGAGGATAATGAAAAGGAGGAACCACCATGGTGGCTGCTGCCTAACACTCAACAGCATTTACGAGGTGCCAAACCCCACTCTGGACACTGCACACATGCTCATCTTCCTGCAATGCTATTACTCTTCCCATGTGACAGGTGAGGAAGCTAAGGCACTGAACATTTAGTGTTCATACAAGGCTGGATCCACACCCTGGGGAGTTCAGGGCTGGAGTTCACGATCTCAGTCATTTCGCTGTATTGCCTCTAGATAAGATAGCTTCTTCCCTCCTCCAACTAAATAGTCAAAGTTCAATTAAGACATTGTACTATCCATTCATCTCAGAGTTTGTCTGATCACCAGCAAATTCCTGCAGAGATGGCTGACTAGGTTCACTGGCTGACGGAGCACCCAGGCTTGACCCACCCCTGGTCTGCAGATGCTAGTCTCATCCCACCCTCTCCTCCCCACCGCTACCCAGGGCCTTGGGCGGGTATTAAGAAAGTCAGCTCCTAGAGACACAGCAGGTGCCAGGCATCTCAGCCTGTGCTGTGCATACACACCCACAGACAAGTACGGGAAACCTGTGTAGAGCAGGGACCCCAGGAAGGCTGTGCACAGAAGTGGCCCCTCGGTGGAGACCTAAGGGAGGCAAGAAGGAACAATGGGGACTAGTGCGTGGTGGCAGGTGTAGCAGACAGATGGAACAAAGGAAAGGTCAAAACCAAGAAGGCACGGGAGTGGCAGGATAGTCTGAGACTTCAAGGCGTTCTAGAAACATCACTGTGGCCATAAGGTGGGGCAGACCAGAAGACAGAAGAGAGCCCAGGAGGCCATTTTGGCAATGCAGCACAGGAAGATGGCATGCTGGACCCAGTCCAGGTCCCACAGGGACAGAGCAGAGACAGGTGCAGCTAGGAGGGGCTGCAGGGTGGCAGGAGCGGTGCGAGGGGGAGGAAGGCTCAAAGATGGCCCCAGGTTTGACTGCAGCACTTCTGACACAGGTGTGATGTCCACCGAGAAGAAATACGAGAAAGCTGCTGGGTAGGGTAAGAAGCAATGCTAGGAAAGAGAGACGAGTTTGGTTTGGAAATGCTGGGCTACCGTGAGATACCAAGAGGCGGGATCTGCAAGCAAATGGGAGACACAAATCCGGGCTTGTGAAAAGGCCCAGGGTAATTCAAGCTACTGGCCAGCAGGAGGGAGACCACCCAGGGAGGGTCGGGTGCAGGCACAAGCAGGAAAGGAGGAGAGACCGCATGGCCTATGGGGGCGGCACTGGCCTCAGTTTCCAGCCATAGCTCTGCCAGTGGCAGTGGGCGTCGGTTCGGAGTCCAGCTTTTCTAAGATTGGGAGGCTGGGCTCAATGCCTCCTGCACAGCGGGTCCCTGCCTGCCCAGCGTTCCTGTGTAGCTGATAACTTCAGTTAACACTTGAGATCTTTTACATTCGCTACCTGTTTCGCCCATGTTTGATATCCAAAAAGATTATAGGTTCTTTGAGGGTAGGGAAGCTGTCATATTCCTTCTGTTCCAAGTGCGATGGTGGCCTTACAGTAGTTGCTCAATAATAAATGCAGCTGAAAAAAAAAAATCCTTGCCCTACTTACTCAGATTGATTGTACCGGCTTCGCCCACTCTGCAGTGGAAGCTTTTCGTTACAATCCCCCTCCCATACATTTACATACATTATAAGACTTATTTACACTAGTGTCGGCGCCGCTCAAAAATGGAAATGTACTGAATGCAAATGTGTGAAGAAGGCTCTTGCGCCCAGGACTCACTGGTATCCCGGCTGTGTTACCAACAGATCTGTGTGTTTTCTCCCTTTTAAGGGGAAAACGATGTGATGACAGACAGGTCCTCTTTTTAGTGACAAGTATAAACTGCTGAGATTAGAGGGGTAATGTTGTGGTTTATGCTGGGTCAAAAGTTGCTGAGAATTCAGAGCTTGTGATCTTGTAAGCCCGCTTTGATTTCCCAGGATGCAGACCTATCTCTGCTTTGTTTGCACCACCCTCAAAGGAGGGATGTTGACAGTGAATGTGGAATGACTACCCCACAGACAGACGGTGCTTCAGGAGAGCGTGGACAAGAGAGGGCTCGGGTTCGGACCAAATACTGCATTCCATCAGGGAAGTTTCACCAGGCAGCTAGGATCCCCTGCCAAGCAAATGAGAAACCCGGGGCAGGAGAACGCTGCCGCCCTGCCTGGCATCACCCCTTGGTCCACGGTGTTGGATGCATCCACACGCAGCCTCTGGAAAGACCTAGACGCCCTAAATTATGGCACTGCAATCTTCTCTCCCTTTGTAAATGGCATCTGGGCCAGATAATGAGAACTCTAATTCTCCTACTTATGAACTTACCCAAGCTGGTAGTGATTATTGATATTACATATTTTAATCTAGTTCAAAATTATTTATCTTAAAACCTCAAAATATGTATCTGCCCACACAGTTCTTACAAACGCACACAAGACAGGCACAAACAGAATTACGCCAGGTCATGAGTGCAATCAGATGGGAATCCATGGCTGAGCGATGTCTACTTACCTGCCATAATTAGAGAGCACGGCAGCTCAAATTCATCCTATTTCTAAGTAGATAAAATAGCAATGACATCTAAATAATATGATATTATTTTCAGAAGCAGCAAATCCAATAGGTTACTTTAATAAACAGTTATGAAAACTAAGTGTAAATATAAGTTGAGCTGTTAATATTCCCAGTATAATTTGTCTCTGATCCAAAATAAGAAAGAAGTAAGAAGTGGTCTTGGCTTGGTTGCCAAAGGCAAGGTGGTCAGAGGGTGGAGGAGGAAAGGCGCTATGGGGCGAGGCACAGCTGGCTGGAAGATGAGCAAGCCCCTTAGGCACCATTGATCCCATCCGTGTGCGCAGGGCACTGTGCAGTCCAACCCTTCATTTCCCAGAGGATTGGAAAACAGGATCCAGAAGGGCTACATGACTTCCAACTGCTGCAGAACAAATTACCTCAAAACTCAGTAGCTTAAAACAATAAACGTTTATTACCTCACACAGCGTCTGAGGGTCAGGAATCTGAATGGTTCTGGCCCACGATTTCTAATAAGGCTGCAAAGATTTCCGCCAGCGCTGCTGTCGTCTGAAGGTTTGCCTCAGGCAAGGGTCTGCTTCCAGGATGGGTAACTCACATGGCTATTGCCAGGAGGCCCCCGTTCCTCACGAGGCCCATCCAACAGGGTTGCTTAAGTGTCCTCCCGAAATGACAGCTGGCTTCCCCAGTGAACATGAGGAAGAGGGCACATACAAGAGCAAGGGAAACACCATGATGCCTTTTACGGCCTAGTCTTGGAAATCACTGTCGCTCTGTCACAGTCTGTTCATTAGAAACAAGTCACCATGTCCAGCTCACGTGAAATCAGGTTTCATGGAGCTGAGATTAGACTCCAGTTTTGAGAGGAGGATAATAAAAGATTGGTTAATATTTAGAATATTCTAAAACCACGACATGTATCAATGCCATAAGGCTTGCTAGGGGCAGAGACTGCTGTACCTAGCCAATCATTTGCGTGAGGCAGGGTAGGGGACAGGGGCTGTGATGTGATAGAAGCCAAGAGCTGAGTCACAAAAGCAGCAAGTCTGTGTGGCAAAAACGTTGCTTCATCTCACACTGCTGTCTTACCCATGTCCAATATAAATACAATTACCACCTTTGGTAACATTTTTGAATTACGAAACACCACTAAAATAAACATGCTTACATACATAAAACTAGATAATAACAAAGAATAAATGTTATGTATATTGCTAAATCATCCAAAGCTGCCTCCATATAATTTAAATGGAGAACATCATATTTGTTAACAGAGACATAAAAATATTACTGTGGGAGAAAATAGAAAATAAATGGGCTGTTTTTAATCTCTGCTTACTAAAATATATGTTGTCACTGTTAAATTATTTCAGCTGACTAGACCATATGGTCAGAGGCAGATTAAATTACCAAAAATACCATCTGAACGACGACTGGATTCCCTTCTCATCAACTGTCTATTTCTCTGTTATTTGATGACTTTACAGTAACTACCATGACAGCCAATCCATACAGCAAACCTCAAGTTTTGGAGAAAAAACAGGTTGCCAGATACTTTTAAATGATGTAATAATTTATATTTCACAGCCCATTTCTTAAAAGGTAAAAGCACACTGCCAAGCTAAATCATTACAAACTAACTAAAATACTGTTTACTTGAAAGCAAATTTTTAGAGTAGACTTAAGTTTCCTGCTAAAGACTAAGACCTCCCGTGATCAAGCATTTTCCCTATTAAGTGACCCCTGGGAGAACCAGAAGGACTATTAATCATTTCTAATTCTTCAGGGTTGGTGTTCCACCAGGGTAGTGTAGAGGAATAATCTTCAGGTCTTCTCATAAGAAGCAAAAAAACTCACTGATCGACTGTGTCACTATCTAAACTTTCACTTTCCAAATAACTTACAAATTTTAATTTTAACTTACTGGGAAAGGGTCCTGAAAAAAGAACACCCAAGTTAACTACGTGATTTCATTTGGATGTCTGTCTCCTCCAAATCTCATGTTGAAGTGTGATGCCCAGTGTTGGAGGTGAGGCCTGGTGGGGGTGTTTGCATCATGGGGGCGGATCCTTAATGCATGGCTTTGTGCTCTTCCCATGGTAAAGAAATGCGTTCACACAGATTTGACTGTTTAAAGAACCTGGCACCTCCTCCCCTCTCTCTCTTGCTCCCTCTCTCGCCATGGGACACATCTGCTCCCCTTCACCTTCTACCATGATTAAAAGTTTCCTGAACTCCTCACCAGAAGCAGATTCTGTTGTCATGCTTCTTGTACAGCCTACAGAACCAAGAGCCAAACAAACCTCTTTTCTTTCTAAATTACCCAGTCTCGGGTACTCCTTTATAGTAATGCAGAACAGATTAATCTACTAGGCTAGTAAGATCACTCTGAACAATGGCAAAACTTCTCTTAAAACCAGAAGCCTGTACTGTGTAAAACACTCATATCTATGGATTTATAAAAGAGATCAGTTTTTGTTTCTTAATAAAAGTTCCCACTGAAAGCAACAGTTTGGTTTATCAGAAAGAGTGGTATCTTTCCTCCTACTCATCGTTAGAATAGAAAGGGAACATAATATACCTTTGAGACCAGAGACATGCTTCATTCAGTCTCTCAAATATTTCTGAAGCATGTTTTGTGCCACATGTAGCAGAGGTAGCCACGAGCCCTCCCAGTTCCATCACCTAGGGAGAGCAGGTAGAATCCAGGTGGAGGAGTAACATCAGCCTAGTGGAAGCTTCGAAAGCTCCAGCCCAGCAGCTCCCAAAACCTTTACTTGGGCAAATATCAAAAGATACAAAGGGTTTAAGAATAAAGACCTGGGTAGAGTAGAGGGTGAGGAACAAGACAGAAAGGCCAGGTTTTGGATTTTCCAATGCCTGCACCTGCCCTGGGCAATACAATTACAACTTCAGGAAATGGGACCCAGTCTTGGGGGTTTGTCTAGAAGCTCCCAGGCAGTTTTCAGTATTGAGAACCACTGGCTTCATCCAAGCATTTCCAGTTTCACATTCACAACTCCAACTTGGTTCATGAAACTCAATGCTGCAAATGAGAGGAGGGCAAATTTCTATTTTGGATTCAAAGTCACAGACTGCTTCACACTTACTCCACTTGCTCACAAATAAAAAATACATTATGATAAAGGTCACCACTTCACTTATTTTACTGTGGAACCTCAGAGAAAAGCAGGCTGGTGGGGAATACTGCGGGGCTAGCTCAACATTTGAGAACTGTAACAATGACTTGTGCTGAAGTCAGGAACTACAATCGCATCATCATTAATCCTCACCATTTAACTTCTCTAACAGGAAGAAGGCCTGGTAAATCACCCTGCACATTCATTCCATGCACAGTCGGTCAATTGCCTTCATTTAACAAAAATCTTCTAATTTAAATTCCTATAGCTTCACACAGATGAAATGGCCATCAGTGACCCAGCCAGTTGAGTCTAGAACTTCTGGGCATACAAAATGCAAATAGGAAAGGTTTGCAAATGCACTGGCACATCCAGCAAGTCCTGGTCAATCTCTATGGCCTTAAGCAACCCATTCTGCCTCTCTGAGCCTCAGTTTCCCAAGATATAACATGGATATTTAAGAACAACTCCATCCCATTTCCTTTGAACTATAAGGGCATGATACAAGTTAGACATTAAGTCCAGTCATTAGGAACATCACACTTGCCTTCCTCCAATTTGAGGGTCCAGCCTTTGCTCCTCTTGCAGTCACTATTCAGGCTACTGAACTTCCTTTTCTCTCCATAATTAACTCATTAACCCACTTGCTTAATTTATGCATATTTTACTTCTGTGGTCCTCCTCTCCCAAATCCATAACCCTTGTCTAATCATGAGAAAAAACATCAAACAAACCCCAAATAAGAAAAATTCTAAAAAATCCCTGATCAAGCCTCCTCAAAACTGTCAAGGTCATCAAAAAAAAAAAAACAAAAAAACAGAAAGAAAGTCTAAAAACATGTCACAGTAAGAAGATAAGATCACTAATGGGAATGTGGTATTCTGAATAACGTAACGTGTTAAAACAGAAAAAGAACGCTGGGGAATGTTGTAAAAAATCTGAATAAAGTGAGAACTTTAGTTAATAATGTATCAATACTCTCTGTTCTTTATAACAAATAAATCATACTAATGTAAGATTTTAATAACAGGGAAACTGGGTATGGGATACACAGGCACTCTCTGCACAATGTTCCCAATGTTTCTGTAAGTCTAAAACTGTCCTAGAAAAATATAAAATTGAAAAAAATTACAAAAATGTGTGCATAATCCTATTTCCCTAAAGGGAAAGCAATCACACTGAACACTCCTGGGCCAACATCTGTCAAGCATGTATTTCTAGGGGGCCTGTTCATTTTTAGTGGCAATTTTGAGCCCTCTCACCTCCCTCTTCCTTCAAGGAAACTCAGGTATTAATCTCTTGATAAATGCTCACGCGAAAGCCAATTTTCCAATGAGAATAATCAGCTCCGATCCGGGGACAGGCCTAAAAGGAATCTATTCCACAGCACCATCCTCTTCAAGAGCTGCCAGGCCATCCCAAATGCTCATGCTGAGCAGAAGGCAGCCCAGAGGAGGCACACACAGGGCAGCTGTTTGCTACATTAACATGCAGCTTTTACTTTATTCCTGGGTCTAAATAAGAGTTTATGAAGCAGGTCAGCTCTTAGCTCCTGGTGATAACTCCCCATTCTTGAAGGCAAGGACAGCAGCAGGTCCTTTAAAAGCCGATAGATAATTCTAGCCCATAAGTTAGCTGAGCGCCTGACACTTTAAGGAGTCTTTTATGGCCCCAATCTCTAACACCGGCTCTGAGTCCACCGCCTCCTCAGTCAGGGGGTGGCACGCAAAGCCCTCTCTCAAATGCAGCTCACTTCTTGTTCTGGGTTTCTCAACTACAGCTGAAGCAGGTTCTCTTACTTAAGAAAAATGAAATTCTGCAAACTGAACTAGAAAACGTCTCTTTATCAAAAAAAAAGGGGGGTATTTTAGAAAATTATTTCCCCTGTGACTTATGTAAAAATCAATTGTATTTTAAAATTTAGAAAATAATAATCATTCCCAATAGATAAGCATAAAAGGTGGGAGGAGAGAGGTGACACCCTCAGGCAGCACTTGGTCATGAGCGGCACACAAGGGCCACAGCAGAGCAGCCGCAGGGAGGCCAGCAGCAGGTAGCCTCATCGGCAGGCCAGGCTGCAGCCCTGAACATTTGACATCCCTGCTGCTCCACCTCCTCCTCCCACCCAGCGTCACCACCACCCTGTCAATACACCTGCAAGGCTGCTTTCCTTCCCACTTCACTGCAGCCCACGAGCAGGTATTGCAGAACTACAGTGCAATGCTACTTGTCACCAGTAGGTGCCGCCATCTCCCACCACCATCTGGTCAAATCCTTCCTGTGAGGGCCTAACTTCCTTACAACTGGTTCCTTCCTAGGCCAGCTCTGCAACCACTGAGTCAGAACTGGCTCCAGGGCTGGAAGTGGTGGCTCACAACTGTAATCCCAGCACTTTGGGAGGCCAAGGCAGGAAGATAGCTTGAGCCCAGGAGCTCAAGACCAGCCTGGGCAACATGGTGAGACCCTGCTTCTACAAAAAATTTTAAAAATTTGCCAGGTGTAGTGATACACAGCTGTAGTCCCAGCTACTTGGGAGGCTGAGGCAGGAGAATCACCTGAGCCCAGGAGTTTGAGGCTGCAGTGAGCCACGACTGCATGACCACACTCCAGCCTGGGCAACAGAGTGAGAGACCCTTTGTCACTTCCGGCCACCAAAAAATAAAACACTTGAATTTGTTTTGAAGAGTATCTCCAAGCAAAAAAATGAGTCTCAGAATGATATGCAAAGAGCCCCAAAAGGGTTGACGGTTACAAATGAAATGGGAAATTTGTAATAAGCTTCTCCCCTGACTTATCCCATTACAAATCATTTCAGAGTCAGAAATTCCTGGCAGTACAGCCCAGGTACAGCCAACCAAAGTGTGAGTGAGAGGGACTGATGCATATTCAACACCCACCCCAGGCCTGGCACTGGGCTGGCAGTAGTATGTTCTCTTTTACTCCTCATGAGTCCCCCATACAGCAATTCTCCCCCAATCTGAGGTTCTCTGACAGCAATTACCCCTTCTCTTAAAAGGGAGAAACCTCAGACTTCAGTTGACTTCTCTTGGGGGACCATTAGAATTAGACCTGGATTTTGGGAAAAGGGAAGAAAGCAGAGAAGTTGGGGGAGAGGAGAGGCTTTCTCAAGCTGCCCTGGGAGACAGCAGAAGGCAGAGACCAGCACATCACACCGCTGGTCACAGCAAGAAGGGAGGGACGAGACGCGCCTGTGTGCTCACTGAAACCCTGCAGTCCACTGTCCTGCCGCCATCTCTCCACGGCGAGGCCAAGGCTGTGCATCCTGAGGACTGATGAAGCAGACATTTGAAAAAGACCTGATAAATCCTTTCAAAGTTAGGAAAATGATGGCGACCCACGTGGGATGTTTAGAAAGATGGTGAAAGTAGCTAGAAGATGAGAAAAACCATGTGAGGCACACCATGCATGTGTGCTATCTGCTCCCAAGAAAGAGAAACTCATGAGGATCTCAGTGACGCTGCGGGGAGGAGTGTCTGAAAAAGTCCTAACAAATGAGCAATACATACAGACTTATGTTTCTTTTTATTAATTTTAAATGTACATTTTCTCATTAACATTTTCTTTGTTCAGGGTTCAGTAGCTATTAGCTGTATGACTATTACCCCCAAACCCTATAATGATTATCCTAATCTATTTTTTCAAAAGGTCTTTATTTCATAAATTACAAATTCTTCTTTCACAAAGGATTTGTACAGAGGACACTGTTATGCCTTATTAGCCCACTTTAAACACAGGTAAACACATGGGTTAAGGTAGTTCAAGCAGTTCCATCGAAGGCCAGACTCCAGACCCAAAATGGTGGTCTTTCTACAATTCTAAGCTCTTTTCTTAGAAGGTTATTTCAATCAGATCACAGTAGCTGAGCAGAGCAGGTGTGAACCTGCTCACCTCTGGCTCACTCATGCCTATTATGAGTGACCTACAGCAGGACTCCACACAGAAACCTCCAGCCCTGTGGGGCATCTGCCAGCCCTTCTCAGGGGCTCTGGCTACCCCGAGAGCCTCCCTCCCTCTCCAGTGCTGCCCTGGGACAGGCTGACTGGTGCCACCCAGGGACAAGCTGTGAGACCTCCTACCTCTGGCTCACGCATTTATATGTCCATTTTCTGCCTTCAACAGCTGGTACATTTTCTATACTATCTCAATACTTGGCATCACAACACAGGCTGCAGATGTCTCACTATCTTATTTTAAAAGGAAAAGGACACAGTGTAAATTAAAACTTATCGGAAAGCAAGTTGGTACCCGACATCAAGAACTAGAAAGATACTGAAAACCTTTAAGCCAAGAAATCTCACTTCTGTGAATTTATCCCAGTGAAGTAACCTAAAATAAGGAATATATCTTATGCACAAATACTGCAGCATTATGTATAAGAGAAAAAAACGAAGAAATTTAGAACACTCACTAGTACAAGGTTAATTTCTGTTAACGGCCCCTTCAAAGAATATTATGCATCCATTAAAATTATAAAGATCACATAGCCACCTGCAAAATGCTTATGTTAAATGAAAAAGCAGGAGACAAAATTTTATGTACACAATGAAACAACTATATAAAAATATGTATCCATATGGATTAGCCTGGAATGGAATGCAATAAAAATGACTGTGTTAAGAGTGGAGAATGATGAGTGTTGGCTCTCCTCTCAAACTTTCATGTTTTTAAATTATCTTCATGAATCGTTGAGTAGTTTTAAAAATTTAGCACAGACATGTTAAAGTTGAAACTTCGGCCTTATGCAATATTTCACACCATGAAGGGATCTTATCTGGCCAGAGGCTCCAGATGCTGCCCAAAGCCACTACAGGAACCCATGGGCCAGGAGACCCAAAAGCTGTTTCTAGAAACATGTGTGAGCTGGCCTCTGCTTTTCAGGTCTGGAGTCCAGGCACTACTCTAGAATCTGAGGTGGCCTCCCTTCTACCCTGCAATTAGAAAAAGGGCCCAGAGAGCACCCCACCGTCCCAGGCAGGGAGAGATGGCATGATCGGATGCAGTCCTCCAGGCCCTTGAGGGGCTTGTCCCTCTGCGCACATCCCTTTCCCTACCAAATCTTTGCTTTCTCCAAGAAACTGGTCAATCTAGACCAAAGTGGTCCTGTGTGCTTATGTCAGCGCTAAATGTATACAGGGAACCCGGGTACTGACAGCGCATCTATGGGCAATCGCGCGCCTGAGGAGAGAAAGCGAAGCACCGGCCTCCACTGGGTAACTCCCCATGGGCCCGACAGCCCTTCCGCCACCAACCCAGAACATGGGAATAACGGTGACAGTGATGCTACCTTCACAGAACTGGCATTTTCCAGGGATTTTCTACGTGCCAGGCCTTACACAGAGTAGCCACACGTGTGCTATTGCAGTTACGTATGTGTTCTGCACAACATCTTAGAGGTTTGGTATTAATACCCCTTTAATTAATAAAAGATAACAAAATTGAGACCCAAAAAAGACAAAGTCAAGGGCACACAGCTAACAGGCAGTGTATCCAGTGTCACATCAGGGTGTGACTGGCCCAGAGTCCAGGCTCCCTCCACCACCCCGGCCAGTTCTGGGACGGACAGACTGACCCTGTGTCCACGTGGTTGGGAAGGCTACATCCAATAAGCTGATACCAAATGACTGGCACCGGCCTGGCGCACAGCAGCCCAGAGAGTCAGTGGGGACTGTCCCTCTTTCCTCTTAGTTTCCCTGGTCCAACTTTGGAAAACGGTAATTTTACCAAGATCTACTTTTAAGGGTTGCTTCTCCTTCCCACACACTTCATCTCGTTTGATCCTGATGGGAAAGCTGAAAAGAGGGTGAGCTGCAATGAGCAGCTCAGACTTCAAAGGCAAATTCAAATTCCTGCTCTGGAGCTCATAGCAATAGAAACCGTGTTTTCTATCCACTGTGATGTGGAGGAATTAAATAAAAGAACATCAGCTGTGACACTAGCAGTGTAGAAGGCTCTCAACGGAAGCTGAGCCCAGAGCCACATGACTGCCTGAGAAGCTACCCCGCACTCCCTCGTTCAGCTGACAACGCAAAAGCATGAGAGATTACCGGAGTGACCACATCCCACGGTCTCTCATGGGCAACAGCGCTGGGAACAGTCACGGGTCATCTTTCCACTGCATCTCAGCCCCAGGGCATCCATGGAACTCAGGAGTGGCCAGTGGCCCACAAGATGTGCCCGCTCCATGGAACCTGTTCCAAGTGGGGCCGGGATCTCACCTCACAGCACACTGAGGGTGGAGAATGGAACGGTCCCTTTGGACAAAAGTCTGTTTGTTGCTGCTGTTGTTTTAATGCTATTTCAAAGAACATGTTTACCTGATTCCTATCCTTCTGTAAGCCAAAGATTCATGTGTCCACTGACTTGGAAATGCAGGGGTCAAGGGGAACTTTCCCCAACACCCTCTGAAGTTTCACTGAAAAATCAATTCAAAAAAGTTAGATTAATTAGAGAAAAGGCATACACATTGTTTTAATGTGTATATACATGAGCCATCAGAACGAAGACCCAACGATACAGGGGAAATTGTCCATTTTTATGCTGAAGTTCAACACAGTATGGACGGCCATGTGGAAATATGACTGGACAAAAAGGGCAGATCTAAAGCTAACAGATCGCGTGGGGAAGCCCATCAAGGCCCGTCCATCTAGATTCTTCTCAGCCTCTCTGAGGAGCATTCCTTCATTCTGGGTGTGGGCAGGACCCTCTCTGGAATGGGGGTCTTATGACCTACGGTCAAACAAAAGTAAGTCGCATAATGTTTTTATAAACAGTATTTACATAGCAAGGCAGAGGGAAACTTAAGAGTCGTACTTTCAGGTTTGATGGCTGGCTTTGGGGAAAGTGGGTTCTGGTCCCTAGGACCTGTCTTAGGGAAGAGGGATTCTAGCATCTATGGGTAGCCTCGGGGAGAAGGAGGCTGACAGCTGGAGGGCAGGAGAAAGTGAAAAAACTTTTGCTTCTGAGGCCTTCATTTTGGGGTATTGTTTTCTGAGCCCCAGGAGAAACTAGAAAGAACTAGATTTAGAACTCTAAAACTTTATAAATTATTCTTCTATCTCAGCACCATCATCCAGAATGCCAAATTCTCAGAGGATGAGAAAGAATGTTTGCGAAATGTGTGGAATATAGGTGATCAGATATAGGAACTTCTGCATAACACCCTGAAGAACCCGGCTTTTTAGGGATGTGTTGGACCAGATGAATTAAGTGCTGGAAGACTTGTGAGAAGGCTGGTCAGTCCTCCGTGCTTGTGAAAATCTGCAAAGATCACTTGGGTCAAATCTACAGGAATGTGGAAACTCATCAGTATCTACACAAGCTTGTTCAATAGCACTATAATCCTGACTCTTACCAGCAAAACCAACGAACTGGAAGTGCCAAGATTTTTTTTTTTTAACAGAATTTTACTAGTCAGTTTTACTTTAATAATATTCCTTATTTTTCCAAAAAGGATTGGGTGGCTATACAAAAAACCTAAAGAGAAATACAAAACGAATGGAACACTGTGATTGAGGAAATGACCAAGTAAAGATGCTGTGGTCAAGCTGAATTTTTAAACTCTGAACTTCCCAGAGACAGAAGTAAAAGAAGGAACAGAAATGAGAAATAAGGTTTAATGAGATCAGTCATGGGCCAGAGACTTCATGTATAGTCTCAATTTAACTTCACAACAATCTCAGGAAGGAAAGTATCATCATATCCATTCCACAGATGAAGAAATGGACGTGAGTCACCTGCCAAAGGCACAATGGTCAGTGATCAAGTCAAAATTCCAATTCAGGTTGAACTTTGAAGCTTGTGCTCCAACTAACCACATGCTCACCACCCAAATGAAGTCATGAGTATCTTCAGAGAGACTGAAATTCCGCTGCTAGATTCCGAAATGTGTCATGAAAGGAATGGATTTTGGGTACTGGACTGCAGTGGATTGGAAGTGGCTATATTTCTTTGCCACTCCTGCATGGACAGCTGGAGTCGGACTCTGGACTGGGCTGTGTGATTTGCTTCAGGCGATTGGATGCCAGCAAACATGAGGCAAGGAAAGGCTTAATAGGCACTTGCACATTGGACTTGCCCTCTTAGAATGCTGCCCTGAGACCGCCGTGGTGTAAGGAAGCTGGTCTATGCTTCCGGGGCATGTGGAGAATTGAGGAGCCCCAGACAACAGCTGGCAAATACATAGGATGTGTGAGGCCATCTTGGACCAGCCAGCCAACCCACACGTGAGCCCTGGGGAAGTCAGCAAAAGGACCGCCCAGTCACAGGATTGTAAGAAGTAATAAATCGTCATTCCATTTGGGACAGTTTGCTAGGCATCAGAGATAACGGAGACACAAACACAGAGTGGAATAATACAGGAAATCCTCAACAACAACTTCACGGTAGATAGGAAGTAGACTGTATACGGCTGTTGCCCATAAAAATGCTGAGGGCACAACATGAAAGGGCAGTTCAGTCGAAAGAGCTCTGGATGGAGCAAAATCCAGTGCTATCCACAGTTTATGCCAAAAAAAAAAAAAAAAAAAAAACCTGATTTTGGGTATTATATTCCCTTCTGTAACACAGAAAAAGGGTCTGAGAGAGCCTGTGCATCAGCAGGGCTAAGAGAGCCTTTGTGCTTTAGGAGCCACCTCTGATAGAACCAATTTATTCATTTCAAAATTTTTTTGAGTCTTTTGCAAGAAGAAGAGATGCAGAGATCACGGTATACAGGGAGGCCCTGCCCTTCAGAGATCAGAGGTGAGTGCAAGGCATGGTGTGTGATCCTGGCCACGTCCAACACCCTTCCTAAGGCTCACTCTAGCCTACAATGAGGACAGTGGTCAACAGTCACCACACAGGATTTCTGTAGACACCTGGTATAGTGCCTGGCCCATACCACGGGTTTGATAACATCAGAGAGTTTCATTAGCACTAGTGGAAAATCTTGATACTAGCAGTAGGATCACTTCACTATGACAAAGACAATGGGCTGGAGAAGCACTTAGAGGAAGGACGTGAGGAAGGGCTATGAGCAGATGATGGTGGTCGTCCTGGAGACGGGATAAAGGTCTGATCCGTGAACAGAAACTAAGGACACTGGCCTAGGAACTGGGGAGGAGGGAAGCATCTGGGTGGCGTGGCTGCTGGATTCACAAGACACCCCACAAAGAGGACTCCCCACTCCCCTCAGCAACTCTTGGCAGTCCTCCCAGAAGGCACAGCAGCTGACTCCTCCAGAGAGGGAGCAAAGCTCTAGTAAACAGGGATCCAGCCAAAGGCCAGCCAAGCTGGCACTTCCAACAGGTCCACAGTAAAACAGCAACTCCAGGAAGAGGAGGGTCACTGCACCCAGAGCCAGCCAGCCTGCAGGTAGGGGGAGGTGAACTCGGTGTCTTCTTCCTCAAGCTGAGCGACAGGCACTTGGCCTCACGCCACATGAAACATGGAGTCCATCACCTTCACCAGGTACAGCCTGCCCCAGGGGAGACCATGATGGCCCAGGGTGATCTGGCACCCTGAGGTCACTGCACACTTCAAGGTGGCCCCCACCCATGTAGGCTTGGTGTGGACCTCATGGCTCAAGCTCAGAGCAAAGTGACTGTCCCCCCTGCTCTGAGAAAAGTCTGACGCATCTGATCCTCAACTAACCAGACTTTAGTTTTAAATGTCTCTTTCAAAATCTGTAGAAATGAAAAGCAGGGATCCAAACAAAGAAACGAAATAACTGGGTGAATTTCTCCGGTTGACCTCACCTTACACTCAGGGTCTCTTTCTTCTGATTCTTCTAATAAACTCAGGGGAGTGCTAAAGACTTTAACAGAAAAAGCAGTAGAAGGCTTTGCCTTTGTATGCAAAGATGAGATGTGATGGGGCATTAAAAGTGATTGCAGAGAAAGGAGCAACTCTTGACCAAAACCTTGTCAATTCCCAGGTAAATGAAGCCCCACATCAACAGCAAAGGGCTTGCAGCCAATAGGGCAGGGGTAGAGCGTCCTTTCCCAGGGCTGCGTAAACTCAAAGGAATGTTTGCGGGTTACAGGTTAAAGTGTATGTTTTTTTTAATGCTCTGTTTCAACCACTACTCACTCTCTCATCCAAAAGCAGTGTCAGCAACCTCACCAGACACATGCCACCTGCCCCTTCACCTACTTCAAACATCTGACGTAAGAATAATAAATTGCTGTAGAGGCCACTGAAATCTGAAGTGGCATGGGGGCTGGGGCACGGCTCAGACACATTAGGTCCAAGGCTCAATCCTCTTTGTTGCCAGCTATTCATGACCTCGTGAGCAAATAACAAAAGCCTTTCAGATGGTGGCATTCATCCAACTCACTTGCAGGCTGACGGTACGAAATCTTTACCTGCGATGGGAGGCGGCGGGCTGGGTAGGCGATATAAGAGCTCCAGAAGGAGAGAAAGGACCTGAAAGGCTGCTGATTTGCAAGCCTGACTTGGTTTACACAGAGGGAAATAACAGGAACACTTACAGGACACTTTGCTAGAGCCCCAGGCCTTCTGCCCCATGGGACAGCTCCAGCTCTGTGGCCCTGACCAGCTGTTTCCATTCTTGTGGACACTGGGCTCCCTGGAAGAGTCTCAGGTCAAGAGAGGGAGCCCAGGCTGGAAAGATCTTGCAGACCATCGCTCCTGTGCATAAAGTTTGGCAAAGTGCCTCAGGAGGCCTAGCTCTTACTTCTATGTTTAGCATTTTTCCAAAATAAAAGTTAGTGTTTCTATGCCTTAGTTTCCCCATCTCTGAGAAAAGGCAGCCCAAATATATATAATACAATCAGCTTTAAGCTGCAGTCTTTCCAGAATCCTACAACCAACTGCTGTGTTCAGGCCTTATCTGTAGACTACAGAACTGCACTAGTTCCTGGCCGGGCCCTCTGGCCTCTTATCTCCCCACATGACCCATCCCTCACACAACTCGAAATGCCCCCTTCATCCTGCCCCGATGCTGCCCGGGCCTCCCGAGGGCTCTCTGTGTTCCACCACGCCTCGTGCAGACACTTCCCCTTCAACCCCTCTGGAGTCACAGTCCATCCTACCCATCCAACCTCATCTGTGCTCAGTTCCAGCCTGTTCCATGACGGTTCTCCACATACAACAATATCCTTCTCACTTCCTTGACTTGGCTCATGATTCTTTTTCTCTGCTTTTAAATGAAAGTATAATTTACATACAGAAAAAATCACTCTTCTTAGTATACAGATCTGGGAGTTTTGACATCTGCCTATAGTCATGCAACCACCACCACAATCAAGATACAGAACAGTGCCACCACCGTCCAAAACTCCCCGGAGGACCTCTGTAGTTAACTCCCTCCTCCAGCCCTGGCAATCCTTGACCTTGATCTGCTTTCTCTATAGTTTTGCTTTTTCCAGAATGTCATATGAACAGAAGTATACAGCATGTGGCCTTTGGACCCTGGCTTCTTAATGCACATAATGTGTAGAGATCCATCCACATTGTGGGTGCCGAGCTTGCCTCCTTTCCTCTGCAGGGGGGTATCCCGCTGCATGCTGCATTCACTCACATGCTGCATTCACTGTGTAAGCACACCACAGCTTGTTTATCCATTCCCCGGTCGTGGGACAGTTACGTAGTTTCCAGTTTTGGCAAATATGAATAATGCCGTGATGAATCCCATGAGCACATAAATTTCCATTTCCCTTGGCTAATATCTAAGGGTGGGACTACTGGGTTGTATGAGAACATGTGTTTAGCTTTATAAGAAACTGCCAAACTATTTTCCAAAGTGGTTGTACCATTTTGCATTCCCACCGGCAAGGGATGAGAGTTCCAGCTACTCTATGTCCTTGCCGATACTTGGTGGTGTTTTTGCTCCCCACCCCCCAAGCCATTCCCTGGGTGTATGGTGACATAATGCAGCTTTCTACAAATTTGCTATAATGGTGCTCACTACACGCCACGTGTCATGCTCAATGGTTCACACGCATCTCAATTCACGCTCACTCAGCACTACACAGGAAGTTCCAACGTTTTCTCTGCTTTTAAATGCATCTAAACTGAAGTGGCGTCTGAACCAAGGTCAGATGACCACAACATGCATGACCTTAAATGAGCGCTCTCATGGGGTGACCTGACGTACGCCTGCGTGGATTCGCCACAGTTATCTCAGGCTCTGACTCAACATTACCGCTTTTGTGATAGTTTCTCCAAATTAAAACATAATGCAGCCTGGTCTAACCCTGCCTTTCACTCCACTTGATCAGCTCTCTAATGACAGAACCAAAGTATTTTCAGAATGGTTGGTTTTTCTTATCTCCCAAACAAGATGGCTAGCTGCCTGAGGCCAGAGGAGCTGTCTCCCCGACATTTCATCTGCTACATTTTAGGGACACACTGAAATGAATCACAGTGTGTAGACAGTGTTCTGACATCACAGGGGGAGGTGCGTTATTAAAAAAAGACACCACCAGCTTGCTTGCCATGACCCTGAGTTCCACACTGCTTTCCAAAGCCACAACCTGCAGGTGACATTCTGCCCCTGCATTAGAAAGTTAAGCCAAGTTAGCTGTAGGAAATGTGATAGCTTAAGGGCCACAGTACAGGCCAAAATAAATAAATAAATAGATTGATCCATGACAAACGATAATAAGATATCCAGCGTCCAGGAAGCATGTCGAAAATGGCTGGCGACCTGACTTGATGAAGGAAGAATCGATTGTAGGAAACGAATGTTGGAGGCAAAAGAAACACAAGAAAGAGTCTCCTGAGTTAACTCACCAATGAACATATCTTACTAAGGACAAGGTGACTTCCCTAGGATGACAATGCAGACCAGCGTGGAAGCCAGAACAGGCCTCAAATGACACGGTAGACTTCAGCCGTGTAACCAGAAGCCGCTGAGAAGCAGCCCGATCAGTACGATATGACGACAGTTTCTCTCTAAGATTCAGGATCCAGGTCTTTGCCATCACACACACACACACACACACACACACACACCACACACTCTCTCTCTCTCTCACACTCTCACACACACACACACTCTCACTCACACTCTCTCTCTCAAGATTCAGGATCCTCTCTCTCTCTCTCTCTCCGCTCCCCCCGCCCCCTCTACTCTCATGTCCCCAAACCATACCTTCTCCAGATGCCAACCACAGAAGGTCATTGCCACCCAGAGGCTAGGTCTACTTGCTGTTGCAGTTGCATCTCAAATCACTGACCCTCTCTTCCCCACCCTAAAAATACAAAATCTTTACTCTTCTGTTTCTATCCACCACCCACCGACCGAGCTTCATTACCAGTTTCTCCCACCCGGACAGAGCCCACCACCCAGGCCCTTAGCACTGATCCCATGGTTTTTTCTGATTTGACACAATGGTTCCCTCCCCTCTTCATGTGGCAAAATCACTAGAGAATTCATCCTTTTAAAGCAAGACTTATGTCCTCTGCTCAGAACTCCTGAGTGAACTTTCTGGGGTCTTCGTGACCCTCAGAGTGCCCTCATGACCCCTTCAATCTAATCTCTCTCTCTTCCAGTCAGGATGGATAATTTGTGATCTTCTGTGGGGTCCTCTGTGCTATTCACTTGGGAGCCCAGTTTGGGGTTTACAATCACTCTTTCTCTTAGTGATTGGTCTTCAAATGACAAACGCTCCAGTCCTCACAAAATCTAGCTCTGCGCATGGGACTGTTCTGGGAGAGTCCTGCCCTGTCCCTCCCAACCCCAAAGGAGGAGACCCCATCCTGATTCAATCATTTCTGATCCGTTTTGGAGGATCCCGAAAGAAGCTAAAGTTTCTTCATCTTGACTCTCTGAGTAAGGTGGTTTTTAAACAGCTAGCTACAGGCTGGATTGTATTCCAATTTTCAGTTCAAGGACAGCCAGCTGAAACGATGACTGGGATTAAGAGATGAGCTATAATTAGGGAGAGGCCCATCTCTGGAAGATCAGTGGCAGCAGGCAGGGCCCTGCCCCCAAGCGAAAACCTACACGGAACCCCAGGCAGCCAGTGAGAGGGCAAGAGGGAGGCTGGAGCCAGCACCGGAGGTTCTCACAACCCCAGGCAGGCCCCAGACAGTGATTGCCTTAGGATTTCTGCTCCACAGATGTGAGAGAAAGTGACACTCTTACACAGAAGGGAAGCCAAGGACCTGGGAAACGCTTCCGTAGAAAACTGCACGCGGAAACAGGGATGGGGGTGCCTGGGGCGCGGGGCAGCTGCACCTGGGAGGACCCTGATGTTTGGAAACCAAAGCCCCAGCCCCAGACCCCATCCAGCAAAGACGCTATGGTCACAGAAAGTCTTTTTAAGTGCTAGTATGTAAATATTAGAACTCAAGGGGTCTTGGACAGTCATGCCAAATGCTAAAACCAATGTGACAGGGTGAGTTATAAATAATCTGACAGAGACCACCTGAGTAAGTCTGCCAGGGCTGCCGTAAGAAAGTGCTAGAAACTGGGAGGCTGAAATAACAGAAGTGCACTGCCCCACAGTTCCGGAAGTCTGAGCTCAAGGGGCACAGGGCTGGTTCCTTCCGAGGGCCGTACAGGAAGGAGCTGTCCCAGGGTCCTCGCCTTGGCTTGTAGATGGCACCTCCTGTCTGTTCTCTTGTCACTGTCTTCCCTCCATGTGTGTTCAGCTCTGTCTGAATCCGCCGTTTCATAAGGACACCAGTCATACTAGAGCCCATGCTGATGACCACATTTTAATTTGATTATATCTGTAAAGACCCTTATCTCCTAAGGTAACATTCTGAGGTCCTGGGGGGTTAGAGCTTCAATGTCCGTTTTTATTGGAGGGATACCCATATTACCTTCTCTCCCAGAAATTTCTCAGAAGGGGCAGAATAGGCAAATCTAAGGGGGTCCAGAGACCTCACACCTGTGGCTGTGTGGTCACATTCCTTCTGACTCAAGATTATCTCTTAAAAACACTGATGGCATCGGCTCTGTACCGACTCTGGGAAAGCTGGAGCAGAGGCTGATGAGCTGAGGGGCCCGGGTTTCCTCTCTCGTAAGAACGTGCCCCAGGTGGAGAAAAATTCATCCCCTGTGGACGAAGGGCCTATGTCTCAATTGCAAGGGCAGGGTGGACGGCAGCTTGACTTCTGACAAGACTGAACGGTGAAATATTCAAAATATGCAAAATATACAACCCCAAAGCACAATGGGAATATGCTCTTGGCCTCACAGCTCACCAGACACTGATTATGCAAGCTCTTTTCAAAAAGCACCGGGCCCGAAGAAGGTAATCTGACAGAGACTTATTATTCTCCAAACAATGGGTGAAAAGAGAAACCAAACCATTTCTGAGTCTTTACAAGATAGATACCCACACAGACAGACTCATACGATTAATCTGCGTGAGAGTTCTAAGAGGCACTGGGCACCAGTAGCTTGTTTTTGTTGTTTTTTGTTTTTGCCAGTACCTTTTATGAACGTATCAGTTCCACCAGACTCCTCCACAGAGTGAATGGTGAGTGCCACCAACCAGGGACCCTGAGGTCGTGCCAGGAGCCCGGGCATGAAAACAAAGGCTGTAATCCATCTCGCAAGAGCAGGCGGCCTCGGCCAGACAGACTGAGCTCACTGTCTGACAAAAGAAACTTTTCACAACCAAGACCTCTGGGTGGAATCATGAAAAGAACTCAGGAGCGGGGAGGGTACTAAGGGATCTGATGATTGGTGAATCTGGAAGGCGTCCTCAGACGTTCTCCATGAATTCATTCCCCAGTCCTTTCAAAAAACAACACCAAGGCCACTATAGTGCTTGTTTCTACATAGAAAGCATTATGAGTGTTTTTTCTCTTTTTCTCTAATACATGAAAATGTGCTTACTGTGATTAAAATTAAAAACACAAAGAGATCCTTAAAATGTTGAAGGCCTAGTCAACATGGTGAAACCCTGTCTCTACTAAAAATACAAAAAATTAGCTGGGCATGGTGGCGCGTGCCTATAATCCCAGCTACTCAGGAGGCTGAGGCAGGAGAATTGCCTGAACCCAGGAGGCGGAGGTTGCGGTGAGCCGAGATCGCGCCATTGCACTCCAGCCTGGGTAACAAAAGCGAAAACTCTGTCTCAAAAAATAAAAAAATGTTGAAGGATGACCCCCCTATCAATGACTGTTTGTGTTAAGTGTTCAATCTGACTACAGGAACACTCCTGCATGTAAGAAGAGAACTGATCGCTAGCAGACATCTGAGTCTGTCTCAGGCATGGTAATGGGCCTATTTATTTCCATTCTCTCATTTAATTTTATTTCATTTAAATGTCTTCAGGCCAGGGGCAGTGGCTCAGACCTGCAGTCGCAGCTACTCCACAGGCTGAGGTGAGAAGACTGCTGGACAAGAGTCTGAGATGACAGTGAGCCATGATCATCACTGCACTCCAGCCCGGGCGACACAGCAAGACCTCATCTCTAAAAATAAAAACAACAAATCAAATGTAAAGAAGTCTTCAGAAGGACTGAATGCAGGTTAGCCAAGCCACCAAGCATTGATTACATTTCATTCACAGGGGACAAACACACTGAAGGCACAGAAAGATGGGGTGATTTTCCCCAGACCACGGCCAGAGAGGAGGCCGTAGATACAGGCAGCAGGGCAAGAAGCTGAAGCCCGAGGAAGGAAAGGAAGGGCAAGGAAGGTGAGCAAATGAGCCTCATGTTAGAGTCAAGGACAGGCTGGCGCAGATGGTCCCTGTCCCGCAATGACAAGCAGTTAAAAGAGGAAGCTACCCGTCAGTGGACCAGGCCGAGCCATGTCCCACTCACACAAAACACGAGTCTGTGTAGGAGCCAGATGATCTAGTTCCCTGATAGCTTCTTTTTATTTCCCTCCTGGCTATGCTCCATCCCAGTAGCTTTCAAACGTTTTCACCAAAACCCACAGTAACAAATAAATTTGATACAGACATCCAGCACCCAATGCATGTCTTTAAATATATACATTATCTAAACACATGCTCGCACATCCATCCATATATGGTGTCACAGGACTATCTGCTCTTACAGGTATGATGTGCCCCAGTATGTTTTACTTAATTTTCATCATACTGATACCATTCTCCTCTATTAACTTCATGACCTACTTAGTGAGTCACAACTTAAAATCTGAAAAAACTCTTGCCTTCATCTCTGAAAGAGGTTCAAGATTCCAGCCAACTGTTGACGCGCTTGATGGTTCCAAGCCTGATTCAAAGAAGTAAAAGGGACCCCATCCGTCTGAGCCCCCCAAGAGCTTTCTTTTGTCAGAGGCAGGTGAACCAGAGCAACTCTATCTTAAATAGGAGCTGGGTGAAATGAGGCTGGAACCTACTGGGCTACATTTCCAGTCAGTTAAGGCATTCTAACTCACAGGATGAGACAGGAGGTCAGCACGAAATACAGGTCATAAAGACCTTGCTGATAAAACAGGTTGCAGTAAAGGAGCCGGCCAAAACCAAGATGGCGACATGAGTGACCTCTGGTCATCCTCACTGCTACACTCCCATCAGCACCATCACCGTTTACAAATGTCACGACAATGTCAGGACATTATCCTATACGGTCTAAAAAGGGGAGGCATGAATAATCCACCCCTTGTTTAGTGTATCATCGAGAAATAACCATCAAAAGGGCAACCAGCAGCCCTTGAGGCTGCTCTGTCTATGGAACAGCCATTCCTTCATTCCTTTACTTTCGTAACGAACTTGCTTTCACTTTGCACCATGGATTTGCCCTGAATTCTTTCTTGAGCAAGATCCAAGAACCCTCTCCTCGGATCTGGATTGGGACCCCTTTCCTGTTACACTGGTTCATCTGTAGCTGAAGCCATCAGTGAACTGCAGGAGCTCTGCTTTCCTTCCTTAGCTTATGTGGTGGGCACAGGGACGTGTGCGGGAGACTCTCCAGAAGGCACTGCTGCGCAAACTAGAGAATTAGAAATTATCCTCCCAAGGCTATCTTGGGGAGGACACAGTCAGAATCTTATTGCTTCTTCAGGAAACAGCATTGTTTACAAAACAACTAAATTGTGCATAACCTCGAAGGCATCATCCTGTGCTCCAAAGCCACCTTAGGCTTCTGGCTTGGCCATCATCCTGAGCTTCCTAGAGGCACTAGAAGGACAATCCGACCCTCATCTTCTCCCGTCACCCTGTCACGGATGTGCAGCACTGTGCCGCAATGGCAACAGCGGTCGGAGCAAGTGACACAACAGCAGCTTCTACTAGGACACTTCTCCAGTGGCCTTCCCTCCAGGAAGACGTCCCAGAGATCCAGAAAGTTGCAGGAGAATGGAGAGAAAAGACAACAGTAGCCACGGTGATCGTTAACTATAATCATTATGCTGGCAAAGCTATAAAATCCAACCCAGGTCACCACACACGATCCTGAACATTTCCAGAAGAGGAAGAATAGTATGCTCCAGAAAGCAACCCCGCTATGCACCTTAAGAGAAAAGAGTTTAATAGGTTGGGTGCAGTGGCTCCTGCCTGTAATCTCAGCACTTTGGGAGATGGATAATGAGGTCAGGAGATCGAGACCACCCTCCCTAACATAGTGAAATCCCGTCTCCGCTAAAAATATAAAAAATTACCCAGGCATGGTGGCACGCACCTGTAGTCCCAGCTACTTGGAAGGCTGAGGCAGGAGAATCACTTGAACCCGGGAGGCGGATGTTAGTGGGCCAAGATTGCGCCACTGCACTCCAGCCTGGCAACAGAGCAAGACTCTGTATCAAAAAAAAGAAAGAAAAGGAAAAGGAAAAGGAAAAGAAAAAGAGTTGAACAAGCCACACAAAGGTACAGACACCTGCATGCCGGCTGCACCAGCCTCATCCTGAAGAGTTGTGAATAGTGCCCTAGCTAGGAATTCTCTAAGTTGCTCTGGGACTGTGAAAACAGATTCCTCAGGGAAGCAAAGAAAAAGATGGATTCCTTTGTGTTCAGAAGACAGCAGGCTTCCACCCAGAAAACTGCACAGTCAGAACCAAGCAGTCGGACCCCCTTTCTGAATGCTGAATCCCCGGGTGGGAAAAGAAGTGTGCGTCTGTGCCTCCCGCCATCCTAGAAGGCCAAGGAGAGGCTGAATATTGCAGCACATTCTCTAACGAGGAGCCAGGCACTGCAACTGCTCCATAAAGGTGTCTTAGACAGAATTATAAGCAGAGCTTAAGGTCTAAAAACAAACAAACAGAACAAAAGTGCTCTACTGAAGAGATGAGACTTTCCTTTCAGAATCAAGACACACATCCCTCCCCAGTTCCCAACTCCAGCTCCAACAGAGACGTCCACTTCTCTGCAAAGGCTGAGGACAGAAACAAAGCGGGCAGAGAGAGGAAGTGGAAGGAGTTGTTGTACTATGTCTTTTTAAAGCAGCTGTTGGAAACCGTTTCAAAGGTTAAAAAAGGATTTTTGTTTTATCCAAATATAAGTTTCTGGGAGGAAATACGACACCCTGGGCAATGTATGAAGTCATGCCTTTGATTCCAAGCCTATCAAGCCTCTTCTGGGTGTTACATCTCAGGCTTCCTATGGTGAGGTAAAGAGGGAAGCTTCAGTACAGATCAACGGCAGCACATGGGGGTGGGCAGCTTCGCAGTCACTGAGCAGGCGATGGCTCTCCTGGCCACGGTGCAGGGTGGGTGCATGGCTTGTAAGCCATGCATGGGCTCCAGATCCAGGAATGGAGAGCACCCTCCTGGGTCGCTGTCTCAGTCACCCCACAAGCCCATCCAGCCATCCTCACCCTGGGGGCCGCCCCACTGCGTGGCTGTCAGCCTATATTGTGGCATAATTAAGTAAGACACCAACCGTGTTGAGAAGCGTTTCTGAGAATTAAATCAAGAGTGAGAAGCCCTCAGAGGCACCCCTATGTGTCAAGATTGATTGATGTGATGGCCACCAGAGAAGCCCTGCTGGAACAATTCAGCACATCTGCCCAGGGATGGCTCTGCCCGTCTCTGGAGACAGAACTCTTACAGAGGCAGGAAAGACGTGAGGGAGGCTTTGCAGTTATTTACGCCACGCTCTTCTAAAAGTGAAGAGGGCTTGGCTGCAGTTTCCTACTCTGGACAGTGAATTATTCAATTTATCTGTTTATGTTTACATGGCTGAGACGTAAAACAAAACAAAAAGCCCACCCCCACCTCATTCAGCCAGCCAACCTAGGGAACACTGTGGCCGGACACACACAAACCAATCAGGTGGTTTTTAAAAACTCTCAAAAGCCAAGGTCCCCCAACCCCTTGTTCTACTCAGTACATGCCCCTGTCTATAGTGGCTCATCCTAGAATCACCACTAGGGAGAAGGAACGTGTTTAGCCAGAAATCTTGCTGCGTCAACACCAGACCTAAGAATCACTGAAATAATACAATGCTCAAACCACCAAACTCTTGGCAGCCTAAGATAAACCCCCATAAACCAGCAAGCAGGCAGCAACCATCACCCACCCTCCGGGGATATTCCTGAACCGTTGCAATGTCCTCCTCGCCTCCTCTAGGAGAGACAAGGTCAAGACCATAAAACGACTTCAGAAGCCATAAAAGCAGAAGCAGCATCTTCTGAAATCAGGCAATCAAGAATCAGACAAGCAGGCTGGGCGCAGTGGCTCATGCCTATAATACCAACACTTTTGGAAGCTGAGGCAGGTGGACTGCCTGAGCCCAGGAGTTCGAGATAAGCCTGGACAACATGGAGAAACCCAATCTCTAAGAAAAATGCAAAAATTAACTGGGTATGGCGGCACATGCCTGTGTTCTCAGCTACTAAGGTGGCTGAGGCAGAAGAATCACTTGAGCCCAGGTCAAAACTGCAGTGAGGCGTGATCGCACCACTGCACTCTAGCCTGGATGACAGAGAGAGACCCTGTTTAAAAAACAAAGTGGGAGGAGTGGGGCTAGGCATGGTGGCTCATGTCTGTAACACCAATACTTTGAAAGGCCAAGGCAGGTGGATCTCCGAGGCCAGGAGTTTGAGACGAGCCTGGGCAATGTGGTGAAATGCTGTCTCTATTAAAAATACAAAAACTAGCTGGGTGTGGTGGTGCACACCTATAGTCCCAGCTACTCGGGAGACTGAGGTGGAAGGACCACCTGAGCCCAGGGAGGTCAATGCTGCAGTGAGCTGTGATCATACCACTGTACTCCAGCCTGGGTGACGGATGGATGGACGGACGGACGGACGGATGGAAGGAAGGAAGGAAAAAGGTAGACAAACAAAACCCCTTGAAAAGGCTGACCCACACCCTTGAGTCAACTCAGGGAAGGTGAGTGAGGGACCTCTAGGAGCAACATGTGGGGCAGCCTCTGCAGCAAGGAGAGCGCACCTGTGTTACACGGGGCCTTTCCAGGGCTGTGGGACCTGTGGGGTGCATCCAGGTTACCCACGGCTTGCAGATTTAGAACAGGAGTCCACACCCAGGAAGGGACTGTGTCAAACTATTCCAGCCCTGAAAATGCCCCCTTTACCTAACAGGTTTCTTGCTTCAGCTCTGGGAGGAAAATAACGCAGTGCCATAGGCTCTCCCTCTGAGTGCATTCTGCAAGCACCGAGCTGGTCGTTGATGTGGCTGTCCTGGGGGCAGCCTTTCACCCGCAGTCCACCTCACGGCTCTCAGCCACACAGCGCCACTGTCTTTTCAGATTTGAAGCTTTAAAGGGGGATGGGGAAGAGTGTGGGCAACTGGGAGGAGTGTGTCCGGTGGGGCGGGACCCACACACACAGGTATGTAAGAGGCCGCACTTGTACGTACTAATAACAGTGACTATCCTAAAGGCTGCTGAGTGGTAAGTTTAGGAAACTAAACAGGGACAATGTCTGGGGACAGAGCGTTTATCCTGAAGATGTGGACATGTGCTAGGAGCACCTCCCACTGCCAACCTCCAATAAGCAATCATACCTGGAAACAGCAGCTGAAGATGAGCTCTCTTCCTGAAGCCTGCAATGCCTTCCAGGCTGGGAGCCAGAGCTGACCCACAGGCAAAGCTGAGGCCCTCACTCAGAAGACAGAAGCTCTCCTTCAACGGGAGGAGGGCAGCAGGGTGGGAAGGGGGGCTTCTTGGTGGGAAGGCAGCTTCTCTCAACAGTGATCCTTTAGCCTCAACTACTGCATGGGAATGTGGTCACAGCACTAGCCAGCCACTGTTCACAGAATCGAAGAATAGTGGCCCTGGCCTGAGGTTATTTAAAAACAGAAAACAAAAGAAAAGCCCCTGCAGGACCAGGAAGGGAGATCCAGTAGCCAAGGCAGGCACACTGCAGAGCAGGCCACGCTCTCAAGGGAGAGGTGACACCAGCCTCAGCCCATAGCAGTCCTGCAGCAGGGGCTCCAGGAATGTCCGCCAAGAGTCAAGGACAGCAAAGGGAAAGAATACAAGCAAAGCCATACCTTAACCCCAACGTAGGCGGCTTTCAGCTAGAAGGTTTTAACACATGAATGTTTAATAAAATGAAGTCATTACAATTCACCGTCAATCTTGGAATCCAGAAAATGCCAGAGGAAACGGGTTTCAGTTTAGGAGTCCAGTGACAACATCCTGGAAGGAACACAAAGGTAATTCCTCCAAATTGAGGATGCTGTCAAATCAGAGAGCATCATTTTGAGAATCATCGTCTGAAATCTCCTCCAGCTTGTCCCTGCCCACCCCTTTATCCCCAACATCTCACCAGCTGTCCAGTTCTGCAGACACCGCCTCCTGTTTCTCTAACTCTGGCCCCTCCCTCCCAATTCACCCTGCCACAGCCGAAGGCCCATTTCCCTCTCACCTGGACTCTAGTGGCCCATCTGCCTCCCACCTGTCCCCCGCTATGACTCCTCCTGTGCAGTGCGGCCAGTGGGACAGACACTGCGATCTGACAGTGCAGGAGGTGGCAGCTCTGGAATGCAGCCTACAGGACGCTGTGTGGTTCTTACCCAACCTTCTCACCGGTCACATTTCCAGCATAATGCCTCTCCACCAACACGTGAGGCCACTCTGAGCTGTGTGCAGCTCCTGGCATGCCACTTCACTTACATGCACGACCCCCACCCCATGCCCTCATGCCATCTCTCCTTCCCCTGAAGCCTGGGCCATCCCTCCAGATTAGTCCCAGTGGCATTTTATTATGCATCTTACTATCATAATTTGTTTCCTTTTCCCAAGTGCTCCAGCTCCCTGAGAGCTAAGTTTGCTCCTTTCTCATCTAATACCCAGCGTGTAGGGTGCGGTCGGTAGAAGGTGGCTGAGTTGCAAATGAACACAGGAGTTCTTCCCATGCAGGCTTTTCCGAGCCCACACCTGCTTCACTCCAACCAGGTCAGCAAGGGAGGCAGGCAGTGGCCTCCGATCAACACCTCTATAGAAAATGAAAATACTGTCCATATTAAGGAAATAACCAGAAATATGATTTAGCTATTAACAACAACAAAAAAAAAACTGAAAGAGGAAGAGGGGCGATCAAGCATACACAAGACATGAACAGCTGGGCACAAGTTCTCAGACCTGGCACGGGAGAGACGGCTTGGGACTCCTCCCAAATCTTCCTCCTCCAGGGCTCCCGAAAGAGATACATGAAAAGGGAGGGGAAAAATAACCACAGTCTTTTAGCTCATCAATTTCTCACATCCAAATCCAAACAGCGGAAGTACAAAGACTGTCTTTTTCACTCTTAGCCCAGGAGGAAGAAGGAAAAAGTGCTTCTTTTTAACCAAGCCAAAAACATAAGCAGCTACAGATCAATAAGGAGCAGAGGAGACAAAAAAGAACCCTCACAAGAAAGTAGAACCTCAAGGAACACCAGAAGCGGGGCCGCTAAAGCCCAAAGCAGCCTGGACGAGGAGTGGACAAACGTCCTCCCTCTTAATTAATCACAGGATAATAAAAATGCAAGCGGCAAGCATCTTTAAAATGCGCATCCCAGAGGGGCTGGGCAGGTAGGCAAGAAAGACAGAACTGCTCACTCTCATTTACCTGTAATTAAGTGATTACAGAAACCTTGCTTCAAACATGGTATTTCCAAGTCCAGATGGAATCACTGCCACCAAGAAGACAGCTGACGTTCCGGGCCTGCCTGATGTCTGGGCCTGCTGACGTCCTGCTGTGCTGCACCAAACACCACATGGGACAAGGGCCCCACGGCTGCTATGCCAAGGTGGGTGGCTTTCCATCAACAAACCAGCTGTGGGTAAGAATCTCAAAAGACAAAAGAAAACCCTGCAAATGCCTAAGCCCCGACCTCAGCAGAGGAACCCCCAGGTGTAAGCCTCGCCGGGGATTCTGACGGGCTGAGAACCACTGAGTTGGCTGCATTCTCTAAAAGTCTACGTATTTATTACAATCATCACCACAGTGCGATAACAAAAACAGAGGGAAATGGGGGACTGGCTTCAAATACCAGATACCTAAGGAACCAAAGGATGTGGGGAAAGATGATTTCCAGGAGAAGGCCCAGGCCCGACTGCCAGGAGCCTGACATCTGGCCCAGAGACCCCACAAACATTAGGGGTCGGGGGAGCTGAGAGTGCAGATTTCAGAGCTGCTCCCTGAGAAATTCAGATTCAGGCGGTCTGCACTGGAACCTGCCTGCTAACAAGCAACACGGGGTGACTTGAGAACAGGGTCAGAGCGGGAGTGCCAAGGACAATCTTGGTACCGAGGCAGGAGAGGCCCACAGGCACATGGGGTGCTCTGCGTGTAACAGGATGAGTGAGGGCCTGCAGATGCTGCAGCGGAAAACAGACAACGCAGCTCCGGAGGGGCCGTCAGGAGGCTACCGGGATGCTCTGCCAGGCCTCTCACCTTGGTTTGTAGGTTACCAAGCAAAGGAAGAGCCTGACGGCACAACACATCTCACCTCAAGGCCTGTGGGGAGATCACTGAAGGCTGCCCAAGACAAACTCATCCTTCCCATGATAAGCTTAGAAGCCACTGTATCAGCAACACCATAACCTCTGCCCCAAATCAACCCCCTACTCCCAGGCTTTTTCATACTTTATAGTTGTTCTTCAAATCCCTTAGCCTCTAATTAATCCCTGCCCCACATGAGAACCCTGGCACAAGGTTAGTGGTACGTACTTTGAAGCAAGCATCACAGGAAGAAAAATAACACCTGAGATTTGCTTTAAAACGCACCCCTACCACCCCTAAATCCCCACCACATATGCGCAAGCATACGCAGGAAAAGATAAAACAAGCATGGTGAAATCCTGGGGGGTGCCTGGTACGTAAGAGTATATAGGGTCTACTTTTGCAGATGTTGGCACTATAAAACTTTCTTTAAAAAAAAAGACTGAAGTCAACATACTTATTACAACCATAATCCTAATTCCAGTGGCGAGGAACACAAACTGCCCTTCATGTGCCGGCACCTGCTACTCAGAGCTTTTACCATTCGGTACTTTGGGTGGCGCTGGTTCTGTGATACTCCGGTTACAGAGGAGCCGAGTGCACCAGTCTTTCTTGGTTTCAGGCACAAAACAGGACCAATGTTCTGGATACTAACTACAGTCTCCATGGAATTATTAACATTTCCCCTTTTCTTCTCAAAAGCACTCCGGTCTGGACACTAAATAGCATGGTCACTCTAGATACACGGAGAGGGTCGTGAAATAACAGGGTCAACTCTTCGACATGTGGCCCAGAGGCAGCCCCGGAACATCTAGCCCAACCTGCTCTGCTTCCTGATACAGGTGTAGCCAGGAGCATCTGCATCAAGCCACCCCCTCGTGACAGAGGCTCTGGCTGTCAAGCAATCACAGGTGCTGCTTTTGTAAGTGGAATATATTCTGGCAAATTTAGGAAGCATCGTTCCAAATGTCCTAAGATGTGTCACCTCCATTTAAAAGGGTGCTATTTTGAAACTGATTAGAATTTAAAAGTTAGCAATTAAAGCCATTACAAAGAAAACTCTCGATATCTGACAAACAGCCAAATAACAGAAGGGACCATCATTAGGACACACAAGATGAGCCACTGACCCACTCAGGAGGGTGACAGTTAAATTCTGCCTGTCACAGTTGGGGGCATCTGGCTGGCTCATCAATGTCACCCACGTGCGTGTAGCAGATAAAGACAAGCACAATACCCTTTCGGTTATCAGAGCAGCAACAGAGGCCTGGGAGAACTCAACGCTTTAATAAGAGTGTGGGGCTGACATTTTCCCATGTGAAAAAGCAATATGCTGCATAAAGCCAAGAAAAAAAGCAAGGGAGTGTTCAGGCCAACAGATGACCCCTTTCTCCTTGGCCCCTACTGCATGTGCCACACCTCTCTACAGGGGCATAGCAGCTTCCACGAGAACTTCAGCAGAGCCACCCTGCAGTTCTGCGTGTGACTTTAGGGCCCCCTGAAGGATGGACAGCAGTCCTGTGTGACAGCATGGAACCTGCACACACCATGCCTCATTCCTGCTTTTGCTCTTGAATGGCGCTGGTTCTGCCCTTCATTCTTACCAGTTGCTGCAAACAACTGGACATTTCTCACCAAAAAATAACTATGCCTTCCAGAGAAGCTCTCGGGCTATGGATTCCCCCAATTTTTCACATGCAGAAACTGAAAGCCAGAGAGTGAGGACCCTGCCCAAGGCCCAAGTACTCACCAGGGATGGGGCAGACAGTGCCCAGTACCCCAATTCCCAGAATCTACTGCAAGGGAAGAACTAGAAGGTTCAGCCTCTGGACTCAGGCTCCAGGAGTGCCAGAAGCCAAGCAGAGCCAGCGCCATTCTCTCTACCAGCTGCTCATACACAGACGCGGGCAGCTCTTCAGCCCTCCTCTAAAGACAGTTTGAACCAGGGGTGGGCCCAGCCTGCAGGCTGCTGCTCTGAAGAGGAGCCACAGCAAGGAAATGGTTCTCCTGGAATTACCAGCACCTAGGACCCAGGGGAGCTCACACCTTCTCCCAGGGTATGGGCCAATTCCCACATAGAGAACATCTGGCTTTAAATGAACAGAAAGAGGATAACTTATAAGTGAGTATTCAGAAAAACCCGGCCTTCCCACATAGGCCCCACAGTAGGACAGGGCACAAGAAGTAGCTGACCAGCAAGTACCCAGAGAGCATTCAGCCAGTGAGCACAGGAACTTACGGAGGTGAACAGAGCAGGCTACGACCTGCTTAGGAAAGCTACACTTTACACTTCCAGACTCACCAAAGGGCAGGTGACTCTTTACCCATAATGTTCTAGACACCTAAATGGTGCTTACTATGCACTTACTAGATACATTTAATTATATTAACCCAGGTCACCCTCAGAAGAGCGCTAAGAGGCAGGTGCTACTTTTTTCCCCGTTTTACAAAGGAAGAAACAGAGGCACAAAGAGGTTAAGTTACTTGCCCCAGATCAAGAGTGATCCACTGGCAGAGCTAGATATAAGCCTGGGCCCTTAGTGATCTGACCACACAGCCTCTGTGCATGGGGGGCACAGCGAGTCCCCCTACACAGACTACTTGGTCAGCGCCACTCTAAGGCACACCTGGAGTTCTCGAAGACCCTGTGTGGCGCAAGTGCGGAAGAACGCTGATGTGGAAAGTGGCCTGGTAGAAAGAGCCACCCCACATACTTCCTGGCTCCACAGGAGGTCCTAATCCCAAAATGCAGCCTAGCCTTTTATTAAGCAGTGTGGTAGCTTTTTCCAACTGACGGATATGAACACTAAGTGCAACACTGCATCACCATATGACTCAGCAACTCCACATCTGGACATACATTACCCAAAAGAATTGACAGCACGGTCTCTGCCAGGGGCGGTAGCTCAAATCTGTAATCCCAGCACTTTGGGAGGCCAAGGCAGGAGGATCACTTGAGGCCAGGAGTTCAAGACCAGCCTGGGCAATACAGTGAGACTCTCATCGCTAGCAATAACAACAAAAAAACCCACACACAAAAAATTTGCCTAGCGTGGTGGGGAGCACTTGTTGTTCTAGCTACTTGGGAGGCAGAAGTGGGAAAATAAGCCCAGGAGTTTGAGGCTGCAGTGAGAAATGACTGTGGCACTGCACTTCAGCCAGGGCAACAGAGCGAGACCCTGTTTCAAAGAAAAAGGAAAGAAAAGTAAAAGAAAGCAGGATCTTGAAGAGACATCTGTACACCCTTGTTTCATAGCAGCACTATTCGCAACAGCCATAAGGACCTATGTGTCCACTGGTGACTAGATCAACAAAATGTGGCCCAACCGTAAAACGGAACATTCAGCCTTAAAAAGGGAGAAAATTCTGACGCATGCTACAGCACGGATGAACCCTGAGGACATTATGCTAAGTGAAATAAGCCAGTCACAACAGGATAAGTACTGGATGATTCCACTCACGAGGGACCTAGAGGAGTCAAATTCATAGAGACAGAAAGCAGAATGATGGTTGCCAGAGGGAGTGGAAGGGAGAAGGGAGTTGGTGTTTAATGAGACAGTTTCAGTTTTGCAAGACGAAAGAATTTTGCAAGACGAAAGAGTTCTGTGGATGGACGACGGTCCAACAGTGCGAATGTACTTAGTGCCACTGGGCTGTAAATTTAAAGATGGTTAAGACAGTAAATTTTATGATGTATGTATTTTATCAACTTTTACAGATTAAAAACAAAGTAAGGAACCCAACCCGGATCTGGACCCAGAGCCTGTACGATCCGTTCTGGGCAGTGTTAAGTGATGGGCAGGATCTCTTCTTTCAGCTGTAATATGAAGGCTCCAGGACACACTGTCAACAAATGTTGCTAACACTGTCAAAATAAATCAGTCCCTATGAGTCTCCTGTGGGGTGATCTAATTCACAATCACTCACAGCCCCCCGAAGAAAGAGAATGTCTTTAAGCATGATTATCTACAGATCTATGCATTCTTGTTTCGTTTGTGGTTTGTGTCAAACTGTACGCGCATTTGCAAAGAATGCTGAAATTTTTCAGTGATGACACAGAAGCAGAGAAATAAGGATATAGCTATTTCAGAAAGAGGAAGGATACATATCTTCCCTTCCACACTATCACCTGGTGACGGAAAGGAGGTCCTCTGAATACACTGAAATACTGTACAGCTGGGTTGTGTAATGGCATATACTACTGGGAGTCACCTTATTTTGTGTTATGCTAAATGATTTAGACAATTCATTTACCACTGAGTCATACACAAGCTTTTCGCCAAGGAAAAGGGGAAGGGAGGAGTGAGGAGAAAGGTTTGAATGATCTCTAAACACTTGACACAGACAGAATTCATTGTGGGAGGGGAGAAGATAAAACCATAATACACGTTTGCAGAAAAGCCTCCAGCTGTGGCAGCGGGCCACTCCAGGAAGTGCAGGCTGGAGGAAGGGCCAAGTTTCCCAAGCACCACTGACATTACTCCCGGTTCTGAGGTTGGATTTCTATAGCAACGGGCAGCAGCTTCATGGGAAGTCATGCGCCACTGTGCTCCCATCCCCTCAGCAGGACAGAGGCCAATCTCTGTCACCGGGGCACTTTTGTACAAGGGTTGGGGCACTGGGAAGGGCAGGGACTTGGCCCAGGGTGGTGGAGCCAGGCAGTGGAAGGGGTAGGAATCCAACTCCAGGCCTTGGCCAAACCTCCCAGCCACACTACTGTCTGTGTGTACACCACCCGGCAGGAACTGTTGCTTGGTTAACCATCCACCTGTCCCCAGACATGAAGCACAGGATGGCAGAGGTGAGCCATCCCCTAAACCCAAGCCCGACCCCATTCACCCTGCCTCCCCTGCCTTGGGATTCGTTCCTCCTCTCAGGCAGAGGTGAGCACACCATTAAAAAGCCGACCCCCTGCCGAGCGTGGTGGCTCACGCCTGTAATCCCAGCGCTTTGGGAGGCCGAGGAGGGTGGATACAAGGTCAGAAGTTGAAGAACAGCTAGGCCAACATGGTGAAACCCCATCTTTATTAAAGATACAAAAAATTAGCCAGGCATGGTGGCGGATGCCTGTAATCTCAGCTACTCGGGAGACTGAGGCAGAAGAATCGCTTAAACCCAGGAGGTATACAGTGAGCCGAGATTACGCCACTGCACTCCAGCCTGGTGACAGAGCAAGACTCCGTCTCAAAATAAATAAATAAAAAATAAACTGACCCCCAAGGGGAAGAAAGGGGGTGTCCAAGAAGCAGACAGAAGCCCCGTGGGGGAAGGTGAGCTCAGCGGACAGTTCCAGTTCAGCTGCTGCAGGGACTTGGCAGCCTGGGTGGTCACAGGATGTTGGAGGAAGGCTGGGCTGATTCATCTTTACGGTCCCTTCCTTCCAGGGCTACGCAGTTCTATGAGTCTGTGAATGTACAACCTGAAGGACCAGGCCTCAGAACAAATAAAGGTTCCCAGGAGCTGAAAGAACTTCATTCCAAGTTGATTATTTCCATAACGGCCAAAAGAAAAACGACTCTCCACAAACCTGAGTAATCCTCACAGGTGGCGACAGAACTGAATTTCCTTTAACACACCTGCTGCTCCCCCCTTACCCCTTAGCCCATGCAGTGGCAAATTATTAGGCTCGCAGCGCTTTGCTTTTATTTTCCTTGGAATTTTAACAAAAAACAAAACAAAAATCCCTCACTATTCTACTGCTCTTTCCCTTGGTGGCCATTTTCTCACAGTTCTAGCTGTTGTCCAGACTATGATTTCAGGGGTTATTTCTACAGTTCATTACAATTCTAGCTGTTGTCAGTGGAACAGGTGCTGGTTCTGGGCTGCCTGACAGGCTTAGTTTCCAGCCCAGCACGAATACAAACAGAAGGTGTTCCACCAGACTCAGCAACTCCCTCTGCTGGCAGGAACCTCTCCCCTCCCCACCCCCAACCCAGGTCAGGTGTTCTGCACACCCAGGCCAGCACCAACAATGGCTGGATTCTAAGGAAAGCTGGGAAACAGCCTCACCTTAGCAGATGCACCGAAGAGCCAAGGCTTTCACTGTTTTTCCTTTAGAAGCTGAAGAGGATGGGGTAAAAACCACATGATGTTCTCTGACATTGCAACTATTAGCATTTCAGAACTATTAGCCATTAATCACCCATTCTAAACACTCCACATGAAATGCCCATAGCCCTGAAAAGGACAGAGCCTTGCAAATCCACTCACTCAGGCTACTAGGCTCGAACCCAAAGGGAACCCCAGCATGCCCACGGTTTTTCTGGCTCTGTTTTAATTTCAAGATGTGTTTGTCCCAGTTTACCTATATAACAAACTTTCACATGTATCCCCAAACCTAAAGGAAAGTTAAAAATAAAAATGTAAAACTAACAACAACAAACCAACCAGCAAAAAAACGGGTTCCTCCCAGTTCTCCTGGATTTGGATGGATCTTTCTCACGGCTGCTTCCACGCTTCCCATGTGTAGGGTAGGAGTGACTCTACTCCAGACCTAGGGCCAGCAGCCCTGCTGCAGAATAACTGTCCTCCCTTCATGGGGCAGGAGGGGATGAGAGTGTTGCTGAAGCCAGAGGCTGAGACCCTGAACTCCAGGCTGCACTGTGCTGTCTTAGACTAGAAGAGGGGTCTTGCTGTGTCCCATGCAGCTTAGAAGTTGTGTCAGGGAACAGAGCGGGATAAACTTCTCATCAGAAGGGACACGTGGACAGGAAGGAGCACTTGGCTTCAACAATAAGACTGGGAATCTTCAGATTTAGCAAGAGGACCTTGATCTTTCTCATCTAAATTTCTTCCCTTAAATATAAATCTCTGAAATGGGGATTATCAGACACCTTTTGAACAGTGAGGTGAGGGGACCTTAGCCAGGTGAAGTGGCTGTCAATCGTCAACAGGAAGTAGCAGCTAGAAAAAGCCAGAAGCTCTTGCTGGTCTCCTCACACCATAAACCCCTTGAGGGTGGACACTGGGTGCCCATGTCAGAGGTGTTCGAACCAGAGTGACTCCATCTTGAATAGGGTAAAATGGGACTGAGACCTACTGGCTGCATTCCCAGAAGGTTAGGCATTCTTAGTCACAGGATGAGATAGGAGGCCAGCACAAGATACAGGTCACAAAGACCCCGCTGATAAATCAAACAGGATGTAGTAAAGAAGCTGCCAAAACCCACCAAAACCAAGACGGCGACGAAAGCCACTCCTCGTCGTCCTCACTGCTCATTATACACCAATTATAACACAACAGCTAAAAGACACTCCCACCAGGGCCATGACGGTTTACAAATGCCATGAGAATGCCTGGAAGTTACCCTAGATGGTCTAAAAGAGGAAAGAACCTTCAGTTCCAGGAAAACCCCTGCCCTGTCCCAGGAAACTCATGAATAGCCTACCCCTTATTTAGCATATGATCAAGAAATAACCATAAGCATACTCAGTCAAGCTGCCCGTGCCACTGCTCTGCCTATGGAGTTGCCATTCTTTTATTTCTTTACCTTTTTTTTTTTTTGAGACAGAGTCTCGCTGTGTTGCCTAGGCTGGAGTGCAGTGATGCGATCTTGGCTCACTGCAACCTCCGTCTCCTCAGTTCAAGTGATTCTTCTGCCTCAGCCTCCCAAGTACCTGGGATTACAGGCACCCGCCACCATGCCCGGCTAATTTTTTGTATTTTTAGTAGAGATCGGGTTTCACCATGTTGGTCAGGCTGCTCTCCAACTCCTGACCTCAGGTGATCTACCCGCCTCAGCCTCCCAAGGTGCTGGGATTACATGCGTGAGCCACCATGCCCGGCCCTGTTTCTTTACTTTCTTAATAAACTCGCTTTCGCTTTACTCCATGGACTCACCCTAAATTATTTCTTACACAAGATCCAAGAACCCTCATTTGGGGTCTGGATCAGGACCCCTTTCTAGTAACACCTGGAAAATAGCAGATGAAACGAGAAGACGCTACAAGCAGAGGACTGGAAAAGATGCACGCAACGACACGCGAACTGCTTCTTCTATTAAGTCATCACTGAACAAAATCCAAGCAGAAAAAAGGTAAAATGGATGCAGGAGGGATCAGAATGAAGCATAACTGCTTATAAAACAAATCAAAACTAAGAACCTAGGAAACGATAATAATGCTGTTTAAAGACTTGAAGGAAATTTCTATTTCCAACATCGTCAACAGAAATCAAAGGAGATACATTTCAATTTTCATGAGTGAAAGATAATAAAAGCTGAACCCTATACAACATCAATCCTGAGCTAAATCCTATCTTATCTCTACTTTTTTCTTCTCCTTTTCAATGGGTGTAGCTAAACCGGGTTGCAATCTAGCGCTGGACTTGTCCAGAAAGCCTGGCAAACATCCACAGCTGTGACAAGATGCTGATAAGTCTGTCGCAGTGGGGTCTTGATGCTTCTGCTAGGGAAGAACCAGGAGAATGTAAGTAAAAAGCAATGACCCTTCTGCAAATAATTAAGTAATTCACATCCACCCCTGGAAGAGAAAATAATTCCTCCCCTCCTTGGCTGGCTGCCCAGCTGAGAATGCCCAGCAAGCACCCTCTCAGCGATGCCAGGTGAGGAGGGGAGAGGCTAGCCCCCTGCAGCCTGCAGGCTCTCTGACCATGGGCACGTCCACAGCACACCCTCCCAGCTACTCAGGACATCTGGCCCAAACACACCATGAATTAGAAGTCCCCTCAGCTGCATGTGCCACCTCTGTGCAGGCTGTCACACAGAACCAACCCCACCCCAGCCTACAGGAAGCTCCATGCTGGAGCTCAAGAGCGGCAGGACAGATCACCAACTCCTTTCCACGAGGCATGTGTGCCTCCCTGCAGCCACTCGGGTGCCAATGAGAAGCACTATCTGGCTTCCCCAAAGCTCTCCCCAAGGAAATGAGTGTGAAACACGAGCTCCAGTAGGAAACAATCGGCCTTTTGGTTCATCAAGGAAATGGTCTCTTAGCTTAGGATCAGCCCACTGACTATGGAAAAATGCCCTCGCCCCTAACTAGGCAGGGCCTATCTGCCTGGCTTCCCTATGCGTGCTGTGCAAGCATCCGTGAAGCAGAGTCCCAGCTGAGCTGTGGGAAAAGCGAGCTGCACAGACGGCGGGCTCTTCAGTCTGAGGGTTATTTCAACCTGTTCTTTTTGAATGACCTTGGACCAGATGAATGCCATTGAGCTTCCCATACAATGGCACTACCTCTTCCCACTCGCCTCTCTCCAAGTCCCTGTGAGGCTACAAATAAGCGGTGTTTGGAAGATTCTAATAATAGCATCAAAGTGGAACATTGCCCCCATTATTTCTGAAGTCCTCTCTCACACCCAGTGCTCCAGAAGGGGCAGGGCAGAGCCGCCGATGAGTCTGTGATCTGAGGACAACGCCTCCCTCATTAGGGCTGGACGTATTCCGACAGGGCAGGCTGTGGCTCTGGATGGGGGCAGTGAGGGGTACGTGCACGTGCTGGAACTCGCATCCGGGAGAGAAAGTGGTGCAGACAGGCCGCATGGACACGTGTGCGTTTTGAAACACTAGGTTAGATTCTAAAGAGTACAATTCAACAACTCAGGCAACCAGGCACAGGCTCCACTCTGTCCTGGAGCTCTATAGCAGGATTATCAGAGGATGGTCGGTGCCAGACGTGCTGACAGGGAGCTGGGACAGTCAGACCAGGAGCAAAGGATTAGGCACGTCCCAATCAATGTGGCACTAAAACGTACGTGCAGGTTCCATTGTGGTTACCTGACCCACCCCCAGAAGAGTGAAAACCTAAATTTCCTCTGCTCTTCTGTCACCTTCCAACTCCTGAGAGAGACAGGAAGGAAGGCGATGTTGGCTGAGTGCCTCTTGTATAACTAGGAAATCCTGCTAGTGCTTTACACACGCAGCCCATTCAATTCTCCTGACAATGCTCCAGACTATATCCTTTTATCCTCACTTTACAGAAGAGAAAAGTAAGGATCAGAAAGAGAGGACTTGGCCAGGTACAGCAGCTCATGCCTGTAATCCTAACACTTTGGGAGGCGAAGTTGGGAGGCTCACTTGAGACTAGGAGTTCAAGACCAGCCTGGGCAACACAGTCAGACCCCACCTATACAGAAAATGAAAAGTTTAGCCAGGCACAGTGGTGCACACCTGTAGTCCCACCTACTTGGGAGGCTGAAGCTGGAGGATTGCTTGAGCCCAGGAGGTTGAAGCTGCAGAGAGCTATGATCATGCCATACCACTGCACTCCAGCCTGGGTGGCACAGGGAGACACTGTCTCTTAAAAAGAAAGAAAAAAAAGAAAAAAAAAAAAAAGAGAGCATTCATCTGAGATCCCTGAAGTGATAAATGGCAGAGACTGAATTCAAATCCAGAGCCGAGCCTGCCAGACTGTGAAGGGCCCCCACACTCCTCTCTGCAAGGGAGCAGGAAGATATGTACATCATTAAGATCGTTCTGTGCCTCCACCTCCCCGCCGTGTGATTTCCACACAGGAACCTGATTCTGATGGCTTCTGTGGCTCATGCCTGGCAATTCACCAAAAGAAAAGTAAAAAGCACCTCAGCTGAATTCAGAGTTTCTCTGTTAGCACAATGGAAATGAGATGAAGAAAGCTAGAAAACGGTTTCTCCTCTAAGACATGCATCACAAAGTGGAATTACAAAGAGAAAATAGAGCCGCAGGAATCAGTGCAAAAATGAAGACTCTGTACTATCAGAGAATAAAATACGGGTATGCATAACTATCATCCTCTACACCCCTCACAACCCACCCCTGGGTCTAGGACACTGTCTCTACCATTTCTCACCCCCCTTGAGAGTCAGGACCAAACACCAAATGCCATCGATTCCAGGATGTGTGGCTTTTCCTGTTCCAACATCTCTGAAATGGGGAATGCATCTCAAAATTGACGAAATGATGGTGCATCTTACAATCCTTAGCACCTAAAGGCTCAAATTAATACATTAATCTGGCTTTGAAATTATATGAGCGCAGTGTTTTAGATGATTCGAAATACTCCCAGATACTTTGTCTCATTTAAATTTCACAACAGGCAGGCCAAATAGGTTTTAGTTCACACTGATCACACTTAAATACAACGGAGAGAGTTTCACAACAGGCAGGCCAAATAGGTTTTAGTTCACACTGATCACACTTAAATACAATGGAGAAACTGGCTGACGCAGACTACTCAGTGATTTGCCTAAGCAAGTGGACTTGGATTTTCTTAGCGCTGGGTCCACGGGGAGGAATCTGGCACTGAAGCGCACATGACACAGGAGAGATGCTGGTGGGCTTGCTACGTGTTCCTTCTTCCTGCTTCCTTATGCTCGGCTGTATTTTTATAATTAATATGCATCAGTTCTATAACAGGGTGGAGGACAACAGAGAAAGAATCTTACCCTCTCATCCCACGCTCAAGAAATACAATTCTAGGGCAAAAGGAAGCAGCACAATAGACACTCCAATATTCTTAGAGAAATTCTTTCTGAATTTCTCTAAGAATAGCAGTCCTTTATTTTGCAACAAAATAGTCACATTTTTAAAAAATGGCTGGTTTAATTCTTTCAACCACTGGTTTGTACCTGCTTCAAGAAATGCACGGATCGTCTTTTCCATTTATGTACCCCTACCTTCCGCCTCTTCCCAAGCAAGTTCCAAGACAGTCTGCATGTTACCTCTCCAGCACAGTCCCTTCCCTCATGGCTCCCAATTTCATATTCTCAGCAAGGCCCAGTCAGGCCTTCAGGAAAACCAGAGGAAGGGTTGGAGCCAACTGGAAGGGATACAGGACTCAGTCTCTGCAGGCTTTCCCAGGGTTCAAGGAGCTGTGATGGAAGGCAGCCTCATCCCACTGTGAGGCTCCCAGTATCAGCTGGAGAGACGGCCACCAAGCTCCTGGACAGGAAAGGAGTCTGGTGTGTTCTTCCCCTAGGAAATCTGGGTGATTTAACTGTTCTTGGGCTGGATGTCCTGGTCTCCCCTACCCCTATCTATTTTGGGGCAGTGAAAACCAGATCAGAAGAGGGTTACCCCCAGGCCCCCCCATACCTGGACCAGCCAAGCCCCTGCCTTATCTCTCCAGGGCTTGTTACCAAGCCAAACTTTGGTCTATTTGCCCGTGCAGTGGAGCTAAACACTGACATCGGGATAGCAGTGAGACAGTGCGAGGTATTAACTGCAGGGTGCCAGGCAAGGAGAGCTGGGCGGCTAGTGCTTAAGACCTAACTCCCACATGGCTTACAGGTAAGAGTTGTTAAAGGCAGGGAGGCAGAGGTTACAGTGCGAGGTATTAACTGCAGGGTGCCAGGCAAGGAGAGCTGGGCAGCTAGTGCTTAAGTCTTAACTCCCAGATGGCTTACAGGTAAGAGTTGTTAAAGGCAGGGAGGCAGAGGTTACAGGCAGTCATAAATCAATACATGAAGGCTCTACATCAGTTTGACTTAGAAAGATGGGACATCGCAAAGCAGGGACCCGCAGGTCAAAAGTGGATTCAAAGATTTTAGATTTGCTACTGGTTAAGGAGGCAAAGCTTTGTCTAAAAATTGAGGATCAGCAGAAATTAATGTTAGCGTCTAGCCTGTGGACGTGACTTCCTCCAGGCCTCTCAGAAAGAAATTTAAAACAAAACAAAACGAAAACCAGCAGTCAGAGTTTTGACCTCAGTTTTCCCTTACCTGAGGTCTATGTGCCACAAACAGCATTTATTATTTGGTGGGGGTCCAGGTTCCTAAAAAAATGACTCAGGGACATATGTTAAGGTATTATCTTTAATTTTTATTAAAAAACAAACATTTTTGACTGGCTTTTTAGATGCTGTTTTAGGCTATCTTCTTATCAGGTTGTTGATTTCTTCCTCAAGGCTAGCTAGATGCCCAGAATTTTTTTAATAAATTTAAAAAATTTTTATATTGAAGGGTGCCTGGCAGGCTCCTAAGAGGGGTTCCTACCCTGTCTCAGGCTCAGTCTCCATCTTTCTGCTCCCATGAGACACAGGGCAGTCGCGGGTTTGGGCCAGCCCTCCCGCTGCTTGCCCATTCGAGTCCCCACCTACCCCACCCAGCTTCCATCCTGACCCAGTTTGCTGCTTCCCTGGTGTCCCACAAACTCATTAAAGTGGTTTAGCCATGGTCAGCCAAGCTTGACTGAACACACAGGAACTGTCGCCGAGACTTCCAAACCTGCCGGAGTGTAAATCCCAGACTCTCCATCGGCAGAAATCCCACCAAGGGCACAGCCGGGCAGCAGCTCCAGGCTGCCTGTCCTTCTGCTCCTGCACGGAAGCGCCCTTCTCAGGGGAGACACAGGGGTCAGCTCCCAGCCCTTCATGTTTCTGATACCACGTGACTCATGCTGGCTGCCTCCCCAGTAAACCCCAAACTGCCTCTGTGTCAAACTGGTGTTCCTTGAAGCACTCCACCCAAAGGTGGGGGTAAACATCAGGCTCCCAGACCCTTCACAACTGGCCAAGCACAGGGAGTCCTTAGAATCAGCCAATGATCAGCAGCGTCCAGAAACGAGCATGTAATGAGGGCTTTCTAAGTGCCAGACCTCATGCTAAGTGTTTCTCCTACGCCACTCGGTGGCTATTATAAGCCAGGCTATGATAAGCACCTGCGCCACTGGGCCAGTGGCGTGTGGTAAGTGAAGAAATCCCTCAAAACCTTATCATGTGAAGCAATCAAGAGGTTTAGCTTACAGAAGAAAGATATGGAAGGTAGTAGAAGGTGGCATGAGAAAGGTCCTCAAATAGCAGGGAGATTTTCATGTGCAAGAGGTATTAGGACTAGAAAGTTCCACAGTGATGGAGTCACTCACATCATCAGCTCACTCAAAGCTTCAGAGACAAGAAAGGACTTCAGGGATGGTAGACTCGGACACCACATTCGACATATAAGAACATGGAGGTCATGCGGATCTCAAGGCAGTAATCCTGAAACTGTGCCTGTTCATCACACTTCAGCAGATGGGTGATGCCCGTCCATAGGAAGCTGCAGAAGCAACACCTGCTCCGCTGAGCCAGGAGCTTGGCCTGCGGACAACCTGGGGTCCTCTCAGATCCAATGAACTGATGCTGAGTGACTAACAGAGCTCGGCAGCTCTGTTAGTCAGGGCAGAGTGTCAGGGCAACCAGCCACAGCAGGACACTCCGCCAAACCACAGTGGCACGCAGAATACCCATGGAACAAACCTGCACATGGACCCTGAGTCTCAAACGACAGCTGAACTTATTTTTTTAAGTGACAGAATTATTGGGGCATGGGAGGGGTGGTAAGGACCCTCAGGTGTATTGTTTCCTCTTGAAAGAGTTAAATTTGTGGGCCAGGTTCAGTAGTTCACTCTTAAAATCCCAGGACTTTGGTAGGCTGAGGGGGGAAGATCACTTGAAGTCAGAAGCTCGAGACCAGCCTAGGCAACACAGCAAGACCCCATCTCTACAAAAAAAATTAACAAGTTGGCCAATTATCTCTGCTCACATAGATCCAGTTCTTTAAAAAAAAAAAAAAAAAATCCCTCTTCATAATGAATTTTAAATCAAACTATAATAGTAAGAGAGTCTTCACACAGATGTAAGAAGAGGTGTCAGTTTATCACATAGCACCAGCTCAGGCAGGGCTCACAGCAGAATCTAGGGACGCTGCAAAGTCCATGTTTAAGGGGACTGTTAAGGTCCCTGCAAAGACTGTGAATTAAGTAGGGATGTGTTGGTCACATGACCCTGCCTCGGGCAGCAATGGGAGGGGGAACAGGCATTGTGGCACATGCCTATAGTCCCAGCTACTAAGGAGGCTGAGGAGGGAGGATCGCTTGAGCCCAGGAGTTTGAAGCCTCAGTGAGCCACAATCATACCTCTGCACTCTAGCCCGGGGGGCCGAGCAAGATCTCATCTCTAAAAAAAATAAAATAGTAAGAGTTAAATTTGTGGATTTTCTCCCCCAGTAACAAACAGGTTATAGGACAGGAAAGAAAAAAGTCTTAAGAAACAGAAAAATTCACAGCATATCTGCAGTCAGGATTTGGCTTTGAATCCTGGCAACACAATCTATTTTGAGCATGAGACAAGTTTTGCTAATTCCTAATGAGCCAGATTAGAAACAGACTACAAACGAACAGCAAACTCATCATAAAATTATGAGAGAGCCCAAAATACACCGAATTACTGATGCATCGCGAGCAACGGCATTTGGCCACTGAGTAAAAGCAGGGTGTGTGCTTCACAAGTGTCGCGGGGGCTTCAGGAAGAAGGGGCTGGCGGAAGCATTGCTGATAATCCAGAAAATCCTCTTCACTGACTCAAACATCCAGCAGTGCCAGGCTGAGCTGCTCTCAACAGTGCTGAGGCATGAGATGTCCCTGAACCAGAAAGTGCAGGTGCCCTGGATGGGGCTCGGAGCACCCCACATATAGGAAGATGGGGGCTCAGGAAGGCTGTCCTGAGCTGATGCTCTAGCAGAAAGAGGAACTTCCAAGAGATGAGGAGACTGGAGCAAGGAAGGACCTGAAGACAGATACCTCTCAGCCAACGCTCAGGCTCCTGTGACACTCAAGAGAGACTAGCTTGGGGGAAAAAGGGAAAGCTCCCTACCCCCCAACACACACATACACACACACACACACACACACACACACAAAGGAAAGCCCCCTACCCCCCAACACACACACACACACACACACACACACACACACACACACACACACACTCTCTCTCTCTCTCTCTCTCTCTCTCTCTCTCACCGTTATGAAAATCCCTTCGCTAAGATCGTTCCTGCTTCACTTTCTCCCTTACCTTCCTATCCAAAAACCAGCAACTCCAGAGGCAACACGGAAGCCAGTGGCTCCAACCCTGGTGCACAAGACCCAAGCAGCCCGCTGTATTTACTAAGCAGCCATGCAGAAGATGGGCTCTGTGCCCTCCACAGAACAGAGCTTCCAGGAAGAGGCAGAGCCCCCAAAAACTCCAAGCAGCTGAGGGCTTCAGGGCCACAAAAATCCAAATAATATTAGAGAGCGCACACCTGCCCTTGGAAACACCATGACAAGCGAAGGCCCTGTTTTCCTCCATAACCCCTACACACGTTCTCCAGTGCACTTGCATTTAGCAGTACCCGCACATGGTGAGTAGAGTATGACAGAAAGGTTATGCTATAGGTCAGATGGCCCCAGATGGCCAGAATGGTACTAAATGGACTTCTGAGGGCCTGACCATCCCTGGCCTCATAGGTAATGGTGAGGATTCGGACACCCTTCCTGCAACCACCCAGCTGGTGATGAGAAACTCTAGAGATGGTAAGAAAAGCTGCATCTAGAACAAATCATCCCATTCAGTCTGTGCCTGCATCCCCTGCACAGCCCACAGGGCCACGGGGATACATGGTTCCTCAGAGGGCATCCTGGGCCACACCAGCTGGCTTCACGGGGAGGATGGAGGGGAGGTTCCATCTTGGCCTGTAAGACATCCCATCTTACATGCCATGTCAGCAATACAGTAACGAGGAATGAGTTACAACAATTCACACCTCAAAAGAGTCCAAACACCCAGGAGTGTTCTGATGACCTGATAATGGAAGCACATCACTGGGGAGGATTGCAGTGAGCACCACCAGGAGCACATCACTGGGGAGGATTACAACAAGCACGACCAGGAGCACATCACTGGGGAGGATTACAGCGAGCACCACCGGAGCACATCATGGGGGAGGATTACAGAGAGCACCTATGGGAGCACATCACTGGGGAGGATTACAGAGAGCACCACCAGGAGCACATCATGGTGGAGGATTACAGAGAGCACCTATGGGAGCACATCACTGGGGAGGATTACAGAGAGCACCACCAGGAGCACATCATGGGGGAGGATTACAGAGAGCACCTATGGGAGCACATTGCTGGGGAGGATTACAGCGAGCACCACCGGAGCACATCGCTGGGGAGGATTATAGAGAGCACCTATGGGAGCACATCACTGGGGAGGATTACAGCGAGCACCACCGGGAGCACATCGCTGGGGAGGATTACAGCGAGCACCACCGGGAGCACATCACTGGGGAGGATTACAGCAAGCACCATCAGGAGCACATCATGGGGGAGGATTACAGAGAGCACCTATGGGAGCACATCACTGGGGAGGATTACAGCAAGCACCACCGGAGCACATCGCTGGGGAGGATTACAGCGAGCACCACCAGGAGCACATCACTGGGGAGGATTACAGCGAGCACCACCGGAGCACATCGCTGGGGAGGATTATAGAGAGCACCTATGGGAGCACATCACTGGGGAGGATTACAGCGAGCACCACCAGAGCACATCGCTGGGGAGGATTACAGAGAGCACCTATGGGAGCACATCACTGGGGAGGATTACAGCGAGTACCACCAGGAGCACATCGCTGGGGAGGATTACAGCGAGCACCACCAGAGCACATCACTGGAAAAGATTATAGCGAGCACCACTGCAAGGTGCTCACACAGATCCAGTTCTTTAAAATTAAAACAAATCCCTCTTCATAATAAATTTTTTCAAGTTCTTTAAAATTAAAACAAATCCCTCTTCATAATAAATTTTAAATCAAACTATAACATTGAGAGAGTCTTCCACAAAGATGAACGAGGAGGTATCAGTCTATCACAAAGCACCAGCTCAGGCTGGGCTCACAGCAGGATTTAGCGTCTATGCAAAGTCCCTGTTTCTGAATAAAGTAGGGGTGGGTTGGTCACATGCCCCCTCAAGCAGCAATGGGAGGGGAAATGTTTGTTTAAAGGGCTTTTCCCAGGCACTAAAGTCAGTGCAAAATACTAATATCCATCCAAAAAAGAGGGGAGCTGCTCCCCCCACCTCCATTCACCCACTACCAGGAAGAGGAAACCACCAGACTGAGTGATTAGGTTGCAGTTTTCCAGGAATGGTTTAGGTCTGAAAACAAAGGTCAGCCCCATAAATCCTTTCCTCCTCCCTCCAAATCCTGCAGGGCACGATCATCCTGGGCACTGCTGATCCTGCACTGGGTGCAGTCACTCCAGAGCGTGCCTCGGTCTCTCTTCAGGAAAGTGTGCACGTGGGGTTATACGGCCTGGAACACTCTTACCCACCAAAATCTACAACCTCCAGTAAGAAACTCCCACTATCCCTTTGTACAACTTTAGATTTAGTCAACATAATTGCAATTTCCCATAGATGCGATATCACAACTCCATGCACACACTTTCCCGAGGAGAGACTGAGGCACGCGAGTGAGGGTGCCTGTGGGAGGATGGCCTTCTGAGCCGCTCTCATTCCTGTTCCTGTTCCTACCATGAGGCAGGATGGGGGCAGGTGCCTCTCTTCCCACACCCCAAGCCCTCTCATGGCCTGAGTATGCATTAGTCCTCGGCTGCAACCCCTCGTGATATGACAAAGGTCGCTCTGTTTCCTGGTCTCCATGTCTGAAGGATCCAGGCTTGCAACCTTCCAACCCTCCCTCTCAGAGCACCTTTGTGGGCCCCAAAAAGTGCATGGCTGCCCTATCTCCTCAACTATACTCATCACCAGGCCCTTTCCACATTCTGCAGAGGGATGCCTGCCCCCCACAATCTGGCCCTGCCTATGTCTCGACTCTGGGTGCTCCTACAGTCCTCTCCTAGCACAGCACCCCACACCCCTGCTCTGGGAAGTTCCCATTGCCATTTCCAAAGCTCTGCTGGGGCTGCCCCCATATCCACGGCCCTCGCACACTTGTCTAGGAAACCTGGTTCATTCTTTGGGTGTGGCTCAGGAGTCTCTGCTCCAAAAGGCCTCCCTGCTCCTTGCTCCTCTGCAGCTGTTAGGTGTCCTTCCTCTCCCTAACAGCCCATGCACCCATCCTCTGCATGCTGGCCTCTCCATGCTTGAGGGTCACTACCTGTCTGCGTGCTGCCTCCATCCAACCTCTGAGCACTGGGGGGAAGCCACCTTCCTTTGTGTATTCTCATGGAACAGAGGGAGGAAAAGAAAGACAGGAGAGCAACACTAAAGCTCTGCCGTTAACCCCTTATAGGAGTGGCACACGTTCCAAGCCTGAAGAAACGATGACACGAGGCAAAGCGTTTTTTTTTTTTTAAGAGTTTAGCTTTTCACTTGAACAGAATACTGGGATGTCACTGTTGGAAAGTGCTCACAATTTGTCGTCTAAGCTGAAGTTGCCTGTTCTCCTTCCTACCTTAATATAGTTCCTCATGGTTTCAGGCAGCTGCCAAAACCCCTCTAAGTAAGCAGCACTCTTACCCACCAAAATCTACAACCTCCGATGTGAAACTCCCACTATCCCTTTGTACGGCTTCAGATTTTGTCAACATTATTGACGAAATCCCACAGATGCGATATTACAGGATACAAAATTTCAGACACGATCTTGGCTGAAAGGCTCACGATCCAAATGCAGTAAACCTTTCATCTCTCCTTATTCACTCTGCCTTTAATTTCAAATATGTGATGCTGTCAAAGACCAGTCAGGCCTCGCTACACTCCTCAGGGAGGGGTCATTAGGACACGGCAGAATTTGAGAAACACAGGGACATTCCAACCAGCTATTTCTTCTTGCTCCCCACGGCCCCCTTCTCCTGCCTATACAACTTCTTTAGTCCCGTCTCTGTTACTCTGATTTTGGGAAAGGGATTCTGCACTCTAATTGTGTGATGGGTTACCATCTTCATTTATGAATTCTCCAATCTGGTATCGACTTTCAAACACTTGGCAGTCTTTGACAGTCAACAATGCATAACCAGGCTTAGGAAGCCTTCACATTTGACAAGAATAGAGAACAACAGCTTAGCGGAGACCAGGTTACAGGTCACATGGAGTCTTTCCAACTTCATCAACAAATAAACAAAGCAAAATCTAAGTGCAGGGCTGCCGTCCGTTTGCTGGAAGAGAACAATACTCTTGAAAACAGCCAGTGGTGCAGACACCACAGTGTGATCTTCCAGTGTTCAGAGGACTGTTTAGTGCACAGCAACCACAGGGCCACAATCCTGAGCTAATAACCACACAGCTGGGTTCTCAGAGAGAAAGACCACATTCCCAGATGCACCGGACCCTAGACTGCCACGGGGGTAATGCAGGTGGCACCATCACGGCAGGTCCCGCCCATCCCTGTGACTCCATTTTGGTTGCTGAATTCATGAGAAAGACTCAGGCCAAAAGACAGTGGGAGGTCCCAAGACTGTGGCTTGTATTTCTCCAAGGATCTGCAAAACTTCAGTGTGTTCAGGAACATCAGGGAAATGCACTGCCCTTGTTCCACAGCACTCTAATGAGAAGTGCTGCCTGCGTCCTCCAAATACCTAGAGCCTGGGAGTTACTCCCACTAGGCCCCACCATAGTTATTTCTGGACATGATGCAACCTGAGAGATTTCCCATGCCTCAGGTAGATTTGGGGAGAACTCATTTATATTTTCTTTGCTTTTCAGTAACATTAACATGCCACTGGTGACAAGGGGACATGCCAGCTTGTCACACATCCAGTACAGCCACAGATCAGGTCAGAAGGGCTCTTGTTGACAGATGGCTCTTGCAGCAATGTTTAGCAACACACCAGCACACAACATGCTTAAGAGCTGGTATCTCTCCCCCTGTTGTATCCATGCCTACATCAAAATTAAAGAGAAGGAAATAATAAAATTAACCCCCAGAAAGTACTTAACAGTACTTGGACTTAATTCATTTCCATCCAAATCCAGGCCGGGCAACATTCTTGACATGGTATAGACCTGATAACAATGTCTTTACTTCTTTTTAAAGTTGAGCCAGGCATTGACTGGTTTAAGGGCTACTTAATCCAAAGGACAGGGAGTCGTATGTTTAGGTCATCCTCATGTCACTATCGGCATGCTTTCATTAAGTGGCAAAAGCTGTCCATTTGGAGCTACAGAGTTCACCAAATAAACAGAATGACTAAGAAACCAATACCAGGTGTTTTCACATTTTAGAGTGTCCTGACAGTGTGGTTTGGGGGTTTGGTTTCTGTATCACATCTGCTAAGTGTGCACGTCATTTTCAAAACCACAGAGGCTGGGAAACTAGCAAACAAATGCAATGATCCTGAGGTTAAAGTAGACAAAAGAAGGCAATTAAAACGTTTCCACTACCCACCATATAAAAGAAGAACGTAAGTACACCTGCTGCCTTCTAAATAAAATGCATATCTTTCCTTTCCATTCAGAGTAGAAACTAAAAAAGACTTAAGCAATGAACTCAAGGTCTATTTCCACAAGGGCTCAGCCAAGACGATACCAAACGTGTACAAAATGAGACCACTGAGAAGCGAAGGGGGCGTCGGCTCTCACAAGTCTGCAAAGCACAGTGTCTAAACTCAGCTGTGCGGGCAACACACACGCAGACACACAACTGGTATACGTCTGTTGTTTTTGAACCCCAGAACTCACACAAAGACATGAAGGACCTGCACGTGTCCCTCTTCAAAGCAGTCTCCTGGGGAGACCCTCGGTATTCCCACAATGCTGTCATCATTCAAAATTACTTCTGGAACCCCCCTAATGAGTTGTCCCCCAGAGCCAACAGCATAATGTTCATCCTTTAAAGCATATTTGTTTCCTGGAAAGAGCTAACAACCACTTGGAGCCAAGAGTCACGAATAAGGCAGGTGACTGAGACTGGCAATTTTGTTCTTGGTCAGACACTCACAGTGGCCACCAAATGGCAAGTATAACTTTTTCATAAGCCTCATGGACTAGCTGTGACCACAGTGCCAAGAGCAGAGGTTCGACAATGTTCTGAACACTGTAACAACTGTGAACCCTCCTCTAAACAGCATGTTTGAAGCTCGCCACTTTGAATACGCTTGCTCTGATTGCTCTGATTAGCCTATGAAACCCAGCCTGTGTCTTCAGAACAATGTCTTGATAAATCACTACTGCACATCCCCAACTCAGTGTAGCCCCAGAGAGGTTATTATTAACAAGAGGACATGGGACACTTCAACTGCCAATCAAGAGATGATAGGCCACAACCCTGCACAGAGACGTCTCCATTCCACAGGCAGACGTCAACACCAGGAGTATGTGCAGACATAAATATGCACTACACATGTGTGCAGAGATCTATATATACACCGCAGATTCACAGCTCATCCCAAATCATCCTTAGTGGGCTTATCCTAAATATAGATAATAAATTCAATGTTAATAATAGCTGAGACCTTTAAAATGCTCTGGAGGAAAACACACACACAGGAATGCACACACGCACGCACATACACGCACATACGCACACGCACACACACACCGAGCCACCCTTACGCATTCCTGCACGCTGATCCACTGTGGTTTTCTGGTTTCCTTATCCCTGGGAAGAAAATTGTGTCAAAGAGGCACACTCAAGAAATGTAAGCTAAACACTGACAGAGGCCTTCTCTGGAACGCTTGTCCCAACATGCTATGATTTGAAAAGGTGTGGGGGTCACTGAGAGACCAGGTTGGGGGAGAGAGAAGAGCATCGGAGTAGCCATGGATTTGGAGGCCTCAGGGCCTGGGATTTATTTAACAGATTTTCTGAACCTGTCTCATGGAGAATGAATTCTTTCGAGGGAAGCTGTACCTTTTCTTTTCTAACCCACTACAAAAGAATTGGTCCACTAGCCCCTATAGTTTGCCAAATACACCCAAGGAAAGCTCCCAGCTGACTGTCCACCCATGCTCGTGGGGCAAAGGTTTATGACGAAAATGGCATTCTCCCAATTCCCGGCAAACAACCTGTTCATAAGTAGAGCACTGCCCAGGAGGAAGGGTGAACACTGGATTCAAATTCTAAACTCACAGTTCCAGCTACTTGGGAGGCTGAGGCTTGAATGGTTGAGCCCAAGAGTTCAAGGCCAGACTGGGCAACATGGTAAGACTGTGTCTCTTTAACAAAAGAAAAAAGAAAAGCCTATCAGCATTTAAATAAACGACAAAGGGAAATATAAATCTATATATCAAAAAATAAACTTTGTAAGATAAATTCTAAATCCCTCCTCCCCTCTTCTAGCTGTGTGATCTTGAGCCAGTTACTGGTGCTCCCAATGTCCCTTTTTTGGGATCTATGCAAAGTGAGTTTGGAAGAGTACTCACCCTCCTGGGGCTGCTGTAGGGACTGACTCTGCGGGTGTGGAAAGTCCCCAGCACAGTACCTGAGTTACAGTTAGCTATTACTGTTTATGATGATGGCAACCTATCTCCCCTGATGCAGTGAAGGGATGGACAGGCACACAACAGTGACAGCTACCCATCCTTGGCCACCTGGAGAAGAGCTACTCAGAACTAAAAGCAGATACTGATGTTCTCCTTGACAAACACAAAGCCTTGTGAAATGCACACCTGCCTAATCCTCCCCTCAAACCTTGCCTTGAGTATTCCAGAACTGTGCTAGGGTTTTCCTCCTCAAAGAGGTAACCCACCAGAAACGTGGCAGTCAAAAAGAAGAGGGGAGTGAGGGAATGCAACCAGGATGGAGACAGAAACAAAAAGAAACAAGGAAAATCAAGAAGGCAAGTGGGGGAGGGCAGAAAAGCAAAAAGAGTTGTCTGTTCATGCACAAAAGCCTGCTGGTGCTTCCTCCAGTGCAGGGAGCCTGCCCCTCTGCCAGCCATGGTGCTAAGACAGCGCCTCCTCAGGTGTGGTCCAGGGACCTATACAAAGCCTTTACATCCCACAGGCCTGTGCCGGTGCACAGCAGGCGTGTACAGCACCAAAGCTCCTGCACAAAAGAGGAAAGAGCTGGAAGTGGACCTCCAGATCCCAGGGAGTGTCAACAGGGAAGTGGCTCCATGCCATTTGGACACTGCCTGGAGCTCTCTGCTTTAAACATCCTCCCTTCAGAGAAGCACTGGGAAAGGGAACGTGGCCAGCAGGACGCAGTGCCAGGGAGAACCACTTGGTGTGTACCATTCTAAGACATGTTTTCAATCGGGAAGAAGATGAGGAGTCCTAAACTGCAGTTAACCAATTTCTGGCCTACTGTTTACATCAAAGGTTGCTTATAAGCCACTCAGCCTATCAGTATTAAGGAAGTCACTGGGAATTTTATTTTATCTCAGGGGTGGAAGCTGCACGACCTAGCCCGAGATTCAGATGTGTCTGGCCATGTGTGTCGACCTGGGGCCACAGCCACTGGAAAGCACATGCCTGCAGGGCGTTCTGCGCGGGCGAAGGAGGATGAGGCAAGTTTTCTCTCCCAAGCAGCCTGGAGAGAGGCTGAGGAGAAAGGAATGCTGTTGTCTGGGTGACCAGCCTGAGGAGCTGTGCGTCCCTGAGTCCTGAGGAGGGAAGGGCAGATCGGCGCCGAGCAGCTGTTTTCGTGATTGATGTGCCACTTGGTGTCCAGCTAGCACGGGTGACACCGGAGGGGAGAGACACGGGACTCCACCTAGACACAGAACACAGCATCCATGAAGCCGACTCCAGGGATGCGAGGACAGTGCAGAGGCGCCAAGAGGGTTCGTAGCTTAGCAGGTTTGGGAAGCAATGCCCTTGGCGAGGACCACCCTCTTCTTGGGAAGAGCCCCGGAGATGACTGACATGGGAGCAGATGACATCCACGAGGCAGGCCAGGACCCAAGAGCATCCAAGGGCTGTTCCTGATGGGCACCTCCTAGATCCCTGGAACCGAATGGGTGAAACTCTGAGAAGAGACAAGGCAAGCTGGGTTAACACTGTTACCATGTAACCTTCTAACACCAGCTGCTGAGGCCTGGAGAAACCCAGGTGTAATCTTAACACCGCCCCGCCACACACGCGAGAGGCTAGCGAGGACTGCAGTGCACGGTGGTAGACACTCGGAGATGCTCCAGCCAGATGCCGAAAGCACAGGGGAGGCACAGGAAAGCAGGCTGCCTGGAGCCCAATAGCGAACTGCAAACGCTTCCCAGCACAGAGAACCAGGGCTCTCTGGGAAAGGCTGACTCCAGGTCTGGGGCAGGAAAAGACAATGTGACCCTGGAAATCCTATCACACCACACAGCAACACAGTGCTCAAAAGCCATGACAATCACACCAATAGGACACAGGGTCCACCTCGAGCAGCTTTCACTGGCCAAAGCTGGGAAACCGTGAACCCTAATTAATAATCGTAACTGGAATAAGCTGAAATGCAAAATGTGTAAGTCCATATAATGCCACAAAACCAAAGAACCAAAAAGCCCTATCTAGTTACCACCGACTAGAAACTGATAAATAAAAGGAAGAAACTGATATGGGTGTTCTCTCTCCCCCATGGACAGTACCACCAGGTAAACAAACAGTGGACAGGGAGGAGTTCTCTTTATACAAGTAGTCTAGCAAACAAATCACAAACACAGATAGAATTAAAATATCACAATGTTGAAAGTCTAAAGAACTAGGAGATACAGACACTGAGTATCAATGGCTGCCTCGGCCACAAAAACCCAGTGCCATGTGCCTCCAGGTCAAAGAGTGCAGCACAGACCCCACGTGGCAAGCAGCCTTGCCCATCCCTCAAAAAGGAAGAAATAAATCGGAATCTCACCAAGGCTCTACACTCAACTTCCCATTTGCAGGAAACACAGAGCACATAGGAACATGGAAAACTACACCATGGGGACGCAAGCCACAAAATCCAGGCTGGAAAACAGTAAGGCGATTCCCAGCTCCCCTCACAAAAACCTGCACGCACAAGCCAATGAAATGACCAAAAGCAGAGAGAAAAAAGAAAACGCTGATTTTCCAAGAGTCAGAGGTTATATGAATCAACCACAGTAGGTAACTTTAAACAAATCTTGAATTAAGAAAAATTATAAATACAGGTGTAACATTTATGAACCAAATGGAGACTTGAGCAATAATTAAACATTGATGCTGTTAACGAACTTGTTAATTGTTTTTAAGTACGATTTATGGTACTGTGAGTTCAAACTATCTTTTAGCAACACATACTAAAGTATTTATAGGTAAAATAAGATTATTTCTGGGGCCCATTTCCGGGGCAGTGACGGACAGAACAAGGCTGACCATACGCTGACAGGGCAAAGGCAGGGTGAGGGGCAGGCAGAGTTCATTACACTACTGAGTCTACTTACATATATTTGAACTTTACTATGAGAATTTTTTTTTAAATCAGGCTAGGGTGAGAGGAAAGGCGTCACAGAGGAGGTGCCACCTGAACTGCATCTTACAGGGTATGAAGGCCGATGGTGCTCCCACTGAGACAGCACAGGGAGGAGCCACACAGGGAGAGAATCGCCAGCCAGTCCCTGCAGGGCAAAGGCAGAAAACAGTTGAGGCTGGAGAGAGGTGGGGACAGGCCAGGGCTCTGGGGAGATAAGAAGCCCAGCCACACTTGTGCTTCAGGCCCTGCAGGGACTCTGGTGACCCTGCAGATGGCAGCACTGATGGGATCGTCACAGAGAGGGGCCACCCAGGAAGGCATCACAACAGATGTGGCTGCTATGTGTGACTAACCACCCTGGTCAAAAAACAGGCTTGCACACTTTGGAAGACAGTTTGGCAGGATCTTACAAAACTAAACATACACTTCCCATGCAGTCCAGCGAGCACACTCCTTGGTATTTATCCAAAGGAGTTAAAATTTATGTCCACACAAGTTTTATGTGCACACAAAAACCTGCACACAGGTGTTCACAACAGCTTTATTCATAATTGCTGCAATGTGAAACAACCAAGATGTCCTCTGTCAGGATTGACACACATCTAGGCAAATGGATAAACTGTGGTATATCCAGACAACGGAATAGTATTCAGTGCTAAAAAGAAATGAGCTATCAGGCCATGAAAAGCCATGGAAGAACCTTAAATACATATGACTAAGTGAAAGAAGCCGATTTGAAAAGGCTACATACCGAACGATTCCAACATTCGGGGAAAGGCAAAGTGATGGAGGCAGGAAAATGATCAGTGGTTATCAGGGGTTGGGAGGGAGGGGTGAACAGGGAGCACACAGACAATTCCAAGGGGAGCAAAGCTATTCCATATGACGCTGCCCAGAACAGAGTGAGGCGGGTGCTTTCATCAGACAGGCATACCTTGCTTTACTGCACTTCACTCTGATGGACTTCACAGATATTGTAGGTGTGTGGCAACCCTGCAGCGAGCAAGTCTATCACTGCCAGTTTTTTTCCAACAGCAGGTGCTCACTTCCTGTCTATGTCACATTTTGGCCATTCTCACAATATTTCGAACATTTTCATTGTAATATCTTACGGTGGTCTGCGATCAGTGGTCTTTGATGATATTATAGTCATCATTTTGGAGCACCACGAACCATATAAAATGGCAAGCTTAGCAGATAAACAGTGTGTATTCTGACTTCCCCATCGACTGGCTGCTCCCCCATCTCTTCCCCTCTCCTCAGGCCTCTCTATTCCCTGCAATACCACAGTACTTAAATTAGGCCAATGAATAACCCTACAATGGCCTCTGAGTGCTCAAGTGAAAGGAGGAGCGGCACACCTCTCACTTTAAATCAAAAGCTAGACTTGATTAAGCTTAGTGAGGAAGGCCAGTTAGCTAAGTGTGAATGCAAAGGACAAGTTCTTGAGGGAAATTACAAGTGCTACTCCAGTGAACAAACGAACCATAAGAAAGCCAAACAGCCTTACTGCTGACATGGAGAAAGTGAGAGTGGTCTGGATGGAAGATCAAAGCAGCTACAGCATTTCCTTAAGCCAAAGCCTAATCCAGAGCAAGGCCCTTACTCTCTTCAATTCTATGAAAGCTAACAGTGTGTGAGGAAGCTGCGGAAGAAAAGCCAAAAGCTAGGAGAGATTGATTCGTGAGGTTTAAGGGAAGAAGCCACCTCCACACCATAAACATGCAAGGTAAAGCAGCACGTGCTGATGGAGAAGCTGCAGCGAGTTACCCAGATGATCCAACTAAGATCACGGATGAAGGTGGCCATCCTACAGCAGCCTTCTATAGGAAGAAGATGCCATCTAGGACCATCATTGCTAGCGAGGAGAAGCCAATGCTTGGCTTCAAAGCTTCAAAGGACAGTATGATTCTCCTGTAAGAGGCTAATACACCTGGTAACTTTAAGCTGAAGCCAATGCTCATTTACCATTCCCAAAACTCTAGCATCCTAAGAATTACATTAAATCTACTCTACCTGTGCTCTAGAAATGGAACAACAGAGTATGGATGACAGCACATCTGTTTACTGCACAGTTTATCCAAGATTTTAAATCTATGTTGAGACTGCTCAGAAAAAGAGTATTCCTGTCAAAAGACTACTGATCACTGACAACACGGCTGGTCAGCCAAGAGCTCTGACGGAGATGTACAAGGAAATGAATCCTGTTTTCAAGCCCGCTAACACAACGTCCACTCTGCAGCCCATGGATCAAGCAGTCATTTCAACCTTTAAGTCTTATGTAAGAAGTACGTCTTGTAAAGCTATAGGTGCTATAGACAGTGACTCCTCCTACGGATCTGGGCAAAGTCAAGGGAAATCCTTCTGGAAAGAATTCACCCTTCCAGTTGCCATTAAGAACATTCGTGATTCACAGAAAAGATAAAAATATCAACACTAACCGGAGTGTGTAAGAAGTTGATTCCAACCTTCATGGATGACTGAGGGGTTCAAGATTAGAGCGGAGAAAGAAACTGCAGATGTGGTGGAAACACCAAGAGAACGAGAAGTGGAGACGACAGTTGTGACTGAATTGCTGCAAACTTACGATAAAACTTGGACAAAGACATGGAAGAGCAAAGAAAGTGGTTTTTGAGATGGAATCTATTCCTAGGGAAGATGCTGTGAGCATGTCACAATTACAGCAAAGGATTTAGAAAAGCTGACAAAGACACGGCAGGGTTTGAGAAAACTGACTCCTATTTTGAAAGAAGTTCTACTGTGGGCAAAATGCTAAACAGAATTGCACGCTACAGAGAAACCTTTTGTGAAAGGAAGAGTCAATCAATGTGGCAAATTTCACTGTTGTCTTAAGAAACTGTCACAGCCACCACCTCAACCTTCAACCACCACCACCCTGATCAGTCAGCAGCCATCAACATCCAGGCAAAAAGACTATGACTTGACCTGCTAAAGGCTCAGATGATCCTTAGCATTTCTCAGTAATAAAATATTTTGAAATTAAGATCCGTACATTGTTTAGGCATAAGGCTACCGCACACTTCATGGACCACAATATGGTGTAAACATGACTTTTTAGGCACTAGGAAACCCCAAAAAATGTGTGTGACTTGCTTTACTGCCACATTTGCTTTATTGCTGTGGTGGCCTGAAATCAAACCCACAATTATCTCCGAGGTGTGTCTGTACATTTGTCCAAACCCACGGAATGTATAAAACCAAGAGTGAACCCTAATGTAAGCTGTGGACTTGGGCGGTAAGGATGTGCCAGCGTAGGTTTGTGTACTGTAGCTAACACACCACTCTGGTGGAGAGAAACTAGACGTTGGGGTACAGGGTATACAGGAACTCGCTGTTCCTTCTGCTCGATTTTGCTGTGAACCCAAAACTGCTCTAAAAAATAAAGCCTGTTGAAAATAGATTTGCACTTTCTACATGGTACATAACCATCCATCTTTACTGCCATTAATGCCACACCACATATTTAACACCAAGATCCAAGAGCTCAATTCAGCGTTCTGGACCAGACTGAAAGGTCTGATCTGTTTCCTGGGTCAGCTGCATCATTTCCAGCCCACAGGCGAGCTCGCCGGACGGCATCCAAAACTTCTGAGGTCAAGGGAATGTCTACCTGCTCCACCACCGATGCTGTTCCCCGTTCATGCCTCGGCCGTGCCTGGCTCAACCCAAGCCCCTTCTCTGGCTGAGAATCCCTCCTACCTCACTACCACTGAGCAATAATTCTGTTCAACATACAGACCTAATAGTGTAGGAAACATCTGTCCATTTACTAACCTTAAAAGCCTCACTGAATTTCGCCAGGGAAGATTCACTTAGGAGATTTCTTCACCAGGAATGGCCGGAAGCTGCCAAGTGACAGCATGGAAAGGAACAACTAAACCTTCCCCTAGAATGAGGCGTGGAAACACCAGGAAGCTGAACTGAAAACCTGACCCTGAATGTGGTCATAGGAATCACTGTGGACGCCCGTTTCCAAGACTCTCTGATCACCAGAGACACAGCTAAATGGGTAGAAACCCCTGAGCTAACTGAATCCAGCTCCGAACTGAAAGAAAACACACATCAAAAACAGCTTTCCTTAACGAGAATCTGACACCCAAGGCTGGGAACGCAATGGTTTTCGTTCTTTCACATCAAGCACTGCACAGAGATTAAGTCCTTCATTCATTGCCTCATCCAGTAAGTCAGATGCTCAGCACATGTTGACATTATTCTGGGAAAAAAAATCCAATGACTTGTCCTGAGCCACAGCCACGAGTCACAGGCAGAGGTGGGAATAGAGGCCTCGCTTCCCACATCTGGCAAGGCCAGTGACCCCTTTCCCGAAAAGCACCTTCACAGAGATCATGACCTCTTTTATCTTATCAGGTGTAATTAAGCTGCCAACACTCCCTGGGCATCGGAAGGCAAGGAGAAGAGCATCTGAAATCCCACATGCTGTCTGTGCTGGGGAAGGTCCCAACAGGCAACATCAGCCACAAGATACTTTGAGCTCCTCAGGTGCCACTCAGCAGCGACCCATCCCATCCACTTCTTGAGCACTTTGCACGGGACACTGGGCTATGCTGTCACACGACTCTTGAGCTGTGCTCTGCAGGCTTCTTGCCCCTGCGGGTGGGGTTGGGTCTTCTTAACCACCCTTGCCACAGCTGGTTCTCAGTATCAGCTCCTAGCTGACAGCAGCTCCATCCTGTAGCTCCAGGTACAAACTGGAGTTCACCCACCACATAAGTGCTGCGCAAACTGGATTCTTGAGTCAAGGAGGAGAGAACAGAGAGAGAGACGGGTACGAAGAAGACTGAGCCCTGGAAGAAGAGAACAAAGCTCACTCTTTTTCAGCGTCTCCAAGCCTGACCTTCCCAGCGCCACACAGAGCAGGTCAGGCAGCTCCGGCATCAACAGAGATATTCAGGGCGGCAGATCCGATGGGCTCAGTGCTGGGCTTCTACCCCTCCTTCCAGATGCTGTGCTACCACCCAAATCACAGGGGGACAGGACACTTCCTCAGGCCAGAAACACCTGAAGCAAGCCCCAGGCATGCTCGAAAACACACATGCAAGAAGGCACACAGAAGGTGCTGAGACCTTCACCTCTCCGCAGTTACGAGGCCACTGGACCACACTAAACAGGCAGCAGAGCCCAGAACAAAATCCAGGACAGAATGGGGCTGCCCCGGCCATTTCCTAAGGGCATGGAGACACTCTGATTTACTGGAAAAGATGCTTGCTCGGTACAAGATTTTGTCCTGGCTCAGGGCCCAGTGCCCCTCCCCCGCCCCCTGCTGTGCCACCTACCCCCTGGGCCGCAGCAGCACAAATGTGCTTCCTCCACTCAGCCACCCTCTCCCTCTTCCTTCACCATCCTCACCCCAACAAGCAAGAGAAAAGTTCTCTGTTTAAGTCACTTGGAAAAGAACGAATCACAGCCCAGCAAGGGAAGAGTGGCTTGAAGTGGCCCTGGCAGCAGAGGGCCTGTGCAGCCAGATCCCTCCTCCAACGTCCTCGCCCCAATCCTGCCCATTCAGACCAGGTGTGAGCATCTCCCTCAGAGACAGGCATAAACGCTTTCTGATCTCTGTGACTCCAAGAAAACAGGAACAAGCCACATGCTCCACGCACACACTCTAAATGCAGGCCCCCAGCGCCTCAAAAGGCAGGCCTCCTTTAAAAACTACCCACCCCATGTGCAGGCCACACTCCCTGCAAGGTGCGCCTGGAGTGAACACAAACTAAGCTAAGCTAATCAGTTTTCTCAAGGAGGTGCAGGGCTCAGCCGATGCTAGGAGATTAGACCCACAAGTAGACACAGGAGTCCTAGGCAGAGAAAACCCCACTGCAGAGAGAGGAGAAAGCAGCCACCTTGGCTGGAGGAGCAAAGCTGAGATCCAGCTGTGGCCACTGTGAACTTGGCTGGACCCAGGTCCCGGTTCTCATGCCTTCTGAGGCTAGCCAGCCTTCTTCCCCTCAGTAACATGAGACCCCTCCCATGTCCCCACAATAAATTCCCTTTCCTGCTTAAGCCAGTCTGCACAGCAGGCTGCTTTTGCTTGCAATCAAGAGGATCTTTAAAAAGAGGATATGTTAAAAACAAAAAATAAAAACAAAAAAACAAAGAATAACGGAAAGAGGCTACTGGTATGTGAATCCTGGGGGCCGCTTCCTAGGTAAGACAAGAAAAGACCATGTTGCAGCCAGGTATCAGGTCCAAAGCTCTAGATTTCATATTCAGGTTCTCTCTCCCTTTCCTCAGCAAGACAATCTTCCATTTTTGATCTTGCATAAATTTCCCGAGTGAACCAGTGTTCATTTTAAGAAGCTTTGGGTTCCAGGCAACCTGACAATTAATTTAATGCAACAAGCTAATCAAAGTGAGAGGCGTAACAGCAAACTTACTTCTGTTCAAGTACTGGCTCTGGGATTTAAAAGAGTGAAAACCAGAAGTTAAAACTTTGAAACAATCCCTGATAATTTCAGCCAGCAAGAGAAAGACTACTTGGGTGCATGCCCTGAAGGGGGGATGCTTTCTCAGACCTCGCTTTTGAACACTTTGAGAGCTTCACTGAGCAGAGCCTTCTGGGGAGGGTTCACTTTGAAATGTAGGTATACACACATGTATACTTGTACATGCATGCAAACACATGTGTACACAGATAAATGCAAACGTAATTGTGTTGTGCTGCATATGTGCATGCAAACACATGTGCCATGCACACATGTGTATGCAAATGTACATGGACAGTCTATGAACATGTGTCTGCAAACACATGTTGTATGTACTTGCATGCAAGTGCACATTGCAGTGTGCACATGTGTGCACAAATTAGTGTGTGCACATGAATGTGCATGCATGCATACTATGCACATGCATATGCATATATGTGTGCTCTGTACATGCATGTGTGCAAGCACAGGTATGCAAGTGTCATATGCCCATGCCACATGCTCATGTGTACATAAATGCAACTATACATGCAGTGTGCATGTATGCATGTGCATGCCCACATGTGTGCATGCACACATGCATTCTTGCAAGTCAGGTATGAACAACAACTCTAATTCCTTTATCAGCTTCTGCCTGATAATGGTGTCTTGTATGTCAAGAGAAGAGCATAATTTTCCCCCAAAGGTCCCATGGTCTGTCAGTAACCTGCCCAGAGGAAACTATACTCTGCAAGCCTCCCCAGTTTTCCAAGGTCAGGCTAATGTCCAAACATCTCTCAACTCATGCTCACTGCATTTGCATTCCCAGACTCGTTTTACCAGAAAAGACTCTAGAAAAATCTATTGAAGAAGAAAAACCAGAAACAGACAGCTGAGAAAAACCCTTAAGGCTGAGGTATAGAAAAAAGCTGAGGGCCAAATAAATAATCTAACAGCACACTCCAGCAGCAGTGAGTAGTTCTGCAACATTTCTGCGTGCAATCCACCATTCTCAGTGTTCTGGTTACATTAACTCACTTAATCCCTCTCACAAGGCTTTGGTTATTCCCATTCAGTATAAGTGGGGAAACTTGGTGCAAAGGTCGGACACCTCCAACATGATGGCGCTGGAACCCAACCCCAAGGGATCATGCTTGAGCCACCCCACGCCCTGTCCTCATGTGGCAGTGGTGGGGCTCCCAGGCTGTCAGAGTTCACGACAGCTCCAGTGACTCAAATAAGAACAGCCCTGAACATTCTCTGTTTATACTCAGAGCAAGCACAGAGCAGAGACAGAGATCCCTTTGGTCCCCCCTAAAATGCCCCTGACACACAAGAAAAACACAGGTGAGGAGGGGAGGGAATGAGTCACAAAAGTTAAAAACCACCATAGAATATTTAAATGAGCTATTCACCATATTGAGAGAAGGAGCAGGAGCACTGAGTTTAAAGTCCCTCAGGAAGGACACTTTCACCCCACAGCTGCTCCCTGGGCGGCTCAGCCTCTGCACAGAGAACGGCTGCGTCAGCCTGTGGGAGGCACACCCAGCTCTGCCAGGACGCTGTGGCTCCCAGCACTGCTCCAGAGGGGCGCACGCTGGGTCTGTTTCACATCTCTGATCCGCATGACAGGAAACAGAAACAGAACCTGAGAGACTCATGTGTCCCAACAGAGGTCAAATGTTAGCAAATGCATGAAACGAGCTTGTTCGGCTTTCTGACTTGAGGCTCACTGACTGCCTCCCTGGCAGTGTCCCTTCTTAAGTCTACTCCTACCTTGCAGCCACACATCCCGTGGTGGACAACGGTGCCTCTCCAGTCTTACCTTTCTAGTTCATTAGCCGGTCCCAGACAGACCTCTGTCCCCTAAGAACCTGTTCGTGGGACAGGGCTGCCTTTGTGGCACTAGTCCTGATGTCCCATGTGAGCGGCCTTCTCCTGCTAACCACCACACCATGACCCTGCTACACCCCCGAGGGAGCCTGCAGGGCCCCTAGCACCATTGCTGCAGCTGCCACGTCACCCCAGCCCACCCCACGCCTCTCTGCACCTGCTCATCTGCAAAGACAGGGAGCACACCGGGCAGCTGAACCCCACCTACAGGGCTCCACAGCCACAGCTCCCAAAGAGACTCCCATCAGAGGGCAGAGCCTTCCAACGCCCAGAACGGAAATTCAACTCAGTGGGTTGCTGCCAGCTAAGTGTTTCATGAGACAGAAGAGAGTAGGATAGTCCATCTAGAAAACGTTCACACTGTTTGTGAAACTGTGTTTCTAACATATATATCCTACTCTCTATCTCAGCCTGTTATTCAGATGGTCTCCAACTTACCATGGCTTGACTTACAATTCTGACTTTACAATGGTATGACGGCAATATGCATTCAGTAGAAACTGTACTTCAAATCTGGAATTCGGCTCTTATCCTGGGCTAGCAATATTCGGTCGGATACTCTCTCATGATGCCGGGCAACATCAGTGATTCACAGCTCTCAGCCACACTGCCACGAGGGTAAATAATTGATTCTCTACAGTGTGCTGTGCTGTCAGCATTGCATGAATATGACTCTGCCCAACTGTAGGCTAACGTAAGTGTTTCGAGCACACTGAAGGCAGGCAAGGCTAAGCTATGATGCCTGATAGGTCAGGTGTATTAAATGCATTTTCGACTTTGGATGTTTCCAACTTACAATGTGTTTACTGGGACATGTTCCCATTGTAAGCTGAGGAATATCTATGCATATCTGTCATCCTGTATGAATCTCATCACAGACGGAGGCTCCTTGACTTACAATGGGGCCACGTCTTTGGTAAAGTCACTGTAAGTTGAAAATATCATTATATCAGAAGTACATTATGGACTTAAAATATTTTCAACTTACGATGGGTTTATTGGGACATAGCTTCATTGTAAATTGAGGAATGTACTGAATATTTATCACTTTCACACCATTGAAAAGTTGAAAAAGTGTAAGCCAAACCATCCCCAGTCATGGACTAAGTGTATCATCTTCAAAACATGAGGAAAACCTCCTAGGAGATCTTTATTTTGAGCTTACTTGTATGTCCAATTAGAACTGCTCTTTCAGAACTGTCCCTTTGCTTCACAGGCAAACCAGTTCCACATGGCTCAGGGTGCCAGCTCCTGGCAGCAGAGCCTGCCTTCTCCTCCAGTGTTGATCCTGCCCAGCATTCCATCCTCATGCAAGCCAGTGAGCCCCAGGAATGAGTCTGCCCAAGCCTGAGCAACACCTGTGACCCCTTTCATGGCACTTGATGCATGCAGGTAACATTCACCTGTCTGCACCTGCACAGAAATGGGGATCCAGACGTGCCCACAGCTGCAAAGCTGGCAGGGCAGACAAGGAAGCCCAGGATTCTCAACTCACAGCATGACCTCCCTGAAAGGCAGCCTCACCCACCAGCCTCAGCACTCCAAGTCTTAGCAGACCCTTGATTCTCATTTTTAATGTCTTCAGTATAATAAGCATCTTCTAGGAAGATTTCTGTCACAATAATTCACTGAAGTCACCCTCCAAAATTCCTGCTAAACACCAATATGTAAACCACTTTTAATCACAGGAAACCTATTTGGAAGTTTAAAGAGTTCTATAGTTCTCCTTTCTTTAATAAACAGCTTAAACCACACACACACACACACACACACACACAAACACACACACACACACACACACACACAGTCCATGAGAAGAAATGAGAATTTTTTTTTAAGTCTTGCTCTGTCACCCAGGTTGGAGTACAGTGGCACGATCATTGCTCACTGTAGCCTCAAACTCCTAGGCTTAAGCAATACTCCTGACTCAGCCTCCCAAGCAGGTGAGACTACAGGTGTGTGCCACCACACCTGGCTAATTGTTGGTTTGTTTTGTATTGTTTTTGTAGGGACAGGATCTTTCTCTGTTGCTCAGGCTGGTCTCGAACTCCTGGGCTCAAGTGATCCTCCTGCCTCCTCAGCCTTCCAAAGTGCTAGAATTACAGGTGTGAGGCAATGTCCCTGGCCAAGAATTTATCTTTTCCATTAGTAGAGTCACCTCCCAATCTGTGTAAGTGGCTAATTCTCCTGCAAGAGGAAGTCACCATCTGGACCCATCAGAGACGGCCTCAGGCTGGCATCCTTCCTTACCTCTGCAAGTCGCCTCACTATGACACTGAAGATTGTCTATTCCAAAAGCACCCATCCTGCTGACAAGATGTACCTTCTGAAGACAGCACCTATGGAGCCTGGAATTCCTTTGCACTGCAGTCTAGCTCTTGGAGCCAGCTTCCTTCTGTCCAGCTCCAGGCTTGAGAGTCAGATTGCCTGGATCCTCAAGGAATGCCTCCATTACTACAAGGAGCCCATGGGCCTCTGCCTTATCACTGAAAATATGGGAAAAATAATAGTGCCCTTTCCACAGCATTGTTTAATGATACAGTGCATATCAACAGGATGAACTTAAACATCATCATCCAGGCTAAGGTTGAGCATGAAAGGTTGTGTGTTCACCCCCATACTGGGCAACAGACACACTCCAGCACCGCCCAAGCTCACTGCCTGCCTGCTCACTGCAGCCTCTGCACAGAGCTTAGCAGGCGTAGCTGCTTAGAGCTGATGACAGGAGAGGCCAAACAATAAGAATAAGAATATCAACAAATGCACTCTTACGAATGCCTGCCATACAGCAAATGCTCCATAATTATGCATTACTGTTCTATCATCCTGTTCCCATCTCAACCTCCAAAAGCCTTTGATGTAAAATAAAATGAACAGTCTCCACTGCCTCACAAAGGGAATTAAAGCTAAATACAAAACAAGAAGCCCAAAAGTCACCACCACAGGCGGCTGGCTTTCCAGGGCAATGGGCCGAACCAACAGCAGTTTCGGCATACTGCTGGAACTCAGAGCCTGAGGTGTACAGATATTCATTCCAGGTCAGGAGGAGGCACGGCTCCTGGAAGCAGGCACTCAGCCTCTTACCTCCATTCAGTATCATTTCTCAGACTGAAATCTTCAGGCAATTGCACGCCGTCCTCCGTAGGCATGGTCACCCTTATACGGAGAAATCAACTTGTGCCCAGAGATATACAGCCCATCCATGCATGCAGGGAATACAGAACTCTGCTATCACTCCAATGTTCAGGAAACAGAGCAGATAATCCCTGGAAATTCTGCACCGCATGGCCATGAGCAAAAAGAGTTGGCATGCCCTCATACACTGAGTCTTCAAGTGGTTGCAATAATGGAACTATTGTACAAGACCTGCTTCTAAGAAGTCAGGTCCAAAGACCGGACTAAAGAAATGAATCATCTTTACTGCATTACTATGATCATTACGGGGGCCCAGAAACGCTGGGAATAAAGGTGAGTGGGAAGAGGCTGGAGAGATAAAAGTGTGCATGCTGACTGGCAGAGACAGCGCTGGATCCGGCATCAGGGCTGGTCTGTCCCCACCACTTCACAGTTGTCCATCTTGAGCAAGTCTTTTATCTTCTCTCTGGGTGCCAGCGCCCCAGTTTGTATAATGGATATAACCATGCTTATGAGCCAACAGAACATTAACCTTGATGGAGAATGCAAACACAGGTGCTCAAGTTCTCTGAAGCCCCAGAGTGAGGCAGCACTGACAGAAGCCCTCACTTTCGAAATGCTGACGTTTCTACAACTCCCACCACCTCTCTGCTGACCACCGCGAAGAACTATATGTTCCCACAGGAGCTTACGCAAGGGCAACACGGTTCACTGAACCGCAGGCACCATCAGCTCCAGGGAGCACCATTAATTTTATGTGCCACTCAGGAAGACAAACATGATCAATGAAACCCTGAAACACCATCCATGGAAGAGGCATCCTGATTTCAGAGATGTTAAAACACGAGAGGAAGAAAATGTGCATTTTACAATCAATGAGATGGTGCGACAAGAGCCCCAGTGGGCTCCCAGAGCTCAGGCTTGGTCCTGACCAGACAATGTCCAAGACCAGCTTGAGCCCACAGGGTAGAGGGTGTTCAGTTCGGCTGCTGTTCAATAACCCCTAAGAACCTGTTTGCATTTCAGACTCCCCATCCCTCTCAGAGACTGATTCAGTTGCTCTGAAATGAGGTCTGAGCACCTCTCTAACATATCCTGTCTCTGCCAGCTGGGAAAAGAAAGGCCAGCTAAATAGCAGCATGGATCTAACAGCACAGCAGCCTCCCTTCCATACCCCCAGCCTCTGGCCTCAGAACGCACCTTACAGGAAGGGCCACGGAGCAGAAGCAAAGATGTGGTCTGAATCCACAGTGCCACTGTGGCCCTCCTGCCTACACTTCCATTTCTGCTGTTTCTCTCACACTTTCCCCCACTCTGATTCATTCTCCGAGTATGCAGTTGCAAAACCTACGCTTAGAACAGAGGGGACTGCAAGCGTCCTGTGTGGCATTTCCCTAAGTCAGCTGTGACTCAGCCTGGCAAGGGCCCAAGTGCCTTCAGAGTGGCTTCCTGCAAAGACCAGTAATGACAAGCCAGCCGCTGCACTCAGGCACAAGAGCCAGCACCTCCACGACTGACATCCTGGGAAGGAACGGGATCCGGCCTCCTTCCTCCCAGCACTGCAAATGTCATTTACGTTTTGAAGCCACAGGGGACATGGGTGGAACTCCATGAGCTGGTGAATTATGCATTCCAAGATTTCTGAAGCCTATTAAGAAAGGGGAGCCATGGTGGACGGCCATGAGGCAGCTCCGACCACCTGTTTCCCTCCTCCTGCACCTCCCCCACCCAGCACATCACATTTATTTGATGACTTGGTGCATCCAACAAGGCATAGCTTTTAAAGCTTCCCATTTCTGATGCTACAGAGCCAGGAAACCAGGAATGAAGATCATCAGGCTCAAATGATAGCTGCCTCCCTCTGAGGCCCACCAGCCAGTTCTGAGAACCTACTACACCATCACGGAAAAGGGATTCTCCAGCCTTCTCTGCCCAAACACCCCAGAAGATAGGATTTCAGCTTTTTAAAACAGTGGTTCCATTAAGCTTTTGGAGAAAGGAGAGACCCCATTTGGGGGAGCTCTATGCCAAATACAGAGCCAACCTCCCTGCTTCCCTCGGCTCCCCACCACCCCAGAGCCTACTGACCCTTGCAGAGCCAGCACGCTGATGTCTTTGGAGAGCACCATAAGAGAAGCTTCAGGACGATCAGGAGTTAGAGGGAAAATGCAGCCATCTACCGAACAGAAGCACACGACTGCCTCGCACTCAGTAAGCACAAGCTGAATCAATTAGTTAATTAAACCTGATACGGGGCTCTGTGGGGGTAAGATCTTACACCCTGAGTAACGAACACTGCTGAAGAAGGAAACAGCCGCTCTGGGAGATGCTGCTGCCAAAATCAGTGGAAGGTCAGGTAGGAGCAGCTCTCACAGAGTAAATGACTAGGAGAAGGGAAGGAATGAATAACAATCCATTACCTAATAAGGGGTTTGTCTAAACCAGCTAACTTGTTCCAGAATTGAGGCCAAAATCAGGGTTAGCTGCAACAGTGCCTACATGATAATTATGTGCTTTTTTTTCCTTTTCGTTGTGTGCGTGTGTGGTTGTGGAGGAATTGGGATCTTTCATTTTCTGTTTTTGTGTGCCACCTACTTGTCTCTTTAGAACCACACACAAAATCCTGCAAGAATCTCCTTCCTGGGAGCAGAACTTATGCTCTGGTGAGCTCCAGACAGACAGCCTCCGCAGCCTGATGGCAGCTGCCCCAGAACCAACCAGGAAAAAAGGTGACTAACATTTCTTCCCAACCACCCAGGTTGAAGACGGAAACCGGTTCACAGCTGCAGATGCTGGCTAGAGAGAAAAGGTGGAGGCTGCAGGAAAGCATTTCAGTGCTCAACCCTGTGGCTAATTACTGCTGAATAGAAAATAACCATCTTTGCACAACTGTAGCAAGGTTGCTCATGGATACAAAATGTATCAGGGTGCAGAGAGTAAACACCACACTAAAGGTCTCATGATATGCAAACCAAGAGTCCATGAATGTTACTAAAATCTATTATGGGGATTTTGGACTCCTTGAAATCCAGGGAATAATTATTAAAATGTGAAAGGACCACAACTGTCTAGTTCTGCAAATAGCTCCTTCTAGCAACTGTTTTCCTGGACTGCCTCGCCTAGGAGATAATAAAGGCTCTTTACAATTTCTCTAAATGCAAATTTGATAGAGTTAAAGAGTCTCTTACTGCACATCGCTGTGTTCTAAACACAATCGCGCAAGAATCCCACAAAGAATCTCTTTCCTGATTGCAGAACTCATGCTGGAAGACCAACAGACCTTAGGCTTAACCTCAATATGAGCCACAGTGAGTAAAATGTCACTACTGGCACATGCAGAGTCATCAAACAACACTCCTGTCCTTCTGAGTATTTTCTAGTCTTCTCCCACAGCCCGCCCTCTCCACTGTCCCTGCAAAGACCAAGTCCTCCAATCCCTGCCCCTGCCATGGCCACTGGATGTCTTCAACCTTTCCACCACCCAAAACTCTGTCATTTCCCCCACAGAATCTGTTTCCATCAAGGGCTATGAAAAAACTGAGAGTGATTTAATCTGTTTGCTTTTTTTTTTTTTAGACCATCAACTGTCCTGAGTTATCACACTAAGTGTCTGACATTCTAATTGGATGCTGAGGTGTTTTTACAATAAGCCTGGGCAGCTTTATGTCAAATCAATGAACAATTTCCAACTACCATTTGTAAACAATAATAAATCAATGACTCCCAAAAATGGAACCCCAGAGGTATAAACTTTCCCCCACAGAAGCCCATCTGCTGTAAGCTCTTCCAGAAAATAAACCTGGAATTCTAAAACCCAAAAAAGGAAATGATCCATTTGGGCTTATAATTTTCAGAGACACAACTTCACTCTTAAGACCAAAATTGCCACGTTTATTTTGATGCTGCAATTGCTGTCTCCAGCAGAAGATCCCCTTATGGTGCTCCATTCCCGATTCACAGCATGGAAAACTCTACATTAGGCCGAGGGTTACTAAGCACTCAGCATGCCGGGCCCTCCTCGCAAGGCACTGGATGGAGACTGCAGTGAACAAGACATACCTGCCCTCCTGGGGTTTGGTCTGGCTTCCCTCCTTTTCTGACTTTGAAAGGAAGCTTGTTTTTCAGGAGGGAAAAAGCTTCCTCCAAGAGACCTGGAAAAGTTTTGAGCTTTGCATGCCCTTAAAACTTACTAGCACCTAAAATTAGTTTCTCTGATAGAAGATCTGTCTTTGCACTTTTACGCAATGCAGAAGGCTCACCAAGAAGGGCAAACTGTGCCCAACTCAACCAGTAACAGCATTCGGAAAACAAAGAGGAGAGCTAATTTTAGGAGGCAGCATTTTCACTCTAGCTACTTTTTGTGCTTCTGCCTGGCAAAGGGACAGAAAAGAAGATAAGGAAACTGCCCCACTAAATCTCTCCTACGGACTGTCCTTACTACACATCAATCTTCTCCTAGGCCAACTGCTCCAAATGACCAGAGGAGGAGGCCATCCTACACACCTCATGATGAAAGAGAGGGCAATTCTCAGGAGGAACAAGAGTAATTATACACAACAAAAGCAGGAACTGTAATCCGTCATAGATTTACAGAACACAGTTCCACTTAAGATACATTTTTTCTTCATAACTCTTATGTTGTTTATTAAATATTTACTTTTGGCCCAGAGTTTGGCTAATCAGGACCTGAAACGTTGTTAAAACACCACTGAGATTGTGTCAAGAATCTTTTAAATCATCTAAAAAAGGTATTTGTTTATCTATCTTGACAAACTGAGAATATACTCAGTAGGCTTAAGAATTTCAGTTCAACAAACACACACTTGCACCTGGGGCGCTTGGGGGTGGGAAAACCGAGTGTGAAAAGATGGGCATGCGAGTGACAACAAGGGGCATCCGACAGGAGCTGGGCACAAGCTCCAGAGACCCTGGCCCCTCAAAGGAAGAAAAGGACTGGTGGCAAGGAAAAATGCTTGTTTAACATTTATTGCAAAAGCCAGAATTACAATAAGGCACCCTTGCCATAGGACACATTTAGGAGTATGTAGAATATACACATCTACACAGGTATACACATATGTGTACAAGTAAATCTAGTCATGCGTACTTAACAATGGAGATCCGTTCTAAGAAATGCATCATTATGTGGTTTCCTGCTGGTGTGCTCAGAGCGTACTTACAGAAACCTAAATGGTACAGCCTTCTCCACACCTAGGCTAGATGGTACAGCCTATTGCTTCTAGGCTACAAACCTGTATAGCATGTGATTGTCCTGAACACTGCGGGTAACACAATGGTATCTGTGTATCTAAATATAGAAAAGATGCAGTAAAAATACAAGATTACAATCTCACAGGACCACTGTCATATGTGCAGTCTATTGTTGACCAAAACGTACTAATGCAGTACACGATTGTAGATGCATGTGTACATGTATATTTCCAATACACTTCCTAAACGTGTACATTTGTTTATATGCACATGCATACACACATATATACTTACATATACATACACACACATCGATTTTGGAGTGAGGCAGCCCTGCGTTTTCACTGTACTTCTCAAACGTAAAGGCTTTGTGATCTTGAGCAAGTTAGTTGGCTCTCTGTGCCTACACATTGGTAAAATCAGGTGAACACTACCTACACCTCACAGGACTATTTTAAGCATAAAAAGATACCCTGGGCATCCCCCATCCTGCATACTACCAGGCACAGAGCTGGTGTAGAATGAGTTTCACCAATGTCCTATGGAGCCATTTGAGAAACAGTACCTCCATTTTAAAATTTAGAAAACACAGAATGTTTAAGCAAGCTACCTGGAATCACAGCAAATTAAAACTACTTCCAGGACTTGATCCCTCCATTTTTTTAAACCATTCATTCAACGATCTATGGGACTCCTGGTCTGCACCACAGGCTGTGTGAGGAGCTGGGAAGATATCCTCAGATCAACACTGGCCCTTGCCCTAAAGGAGCCTAAGTCCTGGTTGGGAAGAAAAAAAAAGTCACTAACTATTCACAGGTGCTGTGCCTGCAACACCAAGCCCCAGATAAAACAGTCCCTTAGAGTCAGGAGGTCTCATAACCCTATAATGGAAAGAAATTGAAAAGGAGGCTGTGGCACACTGAAGACATGGGGACCAGACTGGCCCTTCCTACGGGCATCAGGCCCACAGGAAGGACTGAGTCCTCGTGGGTTCAGCCAAGTGATCTGCAGAGTCAGAGGAGCCAGTGGGGGTGCCTGATGAGCAGCACAACACTAGGAAGAAGGCAGGCATCGCCCTCCAGGAACCAAAGCCAAAATATGGCTAAACGGGCCACAGCAAACCTTCTGAGGGCACACACCATCGCTAAAAGGCTTGAACTGACTTGGCTGTAGCGATGGAGCATATGCTACCCCCAAACCAGGCTTCCCAGCTGGCGTTTCTTGGGAATCACAACTTGGGACAAGTGCAGAGCTTTGCTGAGGAGAGAAAAATCTTCTCCAAAGCTGTAGCACTGTATGGTCTTGGTGGATTCATGAAACACCGTCGGTGTATGAACATTTTTAAGAAACTTGGAGCAAAGATTGTATTCAACTGTGCTCACCCCCAGATTCCCCAAGACACCTGACCACGGCATGCTACTAACCCCCATCCCAGGACTCAGACATCCTTGAACTGCGATCATGGAAACAGTGTGGCAGCCTGTGTAAGCACATGGGTTTGGCAAAATGGGCCACATGGTGCCCTTAAGGAAGGCAAACCTGGGGAAGGGCCACGACAATGCTTCAGGCCAACCGCAGGCACAGAGCACATGGAGCGTGACGCCTACTTTGTAGAGCTGCTAACATTGTGATGACCAGTGTAAGGAGGGCCAACTCCTTGAGAAAGAACTTGAAAGTCCTTGGCTACATGAAGCTGACAAAGCTCTGATCTCATCTCATTGTCTCATGTTGTGATTCTGCGTGATCAGGGCCATCTAAAGGGGGGGGCCCGCGACCAGCCCGCTCAACGCACAACTCAGCCTATACACCACTTCCACTAGAGTTTCTTATCAATCACCCAGATTATATAGGCGTGAATTCCCCAATGCCTCATACCACATCGTGGTCAACCCCTGGCATATGGTCAGTGCTTGTGGAGGCTAAAACAACTCCATCTTGGATGCTAATCTACCACGTTGGCTTCCGATGAACCCCTGGTCCAAGAAGGCCCCTAAGACTTCCCATTTATCTATTATTCCTGTGTAAGAGGAAGTACTTACAGTAAGTAAATTGTGCCCTCAGATCAAACAACCTTGATGTTTTCTTATTTCAACAGCCCTATGATGTCCCTTTGGAACCACCCCTCCCCTATGTAGAAGCCCTGGGTCTGGGAGGTGATGGCGCGGGCTCCACCATCTTGTCTTACTGCTGCCCTAGACACAGATGCGGCTCCTGTTTGTAGGTCTCTATTAAATGTTTCTTTCTAAGAAACAGGATTTGTCAGGCTCTTTCTTCAGCCTCACAGCTGCCTCGGACTTCGGGGTAGTTTGCGTAGACCTGCCTTTCACAAAACAGTGTTCAGTAAGTACATTCTGGAAATGGATACAGCAAATCTTGGCACGGCACAACTGACATGCATGCATTCTAAAAAGAATACTACCCCACAGTATAGACCTCACACTACATACAAACAGAGTTGACCAAAAGGAGAAGAGAGAAAAGAGAAAGCCACTCCCATTAGGGTACCAGCACTCCCCAGGAATACAGTATTTCCTTCCACATTCATTCAAGAGAATCCACACATTTAAGTATGTCTTCAAACCTCATAAGCCCCATGAATGACACCATATAATTCAAACCTGGGTTCAAAAGTGTGAGTGTAAAGTGTGAAGTTTCTGGAAGAACTGCCAAATCTCTACTGTAAATGTCTACCTATCCAGAATACAACCAAGAAAGTTCAAAATGTATTCTGGTTCTATCGACAAACATTTACCTTCTCTCTTTACAAAGGACATTTTATATATATAAACTCATTTTGATCCCTGAAACTAAACCAGAATTAGACACATTATTTATTGTACAGTGATCAAACCTAAAGACTCTGCATTTATACGTTGTCCCAAATTGCCAAGCAATTACTAAAAATATAATGTATATTTGGTACATGTTATCATAATTCTCCACTATTAAACAATATTTTAAAATTTCTTCCAATATCAAGAATAAATGACATTATGATGTGTCATTTGAATGTTAAAATGTAAGAAACAGCATTCATTACTAGTCACGATATCCAGAAAGTGGGAACTACCCAAGAGTCAGCTGACAGATAAATGGATACACAAAATGTGCACATACATACAATGGAATATTAGCCTTCAAAAGGAAATTCTGACACACGCTCTAACAGGGACGAATCTTGAGGACATTATGTTAAGTGAAACGAGCCAGTCATAAAAGGACAAATCCTGTATGATTCCACTAACAGAAGTACCTAGAGGAGTCAGATTCACAGGCAGAAAGCAGAACGGTATTCGCCAGGGGCTGGGAGGGGGGAGTCGGAGTTCTGTTTAATGGGCACAGAGCTTCAGTCCTGCAGGTTGAAAGAGCACTGTGGACAGACAGTGGAGAGGGTGCACAATAATGTGAATGTACTGGATGCCACTTAACTGTACACTTAAAAACGGCTAAGACAATAAATGATAAACTAAAGACAATGAAAAAAATAAGGAAATATATTTGGTTCATTAAAAACTGGGAATCTCAGTAAGATAAATGTTCTACCTCCTGAGCCAACGTCCCAGTGTTTTAACAATCTGGACTGACAGTTTTTTTAAAGGGTTTGGGGTGTGATGTTAGGAGGTCATGGACGATCCTGAGCCAGAATTCTGAACTGTCAAGCGAGCCTGTCTCCGTCTGTCACTGTGCATCCCCTCTTCACAGCTGTAGGTTTGGACAGTAACTTAGTATGATCCTGGTGTTCTCCCGACAAATTTAATAAAAAGAGGGAATCATTTTGTTTGCTTCTAAACAAACCCTCAGACAGAAATGAAGGGATTACTCATTCTGCAGACTCTATTTACCATCTGTTGCTGAAGGGAAGTCTTCACGGAGCGAGAGGCTGGGCTGGAGGACCTCTGAGTAAGTTAAACCCTAAAAGAAAACGTGCCTTCTAGGTTTCAAATCACTTTGATCCTATAATTGTATGTATAATTTGGACCACACTAATTCTATCTTTGAGAAGAGATAAATAAAAGAATATTAAGAAGATGCAACATTGGTGGTAGCTCCCGACCTGGTGCCTCCAGGCTGCCAAGGATGGGAGGAGGGAGGGAGGTTGGAAGAAATTAATTATGAATTGAGAAAGACTGATGGATTAAAAAAAAAAAAACTTTCAAATAGGATGATGGTGATGAAATACAGAAACCTTAAAGAGATCCTGGTGGGACAGAAAGAAGGGAGGGAGGGGAAAGGGGAAGGAAGGCAGGAGGGGAGAACAAGATCGGGGAGGGAGCCGCAGACACCGCTGCCCTCCTGCCCTCAGCCAGCATGGCCTAACCCCGCCACCCCCATGACTCCCTTTGACGAGATATGCATATTAACAAGTGTCACATTTAAATCACTTAAGCAAATGACTAAGCTGCAGTGATAAAGCGTGCTTTAGTTGTAATTACCACAGATAAGTACATATTTAATATTTTTGGTTCAGTAACTGAAATCTTCTTAAAAGGGAAAATTTTCCACCATGGCTCAACCTCAGCTGGCAGGTGCTAGTGAGAAGAGACACAAACACGGCTGAGGTATGGGTCCTCTCAAAATTGAAGGGGCCCCCAGGTGAGCCTGGGCTGGCTGGGTGAGAAGAAGCCCCGTGGTAGGGCAAATCCCTGGCCCAGCAAATGGCTCACTCCTGGCAGCCAGCCCCACAGCCCTGGGCTCATGAGAAATAGGAGTTCCAGGTGCCACTCCTGCACAAAAGCCCTCTCAAAACGTCATGGCTTAAACAAGTTCCTTTGTCCTATGGTGAGACCACAGGTGCCTGGTGGCTGGGGCTCTCTTGCCTGTCTGAGGCCTCAGCCTCTCCCTTCCTCCCTCCCCTCCACATGTCTTACCCTCTAGGAGACCCTACATGGCTTCTTTCTCCAGCAGAGCAGCCAGGACATCCTCCAGCATGGCAGCTGGGCCCCAAGGGACCCAGGTGGAGCTACCAAGCCCCTCAAGGATGGGGCCTGCACCACGCCTAGTGTCACATCCTTGGCAGTCTACTGGTTTCAGTTTGACACCAGACTGACCAGATTCACGAGGTGCGGAAGTGAGAAGTACATGCCCATGGCTGGAGACCATCGCCACCACAGGACACTGGAGTCACCAACCCCTCTGCAGACAGCCAACCCCAGAAAGGCGTTCCACTTCAGAACTCTTCGAACCTCGTGTGGGGACTGGATCCCAACACTGGGGCTTGTCACAGAGCAGCACACTGGGATGCTAAGAGCGGGCTGGCGGAGGAGCCCACGGGGTGGGTCTGAATTCCCGTTCCTCCAATTCTACATGCGAGACTGCAGGCAACTCAACCACTCTCCCTGACAGCTTCATCTGTGAAATAGGGATACTAAAAACACCTCATGGAGTTTCTACAAGGATTAAGTGAATTAACACAAAAAAGTGCATAAAAGCATGTGGCCCACAACCAGCACTCGGGGTTACTATTTTTACTCTCAGCTAGATGGGTTACCCTTCTGAAGTCCACCCAAGCCACAGAAAGGACAGCACCACAGCCCCAAGGGTCTGCTGCCACCGCCCACATTCTGCACCAGCTCTCTGCTTGTCAGGCTCAGGGTCAACACACAATGATTGCAGCTACTCTGTCTAAACCAACACAACCAGAGACAGAAAGGAACCATTTGAGCACCAGCAGACTCTGAGCAGAAGCGCCAATTTGTAACATCAGTGACATTCCTGTGACTGAACTACAGACATCATCACAGCCCGTGCTTAGAGCTCCTACCTGCATCATCTTCAATTAATCCTTGCCCTCATTAGGAGCTATGGGCACATCTAACACAGGTAAGGCGAGGAATCGGAATCTGCTTCCTGTCTCTACGTGGGGAGATCACTGTACTCTTTGCAGACCCGTGGGGAGAATTGGGCAAAATAACACACAAGGGACCTAACAAGATTCAAGGTCGGTGCCCCCACAACCTCACTGTTTCTCCCTTCCCCAAACAGTCTGGTTCTGTTTCTCTTGTAATAGTTTGAATTATACTACATATATCATTTTTTAATATCAGCTCTCCAGCTGTGTTGGGAAAGCATATGGATTATTATTTTTTTTTTGGACAGTTTCATTCTTGTTGCCCAGGGTGGAGTGCAATGGCACAGTCTTGGCTCACTGCAACCTCCGCCTTCCGGGTTCAAGTGATTCTCCTGCCTCAGTCTACCAAGTAGCTGGGATTACAGGTGCCAGCCACCATGCCCAGTTAATTTTTTTGTACTTTTAGTAGAGCTGGGGTTTCACCATGTTGGCTAGGCTGGTCTCGAACTCCTGACCTCAGGTAATCCACCCGCCTCAGCCTCCCAAAGTGTTGGGATTACAGGTGTGAGCCACTGTGCTTGGCCGAAAGCATATGTTTTTAAATATATAAAAATAAGGCCAGGAATGGTGGCTCATGCTTGTAATCCCAGCATTTTGAAAGGCCGAGGCAGGAGGATCACTTGAAGCCAGCAGTTTGACACCACCCTGAGCAACATAGCAAGACACAATCTCTACCAAAAAAAACAAATTAGCCAGCACAGTGGCACACATGTGTATTCTTAGCTACCCAGGATGCTGAGACAGGAAGATTGCTTGAGCCCAGGAGATTGAGGTTGCAGTGAACTAAGTTTGTGCCACTCCATTCCAGCCTGGGTGACAGAGTGAGACCCTATCTCAAACACACACACACACACACGCAAATCAAATAGTATCATTATCCTCATTTAATAAGGGATGAAGCTAAGGCTTAGAGAGATAAAGTACAGTCAGGTGTTCTTAATGACAGGGATACCTTCTGAGAAATGTGCCCTTAGGTGATTTCATCATTGTGGAAACATCATAGCGGGCACTTACACAAAACTAGGTGGTATAGCCTACTACACACCTAGGCTGCAAACCTGTACTGCTTGTTACTGTACTCAATACTGTACACAACTATAATAGTATTTGTGCATCTAAACATAGAAGCGGCACAGCAAAAATACAGTATATAATCTTATGAGGCCACCATTGTGTATGCGATCCGTCATTGACTAAAATGACATCATGCTGAGCGTGACCACACCTTGCCCACATTTGCAAGGCTAGTAAATGGCCCAGGGCGGATTATGAAAGCCTGCCCCTTAGCAACCACTCGGTGCTGCCACCCAGGAGTGAAGCAGCAGGGAGCACAGGGAACACAGCCCGCAGCCTCTCTAGTTTTACCCTTGACCAGGTCAGGGCTGCAGAAAGCTAGCTACAGGCAATCCTTTTCTCCTAGAATTGCCTTTACACAACTGTGGTTTAATGTTCCTGCTTCTGCTTCAGGTATTGATTTAAATAAACGGCCATGTGTGCATCTCTGCATTTGGTTTCTGTTATTTCTTCCCCCTCCCCCCATGGTCACTATTGCCACGTTCAATGACCTTTAAGTTAATATCCACTAGATTCTTACCAAGCTTGAAGGCTAAGAAAATGTTTCTCTCTCCCAAGGAAATGTTTCATTGCATTATCAGATGAGAACTATGCAACCCAGCACACTTCCTTTCTTGCTTTGGCTACCAAGAAACAACTGCACGTTCGGCTGAAGGAGCTCCCCTTGACCTGGTGTCAACAGAGGTATGCTGAAAAGTGTACGGGGACTGGAGTGCAGCTGGCCAGCTCTTTGACCTATAAATGGGTGTAGTATACCTACCACGCAGGATTATGCTGGGCATTAAACTAAACACAGATGGCAAGCACCTGGCCAGGATCCAGCTCAAGGGGGATGCTCAGTGTTAATTCTCCTTCATTCTTTAATTCTCCATCCACTTCTTTTTCCCTTCATCTTTTTATTCCCCATCTCCTCTACCTCTAAATTTGATCCTAGATTTTTAAACTCTTATTTTAGTGGAATCTGTGTTTACATATAATATACATACTTTTTCTTATAAGCTGCCTCAAATCTTTTTAGAGCTATATGTTGCTTAAACATGTAGTAGCCATAATCTACAAGTTGAAGGAATACTGAATAATGGACACAGGATTGAGAGATGAGGTTTAGAAATGTCACCCTTGGCCAGGTGTGGTGGCTCACACCTGTAATCCCAGCAAAACTTTGTGAGGCAGAGGTGGGTGGATCACCTGAGGTCAGAAGTTCAGGACCAGCCTGGGCAACATAGTGAAACCCCATCTCTACTAAAACTACAAAAATTAGCCAGGCATGGTGGCACGTGCCCGTAATCCCAGCTACTCAGGAGGCTGAGGCAGAAGAATCGCTTGAACCCCAGAGGCAGAAGTTGCAGTGAGATCATGCAAGACTCTGTCTCAAAAAAAATAAAATAAAAATAAAACAAAAATAAAAGAAATGTCACCCTCTAAAAATAAAGTCAAAAAGAGCCAACAAAATGAATGACATCAGCCATCTGTGGTGATCTTTCCAGGAAATAACTCAGTATGATGATTTAGAAAGTAGCTAATGAGACGAGGTACGTCTTGAATCACACAGAAAAGCCTAACTAAAATCAGAAAGATCAGTGCCAAAAAAAAAAAACTAAAGGAAGGTGAACTGTAATGCAATTAAATATAATATTTCTATCATGAAATCATTTTGCTGACCTATTACTAAAGAATGTTGAAGTCAGATGTATTAGTTAGGATCCAATTAGAATGCAGAAGCTACACAAGCTTTTTGAACAGAAGGGCTTTAATATAAATTCTTAACTGGGTAGAAAGTCAGTAACCAGGTAACTCTAGATATCAGGGAAATAGCAAGGGCAGGAAAGAGTCATCCCTAGGAATGAGGGGTTAGACTTAACCTTAGAAGCCCAGGGGAAGGGCCCTCGAGGTAGAGACCTCCCTGGAGGGGTGGTGAAATCTGCAAGGAGTGTGGGCAATGAGGCTGGCTAGCCAATGCTGGGATAACTGTAAACTGAATTCAACAGCGGCAGCTGGGGCAATAGGAAGCCAACAGGAAGGACCGAAGACCCTTCTCTGCCTCCCATCTTGCTGGCGCCTCTACGGCCCCTTCCTGATGGAGGCAGCCCAGAAGCCACTGGCAAAGCACCTGGGATGTGCATTCCCAGCTCTAACACCACAGAACAGAGCACAGAGTCTGGAGCTGAAACAATAATTTAATAAATTGCACAATGGGATTTTTGAAAAATGAATCTCCATCACTACCCTAGGGAAAGGGTATTGATTCTATACACAGAAAGATCCCCAGAACAAGGAAGGCCTATTCATCAAGCTTCCACAGACAGATGGAAATAGGCAGATAGAATGGAAATAGGCCAACAGAAAAGGTTTGCTGAGTATACCCCCCCAGGAGTGAGGGCTTTCTCAGAGAGGCACGGTTCTCATCAATTAACGAACTGTCATTCTTAGTTAGCAGTATCTTACAATTCTGACGTATGCGAACCCCATTGATAACTCCTAGATGGAATTAATAACATTGAGTTTCCAAACCTATAAAACCAAGAGTGATGCCTTAGACTCATGATCATTCTTTCTCTCAAAGCTCAGTCTGAAATAGCCCAAGGGTCTCTCTCTTACTTTAACCCATATTTGATTACCTGTGATTTACACACTGGAAAATAATATCTTCTGAAGAAAATAATCAATAAGTTTCAACTATTTCTGTAAACGTGTTACACATATACAACTGCACAGAAAAACACAGATATAAAACTTCAACTTCCTGGATCAACCTAATTGCCACATTCCTAAGTTCTGACCCGTTTATTTGCCAACAGGAAAATTGAGTCCAAGAACTCTGGGAACCTTAGAAGCATCTGTTCTCCACCCCTGCTTCCCTTCCCATTCTCCACCTCAGCACACACAACCGTTACTTCTCCCTAAGAGTTAACTACAGAGACAGCAGGACACCGGCTCTGCCAGCAGGTCCCCCACCTTCACACGGCATGTGCAGAGGCTGGGGAGGGGCAGCAGGTCTCCCCACCTTCACACGGCATGTGCAGAGGCTGGGGAGGGGCAGCAGGTCTCCCGCCTTCACACGGCATGTGCAGAGGCTGGGGAGGGGCAGCAGGTCTCCCCACCTTCACACGGCATGTGCAGAGGCTGGGGAGGGGCAGCAGGTCTCCCGCCTTCACACGGCATGTGCAGAGGCTGGGGAGGGGCAGCAGGTCTCCCGCCTTCACACGGCATGTGCAGAGGCTGGGGAGGGGCAGCAGGTCTCCCCACCTTCACACGGCATGTGCAGAGGCTGGGGAGGGGCAGCAGGTCTCCCGCCTTCACACGGCATGTGCAGAGGCTGGGGAGGGGCAGCAGGTCTCCCCACCTTCACACGGCATGTGCAGAGGCTGGGGAGGGGCAGCAGGTCTCCCCACCTTCACACGGCATGTGCAGAGGCTGGGGAGGGGCAGCAGGTCTCCCCACCTTCACACGGCATGTGCAGAGGCTGGAGAGGGGCAGCAGGTCCCCCACCTTCACACGGCATGTGCAGAGGCTGGGGAGGGGCAGCAGGCTCATGCTTCGTCTCACCACCCACCGCAGTTCAGACTGAAAGACACAGTTATGTTTATTTCCCCGCAGAAGATAAAGGACTATCAGGCAGTTTGACAACAAATATCAGGGTCCTTCAATCACAGAAAGGTCCCAGCACTTCCAATCTGTTGGGACATGATCCAGAAGAGGTGGCCTGGGACTGTTTTTCCTTGGAAATTACATTCATTCTATCTTAGTGACAGACACACATATGGGGTCAAACCTTCCCTCATCAAAAAAAAAAAAAAAATGATAATCAAAACCACAAGATACCACTTCATATCTGTTAGTATGGCTACTATCGAACAACAGAATATAAGTATTGGTGAGGACGTGGAGAAACCAGAACCCTTGGGTACAGTTGATGGGAATGTAAAATGGTATAGTCACTGTGGAAAACAGTATGGAGGTTTCTCAGGATAGTAAAAAACAGAACTACCATATGATCCAGCAGTTCCACTGGGTTTACTCCCAAAAGAATGAGAAGCAGGGTCTCAAAGGGAAATGTGCACACCTGTGTTCATAGTAGCATAAACAGCAAATGTGCTGCACGTGTTAACAGCTTCATGTATAAACACAACACTGTATGTCCATAGAGTAAAATATTACTCAGCTTTCAAAACAAAGGAAATTCCATCACATGCTACATGGATACACCTTGCGGATATTATGCTAAGTGAAATAAGCCACATCAAAAGGATAAATACTGAATGACTCCACTTACATGAGCTACCTAAAATAGTCAAATTCACAGAGACAGAAGGTAGAACGGTGGTAGCCAATGGCTGCAGGGAGGGAGAATGGACAGTTACTGTTTTTTGGGGTACAGAGAATCAGTTTTGCTACATGAAAAGAGTTCTAAAGATGGATGGTAATGGACCCATAACAATGTGAACACAATGTCACTGAACTGTTCACTCAGAAATGGTTACAGGCACTGTGGCTCACACTTGTAATCCCAGCACTTTGGAAGGCTGAGGTGGGCAGATCACCTGAGGTCAGGAGTTCAAGACCAGCCTGGCCAACATGGTGAAACCCCATCTCTACTACAAATACAAAAAACAAACAAACAACAACAAAAAGAAAAAGAAAAAAAAAAACCTAGCTGGGCATGGTGGTGGGCACCTGTAGTCCCAGCTACTCAGGAGGCTGAGGCAGAAGAATTGCTTGAAGCCAGGAGCAGAAGTTGCAGTGAGCCAAGATCACACCATTGCACTCCAGCCTGGGCCACAGAGCAAGACTCCATCTCAAAAAAAAAAAAAAAAAAGAAAAAGAAATGATTAAAATGGTTAAGTTTTGTTATATATATTTTACCATAAGAAAAAAATGTTGGTGGGGGGAGAAGTGAAGAGTTGATACACGCTACTACCTGAATGAACCTCAAAAACTATGGCAAGTGAAAGAAGTCAGACACTAAAAGACACACTGCTTGAGTCAATTTATATGAAACATCTGAAACAGATAATCCATGAGACAGAAAGTACACTGGTGGCTGCCGGGGACTGGGGAGATGAGGAAATGAGGAATAACTACCTAATGGGCACAGGGTTTCTATTTGGATGAAAATGTTTTTAAACTAGATGGAAGTGGGAGCTGCACAAGTGTACTAAATGCCACTGAATTGTATACTTTAAAACGGCTAATTTTATGTTGCATGAATTTCACCTCAATAAAAATTAATTAAAAAAAAAAGAAAACCCTGTCACACATGACAACAGGGATGAATCTGGAAGACATTATGCTAGTGAAAACAAGCCAATCACAAAAGACAAATATGACAAGATTCCACTTACAGGAAGCACCTAGAGTCGTCAAATGCATAGAGGCAGAATGAGGGGTGGGGAGAACGGGAGTTACTGTTTAACAGATACAGAGTTCCAGATCTGCAAGATGAAAAAGTTCTCAAAACTCTGAAAAAGTTTCACAGCAACATGACTACACTATAAAACTGTACACCTGAAAATGCTTAAGACAGTAAACTTTAAGTTACATGTTCTTTTATCCCAAAAATTGTTAAATAAAGCAAAAACATCAAGGGGGGAGAGTGATACAAATCACATGGAAAAACAGAATCCAGGACTGCTCAACTATTGAATACCCCCATCCGCCTCCATCCGCCTGTAAAAAAACTTGCATTTTTCTTCTGTTCTAAACTGTCATTTAATACCTGCTGTTCGTTGTTTTTATTGTTCTCAGGGCTTCCAGAATAAGTAGTCATAGTTAAAAGCATCATCCAGTAATCCAGTAGGCATTTCATTATATGCCCATCAATATTTAACTCTGTATATTAAAGCAAGCACCCAAGTATTCCAAAAGAAGCTCAAAAGGTCCAAACGGATATTCAAGGGCTCCGTGGCCCAAAGCAGTTACGCCCAAAAGATGGAGACTGTCAACGCACGTGGGGAGCTTTTTCTAAAACACACTTGGGCCCCACAGCCAGACGTTCTGACTGAACTGGCCTAGGGTGGGTCCCAGGCATCTATAGCTCAGAGATTTCCCCAGGTGTTCCTAACGTGCAGCCAGTTTGAGAACCGCTGGGTAACAGTGCAGGCCAGCAGTTACCAGGGAGTAAAGGGAAGAAAGACAAGTGGCAAGGAAAACCAATTAAGATGGGGAGAGGGGAGGACAGCAGAAGAATCAATTTTAAGGCAATAATTTGAGTGCAATCAACAGGCACATTCCTTCACCCTGCACATATTTCATTTGTGAAGTTCAGTAATTAGCACGGTCATCAGATGAAGGAGCTCTTAAAATACAGAAACTAAGCATGCCCCAACAGACCAAGCCCCTTCCCTAGCGGGACACTGGTTTTGAAGGGGCAGTTCCAAACGCTGGCTTGGAGCCTGCTGCATCAAGGGGTAGAACTCAGCTCCAGCCAGGACCTTCCCAGGTGACATGCCTCCCTCCCTGGGATGGGATAAGACCCCCCACACACACACTTTCCTGAGCTCTTTCTCCCTACGTGCCTGGGTGTCGGGTAAATGCTCACCAGGCGGCATCTCCTTGAACCCTTGTGACAGCTTCATGCAGTAAGCCCTGTGATGAACTCCATCTCACAGAGGAGTAACAGAAACATCACAGAAAGGTACTTGTCTAAGGGCACGCATGTAAGTAGCAGGGCAGAGACCTGAGCCGCTCAAAGACTCCAAAGCTCAGCACTGCCCACACCGACTTTCTAGAGCACTTTCAGTGGCCCCCAGTAGCACAAGCGGCATGGCAGGTGCACTGCTGAGTACAAGGGGCTGCACCCCAAACACATGAATAACAACTTATTAATTGCTCCAAGAGATCCAGCCCAGGAGATTCAGGCTGCAGCAAAATCCTCATTTCCACAAAAGTTACGTCCTAAACAGGAGTGAGCCAAGGAGGAAGAAGGAAGAATGAAAAGGAAAATAAATTCTCTTAACACACGGGGAAAAATAAACTGCTCATTTTATAGCTGTTTTCCTCCTTTGTCAGTAAGAGCATCCCCCTAAAAACTGTAAAATGGAGAAAGCATCAATCTTCAAACAGTGAGAAATGCAGACAGTTCTCGCAGAGGGGCCATCTCTTATCTTGCTCTCCCTCTATTCCCTTGACCTCGGCATCTTTCCACTCACCGCAACTCCCTCCACGCCCTACCTCACCAGATAAAGGGCTGGGAGAATGACCAGGAGGTGCTCTGCTAGCTCTTCAGGCTGAACTAACCACTTCTCAGCCCAGAGCTGAGCAACATGCTGTATCCCTAGCCACCGTCACCCACGCTTTCTCAACTCTTGTAGAAATGCCTCCAGACTCCATCCCTCCAGGAGCTCGTATTCTTCTCTACCTACAAACTCACCAAATAAGTGACAGCAAAATTTTCTGTTTCACCTCTGGCACCCTACGAATACCTAGCAATGGATTATAACCTTGTCATTTGTTCTGTGAATTCCATGAAGGTGGACGGAAATCTCTCAGCACATTTCTGGTGGAACCTGAGTTCCTTCCTTAACTGGGCAAGTCAGCAGGCAGTGTCCAATCACCATAGGGACACATGGAGCTGTGGAGCTGTGAACACACAGTGTGCCCACCCTTCTGGGCTCCAGGTATTGCCTTGGGTTTCCCCAACATTTCACAAACAAATCCATCTCCGTCCATCTGTCAAACACCCTTCACCCCCAACGTCTACACCAGAAGTCAATGGCGTATCAATACAGTTTAATAAGTGGTTGGCTAAGGCACAGAGCATTAAGATAGCCAGTCAGGAGCTCCAGAAGATCCAAAATGTAATGAATAAAAGAAGCTCAGGTGCCTAATCCTGCATCTTCCCTAAACAGGTAGAAAGCCCCAGACCACTTCAACCTAGGCAATCTGAGACATTACCATCTACATTCAGAACCATTTTCCAATGATGAATCGGATCATGCCAGACCCCTAATTAACTTCTACGGGGACCGTACCAGATTCAAGAAGCTGAAGGAGACCCAGAGCCAGCAAATGAGACACAAGGGTTTACAAGTGGGAAACCTGCACACAGGGACGGCCCAGTGGCAGTGGACTGGGCAGGAGAGCTGCAACTGCTTGCAAGAAGCATGCAATTTACAAACAGCATTTCCACCTAGCATCCTCTAACAACCTCCACGTGGCAACCTTCCTTTAACCCAAAACAAAAGGCCTCGCTCATCTGTACGTCCCCTGTTCCACAGGACAGGATAGGGACTCAGATTCGTTCCTCATAAACAAGGAATAAATCTTCAGATGGGCCACTCCCGGATTCCTTAGCTCAAAACTCCAAGCACACGTTCAGGTGCGTCAGCCCCACAGGGTCACTGTCAGGGTATGTTTCAGTTACTCCTGTTCAGTACATCTGCCATCCACAGTGGTGAAAGGAGGATTAATAATGGGAAAAAAAAAAAAAAAACTTTGCTAAAGAGAGCCAGAAGAAACGAGATTACTTAAAAACAATTATCATTCTATTCCTCATCAGCTCTCTCCTACACCTCAGCATCCCTGCACAATCTTTCTCCACTCCTCAGGGGTGAAATGGCACCTCCACCTTTAGGGCACAAGGATTTTAACTTACACATACAGCTGGGGTCTGTTCAGCAGCAAGAGCAATGGAGCATTTCTGGACAAAAAAAGCAGGCACTCTAGTCTCCCCTAATCCCATGTTCACCCTGCACCAGGGATTAAAAAGCCAGACTTGCACCCTGAAATGATGTCTACTCCCAAGGATGCTGCCAAGCCACAGCCCGTTAGCAGTGAGAGACTCAGCGTGAAGATCCCAGCACAAAAGGGCAAAAGGGCTTGGTAGCCCATAGCTGGGTCACCTAGCAGGCGAACAGCCGAAGGAGAATAGGAGGGAGAGCAGGGACCAGGGATGCCCTGAACCTGTGCGGCATGGTCCCCACATGGCAGGCCCTCCACGACCCCAGCTCTCAGCCATTCTCATCTGAGCCCACCAGTCTCAGCCTCATCTCCCTCATCCAGCAGACGCAGGAAGTGCCAAGGCAGACAAAACAAGATCCTAAATGCTTGCCATGCCCCAGCTGCCTTGCTAACCTCACAACCCATTCACCAGCCTGCCCTCCTCCTTTGGTTGCCCAGACATGCCAAGTTCATTCTGGCCCCAGGATCTTCTCCATGCCTGGACAGCCCTCTGCCACAGCTTCATGGCTGGATCATTCTGGTCACCAGGCCTCGCCCATAGGTCCCCTCCTTGGCCCTTCCCAATGAGAACCCATCCCTCATGGAGCCCCACCTCACACTCTCTGATATTGGCGTGGCCAACCCCAACCAACCCTGCTTCCAGAATGTACATCCCTGGGCACATGTTTGCCTGGCTCCCCATTGCCTCCCTGCTGTGGGAGGAAGGAAGGCAGCAGGGAGGGGTCAAGCCTGTGCTGGCCTCAAGACACTTACAGTCCAGTGGGACACAGGGGATCAAATTAAAAATTACATGGAGACTCTGGGCAGATTAGGGAAATCTAGGGTGTCCAAAGTGACACACAGAGTGGGAGCATTTCTGGAAATACACAGGCATGGATGCCAACATCAGGGTGCTGGTGGAGATGAGCTGAGGCCTGTCCATGGCTCCAGCTTCTCCTCCACTTCCTTCAGCTTGCATGCAGGTCAGAGGACACAGACAGCTCTACTGTCATTCCTCTGAAGAAACTAAATGCTCAGTGCTGACATCTCCTTGCTCTCTGGGCACCAATTAACATCAAGGACAGCTTTCTGAAGGAAAGATCGATGCCTTAAAATGAGGATTCTAAATCTTCAAACATTTTAACATACTGCAAGCATCCGGGAGGGGGGCGCAGGTGACCTTTCAAAGTTGTCTCTCAGATCATTTCCTCTGTTCTATCAGCCTGGCTGCTTGTCCCATCATTGGGCCCCCTGCTCCATCATCCTGGTTCCCTGCTCCATCATCCCACTCCCTGCTCCATCCTGGCTGCCTACTCTATCATCACAGCTGCCTGCTCCATCATCCCGACTGCCCAGCTCCATCATCTCGACTGCCCAACTCCATCATCCCGGCTGCCTGCTCCATCACCCGGCTGCCTGCTCCATCACCCTGGTTCCCTGCTCCATCATCTCCGCTTCCCTGTCCGTCATCCCAGCTGCCTACTCTATCATCTTAACTGCCAAGCACTATCATTCCAGCTCCACGCTCTTTCATCCCAGCTTCCTGCTTCATCATCCCAGCTGCTCTGCTCCATCATCCCAGCTTCCTGGCTTCATCATCCCAGCTCCCTGTCCATCATCCTGGCTGCTTATTCCATCATCCTGGCTCCCTGCTCCATTATCCAGCTGCGCTGCTCCATCCACAGCTGCCCTGCGCTATCATCCTGGATCCCCTATTTCCTCTGCAAGCCCCCCTGATGTATCAGCCTGGATCCCCTGCTCTATCATCCCAGTTGCCTAACTAGCACTTTGGTGTGTATGTTCCATGCAGATGACTTTGTATGAGCAGGGGCAATGGTTGGGCTCCTACGCTTTGTCTACAATTTATATGTGTACAGAGGTTGGAGGTAAGGCCTCCCTCTCCTATGAGTCACTACACTCCCTTCCTGGAACAAATAAATAATACAGAAATGATAAAAGGTACTTTCCTCGGCTCAGCACTGAGGAAGTAGGGACAAGGAGAGCCCACTGCAGGAGGAATGGCAGCTCCAGAGCCCTAGGAAGAGATGACCAGCCTGAATGGCTGTGGAACTGCAAAGGCAAGGCAGGGCTTAAAGCCAGACACCCATGAAATCACCTCCTATCAGCTCACTCAATCACATCCATTAATCCATTAGCCCTGCTTTGTTCTACGGTGCCCCTGGGAACTTACACTGCACTTTGACCAATTAGAAAACCTTAAAAAATGTAACCCAAACGTGACACTTGCATCATTCAGCACCACAGCTTCACCTTATACAAAGAAACAGAGACCTTCCCAGGCCGAAGGCAATTCCGCATGGCCCAAAGGAGGGAGATGACCAGAGAAGGAAGGAAAAGCCTGCCTCGCCAGGGGCCTCTGCACCCGATTGACACCCCTAGTCCAACAATGCACACCCGATGCCACCACTGACCTGCGTGTCTGCCCCAAGAAAGCCCCCTGCTGGGTCAGAGAAGCCGAGCCAGACCCGCCCCAGAAGTACCTGCGGGAAGGGAGAGTAAGCACAAACGCCCTCACTTAGCTCATCAGCATCATCTCCACCAGTTCACTGACTCCCAGTTTCAGGTGAGGGAATGCAAGCCAATGTCCCACAGCTACTCTGTAGAAACAGCAGGATCTGAACCAGGTCTAACATGACAGCCCAGGCTCCCAATCACTCTGCCATCCTTCCTTGTCATGGTTATCAAGACCAAACATCTGGGTTTTACACAGGTTATTCCTCCTTACGATCATCACAGAGTGTATCTATTGATCTGCAATCCAGTTGTGAGTTGTCTTAATTAGAGCCATCAGCAAAGCCGCATGAACACTCTGCTAGTTGACAGAACTAGTCCTCAGCCCTCACAGGGGGGGCTTTGTTGCATTGCCACAATTATTAATTTGTCGTCTTCTTGTCACTCACCTACAGTTTCAAAAGCAAGCCAGAAACTGAACTAATGAAAGAACGTTTACTAGTTAAAACCTTGCGGAAAAGTTTTTAAATAACACGCCATATTCAGATAGTAACAGCTCAAGATGCTGAAAAATCCAATTGCCAATTAGCGTATTAAAAAATTAATTAAACAGCACATACTTAAAAACCATATCCCAGTATAATTTTTCAAAGACAAGTTGCAAAAGATTAAGGGTGGAATTGGGGAATAATCTCCTGGCCACTGAACACTGGATGGGGAAAGGACTCTGGCCCTAAGCTACTTGCAGACCCCCAGGGGCCAGTCGGTCCTCACACCATCTGGCTGCGGGACTCTGACCAGCTTCCTCACGCTGTCTGGGGCTCGGATTCCCCACTTGCAGAAGGAGCAAAGGGCTAGAGGAGCCCTTTTATCCTCACACTCCTTCCGAGACAACCCACCTACCTAGGAAAGACAGTCTCAGGCATGGTCTGCGGAGGCTGGAGGCGCTTTCTAGGAAAGTAGGTTGGTTCACGTCAAACCTGGCGGAGGAGGCTGGCTCTGGCTGGGGAACAGAAGCCTGGGGCTCGTGAATGCCTGCGACGTGTCACACGTGGCCTGAGAGCACACTGCTTGCAGCCTCCCAAGAGCTCGTGTCAACACCTTCCCACTTCTAAAGTGACAGTTAACATTAGCAACAGCAGTTAACACTTTTAAGCACTTACTACCTATGTACCAGGCACCATTCCTAGCATTTTACATAAACTGATTTACTCATCACTGAACAATCTGACGATAGGTGAATGGGGAAACTGAGGCACTAAAGGGTTAAGTGACTTGCCTGAGACCACAGAGATAACTGGAGAAGCCAGAATTCACACCCAGAGTCTGGCTCCAGAGCCCAGGCCAGTGGCCCCTGTGCCAGGCATCCTCTCTGCCATGTCACAGCAGCCCCAGAAAGACACCCAGAGCTCGCTGTCACCAAGAGCTCCCATGCACAAGTCTCCTGGGCTTCTGCTGTCAAACAAGGCTAGAGCCAGAAACAGGCAAAACTGTTTCCAAAGCCCCGAGGATGGATTAATGGAGTCACCCTGGCAACCCACTGACACCAGACCTTTCCCCCGGCACCAGGACCTAAATGGCAAGTGGTCAGAGCCCCCACTGCTTGGAGATCATACTGCATCGTGCACAGGGCAAGTTGTCAGGGCCTGTGCCCTAGGTGAGCAGAACTTGAATTTCTGCAGAAAGTTCCAACTCTGAACACGCAGCAGTCTTCCACCGAGGCCTCCCTTCTCCACAGTAACCTAAACTAGAAACTCACACGGCTGATGAGAGCTTTGCTTCCAAACAACCATAGCACATTTGATAATGATGTCAGTACTTTTCCACAGTGGAATAAAAAAAATTAGAGCCTTATTAGATCATCAAAAATACCCTTCAGGGGCCAGTACAAGGAAAATGACTCCACACACTCTCCACTGCCAGTTAGGGAGAAAAGTACTCTGAAATAAAATCTATGTGTTAGGTACAAATACCACTGCAATTATGACATACACCAAGTCACATTTATTACCAGGAAGAGGGGAAACTTTACCTCTATTTCTTTTCTTTCTGAAACAAAGGACACCCAATTCATATCTTCCTAGGCAAATGCTGAGTGACCCAGATTACTTGACGCATAAGAATGTGTGGGCTCCTAAGTTACTGAAGCACAGACGGAGGCCGAGCTTCAGCAGTCCTCTGCGTGGAGACATTCCTCATGAGCCCCTGCCTGCCTCCATGAGCCCACTTATGAGGCCTGGACAGCCACAGTTACGCTCCTTTCATGATGGCCAGCCTCAGGCCTTGAGCTCAGACCACCCAAGAACCCAGACTTGAATTACATTCTCCTCCCAGCTCTCTGCTTCTCGGTCATCCATGTCAGCAGTTTCAATGAAGCTTTAGTAGATGATCACCAGCCCTAGTAATCAGCACCTTCCAAGCCTGAAGCTGCAGCTCTGCATCAGCAAGAGGGAAACCTGCTATTTGTAACTTGATGTTTCAGGGTCTATAGCACTAAGTCCAGGACGGCCAGGGCTGACTTTCTCCAGAGCTGTATTTCAGGCAGTGTGGAGGATCATTGAAATTCCAGTCCCAACTTCGCTACTGCGTGACCCGTAGGGCAGGCTAATAACCTTTGGGTCCATCAGAAACTGTGTGTGAATGTGGGAAGAAAAGCTGTTCCTGACATTCTCCAAGGCATGCTGAAAAGCAAGATAAATGAGCAATGGCTCTAAAGCATTTCAGACATCTCAAAGACAGGGCTGATAGAAATTTGAAGTACCAGGAATTACACCTTACAGAAGATACACAGTATCATAATTTGCCAAAATTTCTCATTTACAAAGACCATGTAAAATAGTCTTTAGCATTAATATCTTGGTGGGAGAAGGAAAAGGACTAACACATATTTATTAAAGGTCTCCCACTCAGCTTCCCAAGTCATCCACAGCTCCTGATGGATAGCTTATAACCACAAGCAAAGCTGCCTAACATGAATGAAAAATCTGGTAGAAAGATTGAACATAAAGGGATGCCTGAATGAGAAGGGTGTAGTCAAGATAATAAAACATCTGGCTGGGTGCAGTGGCTCACACCTGTTGTCCCAGCTACTTGGGAGGCTGAAGTGGAGAACCACTTGAGCCCAAGAGATTGAGGCTGCAGTGAGCTACGATCATGATCATGTCACTATACTCCAGCCTGGGCAACAGGGTGAGACCCTGTCTCTAAAAATAAAAATAAAAATAAAATAAAACAAAATAGCTACAGTGAACTCTGGTGGCTAACAGGGTCTCTGGGCCACAGGGCAGTCTGCTTAGGCAGAAGTGATCTCACAGACCACCTGAGCTCATCCTCCACCAGAGACTGCACCAGGATTAGCAATTTCCAAAGAATGTAGATACTCCTCACAGAAGAAACAGCAACCAATTTAAGAATGTTTCCCAGGTGACACAGGTACTAAGTCAGGATCTAATGTGACCTCTGAAGCTCCCTATGAAAAGAATCACTGTGGAATATCCCAAACTATAGAAGAGGTGTGAGACCGAAGCATTCTGGACTAATGCAGTCAGATACCCTTAGACTTGCTTTTAAAAAAATCCTAGTTTGCAGCTACTTCATTAATTTGTGCTGCATACATCAGTAAGTATCTTTTTAAATTTTTTAAATGAACTTTTCAAAAATACACAAAAATAAAACAGTAGAATGAACTCCATGAACCCACTCGTCAACTTCAACAGCACAACTGACTCCTTCCATGATTTCCCCCTAAATATGATACACTGTATCCACAGTTTGTACTGTTCTTCAAAAAATAAGGATTTTTGAATATAACCACTAATAAAACAGGAATGTCTTAATTTCATTTTCTTATCCAGTCCTTGTTCAACTTACCCCTCATTTTAAATCAAAGTCTCCCTCTCAAAATATGTTGATTTGTTCAGTGATTGTAAGCTCTTTGAAGGAAGACAGACTGTATCTGCAGATGCCAGCATTCAACCTGGTAACCTGTGTATAGAAAATGCTCAAGGCTGGGCACAGTGGCTCGTGTCTGCAAACCCAACACTTTGGGAGGGTGAGGCAGGAAGATTACTTGAGCCCAGGAGTTCAAGACCAGTCTGGGCAACATAGTGAGAACTCATCTCTCCAAAAAAAAAAAAAAAAAATCAAAAAAGTTAAATGGGTGTGACAGCATACACCTGTGGTCCCAGCTATTTGGGAGGCTGAGGTAGGAGGATTGCTTGAACCCAGGAGGTCAAAACTGCAGTGGCCATGATCACACCACTGCATTCCAGCCTGGGTGACAGAGCCAGATCCTATCCACACACAAAAAAGCTCAAGAACATTTCTAATGGGTTCATACTCATCAGCTGCTCATCTGTCAAAAATAAAAACCAGAAGAAGTACTTTTGTTGATATGGATTCCAGGCATCAGGAGTAAACAGATGAAGACATACACATTACACATTAAAAGGAGGGTTATTTTACCAGTTTCCTTTATCAGCGATAGAAGGCTTGAAGCCGAGTATTATAAAAGTAAGTACAGTCTTCCATCAGTATCCTCGGCACTGGTTCCAAGAACCCCACTCGCCCTGACCAAGGATAGCAAAATCCACAGACGCTCAAGTCCCTCATATGAGATGGTGTAAAGTTTGCACATAACCTAACATATACCCCCTCCCTTCTACTTTAAATCACCTCTAAATTACTTATAATACCTAATACAATGTAAATGCTATGTAAATAGTTGTTATACTGTGTGGGCTTTTAAATGTGTGTTATTTTTATTGTTACAGTGCTATTTTTTATTGTTTCATTTTCCCAAATATTTTTAACCATTGTTGGTTGAATCTGCAGATGTGCAACCCGCAGATATGAAGGACCAACTGCAATGTGACACATGAGAAAAGGGAAGGCTGTAATTGGTCAAGTCTAAGATGCCCTTTTCTCTGCCACTCCCGATTGGAAGGCAGCTCACAATGATTTCGTCAGATGCTGTGGGCCGGCCCAGCAAGGTCCATGATGCATTATCACCAGCCCATGCTCAGTCTTCCAAATCTGCAGGACAGATGTCAATGATTTAGAAGAAAATCCCAGAAACAACAATGAAGCAAGCACTCTTAATCCCTAAAAACCAAATTATGGTGGGACAGGAATGGATGATGAATTGAGGAGTTAGGCAAAATTCCCAGAAGAGTCAAAAGCTGGCTACCTCTACTTCATTGCCGAGCTGTCTTCAAAGTCCAGAACCAATGGCTCTTAGTGTTTTCATGGATTTTTTCCTTAGGAAATGCTACATCACCAAGGCTCCTGGTGGCACAGTGGATGACTCTGTTTGAAGAAAACAGGCACTAACATCTGAGTCAAAAAGTGACTCAGAGTGGCTGGACTCTGAAAAAGTTTTAGAACACTTTGCTCAATGTATTTCACTTATATTTTCCTTTGTATCTATCTACGCCCAAGAGTGATAGATGGAAAAATTGATGTCTCAGTCTGAAAGAGCTCTTTCAATAAATGGAAAATAAGAATGCTAACTGATAAGAACCCACTGTGTCGCAGTTCAATGGACAGGGTTTTTTCTTTCCTAGTGGCCCACAAAATAATGGCATGTTTGACAAATAATGGCCTCTCAGAATTGAAGAAAAAGGTGTATTCCAGACACGGGGGAAATTAGTGATGATCAAAAATGAGACAAGAAGAAAATTAAGTGAGCTCCCTGGCACAGGGGATGGGGCAGGACAAGGGTGGGAGGGGAAGGAACATGCGGCAGGGCAGGCCTTTCGAAGGTCACAGAGCAAAAGCTCAACATCTAGGTCAATGGGAAAGCCGTAGAGGCAGGAAGGAGGAAGACAATGAGACTGGGAGGCATCTCACACTGGGCCAAGCCTCTCCCCATCCCGGACAGCCATATAAATCCCCCTACCCAAGAGTCATCTAAACTCACCCAAATCCTGATAACAGACTACTTAATTTACGGGCATCTCCAAAACACAGGCCTTAAATTTACACTGGCTCCTCAAGATCTCACAGGGCAATTTAGCTAAGAAAGAAAAACCATTCATTTGAAGTGCGTCATTTTTCTAGGGCAGCGCCCTGTCAGGAAGAAAAGAGTTCAGTCCCTGGGCCGGTGTCTGACGCAGGAAGGAAGAAACCTCGATGGGCCACTCTTGAATGCGAAGGCCTCTAAAATTACCTGCTCTTTTTGCTGCCAGGTAAATGCTCCAGTTGTTTTATCCAGAAGTACACTGGACACACGGTGCCTAATCATCCCAATGGTTTTATGGGATTGGTACCCACCAATCCCATAAAACATCTAATGATCCCTCATAAATGAGAAGCTAGCCACTACAAAAAGCACTGCATGCCCTCACCTTGAGAACCAGGACCAGCTACAATTTCCCACAGTTCTGCCTCCCTAAGTGGCTGTGGGCCATGAAGTCACATCTCCATTTTATTGTCCCCACGTGTACTATCAATCACAGCTCAATGTCACCCACACTGCCAAGAATAAACCCCCTTCTCCAAAGCCCAGGTACCAAGCAGGCATCTGACCCCTGGTTTCCTGCCAACATGAATCAACAACCCCCACTCCCACCCCCAGCAATTCCCAAAGATCACATCACAGTGGAAATCCTGTGCTGGAAAAAGTGCACGGGGACCCAGGGATTTCTCGTTAAATGGCAATGTGCACAGAAAGCACTTTAGGAATGTGTGGTGTTCTTCAATAGTGCACCTAACAATGAATGGCTTACCCCATCCAACTTGGCGCTTCACAGAAGTCAGCTCAGGAATCAAGAAATGAGATTGTTCCACAAGCATATTCTATGAAGCCGATCGGCAAATTAAACTGCTGGTGCCTCGAGCAGCTGCAGGTCTGTAGTAAGGGAGGCGATTATGAGAGTACACACAACCTTTTAACCAGGATGCATGCACACCTCCTCCAGGAAACCAGAACGAGAACAGGTGACCAGTATGTCCACAGCACGGAGGGAAACTCCACCACTAGCCAACCAAAGGCAACATCCTTCAGGAAAGAAAATTGGCTCGTTTATTTAGCAAAAGAAATCAAGGAGTAGAGTTCACAGAAAAAGAGGCTGGACAAAGCTGAACCCAGGGGCTCCCTCTGCTTCAGAGGGAGCCACAATGGCCCGTCTTCACCTGAGTCTCAGCTCCAATCCTGCCTTCTCCATGAGCCTACGTGATCACCATGTTAATACTGCAACTACCCTTCCGCCCTGATTCCTAATCCCCATACACTGCTCTATTTTTTCCACAGCACACAGCACCTTCCTGCACACTCCATAACTGACTTTATGTCTACTGTCTGGCTCCCCACAGCCCCCCACTAGAATGAAAGTTCCACGACCACAAGGATTTCGTGTCTGTTACAACCACTGGTGCACTATCAAACACTCAAGCAGTGCCTGGCACATAGGAGGGGCTCAAGAGATACTCATTGAAAGAATGAATGAAAAGAACCAGAGCCTGTTTTCATCTCTGCTTCTTCCAGAGGGGCAGCTGAGGATTGCTGCCTTCGGGACAGGCAGAGGCCTGGAGGGTACAAACAAAAATTCCATGGAGTGAAATGTAAAAATGAAGAAACGAGCAAAACAGATCAGCTCTACTATCAGGGCATTACCGTGTGTGCATCTGCTCCAAGATGCCTTCCAGGAACATTCCAAATGAGGCTGTAGTACGAGGGCAGTGCCAATGCAAGGAAGGGGCATGGGAGGTCCAGGAGCAGGAGCATGCCAGGTTCACCGCCAGCTGGCAGAAACCCTCAACCAGGAGTCGCAGAAAAACCCCACTGCCACCAGAGGCCCTGAGGAGATCTCTTCCACCAGACAACCCTGGGTCTGCCACCCGCAAGCCGTGTGATGTTGGCAAAGTCACTGAACCTTTCTGTGCTTCAGTTTTATCAGTACGCGAGGAGAAATAAAAGAGCTGAGATGAAAAGCAGCCCTTTTATTTCTATGCACAATGGGTGCTATGAAAGTGTTTATTAAATTTTTTAAATTAAAATGTATGAATATATCAGTCCTCCCACAGGGGTCCTCCCCAAACCACACAGAAAGGCAGTCCCATTCCAAGAAGGTCTAACCATAAAGGCTCAGGCAGAAGGAATGAAATCAAAGTTAACCGACTAAGGATTGCTTCTCCATCAAGGGCAATTCTGCCCACCTCCCCACCCTCACCAGGACACTTGGCAATGTCTGCAGACATTTTTGGTTGTTACAACTTGGCAGGATCAGGGTCAGGGGAACTACTGGCATCGAGTGGGTAGAGGCTAAGGAAGCTGCTACACATTGTCCAATGCAGAGGACAGCCTTGCTAAGAATTATCCAGCCAAGTGCAGTGGCTCACACCTGGAATCCCAATGCTTTGGGAGGCCAAGGCAGGAGGACCACTTGAGCCCAGGAGTTCAGCCTGGGCAACATAGTGCAAACCTGCCCCTACAAAAAATTTAAAAATTTAAAAATTAGCCTGGTGTGGCAGCACATGCCTGCAGTCCTAGCTATTCGGGAGGCTGAGGTGAAATGATCACTTGAGCCCAGGAGTTTGAGGCTACAGTGAACTTTGATTGTACCACTGAGCTCCAGCCTGGGGGACAGACCACAGTCCTGTCTCTCAAAAAAAAAAAATCCAGCCAAAAATGTCAATGGTGCCAGAGTTGAGAAACTGAACTAGAGCAACCACTGTCCCAAAAGTGCCCTTGTCCCTGCCCAAATGCGTGTCTTGAACTGGACTCTGGAAATAGAGTAACTCTACCCTCAACCTTCCTGGCCATTCCTTGTCCCTAAGAGTTAGGGACAGGAAACTGCCAGTCCTGGGCAGGACCAGGTGGCCAGCAGGAAGGGTCTAGGACATTTTTCTTCCATCTCCTGTTCCATGGGGAGCCCACGAAGGCTGGGGCAGAAGGGACAGGTGACCAGGGTGAGCAGCCCAGCCAGGGCAGGCTGAGCCATGAGTGATGGGCCCATTTCCCAGCCCCCAGGCAGCCAGCCCTCAACTGCTTCTTTGTGACAGCCAGCCTCAGTGAGACAAGGGGCTCATATAACTCCCATAGCCTGGGAAAGCTTTTTAAATGTAAGCCCATAAGTGAGACTCTATGCGACAGTTTTCATTTTTCTCCAAATCCGGCCCTGACGAATCACTGTCATCTACATTTCAGTATGCTAAGAAACCTAATCCGTATAAGACACCCCATGCTTCAGGGACCCATGCTAGTAGACATGACTAAGTGCAAAAATGCCAGTGTTTACCCTCTGCTGCAGGAGGCAAGGGCCAGGCAGGAACACGGTGCTACCTGCTTAGAGCAGGGAACCCTAGAAAGGTGGGGGCCCACCAGGAAGATGGATTAGTGCCTTGAGCCGCTTTTATTTCCATGGTTTACAATAGAGAAAGGTGGGAGAGGCTTTCTGGACTGGGCAGGTAAACTGAAGACAGCATTCCTGGCAACTCCACACTGGGTTCATCATGAAGATTGAGCACAGGGCCACGGTCAGGGCATCTTCACACTGTTAAGAGAACCAGGCCAAGTTCCACTCTACAGACAGGAGTGATCACTGGTGAGCATACGCTGACAAATTCAATGTAATTCTCCAGGGAGGAGAGTTCCTCGCCAGGCCCAGCCTATCCCAGAACCCATTCTGGAGGGTTTGCATATGGAAGTTCCAAGACATCCCTCCTCCTTAAACACACCTCACCCATAAGGCAGTCTAGAGGCAAGGCCTCAAGACTACAATGGTGGAACCAGGACTCTCAACATAACACAGAATCAAAGACTTACTCAAGGGGAAAAGGGACTGTTCCCATCATGGAAGTGGGGCTAGACCTCCTTCTATCCAAGTGGCACATTTACAGGGGTGGCAATCAGCATGTTCACCATGGCACAGGCACAGAAGTGGCTCCAAGTGGCCTTTCAGATGGTAAGATTCAACCCTTTTTTGCTGAACATGGGAAACAGATTCCGAGGAAAGACCAGGGCAGAAGGGCAGCTAGGAACTGGAGGGCATTCGGGGGGTCTTAAGACAGAGCATATTTAACAATCAGCATGGAAGTGCCTCACTGTTACATGTGTGTGGCATGGCTATGCCAGTGTGCTTCCAATCTGGATATCCTCTGACTTGTATGGCTCAGCATCACCCATGCAGAGCTTCCGGAACAGGCTTCTCAAGGACAAAATCACAAAAACCAAACGGGAGCGTACACTTGGCCAGGTTTGCATGTTTTCTTATCACATGAAGTCTGCTGGAAGCTCTGGGAGACTTCACAGGCTTTTCCCAGGAATATCTAGCTTCCCTTCCCGGGATCTCAGCCAGAGTCTCATTGCTTACACCTGTGTCTCTGTCCCAGGCAGCCTCACCCCCGCCCCACCACAGCTCCTTTCACTAAGCCCACTGCCTCTGGACTTGCTAGAAGTTAGGCAGGACAGCGGCCTTGCCTGCTTTGACACTAAAATGAGCATCTTCCCAAAATGACTTTCCTCTCCCCAAAGGCCTGAGAAATATGAGCAGCAGCAACAAAAATGGTATATCCCCTACCCGCTTCCCCATCATTTTTCTGACCACCTCTTCCTCTGTTCCAAATAGGAGACCAACCACTCACCCATCACCCATCCAAACAGGAGCTAGGGGGAGAAACTTACAGCGGGCCTGAAGCCTCAGAAAACGTTCACAAGCTTCCCAGGTGTCCCCCATCCCCAAGGCCCAACAGAGCCTGGGCAAGCTGACCCCACTCAGTGCCGGGTACAGCAGCTGCTTTTTCATTTTCGCTCAAGGGTCTAGGGACTGAGCTCGTTACTTCTGCACTGTTTAGCAGTCATAATTTGTTTCCATTATGTTTGCATACCTGCAGGCAGCCACAACATGACTCCAAAACAGGGAAACTTTATTTTCTTTAAAGAGAGAAGTTTATTTTACAGTGCCATTGTCAGATTATCTGGCTACAGAGTGGTTTTCTCTGCCACTGCCCTCCCTATGTCAACTTCAAACTCATTTCAAGTGGCCTTTCTTTAAACTCCAGCCTGACGATAGGTGGCAGGGAGTGGTACGGGTGCACCCTCTGCATTCACCCAGACAGGATCACAGATTTCTGATACCCAGGAAACCACGTAGGGGCCCAACGCTCGACCTCCAGCCATGCATGCTTCCAGTGATCACAGCACCCTGCCCTTCTAACAAGAGGAGCAGGACTGCAGAGGAAGAGCAGGGGAGCTCCAGAACCTGGGACCCCACCACAGGAACCCCTCACCCAGGGACACACCCACCAGCGACACTCTAACTCTCTAACCACCAAGGCAAGCTGCGTCCTCCACTCACATTCCTGCTGGCTTCCCGCTACGGAGATCCCCATTCTGACACCACAATTGGGTACAAGAGAGCTGGCATGGTATCTGGACAACTTCCCAAAGAGTCCATCTCTAACAGCTTTAAGATTCATAGCCCAAACCCAGAACGAACCAGTCAGATCAATCTCGGAGGTGGGGGTGAGGGACAAAAAGGGACAACAATTTTCCAGAAATCAAGAAGTATATCAGAATTATGAACTTAAGATTCCTCCTTCACTATAGTCTCAAGGGGATATTTTGTTTTTTCATTTTCCTCTTTTAGAGACAGCAGTTATTCAGCACCCACTAATAGTATTCAATTCTCCGAACAAGGCCATGAGGTAAGAATGAGTATTCCCACTGCAAAGATGAGGAAACTGAGATCAGAGAGGTTCAATGCATCAGTGAAGGTCACTAAGCACAAAGGGGTAAAGAGCGAGGTCTCACTCAATGCAAATAAGTGGATTTGTGCCATTTCCCTTTATCTGAACGTCTACCACTAGCTCAAAAACATGACTGGTTCCCAAATTAAGAACCAACAAGTCAGCTTGGCATTTGAAGCCGGTTACAATTAGTTGTGAATTCTCCAACTTTACACCCTAATGCTCCACTCCATGAGCACATGGTCTAGCCTCTCGAGGTCCTTCACTGTTCCAAGAAAGGACCTGCCCGCCTCCCCGCCCACCCCCCTTTCCTAGAAGATCCCACCCAAAGTCCTCCACCCTTGGACTCTCAGGCAAGGGCTACAGCCCCCGTGCTAGCTCAGGGGATAAGGGTGACGCTGCTGTACAAAGTGGACAGGCTCCCAGGGCTCCAGATCATTTCCCTCGACTGACACTGTCCCTTCCCTCCCAACACGCAGGCACACAGGCAAAGGGTCTCAGGCTCCACACATTCTTACAGCAGAGAGAAAACCCCTCCCTTCCCACCCTAAACAGCCACATTTCACCCACGGGCAGCTTCATTTCCAGAGAAATCCCTTCCTCTCTTCTGCTGCGCCATCCACTGCCAACACACCAAAGCCCAGGGGAGACTTAACATGATTAAAATTTTAAAGCACTTAAGAAGCTCAAAGGAAAGGCACCCTTGAAGTGCAAATCATCAATTTAGGGGAAAAGAGCAAAATATGGGAGGAAGGGGTATGGCCACAAATGTAAATGAGATGTAATTTAAAAGAATATTTTGCATGAACTGCTGGAACATACATGTCCCGAGCCTGGGCGTTGAGTCCCGAGTTGTGCGGCAGTGCCTCGGGTTGGTTTTCAGCACTCCCTCCTGTTTAGTTTATTAAACCTGCAATCTGAGGTGAGCTGCCTCTCCAGGTTTTGCCAAGTGGAGAATAACAGTTCTGTGATGAGTTACTTAACAGGCAGGGCACACAATGACAAGCCTGGGCCGGGCTGCTGAAGCAGCAGAAATCCTAGTTGGACTCCTCTCAGACGATCCCTAAAGCACAATACTGCAGCCTGGTACCCTACGAAAAACGTCAGGATGTGTAGAAATTGGCAAAATACGGAATGAGAGCCCTGACTTGAACAGTATAAAGCAGGAGAAAACACATAGATCCACTTATCTCTAAAATTTAAACTATAGTTAGCATTTAAATCCTGCCTTTCCATGCATGGCCCGCTCTCTTTTTCATGTCCATACTTTACAAGCCAAACACACCACTTCTTTTTTTTTGGTATGAGAATGAACTAAATTTAGAGAGGCTTCTAGTCTCTAAATCCATGGAAACAATTCGGGAGGACAGAAGACTACATGATTTTCCTGTAGATCAGGCATTCAAGACACCAGGGCTCTATTTACTCCCTCCAGAAACCATCTTAAGGCTTCTCTTTAACCCGGGGTCCACCACACGAAGTTAATGAGTCTTCCACTGCAATTTCAAACGCTATTGCATTTACACACCTCTTCCCCAACCGACAAATCACTAGAACATTCTAAGGACTAGAATTAAATGTTATGGTTCGTTGACAGAAAGAATAGAATCCCAAATCACCAATCTATGTGTAATTGTTCATTTCCCCCACTTTTTCTTCCTGTACCTTTCTGTATTGCCACCAGCCCACAAGGAATTCTTGGATTTTTTTTTTTAAACTAAGAACACACACTTCAGGAGTGTCTGAAGACTTCTGCATGGAAGACCCCTCACACCATTCAGCAACTGAAGCCCACCAGAGTGAGGAATCAGCCTCCAGGAGGCAGACAGCACGCTTGCTCTTTCTAATCACGTGTACTAATGAAAGTGGCAGACTAAGGAAAGAGAAACGCCAAGGGTGGCTTATGTGTTTGGTTTTCTTCACATGAAAGGCAGAAAGCTTTGCCAGGTCTTATCAGGACACCAGGCTATGCAGAGTGGCCAAGGCACAGTTTACTGAGAAGTAAAGTTTTAAAAATCATTCCAGTTTGGCACGACTATAGTTTTGAAAGGACTGCATGGCTTTTGCTGGCTGCATGCTCTTTGCTGTTCAAGAATAAACCAAGTCTTCACGTATACTACCTATACAATTTTTTTTTTTTTTTTTTTTTTTTTTACACAAAGCGCTAAGAGTACAATGTCAGCTCAGAAGCAAGCTAGGCCGATTCAGCACGTGCAAAGACAGCTTCATTTCTACCCCTCTAGATAAAACAAATCCATGAAATTTACCAGAAACCAAACAAGGTACCCATTCCACCTAACATCTTCAGCTATGAATGAATGAATGAAGCAAAGAGAAAACCTCTGAAGCGGTCAAACCCCAGCGTGGACTTTCAGGGATTTGACTTCACAGCTGAAGTCAGTTCATCTAGTTAGTCCCCTCTGGCTTGTTTCAGGATACCACTCTCTTGTTCCAACCCAACCACCCGTGGTCCATCTCCATTAACTCAGAATTTCCTGGGTTTGCGGTGACACCAAATGTCACAGTAATGAGGGTTACAGGAATTCGGAAGGGATAACTCTGCTTTCAAAGCCGAGGAACCAGTATAACACTACAAACGCCCGCAGCTATTATGCTCCAGCCCACAGCCCGATGCCCTGCTCTCCCGGCCGGCGCACGGCCCCAGGACCGCACAGTCCCGGCTCCTCCCGGTGCTCACCATCCTCCCGAATGCCCAGGGCCCGGCCGTCCGTGGAGGCGGGACGAGGACGCGGAACTGCAGAGCAGCTCACACGGCCCCCAAAGCAGGATCACTTGGCCCCAAAACATGCTGAAAACATATCCGTAGAAGAGAGATTCTCCCCATAGCGGGGAGTGGGGATGGAAAATGCAAGCGCAGGAGGCCACGTCCGGCTCGAGAGGGAGGGCCGGGGGCCCGGCTGGGCAGAAGGTAACGCGGGGGCCGCAAGGGAACAGCCCAGACTGGCCTCGCTCGGGGCGCAGGGGCGCACTGCCCCGGCTCGCACGGGCCCTGGGGCTTTACTTGGCATGGGAGTGGCCGCCCCTGCTCCCCAAAGGTAAAAGGCAGAGAAGGTGGCAGAAACACAGAACCCACCCCCCGCGGAGCGACAGAGGGAAAGGGGCGAGAATTTGCAGCCGCTCGTATCAAAGGGCTGAAAAGAAACTTGGACTCTCTCTGCTGTACATGACGCGCTGGAAAGGCGGTCGCCTCTCTCTTCTCTCCTCCCCACCCCCTTTGTGTTTCCCAACACCCCCATCCCTAAACTTCCAACCGCAGGGGATGGGGCTCCCGGCGGCCGGACCAGACTCGAATTACGACGAGCAGAGAGAGGGGCGACGTCCACGGGAGGGGGCTGAGGGATGAAAAAGACTGCGGGGGCCGCCCTCTCGGGGCCCGGCGTGAGCAGAGGGGCCGGGTGCACCCCGGCCCTGGGCACTCGGCGTGGAGGCCCCGGGCGGGGGCGGGCGGCGCCGGGCGGCGCGAGCCGAGGTCCGGGCGGAGGAGGGCAGGAGCGGCGCGAAGCAGGCGGGAGGCAGGGGCAGGGGCGCGGGGCGAGGGTGGGCGCGGGGCGAGGGTGGGCGCAGGGGCCCGGCCGCGGCAGGGCGCTCCACTCACCTTCCTGCCGGCGCCGCCGCCCGCGCCCCCGGCCAGCGCGGAGCCGCCCCCCGAGTACATGTAGTAGGCGATGCCCAGCACCCACAGGAAGGCGAAGCAGAGCAGCATCCGCGAGCGCCGCCGCATTCTCCCAACTCGGCCGCCGGCGGGGCCGCCGCTGCTCGCAAGTGCTGCCTGGGCCGGCCGCGGGCGCGGTGGGGGCCGGGGGAGGAGCGGAGGAAGGGGAAGGGCGCGGCGGCGGCTCCTCCTCCCGCGCGGGGCTACTGCTCGGCGGCGGCGCGCACTCGGCACCCGAGCTCCGCCCCGGGCCGGCGGCGCCGCGCGGTGCCCGAGCAGGAAGCGCCGGCCTCGGAGGCGGCGAGGGGGTCAGGGAGCAAAGGGCGACCAATCGGCGGCGGCTGCGGGGGCCGGGGCGCGGGCCGCGGGAGGGGACTGCCGCGTCTCCATGGCTGCAGCACGCGGGGCTCCTCCGGGAGGGCCTCGCCGGGAGAGCCTGGGCGCCGCCCCCTCCTCGGTCCCCGTGCGGCCCGCCTGCCTGCTCCCCCGTCTCGGCGTGCTTCGCCGCAGGCCGCCCCTTCCCTCGTGAGTGACAGGTGGCTGCCCCGGGACCCGGCTGGAGCGCGCGCACACGTGGGCACACAGCCGTGCTCACGCACACGGGGACTCTCGGTTACGGGGTCGGTAGTGACCTCGGCGCTTCCTGCCCAGACTGTCACCTCTTCAGCCTTGGTCTTTGGGGCCACCTCAGACCCTTAACGGGCTTGCTCTTATTGACCAGCTGAGCTAAGTTTTTGGTGCAAACCGCCCGTCTGAACCCGACTTTGCTGCCGCTTGCTGCAGTTTTCTCACTCATCTTGTAGCAAACCATTCCTGACCCCTTGGTATCGATTTTATTTATCTATTTAGGCAGACGGAGTTTTTGAGGTAGGAAATGAGAAGGTAATTTTCAAAAGAACATTTTTCTGTGGGTGACAGTTATCAATGGTAGAGTTGTTCTTTTAAATAAACACGAAATGAGGAAGAAGGAAGGCAATTATGTATTGTTTAAAATCTTTTCATTCTCATTCGTTGCTTTCTTTTAAAAGCACACTAAGCGTCTTTAACGTTACAAGAAAACGATGTGTCTTGTAACAGAATCTGTGTAACCTTGATGATGCACTTGTAACACGCAAAGTTTCCAGTGTTCTTAAGAAAGAGAAATGTGCCTAGCCGGGCACGGTGGCTCACGCCTGTAATCCCAGCACTTTGGGAGGCCAAGGTGGACGGATCACGAGGTCAGGAGCTCAAGACAAGCCTGGCCAACATAGTGAAACCCCGTCTCTACTAAATATACAAAATATTAGCTGGGCGTACTGGAGGGCGCCTGTAATCCCAGTCGGGAGGCTGAGGCAGGAGAATCGCTTGAACCTGGGAGGCGGGGTTTCCATTGAGTGGAGATTGTGCCACTGCACTCCAGCCTGGCGACAGAGTGAGGCTCCTTTTCAAAAAAATAAAAAAAAAAAAAAAGAGAGAGAAATGTTACTTAGTACGCATCAGTGTTTTCAGGAGCTTTCCAGTCAGAGGATAATGGCAGCTGCCTGAATATAAGTCCCTACCCACAACCTCAACAAAACAAAAACAGGCCTTCAGCACTACTTAGAAAGAATGACATGAACTGAACTTCAAATTGCTTAAGTAGAAGAAAGAAAAGACATCAAATTCCAACAGCACTCCCTCCACTATTGCCAAGGACTTAAGTGAAGCACAGGATTGTCACCTCTGTAAAGAGGAACTCCAACACCAAGAACTAAAAACTGAAGAGAGGCCAGGTGCCTTATTGATCAAGGGAAGAGATTTGAAAGAAAATGGGACAAGAGGTGACAGCCTTGAAGGAGGCTTGCTTCTGGGAAAAAGTCAGATAAATAGGAAAAAGATAATGTCCTTCAGAGGCCTGGCAATGAAGGTAAAGAAGGAAGTCAGAAGGGAAAATTGCAAATCCTGCAGAAATAAAAGAGAAGACAGCCAGTCCCTCCTCAAACACCAACATTATCTATTAAAAACTGCATTTCAGTACACAGATAAAAGAGAACGCTCTTGAACTGGGAACCCTGCCTCAAAATGCCTAGTAACAGGAAAACATCAAATCAACTGCATGTAAAGATTCTGCAAAAAGAAAAGAGAAAAGTAATCACATTTCTGATGATAAAAAATAGATCATAACATTTTTTGCGATGAAAACCTTCACAATAAAAACCATGAAGCATAAGACAATTGTAATACCACATAACAAACTGAACAAAGTGTCATGTATTTGGATACACACACACAAACACACACACCCCTATATAGCTAGAATAAGAAATTTCAAAAACTAAAGACACATTAGACAAAAATTAGGAAGAACTGCAACAAGGGTTGAGCAAATTCAAGAAGGAAATTGGAAATAATGACAAAAACTATCCCAGAAACAAAGAATAATTACAAGGTACCCAAGGGCGAATATATTCAAATGAAAATATGTAAAAGGACACTGAAGAATGGCAGGAAAACAATCAAGAAATTGAAAATACTATAAAAATAGAAGTAGAAAGGTTCAGAAAGAAGAGGTTAAAATAAAAGCCAGGAAAGAAGGACTAAAATACATGTAACTGGAGTCTCTAAAGTACAAACACCAAACAATAAAACCTAATTAATGTTAAAACTATAACCACAGAAAATAATCCAGGAATAAGGGAATTTTTTTTTTTTTTTTTTTTTTTTTTGAGGCAGAGTGTCACTCTTGTTGCCCAGGCTAGAGTGCAATGGCATGATCTTGGCTCACCGCAACCTCCGCCTCCTGGGTTCAAGTGATTCTCCTGCCTCAGCCTCCTGAATAGCTGGGATTACAGGCACCCGCCACCACACCTGGCTAATTTTGTATTTTTAGTGGAGACAGCTTTCTCCACATTAGTCAGGCTGGTCTCAAACTCCTGACCTCAGGTGATCTGCCCACCTTGGCCTCCCAAAGTGCTGGGATTACAGGTATAAGCCACCGCACCCAGCTGAATAAGGAAAATTTTAAATATGACTTCCATGTACCTTGGGAAATGGCCTGGAATTATTGACTCCAACATATATTCTAGTAAAACGATTACATTTTAAAGGCAAAAAAAGATTAAATTGCTTATACAGATAAAAATTTATGATGGCATCAGACTTCTGAACAGCAACATGCAAAGCCAGGTAACAGTGAAGCAGCATTAACAAGGAACAAAAGTACCAGGCAGGCCGGACACAGTGGCTCACGCCTGTAATCCCAGCACTTTGGGAGCCTGAGGCAGATGGATCACCTGAGGTCAGGAGTTCAAGACCAGCGTGGCCAACATGGTGAAACCCCATCTCTACAAAAATATGAAAATTCGCCAGGCATGATGGAGGGTGCTTGTAATCCCAGCTACTCAGGAGGTTGAGGTGGGATAATCTCTTGAACCCGGGAAGTGGAGGTTGCAGTGAGCTGAGATCGTACCATTGGATTCCAGCCTGGGTGACAGAGTGAGAATCCATCTCAAATGAAAAAGTACTAGGCAGTGATTTTTTATACCCAGCCTTCAAGTGTCAACATTATAGGCAAACAGTTGTGATCTGAATGCAAAAATTCAGAGACCATCACACAGATGGGCCTTTCATGAGAAATCTTAGTGAATAAACTTCCTCCAACCAAGAGATGGCTGAGGAAGCCAGCGGCGTGACTAATGGAGAGCATTTTGTATATTCAGTAGGTGGAAGACCAGTGTATACACATTATACTTTCTGATAAAGTTGGAACAGGTGCAACTAAAGACAATTGGAGAAGAAGGGAAAGAGCGAAGGGAAAATAGAGTAATATCATTGTCTGCTACTCCTACCAGTAGCAAGTAGGAGTGAAAGGATGCCGTAGAAAACTGACGGACTAGATGTTAAAAAGTTTGAAATAAAAAATAAGAAGTAAGGGTAATATATCTAAAATATAAATAAAAATAACTAAAAATATACATATTCCCAAATATTGGAAAACCTATTCCAAAGTCCCAAAAGTGCTAAAAATAGCAAATAATACATAGCAAATAACAAAAGAAACACAGTAAGTGTAGCACAATGATGCAGTAGTCATAATAGGAAACCATATGACAGAGCTGAGAACAAACCACGTCAGTCATTCCAGTTTACAAAGTGGGCTCAGTTTGCCCTTAAAGAAAATATTTTCAAATGTAGCCATAAAGGAAACCCCAACTCTAAGAATCACAGCACCCCAGGTGCTGTGATTCTGATATCAAACAAAATAGAATAGGACAAAAAACATTACGTGAGATAAAGAGGGACAATTTATAGCCAAAAACCTCACTTCCTAAACACGTATCAATTGTATATCATTAGGATTTCATCTGCAAAGTAAAACCATTATTAGTTTGATGGAATAAGGGATATATGATAGGGATTAAACTTTAGACAATGTTAGAGGTAGAAGACAGGTTATGGAAGTCTTTCCATTGTACATGGGGCAGGTCTGAAGTCACTGTAGTTTGTAGACCTGGTAATCAGAAGAATAGCTAGATGTGACATGGGGCATTTGAAAGACAAAGTCAAAACTGCAAGGACACAGTGTATGTCATGAGAACAAGTATAATTCATGAGGACAAACTGTAATGTACCTTCAGTATTGATTATGAAAAAAACAAAACAAAACACAAAAACCCACAGTGAGATACCACTTCAAATTCATTAGACTAGCTATTATATAAAACATTGTTTTGAGATGGAGTCTCGCTCTATCACCCAGGCTGGAGTGCAGTGACATGATCTTGGCTCACTGCAACCTCTGGCTCCCTAGTTCAAGCCATTCTTCTGCCTCAGCCTCCCGTGCAACTGAGACTATAGGTGCGCACCACCACGCCCAGCTAATTTTTGTATTTTTAGTAGAGACAGGATTTCACCATATTGGCCAGGCTGGTCTTGAACTCCTGACCTCATGATCTACCCACCTTGGCTTCCCAAAGTGCTGGGATTATAGGCGTGAGCCACTGCACCTGGCCTATAAAACACTAAAAAAAAAAAAAAAAACAAGTGTTGGTGAGGATATGGATAAATTGGAACCCTTATGCACTGTTGTCAAAAACAGTATAGTGATTCCTCAAAACATTAAACGTGGAATTACTATATGATCCAGCAATTCCATTTCTGGTTATATACATAAAGGAATTGAAAGCAGGGACTCAAACAGATATTTGTACATCCACGTCCATAGCAGTGTTATTTACAGTGGCCAAAGGGTGGGACAACAAAAATATCCATCAACAGATAAATGGATAAACAAAATGTGGTATATTCATACAATGGAATATTATTCAGCCCTAAAAAGGAAGAAAAATCTAACACATATCAGAACATAGATGAACCTTGAGGACAACATGCTAGATGAAATGATCCAGACACAAAAAGACAAATACTGAATGATTTCGCTTATATGATGTTCCTAGAGTAATCAAAATTATAGAGACAAAAAGTAAAATGACAGTCGCCAGGGGCTTGAGGAAGAGAGGAATGAGGAGTTGTTTATGAGTTCTGAGTTTCAGTTTGGAATGATAACTGTCCGGAGATGGATGGTAAATGTTCTGAATGGCACAGAATTATACACTTAAAAATGGTTATGATGGTGTTATTTGAGAAAACCACAAAAGATGAATTGGGAGAAATTATTTCCACACACATTATAGATAAAAGGGTAATATTCCTGATATATAAAGTACTTAAACATTAAGGGAAAACCCCAAATCCCCTATAAAAAATGGGGAAAAGCATAAACAGACAATTCATAGTAAAGATCTAAAGAAGAGTCCATAAACATATGAAAAGACATTTGTTGTTGTAAATTATAATAGAATTGTAAATTAAACTACAAATATACTATTTATCTTCCCATCAAACTGTTAAAAAATTAAAAGCTTCACAAAACATTCTGTTGGCAAGACTATAATAAAAAGAATAAGGAAGACTTCTGTGAACAGATATAGGATAATTTCCAGGATATTTTGTTAAATAATAAAAGGAAGTTGCAATAGGGTATACATCATCTGCTACTTTTCTTTTGCAAGAAAGAAGGGACTAGAAGAAAACATACGTGTAAGTGTTACAGCTCTTTTAGAACTTACCTAGAAGGTTTGCTGGTTTTCACTGGAAAACATACAGAAAAGAAAAGATAAATGTATCTGCGTATTTTGGCAAAACACACATACACACTCACATGCACAATAGTGGTAAACGAGAAAACAATTAAATTGGTTACCTAGAAGGAGTGGGAGGGAGAGGTAGAAGGCATAGGAGGAGGATTGACATTTCTCTGAGTATACTGTTTTTCCAGGCTTAATTTTGGAAACATGATAGTGTTCTATATATTAAAAAATAAAATCAAGAAAGTTGAGAGGAGAGAAATAAAAACTGAATCCAAACAGAAGTAACTGAATCCGATTATATTATAAATTAATAACATAAGGGTTAAAAAAACTAATATAACTTTAAGCAAAGTATGTCAGCTATGTGCTCTCAGCCTAGTACTGCAAAGAATTTTTAAGCCCTTTATTTTTTTCATAGCATTACAGGAGCAGCAATTAAATTATTTTATGCATAGTATGCAATTGAGCAAACCAGAAAATGCATTGTTTTGGGGAGATAGGATTTTAACTGTGGAAGAAGGGAGATACAGTAAAGGATGGAAGAAGGCAAGAAAGATTCCTGTGGAGTAGATTTGGAATTAGAGATAACAGTATGAACTCATTATTTCAAAAAAAAACCACACATATCTGTGCTCATATGTATGCATATTTAAACAAATATACATACATATTTCCTAGATGTGTCCACTTAAGGGCCGAGATTAATAATATCCCAGTGGCAATGAGAACCCCTTGCACCCAGATCTTGGTTTCTAAATACCATTCTCCACTGTAAGATTTCACTGGAGAAATAATTCCAGGACCGGTGCCTAGAGGGTATTAAATGAGCCTGGAACATCTTGTTGCACTAGAAAGTAAGGAAAGGCAGAAAGAGAGAGAGAGAGAGAAGCAGAGAGAGAGAGAGAGACAGAGCGCAATGTTAAAAGGACCTAGGAGCCAGCTTGAAGGGACCCCACTGGCTAAATCTAAGACAATATATGCATCAAAATAAACACTGAATAACATAGTAATCTAGGAGTACACACTAATAATAAGCAAATGGAGAGAAGGGAGAACGCTTTGAGTTAGAATGCCAACTGATAGACATGTGGATCACCATCTTACAACCATGGCACAAAGTTTGTTTAGAGAGGATATCTCAGTGGATGCTGAAGTGGTTGGTGGAGGAGGGGTTTGATGAAAAGGAGGAGATTTACAAGGTCTTCAAATGTCTTTCAACAGACATTTGTCAGTTGCATAATAGACATATTATTCATTTCCAGGTGTGGGTGGTGGTGGTGAGGAGGATGGGGGAATTAGTAGCTGGTGGAGAAACAAGTAGCACCTTGGCCAGGTGTTCAAAACTAGCATCACTCATCAGAGTCAGATGGATATTGTGAGTCTGCAGAGAGACTCTGAGAAGGGGACAGCATCACGGTTTTTGTATTCTGTCCAAGGATGTATAACCTGAATTGTGAATAAATATCAGGAAAAAACTGGGGAACATTCTATAAAATAAGCAGTTCGTATTCTTCAGAAATGTCACTGTGTCTGTTGTGAAAGACAGAGAAAGAGTAAGGAAATATCCCAGATTAATGGACCTGAAGAGATGTGATAACTAAATGCCATAAAGCCCCTGTAGTGGACAGTAAAAATACTATGGAGAACATGAGTAGGACAATGAACAAAACAGGACTGTGGACTGCAGAGTGGGTAACAGAGTAGTCCGATATACCATGGTTACATTTTCTGATTTTGCTAACTGTACTATAGTTGCATAGAAGAATGTTAGGAAATATAGCATATATTAGAAAATATAAACCAAACTGTTGAGGGTTAAGGGGGCATGACATACACAAGCTGCTTTCAAAAGATTCAGGAAAAATATAGACAGAGGATGATTAAAAATATATATATATATGGCAAAATATTTAATAATGGCAAGTCTGGGTAAAGGACATACATGAATTCTCTGCACTATTTTTGCAACTGTTTTTGTCAGTTTGAAGTCATTTTATTTAAAAAGGGTTTTACTGGCCATGCAGTGACCTTGGAGTTTCATTCTGCTGATTAGGAAAAAGGCAGAAACCTGAAAACATTCCGCTGCAACAACCCCGCAGCCCAAGCCTCTAAACTACACACAGCGTGCCTCCCTGGGCAGCTGGCATACACACACCCCTCCTTGTCACTTCTTCTACCTTCACTTACTTTCCTAACACCTCTCCACAGACACTTTCAACCACCGTGCGTGATTTCTAGTGTTTACGGGTCATGTACTGAGTAGGAAAGTCTATACACATTGACTTGCCCTTTTGTCAGACCTTAGGACTGTTCAGCATTGTGGCTGTCATTTATCGATGTAATATTTTCATGCCAGAAGCCCTGAGGGCTTTTTCCTGACTGTATAGTACTGTAAGAACAGCTGCATATTTGTAGCAGCATATAACTATAGTTTCAGCATTTCTGCTGCCAATTCACTGTACCAGTTACTGTTGCCAGAGATGGCAGGAACCCTGTACAATGTAATGATACATTGTGACTTTGCACAATAATCTGATTGTCCAATTTCTCTCTTTCTGAAATATTTTAAAGGGGGACAATACCCAATCAGGAGAAAAGGAGAAATAAAATTACGACTGCTTAAAAGGAACAAAATATTAAACACTGAAATTGGATAATTGAAACTTGTTAACACGCCCCTCCCACCAAACTGAAAGTACATCTCTGTGGAGGCTATTATAAAAAGGAGACATTAAAGAGCCTAGCCCAGGCCCTGTCATACTCCCAGGACCCACAATGGGCTGTCTTAAATGAGAGAAGACACTTTGAAGTATTACAGTTCTATCCTCAGTGAGCAGCTCTTAGTGGCACTGAGCTCAAAACCCCCAGACCCAGCGGACAGTGTTGACCACCTGCTGCTCTCTTCCCGGAAATTGCTTGACTTGAATTCTGACTGAGAAACAGTTTATCAATGTGATTTAGGTTAGCAGAGTCGATTGTCCTGAACATATAAACATTAATAATGTGCTTACCATATGCCAGGCACCGTTTGTGTATTATTTTATTAAATCTTCACAACAGTCCTATCAAGTAAATGCTCTCACTATCTCAGTTTTATAGCAGAATGCTGTGAAGTGCCTTGCCCAAGGCAGCTCAGTGAGTAGCAGTCAGGGAGAGTGAGTCACTTGGAAGCACTTGGCCACATGCCAGGTGAATGGAATCTTCCCCATTAAACAGGACCGTGGTTACCTGGAGGAGGCGGGGCAGGAACTCGATCAATCACAGCATCACCGGCGCTTAACGGATGCTGGGGGGATTCTGCTGAGAGGCAGTCTTCTTGTCCCCACCGCCCTACTGTGTAAACCTCTCATCTAAGGCTCCCAGGAAATATGTTGCGGTGCCACCAACCAGCACTCATAGCATTACGGCCTCTGCTGATGCCCCAAAGGCCCAGGCTGCCCCTGGATGAGCCTGAGAGCTGGGCCTAGGAAGAAGGAGGCCAGTGTCAGGAGTGCCAGGGACTACGGGCACCTTGCCCTGTCTACATTCCACACAGATGATCACCAGCCAGTGCTTTTCATTCATGTATGCTCTTGTATCAGAGCTCTTTCTCCCTACATCCTGGGGGAAGGAGCCAGCAGAACCCTCCTGGCCCTGGAAAATATTTCCCTAACCCAAGCAATGCCCCTTCCCGTTTCCTACCCCTCCTGCCTGTGATTGCTACTTTCCTTTAGTGTAAGCTTCTTCCCAGGAGGCCCTGAAACTCATGCAGTAGCCAGTTCCTGGTGTGCCCATCCCTACAGGCCCCTAGGTAGGTCCGGGTTCTTGGGTGAACTTATCTCTGGTTCAACTGAGACTCCTGCCCCGTAGTTTACAAAGCACTATCATATATATGCACAACCTCAGAGCCTCATGAGCTGCATACTACTCTGCTCATCTTAAAGGATGACAAACTGAGGCTCAGAGAAGTCAGGCAACTTGTCCAAAACCATCCACCTAATTAGTCAATGGCACCACCAAACACAGACCCAGCCGGTCATCTCCCTTGATGTTCACAGCCTCTCTCCCCCAGCCCCACCTTCAGCTGCAGAGTTCCCAAGACTGGTCCCACAACACATAGATGTTCTGAGAAAGTCTTTCATTTATTTATAGTTTATACTCCACTCACTTCCAAAGATAATTGGAGACATTTTACAGAAACCCACAAACACATATACATAAGATGTGCAGAGCTGTGTAGGCAGACCACGTAACTTGTGAGGGATTTTCCGTTCTCCCCTCCCCCTGCCAGATTGCAGATCTTGGAGAGCTTTTTAAAAATAAAATTTCTCGAGATTCCCATCCCAGGCCTACTGAATCATTGCCGAGAGTGGAGCTGACTAGTGTATAGTGTTTCCATTTGCCAATGCAAGTAGACAAAGGAGAGTAGAAACAGGGATTTTAGAAAGAGACAGAGCAAGCATCCATTGTGGATCTGTGGGATTTAGAAACTCAACCATGTGGGGCTCGTGGATTTAGAAACTCAACCATGTGGGGCTCGTGGCAACCCTCAGGGGCTCAAAGCAACATCTCCCTGGTCCTGCATGAGGATGGACCTGGTCTATCCTAGAAACAACCCACTCCAGGGGCTTGAACAACCCTTCATCATCCCAGAACCAGAGAATGCAACTACCTTATGCAAACTGAACATCTTGACTATACCTGTAAATCCTAATGGATTTGTAAGGAACTAGGACTAGAATTCCATTTTGGAAAGCGAAGTCATCATCTGATCAAAAGGCAAACTCTTCCAATTTGAGAATAAATGAAAGGATATTAGATTACATTTTGAAGTTATTATTAATTTTTTAGCTGTGATAATGCTATTATGGTTACTTAGAAAAGTGTCCTCATTCTTAGGAGCTGTGTGCTGGAGTATTTGATGTCTGCAACTTACTTTCAAATGACCCAACAAAGAAGGTATTTATATGTGTAGAGAGAGTTACAAAAATATAGGCATAGATACAGCAAGAGATAAAAACAAATGTGGGAAAACACTTATCGTTGGATCCAGGTAGAGAGCATAATGGGGTTGTTCTGTTCTTTCAACTTTTGTCTATAACTTAAGCTTTTCAAAATGAAAAGCTGGGAGAAAAAGAAAAATAAAGAGCAAATGAGGACAATCTGGTGAATAATTGCAGTGAAAATCATAACAATTTGTATTGAAAAAAAGAAAAATCCAGACATTGTAGCCAGACAGAAACAGCCGGCATGCTAGGCAGGCTGTCAATCAATCAGTTATTCAACAATTATTCAACAGGTATTTATTACAGGTCTGTGCTGGGCCTAGGACTTCTATAAACAGTGAGGAAAAAAAAAAGAAAATGTACACTATGGATTCCTGTCCTTGAGCTGCTAGCGATTAAATTCAGCTCCATGAAGACGTTTTTGTCCTGGATATAATTCCTTGGGAGATTTTTAAAAAGCACCCAAATTATGCCTCCGTTAGCAAGCACTTTTCTTTACCAGGCAGATTATCTTTGTCAGAAACTTCTTAACCAGAAAGAGAAATGATACAGGATTCTTCAGGATGTCAGAAAAGAGAGGTTTTACTAAAAAAAGTCCTTAAATCAGATCCCAAATAGGGCAACATAAAATGGTGCATTTGGAAGTCCTAGGGCGGGGAAGGGAGGGCAGAATTAGGTCATTGTTAAGGATGAATGCTAGATGTTTGCAGGGGTAAGTGATACTGGAGAGTTCTGGAAAGAAGGGGCTCAAAAGAGAGGCTGGATGAGTCTGTAGACATGATGAGATGGGCCATGAGAAAGCTTGTCCTCTTCAAGAAGCAGGCAGTGAGCAGGAAAGACCATGGGGAAGTCTCCATGAACCACCTCCTGCAGAGGCCAGGCCAGCTACAGGTCAGATTGACCAGCCTACTTGTAACGTCAGGGGCATTTTTGCTTAAGAAGGTGTGGGAGGGAGAACATTTCTCTCATGTGGATAATTGACAAATCCTCAACAATTTATGGAACAACTAGAGATAAAATGTTGAAGATGTAAACATTCACCCTTAACAATGACCTAATTCTGCCCTCCCTTCCCCACCCTAGGACTTCCAAATGCACCATTTTATGTTGCCCTATTTGGGATCTGATTTAAGAACTTTTCTTAGTAAAACCTCTCTTTTCTGACATCCTGGAGAATCCTGTATCGTTTATCTTCCTGGTTAAGAAGTTTCTGACAAAGATAGTCTGCCTGGTAAAGGAACCTGATTGCTAATGGAGGTATAATTTGGGTGCTTTTTCTAAATCTTCCAAAGTATTATACCCAGGACAAAAAAATCTTCATGGAGCTGAATTTAATCATTTAATCATGGACCTGAATTTTATCCCATTGAGCTAACAACCACCGATTCCACAAATATTTATTGAGTATTTACCTTGTGCCAAGCTCTATTCTAGATTACTGGAATGCACAGATGAAGAACAAGAAGAGGACCTCTGTCTTCAGAAAAATTTCATACTTTCTAAGAGTGAGTGTAGTGCCCACAGTCCAGAGGGAGTCAGTTTCAATGCAACCATAAAGGTAAACGGCAGCAGTCTCCACGGTCCAGCCACTCTGCATGAGGTTGGAGAGGTAGGGAGGTGGAGATATGCACCTTTCAGGGGCCTGACGGTGGTGCTGCTGAAGCTTAAGGTGGAAGTGAGGAGACTCTGCATACTGAGAGCACACTTCCCAGACTGCAGATTCTCCCCAAGACAGGTCCTGTTGACTTCAGAATCAGTAGAGACAAACAGAACTACACATTGAAATGTCTCTGACATGCAGCTGTAAGCTGGCAGCTCTGCTTAGAATGATTTATGAAGATGTTTTGTTTTTATTTTTGAGCATAGTTGACTTTGAATAAATGAGTCTTGTTCCCGAGGAATTTCTAATCAACGTGGCACTGTATAAACCAGCCTTTACCCTCAAGGAACTTATCTCCTTGTTTGACAAACACAGCACGCCCATGTGAAATAGATAATAAGGCAATAAATAAAGTGGCAAATGCTGGATACGGACACTTAAGAGGTTAACAGAAAATTTAAAATGTAATATATATGATGGAGAGCAAGCCAGGTCGCTATGAAAATCTCTTGGGGATTTCAAATGATAAAAGGTTTATTGTTCTTAATCTGCTGCTGCATTGGTCTGACTTTTAAATCAGGAGCTGCCCTCGGTTGTTGTTGGGAGAAGTCAGAGAACCTGTGGGCTAGAGTTCCCAGGAGGGGTCGAGGGGAGGGTTTGAGTGGAGCTTTGGAGGATGGGTACAGTTTAGACATGAGGGAGAGCGTTCTGGGCTTGGGCGGCGTCCCAGGCACGGGATCCTGGGCCTATGCAAATGGAGCTGGGCTCTCAGGCTTCTGTACCAGAACTTGATCCAACAGCTAACAGAGGGGTGGTGGGTTTTTTAGAGCAAGGGAGTGGTAGGATAAAAGCAACATTTTAAAAGATTAAAAGGTGATTTCAGGACCTGTTGGGGTAAAGGGAGAGTCCCTGCTCTGCAGCTGGATGGGGGTGGAGTGGGTCTGAGCTCCAGTCCTGTCTTAGAGGGAGCAGGGAGGAGTCAAGCAAGAGCTGGCTGGGAAGCAGCAGCAGCAGCTGGACTCGAGTGGGAAGGTTTAGGCAGGAAAGGAGACTCGTGGTTAAAGACGCCCCCATAGCCCCAGACTTAAAGAAATGGGTGGACTTTAGTGCGAAGTTCTATTTATTCCGCCAGCCATTCTCTATTAGGTGCTTGCTTTATGCCAAGCACTGTTCTAGGCACTTGAGTTACATCAGGGAACAAAACAGACTTAGGGCAGGGTGCGGTGGCTCACATCTGTAATCCCAGCACTTTGGGAGGCCAAGGCGGGTAGATCACCTGAAGTCAGGAGCTCCAGACCAGCCTGGCCAACATGGTGAAACCCCATCCCTACTGAAAATACAAAAAAAAAAAAAAAATTAGCTGGGTGTGGTGGTGTGCATGTGTAATCCCAGCTATTCGGAAGGTTGAGGCAGGAGAATCGCTTGAATCTGGGAGGCAGAGGTGGCAGTGAGCTGAGACCGCACCACGGCACTGCAGCCTGGGCAACAGGGCAAAACTCGGTCTCAAAAACAAATAAATAAAACAACTTAGGTCCCTGCCCTCCTGGGGTTCATACTGTAGCGCAGTGGTGCGTAGGGAAGGGAGTAGGCATTGAACATGATGAGTAGGCAGTGTAAATATAAGTTGGTCCTTGAAGAACATCAGGTCTCCTTACACGTGGATCTTCTGCCACCTCTGCCACCCTTGAGACAGCAAGAATAACCCCTCTCTTCCGCCTTCACTTCAGCCTACTCAACATGAAGACGATGAGGATAAAGACCTTTACGATGAGCCACTCCCGATTAATGAATAGGAAATGTATTTTCTCTTCTTTACAACTTTCTTAACATTTTCTTTTCTCTGGCTTACTTACTTAAAGTGAGTGTGTAAGACATATAGAATGTACAATATGTGGTAATGAGGGAACGTGCTCTCTTTCCAGGTCCACAAGGGGGTGTAGTTTTAAGGGCAAGAACTTCCCAGCACCACGCCCCGCTCCCATCTCTCTCCATCCGGGAGATTTATGTTTGAATTTCAAGGGCACGGGAAGAAACTAAGAGCCAATCACTCCAGCGGAAGTTCTAAGGAACTCCTTTCATTGGCCTGGGGTCTTAGAGAAGGTGGGGTTCCTCCCAGGTTAAAAGTCCCCTTCTTCCACATCCCTTTGGACTCCATGTTTGGGTCCCCTTCCATGAACACTCCCCTCATGGAAGCCATCTTTCTCTCTCCTGGATTTCCCCTCTGGTGTTCCCTTCCACACTCTCTCGTGGAAGCCTGTCTTCCCCTCCTAAACTCCATCTCTCTCTATTCCCTTCCACTCAGTGTGGAAGCTGCTTTCCTCTCCTGGAATCCATCTTTCTGGATTCTCTCACTCAGTGTGAGAGTTAGCTGTTTCTCTCTCCTTCTCCTGTTTCTCTCTTTAAATAAATCACTTTCTACAAACACTTGTGAGTCCGGCATTTACTGCGCAGTGTGCCGTGGTCCCCTCTCATTCTTGAGAGGGCAGGAGACCAAGAACCTGGAGAAATGTCCTCTCAGGGGAGCTGAGGGCACCCTGAACCCCAATATTACAGTCATTGGTTGTTTATGTTATCAGTAAATCTTCTAGTCAACAGTAGGCTGACTGTTAGGCTAAGGCTTAACTACTAAAGTTAAGTGTTGGGGGAGTCAGAAGCTATACGTGGGTTTTTGACTGCGGAGGGGGACAGTGTCCTAGCCCCCATGTTGTTTAAGGGTCCACTGTAGTGAGTTGGAAGGTCACACGTACAGGCAGAGCAGGGGAGAGGAGAGTGACAGTGAGTGCAGTGACCACCCAGGACGTGGTGAGCAGCGGGTATCTGAGCCCAGACTGGAGGGAGGTGCGAGAATTAGCCAAGCAGGCACCTGAGAGAAGGGCCTTCCACGCAGGAGCTAGAGAAGCCTGGTGAAGTCTCGAGGTCACCAAGCAGAGCTTGTCCAGCCTGCATAGTGAATTGAGAATAAGAAGGAAGAGGTCAGAGCTGGGGCAAAAGGTTGCAGCCAGTTGGAGAATGTAGGATCCTGCAGGCTGCTCTCAGGATTGGCTTCTGTTCTGAGTGGAGGGTTTTGTGCAGAAGAGCAAACATATCCGATGCTGGCTGCTGTGTTGAGTTAGATTATAGAAGGCAGGGGCAGAAGCAGTCTTTCCAACCTTTCGGGAAACTGTCCAGCCGTCTGGTGCAGAGACCAGTGTGGGAGCAAGCAGAAGAGAGGAGCCAGCACTGAGGGCGGAACCAGCAGGGTTTCCTGATGGGTAGGAGCTAGGGTTTGGGAGAAAGAAAGAGCTAAGCTTGGTTCCAGGATTTTTCCCTGAGCAATGAAAGTTGGTGGCGGCCTTCAGCTGTGTTACTTGTTCACAATTCTGCAGACTGGAAGTTCAAGATTGAGGTGTCAGCAGGGTTGGTTTCTCCCGAGGTCTCTCTCCTTGGCTTGCAGATGGCCGTCTTCTCCCTGCGTCCTCACACGGCCTTCCCTTGGAGTGCGTCTCTGTCCTAGGCTTCTCTTCTTGTAAGAACACCATTCGTATTGAAGTAGGACCCACCCTAATGACCTCCTTCTATTGTAACTTGCTGATCTCTTCAAAGGCCCTATCTTCAAATACAGTCACATTCTGAAGGTCCTGGAGGTTAGGACTTCAACATGTGAATTTTGGGGGGAATCAGTTCAGCCCATAATATAGAGAGATGAGATTAGATCAGATTTCCTCCTGACATGGTAAAGCTAGAGGCAGAATAAAGCTGCAGTGAAGGTGGGCGGGTGCTGTTATCTAAAGCTTCCCAGCAAATTAAAGGTGAGGTCTGAAGCAGCCATGATTAGGAGTACAAGAAACAGAACCTCCCAGCTTAAGCAAAATAGGGCAAAGGCAGGAAAAGAGGTCAGGTTCCAAAGGGCTGGTTCCTAGAACTGGGATCTCCACAAGAACAAAACTCGGATCTCTGCAAGAACCAGGTTCCCACACAGCCTCTCAGAGCCCCCTGACCTCTTTCCCTTGGCTTCATGCCCATCTAAAACATTTGGCTTTTTCCACTGCAGGCCTGGCAAGGTCAACCTTGGCCCTCCCAGGCCTGGTCTCAGGTGGCTTCTCACTCCCACCATCTAAAAGATTTTAGAGAGGATCCCTGAGGCTCCAACCTGGAATCCTAGGAACTGAAAATCTGCTTGGAGGGACCAAAGAAAATGCCTACCCTGCTTCAAACAGTGAAGGCTGGGGGAGGTCAGTGGGGGGCTGGATGGGAGAGCCGTGGAATGCAAATATGGAAGAAGGGCACTGCTGGAAGGTGAGGGCTGGGGCGGGGAGAACACAGCAGAGCTGGGAGCTTGAAGACAGAGCCGGAAATCTCCACACGGAGAGCCAGTCCTCTCTCCTCCACGGAGAGCCCAGTCCCTGTGGACATAAGCCAAGGACACAGGAGACATGAGAGGAAGCAAAGCCGTGGTCTGAATGGCTACAGGAGTATGAGAAGCAGCGGCACACAAAAGACAGAATGAAAGTTCTGCTGACAAGACAATTTAGACCAGGTAATGTTTTACCCAGAGTGGTTACACAGAATGAGGCAGAACAATAGAGAAATGAGTGAGGTCTCAGACACTTTCAAGGGGCTGATGGAAATCATTTATTTGGAATCATTTCTTTCATGTTGTTAGAATATATTGGGTAACTTCAAACAACTTACTATGGAGTATAAAATATATGTTATGTATATAACTGCAGAGTATGTGTCTATCAAGTAGTTCAGTCCAAATGCAGAAACCAATTTGCTATAGAATGAAATGAATCTGTCCAAAGTTGGGGAATATTTAGAAATATTTTAAAAATATTTATAAGTTAATATTTTAAAAATATTTAAGATATTTTAGCTGGACTCACTAGCTCATGCCTGTAATCCCAGCACTTTGGGAGGCTGAGGCAGGCGGATTACCTGAGGTCGGAAGTTTGAGACCAGCCTGATCAACATGGAGAAACCTCATCTCCACCAAAAATACAAAATAAGTGGCGTGGTGGCACATGCCTGTAATCCCAGCTACTCGGGAGGCTGAGGCAGGAGAATCGCTTGAACCCAGGAGGTGGAGGATGCAGTGAGCCAAGATCACACCATTGCACTCCAGCCTGGGCAACAAAAGCAAAACTCCATTTCAAAAAAAAAAAAAAATTAAAATATTAAAAATATTTTTAAAATATTTAAAAGTTGATATCAAAGTTGAAATTTTTTTTTTTTTTAAATTTGAGACAGAGTCTTGCTCTGTCACCAGGCGCCAGGCTGGAGTGCAGGGGCGCCATCTCGGCTCACTGCAGCCTCCAACTCCCGGGTTCAAGCAATTCTCCTGTCTCAGCCTCCCGAGTTGCTAGGACTACAGGCGTGCACAACCATGCCCAGCTAATTTTTGTATTTTAGTAGAGATGGTTTCACCATGTTGGCCAGGGTGGTCTTGGTCTCTTGACCTCGTGATCTGCCTGCCTCAACCTCCCAAAGTGCTGGGATTACAGGCGTGAGCCACCGCGCCTGGCCAAAGTTGATATTTTTAAAGTATCAACTTTGTTTTTTTGTTGTTGTTGCATTTTTTTTTTTTTTTTTGAGACAGCATCTGGCTCTATCACCCAGGCTGGAGTATAATAGCACAATCAGGGCTCACTGCAGCCTCAACCTCCCAGCCTCAGGCCATCCTCTCATCTCAGCCTCCCAAGTAGCTGGGACCACAGACACACACCACTGCATATGACTAATTTTTTTTTTTTTTTTTTTAGTAGAGACGAGGGTCTCACCACGTTGCCCAGGCTAGTCTTAAACCCCTGGGATCAAGCAATCCTCCCACCTTGGCCTCCCAAAATGCTGGGATTATGGGTGTGAGCCACAGCATCCGGCCTCCGCTTTGGTTTTGATGAATGACATTTAACAGATGAGCCTAGTCTTGCCACCTTCTTTGCCTCTCTCACCCGTCAAAGGCAAAGCGCTACCTGTGACAAACAGTATCACAGCAGGCGAGCCATACTCTCTTGGGATCCGAGCTTACTTTACTCTAACATGGACATCACAACACCTGTCATCCCTGTCTCTCCAGGCGACACAGAAGGGGCTCACCTGAGACACTGTGTGTGCAAGGATGTTTCAAGCAGCAGAGTGCATTTATCCCCTAGGGCACGTGTGACATTCTCCCGTAGTTTGTTCTACAACCGTGGCAGTCTGCTGTGGTGGTGGTGGACAGGGGCAGGTGGTCCTCTTTTATAGGCTGAGCCCCAAATACAGGCTTTGCACTAGGTGTCACTGCAGTGGAGGCAGGCTGGCTGCTGGCCCAGACCTGGCAGGGACTTGTCATGTCACATGTGAATCAACAGCAACTGCAAGTGATGTTGACAGAGTTGGTCCAGATGCTGAATGCTGTAGTGCAGACAGTTTGGCAAACGACTCGTGAAACACTATCTTCTATGCCACTCACTCATTAATTCATTCAGACATGTACCCAGGGTCTTCTAGCCTTATTGCTTTGTCGTCTGGACCTTAGTGCTATATTCACAAGAAGGTGGCACAGCTCATTGTCATCAAGGGCTAAAAAAATTAAATCCATTCTTCCATTTAATAAATAGTGGATTTTATTGCCCCCTTTCTATCTATTTGCTTATTTTCCATGTCTTTGTCCCTGGCACCACAAGGTAAAATATGGCAAATCTGCAATCCTATGAGCAAAGCCGTAGACATTGGGCCCCATCCTCTTGTGAATAACACTGGGGTGCTCATTCTCAGTTCAGTATAGTGGCTCTCAAATGGAAGCTGCTGAAAGCCTCTGTGTCAAGGAGGGAGCTCTGATTGCAAGCCCAATTACAAGTGCCTCATCTTGCCCACAGACCTGGAAAGTCTAGGTATGATGGTTTGTTGTATTAAATACATTGGTCATCCTCGACTGCTCAAAACGGCTTAAACCGCCTCTCCACATTTTTGGTCATTCACCACATTGTAAAACTCACCTTTCCAATGAAGAGAGCCAGCCCCTCTTGCTGCTGGGGAAATAGATTCCATCACTCAGTTGCATTCTCCTATAACTTCTATTGGGAAGTAGGGTGACCGAACTTTCTGGTTTGTCTGGCACTGAGGGAGTCTTGGATGTGAGACTTACTGTGCTAAAATTACCAAAGTCCTGGGTAACCAGAGCTGAGTTGGTCACTCTCTTTGAAGCCACCTATAAGAGACAAGGGCTGGGGGCATCCACTGTGCTGGCCTGAGCAGAGGCAGCTCAGGCTGATGGCTGTAACAGCTTCCATTTCACACCAGTTCCACAAAGGAGAGCTGGAAGCTGTCCCTGCAAATGCAGCCCAGAGACCACGTCCAACCATTCTCTGAGCCTCTGAATATTCTTTATTATATTACTGCCTTTAAACTACCGAGAGGGAGCTCCGTTGACTGACAAGACAGGTGGACTTCGGGTATAGTTGGTCAGTGGCTTGGAGGCTCAGTGATGTCCTCAAAGACTGTGTCCGCCTCTCCAACCTGCTGTCCAGCTCAGGTGGCTCCTCCTGTGGTTTTTGGATGCCTGCCATGTCCAACAAGGGCCACAGCCTTTCCTCACTGATATCCAGTGGGAGAGACAGAGTGCTTCTGGGTGGTAATTCCAAGCAGACCCCAGAAATTTCCCCTGATTGTACTGACTTAAGTCATACTTGTTTTAAAGCGTAGGCTTATTATTATTCAGGTATGAAGAGGCCAGTGGGTCATGCAGTGACCACCACTGAAAAGACAGTTTGTTTCTCACAGGTCCTGAGACGAGGCAATCCCTGCTGGCGCGGGGGAAGCACCAAGGTGGATCTCAGGGCAGAGGGAGAGAGGGGAAAGCATGAGCAGGAGCCTTTATTGTGGTTTCCATGGGCAAGGCAAGGCACAGTAAGCAGGCTTAGGACTGGCTAGTCCGAATGATTTCAATGGGCTCTGGAGTGTAGGGGCTGGCCCGAGTTGGCTATACCAGGCCCTGGGATGGCATAAGGCACAGGAATGTTGCTTCCTGGATTGCAAGAGCCAGACAGGGGAGGTGGCTCAGAGTCCGAGCTCTGGATTTGTTAGTTTGTCTATGAAAGACCTGCTCCCGGGTGGACCTTTTGCTACTCTATCTCTGAGCCCTGGCAGGGGCAGTCTCTCCCCAGTCAGTGAGGACCCAGATATCAGAACATCAAGGATACAGAAAATAAAAAAATACAATTAATACAACACTCTCACCAAAATAATGAGATGGCCAGAGGAATGGACAGTGCTGACTGGCTTAAGGTAAGTCACACTTGGCCTGTGTTGGCCAGAGGTAGATACTGGAATTAAAATTGGTTTTCTGTTAGGCAATGGAGCGGTGGGAGGAAACAGACGCTGGTGAGATCACAATGAGTGTCATGACATACAGCTCTTGCTTTGGCTACCTGTAAAACCTTAAGGGTTCGCTCAAAGGTGACCACTAGCAAAAAGCCTTCTGCGGACCCAGGCCACGGGAACTCTCCCCGTTAAACGTTGCTCTGCTGTTGAGTACACCATGCACACATAGATCCCATGTCTTATCACATGGCAATGACTCTTGTACCCATCCATCGCTCCTACTATCCTGTAAGGTCAGGAAGGGCCAAAGCCTTGCCTCATACATCTCACTGTTCTTCTCCAGCAAACCATGGTTGCATGCAGCCTCTACCCAGCAGCATGGGCACTGCAGACAGTGCTACTGAGTGACCAGCCCCTCAAAGTCCCTGATTTCAGGATGTGTAAAGCCTGGCCTAACCAGCAACACTGTTCTGTGAGAACTTGGACTATAAAACTACGAACACCTCCGTCTCTTTTCCTTTTCTTCCTCTTCCTCTTTCTCCTTCTCCCGCTCCTTCTTTTTCGGTTGCACAATGCTGAGGGCTCAGGCCTCCAGCTTTCTCCAAGTAATCTTCACTTTATTGTTGTATGTCTGTCCCCTCAAACCTCCTGTTGAAATTTGATCTCCATGTGGGAGATGGAGCCTCATGGGAGGTGTTTGGACCATGGGGGCAGATCCCTCACGAGTGTCTTGGTGCCCTCCTCTAGGTAGTGAGCAAATCCTAGCTCTGTGAGTTCCCACAAAGCTGGCTGTCAAAAAGAGCCTGGCCTCTCCCCCTCTCCTCTTGCTTTCTCTCTTGCCCTGTGGTCTTCGCACATGCTGGTTGCCCCTCAGCTTCCATCATGAGTGGAAGCAGCCAGAAGCTTTAACGACATGCCTAACCTTCCAGCTGGCAGAATTATGAGCCAATTAAACCCATTTTTAAAGTGAATTACCCAGCCTCAGGTATGCCTTGACAGTAACACAAATGGTCTAAAACCTCAACACATCCACCCGCTCTTCTGTCCTTGAGACCAGTCATCACGGAGCAGCTTCCTCCCCGGAAGCAGATGCCCTTACCTGCTTATTAAAAACTGAGCGAAGTTGGGCAGGGGGTGGCCAAGACCGGCTTCTGATGTGGAAAGACGTTCTCCACTTGGATCAACAGAACAAAGAGTTTGAAGTAGAAGTCATGGCTCATTATTCAAAAGCTTCTCCCCATCATGTTCTTTCACGTAGGGATGAGAATTAAGATAACTTTTCTTCTTTAATCAAAGAGTTCACAGTTAAAGAGCTAAAAGAGAAAACTTGTCATTTTGAAAGGAGCAGGCCAGTTGTCTCAAAGGAAATTATTAGCATATTTCAAGAACAGCATTGTTAAAGCAGACTTGAGAGCTCCAAAGCCGGAGAATCAAACGCTGCAAGTTCAACAGAGGAGATCAATCAGATGCTAGTGCAGAGGGCTTGGGACTCAGAGACATCGCAGCAGGCTTTTTCCTTGATTGTTTTTCAGCTTCCCATGCAGCTGACAAGATTGCAGAGGGGCCCAGGTAGCTGCTCCTCACCTGAGGAATGCAGGTGGACGCCCAGAAGAACGCAGTCCCTCCCAATAATCTGAGAAAGCAGCACCGCAGCGGGCAACAGGGACGAGGAAGGTCCATACCTCAACTTCTCCCAAGAGTGTCTGTGGAGCACCTGTATCATGAGATGCTCTGTAATCAGACACTTTTGGGAAACGTTACATACTCTAAATCCTCTTACAGGTACACTATAGATTTTGGCATGTCAAAAGCCCTGAGAAGTCCTGCAATAGAAGAATCTGTTTAACTGCTGTTAGGCCTGGAATTCTCAAACATATTTGGCCAGACATATATTTTTTTTTTTACTCCAGAAAACGTCCTATGGAACTAGCATTTCCTAGCACACAATTTAAGAAATATTGCCTTGCCTCATTTCAGGCTTCAATTTGGCCACCATTTTCAGACTCTTCTCCTCCCAAGACTTTCTAAGAGAGCCACTGTAAAGTGTGAAAAGACCCTGCAAGTCAGGCCCGGCATTAAGGGAAACGTCCAGCACCGTCTAGACGAGGGGTCAGAACAAGGCTGCAGATGATCAGGGTGGGGCTCCCGGGGCATCACGGTCCAGGCTCTGGAGGACATGAGAGTGATTCACAGGGACGTGGAGGGAGAGAAGGCCTGTCCGGTCCTGCAGACTGACACCTCTTCCCATGTCAGAAGCCCCCTTGGTCATCCCCCTGCCCAACCTTGCTCAGTTTTTGATAAGCGAATAAGAGCATCTGCTTCCAGGGAGGAAGATGCTCCGTGATGACTGGTCTCTAAGGACAGAAGAGTGGGCAGACGTGTTGATGTTTTAGACCATTTGTGTCACTATCAAGGCATGCCTGGTCATGTAGACTGAAAGCCCTCGATGGAGTATATGGGAAAGCCTCACTGTTCCCATGACGGGCTCCGGAAACTCAAGCCACCTCAGACAAGTCTGGATAGAAGACAATGGCAGTAGATTCTATGCCCCCAGTAGAGAGTATGTTTCTCCTAATACACAGTGTGTTGTCACCGTCATTGGCTCAGGGCTTAACAGAGCAAAGCAGATAGTTGTCAGGCACCATTGCAGACACCTGGGTGGGTCTGGGGGCCACCTGGAGGGACACCTGTACTGACATAAAAAGTAGTGAACTAAGAGGCCAGGAGCCTGCCTGGCAGCACAAAGTCACTATTTTCGTTTTTTTTGTTTGTTTTTTTGAGACTGAGTTTCTTGTTGCCCAGGCTGGAGTACAATGGCGTGATCTTGGCTTACCACAACCTCTGCCTCCCAAGTTCAAGCAATTCTCCTGCCTCAGCCTCTTGAGTAGCTGGGATTACATGCGCCACCATGCCTGGCTAATTTTGTATTTTTGTTGGAGATCGGTTTCTCCATGTTAATCAGGCTGGTCTTTCTTGAACTCTTAACCTTAGGTGATCAGCCCGCCTTGGCCTCCCAAAGAGCTGAGATTACAGGCATGAGCCACCATACCTGCCAACAAAGTCACTATTAATTGCTAATGCCAAGAGATAAGCTAGGGAGTCAAGGCAAGAAAATGAAGGGCACTGTGCCAGCTGTATCATTGTGTGGGTTGTACACTATACTAGGGAGGCTGGTCAAGGGGGTAACCAGGGCTAAAATCTAACTTAGGTTCCATCTGCCAGGCTAGAAGCCCTCACATGCGACTACACATAAAAGGCAACTTTTACTAATTCATGCAAAGTCTGACAGGGGCTCAGATGGGCAGGATGCCGAACCTTAGCTTGTGAAGTGAAAGGAAGAGGGGGATCTAGCTGGGGTCTTTTAGTACACTCACCATGTGAAATTTTGGCAAAACATGGGTAAGAAACTGACACCATAGACAAATCCAAAAATCCCAAGCTGGCCAGGGCTGGCAGCCAAACAAGAGATAAGGGCTAGGATGCAGTCACCCAGGGGGAAGTCAACTGGCCTATTCTGAGTGCCTCTTTGAAAGCTCCAAGTCTCCACCCTTGGGTACTCATTCATAAGAGTTGAAGGCGTGGTTCTGACCTACGCACCTGACTATGTGTGACCTCTTCTCTGTTTTTAGTTTAGTTTTATTTTTGTTTTTGTTTTGAGACCAAGTTTCACTCTTGTCTCCCAGGCTGGAGTGCAATGGTGCAATCTTGACTCACTGCAATCTTCGCCTCCTAGGTTCAAGTGATTCTTCTGCTTCAGCCTCTCGAGTAGCTAAGATTACAGGCCCCTGCCACAATGCCTGGCTAATTTTTGTATTTTTAGTAGAGACAGGGTTTCGCCATGTTGGTCAGGCTGGTCTTTCTGACCTCAGGTGACCCACCCTTCTTGGCCTCCCAAAGTGCTGGGATTAAAGGTGTGAGCCACTGAGTCTGGTCTCTTCTGTTTTTAATAGAGTAACAAGAGCCAAGGATCTAAGGAAGCCTTTACAGCCAGACCTGGGAACAGGACTGGAAATGCAGCATCTTGCTCTAATGATATTTAGAGGCACTCCAGAGGAATGACTTTTCAACAGTGCTCAATGTCTGTGAACCTCGGGTTTTATAGAGCATGGTCTTACAGGTCTTATGGTCAAGGGCATCATTTCAGACAGTGTTTGCTGCTGCCATTCAAGTTACCTATTTCTTTGAGGGTCATCGTTACTAACCTATGGCTTACAAAATGGCTCCTCTCACCTGGTCACCAGTGTTTTTTTTCCTTCCCTAATCAGCTTTACTTTACACTCCCTGCCTCCTCCAACTGATCTTTAAACCTTCACCATTTTCTTCTGCCACGTACCATTTTTACTGGATGACTGTACCTCCCACAATACAGAAAACATAAATGTCACCAGAAATGAGCTTCTCGAAGCTTTCTACCAAGTAACACAAACTGTAGTTCTAATGGTATTTATTCTTTGCTCGTTCTCTCTTGTCTGCAGAAGAAAATATCTTTTCCAACTTAAAAAGATTCGTTTGATTCTGTCTGACCTTCAAGCTACTTCTCTCTTGCTCTCTATCACAAAACTTGTTAAAAGAGCATCTGAGACTTCCACTTTTGCCCTTGAAGGACTGCTGGAGCTGGAATTACCCTCCCACTTTATACAACTTGAAAACTGGACAAAATGATAAGAAATCACGTATTTTTCAGAAATTGGACACCAGGCAGTACAAGATTGAGAGTGCTGAGAGAGGGCAAAAAACAAGGTAAGCCCTACAGCTGCCCCACTAAGTGCCAGGAGTCAATTTCCAGGCTGTAGTGCAGGAAGCGGTTTCCACACTGTCTGAGGATTACACTGAGTTCAGGAGAAAGAGATCAGAACTGAGAGAGAGGAAGGCAAGATGGTTAGAATTTATAGAACAGCATACTAAAGAAAAAAAGGAGATGCACCAAGAAATAGCTCAAGAAACCTGTGGAGGAAGCCACGCACACCTTTAGATGAATACAGATCTGCCCACATGTAAAAGGAAACTGCCCGGATCTGGGTAACTACTCTGCAGAGCAGCGGGCTAAACATTCCTGGTGCTCACACATGGGCAGGAATAGTTCATGTTCCCACTAGCCAAATAGACAGATCTTACAATAAATACACAGGACAGGAAAATGCCATCTTACTAGTTAGGATAAATTGCCTTAGACTGAAGGCTGCTCCACACAATCTCTAAAATATAAATACACTAAAATATTAAGTGGGACAAAAGGGATCATTTCATTATAATAAAGAGATCAAGTATTCAAGAGGAGATCAAAATGCTAAATATCTGTTAACTTGATAGCCCAGCTTCAAAAGAAATTAAAACTGATAGAACTGAATCAAGTTCACAGTTAATAGTTGAAGATTTCAACATCTCTCTCTCTCTCCTAATGACTGATGGAACAATAAGAAATAAAATTAGTAAAACAATATCAACTAACTCATCATTTATGTAACACTCCATCTCAGAATAGCACAATATACATTACTTTTAAGTGTATATGAATCATTTACCAAAATAGACCATATTCTGGATCATGGTATATGTCTCAATGAATTTAAAAGGATTTAAGTCATACGAAGTATGTTCTCTGACCACAAAGGAATTAAACTAGAAATCACTTATAGAAAGATACCTTTAAAATCCTCCCAACGGCCAGGCGTGGTGGCCCACACCTGTAATCCCAGCACTTTGGGAGGCTGAGGTGGGTGGATCACCTGAGGTCAGGAGTTTGAGGCCAGCCTGGCCAAAATGGTGAAACCCCTTCTCTACTAAAAAATTAGCTGGGTGTGGTAGTGCATACCTGTAATCCCAGCCACTTGGGAGGCTAAGGCAGGAGAATCGCTTGAACCCAGAAGGCAGAGGTTGTGGTGAGCTGAGATCACGCCACTGCTCTCCAGCCTGGGCAACAAGAGGTCTTCCTCTCAAAAACCCATCATCCCAGTATAGTTTCAGAAAACATCAAACATACCCCAGTTGATGGACATTCTACAAAATTCCTAACCCATATTACTCAAAACTGTCAAGATCATTGAAAACAAGGAAAGTGTGAGGAAACTGTCACAACCAAGGGGAATCTAAAGAGACGTGATGACCAGGATGCAATCCCCAAACAGAAAAAAGACATTCAGTAAAAGCAAAGGTGAATAAAAGATGGACTTTGATCAGTAATAATGCATCAGGCTCAGCGTGGTGGCTCACACTTGTAATCCCAGCTCTTTGGGAGGCCAAGGCACGTGGATCCCTTGATGTCAGGAGGTCGAGACCAGCCTGGCCAAACATGGCAAAACCTGTCTCTACTAAAAATACAAAACAATTAGCCAGGCATGGTGGTGTGTGCCTGTAATTCCAGCTACTCAGTAGACTGAGGCAGAAGAATCACTTGAACCCGGGCAGTGGAGGTTGCAGTGAGCTGAGATCACTCCAGTCTGGGGGACAGAGCGAGACTCTGTCTCAACTAAAATAATAATAATCATCATCATAATGCATCAATATCAGGTCATAGTTGTGACGAATGTACAGTGCAAAAGTCAATGGTAGGGGAAACCAGGTATATGGAAACTCTTGATACTATGTTCACATCTTTCCTGTAAATCTAAAAGTATCCTATGATAAGAAGTTTATTGAAATACACCCAGACACACACACACACGGACACACACACACACACACTCAGAGGGAGAGAGAAAGAGAGAGAGAATGACACACCTAGATAGCTTCACAGTTAAATTCTACTAAATATTTAAAATACAAATAATGTCAATTTTGTACAAACTCTTCCAGAAAATAGAAGAGAACATTTTTCAGCTCATTCTAAGAGGTCGATATTGTTCTGATACCAAAATAATAAAAACACAGTAGAGGAGAAGAAAATTACGTACCAACATCTTTTAAGAACATAGATAAGGAAAATTCTTGGCAAAAGTTTAGCAAATTAAATTAAGTAATATGATCCGGTATTCATCATTATGAAGTAGGATTTATACCAGGAATGTAAGGTTGTATAACATGTGAAAAATTAATGTAATTCATCACATTAACACATTTAAAAAGAAAAACCAGGCTGAGTATGGTGGTTTATGCCTGTAATCCTAGCACTTTGGGAGGCTGAGGCAGGAGGATCTCTTGAGGCCAGAAGTTTGAGGCCAGCCTGGGCAGCATAGTGAGAACCTGTCTCTATAAAAATTTGAAAAATTAGCTAGGTGTGATGGTGTACACTTTCAGTCCCAGCTACTCAGGAAGCTGAGGCCAGAGGATTTCTTGAGCGCAGGAGTTTGAGGTTGCAATGAGCAATCATCATGCCACTGCACTCCACCCTAGGTGATAGAGTGAAACCTTCTCTCAAAAAAAAAAAAGAAAAAGAAAAAAAAGAAAAGAAAGAGAGAAAAGAAAATTATGGAATCATCTCAATAGATGTAGAAGAGCATTTAACAAAATTTAATATTCATTTATGGTTAAAAACACTCAACAAATAGAAGGAAAATGGAATAGAAATAGAAGGCCAATTTTCTCAGCCTGATAGATACATGCTTAGTGATATAAGACGAAATGTTCCACCCCTAAGATCTGGAGCAAGGTAAGGATATCTGCTCTTGCCTCCATTTCAGTTTGTACTGGAGGTCTTCAATAGTGAACTAACACCAGAAAAAGAAGTCAAATGCATAGATGTAAAAGTGAAAAATAAAACTGATTATATTCACAGATGATGTGACATAATTATATATGTATAAAATAGTAATGCATTTACAAAAATTTTAGCAGAATAGGTGAGTTTAGCAATGCCAATATAAAAAAAAAAACTTCGTTTTTATCTACTAGCAATGAAAAATTTGAAAAATAGATTAAAAATACAATATATTTACAATTGCATCAAAAGAACAAAATATAGTGATATATTTCACAAAATATAGACATGACCTGTACAATAAAACTATTTCATACAAAACAGTGCTGAGAAAAATTAGAGAATATGTCAACAAATGAAGAGATATTTCATAGGTAGGAAGACCCAGTAGTTTTTTATGTCATTTCTCCCCAGATTTACTTACAGAATCTCAATCACAAGAATGACAACCACAGCAGATTCCCTGGGTAAACATTTAGAATAGCAAGCCCTTTCTTTCCTTTTCCTTCCTTCCGTTTCTTTCTTTCTTTTTTTTTTTTTTTTGTAGAGATGAGGTCTCACTATATTGCTCTGGTCTTGAGCTGGGATTATAGACATGAGCCACTGCATCTGGCCTAGAATAGCAAGCCATTTCTAAAATTTTCATGGAAATGCAAATATCCTAGAGTAGACAAAACAATTTTGAAAAATAAGCACCAAGTTGGAATACTTACACTATCTAATTTAAGATTTGCTATGCAATATTCAGGAGAATGTGGAGTTTGTGTGTAGATAGACACATAGATCAAAGGGACAGGATGTCAGCCAGAACGGCAGAGTAAGCGCCTCTGAAAATTCTTTCCTCCAGGACAATGAGATGACCCCTTGACTTATGATGGGGTTATGTCCTGATAAATCCATTTTAAATTGAAAATATAAGTCAAAAATGCATTTAACACACCTAACCTACCAAACATCATAGCTTAGCCTAGCCTACCTTAAACATGCTCAGAACACTTATAGTAACCTACAGTCTGGCAAAATCATCTAAGACAAAGCTTATTTTATAATAAAGTATTGAATATTTCATGTAATTTATTGAAGACTGTACTGAAAATGAAAAACAGAATGGTTACTTGGGTACTCCAGGTATGGTTTCTACTGAATGCTTATTGCTTTCACACCACTGTAAAACTGAAAAATCTTAAGTTGAACCATTATATATCACGGATTGTCTGTGCTGACAGAATTTGTCAGAACAACTTTTTCAGTTCTAGAAGTTAACCAAAAGCTTGTAGTTTTATAGAACCAAACTGGGATCTGCTTGCTCAGTGCAGCAAACCTAGATAACCACACTGAGGTTTTGCAGTGGTAGAAAAGAAGGCATTTATTTGCAAGACACCAAGCAAGAAGAATCAGGCAGCTAGTGCTCAAATCCTGACCTCATCTATGGCTTGCAGGTGAGGGTTTTTAAAGGCAGGGGTAAATTTCAGGATGGCAAAGTTACAGGCAAAATTGTAAATCAATACATGGAGGTTATACATTGGTTTTGGCCAAAAAGTGGGAACTTACAGGTAATAGACAGAGTCAACGGTTTTCTGATTTGCAATTGGTTAAGGAAGCGATGCTTTGTCCAAAAATTTGGGATCAGCAGTAAAGAATGTTAATTGGCTTGCGGGTGTGACCCCCTCCAGGCCCCTCCTAAAGAAATTTAGAACAAAGAGCAGAGGTCAGAGTTTGGTCCTCGGTTTCCTCTTACCTGAGGTCCATGTGCCAGTGGAACTGAGGTCTAGGTTTCTGAAAAGCAACTCCAAAACACATATTAAGATGTTATCTTTAGTTTCCATGGGGAACCAAACATCTCAGGATTCTAACTTCTTTGGCTATTGTTTTTAGGCTATTATTATTTTCTTGCTTATCAAGTTACTTATTTACTTTTCAAGGCTAGCCAGGTACCTGGAACGTCTCTTAAAGGAACTCAAGATTTTTCTTAATTTCCATGCTTGAGGGGGGTGGAGGTGAGGGGGCTTCCAGGCCCCTAAGAGGGGGCTCTTGCTTCATCTCAGTAGCAATCAAGAAAAGCATCTGAATCTCAGCAAGAACACTGAGCTTTGTGATGTTTTAACTTTCCCTATTCCCATCCTATCTAACCATCCCATCCCTTCAATAACCTTGAAAAAAAAAAGCAGCACACAATAACAGTAGGCCTTAGAGACCTGCAGGATACAATCAAAATTATCAAGATACTCATAATGAGAGTCAGACAAGGAGAGGATAGAGAGAAATGGGTGGAAAAAATATTTGAAGAAATAATGGCTGAAAACAGCCCAAATTTGATGAAAAACATTAATCTACACATCCAAGGAGTTTAACAAACTGAAAGTAGGATAAATGCAGAGGGAGCCACATCTAGACACATCATAATCAAACTGTTGAAAGTCAAACAAAAAGACTGTTATATGTAAATTTTCAGTGCTGCAAAAGAAGTAGCACTTGAATATAAATTTAATTTTTCTCAGCAAGGCAACTTCACTTTCTGCAGAAAGGGTGCTCCAGTTAGCCATCTTGCCACCAGAGGACACTGAACAAAGGAGGTAGGGCCATTTATATCTAGTACATCCACCCTACTGCTGTGTCCTGATTCAATTGGCTGGAACTGGACTTCACAGTCTAGGCTGCACCTGATTGGCTAACAACTTAAAACCTTCCTAAGAGCTAAAGGCAGAGGAGAACAAAGGAAAAGAGGAAGTAACTTGAGGAATGCTTAGAGAAGCAAAACTACTTCCAAATAAGGAAGGAGAATAAGCTATGACCTAAGACTTGCCTGGGTTTGTCCAGGGATGCCAGGGCAAGTATCTAGGTTAAAGTGTAAGAACTAAGAACACAGGATACACTTATTTCTTTATTATGACTAACAGCTACTTTAAGAGTATTAGCAAAAGCTTTAAAGTAAATTAACCTTTGAAGAAACTATTATTTGTTTGTAACAAACTAAGGGGAAAGTTTTGAAGAGGAACCTTTTATTTATTCTTATTTCCTAAAAAGACAAGACTCTTGAAAGCAGTAAGAAACAAGCAACCCATCAGGTACAAGACTACCTCAGTAAGATTAGCAGGTGACTTCTCATTGGAAACCAGAAAGGTCAGAAGCAGTGGGATGATGTATTCAAAGAATGGAAATAAAAAGGACTGTCAATCAAGAATTCTATATCCAGCAAAAACATTCCTTCAGTGAAAGAAAAATTAAGATATTCCCAGAAAAACAAAAGCTGAAATTCTTTCTAGCATACTTCTCCTACAAGAAATACTAAAGGGAGTACTTAAGACTGAAATGCAAGTCTGCTAGACAGTCACTTGAATCCATGTGATAAATAAAGAACACCAATTAAAGTAACTCCATAGGTAAATGGAAAATAAAGTATAAATATATTTTTTGTTTCTAGCCCCTTTTCCTCTTAACTGATTTAAAACACAATTGCATAAATCAATAATTAGGCCAAAGGTACAAAACGGGAGTCCAGAAAGAGACCATAACATATATGGTCAATTGATTTTTGGCAAAGATACCAAGATAATTCAATGGGGAATGGGTTGCCTGTTTAGCAAATGGACTAGGACACATATTCTAAAAATAAACCTTAGACCATATGTAAAAATTAACTCAAATTGGACCATAGACCTAAACTTAAGACCTGATGCCATAGAAAAAACTTCTAGAAGAAAAAGTAGGAATATATTGTGACCCATGTTGAGCAAAAATTTTTTTTGATAGGATACAAAGAGCTGTCCTATAAACTATAAAATGGTAAGTTGGTAAACTGGACATCATCAAAATGTAAGACATTTCTTTTTAAAAAACACTGATAAGGTAAGGCAAGCCACAGCCTGGGAAAAATATTTGTGAAAGATGTACCTGATAGAAGATTTTAATCCAAAGTATATGAAAAACATTTTTTCATGTGTTAAGATATATATAACATGAAATTTACAATTTTAACTACATTTAAGTGTGCAGATCTATGGCACTGAGACAAAATCCAAAATCCACCTTTTGGGGTAATTTTCCAGACAGGTGATCCTCCCTTTGCTGTTCATTCTCCTGAAGAGTCTAGCTACTTTTTAAAAACAGGAAACTACCTCATAAAGCAATGTGCCTGCCATCCTCCATGATTCAGAGTAGCATGTCACCATGAATTTAAGAAAATAAAATCACAGTCCACAGTAAACTGGATTTAATGGTCACAGTAGTGTTCATAAAACACCTCAGCTTCTTAAGCACAGACTTTAATAATTTAATGTTTTTTTTTCTGCTATGATACTAAGATTTTCTGAGAGAGAGAGAGACAGAGACAGAGACAGAGAAAGCCAACGGTAAGATAAAGCCTATCTCTTCCTTCATTTTCACGGCAGCAAAACTAATGTCTCTCCTGCCATTCTTTTTGTTGTTGTTGTTGAGAGGGAGTCTCGCTCTGTCACCCAGGCTGGAGTGCAGTGGTGCAATCTTGGCTCACAGCAACCTCTGCCTTCTGGGTTCCAGCGATTCTTCTGCCATTCTTAATGATGCCTGGCTGTAGACATCTCTTTGTCTAGCGCCCTGACTGGGGATCCCTCTCTCCTCTTACTAACCAGGATGAAGGCCCCAGTTCTTAAAATGTTTAACAAAGAAAAAAGATTTCAGTATTTCCAATCTGTCTAATTTATTTTAAATTCTGGATGCATACTTTAAAAACAAAATCAACTGACATGTAATAACATAAAAACCAAACCAAACAAAGCCTCTAGTAACCTGCCATGTTGACCAGATATATGTCAACAATCACCGTCTCTCTGATGGACTTATTCTTACTATAATTTTCCACTTAAAGCTATATATCCAATATTTTAAAATATATTTTAAAATTTAAAATTTGTATATAGAAAGTAATACATATAAAGCCACTCTGAAAATTTGTAAACTAGAGAAAAGATGAAGAAGGTAACTAATATTACCCATAATTCCACTGGCCAAGAATTACTGTTAACACTTTTTTAATAGCTTTTGTTTTTTTATGCACATGGACACAGATTTAGGTACATTTATAAGAACACACTATATACACTCTTTTATAGGCTGCTTCTTTATCTACTTTTAATAATTTACTATGAGCATTTCATCATCAGATTGTCCTCCAAAAAAGTATTTTTAATGCTTTTTGTAGCATTTTATCATATGCCTTACATCATTTTTATAACCTGGATCTAGTTTTAAAAAACCCTTAGTTTTTCTATGTGTTTGCATTTAAATAACACATATTTATATATTTATCTTTAGTATGTCTCTGTTTTCATAATTCCTAGGTAATATACCTGTAATTTTTGAGAAGATAAACCTAGAACTTTGACATTCCCTGTCTTGAGCATTCCAATCAAGAACGTGTTCTTCCAATAAACTCCTTTCAGATAGTTCTCCTTCTTCTTTTTTTTTTTAAATTTTTGAGATGGAGTCTTGTTCTGTCGCCAGCCTGGAGTGCAATGGCGCAGTCTCAGCTTACTGCAACCTCCACCTCCCAGGTTCAGGTGATTCCCCTGTCTCAGCATCCTGAGTAACTGGGACTACAGGCGTGCACCACCACGCCTGGGTAATTTTTTAATTTTTAGTAGAGGTGAAATTTTACTATGTTGGCCAGACTGCTCTTGAACTTCTGACCTTATGATCTGCCTGCCTTGGCCTCCCAAAGTGCTGAGATTAAAGGCATGAGCCACTGTGGTTGGCCCAGATAGTTCTTCTTATAGTTCAGCTGCAATCCTGTTACTTGCTGAAGGCCTCTAACAGCATCTCCTGAATCAGATATTTATTTCTTCACCTGTCATTCCTACATCCTTTTCCCACTTATATACCAGGTGCTATCCAGTATATAAGTATATACCAGATATACTTGTACATATGGTATATAGCTATATAAGTATATATCTGGTATATATTACAGTGCCCTGATCCGAGTAACGTTGTCTTCATTTGATAAGTATGGAAGTTGATATTGAGAGAGGTTCAATAACTTGCCCAAGGTCACATCATTAATAAATGGTTATTTGAATCCAGGTGTGCAAAGACTGTATTCTTTTCCTTAGTGGGTTTCACTAATGTTCTGTTTAACTGCAACAGAAGCATCATGGTTTAGACCACACAGGCTCAAGCCTGTCTGCCTGGATTTGAATCCCGGTGATTTGAATCTAGGCTGTGACCTCATGCAAGTTATCGTCCTTGTCTGCATTCATTTTCTCATCTGTAAAATGTGCACCATAATAGTACTCACCTCACAGGGCTGTGGTGAGGATTAAATTGCTTCATATACATAAAGTGCTCAGATTTGTACCTGGCACAATGGAAGTATTCGTTACTTTCATCATCATCATCATCATCATCTTTTTGTCATTGTTATAGTCATGGTTGTAGTTTGTTGCAGTGAAAGGAAAGAGATTAAAATTAGTAAAAGCAAAAGACACCCATGGCAGAGTGCAGGGGAAACCAGGCAGGAGCTCCTAGTTATTCTTCACTGGTGCAGTGGTACAGACAGCACTTAATTCTCCCAGCAACAATGTAAGAAAACACATCATCATCATCACTATTGTTAGTATTACTATTACACGCCAGGAAAACCAGCCTTGTTAGCCATTTCCCAAGCTTAACTTCACTTCTAAATCTATGTCTTGGCTCACACTATTTTCTACTCTTGGCACGCTTGTCCCATCTTTTCATGTAAGTAACTCTGTGGCTATATTTCTTGAAGAAATGGATGAAACGAATTCTCCCTATCCTTCCAAAACCACTCCCTGCCTCATCATTGCCTGGTCTCTCCCTCTTCTCTCACACCACTTGTAATTCTTTTATGCTGTTCATCCTATCCGACCTGTTTTGGAGTCTTGCGTGTACCTGTTTACTTCCTTACTAAACCAAAACCCACTGAGGGCTGAGGCTGTCCTGGGAAGTGTCACGTATCGTTGTGAGGTGAAGCCAGATAGAGACGCGTAATGTCCAGGTCTGTTTCCTTACTGGTCCCATTTCTATCTCCTACAAGTTGTTTCATTACTCTGTGTCATGTTTTGTCACCTGTAAAGTGGACATTATAATGGGAACTACTCTGTGGGGTTATTGGAAGGAACAAAGACATATATTGGCCAGGCATAGTGGCTTATGCCTATAAGCCTTACACTTCAGGAGGCCAAGGTGGGAGGATCGCTCGAGCTCAGGAGTTCAAGACCAGCCAGGGCAACATAACAGGGCCCTGTATCTACAAAAAAAAACAAAAACAAAAACAAAACAAAATGAAAAAAAAAATCCCACAGAAATTAGCCAAGTGTGGTGGTGTGCAGCTGTAGTCTCGGCTATTTGGGAAGCTAAGGCAGGAGGATCCCTTGAGCTCAGGAGTTCAAGGTGGCACTGAGCTCTGATAGCATCACTGTACTTCAGCTGGGGCAACAGCGAGACCCTGCCTCTTTAAAAAAAAAAAAAAGGAGTAAAATGCTTGGATTCATGTCTGGACTACAGTAAGTGCTCAATAAATGCTAGTTATCTAAAGTGACTTGTAGCAACTATGGAAATGTTAGTCTAGTGAATGCAGGCGCTCATGACTCATGCTTGGTCACTAGACATTTGTTGAACGGTACCCTCTTTGGTATCTGCTGGTAAAGCTATGTAGACTCTCTTGAATTATTAGCTGATATGATTAGGGATCTGCCTAAGATTAGTCTTGTTTGAGATGGTGATGGGAGTGAGAGTGGTAGTGGTAACGGTTGAGCTCTAATCTCTGGGTCAGAAAATGAAGATATTGGTAAATCTTGGGGGAAATACAGGGGAAGAAACCTCTGGCAGACAATTCTTTAAAATTTCTCCAGAAGTCAAACTGTTCTGGGAACACACATTCCCTCTGATGCCAACTTCAACCCACCTGCCTGGCTGAAGGTAACTTGGGCTACAGGAATAGGAGCTTGGGCTCTGAGGGCAGCATTTGAAAGAGGAGATCAAGCACACGCAGGCACGAGGGCAGTTGCAGTTGTCCAGTGACATTTTGTGGTTCCCTAGAACTCTTTGTTCAATCTCAAAGAACAACAGGGCCACCCATGGTCCTGTTTGCCTACTCACATTCCGACCTCTGGCTCTACCTGAGCTTACTCTCCCACCCTCAGGCTTTCGCAATTTCCCTCTCTTAGTCGGGGGTATACAGTGTTACATAAAATGTATGGGAGGCCATTATTTTGAACTAAGCTCTTGTGCCAAGCCCCTACAGACAAACCAAAATGGCGTCACTTGTGTTAAGTGCCATATAATCAAATTAAAACTTTAAAAAACAAAAAAATCCCCAAGCAGGGCAGTTTTTCCAAAAAACAGGAGATTCAGAGCAACCAATCTATTAGGGCCCAGTCAATCTGAGCTGGCATGATAAGGAAGTCTTCTCTGCTTTAGCCCTTGCAAAGAAAGTAACCTGATGTTAACCAATCCACTTTTTCTGTATTAAGCTGTTTCCTTGTTCCTGTTCAAGTTATCTTACAAAAAATGACTGTTCTGCTAGGTCTAGTGGAGATCCTTCTGTTTTTTTTTTAGACAGAATGCTGCCCAATGCATTGTGGGAAGTAGAAAAGTTCCTTTTTAAAGTTTTCTTTCTTGTTAAAGAATAAGTGTGCTAATAACTTTAAGCCCTATCCTATGTAGCTGTTAGATATGCCGTGCTTACAGGCACATAGTACACTCTATGTCCTTGTACTTTAATCGAGATATCTGTGCTGGATGTGCTAACAGGCATGTCCCAGCTCTCTATTGCTTTTACCTGTTTAAAAAAGTTTTAAGTTGTTAGCCAATTGGGTTTTAGTTTAGATTGTGAGGTCTGGTTCTAGCTAATGGAGATCAGACATAGCAGTAAGGGCAACCCTAAATGTGTAAGAAATAAATTTGTGTGTATTCCTTTGTTCTTTGTACTTTTGTGGCAAGATGGCTAGTGAGAGTACACTTCCTGCAGTCCAGGAAGTAAAAATTACGTTGCTGAAAGATTCTTTGTCTCAGTACTAATTTTTCTTTGTGGCACTGAGCATCTATTTCCAATATTCATGAATCATTAATAAAAGTCAATTAGATGTTTAAACTCAGTTTGTTGAAATTTTGCTTTTGGCAGCAATCTGTTTTGGTTGTTTTAGTGAATACCCAAAGAATGACAACATATGTTTCTAATGTATCGAAAGCTAACGTTAATCTACCTTTACCTTCATTCTGAATAACATACTGCCTCTCTGCCAAAATTACTGTTTTATACCACATAGTGCTAAAATTGATTTCTCCAACCATGGTGATTGAGCCCTTCCACTATTAAATGGGCTACATTAAGGGAGGTGAACAGGTTTCAATTTCCCAGCCAACATCAATCAATTTGTAATAGAGTTCTGAGAAGGACTCTAAGCAATGTGCAGGTTCAGAACGGGGTTAAAAAAAAAAAGAGCTATAAGGTCTTCTACAAGCAAAGGGTGAGCCCAGTAGAAATCAGGGCTTGTGTATGAGATTAATCAGGCCTGGGGCCAGTAAAAAACTTTAGCAACCCAAAGGCTCCCCATGGGTTGTTTTAGAGTTTCCTGGATTACTGCTAGTACATTGCAATATAGAAGCACATGATCTCCAAGCAGGAGGGCCAGTCCATGTCCAGGGGTCCTCTCCTGGTGAGAAGGCACACTTCACAAATGGAGATCAGTGAGTGATGTGATACATATGCTTATACCAGTGTAGGAAATAAGAATAAATAAAAGGTTCCTCTTCAAAACTTTCCTCTTAGATCATTATAAATAAATAGTGGTTTCTTCAAAGGTTACTTTAAAGCTTTTGCTAATACTCTTAAAGCAGCTGTTAGTCATAGTAAAGAAATAAGTGTATCCAGTGTTCTTAGTTCTTACACTTTAGCCTAGATATTTGCCCTGACATCCCTGGACATATCCAGGTGAGTCTTAGGTCATAGCTTATTTTCCTTCCTTATTTGGAAATGTTATTGCTTCTCTAAGCATTCCTCAAGTTACTTCCTCTTTTCCTTTGTTTTCCTCTACCTTTACCTCTTGAGAAAAGTTTTAAATTGTGAGCCAAGTTTAAATTGGGTGCAGCCTAGACCATGAAGTCTAGTTCCAGCCAATGGAATCAGGACACAGCAGTAGGGTGGATGCGTTAGATGTAAATGGCCCTGCATCCGTTCAGCGTCCTCTCATGGCAAGATGGCTAAGGGGAACACCCTTTCTGCAGAAAGTGAAGTTGCCTTGCTGAGAAAAATTAAATTTATATTTGAGTGCTACTTCTTTTGTGTCATTGAACATTTACATGTAATACCAGGCTAGTCACCATCGTAATGGGGAAATGGAAAGTGTAAGGTTTGTTAAGTTCTCACTGAGTTTAAAATGAAGAAACTGAGGCCAGCACAAGAAGATCCAATGCGAAGGGTTTATTCGGCTCCTGGGCGAGATTCTGCAGTCCGACAGGAGGGGCCGGAGAAGTCGCATGGACTCCTCTCAGACGTGGGGTTTTATAGGGAGTGGAGGTGTTCGATTGGTTGTGGGAGAGAAGAGTGTGGGCGAGATGGGACTGCTATTGGGTAGGGTTACAAGACTTTGTTTACATACAAGACTTGACTGCTATTGGTTAAAGTTACAAGAGTTTGTTTGCATACAAGACTTGACTGCTATTGGCTAGAGTTACAAGACTTCGTTTGCATCTTGGCAGGGCTTTTAAGGGAAGGCTAGGCTGTGCAAGGGGGTGGACGTGTCCGAGCTCTCGGAATAAAAAGGGGGGGGTGTGCGTCTGAGCTCCCGGCGAGGCGACCGGCCTTACAGAAAATTTATCACAGGATAAAACCAAACAGAAAGGTGAGTGAAAGCACTCAAGCAAAAAGAAATGCTCACTGCTGCAACAGCCAGGTGAGAAGGGGTTCCCAGAGAAAGTCTACCAAGCTGGCACACTGGGAGGAGTGCATGCTGGGGTGGAGCCACAGAAGTTTGTGCATTTGAGGGAGTGGAGTCCAGTCCCTCCCCTTCCTGTGTAGAAACTGGGATTCAGTGTGTGAGGTGGGAAGCACACTGGCAGGGACTCTGGCTTCACTAAGAGACTCTGTTTCCTCTCTGCTTCATTTTTCACCCAGTAAAGCCTTGCCTTACCCTTCAAATTGTCTGTGAGCCTAATCTTTTGTGGCTGTGGGACAAGGACCCAGTCTTTAGCTGGACTAAGGAAAAATCTGGCAACACTGCTATGAATAAAATGTAGGACATTGGTTAAGCTGGCAAGGGTAGGAGGTGCAGGGATGGGGCCTAGCCCTGAGGTGGCCTTAGACTCAGAGGAAACAAGGCTAGTTGCATGTTGAGTGACAGGCAGAAAGGAAGATAAATCCCCTGTTGGGCATAGGCTTTTAAAACTGGAGACCTGTGGTCAGGTGAAGTGGCTCATGCCTATAATCCCAGCACTTTGGGAGACTATGGCAGGAGAATCTCTTGAGCCCAGTAGTTTGAGACCAGCCTGGGCAACATAGGGAGACCTCATCTCTACCAAAAATAATGATAATAATAGCCAGACATGGTAGCATGTGCCTGTAGTCTCAGCTACTTGAAAGGAAGGCTGAGGCAAGAGGATCACTTGAGCCCAGGAGTTTGAGGCTGCACTGAGCTATAATCACACCACTGCAATAACAAGACCCTGTCTCAAAATGAATAGATACATACAAATAAATATAAAACTGGAGACCATTGTTTCCAGATCCAGCACTTGGGAGCCCCGAAAGTTCCCAGGGAATGATACCTCCATTTTATTCATTTGCTGACAAAATCATCGGCCTTCTGGGGCACCCAGGGCAGGGAAGAAAGTTTGATTTCTTCCCCTCCCACTCTGGAGATCTCAAAAGCTAGAGGGAGAGACAGGCAAATAGAATGGGTTGAATACACATGGAACCTTCTAGAGACAGAGACGTTCTCTAGAGGCAAGGGCCATGCACGCTGAGCAGTAAGACACAGGTAGATACAAACTGAGCAAGCCAGGCACTGCTTCAGATTGCTTCTGGAAGAGACGTGAGGACAAGATGACATTTCCCCTCACCTCTCTAGGCACAAAATGAAAACACTGAAGAAGCCAGACCTGAAAAAAATGTGAAGCTTAATTGGGGTCTGGTTCTTAATCGTTCTGTGGTAGAGACTCCCTTTACCACCGAAACCCCCAAGACACCCAGTATTCTCAAAGAAAAATACAGGTCGCTGACAATACCCTAAGGTGTTACCACTCTCAGGGATATTTGCGTTTAAATGAACCAAACTGAAGAAAGAGACCAGGCGGGCTTTCAGAGCTGCTGCTCCAGCTTCTCTGTGGCCTAGGATGATTCTAGATAAAAATGACTGGGAGCCCCTTTTCTAAGAGGCTCACTAAAGCCAATATAAATGAACGCCATTTTTTATGTCCTTTTCTTCTTCTGTCTATCCAGCTGTCATCAAACCTGAACATCTGAGGCACATTCATGCATCAACCAATCAATTTGTTTCTGCCTTCCACCCAACTAGTGCAAAATGTCATCTAACTTGAAACTTAATCAGGTGAAGCAATTAATACAATGTGAGAATCCAGGATTTCCACCCTCTGCATCATGTACAAATAAGAATAAAATATGTTTACTAGAATAAAATATATTTACTAGAGTAATTACTAGTTTCAAAGTGTTGAATAATTATTCCCAGCTGGGAGCAAACCCTTGGAGAGAAGGGAAGGTGAAAATTAACTCAAAGGGCAGATCAAGAATGTGTTGTTGATGACCCAGTGGTCTGGGAACCATGAGGCGTCTACTCACTGGTGAGAACCCCTGGCTCACACAGGCCAGGACGGCAGGCAAAACTCTGGCAAGATCACTGAGCCTGGGTCTCGGGGGACTGATATAATCAGGGTTCTCCAGAGAAACAGAACGAATAGGATAGACATAGAGATATATAAAAAGAGGTGTATCATGAGGAATTGGTTCACTATGATTATGTAATTATGAAGGGCAGGAAGTCCCTTGGTCTGCTGTCTGCAAGCTGGAGGATGAGGAAAGCCAGTGGTGTAGTTCCAGCCCAAGTCTGAGAGCCCGAGAGCCAGGGGGCTGATGGTGAAGTCCTGGTGTCTTACACCAGGAGTGCTGATGTCTGAAGGCAGGAAAGGCTGGATGTCCCAGCTCAAGCAGAGAGAGCAAATTCACCCTTCCTCTGCCTTTTTGCTGGATCTGGGCCCTCAGGGGTTGGATGATGCCCGCCCACATGGGTAAGGGTGATCTTTTTCATTCAGTCTGTTAGTGGCGGCTAATCCACACAGTCTGCAGCAAACTCAGTTGTTACCTCCTTAGAAGAAAGAATTTGATCGAGGGGCATAAGGCAGAGTCAGAGACCGAGGCAAGTTTTAGAGCAGGAACAAAAGGATATGAAGTACACTTGGAAGAGGGCCATGTGGGTGGCTTGAGAGATTCAAGTCCCAGTTTGACCCTTGACTTGGGGTTTTGTCTGTTGGTTGATACACTTTTGGGGTCTGCATTACTTCTCCTGGGATTCTTCCCCTGGGGTGAGCTACCCCATGTGAGCAGTGGCCTACCAGCACTGGGAGGGGCCTCATGTGTAGTATGCTTACCGAAGTTGTGCACATGCTCACTTGAGGCATTCTTCCTTTACCAGTTGAGTGTTCCTAGAGGAAGGTCACACACCAGTTAAACTCCGCCATTTTGCCTCTTAGTGCGTGTGCTTAGCCTACTCGTCCACCTCCTGAGGTCTTGTTGGGAAGCGGCTGATTATGAGCTTCAGGTGTTTTCTATTTATTGGGAAACTGCCTTTCCCTGGTGCCAGCTGTGCCCAAAAATTATTTTAAAGAGACAGTTAACAACTGTCTCATCATCACCTGATGGTTGCCTACCATTCGTGGTTGTGGAGGGAGACTGCCGCCCTGCTATGTCTAGCTAAATACCTATTATAAGAAGTCCACCGATGGAACTGCTAACTTCTTCCAGAAATACCCTCACAGACACACCCAGAAATAATGTTTTACCAGCTATCTGGGCACCCTTTGGCCCAGTCAAGTTGACACAAAATTAACCATCACAGTGACCATCTGTTCCTAACAGTGACCATCTGTTCCCAGTCTGGGGCGCTGGACCAGTGGAAGGGGCAGTGCATTTTGCCTCTGGAGGTCTGTTTCATCATCTACAGCTCCTTGTGGGAGCCTTGGTTGTCTTGTGGGGTTAATGAGGGACCAATCTCCAACTCATCATCATTGTTATAGGCACCACTTGGGGTAACATATGGCCAAGTACACGATAAGCTGTAAAGCAAGGCATAGGTGTTACATTTATTAAGCGAGACCAATTATGTAGTAAACAGTTTTAGAAAATAGTGGAATAAACTAATCAGCAACTTAGAAACCTCATGCCCGCAAAGCACAGGGAACACAAGGACATATGAGGACACACTTGGTGGTCTGTGTAGTGATGCAGGAAGGAGGTCAAAGGATAGGTTTGGGCAATGGGTGTTATGTGAGTTCTGGGAGGAGCTCGGTGAAGTCAGAGGAGAGTAAGGATTTGAAATCAGTGAGGACGAGGCGGGACATCTTCCAGGCAGACAGAATCATGCCATTCATTTATTTATTTTAAAAATTATTTGCCCAACAAATGCCTATTGTGTGTTTGATCTGTATCAGGCACAAAAGCAAATGTCTCAAGGCAAGAATGCGCAGTGCATACTTGAAGCCTCTGAATAGAGCTTGGAAAGGAAAGAAAAAGAGAGAGAGAGAGAGAAACAAATGAGAGGAGAGGAGAGTGAGACAGCAAGAGAGTGCGCTAAAGGCATGTTGTGGCCAGATCGTGGCGTGCTCTGCGTGAAAGCGTGGCTTTATTCTGTAGGTGCAGAGTCACTGCCCTTGAAGACAGACCAAGGAGAATGAATAAGTCTTTCCCTCTGTTTTCAGTGGATGCTCGCCTTATGAATGGAGCCGTATTTAAGGAGCAGTTTAGAAGGCATTGAACAGCAGAATGCCCAGATCAGAGATGCTTCTTAAGTTCCAGGAGCCTGTGAGCTTCCAGAGCTGTGCCAGTTCCAGGCATCCAAATTGCAAAAGAACATGGCTGGCTCAAACCTGGTCCCTGCCTCAGTTCCTTTATATGCAGGGAAGTCCTGTTCCGAGCTCCCTGAAGCCTTTAACTGTTCACAGCCCGTAGGATGGAGAAGATTCCTGGGAATAAAATGCATCCATCCTGGGAGAGGTCCGTAGGGGAGCCACTTTGTTGTCACAAGATCCTGATGGATGGCAGGGCCAGTGAGTGTCACCTGCAGCCAAGGATCCAGTGATGTGGAGGAAGGGCTTTAATCACACTTGCTTCCAATGTGTTCTGAGTGTGCTAGGGAAATGAGTACAAACCCAAGCCCTTCTTATTTCTTCATCCTCCCCACATACTGCTGGGTAGAAGGTTGGTTGTGTGAACTGTGTGATGGCAGAGATGGCCCAAGGCTGGCAGGGAATCTGGTGGCCTGGTTTCTATTGCTGTCTCTTACTGGCTGGTCATAGGAGTTTGGAAGTCACTTTGTTTTTCTAAATCTCAGTTCACTCACTTATAAACTGAATGTGTTGGGAGTAGAGCTGTGGTCCTCACCTGGAAGGCGGGTGTTAGCAGATAGTTACATCAGTCTCCTAGGGAAAGAGAGGGTAAATATATGGACTGAATGTTCATGTGTCCCCAAAAGTCACACGTTGAAATCCTAACCCCCACAGTCATTGTACTAGTCCATTTGCATTGTTATAAAGAAATGCCTAGGTAATTTATAAAGCAAAGGGGCTTATTTGGCTCACAGTTCTGTAGGCTGTATAGAAAGCATAATGCAGCATCTGCTGCTGGTGAGGCCTCAGGAAGCTTACAATCATGGTGGAAGGGAAAGAAGAGCTAATTATCACATGGCAAGAGAGAGAGAGCAAGAGGGAAGGGAAAGAGAGAGAAGGGAAGTGCTAGGCTCTTTTAAGCAACCAGATATCATGTAAACTCATAGAGCGAGAACTCATTACTGTGAGGAAAGCAGCCAGCCATTCATGAGGTATCCACCCTCATGAGCCATCCACCCTCATGAGCCAGACGTCTCCCACTAGGCCAACCTCCAACATCAGAGGTTACTTTTCAAATGAGATTTGGAGAGGACAAAACATCTAAAGCATGTCAGTGTTGGTATTAGGAGGTGAGGTCTTTGGGAGGTTACTAGGACAGAAGGGTGGTGCCCTCATGAGTGGGATTAGTGCCCTTATAAAAGGGACCTCAGAGAGCTCTCTTGTCTCTTCCACCATGTGAAGACACAACAAGAAGATAGCATCCAGGAATCAGGAAGTGGTCCTCACCAGACACTGAATCTGCTGGCACCTTGATCTTGGAATTCTCAGCCTCCAGTAAGAATCTATATTTTGTTATAACAGCCTGAATGGACTAAGGTAGTAGGCATATGTAAATTTAAAATCCCACTCTGGAATTTTGACAGTATTGGCTTCACCTTTCCTGGCAATCCCCAACTCACCTCACTAACTCCTCCCATCCAAGGTTGGATGGGGTATGTTGCTAGAAATGGCTGTTGGCTGGATGAAAGTTGGAAGGTTTGGGCCCTGAGGAGTCTGGCCCGCTCACCCTGATGCCCTGAAATCCATCACTGACTTTTTAAATGTCAGGCCTGGTTCACACCTGATCGTTCTCATCCCTAAGGCAAGTGAAGCAGAATTGATCTCCTGTCTCCATGGAGGAAATCAACAAAGGAGTGAAATTTTACAGGAAACAGCTAAATCTTCAGTCTGTGAGGATGCTGAAATACAAGCCATTAATCCCCAAATTTCACTATGTCTCCACAAATTTGTAAATGAAGCAATTACATGGATTGCCCAGACACTAAACTGAAAATTCTAGAAACTTCTACCACAAGAATGTTTTATGGAAATGAGAGTGAGAGGGGAAGTTTTAGACTCTGGCCTCCTCTCAGGCTTTGATTCCTGTTTTACCTTTTCAAGCTCTCACCCATGTGTGGTCCGTGCTTTCACGGCCCCTCCCCTTCCTCCATCAGCCTCTTCCTTCTCCCCACATGGTCCATTATTGAAGCCACGCTTCTCTACCCTGTCCTTTGTGTCCTCATCTCCCTTTCTATCTGCTCTGCACCTGCCCTGCCTGGGGCACCAAGGGCTCCATCCCAGTGCCACCGTGCACTGCTGGGGAAAAGGACTGAAGCTAAAATAAAACAGTGCCTCACCAGATTTTGAGGGGCCTGCCCTTCCTGTTTCCAATCATTTCTCTTATACCTTCCCATCAGTATTTCCAGGCTTCATCATGTTTCGCAAACCCCCTTCTGCCTCCTTCACAGAGCCGCCTTACCTCTTACTCCATAGAGAAAGCAGAGCCCATTTGCAAGCAGCATCCACCTTCCCCTGGCTCCCCAAACCAACCAACCCCCACGAGTCTCCTTCCCTCCTGCCTCAGGGCATGGTGTCCTCCGGTCTAGCTCTGACCCTTCTCCCTTGCCACTCTGGGAGCCTGAGCTGTGGATTATTCCTTCTGCCCTGCCCTGCTATGGCCACCTCTTCCCCGTCCTGCCAGTTGATAAGCAGGAGGGAAGGAGGCAACAGAGGAAAATGGCCCCTCATGGTCCAGCCCCAAAAGAAAACAGCTGCAAGATAAACCAAGTTTTTTTCCTTTATATTCATAGTGTGATTTTACTCACTGAGCCTGTATTTCTCTCTATTTTATCAAAGACTCCTTTTTTATTATCCTTGCTTGGCATGAGCATAGGTTCAGTACATCCCCAGGGCATAGCAGAAAAGAAGAAAACTCTGTCCTATGCTAGAGAAATCTCTCCAGTGCCATTGGAAAATAATCCTCTGATCCTGTCAATCGTCTGCCCGCAGAGTGCACTCTCCCCTTCCTTCCCTTCCTCACCACTTTCCAGATGGAAAAGTGACCACATCCACTGCCCTCTGCTCTTGCTCGGTCCACATTGCTCCTCGCCAGCCCATAGTATTCTGCTTGTGGATATTCCTTTAAAATGGTCCTACCCAAGGTTCTTGGTGGCCCCCAGCTGCTAATTCCAATGCAGTTTTGATTTTTTTTTTTCATACTATTCCAGAGAACATCTCCTTTTCCAGCTCCCAGGCCACCCTATCCCCATTTTCCTCTCATTTATGAGCTGTTCCTTCCTGGAATTCTCTGCAGAATCTTCTCTATTTTTTTTGCCTCTTAGAAGTGAAAATTTCTTGCCTACTTTCACAACCCCTGCTACCATCTATTTCCTTACAATTTTACAAACCTCAGTGTATTACCTGGAACCTTCCTATAGAAGTCCAGGCCCAAATTTCTCACTACTTACTAAATCTTGAATCAAATGTCTCTCAGGTACTTCAACCTCAATCAATACCCTCTTCTTTAAATATTCTCTATCTTAGCCCATTTTGTATTGCTATAGAAGAATGCTCGAGGGTAGGTAATTTATTTTAAAAAGAGGTTTCTTTTTTGCTTTTTTTTTTTTTTGAGAGAGAGTCTCTGTTGCCCAAGCTGGAGTGCTTAGCTCACTGCAACCTCTGCCTCCCAGGTTCAAGTAATTCTTGTGCTTCAGCCTCCCAAGTAGCTGGTATAGTACAGACATGTACTACCATGCCCAGCTAATTTTTGTATTTTTAGTAGAGACAGGGTTTGTCATGTTGGCCAAGCTGGTCTTGAGCTCTTGACCTCACGTGATCCACCTGCCTTGGCCTCCCAAAGTGTTGGGATTACAGGCGTGAGGCACCACATCCAGCCTAAAAAGAGGTTTCTTCAGCTCATGTTCTACAGGCTGGGAAGTTCAAGGGCATGGTCCTGACTTCCAGCAAGGGCTTTTGTGCTGCATCATAGCATGGTGGAGATCAATGGGGAAGCAGACCTGGGTGAAGAGAGAAAACCTGAGGGATGTCCTGGCTAACAACCCTCTCTTGGGGGAACTAATCCATTCCCACAAGAATGAATCCAGCCTCACCAGAGCCAGAACTCACTTACTAAAGAGAGAACAGCACCGAGCCATTTGTGAGAGCTGGCTTGCATGACCCAAACACTTCCCACTAGGCCTGCATCCCAACACCACCACATTGGGAATCAAATTCAATGTGAGTTTCTGTGGAAGTAAATAAGCCATATCCAAATGATAGCATTATCCTAATAGTTTTATATTTTAATGAATGCTTCCATCATACATGTGATTATAAAGTCATCTTCCTTTTATGTACACTGTACCTACCTCCTTTCAGCCTCATTACTCTCTCCTGCAACATACTCTATTGTAACTTGGGTCAATATAAAATCCAAATCTCTTTGTAGGGCCAAGAGGCTATTCATGATCTGAACAAGAAGAAAAGACAGGAGACCCCATGATACCTAAACTAGGTAGTCACCTTTTGGTCCAAGTTGTCTAGAAACAAAATCAAGAGTCTATAATAGAGTTTGGTTTGTTTTTTAAATAAAGGAGATAAGTAAGGTATGGAAAATTCATAACAACCAAGGGACAAACCTGGGCCTTGGAAGAATACAGGAATGAGTGGGGCACAGATGTTAGAAGTAAAATTTTGATGCCTCAAAAGAAATAGCACTTGAAGATAAATCCTCTCAGCAAGGCAGTTTACTTCTACAGGAGAGTGCAGCTCACGAAGGGAGCAATGGTGGATGGAGCAATGGCAGCCACAAGCTTGAACAAGGGGGGAAGGGGTACTTATGCCTGATGGAGGTTGTCCCTACTGCTGTGTTGTTCCCCTATTGGCCTGGGTTAGACTGCACAAGCTAGACTAATCCTGATTGGCTATTTTAAAGAGAGTAGGGGGTCTGAGCTCGAGTGGCAGGGTGGGCGTTTTGGCAGGATAGGATGGTTACAGGAGGGTCAGAGCAGGCAGCCAGGGTGACCTAGGTCAAAGAAGGTGACCAGGGCAGGTGACTGGAGCAGGTGACCAGGATGAGTCAGGATGGAGGTGGGGGTCGGGGGGAGCAGATGTGAACTACTGATTAGAACTGGTGGAGAAGGTTGTTTACTCCAATTACAGTGAAGTTAAACTTTAAAATAGAGAATTAAAGAATAAGAGAGCTGAACATACTGACATACTGATTCTTTGAAGACAAACTTGGGGTTCACTATAACACAGAGGTTAGTGGGACAGACACAGCATATGTGGGTTTGTGGCTGTTTTTCTCCGAAGTATCTGCTCCAATGGCTCATTATTCTCCCACTGAGGTTGCTACTTTGGATTCAATGGCTTTTTTCCTGGAATGTCCTCTACTGCCTTGTATCTGTGTAGTACAGTCCTCTTGCAGTGTGTGCTTCATAAACGGCTGTATCTCCTGGAATTAGATGTTATAGTAACATAGTTGTATCCAACAAGAAACTAACCTGGATGAATTTCCACTAAAAATCAGAGAGCAAGCAAGCATTGAGACAAAGATCATAGACCTTTTATGGGGGGATGCAGGGATGGGTTGTCAGGAAAGAGAAGGAGAAGCCACAACGAGGTGGGATATTGGGGTACAGGTTAGGTACTGGAGGCCTTGCTTGGTCTCATTTCACGCTACCCTCACCAGCACACTGGGGACAGCAAAACCACAGGGCATCTTCTCCCTGTTCCAATCACACTGGCTTGATGATTCCAGGAGCCCACCAAGCTGCTCGATCCTCTGGATCTTTGAAATTGGCAGCTCTGGCATTAGGAGAGCTCTTCAACCTTGCTAGGACTCTCGGTAACATCCTCTCCTCCTTCAAGGCTCAGCCTAGATAGCATCTCTTTGGGGAAGGCAATGATCAGGGAAGAGCTTTCTATTGATTTCTTTCAAAGAACGCCTTATAATTGTCATGTCAGCTGTGGTTCTCTACAAAACAAAATGATGCAAGGATCTGATGCCAATGCTTTATTCTGGAAGTCTGACCTGTGTAGTGGGAGGGTGGAGTCACTGTGCACGGTGATGGGCTGCTCTGCTGGCTGCTGCTTCCTCAGATGCTTCGAGGGACACAGCCAGTCACTGGGCAGGAGCGTTCAGTTGCCACCTGGCACAGCTTGGACAGGATGCCCTGAGATGGCTGCAGAGAGCAATCATGGGAAAGCAGAGGGCATGTGTCTCCTCTCCTGCTCTCCTACACTTCATAGGTTTTGTTATCTAACCCCTTGGAAGCCCATGCCAAGACCAGCATGGTGACATTTTAACTAAAGTCTGGAAGTGTCTACAGGAGACATCCACTCAGAGCACATGGCTGGTTGGCAGCTGGAGGACAGACACCCACATTCTCAGGAGAGGTGACAGGCCAGCCCCAGGAGCAGAACTGCATGGGCCTCAGAGGGTCTAGCTGGCCATGGTGGTGGCAGAGGCGAAGCAAGCTGCAGAAGGCCCAGGAGATGCAGGTGCCAAGAGATGCGAAGATACTTCTGACACGGCACTTCCTATGCGTATCATGCCTACTGGCTGCCCATTGGACCAGAAGCATCTTGGGGTAGAGTCCTCACCTGCCTGATTTAATAATGTGTCCGCAGGCCCAGGAGAGCATCTGGCACAAAGTAGGTGTTGAACATTTGCCTTGATGCAGCAAGTTCATATGTGACAAATGCTGCTAAGCTTCCCCCAGCGTCACCAAGTAAATTGCTCAAGTGATTTGGTTCACCTTTGTCTGCACAACAAGTGGGCAGCCAGGCTGTGGAGACCCTGAGGCTGCAGAGAATTTCTTTCCATGTTTGTTTTCCCAGTCCCTAGTTCAGCACCTGGCAAAACACTCAGCAAATATTTGTTCAGCACCTAGTAGATGCTCCACAAATATTTGCTGAAATTCATGCAGGTTTGAGGTATGGATGCAACCTGAAGAGGTGGGGGACTGGACTGCAGTTATTTTATCCCTGGGCTCACATGACTTGTGAGAGACTTTCTTGTGCTGCTTGCAAAGAATTATGTACTATGTTCAATGTCCTACTTCTAGCTATTTGAAACCATATGGTAACTATAGTCATCCGACAGTGGTATAGAACACTAGAACTTATTTCTCCTATGTAGCTATAATTTTGTGTGTTCCCAAAACAAAGAAATGATAACTGTTTTAGGTGATGGATATGATAATTACCCTCATCTATCTCTATACATTGAATGTATCAAAACATCACTATGTACTCCATAAATATGTACAACTATTATTTGTCAGTTAAACCAAAACAGCATGGTACTCGTACAAAAACAGGCACACAGACCAATGGAACAGAATAGAGAGCCCAGAAATAAGGCCACACTCCTACAACCATTTGATCTTTGACAAAGCTGACAAAGACAAGCAATGGGGAAAAGACTCCCTATTCAATAAATGGTGCTGGGATAACTGGTTAGCCATATGCAGAAGATTGGAGCTGGACCCTTCCTTAGTTCATATACAAAAGTCAACTCGAGGTGGATTAAAGATTTAAACGTAAAACCCAAAACTATAAAAACCCTGAAAGACAACCTAGGCAGTACCATTCTGGGCATAGGATTGGGCAGAGATTTCATGGCAAAGACACAACAAAAGCAATCGCAACAAAAGCAAAAATTGACAAGTAGGATCTAATTAAGTTTAGGAGCCTCTGCACAGCAGAAGAAACTATCAGCAGAGTAAGCAGATAACCTACAGAATGGGAGAAAATATTGGGAAACCATGTATCTGACAAAGGTCTAATATCCAGCATCTATAAGGAACTTAAACAAATTTGTAGGAGAAAACAAATGACCCCATTAAAAAGTGGGCAAAAGACATGAACAGCTAGTTCTCAAAAGAAGATATATAGACAGCCAACAAGCATATGAATAAAAGCTCAATGTCACTGATCATTAGAGAAATTCAGATTGAAACCACAATGAGATACCTTAAACCAGTCAGAATTGCTATTATTAAAAAGTCAAAAAACAACATATGCTGGTGAGGTTGTGGAGAAAAACAAACGCTTTTACACGTTGGTGGGAGGGAAATTAGTTCAACTGTTATGGAAGACAGTGTGGCAATTCCTCAAAGACCTAGAGGCAGAAATACCATTCAACTCAGCAATTCCATTGCTGGGTATACACCCAGAAGAATATAAATCATTCTTCCATAAAGACCTATGCACATTTATATTCATTGCAGCACTATTCACTAAAGCAAAGACGTGGAATCTACCTAAATGCCCATTAATGACAGATTGGATAAAGACAATGTACATATACACCATGGAGTACTATGCCCCCATAAAAGAGAATGAGATCCTAACCTTTGTGGGAACACGGATGGAGCAGGAGGCCATTATCCTTAGCAAACTAACAGAGGAACAGAAAACCAAATACTTCATGTTCTCCTTTTTAAGTGGGAGCTAAATGATGAGAACTTATGACCACAAAGAAAGAAACAACAGACACTGGGATCAGTTTGAGGGTGGAGGGTGGAGGGTGGGAGGAGGGAGAGGATCAGAAAAAATAATGATTGGGTACTGGGCTTAATACCTGGGTGATGAAATAATCTGTACAACAAATCCCTGTGAAATGAGTTTACCTATGTAACAAACCTTCACATGTACCCCTGAACTTAAAATAAAAGTTTAAAAAAATTATTTGTCAATTAAAAAAATTTTTTTGTTTTTTAAAAAACCAGTCTGGACATGGTGGCTTATGCATAATCCCAGCATTTTTGGAAGCCAAGGCAGGTAGATTGTGTGAGCCCAGGAGTTTGAGACCAGCCTAGGCAACATGACAAAACTCCATTTCTACAAAAAGTACAAAAATTAGCCAGGTGTGATGACGCCTGTGGTCTCAGCCACTTGGGAGGCTGAGGTGGGAAGATTGCTTGAGCCCAGGAGTTCAAGGCTGCAGTGAGCCATGATTGTGCCACTCCATGCCAGCCTGGGCAACAGAGTGTGACCCTGTCTCAAATAATAAATGAATAAATAAATTTTAAAAAAGAGAAATATGTACAGCAAAACCAACACACCCTCGACCCACATACTACCAATTTGTTTATTCATTTCTTCCCTGTGACAAGGACTTTCTTTTCCAGCACTATTCTGGATTAGATAGCCTAAAAACTTTCTTGTTTATAGAACACCTAGAAGTAATGATCAAAATGTAACAATTGATTTTTTGAAACGCATAGTTAAGCTTTTAAGAAAGATTAACTATGGTGAAACCCCATCTCTACTAAAAATACAAAAATTACCTGGGAATGGTGGCAGGAGCTTGTAGTCTCAGCCACTCAGGAGACTGAGGCATGAGAATTGCTTGAACCCAGGAAGCGGAGGTTGCAGTGAGCTGAGATCTCGCCACTGCACTCCAGCCTGGGATACAGAGCAAGACTCTTGTCTCAAAAACAAAACCAAAAACAAAAAACCCTAAGACACAGACACACACATTAGCCTAGACCTACACAAGTGAAGATCGTCAATATCTCTGCCTTCCACCTCCACATCATGTCCCACTGGAAGGTCTTCAGGGGCAATCACATAATAGTGTCTCCTGTGGTGACAAGGCCTTCTTCTGGATTATTTTCTGGAGGACCTGCCTGGGGGTTTTATTGAGATGTCACTCTTTTCAGACATATATGGCCATGATGGTTTGCTTGGTTTCTCTCTTTCTTAATTATAGATTTGCTTGTAAGCAGATAATGCACCACAAACATTCTTCTCTACTAATGAAAACTTTTCAGTGTTGCGGTTAATGTTTTCAACTTTTTAAGGAGCTTGCTGAAGTCTGCAGAAGCTTCTGCTAAACGCTTCACTGAATTTTTGTGGGTGTTTTCCTTCTTGTTCTTCTACTGATTCCTTTTTCTTGACTCTTTTTCAGCTATGTGTTCCTGTTCCAGCTCCAACAACTCCTCAGTATCAATTGCTTAGGGTGATGTCACGGGGCAATAGGAATTTCTCAGCTCTATTATGATGTTATGGGACACTGTCATATATATGGTCCATCATTGGCTGAAATGTCATTATGCAGCTCATGACTGTGCAGTCAAAACAAAAATACACATAGAACAAGGTTATGTATTGATCAGTTGATGAAAATGTCAAGAGATTTGTAGAAATCTAACCCAGTGTTTCCACCAGGAGCATGTTTCTGTATTCCCTGATTCAATATTTGGGGTGGCTTGATGGAACGTAACTATTGAAAATGTCGAGACTCAACCTTATCTATTAATGGAAGTTCCGGTACAGAATAGAGAGAATGGGAGAAGATTAACATTTGAAGGAAAATGGCTAAGAACTTTCTAGAATGGATTTCAGACTCAAATCTTCAGATTCATGAAGTGCAATGCATCCCAAGCAACATGAATAAAAGTAAACCCACATGTAGATTCATCAGTGAACCTACAGAATACTCAAAATAAAGATCTTCAAGACAACCACAGAGAAAAATATATCATAAAAATTAAATGCTGGCCAGGTATAGTGGCTCACGTCTGTAACCCCAGCACTTTGGGAGGCCGACGAGGGCAGATCACAAGGTCAAGAGATCGAGACCATCCTGGTCAACAAGGTGAAACCCTGTCTCTACTAAAAATGCAAAAATTAGCTGGGTGTGGTGGTATGTGCCTGTAGTCCCAGCTACTCTGGAGGCTGAGGCAAGAGAATTGCTTGAACTGGGAGGCCGAGGTTGCAGTGAGCCAAGATCGTGTCACTGCACTCCAGTTTGGGCGACAGAGTGAGTTTCCATCTCAAAAAAAAAAAAAAAAAAATGTTATTAGACTGACATTACAGTTCTCAATAGCAAGAACAGAAGTTAGGATACACTGGAATTTCATTTCAAAATAAATGATATACTAGAAATCTATGGCAATATAAGCATTATTCAAGAATCAGGGGAAAACAAATGTATTTTCAGACAAACAAGGATTAAAATAATTTCCACTAGCAGAACCTCACAGAAAGAAGTACCAAGTGTGTGTTTCAGGAGTAAAGAGACTGAACCCAGAAGGAAAGAGTGGGCTGCAAGGAAGGAGGGTGAAGAAGGAAATTCATAAACACAGGAGTAAATCTACAGAGACGTTCACTGTATGAAACAAACCTAGATAGGGCTTGAGCAATATTCTCAACCTTCACCCATTCAACAAATAGTTATTAAGCATTCAGAATGTACCAGCAATGGTTTTACATGCTGGTAATATGGTGGTGAACTTTTAAAAAAATTTAAAATGCCTGGTTTTATGAAGTTTGTAAATAAATAAGTAAAATATTTAGCATGCTATATATGATACATGCAGTGGAGAAAAATAAAGCAGGGGTGGGGGATAAGGAGGGTTGGAGGGGAGGACAGGAATAAATAAAGCTCTACCCTTACAGCATGAGTCTAGACAACTAAATGGATAATTGAACTTTCGTAGCAGCGATGCAGGTACCCTGAGGTTTGGATGTAGAGAATCTTTGTTCTCATCTCTGCCTTCAACATCTTGGAAGAAGGGCTGCCTTTTCTTTCCCTTTTCTTTCTAATCTAAAGTGACTTTATATGTATGATAAATGGGAAAGGCATGACCCTATGAGTGACCATCCCTGATCTCCTCCAAGAGGGACAATCCGTGAAGGTCAGTGCAAGTGCCAAAGTCATGGGAAGAAAAACAAATCACCATTGGGCAATTTGGGGGTAGAGGGTTGCTTTCAGCCAATCTTGTACCTCACAGCTTTAGGGAAAATGTGACTAACTGGCCAGGGGTCCATGGGACTGAGGAAATTGCCCTCACAGGGTTCACGAGAATGACAAGCCAGGCTTTAGGCAGAATTATAGTTATGCATTGACCAGGGAGCGCTGGCGCCCTTCAACCTCCCTCCCTGCAGCTGCTAACTAAGAGAGAGCTATGCAGCACACTGGCCGCCTGTTCCCCGTCATTCCTACAGACAGAATTTCTGTTGCTGGCACTTTATACTGGAGAATTGCTTAAGGTGTTCTTCAGATTCTGAATTCCAGCAGAATGACTGACGCCAACCGGTCTGAGGACCTTCACCAAAGAACTGACTCAGCACAGAAACGTGGTTTCATCATCAACTTCCCCCTTCACTTATCAACCAATCAACTGCCTCTGCATCCTATTCCTTCAACTCTCTGGAGCCCTGAAAAATTCCATCCCCAAACCCGTCAGGGAGCTGGAATTGAGATTTCCTCCCATCTCCTCGTTCAGCTACCCTACAATTATTCAACTCCTTCTCTGCTGCAAACTTCAGCGTCTTAGTATATTGACTCACTGTGCATCAGGCAATGAACCATCACACGGAGAGAGTCTTGGTAATTCAGAGTGTTCTCAGAATGGAGTATTTGGGAAGAAATGAGTTTAAATCAAGCTCTTTTGAGGGAAAGTAAGAAACAGATTTTACAGGCTGCAGCCAGTTGTAAATTTCTTTTAATGCCAGAGTTTTTCAGAAGTGTATTTTACAATCTATAAATCAGTTTTATTTATGAACTTAAACTTGATCTATTCTTCTTCCTTTTCCTTTTTTTATAAAATAGGCTGAGTTTATCTAGTGTTTTGTGGACAGTGAAGCACATCAATTGTGCAATATCTGAGGTCCTCAACTTGTATAATTTAAAGTTGTCTGATTTATAAAGAATATTTATAAAGAATTTTCTACAATGGGGGCTCCCCTGCCCTGCCTTCCAGGCCACTGCTCTGGTTGACGAAGGTGAGAGGCACCCCTATGCTTGGCTGAGGACAGAGCCAGGGAGAGGGAGGGCACCCTTGGGACTCACGCCCACCCACCCACCTCACTGGTGAAGTGGACTTTCACTCACCACGCTGGCAGTTAACTTCCATCCAAATGAAGTCTCCATGGAAAAGTGAATTCTCAGTTACAAAAAGCCACATTAATCCAATTTTGCAAGTCACATCCACGTGGGAGGGATGCCAAAGAGAATGACGATGACATAGGACCAGCAAGAAGATTCCCTGCTTTGTTCAAGGAAGGAAGCTCTGCTCTCAACACCCCTCTCTACCCCCGCCGCATACTCGACCCCATCTTTAAGACTGAACTTGACTCTGGGTGGGGGATGGAAAGAAGCTCACCACACTGGCCCTGACGGTGAGTCACCAATACACTACCAAGGACCAGTGCCAGCAAACGAAAAATAAAAACTAGCCAAACAAAACAAAACAAAAACAAACAAACAAACAAACAAAAACTAGCCAAACAAAAAAGGTGAGCCACACCCTGAACTACCCTAAGCAAGCAACGTGTTATTTCCCTTTGGGGAGATCTGAAGCAGGAGGCTGACTGCCTGTCTTGGTTTTGGGCAATGATCCCTCTGGGGGAGAAGGGTTTAAAGCTTAGTGAGTCAGAGTCAACCATGCTCAACCTGGCCCTGATTTCAGTCTCTGCGCTCTTTGTCCTCTGAAACCTTGTGAGAAAGTAGCAGACACCTGATACTGCAGGCTCTTCTCACTTGCCCTGAGAAGATGGGAACCTGTCTTACACAAAGGGAAGCCCGAAAATGGCAAATTCTGCTGTTTTTAGCCAGCCACTGAGGATTCTGGTCATCAGAATCACCTGGGGAGCTTTTAAAAAAAAAGGATGCAGATATCTGGCTCCACTGTAGACAGACTGAATCAGAAATTCTGGGATGGGGTCCAGGAATGTGTACTTTATGAATCTGCCCAGATGATTCGATGACAAACCAGGTCAGGGGAAATCTGATATAAGGAGCCCAAAAAGAAGTCTCATTCTGGTGATTCAATCCTTAAAACCCTATCGGCACGTGAAGAACCCTTCTAAATCAATAAGAAAAATATGAACCACCCCACAGAAATACAGACAAAAGTTATTTCCTTTTAAAAATGCAGTGGTCAATAGCTACATAGAAAGATGTTCATCCTCGCTAATAAAGAATTGAAGCAACCAGATGTAATGGGTTTTGCACAACAATCAGCAAAGATTTAAACACTGGATGATTCTGAGCATGGCAGGATGAGAGGAAACCCACACTCCTGTCTGTTGGTGGGAGTGTGAATTGATGCAATGTGTTTGGAGAGCAGTTTAGCAATCTCTGTCAAAATTTTACATGAATGTAGCTTTGATGAAGCGCTTGCAAGGATTTTACTCTGCAGATATATTTGAAGCAGCATGCAAAAGATACATGCACACGAACGCTCCTTGCACCATTGTTTATAATAGCAAGGTCTGGAAACAGCCGTAATGTCCACCAATAGGAGACAGTTGTACATTATGGTACAACCATACAATTATTATTCTCCATCTGTTAAGAAGAACAGGCTGGATTTACATCTACCTAGCTCTGGGGAATGTTATTTTGTGACAAAAAGCAGTTATGTATGGTTGGAATCCATTTTGGGTAAAACAAAAAAAGGTAGAAATTGGCATTTGTGCTTATATGTGCATAGAATATTGAGAAAGAAATTCAGGAAACTGTAAAATGAAGTTACTCCTGGAGAATGGGAATAAAGATTTAGGGGAGAAAGGTATCTTTTATTTACTTTTCACTTGTCAACCTTATAAATTATTTGAATTTTACCATGAACATAAATTACTTTTGTAAAACAAAATAAAGCAAATGCACTAAAATTAAGAAGTTAAAACATACATACACACAACTGCTCTGAGTATGGTGACTACCTCACTCTCTGGTCTCACTTCCTGTAGCAGATGCTTGTAGGGTGGGGCCACGCCTCCTGTGCCCACCTCTGAATGGCACTGCAGACTCACGGGCCAGTCCATGTAAACTTAACTCCTTTCCAGCAACTAGCACTTGCCACAAGCCCTTGTCCTTTCACTCTCTTCCCCAGGGCCTTTACTGATGTCCCTTGAGTCTGACACCTGAGAAGAACAGGAGATGCAGTCTCCCAGGAGCAACCATTCATGGTGACCAAGTGTGGAGGGTAGATGCCTCAGCCCCACCCTTCAGAGTGGTATGCAAGGCATTCTGCACCCTTCTCAGAGGACTGGTGAGGTCCCGCCCTCCTTGTCTGCAGTGACGATCTTGACAGCACACTGTTCTCAGTCCTTTTGCCCTTCTCCCTCCCTCCCGCTTCAGGATCAGCACCCACAGAAACTACTTCACTCAGATACCCACCTTGCAGGGAACCCAAACTCAGCCACCTCTTCCGAACCACAGGTTCCTGAAAGCCACCCTTCCCTAAGGTTTAGGCGAGGCCACGTAGAGGGTAGGAGCTCCATCGATGGCAGCAATAATGGTTAACAGATAGGTGGAGATGTCCGGCATTGCGCTGGGGGCTTTGTACGGCTGCCTCGTGTCGTGTCATCATCCCAGCAACCTGCGAAGGGGATCATTTGGACCCCCATTTTACACTGGAGAAAACAGGGATAGCTGGGGGTTCCTACGTCCAGGTCTCAGGGAGCTGGGTTGACAAATACGCAGGGTCCTTGCTTCAGACGGGGCCAGCTCATGCTCCTTTGGCCCTTGATTACAGGGAATGGTGCTCACAGTCCTGCGGGCTTTCCACGGCAGCAGGTATCAGGTGACTTGAACAGAGCCAGACGAACAAATCTAAACTGGGCAAAACAAGACCAAGATATCAAGATACAAGAGTCAAGCAGTTTGGGAATAAAGGAGTAAAGAGGTAGAAGAAGGTAACTCCTTTTTTTTCATGTTTTTTAAAAAGATAGGGTCTCGCTTTGTCACCCGGGCGAGAGTGCAGTAGTGCGATCATGGCTCACTGCGGCCTGGACCTGCAGGGGATCAAGTGATCCTCCCACCTCAGCCTCCTGAGTAGCTGAGACCACAGGCATGCATCAGCATACCTGGCTAATTAAAAAATTTTTTTTTTTTTTTTTTTTTTTTTGTAGAGACAGGATCTTACATTTTGCCCAGGCTGATCTCAAACACCTGGGCTCAACCGATCCTCCTGCCCTGGCTTTCCAAATTGCTGAGATTACAGGTGTGAGCCACTGCACCTGGTCAGAAGGTATTTCTTATCAGGAAGCAGGAGGAGATAATTGACCAGCCCATGGAGGCAGGTGTTGTGCAGAGTGTTTGTGTCCACCCAGGATTTCACGTGTTGAAATTCTAACCCTCAAGGGGAGGGTGTGAGGAGGAGGGTCCTTTAGGCAGTGGTCACGAGGGCAGGGTCCTTGCGAATGGGATTAAAACCCTTAAAAGAAGAAAAATAGGAGCTGGCTCTCCATCTCTTCCCCCTCTGGGAGGATACAGCAAGAAGATGGCCATCAGGACGCAGTCCTCATGAAGCACCAAATCCGCCGGTGCCTTGATGTGGGATTTTCAGCCTCCAGAACCGAGAGGAATCAATTTCTGTGTTTAAGCCACTGAATCTATGGTAATTTGTTACGGCAGCCCAAGGAGACCTAGACAAGGAGGAAGGGAGAAGGGGGTGGTTCAGGGCAGAGCTGGAACCCAGGACTGGGGTACTAACTTGAAGAGCCCATTGGAACCGACGTGGGCTATGGACCCCTCCTCAAGTTAGGTAGTAACTTATAAGTAAATATATATAACTTAAAATTAACATTTTAAATTCAAGAGGTACATGTGCAGCTTTGTTACAAGGGCAAGTTTCATAGTGCTGAGGTTCAGTTCAGCACTTCCTTTGATCCCATCACCAGGATAGTGAATGGGGCATGCACAGGAAGCTTTCCTGTCCTTGCTCCTCCTTCTCCCTCCTCCGTTTGGCCAGAGAAAGGACAGGACTGAGAAAGGACAGTTTGGAGTCCCCGCGTCTGCTGTTTCCACCTTTACATCGTGCATACCGGGCGCTAGCTCCCACTGATACGTGAGAATATGGGATCATTTGTCTCTGTTTCTGCATTAATTTGCTTAGGATCATGGCCTCCAGCTGCATCCATGTTGCTGCAGAGGACATAACTTCCCTTTTTTTTTCTTTAGACTTGCTCTGTTGCCCAGGCTGGAGGGCAGTGGTGTGATCTCAGCTCACTGCAACCTTCGCCTCCTGGGTTCAAGTAATTCTCCTGCCTCAGCCTCCCAGGTAGTTGGGATTACAGGCACCTGCCACTACACCCACCTAATTTTTTGTATTTTTAGTAGAGACAGGGTTTCACCATGTTGACCAGGCTGGTCTCAAACTCCTGACCTCGTGATTTGCATGACTCGGCCTCCCAAAGTGGGCTGGGATTATAGGCGTGAGCCCCCGCACCCGGCCCTTTCTCACGGCTGCGCAGTTTCCCATGCTGTGTATACACTGGCTATTGTTTATCCAGTCCACCGTTGATGCCACCTAGGTTGCTTCCATGTCTTTGCTATTGTGAATCGTGCTGCAATAAACACACGCGTGTAGGTGTCTTTTTGGTAGAATGACTTATTTTCTTTTGGGTATACACCTAAGATTCGTGCCTCAAATGGTAGATCTATTTTTAGTTCTTTAAGAAATCTCCAAACTGCTTTCCACAGTGGCTGAACTAATTTTCATTCCCACCAACAGTGTGTGAGCATTGAACACCTTTTGTAATCAACTGTCATTTAAATGAGGATATGCTTCCTGCAAAGCCTTGTGTTTGCTATGCAAATGTGGCTTCCAGATGAATACCTAGCTCTCCCCTTCCAGCCCTAGTGCCACTCAAAGACTGCCCTTCCCCATAGATGCTCTGAAGCTCCCTTTAAAGGAACTGTGGGTTCAGTGGCTCCTCGTTGTGACTCCCCTGGGGATAGCTCCTTAGGCCACAGGCATCACACACTCCACTTCTCTGCAGATCACCTTCTGGGAGTCTAAGATGACTGCTGCAGCCAGACATGAGCTCCTGGCCTTGAACCACGGGGCCCTTGCAAAGTCTCATGGGTAAGAGGTCAGAGAAGGGTGCCAAGTGGGGAAGGCAATCTAGAAGAGCAAGGGAAAACAATCTGATGAGCAGACAGCTCCAGGAACAGAATGGTATTTGTTGTTTTACATGGACAAGAGCTCCATATGTTCTTTGAGTAATTTTTATTCAACAGAGTGTTTTAAGTGTGTAGACAAACAAACATCTGAACTTAAGAATAAATACGGCCGGGCACGGTGGCTCACGCCTTTAATCCCAGCACTTTGGGAGGTCAAGGCGGGTGGATCGCGAGGTCAGGAGTTGGAGACCAGCCTGACCAACATGTTGAAACCCTATCTCTACTAAAAATACAAAAACTAGCCAGGCGTGGTGGCGTGCACCTGTAATCCCAACTAATCAGGAGGCTGAGGCAGGAGAATCACTTGAACCTGGGAGGTGGAGGTTGCAATGAGCCGAGATCACTCCACTGCACTCCAGCCTGGGTGACAGAGCAACACTCTGTCTCAAAAAAAAAAAAAAAGAAATCCACTTCTCTCAGGGAAGAGCATCCTGGACAGGAAGACTGCCTTCTCGGCGGGTCTTGCCTCTGCAAACTCCAGAGGATGGAGTGATGTGTGTCTGAGCACAATGGGCCTGGCAAGGTGAGAGCCGGCAGCAGCTTGGTGTGTTGAGGCTTCTGTGCTCCAGAAAGCCAAGCTCAGCTCAGCCTGGATGGGGGCCTACGTTTCTGCAGTGCTTCCTCCGGCAGCTGAAGGTTCTGATCTTCCCTTGTGGCGCAGATCATGGCAGGGGAGGATCGTGGTTGTTACCATTCCTCATTCCATCTAGGAATGAGGCTTTGTGAAAGGTTTTGGAAGAGAGAGAGAGGAGTCATGGGATGGGCTGAACTGGGCACCGCCTTCCCATTTACATGTTCAAGTGCTAATGCCCCAACCCTCAATGAGACCTGTATTTGGAAATAGGGTCACTGCAGATATAATTAGCTAAGATGAGGTCATCCTGGAGTCTTTATAAAAAGGGAAAATTTGGAGGCTGACACGCATGCAAGGGGTACACCATGTGAAGATGAAGGCAGAGATGAGGGTGATGCTTCCATGAGCCACAGAATGCCAAAGATGGCCAGCAAACCATCACAAGCTAGGGGAGAGGTGTGGAGCAGATGCCTTCTCACTGCCTTGAGAAGGAGCCAAACCTGCCAACGCCTTGATCTCAGACTTCCGGCCTCTAGAACTGAGAGACAAGTTTATCTGGCTTCAGCCAGCCAGGCTGTGGTGCTTTGTTACACAGCAGCACTAGCAAACTGATACAAGGGGTATGGATTAAGGTGGGGACATATAGGAAGGAAAAAGATTCTTCTAGAAAGCCTCCTGGGGCCTTCAGGTGGATGCCCAGAGGCTGGGAACCAATAATAACAATGTGTAGTCCAGTCAGGCCAGCTCTGCTTCTCCACGGGGGTCAGGAAAGGCATTTTTGCTTCCTCGCCCTTCAATTCACCTATCTGCATGTGTGTTCAAGATAAAAAGAAAGCTAAGCTCCTTCAAGTCTCCTGCAGGCCATTTGCTCATACTAGGATGTAGGAAGTTAAGGCAATTCTCAGCGTTATCCCAGGCAGGATGGAGACAGACACCATTGGGGATAACTAGCCACGGGAAGGAAATACGAACTCCTGTCACGCCTAGCCTTACTTTTGGCACAAGCTAGTATTTTTGATGGGATACTACTCAGCCATAAAAAAGAAAAATGAATTAATGGCATTTGCAGCACCTGGATAAGATTGGAGACCATTATTCTAAGTGAAGTAACTCAGGAATGGAAAACCAAGCATTGTATGTTCTCACTCTAAGTGGGAGCTAAGCTATGAGGACACAAAGGCATAAGAACGACACAATGGACTTTGGGGACTCCGGGGGAAGGGCTGGGAAGGAGGGGAGGGATAAAAGACTGCGCTTTGCGTACAATGTGTACTTCTCGGATGATGGGTGCACCAACATCTCACAAATCACCGCTAAAGAACTTACTCATGTAAACAAATACCACCTTTTCCCCCAAATACCTATGGAAATAATTATTTTCAAGTTAGCATTTTATCTGCCTGCAGTCTGCCTTCTTGTAGAATTTGGGGTGAGTTTTGATCCTCGCACCATGTGAAAAACTCCTGTGATAATCCATTATTTTTCCAAAGAATCTCCCTGAGCTAAGTTTCACGGTCTCTGAGACTGTGGTTTCATGCCAGAGCATGTAGGAACATCCCGGATGTGTCACAGGGTTACCTACAGGACGGATATCTGCAATGGGCAGAAATGGTTCCGGTCTGAGAACACAGCACCTTGAAGTGCCCTTTACTGCCGCCAGGCCTTTCCTGGGAGTTTTCCTTGTGAGGGGAGGGCAGCTTGGACAGGACATTCTGCTGCCATTGCTGAAGCCCTGCGAGGTCGGCCTCATGTCCTCCTCCCTCCCTGGCCTGTGGCTGGGCTCTGTGCTGAGTGTTGGGGGCTGATGCCCTCCAGGTGGCCCGAGGTGGGTGTCCAGCCTGTCAATTTCTCCTCAGGCCACACATAGGTACCCAGCTCTGCTCCACTCAGAGGCTCCCAGCTGTTTGTCCCCCTATACCCCCAACCCCACGGGTTGCAGAACGCCTTCTCTTTCCCTCTTTCCTTAGCTGGGACTCCTGGGCAGTCATCTTCCTGGTCAGCCCGCCTCAAGACCTCCGATGGTCTGTCCCTCTTGCCTCACTCAAACCTGCCCATTGCAGGCCACTGGCAAATTCTGTGAGGTCTCGCTGACAACTTCTCTCACGTGTCTCCACTTCTTTCCATTCCATTTGGCTCACCTGGAGTCCAGGTCTTCCCTGTGTCTCCCTTGCATTGCCCAGCAGCCTCCAGACATTGCTGCTGCCCAGTCCCTCCCCGCATCCCCGTGCCTTTGACGCGAGAGTCTCCTTGAGAAAGTACAGATGCCCAGCTCGGACCCCCTCAACGGCTCTGCAGTCGAGGATTCGGAAGTCAGCGCTGCTCCCCGCACCTCCCGCACCACACCTGTTGGGAGGTTTGGCAAGAGGAAGGAAAGAAACTCCTGGCCCTTATACTGCCCTGGGATTATGCTCTAGTAGGAACAAACATTGTCTTGTCCCCGTTCCTTTACTCAGAGCTGCCTAAAGGAGAACGGGAGAGCGTGCAGGCCCAGGGCCGGAGCCAGGAGCTAGCTGGGGGAGGAGCTCAGGGAAGTGAGGGGCGCAGTGCCTGGTCGGTGTTGATGCAAAGGCCAGTCGGCGTCTGCAGTGAAACCCCGCGAGAGGGCCCCAGGGTCCCCACCTGAGAGCAGTGGTGGTGAAGGGGAGTGACTGTGGTTAAGAATTCACTTCCTTGGCTGGGCCCAGTGGTTCACACCTGTAATCTCAGCACTTTGGGAGGCCAAGGCGGGCAGATCACGAGGTCAGGAGATCAAGACGAGCCTGGCCAACCTGGCAAAACCCCATCTCTACTAAAACAAAAACAAAAACAAGAAAACAAAAATTAGCTGGGCGTGGTGGTGCGTGCCTGTAGTTCCAGCTACTTGGGAGGCTGAGGGAGAAGAATTGCTTGAACTTGGGAGGTAGAGATTAGTGAGCTGAGATCGTGCCACTGCACTCCAGCCTGGTGACAGAATGAGACTCTATCTCAAAAAAAAAAAAAAAAAGAAAGAAAGAAAAAGAATTTCTTCTTCACCTCCAGTTTGCTGTGGAAAACAGGGCAAAGCTGAGTCATGGGAAAGAGGGACGGGAGACCAGCTCTGGGGCTTGGGTGGGGAGCTGAGACCCTCCAACAGCTCTGAGCCGGGACGACTTGCCTTCACTCCAGCTACGCTGAGACAAGCACCTACCCACACTGAGGCCAGCAGGGGCCCTCCTCAGTGGTTGCCTGCATTCTTACCTCCTTTTCGCGTTGGGGCTTTTCTCCTATCTCTAAGCATCAGAAGTTCAGCCATCAGTTAAAGACAGCTCATATATTGCCTCCTCCAGGAAGCTTTCTCTGATTTCCTAAGTCAGGAATAAAATTCCCTTCTCTATGCTCCCTGGGTACTTTGTTCTATCAAATCATTTATGATGTTCATGTATTTTTATGTTGTGTGAACCCCCAGCACTTGGCATAGTGCTTGACGATATGCACTAAATAGATGCTTACTGATTGAATGAAAGGAAGAGTGAACACACAGGTACAGTGGAAGCTGCTCTTCCGTCTCTAGTCTATAAACATCTTGGAAATAAGAAATATGCCTGGTTACCCTGAACGCCTCAACAGTAGCCAGCACAGTCTTCTACCTTGTCGCTTCTCAATACGTGTTGGCTGAATTGCTAATTTCGTGGAGCTTGTGATTATAATAATCGCATATCATTATTTTTACCCACCTTCTACAAAGAAGAGTGAGAGGAACTCTATTGTCCTGAGCTTACTGCAGTTATGTTTTCTGCATATTTCAGGCAGTGTGAATTGTTCGGAGCTCTGTCACCTGCACTGGGGCACACGAGGTGACCTTGCCGCCTGGCTGCTTTCCTGGGGGATGTGAAACACGCAGTAACATGAGCAGCTTGGATTCCGCGCAGCGCCTACCTTTTGATTATTTTTGCAACTCTTTGCATGTACCTGATCTTATTTAGTCCTTCCAATGTCCCGGAGGAGGAGGCTATGCAGATCGTGTTGGCTTTGTTTCCTAGGTGAGGAGAGGGGCACCTCTGGGCTATCGGATAAAGGGCCTGCCCTGGGCCACAGATGCAGTTGGCTGAAGGTCTGTCTGTGTCCAGAGTCCAGGGTGCCTCTTGTCCAGTCCAGGGCGTAGCAAGGCCCCACCATACCTCACAGTCCTCGTGGCCAGGCTTCCTGGGGCTGCTTTCTTCTCTCCTGGGGAATAGCGGCCCACTCTAGCCACCTGAGATCCCAAGACAGGAAACCAGGATGAGTTTGGTTCCCAGCGAGGCAATCTTGCCGACCCCTCAGCACAGCAGGAGAGCCCAAATACAGCCTGTGCCACTGGGCTTTGTCGAGAAATGTCCACCAACCCCACGCTTGTCTGAAATGATATCATCTCCCGCTTCCCCACTCTTACTCTCAAAGTTTGAGTTTGTTTCTTTTCAAACTCACAGCTTTTGCAAACCACTGGAGGGAAGAATTAATCTGGAATGTTAAGGCTCTCAGTGTATTTGGCTCTGCCTGCAACCTGGAGGAGTAGAATCGAGCTCCAATATCCTTGTTCCTAGGGAGATTGTAGCTCAGCTCAAGACTCACGGCTGCAGCCTGGTGCCACCTCCTCACAGACTGGGCGTGACCAATGTCCTTGCTCCTCCTGCTGCACCTGCAGGCACCTGGGAGGTGGGACCCCAATCATGATCGCTTGCAGTTACAGACAGCCTGCTGTGTGCCAGGCATTGTGCAGAGTGCTGGAAACGTGCCTCATCGCAGAAAACTCACCGTCAGCCTTGTTTATCTTTCTCGCTGAGGAAACAGAGGCTCAAACTGTTAAGCAATTTGCTCAAGGCCCAGGGAAGCCCACTCTGTCTGACTCCAGGCTTGAACACTTAATGGGTCCAGGTTTTACGGCAAGGGTGCAGAGGTTCCCTTGGAGGGATCTGACCCAGAGGGCTTGCCTTCTAGAAACTTCTCTTCTCTCTGCGGATGTGTTGTAAGACCTGAGATCAGAAACACAATCTCCAACTTACCTTTATTTTCTTGCTTTGGATATAGGGCGATGATGCCAGCACTATCCCAGCTCTCCTGAATCCCAGCGCCTGCGTTTCCTAACAGCCAGTGTCACGGCCTCAAGATGTAAAGCAGTGGTCTGACCCAGCACTAGAGACTGGGAAACTGTGGCACAGAGGTTGGCAGCAGAACCCTCGGACTGGTCTGCCCGGGGTTGAAATGCCAGCTCTGCCTTTGACGTTCTGAGTGACTTAACTGCTCCGTGCCTCAGTTTCCTCATCTGAGAAATGGGGGTGTGAGGGGCTGAATCATGGCCTCCAAAATTCACATGTTGAAGCCCTAACATACAGCACCTCAGAATGTGGCCATATTTGGAGACAAGATCTTTAAAAAGGTAACCAAGTTAAAATGAGATGCCTGGAGTGGGCCCCAATCCAGTATGTCTGGTGTCCTTGTAAGCAGATGAGGACACATACAGAGCCCCAGGGATGCTCACACACTCAGAGGGAGATCATGTGAGGACACAGGAGAAGACGGCCATCTGCAAGCCATGGAGAGAGGCCTCAGGAGAAATCAACCTTGCCAACACCTTGATCTCAGACTTCCAGCCTCCAGAACTGTGAGAAAATAAATGTCTGCTGTTTAAGCCATCCAGCCTGTGGCACTTTGTTATGGCAGCTGGAGCTGGCTAACACGGGGGGTGGTTAGCATCATCACTATTTCAGTACCCATTCTGGTTATGTTCATTTTGGAACCGGACTGCCTGGGATCAAATTCCTGCTCATGCATTTACATATTCTGTGATTCTGAGGACATCTCTTAACCTTCTTAAGCTTTAGTTGTCCAGTCTGTGCAATGGCGATACTTACTGTGCCTGCCTTGCAGGGTTGCTATGACATTTAGAGAGCTCACGTACACTAAGTGCTAAAGACGGCAGAGTTATGCTGGAGCAGGAATTTGATCCCAGGTAATCCGATGCCAAAATGAATGAGACCAGAATGACTCTATGACAAGTCAATATTTTTTAATCATAAACTGTATCTCCCTAGTCAATAAAAAATGAACATTGTAAAATGTAGAAATAAAAGTAAAATTGCTCTCCAGATGTCACTGGCAGCCAGAACATGACTTTTCTTTGGCCAACGAGCCCCGAGGAGTAGGAAGGCTTATGGCTGTCTGCCCACTCCCTTCAGCTATTTGCATCTCATAAGGAGCTCCCCAGACTCTGCCGCCTTCCAGCTAATTCACAACACAGAACAGAACTTCCAGAGAAAATAACTGCAAACCCCAGTATAAACAGGAGTGATTTACTAATGTTAGGCAAACATTGGCAATGGGACCCAAAGTAGCATTGGCCATTGCTCATTTGTCGAATGGAAGCAGTTTCTCTCATGGCTCCTAAGGCATATGAGTTTTTGGAAGTTGTGTTAAAGTTGTGTTACTCTTTTTTTTTTTTTTTTGAGACGGAGTTTCGCTCTTGTTACCCAGGCTGGAGTGCAATGGCGCGATCTTGGCTCACCGCAACCTCTGCCTCCTAGGTTCAGGCAATTCTCCTACCTCAGCCTCCTGAGTAGCTGGGATTACAGGCACGCACCACTGTGCCCAGCTAATTTTTTGTATTTTTAGTAGAGACGGGGTTTCACCATGTTGACCGGGATGGTCTTGATCTCTTGACCTCGTGATCCACCCGCCTTGGCCTCCCAAAGTGCTGGGATTACAGACATGAGCCACCGTGCCCGGCCCTTTTTTTTTTTTTTTTAAGACAGAGTCTCACTCTGTTGCTCTGTCTGGAGTGTAGTGACACAATCATAGCTTGTTGTAACTTTGAGGAAAGTGATCCTTTCCACCTCAGCCTCCCGAGTCACTGGGATTATAGGTGTATGCCATAATGCCGGCTAATTTGTAAGTTTTTATGGAGACAGGGTCTTGCTATGTTGCTCAGGTTGGTCTCGAACTCATGGCCTCAAGCTATCCTCCTACTTTGGCTTCCCAAAGTGCTGGGATTACAGATGTAAGCCATCTGCGCCCAGCCTGGGATGATTTGGAGACTATTCAGATGGAGCATTACAGAGGTACCTGCCATAGCAGTGGTGGGCATGTTGGGTGAGTCTTGTTGTGCAGGTGCTGGGGACAGGTAGGCCCATTTCAATTAGAAACAAGCTTGGCCCTGGGTTGAATCTCTGTCTGGTTCCTCTGAAGCCAGGGTAAGCCCTTATTCAATGCTACACCCCACTCTCTTTAGGAGCTGAGATGCAACCACATCAGCAAAGCCCAAGCCTTTCCTAGCCCTGCCAAGCTTCATAAAGGAGGGCTTCACAGAGGAGGCATTCGCGTCCAGTTAGGGAGGCGGAGCGTCCCTTCCATTTGGCATGTGGTTCCCTGGGTTTGGGCCTCAGCTACATCTGGGGAGATTGCTGCTACATGCTGGAAGCATCACAAAAGCCACGCTTAACAAGTATCCTCCGACCTTACCAGTACCTTAGTAAGATGGAAAAAAGGAGACCTGTGCAGTCCTGCTTCCCAGCTGAGAAAGGCCACTGTGTCTTCTTATATTCTTACGATTCCCAAGGGACTGAGTTCTCCTCACTGTCTCCCACTTCCCCTCCCAGTAGATAATTCACCACGGCGCTGAAATAAAATATGTAGTCAAAAGAGAGGGAAAGCAAAGGAGCAGAAATCCTGCGACCCTGATTACAGTGTTTGCTCCCGCGAAGGCTGTAATAGAGTCTGCATGGGGTGGGCGTCCCGGCCGCGGCCGGTCACCAGGAGCCCACGCTCTGCGGTTCTTCCACTGTCACTCCATTTCCTCATTTTCAGCAATGACATTCAGCCTCTGAGTGGAGGGCAGGTATTTGTCGAGGCGGCTCAGCCAATATGTTTGACCTTTAGAAGAAAAAATAAGAGATCAGGAGACAAAGAGAGGGGAAGAAATTCTCAATATGTTATTTCCTTTTCTCCCTTTGGCAGAACAAGTACTGGGAAAGAATTGCCAAGAGCCATTGTCTGCTCCAAGTGTAGCGATTTATTACAAATTCACGATTTCCTTTTTCCTTGTTTCCCTTTTGATTAATCACGGGAAGGTCTGAATGTTTCCCTTAAAGAATCATGGCCCAGAACTTTCCTTGGCAGTCAGTTACAACCGCTTCTAAAAAGGTTCTTGTAGTTCTTTGAGGCTGCTTCTCAAAGCGTTGGAAAATGGTGCATAACCAATGTGACTCAGGCTTCTTTCAGGGTAACTGGGAAATATTAATCCTCCCATTTCATAGCTGCAACAACGAGAGACGAAGTGAGGTTAAGGGCCCAATTCAAATAGCTCTAGCTCACATATCATGGGGTCTGGAGATTTAAGGGGAGTGCACAGGGTAGGAACAGAAAACAGACCCCGGGTTGATACATCTCCTGAAAATTGTTATTGCAGTTATTAAAGCCCTTATTTCTCACCTCGTTGGTGAGAAAGCAACAGGGCAGAGATGTGCTGCTTCTCTGGTGACCACTCCTGCCACTGATGGGGCCATAGAAGAGCTACTAGACCTGGCTGGGCACAGTGGCTCAGTCTTGTAATCCCAGCGCTTTGGGAGGCTGAGGCAGGAGGATCACTCGAGCCCAGGAGTTCGAGGCTGCAGTAAGCTGTGATTACACCATGGTCCTCACAGCTTACTGCAGGAGAGTGAGGCCCTCTCTCAAAAAAGAACCACTAGACCTAAAGCCAGGAGCCCCTACTCAGCCTGGCCTGGCTTCCAGGCCTGACCTCTACTTCTTAGAGTGACTTGGGCGAGTAACTGCCCCTCCTCTCCAGACCCTCACTCTGCGATGGTGTAGCAGCAGAGAGGGCTCAAAAGTTCTGCATGAGAGTTGCTGGGCATAACAACGTGGCACCATCTCCCCTCGACCCTCCATAATTCACTTGTGTGTTCTTGGACAGACCATGACAGCAAATACTTTTACGGCCTTTACCCTGTGCAGGCTCTGCCCTAAATCTTTGCATATATTCATGAATTTTTTAACCTTACAACAAAAAGCTAGTATTATCATTCCCATTTGCAGAGGACACTGAGGCACAAAGAGATTATGAAAGTTGTTACACAAAGAGATCACCTTCCCAAGCTCACACCTGCCATAGCAAGGAGCCGAGCGAGGCAGCCTGGCTCCCTGAGCATCAGTGCCTTGCCCTGGTGCCGTCTTGAGAGCTACGTCCTCTAGACTCCCAGTTGCCCTCCTGGGAGGCTTCTGTGGTCAATAGCTTTTTGTGAATCTTTTCAAAGTATGTTGCATGGCGTTGATGCGTGTAAATACACACACATACAAATTGTAGCATTTATACTCTTCCTTTTTGCATCAAATACAATGACGTGATCTTTTTATTTATTTATTTATTTAAAGACAGAGTCTTACTCCATCACCTGGTTGGAGTGCAGTGGTGCAATCTTGGCTTACTGCAATCTGCACCTCCCAGCTTCACACGATTCTCCTGCCTCAGCCTCCCAAGTAGCTGGTATTATAGGCATCCACCACCATGGCCAGCTAGTTTGTGTGTGTGTGTGTGTGTGTGTCTGTGTGTGTATGCGGGTGTGTGTTTAGTGGAGATGGGATTTCACCATATTGGCCAGACTGGTCTCAAACTCCTGACCTCAAGTGATCCACCTGCCTTGGCCTCCCAAAGTGCTGGGATTACAGGCGTGAGCCACCGCGCCCAGCTAATAACATGATCCTTTTATACCAACTCATATAGAGCTGCCACATTGTTTTTGACAACTGCATATATTCCATCATATAGACCATAATGTAGAAAGTCGCCTCCTGATGCATGCTTAGGTTATTTTCATTATTTTCTACTACAAAGAATACCACAATGACTATTCTTGTAGATATATCATTGTGCATAAGTAAAGTTTGTACAAAATGAGTGCCCCAAAGATATTAATGTTCTAATCCCTGGAACTTTTGAGTGTGTTATGCTATAGCATATATGACGGAAAGGATTTTGTAAATGAAATCAAGGTAGTAGACCTTAAGAAAACAAGGTTATCCTGGATTATCTGAATAAACAGTCTTGTAACATGAGCCTTTGTTGTGGTCTAAATATGTGTGTCTCCCAAATTCATATGTTGAAACCTACTCCCAAAGGTGATGATATTAAGAGGTGGAGCCTTTGGGATATGATGATGTCATGAAGGTAGAGTCCTTGTTAGTGCCCTTGTAAAAGAGTCCTAAGGGGGCTGGGCACGGTGGCTCACGCCTGTAATCCCAGCACTCTGGGGGGCCGAGGCGGGTGGATCACCAGGTCAGGCGTTCGAGACCAGCATGGCCAACACGGTGAAACCCCGTCTCTACTAAAAATACAAAAAATTAGCCAGACATGGTGGTGCATGCCTGTAATCCCAGCTACCCAGGAAGCTGAGGCAGGAGAATCGCTTGAACCCAGGCTGTGGAGGTTACAGTGAGCTGAGATTGTGCCACTGCACTACAGCCTGGGCGACAGAGCGAGACTCCATCTCAAAAAAAAAAAAAAAGAGGCCTGAAGGGACTTGTTTGCCCCCCCACCAAGTGAGAACACACAAAAGACACCATCTCTGAGGAGCAAGCCCTCGCCAGACACTAAATCTCATGGTACCTCCGGGAAGGAAGACCTTGGACTGCCCAGCCTCCAGAACTGTAATACATTTCTGTTGTTTATACATTATTTTACCAAGTCTCAGGTATTTTGTTCTATCAGCCCACACAGACTAAGACAGTTCTTTAAAGCACGGAGCTTTCTCCAGCTGGAGGCAGGAGGGATGAGGGAATGCCAAAGAGATCTGAATCATGAGCAGGACAACTAGCCATGGCTGGCTTTGAAGAAGAAGGAGCCTTGAGCCAGGGAGTGTGGGAAGCCTCCAGATACTGAGAAAGAGCCCTGGCTGGCAGCAGCAAGGGATCAGGGACCTCAGTGCTACGACTGCATGGAACCAAGTTTTACCAATAACCTGGATGAGTCTGCAGCTGGACTCCCCTACAGGGCCTCTAGGTAAGAGACCTGGCCAGCCAACACCTTGACTTTAGCCTTGTGGCACCCAAAGCAGAGAAATCCGCTGAGCCATCTGGCTTTCTGAGCCATCGAAATGTGAGATAATAACTTTGTGGTTTTTTTAACCACTAAATTTGTGGCAATCTGTTACAGAAGCAATAGAAAACTAGAGCACTGCTGATTACTCACAAGTGGAATAGCTGGGTCAGAGAGTACATGCATGGACAGATACCGTCGAATAGTTCTCCTTGAACTGAACGGGCATGGCACAAGCATCTGCTTGGCTTCTGCTGAGGACCAATCAGGAAGCCTATAATCATGGTAGAAGGTGAAGCAGGAGCAGGCATGTCACATAGTGAGAGCAGGAACGGGAGAGCAGGGAGGAGGTCCCAGACTTTTTTAAACAATCAGTTATTATGTGAACTAAATGAGCAAGAGCTCACTTATCACCGAGAGGATGGTGCTAAGCCCTTCATGAGGGATCCACCTCCATGATCCAAACACCTCCCACCAGCGCCCCCACCTCCAACACTGGAAGTTACTTTTCAACATGAGATTTGGAGGGGGCAAATATCCAAACCATATCAGTAGGTCTCCATAAGTGACGGTCACTGTATAGTTTCAGAATTAATTAAAATGCATCTGAACCTTGTAGCCATTAGTTTACAGATGGAAAACTAGCTTCAAGATCATCTGGTAGATGCCTAGGGTCAGGCCACAGAAGATGTGAACCCTTATCCCCTCAACCCCAGAAGGGTGTGTTTTTAATATGCCAACCTTGTCTCCAGATGCCTGGGAACAATGACAGGTCCCCTTTGAGGGGACAGGTGTCCTTTCCAGGTTGAGCACTGTTCCACACGGGCCTGTTAACATAGTGTCACAGCCTGTCCCCAGGGGGATTACAATGTTCTCCCTGCTGCATGATTCTAAGGATGCTTTGTATTCTCTTGTGGTGCGGAGATTTGAGTGATGAAATACAGAATTCAACAAGAAATGTTGCCAAGACAACAAGGTTGCAGAACCAAGACTTTTTCTTTCTTGGAAAGGAATAGAAAGGATTATTATAATTTACCCCCCCTTGGGGGCAGGCCAGATTCTAGATAACATGAAACCTTGAGTGGAACCATTTTTAGATTATTTATCTAAGTGGCTCTCAAATGTCAGTTCACACCCTGCTGTATCAGAGTCACCTGGGGTGCTTGGTAGGAACACAAATTTGGGGTCCTCCTTTGACTTGCTAACTCTGAGTCTCTGGAATGAGGCCTGAGAAACTGATTTGAAACAAGCTTCTCTGCGTGATTCTATTTGTAACTGGATGTGGACGCTACTGTTCCAGCATCTTGAACAGAAAACAGTGGTCCAGCCTGCATGAGCTGAGTGACTGGAAGCCCCTGGTAGAAAGCTCTTGCCTGGGAGCCACGGTCCTTTACCCTTAAATCACCACCAGTTCAGAATGCGTTCTCAAAAAAGAAAACTCAATGCTTTCATCAATGTGACAGCTTTTCAAGCACTTGAAGGCAAGTGTATTCACCGTGTCAAACAGGCGCCCTGAACTCCTCCTGGGAGGCTGGAGCCTTCTTCTGCCTCCCAGCTGCCCTTATGGTGGTGCCTACCTAGGCTTCCTCTCTCTGCTTCCATGTCTGTTTGTTCATTTCATTCAGAGGCTTGTTTTCTTCCACGTCAGGGCTCTAAAGGGCTCTGCTCATGCCAAGCTGGTGTGTTCGGGAGTGCTCGTGGATTGGTATCTCACTCCACTTCTGCATGTGCTGTTAACTGGAGTCTTCTGGCAGTCAATCCAATGGTTGCTGTAATGATGAGAATGTCATCTGCTGGTGGCTTGCAACTGGAGGAGACACTGGGCTGTGGGAGAGCCTGGAAGGATCCCTGCACTTCTATTATAGTGTCCATATCTACAATACATTCTGAATCTGAGATGATGGTACAAAATGTCTGCATATCACTGTCTTGTCATTCTAATATTCCAGTTGTCTGGGTTCTACCCCTGTTCTAACCACTTCTCTGTTGAAAACTTGGGTTTCCTGTGCCAGTGTCCATTCTTGTTCATTTTATCTATAGGATCAGACATTGCCTGTTCTTAGTTATCGCTATCTCTCTCCACTTTGTGGTCACATGGTGGGAACATCCGTGGAGACGTGGCTTATGAATTAAGTTCTCCAAGAGCTTCTGTGACCTCCTAGACCCAAAATTCAGATAATAGGTGAAGTGTGACTGTAGGGCACAGCCAGGCAAGACATTTTTCAGACACATATCATAAGGAAACACAGGCTGGAATACCACCTAATCAATTAATAATCAATTAAGCTTTTTCTTTCCCTCTTTTTTTTTTTTTGAAATGGAGTCTTGCTCTGTTGCCAGGCTGGAGTGCAATGGCGCCATCTTGGCTCACAGCAACCTTCACCTCCCGGGTTCCAGCGATTCTCCTGCCTCAGGCTGCCAAGTAGCTGGGATTACAGGCACGTGCCACCATGCCTAGCTAATTTTTGTATTTTTAGTAAAGATGGGGTTTCATCATGTTGACCAGAATGGTCTTGATCTCTTGACCTTGTGATCTGCCCGCCTCGGCATCCCAAAGTGCTGAGATTACAGGCATGAGCCACTACGCCCAGCCCCTTCTCTCTTTTAAAACATGTATGAATGCATATGTGTATGTATATAGACATGCACATATTCAGACACATTATATAGGAATATAGACATATATTGAAACAACGAATGCAGACATATATTCATATATAATGAATATATATAATGTCATATATAATGACTTTCAGCGACACTAAGAGATCAAAGAACAATGAATCCACTTGAGAAAAGAAAGAACTGAAACTCAGAAAAATAAAATGAAAGCCAGGCACAGTGATGTAAGCCTGTAGTCCCACTTACTTGGGGAGGCCGAAGTGGGAGGATTGCTTGAGCACTGGGGTTCAAGACCAATTTGAGTAACAGCAAAACCTCACCTCAAAAAAAAAAAAAGTCAAATGACAGTTTTATGACTATAGAGTTAATTGTAGTAATTGAGTTAGAACTAGAATGTGCAGAATTTTTATGGTTTTTTATTACTTTATTGTATTTCTCATTAGGCAACACACATGGTTCAAACATCAGAATGATTTAACAAAGATACACACTGAGAAGCTTGCGTGTGACGCCCCCAGTCTGCCTCCTTCCTCCCCATCTGCCCCCCCAGTCTGTCTCCTTCCTCCCCATCTGCCCCCCCAGTCTGCCTCCTTCCTCCCCATCTGCCCCCCAGTCTGCCTCCTTCCTCCCCATCTGCCCCCCCAGTCTGCCTCCTTCCTCCACATCTGCCCCCCCAGTCTACCTCCTTCCTCCCCATCTGCCCCCCCAGTCTGCCTCTTTCCTCCCCATCTGCCCCCTCAGTCTGCCTCCTTCCTCCCCATCTGCCCCCCTCAGTCTGCCTCCTTCCTCCCCATCTGCCCCCCTCAGTCTGCCTCCTTCCTCCCCATCTGCCCCCCCAGTCTGCCTCCTTCCTCCCCATCTGCCCCCCCAGTCTGACTCCTTCCTCCCCATCTGCCCCTCAGTCTGCCTCCTTCCTCCCCATCTGCACCCCCAGTCTGCCTCCTTCCTCCCCATCTGGCCCCCCAGTCTGCCTCCTTCCTCCACACCTGCCCCCCCTAGTCTGCCTCCTTCCTCCCCATCTGCCCCCCCAGTCTGCCTCCTTCCTCCCCATCTGCCGCCCCCAGTCTGCCTCCTTCCTCCCCATCTGCCCCACCCTCAGCTTTGTTTCTTGGGTATCCTTCCAGCATGTCTTCATGAGATATAAACAAATATAAATGCATATCATTATTTTGTGCCCTTCCCAAAGGTAGCATATTGAATACACTGTTCTCTGTTATTTTTGCTAATATAATCCTAGAAAACTTCTTTATGATCTTTTTTACTACTGCATTATATGTCATCCCTTCTGTGAATGCACCGTACTTGTTTTTTGTTTGCTTTAACAGCTTGATTAAGATATAATTTACATGCCATAAACTTCATGCAATTGAAGTATACAATTCAGAGGTTCTTTAAAGTATTTCCAGAGATGTACAACCATCACGCAGGACCATAGCTTGCTAACCAGTTACCTGTGAAGAACAACTGGGTTACCTCTCATCTGTTACTGTTACCCCACCCCTGAGAGCCGCAGCAAACATTCTGGGTTTTGCCTCTTTGTACACACACTTTGTACACATCCTTCTCTAGGATATATATGTGGAGATAGAACAGCAGAAGGATCGCATGTCACACACACACTGAAAATGTTGACAGTTACTTTGTTTTCCAGGTAGACAGTGCTAATTTATTTTATCACCAGCCACAATGGAGAGGACCCTTCTTCCCAGTTCCCCTCCAGTGCAGGATATAATTCCTTTTAATTTTTACTTATGTGAAGAATAAAAAATGACATATTGTTGTTTCAATTTATGGTCAGTTATACTTCTATTCTAAAAACACACTTTCCACAGTGGTGGCCGGCCTCCGAGATGGCTCCTGAAGCCCCCAGCCTCCCTTGCATGTTCTCCTCCCACAGTGAATAGGGGCTGGCCTGTGTACCCGACAGAGCCGGCAGGAGCGATATGTGTGACTTTCAGCGCCAGGCACCATCTGCGTTTGGACCAATTGCTTTAGGGGGAGCCAGCTGCTGTATCACGAAGACCCTCTGTCCAGAGACCCATGCACCGAAAACCAGCGAGGCAACACCAGCTTGCCAGCCGTGTGAGTGAGCCACTTCCAAAGTGGTTTGTCCAACTCCGTCAAGCTTTCTGATGACTGTGACCCAGCTGATATTGCCTGCAACGTCAGGAGAAGCCCAGAAACCTTGTGCCGGAAGCATCTGGCTGAGCCACTCCTGAATCTCAGCCTTCAGAAACAGGGAGAGAGAGAAAAAAAATGGCGATTGTTGTTTTAAGCCACTAAGTTTTGGGGGTGATTTGTTACGCAGTGATAGATAATTGCTATATTCATCAAATGTGCAAAGCATAACTGCTAACTCTTAGATGGTTTAATAGAGAGCGAGCTATAAATACGCACACCTTGATACAAAAGGAATTACAAAAGCAGTGATGCTCTCCATCTCAGCTTTCACTGTTATTGGTAATTGTTTGCTGTGGTTCCCATTTTTTCCTCTTATGCTTTAAGGAGACATTACTGGCATGCCTGTGTACAGTCTGTGAGTGACAGAAAGCCACATCTCACTCCTGAGTCCCAAGCTGTCTGTTGGAGCTGGATTTGACTTTGCAGCTTTCCCAGGAGGTTCAGGATCAAGACTATTAACCTCCCGATTTCCTCTGATCTGACAGCAGGCGTTAGTTTGCCTCCTTGGGTGTAAATGCTGGGGGCCAAGAGGAGCTTCCATTCTATTCTAACGGCTGTATTCAGTGGAACTTGCATTTCGGGGACAAGCATTTCTGGACTTGCATTCTGGCAATGGCACCAATTGCTTGTGATTGCTTCCTTTCCAAATGGGACAAAGATTTTTGTTCCTACCTGATCCACTTCTCTGGCCCAAGACCTGCCCTTTCTGGGCTCTTCACTGAGCTGTCCTTGGCGTTCTATGCTAATGTGTCTAGCTTAACAAAAGATGGATAGAGAACAGAAAATCAGTAGTTGGCATTGGGAGGCTCTTTTGTCAAGAAAGCTATTAATTTAAAGCCACATTCTGCAGTTTTAAAAAAGATCACAGTTATAGAGGAGCCTCATGAAGAAGAGGAATGCACACAGAGGTTTTCTCAGGAGCCCGAGGCAGCCTGCTTGTCAATATCTACGCACTCCTTTTACTCGAAGCAACCTTGATATAGAGGTTACTTCGAACAGAGCATTAAAGATTGATGAGCAATGAACCACACTGCCAGGGTGCCAGCAGTTTTCAGGCCTGACTTTTCTAGAGACTTGTCAGAGTAGCCAAATATTTCTATTTTAAAAATCTAAAAACTCATTTCAAAGGCCAAATTTTAAAAGAGGGCCTTGTGAATGCTTCCCTCATGGCCACAATCCCTCTTACATGCAGAGACAACATTTTACTGAGGTGTGAGAGCTGTGCTCTCTAATATGGTAGCCACCAGCCATGTGTTTCAATTCCAATCTAAATTCAGGAACTGGCATACCTGCAAACCCAGCACTTTGGGAGGCCAAGGCAGGGGATCACTTGAGGCCAGGAGTTCAAGGCCAGCCTGGCCAACATAATGCAACCCCATCTCTACAAAAAATAAAAAAAATTAGCTGTGCATGGTAGCATATAACTGTAGTCTCAGCTGCTCGGGAGGCTGAGGTGAGAGGATTGCTTGAGCCGGGGATGTCGAGGCTGCAGTGAGCTGAGATGGCACCACTGCACTCCAGCCTAAGCAACAGAGTGAGACTCTGTCTCAAAACAAACAAACAAACAAACAAGCAAACAGCTAGGAGCCATAGCTCAGCCTGTAGTCCCAGCTACTCCCAGGTCCTTGGAAGCCTGAGGCAGGAGGACTGCTCGAAGCTAAGAGTTTGAGGCAAGCCTGGGCAACATAACTGGTCTTTAAAAAAAATCTTTTTTTTTTTATCAGCCAAGTGTGATGGTGTAGTCTCAGCTACTTGGGATGCTGAGGTGGGAGGATTGTTTGAGCCCAGGAGTTTGAGGCTGCAGTGAACTATGATCATGCCACTGCATTCCAGTCTGGTTGACAAAGAAGGACTCTGTCTCTTAAAGTCAAAAATGAAAATTCAAAATCATTAATATTAAGCTAAATTAAAAATCCAGTGTCCTGTAACACTAGCCATATTTTTAGTGCTCATTTGTCACATGTGGCTGGTGGCTGCTCAAGACTGCAGCTTGTAGAACACTTCCACCATTGTGGAAAGCTCCATCGGGCAGCTTAGTGCTGGCATTTCGCTTGGTGCGAAACCATTTCCCTGTCCCCTCAAAGGGGCGAGACTGCTGGAGTCAGACTTCTCTGTCTCGGATTTAGCTAACATTTCCTAAATAGGGAATGTCCCTAAGTAGGGAGACTCAATGGTTAAAAATAATCAAATTTTGAATATTGAATATATACAATGGCCAAGAAGTAACTCTCTTCTGTGCTAAAATCAAACAACAACAAAAAAGAACAATAGAACATGAGGTTCTCGTAGTAGATGTCTGTGATATTTTGATGAATGGAAGAGAATAAGTGATCTCCTGCCTTCTAGAGGCAATGACTGGAAGAAATCCTGAATGCTTGTAAATCCTTCTGGAGATGGAAAGCGTTGTTTCATAAGTGCCAAGTGCTATTTCATTACTTATTAATATCAGTATTAATAACAGGAAAACAAATGCTTTTTTTCCTGATGGGTTCTTCTGATACGTGAGTTCCAAAATATATTTTGTGCACCCAGCTCTTCTAGAGTTTAAAAAGGGAAATAAAACAAAACTCAAGAAAGAACATATGGAAAATCTGCCAGGGAAATAGCCACTGTTTGTTTATAAGGTACGAGGAGCTCCGTGTTTTATGCACGTCTTGCACAATCTCAAGTTACAGTCAAGAAGACGGCTCTTTAGGGAGCTCTGGGCACCTTAGGAATGTGTACTGACTTCTTGCTGAACAGAACAAACCTATTTGAGTGGCACGCCCTCAGTCAGCATTAATCAATACCAGTCGGCCATAAAATAGCTAACATTTATAAGAGCGACATCCCAGGCTCTGTGTAAAGTGCTTCATATGCATTATCTCATACAATCACACAATTAGCCACAAGTTAGGTACTATGGTTTTATCCGCATTATACAGATTTGCCAACTGAGGTAACAGGGTTTCCTGAGGGTACTGGGAAGGTAGGAGGAGGCCAGGGGACCAAAGCTTTGTGGGTGGAGTTTTGCATTCTGTGAAGGAATTGGGCTCTAATGGGTTCGAGAGGAAGCCCTGAACAGCCCTGTTTCGCTGTCCAAAAGGGAAGACTATCCCCCCGAGACCCCAACATTCATTGCCAGCTGACACTGGGATCAGTGATCCAGGCAAGAGCGAGAAAAGTATTCACAAATGAAAAAAAAACACTCATGGTTTCCTGGAGTCTCCGGGGTTTCAATCAGCTAAAAAGGAGAACTTTGGAAAACCAGAATAGCTACAGACGGATCCCCAGTGTCTTCAGCAATAGGAGGAAATGAAAGACAGTGCTGAGAGAGTCAGAAGGTTAAATGACTCTTAATTACCAGACCGCTTGGTGCTCACAAGGTGGAACATTTATAAAACTCGTTTCTGTGGCAGAATCCTTAAACAGGCTCATCCTCCACACCTTCATGGTACTCAAGGGATGCAAAACTTCACATTCAAATTTCACAAAATAAGAAGGTCCCCCCATGTTGGTGAATATTTGGAAAGGAAGGTTCTAGATGAGCTCAGAACAGTTTGCCTAGAGGAGCGCTATATAAAATCTGTTCTGGCCGGGCGCAGTGGCTCACACCTGTAATCCCAGCACTTTGGGAGGCTGAGGAAGGTGGATCACACGGTCAGGAGTTCAAGACCAGCCTGACCAACACAGTAAAACCCCATCTCTACTAAAAATACTAAAATTAGCCGAGCATGGTGGCATGCACCTGTAATCCCAGCTACTCAGGAGGCTGAGGCAGGAGAATCGCTTGAATCCAGGAAGCAGAGGTTGTAGTGAGCCAAGATTGTGCCATTGCACTATAACCTGGGATACGGACCATGGCTTTGTCTTAAAAAAAAAAAAAATCTGTTCTGAGAGGCTTTTGAACAATGCATGTGGAGGATTAGTTGGGAAGGATTCGTGTTGATAGCAGGTGCTCTATGATTCCCACGGAAGGAAGGGCTAGTCAGATCCTAAACAGAGCTGCCTCGTCTTATGGAGGAAGACTTCTAAGAAGAGGGGATTCACAGAGAGCGACGCATCCTTGGGAGCCCCAGGAGTGGGCCCAGTTTCTGTGCCAGCAGGAATGTCCTAGAGCCCATCGTCTTCCTTTTTTCTTCTCTAGAGCTGGAAGAAATCTCTACAAAGCACAAGGGAGCATTTAGGAGGCAAAGCCCTGCCCGCTCTGGTTTCTGGCTGCCCCACCTTAATCATGGCACTGTGAGTTGCCATCCACCTTGGGGTCCCAAACTCATAGGTAGCTAGCTGGGGCCAGCGACGTTATTGGTGGATTCCTTAAAGAATGGAAGTTGAAACAGATGGAAGCAAGGGGAGAGTTATTCTTATTTTTGGTGCCTATTAGAAGAGGTCGCAGCCCATTTGATGACATTTAAGCTTATTGATATTTTCCCCAAATCTTAATTATTTTCACGTAAATGACAGGAAGATTTTAGATATTAATAGACCAGTGAACCAAGTTACTTTTATGTCCCCCAGCTCCTTCCTTTCTGCCCTGTTAAATCAGCCTTGGAGGTTCTCATCTTAGGGTGGGGGAGCAGCATAAGTGCTGGGCACAGCTTAGGCTACCTGGTGCATGGGACGGCGGGGTGTGACATCTGGGGTGTGTGATGAAGACACCGACAGAGGTTACAGGGTGTGAGCACAACATCTCAGCTGCTAGACTTGCAAATTCCACCAGATAAGCAAACTGTATACGGGAGCCAAGGTTTCAAAGACTTCTCTGTTGCTTTTTTTATTTTATTTTTCCAGATGTGGTTTCTATCTTCAAGGTGCTTTCAGTCCTGGGGCAGAGGAAATACGCGCTTGTATCTCTGTCCTGTGTGTCTTTATCACCACAACATAGCTTCCAACAGGGCAGGACTGACCTGGCTTGTTCCCAGAGGTATTGCCGGCATGCAGAGCAGTGACAAGCAGTAACACGTGTTCCGCCTGATTTGTTGAATGAATCTAATGGAAAAGACAGGGAGACACAAGAAAGATACATAGTGTTGTGGAATTTAGCAGGAGGGTGATCTTAACTACCACTGGAAGGATGAAGAAATTATTTACAAAGAAGGTACAATTATTTAGTGTTCCAATTGTTTTATCAACTTAACGGAATTGACCGCTTGTTAGTTAACAATGCACATAAAGCCTGCAGCACTTCATCAATTCTCCCAGGTGTGGAGTTTCCAACTGTCAATGGAACCAGTCCTAAACTCACCCCGGAATTCTTTTTATTAAAGCACAATCTCTCTGAAGGCCCATTTTAGACAATGCATGTACATTTTCTTTAATACTCAACTCTAAGTACTTTTCATTTTATGATTGCAGATTCTAGATTACATGAAGTTGTAGAGAGGTATATGTTTATTAGAATCAAATGTTACTTGTATCAAATCTAAGGGTGACTTAGAACATGAGGCCAGACACTTGGTTTTGCATAGAAGGTTGCAGAATGCTGGACTGCAACAGTCATTTCATCCAGGAGCTCTGTAGGTGAATATCTCATGGTGGGATGGCATTCTGATAAGTGCTGGAGTGTCTTCATTGGAGACCTGACGGCCAAAGTGAGGTCGTCACAGTTGCTTGAAGGTGGTAAGACGGATGAAGCAAATTCTCAGCTACGTGATTCAATAGATAATTCCCACTTTTGAATCATGGCAACCAAGCATGCCATAGTATTTATTTACCAACTATTATATGCAAGGCCCAGGCTGTTTACGAAAGAATATTTACATAATGAATTGGGCTACATAGCCACTGCGTGTATGGGGCTTGTGCACCCAAAGAAACACATCATACAAACAGATCATACGAGGCAGTAAATGGTAGATGCCAAGGATACATTGGTTCCCATCCACTGCCCCGTCTCTGCCTTCCCCAGCTCTCTGATGCCTCTGACTGCAGTTTCAGTCCCACTCCAGGCCTGGAGTCAATTCTGACAGGCAGGAAGTATATAAATAACCATAGCCTTGTTCACTTCCAATGCGTGTGGGATGTTGTGCAAAGCCTCAGAAGTGTCTGATGCAGAATGCATGTTCAACAAGGGACATCTGCATGAGTCCATGATGTCTTCAGGTGTCCAAGAGTGAATGAGAAGCAGAAGGCGGCATAAATCACGGTGATGTCGCACAGGAGGTAGGATGATAGGCACGTACAAGGACACATGGAAGTCATGATTAGAACTGCTTAGGTCGGTCAGAGAAAGCCTCCTGGGAGAAAAAAAAAAAAGGTCTGGCCCCAGTCTTGAAAGAGTTTGCCAGGTGGGTGTGGGAGGCATTCCAGACCGGGGATGGCAGCAGGTGTGCATTAGGAGGCTGTGAGTAGGGTTGAGCTTGAATGTGGTTGGGGTAGGGGGCAATTGGGGCTGAAATCCAGGTCAGGCTTCATGTGCCTAATTGTATGTGCTGCCCGAAGTGACACGTGGAGGTATCCATTGCTGTAGGCACTGTGTGCATGCTGTGCCCCAGCAAGGAGCAAGAGCAGGTGTGGGCACTGCGTGGTGAATGAATGAGTGAGTGAATGAGTGAATGGCCACTCTCGGTCCAGTGATGACCCGTGGACTCTGCCTTCTCCCTACCTAATACTTCTGTTCTTGCCAAGCACAGGTGCTGGGGGGTGGCGGGGCTAGTGCTATAAAGAGAGATGCATTTTCTGGGAAAAACTGAAGCCTGAGCTTCAGACCCTTCTTTGGCTTTGAGAGGGGTCACAGCAGTGTGTTCATATGATCATGTGTTTTTGTAAAATTGCAAACATAAGATATTTCTGTGTTCTTTTTCTTACAGTAGACTCTCAAAATTGAGCCACAAACACTGGGATCCGCCCTTGGCTATGAGCAGGTTGGATCTTTATCAGCCCCAGGCATCCGAGTTGCCCGAATTCACAGTGCTCCTGCCCCTCCTGCTGATCAGCATGAGGACTGAGCTCCTGCCCTGGTCCTGCCCTAAGGGGTTGTGTCGATCATCATTGCTCCAGGTCCCATAAAGACCAGACGTGTGCTCTGAATTGCTGGCCTATTCCAGGTAGCCCTGGAGGAGCAGGGAAGGGTTCTGAAGAATGGGCCGGTGGGGAGACAAGACAGCAGGTGAAGGCAGGAGGCACAGAGCACAGCATGAGTTCTGAGGGTTGTGACGGGCCCCGCTGGCTGGCCTGAGGGGCTGTGCAGGAGAGGAGTGGAAAATGAGCCCCGAATTAGTTCTTCATATCTTGGGCTCGACACGAGAGCAAAGCATCCTAAGGAGCAACAACAAGCTGAAGAAACAGAAACTGAATCCACAGGGACAAGTAGCACTCCCTGTGCATCTTACACAGCGGCTTGGTGACACGCTTTCAGCCACCGAAGGGATGATGAGAGGCTATTAGGGAAATGCTGCCGTGTGGCTGACATTGGGAAGTGTAGGTCCTGGGGGAAGAGGTTTTGGTGGTGGCAGCTCTAGCCTGCTGAGGTGGAGCCACTACTGCCACAGGCTTTTTGGATGGAGTTTCAAGGCGGGGTGTGTGTGTGTGTGTCTGTGTGTGTGTGTGTGTGCGAGTGTGCCATCATATAGATATTGGAGAGCAGAAAACCCTCCTGCAGGAGAAGTATGATAAATAGAAGCCAGTAGAAGAAGGAAATAGCTTGTCTAGACTTCAGAGCTGGCTTTTGTGGCTTGGTATTTATCAGTTCTGCTACTAGGACTTCTTCTGCCTAGAAAATGCAGTCATCCCTTGGTATCCATGGGGGATTAGTTCCAGAATCCCCACAAGCTTCTTGGATACCAAAACCCATGGATTCTCGAGTTCCTGATATAAAATGGTGTAGTATTTGCATATACGATATGCACATACGCCCATATTCTTTAAATCATCTCTAGATTACTTATAATACCTAATACAATGTAGGTGCTATGTAAATAGTTGTTACACTGTATTGTTTAGGGAATAATGAGAAGGAAAAAAGTCTATACATTTGCAGTACAGATGCAAATATCTACTGAAAAACCATGAATGCAAAACCTGTGGATACAGGAGGCCCAACTGGATACTTGCTTTTCTCTTGTCAACCCCTTGATTTTTTTTTTTAACCGAAGACAGCTTCTACCTGTCGCCCTTGGGGTTCATTGCAAAGCCTGTCATCCAGCACTCAAGAGGCAGCCAGTCATTTCTGGTGTTCACAAATGTAGGAGATATCTCTTACCCTCATCACCTGTCTGGTATATGTGATCCTACTGCTTCCAGAATAAATGTTTTTAGCATAGCATTCAAAGTCCTCTTGTCATAAATGTTCTGTACCCTACACATGCCTTGACCGAGCTGAACTAATGACCTTCCCTGGCTTGCCCTGTGTTTTCCGTCCCCGCAACTTTGCTCAAGCTCTTCCTCTGCTTGGAAGATGCCATCCCCATCATTAGGTCTATAAATTCCAATATTCCTCCAAGAGCCATTGCATTCATGCAAATGTTCAGAGTCTTTCAGAATGTTCTCCTGATTTCCTGCAGTCTTTCTTTGACAACCAGAAGTGGAATGGGGGTGTGTGATTCTGGGACCAACAAGGTTTTAGTTACGGTCCCAGGGTTCCCACTTCCTTCCCTTTTGGAATCCCCAGGGGATTTATTGGACAGTGGTTTTGGTCTTGGAGATCAAACAGATAAGGCCTAGAGCTCAACAGCATGCTGTCAGTTCATCACTAGAGGACAGTTATCTTGGTTAATAAATAGAAACCAGAGAGAGTGTTTGGCTTTAAGGCGAAGTTGTATGATAAAGTTAGTGTGACGGATTGGCTTGTTGGTCTCCAGGCCAAAGACACACTGAGAACTGTGTATTTAGCTGAGAGATTTTAGAATCCCCTGATAGGCTGATGTAAGTTGGATATTTGCCACCTCTAAATCTCATGTTGAAATTTGATTGCCAGTGTTGGAGGTGGGGCCAGGGGAAGGTGTTTTGGTCATGGGGGCAAGCCCTTCGTGAACGGCTTGTTGCCCTCCCCATGGCAATGAGTGAGCGCTCAGTCTATTAGTTCACGTGATATCTGATTGTTAAAAAGAGGCCGGCAGCTCCTCTGTCTCTTGCCCCCTCTCTCGCCATGTGACATGCCTGCTCCCCCTTCACTTTCTGCCACGATTGGAAGCTCCCTGAGACCCTCACCGGAAGCAGATGCTGGTGCCATGCTTCTTGTAAAGCCTGCAGAACTGTGAGCCAAATAAATCTCTTTACTTTATACCAGTCTCAGGCATTCCTTCATAGGAACACAAAATAGGCTAACACATAGGCCCTCCAAAGGAAGGACAGAGACATCTTTTGGGGTTAGAAAAGGACCTCTGTTTCAGAGTGGTAACTGACTGGCAGAGTGGCTAAATGTTGTGCATTACTCTGGAAAGTGGAAAAGGAGGAAAAGTAGCCATGATCTCTTCTGTATAGACCCACTGGGTGCCTATGTGGCGGGCACTGTGATGCACGCCCGGATTCCCCATTCCATGAAAGGTCTGTGGATGGGTCTGGGGCTAGGGGTGGGTTATCAACAGATACATGCAGCTGTCACCCCTTCAGTGTCCCCTCAGTGCAGAGAGCCACCTCTCCCAGAATCATGCTCCTTCCCAGGGCAGCCACATATGGTGATGGATCAAGTTTGGGTGTATGAAGGCCTGGCCATTTGGCTCCAATGTGGGATGAGTCTGAAGGGTCACTTTAGTTCCAGAACTCTCTGTAGAATTGGTTGGGTTTGTCATTGGGTCTGAATCACTGCTTGATTGTTTTCCTCTGCCCTATGCTGTTTCCTTCCCCTCTCATCCATCATCTCATTGCATGATACCCAGGGCACTACTTTAAAAACATCCCACATGCGAAACTCCCACTCAGCAGCTGCTGCCTGAGGAATCCAACCTTCAGCAACCTGCTTTGTAAATAGCATTGTGGGTGATTACTAAGGGTTTTTAATCCAGATTATAAATGTTTGAGAACTATTTAGAACTTTCCATAGAATCAGATAGAGTGTATTCCCAGATCTCTATAAATATTTAGTAAACCAAAGAATGGATAATAGAATGAAACTGCAAACTGGGTTTGAAGGCAATGATGCTGAATCCAGCGCTCCCCACTGATACCCTCTCTGTTTCGTGTCCACACGCATCAGTCGAAGATGACCTTCCTAGAGAAAGGAATGTGGCTCTTCAGTTAGCACATATATGGAATTCTGCAATCAGATTCTGATGTCAAAACCCGAAGTGCACAGCTAGACAGTGGCTGAGCCCTAATTAGAAATGGAATGTCCTCTGCCTAGTCCAGACCCTTCTTCACTACTTATCTGAATTCTTTTCGGCCGACCTAAATATTGGTGTATTTGGCGAATGTTAGTGTACATGGCACAGGGAATGCAGAGGGCTGAGCTGTCCAGCTAGACCTCCCAGTGTTCAAATGGCCCACAAGCTATCGAAATGAGAAGAAGAGAAAGGGCTGAATCTAAGGAGTTCATCACTATATCTTGCAACTTGGAACCTTGAAGGCAGATATAGTTCATAAAAACCCATGTGAGTATCCAACATGCAAATTTAAACATTTTATGGGAAAAGAATTAGGCTAAGAGCCAGAACACGTGAGTTCTGGTCTTAGCTCTGCCTCTAACCAGTTACATAAACTGGGACAAACAATTCATTTGTTCATAAAAATATCAGTTTTTTAATAGATAAAATGAAGGTGATGAATTAGATCCTCTTTTAAGTATTTGTGACTAAGTCATTCTAGGATGGGGTCTCTCTTTTAAAGAAATTTGTTTGAATGATGATTCCATCTTTTTGAAAAAATTCATAGAACATTAATGTTTAGAGCAGTTTTAGGTTTAGGTTTACATGTCTCTACTACTCCGGTATCCTACAGAGTAGTTTCACTGCCATAACGATCCACTGTGCTTCATGCACTCATCCCTCCCTCACCTTAGCCCTGGGCAACCGCTGCTTCTCTTACTGTCGCCACAGTTTTGCCTTTTCCGGAATGTCATATAGTTGGAATTGCACAGTATGTAGCTTTTTCAAGTTGGCTTCTCTCACTTAGCAATGTGCATTTAAGCCCCCTGCATGTTATTTTGAGGCATAATAGCTGAATTCTTTTTACTGCTGAATAATTTTATTGTCTGGATATACCACAGTCTGTTTACTCATTCACCTTCTGAAGGACATCTTGGTTGCTTCTGAGGTTTGGCAATTATGACTAAAGCTGCTATAAACATCTGTGTGCAGGTTTTTGTGTGGACATAAGTTTTCAACTCCTTTGGGTAAATACCAAGTAGTGTGATTGCTGGATCGTATAAAGAGTATATTTAGTTTTGTAAGAAACTCTTTTCCAAAGTGGCTGGGAGTTCCTGTTGTTCCAGATCCTCACTGGAGTTTTGTGTTGTCAGTGTTTCAGACTTTAACCATTCTAATAGGTGCGAAGAACAACAAGACAATATTCAGTGTTGGAGGGGATACAATGGCCCTTCTCCATTGCATTTTTCTTCATTATATGCCTTCGTTCATTTGTCAAAGATCAGTTGACTAGATTGGTATGAGTTTAGTTCTGGCTTCTGTGGCATGAGTTTAGTTTTGGCTTCCGTATTCTATCCCACTGATGTTTTTTGGGTCTATTCTTTTGCCAATACCACACTGTCTTGACTATAGTAGAATTAGAATTAGTAGAAGCAGTAGTAATAAAAGCCAGGCAGCATCAGTTTTCTGATTATATTCTTTTCCTTCATTATTGTGTTGGCTTTTCCTGGTCTTTTACCAGCAACTGGAACTCCCATTCATTGCTGGTGGGAATGATATCGCTGCTTTGGAAAATTGTTTGGCAGTTTCTTTTCAAATTAAACATACATTTACCAAATGTAAACACCTGCGCTAAATGTTTATTGTTTATTCATTGTTAAAACTAGAAACAACTGAAATGTTCCTCAATGGATGAACAAACTGCAGTCCATTTATACAAATGGAATACCACACAGCAATAAAAAGAGCAAACTATTGATACATTGGATAATGCAGGTGCATCTCAACACATTACGCTAAATGAGAAAAGCCAGACTTGAAAGACTATAAACTATATGATTCCACTTACAAGATGTTCTGGAAAAAGAAAAACTATAGGGACAGAAACAGATTATTGGTTGCCTGGGGTTGAGATGGGGCAGAGAATTGATCACAGTGGGGTGTGGTGGTACCTTTTGGGGTGAGGAAACAGTGCTATATCTTGATTATGCATGTAATGGTTACATGACTACATGTATTTGTTGCAAAACTTACAGAACTGTACTATAAAGCAAGTGAATTTATCCTCACATAAATTATAGCTTAATAGAAAACATTGTAAAAGTCTCAAAAGTTAAAAAAAATCACATCTTTGCAGAGCTATAATCAGAATGAATACTATATACATTGGTCTGCTTTTTTTGTTTACAGTATTACTCCACAGAGTTATTACTAGTGTCTGCTACAACATCTAAATGCACCTTAAATTCCAGGAAGGAGAGTCATTCTCTGGCATCTATATGTATCTATATATACTGCATCTATATCAATCACACACTTGAAACCAAAATTAGAATGGATCATCCACTTCCCCCTAAAAGATCAGCAGGACTAATTTCAGTGTTTATTGCATCATATTTTCCTACTTACCTCTGTCATCACCAGAAGTAACCTGACTTCCAGGTCAGCCCCAATCAACCATACTGTTTTCTGCTTAGTATCAGTTAGGAATTGTGTCCAGACACTAGTAATATTAACCAGACTATAGTGGTTAAACAACTAATGCTTTATTCTCCCATATAAAACAGTCCAGAGGCCACAACGTCATCAGGGACTCAGGATATTTTAAAATTTGTACAAGTGGCTTTTTAAATATATGGAATTATTTTGTTAGAACAGAAATTCAGAACTAGGTTAAAAGTATGCATATTTTTGTGTACTCTTGATTTGTACTGATAAATTGCTTTTCCAGTGAGATGTACCAATTCACAGTGCCACTAACCATATGTCAGAGCAGCCATTTCATTACCGAATCTGTGTTGGAAATATTCTGCCTTGTGGATTCGTAAAAAGAGGCTCAGGTACATTAAGTGGGCAACTTATGTCTGGTAGGTGAACGCCAATCTCCAGACTCCAAACTCCAGGTGCGCTTTTGCTATAAATTTGTGAAAATTACATGGTTGCTGAGTTCCTCTTTCCCTGCCTCCCTATCTTGTTTCTGTTGCCCTTTCTTCTTTCCTTCCTTCCTCAGCTCTTTGTTGAGATCCCACAATGAGCCAGGCACCGAATCAATTCCATCATAACACCTTATTTTCAGGGAGGAGCATTTTAAGAGTCTTCCTGAAACACTTTCTTTTCTTGCCTTCTAGGGCATCAATCTCTCCTCCTACAGAGTAGAATCCCTGTTTGGGGTTGGGGAATGGGTCTGAAGAGGGGGTGGACAGAGTCCCGTTGCTGAAGGAGAGAGATTGTTGGGTACCTGCACAATAGCTAGTGTCCTTCTTTCTTGATTTTATCAGGTACAAGACTTCATTGCCCAGCCTCCCTTGCAGCTAAGTGTGGGCCCATATGAGCTGAAAGTGGAACTTACTGAGTTGTGGGATACTTTAGGAAATCTTGAAAGGGGACAAACAACTGGTGGAATATTCCTGTTCTTTGTTTCCTGCACATAGAGGACGCGTCCAAGTCTCAGCCCTCAGCCCTCTCCTCTTCTCAAATACTTTCAATTCCTAGGTCATCTCATTTCTTCACAGGGCTTTAAATACCATCTATAAATTGGCCATTTAGAAATTTCTATCTCCAGCCCTGACTTCTCTCCAGATGCTCTGATTCCTATACACAAAGGCCACCTCAACATCTGCACATGGATGACTAATAAACAACTCAAACTTAACACGTCTAAAACAGAGCTTTTAATTTCATGCCAGAATCAGATCTGCCCCCGTTGTTTCCTTTTTAGTAAATGGCACCATCGTTCACTCAAATGTTCAGGCCCAGATCCCGTGAGTCACGTTGACCCCTCTCTTTCCCTCACACCCAACATTCACACCAGCAGCAAATATTCAGCCTCTACCTTTAAATTATGTATTGAGTCCGATCGTGTCTTACCACCCTCGCAACTCCTTCCTGGTCCACTCATCACTGGCTAGCCTCTTCACTATTTCCCCTTTTCTAGACCGCAGAGTCAGCCTCTTCACTATTTCCCTTTTCTGGACCGCAGAGTCAGCCTCTTCACTATTTCCCCTTTTCTAGACCGCAGAGTCAGCCTCTTCACTATTTCCCCTTTTCTAGACCGCAGAGTCAGCCTCTTCACTATTTCCCTTTTCTGGACCACAGAGTCAGCCTCTTCACTATTTCCCCTTTTCTAGACCGCAGAGTCAGCCTCTTCACTATTTCCCCTTTTCTAGACCGCAGAGTCAGCCTCTTCACTATTTCCCCTTTTCTAGACCACAGAGTCAGCCTCTTCACTATTTCCCCCTTCCCTGAACCGCAGAATCAGCCTCTTCACTATTTCCCCCTTCCCTGGACCACAGAGTCAGCCTCTTCACTATTTCCCCCTTCCCTGGACCACAGAGTCGGCCTCTTCACTATTTCCCCCTTCCCTGGACCTCAGAGTCGGCCTTTTCACTATTTCCCCTTTTCTAGACCACAGAGTCAGCCTCTTCACTATCTCCCCCTTCCCTGGACCGCAGAGTCAGCCTCTTCACTATTTCCCCTGTTCTAGACTGCAGAGTCAGCCTCTTCACTATTTCCCCTTTTCTGGACCGCAGAGTCAGCCTCTTCACTATTTCCCCCTTTTCTACACCGCAGAGTCAGCCTCTTCACTATTTCCCCTTTTCTACACTGCAGAGTCAGCCTCTTCACTATTTCCCCTTTTCTACACTGCAGAGTCAGCCTCTTCACTATTTCCCCTTTTCTAGACCGCAGAGTCAGCCTCTTCACTATCTCCCCCTTCCCTGGACCGCAGAGTCAGCCTCTTCACTATTTCCCCTTTTCTGGACCGCAGAGTCAGCCTCTTCACTATTTCCCCCGTTCTAGACCGCAGAGTCAGCCTCTTCACTATTTCCCCTTTTCTACTCTTGTCCCCCACAATAAAGTCTCCTCACAGTGTCTAGAATGATCTTTTAAAAACCTAAGAGAATGTCACATTCTTGAGTTTCTTGAGACTCGAGTTTCTTTTGGCACTCAGAATGAATCAAATTCCTTTCAGAGTCCTCTGGTCCCTGCCTATCAGCCCAACCCTACTTCTTCCAAGCCCCCCTTGCTTTGCTCTGGTCCTTCTAGGCACATTCCACCCACAGGGCTTTTGCACCTGCTGTGCTGTCTGCACTGAATATGCTGCATTCAGGTCTATGCTGAAACGTTGCCTCTCCAGAGACTCCCCTGACCACCATATCTGTCCATCACCCTCTGATAAGGTATAGTGTACTTAGTGGTTTATTGGCTCTCTATTTTGGTAGAGCAGAAGCTCCTGACTGCTGGTTTTGCTCACTGCTGTGCTTCTTGGGCTTAACGAAGCTTTGCTGAATGAATAACATGAATAATTTAGATGCTGTTAGTTTTGATGCTATTTTATTTTCCACAGAATGCATGGATTGCTTCATTAATTTCTTCCTTGTTGTTTAACATTAAGTTGTCTCTATATTTTTAATATAAAAACACTTTAATGAGCACAGCAAATACTCAAGTAGTTCAGTCTAGTTCTTAGGCTATAACAACTTGGCAAAAAAAAAAAAATTAGCTCAATTCAAGTACATGGATTATGTAATCTAAAGTGGAAACCAGCAGAAATTATGTATTTCTTTGCCTTGGGCTTCCGTTAGGTTATCCTTCTCCCTTACCCAATGATCCATCCTGACTTTTTACAACCAAAAACTCACCTTCAAGTCTCGGTGAAAAGTTCTGTGTGAAGCTGTCTGACACCCTCCTGCTGGCAGGACAAATGAATCCCTCATCTTGAGTCCAGATCATTCTCTTCCAGCATTTACCAGACTCCTCTGGGTGGAGTTGCTTTCCTTTCTGCGTTCCTGGTGAGAATGAAGGTTCTTCAGGGTCAAGAGCTGTATCTTATTCACCTCTCTTTTTGGGCCAAGCACAGTCTTAGCACGTCATAGATGATTAATAAATATTTGTAGAGTCTGGGTATGGTGACTCACACCTATAATCCCAGCTCTTTGGGAGGCCAAGGCAGGAGGATCACTTGAGGCCGTGAGTTCAAGACCAGCCTGGGCAACATAGTAAGACCCCCATCTCTAAAACAAAAAACAAACAAACAAATAAATTTATGTTTGTAGAAATGTGGACTGAATTCCGCTCCTCCCAAATGGTTAGAAGAAACATTGTGATATCTGTGCTAGGAATAAAAAATGGTGTATGACCACCACTACTTCTCTCCTGATAAAGAGAATATGGCAGCAAACACCAGTGCTGTCAGGTCCTGGAGGGAAGTCTTCTATGAAATTCCTCCCCATCACACCTGCATTGACTGCAGCCCCTCCCCGCCCCATGCCGATGCCTTCCTCGCAACACTTGGTTTATTTTTTCATCTTCTACATTTTTTTAGATTTCTTTTGAATTTGTTTGCTTCTTTGGGGACACACTGTTGCAGGATATGAATAATTGAACACAACAAATTTGGCTGATAAATTATGGATTACAGATGCTGAGTTATTTTGGAACCGTGGCTCTGTGTGTTGTAGCAAGGCACGGGGATATTAAAAGTGTGTGTTTTAAATGATCTTAATGTTGCTTGTTGAGAAGAAAAGGAAGAAAAACTACGAAAGCCTACAGCATTGGGAAAGATTGCTGTGCTTGGAGCCGGTGACTCTCCTGAGTCAGGTTCCGCAGCCCCTGGGAGACTGGTAGTGTGCTGGGCACTGGTAGCATTCAGCTCGGGGAGTTCTGGAATAGCCAGCGCCAGCTAGGTCTGATTGGGCACACATTCTTGTGCCCTTGGTGGGGAGTTAGGAAAACAGAGGTGGGATGTGAGGAGGAATTTGTGACTGCAGCCTTCCAAGCAAGCAGCGTGGAGTGAGGGAGCACTGAGGAGGTGGCCAGCCGATCCCTATGCAGTGGGTTGGCGATTTCTTCCTTAGTGTGAACTGCCAGGAAGGAGTTGGTGCCTACGAGGAATGTGACAAATACACAGCTTAGGAGGTGTGGGTGCTGCCTGAGCGCAGGTTGGGGAGACTGCAGGACCAGGGCACCCGGGCAAGTCTTGAAGTCTCAGAGGGGTCCTGCAGGCAGTTTGGGGAGTTTGCAGCGTTGTCACCTGGAGGATTTGTGGGGCCAGGACAGCTGTCCCCTGCTGGGAGCGGGACTGAGAGCCTTTCCTGGAGACAGCAGCAGTCCCCTGAAGCTCCTGGTCCTTGCTGCCGGCCCTGGAGTGGGAGGTCTGGGCGATTTCAGGGCTTGCCATCCTAGACCCTCTGTAATTCCAAAGTTAGTCAATTCTGATTGCTCAGGGGAGGTTGAGTTTGTTATTTATTCGTTGGGACAGAAGTAACAATTTCGCATCTGAGGACACAGTAGGTTGGCGGGCCCCTGGCCTCTGGGTAGGGAACAGATTTGCTCCAAGGAGCGTTGCCTGATCATTCAGTCCTGACATTCTGAGTGGAAGATGCACCTGGAAAAAGCAGCACTGTCTCAGCAATGGCCTCTGAGGCCTGTGTAAGGAGGCCCCGCGCTGGGTGTTGGCTGTAAGTTGTGTAACGTCCCTACCAAACAGGTGCTGCAGTAATAAAAATGTCCCATGTGTTCTTTCTCCTGTGGAGACCGGCACGTCTTGGAAGTATGAGCTAGTGGTTAGGCCTGAGCCCTCATGCTAGAAAGTCTCAAAGGGACTGACAGAAGGGGAGAGAAGTCTGATGTACAAGTGCTGGTCAGCGCTTCCAGGCCATGTCAAGTTCCCGGAACTAGCAGGCAGGTGATGAAGTGAGAGGAGGTGTGTGTGTGCGTGCGTGCGCGCATGTCTGTGTGGCATGGTGTGTGCATGTATGCATGCATATATGCTGTGTGTGTACTCATGTGTATGTATGGGTGTGTATGTGGAGTGTGTGCTTGCATGTACATATGTAGTGTGTGAGACGCATGCATGGGGTACGTGTATATATAATATGTGCATAGAGTATGTGCATGTATGTATGTGTGTGAGGTGTGTATGTGTATGCATGTATGTAGGTTGTGTGTGTGTATGTGTGGGACATGTGCATGCATGTATATAGGTAGTGTGGGAGGGTCCTTATGTGTATGCATATATACATGGGGTACATGCATGTATACATGTGGAGTATATGCATGTGTGCATCTGTGTAAGGTGCATGTGTGTATGTGAGTGTAGTGTATGTGTATGTACGTGTGGGATGTATGTGTGTGATTGGAGTGTTTGTGTATGTATGTGGACTGTGTGGGGTGTATGCATGTATGCATAGTCAGGGGGTCGTGAAGTGTGTGTATGCATGTGTGTGTGGTGTATGTACACAGTGTGGGGGATGTTAGCATGTATGAGTGTGTGTGGTGTGAACGCATTTATGTGTGGATGGTGTGTGGATGTATGTATTTGAGGTGTGTATGTGTGGGTGGGGTGTATGCATATGCACGTGTGTGGGATGTATGTATGTGAATGGGGTGTGTGTGTATGTTTGTGGGCTGTGTGTATGTACATGGTGGGGTGTGTGCATGTATGCATATATGTGGGGTTGAGAGGTGTGTATGCATGTGTGTGCAGTATGTGAGTGCAGTGTGGAAGGAGTTAGCACGTGTGAGTTATGTGTGGATGGTGTGTGGCTGTATGTGTGTGAGGTGTGTGTGTATATATGCATGTGTGGGGTTTGTATATTTGTGTGTGTATGATGTGTGTGATGTGTGTGGTACAGATGTAATGTGGGGGGCTGTGCATGTGCGTATGTGTGTCTGGTGTGTGTATGTGTCCTGGGCTGACACAGAGCAGGGAGTGGCATCTGCTGGATGTCACTGAAGACACAGGAAGGAGTCTGGATTCTGGAGAAAGCGCATCAGCATTTTATGAGCAGAAGCGTCTTGTCATTTTCCCAGATCCTCGAGGTGGGAAATGCTGGCAGGAAGACCCAGGAGAGGAGGATGGGGAAAGCTGGTGCTGTTCCCGGAATGACAGCTGGGAGCCAGGAGATGGCTTCTTCCCTCTGGACAAGAAAGACCTGGCGTGTGCCAAACCTGGTCAGCATTTGGGTGTGGGTGAGAGGCCCGGGAGCCTGGGATTGGCCTCCGCTTGCACAGTGTGGACGCTGCAGAGCAGAATTGGGAAGATCTAGGGTGATGCTGGGAAGCAGGCGGGAGGTCAGTGTGGGATTTAGACACCTGGGCACAGGATGAGGTGTTCTGAATCGGGCCCTGAACAGTCCCTCTGGGAAGGAAGCGAGTCCTTAGGGCTCTTACTAAGGCACCTGCAGCACATCCGTGGGAGAGTGAACCACCGAGATGCAGCACCCAGGGAACAGAGAAAACAGGCAACTGCTCTGGCATGAGCCTCCTCGTCTCCACTAGCCTGGCCAGACCTACCATTAGATTCGGCCTCCTGGTTTGGGGGTCGCTAATCCAGACGCTCTGAGTGTGCTCTGTGACCCCTGGAAGGACACTTTGCAGTTGACGAAGAGTGAATCACTGCATGAGTGTTCTTGAAGTGGGTGCTGAGAGCTCACTCAGGGCTATTTTGAAGAGTGTGGAAGGAAGAGAGTGAAAGGGAAAGCCAGCGATTAACATGCCTGGGAAATGTATGTCAGAGCTCAGCCATACTGCAATCAATCAATCAAGTTGGGTTTTTTTTTAAAGCCAACTTGATAGGAAGTGGAAATGACACAGAGACCATGGTGAGAAGATCTCTGAACCACACAGTTTTTTCATTTGTACGATGGAGATACATATCTGCCTCTTGTGGTATTTTTAAAATTGTAATAAAATACACATAATAGAATTTACCATCCTAACCATTTTGAAGTGCACAATTCAGTAGTGTTAAGGACATTCTCAAAGTCACGTGACCGTCACCACCATTCATCCACAGAATTCTTTTTATCTTCCCAAACTGAAACCCTGTACCCATTCAGCACCATCTCCCCGTCTCTCTTCTGCCCCAGCCCCTGGCAACCACTTCCCGTCTCTAGAAATCTGACTCCTCTAGGAACCTCACCTAAGTGGAATCATACAGTATTGGTCCTGTCGTGACTGGCTTGTTTCACTTAGCGTAAGTGAAGGTTCATCCATGGAGGGGCTGTGAGAGAACTTCTTTCCTTTTGAAAGTTAGATAATATTCGATTGTGTGGATGATCCACCTTTTGTTTATCCACTCATTTGTCCTTGTACATTTGGGTTGCTTTCGCCTTTGGGTTATTGTGAAAGTCCTGCTATGAGCATGAATGTGCAAATATCTCTTTGAGTCCCTGCTTTCAATTATTTTGCATACATACCCAGAAGTGGAATGTCTGGATCATGTGGCAATTCTATTTTTAATTTTTAAAGGAACTGCCACACTTTTCCACAGAGGATGTGCCGTTTACATTCCCACCAATAGTACACACAAGGGTTCCAATTTCTCTACATCCTTACCAACACTAATTTTTTTTTAAAATAGTAGCTATTCTAATGGATATGAGATAATATCTCATTATGGCTTTGATTTCCATTTTCCTAATCATTAGTGATATTGAGCATCTTTTTGTGTGCTTGTTAACCATTTGTGTAACCTATCTGGAGAAATGTCATTTCAAGTCCTTTGCTTGTTTTTTAGTTGGATTATTTTTCTGTTATTGTTGTTGTATTGTGGGAGTATTTTGTATATTCTGGATATTAACCCCTTATCAGATATATAATTTGCAAATATTTTCTCCTATTCCATGATTGTTTTTTTACTCTGTTGATTGTGTTCTTTGATGTACAGAAGTTTTTAATTTTGATGTAGTTTCAATTTATCTATTTTTACTTTTGTTTCCTTTGGTTTTGGTGTCATAGCCAATAAATCATTGCCAAATCTCTCGAGGTATTTTTAAGATAAAATGAGATATGTGTGAAATTCCTTGTAAATTATGAAGTAGTATAAAAAATTAGCTGTTATGTAAGTTCTCAAGTACCTGACATGCAACCAAGTCCTGTAGGGATGCTTCAAAAATTACAAAAATCTTGTTAGTCAAGATGACAGATTGAAAACACACATATAAATTTCATTCCCTCCATAAATCTGACTGAAGAGACAATAGAGAGATTAAAGAAAAAAGTTTACCTCGGTAAGGTATAATTTAAATTCAATCAAATGCACCCATTTTACAGACAAAGTTTGATGAGTTTTCATTCCATTACCCAGAAAATTCCCTGATGTCTGTTGACGTCATTTACATCCATTTACATCTCTGTTCTCAGGAAGCCACTAATCTGTGTTCTGTCACTATAGTTTTTCTTTCTTCAATAATTTCATATAAAAGGAATTATACAGTATAAAGTCTTTTGGCTCTAACCTCTGCTCAGTATAATGTTTTGAGATTCACATAAGTTGTTGCATATATTGACAGTTTCTTCTTTTTTAATGCTGAATAGTGTGTCATACTATGGATAGATCACAATTTGTTTAATCCATTTACCCATTGCTGGACATTTACATTGTTTCCAATTTTTGGCTCTTATGAATAAGGCTACTATAAGCATTTATGTGCAAGTATTTATGTGAATATAAATTTTCATTCTCTTAAGTGGAATTGCTGGATCATATGGTAAGCGTATGTATAACTTTTAAAGAAACAGCACAATTCTTTCCCAAACAGTTGTCACTAGCAGTGAACCAGAATTCCAATTGCTTCACATCATCACTGACACTTGGTAGGTCTAGTCTGTTTAATTTCAGCCATTTTAGTGATTGTGTAGTGATATCTTATTGTGGTTTTAATTATCATTTCTCCGATGATCGATGATGTTGAACATTTTTCATGTGCTCATTTGCCACCTGTACATCCTCTTTTGTGAAATTGTTAAATTGGTTGTTTTGTCTTCTTATTCTTTGTTTTGTTGTGAGACAGACTCTCACTCTGTTGCCCAGGCTGGAGTGCAGTGGCACAATCTTGGCTCACTGCAACCTCCACCTCCCGAGTTCAAGTGATTCTCCTGCCTTAGCCTCCTGAGTGACTGAGACTACAGGCATGTGCCATCACATCTGACTAATTTTGTATTTTTAGCAGGGATGGGATTTCACCATGTTGGCCAGTCTGGTCTCGAACTCCTGACCACAAGTGACCTACCCACCTCAGCTTCCCAAAGTGCTGGTATTACAGGCATGAGCCACTGTGCCTGGCCATCTTCTTCTTCTTCTTATGTATACTTTTCATACTTTTTTCAGATAGCTCTGTTGAAAATATGCTAACATTTTCTTCAAGTCTATGGCGTGCCTTTTTGTTTTCTATTCTTTATTGAGTTACAATCATTAACCAAATTTAACATGAGTTTTGATATGTATTCACCCATGAAACCATCATAATCATAGTAATGATTATATTCATCATCATAATCAAAGTAATGAACATATCTACCGCCCTCCAATGTTTTCTTAGGCCACTTTTTTAAGGCATCCTTCCTCCTCTCTTTTGTGTTGATCCAAATTTTCATTGACATAATTTTTTTGCAGCTTGCAGAACTTTTTTTTTTACATTTGAACAGACCCTTTTACATTTCTTGTAGTGGGTCTGTTGGCAAAGAAATAGTGCAGATTTTATCATCTGAAAAAGTTTTTATTTCACCTGCACTTTTACAAGTTTTTTTCCTGAGAAGAGAATTCTATTTGACAATATTTTCTTTAATCACTCAAAAGATGTTTTCTCATTGTTTTCTGATTTGCATAATTTTTGACAAAAATGTCTGTAATCATTCTTACCTTTATTGCTTAGTACATAATATGTCTTTTTTTTTCTCTTGTTGGTTTTAGCATTTTCTTTTTATCGCAGGTTTTCAGTCATTTGATTAGGTGTGTTTCTGTGTGGTTTTCTTTGTGTTTATCTTGCTTCAGTGTTCTTGCTCTTCTTGGATTTGTGGTTTTATAACTCATCAATTTGAAAAATTTTTCGGCATTTTTTCCCGTTCCTACTCCTCTCTGAATGGGACGTGAATTACTTGTATGTTATACTAATTTTCCTGTGTCACTGATGCATTGTTCATTGCTTTCATTTTTTTACCTCTGTATGTTTCATTGGGTGATTTTTCTATTGTTATTACTTCAAGTCCACTAATCTTTTCTTCTACAGTATCTAGTCTTCCATTAATTTTGTCAGTGAGTTTTTCATTTCAGACACTCTAGTTTTCAACTCTAAAAATTCAATCTGGTTTTTACTTTTTAACATCCTCAATTTCTGTATTCAAAATGTTCATTTTTTTAACCTTCTTTTATGTATGTATAACATATAAATAACAAAGTTTAGTCTTGTTATTTCCACCCTGTCTTTTATTTCTGGATATATTTCTATTGACTGATTTTTCTCCCCAGGTCTTGGATTGCACATTCCTGCTTCTTCACATGTCTAATTATTGTTATTGAATGCTGTGCCTATGAGTTTTATGTTGCTGTGCGTAATATTCTTTTCAAGGTTTTGGACTTAGTTCTATCCTGTAGGTAAGAAAGTATTTGATCATTTTGAGTCTTATTTTTAAGTTTTTGTTTTTGAATAGGTCTAGAGAATTTTTTTATTCCAGGGCTAGTTTAGCCCCACTACTAAAGGATTCTATTTTCAGGATCTTGTGTCTTCTTAGGTCTCCCTCCTTATGGGAACTTAATGATGATTTGCCTGTGTGATTCTGTATGAGATCTAGGAATTATTCATTTACAGATTCCCAGAAATTATTTTTCTCCAAAAGTTGATTTTGCAGTGTGCAATGGGATTTAATCCTATTTAAGTGCAGATTGATATTCTTAAAAAGACTAAAGGGCATCTCCATACTGAGTCCTAAACTTTGTCTGTGTAGCTCCTGAACTCCCTAGCACTCTGTCCCAGAACTTCTAGTCTCCTTGGCCTTCCTAAACTCAGATCTCTGACTCTTTACCTTTGTGAAACTACTGGGCTCTGTTGAGTTTCCTTCTGTGCACTGAAGTCTATAAATTGTTTCCAGATAAAAAGTGGGGACACTCACAGGGCTCACTTTGTTTGCATACCATGTTTTGAGGATCACAGCCCTGTGCTGCCATTGCCAACATCTAAAAACAGTTGTTTCATATATTGTGTTCAGTTTCTAGCTATTTGCCAATGGAGTGTAAGTTAATTTTTCATGGTTTGTGTATTAGCTTGCTATTGCTGCTGTAACAAATTACCATAAACAGTGGTGCAAACACTAACAACTCAAATTTATTCTTACAGTTCTATGCATTAGAAGTTCAACATGGGTCTTACTGGATCAACCTAAAGGTGTCAGCTGGGCTGCATTTGTTCCTGGATGCTCTGAGTATAATCCCTTTTCTTGCATTTTCCAGCTTCTAGAGGCTGCTCCCATCCTTTGTGGACTCCCTTCCACCATCTTCAAAGCCAGTGATAGCAGGTTGACTCCTTCTCATATTGCACCACACTGGCCCCCTCTTCTGCCTCTCTCTTCCACTCTTTTGGACACTTAACGATTACATTGGGGCCACTTGGACAACCCAGGATAATCTCTATTTAAGGGGAGCTGATTAGCAAATTTAATTCAATCTGCAACCATAGTTCCCTTTGCCGTATAACTTGCACATTCACAGGTTCTAGGGACTGGGACATGCACATCTTTAGGGGTTCATTTGTCTGTCAGTTAGAGTTGGAAAGTAAGAGTCTGGAATTATAAATATGCATAATTCTCTCTTTTTTTTTTTTTTTTTTTTTTTTGAGACGGAGTTTTGCTCTTGTTATCCAGGCTGGAGTGCAATGGCGCGATCTCGGCCCACCGCAACCTCTGCCTCCTGGGTTCAGGCAATTCTCCTGCCTCAGCCTCCTGAGTAGCTGGGACTACAGGCACGCGCCACCGTGCCCAGCTAATTTTTTGTATTTTTAGTAGAGACGGGGTTTCACCATGTTGACCAGGATGGTCACGATCTCTTGACCTTGTGATCCACCCGCCTCGGCCTCCCAAAGTGCTGGGATTACAGGCGTGAGCCACATAATTCTCTTAAAGGAGAGGGAGTACTGTAGAGAAGGCAATGGCAACAAAATTTTGGAAGCCAGAAGAATGATGGGTAAATGGTTTACTGATCTAGAAAAGGCTAATTCTTAAACCAATAATGGGAAAACTTGAGAAAATAAGCCAACATAGATTGAAGAGTTCCCCAAAAGTTTGAGAATTGAAGATTCCAAGCACTCCTTGTAGTGAAGTTAACATGAGATGCTAATATAAGGTTATATATTAATCGGTTAAGCACTGATTAAGAAGCAGTTAAAGTCCTACAAACATTTTGCAACCTTTTGTTCAGTCACATATGGCCCTCTTCAATGCTAGCAGAACACTAAAGGTTTTTTTCCCCCAAGGAAGTATCTTTCCTAATGAAATGACTCCAGCAGAACACCCTGGAAGGAAGAAGTGAACCCACTGAGGGTACACCCTCTACATGTCCAAAGTTTCCAATCAGACTTGTAGTCCTCATTCTTAAATGCAAACACATAGCCAAGAAGTACCAGATGCCCAAGGAAAGCTTGTATCACAAGACACGAATCAGTGTGCAACCAAGGAAACAAATACAATATAACTTGAAAGAGACAGACTGCAAGGTGGGGAAAACCTTCAAAAAATTATCTTTAGTATCCTGAGAGAGAGTAGAGAATATATTGAGACTGAAACAAGAACAAGATTCTCGAAAAAAAGGAGAGAAAAAAAAGAACACCCAGGAAATAAAAAGCTCTTGAAAATTAAGACAGCAAACATAAATAAATGCTAGCAGAAATTAAAAACTCGATAAAAAAAGCTGGAAGATCTACTTGTGGAAATATTATGGAAGACAGAGGAAAAGAGAGATGGAAACATAAATTTTGGGTTCCAAGGGCCCACGAAGTACCCAGCAAAATGAATGAAAGTGAATATTCATCAGGGGGTATTTGTGTCACATTTCAAAACACTGGAGACAGAAGATCTTACACATTTCCATGAGGGGAGGAGACAACTTGACCACTCAAAACACTGGAAATTTGAACTCTCAGTGATAACACCAGGAGCTACAAGACAGTAAAGCAATGCTTTCAAAATTTGGAGGAAAATCATTTTAACGTATATTAGTCAAACTATCAACCAAGCATGAAGATTAAAATATGTGTATTACATATACAAACAAATATATATTCCTTTATTGTTTGACTAAAGAAGAATAAGGAGAATAGTACAGCTGTGGATTTGAGAATTCCAGCATTGCACTTTTCTCAGAAACTACCAACAAGTTGATTGGTTGGGGCTTCCAATTCCATAGAGTTTGACTCTGTTCTATTTGCCTTCTCAGGGGGAATGACTATTCCAATGGGGTTCTCTTGTCTTGACCATAGAAATGAGCAAGGAGGACAGGAATCTGTGGCTGTGTGGCAGTCCAGAAGTGAGATGCTTTGGATTCTGGCAGCAGCCTCAAATCACAGCACAGAGCTGCCCACTCCGTCTAGGGCCGGCCTTCAAGTCGGCATGGCCCTGGGCACAGAATTGGAGGAAATGAGGCAGACATCAGTTGGCCACTACTCTGCAGCCTACCTGAAACCTCTCCTACCCTGTGCACCCTGCCGCCCTGGAGAAAAAGATGCTTACATCCCTCTTTCTTAAAGCCTCTACTGTCAGAAAACACTACGCAGTTCTATAATTATTTGTTTACCTGCCTGTCTCAATCTTTTCTCCTACCCCTGAAAGTGAGATTTTCGAGGCTATAGATTAGATTACATCTTGTCCTTCCCTGAATCCCCAACACCTTACACAGACCCTGGTAACGAGGGCTAGCAATGAACAAATCATTCACTGGAAAAATGGATCATTTCATTTCTTCATTCATTCAGCTCCGTTATACACTATTCTGGGTACTGGGGATAGTGGTAGACAAACCAGTCAATGTTCTCAGACTTATATTCCAGTGGAAAGGTGACACAACCCAAAATAAACAGCACAGGCACTAGGCAAATGCCCACATGGCCTGGGATATTCTGACTTCATGGAAGAGCAGAGCAGTATGTTCTTGTTACTTGTTCTAGAAAGTTCAGCTACAAACAATGATCGTCACTGTTGTCTGTTACTGAGTTAGTTAAGAATCTTTCAACAAGGAACCTGTATGGGTATAGTCTAGTACAAAAAACATTTATTAGTACCTGCAAGCTAACTACTGAGTATGCAAAGATGCATATGAGTTGGTCCTTACCTTAAGGGACTTGCTTTCTGTTTCAAGGAAACAGACATAAAAGCACAATATTTTAATAAAATATGGAAAATGCTGTCTATGTTAGCAATCAAGGTGCTGAGGGGCATAAGAGGACATTTGGAGACTTTCTTGGTCCACCCTTACCAGGATCACAGGCAGGAAGGCTGGATGCCCAATATAGCCATGACCCGGCACCATCTCAGTCTACCCAACAAGGACTGAGGCCCTGTGTATCCAGCAGTCTTTGTATTGGGCTGAGGCTGACAACAGAGACTGGGGAGCCTTTGGGCAAATGTCAGGACTCTCGGCTCCCCTGCAAGGCTTTAGGGCCGCCAGCAGTTCCAGAAATACTGAGAGGAACCTGGGCAAAACTGTGACATGGTTTCAGTGTGTCTTCTGAGGAGCTCACCCTCCTTTTGCTCTCTGCTTGGAGCTCTCCACCCACACCCAGCACCCTGCTCTCAGGCACTCCTGCCCTACCACCCACCAAGGTAACCGATTTTACCAGCTTGTCCTATATCCGCCCACCTCTCTCCTTGTTCACGCAACACATGTACATAGGTCATCTTTAGGGAGATGGACCGTGCAGAGTTCTGCTTGTGCAACTGATATGCTGTGCAAGCATGACCTGTGGGATATGATCCAAGCGTATTCATTTTAGCATCCCACTGTCCCTTCCCAGTGCATTTAGTGAGGGAATTTTGTTCCCTACAGCTGTCTAGATGGAGACACCAGCAGGCCGCAGGACCGTGTTTGTCTCACATAGAAATAGAAAGTCTTAGTCATTTTTCATAGCAAAATTCAGTCTCTATTCAAAAATTAGAATATCCTATTTAATACATTTTCATTCAACATTCAGATTTCTACTCATTCCATTTACCGCCCCCGCCTTCCCTCCAGCCTGTGGGTGGGATGTCTGTCTTCGGGAGGAAGGGTGCGATGGCACCTCTTCTCATTCCTTCTCCATTCCTCCCTCCACTCCTGCTGCTGCTACTGACCCTTCTAGGGTAGGAGTCAGGAGGACACACTTCTTACTTGGCTGGTGCCGTTGTGAGACAGCCATGTGTTGCCTTGCTCTGGTGGGTGTTTAAAGTGGCTGCGTCCTTCTTGGGCATGTCCGTTGGTTCATCAGAGGTCTCCCTGCTGCCTTGGACTGTGACCCCCGTGGCCTCTTCCCTGGGCTGGCTGTTCCCAGGTCCCCCTCGGGTAGGTTTGCTAGCCATCCATCACACAGGTTGTTTGCAACAAGGGCCATTCAATTCAGAAATACACTCTTGGACAGGATTCCTGTTTTTAAAAATCCAGGCTGATATTTCCCTTGCAGGCTTCAAACCCAAGAAATCCCTTGAGGTACCCTTGTCTTTATCCTAGGGGGATGCAGTTACTGCCCGACTCAGTATCTCTCTCCTCTCTCTCTCTCTCTCTCTCTCTCCTACGTTCCCTTCAGGCTGATGGCCGAGGTCTCAAGTAGAGAGGCACTACTCACATCATATATGATGAGAACGATGTCCCCTGGCCCTGTGCCGTGCAGTCAACCTCCTCAGGTGTCTGTTGGGCCAGTCCAAGGTGTCTCTCTACCTCCGTGGGCAGATATTCAGGCTCCCTGAGGGCTGTTGAAGCTGCCTTTCTTTAGGAGTGATGACGACGAAGTAACAATTTCAATGTCCTCCCCTTGAAATGGGGATATGGGACTCACAAAGATAGCAGCCTTCTCCAAAAAAATAACAAATCTTCCCCTTCTATGAGTTCTGTAACTTTTAAAAATATCTTCCTTGTGAATTTGTCATCTAACCTCTGATATCTATCATTTGAAAGTATGTGACAAAGCTCCTCATTTAACATTTTGTTTCTTGTATCTGTTCTCACTGAAATAGAATTATGATTCTATAACTTGCCCTTTTCATTTGTCAACATCATGTATATTTCTACAGGTGCATGGATACAGATCTAATTCTATTTTCTTGGTAGTTCCTTTTACACATATGCATATATAGATGTTTATGTAAATGGCAGAGCTGAGACTGGGGTGGGCAAACAAGGTAGCTAGGCGCAAAATTTAAAAAGGCACTCACTGTCAGGGTCACGCCCTGGTGAAGGGGACCTTGTCATACTTTCTGTCTTTCAGGCAAACCCTCCCCCAAACCCCTGCTTCTTTAGGGGGCAGTGTGTTATAGTAGTGAAGAGCACAGACTCTGGAATTAGCCTAGTTTGGAATCCTGACTCTACCACTCATTAACTGTGCAAATCCAGGCAACTTTGCTCTCTGTGCTCCTGTTACAGCATCTGGCAAGATGGGGTTAGTACTAGAATCTATCTTTTTTTTTTTTTTTTTTTTTTTTTTTTTTTTTTTTTTTGGGACGGAGTTTCACTCTCGTTACCCAGGCTGGAGTGCAATGGCGCGATCTCGGCTCACCGCAACCTCCGCCTCCTGGGTTCAGGCGATTCTCCTGCCTCAGCTTCCTGAGTAGCTGGGATTACAGGCACGCGCCACCATGCCCAGCTAATTTTTTTGTATTAGTAGAGACGGGGTTTCACAATGTTGACCAGGATGGTCTCGATCTCTTGACCTCGTGATCCACCCGCCTCGGCCTCCCAAAGTGCTGGGATTACAGGCTTGAGCCACCGCGCCCGGCCTAGAATCTATCTTATTTGTTTGCTATAAGAAGTAGATCAGGCTGGGCATAGTGGCTCACGCCTGTAATCTCAGCACTTTGGGAGGCCGAGGTGGTTAGATCACCTGAGGTCGGGAGTCTGAGACCCGCCTGACCAATATGGTGAAACCTCGTCTCTACTAAAAATACAAAAATTAGCTGTGCGTGGTGGCAGTCACCTGTAATCCCAGCTACTCAGGAGGCTGAGGCAGAAGAATTGCTTGAACCCGGGAGATGGAGGTTGCAGTGAGCTGAGATTGTGCCATTGTACTCCAGCCAGAGTGACAAAGCGAGACTGTCTCAAAAAAAAAAAAAAGAATTAGATTAATGTTTATGTATGCTTGCAGAGAGAAGAGGAGTCACATACTATGTGTATATAGACAAAATACATGTGTGTGTGTGCATATATATGCACATAATATACAGGGTGCGTGTAGAGAGAATCCAGTCAACCCTCTGTATCTGTGGGTTCCACATCTGTGAATTCAACCAACATCAAAATGAAAATATTTGAAGAAAAACAAAACTTGAATTTGCCACATGCAGAATACCATGTTGAATTCACATGAAGTGACATGTACATGAAGTGACGTGTGGGCATTGTTTTAGCTATTATAAGTAATCTAGAGATTGTTTAAAGTGTACAGAAGGATGTGTGTAGATTATATGCAAACACCATCATTTTATATAAGAGACTTGAGTATTCTCAAATTTTGGTATCTTTAGTATATACATATGTAATCAGTGTCTGAGACCTAGTATGGGCTACATAAGTGTCAGCTGTTGCTATTATTGTTAGCTTTGCTTTTTCTCACCCCTCCCTGTCTTTTTTTCCCACTTCGACTGTGTGATCTATTTTTCCCACCCAATCTTCCAGTGACAACTCATGTTAACAACTTGAGAATATTCTTTAAAAAAATAAACATGATCTTTGACATACTTTGTCATATATTAAGTTCTTACTTCACAGTAAAGTCTTTTTTTAAGATTTCTATCATGACCGGTGAGAAAAGCCATAAGCCTTGGCAAATCTTGTTTACTTTTGTTTTTCTATTCCCAAAATTGAGTTGTTTGTTTTGATTATGCTTTTGTGTGGTTAGTGGACTCTCAAATGTTTCTGGTCATATAGGGTAAATGTGGGTTTGGCCAGTGGAGTGTGTACGATACGGCATTGCTATGTGTATGGATGATTATACTCCAAATTCTCGAGGATATTTCTTCTGTATTAATCAGAGAATAATATCTTGGCTGACAAGAGCATTCTTGGGCCAAAGGGTTTTTCTCTTCACAGTCTACAGTCGTTAAATTACCATATTCTAATCTCTAGGTAAGGTAAGAAATCTGAGGTCAATCTGAATCTCTTTTCTTACAAGTAACTTGTCTATCTCCTGTAGAACCCTGTAAGAACCCTCTTTAGCCTCTGCCTCTCCTTAGGGTATTTTGCTTCATTCCCCTTCCCAGAGGGGGAATGGACTCCATTACCCCAGAGTTTATTTCAGGGTAGAGGTCCATAATGAGAAAGATCCCCGAAGGGGTATCTGGGACAGGCTTATAATGTCTTCCCTGGCTTTAGCAGCTGAAAGCTCTACTGCTATTTGACCAGGTTGCTGTCTAACTGCTGACTGGACCTGAAGGCCATGAGAATGGGCTATAGGATACTGTTTAATAAACAACTATTGACAGACAGACTCACTGTAAGGCTGCAGGACCTACAGCAATCACGAATGGGTGTTACTGTGGTCTAACAAATGCCAAATGCTAGAGTTCCCTCTGATTACTCAGAGGAAGACTGCCAGTTCCTGACTTTAGCTAGATTAGGTTATGCTTTTAAGGAGATTCTCATAGGAGAAGTCTAAATATGAGTTATTTTAAATAAACATTTAGAAAAATGTACAAATCATAAATATATGGCTCAATTGATGCTCATAAATTACATACACCCATGTCACCACGGGTCATAACAATAAACAGACTCTGCTAGTGCCCTCTGACTCCCCTCACACCCCTTTCCAATCACTGTTCCCTCCCTTCTCTCTGGAGGTAATCACTGCCCCCTTCCTCTTACATAATAGGTTTGTTCTGGCTCTGTTTTGAACTTTGTATAAAAAGAATCATACAGAATGTATTCTTTGGTGTCTAGCTCCTCTTGCTCAACATAATGCTTGGGAGATTTATCTATGCAGTCCTTGTAGTTGACTGTTCATTCCTACTGCACGGATGTACAACAATTAATTCATCAACTATATTGTCAACGGACACTGAATTATTTTTAGTTTTTACTATCATGGATAATGAACAATGCTATAGACATTCTAGTAAATTTTCTCACTTAACTTTGTGTTTCACCTAAGATCTCAATTACTGAAATTGAAAGAAAGGTATAGTAGGTATAGCACTCATTTCTCACTCACATGCTTCCAATTCTGCAGACCCTTGTTATGGACTGAAAGTTTGTGTTCACTTCATCGTTAGTCCATCTTCTGTTGCTATAACAGAATGCCTCAGACTAGGTCAGGTGCAGTGACTCGACTCATGCCTGTAATCCCGCTACTTTGTGAGGCCAAGGTAGGCAGATCACTTGAGGCCAGGAGCTTGAGACTAACCAGGGCAAAGCAAAACTCTGTCTCTGAACAAAAAATTAAAAATTAGCCAGGGATGGTGGTGTACATGTGTAGTAGCTACCTGGGAGGCTGAAGTCAGAAGACTGCTTGAGCCCAGGAGACTGAGGCTGCAGTGAGTTACGATTGTGACACTGCACTCCAGTCTGGGCAACAGAGTGAGGCCCTGTCTCAAAACCAAAAGAAAACAATACTACAGACTATGTAATTTATCAAGAACAGAAGTTTATCTAGCTTGTGGTTTTGGAGACTGCGCAGTCCAAGAGCATAGCACCAGCATCTGGTGAGTGCCTTCTTGCTGTGTCATTACACGGCAGACAATACCACAAGAAAAAGAGTAGGAGCAGGAGTGTCAGCTCAGGTCCTCTCTTTCTCTCCTTATAAGTCTTCCAGTTCCATCATGGGGGCCCCACTCTGAGGATCTCATCTAATCCCAATTACCTCCCAAATGCTCTACCCCTAATCAATGTATGAATTTGAGGGTTAAGTTTCCAACACATAAAATCTGGGGGGCACATTCAAACCATAGCACCTCCCACCCCCTAAATTTATATGTTGAAAGCTGCCAACATGATAGTATTTGTTGGAGACTTTGAGAGGTAGCTAGGTTTAGAAGAGTTCACTATTGAACCCCATAATGGGATTAATACTCTTGTAAGAAGAGACAAAATATCTCTTTCCCTCCTTCCCTCCCTCTCTTCCTCCCTTCCTCCCTTCTTCTCTCTTCATCATATGAGGACACAGCAAGAAGATACCACCTGCAAGCCAGTATGAGACACCTCACCAGACATGAAATTTGCTGGCACCTTGATCTTAGACTTCCCACCTTCCATAACTGTGAGATATAAATGTTTGTTGTTTAAGCCATACAAGTTGATAAACCAGACTTCCTTTTAATTTTAATCTAGATCCACTAGTATTTAAACTCTGTATGTGTGTCCTGTTTAAGAAGCCTCTGCCTACTCAAATGTTATGAAGATATTATCCTAATTGTATCCTAGAATGGCACTATTACGGTAGCCACTAGCCACATGTTTCTGTTGACCACTTGAAATATGCCAGGTCCAAATTGAGATGGGTTGTGATGGGGAAACTCTTCTAAACATAGACTTAGGCAAAGAATTCGTGACTAAGACCCCAAAAACAAACATGATGAAAACAAAAATAAACAAATGGGACCGAATTAAACTAAAAATCTTCTTCACAGCTAAAGAAATAATCAACAGAGAAAACAGACAACCCACAGAATGGGACAAAACGTTTGCAAACTACACATCCAACAAAGGACTAGTATCCAAAATCTTTAAGGAACTCAAACAAATCACCAAAACAAACAACCAAACAACTAATCCTATTAAAAAATCCAAAGGAAATGAATAGACATTTCTCGAAAGAAGATATACAAATGGCCAAAAAACATGAAAAAAATGCCCAACATCACTAATCACCAGGGAAATGCAAATTAAAACCACAATGAGATACCACCTTTCTCCTGCAAGAATGACCATTATTAAAGGTCAAAAAATAATAGATGTTGGCGTGGATGTGAGGAAAAGGGAATGCATACACACTGCTGGTGGGAAGGTAAATTAGTACAACCTCTATGGAAAACAGTATGGATCTCCCTTAAAGAGCTAAAAATAGAGCTACCATTCTATCCAGCAATCTCACTACTGGATATCTACCCAAAGGAAAAGAAGTCTATGAAAAAGACACTTGCACACATATGTTTATAGCAGTACAATTCACAATTACAAACATGCGAAGGCAACCTAAGTGCCCATCAACTAATGAGTAGATAAAGAAAATGTGGTGTATACACATCAGGAAATACTACTCAGCCATTAAAGGGAATGAAGTAATGTCTTTTGCAGCAACTCGGATGGAATTGGAGACCAGTGTTCTAAGTGAAGTAACACGAGAGTGGAAAACCAAAAACCGTATCTTCTCGCTTATAAGTGGTAACTAAGCTACGAGTGTACATAAGCTTACAGAGTGTTATAATGGACTTTAGAGACTCAGAAATGGGAGGCTGAGAGGGGGCCAGGGATAAAAAACTGTACAATAGCTACAATGTACACTACTCGGGTGAGGGCTGCACTACAGTCTGAGAATTCGCCACTATATAATTCACCCATGTAACCAAAAACCACTTGTACCCCCAAAGACTACTGAAATAAATGCACAAATTGAGATGGATTGTAACTGTAAAATATACACTAGAATTCAAAGACAATTAAGTAAAATATCTCAGTAATGCTTACACTGGTTGCATGTTGAAATAATATTTTGCATATATTAAGTTAAACACAAAATGTAATTAAAATTTAGTCTGTTTCTTATTACTTCTTAAAATGTGACAATGAGAGTACTTAAAATGACATGCGGCTCAAATTTGTGCTTTTATTATGTTTCTATTGGACAGTGCTATTCTAGATTTATTATTTTATCATTCACATGCACATCTAAAACTCCCTGGAATTGAGTTGTGAATTGAGAAAGGGGTCAATTTTATCTATTTCCATGTGAGTGACCAGTTGATCTGGTATAATTTGTTGAAAAGGCTGTCCTTTCTTTGTTATAATCAGGTGTTCATTACGCGAGTCTCTTTCTAGGTTCTCTCTTCTGTTCCATTGTCCGCATGTTTATCCCTTCACCATGAGTCATCTTAATTACTGCAGTTTTATAAGAACTCTTTATTTTGGGTCGTTAAGTTCTCCTACTTGCTCTTTCTCCAAAATTGTCTTGCTCATTACTAGCCATTTGCATTTCCAGGTACATTTTATCATCGACTTATCAAGTCTCTCAGATATTCCTGCTGGAATCTTAACTGACGTGTTGAATTTATAGATCTATCTGTGAGAAACTAACATCTACCTTCTAATACATAAACATGGCCCACATATGTATGTATGTCTTCTTTAAATTCTTTCAATAATGTTTTACAATTCATTGTGTGGAAAGGTCTTGCAAATCTTTTGTTAGATTTATTGCCAGGTATTTGATTTTTAAATGCTATTATAGATGCTATTAATTTTAAATTTCTTTTTCTACTTCTTGTTACTTGTATATAGGAATACAATGATTTTTATTAACATTTTATCCAGACCTTGCAAATATTCATTCTAATAGTTTAGTTGTATAGACTCTTGGATTTTCTATGAACACAAGCATGGCATCTGCAAAAAATGACAGCTTAATTCTTTCCATTCAATCCTTCTTTTATTTCTTTTTCTTTCCTTACTTCACTGACTAGGTCCTCTGATAAAATGTTGAATTAAAATGGCAATAGCAAGCATCCTTGTGTCGTTTCTAATTTGAGAGGGAAAGGTTTTCACATTTCACTGCTAAGTATAACTTTTTCGTTTTCTGTGGTGAGGAGGCTCTCATAGATAAGGACATTGTCTTCTAGCTGACTGGGAGGCTTTTTAAAAAATATATAAGTATGTGCTAAATATTATCACATGCTTTTCTGCCTCTACCAAGATAATTACATGATTTTTCTTCTTTAGAGTTGTATTTTAGTTATTTATTGCTGCGTAACAAATGGCCCTCATAACTCAGCCTCTCAAAACGAGATACATTTATTATCTCTCATAATAATGTCTAAGTGTGGCGGCTCTGTGAATGGCTTGACTGGATAGCTTTGGCTCATGACTTCTCAGGAGGTTGCAGTCAAGCTGGTGGCTAGGCCTGCAGTCATCAGTCATCACAAGACTCAGCTGAGGTTGAAGAGTCGGCTTCCAAGCTCACTCACATTGCTGTCGCAAGTGTTAGCTTATTGCTGCTGGCTGGAGGCTTTGGTGGCAGGTGGGCCTCTCCAGGGCTGCTCACGTGTGGTAGCAGGTTTTCCCTGGAGTGAGACAGAGGAAGAGTGGGGTGGTGGGGGCACCCTAGTTGGTAGCCGCACTCTTTAAGGATCCAATACCAGAAGTGACTTACCATTACTTCTGCTATATGCTGTTGGTCACACAGCCTAGAAATCTGTGCTGTATTATTTTTATAATGTAAACCAAGAAACAACGACACAAAGAAAATCCAGTAAAGGGACAGGCAGACAGCCCTGCTGCCCTTCTCGTCTCTCTCTGTCTCTAGCATTGCCTACAGACATTCGGTTTGCTTAGCAAGCAAGTCCAATCTTCTTTAGAGAACAAGAGTGACTCATGTCCCCACAGCCCGATGAAAAGAACCCTTGACATATTATTAATAGAACATCTGCAATGCTGTATGTATTTCATTCTGATTTACCAGCTGTCTCTAGGCAAACCAGCTTCTAAAACAAAGTACAGATCCGAATCCTACATTTTAAATTACCATAAGACCTCATTGGGGAGCTTCTGGCAAGGTCTCACCTATTTTCAGAAGCGCTCTGGCACTGTAACACTGTAAATTGCTACCCAGCACTGCTTCCTAATCTTTTCTTTCTTGACAATCTCTATTAAAAAGGCTATAAATGCCATGGGGTATAGTTCTGACCAGTGAAATATATGTAGGATTATTCTGAGGGATATTCTGGGAAAATCATTATGTTCCTGCTGAAAGTGGCTATTTGTAGCTTCTCACGTCCCTCCTTCTTCCTTCCTTGAACATAGATTTGATGCCTGGGGCACAGACCAACCCTTTTGCCAACATGAGAAAAGGGCTGAGATAATCACAGAGATTCCGGTTCACTTAGGGAGTGAATATGGCATGAATACCAGCAACTACCTATCTCCAGACTTGTTATTTTAAAAAAAAAAAAAAAAACTGTATTTTTTTTTTTAAGCAACTATAGGTGAGATTTTCCATCACTTGCATCCAAAAATATTCCAAAATCATCCAGTGACAAATCTTCCTTTAGGAATGGCAATGATTTTGGAGAACTGCTAAATTATCTGGAGATCTGAGGTGCCTAACATAAGTGATTAAGTTAGATGATGCTAATTTTAGCAGGGTTTTAGAATCATACAGATTATTAAAAATTTGCCTTAAACAAAGTCCTAAAGCAGGCAACCTGAAAGCATTTTAAAAAATATCAGTAATGTTGGAATCCATTTTAAGGTGACTACTTTGAAAGGTAACAGTCAATCTGATGACGCATTTTGGTATTTATTTTTAAAAATCAGTGGTATTCTTTATTTTCATCTTATTTCTCTTTTTATGCTCCAACATGACTCTGTATTCTCAACAAGAACTTCTAAGAATTAAAAAAAAAAAAAAAAAACTATCCTGGAATCAAGGCCCAGCACAATCAGCCTTCCAACCTCCCTCCAACTTTACCTTCCTTTAGCTCCCAACATCCATGTCCTGCAAGACAAATACTCAGCTTGAGACGCGGGTTCTTGAAGACGCCCCAGGCCCCCACTCTCACCCCCACCCTCAGCTCACAGAGAATGTGCAATGCTTTTTGTCCGTCTCTGCCACCTGAGCAAACCATGCATTCCTTTGGATTGCCGGCTGCCTTTCCACCTGTAATGAAGATGCTATGAATAAATTCTTGTTGATTGACTACACACATAAATGCCTTGTCCTAGGCTTATTTTAGTCGTATACTAAGCTTTTTCTGCCTTCTGGAAGTCCTAAGTATCCATGTGTGCCCTAGATTATAAGCTCCAAGGAAACAAGGGTTGTTTAGTTGTATCATTCCTAATTCTATTGTGCACCATGAAAGATGGTATTAATGATTTTTGTAAAGACAACGATGATGGTAATGGTGATGACGACAATGATGATGATGGTGTCCGAGGGCAGGATATTGGGTTGAATGACACCACTTCTCTCTAGTTCAAAGAAATTCCTGGTATGTAAAACAGGGTCGGACTTGAATAATCTCTGCAGTCTCTCATTCTATGAAGTGCAGCAAGGAAGCATGCAAAGGAATGCGCGGACATCTGACTGGTGGGTTCCCGGCCCCGACAGCGCTCTATCTCAAGTGCCCATCTGCCCAGAGTGCTGGGAACGTACACGAAGACCCAGGGCTCTGCACAGGCTCCAGGATGGTTTCGGATGAGAAATACAGGACACTGTGGTGTGTCCCAAAGTGTGTCTGGGATCTGCGGAGCTGGGTGCTCCCATTGTTGATGTATACCAAGTACTGCTAGGAGCTCAAGAGCTCTTTTGAGCACAGTGTCTTGGACTCAAATAGCATGTTCTTCCAGAGGGCTCATTACCCTTTTTTTTTTTTTCTTTTTGAGACAGAGTCTCACTCTGTTGCCCAGACTGGAGTGTAGTGGTGCTATCTTGGGTCATTGCAACCTCTGCCTCCCCAGTTCAAGCAATTCTCCTGCCTCAGCTTCCAGGGTAGCTGGGATTACAGGCACCCACCACCATGTCCAGCTAATTTTTGTATTTTTAGTAGAGATGGAGTTTCATCGTGTTGGCCAGGCTGGTCTTGAACTCCTGACCTCAAGCCATCCACTCACCTTGGCCTCCCAAAGTACTGGGATCATAGTCATAAGCCACCACACCCGGCCCAATTCCTCTTTCTAGGAATTTCTTCCTCCTCAGTCACTGAGTCTCTGGGGTAGTGAGAGTGTTTCTGACCCCAAGAAGGGTGTTCATAGTGTCATTACAGGTGGAAAGTCAACCAGCAATCCAAGGGAATGCATAGTTTGCTCAGGTGGCAGAGACAGACAAAAAGCATTGCACATTCTCTGTGAGCTGAGGGTGGGGGTGAGAGTGGGGACCTAGGGAGTCTTCGAGAACCCACGAGTCTCAAGCTGAGTATTTGTCTTGCAGGACATGGATGTTGGGAGCTAAAGGAAGGTAAAGTTGGAGGGAGGTTGGAAGGCTGATTGTGGTGGGCCTTGATTCCAGGTAAGTTTTTTTTTTTTTTTTTAATAAGTTCTAGGAAGCCTAGAACTTCTAGGGAGTTCTATGAAGATGTTTGACATGGAGCAGGGTTTTCAGCTGTGGTGCTGTTGATATTCCGGCACAGCTCATTCTCTGTGGAAGGAGCTGTGTACAACATGCATTCCAGGATGTCCAGCAGCATCCCTGGCCTCTTACCCTCCATGTGCCAGGAGCAGCACACACGCCCGTGTGACACCCACAAACATCTCCTGACACCACCATATCCCCGGAGGCAGAACTGAGCTGGTGGGGAACCACTGGCATAGAGGACCATCTGTGGAGAAGGACATTCAGGAAATTGACCTGGCAGCAGTACACAGGTGGCTGGAGACATGCTGAGGACGTGACTGATTGGGAAGCAAATTCGATAGCCCAGGAGGATGCTGGAACGGAAGCTAGCTGCACCCAGGAGGGCATCATGGGTGGGTAAGAGGCGGTGCTGGGAAGGTGTGGATGGGACGTGGGGTTGATGGAATGCAGATGACAGGAGATGGGGAAGAGTCAAAGATGGCCTCAGGCTGGTACCCAGGGGAGTCTTAACATCATTGCCTGAAACATGTATGTCAAGAAACGGGCAATTGGGGTGAGAAGGGGTGAAGTTGACCAAACGTTTGGATTTTAACATCCTTTTAGGGAAAGAGGTTAGGAACTCCAATACGATCTCTATTTTATAAAACGGAAAATTAAGTCAAAAAAAAAAAAAAAAAGGATGAGTTGACCTGTCTAAATTGAAAACAGTAAATTCTAACAGAGTTTTTGCAAAAATTAAGGACTCGTGACTCCCCATCACAGCGTGAAATGAATGGCCAACTTTAAAAACTTCCATTTCTATTCTCTGTGAAAATATGAGGACACTGGGAAGACCGTATTTCACCCACCTTTCCTTTCAAACACGCCTCCGATAGGGCATAGCCTCGCCCATCGGGAAGGGAAGGCTCAGGCTTTCAAGAAAGCAATGAAAACCTGAGTTATTGTTGCCTCTGGAAATCATTGAGCGATTAGAGGAGGAACAGGGAGGAAGCTGCCGCCGCCATGGAGCAACAGGGTGATCCCGCCAACCGCACCGGGAGGGGCTTCCAGCCGGGGTTGGTGACTTGGTCAGGTCGGCTCAGAGGCTCTAAGGGCAGCCTGTGGGACAGTCCTGCCAGGACAAGCCCACTGCAGTCTGAAAAGGCTCCAGCCTGGGGGGCGCGGAGTCCACGTGGCTGCTGCAGGTGGCAGGAGAGCTGGACACACACGTGGCCCCACACAGTTCGGAGACCTTCCTGAGCCAAGGTGGGCCCCTGGCACCGCTCAGCAGCTTTTCGGGGTTGCACATTTGACGCTGAGCCCAGCGACTCCAGTTTTGCTCCCTGTGCGAATCCTCTGTGGAAGCACCACTGGAAGCTGTGAAGCAAGAAACAGAGAGAGAAGGAGAAACAGAACCTGGGCAATCCGAGAACCAGTGGCCTGGCACTGACATGCTCACCCATGTGTCCCGCTGCTGGTGTTCCCACACACCCTAGGTGCCACCCGTCATGACGACCTGCACGCAGCCTGGCCTCCAGATGCCTTGTTCCTCGAGGCCTCTAGACTGCCTCCTCCAGGAAGCCTTCCCCAGGAGCAACTTCCTCTTCCTCCAGGAGCTCAGCATGGTGCTTTAAGCATCCGTGTGCAGGCTGGTTCCTCTATCTAGATCTGAATGCCTTGAGAGCAAGAACTCCACCATGTTCCTTTATGTTTGACCCAGAGTCCCAAGCTGTCCACACTCCTGGGTTTATTGCTCCGGAAAGATCAACTCGCCTGACCCAAGTCCCTACTGGTGCGAGCAGAGAACGGCAGGCCCCAGTGCTCTTCCTCTCCCACAGGCCCCTTTCCTCCTCCGACAGCTTCCCTGGGTGAGTTCGTGCCAGTGGGGCTGCCCTGTCCCTTGTCCCCATCAGGCATAATTGTTAATCCTACCCAGCCCCGCCAACAATAAACCACACTGTCGAACAAAGCTTTAGGAAAGGTTGAGGGTAACATGGAGTGAATAACAACTTAGAAAGAGAAAGCTTCAGAACAGCCACTCCTTGCGTCCTCCCACATTGCTCTCTGTCGGGAGTCTTCCTCTGGCCTCCTTGATTCTGGCTTAGAGCCATGCTTCCCAGATCTGCTCTAGCCAAACAAGTCTGGCCCATAATCCCTCCCTCCCCTGACGATGCAGAGGGCCACTCTCCCTGTGACGGTGCTCCCCACCCTCAGCGACGATTGCCGCCCCCACCGTTTCCTGCCACACCTTTGCACAAGCAAAAAGTCTTTACAGCTTACATTCTAAATATGAGCTGTGGTGCCACACTAGAATACAGGGACACACTGCACTTTAAAAACAACACTTTCCCCACCATTTTATCTTTTCTTCATCTTATTATTAAATTCAAAGAACTTAACAAGGGTGTCTGGGCCATGCTAAGTACACACTAATGTTGGTTAATTGAATTGATGAACCTGATTTCCTTCATTATTCAATTTGGATTGAGATAAAACAGTATTTGTAAGTCGCTTAATGAAATAATTGAGAGACAGTGGCTCCATCAAATAGTGGGAAAGTTTTACATTTATATCCCCTGACTCTGGATTTGTTGAAGCTGGTCGATTGGTCATTCCTCAGTTGGCTATAAAGATGCAGTAGACACGGTTCATGTCCTCAAAACCAGTAAGCCTGTTTGATCAGATTCAGAGGGCCCAGGCAGAGAGTGGGCACTGGGCAGACAGTTGGAATTCCCTTTCTAATATAGGGGAAGCCAACCTGCCCACTGTCATCAGGTGGGCTGGATAGCATTAGCCCATGAGTTAGAAAACACAGCAGAGGTGAAATCCAGACACTAGAAAATAGAGTAAAACTTGAGTGAAAGAGAATTCAGTGTCTGAGCCAGAAAGACAGCTGCAAGTGTGAGGCCATAGGACAGTCACTGAGTTCTCAGAGCACAGATTTCTGGGACAGGCAAGGACTTAGAGCCTCACAAGATCCCTGGAGCTGCTGGGCAGCAACCAGGGTGTTTTTCATGGGGCAGCTATGGCCTGCTGGCCAAGGGAGCTTGAGCAAGTGTCAACCAGAAGTGAGAGCTCATGGGTATGTATCTCACATTTGGCCTGAAAGCCCACACAGGCTGCCAAAGACTGGAATAAAACCCAAATGTCCACTTACAGGAGCATGTGTAAAGTGTAATTCACACAATCCAACAACAACAGCCAAACTGCAGCTGTGCAAACACGACAGACTCACAAACATTATCCTCAGTGAGAGAATCAGGACAAAAGAATACATTGATGTGCTTCCATGCATCCAAAAACAGGAAACACAGAGCCATATTTTTCAGATTTGAAGTACATAGGTGGCAAACATACAAAGAAAAGCAAGGAAATTATTAGGCTGAATTACAAGACAATGATTACTCCGGATGGGAAGGACGTCAGGGGGGCTTTTGCCATGGTGGTGACACAGGCGTTCCTTGATTGCATTGTAAGTAGAAAACATTGTTAGTTGAAACTGCATTGAATCCACCTAACCTACCAAGAACCATACCTTACTCTAGCCTGTTTTAAACACACTCAGAACATTTATATTAGCCTGCAGTTGGGCAAAATTGTCTACTACAAAGGCTAGTTTATTATAAAGTGTTGAGGCCAAGGGCAATGGCTCACACCTATAATCCCAGCACTTTGGGAGGCTGAGGTGGGCGGATCACTTGAGGTCAGGAGTTCAAGACTAGCCTGGCCAACATGGCAAAACCCCATCTCTATTAAAAATACAAAAATTAGGCGGATGTGGTGGTAGGTGCCTGTAATCCCAGCTACTCAGGAGGCTGAGGCAGGAGAATAGCTTGAACCTGGGAGGCAGAGGTTACAGTGAGCCGAGATTTTGCCACTGCACTCCAGCCAGGGTGACAGAGTGAGACATTATCTCAAAAAAATAAAATTAAAAAATAAAGTGCTGACTATCTCATGTAATTTGTTGAATACTTTAGTGAAAGTGAAAAACAGAATGGTTTTATGGGTACTCGAAGCACGGCTTCTGCTGAATGCCTACTGCTTTCACGCCATGAAAAAATCGTAAGTCAAGCCATTATGAGTCAGGGACTGTCTCTATTTTACTTTTTAATCTGCCTGCTGGTTATAATTGGCCATATATGTTTTGTGCACTTTTCTTTTTCTGTGTTATAGTTCGTAATGTGTTTTAAGTGGAAGCAAGTCTTGCTAGTTGGAATTCTGCGCCAGTCCTTTTGAGGACTCTGCCTTGTTTTTTGCTTTTCCCAACACTGCTTTGTTTGCCAGCCATCAATGACAATTTTGGCAGGCTCCCCGTAGGCGAAACCTGCAGGCTTCTTGGCCCATTTATTCAATCGACAAATACTTCCCAGGAGTGTACTATGTGCTGGGCACTGTGCTAGCTACCGGGGGTTCAGGTATGCTGCTTGTTCCCACGGTGTCCTGCTAAGCAAAGAAACTTATGTGACACACGACACTTCCCTTTCCCCCCTCACATTTCTGGAAGCTCAGAGCTGAAGTTTGTTTTTCTTTTTAGTAGCTTCTCCTGTGGTTGATTTTTGGATGTAATGATCCCTGACCCCTTTTGTTACACAAGCTGTGATTTTACTCCTTTAGTTTTGCAGGTTTACCAGCTTTTACTGGAAGCCACTTCAAATCCTTGTGGGTGGTAGTTACAGAAAGTGGGTGAGCCATGGAACGCCCCTCGCTCTCCTCTTGGCCCCTCTTCCCAGTGGTCATGTCTGGCCTCTCCCTCTCCAGCTGTGCCCTGCCCCAAGGCCCTGAGCTTGCCCTGTCAACCCCTCTCCATCAGTCCCCACCTATGAGGCTGTGCCCTATCCGTGAGACATTTTCAGGGACACTTTTACTTTCATACCTGTCATATTTTCCAGTCCTTCAGAGTCAGGAACTAAACCCGTGAGCAAAGCTTTTTCATCTCATCAGCTCCTAGCCCAGCAGAATTAGACTCAACGACTGCGTCAAGGTGAGCTGCGGAGCACAGGCAGAGCTAATCCTGGATTTACAGGCTCTTGCTTCCATTACCCCAACAATAGCAGGCCGAGAGGGGCCTGCCACAGCAGAAATGCACTTGAATTTCCCATTTTGAAACACCCTTCATCAGCTCTCATTTGCTAAAAGGTAACCTGGGATGAAGTGTATTTTAGCAAGCCAGGAATGCCGGAATGATTTTGCAGTAGGGAAAGTTATTTAAAACGTTGCCCCCAAATAAATATGCTGATAGACCCTGAGCCTGCCTGGAAAGAGGGCATTCGTGTTGCTGTAGTTACTTTAGGCCTCGTTCCAGCTTTGCATGACACCGTCCGTAGGGGGGCTTATCATAAGGAGGGGGCTGCAGAAACGTTTTATTTTTCTCCCCCTTGATGTGATAAACCTGTGTAGGCATCATTGGAATGTAACCATACCAAAGATCCTGCTGCCTTTACAACTCCATAGGGTTCTGGGCCATTTCCAAGACATTATCTGGAGAGAGAAAAATGTTCAGGGAGCTGGAAAAAAAAGTGCCTTAATTATGTTTAGAGCCATTTTCAGCATGACTGCAATAAGTTTCAGCTGTTCTGGGGAAATGGGCTGAGAGCTTTGTGCTCTATGATTGGACTTTCTTGAGTTGGAAGAAAAAGCATTTAGAACAATGTGAGGTCCTGAAAATGTGCACAATTTCAATGAAAACACATACCCTCTAACATTACCGGCATGCACACACACGTGCACCCACACACACAAGCATGCACTCACAAATATACACATGTGCACACAGACCACATGCACACAGGCACATGCACACACAATACACATGTGCACACATGCACGCGCACACACAGCACTTTGCCCAAGTGGATGGGGACACAAGGTCAGAAAGGGAAAGAAAAAGGAAAAAAGGCACATCAAGAAAACAATGTGTTTAGCACAAATACCTGGACTGGGCAGATCCAAATGTTATGGTCTCTCAGGCTGGGTGCAGTGGCTCACGCCTGTAATCCCAGCACTTTGGGAGGCTGAGGTGGGTGGATCACTTGAGGCCAGGAGTTCGAGACCAGCCTGGACAACATGGCAAAACCCAGACTCTACAAAACAACAACAACAAAATTATGGATTCTCTTTAAAAAAACATATACAGTCTTGAAGATGGTAACATTTCCAGAGTCTTAGGAAAGGTCCTGAAAGTGTGGGTCATGATGCTTTAGAATCCTGAGTTTAAGAGTAAATACAGTGCAAACCAGATTTTGTTTTCAGCCTCACAACAAATGTATTCCTATGTGGATTTGATTTTCCCACCACCTCCCCTTGAGCCTCGCCAGGTCTCAATACCACTCCTAAAAGATCGCCTCATGTCCCAGGACCTTTGTTCAAGAGCTGCCAAAGGCTCTGCTCCTCTTCATGGCCTCTGGCAGCTACCCGGGACAAGGGGTTTGCCTTCAGTGCTGGACTCCTGCTTCTTGAAGGAACCCTCTTCTGAAGCTTCCCTCTCTCAGTTCTTTATCCTCTATCTACCTGCTATAGTGTCTCAAAGCTAAGGATCTGGGATTTTGTTATCCATTCAAAAAATATTGATTTTTATGAAAAGACCTCAGTATGAAAGCTGTGCTTTTAAAAGCAGACCAATCTCTGAAAGCAGATTTTCAGATATCCCTGAGCAAGCATCTGGGGCAAAAGTATTCCCAGATTACTCAGATCCCACACGTGCTGGCCGGTGGGATGGTCTGGCCGCTACATAGTGAGAAAGAAAAGCTGAAGACAGGAAAGGGTTTCCACAATCTCAAGGACTGTTTCCTACAACACAGTCCCAGAGACAGTGGCTCTGCAGAAAGCTATGGCTGGAACCTGCAAATGAGTTTTAGAAATGCTAGAATAAAACAGTTTTGTTCCTATGGAACTTCTCATAACATACTAATGTAGGTTGTACATCGTCAGTGGGGTAAAAGGATGCAGTAACCCCGAATTAGTGAACCTGGGAACCCTTTCTTTTTCAGGGAGTGGTGGTGTTCAGGCAATCCTCCACGTAATACAAGTGTAGGCACCACTGCGGCAGGTAGGTTTGATGGAGTTGGGAGTTGGACTTTGCTGACTTATTTGGAGCTGAGGTGGGTAGGGAGATTGTTAGGAGGTGTGGGCCCTTCTAATTACTGCTTCTTATAAACTCTGCTGGAATAAGCTACCGAGAAACAGATGGAGGACATTTGTCATTCTTTTTGGCCGCACAGCAGCTGAACCCCTTTCCTGGTCTTGGGGAAATCCCCACATAAGGAGTCTTAGCAGCAAGCTGAGCCAGCCTTCCCCCTCAGAAAGTGCGAGCCCCTCGTTTTCTCAGCTTCTTTTGCAACTAGGGGCCACACCTGTCAATCAGATGCAGGTGCTTCTGTCTCCCCAAAAGGCACAAACGAGATCATTTATAGCAGCTTAATAGCCATGAACTGGAACATCTTTGCCAACATTTGATATAGTCAGTCTTTTGAATTTTAACCATCCTAACAGGTATGTACAAACAGTCCCTGATTTACAATGGCTCAATTTAGGAATTTTCAGCTTTACAGTGGATTTATCAGGATGCAACCCCATTGTAAATGGAGCCTACATGTCCACCAGCAATAGTACAATAGATAAATGAACCATGGTTTATTCACACAGTGGAATATGACACAGTAAGAAACAAGATTTAACAATGATCACACGCAACATCAAGGATGAGTCTCACAACCGTCTCATATTTCTTAGTGAGACAGGTTATCTATTTCTTTTTGTGTGAAATTCACTAGTTTGTATTTTAAGAAATTTGACCAGCTCTTCTAAATTGTTGAATTTATTGGTATAGGTTATTCATAATTGTACTGGGTTGAATAGTGTCTTCCAACAATTCATGTCCACCAGAACCTCAGAATGTGACCTCATTTAGAAATAGGGTCTTTGCAGATGTAATTAATCAAGATGAGGTAATACTGGATTAGGGTGGGCCTTACATCTAATATAGCTGGTGTCCTTATAGGAAGACAGAAGTATGGACACAGAAACATAAGCACAGACAACAGAAGCAGAGATTGGAATGAAGCAGCTGTAAACCAAGCAATGCCATGAATTTCTAGCCCCCACCAGAAGATAGAAAAAGGCAAGGAAGAATTCTACCCAGAGTCTCAGAGGAAAAATGACTCACTGACACCTTGATCTTGGACTTCTAGCTCCAGAAGTAAGAGAATAAATTTCTGTTGTTTAAGCCATACAATTATGGTACTTAGGTGCAGCAGCCCTAGGAAACTAATACAATACTAGTCCCTTATTATCCTTTTAATAGCAATGGAATCTGCAAGGATGTCACCTCCCTTACTTCTGATATTAGCAATTTGTGTCTCTCTGTTTCTATTTTCCTGGTCAGTTGGCTTAAGATTGATCACCTTTATTGATCTTCTCAAAGAACCAGCTTTTGGTTTCATTGATTTGTCTCTTTTGCTTTTCTCTTTTCTATTTCATTGACTTCCACTCTAATGTGTGTTATTTTCTCCATTCTACTATTGTATGTTTAAGTTTTTCTCTTTTTTTCTAGTTTGTTAATGTAAGAGTGGAGGTTACTGATTTGAGACCTTTGTTCTTTTTTAATGTTTTAGTTTAGGGCAATAAAATTCCTTTTAAGTATTATTTAGCAGCATCTCACAAATTTCGATATGTTTCCACTTTTATTCAGTTCAAATACTTTTCTAATTTCGCTTATGATTTCTTCTTTGATCCCCTGGGGTTATTTAGAAATATGTTAGTTTTCAAATATTTGGAGATTTGCGAGTGATCTTTCAGTAATTGATCTATGTTTTAATTCCACTGTGGCCAGAGAATATATTTTGTGTAACAAATCTTTTTATATTTATTGAGACTCATTTTACAGCCCAGAATGTGGCTTATTTTGGTAAATGTTCTGTGTGCATTGAAAAGAATGTATATTCTGCTGTTCTTGGATGGAGTGTTAGATGTCAATTAGGTCAAGTTGGTCGGTAGTGTTTACATCATCTATTCTATATCCTAACTGATTTTCTTTCTATTGTTTTATCAATTATCAAAAATGGGATAGTAAACTATCCTTGTGGATTTCTCTATTTCTTCTGGTTGTCCTATCAATTTTTGATTTGTAGGCTTTGAAGATCTTTTATTAGGTGCATATATATTTAGTATTGTTATATTTTCTTGATGAATTGATTCCTTTATTATGAAATAATCTTTTTATCCCTAATAATATTAATTCCCCTGAAATATACTTTGTGTGATATTAATATAGGTACTCCGTCTTTCTTTTAATCAGTGTTAGCACAGTTTGTCTTTTCTCATTCATTTAACCTATTTTTGTATTATTATTTTATTGTATTTCATGTTGGGCCAATATGACAATCTCTACCTTTTAATTGGGGTATTTAGATCATTTACACTACATTTAATGTAATTATTTATATGGTTAACTTTAAATATATCATCTTTTAATTTATTTTTTCTCTCTTTCCTTTGTTCCTCCTCATTCTTTTCCTGACTTCTTTTGAATTAATTGAATATTTTTGTTATTTATTTTAAGTTCCTGTTAGGATTTGTAATGTATGTGTATACATACATATGGTCACGAAACTATGGCGTACTTGTCATACGACCTAGTTCTCTTCCCATTTCACAAATGTATCATGGACGGCTTTCCACGCCAATACAATTGCCTCTCGGTATCTGTGGGGAATTGGTTCCAGGACTCCCCATACACACCAAAATTCACGGATTAAGTCCCTTATATAAAATGGCATAGTAGTTGCATAGAACCTACACACACTCTCCCATCTACTTTGAATCATATCTAGATGACTTATAACACCTAATACGATGTAAATGCTATGTAAATAGTTGTTATATTGTGTTGTTTTTATACTTGTATTATTTTATTGCCGTATTGTTTTTAAAACAATTTTTTGAGCTATGTTAATTGAATCCACAAATTTGGAACCCATGGATATGAATGATGAACTGTACATAAAGTGTATCTTTTTTAATGCTGCATCTGAATGTACCATATTTCATTCAATCTTTCTGATACAGATTTAGGTTATTAACAATGCTTTGCCATTGTACAAAATGCTACCTGAAACATCCTTGTATAGTTTTCTGATTGTGTCAGATATTTTTGTTTGACCCTCCAGATCTAGAAAAAAAATGGAGCCAAGAAAAGTTAGGTAACTTATTTGAAATTCTTCTTACCACAATAGAGTTCATTATAGTCTGTGTCAATACGCATAATTGGATTGTCTGTAATCCCAATTAACTTTGTCATATAACCTAAAGGTCAATTCAATTAAACCACCAGTGTGCCTTTTTGACTAAACGGATAGTCAGGCATGGCCACGTGTATACAAAGCCCTCTCTGGGTTTTTCAGTGTCACCAGAACTTGGGGGTATGAGTCAGAATTTACATTTGAATCTCTGTACATTCTGAGGTAAAAGGATGAGCTGGAAAGCCTCACATGGGAGTCGGCATCAACGCACTGACAGCTCAGAGTGGAATTTGGGGATCTTGGCATAAGGCGCCAAAGCATCTTTATCATTATGTGAAGTGAAGTAAGCAACACAAAGAAAGACAAATATGTGGCCGGGCGCGGTGGCTCATGCCTATAATCCCAGCACTTTGGGAGGCCGAGGCGGGTGGATCACGAGGTCAAGAGATCCAGACCATCCTGGTCAACATGGTGAAACCCTGTCTCTACTAAAAATACAAAAAAATTAGCTGGGCATGGTGGCACGCGCCTGTAGTCCCAGCTACTTGGAAGGCTGAGGCAGGAGAATTGCTTGAACCCAGGAGGTGGAGGTTACACTGAGCCGAGATCACACCATTGCACTCCAGCCTGGGTAACAAGAGCGAAACTCCATCTCAAAAAAAAAAAGGCAAATATGCGTGTTCTCTCTCATATGTAGGGCTGAAAATGTTGATCACAGGGAAGTAGAGAGTGGAATGATAGATCCCAGAGGTTGGGAAGGGTTTAGAGTGAGAGGGAGAGGATGAAGAGAGGTTGATTAATATACAAATAAACAGTTGGGAGGAATGCTGTAACGTTTGATAGCAGAGTGGGTGACCGTAGTTAACAATAACATATTGTATTTTTCAAAATAGCGGGAAGAGAAGACTTGAAATGTAACCCAACACTGAGAAGAGATAAATACTGAGGTGATAGATACCCTAAATGATCTGACTTGACCATTATACATTCTATGCATGTAATTTCACATTACACGGGCACCCCATAAATATGTACAAATATAATGTATCAAAAATTTTTAAAAGAAGTATATCTTTAGTCTCTGGGGTCTGGACGAAACACAATAATAGAATAATAAGATGAGAGGCTAATAGAAGAACAGTAGACGATTAGAACGATAGTAAAGATATCCCAAATTTGGAGTTATCGAGCCTCAACACCATGTGGGTGACCCCAACAGCAAGGCCAAGTCTTTCCACTCTACTCTTGCCTCTCAGGCAAGGAATACATGCATGTTCCTTTTGCAGCATCCTTATTTCTACTCTATCCTGGAAGCTAAATGATAAATAAAAACAAACACATGTATCACTCAAAAACCGGTGTTAAACATAGATGAGTCTAGCTCCAGATTTATGAAAAATCAAAATTAAACAGGAAAACAGCTCCAAATACTTCACCAGTTCTGAAGGATCATAGTTTGCTAACCCATTCAACTTTTATTTCTAAACAAAACATTTACTTTACAAACAGAGTTGAATATGTGTGGAGTGATTCATGTGCAAGGTAATTCATTGAAGCAGAATAGTAAGTTTGTAATGGGGCTCAGAAACTCTTAGCCCCAGGTATGGCTCCTAGACATGCTGACACGAAGCAGCAGCCACGAGGTCTCTGTGACACACACCGCCTCCTGCTTCTCAATCCCCTGTCTCTCCCAATGCCTAAGATGAAGATGTTCTCTGAAGTTCGCTGTGTGTGGAAAGTCCAGACCTGTCAAAGAAGAACAATGACCTCTGGTCCTTTCCCTGAGTCTTCATAAGCGGGACCCACATTGCAGGAAGAAAGACTGCAGTCTATCAGCATACCTGGACAGACTTGTTACAAACTATCATCTGCTCTGTGGGCTCAGCAGACTGTGTCCCAGGCTTCTGTATGATCTTAAAGCCCATTGAATTCCCCTAAATATCATTCACTAGCCATCTAAAGTCATCCACACTTCCCTGTCTCCCTTTCCTCTAAGCAGAAGGATATATAAGCATCTGTACCCCACTACGTAAGTGGGGTCATCACTTTGTGATTCACACCCCAGCCCTGTGCATGTTAATAAGTTTATATGCCTTTTCTCCTAAAAAAAAGTAAAAGAAAAAGAAAAAAAGCCTCACATTTGGCAGGGTGCAGTGGCTCACACCTGTAATCTCAGCCCTTTGGGAGGCTGAGGTGGGTGGATCCACAAGGTCAGGAGTTCAAGACCAGCCTGACCAATAAAGTAAAACCCAGTCTCTACTAAAAACACAAAAATTAGCTGGGCATGGTGGCGCACACCTGTAATCCCAGCTACTCAGGAGGCTGAGGCAGAAGAATTGCTTGAACTTGGGAGGTGGAGGTTGCAGCGAGCTGATTCATGCCTTTGCACTCCAGGTTGGGCGACAGAGTGAGACTTCATCTCAAAAAAAAAAAGCATCGCAGTCAGCATGAATCCAGAGCTCCTGATGCCCATCTTTCTTTTCTTAGCTTACTGTTCTTTACATTTTCCTTTGCTTTTCCCTGCAAATGAGACCTTCATGCTCCCCTTTTCTTTCCTGGAAAGCCCAGAGTATTTCTCATGAGCTCCACTCATGAGTTCACAATGATCTTCTCTGTCTCTCAAAACTCAGTAACTACAGCAGTCAGGACTACATATGTGGCTCTTTCACAGACTCAGTTCACACCAGCTCAAGTTACCGGTAAATCCAGAATGTGTATCTGGCTTGGCAAGGCTTGATCTAGAGGCCCAAAGAATCCTTTCTCCTCTCTCTTTCTCCCCACCACTCACTCTCTCTCTCTCTCTCTCTCTCTTTCTCTGTGTGTGCGCGCGTGTGTGTGTCTGGTTCTAGTCTCTGTGCATGTGTTTGTCTGGTTCGTGTGTGGGGGGAGGTTCTAGTCTCTGTGTGTGTGTGTCTGATTCTAGTCTGTGTGTGTGTGTGTGTGGTTCTAGTCTCTGTGTGTGTGTGTCTGGTTCTAGTCTGTGTGTGTGTGTGTGTGTGTGTGTGGTTCTAGTCTCTGTGTGTGTGTCTGGTTCTAGTCTGTGTGCGTGTGTGTGTGTGTGTCTGGTTCTAGTCTCTGTGTGTGGGGGGTGGTTCTAGTCTGTGTGTGTGTGTGTGTGTGTGGTTCTAGTCGCTGTGTGTGTGTACTTTTAGTTTGTGTGTGTGTGTGTGTGTGTGTCTGGTTCTAGTCTCTTTGTGTGTGGGGGGTGGTTCTAGTCTCTCTGTGTGTGTGTAGTTTTAGTCTGTGTGTGTGTGTGTGTGTGTGTCTGGTTCTAGTCTCTCTGTGTGTGGGGGGTGGTTCTAGTCTCTGTGTGTGTGTGTTTCTAGTCTCTCTGTGTGTGTGTGTGTGTGTGGTTCTAGTCTCTGTGTGTGTGTGTGTGTGTGGTTCTAGTCGCTGTGTGTGTGTAGTTTTAGTCTGTGTGTGTGTGTGTGTGTCTGGTTCTAGTCTCTTTGTGTGTGGGGGGTGGTTCTAGTCTGTGTGTGTGTGTGTAGTTTTAGTCTGTGTGTGTGTGTGTGTGTCTGGTTCTAGTCTCTCTGTGTGTGGGGGGTGGTTCTAGTCTGTGTGTGTGTGTGTTTCTAGTCTCTCTCTGTGTATCTGTATGTGTGTGTGTGTGTTTCTAGTCTCTCTCTGTGTATGTGTGTGTGTGGTTCTAGTCTCTGTGTGTGTGTGTTTCTAGTCTCTCTCTGTGTATCTGTATGTGTGTGTGTGTTTCTAGTCTCTCTCTGTGTATGTGTGTGTGGTTCTAGTCTGTGTGTGTGTGTGTGTGTGTGTGGTTCTAGTCGCTGTGTGTATGTAGTTTTAGTCTGTGTGTGTGTGTGTGTGTCTGGTTCTAGTCTCTTTGTGTGTGGGGGGTGGTTCTAGTCTCTGTGTGTGTGTGTAGTTTTAGTCTGTGTGTGTGTGTGTGTGTGTCTGGTTCTAGTCTCTCTGTGTGTGGGGGGTGGTTCTAGTCTCTGTGTGTGTGTGTTTCTAGTCTCTCTCTGTGTATCTGTATGTGTGTGTGTGTTTCTAGTCTCTCTCTGTGTATGTGTGTGTGTGTGTGTGGTTCTAGTCTCTCTCTGTGTATGTGTGTGTGGTTCTAGTCTGTGTGTGTGTGTGTGTGTGGTTCTAGTCTCTCTCTGTGTATGTGTGTGTGTGTGTGGTTCTAGTCTCTCTCTGTGTATGTGTGTGTGTGTGGTTCTAGTCTCTGTGTATGTGTGTGTGTGTGTGGTTCTAGTCTCTGTGTGTGTGTGTGTGTGTGGTTCTAGTCTCTGTGTGTGTGTGTGTGGTTCTAGTCTCTGTGTATGTATGTGTGTGCGTGTGGTTCTAGTCTCTGTGTATGTGTGTATGTGGTTCTAGTCTCTCTCTGTGTATGTGTGTGTGTGTGGTTCTAGTCTCTGTGTGTGTGTGTGTGTGTGTTTCTAGTCTCTGTGTATGTGTGTGTGTGATTCTAGTCTCTCTCTGTGTATGTGTGTGTGTGTGTGTGGTTCTAGTCTCTCTCTGTGTATGTGTGTGTGTGTTTCTAGTCTCTGTGTGTGTGTGTGTTTCTAGTCTCTCTCTGTGTATGTGTGTGTGTGTATGTTTCTAGTCTCTCTCTGTGTATGTGTGTGTGTGTGTGTGTGTATTTCTAGTCTCTCTCTGTGTATGTGTGTCTGTGGTTCTAGTCTCTCTCTGTGTATGTGTGTGTGTGCATGTGTGTGGTTCTAGTCTCTGTGTGTGTGTGTGTGGTTCTAGTCTCTCTCTGTGTATGTGTGTGGAGGGGGGTTCTAGTCTCTCTGTGTGTGGGGGGTGGTTCTAGTCTCTGTGTGTGTGTGTAGTTTTAGTCTGTGTGTGTGTGTGTGTTTCTAGTCTCTCTCTGTGTATGTGTGTGTGTTTCTAGTCTCTCTCTGTGTATGTGTGTGTGTGTGTTTCTAGTCTCTCTCTGTGTATGTGTGTGTGTGTGTTTCTAGTCTCTGTGTATGTGTGTGTGTGGTTCTAGTCTCTCTCTGTGTATGTGTGTGTGTGTGCGTGTGTGTGGTTCTAGTCTCTGTGTGTGTGTGTGTGTGGTTCTAGTCTCTCTCTGTGTATGTGTGTGTGGGGGGGTTCTAGTCTCTCTGTGTGTGGGGGGTGGTTCTAGTCTCTGTGTGTGTGTGTAGTTTTAGTCTGTGTGTGTGTGTTTCTAGTCTCTCTCTGTGTATGTGTGTGTGTGCGTGTGTGTGTTTCTAGTCTGTGTGTGTGTGTGTTTCTAGTCTCTCTCTGTGTATGTGTGTGTGTGTGTGTGGTTCTAGTCTCTGTGTGTGTATGTGTGTGTTTCTAGTCTTCCTCTGTGTATGTGTGTGTGTAGGGGGGGTTCTAGTCTCTCTGTGTGTGGGGGGTGGTTCTAGTCTCTCTGTGTGTGTGTAGTTTTAGTCTGTGTGTGTGTGTGTGTTTCTAGTCTCTCTCTGTGTATGTGTGTGTGTGTGTGTGTGGTTCTAGTCTCTGTGTATCTGCATGTGTGTGTGTGTTTCTAGTCTCTCTCTGTGTATGTGTGTGTGTGTGTCTGTTTCTAGTCTCTCTCTGTGTATCTGCATGTGTGTGTGTGTGTTTCTAGTCTCTCTCTGTGTATGTGTGTGTGTGTGTCTGTTTCTAGTCTCTCTCTGTGTATCTGCGTGTGTGTGTGTGTTTCTAGTCTCTCTCTGTGTATGTGTGTGTGTGTGTCTGTTTCTAGTCTCTGTGTGTCTGCGTGTGTGTGTGTGGATCTAGTCTCTGTGTGTGTGTGTGTGTGTGTGTGTGTCTGGTTCTAGTCTTTCTCTCTTCCTCACTGTCTCATTCTCTCATCTCTTGCTCTCGAAAGCTGTCTCCCAGCCACACCAGGTCAACATTATTACTGTTCAGGACTCAAAAGGATGTGAGACCTTGCCCTTCTGAAATCTCAGGGAAGACTCTGAAGGCTGCTGCTCAGATCCCTCGGCCTTCCCTTGGTGGGAAGGAAGGGGAGGCAGAAAAACAGCACGCAAGTAAAACCCCCCGCAATGACGCTGCACTTGTGGAGGATGTGAGGCGAACACCTGCATAGTTCACCTCCTTCCCCTAGACCTTCAGTGACTGGCGCATAGTTGGAGCCCAGTGAGATGTTTTCAAGTGGAATTAAATGGAGGTATTAATTAAATCCAAGGGTGCTGACTTTCTTGAATGCTTATCCTAACCCCCGTAGCTAAGTTAAGCATGTCTTCCAGCGAAGCTGGCCGCTTCTTTTCGTGTGTTTTATTCCTCTGAGTTGCTAGACTATGGTGGTACTTGGTGGTGAGTGGTTTGGGGATGGTGGAATGTTTCAGGCATTCTCTCAGTACCACCTTTTAATGTTGAACTAACCCAGGGGGTCATAGAGCATTTGTCTGAAGGTTATGATGGTCTTGTCTCTGTTTTCTTCTGCTCTTTAGTTTTTACCTTTTCTTCTGGGGGTTTGGCATGGGAGCACCCGTGGTCTCCTAACCAGGGTTAGATTCACAGCTATTTCCCCAACAATCTGAGACGCTAACCCTTATGACCCAGGCTTGTGTCTGTCACCTGCATCACCACTCAGTGCCTCCTAAGCGTAAGGGCTCCTAGGATCCGAATGGTCAGCGATATCTACTGCCTGCTTCAAGAGTTTGCTTTTTCTTCCAGAAAAAGGAAAAAAGGAAATTGTTGGTTTCTAAGAATTACAAAGGATACTGGAAGCATTTGGATAAACCTGCCTTTCTGTGAGCTCAGGGTGGCAATATAATTAATCTGTCAAACAAGATTATTAATTTATCGAAAGCTGTGAATTCCACTCGAGACAAGTTATTAGTCAAGAACATCATAGATGTTATCCTTTATGGCCAAACGTATGTAGCTTATCAAGTGCCAGTACTAAATCACATTTTGCTCTCTTGCCAAAAGAAAAATCTATTTTTTAATATTGTTTAGAGTGGAAAACCACATATTGATTTAAAAATATATGTGAATAACCTAAGTCCCCAGACTCAGCTATAACATGACAAAGAGTCAAAAGGAATAAATGGGAGTTGGCAAGGACAAGGGAAGCAAAAACTCCAGGAAAAATGGCTAACAACAAGAAAGGGAGCATTAGATGAAGGCGTTCCAAAAGCACTGCAAACGTCCTCATTGAGTCCTTATAATATAATACAGCGTTTCCTTTGATGAGTGGAAATGGAGAGTCTATTATTCCTTTAACTTCCTACTGGAAAAGAATTAATGATTCATGTACTATAGTGACCCTAGGACTAGGGAGGAAAGGTGGGGATATAGGGGCCATGAAAGATGTTTGGTGGAAGCCACGGCAAAAGAAGGTTGTTCTGGTGAATGTTCAGTGGTGTCTAATTCATTTACCAGGCGGGCCTTCCCAGTGCTATTAACAGTGCCTAGGTACCATCCTCCCTGGGAAGAATGAATGAAGGACATATTCTCCTGTTTCAACACTTCAGTAGCTGGAGGGGCTTTGCAGCTGCAAACTCATTCATTCTTACAGAGTCGACTCCTGAAGATACTCAGAAGTTGAATGAGAATATAAACAACTTCCAGATCGAAGAACACATTTTCAGATTTGGTTGCATTTATTTCTCATAAACACCAAAATCAAATATCCATTGTTTTCTTTTTTTCTCTCCTCTTCTCCAACCTGTTTTCTCATTATCGGCCCTCCCAGCTCTTCACAGAACACATCCACAACTGTTTTGGGGCCCATATCCTAATGCGGTCCTTCTATTGTCCCTTTCTTTGGGGAACAGTATTTCACTCAGCCCCATATTCTCTATTGTTCATCACTTTGCCAATTCACACGTTTTCTCTCTTGGTGCCCAAGAGCCTGTGGGCTGCTGTGTTTTCTCCTGACCACACCTGATAGCGGGCATATGCCCCGGGGCATTCCAGAGGCCCTTTCGCCAGTGTGCTGTGATATTAAATGCTCCACGTGCTCTTTCTGCTTTGGCTCTAATTCACTCGTCTGCTAAAATCTTTTGATAATCTTTTTACTCCATTAAGCTTTCAGCCAGTGTTATCAGTCTTTTCACATGGAAGGCAGCGTGACTTAGAGTTTAGAAGCAAAGACTCTGAAGCCAGACAGCTCGATTCATAGTCTGACTCTGCCACTTACTGACTGAGTGACCATGGGCAAATCACTGAATCTCCCTGTGCCTCATTTTCCTCATCTGTATAATGGGGGCAAAAATAATGGCTCCTCAAGAGTGAAGATTGAGTTTAAGTGTGAAACATGAAGATTGAGTTTGTGTGTGAAATGTGCTTAGACTATGGTCAGACATACGGTTAGTAGTATTCAAAAATTTTTTACAGGTAAGTTATGTCCATGGTACAGAAGTCACAAAACACGTATAAGCAAAAAGGAGTAAAAACAGGACACAGTTCCTAGGTCTCCAGGGAGCCTTGGAGCTGACTTGGGGCTTGAACTTGGCATTGCTGATTCAGTGTCCTTGGCACAGCATCCTGCAAACTGCACTGATGGAAGAATTAGCACATTAGGGCAGTGGCTTCTGCCCTGGGGCTGAGGTTACTTTGATGCCCAGGGAGTTATACAAAGAAACGTGTAGGTTCACATTCACGACAGGCCTCACCTGCCTTTGGAAAATGTGTATCTCAAACGGGTTCTCTACCAGTCTTTTCTCCCAGGGGAGGGTAGGCAGAGACCCTGAGAGGTGCCACAAAACTCCATTCCCCTAGCTGACAAATGACAGGCACATTGTCCTCTTCCATCAGTTCCACCTTTCTACTACATTTTTCTATAGAATGTTCTTCACTGTCAGCATTAGGTCTGTCTGGCCTTCATTCTCTACTATTTCCTTTTCTTTCTTCTTCTTTCTTTAAAAATTCTTAACACAGACTTTTAGGCATTTAATTTACATTTTTTAGTAGCTAGCACTGTGGGGTGTTTTTTTTTTTGTTTGCTTCCCATTATGATATTGACTAGCATCTCTATTAAACAATGCAGAACACCAGCCTTTAAAAAAAGGGCAGGGTGTGGAGGCAGGGGAGACACAGGAACCAAAGAGAGTTTGTGAAACAACCCAGGCTGTTGGTGAAGGAGGAGAAGAGATCTGTCCTAGGAAGAAGCTGAGTGCAGTGGAGAGAGGCAGTCTGAGGAGTATGAGCCTGGTGGGATGGGCTGCGTTAGGGGGCACAGCAGCTGTTCAGTTACGATGGTAAAAGTGAGGAAGGGCATTTTCTGGGAACGGGGTGTGTACTTCCTGTCTGCTGCACAAGCCTGGACTGTGGCAGTTATAATTCCAGACTGGTAAGAAATAACCTCAGCCCAGGGCACAGAATGACCTTGACTTTGGCTTCTTGGCATCTAGAGATGACACTGTGCCGCCATCCAAAAGCGTAAGCACAGTGTTTAGGCAGTGAGGGACAAAGGGCCTTGCTGGCTGCAGCACCTGGGGGTGGGTGGAGAGGCAGCAGTAGCAGCTGGCTGGGGTGAGGTCGGCAGAGGAGGAAGCACCCACCCATGGGGCCACACCCCACCCTGCCAAGCCTGTGGGCCCTGGGCCTGTGAAATTTTGCAACTCCACCACCTCAGTGATCCTGGAGAACTAAAAGTGTGGAGAGGGTCTGCCTGTAATTGTTTTATTTTTTCTTTCTTTTTGGTAGGTAGGTGATCCAGGGAATGCACGTTGTAGTCATTGGGCCTCACTTGTCTTGCAGGCTGCAGAGCCACCTGACCTGAAGGAAGAGGACCTCAGAGCAATGGAAGGGTGCCTTCGTCTCCCCCACACATGCCTACTGAGTGAGCTTCTCAGCGCCCTCAGCACCTGCAATGTGGGAAAGTGATGAATGAAGGAATGAAAGAGGAATATATTGAGTTCACACACTCAGAAAGTTAAAAAAATTGCATAAAGCTGTATATTCTATAATACAAACTTGTATGAATGAGTTGATACCTGAAATGTTCTGTAAAGCAATTTGTTAATGGAGAGAAAGGGTAAGAATTGGTATAGAGCTCAGGACACCAGAGACTGAGAATAGAAAATGCAGAAGCCGGGCATGGTGGTATGTGCCTATGATCCCAGCTACGTGGGGAGGCTTGCTTGAGCCTAGAAGTTCAAGACCAGCCTGGGCAACATAGCAAGACCCTTTCTCAAAGAAGAACTTCTAAAATGCAGAAGAGACATATGGATACATGACCATATAATTTATGGTTAAATCAAAACAATTTTGAGAGTAAATTAAAATGATTAAAAGTATTGATTTACTGACTGAAAATTCATTTCTTATATTGTTGGATCTATAGGATAGTCCTATATTAAAAACTATTTGACGAGAAAATCTTCCTAAAAAACAAAAATAGCATATATTCATGTACATTGAAGCAAATTCAAGAATAACCTCTTTATACTGATTTGAACGTTAACGATAATACAAGCAGAATTATCCTTGACACATATTCACACACTTGAATCAGTATTATTGGTTATGATTATTTCTTGATCATATCTACATCTAATACTTTGTCACTTTTACTTTTCTGAAAGATTTTAAAAAAATTTTTTTTCTGTGCTCTTACTGCTTTAAACTTCTTTCACACAATCATCTGTGATCTTCAAACTTGCATATGAAGGTTAATTAATTTGAAATTATTGACATCTTTAATTGACACTTTGCTGTAGACCTTGAAATCTTTAATTAAGAAAGCACTCTCCCTACAGGTGCTGAGGTACCTGGTAAGCTCAGATCACATTCTGTTAAAGAAAGGATATTCTCAATTGCAATCGTTTTTGCATTGAATATGTAAATGTTTCAGACTGAATATTCACACAGGTGCTGTCTTTCTACTTCTATTCAGATTGCCTTTCTTTGACAAAATTTTTACAAGACCAAATTTGTCAAGTAAGTTACCCTTGTCATAATTTTTAAATGTTTAGCAAAAATGTAGATGCTATAAAAATTATAGCCTTTCTCAATTTCATTTCATTCCAGTAACATAAAATTTATCTAGTTGAAAATAAGAACTTCATCAAAAGACTTAAAATATTCCAAAGCTTAATTATAGAATTTAAAAACTAAATCTAGTACACTGCTCTTTTAATTCACTTATGGCTTCCCTCATTTTTGTAGGTTAATTTACGATCTGCCTATTTGCAAGTCTTATTTTGAATAAATACAATTCTCTGGAAGTGTCAAAAGCTCTAACTCATTTTTTGATGCTCTGTGCATTGATTCTTGGGAGTAAAGATTTTCAGTTGATTTGGGGGAAGAAAGCACCCAAAATTCAGAGGATTTATTTACAAATAATTTCACCCACTACCATTTTTAAATACTTAGGTTAATTTACAAATTAATTTCTGAAAGGTTTATATATTTCCAATGTCTGATTAATATTGGCCAATAAAGTTTGTACTTCCCTGATGAAGAAATTTTGTTATCCATATCAGCTTTCTACATTAAATTTTGTAGTTTAATTACTCTAACTATACTGTATGCTCTTTTTAAAAAAAATTTGATGACTATCACTTCTATTTCATTGACAAAACATCATAGTCTTTTTGGATACATATAATCATAAAATACATGTGAACCAAAACCAGTGCCAAATATGATTTCTACCAGTTTCTTTATTGGTAACATAATTGTTTCTAAAACAATGCTGTGCTTTATCAAAACATGTCTCTTAACACTTCAAAAACAAATCACTTTATTTTTAATATTGAGGTTTCTATTGAATTTACAATAACATTTGCAATAATATCAAGTGTTTCATCATTGATGGAGTGAATTTCCAGAAGCTTTACTTTGAAAGTATATGAAAAATTACATAATCATTGTAATTTACTTAAATTATTTTCTGTTTGAAGAATCTGATGACACTATTATAACACTGGTATTATTGTTTGTAAAATTTCTCTTCTGCCAAAGCAACACGAATTACTATCATTTTACTTTTCAAACATGATCAAGAAAACTTAGTATTATAAGTAAAATTAATTTAGAACACCAGTTATTTGATCTAAATAAAAGTCTTAATTCATAAAGTAATATGTAACCAAACCTTTTCTGCTGCCTATATTAAATTGTCATTTTTAAATACAGTTTTCTTAAAGTAAACTTAAAGGAACTAAAGTAACTATTGACACTTTTTTTTTGAGACAGAGTCCCGCCCTGTCACCCCAGCTGGAGTGCAGTGGCTCAATCTTGGCTCACCGAAACCTCTGCCTCCCAGGTTCAAGTGATTCTCCTCCCTCAGCCTCCTGAGTAGCTAGGACTACAGGCCCGGCAAATTTTTTTGTATTTTTAGTAGAGACAGAGTTTCACCATATTGGCCAGGCTGGTCTCAAACTCCAGGCCCCAGGCGATCCACCTGCCTTGACCTCCCAAATTGCTGGGATTGCAGGCATGACCCACTGTGCTCGGCCTTTTGAAATAGATGCTGATGCCTTTTCACCTGACTTAGATCTTCTGAGTTCCATGTGGTCAGTGGTACAGCCCTTATGGTAGATGTTAAACGTTGGCAAGCATTTTGTATAAGTTTCATGTTTATCATCAACTATCTTGAGAAATGGAAATTTGCTACTTAATTTTTTAATTAAACATATAATTCCTATTGTTTTAGCTCATTTCTGATAAAAGGGTTATTGTAACATGCAAAAGCACTATCAAATAATAAAATGAAGTATTCTACACTTGATCTTAGCCAAAAGGCCGAGAAGCGATTGAAGTATTCTAAACATACTCCATGCAGTAGCAACAAAACCACAGTGGGAAGAGCATTCAGATTATGATGTTTTGCTTTACGGCTGACCTATTCAGTCTCTGTTTCCTACCTATATATCATATGTGTTTAATCTATAATTTTCTACATTCCTATTGACTACATTGACTGGGACTTGGCAGCTTTATGCCCTGCACAGGTCACAGCATGGGAAAAGGCCAAATTGGTTGAGGAACCAAATAATCAATTAGGACAGCAATATCAAATACGTCTGCCACTCACTGCTAGAAACCAAAAGAAGTTAGCTGTCCCTACCTCATTGGTACAGAGCACATTTCTTTTCCCCCACCAAAAGCTCCTTGCATATTGTCTTTAAAAGGAAGGAGTTTATTGAATCATACCCAGAAAGGTTCAAGAAGATAGATGGCTGGTAGCTATTCATATTTCAAGTTTAACCTAGTAGAGTGAAGATTCTGCTAATTTCACAAAAATCTCTCATATTATCAATGTTCATGGCAGTTGACATACAGAGACCTTCCAAATACATCCTGGCCCATTTTAGTTAATTATTTATAAAAATACTTTATTGAATATAAACATATGCCAAATAGAGTGATACACAATGTCATTAGGTATAAACCGTGACTATCCTGGGAAAACCAGGACATGAGAGTCTCAGAAAACATAAAGGACAGAGAAAATCATAATAGATTTTCAAAAGCCGAATAGACAGGAAATAGTGCAAAAGCAGTATTTGAAACATTAATGACATTAGTTTTCAAAACTGATTAAAGACATAAAGCCACTGGTTGAAGAAGCCTATAGAACACCAAACAGGATAAATGAAAAGAATCCTATGAATAGAAATAGAAAAGAGAATTGAAAAGCAGAGGGAAAAAGTACATGTTAAAAGAAGCCAGAAGTAGAAAAATTTATATACATTGCCTTCAGGGGAGCAACAATAATGCTTATAGCTGATTTCCCAACGAAATAATGAGGTCCAGAAGACATTGAGATATCTTTTAAAATATAAAAAGAAATAAACTGACTATTTAGAATTCTGTACCCAGACAAAGTATCCTTCAAGATGAAGCCAAATTAAAGACATTTTCAGACAGACAACAATGTCCCTGAATTCATCACCAGCTCTGCACTAAAGGAAGTGTTAAGTGGCATTCTGTAAGACAAAAGTAAGTGATCCCAGGCAGAAGTCCAGAGATAAAGGAAAAAAGAAGGACAGTAGTGAAAATCATACGCATGTAGGCAAATCTAAATGAATATTAATCGCATAAAACAGTAATAGAAACAGAGCAAACTGAACATTAATTGCATAAAATAGTAATCTTGTAGCTTTTCAAATATATAGGAAAATAAAACATGGAAACCGTAGCATAGAAGTCAGGAAAGGAAAAGTGAAATTAAATCATTTTAAATTAAAATTGATTGTTTAATAAAATCAAATATTCATGGGTATTTTTGCAATGTCCACAAATAGGGCATAAGTATGATTTAACTTTAAATTTTTATGAGTCAAGGATGCCTGTTATAATCCGTACATAACCACAAAAAAGACTTCTAATGGAGGGGGAAAATTTAAATAATAAAAAAGAGAAGTACACAATCAGACCACATCTAGGTAGGTAGAGCAATTAGTGGCAGGCCAATGATCTTGCTGAGAACAAATCATATTTTTAAGAGAGCTTTGGAAGCAAAGAAATCCAAAGCAACTGAAATTCCAGAAAGAGGAGAAAGTTTCAGAAGGAGCTAAAGACAAGCCACTGTCTTTTCTCTTTGGGGCACTGGTTGACTCTGTGCCTAAGCTAGAGGCTGCAAATCAGTGCTTTCCCTTGGTGAGGCCATTGAGGGTGGGCAAAGGATGGGGGCAGGGAGGAGAAGAGAAACCATAAGAGCTTTTGGAAATCCTGTGGTGCTGAAGTGTAAACATTAGACATACTTAGTCTTTCCATCCAGCAATTTGCCAAATTCTGAATCTATCCTGAAACAAGAGGCTAAAAGAACTAAATCAAATATTCCTGAAAAGTAGAGAAAGTTTCCATAAATCTCTGGTATTGAGTAGACACAGTCTGTTTGATTTCTTAGGTATCTGCAGTGAAGGCTCTTTTTCATTCCTGATATTGGTTATTTGTGCTTTTTCTCTTTTTTTGCTTTCATTAGTTGTTCCAGGAGTTTATCAGCTTCAATCTCACTGGTAATGAATGAAATGCAACTGAAATATACAATATAATACTACGAATCACCCTTCAGAATGACTAAAATTAACGAGAGATAATACTAAATGTTCATGAGGATGTGGAACATTAGGCATCCCTATCTACTGTGTGTAGGGGTGTAAATTGGTACAACTTTGGAAAACAAATTGTCATTCCTATAATAGTTGAAGAGATGCATAGCTTTTGACCTGGCATTTCCACTCCTAGTTATAAACCCAACAGAAATGAAGGCATAGGTACAACGAGAGACTGCACAAAAATGTTCATAATAGCATAATATTTATCATAACTCCAAACTAGAAATAACCAAAATGTCCATTGACAGTAGGCTAGGTGAATAGCAAATAGAATGGATGAGTAGTCCATAACCGTTTTTACCCATATTTCTAAGCAGTCCTGTCCACTCCTGCACCATTTCATCCATCTTTGCTGTTTTATTAGTGTGGCTTTATGAAATTTTTATTTTGGTATTCGTATCATGTATTTTTATTATACTATATCCACGGCACCTTAGGGGAGGGGATATGGCACTTTAAAGAAAGATTCATTTATCATTGTGGCTAATAAAGTTCTTATTCTCTTAGTTCTCTTCATATTTTTCTTTTTATCTGGGAGCCAAAGCACACAGCAAATGAAGTCTGACATCTATGAAACTCTCCATACACATACCTTAAAGTGTGAGCTGTGAAATTCCACTAAAGCAAAATAAAATATAAGGTAAAGGAGTATTAAGATCCTCAGATTACACCACATGAGCTAATTCAATCACTGACCACTGACCAGAACCTGGACGGTGCCCCTTTTGTCCATTTTCCACTTGTCAGTATGGTTAGGTCTCCCCTTTACTCCTTTCTTTAGAAAGAGCCCCAGAAAATTTCTTCTGTCAGGACGGCTTTTACCTTTCTCTCATTTCAGTTCAGCAATCAATGTATGAACCCTCCCAGGTGCAGAATGCTAAGATAGGTAGTAAGTTTCTAAAGGTCAATAAACCTGGCTCCTTCTCTGAAGAGTTTCAGAATCTAGGTGGGAGACAGAGAGGGGTGTAATTCCCCTATCTGGCCAATGCAGACTACCGTCAGTGGTGAAGGATTACCCCAAGAGTGAGAAGGGGGCATTTTCCCCTGTTTAATCATGTATGCCAGAAACCACTATAACCCTAAAATTGTGACCCCTAAGAGTTCAGAAAGAAATATGTATCATCCTATAATTAAGAAGACCAATCTCCTCTGCCACTACTTATATGACCTCATAATACATTTTAACATATTTCTTGTATTCTTAAGGATAAATTCTATATTTTTCTTAAAAGAAGGAGAAATTTCAACTTATATGACCTTATAATCTATTTTGAAATATAATTTCTCATGCTATTATGAACAACCTCCTATATATGTCTTCAAAGAATGAGAAATTTATAAGTAAAAGAGGATTGCATGGACATTGTTCTTCCTTGATTTTCATTCTCAATGAATGCTGATCATCGATCTTCAGGAGACAACTAAGGCAGCTTTTGGACTCCACATGCGGTGGTGTGAAAATGACACGCACAGTAGCACCATGGACTTACATGGATAACTTTCAGAGGGAGACAAATTGAAACAAAAAGTCCAGAGCAGATAGATGTGCCTGAAGAGATAACATGCTTTGTAGAGATGACAGCTCTTTTCCTTTCCACAAAATATTGGGGAGATGGTTATTTCACTTCTAGGAACCAGAAAGTGACTTACTAGTAGAAGCCTAATCCTCAAAACCATCTCTGAGAGGTGGGACTGTATTTTCCATTTCTTTCTCTGAATACTTTGAAGAGTTTAATTATCAACTAATTAATTTGTTCATCCATTTGGTAAATGCTTGCCATGGTCCAGGTTCTTGAGTAGCCCTGGCGATACCAGCAAAGCCCATCTTCATGGAACCTATATTCTAGTGGAAAAGACAGTCAGCCAACAAGCGGGGCGTAGTAGAAAGTAACTGGGACTCCTATAGGGGAGCTGCTGTAGACATGGCCATGAGACATAAGCTTTTTGTAGGTCGTCTACATACAAAGGTGAAACTGAAAAGATAATGGGGAAACTGGCTGACTTCTCCCGTTCTGTTCTGCTGCTTGTATTTGTTTGATCAGGTTGCCATAACAAAGTACTAGTGACTGAATGGTTTACACGCAATTTTATTTTCTCATAATTCTGGAGGCTAGAATTCTGAGACAAGGTGTCAGCACGGTTGGTTTCTCCTGAGGCCTTTTCCTTTGACTTGCAGATGACTCCTTCTCCCTGTGTTCTCACTTGGAATTCCTTCTGTGTGTGTCTGTGTCCTAATCTCCTTTTCTTATAAGGACATAATCATATTGGGTTAAGTCCTTATAGAACTACTATAACAAAAACAAAACAAACAAAAAACCATAAACTGGCCAGCTTATAAACAACAGCATTTTATTTCTTACAGTTCTAGAGGCTGGGAAGTCCAACTTCAAGGCACCAGCAGCTGTGGTGTTTGGTGCAGACTTACTCTCTGCTTTATAGATGGCATCTTCTTGTTGCTTCCACACATGGTGGAAGGGGAAAACAGGCTCCCTGGAACCTCTTTTAAAGGTCATTGATCCAATTCATGAGAGCAGAGCCCTCATGACCTAATCACCTCCCAAAGGCCCCATCTTTTAATACTATCTATACTGTGTAAATTTTGGGGAGACAGAAACATTCAGACCATAACAGGCCCATGCTAACAACCTCATTTTAACTTAATTACCTCTTCAAAGACCCTGTCCCCAAATACATTCACATTCTCAGGCACTGGGCTTTAGGACTTCAACATATGGATTGCGGGTGATGAAATTCAGCACATAATAGCTATAACAATAAAATGAACTCTTGGTTCAGAGTGTACTTTACCTTTAATCCTACCTCTAACTCCCACTATAGTCTGCAAGCTACTACCTTGAGAAGACTAAAGCTCAAAGAGCTTAAGAGACTTGCCCAAAACCTGAGAGACAGAAAATTCTAGAAGCAAAATTTAAATTTAGCTTCCTCCCTGCAGCTAAGCCTCTGGGAAGCCAATGATAGAAGGCTGGATTTGAGCAATCACCTTGCGGCTACAAGTCACCACTGATACTTGGTAGATCACAAGATAGGCCAGGTTTTCCCTCCACTGGCCTCTGTCCTGCATTCCAAAGGATGCGAGGAGGACCATGCCGTGGTGAAGTGCAGATGTGTGCAGTCAAGGTCTGCCATCGTCCAGTTCTTTGTCCCTAATTAAGTTTTTCAACAATTCCCAAGTTATTCCATTTTTCCATTTGTAAAACCCTTCAAGGAGGGGAGTGATAATTAGCAGAGATAAGGCACATAAAGTAACTGGCATGAGTAGCGTCATCTCTTAGCCCCCGGGAAAATACATTTCTTCATCTGTAGAATGGGAACATCAATAGCCACTCTTCAGGAGCTTTGAGATCTGTGATTAAGACAGTAGATGGAAAGTGCCTGGCAGGCAGGCAGCTTTCATCAACATGGCAACCATCATTGCTTGTTGGCCTGCCTTTCCTCCATCCCATTTCTGTTCTGTGGTCCCTACTGGTCTGCCCTAAACCCTGTCCTATCCTGGGTTTTACCTTGCTATCTTCATGGATTACTGTGGTCTCACATATATGGATTCTGAGCCTGTTCCTAGGAGCAACTTATTCTAATGAGCAGGATGGGTCTCTGACCAAGTCAATACATCATGTCTGAGTATCCGAACAAACCATCAGTGAATTCAAATGACAGCAGCAATCATCCAAGCTGGGGCTGGCAGCTAAAACATTAACTCCTGATTAATTAATTCAGTCAAGACTTTGCCAACTCATAAATCGTTCAGGCACACCGTTCACTCAAAAGATCTCTTGTTGGCTAATTGCTTAAGTGATTTTTAAAATTGTTTTAATGAACTGTGTTGCAATTGGATTCTGTGCTATTTTTTTCCTGTCAATAAGAGAGAGGACATGAATATGTAAAAAAAAATAACACAGGTTATGATATGGAATTTGTAAGAAGGAAACAGACGCGTGCTGCAGCGAGTTTGCCCTGGCCCAGGGATTTAAGCCACAGTGAAAGCTTGATATCATCCCCTTCTTATTCCTTCCCCTTTGCCTCATCTCAGCATTCTGCCTGGAACATGTGTCATTAGGGATGCGGCAGTTCAGAAGTCAGTAAACCTTAGTGAGCTCATAGCTCTTATTATGTACAAAATCTAACTGCCCTGAAATACCATGGGTGTGGTTTACAGTCTGACAACAACATCTCTCTAGTTGCTGCTCGTGCTAATTTCCCTGGGTGTTGATAAGCTGTCTTCCTACCCACCCATTCCCAAACCCTCCCTTTATGCTGGCAGGCATGCGTCTGTGAGAAAGAATCTGGAGGGAATTACGAGGTTTTATGGGCTAATGTGTCTACAAAGGTGAGAAAAACGAGAATGAGGTGGATGGCAGCTCAGATGTTACCTCGACGTTACCCAGGAATCTAATAAAACAAGAATTGGGAGAGAGAGGGTGAGAAAAGGAGCAGAGGAGATCCACAATGACAGTGCCAGTAAGAGAGAGGAAATGAATGAAAGGCAAAAAGAGAAAGATTATCAGGACAAAACGAAAGACAGAGAATGGCTCTAAAAAGAGTTAGAAAATGAGAAATTGGGTACTAATAAAGACAAAGAGCTAGAAATATAGCGATGAAAAGAATTAGGGATCAAGAGACAGAAAGAGAAAAAGTAGGGAGAAAATTAGAAATTGAATGTAAAAGAGAAGAAGCTAGTGAGAAAGAATGAGAAAGAGAAAAAAAGATTAGAGAGTAAAGTTACCTGGAAATTGTGTTTGGCAAGGTAGCATCAATATTCCATTTGCTTTCTCTGAAATCAGCTCTTAGAGAAAATTCCAGGACTTCAGTGATGAAGTCTGTACATCCTCTCTTATGTTCAAAATGTTGCTGAGGCAGTAACTTCATTGATCTAAACCCTGGCTCAATTTGACATGCCGTTTTGGACCTCACAACTTCAGTGATTGAGCACTTAAACTTTGTGGAGCGTTACCAAAGTGTGACGCTGAGCACTTGTCATGGTTTCTTCAGCTGTAAATGACTTTCACCCTCTGTGTCTCAAACTTTTAAGGCTGCTCTAAAACATTTTCTACCTTGGGAGACCCGTGGTCTACTGCTACAGTGCAGAAGAACTCGAGTGAGTTTGATGAGAAGTCTATTAAAGAGTTTCCAGAAGGGAGACCATGGAAAGGGAGTTTTGCACGTGGCATAAATGTCTTACAAGCTTGACCTCCTGCTGTTTCTTTGTCTTTGAGGTCTGAGAAATTTTTCTTACTTTGAGTTTCCTTGTGGGCTCTGAATTACAGACACTGCAAACAAAGCAAGTACTCTCATCCTCATCTTGACACTGCTTATATCAGGACGACACAGGTTATATTAATGATTCCTCCCACTACGCTCACACTTAATGACCAGCACATGCTGAATTTTAATGTAGTATCATTCATCAATCTTTTCCTTTATGGTTAGTGGTGTCTGTGTTCTGTGTTCAAAACTCCTTTTCTGCTTCAAGGTCACAAAGAAATCCTCCTATGTATGTTCATGGAGTTTTATTGTTTTACCTTCCACACTTAAACCTATAATCCACTTGGAATTTATTCTTATATATGGTGTAAGGTAGGAGGGGAGATCAAGTTGCATTTTTTTCTCACTTGAATATCTAGTTGATGTAGCAACATTTATTGAAGACTGTCATTTCTCGATTGGTCTGCAGTACTATTCCTGAATAAATTCATGGATCAATACTGCAGTCTGTTCCATTGGTTTCTCTATCCTTACACATTCTAGCTTTATGATGTCTTGGTATCTTATAGAATAAGTAAATCCTCCACATTGTACATCATTAGATGGCTTGGCAATTGCATTTCCCTATGAATTTTAAAATCAGCTTGTCAATTTCCATATAAACAACACACCCACAGAAATCTGAGGAGATTTTGATTTGAATTTTACTGACTCTATCAAGCTTTCTCCATAACTTTTGCCTCTGTTTAATTCTTGATTTATTTCAATCCATGATCATTATACATTCCTCCATTTATTTAGGTCTTCCTTAGTTTCTCTCAATATTATTTCATTGCCTTGAACGTTGTCATTAGATTTAGTCCCATTTGATTTTATATGCTATTGTATACAATATCTGTTTTTAAGTTTATTTTATATTTGTTGCTGCTATAGGAGTACAATTATTTTTAAAACATTTTATATTTATCTTGTATCTTGCAATTTATTGCAATAATCTGTAGATTTAAATAATTTGTCTGCATACACAATTATATTTTTGCAAGAAATACAGTTGTAATTTTTACCTTCCAATTCTTATCCTTTGTATTTATTTACATTGCCTTATTGCACTGGTGTGAATCACCAATAAAATTGTAAATATAGGTGGTAGAGCAGACATCCTTACCCTGACCTCAGAGGGAAAGCTTTCAGTATATCACCATAAGAATGATACGTTTTTGTAAGCTCTTGAGAGATAACCTTAACTGGTTAAGAAATTTGCCTTCATTTGTTGGTTTTGCTAAGAGTTTCTAAAAATTATAAATGGAAATAGAATTGTATCAATTTCTTTTTTTACATCTATTAAAATAATTGTATGATTTTACTTCTTTCTTCTGTCAATATGGTGATTTGCAGTGACTGATTTTCAAATGTTAAGCTAGTTTTGCGTTCTTGGCATAAACCCAACTTGATTATGATGTACTATCTTCTTCCGTGCGTTGCTGGTGTGGGCTTGCTAATGTTTTCTTTGGGACTGTTGCACAGTTAATGAGTGAGATTGGTCTATAAATTTTCTTTTTTAATACTGTCATTGTGGACTTTGGAATCATGGTTACATTTGTCTGAAGAAATAAGTTAACAGACGTTCACTCTTTTTCTATTATTTGGGAGTTTTTATCCTCTGTGAGTAAACATTACTTTTCCTTAAATGTGCGGTACAACTTGGTAGTGAAGTCATCTGGGACTCTGGTTTTCTTTGTAGAAAGGATATTTAAAAGTATTTTTTAGGGTAATATTTTTGAGGTATAATTCACAAAGAGTAAAACACACTCGTTTTAGGTGTACAATTCAATGAGTTTTGACAAATGTATACAGTTGCGAATCATTATCTAGAACATTTCCATCTGCCCAGAAAGTCCCGTATGTCCTTATTTAGTCAATTCTCTTCCTTTAATAGCAGTCTCTGGCAATCAATCACGGCTGTTTTCTGTCCTATCATTTTGCCTTTTCTAGAATGCCATATCAATAGAATCATACAGTTTGTAGCCTTTTGAGTGTGGCTTCTTTCACTGAGCATAATAATACTTACGAGATTCATCTAGCTGTCGCATGTGTCAGTAGTTTGTTTATTTTATTGCTGAGTATTAGTCAAGTAAATGATTGCATACAGTTTGTATGTCCCTTCAGCGGGACGTGGACATTTGGGTTGTTCCTGGTTTGGGCTGCTATAAAAAAAGGTGACTAAAAACATTCGTGTGCAGATCTTTATGTGGACATGCCCAGGAGCAAATAGCTAGCAGTAGCAAAATACCTAGGAATGGGATTGCCAGATCATTTGGGCAGGGTATGTTTAATTTTATAAGACATGGTCAAACCCTTCTCCAAAGTGGGTATGCTATTTAGCATTCTCACTAGCAATGTGTGAAAATTCCTGGTGCTTTCCATCCAGCACCAACACTTGGTATTGTGTTTTGTTTTGTTTTGAACTGCCATTTTAGTTTAGGGGTTTTAAATACGCATTTTTCTAGCAAAGTTATTTCTAGACACCCTGTTCATTTACATTGACCAATATATCTATCTTTATTCCAAAATCACACTTTCTTGCTTACTATAGTTTCATAGTAAAAGTTAAAATCAGATATGAGGGTCCTCTAACTTTGTTGTTCTTTTTCAAAACTTCTGTATTCCAAATACATTTTACAATTACCTTGTTAATTTCTACCAAAGAAAAACATTCTGCTAGGATATTCGTTGGATTTACTTTCAATCTACGGCTCAATTTAGGGAGAGCTGACATGTGAAAAATGACTTTTCCTATCCATAAATACAATATAGCTCTAGATTTGTTAGCTCTTCTTTCACTTCTGTCAGCAGTGTTTTATTATTTTTGACATCCAAGTTTTGTGCATCTGGTTAGCTTTATCTCTTAAAATGTATATCTTTTATGCTACTGTAATGGTATTTTAAAAATTTCAATTTCCAATTGTTTTTTGCTAGTATACAGAAATAAAATTCATTTTAGTATTGACTCTTTATCTTATGACCTTGCTAAATCCACCTGTGAATTCTAGCTTTTGTATATATTTTCTGAAATTTTCTACATAGAAAACATATTGTGATTAAAGAGACTTATTTCTCTCTTTCCAATTTGCATGCCTTTTGTTTCTCATCCTTGGCTTATTGCACTGCCGAAAGGCCTCCAGTACAATGTTGTACAGAATTGGTGCTGCAAGCAGACATTCTTTTCTTGTTCAGCTTTAGCAGTAAAGCTTTCAGCCAGTCTTTCACTGTTAAATATGAGGTTAGCTGTAGCCTTCTTATAGATGTCCTTTGTCAGCCTGAATAAGTTCCCTTCCTAGTTCTCTGAGTGTTTAATCATAGATTGAAACTGAGTTTTCTCTGGTGCTTCTTCTGCAACTATTGAAATGAATATATGGTTAGTTTCTTCTTTTTAAATCCACAGATAGGGTGAACTGCAATGATTGATTTTTAAATGTTGAATCAACCAAGCACTCCAGGATAAACTCAATTTGTTTTTTTAATATCAATACAAAAATATTAACAAGTTTGTTAACATTTTTGCATTTATATTCATTATTGATATTAGTCTATAGTTTTCTTTTTTCTCATACTGTCTTCTTCTGGTTTTGGTATCATAGTAATGCTGACCTCATAGAATGAGTTGGGAAGTATTCTCTGTTCTCATATTTTCTGGAAGATTTTATATAGAATTAGTATTATTTCTTTAGTAACTGGTAGAATTCACTAGTGAAGCAACCTGAAGTATTTCTAATGGAAAATTTTAAATATGAGTTTATTTTCTTTAGTAGATATTGCACCATTAGGGTAGTTTATTTTTTCTTAGTTATTTTTGGTATTAGGCATTTTTTAAAAAAATTGTTCATTTCATCTAAGTTGTTGAATTTATTTTTATATAGTTGTGTGTAATATTCCTTTATTAATCTTCTGTTATCTATTGGATCTGTAGTGATGTCCTCTCTTTCATTCCTGATATTGGTCATTTGTGTCCTCTCTACATGTATACTTTTTTTTCTTGATAAGTCTGTATAGAGATTAAGCAATACAATTTTTTTTTAAATAATCAAGTTTGATTTCTTTGATTTTCACTACTATTTGTCTGTTTCCAAATTCATTTATTTCTTCTTTTCTTATTTCCTTCCTTTTGTTTGCTTGGGTAATTTGCTCATCATTTTCAAGTTTCTTAAGGTAGACAATTAGATCATTGATTTAAAACCTTTGTTCAAATGTAACTATTTAATGCTATAGGTTTCCCTCTTAGTGTGGCTTTATCTATCTGTGTCATAAATGTTTTGATATGTTTTGTGTTCATTTTTGTTCAATTCAAATTTTTTTCTTATTTCACCATTTGAGTGCCCCTTTGATTCGTGTCATTCTGAAGTGTGTTGTTTAATTGCCAAATATTTAGAGATTTTTCAGATACATTTTCATGATTTTTATTAGTGATTTCTCATTTAATTCTGTGCTTGCCAAAGAAAATAATTCATTAGATTTCCATCATTTTAAATAGATAAGATTTATTCCATGACGCAGAATATAATTCATCTTGGTGAGTGTTCCATGCATACTTGAAAAGAATGTGTATTCTGCTATTGTCAGAAGGAGCATTCTGTCAATATCACTTAGCTCGAACTGTTAATAGTCTCATTCAGCTTTACTATATCCTTATTAACATTATGTTGACTTGTTCTTTTAATTATGTAGAGAGAACTATTAATGTCTCCAAAAATGAGTTTCACTTCTATTGGTTTTTCTTCATGTTTTTCAAGTTCTGTTGTCAATTGCATACCCAAGATTATATCTTTTTGATAAACATATGATATTATTATGTAATATCTCTTTCTAGACATGGTAACATTTATTGTTCTAAAATCTAATTTTTCTAATACTAGTATAGCCACGTCTACTTTTTTTTCAGAGTTTGCATGGCATATCCTTTCCCATCCTTTTGCTTTTAGCCTACATATTTCTTTCTATTTAATTGGTTTCTTGTAGACAGTGTATCATTGGATCTTGCTTTTCCATATTGCATTGGACAATGTCTGCCTTTTAATTTGGGGCATTTAGTCTATCTATATTTAATGTAATTATTGACATGGTTGAATTTAAATCAACTATCTTGTTGATACTGTTCTATTTCTTTTTTTTGTTTTGTTTTCCTGCTATTTTGTCTTAAAATTATATTGCATAATTCCACTTTATACTTAACCATTGATTTAAAATTATATTCCATAATCTTACTTTATATTTATCATTGGCTTATTAGTTATACTTCTTTTCTAATTTATTTAGTTCTTACTCTAGGGATTGCCATATTTACATTAACTTATCAAAACCTACTTCAAATAATATTAGGACACTTCAGATATAGCATAAGAACCTGGTAACGTTATACGTCTATTTTCTCCCTCCCATACTTTGAGATATTTTTGTCCTACTATTGCACATATAATAAACTCCAAAGTTCATTGTTACTATTTTGCTTCAGACAGAACATTTTGTTTTCAAAATGTATTTCTTATGAAATAATACAAAGTAAGAAAAACCTGTTTCATAATATAGCTTTATTTTTCCCATTTCTAAAGTTGACATTTCTTTGTGTATTACTAGAGCTCTTCATTTCTATCTGGTATCTTTCTGCCACTTCAAGAACTTCCCTTAATATTTCTTATTGTCCAAGTTTCCAGGCAATGAGTCCTATTAGTTTTTGTTGTCTGAAAAACATTTTTTTCTGCCTTCATTTGTCAAAGACGTATTCACTGGATATAGAGTTCTAAGCTGACTTCTTTCTTTCAGTACCTTAAAGAAGTAGCTGCATTGTCTTCTGGTTTGCCTACTTTCTGACAAAATGTCTGCTTGACATTCACATCTTTGTTCCACTGTATTTAATGTTGCTTTTTCCTTTGACTGCTTTCAAGATTTTCCCTGTATCTTTGGTTTTCAGAAGTTTGACTATATGGAGTGTATGTGTGTACATGTGCGATAACCTCCTTGAGATTCTGTGAATTTTTTATATCTTTACTTTGTCATTTTTTATTAGTTTTTAAAAAATTCTCAGTCATTATCTCTTCAACTACTTCTTATATCTGTTTCTCTATCTCCTCTCTTCTAGAATTCTAATGATGTACTTTTATTCCATTTGATAACTGTCTCACAGCTCTTACTGCTCTGAGCTTTTTAATTCTTTTTTTTCTTTCTGTCCTGTTTAAATCATTGACCAAGTTCACAGTTCTTTTCTCAACAATGATGTCCAGCTTTCTTTTAAATATGTAAAAGGAATTCATCTTTGATATAATGGGCTTCTTTTAAACATTTCTAGCATTTTCATTTGATTCTTAAAAAATTATTTCTACCTCTCTGTTAAAATTCCCCATCTCTTCATGCAAGTTGTTCACCTTTGCCAATAGATCTTTTATCAGTTACAGCTATGATGAAGTCCTATCTGATAATTCTTTAACATCTGGTTCATTTCTTAGTCTGTTTCTGTTGATTGATTTATCTCTTAACAATAAAGTCTTTTTATTTGTTCGTTTGTTTAGCTTTTGTATGTTTCATAATTTTTCATTGAATGAAGAATATTTTATTAAGAAAAACAGTAGAGACAAAGATAAATAATATTTATGCTTGAAAATGGGTCACCTCTTTTCCTGTCAGTCCATTAGCGTGTGTGCGTGTGTGTGTGTGTGTGTGTGTGTGTGTGTGTGTGTGTGTGTGTGAATCTAGTCAGTTGTTCAGCTAAGTTCTTGCTATAGTCACCTTAGGGGCACCCAGACTTCTATCTCTTCCAGTGGCCCAGACTTCTATCTCCTCCAGTGGAGAGCTGGTGGATTTCTTCGTAATGTGGTACCTATGGTGCTAGGGGATTTTTCTAATGTTCCTTGGCTTTCAGTAACCACAGAAGGGGCTCTTTCTTGCTTCTTCCCTAGTAGTAGACTGACCTTGTATGTTACTTGGTATAAGGCTCATGGTGGATGTTCTGGGGTGGTGTGGTGGTATTCTTGATTCTCCTCTCCAGCTTCCGTCTTTAGCAGGCCCTATGCATTTGGACCTTGGGAATGGAAATGTCTCATCATTACCATTCTACCTACCCCACCTCAGGACAGCCAAACCATGCCTTGCATGGGTCTTTCAGACCACATGCTATGAGGGTTTTCTACTCTTCCTCCAGAGGCAGATAGATGAGCTTCTACTCCTCCCTGACATGCTGTGAATCTCTGCCTGTTCTCCAAAAGGGAAAAGTTTCCTCTTCTAGCAACGTAAGGGTTCTCTTATGAGAGAAGGGTCTGGAAAATGGACAGGGTTTTGTTCCTGTCCCCTAGTAGCATGCCTGCACCACTAAGTATGGCTGTCTGTAGTTTTCTGAGCTGCCCCCTGTATTCCTTGTGTGTATCCAGTGGAGGCTCATGGATAAGAACTTGAGTACAGACTTCCCCTTGTGTGTGGAACTCCAGGCTATTCTGAACTGTCATTACAGTCTACACCTGGCATTTATGAATTTGTTAAAAGTTTCTGCTTTCTTCTTATCTACTTTTATGATGGCAGCTTTTGGATTCTGCTGACAGTGAAACTGTTTGAACTCTCTCTCCTTAAAGGGGCTCTCTGGAATTTATTCTACCTGTTTGCCTGGAAAACTCAGCTCTTTGATGGACTCAAAAAAGTTATCATTTTGCATTATCTGCCTTTTTCTCATTATTATGTTAGGAGTGACATTCTCTTGTGGCTTTCTGCAAACTGAATAGAAACAGATCTCCTAGGGAAGGTGGAAGGTTTTTCATTCAAAAACTCAATTTCTTTAGTAGATACAGGAACATTAAAATTGTCTCTTCATCTTTGTTAAGTTTTACTTTTAAATAATTTGTTCATTTCCTCTAAATGTTCAACTTTTGCCATAAAACTGTTCATAATATTCTGTTATATTTTTATTTTTAATAACTTAGAATCAGTAGTAATGTTGCCATTTTTATTTTTGTTATTGGTTATTTAAGGTTGTTTTGGTTTTTAACTCATTCAATTTATTAGACTTTTCAAAGAACCAACTCTTGGCTTTGGTGACTTTCTCTATCTTATACATATATTTTATTTTATTTAATTTGTATTTTAAATTCCTATTCTCATCTAAATATTCAGTTTTTCTAGTTTCTTTGAATTTAATTTGCTGTTTATGTTATAGCTTCTGGTGGTATCAGCCTATCGATTTTCAACATTATCTCTTATAATATATGCATTTATAGCTACTGTTTCCTTCCATGCATGGTTTAAGTACATTTCTATATGTAATGTCATGGTTTAAGTAAGTTTCTATATGTAATGTCATCCAGTTCATATATTTCCATGGTGATTTCTTCTTTAACCCATAGAATATTTAGAGGTAAATTATTTATTTCCAAACTAATGAGAATTTTCTATTTATCCTTTCTGTTATGTATTTCTAGCTTAATTAGCTTGTGATCAAAGAACATACCCTGTATTATTCGGTCCTTTAAAATTTGTTCACACTTACTATGAAAAATCTAGCACATAGTAAATTTTTGTATTTTGAAGAATATTGTTATACACAGTTGTATTAAGTAGACTGCTTTATGTATGTACACATATACACATATTAATTTGATTAAGTTTATTTCTTGTTTTGGCCACTTCTGTCTCTTTATTAATTTTTTTTTCTTCCTATCACTGAGAGAGGTGAATGAAAATCTTCCATTATAATTGTGAATTTGTCTATTGTCTTGTGGTTAGTTCAGTCAAATTTTACTTTGTACACTTTGATGCTATTTGGTATATCCAGATTAAAAATTGTTTTAACTTTGTGGGAATCAAACCTTTTATTAGTCTACAAGATTTTAATAGAATAGAATAGGGTTTTTTTATTTTTTATTATTTTTATTTTTTTTTTTAGTTTTTGGGGTACATGTGAAAAACATGCAAGATTGTTGCATAGGTGCATACGTGGCAGTGTGATTTGCTGCCTTCCTCCCCTTCACCTATATTTGGCATTTCTCCCCATGCTATCTCTCCCCAACTACCCACCCCCTGCTGTCCCCCCACTACCCCTCAACAGACACCAGTGTATAGTGCTCCCCTCCCTGTGTCCATGTGTTCCATTGTTCAACATCCGTCTATGAGTGAGAACATGCAATGTTTGATTTTGTGTTCTTGTGTCAGTTTGCTGAGAATGATGGTTTCCAGGTTCATCCATGTCCCTACAAAGGACGCGAACTCATCGTTTTTGATGGCTGCATAATATTCCATGGTGTATATGTGCCACATCTTTCCTGTCCAATCTATCATCGATGGACATTTGGGTTGGTTCCAGGTCTTTGCTATTGTAAACTGTGCTGCAATGAACATTCGTGTGCATGTGTCTTTATAGTAGAACGATTTATAATCCTTTGGATATATACCCAGTAATGGGATTGCTGGGTCAAATGGAATTTCTATTTCTAGGTCCTTGAGGAATCGCCACACTGTCTTCCACAATGGTTGAACTAATTTACACTCCCACCAACAGTGTAAAAGTGTTCCTATTTCTCCACATCCTCTCCAGCATCTGTTGTCTCCAGATTTTTTAATGATCGCCATTCTAACTGGCGTGAGATGGTATCTCAATGTAGTTTTGATTTGCATTTCTCTAATGACCAGTGATGATGAGTATTTTTCCATATGCTTGTTGGCCTCATGTATGTCTTCTTTTGTAAAGTATCTGTTCATATCCTTTGCCCATTTTTGAATGGGCTTGTTTGTTTTTTTCATGTAAATCTGTTTTAGTTCGTTGTAAATTCTGGATATCAGCCCTTTGTCAGATGGGTAGGCTGCAAAAATTTTTTCCCATTCTGTTGGTTACTGATTCACTCTATTGACTGTTTCTTTTGCCGTGCAGAAGCTGTGGAGATTGATTAGGTCCCATTTGTCTATTTTGGCTTTTGTTGCCAATGCTTTTGGTGTTTTGGTCATAAAGTCCTTGCCTACGCCTATGTCCTGAATGGTTTTGCCTAGGTTTCCTTCTAGGGTTTTTATGGTGTTAGGTCTTATGCTTAAGTCTTTAATCCATCTGGAGTTAATTTTAGTGTAAGGTGTCAGGAAGGGGTCCAGTTTCTGCTTTCTGCATATGGCTAGCCAGTTTTCTCAATACCACTTATTAAACAGGGAATCATTTCCCCATTGCTTGTTTTTGTCAGGTTTGTCAAAGAATGGATGGTTGTAGATATGTTGTGTTGCCTCCGACGCCTCTGTTCTGTTCCATTGGTCTATATCTCTGTTTTGGTACCAGTACCATGCTGTTTTGATTACTGTAGCCTTGTAGTATAGTTTGATGTCCGGTAGTGTGATGCCTCCCACTTTGTTCTTTTTGCTTAGAATTGACTTGGCTATGCGGGCTCTCTTTTGGTTCCATATGAAGTTTAATGTGGTTTTTTTCCAGTTCTGTGAAGAAGGTCATTGGTAGCTTGATGGGGATAGTGTTGAATCTGTAAATTAGTTTGGGCAGTATGGCCATTTTCATGATATTGATTCTTCCTAACCATGAACATGGAACGTTTCTCCATCTGTTCATGTCCTCTCTTATTTTGTTGAGCAGTGGTTTGTAGTTCTCCTTGAAGAGGTCCTTTACGTTCCTTGTTAGTTGTATTCCTAGGTATTTTATTCTCTTTGTAGCAATTGTGAATGGCAGTTCGTTCTTGATTTGGCTCTCTTTAAGTCTGTTATTGGTGTATAGGAATGCTTGTGATTTTTGCACATTGCTTTTGTATCCTGAGACTTTGCTGAAATTGCTTATCAGTTTCAGGAGATTTTGGACTGAGATGATGGGGTCTTCTAGATATACAATCATGTCGTCTGCAAATAGAGACAATTTGACTTCCTCCTTTCCTAATTGAATACCCTTTATTTCTTTTTCTTGCCTGATTGCTCTGGCTAGAACTTCCAGTACTATATTGAATAGGAGTGGTGAGAGAGGGCATCCTTGTCTAGTGCCTGATTTCAAAGGGAATGCTTCCAGTTTTTGCCCATTCCGTATGATATTGGCTGTTGGTATGTCATAAATAGCTTTTATTATTTTGAGATATGTTCTGTCGATACCTAGTTTATTGAGAGTTTTTAGCATAAAGGGCTGTTGAATTTTGTCGAAGGCCTTCTCTGCATCAATTGAGATAATCATGTGGTTTTTGTCTTTGGTTCTGTTTATGTGGTGAATTACATTTATAGACTTGCGTATATTGAACCAGCCTTGCATCCCCGGGATGAATCCTACTTGATCACGGTGGATAAGCTTTTTGATGTGCTGTTGTAATTGGCTTGCCAGTATTTTATTGAAGATTTTTGCATCTATGTTCATCATGGATATTGGCCTGTAGTTTTCTTTTCTTGTTGAGTCTCTGGCGGGTTTTGGTATCAGGATGATGTTGGTCTCATAAAATGATTTGGGAAGGATTCCCTCTTTTTGGATTATTTGGAATAGTTTCAGAAGGAATGGTACCAGTTCCTCTTTGTATGTCTGGTAGAATTTGGCTGTGAACCCATCTGGACCTGGGCTTTTTTTGGATGGTAGGCTCTTAATTGTTGCCTCAACTTCAGACCTTGTTATTGGTCTATTCAGGGTTTCGACTTCTTCCTGGTTTAGGCTTGGGAGGAGGCAACTGTCCAGGAATTTATCCATTTCTTCCAGGTTTTCTAGTTTATGTGCATAGAGTTGTTTGTAATAATCTCTGATGATGGTTTGAATTTCTGTGGAATCTGTGGTGATATCCCCTTTATCATTTTTTATTGCATCTATTTGGTTATTCTCTTTCCTTTTTTTATTAATCTGGCTAGTGGTCTGTCTATTTTGTTGATCTTTTCAAAAAACCAGCTCCTGGATTTATTGATTTTTTTGTAGAGTTTTTTGTGTCTCTATCTCCTTCAATTCTGCTTTGATCTTAGTTATTTCTTGTCTTGTGCTAGGTTTTGAGTTTTTTTGATCTTGCTCCTCTAGCTCTTTCAATTTTGATGATAGGGTGTCAATTTTAGATCTCTCCTTTCTTCTCATGTGAGCACTTACTGCTATATATTTTCCTCTAGAGACTGCTTTAAATGTGTCCCAGAGATTCTGGTATGTGGTGTCTTCATTCTCGTTGGTTTCGAAGAACATCTTTATTTCTGCCTTCATTTCGTTGTTTATCCAGTCAACATTCAGGAGAAAGTTGTTCATTTTCCATGAAGCTGTGTGGTTCTGGGTTGGTTTCTGAATTCTGAGTTCTAACTTGATTGCACTGTGGTCTGAGAGACTGTTTGTTATGGTTTCCGTTCTTTTGCATTTGCTGAGGAGTGATTTACTTCCAATTATGTGGTCAATTTTAGAGTAGGTGTGATGTGGTGCTGACAAGAATGTATATTCTATGGATTTGGGGTGGAGAGTTCTGTAAATGTCTATTAGGTTTGCTTGTTCCAGGTCTGAGTTCAAGTCCTGGATATCCTTGTTAATTTTCTGTCTCGTTGATCTGTCTAATATTGACAATGGGGTGTTAAAGTCTCCCACTATTATTGTGTGGGAGTCTAAGTCTCTTTGTAAGTCTTTAAGAACTTGCCTTATGTACCTGGGTGCTCCTGTATTAGGTGCCTATATATTTAGGATCGTTAGCTCTTCTTGTTGCATTGATCCTTTTACCATTATGTAGTGTCCTTCTTTGTCTCTTTTGATCTTTGTTGCTTTAAAGTCTATTTTATCAGAGATGAGAATTGCAACTCCTGCTTTTTTTTGCTCTCCATTTGCTTGGTAAATCTTCCTCCATCCCTTTATTTTGAGCCTTTGTGTATCCTTGCATGTGAGATGGGTTTCCTGGATACAGTACACTGATGGGTTTTGGCTTTTTATCCAATTTGCCAGTCTGTGTCTTTTGATTGGGGCATTTAGTCCATTTACGTTTAGGGTTAATATTGTTATGCGTGAATTTGATCCTGTCATTTTGATGCTAGCCGGCTGTTTTGCCCATTGGTTGATGCAGATTCTTCATTGTGTTGATGCTCTTTACCATTTCGTGTGTTTTGGAGTGGCTGATACTGGTTGTTCTTTTCTATGTGTAGTGCCTCTTTTGGGAGCTCTTGTAATGCTGGTCTGGTGGTGATGAAATCTCTGTACTTGCTTGTTCACAAAGGATTTTTCCTTCACTTATTGGTTGTCCCTTTATATGTATAGTGCTTCTTTCAGAAGCTCTTGTAAAGCAGGCCTGGTGGTGGTGAACTCTCTAAGTACTTGTTTGTTCGCAAAAGATTTAATTTTTCCTTCACTCATAAAGCTTAGTTTGGCTGGATATGAAATTCTGGGTTGAAAGTTCTTTTCTTTAAGGATGTTGAATATCAGCCCCCACTCTCTTCTGGCTTGTAGAGTTTCTGCTGAGAGATCTGCTGTGAGTCTGATGGGCTTCCCTTTGTGGGTAACCCGACCTTTCTCTCTGGCTGCCCTTAGTATTTTCTCCTTCATTTCAACCCTGGTGAATCTGACGATTATGTGCCTTGGGGTTGCTCTTCTAGAGGAATATCTTTGTGGTGTTCTCTGTATTTCCTGGACTTGAATATTGGCCTGCCTTGCTATGTTGGGGAAGTTTTCCTGGATAATATCCTGAAGAGTATTTTCCAGCTTGGATGCATTATCTTCGTCACATTCGGGTACACCTATCAAACGTAGATTAGGTCTTTTCACATAGTCCCATATTTCTTGTTGACTTTGTTCATTCCTTTTTACCCTGTTTTCTCTAATCTTGCCTTCTGAAATCACGGCTCTGAGATTCATGGCGCTTTTTTGCCCGGGAATCTCCTTGCCTGGCTCCCTGATTCAGCTCCCCTTGCTGGCTAAGAGGGGACACTGTTTTGTTTACTCTGCACCAGGAGCCGCTGCACTGGCTGAAACCGCAGCTCTGAGATTCATGGCGCTTTTTTGCCCGGGAATCTCCTGGCCTGGCTCCCTGTTTCAGCTCCCCTTGCTGGCTAAGAGGGGACTCCGTCTTGTTTGCTCTACACCGGGAGCCGCTGTGCCTGCTGAAACCGCGGCTCTGAGATTCATGGCGCTTTTTTGCCCGGGAATCTCCTGGCCTGGTTCCCCGTTTCAGCTCCCCTTGCTGGCTAAGAGGGGACGCAGTCTTGCTCACTCTGCACTGGGAAACGCTGCACCAGGGCCCATGCCTAACAGCCGCGCTGGCCAAAACAGCCGCGCTGGTGACCCGTGGAGTTCCTACGCCTGTGAATCTCCTGGTCTGTGGGCAGTAAAAATCCATCTGGAAATGTGGCGTCCACTCACCCTCTGCGCTTTCACTCGGACCTGTAATCCCAAGCTCCTCCTAACCAGCCATCTTGTCATCTCCCGGTTATTTTTTTAAAGAGAGAGTCTTGCACTGTCACCCAGGCTGGAGTGTAGTGGCATGATCATAGCCTTGAACTCTTGGGCTCAAGCAATCCTCCTGCCCCAGCCTCCTAAGTAGCTGAGACTACAGGCACGTGCCACCATGCCCAGCTAATTTTTAATTTTGTTGTTGTTGTTGTTGTTGTTGAAATGCGGTCTCACTGTGTTTGCCTAAGCTGATTGCAAACTTCTGGCTTCAATGCATCCTTAAGCCTTAGACTCCCACAGCACTTGGATTACAGATGATAGCCATCATGCCTGGCCCCTAAGGACAGGATAGATTATTCTTAGTCCCACTATTCTGAATTATTGGTTTATCTAATCAACCTACTGAGCTCTCTTGGACTCTGAACTCAAACTCCTTGGGTTCAAATATGGATTCTGTGTGTCTTTGGGCAAATTATTTAAACTTTTGTAGCTTTCTTTCATTAGTAAAATACATATAACAGAGCTGCTATGAGGATTAAACGAGTATGCTAATTAACTAGTATCTAGCATATATAAAAGCTCAAAATAAATATTAGCTACTAATATTCTTCACTTGATTAATCTGGGGATACAGTTTGACCCCGGCTTCTATTTCAGAATAGTTGAAAATCAATGATAGTTTCTATAGCAAGGGACTTTCTGATTTTGAAGATGAAGCATCTAAACTGGATAGGCAAAGATGAACTCTTTCCTCAGACTGCATGACAGGTTACATGAAAATAGCTTTAGAACAGTATATGCTGGGTTTTTATAAGTCACATTATAGTGACAAATTACATCCAAGAATCTCAGTTTGCTTATCTCTAAAATTGGGTTATTATAATGCCAGCTCTGCTTGTTTTACAGGGCCGTTATGAAGTCAGAGCTATAAAAGTACTTTAAAAATTGTGTAGTGCAATGGAAATGTGGGTGTGATTTCTGTGATCATTTATTAATGTCACATATCAGAAAATTCCTGAATATTATTTAAACTAAGAAGACCAGAAATTAAATTATCAGGAGTGTGTGGGCACATGTGCACACACACACACACACACACACACAGAATTTGCTTGCTGAAAAGAGAAAGAAGAATCTGCCAGCTGATTTAAGTCTTTCACTTGAATAGCTCTGCCCCAGTAGTCCTGGCTGCCAGCAGCTCCCCCTGCAGCCACTGAAGTAGAGCCAGGTGGAGTTGTGGAGTTGTCGGCTTATTGGACGCCAATAGTCCTGGAGCAGAGAAGCTCAATTGTTCTAATGTTCTCACTCCTCCTCAGGGGGCTGTGGCTGTCAGTGGAGTAATGAGAAACAGGAACAAAGATGGGAAAAGACCAGCAGCTATTTGTGAGGCTGTGGCCATTCCTGTCTCCACCCCCAGACCACCTGCTAAAGGGAGAGATGTTAAAAGAACCACGTTTTCCATTCCTCAAAGCCAAACAAACACAGAGAGTCAGCCCAGCTTCTCTAAATCAGTGACTGCCGGGGGAATACAATGTTGAACCCACTGAAAGGCCACACCTGTTAAATAAATCCATGGCCTGAGAGCCAAATCAAAACAGATGTGGTCACACAGCAGGGACCCCTCCCACGGAGAGACACCTCTACCTCGGTCCTACCAGGGCCCTTTCTTGTTGGGATATCTGGTCAGGTTATGAGAACCATATACTTTGGGCAGAGAGCAGTGGCTCACACCTGTCATCTCAGCACTTTGGGAGGCCAAGGCAGGCGGATCATGAGGTCAGAAGATTGAGACCATCCTGGCCAACATGGTGAAAACCCATCTCTACTAAAATACAAAAAAGAAAAAAAAAAAAAAGCCAGGTGTCATGCACGCCTGTAGTCCCAGCTACTAGGGAGGCTGAGGTAGAAAATCGCTTTGAACCTGGGAGGTGGAGGTTGCAGTGAGCAGAGATCACACCATTGCACTCCAGCCTGGGAACAGAGTGAGACTCCATCTCTAAGTAAATAAATAAATAAATAAATACTGTGTACTTCCATGGTGACTCCTCTTTGACAATGCTGGCTGGCACCCAGTCCTCCTCAGGTCTTATCCACACCGTCTCAAGGAGCCCAGCATACTCTCAGCCTGAAGCCATAGTGGAAGGCAAACTCAGGGACAGCTGTCAGTTAGACTCAACAGCTCTCAGGTCCTGTCCATGGGGTCAATGGGCTATGCCCTCCCTTGCCCACACTGGGGTTGAGAAAGCAAGGTCTGCTCCTCCTCCAAGGCCCAGCTCGGCCACCACCTTCCCCAGAGGCTTCCTCCTTCCCCCAGGACAGACCTGCCACTTACTTGCCTCTTCCCACAATACTCTTTTGAAAATCTCTTCCACAGAGAGCCCCAGCGATCCACCTGCTTGTCTCAAGGACCTGTGAATTCCTAAAATGTTGTGTGGATTTTTGTTCATGAGCAGCTGCATGTTTTTATCTGAGGAGAAAAAAACGGATAGCTTTATCAGGTTCTTAAAAGGTCTATGTCCTAAAATCATTTAATATAAATATGAATATGGCTCTACTACGGTACACCATTTATAGCACAGTGTGTGTTGTGACGAACAGTTCCAAGCCTGGGCTCCTTTCTAACCTAGAAAAACCTTCAGGTGACATCCCTGGGCTGTGGCCTGTAAGACCGTGCTCCCTAAATCATTGCTACATCAACATTGGCTAAGTAACATCTCCCTCCTTGGAGATGTTAGCATTCAAATCACTCACAGTTCTTCAGTCTTGCATTTCCTAGAAGAGTTGTCAACATTCATCTTGCCTGCACTTGCATACCATTTATTCATCTCATCATTCTCACAATCTGTTCAGTCTAAATATACTACTGATGTTGCTATCTCTAAGGTGCATGCTGGCCATCTAATCTCAGCTCTCACCTTGGTCTCTCTGAAGCATTTGGAAGTGTGGACACTGTTCAATTCCTTCTCTTTCTTGAGACAGTCTCCACCCTCACCTTCCACAAATTATTCACTCTCCACAAATATTTATTAAATACTTAACATGTGCCCAGCAGTGTTCTGGGCTCCTGGGATACATCAGTGAAAAGAAACAGACAGAAAAACCACTGCCCTCACAAAATGTCCATTCTAAGAGTGACGGTGGGGGAGTGAGGGGCTGGGAGGGGTGAGGAGCAGAAGGAATCTGACAGAAAATAAACAATAAATGTAATAAATGAATAAAGGGTATAGCATTGTAGAAGGTGTTAAGTGCTATAGGAAAGACAAGTAAGAGGAATTGATAGGGAGGTAGAGAGCTGGGCAGTTTGCAGTGGTCTTTATGGGAAGCCTCATTGTGAAAATGACATCAGAGCAAAGATGTGAATGAGGTGAAGTGAATTCCTGGGGAATCACCAGGGATTTTGGAGAAAAAGCAAAGTCAGTTTGCTGACTAAGGCACTGACACAGAGGTAGTGTAAAACAGCATGGAACAGCCTAAAACAATCTGCAACAGCCTAGAAGAGCCTGGAGCAGCCTAGAAGAGCCTGGAGCAGCCTAGAAGAGTCTGGAGCAGGCTGGAATAGCCTAGAACAACCTAGAACAGCCTAGAAGAGCCTAGAGCAGCCGAGAACAGCCTAGAATAGCCTGGAAGAGCTTAGAACAACCTGGAATAGCCTAGAACACCCTGGAGCAGCCTAGAACAACCTGGAACAGCCTAGACTAGCCCGGAGCAGCCTGGAATGGCCTGCAGCAACCTGGAGCAGCCTGGAACAGTCTAGAACAGCCTGCATCAACCTGGAAGCGCATATGACTGGCGGGTGACAGGGGAGAGAGTAGTGAAAGGTGAGTCCTGAGAGGATGGCCTCAAGGCTTCTGTCAAGACTTAGGCTTTTACACTAAGTAGACTAAGGAGCTCCTGAGAGTTCTGCAAGGAGCTGGGCTGTCTAAATGCTGCATGCCCTGACTTCTGTGACAAAAACAAATGGTAGGACATGTTGGGGATGGAAGCCAGGACAGCCCTCAGGAGCCTCTGCAGACGATGGCTATGCAAGGTGGCAGCAGAGGTGACAAACACTGGGATTCCAGATACAGCTTGAGGACAGAGCCAACCCCATGTAGTCCTGGATCCTTCTTATCTTTCAGTGCTTTGTTTCCATCTCTCTTTTTTCCTGCTCCCAAGCCAGCTGTCTTCTCTTTCTCACTGCACTCTCTTCCTTCATCAGCTCGCTTACTTAGGTGGCTTACCTATGCTCTCACACCTAGGCAGGGAAGACTCCCCTTTTCTTCCACTTCCAAGACAACATGGGTTCTATAGGTGGAATCCCATGGCCAGTCTTTCTAGCTCTTGAATATAGTTTCATATCAAGAACCTGGGTCGCTTTGTTTTAATCCCTGAGCAAGCCAGCTCTGTCCTATCCTAAAGACAGAACCAACTCTCTGGACTCCAGCTTAGAATATGGAAAACAAAGCTTCACAGAGTAGTGCCTTCTTATTTACTAACCTATTATTTAATTAGGCTCCAACGACAGCCTTGAGATACAGGCAAGGCAGGAAGAATTACATCTTCTAATAGATTGAATGACTCATCCAAGGATGGTGTCACTGAGCAGTGGGGATGGGGCTACAGCTCAACTCTCCTGGTTCCCATCAGCAATATCTGCTGTCCAATCCCTAGAACCCCAGACCCTTTTCACAACAAGGAGTCTCATAAAGCAGAAATAAGAGCACCCAGGTTTCTGTGCATCCTGGCAAAGAAATAATTGTGAAACTGAGACAGCATCTCAGGACTGCTCCACATTGCCCTGGAGCTCAGGCTTGGCTGGAGCCCCTGATAAAGCTCCCTATGAGGGCGCCCCTTCCTCCTGCAGCTCTGTGAGGCATGTAAGACCCTGCTAGCCCGGATGTGAGCCTATCTTGCCGCTGGCAGCTCTCCTTCCCCTGGGGTACTCTTTATTTTGCTGTTAACTGAGGGAAATGAGATAGCAGCTCAAGTTTTACTCCGTGAGTTGAGAGTACAGATATGCCGCTGTCTGGTGGAGCCAGACGCTCTGTGGTTGGTAATGCCCTTCGAACTGAATGGATAATGAAGGCTGACTAAGACGCTAAGCTTAGGCCATAATTAATTTAGAATTTGAAATGGGGAGAAAACTTGGTTGTTTCAAGCTGGTCAAACCAGAGGCTGCCTTAGGGCAGTGATTCCTTCTCACATTCCCATTGAAACCGTGTACCTATAAAAAGGTAGCCCCATGCCACCACAGTGGTGACCGTTCTCACGGATTCATTTCCCATCATGAGCACAAGTAGCATGCAGTGTGTCCTGGGAGATTAACAATCTGCAGGAGGGAAGAAGGAGGAACTTGGGGAATGGCTCCGGGTGCAGTCAGAGCTCGCCTCTCCCTAGGAGCTGCCTCGGCTCTGTAAAGGTAAACAACCAGGTGCTGGTTGGACTCCTGGCTGGACTCAGCCTCCCTGGCAGGTGGTCCTCCTGGGGTAGGGGTGGGGCTGCCACTGATGTGCACAGCAGATTGAGGAGAAGCACCTTCCAGGGGCCCATAGTTCTTCCAGAGTGGACGGAATCACCCAACTCCCAACCACAGCACCCGGGATGCTGCCATAATGGTTATGTCTCTGAGACGGAGACCTTCACAGGAAGAAGTTCCTCTTTCCCTCAGCCAAATTGGTACACTTAGCACTTTCCAGAACTGAAAAAGAGAATTAAGTGAGAAGACACCCGCTTTTGTCCCATGAAAAAATTGAATCAAATATTCTTAAAAATTGAGACTATAAAGTTAGACATAACTCCGCGGTTTGTGGTTTAAAAGGGATGATGTGAAAAGAACTTGGAATAGAACAAAGAAGTAAATAGCTGTGCCGAACCCAATCAAAGAGTATGGCAGCCAAGCTGGAGGTCAGCAAAACGAGATCCTGTATAACATAAGAGTAGGTGACACGGGCAGAGAGAACACCCTGTTTAGAGAGTGTTAGCAGAGTGACTATAAAACTGGATCAGCCTGGCAGTCAAGGTTACCAACAAGAAGCAAGACAGCATTCCAGCCAGAAATCCACTGGTCTTAAAAAGATTCCACATCTAAGAGAGGCAACCACAAAAGTGATGTAAGAAGATAACCCAAAAGTTGTTTGAAATGACAATTGGTTCCTTAGTAGGAGAACATCTTTCAAACACTAGATTTGAATTTGGAATACTTAAGAAGAATCAACTCATAGTAACATTTCGTGGTTAAGGTGTTGAGATACAATTTTCCATGGGTCCCTCATATTTCTGCATGTCTCGTGAGCAGAGGGTGTTTGTTTTTGTAAACAGCTTTGGAAGACAGAGATGGTGCCCTTCAAGAACAGGCAGGTTGGCTTGCTCTCTGATATAATAAAGATAATGTCTCCCTTCAAAGCAAAGGTCACGTGTACTTACTGCCTATACACCATGGAATACTATACAGCCATAAAAAATGATGAGTTCATGTCCTTTGTAGGGACATGGATGAATCTGGAAACCATCATTCCAGTGACCACAGAAGGGGCTCTTTCTTGCACTTTATTTTATTTTTATTTTTTTTTGTAAATGCAGTCTTGCTCTGTCACCCAGGCTGGAGTGCAATGGCACAATCTCGGTTCACTGCAACCTCCACCTCCCGGGTTCAAGCAGTTCTCTGCCTCAGCCTCCCAAGTAGCTGGGATTACAGGTGCCCACCACCACGCCTGGTTAATTTGTTTGTATTTTTAGTAGAGATGGGGTTTCACCATCTTGGCCAGGCTGGTCTTGAACTCCTGACCTCAGGTGATCCACCTGCCTCGGTCTCCCAAAGTACTAGGATTACAGGCGTGAACCACCACACCCAGCCAAGTTCTTGCACTCTAAATGAAATGGCATAATATTCAAAGTTAGACTGTGGTAAATCAAATATGTACACAGTAAACCCTAAAGCAAATGAAAATAAAAAGAGTAGTATAACTAATAAACTGAGTAAACAGCTAAAATGAAAGCATAGAATACTCAATCTGGGCCTGTAACCCCAGCACTTTGGGAGGCCGAAGTGGACAGATCACCTGAGGTCGAGAGTTTGAGACCAGCTTGACTAACATGGAGAAACCCTTTCTCTACTAAAAATACAAAAAAATTAGCCAGGCGTGATGGTGCATGACTGTAATCCTAACTTCTCAGGAGACTGAGGCAGGAGACTCTCTTGAACCCAGGAGGCAGAGGTTGCGGTGAACTGAGATCACGCCATCGCACTCCAGCCTGAGCAACAAGAGTGAAACTCCATCTCAATAAAATAACAAAACAAAACAAAACAAAACACAGAATACTCAAACTGAAAAGTAGGTAAAAAAAGAAGAAAAAGGCAATGAAAAACGTGTGTCTAATAGAAAACAACTAGCCAAATGGTAGATTTAAATCTACCATTATAAATATTTGTATGAATACAAACCATATCAATACTTACATCACATATAAATGGTCTAAACACCCAAATTAAAAGGCAGAAATTACCACAGGAAATGTTGTTTTTTAAAAAACTGTATGCTGTCTGCAATAAATATAATTTTAATATAAATAAAAAATTTAAAAGTAAAAACATGGAAAATTATATATTATGAAACCACCAATCAAAACAATGTTGGAATAACTTCGTTAGTATCAGACAAAGTAGATTCTGGAACAAAGAATTAATCCCAGGGATCAAGATGATAAAAGTATCAATTCAATTCACTGAGGAAGAAAAGCTTTTAGATTCTCTGGGTCCCGCTTAAAACTAGAAGCCTGTACATGAGTTACGACAGTAGTTTAAAGTGTGGTATATGCTATGTTCAAAATCTGAAGTGTTCTAATAAGTGTTGTGTGTTTGTCTTATAGCTTGGAGGGGCTATCCTGAAATGCCCCTAATCATTGGACTTCTAAAAACTTTGCCAAAGTAGCAGGTCCCTGGAGATTTTTAGAGTGTATCTCCCATGCTCTGATGCACTTAAATCCTACCAGGGTATTCAGAATACTTACCATTTCCTGTTCACTGGGTTTGCTTAGCATGACGTCCTCAATATGGTGGACTAACAGGGTGTTCTGCAGAGTATCTAGACAACCAAGGTCCTCTGAATTACATTTTGACAAACACTAGGAAATTCACAGAGTTCTATGGCCACGCTGTGAATATTTTTTTCTATTTCTGTTGTTTTCTATTCCTAGTAAAGGCAAGTTGCTTCTGATTCTCTTTCTTGATAGAAATTTAAGAAAACGCATCTGCCATGGCCGGGCATGGTGGCTCATGCCTATAATCCCAGCATTTTGGAAGGCCGAAGTGGACGAATCATCTGAGGTCAGGACTTTGAGACCAACCTGGCCTACATGATGAAACCCAGTCTCTACTAAAAATACAAAAATTAGCTCGGCATGGTGGCATGTGCCTGTAATCCCAGCTACTCTGGTGGCTGAGACACAAGAATTGCTTGAACCCAGGAGGCGGAGGTTGCAGTGAGCCAAGATGACACTAGTGCACTCCAGCCTTGGCAACAGAGCGAGACCCTGTCTCAAAAAAAAAAAAAAAAAGTAAAGAGAGTGCATCTGGCAGATGATTATACTTAGTGATAGATGTTGTGTTGATCTGTTCCGGCACTTGTAATTGTGGCTACTACTGGGCTAATCTGTCAGTAGTTCATCTTTATCTGCAATACACCATCTAATTTTTATAGTGGTGGGACTAGTAAATTAATTAGGGATATGATGGGGACCATCATAATGCCTGCCTTCCTTGAGCCTTGGAGGCTGGCATTGTAATCCAGAATGAGACATTATTTCTGATTTTCTATCTTGGTTGGGGTGAGGAATTTTTGAGACTTTCACTTGGCATTTTGTAGCATCATGGCTCTTATTTTTTAACTGGTTCTTCCACTGTTAACTAGAATCATATTTTGATTATGAACTCAGAGACCAGGAAAATGAACAGCAGCTAGGGCATAGATCCACTGGCCTCTCAATGAGTTAGATTTGAAGCCTGGCCTTCCCTCACATCAACAGGGGGTGTTATGATAGTATTGGTCCCATGGTATCAGTTTCAGCTCAGATCTTGTGTCCACAGCTCTTCAAAGATCTGAGTCCTCAGTAGAAATGCCCATAGATCCTTTTGGTAATAGATAGGGGGAATCACTGCTGTGTATGCTTAATGTGGCAATACAAGGTCATTCCCCGGGGCAGGCTCCCTTTCAATACAGGCTCTGAGTCTGACAAGTGGTTCAGGTCTGGAAACTGGGCAAAAGATCAAGACTTTCCATTGCAGCAGCTGACATCAGCCTTCTGCTCACCAGCTTTTAATCGTTAGTTACATAGTTCAAAAAATAGGTTCCAGTTTCACCACTAGGAACACCATGGTCTTAGTTGCTACTCCCTGATTCCTGCAGATAAGAGCCCAGATTGTCTTTCTAACTTTGCTGCTGTTATAATCATTTGTCGACTTTGCCTTTGACGGTTAAATGCTGACAACTGTGCTGTGCTCTTCTTGAATCCCAGAATACCCAATGACACTAAGGGAGCCCAGACCCATAGCAGCTCAGAAAGGTCAATCACCAGAAGTTTCTCAACAATGCTCATGGCCCCCTAACTGACATAGTCCTTATATTGCTAATGGAAAACAAACCCTCTGGGATCTCCCAGAGCCCGGTTAATTGGCAGATTCTCTGGTCTTACATAATAAATCTATTTTTGAATGCCTACCTCGCTAGACATTTTACCCTTTCTGCTGCCAAGCCTGTTCTGGCATTAACAAGAGGTCATTATTGTTTGGAAGCTGTAAGGCACTGTCTTGGCCGTGGATTAGGACTGGCTTTAGGTGTTCTTGCCAGGACACTACATCCTGAGCCACAGGAGACAGCCCACATATCAATAAACTCTCCCTCAGTCCAGCATACTCAAAATTCAGCCCCAAACATGTCTTCCTGCGTCATGTTGGTACATATTAGCTAGATGCTACGTTCTTTTCTGAAACAATGACAGTACTTCTCTCATCTAACATTCTGAGGTATGTACCAATTATTGGCCTAAACAGGGGTTGGCAAACTATGGTCCATGTGTCAAATATTGTCTGTTTTTGTAAATAAAGTTTTATTGAAATACCCATTCATTTACATTTTGTCTATGCTGCCTTTGTGATGCAATGGAAGAGTTGAATCATTATGGCAAACAGCGTATGAACCACGAAGCCTAAATTTTTTACAGTCTCTTTACCAAAGAAATCTGCTGACCCCTGGTCTAGAAGCTGTGAGGGCTGGTGGAGGAAATCCTGAGAAGGGAGCTCATTATCTCAGGAGGCCTTTGCTCCAGGTGAGGCCTTTGTGTGGTCTTGGGCTAAGGGAGGCTTTTTCTCTCTATGAGGGAAGTGCCACTTCCGCGAGCCCAGAGCGTTCCGGGGAATCTGAGGACTGAGGCCCTCAAGCACATCTACCTGAAAATCCCCATTTCAGGTCCTCAGGTCCCCTCAGCCCCTGGACTCTGGCATAGAACATCTGCTGGAGCCACAAATTCAGACTCCGCTATTCTTTTATCAGATCATAAGCTTAATTTTCAGCAGGCTGGGCCATCCGGTTACCAAGCCTGGTTAATTGGTAGGTTCTCTGGTCTTACATAGTCTATTTCTGTATGCCTACCTTGCTAAACATTCTACCCTTTCTGTTGCCAAGGCAGTTCTGGCATTAACAGGAGGTCATTATTGTTTGCAAGCTGTAAGGCAGTGTTTTGGCAGTGCATTAGGACTGGCTCTAGGCGTTACATACGGCCATAGAGATTTTCTGGTTTCTAATTTTGTGCTTGCTTTGATTGTCGGCTGACTCAGGCTGGGCTATTTTCCCCCTTCGGTGCACTGCTGCACCTAACAATCCCCACCCATCTCCACCGCGCCTGTGTGTGCTGTCACCACCATAGCTCTCAAATGCTAGTGATGTTATTGCACAAGCTGGTGCGTCCTCTAGCACCTGCACTTCTTCCTGTATCAACAAGGCTCCAGCCAGGAGCTATAAACCTTAGATATTTTTACAGAGAGAATTTAACACAGAGAATTGAGAAACCAGACAGGTCCAAATGGGCACATTGAGATAGGGTGAACAGCTATCCCAGTTTGCCCAGGACTGTTCTAGTTTTAGCACCTAAAGCGCCATGTTCTGGGAAAAACTTAAGTCTCAGGCAGACCAGGACTGCTGGCTACCCTCACTGAGGTATCACAGAGGTGGTAACGGCAGGAAGCAGCTATCACCCCAGTACTGGGGGTCACACAGGAAAGAGTTTAGTCTAAGTAGAGGGCACCAGCTTGCTGGTGCTTGTATCCCTGAGGGGTGCCTTGAAGCTGGTTTGGGCAAAGCTATTGGAACTAAGTGCTGTGACTGTAAGGGTGATGCATCATCGCTGGGATGAGCCTGACACCAGAGGAAGGGAGCAAGCCAGAAGGAGCATGTCCCTTCTTTCTTGTCAGCCTCCAGTTTTCCTCTAACTTCCCATTATCCGTCCCCTCCCTGAGCCTAACTGGGAGCCACTGTCAGGGCAGAAATGTGGTGGGCGGGAAGTCCTAGCCGCAGCATCAGAGAGCGGTGTACCAAAGACCCGTGTCTACCCTGGCATGCCGGCTGCTTACCAGTGGAGCTGCAGTAGCTTATTCACCATGTGAAGACATTCTTGACAATTACGATGCATGCTGAGGGTTCATTACCACCCACTTATCACCGAGAAGCCTTGTTGCCCTCCGAGCAGCAAAGGACCCATGACCAGGATCCCACAAGACTCTGCTATCAAGACTGCTTCAAACACCAGCTGTCTTAGTTTGGGGAGCTCCTCTGCAAAGCAGAACCCAAGGCAAGGATTTGAGCACAAGCAATTTATTTGGGAGGTGTATTGGGAAAATAAAAATGTGTTATCGAGCCAGCTAGCACCACAGGAGACTGTAGGGCTGCTCTGGGCTGGGTGCAAGTGGGTTGCTTTGAGATCCAGATGATAGCTGGGGGAAAGAAGCACATTCTCCATATCTTCAAGAAACACAGCCTATCTGAGGAATGCAGGGGAGCATCTGAGAGGCTTTAGACCATGGGGAGGGACCCCCACACAGGCTGCACCTAAGGCAGGGCACGCAGTTCACATCTGCCACAGCCGTGATGAGGAGCTCCACCGGACATCTGGCCATGGCACACAGCGGCCACCACCGAAAGGGCAGGGAGAGAGAGACATGAGATCTCCAGTCAGCTTCAGTAGGAGCCTGAGATGCTGAAGAAATCAGGAGAACGTGGCAGGTAGTGGGCAGGGCCTTAGTCTGAGTTACCCCCAGAAGTGATCCCTGGAAAAGGACTCAAGAACACATTGCTTCTTTGGGAGGTGAAGAAAAACATCATTAGGGGAGTAGTGAAATGAGACAGGAAAGGGGATGTGGCCGGTACAGGGTGTGTTACCACAGCAGCACGGCTGTGGGTAATAGGAGCCTAATGCCTCAGGGAGCTGGGAGCCAGCAGAACGCACACACCTTGCGGGTGGGAGAGGCTTCAGTGCTTCCATGCGGGACTCAAAGACTGCTTTTGTCATTAATTCTCCTCCTGGACTGCCTTGCTTGGGGGCAGAATGACCTTCTGTGGCTACAGAAAAAGGCTTCAGGCAAAAAGCTGCAGCTCTGGGCTCCAGAGTCTGCTGGAGTACACTGAAGCGGAAGATGGGGCTGCAGGCAGAGACCAGGCAGCTTCCGCTCCACGGAGGCCAGAGAGCCAGAGAGCGGATTCCATAAAAAGAATTAACTCCCATTCCTCACGGACAAGGCTCTCTACTAAATGCTTCCCACGCACCACCTCCAGAAATCCTCCCAAGCCAGGACACCGGCAGTATTACAGGTGGAATATCCCTTACCCAACATACTTGTGTCCACAAGTGTTTTGGACTTTTTCAGATTTTGGAATATTTGCAATACATAATGAGATATCTTGGGGATGGGACTCAAGTCTTAACATGAAATTCATTTATGTTTTATACACACCTTACATGCAGCACATAGCCCAAAAGTGATTTTATGTAATATTTTAAATAGCTTTGTTCATGAAACAAAGTGGTCACTGTAACTTGACATGAAGACAGGTTGGAATTTTCCACAGGTGGTGTCATGTTGATACTCAAAAAGTTTTGGATTTTGGATTTCCAGAGTAGGGATGCTCAGCTGTATTATTATTTTCATTTTACAGGTAAGAAAATGGAGGCTCCCAGAGATTTGACAGCCTGCCCGCAGTGACGAAACCAGACTTGGTGCTAGGTGTGCACCTCCCCAGAGCCGGCGGGTCCGTACGCTCTGCTGCCGCTGCCGCCCGCTGCCCCTGCATGTGATATGAACCGCCAGGCAGACCTGGATTTCCGTCTCCTGGGTGGGCTGCTCGCCAGCACCAAGGTGGCTGGCCCCTGCCTATGTCAGATGCTGCAGCGTTGACTCTCTTCATGGGCTGTGAGGCAGATGGAGCTGCTTGTGCTGAGCCTGAGAAAACGTCCGGTGTGCCAGACCTTCTTGTGTGCTTCCCTCTGCTGGTTATGTAGCAAGTCCAGGAAAAGAGCAAATCCTGCCCCAAACAGATGATCCTCTTGGTGAGAGTGGTTATGGCAATGATGCCAGCATGCAGTAGAGAGATTCGACTTCTCGAGATTCTTCTAGCCCTTTGCTTCTCATATTTCATAATGCTTGATGGTGACAGCTCTACTGACTGGGAAGCAGAGAATGCTTATGTCCTTTTTTTTTTTTCTTTTCCTGAGATGGAGTCTCTCTCTATTGCCCAGGCTGGAGTGCAGTGGCACAATCCCAGCTCACTGTAACCTTCTGTCTCCTGGGTTCAAGCGATTCTCCTGCCTCAGCCTCCCGAGTATCTGGGACCACAGGCACACACCACCACACCCGGCTAGTTTTTTCGTATTTTTAGTAGAGACAGGGTTTCACCATATTGGCCAGGCTGAACTCCTGACCTCATGATCTTCCTGCCTTGGCCTCCGTAAGTGCTGGGATTACAGATATGAGCCACCACACCAGGCTTTATGCCCCTTTTAGAGACACCTTACTCAGTCCCTCCCACAATGCCTATTAAGTAGAGAAAATAGTACAATTAACCTGATGTGCTCATCACTCAGTTTTGGCCATTATCAACTAATGGCCACTATAGTTTCCACTGGGGCCCCATATACTCAGCCTGTCCCCGATTATTTAGGTTCTAATCCCAACATTGTATCATTTTGAGGCTTTCAAAAGCAAAAATATTGATTCCTAAGCTACCCTTGTGAATTTTCTGATTTGGGAGGTCAGGAATGGGGCCTGAGAATCTGTATGTATTTTCTATTCTCCAGGTTTGGGAACCTGTAACACAAAGAAATGAGCATAGACTTTATATTAAGAAAGTCTGAGTCTGAGTCTTGGCTTTGCCCAGGCTTTATCGCTTTGGACAAAAACTAAGTTTTCGGACCCTTGACCTCTGTCTTGAAAGATCGCCAACTCTGAACTTGTGGTCCACTAAGACCCTCCAACATTTTTCACATTAAATAAATGCTATCGATCTTGTGTCTCTCAGCCTTCCCCTGCCTTGGTGTTAGGCTGGGGGTGGCAGCAGCAGGATTACTTGTGAATTATCCTCCTTTGTGGTGGTGGTTTTGTCTACAAGACCTCCCCAAGCTGTGTGCCCTGGCTCCCATGTGGTGTGCCCCAACATTGTGTCCCCGTTAGTCCCATTCAAGCCTCCCTCACTCTTTCCATTTGCTCGAAATGTGCCCAGCTCCTTGGGAAACTGCTGGGCAGAAGCTGCCCCTGAATGGTAGCCTTCAATCACAACATTCCTGCACTTAGAGTAAAACTGACTTTTGATTCAGGTCGATGATACCAAAACCAAATCCTAATTTCCATGGTTGGCATGCAGTCACTGGGTGCTTATGAAAGAGAATGCAGGCTTCACTGAGTTGCAAAAACAAGAACTTTGTTGGCTTTTGGTGTGCTCAGCATTTTTCTGAATGAAGATGGCAACTCACAATAAATACAGCTTTTTTCTGATTATTTAATTAAATGGAGTTCAGACAGAAGGAACGTAAATAAACAAGACAAGCAAATTGGGACACACATTTGAACTAAAATGAGAAAGGAGCTATTTCCTGAGGCGGAACACCTTCACAATGGAGCATAGCTTTATTTAGTACAACACTGCCCCTGCAAATTGTGTCCTCAGTTGTTTTGGGGAGTTAATGTAACTTGGGCTTTCAAAGCGACAGCTAGTAGCGGAGAAAGGCCCTAGGAAGTGCAGGGCTGCAAGAGACTGACTTACAGTGGGAATTTTGGAAGTCATGTGTTAGAACAAAAAGGAACTGCAACCACCTCACTGTATGCCTGAGAAACAGAAGCTGCGATCACATTATTTGCTCAAAGCTGCACAGCCAGTTGGCAGAAGAGCACAAACCAGCACCCTGGGCTCCTGACCAGCGCTCTTTCCACGGACAGGTTTGGGAGAGGTCAGAAGCACAGACACCGGGTCAGACTTCCTGGGTTGAGATCCCGGCTCTGTCCCTTCCTGGCTGGATGATCTTGTGCAAATGAATTAAATCCCATAGGGCCCATATCAGTCAGAGTGTAAGTAGGAAACAGATGGAACACCAAATTAGGGTCATCGGAGGGGGTATTTACAAAATGATCATTTCACAGATGTAAGTGGAGCATGGGGAAAACACGGAGGCCAGCGCAGGCACACAGGGCCAGCAATATTAGAGCTGACCCCAGCACTGGGACAGAAGGAACAAGGGGAGAGGGAGGCTGCAGAGCCCTGTTCTGAAAGCAGCCGTATCCTCGGGTTGGGGAACCCAGGCAGTCACCGTCACCTCGTGGGGTGGAAGGCAGGGTAACAAGCGCACTTCCTCACTCTCCCCCCTCACCCCATTTTCCTGATAAGGCTCCTCACTGGCTAAGCCGGCCAAAAGCACAGATACCACAGCAGCTTGCCTGTGTGGTCTAGCTAGACCTGGCTCCTGGGGTGGAGAGCATCCCAGAGTGGGGGGCGGGGGCATGGGGCGTGGATCTGTGGGAGGGAATATAACTAGCTGGCACAGGACCTCCGTTTCCTCATCTTAAAATGGAATCATAATGAAACCCACTCATTGTTTGTTGTGAAGATTAATAACTGAATAGATGAATACCTGTAAAGTGCTTAGAGTAGTGCCATCTACCTATCTACCTATCTAGTGTTGATCGTACATACACACATTATTATAGTGCTTACTACACAACTACCATAGTGCTCACCATAGAGATGTAACACATGGGAAGCATGTGTATAGTACATATATATATGAGTATAGTAATCATATAGCAAGCACTTTGTATGCTTACTACATATGTAATATACGTAGCAAGCATATACATATATAATAGTTTAATGTATTATGGCATAGTAAACTTTTCCCATTTGCCTTTCTTGGCACTTGGACTACATATGGAAGCCCCCTCTATGGTCTGAGTTGTGTATCTGGTACACTCTTTATTACCCCGTCAATAATATTTATGAACTCAATTTACCTTATAATGCATTTTGAATAGGAAAGTAAATATTTGTCTGCCCCTGAATTAAAAATGATTTAAGAACTCGGGGCCGGACGCCATGGCTCATGCCTGTAATCCCAGAACTTTGAGAGATGGAGGCAGGCAGATCGCTTGAGGTCAGTTCTGTTCTTGACCCACAGACTGCAGCCTGGGTTCCCTCTCCTTTATGCACCCAAACCGCCTTCCTCAGCCCTACCCTCTCCCTGCTGACCCTCCCAGTTTGAAACCCACTTCCCATGCATCTGCCCCCCTCCATGTGTTTTTCACTCTCTTTTAGTTACTAGACTTAGCTTCAGGATTCACCACGGTTTCTACGCTGACTCTCAGATGCTAACTCTACTGCCAGTCTTTTTGTTTTTTTGAGGCAGGGTCTCTCTCTGTTGCCTGGGCTGGAGTGCAGTGGTGTAATCTCAGCTCACTGCAACCACCGCCTCCCAGGTTTAAGCGATTCTCCCGCCTCAGCCTCCTGGGTAGCTGGGATTACAGGTGCACGCCACCACGCCTGGCTAATTTTTGTATTTTTAGTAGAGACGGGGTTTCACCATGTTGGTCAGGCTGGTCTCGAACCCTGACCTTGTGATCCACCTGCCTTGGCCTCCCAAAGTGTTGGGATTACAGGCACCAGCCACCACACCAGGCCTTTTTTTTTTTTTGAGATGGAGTGTCGCTCTTGTTGCCCAGGCTGAAATGCAATGGCGCGATGTCAGCTGACTACAACCTCCACCTCCCGGGTTCAAGAGATTTTCCTGCCTTAGCCTCCTGAGTAGCTAGGATTACAGGTGCATGCCACCACACCCTGCTAATTTTTGTATTTTTTTGTTTTTTAGGAGAGAAAGGATTCACCATGTTAGTCAGGCTGGTCTCAAACTCCTGATCTTAGGTGATAGCCTGCCTCAGCCTCCCAAAGTGCTGGAATTACAGGCGTAAGCCACCACGCCCAGCCTCTACTACCAGTCTTCATGCCGGGACTTCACTCCTCTTAATTCCCAGCAACTCTGGGAGTCAACTGCACCTGCCAGGCCATCTTCCTGGTGCTGACGGCCATTCTGCTTCTGCCCCAGCCAGCCTGTCCAGCTAAGACCCTGTCCTGGGTACCACACTCAGCCTGACCTCTCTCTGGACACTGACACGGTGGAGGGGAAGGGTCTCTGTCCCAGGAAAGAGAAGGGAGTAGGGCATCCTCTCCCTCCTCATCTTTCTTTTTCTTAAACTAAATAGCATCTGCCACTCAGGACCCGGGACTCTGGCTGGTTCTGTAAATACTTTTGTCCAGCTACCTTAGAGTAACTCTTAAACTTAAACTCTTAGAGTTTAAGTGAATTGGACTATTATTATTACTCTGACCAGTGGAGTTTACCACTAAGCAGAACACTATTTCTTTAGGGAAATAATGCAAGTTTCCAAAAAAACAACTTAAAATGAACTTTTGAGAAGCCACCTGTGCAAAATGAACTTTTGAAAACCTCTCCATGTGATTATTTACAAGGAGATTAAGAGCAAGTGATGTCATTTGATGGGCCTTGGTATTATTTTTGTCCTCAGTGTGCAATTAGCATTCAAGCCACATAATAACTTCACCCAAAACCAGAAGCTGAAATATAAATACCACTCAAGCGAGGTTATTTAGATCCTCAATTGGATCAACCCAATCTAAGCCAATTATTTTTCTGGCAGAGTTAACTAGAATGTGTCTAAAATGAGTGAGATGTGAAAGGTAACTTTCCATGACTTGTTCCTTTAACAGTTGTGTTAAAGCTGGAGTCTCGTCCTTAATTCCACATTACAAGCACTTTCTAGACAGGGGCACATCTACATGGAGCCTTTTAAGATCAAGCCAAACGGTGTTCCTCCTCATTTCAGCTGAAATATTCAATTGAGAAAAACAAACACTCACAGGTATGTAGGAGGAATTACAAAAGGAAACTAGAAGTCCTGGGGAAGAAATTGGAACTTGGGGAAAAAGAGCAAGACTTAATCTCTATGAATCTCGACATTCCTCGCTTAATATAGGCTGGCCTGGAGCTTTTGATGCATCCAGCAGAAGGCTGAGAATCCTGTTCTCCTGGTTTCCATCTCAGACCTAGTTTATTGTCTGGCATTGGGGTCCGTCACCCAACAAGACCATGTCGCCTTTCACGATCCTCAGTTTTGCCACCTGTGAAATGGGAATATGCCCTTGTTTGCAGTTTGTGGTTTATGTTGTTCTGACCTTCGATAAATTGTTATTGCTATTTTGATAAATAAACACATGAGAACTTGCTTTCAGGGCAGACAACTCATAAGTGATTACTTAAAGAAAAATAAAAGGAATAAAACGAAGGGCAAGATCAATGACCGATCTGCTGTTGAACTAGAAAACACATAAAGCATATGCTAGCTAAGGGCTTCTTCCTCATACCTCTCCAGGCTTTGTGCTGCAGGAACTGGGTGACGAAAAGAAGAGCCAACACAACCAGGAACCTACTCTGCTCGTCCCAAGTGTGGGTCCAGCCTCCTCCTCCGCTGCCCTCAAGGCCTTTCCTCATGAAAGCAGAGGTTCTGAATGCTGATTTCTGTTTTAAAGCCCAGTACTCTTTAAACACCTTGCGTGTGTGTGTGTGCGCGCGCGTGTGTGTGTATGTGTGTGTGTGTGTGTGTAGGGAGAGGGGAAGGAGACCCGAGGAAGATAGCTCCAGGAGATATAAAGAGAGCGCAAAGTAGCCAGCACATCCCTGCCTTTCAGGTGCTCCGCATCAAGACTCAGCTGCAGAGAAGATGACTTCAGTGCAAGTCACATACACACCGTTGGGCTGGTACCCGTGGCAGCTCTGTGGGGTTTGCGTATGTGAGTGCCTGGCACCAAGCCGCATTGGTCAGGAGGGACTTCCTAGGAAGACAACTTTCAACAGAATTAGAAGAGAGGGGTCATTTAGGGCAAAAGTCAGGCTCCGTTTCAACACAAACGCTATGGCTTCCTGGTAGTAGTGAGATTCTTTGAAAAGGCAGCGCCCTGCTGGTTCGGGCTCCAGCTCCCCGCTTGCAGGCCTGAGACCCTGATCCAGATGCCCATCCTCTGAGCCCTTCCTTGTCACACGCAGGTGCACCGTTGCATCCCTGCCATGTGGCTGTGGTGCCAACCTGATGTGACTTCTCCTGGTCTTAAGGACACGTTCCTGATCCTGCTTCTTCTCCAGCTCCTGCTCCCATTTCTCTTCTCCCTTTACAGAACTGCTGAGAGGAGGCAACGCCCGCTGTCTCTGCTTATCTCCTCCGACTTTCTCATGAACTCACTCAATCGGACCTTTGTCCTTACCACCCCAAGGTCACGGGTGACCCACACCCTCTGCTGTTCCTCAGAACACCTTCCCCTGGGTGCTTATCAGCAGGTGGGGCCCCTTGCTGGGCTTCAGGGACGTCCCCTCCCATTTCTCTGGCCATTCCTTCTCAGACTGTCTTGCTGGTTCAGTCTCATCTCCCCAAGCACCAGGTATTGCCGAGCCCTCGACTCAGACCTTGGGTCTTTCCTCCTTTTTGTCCAGACTTACTCACTAAATGATCTCTTGCTGAATCATGATTTCCAAAACGATCTCTGTGTTCATGATTTTCAAACGTTTGCCTCCTGCACAGACCTTTCCCTGACCTCCCGACCCACTGCCCAAACTGTCTGCTTCCCCACGCCCCTTGGATGGTGACCAGTCATCTCAAACGTCACTAAGATCCTGATAATCCCTTCTCAAATGAGCAGTGGGGTGGCCTTTCTTTTCTCCGCTAACTCAGCTCTTTCAGTGACTCAGCAAAACCTGTGGAGTCATTCTTGACACTTCTCTTTGAGTCAGTCCTCACATCTGGTCCACTCGTAGGCCTGAGAGCTCCACCTTCAGAATATATCCAGAATTTGACCACTACCACCATCCGGAAGCAAGCTGCTTGGCTCATTGCAAAAGCTCCCAAGTGGACTCCCCACTTCTGCCCTTCCCATCAGGCTGCCCCTGAAACACCCAGCCTATGACAACCCCGCAGGAGTGGGATTCTGCTGGGGTGTAATCACTCCACTGGGTCTCCATCTCACTTAGAGAGAAAATGCTTGCACCTAGTCCTCACGAAATAGATCCCCTTTGACTCTGCGCCCCTCACTCCTATTGCTTCTTTGAACTTGCTCCCATCCCCAGAACTTTCATTCCGCTCCAGGCATGCTGGCTTCCTTCAGGCACATGCCAGGTGCTCTCTGCCTCAGGCCTATGAACTTGCTGTTAGCTCTGCCCCAGTTGCTCTCACACCAGCCGGCCCCATGGCTTTCTCCCTCATCATTTCCCATCTTTTCCCAAAATTCACCTTCTGGCCACAAGATCTAGCATTCCCCATCACACCTATATTCTCACAGTATTATTCCTTGCTTTATTTTCCTGCTAACACTTACCACTACTGACATACTGTAAGTAGAGTGTAAGTTTGTCGAGGACAGGAAGTTTTCTCTGATTATTCAACACTTTCCCTAAGTGGTGAGTCCTGAAGCCAGGGGGCTTTTGGATGCTGAGCAGATGTTGCAGGCACAGAATGGGAAGACCTTTGTATTGGTCCATTCTTGCATTGCTATAAAGAAATACCTGAGACTGACTCATTTATAAAGAAAAGAGGCTTAATTGGCTTTTGGTTCTGCAGGCTGTACAGGAAACATGACTTCCGGGGAGGCCTCAGGAAGATTTTACTCATAGTGGAAGGCGAAGCAGGGGCACGTAGGTCACACGGTGAAAGCGGGACGGAGAGAGAGTGGGGGTGGAGAAGGTGCCACACACTTCTAAATGACTAGATCTTGTGAGAATTCACTATCACAAACACAGCACCAAGCCCAGGGTCTTCCCACAGGACCCAAACACTTGCCACCAGGCCCCATCTTCAGCTCTGGGGATTACAAGTCAACTTGAGATTTGGGCGGGGACACATCTAAACAGTATTAACCTTCCGTGGGGGAACCTCAAGGGAAGGTGGACCGCCTAGACCAGCGCCCAGCACACAAAGGTACTCCTCAGCAAAGAACGTGTCAAAGGAATGAGTGAATAAATAAATGAACAATTAAAATAATGAATGGTGATGAGGAGATGTTTATTAAGAAGCCAAATTCATAGCAAATTCTCAAAAAAAAATGTTAGTTTCTCTTATCCTTTCCTTTGGTCACTTGGGAAGAGACCTGGAGCTTTATGTGGCTGAGCTGTCACTGTGATTTGGATCAGGACAGTTGACAGATAGCCACCCTAGGCACTAGGAGCGCCCTGCAGCCCCTGCGCTGCTGCCTGGGCACTCTCATGGGCTCTCTGTGTAAGGTTTGTTCTTGCCAAGTTTAAAAGGAAGAAACTGAGGCCAGCACAAGAAGATCCAATATGAAGGGTTTATTCAGGCTCCCAGGCAAGGTTCTGTGGTCCGACAGGAGGGGCCGGAGAAGTCGCACGGACTCCTCTCAGACATGGGGTTTTATAGGGAGTGAAGGAGCTTGATTGGTTGTGGGAGAGCAGGACTACTATTGGATAAGGTTACAAGCCTTTGTTTGCATACAGGACTTGGCTGCTATTGGTTAGAATTACTCGGCTGCTATTGGCTAGAAAGACTCGGCTGCTATTGGCTAGAAAGACTTGGCTACTATTGACTAGAATCACAAGACCCCACTTGCATACTGGGTTCTTTAAGGGAAAGCCAGGCTGTGCGAGAAAGGGAGAAGGGAATATGCCCAAGCATGTCTGAGCTTTCAGACAAAAGGTAGGGGGGTGTGCGTCCGAGCTCCCGATGAGGCAACTGGCCTTACACTCTGCAACCATAGAAGAGCAAACTCTCTGCCAGTGATCGATGAAGGGGCAATTGCTCGCCCATACCTTAGTGAGCACACATTCCTCGGCCCTGTAGTGGTAATGGATTTGGATGGTGGGAAGAGCTGAGACAGACAGCACAGGTTCTCAGGATGCTTCAGGCAGATGAGACCATGCCACTGGGTAGAACACAGGTGGTAGGGCCCAGGCAATAACTGCACAGGCCACTTCTTGCTTGGGCTCGGCCTGCTCTCCTCTCCCAGGAGGAAGATATTCTGGGAAGTCCCCATCCTCTAAAGGTGAGACATGGCATCAGAACATCAACATCAGCTCACCTTGACCTGTTCCACAGAGAGGCTGTGTCCACCCTCCGTGGACTGTCTCAGACAGAATGTCTCCCCACTTCTATTCCTGGCTCCAAGCCCACCTTCTCCAGGGACCACCACCTCTAGACATTTACTCCTAAAGCAACCTGCTCATGTCCTTATGACACCTACCCACTTCCCTCACTAGGCTGAGCTCCGTGAGCAGAGACCAGGCTGATTCATGCCCCACATCCTACATGATTTGCTTAAAGCATGAGAGAAAGGAGTAAATGAAATTGATTCTTTCAAAGCAGCAAGAGCATTTGTGACATATTTGCTAAGGTGGTGAGGGGCAAAGATGAAAGGCTGCAGAGCTGTCTCATAGGCTCTTTTGAGCAAGGCATTCCATCTTCCACATAAAGTGACCGTGAATTTGCTCAGACAACACTCTCCTCCCCTGTTTTCCCATTAAGTCCTCTTCACTGAAACCATTTAGCATCATACATCTGTCCTACAAGAAGGCATCCTACCACAGCGTTCTGTATTCATGATGCCCACACAGAGAACAGTAGCCACAGTAATGGGCAGGAAATACATGGATGGGGACAGCTCCCAGGGGTTGCTAGTAAATATGTATAGAGCACACTTGTTGGCTGAATTAATATGGAGAGCTGGGACCTCCAGATAGCATCAGGTGGAGAAGATGCTGACTGTCAAGCCAGAGGCCCCTCCAGCTCCCCAGAGATGTTTCTTTCCTCTGTGACACCAACACAAGTGTGCCCACTTCTCATTTCATGCTGCCCATGAGGAATGGCCCTGCTCAAGTCCAGGAAGAATTCCCACCCTGTTACTATCTCTTGCCGCCAAAAGGTCACCTATGGCTTTCAGCTGAATCTGAGGTCCAGGTAAGGTGTTGTGCCCTAGGGAGAACCTGCCCTTTAAAGAAGTCATCTGCCTCCCATATCTGTGAAAGGACAGACCAGTCCTTGTCCATCACAGCACTGGGAATAGGTGCTCGGGAGGTGTGAAACCACAAAGCCAGGTTCGAGGGAACTTTTAGGCAAAGCCTCTTCAGATGGCTGGCAGGGGATTGTGTTTCACTCTTCTCATAGACACGCGGACTCAGAAGCCTAGAGCTGGCAAGGGCTGTGCCGCGGGCCTGTCTAGACCACTGGGGCAAGCTCTATTCTATTCTTCCGGGAGGGGAGGCCCAGGGCTGTCCAGAGTGCCCAGGAAGGGCACGAGATAGCGGAAGAACTGCGATGAGAAACCCACTGTCACTCACTCGGTTGGCATCCTTCCTCTTTACAAACTCCGCGCATGGCCAAACAGGGAAACTGTGTGTATGTGTGTGTGTGTGTGTGTGTGTGTGTGTGTGTGTGTGTGTGTGTGTTTTGTGTATATTATGTGTGTGCATATCCATGTCATGTGTATGTGTATTGTGTTTATGTGTGTTTGTGTATGTGTGTTCTGTATATGTGTTCATGTGTGTTGTGTGTGTTTGTGTTATGTGTGCTGTGTATATATGTATTTTTATGTGTGCAGGTGTGTGTTGTGGGTATGTGTGTTGTGTTGTGTGTGCTGTGTGTATCATGTGTGGCATGTCACATGTACTGTATGTATACATGTGTTATGTGTATGCGTTCTGTGTTATGTGTTGTATGTATATGTATGTTGTGTTATGTGTATGTGTTATGTTTATGTATATTGTGTCATGTACATTGTATAAATATGTATGTTGTATTATATGTATGTATTCTTTGTGTTGTGTATATGTGTGTTGTGTTATGTGTGTGTACTGTGTGTTATGTGTATTGTATATGTATGTGTGTTGTGTGTATTTGTATGTTGTGTTGCATGTAGGTGTTGTGCTCATGTTGTATGTGTCGTGTGTGGCACTGGTGTTTATGTGTATGCTGCATGTGTTGTGTGTGTTGTGTGTATGTGTATATGTGTATTTTGTGCATATGTGTAGTGCTATGTGTGTGGTGTTTGTTGTGTGTGTTTTATGCACGTGTGTGTTGTGAGCATCATGTGTGCAGGCACACACCCATGTGTGTATTGAGAATAAAATGCAAAGCCAAGCCGAATTCTCTCAAAAAATCCAGTGTTACTTTCAAAAGAAGCCACTGCTATCCATCCGACCAGCCAGGTTCTATTTGCAGGGCTCTACCAGCTGCCTGGGTAACCCACAAGGAAAGCCCCTTCACTCCACGGCCCAGTAAGGTGAAAGGGACATGCATCATCTCCCGCACGTAGGATTCTCCTATACCTCAGCCCACTTTTTAAAAATTCTCATTTTTCATTGGTTTCAATGCCAAGAATTTAGGTGGAGCCCAGACCTGCTCCTTCCAAGCAGCCTCCACAGACTTTACAGAGCCACTAAAATAGGAAGCCCCCTCTCCAAGCTGGTAGGTGGAGAGGGTTTGGCTGATTAGAAGGGTTTGGACAGTGGGGCTGGGCTGTGGAGGTGTTAGGGAATGTAAGAGCACACACCACTGCTTTAAAAGCTTATATTCATTTATTTTCAACCCAAAGAATTGGAAATGGAATATTTTGTGGAGGGCAAAAAAAATGTGTCAGTAACATCTGTTTGTATTTTTATATTGGTGTGGTGCACCATTTTACAGTTCAATAGGGAAAGCTTATGGGTTTGGTACAAATGGCTGCAGACCCCGGGCTCTCAGCATGTTAGAGCTCTCTGGAGCAGGCCGCCTTCACACCCGAGTGGCTCTCCTGCAGGCTGCATCCCCCACTGCTGTCCTCTTCTTCCCGTCCATCAGTGAAGTCAGCAGGGTTCTGCAGATGGAAATGCAGGTGGCAGGTGGCAAGCAGAACCCATGTGCAGAATCCTGGCCTGTGCCTGGCCCCATGCCAGGCAAAGCCCCTGCTCATAACTGAGAAACAGACTGGAGCAGGGAACTTACAAAATCCACAGATGCTCAGCCACACCCCCAGAGATCCTGATGTAATCGGTTTGGCCTAGAGCCTGGGCACTAATATTTTTTAAAGCTCCTAAGGTGATTCTAGTGTACAGCCAGGCTTGAGAACCCAGGTGAAAGGACCACTGAGTTTCCATCAGCCCCAACCTTCTCGGAGCCTGTGATTCCACAGAAAGAAGCTCCCAACTGCCCTGCATTGAGCTTGCCTGGGGAACGGCAGGGCTCCCAGGGTGGTTCCAGCATCCCCCTTCCTCCCTCCTCCTCTCTTCCCGTTCCTTTTTCCCCAGGGATCTTGTACCACTACCTGGCTCCTTAGAGGCACAGAGTTCAATGGGGCCCATCCCAGGCACCCCTTTCCCTTTGTCTCTCCCAGTTACTATTTGCTCCAATCCCCAGTTCCCTAGAATCCTGCTGAGTGATTTGGGCTGATCCCTAAGGGATGTTAAGGGCTGGACTTAGCTTGGCGTGGACCCCTCCATATGCACTGACTGAATTGCATCCCCTGAAATTCATATGTTGAAGTCCTCACTCCCAGTACCTCAGAACGTGACTTATTGGATAGAGATAATTAAGTTAAAATGAGGCAATTAGGATGGACCCCAATCCAATGTCTGTGTTACTATAAAAAGGGGAGATGCGTACAGGGATACGTAGCGATACACAGAGGTCAAACCATGGGAAGACGCGGAGAGAAGGCGCCACGTACAAAGCAAGGAGAGAGGCCTGGAACGGACCCTTTCCTCCCAGCTCTCAGAAGGAACCCACCCTGGCGACACCTTCATCTCAGACGTGCAGCTTTCAGAGCCAGGAGGGAATCGATTTCTCCTGTTTAAGCCACCAAGTCTAGTATTTCATTACAGCTGCCCTAGCATACGAATACACCCTCTTTCAGGCAAAGCCCACAGCCCCTAGCACGGAAAGAGGCAAATGGTAAGTGTTCAGGGAGTGCTTGCTGAATTAACTAATAAAGGACTAAAGTGAATTTCTCTCTATATAGTGGCCTTTGCTCCCAAATTCAAAGAGTAGATTTACTCCACAACCCGCAGGGACCTATCAAGTGCCACAGTGAAAGAGCTCCTCAAATCACAAGTGGGTGAGGTGACCGCTCTGCCTGGACGTGGGTCTTCCTAATGGTGTATTTTTCTCTTTGCCATTACCACACAAAGTCACCGTGGCCCTGAGTTGACTCGTCCCTCATCCCTGCCTCCTCGTCATTGCTACCATCCAGGTTCCTTAAATCTTTCGCTATTTCTCTTTTGAGAACTCAGTCTGTTGTTTGCATTGCAGAAACATGGAGAAAGATTTGAAGTCAGCTCTTTTGCCAGCAGAGATGGTGGGCTTTCAAGGGTGAAGGACATGGCTCTTGCCCCCTGGAAGCTCGCCAGGTCAGCAGGGAGACAGACTGAAGGCAGTGGTCTCTGTACACCAATGCACAGGCCACGGGAGTGCAAAGAAGCAGGTTTCAACGAAAACGAGGGTTTTCTAGCAGGTGGGAAGTGGTTAAGCATTGGGCAAATGGACAAGATATGTAAGGTCATCTAACTGAACCTTCTACACTGAGACTAAAGCCCCCTTTGGCATTTCAGAGTAAGGTTAGAAGTGTCAGAGCTGAGACTAGAGCCCAGGGCTCCTGGGTCCCAGCACCGAGCTGTGTGTGCTGTGGTTGCAGAGCCTGAGCTGGCCTCTAGCACTCAGAATGGCAGCTCACTGGTGCTAGAAGCCAAGGGAAGGGATTCCATACAAGCACAAGGAGCTTCAACTTCTCTGTTCTCAGACTGCTTTTCTAAGTGTCTAGAGGTCTCCAAAAATAGGTTCCTGGGGCATCACAAACCCATTCTCCCTTTGGGCTATAATTCCTGTGTCTAAATAAAAATAACAAACAGTTTAAAGTGAGGCGATGAGTGAGATTTCATTTGGTGGTTTGAAGGCCTTTGAATTTGCTACAGATAATCAGATTTGCCACAGAAGGTATTTGCCATAGAAAGGTCTCATTCTGTTGCCCAGGCTGGAGTGCAGTGGCACAATTAAAGCTCACTGCAGCCTTGAACCTACAGGCAAGTGATCCTCCTGCCTCAGCCTCCCAAGTGGCCAGGATTACAGGAATGTACCACCACATCTGGCCTTTTTTTTTTTTTAAGTGAAGACAGGTCTCACTATGTTGCCTAGACAGGCCTCAAACTCCTAGTCTTAAGTGATCCGCCCACCTCAGCCTCCTAAAATGCTGAATTTACAGGCATGAGCCACCATGCCCAGCCTGGCCTGGTTCTTTTACAAAGTATTCTAGATGCTTATGACTCATGTGCCTTTGGTACAAAGGAGGGGTGGGGGAAACAGGGGATCTGGAATGAACCAGATACTCCAAAATATCTTCCTAAACTCCACAGAAGAGATCGAGGCAGGGTGGAGCACATCACCGGAGACGCTCCCTGAGATTCTGCACGGAGAGTTCGAATGACTCAGGACCTTGCTGTGAAAGTCACCGAGTGCGCTTGTTTTTGTTTGGGTGGAAATCACTCAGAATAACATGGCTCGCTGCACTCAGATGCCAGCTCTTGGGATGATATTAAATCTCCCTACTGAATACAAAGTCTCCTGTTAAAAAGCAATCAAAATAATCCTCGGGAACAGGTGGACGATAAATTAATGAGCACAATCTTTTCCTTCAAATTGAGCTGGGGAAGAAATTAATTACGGGGCAAACCAGTCACAAAGAGGGATCCCCGCCTCCTGCAGCCTCGGAGCCCTCTGCGATTTTGTTCTCCCGAAACCTAATTTCCATGAAACACTTCAGGGAAGTGCGTATCGCCGGCGTAAGAATTTCTTAGCAGGCGTGCTAATATGAACGCCATAATTCCGCAGTGAGGAGATCTCGCTCTGCTCGAAAGGCCTGGGACTGACAAGGATGGTATTTCAGAGAGGCCCGCAGTTGGTTCCCAGACACTGTTAATAACCGCCACACAGATTAAATGAGGACTGAGCTGGTGGGACTGGACCCCTGGAAGGTGGATATAAATTTTATTTATAGGATAGATTTGTACAAATACATAAAATCTTTATTTTCAGTGGCATAACTTCTTTTCCTGCCTAGAATACAAATACACATTCCTGGGTGATCCTGCGTCCTTTGCAGAGAGTTTCTCAGGCAGGAGCCTTAGCAATGTCACCCTTGCAGCTATTTATAGGGCCCTGGCACTTGTGGAAGCTGACTAATGGTGGCGTGCCAAGTGACACCAAGAACACTGCTGCTGGCCCTAAATCATCCTCTCAGGAGTCCAAGCTCTGTGGCCCTTCTCCTCCCTTCCCAGCCCGGGATGCTGCTTCTCCCTGGGGTTGGGCAGACACGGCCAGGATCCCCTCAGCCCCTGTTTAGGGGAAGGAGAAGGAAAGTGATGTTTGCCTGGGCTGGGCCCTGTGCTAGGCGACTTACATGAAATCCTCTGGACCACCTGGGAGGTGGGCAGTTGGCATCCTTGGCTTGAACATGAAGAAAACGAGACTCAGCAGTTACATTTCTTCTCTGAGATAGACCACTGACTGAGACCCGGCTAACAGCAGTGGGATATTCCTGACTCAGTGGCCCTCCTTTGTCCTTTACGCTTTTCACTGCTGTTCAGTGAGTGACACCTGATTTTCTTTATCCTGCTTGACTTTCAGTGTGCAGCTGGATCTGAGCTGGGAAGGAAGCCTTGGAAGTGCTCCCAGGACCAGGGCTGGAGAAGCCAACCGGCCCCGCCCTCCCTGTGGGAGATGCTGACCTCCTCCTAACCTCGCTCTCTGTTTCTAGCCTGGAGAGTGAGGGCGTGAATGCCTAGTCTCCCACACTGGTGTGAGGAGTCGATGGGACAACTCAGTGAATATGTGATCCCTCCTGCCACGTAGGAAGTGACAACGCCCTGCCAGGGTGGCCCCAGTGTCTGGGTGCCGGCCCCACCACTGCCTCTTAGACATTGTCTCATCTTGAACAAATCGGTTCATCTCTCTGAGCCTCAGTTTCCTAATCTGTGATGTGAGAATCACATTCTCCCATGACTTTATGTATAAATCAGTGAAAATGGTAGGTTATTAATTTTTAATTTGAAAAGCAGAAATTACCATACAAATGCAAGACCCATACTGTGCTAGTGGGCCACGTGGGACTCAAAAATGATGAAACCTACACTTACACCCATTAGAATGGCTATTATAATAAACAAAACAAAATACAAAACAACAAGCGTTGGCGAGGATCTGGAGAAACTGGAACCTTTGTACCCTGTTGGTGGGAATGCAAAGTGGTGCAGCCGCTATGCAAAATCGCATGGTGGTTTCTCAAAAAAATTAAAACTAGAATTGCCATGTGAGTATATTCCACTTCTGAGGATATACCTGAAAGAATTAAATCAGGGTGTCAAAGAGCCATTCGTACACCCTTGTTCACAGCAGCACTATTCACAACAGCAGAAAGGAAGGAGTAACCTAAGTGTCCACTGATGAAAGAATGAACAAATAATATGTGTTCCGCATACCAGGGAACATTATTCAGCCTTCAAAAGAAGGAGGTTCGGACACACGCTGCAACATGGGTGAAATCTGGAGGGCCTCATGCTCAGTGAAATCAGCTAGTCACGTAAGAACAAGTAACAGCATGATTTCACTTATAGGAAGTACCCAAAGCCTCAAATTCATAGACACGGAAAGTGGCACTGTGGCTGCCAGGGTTGTGGGTGGGAGAATGTGGAGTTCATGTTTAAGGAGTACAGAGTTTCAGTTTGGGACAGTGCAAGAGTTCTGGAATATGAATGTGGTGAAGGCTGTGTCACAACGAGAATGTACTTAATGTCACTGGACTGCTAAAAATCATTAAAGGCCAGGTGTGGTGGCTCACGCTGGTAATCCTAGCACTTTGGGAGGCTGAGGTGGGTGGATCACAAGGTCAAGAGATCAAGACCATCCTGGTCAACAAGGTAAACCCCTGTCACCACTAAAAATACAAAAATAAGCTGGGCATGATGGCACACACCTGTAGTCCCAACTACTAGGGAGGCTGAGGCGGGAGAATTGCTTGAACCCAGGAGGCAGAGGTTGCAGTGAGCCAAGACCGCACCACTGCATGCCAGCCTGGTAAAAGAGTGAGACTCCCTCTCAAAAACAAAAACAAAAAAACAACGAAGGTTAAAACGGTAACATGGTAAAAAAAAAAAAAAAAAGAAAAAAATGCTTTAAAATGGTTCCCTTACCACTCTGCTAGTCACTTAAGAACAAGTAACAGCATGATTTCACTTATAGAAGTACCCAAAGTGTCAAATTCATAGACACGGAGAGTGGCACGGTGGCTGCCAGGGTTGTGGGAGGGAGAATGTGGAGTTCGTGTTTAAGGAGTACAGAGTTCTTGCCTGCTTCTCTCAGCCAGGCCCAGCTTAGCCATGAGAAGCTGATGCCTTCAACATCAACTGTCTTGTTTTAGACAAGAAGACTTCAGGGAATATGCAGGCTTCGTCTGGGCAGTTTATGGCGGGGGGCCAGGAAATGAGCTCAGGGGTGGGCTTGCCTGAGCCTGAGTCTCTGCCCTGCCCTTCCTCAGCAGGCCTCAGCTTTCTCCCTGTTACACTGGGGTTGATAATAAGCACACATCTCAGAGGTGGTGAGGTTTGAATGAGCTAACACACAAAACATCTCACAACCTGTGGCATGCATAAGCAACTCAGTAAGTCTTAGCTATTAGGATTTTACATGTAAAAAGAAAGAAGGAAAGAACCACTTTTATTATTCCAGCTTACATGGAAAATAAAGCGGGCCCTGCAAGCAGCTTAATGCAGCTGACCGCAAAGTTTGGTTTGCCCTTCCGAAGTCAGCCCAGAGAGCCTGCCGGGCACCCCCTGTGTGGCTGGTAGGACCTTTATACGGAGGCTGCCTTACCTGGGAGGGCAAGACAGAGAAAGAATTACCTCATCTCCCTGCCCCATTAGTCTTAGGAAACTTCACAGGCTTGTGACAACCTGCTCTCCTTCCACCTCCCACTCCTCCTTGGCTGCCATGGGGGAGGATGAACTGAACTCAAAAATGACCGTTCATGGCACAAAGTGTAAGGTATTACTGGGGCCATATTCGTGGCACTAGCATAATGGCAGCCTCATATCTAACCACATAAATATGAACATTGAGATCTGGACAAATCATTACCTCGTGGCTGTGTTCCATCACTAAATCCAGAAAAAAATTTTCTACACTAGCCAATGGTAGAGGCAGATCATTTAAAGATCATTTAAACTGAGATGAAGCTGGCAGAAGCTTCTTAATGCTGCAGGTAGTTGAGAGGCAGAGACTCAAATCACTCTTTAGGAGTTGATCGTGGCTTTGTTCTAAGAGACCCACCCGACATGGACAAGTGATCGTTAACCAGAAGTCGGAAGCCGAGAGCCGGGTCTGGGGAAGCAGGTGTGGGGGGTGGGGAAGCAGGGTTATCACGCTGCAGCGCTTGCTGATTGGGTAGAGTTTCAACTCTGTGTTTGAGTGGAGATGAAAATATTCCTTTACAAACAGCTGCTCCAACGAATCAGAAACCAAAGTTGGGGGCCTGGAGTGATCCCAGCTGAGCTGATTCATCCTAGACCACCCTGATGTTCTATATGTGGAGTTATCTAAGAGAACAGCCGGGGCATTGGCTGATGAAGAAGTGGCCAGCCCACTGGAGACAGAGTCAATGCTTTCTCTAAAGCAAGCACACATCCCCTAATCTCCTGGTGAATACTGTAAGGAGACGTCAGCGTAAGATTGGGGTTGAAGGCAGAGGCCCTGGGTTAAAATCCTGCCTATACCATTGGCTAGTTTATAACCTGGGGCAAATTTCTTAACCCCTGGAACCTCAGTTGGCTCATCTGGAAGATAGGATGGTACCTCTTACACGATAAAATGAGATAATTTTATGAAATATCTAACCCAATACCCAGGCTGAATCTGTCCTGGAGAAAGGCAGATTCTATAGCAGGACCTGGGAGGCTGTGGCCAGCAGCTCTGTGCACCATCCCACTCTTCCTCCAGCCACTACTGTGCAGGCTTCATCTGGCTTCCAGCAGGTGTAAACTGGTAACCCACTTGGCCTATCTTGGCATCCTGCCCAAGGCTGATTTGAGGTGAGAAGTGGAGTGACCCAGGGAACCTCCTCTACACAAACACACACACACGCGCATGTGCGCGCGCACACACACACGCGCACACGCACGCACACACACACACAGAGGGAGAGAGAGAAGCACAGGGCGTTCCAACCCCTGGTCAATGTCAGCCTCCCATAGGAACACAGCCTCAGCCGCCCATAGCTGTGGCCGTTGGATAGCGTGTCCCTGTCTCTCTTTCCTTTTCTTCTTCCCAGTCAGGCCCCTCTCTGGCTCTGCTCCCCGGATCACAGCTTGGACTCTGATAAGATTTAGTCCCAGGCTCTGCTTTCCAGGTGCCAGGCTGAGACACGGGATGAGTAGGGGCAGGGGACCATTCCCACTCTTTTTAGAGCTCTATGGCTGCTACTAGACTTGGAAGGGCTCCAACGTGCTGGGACCCTCCAGGTGATGAAGGGAGGCCACTCCTCAACCCTTGGAGGCCCTCGGAGCTTGGCAGGGAAGGGCAGAGAAGTCTCTGGTGGTTGCCATGCCTAGAAGTTCTTCAATCAGCTCCTAATATCCTGCTAAGTACTGTAAGGAAGCATCAGCAGAAGATTGGGGTTCAGGGCAGACGGCCCTGGGTTAAAATCCTGCCTCTACCATTGGCTAGTTTATAACCTGGGGCAAATTTCTTAACCACTGGAACCTTGGTTGGCTCATCTCGAAAATGGAGGTGATGTTCCTTTATTACAAGATAAAATGAGATAATTTTATGAAATACTAGCCCGATACTGAGGAACTGCTTAAGAAGTGGTTATTGTTATGACATTCTCTTTGACCTTGGCTTGTCTCTGTTACAGAGACTTAAGTGAGTATTAGATGTTGATGCTCCCTTTATTCTAGAAAATAACCTGCACAAGTCAGGCTCCAACATCATGGTTCTTGGAGAAAGCTGTGAAGTAACCGTTGATCTAAATATAGATCTTTTAGACTCAGAAACCAAGTAAGTTGCTTTGCGTTTATCTTTGCAATACAAATGGTCGGGCTTGCTGCAGTCAGATCTCTTTCTCTGTAGAGTTCTGTCTCGGGCCTGTGTGGTCAGATGAGGACAGAGCAGGGGGCTGTGTGGACCAGAAGGTGCCAGCAGAGAGAGCAAGAAGCACAGCAAGCAGAGGAGGCAGCAGGGGGTGGCGTGGAGCTTGGGGACAGTACCACTGCCTCTGGGGAAACCCATGAGGCCCTAAGGGCCAGAGGAAGGTGAAAGGGAGTGCTACGCCTTATCTGTCTGAAAATTGTGTGTCCATGTACACGTGACGTCATCACTTGCCACTAGTAACATGAGTCTGGGGATTTAATTCACCATCAGTGCCCAGTGCAGCAAAGGGCCTGGGTGGCTGGACACCCCCAGGCTGGCTGTGTAAGAATTCCTCAAACAAGGCCGGCTTCTGACAGCCACAACAGAGGAAAGAGGCTCCAGATGCGGAGGAAGGGCCTGCTGCGGGTGAAATTTCACAAACAAGGATACTTTTGAGATTTCAGACTTTAAAACAAAGACCTTTCTACAGTGTTTATTTTTGTCATAAATCGAATGTGTGCTCACGTTAGAGATGAGAAGAGCGTCTGAGGACAGAAAGACCCCCCGCTCTTTGGCCTTCCAGATACGACGTCTTCACAACGCCTTCCCATTCATCCCCTTCATGCACACTGAAACTCCTTTTGAGGGGATTGGGATCATCTTACATAAAGAGATTTATATGATGGGCTTTTTTGTTTATGATTATGATACTTTACACTCTGGAATACACTTTCAGAACGTGCAGGTTTGTTAATAGATATACATGTGCCATGGTGGTTTGCTGCACCTTATGATGGGCTTCTTCGTTGTTTTGTTTGTTTGTTTGTTTTTTGAGACAGAGTCTTGCACTGTCGTCCAGGCTGGAGTGCAGTGGCACGATCTTGGCTCACTGCAACCTCCGCCTCCCGGTTCAAGCGATTCTCTAGCCTCAGCCTCCTGAGTAGCTAGGACCATAGGTGCCTGTCACTACGCCCAGCTAATTTTGTGTGTGTGTGTGTTTTCAGTAGAGATGGGGTTTCACCATGTTGGCCAGGCTGGTCTCGAACTCCTGACCTCGTGATTCTCCTGCCTCAGCCTCCCGAGTAGCTGGGAGGAAATCCAAAAGTCCAAAATCCAAATGTTACAAAATTCTAAACTGGTTGAGTGTCAACATGACACTCAAATGAAATGACCATTGGAAAATTTCAGATTTTAGATTTTCAGATTAGAAATCTTTAACTGGTAAGTATAATACAGACATTCCAAAATCTGAAGGAAAAAAATCTAAAATCTGAAAGATTGCTGGTCCCAAGCATTGTGGATAAGGAATGCTCAACCTGCACATATTTCCTTTTTTTTGGTGGGGGCGCAGATGGAGTCTCACTCTGTCACCCGGGCTGGAGTGTAGTGGTGCAATCTCGGCTCACTGCAACCTCCACCTTCCGGAGTCAAGCGATTCTCCTGCCTCGGCCTCCCAAGTAGCTGGGATTACAGGCACCTACCACCACTCCCGGCTAATTTTTGTATTTTAGTAGAGATGGGTTTTCACTGTGTTAGCCAGGCTGGTCTCAAACTCCTGACCTCAGATGATCCATCTGCCTAAGCCTCCCAAAGTGCTGAGATTATAGGCATGAGCCACCACAGCTGGCCTATATTTCTTATTCTATAACGAAACCACCATAGGGCTGCTCACGCTGGGGAACAAAGAAATGGCCTAGCTCGTGCCATACAGTATGATACACCTGGCTCTTCCAGGTCCCAGGTCTCTGCTTGATTTTCAGTGCTAAATTGAGCTTCTGCGTCTGAGGCACCTTTCCTCCCAGTTTCATGCACCAGTAGGGCCCTTTTGAGCACTGGAGGGGCTGATGGCGCTGCTGTGAGAGCCTGGGCTGAGCTGCTGTGGGCCTTGCAAGGCTCCTCCCTCCCCGCAGGGGGGCCTTCTGCTGCACGCTCATGTCTAGAGGGCACTGGCAGGACCAGTGGACCAGCGCTGTCTGAGAGAAATGTCGAAGGAAATTAAAACCATGGCTTGCAAGCAAAATAAAAGGAACGTATAGGGAAAAAACATAATTTCTTTGCCTTTTTAGATTCTTAGTGGAGACAGTTTACTAACCTTGCTGTACCCATCGCACAGGAGAGGCCTTGGTTCAAAAGTATTTCCCTCTCAAGGCAGTGGCTTAGGGGTCTTGCTTAAATAGTACTAAAGAACCAAAAATCCTATATAGTGACGAGACAAGAAAGAGAGTATCTTCAGGCTTCCAAAAGGCGGGAAAATGTGGGAAGGCGAACTAATGGGAAGAGTAAAGTCTACTCCTGGGTCCTCTGGCACTGCTGTCTCTGAGCCCTGTTTCTGAGCTGATAAAGACAGAGAGGAGGGCAGACGATATTCCTGTGCTTTCACTTTAACTAAAATCCCCAGTATTTTAGAGAGAAATATTTTGATTTCCTTCAAATGCAAGCTCTTGATTTTATTCAGCTCACTAACTAAGAAGAGAGCCAGAGAGTCAGTAATGCTAGTTCAAATGGCATTTGACGCACCGGGATTTATGTAGCCCATTGGGAAAAACACACTGAAATCGATTTTTCAATGTTTGTGACAAATCCGGTTCAGTCCTACAGGGCAATAAATTGGCGGATTATCTTTTTACTAGATGGGAATCATTTGCAACTCTACTGGACAAACACCTGCAACGTAACATGGAACGCCATGGAATCTGAGTCCTCAATAGTAAATGGCAGTCAAACAATGGCCCACCCTCCTAGAAAGTAGATCACCCTTGGGCAAGCCCATGAAGCAAAGCTCCTGCATCGCTCTGGAGACACGTGCCTTCATCCCCTTGGCCTTATTTCCAGATTTTGGATTCTTTTGTCAACAGCACAAGCTTATAACACCCCTGCAAAAGCCACTCAAGTCACACATTCTGCTGTGGCTGCTCCGCAGGGACAGGCATCTTTGCACATAAAACACCCCCAGAACTTGGAGGAAAACAGTTGCCAGGCCAGTGGGGATTCTTCCCTGAGTCTGTCTTAAGTGAGATACTTATGCTCTCAAAATATTTTTGATATTATGTGTCTTGTATCTCTAATCATGTTGCAAACTTTTTGATGGCAGGGTCCCTGTCTTCTAAATTCATAGACATCTAGAAACATAGATCCTTTGAGATTTTTAGTCGAATGCCCTCATTTCCCCAGGTAGCCTGTGCCCCAGCTTTATTAAGGGACCTGTCCAAAACCGACTGACTAGAAGGTGCAGAACCAGGAGAAACACAAGACCTTCAGACCCCTGCCCCATGTTCTCCAAGCCTTCTTTTTCTACCCCCAGCACAGCTGTTTATATGGTGTACATGGGTGAGATAGAAGGATGGAAGAATGGATAGACAAATGGAAGGATGGAAGGAAGAAAGAAAAAAGAAAGGAAGGGTGAAAGAAAGGATGGCAAGAAGGATAGATAGATAAATAAATGAGTAGAAGGATGGATAGATGGAAAGATGGATGGATGGATGATGGATGATGGATGGATGGATGGAAAGGATTGACAGAAGGATGGAAAGAAGGAAGGGAAGGAGGAAAGGAGGAAGGGAGAGAAAAGTGAGTAGATGAATGAGTGGGTGGGTGGATGCTGAAAATATGTTATCCTTTTTCCTTCTTTCTTTTTTTTTTTTGATGAAGAAAAGAACTTGTGACCACTGGCACAATTATTCACTTTTCTCATGGGAGATGAAGAAGCAGTTCTAACTGTGCAAAATCTCTTCCCCACTGTCCCACACCTGCATTTTTCCTTTTATTTTAAAAATTATGCATATTCAGTTTTTTTTGTTTTTTTTTGTTTTTTTGTTTTTTTTTGAGACAGAGTCTCACTCTGTCTCTAGGCTAGAGTGCAGTGGCGCGATCTCCGCTCACTGCAACCTCCGCCTCCCGGCTTCAAGTGATTCTCTTGCCTCCACTTCCGAGTAGTTGGGACTACAGGTGCACATCACCATGCCCAGCTAATTTTCGTATTTTTAGTAGAGACGGGGTTTCACCATGTTGGCCAAGATGGCCTTGATCCCTTGACCTCGTGATCCGCCTGCCTTAGCCTCCCAAAGTGCTGGGATTACAGGCGTAAGCCACCACTCCTGACTCAATTTTTATTTTTTAAATGAATTTTATTGTGTATATTTGAGGTGTATAACACGATGTTATGGGATGATATAGACACATAGAAACCTATAGAAACAAGCAGCCGGGACAATGGTTACTATGGTGAAACAGATGATCACATCTATCTCACATAGTTCCTTTTTTTCTGATAAGACCAGCTAAAATCTACTTATTTACAAAAATCCGTAGTACTGCTCCAGCGTTTCTGTTCGGTACAGTCAGCTCCACAGGGGATGGGGGTGCTGGTGAGAACATCATCTTTGGCAGTGGTTTTCCCCCCAGGCTGCACGTTGAAATGTCCTGATCCCAGATATCCTCCTCAGACCAATCCCATCAGAATCCCTAGGAAATGGCGCTGCACCACAGTTGTTTCCCGGCTCCTCGGGGTAACACTCCCTGATTGCAGTGGGAGTGTGAGAAGTCAGCATGAGGGGTGCAGCCCCAGGTCTGCCTCTGAAAAGGAAAAGCCACCTTGCAGGGAGCCACTGAGACTTCACAGCTGGGTTCTACTCCCTGGAGCTCAGAACTAACCAGACAGCTAAAATGCCCCTCACCAGGCCCCCTTGGGTGAGTGTGGGCAGCCAGACCTCCCCTCTCCAGGGGAGTGAGTAGCAGGCTATTCAGTGGCCTTTTCTAGGAGTCAGTTTCCCAGGCAGTAGCAACTGGCATTGCCTCCTAAGGCCAGAGCCATAGGCATCCTGCTGGCGACCCTGCAGAGACCCTCAGTGTTGCAGGGGAAGGCAGTAGGCGGTGCACCTGCTCTACGCAGAATATTTCTGAATGGTTATTATTAATTTGTACTGATATCCTTCTAAGAAAAGAATAGCTCTGCATGGAGCTTAAACTTTTATCCAGATTTACTCTAAGAAATGGACATTTGACAGCTTCTGAATCTCTTTGACACCGCTTTTGAATACACTGTCCATTATGTCGTTCAGAGTCACTATAAAGGCGCCTTAATAACACACCCCAATTACAGCTAATGACAGGAGAGTGTTTCTTTCTTTAAATAAATGGCGTATGCTTTCGACAAACAATTAGAACCATTTTTGCTCTCACATCAAGGCAGAGCTACTTTTACTACTGAATTACATCAATTCCTCTAGCCCTGGCCCCACAGAGCATCACTTTTAGGTCTCTTGTGCTCTGCAGCTAAACCTCAGGGCCATGGTTCATGATCTCTGTCTTTTTTTATTTTTCCTACATACGTGTTTAATGGGCATTTATGGGATGCTGGACCCTTTACATATATTATTTCATCGAAACTGGGCCAGAAGAGCAGCTGAGGAAGTGAGAACTCATGAGGTCAGAACTTTGCCAGTTTTTGCAACCTCCTGGGTCTTCTCTTGCTGAGGCAGCTGCCAGCTCAGAGAAGGGTGCTTGGGAACCACGTGGTCCACACTGACTTTATTCCTTTGGACGATGGTGGCACCGGAGCCCACCTGTGAAGAACACAGCTCTGGAGCTTGACAAACATCAAATGTGAATTAGCTACATGACCTTGAACAAGTCTTTTAACCTTCCTAAACCTCCATTTCCTCCCCTGTGAAATGCAGATGTGAATATCTACTTTATGAGGACTAATTTAGTTCTCAGAAACAGACACGTGCCTGGAGATGAATGTGGGCTACATGGGAAGCTCCTGGAGCCCAAAGCAGAGCTACTGGGGGCTGAAGGGGAGCCGAGGTCCCCCAGTCCCAGCATCTGTAATTCTCAACACTTCGCCATGCCCTTCTCTGTGTTCCAGCTTCCAGAGGCCTCTGTTTACCCTGCCACGATGCCCTGAGGCACACGATAGGACCTGAGCTCTGAGTCTCTTGGGACAAATGACCAAAGAAGAGTCTGGTTGGCCCCACTTGGGCTTACCCCGGTCCAGTGGGCTCTAGCCACAAGCTAAGCATGGCCTACAAACAAGAAGGGTGGATGAGGGCTGGCAGGGCAGTGCTCAGAGCATCTGGGACATCACCTCAGAGGACTGTCAAATGCATTGATTGAAATAATGTAAAGCACCAGGCGGGCTGCATGGCACTCAATGGGGTGGGGAGGGGATCATCACTGCACCACCTAGTACAGCTCCGGGTCTAGTCATGACAGAGGCAGTGAGCGTTGTCACCAGCATGCATTATGCCATTTAATGACATTTTTGAATTTTAAAAAATAGTCATCTTGATTTATGTATAATTTATGTACAGTAAGCTGCATTCATTTTAAGTATACAATTTGGGCTGGGCACAGTGGCTCAGCCCTATAATCCCAGCACTCTAGGGTACCACGGTAGGAGGATACTTAAGGCCATGAGTTCAAGACCAGCCTGGGCAACACTGCAAGACCCTATCTTTACCAAAAGAAAAAAAAAAGATAAACAAAAATTGAAAAAAATAATTAAAAAGTTTACAGTTTGATGAGTTTTGATATCACTGTCCTGGCAAAGACACAGACTGGGCAGGATCACCCCAGAAAGTTCCCTCCTGCCTCACACACTTTACCTCCCTCTCCACCCCCTGGCCCAGGTAACCACTAACCAGCTTTCTGTCATGACAATTTCATTTGAAATTTCTAGAATGTCTTACAAAGGGAACCACATCAGAGGTATTCCTGTGTCTAACTTTCACTCAGGCTGATCATCTTGGAATTCACCCCGATGCTGCGTGTCAGAAGTTGGCTTCCCCTTTCTTCAACGGAGTAGCGTTGCCTGGACCAACGACCCTCATCGGCTCACCAATCGGAGTGAGGTCAGCACTGGGCAGATGACCTGCCTCGTCTGCTGCCTGACACCCTCTGGGGAAGTCAGATGTGAAGCAGCTTAGCATGTGGCTCCTTGTTCCAGAGAAATGCAGGCCTGGAGGTAATGGATGCCTGAGGGCCAGGGAGGGCAGCCTTGAGGGAGGAACATTTGTGCCAAGGTAGAAAAGAGGTGTTTCCTGGACAAAGATGCCAGAGAAGCCCCTGGTGTGGAGAGGTGCCCTGGTGAAGGCTCTGAGGGCAGGAGGGGAGCCTGGGAGGGTATAGGGGCTGGATGGTTCGGCTTGATCAGGTGTCTGGCATTATCCCAGTAGCAGAAGGGCTTCAAGCTGATGAGTGGTGTGGTTAGGTTTGCTGTTTACTGAGGCCTTGGTCTGAAGAATGGACCTGGGAGCCAATGGTGAATGTGGGAGACGGACGGGGAGCTTTGCCACAATCCAAGCCAGAGCCGGCGGTGGCGTGAATTACCCTGAGGACCCAAGGCAAAGATCGGGGGACTGCAGGCTACCAGGGACATAAAATGTGCTTCAGTTTAGGGCCGTGGGGTCCCATAGCCAGGCATAGGAGAGAGAGCTGGGTGCTGGGAGGAAGGCTGCCTGGTGGCACTCCCTGAGTTCCCCTTGCTGTCTGCGGCCCTCCTAGCTTTCCAGTTGCTCTGTCTGGAAGCCCTGTTCTGATCCCCAACCACCATTGGTGTCTGGGGTGGGAGCTGGGTGTCCTGCCCAGCTCTGCGACCCTCCTGAAGATCAGCCTCCACATCCCAGGCCCCTGGGCACCAGTGTGAGTCTTTCTGGGAATCCACAGGGCTCGGGGCTCCTCTGAATGGCCTCCCCGTGAAGGTGTCCAAAGAGGCTCAGTGTCCCTAAGGGTTTCCTTTCCACTTAGGCCCAAGGCTGCCGGCCCCTCGTAGAAGCCTCAATCAGGTGTCCTGTCTCTCATCCACAGGAGTCTCTTCCTGTCCTTAACGTTTGTTCCAGCCCCTCTGTATTCTACTCCTGTCGCTCTAGCCAGACCACTCCCCTCTGCCAACACTTGCCTGTGGGGCCATCCTCCAGCTATGCCACTGGGCACTGCCTTTGGGATGTTTTGGTCCCAAGCCCAGTATCCCACCCACTGCTGGCCCTTCTATAAGCCCAGAACCACTAAAGCCTCATAGGACCTGAGGGGAGGGAAGGACAGGGATCTCTCATTGCCACCTGCTTCACCCTCTGTAGGGCACCTTGGCACCAGGCTTACCTGGACCATTGCTGATGGGTCTGCCTCGCCCTGAGGCCTGGCCCTGCTCTGTCTCACTGCCCTGGGAAAGAGAACAAGGGCATCCTTTGTAGTCCCCATGTCCCTCTAGCTCCTTGGTCACTGCTTCCTGCCCTCCTGCTCCTCTGCTGAGTCCTACTATTCTTCCTTCTGGAGGATCCCAGATTCCAATTCTAACCAAAAGCTTACCCCATCAGATAGCCATACCTGTGAAGATCACAAGTCCTGGGTCACACAGAAACTTAACACTCTCAGGCCAGGAACTATGGCTCACTGTTGTGATTCTAGCACTTTGGAAGGCCAAAGCAGGAGGATCACTTGAGATCAGGAGTTTGAGACCAGCCTGGGCAACATAGTAAGACCCCACCTCTACAAAAAATATTTTTTAAAAGTACCTGGTCATGGTAATGGGTACCTGCAATCCCAGCACTTTGGGAAGGTCACTTGAAGCCAAGAGTTTGACACCAGCCTGGGCAGTAAAGCAAGATTCCATCTCTACAAAAAATTAAAAACACTTAGGCATGCTGGCATGCACCTGTAGTCCCAGCCCCACCGGAGGCTGAGCTGGAAGGATCATTTGCGCCCAAGGGCTTAATGCTGTGGCGAACTATGATTGCACCACTGCACTTCAGCCTGGGTGACAGAGCAAGACCTGTCTCAAAAAATAAAAATAAATAAATAAATAAAAGAGAAACTTACTCTGTGTGGCAGTGTTGGACATGAACCAAGTGTTAGTGCAAGACTGCATTCACACTCGGTTTCCTTTTGCCAGTAATTCTACATAATTCCCAGTTCATGATGTACTTTCTATGGAATTTCATTTGAACGGCTTAAAATTATGTACTTAATTACCTACAGCTCCATTTGCATGATTGATGGTTCAGTCCTGCTAAGGTGACACCTGGCAGCAGTCATCCGCAGGAAGCTGGTGGGAGCTAAGTGGGAAGGCCAGTTCATCCCATTTGTTCACATTGCCTATCGAAGATGCAAAATATTTTTTTTTTAATGAAATATCTTAGACAGGCCAACACCTCAGGCCAAGGAAGTCACATTTCACCAGGTGCTCAAGAGCTAAACGAGCTCTCAGTTTCCTTGAAGCTGCACCACACCACCATTCCACTGAGGCCATTAGTGGCCCTGTGTCCTCTGGGGGCAGTATTTCCAACAAGGTCCCTTGATTTTTTGTTTTTCTGCCAGCAAGATGCTAATGCATGTCTATTTAATTATGTTTAATGCTTCTAGCTAAACTGACTTGTTTGAAGGGGAAGAAACTAATTTGTACATCAATGCAAATAGAATGAACATGAATAGATTCTGGGAGAAGGAGAAAGAGGGAGGTATTTTATCGTTTATCAAGACAGCAATGCAGACTCCTCATTATGCACATGAAAGTCTACTGATATTTGTACTTAATGTTTATACAGTACCTAACCATGTGCAAGAGCTTCCACATACATGACCTCATTGTATCAAGAGTGCTTCAATGATACAACTTTCCTTCCCTTGCCAAGTGAAAGACTTTGAGTCAAGAGACCCTCTTGCTTCTAGCTTTGGCTCCAAGACAAGCTTGATTCAAACCTTGGCAAAGTCTTTTCCGCTTTGTGCCTCCAAAAACAAATAGTTGAATCTCACTTCCCATTTCCCATGGGGCAAGAGGCTAGTGGAGCCTGAGGAATTTACTGGGTACTCTTTGGAAGAAGGGGATTAGGACCTAGGTTGTAACCTCAATTACCTTAGATCCCAAGCATGCTTAGTACTTCGACATAACAGGAAGCCTGGAGTTGTGTTACTCAGACAAATGTTGGGCCCACCTGAGACTTTTAACAGGAAAAGAATATTACTTTTCCTTGTTGCCATTTAGAAGTAAATTTAGTTACTTCTAAATTTAGTTACTTCTAAATGGTAACCAGGAAAAGTAATATTACTAAATTTACTACATTTACTATTACTAATATTACATTTATTATTACTAAATGTAGTAAATTTAGTAATATTACTTTTGTAGTAATATTACTTTTGTAATTTAGTAATATTACTCCATAAGTAATAGTACTACATTTATTACATTTAGTGAAGTCAGCTACTTTCCACTGACTTCACTAAAAATGCCACTACTGGGCTAAAAACAAGCAGAAAGTGTTTGATTCTGATGGAAAATCTTTCCAAGTTAACAAAATGCAAAAACGGGCTGTACATAGAGTGGTGCATTCCAAATGATCAAGCTGGAAAGAATCAAGGAGGGCCCCTTGCCCAATGCTCCCGTTTTACAGAGGAGCAAACTGAAGCCCAGAGACTTGAAATCACTGTCTGAGGTCCTCCAGCAAGTGTGACAGAGCCAGGGCTAGAATGCAGCTCTCCTGACTCCCAGGCCTGCGCTTGTTCCACCACCTGCGCTTCTCAGATGGGACACCCATTCCCAGGAGGCACCTGTTGATGAACCCAGCCCATGCAGAGCCATGGGCCACGCGGGCCATAACTTCCGGGTCATCAATTCTACTTGATGTGTTTTAGGACAAACAGCAAAATACACAGCAATCTCTCATTGGATAGAATGAAAAACTCCCATAAATTTTCAAGTGACACAGATTTCTACAAATACATTTTGGCCACGTGGTAGGTCACTGCACGGAACCCCCAGGTGCCAGGCTGGGGTGGAGATGTTTGGTTAGGACAACTTAGATAGAGAACTTGGGGAGGAGCTGCACTCTACCATTTGACATCAGAACACATCCACTGGCACTCTAAGAAATGGAAGGCCATGCCTCACGTAACCTTCCTTTTTGTTCAAGAAGACTAGAAAGGTGAGAGAAGAAAGTCTTTCCTATCCCTTTTCTAAAGTGTTCCTGCAACAGATTTGCTACTGCTTTGCACTATCAAAGCAACACTCAACGGGGCAAAGGGATGCCCTTGAAGGACACCCCTGCTGTGGGGCTGCCAGAAAGGAACAGAGCAGTGACCCTACCCAAGCCTGCACGTCCTGGTCCCATCCCTGTAGGAGGCCAAGGATGTCCCCCAACAGATTTGCCTTGGTCACTGTGCTGCTCCTGAACCCTGGGGCCTGTAACAGAAACCATCTTTTTTCCATCCCCACATAGAATTCCTGAGGGGTACTGGGGATGAAATAAAGGGATGACCAGATAATTTAGCTCACTCTTTGAAAAAACTTTTAAGGGAAACTAGCATGTTTAATGCAAGGGAGTAAGGTTGTGTGTTTCGAATTAAGCAACTTGGGAACGGGCACGGTGGCTCATGCCTGTAACCTCAGGACTTTCGGAGGCTGAGGTGGGCAGATTGCCTGAGATCAGGAGTTCAAGACCAGCCTGATCAACATGGTGAAACCCTGTCTCTACTAAAAACACAAAAATTAGCCAGGCGTGGTGATGGACGCCTGTAATCCCAGCTACTCAGGAGGCTGAGGAAGGCACATCCCTTGAAGCTGGGAGGCAAGAGGTTGCAGTGAGCCAAGATTGCACCATTGCACTCCAGCCTGGGTGACGGGGTCATGCTGGAGATGCTCACTGCCTCAGTCCAGAAATGACACATGTGGCTTTGGCTCCCAGTCCACCAGTCAGAGCTACTCACATGACTCCACGCAATTGCAAGAGAGGACGTTGCAGGGGAGGGGAAGGGCATATGAATATTCCGGAAGCACTGAACTCCTGCCACTCTTCCAAGAACAAAGGCAAAATAAAAACCAAACTGTTAGAATCTGTTACCAACAGATTCTCATTAAAGAAACTTCTTTAATAAGACAGGGTTTAGGAATAGGGAAAATGAGCCCCCTGCCCAAAAGATCTGAGGTGCAAAAAAAGATGGTGGACAAAGAAATGGCAAATAGGAGAAAAATATCTAAGTAATTACTGAATGTGTAAAACAATAGCAACAATACTCAGTCTGCAGGATAAGGAAAAAGCCCAAGCTGGAAACAAAATTCTGGACAAAAGCAGCATAATCCTGGAGGGAGATGATGAAGAGTACAGTGTTTTATGGTCCTTTTATTGCTCCAGAGGACTCTGCAAAGTTAAATATAGATATTAAAATATCCAGGGTAACCACCAAAATAACAGAACTAAAATGTATAATTTTCAAATTTTAGAGGGAGGAGAAAGTTAAATGAGAGAAGAATAATTCAATCAGTTCAATAAAAGCCAAGAGAGGATGAGGGCAGGGGGAATGCAGAGGAAAGATAGGACAGGAGTATAAAATAAAATTATAGAAATAAATAAGATGATTTTAAAATTATTTTTATTTCTCTATTTTTCTTATATAAATGAATAAAATTATATCAATAATTAAAACAAATAGAAATGGGCCAAATTCTTAAACTAATAAGCAAAGATTATCATTCTTATTATCGTTAAGTCGAGCAATACACTATCTATAAGAGCTGTATTTGATCATAATGAGTGAACACTAACATGGTCCCCACGATGTGCCAAGCAATGCTCTGAGCGCACTGTATTTATCAACTTATTTAATTCTCCCAACAGCCCAATGAGACAGACACTATTTTGATAAGAAAAGTTAATCATAAGGACAGTTTGGGAAGCCATGGAAGGCAGATTGCTTGAGCCCAGAAGTTCAAGACCAGCCTGGGCAACATGGCAAAACTCCATCTCTACAAAAAAAAACACAAAAAATTAGCCAGGCATGGTGGCATGTGCCTAAAGCTCCAGCTACTTGGGAGGCTGAGTTGGGAGAACTGCCTGAGCCTGGAAAGCTGAGGCTGCAGAGAGCATGCAGCTACACTGCAGCCTGGGCAACAGAGTAAGACCCTGTCTCAAACAAACAAACAAACAAAAAATGTTAATCATAAAGAAGTGAAATAACTTGCCTGAGATTACATAACTAACGAGAGTATGATTTGAACCCAGGAAGGCCCCTCCTAGAGCCCATACATTTAACCTTTGTATTACACTACCTCTTACCGACGAAAACGAAATGATACTGAAAGATATACCAGGTAAATATTAATCAAAAGAAAGCCAGCATCATGACATGCATATCAGACTTTAAAGAGAAAAGCATTACCAAAAATAAAGAGATAAAAAATGCGGATCACAAGAAGATTTAATAATTCCAAACTTCTATGCCCTTTATAACATAACTTCAGAATACGTAGAGTATCCAGTCTGTCTCTGTATCTAAGGGAAAGAAAAGTACACAGAGTAAAAATGGACTAAACTACAAAGAGAGGTTGACAAATTCACGGTAACAGTGAGATTCTTTAACACACCTCTTTCAGTAGACAGAAAATCAATGAGGGTGTAGAGCATTTGAACAAGCTTGATCTGTTGGAGACGTTTGAAACATAACACCCAACAACTCAAGAATACAAATGCTTTTCCATGTATATATGGAACATTCATAAAAACTGATCATATACTAGAACAATAAAACACAAAGAACAAATTCTAAAGAATTGTCATCCAAACCGTGTTTCCTGATCACAATGTAATTACCTCAGAAATCAATAATAATACATAGCTAAAAATAGCAGCTTGATCAGAGGGTGGACAATTCAGATGAAGGATGTGCCAAGTTCAACTAAGAAAGCAGCTCTAGGATAGAACAAAAGAGGATGAATTCTACAGATATCTCTAATATTGGCAAAGAAAGAGTTGAGGATATTGCCAAAGTTTATAGTTCAGACAACTGGAGGTTGGCAGAACCACTAATCAAGAAGTGGGGAAAGCTGGAAAAGAAGAACGTGTGAGGCGAGAAGTAAAAGTAATGTCAGCTACTGCAAAGAGCTGAAACAGGACCAGGCCTAGAAAACGGGACGTTAGCATTGCCCTCAGTGAAGCTAATTTCATCAGTGCACAAAGCCGTGGGTGCCAGATCCAGACGGGACTTGTTTGAGGAGTGAACTGAGGCAAGGAATGAGTTAGTAAGTGTGGATCTCCCTTTTAAGAAAGTTAACAAGGAAATATTTTAATTAAAAAACTGTATAAGAATTTCTTTCTTTCTTTCTTTCTCTTTCTTTCTTTTCTTTCTTTCTTTCTTTCTTTTTTTTTTTTTGGAAACAGAGTCTCACTCTGTCTCCCAGGCTGGAGTGCAGTGGCGTGATCTTATCTCACTGCAACCTCTGCCTCCCAGGTTCAAGCAATTCTCCTGCCTCATGAGCAGCTGGGATTACAGGTATGTGCCACCATGTCTGGTTAATTTTTGTACATATATTTTTTTAGTAGAGATGGGGTTTCACTGTGTTGGCCAAGCTAGTCTCAAACTCCTGGGTTCAAGTGATCTGCCCACCTTGGCCTCCCAAAGAGCTGCTATTACAGGCATAAGCCACCATGCGCAGACAGGAATTATATAAGAAATTTAATAAGAAAAGAGGTATTTGGGAAGAGTCAGTATACTAAAGAAGGAAGGATTTAGATTTGGGGATAAAACTGCAGCTTTGGTACACAGATACGTTGTGTAGTGGTGAAGTCTGGGCTTTCACTGTAACCCTCGCACAACAGTGTACACTGTACTCATTAGGTTCTTTCTCATGCCTCACCCCCACCACACTCGCACCCTTCCGAGTCTCCAGTGTCTATTACCCCATACTCTATATCCAAGTGGACACATTTAGCTCACACTTACAAGTGAGAACATGAGGTATTTGACTCTGTTTCTGAGTTATTTCACTTAAGATGATGGTCTCCAGTTTGAGTTATGTTGCTGCAAAAGACATGATGTCATTCTTTTTTATGGCTGAATACTATTCCATGACACACACACACACACACACACACACACCCCACATTTTCTTTATCCAATCATCTGTTGATGGACACTTAGGTTGATCCCATATTTTTGCTATTGTGAATAGTGCTGCGATGAACATACGAGTGCAGGTATCTTTTTGATATAATGATTTCTTTCCCTTTGGGCAGACGCCCAGTAGTGGGATTCCTGGATTAAATGGTAGTGTAATTTTAGTTCTTTGAAAAATCTCCATACTATTTTCCATGGAGGTGGTACTGATTTATCTTCCCACCAGTAGTATATAAGCATTCTTTTTTCTGTTTCCTCACCAGCATCTGTTATTTTTTGACTTTGTCATAATTGCCTCTGTTGGTGTTAAAAGGGGAAACCTTGAGTGAGTCAAAAGTAAAATGTCTGTGAACAGCCGCTAGGGGCTCCAGCGATCGCCTCCAGCACCTGCCCTCCACCATGACTGCATGCCGCCCTGCTCACTGCCCACCTTCCCTTTAATTCTTGTGGGGTTGTGAGGCTGGAGAGATGCTGCTGAGCCTTTTCCTGTCCTCCACCATCCCCAAGTCCCATTACCAGCCCCTCCTTTTCAATAGTTCCCTGCCATTTCTAAATCCCAATGCTGGAGTCGTGCCAACAACAGGAACAACAACCCCCACGCTGAGTAAAAATTGAGAGAACTATAGTTCTCAGTTGCAAGGAAAAGAAAAGCCCAAGAGTAAGACGGGGTGTGGCGGGATACCCAACAGAAGGAAGGTGGGCACGCGGTATCCTTGGGAACACGCATTGCTCTTTCTCGTCCCAAGTGATTTGTCTTTTTTAAAACTACTGCAGGATTGAATCGATTGCGGTGGGATGAGACAATAAAATTCCCATTTTAACATAGGCAGGCAACTTGAAAATGGTATTGTATCAGAGCCAAGCATAGGATCTCGCTAAAATTAAGGATGCATGTATTAGATTTCTTCTTTTGTAGTAGCAGGATGTTAGGAACAAGCACAATGCCTCGGAGGATAATGAAACTACAGTGTGCAGAAGAGAACCTGAAATTGTTATAATTATCATGGTAATTGTTAGTCAACCTCCTAATACAGGAACACAATGGAGCCAAATTATGTTACCTTAAAGTGATGATCCGGTTCCTTTCCCATTTCTTTGTTTCATTGTTTCCTCCCCCAGTTTCCGATTCTGGCATTCCCTCCCTCTCCCCCACGACTCAGATCTCCTCTGCACCCCTCGTGGCCTTGCCTTTGTCAGGGCTTGCTCACAGACTATTTTAATAAGTTTTTTCTTATTAAAATTTAATATATGTGTATTGTGCACATTTTATAAATACGCTTATTGTAGAAAAGTAAAAGGAAGAAAATAACAATCATCTATAATCCTGACCACCCAGAGATATGCACTGAGCATTAACATTTTCATGTATGTAATTCTCTTCTTTCTTATGTGTACTCTTTCTATATATATGTATGTATATGTCTATATATAAAACTTTATTAACTAATAGCTGGAACCAGAATTGCTCTTCTGACAATACCTGACTTTGGTAGGAAAGATGCTTAGATAAAAGCTGAGAGAGTACCAAATCTGAGAGCCAATGGGAGAAGCTGCTGTAAATATCGCAGGGAAAGGAATTCATTGCTTCCAGAGGGGTGAGGAAGAGGGAAGGGAAAGCAGAGACGGGGAGGAGTGGAATGGCAGGCACAAAGCTGAACACATCATTATGTGACTTCTTCATGCCCCCCACACTCCCACAATCCTCAATAAAGTTTGCTGAGCTCAAGAAAGCCTGGTGTAAGTGACTTTCATGTTGTGGAAATGAAAGAAGGGCCTGAGTCCATATCAGTAAGCAGTGGTTGAGGCAACCCTTGAGGAAAATGGAACCCCAGAAGCAAAGGAGATCAGAAAGATGTGTGACTCTGCACCAGCCTGCACCCCAGAAATTAGAGGAAATCTCAAAGAGAGGATTAGGCCTCATGGGAATTTCATTCAGCATTCAGCAGACAGAAAGACCAGTTGCCAACTTCAAATTGCACACACATGCACACGCTTGCACACACGTACACACATGCGTGAACATCCAGAAACCCTCCCTTTTTTTTTTATGAGACCAACATTATCCTGATACCAATACTGGCACACTGAATGAAACAGTACATCAAAAAGCTTATCCATCACTATCAAGTAGTCTTCATCCTGGGGATGCAAGGCTGGTTCAACATACCCAAGTCTATAAACTTAATCCATCACATAAACAGAACCAAAGACAAAAACCACATGATTATCTCAATAGATGCAGAGAAGACTTTCAACAAAATTCAACAGCCCTTTATGCTAAAAACTCTCAATCAAGTAGTTATTGATGGAATGTATCTCAAAATAATAAAAACATTCTATGAAAAACCCACAGCCAATATCATACTAAATGGGCAAAAACTGGAAGCATTCCCTTTGAAATCTGGCACTAGACAAGGGTACCTTCTCTCACCACTCCTATTCAACATAGTATTGGATGTTCTAGCCAGAGCAATCAGGCAAGAAAAGGAAATAAAGCGTATTCAATTAGGAAAAGAGGAAGTCAAATTGTCTCTATTTGCAGAGACATGATTGTATATTTAGAAGACCCCATTGTCTCAGCACAAAATCTCCTTAAGATAATAAGCAACTTCAGCAAAGTCTCATGATACAAAATCAATGTGCAAAAATCACAAGCATTCCTATACACCAATAACAGACAGAAAGCCAAATCATGAGTGAACTCCCATTCACAATTGCTACAAAGAGAATAAAATACCAAGAAATACAACTAACAAAGGACATGAAGAACCTTTTCAAGGATCTTTATTGAGGATTGTGGGGGTGTGGGGGGCATGAAGAAGTCACATAATGATGTGTTCAGCTTTGTGCCTGCCATTCCACTCCTTCCCGTCTCTGCTTTCCCTTCCCTCTTCCTCACCCCTCTGGAAGCAATGAATTCCTTTCCCTGCGATATTTACAGCAGCTTCTCCCATTGGCTCTCAGATTTGGTACTCTCTCAGCTTTTATCTAAGCATCTTTCCTACCAAACCACTGCTCAAGGAAATAAGAGAAGACACAAATATGGAAAAACATTCCATGCTCTTGGTTAGGAAGAATCAATATCATGAAAAAGGTCATACTGCCCAATGTAACTTACAGATTCAATGCTATCCCCAACAGGCTACCATTGACCTTCTTCACAGAACTGGAAAAAACCACCTTAAACTTTATATGGAACCAAAAAAGAGCCCACATAGCCAAGACAATCCTAAGCAAAAGGAACAAAGCTGGAGGCATCATGCTACCTGACTTCAAACTATATTATAAGGCGACATTAATCAAAACAGCATGGTACTGGTACCAAAACAGAGATATAGACCAATGGAACAGAGCAGAGGCCTCAGAAATAATGCCACACACCTACAACCATCTGATCTTTGACAAACCTGACAAAAACAAGCAACGGGGAAAGGATTCCCTGTTTAATAAATGGGGTTGGGAAAACTGGCTAGCCATGTGCAGAAAGCTGAAACTGGACCTATTCCTTACACCTTATACAAAAATTAGCTCTAGATGGATTAAAGATTTAAACATAAGACCTAACATCATAAAAACCCTAGAAGAAAACATAGGCAATACTATTCAGGACATAGGCATAGTCAAGGACTTTATGACTAAAACACCAAAAGCAATGGCAACAGAAGCCAAAATAGACAAATGGGATCTAATTAAACTTAAGAGTTTCTGCACAGAAAAAGAAAAAATCATTAGAGTGAACCAGCACCCAACAGAATGGGAAAAAATTTTTGCAAGCTACCCATCTGACAAAGAGCTAATATCCAAAATCTACAAAGAACTAAAACAAATTTACAAGAAAAAACAACCTTATCAAAAGTGGGCAAAGGATATGAACAGACATTTTTCAAAAGAAGACATTTATGCGGCCAACAAACATGAAAAAATGCTTATCATCACTGGTCATTAGAGAAATGCAAATCAAAACCACATTAAGATACCATCTCATGCCAGTTAGAATGACAGTCATTAAAAAATCTGGAGACAACAGATGCTGGAGAGGATGTGGAGAAATAGGAATGCTTTTATACTGTTGGTGGGAGTGTAAATTAGTGCAACCATTATGGAAGACAGTGTGGTGATTCCTCAAGGATCTAGAAATAGAAATACCATTTGACCCAGCAATCCCATTACTGGGTATATACCCAAAGGATTATAAATCATTCTATTATAAAGACACATGCACACGTATATTCATTGCAGCATTGTTTACAACAGCAAAGACTTGGAACCAACCCAAATGCCCATTAAGGATAGACTGGATAAAGAAAATGTGGCACATATACATCATGGAATACTACATAGCCATAAAAAAGGATGAGTCCATGTTCTTTGCAGAGACATGGATGAATCTGGAAACCATCATTCTCAGCAAACTGATACAGGAACAGAAAACCAAGTACTGCACGTTCTCACTTAAAAGTGGGAGTTGAACAATGTGAACACATGGACACAGGGAGGGGAACATCACACACTGGGGTCTGTGCAGGGTGGGGGGCTAGGGGAACGATAGCAGGGTGGGGAGATTGGGGAGGGATAACATTAGGAGAAATTCCTAATGTAGGTGAAGGGGGGATGGAGGCAGCAAACCACCATGACATGTGTATACCTATGTAACAATCCTGCAAGATCTGCACGTGTACCCCAGAACTTAAAGTATAATAAAAAAAGGAACCATATTACTTATAATTGGTATAACTTACAAATCGTGAGGATTAGTCTTGCTCACCTATGCACAAATATCCTGTGATCCAAGTAAATACTTTGCATAGTAGTGCCGAACTAGAAAAATTACCGTGCAAGCTGCTGAAACCATGCAAAGCCATCTCAGTAATCAATGGGAAAAATGATTACTGTCTTATGACTTTTTAAAACTCCCCAACTGTCAGGTATAAATAGATAGGGAAATTAAAAGCAAGTAAAACGAATAGTTTTTTAGTACATTGTAATTTAAGACATTAGAAAGATTGAAAATTAGTATGTTTTATTTCTTTGTAAAAAAAAAACATATGAAGAGGTGTTTGAACAGTGACTGCCTTCTTCTTGTCGTGAAACTTACAATACTGAGTGAGCCTCTTTTTTATGCCTTGACAAAGCATCCTACTCCTTTATAAGTCTGGATCTGTTTCCAATAATTTATCCCCAGTGCTTTCAATGCCATGGAATATCTCAGAGAGTTCCATTAACATCAAATTTTTTGCTGATGCCACTTTCTTGCTTTTTCTATGAAGCAAGATAGTGTCATCTTTTTCTATTAAGCAAGATAGTGGGCTTTTAAAATATAGTTTATATATGGTAGTTTCGTGCAGACATTGGTCTCTCCTAACTTTGCTTTCTTATAGTCATTTTCAAATCATCTAATCATGTCCAATTTCACTTCCAGCAGGTGAAGTTCACTTTCTCTGCTGTACTTTCATCTTTGTTGTCCAATTCCTTCTTTCGATTATCCTTTGTTTTTTGTTTTGTTTTTTTAGATGGCGTTTCTCTCTTGTCACCCAGGCTGGAGTGCAATGGCAGGATCTCAGCTCACTGCAACCTCTGCCTCCCAGGTTCAAGTGATTCTCCTGACTCAGCCTCCTGAGTAGCTGGGATTACAGGTGCCTGCCACCATGCTCAGCTAATTTTTATATTTTTAGTAGAGACGGGGTTTCACCATGTTGGCCAGGCTGGTCTCAAACTCCTGACTCAGGTAATCCACCTGCCACAGCCTCCCAAAGTGCTGGGATTACAGGCATGAACCACCATGCTCGGCTGATTATTTATTTTTGTAAAATGACACATGAATCACACACTGGGAGACAAGGAGGTGACATAAACACACACTTTGCCATTTGTGTAAAAAAACAAGAGACCTGGGTAACAGATGCAACAGACTTTGAAAGAAGTGGCATGGTTGGTCACTGATCACAATGTGCATCTGTTATTTACTTAGGAATTAGTTGGAAAGAGGTACAATTACCCTCAATTAATGTATCGTGGTAACTGACAGCTGAACCACATTTCTGAGGGACTGGTAGACACAGGAAGACAGCTTGTATATACTTGGATCACTGGTACAGTTTTAACTCAACTGTAAAAACTGAAATTCTTGCATGCAAAACAAGGATTGTCTGTATAATGTATTTTCTTACTTGGGGTATAAGAAGTAAAACAATTTGGAATTCTTTGTTCAGGTTTTCACTTGGGTCTTTCTTTTCTCGAGTTAGTTTCTATTTTTTCCTCCCTAACCTTGCCATCTTCTCTCTTATTTGGGATCCCCTAGTCTCTTCACCCCAATTCCCGCTTTCCTAAGTTTCTCATCTTCTTCTTGGCTCTGTTTGGGGCACCTGAGTATTAAAAGAAAAGCTTTGGATAAATTAAAGTTAGCAGAGTTTAATTGAGCAAAGAATATTTCACAAATCAGGCTGTCCCTGAGCCAGAGCAGATTCGGAGAGACTCCAGCCCTGCCACATGATGGGAGAGGATTTATGGACAGAAAGGGGAAAGTGACGTACAGAAAACAGAAATGAGGCACAGAAACAGCGCAATTGGTTGTAGCTCAGTGTTTACCTTATCTGAATACGGTTTGAACAGCTGGCTGCCTGTGAGTGGTTGAAGTGCAGCTTTTGTGATTGGCTGAGACTCGGCCACTTATTCCAAGAGTAGGTTACAGTCTGTTTACATATCCAGTTGGGTTCCCTATGTATGGAGAAACCTTCAGGCTGAACTTTGAATAGGTCAGGCTTTAGGCTAAACTGGATTTAACATGAGAAATTAAGTTCTAGAGAATGTTTAGACTGTCGATGGTACTGCATCTCACTGACAGCCTAAATGGGCTGGGCTTGTCCCCTGAAAGATAAAACAAGGGAAACCAGCTCTCTAAATTAAAGGCAAAAATCGTTATCCAATCTCAAAACCAAGACACCATGGAGTGTTGATAGATTTTTTTTTCCAGGTGTCATCACTGCGATTCTACTTGTAAAAGAACACACTGAGAAGATGCCATTCATCACTCTGCCTGGGGGTGAGTGTAAAGATGGCACCCAGAGGACCATCAAGGAGAGAGAACTCCAAGTGATCTCATGGAAATGGTAACACAGCAAAGGGAGAAAGACAGAAAAGCCAAACCCTGAGTTTCTCTCTAGGGAAAAGGAGGAGGTAAGGAGATGGAAGGGATTCTTGAGGACAGGAACTCTCTGTGTGCTGCAAACTCATTTTGGAATCACTGGAGCACCTAGTCCCTTGCATGGAGTGGCTATTCCTCCAGCATCTGTTCCACAGAGAAAAGACTCCTCATTTACCTTAACCGGCGATGGAAGCCTGGATTATTCTTATTTCTTCAGAGGAGGGATGCTGCTCTGTCAGTTTCTATAAAATGGAGAAAATTACCCCCAGCTGACCTAAGGTAATCAATTAACAATCTTAAGGGCCCTTGGGGGGAAAAAAAGTCATTAGATTAATAGAGCAAAAACGAAATAGGTGAGGAGAGGCAGCCAAATGCATCTCTCCGAAACCCAGTCAATCTCACAGACTTGCCGTATTCACTTAAACAACGGGGCTGGAGGCAGGTATTTGTTTTGCTGTGATAACAGGCAATCCCAGCATTTGGTGTCTGCTTCAGGGAGCCAGTGGAGCAGAGGCAGAAGCCCAAAGTAGCTGGGAGAAATTCAAGGAGACTTGAAGAAGAAAGCAAAAGCTCCTCTGCATAAAATCCCAACAGCAATCTGATTTGGGTTCGTTATAATTCTGTCTTCACCTGCATCTAATAGTCTCCCTCTTGGGGGAAAAAAGAAATCAGAGGCAGCTGATGCCATGTAAATGAATTCTATATGCAAAACAAACAGATCGAAGGCTTTGTACCATTAACACGAGATACTGCCACCCAATGCACTCTTCGAATTTTGTTTAATAGAGCTACTCTCCCGACCCCTCATTAGCTGCCCTGAACAGGGAAGGAGAGGCCCAGCAAGGTGGTCTCAATCAAGTGATTTTTTTAGTTTCTGAGATCTGGGGCAGCTGGCAGAAAACTCTGTTTGCAACATAGAGCCCCTGAAGTCTTCTTCTATCTTCTATGAGTTCACTCATCTTTTCCTCCAATTAAAAAAAAAAAAAAGAATAATCTGATAAATAATATTACCAAATTTAAAAATTGGTTTATATGGGCCAGGGTGGTGACTCATGCTTGTAATCTAAACACTTTGAGAGGCCAAGGTGGGTGGATCACCTGAGGTCAGGAGTTCAAGACCAGCTTGGCCAACATGGTGAAAACCTGTCTCTACTAAAAATACAAAAAAATTTGCCGGGTGTGGTGGCATGAATCTGTAGTCCCAGCCACTTGGGAGGCTGAGGCAAGAGAATCACTTGAACCTGGGAGGCGAAGTGCAGTGAGCCGAGATCGCGCCACTGCACTCCAGCCTTGGCAACAAGAGTGAAACTCCATCTGAAAAAATAAATAAATAAATAAATTTATTTATATGAAAAAAATTGCCAAGGAACAGAAATTAAGGCACACTGCAAAGTTTTTTGGTTTTTGTGTTGTTTGTTTTTTGAGACAGGGTCTTGCTCTGTCATTCAGGCTTGAGTGTGGTGGCATGATCACAGCTCACTGCAGCTTCAACCTCCTAGGTTCAAGTGATTCTCCCACCTCAGCCTCCTGAGTAGCTGAGACTACAGGCACATGCCACCATGCCCAGCCAATTTTTTGTATTTTAGTAGAGACAAGGGTTTCACCATGTTTCCTAGGCTGATCTTGAACTTCTGGGTTCAAGTGATCTACCCGCCTCAGCCTCCCAAGGTGCCAGGATTACAGGGGTGAGCCGCTGTGCCCAGCTGCACACTTAAAAGTTTAATGGCTACAACTATATTTAAATTAGCTGAAATAAAATTGATTAGATTCTAGAAGATGATATATATGATTAATACATCTATTTGGAAACTACAAGAGTGTGAAAACATTTAGTGTTCCATTTATTTAAGGCTGTGGTTCTCAAAGTGTGGTCTCTAGACCACCAGCATGAATGGTGAGACTCAACAATGTAGAATCCGTGGCTTCACCCCCGGACATGCTAAAGCAGAACACGTGGGGGATATTACTCAGGAAGCTGCAGTGTTTAACAACTCTCCATCCTGTTATACTCACTAAATGTTGCCAATGCTGGTCTAGGGATTATCTGTGAGAGCAGCAGCAATTGGCCGGTCTATGAACACTGTCAGGAAAACTACTGCTTGGCTCTGGCCCTGCCCCATTACTGGACTTCTCTGCTTTTAGTCATGGCTTTCTTTACAGGGAGTTATAATGACAGCCTTTGGGCCTTGGATCTGCTTTCTAGATGTTTACAGATGAAATGTGCTTCGGTTAAGATGGTGAGCCTCACCCAACACCTGGCAGGCTGTGGCTTCTGATGGGGACAGAATAAATGGGTGCCAGTGGGACTGGACTATTGTCTGCAAAGATTGAGACTCTGGTGCTCAACTTTGATTCTCAGGAGGCTCTTGTCGTGGTGGTAGAGTGACATGGTGGTAGTGTGGGACTTACTGCCTGATGAACTCCTCATCACCCTTCTTTTACATAATATCGTACTTTCTCCTTCTTTCTTTACTGCCTTTGCCATTTCTTCCTACTCGCAAAGATAATTCCTTAATACAACTATCCCAATCCTTTGCCTCTGCAGGCAGCCTAACCTCCCAAAGCGGTGTGATTACAGTTGTGAGCCATTGCGCCCAGCCGACCACACGTATTTTTATTGTACTACAAACCTGCAAACACAACAGGGCGAGATCTGCTAAGGTCATCCTCTGCTAACACAGCACTGAAAGAGCATTCACATTTATTGCTCTCTGACTCGGTTACCGTATTCCACATCCTAAAGTTGATGGGATTTAGTAAATCTCCACAACGGAAGCTTGGAAGCAAGGCTAGCGTCGCTCATCTCCCAAGAGCCTATAGCATGCAATAAACACGAAGATTACTCCCTGTGGCACACGGAGGAGGCCCTCCAAATGGGAGGCACCTTAGCCTCAGCAACAACACTGTTAGAATAGGATAATTTTCGCAGCTGGATGATGCCCTTCGTATCCCTCTTCCCCTCAAATCCTAGGAGTGTACCCTATTTAGAGCCAGCGTCTCCCTAACCCCATGTTGACTTTCTGAAGAAAAAAGTTTTCCATGTTGTAACATTATTTATAACTGAAAACTGGAAAAAAGCACAAGGTTAAAGAAGCAATGGTGAAATACCAAATAAAGTATTTTTCAGCCACTCGATGTTTCACTTTTAATGGCATGGGGAAGTGTTCGTAATACAGTAAGAAATCATATGTGCACGAAAAAGTTGCAAAGAAATGCATTAGGATGTTAACAGCTGTTATCTCTGGGGCAATGGAGTAAGAGTTGATTCTTGTTTTCTACTTAATGCTCTATTTTTTTTTTCTATAATAATCATTCAACACTTTTTATATCCAGAACTTTTCTTATGAAAAGCCAATGCAAATAGAAATGTTTCTTATTTGTTCCTTGCGTAGGGCTGCTGACAAGATTTTATCTCTAGTGCATGAGCTTCTGGCTTCTTTCCTGAGCCCCTATCTCCACTATCTCAAGTGAATGCCCATTTCTGAGTCACGCTTTGCCTACAGAACCGCCTCCAACCTCAGAGGGAGCATGACACTGTACTACATTCATTCCCATCCCCATCCCCAACTCCATCCATACTACCAATTGGCAAAACTTCCTTAGATTCTATTTCCACAAAGTTCTGCCACACCAAGCAACACAGGAGGATGTTAGACATTTAGGCAGTTAAATAGGTTGGTCAACAGAAATTCACTGCATTTTCATCATAGTTACAGAGTATTTATATGACTAGACCATCACATATCATCAGAAGGCAGCCCACCCACTGAGAAGTAACATCTTAGCAGGATGAAAAGCAATAAAAAAAAAAACATTTCCAAGAAGGCCTTATTTTCACAGGCAATTTTCCTTCTTAATCAATTCAAGAGCGTGTTCGACAAACGCTTACTGAACATCTATCATGTGCCAGGCCCTGGGGGTGGAAAGAGATAATTCCATTCAATATAATGATATACTTAGTAAGCACCAAATAAATATGCATTGAACAAATGCAAGAAATAAGAAAATAAACTTACCTAAACCCTTCCAACTATCCAGAGGGAGAAAAAGACTAAAATTTGCACCTCCTCATTATCTGATAACTTAAACCTTACACAAAATGTTCAATGAATTGGATCCCATGGCTCCTCTGCTGGGGTCTGATGACTCCACTCTGGCTCTCTGCCCAGGCTCACTTCTGTTTGGGGCATTTCCCTTTCCAGACTTCCCTCTTCTAGCTAACTCTTACCCATGCACCAAATTTCAGAGGAAGACCCAATACTTCTGAACCAGAGTACCTTCTCAGGGCCCTTGTCAAGATCATACATCTTGAGACAGCCTTTTAAATATTTGATGACAGTATGTTCTCCTGAGCCTTCATGCTCTAAGTCAGTGGTTCTCAAATGAAGGTTGGGTGGGTACTTTGCCCACTCAGAGGACATTCAGTAATGTAGGAGATATTGAGGGTTGTCACACCTGTGAGAGAGTGTGCTGCTGGCATTGAGTGGTTAGAGTTCAAGGGTATTGCTAAACATCCTCAAATGCACAGGACAGGCCTTTCATTGACAAAAAACAATCCAGCCCCAAATGTCAACATGCCAGCTTTGAGAGACGCTGTTCTAGGTAAAACATCCCGAGATGCTTTACAGTTACATGGATGACATTGTTTGGTTCTCTCTTGCCATTGCCTATGAATTCACTTCATTTATTTTAAGGTTTTCTTAAAATTAGAAGCCCAGAGCCGATATTGGCCCAGGGACAATGTAACAAGCATTGTGCATAACGCCAATGGCTTGGGCACTAGAGTCAGGCCCAAGTTCATTCTGGGCTCTGTCCATCAGTAGCTGTGGGACCTTGGATAAGACACTTCATCTTTCCAAGCCTCAGTTTTCTCTTCTTTAAGATAGTTATAAATAGTGATAAAAGTATAAGTAATACCCACATCTTTGAAGGCATCAGGAAGATTAATGAAGCAATCAACGTGATGCATTTAATCCAAGTGTGTGCTCATTGCAAGAGCTCAGTATGTTTTAGCCTGTAATAATGCTATAATTTTCTTTACATTTTAAAAATTTTGTTTTAGGGGTTAGTTGTTTCTAAAGCCAGCTACCTTGATGAGATTTTGAAGATCTACATTGAAATATTTTGCCTGAGAAACTTAGTCCTTACCCATAAACCCAGGGGAAGAGGGGGAGTGTGCATCAGAGCTAGTGAATATAGTAAGTACCAAATATGGGTATCTGTTAAAAACATACAAACACACACAACATAATGGAATTTTCTTATTTGTTGTATTTTAAAATTAAAGCTGGAATTTCAGTCAAACTTTTGTATTGAGTAACTTGCTTATAGTTAGGGAGCTTTCTGGCCAGTCAGCTTGAGCCCAATGTCCACACCTCATATTGAAGCACTGCTCTGACACCAGTGCTGCCAAATGGAGAGCTTCCTCTGCAGCATCTCCTGTTCAGCCAGGCTTGACTTGGAGGCATCTGCCTGGCAAGCACTGGAATGTTAAAACTTTCAAGCCCATATCTGCGCCTCTCATGAAACACATTTCTGTTCTTCTCCACTTATTCATTCAACAAATATTCATTGAGTGTCTATTATGCACCATGGATGGTCTGTATCTCACCTTCACTTCCTACCCTGCCATCTACTCAGTGAGGTGAGTTGCATCTGAAAAGTTTTTAGACCATCCACAGCACTACTGAATAGAAACTCACTTTTTCCCAAGCCCAGAGAGAAGAGGTAAACAAATAAAGATAAAGAATACCCTTTGCTACTATCAACCTAAATAACAAATAGAGAGAGGCTCTCTCAAAGAAAAGGATGTTTGTTCAGAAATAGGGCATTGCAATGGGAATACCTGTGCCACAGTAAGCTATGTATGTATTCAGGTTTTTAAGGAAAAAAAATAAGATTACATAATTATTCTGAAATAATTATCCTTGGTTATAAAGATTAATAACAAGGGTGATATCAATTGAGTTTGGACAAGCAGTTGCTTGGGAGATGTTTTTGCTGAAGTATTCTTTTGTGTAAGGCTGTGATGACCTTTGTACAAAGTTGTGGTTTTGGCAAAATTTTTGTGATAGTTTTTGTTGTTAGGTATACAAGCATAAGAATCCTCTCTTTATAGCCTTCCCTGGCTCTGTCAGTTTTTAAAAAATAAAAGTGACCCCATTTTGATTCTGACAACTTTCACACTACAATAACCCTTGAGATATATAAAGATATAAATTATATATAGATATATATATATACACACACACATATACTGATCGACAGCTTACAAAACACTTTTATATCCATTATCTCATTCAATCTATTTCTTGGATTTCTCCTCTAGCTGCCTAGAGAGGGGAAGCCATCATTACTACATTCATGATGACTAATACCCAATAACAGCAACAATCGTTCTGTTCAAGAAGTCTGTAGCATTGTAGCTGAACTAGTGAGGAAAATTTGGAGGGTTGGAACTGATGCACACAAACTCCCAAACTGGGGCTTAGCCCAGGAGAGTTCTTGGCTTCACTCAAGAAAGAATTCAAGAGTGAGCTGACAGTGAATAAAACAGATTTATTAGGGAAATAATGTACAGCAAAATGGCAGCCCCATAGACCACAGAACAGGGCTATCCCACAGGCACAGTGACCCAGAGTGGCACTCCCAGATTGCTGGCTAGCTGTATTTATACCCACTCCTATTTGTATGTTAAATAAGGGGTGAATTATTCACAAACCTTCTGGAAAATGGGTGAGAAGCTCCTGAAATCATGTAAGGTAACTTTCAGGTCACTGTGACAGCATTTTTAATTGTCATGGTGCTGGTGGGAGTGCCTTACGTATTATAATTAGTATACAACGAGCAATGAGGGCAGCTAGAAGTCGCTTTTGTCACCAAAAAAAGAAAGCCTGGCTGATGGAGATGTGGTGCAATAAGAAGTGTATTTGGGTTTTGTCCCTGGTTCCTGGCACAGAGCTCCTGAAACCCTTGGAATTTCCTGATGGTAGGAGCCACTTTCATATCACGCCTGAGTTTATGCTAATGAGAGGACTTAGGAAGGGGTCCCTAGATAGCCTCAGGATAGGGCTAGTCACAAGAAAGACCAGGTGATTAGAGAGCTGGAACTTTCAACCCTACCTTCTGACCTCTGGGAAGGCTGGTGGTAGGGTGGGGAATTGGGGGAGGTTGAGCGCTACAAAAACTCTTGAACACAGAGGTTTGATGAGCTTATCATACACAAGTGAAAACCAGGCTGACAGAGAACAGGCAGGCATCCCTTGAAAGTCACACCTTGGTGAGAGCAGAGACAGAATTCAAACCTGTGAAAATAAGAAATTCAACTTCAAAGTTGTTGGAACTTTAAATTATTTTGAGTCTTAAAGGAATGCAGTGATGGGACCTGAGTCACATGACAGGCAACTATAACCCAGGCAGCTGTAGCTTTTGTTCCCTGTCATAGATTAGCCTTTTATCTGTCTACCTTGTTTTGTAAAATATTGAAATAGACCAAAAGGGCTCCAGAGAAGACCCCTTTCCTCTTCACTGCTGATTTTGATCATAGATCAATCATATATATATATATATAATTGGGAAAGAAAAATAAAGCAAGCTACAATCAATTAGATTGCTGTTACTCATAAACCAACTTTCTATGAAAAATGTTCCAATCCTGTTAAATTCATTCGTTTTCTGCCTATATAAGCAAGACCTTAGCTTTTTAACTTCAGAGCACTGACCCATTCCTTTGGCGTCTATGTCACCTGATGGCTATTCTATGTTACCCCATGACTTGCATTTGAATTGTCTTTAGAACTGAATTCTGATCTTTTCAATTATTTTGGGTTTGACAGGCACATGCTCATGGGATCCTCAATCCAGTACTGCAGTCTCTTTCTACACACTGATACCACAGCTTAGCAGACAACTCTTAATGACCGGCCCAGCTGGATTCAGGATTCAGGCCTTTAGAAAGAAAACAGGAACCTCTAAGGACAACCATGGGGGAAGGATCCCATGGGAGAGGAACCAGCCCTGCTGGTTTAACAATGGCTAATTTTTTAAAACCCTAGAAATAAAAGGCTGATGGGACCTTTGTTAAGTGGTAAGTTTTACTTGCAGCACCTAGATACAATAGGTATCAGATGATAAGGTGAATTCTGAGTCCCAGTAGAAATCGCAAATTTGAAAAGTAAGATAGTGAAAATCTGTTAAAGGACTGTGGTCCACATTCATAACCACATTTTATGATTATAAAAAGGTAGAAAATGGCATTTTTAGAGATCCTCTCTCTCCTAAGGGCAATGGGATTTGGGTGATTTTTCTCAAATTCTAAAGGATTGTAAGGATTTCAAAGGGACAACAAGGAGACTGAAATGTCTCATCTACATTTAACGGGGCAATGTGGCCTGGAGTCCACCTCCACCTGGGAAGTGCCGAGGGTGGAACCAGGCTGGCCAGCTGCAGAAAAAGAAAGGGGATTTCGGGAGACGGAGGTTGCAGTGAGCCGAGATTGCGCTACTGCACTCCAGCCTGGGCAATAGAACGAGACTCCATCTCAAAAAATAAGAAAAGAAAAGAAAAAGAAAGGGGGTTTGCTCCTCAGCTGGGGACAGCTGGCACCATGCAAATTTGAGGGGTGTCAAGCGCTGCAGACATGAGGCAGGACAGAGGGAACAAGTCACCGAAGGCCCAAGAGGACTACTTGGCCCCCACAAACGAGGTCTCCCACAGAGGAGAGGGCCGGAGAAAAACAGTTTGACAAGAGAAGTGCCAGACAGAAAAAAAAAAAAAAAGCATGTCTTTCTTCCTTCACAGGAAAAAGTCAAACATTCCCCATAAGGGCCTCCGAAGAAGCCAAGAAAACACTAAGGGAGAAAGTGTCCACTTCAAACACGTGCCGGCCTGGTTGTGAGAATATCCTACGATCATCACTATCACTCAGGCAGGTAAGACCTCTTGGTCCCCTCCCTACCCTGCCACACAACCCTGGGTCAGTGCAGAAAAAGCCCTCACAGCCCTTTTCTCACCCTAAGCTGCCAGGCTGTTGCAGCACCCAGGTGGAGGAGAGAGGGAGGAGCTACAACTTTGGGCTCCCTGAAGCAACTGGCGTTTTGAGGAAAGGAGAGTAGAGATTTCTAGAGTTTTCTGTGGCTTGCAGAAGGGGTAGCTGAGTGAGGAGAAGTAAAATTCTCTGGAAACCTTGATGCAGAGAATTTACAAAGTTGCTCATCAGAGGGTGCTGCAGTTCAGTCTAGTAATTTATGGAAAGATAGGACCAATAATCAGTTATTTCTTTCTCTCTCTCTCTCTCTCTCTCTCTCTCTCCCCCCCCTCCTTCCTCTCTCTCTTTCCCCTTTCTTTTTCCCTCTTTCCCTTTCTTTCTTTCTTCTTTCCTTCTCTTTTTTCTTTTTGCCTCCCTCGCTCCCTCCCTCCCTTCCTTCTTTCCTTCTTGCTTTCTTTCCTTCTCCCTTTCTTTTTTCTCTTTCTTTCCCTCCCTCCCTCCCTCTCTCCCTTTTCTCTCTCTCTCTTTCTTTCTCTTTCTTTCTTCATTTCTCAGACAGTCTCACTCTGTCACTCAGGCTGGAGAGCAGAGACATGATCATGCTCACTGCAGCCTCAAACTCCTGGGCTTGCAATCCTCCCACCTCAGCCTCCCAAATAGCTGGTACTAGAGGCAAGCACCACCAGGTCTTGCTAATTTTTTATTTTTGTAGAGACAAGGTCTCACTATGTTGCCCAGGCTGGTCTCAAACTCCTGGCCTCAAGTGATCCTCCTGCCTTGGCCTCCCAAAGTGTTGGGATTAGAGGTGTGAGCCACCGTGCCATTGTTTTAAAAGTCAAATAATACTAAAAAGCTAATAATGAAAGCCTCCATCTCTCCCTTACCTGCATCACCCCCTGAAGCTGTTCTTGAGATCATATAGCTTTTTCCCTCATCTTTAACCTCTTTGTTTCTAAATAACAGGCTTACATTGCTAAATTCTAATTTGTCAATTTTAGACATCGTCTATTGACATCTACCATGAGAGCTGAGGATTCAGCAATTCTGCTCCATTTTTCTACCCTCATTCCCTACAGCTCTCCCTACATAATTATATGACAATTTTTATCTCAGTAAGCACTGTTTACATCACTATGGCTATGAAATATCATTCGCTACTGAGCCAAAATGTCCACTATGATGACATCAGTCTTCCACAACACTTTCTTTTTTCCCTAGTTATACTTGCTTTGCTTTATATTTATTAGATGTTCTCCGTTATAATGCTTACTTCCCCCACCCTCAAATAATTGAAATTCAATCACATTTTTTATGTAATCAAATACAGCAGTTCCATTTTTTTATTTCTGCTGGCAAATTACCTCCCAAAGACCTCCAACGCCAGTCTACAGGCTAAATATTAATCTCTGAGATGTCCCTCAGCCATTCCCTGTATTGAATCATCTGTTACGTGGGTGCCATTTCATCTTCCTCTTTCTTGATTAATTTCCTTATTTTGCTGAGGCATACCTTCCCAAAGAGAGTGCATAAGAGATAAAAAAAAAAACCCAGCCTGGACAACATAGTGAGATCCTATCTTAAGTAAGAAAAAGAGGGAGAGAGAGAGAGAGAGAGAGAGAGAGTCTTTACTACTGGTAAGATAAAATATTCATTATTGGCAGGGTGCTGTGGCTCAGGACTATAATCCCAGAACTTTGGGAGGCCAAGGTGGGTGGAACACAAGGTCAGGAGTTTGAGTCCAGCCTGGCCAGCATGGTGAAACCCCATCTCTACTAAAAATACAAAAAATTAGCCAGGCATGGTGGTATGCACATGTAGTCCCATCTACTTGGGAGGCTGACAGAAAAATTGCTTGAACCTGGCAGGCAGAGCTTGCAGTGAGCCAAGATTGTGCCACTGCACTCCAGCCTGGGCATCAGAGTGAAACTCCATCTCAAAAAAAAACCAAATCATTATTGTAGTCACCCTGTGCTCTTTTCAAGTTGAAAGCTTGTGATCCTCAACCTTTCTTTAATATCATGACTTTGATAATTTTCTCTCCACCAACTTCTCTGTGCTCTCTTGCTATAATTTTTCTTCATCAGACATTGAACTGACTCAGTGTGAGAGGACAGCTTCGTGTCTCTGTGATTTCATCCCCAACCCAACCAATCAGTATTCCCTCCCCTCAACCCCCTGCCCACCAAACTATCTTTAAAAAAAACCTAGCCTCTGAATTTTCAGGGAGGCTGATTCAAGTAATAATAAAACTCTGGTCTCCTGTTTAATAGGTTCTATGTGCATTAAACTCTTTCTCTCTTGCAATTCCTCTGTCTTGATAAATTGGCACTATTTGGACAGCAGGCAAGAACTTGTTGGGCAGTTACAAGTTGGAGAGTTTCCACCTGCAGTCTGTCTGGGCACTGACAATGAGAACTAGTTTGGCTTGTGGATGGGAGGTCCTGTGACATTTTTACATCTTTCTGAGAACACAGAATATGTGACCACTCCTTCACCAGTCATGGATGCCTGGTTCTGTGTTAATTTTGAGCACCTCAGTTAGTCATTGGGAGTCCATATTGTCTGTCAGCCAGGGGCATACTTTAACAAGCCAAAAAAAAAAAAAAGATGGAAACAATTCAAATATTCCACTAATGAATGAATACATAAAATGTGGTATATTCATTCAGTGGAATTTTACTTGACAATAAAAAGAAATGAGGTACTGATACATGCTATAACATATGCAAACCTCAAAAACGTTATGTATGTAAGTGAAAGAAGTCAGTTCAAAAGGCCATGTATTGTATAATTCCATTTATATGAAACGTCCAGAATAGACAAATCTATAAAGCTATAGAGATAGGAAGTAGATTAGTGGTTGCTTTTGGGACTTAGAAAATGACACCCCCAAAACTGATGCTTTGACATGCTGAGAGACCTTAGAAGCTGCCTCATCATCAAGCTGCCTCTAACCCTGTTTTGTTCTACCCCCACCCACCAAGTGCCAGGAGGGACTCTCTTTGGAATTTCCATCTCTGACCAAGAAAGCTTCTTTCCAAAAGAAACATAATTGACTTAAACCCCCTCCCTAGGGATCTCATCAAATAACCAGGAACTATCAACCACTAGAGAAGAGAAGAGACTGGGAGTCATCCCCATGCCCAGACAAACTTTTCATCTGTTCTTCTGAGGATAACCCCAGGAGATAACCTGGGAGACTTTCTTGCATGATAAGAAAACCTTTGCTCCTGTGCAGCTCCACATCTCTTCTTCCTGTAATGTCCGCCTCCCACATCATGGTTCCATTCTTTCTCCCTAATGATTTACTGCTCCTCAAAAGCATTGCCTACATTCTCCATCTCCTTCCTCTCCTGTAAACTTCTGTACCACACTGGATTGGTGGGCAAGTCCCCTGTGATCCACCACTCCCCCACCCACATCCCAACCCCACCATGCATGTTAATAAATTTGCATACCTTTTCTCCTATTATTCTGCCTTTCATTAGAGAACCTTCAAGGGGTGAAGGGGAAGTTTTCTCTTATCCCCTACATTTCACAGGACTAGGACTGAGGGTTGGGATGGAGAATAGGAAGTGACTGCAAATAGGCAGAATGTCTTCCTGAGGTGAAAAAATTGTTCTAAAGTTAGATTATGGTGATGGTTGCACAACTCTGCAAATATACTCAAAACCATTGAATTTTACACTTTAAATGGGTGAATTGGCTGGGTGCCTATAATTTCAGTACTGGAGGATCACTTGAGTCCAGCAGTTGGAGGCCAGCCTGGGCAACGTAGTGAGATTCCATCTCTATAAAAATTTAAAAATTAGCCAGGTGTGGTGGCACACACCTGTAGTCCCAGCTCTGAGAGGCTGAGACAGGAGGATCCTCTGGGCTCAGGATATTGATGCTGCAGTGAGCCATGATCATGCCACTGCACACAAGCCTGGGTGACAGAACAAAACCCTGTCTCAAAAAAAAAAAAAGGGAGTGAATTGTATAGTATGAGAATTATATCTCAATAAAGCTGTATTTAAAAAGTACTTAGCAAACTATAAAATAAAACACAAAAGTCAAATCTTTACTTAATATTAGTAAAATAGAAAAAAACTTAGGAATCAGTTTAGTCATTCGTAATAATTATTTATAAATAATTATTAATGATTAATTAATCATATTAACATACAATTATTAATAATTATTTCACAATTATTTCTCAGCTGCTCTGAGAAGTTGCCGTTTAGAGATACAATTTCACAACAAAACCAGCTGCTCATTAGGAAGCTGCTTCAAACACTTCAGACCTACCTAAAGATGTAACTGCTGACATTTTAGGATCACCTGTGTATGTAGTCCCCACACAAGGTCCTCTTCTTTGAACCAAATTTGATGTCTTACATGGTCCAAGAAAACACTCTATCAAATAGAACAGAGTTGCTTCACAACTCAGAAATCAAAGGCTCAACTTCCAATAAAAATGCTGTTCACAAAGCCACTTGACATTAAACTCGCAGCTCAATTTCCTGAAGAATCATCAGAGCCACAAGATGGAGAAAGTAATCATTCTTCTAGAGTCACTGCGGTAATTGGCTAGAAATGCCTGCTGTTTTTAAATTGACAAGCAGGAGCCCAAAAACACTTGGCAATTCGGTACCCGCTTGCTGATTAGAATTTGATTAAAAGCTCAAAATGGGATTGGACAGAGGAAAGGGAAGGGCCCGGGTATGGGACCCCTAGGGGCCTCCTCCACTGCAGCCTTATAGGAAATGCAGGTCAGCAAAACAAGAAAATGGCCCCTTGCCTCATCCTTCTGATAACCACAGGTAACATCTGGTGCATATGCTTCCTGCAACACTGTGGGGGGTGTGTGTGTGTGTGTGTGTGTGTGTGTGTGTGTGTGTGTGTGTCTGTAAAGTATTTATTTTACAAAAATAAGATTGTAAATACAGTTCTGTCACCTGTATTATTATTCACTTGGTAATATATTATGAAGTCTATTAATATTTGAAATGAGTTTGGTAGTTGTCTTGTATTCCACTGTATAATGTTACCTTAGGTTTACTCATCTCTTCTGGCAGGACATTTAGGATTTAAGTTGGTTCGGGTCATTTACTACAGTAAACAAGTCTTCAGTGAACTATTCTAATCTCTGTTCTGCATGGCCCATGGTCTCTTCTGGCAGCTGTTTTTACACTATAGGATGAGGAGTACAAATTTTATAATTCTTTGCTGTGATAAAATTTTGTTCTGGAACCAGACATAGAAATATGAGCAGCTGATGGGTCGGGAATCTGTGCATGTGGTTTGAGAAATAGGCACAGGATAACATTCATTGAGAGCCAAGTATGTTTCAGACATTTTCTAAAAGATAACATCCTAAATCCCCACTTTACAGAAGAGGGCACTGAGGCCAAGAATAAATCACAGAACTTACCTTGCTACCTGATAAAAAGAGGAAGAATGAAGGTGGGAGAGACTTGGCCAGTGGGGGATGGTTGAGGGGACTCAAGACCCAAGAACTGAAGGCCACAAGTGGCCAAGAAGCATCCCCACAGAAATTTCACCAACATCCCAGAGAGCACAGGCAGATTTCCTGAGGAGCTAGTGAATCCTAAGCCTCAGGCCCCTTCTGAGTGTGAAATAAAAATAAAATCTTGAGCCCTGCCGACAGAGTGAATGAGCCCTGCTTGGCCAAGGATGCCTCAGAAAACCTTGGAAAATTAAATTACATGACAAGATGGGAGGTCAATAATACCTCAGTATACTTCCTTCCTTGCTAATTTTTACTGGATGGTTTGCTAAGAGTTAAACAGAAGCTAGCTCTGGAAAAACAAAGAACAGAAGGTTTGCTCCATCGCTGACTTTAGCCAATCACCAGATGCTCCAGTCAGACTCTCCTCCCTTCTTGCAGTCTCTCGACATGGCAGCTCACCAGCTTCACGATACATTCTCCCCTGATAAATAACCGGTGACCATGGGCTGGTTCTGGCTGGTTTACAGAGGCTGCACACAAAAGGCTTCTGTGTCTTTTCCTGGCCGTTTGACATATAAAGCCTAGCTGTAATCCATTTAAATGCTAAGTCTCCACCCCAAAGCAATCATGGGGTATATGTAATATACATGTTTGCTTACCACGTATGTGTGCAACTTTTCTTCATGAATATACATAGCTCCTCCTAAAACCTATTAAATATATACGTTTAGCCAACCCATTTGGCATAAATTCCTGTTCCATTCTTCCCTCCCTTGAGGTGCCTGCTTTCAGTCTGTGCCGGATGTTCCACTTCTTAGCCTTCAGGGTGGCCAGCCTGCAGGTCACAATCCTTTACAAGAAATAAAGCTCTCCTCTCTAAATGTATGAATCTCACAATTTTTGGGGGGGATGGAGTCTTGTTCTGTCTCCCAGGCTGGAGTACAATGGCGTGATCTCGACTCACTGCAACCTCCACCTCCTGGTTCAATTCAAGCCATTCTCCTGCCACAATCTCCCGAGTCACTGGGATTACAGACATTCACCACCACATCCCGCTAATTTTTGTATTTTTAATAGAGACAGGATTTTGCCATGTTGGCCAGGCTGGTCTCAAACTCCAAACCTCAAGTGATCCGCCCTCCTGGGCCTCCCAAAATTCTGGGATCATAGGCATGAGCCACCACGCCTGGCCACTTATCACAATTTTTTGACTTGCCACCAGTCTTCTGGATAGGCTCCTGCAATGTGTTTACATGGTCATATGCTTCGGTAAAATTTACCAAAGTAAAATCACTTTTATTCTTTTTCTCAAGGACGGTCCCATAATTGTATCTGCTTCATGTCCCACAAACCAGGGACTGATGGTACCAGAGGTCTGAGACAGAGCAAATGCAACTTTACCCCTTCTCCCTTCAAGCACTGAATTGGAGATAAACAAAAAAGTTTCCCAAGCTTGCTAAATAAGGGAGTGAATGTGCAGAAAACCAGGTGGGCTGAGGTGGCAGATGACACTTTGTAGAGGAACTGGAGTCACATTCTTTACCCAATAGTGAGAGGCCATGAAGCCCACAGGAGCTGGTGGGGCATGGAGAGGTCCATTCAAAGAGGCGAGGTGTTCAAACCCTGCTCATTCACGTGGCAATCTTTGTACTTTAACAAAGGGCTAAAAACACCTTTGCAAAAATTATAACAATGAGAAAATTATGACAGTGGAAGAGATATGATCTAACCACCTCAATCCTGCCTGTAACCTCCAGACTGCCCTGACCATTCCTGAGTGTGGATCAAACTAGCTCAGGGAGAAACTTCGTTCATACTTTAAATGATAATAGCCCTTCCCCCAGACTAAACCAGTTTAGTAAAACAAATGAAAGGCCACCAGGTTAAGAGGATGAGCGGGATCTGAATTCTGCTAAAATGTAGCTATAATTAAATGATAACAAGCCATCAATTTGGAGGTCACAAGATTTGCAGCCTTCCTACTTCTGTAAACATTTATTTAGGTTCTGCCTTTTTATAGATTCTCCATGTGATTCAGAACCAGATGTCAGGACAAATGACACGTGCATTTAGAAAGAACCCAAACTGCCACGACACCTCATCTCCCAGAGGGATTGGGGCATTGTTCCTGCTTCCGAGTTCAATAACAAGTTATGACAGAGAAAAAGGTTGACAGAGGGAAAAAAATTGTTGTGTCACCAAAAGTCCAGCCTGCTAGCTGATGGGTGCTCACAGGTAAAGTCAGTTCAGGTGACCAACCCTGGAGGGATGGGGGCTAGTCTCCCTATATACACAGGCATCTTCATAATATTCCTTATTTGGACATGATACAGTGGCTCTTTTAGCTTCCTGTAGCTGGAGGTTGTCATAGATTGTTTGAGAAAAGATTAAGCTATGGTTGGGAAAGATTTCTGAGCCCAAATAAAAGTGATGACAACTGACCCTTTTGCAAACTTGGAGAGTTTATTTTTTAATCAAATATACTTTCACTATATTTCAAGCCTGTTGGCTTCAATTGTAAAATTGCACGTACCTCTGACAAAGACCCCTATTTCAGCCCCATATTCCTGTTTGGCAAAGCAATATGGTTTAGTGTTGAAGAACACTCTGCAGGCAAAGTTTTGCCCCTTACAGTTTTTGCGGCTTGCAGGCAGGTCTCTGTGGTAAGTGCTTCTTGAATGTCACAGAGGCAAAGTGGCCCTGCCAAAAAGCAAAGGTGTTTTTTGAAAGGAGGAAGTCTGAGTCATCAGCTGCAGGAAGCTATTACCTATTGCAGCACAAGGATAATATGTTGGAGTCCTGGCAGACAAGATAAAGGCCTCGTCTATCCTTGTCCTCTCACGGGACATGGTGGCTGAACGTAAGCCGGATAACGGCGCGCTGCATGAAGACAGCCTGGGAACGTCAGGGCCTCAGAGCTGAACCACGGTCTACAGTAGGTTGTGCACCTGCTGTGGCCAGCAGAGACAGGGCCACAGGGTCAGACAGGCCTTTCATGGTAGCAATGGTAGCCCTGACAGGTGGCAGAGCAGGGTATCCCACCACAGGCCAAGAGAGGCATCTGGGATTCCGGGGTCAGGCAGAGCTGGTTGTTCATCCAGTGTGGTCAGGTTACAGCTGTTCTTATACATGAGGAAACTGAAGGTTCCAGAACTTGCTCCAGGTGACACAGCCAAGAAGTTGGCAGCCTAAGGGCTTCTACTATAACTGAGGCCACAAGATAAATTTTCATGAAGCGATGGGAGAACTCTGAGGTCTACACATGGCAGGGCTCGGGGAAGGGAGAGCTGGGGCTGGAGCAGCCATGGAAGGTGCCAGTCACGAGGGTTTGAGTGAGCAGGAAAAACAAGGCCACAGATGCACCACAGCTGCAAGGGCACTCACTGGCAGAATATGCTTGGTTTGATGTTTAGTGGCAAGAATAATAGACAGGAAGGGGAAGATTGTCAGCCTCTGCGTCTGAGTCTGCTCAGGCTGCCATGACAAAGCACCGCAGACCGTGAGGCTTAAACAGAAATTTATTTCCTCGTAGTTCTGGAGGCCAGACGTCTGAGATCAAAACGTCGGCAGGGTTAGTTTCTCCTGAGGCCTCTCTCCTTGGCTGGCAGATGGGCGTCTTCTCCCTGTGTTCCCACGTGGTCTTCCTTCTCTGTGTGTCTGTGTCCTCCTCTCCTCTTCTTATAAAAAGAGCAGTCCTTTGGATTAGGGCTCATCCTTATGACCTCATTTTAACTCAGTCACCTCTCTGAGGGCCTTCAAATACAGCCACATTCTGAGGTCCTGGGGGTTAGGACTTCAACACGTGAATTTGAGGAAGGGAGCAAGGGGGGACACACTCCAGCCCAAAACACTCTGGCGGGGGACAAGTGAGCTCTGATAATGGCTGTCGGGGGCACAGTTATGGTGGCCACCATTGTGGTGGTTTCAAGGACTGGAGCTCACCTGCTAATCCTTTCCTGCCAGGTTAGAAGGCATTTGAAGCTGTACCCTGTGTCCTGACCTCATGGGACTGTGTTGGGTAACTTTGGGGAACAAACCTGGCCCTGAATTAAACAGCAGTGAGATTCATGTTCCAGACCTTCCACACTCATCCTGACTCAGCCTTCACAGGCTCAGTTGATGGCAGAGAAGTAACCTTGTCCTTAGGACATGGTGCATGGGCACTTCCAGCTGGACACCCTGCAGACGGTGTCTTCCATAAGAGCTGGGTTTTGAAGGCGATAGGAAGAAGTCCAGGCCTCCTGGGCCTCCAGTGTGATAGGTGTTTTCCCTCCAGTTTTCTCATTTGACCCTAAGCATAGCCCAGAGAGTTAGAGCTGACCCCTGTTTTTACAGCTGGGCAAGGAAAGCTCAGCGAGGAAAATTAATGTCACCGAGCTTGCACATAACAAAGCTGACCAGTTCAACTTTCTTTCTTTTTTTAAAAAAAAAAAATTATTTCCATGGGTTATTGGGGCAACAGATGCTGTTTGGTTCCATGAGTACATTCTTCAGTGGTGATTTGTGAGATTTTGATCACCCATCACCAGAGCACTGCACGCTTTCATTAGTCCAGCTACAACCCCATGTGTGCCCATTTGCAATGGAATGAATGTTTTTGTCTACCCAAATTCTCATGCTAAATCCTAACCCCTAATGTGATGAGTTAGGAGCTGGGGCCATTGGGAGTGATTAGGTCCGAGGGTAGCGCCTTCATAAGTGAGATTAGTGCCCTCATGAAAGAAGTCCCAGAGAGCTCCTCCCGCTTCCACCATGTGAGGACTCAGCCAGAAGGTGCCATGTATGAACCAGGAAGCAGGATCTCACCAGACACCAAATCTTCCTGCAACTTAATTTTGGACTTCCAACCTCTAGAACTATAAGAAATAAATGTTTGGGCCGGGTGTGGTGGTTCACACCTGTAATCCCAGCACTTTGGGAGGCCAAGGAGGGTGGATCACCTGAGGTCAGGAGTTCGAGACCAGCCTGGCCAACATGGTGAAACCCTGTCTCTCCTAAAAATACAAAAATTAGCTTGGCGTGGTGGCAGGCACCTGTAATCCCAGCTGCTTGGGAGGCGGAGGTTGCAGTGAGCTGAGATCACCCCATTGCACTCTAGCCTTAGAGACGAGAGCAAAACTCTCTTAAAAAAAAAAATAATAATAAATAAATAAATAAGTGTTTGTTGTTTATAAGCCACCCGGTCTATGATCTTTTGCATACAAACCAAAACGCCATTCTATTACAGCTCCTTAGAGCAAATCTTCAAAAGATTTTATTGAATCTGACTTTTAGAACTTCCCCCTTCTCTTCCCCAAACACCAAGATCCACCCCCGCCCCCCGCTGAGTCGCTCTCACCTTGCCTGCCATCCTGCACTTGACCTCGCCCCGACCCATGCCCACTGTCCCTCCATTAACTGTGCCCCGCCCCCCAACTCAACTCTGACGTCAGCCTCCTTGTGAGGTTTCCCACACTCTGAGAGGTTTCCCCTCTTGTCCCACCGCAACTGCTCCAGCTTCCTTGATGGCATTTATTACATTTTAATGAAACCTTTTTCTTATGACGTCCTTACTACTAGACGTTGTTTCTCAGGCTGGCACAAAGTTTGGCTCCCTCTCAATCATCGGAGGATCAGCTCTCCAGTATCCGGCACACAGTCTGTGTTCACAGATTTTCTGGAGTAAATGTTTGTACATGGGCTGCATGCCTTCCCGGTTGTGGACCCCCTGCCTGGTTTGACCCCCAACCTTTCATGTCACCTGGCCTCCTGTATGGTCTTGCAGAATTCCAAGCAATTCTCTCACAGCTCCATGCCCAGTCCACAACCCCAGACCTGCCATCTACCGTCTATCCAAGATGTGTTAGACCATTCTCGTGTTGCTATAAAAGGAATACCTGAGACTGGGTAATTCATAAGGAAAACGGGTGTAATTGGCTCGTGGTTCTGCAGGCTGGACAAGCATGGCGCTGGCATCTGCCCAGCTTCTGAGGAGACTTAAGGGAGCTTTTACTCGTGGTAGAAGGCAAAGTGGGAGCAGGCACGGCACATGGTGAGAACAAAAGCAAGAGGGAGTGGGCGGGAGGTGCCACACTGTTTTAAACAACCAGATCCCACCAGAACTCACTCACCATGGCAAGGACAGCACCAGGTCAAGAGGGATCCACCGCCACGCCCAAGTGCCTCCCAGCAGGTCCCACCTCGGTGGTGGGATTGTATTTCAACATGAGATCTGGAGGGACACACATCCAGACCGTATCATCAGGCTTCCCTTGGTCTCACGGCCCCGCTTCCCACTTTCACCCTGTTCCTGCTGCCCCTCCAACTCCACCAGTCCAGAACTCATTGAAGCGCTGTGGGAAACTGTGAGTTCAGGTTTAGAAAGGCGTCATGATGTGAGGCCTCCAAAGCAAACCTCCTTCCTCAAGCTAAGCTCCAACAGCCACTCCATTAGAGAAACAACGAGGACTGTCCAGGTGGACTTCCCCGTTTGAGATGTCCAACAGAAAAATACCCCGTGTCCAATACGTGATGCTGCATAAGAATTCCATGGAAAGCATTTAGGATATAATGCTGTGATTTAAAAGTAGGTTACAACGCAGCATATGCAATACGATCCCATCTCCATGCATGGCAGCGCGCACGTACGCAGAATGATGGGAAGGAAGCTACTCCGAAGTCTAATCATTACTTCTCAGTGTGGGATTTCTGTTCGGATTTAGCTTTTAAGAAAACTTCTCTGTGCTTTCTACATATCCTACAGAAGATTGGTATTATTTTGCATAGAGTGGTAAAACAAACTTACTTTTTAAATCCCCAAATAAGCTTATCTTAATGTATGCATTTTACAGATACCAAAATTTACTTAAATGAGATACTTGGTGTCACATTAGAATCTAAACAATCTGTTCAAACTCGATATTTCTGTGACTCGACTTTAGATCTAGAAGCAGGAGGTGAAAGAAGTTAAAAGTTGGCGTGATTTGAGTTGTTTTTCATCCACTTTCTGATATTTCACTGGTTGCATAATGAAGAGTGAAGGGGAGCTCAGTGTCTGCGCAGGTGCTGTGATAGACCGTCTGGGCTGGTCCTGCACCTGGGGCTCACACCGGCGCTGGGAGGCTCTTCATGGCAATGTCCAACCATGTGAGCTCCTTGAAGCAACACTGCCGCCCCCCCACAGGAAGGGGAGCCTCCCTGGCCTGAGTTTTCCAACCCTTCCAAGAGCCTACTCCTGGCCTTCTATCCTCCAGCCTCTTGGGGTGAGGACTCCTGCCCCAGCCAACAGCCCTGTGGCTGAAAGTATAGCAAAAGAGCCTGGGTTCTGCCATGTTCCACAGTTTCCCCTCAACCCGAGGGTGACAGATCCTGGCCATGCCAGACTCTGAGCAAGCCAGGTGCCCCACAGCCATGCCCTCTCTCCTGCTGCCATCTCTCTTTTCCAACTCTCTTCTCCCCGCTCAAGCCAACCAACAAGCTCGCTGCCTACACAAATGTCCAGCTGGCCACTCCAAGGCCTCCTGGGAGGTGGCCTTTAGCCCTGCATTTAGGGACAGGAGATGCTGCAAAGCACTGCCCTTTAGGACATGCACGTTTGTTTTACTAGGATCCCTTCAGACTGATTTGCCCTGGGCTCACACACTCTTTAGGAACCACACTGTCCTTGTCTCTTCTGGCAGAAACCTCCAACCTTCAGAAGTAACTCTGTAAAAACCCCCTCATTTGGCTTCGTGGAAGAAGAGAATCTTAAACTGAGCACTGCACTTTCCACAGGGGCACTGCCCAGAGAGCCTCTCCTGTCCGCTCCTCTGGTGGTCTTTTTTTTTTTTTTTTTTTTGAGGGGCGGATGTCCATACTTCATTAAAAAAAAATATTTCAACTTTCATTTTAGATTGGGGGTTATATGGGTATACTGCATGATGCTAAGGTTTGGGATATGACTACTCCAGTCACCCAGGTAGTTAGCACAAGTCCCAGTAGGGAGTTTTGCAGCCCTTGCTTCCCTCCCTTTCTCCCCTTTCTAGCAGTGCCTGGTGTCTACTGTCCCCATCTTTGTCTATGACTACCCAGTGTTCAGCTCCCTTAGCAGTGAGAACATTCAGTATTTGGTTTTCTGTTCCTGCATTAATGTGCTTGGGAAAATAGCCTCCACCTGCATCCATGTGCTGCAAAGGACATGATCTCATCCTTTTTCATGGCTGCATAGTATTCCATGGTGTATATGCAGTACATTTCCTTTATCCAGCCCACCTCTGATGGGTATCTAAGTTGATGCCCCATATTGGTCTTTTCCTGTGGAAAGACGGGGGTTGGGGAGAAGTTGGCATGAGGGAGAGCCAGGGCTGCTGCCCCTATTAAGTCCCCAGAGAGGTGCCCACCCAGGTTGTTGGCAGTCCCTGGCAACTCTCTTGGGCATATGAGGCACTCTAGAGATTTGGCGCCCAGTTCTAGGACAAGAGGACACAGCCCAGCCTGCAGTCTTAAGGAGATGGAATGCTGCCTCTGCAGGAAAGCTCAGGGAGGGACTGTGGGAAGGCAACGGGGAGCCCCTGAGTTCCCACCCAGGGCGAGTGCAGGCGGCCGTCTCCACAGGAAGAAGGTTGGTGCCAGAGGGGAGTGGAGCACATGCCGCATTTCTGTTTGTTTGTTTTGAGACAGAGTCTCACTCTGTTGCCCAGGCTGGAGTGCAGTGGCACAATCTTGGCTCACTGCAACCTCCACCTCTGGGGTTCAATGAGTCTCCTGCCTCAGCCTCCTGAGTAGCTGGAATTACAGGCGCCCACCACTATGCCCAGCTAATTTTTTATATTTTTAGTACAGATGGGGTTTCACTATGTTGGCTGGGCTGGTCTTGAACTCCTGACCTCAGGAATCCACCTGCCTAGGCTTCCAAAAGTGCTAGGATTACAGATGTGGGCCACCCCGCCTGGTCTAATGCCGCCTTTTGCCTAGGGTTCACACTGTGGGTATCTCTCCGTGTTCCTCATCCTCTGTGTGTCTCTTCTACAGAAAATGGCCCGTCCACAGAGGTTCCATGGAGCCAGGGAGAGGGTCGTCCTTCACGGATGAGGACAGGGCTGCTGAGGCAGCCGATTTCTGAGCAGAGGGGCCGCCCTCAACAGGAAAGGCAAATGGATAGTTTCAAAGCAGAGGCTCCAGCCGTCTGACTTCTTGGCCCCCGCCTACCCCTCCAGCCCCGTGGATAAGGGCACAGTCCCGAAGGGCTGGGTAAATTGTTCTGAAAGTAAGAGGTGTGTATTAATAACCCCGCAGAGCTCTCTGGTGCTATATAAATGCTAAGTAGAACAGAAATTACTTTGGAGTGTTCTCTCACCTGAATGATCTACCAGATATAACTGCTTTTGATAAGTCATCAACGCAACTTTTAAAATAAAGCCGCCTCAGCCCTTTCAGTTCTGACCACAAGATGAAACGTATCGAACCAAAGGTTAAACTCCAATTGATTAAGGTCTCTCTCTGGCTTCGTCCTCTTCTGTGAATCTAAGATTAGACACCAGGCTGCTTCTGTTGCCGTGGTTGCTGCTGCTGTTAGAACAGGCATTCCCCTCCCCAGGTGAGTAGACCGGAATTGGATTTTACATACATTATTTGAACTAAGGTGAATAAAATACAATTCTCACCCACTCAAGTTGCTCCTCCTAATAATCTGAGGGACATGAAAGGTTTCAATCAGGTTTCCAGTGATCTTATTTTGATTAAATGTAAGGGTTTCATTTTCCCACAGTTGCCTCAGGTTTTAGCTGTGTCTGTATCGTAATTCTTCGTATTTAGAGATGGTTGTATGCATGCATTTGATGTGGAGGGATTTCTATTTCTTAGTCATCTTGATGTCTCACCATGCACCTCATACTTTTCGTCTTTCTGTGGCCACAGGCAGAGCAGGACAGGTGTCTGCGTTGAGTCCTCTAACCCCTAATCCTCCTAACACCTCTCCCTGGCCTTCATTTCCACCTCTAGTAATACCCCATCCTACGTCTCATTCTCTGCACCCTTCCTTTCATTCCCATGTGGTTACGTGTTTTGTTGCTGTTGTTGTTTTATAGATAGGGTCTTGCTGTGTTGCCCAGGAAGGAGTGCAGTGGCATGATCATAGCTCACTGCAACCTTGAACTCCTGGGTCTCCCTCCTCAGCCTCCTGACTAGCCTGGACTACAGGCATGCGTGGAGCTATGCCTGACTCTATAAAGTCAGATGTTTAAAGTCTAGCTCTGGGACTATGACTACAAAGTACGCCTTACGTCTTGCTCCTCCTGCTCCTCACAAGCAGAACTGGATCTTTTAGTATTTCTGTGTTCTTACACTCATGTTGGACTATGGGAAAAACAAGGTTTCCAGCTTATCTGTTTGTTTCCATCCATCTCTCTTTCTCTACCTTTCCCTACTTCCTGTTCTGAATGGTGATATCATTAAACTGCATCAGCTTAAAAGACGGACATTTGAAATCCCTTGACTAGTCTTGCTGGTGATTTAGTGTCTCAGGAAATTGAAGATGTACTTAGAAAAATTGTTATCGGAGGCCAAAATTTAACCAACAGAAAAAAACATGAATTGATGAAGTGGAAGTGGCAGGCATTTTTGATCAAAATAGTGTCTTTATTGTTTTTATAAACATTGAATAACTATTAAAAATCCTATTATATTGTTTTTATAAAATAAACATTGAATAACTATTAAAAACAATAAAGAAAAGAAGAAAACAACACATCGCTTAAAATCCTATCAGCATTAACACTTGGTGACATCATGCCAAACATCTTTCTTTACTTACATATATAAAAAATTTAGATGGATGGATTAAAAAACGGTTAGAAAATGCTGCTCCCAAGATGCTAGTTCTTGAAATAACCCATCACATTTAAGAAATAAGACTACAAGGCCAAGCATGATGGCTCACGCCTGCAATCTCAGCATTTTGGGAGGCCAAGGTGGGTGGATCATTTGAGGTCAGGTATTTGAGACCAGCCTGGCCAACATGGTAAAACCCTGTCTCTACTAAAACTACAAAAACTAGCTGGACATGGTGGTGGGCACCTGTAATCCCAGCTACTCAGGAAGCTGAGGCAGGAGAATGTCTTGAATCTGAGAGGCAGAGGTTGCAGTGAGCCAAGATGATGCCATCGCGCTCCAGCCTGATTGACAGAGTGAGACTCTGTCTCAGATAAAAAAAAAAAAAGAAGAAAGAAAGAGAGAGAGAGAAAGGAAGGAGGGAAGGAAGGAAGGAAAGAAGGAAGGAAGGAAGAAAGGAAGGAAGGGTAAAAAAGTCATTGAAAAGTCGAAGTCATTTTTTTAACTACGTTTCAGTTTCGTTATTCTGACAACATTGATTACCTGCTCTGAAAGATGAGGCATCTAGCATTCTCGAGCCTTCCTTCAACATCCCCTTGTCTTGACCTCCCAATATTTAGTTCTGTGTATTACTATTACGTTCAAAGAGTTCAAGATATTCATGTCCTAGTGTGTGATTCTGACTCCCCAGTTGCTTAATCTTAGTTTTGCAGTTAAATGAATTCAGTATTCAGTATCAGGGCTCGTTTTGTAACTACAACCTTTCCATTCCAAAATTCTTTTTTTTTTTTTTTTTTTTGAGATGGGGATTTTACTCTGTCGTCCAGGCTGGAGTGCAGTGGCATCATCTCAACTCACTGTAGCCTCCGTCTCCCAGGTTCAAGCAATTCTTCCACCTCAGCCTCTGGAGTAGCTGAGATTACAGGCACCTGCCACCACACCTGGCTAATTTTTGTATCTTTAGTACACATGAGTTTTCACCATGTTGGCCAGGTTGGTCTTGAACACCTGACCTCAGGTGATCCACCCACCTCGGCCTCCCAAAGGGCTGGGATTACAGGAGTGAGCCACCATGCCCGGCCCCATTCCTAAATTCTTAATGTTGATTCACCTCTCAGGTAGTTTTTAATCACCGGGAAGTTTTTAATCAAGAAGCTTATGAGGCTCAAATACTCAGACTTTATATGTTTGTGAATGGCCACCTGTTGTCGCTATAGTTCACTGACAGCTGGGGATACTATTCTTGAGTAACTCTTTCTAGGCAAGACCCTCTAGGCCCTCTGTCACGCCCACATAAGGGCTGCTGGAGGGTGCCTTGGCTGTGCGGCACCGCCAGCGCTGGGAAAGCGCCCACCGTTAAGCTAGCTGTGGAAGGAGACGTCCAAGATGTCTCCCCCGGAGGAGGTAGGAGAAAACTCTGCTCCCCAAGCTCTTGCGGTGGGCCTGACAGCTGTCAGGGAGGCCCATGGACATCCAGGGGCTTGACTGTCTCTATGTGACACTGTGCTCCAGTGGTCACGTTCCATGTCCACTCTCATGTTCCGCTTCTGCACCTGGTTCCTCTTTTTCTTAGAAGATACCAGTAATAGTAACGTAAAGGTTTTTGTTCTTTCTTGACAAGTATGGGAAAAGGGCTGACGTGTTAGGTTTTCTCCTCGCCTCAGCTACTTCAAAACCTGTGCCCCTGTCTCCAAGACACGTGATTTACCTGACCATATCCCTGACCGCCATGACCTCACTGTACCTACCCTGCCCCCTGCTTTGTGCTCAGTGGAAGTCAGAGCGTCCGGGCACTCGGGGCCACTGCCGGAGTCCCGCTTTGGGTGACAGTGGACCCCCGGGCCCAAGCTCTGTTTTCTCTTTCTTGGTGTCTTGTGTCTTTTATTTCCACAGTTTCTCATCTCCACACTTGTAGAGAGGGGCTCACAGGACCCTGTAGGGCTGGACCCTACACTTCACAGAAGAATTTCCACAAGCTCACAACCCTCACACAGCAAGACATAGGAGGCAAGATCTGGATTGTAGCTGGGATCTGGGCCAGGCGCTAGGCCAGCTTCTACGCCGTCTGCAGCCACCATGCATCCAGGTGCAAATTTCAAATACGGTCCCCATCAGGGCTCTTGTATTTTGTACAATAATGTTTCCTTATCACTGGAACAGGAAATATGGTTCCCGTATCTGTCACACACAGAATCCTCTGAGAGATTGCTTTTCTGTGAAATATCACTTCTTTCTAAGCCCACTCGCCTGCGCTGTCCCCAGAAACTTCCCAGCAGTGTGCTCCTCTGGAAGTCACCACTGGCAGTTCCAGTGGGGTCGGCTAGGGCAGCACACACGGCTCTACATGCTACAGGAGTTGTGTGTCGAACAAAAGAATGAGACAAGGATAAATTCTTCTTGATCCCTTGAGGCATCCCAGCAGTTTATTTATGGGTTGGCTGATTGGTTTTGATGGATGGCTCTGCGCAGTTGTGGCCCATTTAATCTGACACTGCTGAGGTTTGTGAAAAGGAGTGATTGGCTCGTAAGAGATACGTGGCCCAATTGTGTTTGCGTTGTCGTTGATCTCAATAACCAGATGCCCTGAACAGGTTTAGAGGCACAGTTGCTTTGGGCAAAGGAACAGAATTTGATTTTCCTGTGGAGCAAGAAAATAGGCAAAATTTTACTCTAACCAACTCTCAACGAGCTCATAATAGAAGATTCTGTAATTGCTGAAAGAGGAGGCTTAGAATTCAATGGTGCAACTAATCACTACTCCTGCAGAGAAGAGATGGGAGAGCAAATGCTGCTTTTCTCTTACAGGAATAATGACTTCAGCCCAATTCCTCTGGCTTTCCTTTAAAAAAAAAAATGGCAGCCATCCTGGAAGTTTTCAGAAAAGCTATCCTCACTAATCTGCTAATATTGGTTGTCAGATTGACCAAAAAAAAAAAAAAAAAAAAAAACTTAAGCACGTGAGTAGAATTAGGACCAGTCAGCAGTTAGAGTTCACTTGGCTTCCTTTCAAAGCCAGTCAAGAGCCCATTCTTGAACACCACATAACCCTGTTAATGTGAAGCTCCTTCTGTGACAAAACGAGCCCCCACTCAGGGGAGCACACTAACCGAAGCTTTCTGCAAATGGCTTCCTGCTGTTATTTCCTTGGGTAACTGCTTGCAAAATACTACGTATAGGTGAAGAAAAATGCATGAATTTCTTCTCTGAATGGACATCTGTTTTGGGAAGCTGAGCACTGCCCCAAGACTTTTACATAGCTTTTCAACACCAAGAGAGGGCCTCGGGCTTCTCAACTTGCCTTCCTAGGAGTCCATCATTGTGCAGAAACCGGCTAATTCAAGTAAAGGGGGAAGGGGTGTTCTTGTAAAGAAAAAGAGTGGGCTTGCTGGAATCCACTTAATAGAAAGGGCTGAGGAAATGCGGCTACTCCTCTAGTCTTTCCAGGTTTGTTACACAAGTAAACATGTACCATGGTGGTTTGCTGTGCAGATCAACCCATCACCCAGGTATTAAGCCCTGAATCCATTAGCTAATCTTCCGGATGCTCTCCCTCTTCTTGCCTCCACCAACAGGCCCCAGGGCGTGTTGTTCCCTCCATGTGCCCATGTGTTCTCATCATTCAGCCCTTATTTTTAAGTGAGAACATGTGGTGTTTGGTTTTCTCTTCCTACGTTAGTTTGCTGAAGAAAACAGCTTCCAGCTCCATCCATGTCCCTGCAAAGGACATGATCTCATTCCTCCTTATGGCTACATAGTATTCCATGGTGTATATGTACCACATTTTCTTTATCCAGTCTATAATTGATGGGCATTTGGGTTGATCCCCTGTCTTTGCTATTGTGAATGGCACTGCAATGAACATATGCATGTATCTTTACAATAGAATGATTTCTATTTCTTTGAGTATATACCCAGTAATGGGATTGCTGGGTCAAATGATATTTCTGCCTCTAAGTCTTTGAAAAATCATCACACTGTCTTCCACAATGGTTGAACTAATTTATCCTCCCACCAACAGTGTAAAAGTGTTCCTTTTTCCCTGCCAGCATCTGTTGTCCCTTCACTTTTTAATAAACACCATTCTGACTGGTGTGAAATGGTATATTGTGGTTTTGATTTGCATTTCTCTAATGATCAGTGATGTTGAGCTTTTTTTCATATGTTTGTTGGCCACATGAATATCTTCTTTTGAGAAGTGTCTGTTCATGTCCTTTGCTCACTTTTCAACAGGGTTTCTTTTTCTTATAAATTCGTTTAAGTTCCTTGTAGACTCTGGATATTAGACATTTGTCAAATGAATAGATTGCAACAATTTTCTCCCATTCTGTAGGTTGTCTGTTTACTCTGATGATAGTTTCTTTTGCTGTGCAGAAGCTCTTTAGTTTATTCAGATCCCATTTGTCGATTTTTCCTTTTGTTGCTATTGCTTTTGGTGTTTTCATCATGAAATCTTTGCCTGTGCCTGTGTCCTGAATGGTATTGCCTAGATTTTCTTCTAGGGTTTTTATAGTTTTGAGTTTTACATTTAAGTCTTTAATCCATCTTGAGTCAATTTTTGTATAAGGTGTAAGGAAGAGGTCCAGTTTCAATTTTCTGCATATGGCTAGCCAGTTCTCCCAGCAACATTTAATAAATAGGTAATCCTTTCTCTGTTGCTTGTTTTTGTCAGGTTTGCTAACGATCAGATGGTTGCAGGTATGTGGTCTTATTTCTGCTCTCTATTCCAATCCATACAACAGCACTTTTTTTTTTTAGAAATGAGGTCTCACTCCATTGCCCAGGCTGGAGTGCAGTGGTTTGGTTTTAGTTCACTGCAGTGCCGGGGTCTCTCGACCTGCAAGAGGGTCCCAATACCTGGAAGAGAGAGTGCGCAGAAGAAAAGAAAAGACAGGACAGCTGGAGTCTGGAGGACTGGCCAGGCAGTTCCCAATTAGCAATGCCTAAAACCAGCAACTTTATTGTACACTGAGTTAGTATATATATCTTTTCCTACCTCATTTTACAGGAACATTCTTTGCCCCACCTCATTTACATAAGCATTCTTAGTCCCATCTCAATTATCAGAACAGATGCCATTATCTTAATAAAGGGAAGAGAGAGCCATCCGGCTACAAGCTTAGGCAGCAGAAAACACACAATGGGTACAATCAAGTCATGCAGGTGGGTCTCATTATCAGGGTGAGGAAACCTATAGTTAAAATATTAATGATCTATGCAAGTCATCAGAGAGGCGATAGACCCATTAACTTTGCAAATAGCAGTCACAGGAACAAGCACGGGACCCATCAATAGAGGGTAAACAAAGTCATAAAACTAGCCCAGAGCAGGTACTTCAAGAAACAATGCCTAGTAAAACCACACAGCCTTCACCCAGCCTTTTAGGTCAGTGGACCAGAAATAGGCTTCTGCAAACTCAAACTTCTATTAAATCTCTCTTTCACTGGTCTCGACTGCCTCCAGGGGGTGGGAAACGTGTCACCCCCTGGTGTCCGGGCTCAAGCTCCATTATGGCAGGGACACTGAGTGGTCTCAACGCTGGAGCGATCCCCACACTGCAGCCTCTAACTCTTGGGCTCAAGTGACCCTCCCAACTCAACCTCCTGAGTCTCTGGAACTATAGGTGTGAGCCACGGCACCTGGCCTCACAACAGCATTTTGAAGTGAGTAGAAAAATGAATATTGAGGCTCCTAGAGGTTAATCAACTTTCCCACAACAAATTTTGGTTGGGTAAGAGAGAAAAAGGTGTCATTCCTAATGGGGAAAATTGAGCTCTGCAACTACACACACATACACATGCACGCACACACACAAACACACACATGCACACATCAACACATACATACATACACCACACATGCACTCAGAAATGCAGGTAACTTGCCTAGCAAGCTAGTACATGGAGTTCAGTGGGACTGAGTTAGGATGTCATGTTCTGTTGGAAAGAATCAGAGTAAAAGAAGCCAGAGTTAATCTCCAGAGAGTTAAGCCACCTGGGAATGCCAAGGTATACAGTTGAAGATCAGGGTCAGTGGATAAGGCCAATGTGTGAAAAAAACAGGAAGGGGGACATGATAGAGCAGGAGCATCACCATCTTGGACAAACACTGCCATTTTAAGCCCCCATTGATTAAAAAACACCTAAATCCATCCCAAAAACATCAGCCTTGTGTCTAATGTCAGCATGACCATAAACCACAGGTGACACCTTCAACCAGAAACATTCCAGCTTTGAGATACCGTCCCCTCTAACTAGAAACATGCCAGTCCCAAGATAACCTCCCCTCCAACCAGAGACCTTCCAACCCCGCGATAAAACTCTCCTCCACAGAACCATTGCAAACCTGTGATAAGCTCTCCCTCTCTAAGCCCTTAAATACCCTTAGTCTGTAAGAGAGAATGCTCCTGACCCAAATCATCCAGAAACCCCTCTCAGGTGTATTCTCCAAAATAAACTTGTCTTTGACTGTTGAGCTGATTTTTGTGTTTATTTCTTCTTTCTTTAACTCTTACAGGATGGAAACTGAAATAAGCTAAAGTGGGACCAGAGAAAACCAGAGGGAAACAAGAATAAAATTGTGGTGGTGCTCTTCAAATAAGCCTAAAAGGGAAGGTTGTTTGCCACGACTGATCACTGGGGTGTAGTCTGCTTGTCTTGGACTTTAAAGTGGATGGATAGAGTGGACCCAACAGGAACAAAGACGTGGAAGCCAGGCTGGGCCTGGCAGTGGACAGAATGGCCGAACTGAGGCAAAGTGCGTGGCTGCAGGGCATGGGGAATATAAAGTTGAAGGCACGCCCAGATGAGAAGGAGACTCGAATGCCAAGAGTTTGGATTCAAAGCACACAGCTATAGAAAGCCAGCAAAGAGAAATATGTTTTTGGATTCTCAACTTCAAATAATTCATCCTGGACCTATATGTTTTAAGATTTAACCCCTAAATGTGAAAGCATTGCTAGTACTTCCAGAATTAAGTTAGCTCTGCAATTCAATCACTGAATGTGAAAGAGACAATTTATGGGTGCCAAAACCCACTTTCCCCATGACTTGCACCTCCAGGTATTAAACAGAGGTATATGTGGTTTTGTATTCGTATGAGACTTCCACAGCTAATCTCCTGTCACTCTAAAAGTAATTTACTCTCAAGTGGATAACACGACATATATTTTTGGATAAGAATTTAAATTGTCAAATGCTCTTCTTGTCTAATCTCTCAAACACTGCTCATTTCTAATTCCAGGATGTGGTCTCTACTTTAATGATTACATTCCATAGGTTTCCCAAACATTCTGCCCCACTGTCCACATAAATATACTCAACATAGGATTATAGAAAATACTTAAATGATATTCTATCCAAAGACATCCAGGTCCTGGGGTACAAATTCTTGAAAAACAGGAACTACCTCTCTGGCCCAATCAGCTGACATCGCTGAGAACTCAAGGCTCTCTTTTTCATGGTGAGTCAAAAATCTATCCTAGATGTCCTTGTAGGATATTCAAGGATATTGACAGTCATGGCTTTGATCGGGAGCTTTTGGAAAGGCATGCACTCTTGTGAAAACTATCCCTATAGGCTTACTTGGAAGAGAAATACTGCTTTGCTTGTTTTTCCCCAAAAAGAGAAATATGAAAGTTTAGGCTTCATGATCAGAGCAGGCTCAGCTTGCTGTTAAACTAACCAGTAACAAAAGGCTTTGTGGCACAGCTTTTCTTGAGCAACTTTCTCCCTAGATCAAGCTCTCTTTTATCTTCCAAAGGATTTCTTAAACCATAGGCTTTTCATAATTCCCCCATTTGCTCACCACGTCCCTGTGTGTTAATTCTACTCCATCAGCCTTTTGCCCTGGACTCAGTTGAGTCTGCTCCTATGAAATTCACTGTGATCTATGCCCATCACATCCAGTGGGGTGTGCCACAGCCTCCTCCCTGACCTCTAACAGCATTAACTACTGCTCACAGCCTTCTCTTTCCTGAAGCTCTCTCCTCTCCTAGCTCCCTGCAGCTCCTGTCCCCAAGGGCTTTCTTTGATCTTCTGGAGCCCACTATCTATGATACTTCACTGACCTCCTTTCTTCTCCTGTCCCCATAATAGAGTTACTGCTCCAAGGTTGTCTCCTTGTCCTCCTTTCCTTAGTATCCCGATGTCAGTCTTTGGGTGATTTAATGTGGGCTCATGACATTCAGCTTGATCCTGGCTGAAAGATGTGCTTGGAGCTTGCCTTTGGAAGAAAGCAGCAAGGACCCTTCCATAGCAACCATGGAATGAAGGCTGGAAGAACTGGCCAGGCCAGTATGGGCAGGTCCTCCTCCTCAGGGAGGGGCAGGTAATCCCAACCAAGTCAAAGCTGGCATAGAAAATTCATCTGATCCAGAGTGGGATTCACAGTCCAGAAAGCTCTGATATAGCAGATCAATATTTGGTTCTTCCATTTCATAAACCAGGCAGAATTATTGACATGAGGTGAAGGGTGCCAGGAGCAAAGTCCAGGTCAGAAGGCAAAGGGACTGGCAGGAACTCTTCAAGAGGGGACAACAGAGAGCTGGGGCAGAAGAGCCACAAGGGTTAGGTATACAGCAGGTGCATTTAAAGAGGCTAAAGGTCTGCATTTGCCCAAGGGCCTGGCACACCCTGGAAGGACAGCAACTCAATCCTGGATGCCATTCGCTAGAAAGGAAGGGGCTTCAAATGGACACCAGTCCAGGTGCTATTATTTGAATGTTCCCTCCCCCCAAAACTCATGTTGAAATTTAATCCTCAATATGACAATATTGAGAGGTGGGATCTTTAATAAGTGATTGTATCATGAGGGTTCTCCCCAAATAAATGGATTCATCCATCCCTGGATTAAGGGGTTAATGGATTTATGGGTTATCACAGAAGTGTGACTAGCGGCTTTATCAGAAGAGGAAGAAAGACGTGAGCTAATATGCTCAGCCTCCTCACCATGTGACACCCTACACTGCCTTGGAACTCTGCAGAGAGTCCCCACCAACAAGAAAGGTCCCAATCAGATGTATTTTCTCAACTTTCTACTCCTCAACCTCCATAAATATAAGAAATAAATTATTTTTCTTTATAAATTACCTAGCTTCATGGATTCTGTTATAAGCAACAGAAAACGGACTAAGACACCAGGTCTGACTCTCATTGTGCCAAAGCCCAGGAAGAACTAAGCTTCAGAGAGCAGACATTGTTTGGGCAGCTGGGATCGGCGAGGTCCGGCAGAACTTTGCCTCCTAGAATGGAACTCATTTTTAGAATCATCCCTAGATCAGCCTGCCTCCAGATTTTCTTTTCTCCAGGGAAGACTTGGAATCAGCTTTGTCTCCAAAGTCACACCTGTCCTGCCATCAGTTGTCAAGTCCAGTTGGTTGCTAATCTGTCTACACCACTTGCTTTCAAAGAGGACTTGAAGTAACTTGCAAAGACGCATACATCATAATGACACTTAAAAACACTTAGGTGAGGAAAAGGGGAGAGAAAACACTAACAAGAGAAATAAGATAAAGCCAGGGATACGATACAAACAAATGTACGTCGTGACGCCCCTTGTTAAGGAGGAGCTCCAAGCTGGGCTTTGAGATGCTGAGCAGCCAACACAAAAAGGGAGGCATGCTCGGTGGCACCGGTCACAGTGTCCCAAAGGTACAAACGGCTGCTCAAAGAGAAGCACAGTTATTCCCGCTGCCGAAGCTGAAATGAACATATGCATGTGAAGTTTCAGACAGAGTTTGCGATGACATGGGGAAAATCCAGAGTATCATGTGGCTGCTTCTCACAGTGCCCTCAGAGTAGGTGAGTGACCTAAGACAGAGGGTGTTTGGTAAAAGTCCTCCTGCAGATTCATTTTGTAAGTAGTCGCTTGCCTTGACCACCACTTTTCATGGCTGCTGTTCCGGATTTTCTTCCCTAGACTACCCCACGGCCTCCCTCACTCTGTCCCACACCAGCACTGGATCAGCCCCTAACCCGCAGCACAACGCCCATTCTCTGTCTTCAGAAACTTTGACCCGGGAGGCACACCCTCCACCCTTATCCCTCTAGAGGACCCAATGCCCCCACCTGTCCCATCTCCACCCCGCTGCATAGATCCCTCACATGTCTCTTTCCCCCAAAACGTTACATACTCTCTGAGAAGGCTAATTTCATTTCATTTTATTTTATTTTTTAAGAAACAGGGCCTTGTTCTGTCATCCAGGCTGGTGCTATAGCTAGGATTGCAGTGCAATCCTGGCTATTTTTTTTTTTTCACCTTTTTTGAGAGGTCTCTCTATTTTGCTCAGGCTGGTCTTGAACACTGGATCATCATACTTGAATTTTCTTTTTTTTTTTTTTTTTTTGAGACAGAGTCTTGCTCTGTTGCCAGGTGCCAGGCTGAAGTGCAGTGGCAGAATCTCAGCTCACTGCAACCTCCAGCTCCTGGGTTCAAGCAATTCTCCTGCCTCTGCCTCCCAAGTAGCTGGGACTACAGGCACGTGCCACCACGCCCAGCTTATTTTTGTATTTTTTAGTAGAGACGGGGTTTCACCGTGTTGGCCAGGATGCATACTTGAATTTTCTATTCCAGCTTTAACTTGGATGGGATTACCTGCCCCTCCCTGAGGAGGAGGACCTGCCCACACTGGCCTCGTCAGTCTTCCCAGCCTTCATTCCATAGTTGGTGCAGAAGGGTCCTTGCTGCCTTCTTCCAAAGGCAAGCTCCCAGCACGTCTTTCAGCCAGGACCAAGCTGAATGTCACAGGATCTCCCTATGTGGCCGAGACTGCTCTTGATCTCCTGGACTCAAGCAATCCTCCTACCTTGGCCTCTGGAGCCTCTGGGATCACAGGTACAAGCCACTGCACCCAGCTGTGATGGCTAATTTCATATGTCTACTTGGCTAGGCTGTGGTGCCCAGCTGTTTGGTCAAACATTATTCTAGATCTTGCTCTGAAGGTATCTTTTAGATGAGATAACATTTAAATCAGTGGATTTTGAGTAAAGCAGATTATCCTCCATAATGTAGGTGGGCCTCATCCAGTCGGTTGAAGGCCTTAAGAAAAGGACAGACCTCTCCCAAGGGGAGGGAATTCTGCCAGCTGATGACCTTCAGACGCAAACAAAAACTCTTCTTCAGTCTCTAGCCTCTGGCCTGCTCTGGAAATTTGGACCTTGCCAGCCTCCATAATCTCATCATCCAGTTCCTTAAACCCAATCTCACCCACCTACCTTGGCATGCACACCACCTATTGGATGTTTCTCTAGAGAACCTCAATTATTTACTCTCTGGGTTCCTTCTTTCTCAGATGCCCTCTTTCTGCCACTCCCATTTGTCAAACTCTGATCCGTGCTGTAAGGGACAGCCCAGTCATCTCTCTGTGGGGAACTTCCTCATTGCTCACAGTCTGGGGTGGGATCAGCCCCCCTCCTATCTCTGAGCAGTGTCCATGCCTTGCCTGTGTGGAGTTACTGGCTCCTGGCTCAGCACACATCCTTGGAGCATAAGCCGCCCAGGGCAGAGCTTCTCAACCTGGAGTCAGGCACCCAGTAAATATCTGAAGACACTCAGGGAATCCTCACAGCAAGAGTCCCAGAACACCCGCCAGCTAGATCAGCTACCAAGTCTCCATTGTGTAAAAGAAATTCAGAGTGAGACAGGCCCATGTGCATAGAGGGATTTAGTCATAAGAATGAATAAAGGGTCCAGAAGTTTCTGATGCCTTTTTCTTTAGCACTGAGTCATTAAATATGGGAGGCAAACTAAGATTTCTCTTTTAATGAATGAGTAAAATCCCGTGTGGCAAGACAAAGAAAAGCCTGGACAGCAGGTGGCTCAACATCCTGTGGGCGGCCAAGTCATGGTCCCAGTGGAGTAATTCAGCTTCCTCTGTGTGCAGCCACCTGTTGCTGTGAGCGCCCAGGAGGGACATCGGGAGCCACCTGGTGGCTTGTCTGGTGTGCAAACCACATGCCAATGTGCCTGCTGGAGGAAGGGGGGCCAAGACAACACGTAGCACTCACAAATCCCGCCTGGCAGCAAGGCTGCGGCCCCGGGGGCTGCCAGATGGAGCCGGCCGGGTTCCACGCAGCTGCGAGCTCAGTTTAAGAGCTCCTCTCGAAGCAATGACTCTGGCACCTCGCAGAGTGCATGGCCTGCCACCAAAGACATCAAATTAATAATTCATACTTAGCATTTAGGTACCACTGTCATGCTGGCCAAGTCATTAGTACATGCATTTTCTATTTCTGCCAGGGATTGCTTCCCAGAGAGATTATTGCTGTGTTGCTGATAATAAAGTCAGCGTTGATGAGAACTGACAAGGTGGAATTCACCTCAAGTTAGGGGCAGAACAGAACTCCAGAGTTTAGCACCCAAAGATACACAAGCATGGTGACCATCGATGAGCAGGGGAGGACAGGGAGGCCTGGCAGTTGCAGTCCCAGTGCCCGGAATCCAGCATCTGTGGGCGATTCATTTAGCCTAGCAAGGCCTCGGTTTCTCATCTGAAGATGAAGGGAGTGGGCCATCTTAATCTTCAGTTTCCTTTCAGGTTGAACATCCTGCATCATGGGCTCATGGAAGGTTCTGCCATCTTTAAGGAGCTGTTTTCCCTTCCTACCTCCTGTCTTGATAACAAACCTCTATAGTGGGACCATCACTTCCTTCATGGGACATGTGTACCATGGCTAGGCAAGCAGGGTCCTGGAGAAGGGGCCTGTAGAAGTCTCTTACAGACAGGTGGTTCTGCATTCTTTAATGTGTTGTAAACTCATAAATCTTGGTCATAGACAAAAGTGAAACAACAACATTTGGATGCTGGTCTAGTGGGTGGATTCTAGTCTTTAAAATTCATTCACTTATTTTAATTTTTTTAGAGCTGAGGTCTAACTGTGTTGCCCAGTCTGCAGTGCAGTGGCTTTTCGCAGGTACAAGCGTGGCACCCTACAGCCTCCAATTCCTGGACTCAAGCGATCCTCCCACCTCAGCCTCCTGGGTAGCTTGGACTCCAGGCATGCACCACTGCTCCCAGCAGATTCTGTTTATCCTTCACCCAGGTCACTGCTATCTGATCCAGCCCCTGCCACTGCCATGCACAGACAGCACATTCAGTGCTGGAGGCTATCGTAAGAGGTTTGTCTGAGTGGTGTTAGGTTCTTTGCAGAGGGATCATCTGCAATGCCCGTCTGCCACCCTGTGTTCTGCACTTGCAGCCTAGAGGCTTCCACCACTTCCCAGTTTTCTGATGGAAACAGAGTGGCCCCTCTCCAGCAGGAAGAGCACAATGTGTGCAAATATTCCCAGGAGCTCCGGCCCATTGGGAGAAGTCTGAAGTCCACCCTACTGTCTTAGTTCCTTTGGGCTGCTATAACAAAATACTGTGGACTGGGTGGCTTGTAAACAACAGAAATTTATTCTTGCAGTTCTGGAGGCTGGGAAGTCCAAGATCAAGGTGCCTGCAGATTCCATGTCTGGTGAGGGCTTTCTTCCTGGTGTACTGATAGCACTTTCCTGGGTCTCTTTTGTGAAGGCACTAATCTCACTCATTAGGCTCTACCTTGGTGACCTATCACCTCCCAGAGGCCCCACCTCCTAACACCATCACTGTGAGGATAAGGATTTCAACATATGAATTTGGGGCAGTCACAAACATTCCGACCACAGCTCCCACACACATCTTTCCCATCTGCTGATGGGGAAGTGTGTGACAGTAACTAGTCAATGTCCCTTCTCCCCTACAAAATCCTCACATCATCAGAGCTGGCAAGGTGCCTGCTATAAAGCATGTCTTCAGCAGGACTCCTTGATGCCAGGTGTGTCCATGGGACTAAGTTTTAGAGATTAGACTGACATGGAAGTGTGTGGAGAAGGACTTCTGGAGGGGGCTTCTTAGAAGCGGGGACAGACTGATGAGAAAAGCTCTTTTGCCCCATCACCTCACCTTCTCCTTGGAATGCAGATGAAATGGCTGGAAGTCCAGCAGGCAACCTGGGTCATCATGTGGCCTTAGGAAGGGATGCCCCACACTGAGATGGTGGGTCCAAAGGTGGCAGGCACCTGGATGTCCAGGTAGGACCTGCCATACCAGCCTGGCTCTGTCTACCCCCTGAAAAATAAAACTGCCCTATTTGAGTAAATTCACTGTTCATTTGAGTTTTCTCCTAACTATAGCCAAATCGGGTCCTAAATGATATGCGACCCCATGCAATAATCACCGTTTTGGAGATGTGAATGTGAGTCGACCTGCCTCTCCTCATTGAGCAAATGGTAGTGGGGCCCTAACGCCTCCCACCTGGCATGCAGCTCCGCCCCTGGAGTGCCCGTCAGTGCATCTGGAGTGGGCAGAGCCTGCTCCACGCAGCTCGACTCCATCCCCTCCTCCTTGTTCACAGTCGAGCAGACACCAAGCTAGAGGGATGTCTAGCTTCTGGGTTTCTCTGTTCTTTTTTGTTTTGTTTCTACCAGGAGGGATGAGGGCAGCTCTGTCAGCCCCAGCAGTGGAGGCAACAAAAAATGGCTTGGGAGTTGGACCCAGATATAAAAGCTGCAGACACCGAGGCCCAACACTCAGAGGGGTGGCAGACAACAGATGAAATGGATCAGGGAAGAACAGAGGCCCTGGGAGGAAAACACACTTCGAATACCAAGTGGTGGGGGAGTGTTACTATGGCAATGCAGGGCTTGGGGCTGGGGCGGCAGAGGGGCTGCTGAGAGCCAGGGATGAAAACGAAACACAAAGGGAGGAATGCCCAACCCAGAGCTCTGCCAGAGCAGAGGGGTGCCAGCTCTGTCTCTCCTTATCCCCCGCTTGCCCGCCGCTCCAGCCCCTCCGACTTCCAAAGATATAATGCGACTCTCAAAGCCATGGCAGAGCACAGAACAACCCTGACCTGGCCTCCCCAGCCCTTTCAGCAAGCACAGTCCTGGCTTTCATTTGTCTGGGAAGGAAAATCGTGCTCTCCCGCGTGCCTGCCTCTGGGACTCAGCTTCTCCCAAGCCCACCATTCAGAATCATGTTTCTCTCCTCTACTGTAGTATTGAGAAGAAGAATTGCCTTCTTCCTTCCTTCTTTTTTACTTCTTTTCTTTCCTTTTCTTTTTAATTTTGAGACAAGGTCTCAATATGTTGCCCAGGCTGGCCTCGAACTCCTGGGCTCAAGCAATCCTCCCACCTCAGCCTCCCAAGTAGCTGGGATTAACAGGCACACACCACACCCAGCTCCCTTCCGTAGTTGTTATCTTCCCATTTTTATTTTGTGCTAGAGCCCCAACTGATGAAAGATCATGTGACAGCAGTGAGAAGGTTTCACATCAAACTCAGATATGCAGGAAAAAACCTGGCACTCCTAATTTTCCCTGACAGCTTTGAATTTGCTCTTACACTTGCATTCCTGTTCAGGATTGGGAGAGCGGAGGGGCAAAGACAGAGAGAAGAGGACATAAATCCACCGAATAAAGGAAGCTCAGCCTGGTGTTGTTTCAAGCCATCTTTCTTAGGGTAACCCCACTTCTTTGAGGTAAACACCCCACCTCTAGAGTTTCCTCCTCCCGCTGGCTCAGTGAGCAGTCTGTTGGGGTCGGTGGGTGCATCTGCAGGGTGATGAGGACCCCTGGGCCCACAGGCCTGCTGTGTGTGTCCTGGACCCTCCAGGCCTCCTCAGGAGCATTCCTTGGGCTTCGCCACCAGACACCCCCTGGTACCTGCTATACAGACCTCCTGTGGGGAGGCTGTGGTCAGCCCCCTCACAGTCTGCACCTGGTGGGCCCCTCTCACTGACCTAACCCCGTTTCTGCCATATAGTCCAGCTAGTCCTGGCCTAGGCCGTCACCCCACAATCTCTGCTATGGGGTCCCCCACGCCTTGCCATGGCAGCTCTTGGGTAGACCCCTCAGCTCACACTGCCTGAACACATGAACAATTCCTTTTCTGCCAAGACTGACCCATGTTGCCGTAGGGCACATTCACTGAAATGGAGTGAGCCCAGAGTCCTGTAGAAAGGACAGAGGAAAAGCCCTCTTCCTGCTGCTTCCCCTTTTGCCCTGTCTAGGATAGCTACCTCACACCTTGCATGAGTTTATTTTGCACTGCTATAAAGAAATACCTGAGACTGGGTAATTTATAAAGAAAAGCGGTTTATTGGGTTTATGGTTCTGTAGGCTATACAAGAAGCATGGTGCTGGCATCTGCTTCTGGGGAGGGCTTCAAGGAGCTTCCAATCATGACAGAGAGGAAGGGGAGTCAGCACCACATGGCGAGAGAGAAGGAAAAAGAGGAGGAGGCGCCAGGCTCTTCTTAACAACCGGATCTTGTGTGACCTGATAGAGCAAGAACTCACTCATTACCGCAGGGACAGCACCGAGCCATTTATCCAGGGATCTGCCTCCGACCCAAACATCTCCCGCTAGCTCCACCTCCAACACTGGGGATCACATTTTGACATGAGATTTGGAGGGGACAAATATCCAAACTATACCACACCATAAGCTCCCTTCGCTGCTTGCCTCAATAGAAACAGTCAGGATCCTCACACTGGACTATTACTATCCCTTCTCCCCAAACCAGGAGGGCTTCTCCTTCCCCTTACTGTCTGATGGGACTGGGGCTTTACTCTCCATCACAGCTTCCTTCTTCTCCACCTTAGGGACCCCGGCGGTGCAAGTAGCACCAACCCTCTCCCTCCTTAGAGGATTCCTTGTAGTTTAGTCTAGATGGTAGAATGAGCGTGGTGAAGGAAACCATGTATACTTCACAAAGCATTTTGAAAATATTGTACTCTACAATTATTAATAGTTTTCTTTGAAATAATATTGAATCACAATTATAACACATAGAAATAAAAGGATATATTAATTAGAAATCTTGTCATCAATATTATTAATCATTTGAGTACTTTTATAAATGAGACAGGTCCATAAACAAATTTCCTTGTAGGTATATTTATACGCTTATAATTTTTTATAAGACACCAAAATCCTGTCTGCGTCAATGAGATGACTGGGCGTATCAGTCAGGAAATCATTTTCTCGTAACAGAAACAATTAAAGGGGCTTCAAAAATAGATGCTGATTGTTCTCATGTATCATGGAGTCTGAGTCTAGACAGTCCAGAGTTGGAGAGCTGCTCAACCATGCTGTTGGGTCCCAGAGGTCATTCCTGCTCCATCATTCCCAGCATGCTGGCATTCAGCCCGAACATCTGTTGCCCTTTAGTACACAATGGATGCTGCACCTCCAGATCTCACTTCCATGTTTTGAACAGAGAGATGAAGGAAGAAGAGAAAAAAATGGAGGGGACATGTGAGTCAGGGAAGCAAAATTTTCCCAAGTATGTGCTATTGGGCAGAACTGTATTGCATCGCTTTTCCTAACTACAAGGGATTCTGAAGAGGACAGTATTTTCAGCCAGACACATTACTACCCTGAACATAACTGGGGTTCTGTAGTTTAATAAAGGGGGCGGTGGCAGATGGGAATGGCTACTGGGTAGGAAACTAACATTATCTATCAGTCTAGGGGATTAGGACAAGATATTTCATCTGTTCGAGCCTCAGTTTCTTCAGTTACAAAATAAGTATGGATTACATATAAAAATTCTAAAATTTTTCATCAGAGAGTCCTAATAGTAGACAATAAGCCAGCTCCTTTTCTTATTCTAAACGATAAAATCAACAGAGTCCCACAAAATTTCACTAAAGTCTCATGGTTAATCTTGAAAACTCATTCATTTTTCACTCTAGGTCATAGTATGTTTAGTTTCATATAAAAATATATATTTTTTAGTCTGCAAGTTAAAATTGCAACATTTGTCATGTAACTTTGCACGCACGCCCTCCAGAGCACGTGCACTTCAATCTGAGAAACTCTCACATTCTTAAAGCCATGTAGGGCACGGCAGGATTTTCCAGTTTCCATGTGGAAGAACTTGCCTATAGGTCATTTGGGAGGTCAGTAGGAGATGGGAGAGGGCCATTGGCTGGTCCTGTGAGGGCTAGACTGGGCTTCCTTTTCCAAACTGAACCAGTTGGTCTCTGTGGACATGGCAGATATACTGCAGCTGTCTCCTGCATCCTAGAACTAGGATTTCTGCCTTACAACCACTCATTGTTTTGGTGATTGTTTTGTAGGCTAGAGACTTCATGATTGAACATTGCAAACAGTGATGGCCCTGTTCACAGGCTGATGTAGGAGAACCCAGGGCCACGATGCCTGCAGCTTCCTTCCCAAGGTCCACAGGCAATGTCTGAGAAAGAGACCTGCTCGGTGTCCTTCATACAATGTCGGCTAAGCCTGAAGCAGCAGCTCCTCCCTGGCTCACTGTCCTTAGTTCCTTTTTCTGCACATATCTAGGAAGAAGAGGGCTGGCAGGCAAGGGCTCAGAGCCGTCTCAGGACAGGGGGAGTGCCCCTCCCCACTGCATTCCTCCCTTACCTGGTGGCATATCAGGCAGAGCGCATGGGGCATGAGCACACCAAACCTTATCCCTGGGATCAGGAACCATCGCTCCTCAAGGCTAAGAATTTTTAAAATCCTCCTTTTGTGCACTAATGATGATAAGAAACCTTTGATTTGGAGAAATGTCAATAGATGCACGTGCCCCAAGCATGCTGAAACATGTTACACAGAATACTCTGTAGATGACAGAAAAGGGCAGTGGGGTGGGGTGGGGTGGGAGGAATCTCATGAAGAGACAGCATCTACGGAACTCCCCATGCCGATTGGCAATGCATTCGTGCATGTTAAGGCTGAGAAGTCCTGTAGCGAGGAGATGGCATTTAGCTTCATGAAGCCCAGAATTTCCTAAATGCCTGTGAATGCAGAACTCTTTTTTCCTTTTTTTCACTTTTTAAAAATTTTTACAAATTTAGAGGATACAAGTGCAGATTTCTTACATGCATATATTGTGTAGTGGTGAAGCATGGGCTTTTAGTGCCCCCGTCACCCAAATAGTGGCCGTTGTAGCCCATGATAATTCTTCAATCCTCATCCCCACTTCCACCTCCCAACTTTTGTGGGCTCTAATGTCTATTATTCCACTCTTTATGCCCATGCACACTCATTATTTAGTTCTACTCATAAAGAAGCACATGCAATATTTGACTTTCTGAGGTTCCATCCATGTCACTGAAAAAAAGCATGGATTCCTTTTTTATGGCTGAGTAGTATTCCATGGTGTATATGTACCACATTTTGTCATCCAGTTCTCTATTGATGGACACTTAGATTGATTCCATGTCTTTGCTATTGTGATAGTGCTGTGACAGGCATCCAAGTGCAGGTGTCCCTTTGATGTTATGATTTTTTTCCCTGTGGGGAGACGCCCAGGAGTGAGATTGCTGGATCTAATGGTAGTTGTGGTTTTCAGTTCTTTGAGAAATCTTTATACTGTTTTGCATAAAGGTCATATTAATTTACATTCCCACCAACGTTATAAGACATCCCTTTTCCCCACATCCTCACCAACATCTGTTGTTTTTTAGACTTTTCACTAATAGCCATTCTAACCAATGTAAGATGGTCTTTCATTGTGGTTTTAATTTGCATTTCTCTGAGGATTAGTGATGTTGAGCATTTTTTCATGTTTTTGGCCACTTGAATGTCTTTTTTGGAAAAGGTCTCAAAACTCTTATTTGCATTGCTCCCCTGTTAACTACAGAAGGAATGGGTTTCACCCCATCATTTTAGGAGAACAGCACTTTGTGAGCTAGAACGGCAACTGGCTGGATGTTAGCAGACATTAAACCATAGTGCACACATTCTGTGTGCTTCCACAAGCCTTCTCTACAATTTAAGAAATGATATTCTGCTCACTTCTGCCTTGGATGGATTAGCTATCTCTTTCCCCATCTGCAAAGTGAGGACAGCAATACTTGCCTTGTAAGAACATGTGAAAATTACCTGCATGCTAAGAAGAAAATACTGGTCATTCATCAAAAGGACATGTAGCGCCTTGGTAGGGATGGGTCTTAGTCCACTTAATTCTGTATTCTGGCTTGGGCTTGCATTGAAATGTAGAATGTTAAAACCTGTAAATAGTTGATCTTAAGTCATGTAAATTACGTAACTACAGAAATCAAAATCAAATGTGTGATGAGGAGAGTAAAAGCAAAGGGAGAGAAAAGGGAAACTAAAAGGATTGAAATTTAAAAGAATTGATCAAGCAGAGGATGGAAGGGAGAGCTGGAACAACACTGATCGAAGGCCTCTGCCAATGTGGATGCGCTGCTTCCACAGCAAGGTATCCACTGTACTGCCCATTCTCTCCTGCCCTACAATTCAAGTTAAATACACATGGGTTGTGATGCCTTCGAAAAGAGCGAGCGAGATTGAAGATAAAGCTAGATGCTACTCCTATTATCTCAGTAAACATTTGCCCCACATAATCCAGTTTCATCAGATTGGATGAAGGATATTGTAAAAGCACCCACAAGTGCCTGGCAGTGGGGTACTGACAAATGCAATGTGCATCTGAATCTGGGGCGGGGAGAAGCAGGAAGCCATCAGGAGGTACAAGCACATGGAGGATGCATAGGCAGACAGAGGAGAGAAGGGCCATGCTGCTGGGGCGCACTGCTCACAGGAACCCCATTCTCCTTTTTCCTGATTTGAGGGAAAGAAAATAAGAAGCTCTATCTCATTGAATTTATGATAGCCATATTTCCCTCTGAGTCATTTAAAATCCTTTTAAAAGAAAAAGGTCAGGGATAAATATTAATAAGAAAAAAAAGGAGATAGAATGAAAAGGGCACAGCCAGGGCACAGTGGCTCATGCCTATAATCCCAGCACTTTGGGATGCTGGTATGGGAGGATTATTTGAGCTCAGGAGTTCAAGACCAGCCTGGGCAACAGATCAAGACCCCATCTCTACAAAAAAAAAAAAAAGAAGAAGAAGAAAAAGAAAGAAAGAAAGAAAGAAAAGAGCACAAGATGCCAAGTCAGGCGATCTGTGTTCAAGCTCAAATCCTGGTAGCTAAATCTTTACATGCCTTGGAACTTCTCTGCTTCTTGGAGACTTAATTTTCTCATCTGTAAAATGAGGATAATGACATGTCTCTCACAGCCTTGTGAGTAGTGGTGGAGATCACACACACATGTAAACTAACCATCCCTGCTCCAGGCTCTAAGTTAGGTCAGAGAGCATTTGTCATCTTACGCACCTGTGGCTGCTCCTGGGACTGATTGATATGAAAGGCTTAAAATGAGATTTAAAGCATGGTGATCTTCCAGTAGGGGAGTTTTAGATTATATCGAACTACTCTCAGCAACTGCATTCTGCTGCTAAAGACTATAATCATCTCAGTGCTTTTTCTGGTTTTAAGCATAAATATTTTAGAATAGAAAACATAGCAAGCAGCCAATTCTTTAAAATCGCCCGTGAGGAATACAGCTAGGAAAGGAGGCTGATAATGCATGAACTTGTACTAAAACATTAAAATGCAATAAAGTCGCTAAGAGCCTCCTAATCTTTCTGACTATCTGGGCCTCTGATTTTAATACTCCCTTATAGATCTGATGAATGACAGACTTAAAAAAAATTACACATTTTCAGAGATAACCAAGGTTAGCATTTTGATGTATTTCCCGTTAACCATGAACCAAAAGAGAAGGCACCACTTTCCCCATGGAACTGGGCTCCACCCCTCCCCAAGTCCCAAGAACAACCCTGCCCATCCAAGATCAGGGCGTGCATGTTAAACAGGTGGGATCAAGAGCAAGTGCCACTCAAGACCAGCCCTCTCCAGTGGGTCCCGGTCCCTGCCCACAGCCTTGCCCTGCTGGGGTCGCCCTCCCTCTGATGATCATTCTCTTACTGCCCCGCTCTGCAGGCCATTTCTCCTTCTCTGTATCTTACTTTATTTGTCCTCCTTCAGTGACATTCCCCTGCCCTCCAGCCCTCTCCTGCCCTCCACACTAAACCACGGGTTAGTCCTCGGGCCACCTTGTCCCTCCAGATGCCTGCCTGTCTGACTCTCAGCCTGGAACCTGGATCTGCCCCCGCTCCCCAGGCACATCCTGACCCCAACATGGGCCAAGTCATCCCAGGCACTCAAAACACCTGTAGAACTGATGGAGAGCAGACCTTCCTTAGGACTATCAGAAAGCACATTAAGGGGTATTGAGCATTTCATTTGGAAGGAAGTTAGAAGATGCAGAGGCAATTTTATGCATGACTAGAGTTAAAGAACAAGTATGATGCGGTCCCTTCCCTAAGAGAATCAGATTCCCTTTCTTTGGTCCTCCCTCAATCGTTTTCTCCTACCTGTTCCTTTCCCTCCCTCTCTTTAACCCATCCCGCCTTTTCCCCTCCAAAGTCTAAGCTATGGCAAGAGGAATTAATTCACTGCAAACCATCTGCAAGTCTGAATGGAAGTTTTGGATGCACAACTGTCAGGAACTAGGACTAGAATTAGCTGAAAGTCTCATCACAGCCATGAGCTTCAGTTACCTCCACTGGCCAGGAGCTGCATGGGCTTCTCTCGGGCCCCTCTGCTAAGTTCACAGCCATCTCCCCAGCTGCTGCTTGGCACTGTCATCACCTCTAAGTCAACGTGTTTCAAGTCATGATTATGTTCTTTCACCCAAAACCCAATTCTCCTTCTCAGTCTCCATTCCCAGTTCATCCTGCTGTACACGCCAGGAATCTGAAAGCACTTTTGGACTCCTTCTTTTCTTTTTTTGAGATGAATTCTCTGTCGCCCAGGCTGGTGTGCAGTGACTCGATCTCGGCTCACCACAACCTCCGCCTCATGGGTTCAAGTGATTTTCCTGCCTCAGCCTCCCAAGTAGCTGGGATTACAGGCACTCACGACCACGCCCAGCTAATTTTTGCGTTTTTACTAGAGACGGGGTTTCACCATGTTGGCCAGGCTGGTCTCGAACTCCTGACTTCAGGTGATCCGCCCACCTCAGTCTCCCAAATTGCTGGGATTACAGGCGTGAGCCCCTGCACCAGCCTGGACTCCTTCCTTTCCGTGCAAAGCATGCTCAATCCATAACCAAGTCCTGTTGAGTAGCTCCTGATTTAATCCTCTTCTCTCCACTCACACAGTCATCACCTGGTCAAGTGGCAATGGTTTCTTGCCTGGACTGTTATACGTGCCTCCTTCACTTGTCTTTCTGCACCCAGCAGGGCTTCCCTCCTCTCTGCAGTGGCTGGCGTAGCCAGAGCGATCTTTTCAAAACATAAATCTGATCACATGTTACACACACACACCCTTAAGAGCCCTCTTTATTCTAGTAACAATAGCTTTCTAATACTCGTAGGATAAAGATGAAAATTCCTAACTAGGCCTGGGGATCCCAGACCTCAGGGGGAACGGCACCCCACCTCCCAGCTCTGCCACCCGTCCTCGTCACACACGTTGCTTCCGCACTCTTCACTCCAAACACACTGCGCTTCTTTCGGTCTCTAACCAGGCCCAGCCCTTCCCACTTGCCTAGAACAGGGCTCTCCCCACCTGCCTTCCCTTAGCCTAAGTGACTCTTCTCCAAGCTCAGGTCAATCCCCATTGCCTCTGCGAAGGCAACTCTTTAAAGTCAACTATCCCATTTGATGCTCTCCCAGTTTCTTGAATTGCCATTGTTAACCGTTGTAGATTGTTGTCCTACATTTTTAATTAATGGCCCTCTTCCCACTAGACTGTGGACTCTGTGAAGACAGAAATCACGTCCTCTTTTCTTCTGCCTTACATAATATTCCTAGCACTTGTGCAGTGTTAATAGAGGATGTTTCCAAAGAGGTGTCACGGCCTTGGGAAGATTCCTGTAGCTGTTGTCTCCTGGGGCTGAGTTTTCTTCTATAAAATGGGCATGGTTATAGTGTTTCCCCGGAGACTATAATCATAAGAGATTCTGTCTGTTGTTAGTATTTGACTTCATTAAAGTTCCAACAATTAAACTGAACCCTTTAAATATATTGTTCTATCACACACTGGGGTGTGTTGGGGGGTGAGGGGTAAGGGGAGGGAGAGCATTAGGACAAATAGCTAATGGATGCAGGATTTAAAACCTAGATGATGAGTTGACAGGTGCACCAAACCACCATGACACATGTATACCTATGTAACAAACCTGCACATTCTGCACATGTATCCCAGAACTTAAAATAAAATTTAAAAAAAGAATAAAATAAAATGAATGAATAAATAAATATATTGTTCTTGATCTCTGTATTCAATGTTTTAACTGTATTTTTTTAGCCTTATCAATATATCTAAGTACTAATAATACAACCAGAGTTGTCCAAGGTATGAAGTTCACGGTTTGTGTCCAGGGAACTTAAATTGTGTATAACTGATATTCATTCTGATGTAGTCAGACCACAATATTTAGGTCTTCTGAGGTGCCTACAACCATTTACTACTTCTCATTCTGAAGCCCCGACCTGGATGAACCGTCTCCATTATCTCCACTTCACAGTGAAAAACTGGAAGCAAATAGATATGGCATGCCTTGCCCAAGGTCATAGTCAGGAGCAGAGGAGGGACTGAAAATCATAATAATTTGCATTTGTAAAGTGATTTTCCTATGAAAACTCCAAAGCTCTTAGTAAGCATAATTTAATTCATCATTACAATGCTGTGAAGTTAGACATAAAAGTATTTATTTCAACAAGGAGGAAAAGTTTTAAAATATATTTGGGCAGCTAATGTCATCATCGGCCAGACAGACTGGATGAAAAAGGCATATTTTGCATCACAGGTAGGACCTCGGAATAGGAAGCAAATGAAGAAAGATGGTCCCTGGGAGAATTTCTCCACCCAATCCCAAGACCAGATTAAAGAACAAAGCAAGAGTAAAGGCCGAGCGTAGTGGCTTACACCTGTAATCCCAACACTTTGGGAGGCCAAGTTGGGTGGATCACGAGGTCAGGAGTTCGAGCCTGGCCAATATGGTGAAACCCTGTCTCCACTAAAAATATAAAAATTAGCTGAGCGTGGTGGCGCACGCCTATAGTCTCAGCTACTTGGGATGGTGAGGCAGAAGAATCACTTGAACCCAGGAAGCATACGTTGCAGTGAGCCGAGATCATGCCGCCACACTACAGTCTGGGTGACAGAGTGAGACTCTGTCTCAAAAAAAAAAAAAAAAAAAATGGGGAAAGTGAGTTTCAGCCTTAGTGATCTGCAGGAGATACACCTGTGGAAATAATATTCCTGGGAATCAACTCCTCATTAAGGAGATAAGAAGCTAAGGAAAAATAGTCTTCTGAGAACACTGAAGCCAAACAACCTGGCAGAGAACCAGGAAACTTCCATGCTGGCCTGAGATGTAACACACTGTCCTCATGTGTGAGGGAAAACTGTTAGGGAAACTTCTATTAGGCAAAGTTTGCTGTGCACTGTCCAATGGTTCAATCCCATGCTCTGGTCCTAACGTCTAGCTGAGATGGAAGTCTCAGGAGAATCACTCTGAAAGCAACCGCACTATTCAGCAGGGCCTCACGTAGCCTGTACATAGTGGGCATGAAAGATGGAGGCAGTGAAAACCCAGGAGGTTGCATCATGGATCCAGGGATTTCTGCAGAGCATCAAAGATGTTCCACATAATATACACTCTGGAAATCATTTTCTTCCAGAGCAATTAGACAAGAAAAATAAAAAGCATCTAAATTTGCAATCAAGAAGTAAAATTATCTCTGTTTGCAGGTGACATAATCTTAGGTGTAGCAAACCCTAAAGATTCCAAAACAAAAAAAAACTGTTAGAGCTAATAAAGTAGCAAGATACAAAATCAGCACACACAAAAAATCAACAACTCCATTTACAATAGCATGAAAAAGAATAAAATACTTAGAAATAAACTTAACCAAGGAGGCAAAAGACTTATACACTAAAAACTACAAAATGTTGCTACAAAAATCTGAAGAATATACAAATAATGGAAACATTCATTGTTTGTGGACTGAAAGACAATATTACCAAAAGCAATCTACAGATTAAATGCAATCTTTATCAAAATTCTAATAGCTTGTTTGGCAGAAACATAAAAATCCATCTTAAAACTCATATGGAATCTTAAGGGACCCCAAATAGCAAAAATAATGTTGCAAAAGAAGAGCGAAGTTGGAAGTTTCATACTTCCTAATTTCAAGACTTATAGCAAATCTATAGTGATCAAAATAATGTGGTAATGTCATAAAGACAGACTTATAGACCAATGGAATGGAATAGAGATCCCAGAAATAAATCCTTACATGTATAGTCCAATAATCCATGACCACTTAATGGGGAAAGGGTAGCCTTTTCAATAAGTGGTGTTAGGAAAACTGGATATTCATATGCAAATGAATGAAGTCATACCCATATTTACACTATATACAAAAATTAACATGAAATGAACCAATAGTCTAAACTCAAGGGCTAAAACTATAAAACTCTTAGAAGAAAACACAGAGGGAAAGCTTTATGACATTGGCTTTGGCAATGTTTTTTTGGTTATGATACCAAAAGCACATTCAACAAAAGAAAAAGTAGATCAATTGCACTACATCAACATTAAAATTTTTTGTGCATCAAAATACACAAAAGAGTGAAAAGGCAATCCACTGAGTGAGAGAAACTATTTTCAAATTATATATTTCATACAGAGTAAATATCCAGAATATATAAAGAACTTTTACAACTCAACAACAAAATAACAAACAACCTGATTTTTAAATGGACAAAGGACTTGAATAGACATTTCCTCAAAGAAAATATGCAAATAACCAACAAGCACATGAAGATGCTCAATGTTGCTAATCATTAAGGGAGTGCAAATCAAAACCACAATTAGATACGACTTCATTCCCATTAGAATTACTAATATTTAAGAAAAAAATCCTAAAATAACAAGGATCTGGAGAAACTGGAACCTTTGTGCATTGCTGATAAGAATGTAAAATGGTGCAGCCACCATGGAAAACAGTTTGGTGGTTCTCAAAAAGTTAAACATATAATTACCATTTGATCCAGCAATTCCACTCTGGGTGTATACCCAAAAGAAGTAAAAGCAGGGACTTGAACAGATATTTGCACACCTATGTTCATAATAGCATTATACAAAATAGCCAAAAGGTGGAAGCAACCCAAGTGTCCCTCAAGGTATAAATAGGTAAACAAAATGTGACATATACATAAAATGGAATATTATTCAGCTCAGAAAGGAAAGAAATTTTGACACATACCACAACATAGATACACTTGGAGGACATTATGCTGAGTTAAATAAGCCAGTCACAAGGGACAAATATTGCATGATTCCACTTCTTTGAGGTACCTAGAGACAGAATTCATAAAGACAGAAGAGACAGAAAGTGCAATGGTGGTTTCCAGGGCTGGAGAGAGGAGGAAATGGGGCACTATTGTTTAATTGCCACAGATTTTCAGTTTGGAAAGATGAAAATATTCTTGCAATTTGTAAAGATAACAGTTACACAACATTGTGAACTCACTTTATGCCAAGAATTGTATACTTAAAATGGGTAAAATGATATATTTTATGTTATGTGTATTTTGTCACAATTTCAGAAAAAAATTAAAATGAAATAGGTCAATATGTAACAAAATATTATAAGACCTGTGTACTAAAAACTACAAAAGACTGAGGAAAGAAATTTTTTAAATCTAAGTAAATGGAGAGATTTGTTGTGTTCATAGATTGGAGGAATCAATGTAGTAAAGACATCAGCTCTCCTCAGATATGTAAATTTGTCACAATTCCTATTAAAATGTCTGCAAGATTTTTTGTAAATATAGATAAGGTATTCTAAACTTCATGGGAAAGGCAAACAAACTTGGAGAGCTAACCCAATTTGGCAAAAGAAGAATAAAGGCAAAGGAATCAGCCTACCCAATTTCCACACTTATAGTTACAGTAACCAAGACTGTGTGGTATTGGCAGAAGGGCCGACTTATAGATCAGCAGAGCAGAACAGAGAACCCAGAAATAGACCTGTACAAATATGCCCAATGATTTTGACAAAGGTGCAAACGCAATTCAGCGAGGAAAGATAGCCTTTTCAATAAATGGTGCTGGAGCATACGGACATCCATAATTAAAGACATGAACCTCCATCTCAATCTCATATCTTATACAAAGTTAACTCAAAATAAGTCACAGACTTTAATACGTAAAACTTTTAGAAAAATAGGAGAAAACCTTCAGGATCTAGGGCTAGGCCCAGTGTTTTTAAGCTTAACATCAAAAGCATGATCCATAAAAGGAAAAATTGATAAATTGGGCTTGATCAAAATAAAAAAGCTTTTGGTCTATGAAAGACCCTGTCAAGAGAATGAAAAGACAAGCCATAGACTGGGGAAGAAAAATTTGCAAATCACGCATTTGATGAATAACTAGAGTCTAGAACATATTTTTTTAACTCTCAAACTCAATGGTGAAAAAAACAAATCAATAATAAAATGGGCAAAAAAAAAAAGCTAGAAATATTTCACCAAAGAGGACAGACAGATGGCAAATAAGCCCATGAAAAGATGTTCAACCTCATCAACAAAGAGGCAAATGCAAATTAAATCACAGTTACTATCATTCCATACCTGTTAGAATGGCTTTTTAAAATGGTGATAACACCAAATGCTGGTAAAGAAGTGGAGAAACTGGGATCACTTATGCATTGCTAGTGAGAATGCAAAGTGGCGCACCTAGGGGAAAATAGTTTGGACACTTCTCAATGTCCCAGTGAGAAAGGATACATTGTAACAGAATATGGTGTTAGTCAAGGTAGGCTGGGTTATGCTACAGTAACAAACCACACAAATATGTCAGTGGCTTAAACAACAGAATAGGTCATGTTTATGGAAGTAACCCAGCAACAGAGGCTGACAGAGGTTTTGTGTCAACACCTGTTTTCCAGTCACCAAGGCAGGACACTGAGAACTTGGCAAACCCTATGGAAAGTTTCTGCCCAAAAGTGGCACGTTGCTTCTGCTCACAATTCACTGGCTAAGCAGGGATGTAGGCGCCTCTTGCAGGAAGGAGCACAGAAAGGTTGAGATGAGAAATACGGTTCGCCATGTGTCACAGTGCACAACCTCCCCAGTTATAAAGGAGGAAGCAGGTCTGGAAGCGGCCATCATGGCAGGCTAAAACCTGGACCATCATGTCACTGAGAAGTTCATCTTCACAGAAGAGAGCCTCCACCATTTGGGCATTTCAGTCAAAAAGAAAGAACGCTTACCTGCAAAGAGCTAAGGAGCTCATATAGCTAATATGCGATTATTACTTAAACTTGTCTTGAGCAGAAAATAAAAGGAACCTTGGGAAAATTTGTTTGCCTAATGCTTCTCATATATTTCTAAATGTTGGGCTCCCTGCTTTATAAAATGACTAATAAATTAGTTAGGGCCTGGCAAAGAGAAAGGAGTCTCTTCTGATCAGCACTTTTTAGAACAGTCTACACTCAAACAGTGAAAGACCTCAATTCTTTCTGTAAATCAACTATCCAGCACCACTTGCAATCAGGTGTTTGGAAAGCATTTTCTGATTAAGTCAATGATCAGAAGAAAAAAAAAATGCCATGGAGGATCTTGCTATATGGCTATCCACAAGAGAACTAGCAATTTCCTCCTTTTTTTCTTTTTTCTTTTTTTGAGACAGAGTCTTACTTCATCGCCCAAGCTGAAATGCAGTGCCACGATGATTGCTCACTGCAGCCTCCACCTCCCTGGGCTCGGGTGATCCTCCTGAGTCTCCCGAGTAGCTGGGACCACAGGCACACGCCACCACATCTGACTAATTTTTTGCATTTTTTTTGTAGAGATGGGGTTTCACCATGTTGCCCCAGCTGGTCTTAAACTCCTGAACTCAAGTGATCCTCCCACCTCAGCCTCCCAAAGTGCTGGGATTTATAGGCATGAGCCACCACACCCAGCCAAACTAGCAATTTCTTAAACAACGGAATCCAAGACAATAGAAGGCTAGTTTCAGCTTGGTTGTATACTAAAAACGAAGTCATGGGGACAATTCGTCCTCTTTCAGGATGTTTGTCCTGCCTGTCACCTTGTTTTCCTACATGGCTTCCTCTCACTCTGTGGATCACTGCTGAAAAGACCAAGTGGGCACCCACCAATGACAGCAGTTCTTTAGGCTGACCATCTGCTCATGATCTGATTTTTAAAATAAGCTGGGGCCATGCACAAAGGCTCATGCCTGTAATCCCAGCACATCAGGTGGCTGAGGCAAGAAGATCAGTTGAGGCCAGGAGTTCAAGATCAGCCTGGGCAACACAGAGAAACCCCATTTCTACAAAAGAAAAGCTTTTTGTTGTTTTTTTTTCAAGTGAGCCAGGCATGGTGGTGTGTGCCTATCTATATAGTCTCAGCTAGTCAGGAGACTGAGATGGGAAAATCGCTCGAGTCCAGGAGTTCAAGACTGCAGTGAGCCATGATGGCACCACTCTACTCCAGCTTGGGCAATGGAGCAAGATCCTATGAGAAAAAAAAAAAAAAAAAAAAGATGAGCTGATTCCATCAAATCTGAATTAAGGAATCTGAATTAAGAAATTCTTAGGATCAGGAGGCTGAGGCAGGAGAATCAGTTGAACCTGGGAGGCACTGCACTCCAGCCTGGCAACAGAGTGAGACTCTGCCAAGAAAGAAAGAGAGAAAGAAAGAGAGAGAAGAAAGAAAGAAAGAAAGAAAGAAAGAAAGAAAGAAAGAAAGAAAGAAAGAAAGAAAGAAAGAAAGAAAGAAAGAAAGAAAGAGAAAGAAAGAAAGAAAGAAAGAAAGACAAACAGAGGACGAGAAGTAAAGGCCAAAGGAAACAGAAACCAGGGGTCACAATCACAGAAGAGGCCTGGGTGGGCAGTCACAGTGGGCTATGAGTGAGCCAGAGTTACGGAAGAATAAAACTCAGACTGAGCAGAGGAAGCAGGGGTGCAGAGAGAGGAGAGTGGAGCAGACAGTGGAGAGAGGCAGAGGCACCAAGAGGGTGCCTGGATCCCCAAAAAGAGGGGACATAGGTAAGTTCTGGAGCAGCCGGGGGCAGCCCAGTTGCTAACCCCCAGCCTCTGGCTCACCTTCCACCTTAGGGGCTTATCGTAGCCTTTTCCTAAACATGGTTCTCTCCCTAAGACAGATTCTGTGTCTGCTACTAACATGCCTCTTTCCTACCCTGTCACAAATTAAAGCACAGCCTCCCCTACATATCTAAGACTCAAAGGGAGTCGAAATCTGCTCCTCTCACTTAAAAAAAAATTAAATAAATAGGGTCAATTTAGCATGATCTCAGTTCTCCCAGCCCCTGTCAATAAAGAATGATGGCCTCTGTGATACACAGAAAGGTCTCCATCGAGTGTGGCCATCTACTGACAGCCTGTCAGCAGATCATTAGAGCCTCACTCATCTCAGATTTCTGCCCTGTGAGCCCCATTAACTTCAACACCACACACACTGCCACCGAGAAAACAGGCTCATCCCCAGCCTATGCCCCGTTCGTGCCTCCCTGGGCCTTGATATTCTTATCAGCAAAACAAGGGACTTAGGCTAGAGTCGCTGATTCAAAAGAGACACCAGAGAGTCCAAGGAGTTCTGCAGAGGTAACTGGAAGCCTGCACAGGAGACGAGAGGGAGCAGGGCTGAGCTCCAGGCCCACCTGACCCCCATGTCCACAGAGGCAACTCGACGATGACCCTTCGTTGTACTGGGTTTCATGTTCAGAATGCAATTGAGGAAATGCTTCCACTACTAAAATCGCTAGAAAACCATTGGCCTAGCTGTCTCTGCAGTCCACATCGGCAGCATCTATTTGTCTAGAGCAATCCATTTGTTATTCTAAGAGCAACTGTTTCAACAGTTAACAGCCCCATATGACTTTAAGTCAAAATGGATTTCCAGGGGGATTTGATCCAGGAAGTGGAGAGCTGTGGGAGGGGTTTCCAGACTGAGGTGAGTTTGCAGATCCAGGTCCATAGCAGCCTGTGCCCCAGACAGTCTTTCTGCTGAGGGTGGGGCAGGCCTATGCTTGTGGGAAAGGGGTTGAGTTGGATATGGGGCTGGTCTTACTCCCTAGACTAAGCACTAGTTGCCTCTCAATATCTAGTCTCTTCTTCTTCAGTGATAGAATCCTATACATAGCTCAGCAGAGAATAAAATCTCTATCACAGGCCCCTTGCAGCCAAGTGCAGCCAAGTAACCAAATTCTAGATAATGAGATGTGAGCAGAAGTGCTCTCTGGAACTCTGGGAAACTTCTTTCATAAAGGGGACAATGTCTAATGCTCATCAGCCACTCTCAACCATGAAGACGCAAGATAGCAGGAGACAGCAACATAGCAGGAGCCTGGGTCCCCTGAAGACCTCTGAGCCCCCCTGTCAGCCCTGGGCTTCATACTTCTAGATTCTCAGCATGAGAGAAAACTTGAATCTTGTTTAAACCATTGTTATTTTGAGTTCAAGGTCACATGCAGTTTGTTCAACCCAGTAAATAAATAATGTGTATCCAGAAGTGTCATGCCGCAAGAGATAGAACCTATTATCGGAGGAGGTCAGATGGCAGGTGATAAAGGAACAAGGGCCTTGAAATGCAGCAGCAAACCGCATTACACATTGACAACACTGTCACCTGTTGTCCCTTGGAAGAGAGGCCATAAGCTGAGATCTGGAAAGAAGTCAGAATGTTGGCAGGTGGTGACTGTGGTGGCTTCATAGTGTACAAACTGGCTGAGGCTGAGCTATATCCCCAGAATGTCCTTTCAGTAGGTTTTCACTGGGATGGGCCACAAGAGAGATTCTCGGGAGATTTGCAGGGCAGCAAGAGCAGCCGCTGTCTTGTGGCTCCCACACACACATCATCATCACCATCACTGATCAGCTGACTCATCTCCTCGGCGTGAAGCAGCAGCTGGGTCCAAAATGGCTCCACTTTCCACTGGATCCTCCTTCTCCCAGGCATGCAGTTGTACAGCAACCGGGAGCTCTGCATTTTCACTTTGCACTGGCTTCAGCATATTATGTCGCTGGTCCTGCCCAGCGCGTCTGTGTCTGTCTCTGATTAAACTCTGATATGGTTTTCTTCTTTCCCTTTTAACCTTTTAAAGAAATCTTGTGAGGAAAAGAGAGATTGAGCTCAGCCCACAGCCATCCTGCCTGGAGCAGAGAGAAGAAAAAGACAGCAATGCTGAGGAAGGGATGTCCGTCTGCAGCCCCGCTTCTGTGCCCCCGCAGAAGCGTGATAGGTGGTCGCTGGAAAACTGCCCTTCCAAGGAGATATCATGGTGTACTCTCCACTTAAAGGCAGTGAGCCTGCTGGCAGAGACATTAACCACCATGCCAAAGCCCTCTGTTTCCGGCAGCCTCAAAACAGAGACGTTAATTTGGTGGGAAGAGCAAAAAGTAAAAGGCAATGCTGAAAAACTATGTAGACAAGATCTTCGGTTGCCTACTCACTTGTGAAACTGACTAGAAGAAGATAAACTAAAAGGCTACGAGGTTTTTCAGAGAAATGTCATTCTAAAAAAATTCCAATCTGACTGGAAACAGCCCGTGCAGTTTAAAAGCCAAAAGCAGAGCCTTGGGCTACAGAAGAGAGAGGACTAGGAAGCCCCCCAACAATGCAAAGTTCTGAGCCTGCCTAAGAACAGAAGATGGGCTGTGGGAGAGGTTGACAGAGGAGGTCCTGGATCCCATCCAGCAGGGCTGCACAATGCCAGCGAACCTCGAGTGCAAGATAGTGACTGAGACCCCTGTGTGTGTCCCACTCTCCCCTCTGCTCACTACACAGTTGAGCTTCGTTTCTCCTGTTCTCTCTCCACCGTTACTGGTTTTACAAGGGCAGACACTCATCTTTCTTTTGTGGGCAATATCTCGACTGAACTGCACTTGGAGCCCCAGAGTGAGGTGCTGGATGCGTCCATGGGACAGTGCTCCTCCAGGAAACCCATGCACACAGCACAGGGGAAGGAGATGCCCTCGGGCGCCCTCCTATGCCCAATCTCCCATGCCATTTTCCTAGTAAAATACCAATGCTGGTATATATACCCCAGAATAAAGGAGCGTGGCCCCATGACTAAGCTCTGTCAATGATATATAAACAGAAGAATAGTGAGGGGCTTCAAGAAAATCTCCAGAAAAGGTACAGGAGATGTGCCCTTCGTATTCCTCTTTTCCTTCTTCCAGCTACTGGAATAGAAGTGTGGCATCTGATGTTCAAGCAGCCACTTTGGCTTATGAAGATAGATGCTAGATTGATAGAAAGACAGCAGAGGACATATACAGTAGGAGTCTGGGTTCCTGAAGGTTGTGGAACCACTGTACCAGCCCCAGACTGCTGAATTCCAGACTTCTTTTATATAAACGAAAAGTAAGGCTCCAGCTTTTTCAAGTTACTCTTAGCTGGGGTCTTCTTCCACTAGCAGCCTGGCCTAATCCTAACTCATACAGTCCCAGTTGTCTGGAATTCTAGCTGTTCACCAAAATCCAGGTTTTCCCTGTTTATCTAAATGCATAGCCAGCCTACATTTCCTATCTCCCTTGCAGTTGAGATGGCCATGGGTGACAAAATTCTAGCCATTTTTGAGTGGCTTTTAGGATGTGACAACGACTCCTCCATTCTCTATGTCTCCTTCCTCCAGCTGGATAAAGAAACCAGTAATGCCCTTGGTGACAGTGGAACCACAATCTAAAAAGAGCCAGATTCCCTGAATCACTGCATGGAGCAGAATTCCCTACCAACCAGAGACAGCCACTGGTCTATACTTACATGAAGGAGAAGTAAACTTCTAATGTGCTTGAACAATTATACATTTGGAGTCTAATTATTAAAGAGTCTAATCTGCCTTGCCTATCATAGACCTAAAGGGAAAAAACTAAGATGCACCAGATAGGATACGTTGGGCCTCAGCCATGGTAACTTCAGTTCTGAGTTCTACTTCCAGCAGGGGAAGCACTCATCAGGAAATCTGACCCAAAAACCTGACAAGCAGACATGGCAATCACCCAGGTTGGGGAATTACAGTCCAATGATTCACTCCATGTTCACTCAACAGAAAAATTAACTCCAGACCACATTTGCTGAGGGGTCTGAGTCTTCTGATGTGGGTGCTGCTTGGTCAGCAGTGACCAAGGGACTTGGCAGAGCCCAGTATTGAAAGCTGAGAGAGCCTCAGGGAGCTAAGGACTGTAAATTCAGCTTTATTTGGAGGTTAAGCTAGAATTAACCTATACCTACAGGCAGGGCCCTCAAGTTATTGCTAGGATAAGCTAATCACATGAGCACCAACATGGTTAATAAGCCAAATAAATACAGAAACTCTACTTACAACTTCCATTTAGAAACTTTTATACCTCCTGTCAAACATAACACAATGGCTGTGTCTCCAAACACCGATGTAAATGTGCCTCTCACCCTGCGACTTACCAGCAGCTGAGTCACCTGGAGCCCTTCACTTAATTTCTCTGAGCTTTAGTTTCCTCATCTATAAAATGAAAGTTATGTTAAAATCTTACTCAGAAGTTGTTGATTTAAGGACTTTATACACTTTAAGGACAACAGAAAACACATCACCCCCACTGTTACTATTAGATGGATAATCTCCTTTTGGACGAGTCGTCCAAATAACTTTTTTGAAACCAACCTTTTGTAAATAGAGTAGTGTCTGTAATCATATTTCAGATAAATATGTATGCTATTGTAATAACACTAAGGTACAAGTCCTTTAAAAATTTTAAGTGAATTTATGATCACTTGGCATTATTAGTTTAACAATTTTCTCAAATAATATTCATTCGCTAATTCAACAGGTATTTGCTAGGTACTCATTCTTTTTTTTTTTTTCTTTTTTTTTTGAGCTGAAGTCTAGCTCTGTTGCCCAGGCTGGAGTACAATGGCACAATCTCAACTCACTGCAACCTCGGCCTCCGGGGTTCAAGCAATTCTCCTGCCTCACCCTCCCAAGTAGCTGAGACTACAGGCACCCACCAACACGCCCAGCTAATTTTTGGATTTTTAGTAGAGATGGAGTTTCACTGTGTTGGCCAGTCTGGTCTTGAGTTCCTGACCTCGTGATCCGCCCACCTCTGCCTCCCAAAGTGCTGGGATTACAAGCGTAAGCCACCGCACTCGGCTGCTAGGGACTCATTCTACGCCAGTGTTATGGATTGAATAGCTATATTCCTCCCAAATTCACATGTAAAATCTAATCCCCAATGTGATGGTATTACGAGGTGGGGCCTTTAGGAGGTGGTTAGGTCATGAGAGTGGAGCCCTCACGAATGGGATGAGTGCCCTTATAACTGGCTCTGTTTCTGCCATTCAAGGAGACAATGAGAAGTCGGCAGTCTGCACCTGGAAGAGGGCTCTCACAAGAACACGACCATGCTGCCACCTTGACCTTGGACTTCCAGCCTCCAGAATTGTGAGAAATAATTTTTCTGTTGTTGATAAGCCACTCAGCCTGTGGTATTTTGTGACAGCAGCCTCAACTAAGACAGCCAGGCACTGAGCTAGGCACTGGCCGAAGCTCTGGAAATACAACGGAGAACAAATCAGACCTGGGTCTTTTCTACCCAGAACTTGCATTTGGTGGGAGCAGGACAAGGGCCACTCCTACTGTCCTGAGCAGTCAGTAACACTTCTGGATAATGTGTAGCACTCCTGAAGTTCAGAAATGTCAGGATCCTGCAGTCACACAGCCCTAAATTCTTTCCAAGCCCCGGGACTCTATTTTCTTATTACTCTCACTAACCGGAAATGACCTTTTGCCTCCTAAGACCACCTTTAATATCACTTTCTTTGCTTGAATCTAAATATGGACACTTCTTCCAAGGTCTTCATGAGTCCTGGTATGAGGGAAACTTACCTCTCAAGCCCCTGAGCGTTCGCCTTTCCCTACTGATATTTGCTCACTGGGAAATACCTCTTCTTTCAAAAAATGAGAGATCAGAATTATTTAGACGCCCGTCTACATCCTGTTGGTTTCTGTAACTGCTGATACTTCCACATTCCCCTCTTTTCAGACAGACAGCCTTCTGGGGGTGTGCACACATTCTGAGGTTGTATGGATCGCAGGGACGAATACTCATTGAACTAGATGAAACCAGGAAGTAGACCTACAATATGGAAAACGGCTTTTCACCTGTCAAAGTCAAGCAAAGCTAGAGCCAGCTACAGTGGAGACAATCAAAGCCTTGTCATTGTGACCAGAACCAGGTCAACAATTTAGCCAAGATGTGACAATGAGGATGCTGGTGTCAGAAGTAGATGAACCTAATGAGCCCTTAGCCCTGAGATTCTGGCCTTAGAACTCCTGCCTAGCAGGTGGGGTGCAGGTCTCCACAAAGCCAATCTAGATAATGCAATTAAGAGAAGCCAAAGGGTCACTGACGCTTTGCTTTGGCAAAATGCAGAGTGCTGCCTCTGCACAGGTCACAAGGTCACTGTCCCTCTTTCAAGGTAGATCTTTGCTGTTTGAATCCACAGAGAGCAGAGCCCCTGTGGATCCCACTGTTCCTGAAACGCTTGGCATCTCCCTTTCCAACCTCGAGGGTCAGAGCTACTATTATATATCTTCTACTGTGATGATTGATTGGGGGGTGTGTGTGTGTGTGTGTGTGTATCTATGTGTGTGACGTGGACAAACATCCACCTAATCTCTCAACTGACCTAAATCGCGGGCTGATCAGAATCTTCAGGGAGCTGTCTCATCACTTTCTGAATTCGCATGCTGACTGCAGTGCTTGGCACTATCTTGCCATTCAATAAGTGCCCAGCTTTCGGGTGGCTCTCTTTCTCTATCATATCTCCCCCTCTTCCCCTTTGTGCAGAAGGCATAATGAGCAACTCAGTCAGGATAAAGACAAATTTCTGTGTTCTGAAAGTGAAATTAAGAGTGAGTTATTTTCCTCTAGCTGAGAGAGCCCTTGCAGAGAGAACATGGACCCACCAGTAAATAAAACCAAATTGAGTGTCCTTTGCTGCCATCTTAGACACAGTGGGGAGGAAAGGGTTGATTTCTAGCCCAGGAGATTAAAGGCCACAGACTGGGCCACTCCAGGTAAGGCACAGCCCCTGCAGGTGGCATCTGAGGTTGGTGGGGATCTGGCAGTCGGCAGGATCTCCCCATCTTGTCAGGACGGGGACAGCATCTCCAATAGGAGCATCCGGCTTCTGTCTGCACAGCGGCAGGGCCTGCATCTTGTCTGGAGAGCGGCCTCCTCTCCCTGCTATCTGGGTATGGCTGACTCTTATCAAAGGCAGCCAGGCAGCCTCAAGCTAGGCGGGCTCCCATCCTCAGGAAACTGCAGAGCCTGCTATAAAGCAATCACACTTTTTGTAATTCAAACATCACAGTTGTGCCTACATTTAAATTACCGTGCTATAACTTACTTGCATCATCTTGTAATGACTTAAAGCCTACAACTTCAACTAATTAAAAAGACAATCTGGTGAGCTGAGGAGTCTTGCCACAGGGTTAACTTGCGCAGGGGTGAGGGGAGGCAAATCCATGCTTTCTCAGCAATGCCTGTGGACAACCCAACAGTCTGCTGTCCCGGGGTGCATAGTAGTAGTTACCAGACGTTTTAGGTCAATATTGGGTAGTTGCATTTGAGGAAAATAAGGATCTTTTCCCTAATCACCAAGTGTCTCCTCACCTACTATGTATGTATCCAGCACAGTGCAGAATCGAGTCCTAAGATATCGGCCTTTCTCTAAAGGAGCATGTAGACTAGCTCAAGAGACAAATACACCTGAAATGATGTCAGTACTGAATTACATAATAACGGCAATAAATGTAGTAAAAGATGAGCCAGATGAAAAGCAGTGCTTCATGGGAAGATATGGAAGGCAAGCCCCCATCACCCCATTCTTAGTGGCAAAGATACAATTTCAACTAACATCTCTTTGGCAAATGGAAAGACTGAAGTTCAGTACTGAACAAAGGATCACACAGCCAGGATTCAAATTCAGGTCTGCCAGCTCTAAGATTTCTGGCCTTTCTACTATGGTTTATGATTTATGAATTTAAACCATTGCTGTTTGTTCTGTTTGGGAAAAAAAAAAGTTCCAGCCTTCCTTAAAAGGATAGTTTACAGACACCACACTTATTGACCACAAAGAGTGGGCAAAGCTGGATTTGTCAACTTCCGTGAGCCAAGGTCTTTGTCCACTTTGCAAACTGCACAGTCTCTGAATCGTCATTTCACTCACCTTCAGCCTTGGGGTCTGTCCAGAAGAGGAAGCCCCTCTGCCATTTTAGCCTCTCTCTGAAATTCTCCTCCCCAGAGGAAACTTCCATGAGTCAAGCCGTCTGAGCTCCATCTTGTGTGTCCCACTGAGCTGGTGACCATATTTCCGGTCTCTCTCTCGGTTCTGGTTGATATTTTTTTCTCATCTACCGAATGATGTTTCGATTACCCATGGCAGGTGTCACGTACTCAGCCGTGGAATGGGAATAGGTGGGGAAGCTGGCTGACTCATTTGGGTCTGACTGAAAGTAGTGTAAATCCATTTTCCAAATCTGTGATGGAGGGTTTCCTGTTTTATCCCAGTATTTTTCACTGTATGACAGCTAAAACCTTTCTTCACACTTGAGGTTTAAATAGGAGCTCTAATCAAAACTGTTCCTGCCATACTATCAGCCTTCCAACTGATTAACTTTTACAAAAGCTTGGATCCAAGGGGCAACTCAAGATGCTGTGTTGGCATCAACTCAGTGTCTGAGGCTGGCTTCTTTACCCTCGTGTGTGCAGTGAAAACTTTCGCACTGCATGTTCAGAAGGGGAAAAAATAAGTTACTCATAATAGGAAATTAAGAGGAATTGCCATGGAAATGCCATCATAAATTAGATAGGCCATCAGGAAAATATGATGGAATGGGCTGCCGTGGAAAAGCTTATTTCTCTGAGCACATTTATTTTTCATGAGTTTTTATTATTCAGTAGCTTTAGATTCAGTCAATATTCCTCCATCTATTATAGGTGGCCAGGGTCTTTTCCAAGGAAGAGGAGGCGGAAGCTCCTCACACATACTTTTCCTGAGATCACGAAGGGATTTGAAGAGGAATGTTTTAGAAACCAACAAAGCATTTACCTCCAAGGAACTAGTGCAAAGTCATTTTAATGAACTTCTTAATGAACTTCCCAGTGGGTCAAGATGAAATTTTAAAACTTACAGAACTAAAGCGTGAAGTAAGCCTGGCAAAACGGTAACTTTTATTAGACCTTTCACCCGAGATGTTCCAGGTGCTCACATTTCTAGATTATTTCAGGTTCTTTTTTCCAGGTTGTTCCAGAATATTTTTCTAGAATATTCTAGGTACTTTGGAATTTAAACAATGCCATCATCATACTATTAAACCAAGGTCTAAAAAAAAACCTACCAAGCTAGATATATTTTCCTGAGAGAGCCATGTTACCCTCAGCAACAACAGCCTGTGCCTCAAAGCCTGGAGAAGGCAGGGGGAGGGGTCTTCTTTACCTGGCCTGGGCTAGATTCTGCTCATTTCTTCCTGTCTCTGGAAAAGTCTGTGCTCCCTTGGGAGACACAGTTCCCACTGCTGTTCTTATTATGATTCTTCCTCTCCTGGAATGGATGTCCAAGATGCTGGGTAGCTTCTCTACTCCGTCTCATTGAACATCTACGGTGAATTCCGGATCAAAGGGATAAAAGCAGGACGCTAAAGAGGAAACATGGGCTCTAGATGTCAACACTTCCTCCTTCTATGGAAGTTGACTGAATTACAGAGCTCGGGGGAAAGGTTCTTCTCAGATGACCTAACATTGAGTTTCAGAGAAATTGTTTTAAGGGGCAGGACATCGTACTTGGTGTTATTGGGTCAAAAATGACAATATAGTCACTGCCTTTTGTACAGAAAAAAATTATTTTTTTGCACTGAAGCGTGTTTCTATTTATTCTTTATTAATACATCACAGATATACATATTTTTAGAGTACATGTGATAATTTAATACATTCACATAATTTGTAAAGATCAAATCAGTATAATTCGGATATCTATCACCTTAAATATTTGTCTTTGCTTTGTATCACAGACACTCAAATTATTCTCTTCTATTTGTATTTCTAAATATAAATATAATATACATATACAACATGTACATATAAATGCAATGTAAATATAAATACAATAGATTATTATAAACTGTCATCACCCTACTGATCTATCAGACAGTGTCTTAGTTCTTCTATCAAAGCGTATAGTTGTAACCATTAATCAACCTCTCAGAAAAAAACTTTAGAGAAAATTCTACTGTTTAATAACTCTGGGAAATAAGCACAAAAATACTCAGTTTTGCAGTTCACTGCCACCCTCACTTCTCACTCCTCTCCATCTGGCTCCTGGCCTTGGGGCTAAAGCCTGGAAGAATTATTTGATGACACTACATAGAGCAAATGGATTGAAAGAGACTGAGCTTAGGAAGCTGGAGGCTGGGGACCTAGTTCCAATTGCACCCATGACCAGCTTCCAGGTCCTGGCCAAGTCATCCAACAGCCACGAGCCTAGTGGTAGAAATTTTTCAATCTGCAACTCAGGGATAAGTTCTGTGTGGATTTATCTTCCTCAAACATAATTGTCAAACCCATCATTGTGTTGGGCTCTGTCTCATAGGCCTGCCTATTCCACTTTTAGTATATATGCTGCTGAGGTGAACACAAACTCATTCATTCATTCATTCATCTATTCTTTCATTCAACAAGTGTTTGTTAAGCACCTATTATAATATTTTCAGTTGGAAAAAAAGGAAAAGGGAGGTAGCAGCTATTAGCATCATTCAATATGTCAGAATTTGTAGCTGCAAAATTCACTGAGTCTTAGTGAAAGCAAAGGGATGTATCAATAGATATAAGGGGCTTACATGCACTCTGCAGCCAGGAGTGGGCCTGACTACCTAGAAGGACTGCTCCAGCAGAATCTCCCCCACTTCCCTCTGGAAGCTCCCACTCCTCAACCGGCTTCAACGTCATAGCCTGACCTGCTGGAGCTTGGGCCCAGTGCCAGCAGCTACCCGGAAAGACACTCTCTTCTTTCCTGGCACTTTTGTCCCTGCCTAGCATGGGCCCCAGTCCTGCTCATCAGCTGCAAAGCAGGCCAGGATGTTAAGTCCTAACTTTGCCTTTGGAGAACTGGGACTCATAATGTGGGGTTTTCCCTAAAATAGAAAAAATATTCAAGCGATGCTGGCCAGTAATCTAAACAAACTAACTAACTAACTAACTAACTAACTAACTAAATAAATAAATAAATAAATAAATAAATCAGACGAATGTGTGAGGAATTGTCTTTGGAAAATCTTTTATTAAGAACTGCTCACCAATTTATTTGAAAGTCACCTTCTGTTAGAAACTTGTGACACAGTCATTTTTTTTTTTTTTTTTGAGACAGAGTTTCACTCTTGTCACCCAGGCTGGAAGGATGTTGAGCATTTTTTGATGTGTCCCTAGTGGTCATTAGTATGTCTTCTTTTGAGAAATGTTTATTCTGATCCTTTGCTTCTTTGTCCGTCAGGTTAATTGTTTTCTTACTGTTGAGCTGCATGAGTTTCTTACATATTTTGGACAGTAACCCCTTACCAGGTGTTTGAAAATATTTTCTTTCATTGTGTAGGTTGTTTCTTTACTTTGTTGGTTGTTTCTTTGGCTGTACAAAAGCTTTTTAGTTTTATGTAATCTCATTTGTCTATTTTGGGGGGTTTGTATCCAAAAAATCATTGCTCAGACCAATGCTGTAAAGTTTTTCCCTTAAGTTTTCTTCTAGTGGTTTCATAGTTTCAAGTCCTACATTTAAGCCTTTAATTTTGAGTTGGTTTTTATATAGGGTATGAGATAAAGGTGTAATTTCAAATGCTAACTTTTTTTTTTTTTTTAAAAAGTAATTACTGTAAAAAGAAAACAGGCCACTGGCTCCAAGCAAGCACATAAAGAAATACTGCCACCCCGCTCCAGCCAGTGCCCCACCCCAGCCAACATGCATGTACCCCACCGAACTGCTGTAGCTGCTGGAATGTGCCAGTGAGCATGGATCCTGCTTCTACCACCCCAATGAAATGCTTTGGCAGACACCCCCGATTGGAGTGTTATGGCCAGTGGACTGAGAACACCTCTTCCCTCCAGTGCAGCAGGTTCCTTACCTCAAGAGGCCAGAGAACAAAGCCAGGGGCCCAGCACTAGCCCCCAAGAGTTGGAGCACACAGCCTAGGCATGCTGAACTGAGCCTTGGCCCCCCAAAATCTTCCATAAATGAAGCCAGTTCACTGAATCGACAATCAAATTCCCAAGGAAATCATAGAAAATAAAATTTTTTAAAAACCAGCAACCTCAAAGATTGAAGGAACATTAACACAGAGCTCAAAGATCAGTTCTGCAAAATAACTCAGTCAGACCATATACAAAAATCAACTCAAGATAGATTAAATACTTAAATAGAAAACCTAAAACTATAGAAACCCTGGAAGATAACCTAGGAAACACCATCTGGCCATAGGCCCTGGCGAAGATTTCAGGATGAAGACACCAAAAATAATTGCAGCAAAAACAAAAATTGACAGATGGGACCTAATTAAACTAAAGCACTTCTGCACAGCGAAAGAAACTATCAAGAGAGTAAACAGAAAACCTGCAGAATGGGAGAAAATATTTGCAAACTATGCATCTGACAAAGGTCTAATATCCAGAATCTTCAAGGAACTTAACTAACAAGTAAAAAACAAACAACCCCATTAAAAAGTGGGCAAAGGACATGAACAGGCACTTTTCAAAAGAAACATACAGTGAACAAGCATATGAAAAATGTTCAACATCACTAATTATTAGGGCAATACAAATCAAAGCCACAACAAGATGACATCTCTCACCAGTCAGATGAGCTAAAAAAAATAAAAGATGCTGGCAAGATTGTGGGGAAAAAAAGAGAATGTTTATACACTGCTGATGGGAATGTAAATTGGGTAAGCCATTTTGGAAAGCAGTTTGGTGATTTCTCAAAGAACTTAAAACAGAAAATACCATTTGACCCAACAATCTCATTTTTGGGTGTATACCCAAAAGAATGTAAATCATTCTACCATGAAGACACATGCACATCTATGTTCATCACAGCACTATTCACAGTAGTGAAGACATTGAATCAACCTGAATGCCCATCAATGGTAGACTGGATAAAGAAATATGACACATATACACCATGGAATACTAGGCAGACATAAAAAAGAATAAGATTATGTCCTTTGTAAAAACATAGATAGAGGTGGAGGTCATTATTCTAAGTGAACTAATGCAGGAACAGAAAATCAAATACTGCAGGTTCACACTTACAAGTGGGAGATAAACACTGAATATTCACAGACACACAAAAGAGAACAACAGACATCATAGACTACTTGAAGGCAGAGGGTGGAAGGATGGTGAGAATCGAAAAACTACCTAACAGATACTAATGCTTATTACCTGAGCAACAATATTCTGTACACCAAACCTCGATGACATGCAATTTACCTATATAACAGACTTGCACATGTAACCATGAACCTAAAAGTTAAAAAGAAGAACCACTTTGGCTTTCTGGAAAAAAAGAAAACATTAATTTTTAAGAAAAACGTCAACAGAACAGAATTGTGCAAAGAAAAAAGAAAAAATAGTCACTATTTCCATCCTATCTATTACCACTCTTACTCTTAATGATTTTGCTGTGTTATTTCATACAGTTTATGCATGCACATGAATATATAATCTTTTTTTACTCAAATGGGATCATGCCATATCCCTTTACAACTTGCTATATTCATTTCCAATAATTATAAAAATATTTTGTTAGTAAATGCATATTTACCTTATTTATAAATATCGTATCATAAAAATTTTCAAAAATACATAGAAGTAGAGGAATTGTAGTGTAATAAACCAAAATTGTGAACTCAAATTTGACTATATACATAGTCAATCCTGTTTCATCTATATTGTCACTCATTCTTCCTCCTCTGGTGTGGGAGTTCAGTGAGGGTGGTGTCAAAAATATTAAGGGAAAAATATTAGAGAAAGTTATAGAATATAGTCTCAAACCCTTTTAGAAGGCCTAAAGGTTTTATCTATATTTCTTGGCTGAAGGCAGCCTTCTCCCCTTAGTTAAATAAATTAGAGTAGAAACAAAGGAACATGGGGAGTTTATCTAACTAACTTGTTTACTCATGTGGTCTTAAAACTAACCTTTGAGCTGGATGGCGCTCTCAGGGTGGGGAGGTCGACCAGGGAAATTACCCTCTAATGGTATTTGCCTTGGGCTCAGAACCTGGCCTTTAATCTCTCTCCACAAGTATGTTGACTTAGAGTCTCTGCTATTAAATCTATGATGAATAAATGTGAAGAGGGCCAACTAGTTAGGGTCATGTCACTGTGATCTCTCTCTGTGAATGGCTCACAACCCCCTAGCCCACTCACTCACTGGAAATTTGTGTCTGAGTACATTTATTCATCCATTGTGCAGCTGGGGTCTGTGGGACAGATCCTGACACTCTGGAATATTTAGAAGCAAACCCAGGCATCATCTCATTTCATCTGTGAACATATCTGTAGGTATCTCCAAAAAAGGGGTTAGGAAAGGGTCAGATAAGGTCTCTGTTGCAACTACTGAAATCTACCATTGTAGTGCAAAAGCAGCCATAGACAACGTGTCTACAAATGGAGAGGGCTGTGTTCCAATCACACTTTATGTAACAGGCTGTGGGCTGGATCTGGCTCACAGGCCATAGTTTGCCAACCTGTGCTCTAAAAGATGAGAAATTTTTAAAAATCACAATCACAGTATGATCACATCTAAAAATGCTATAATTCCCTAATATTGTCAAATCTAGTCAGTGTTTACGTTTCCCTGGTTGCATTATAATTTTGTTTATAGCTTATTTAAATCAGAATCAAAATAAGATCCACATATTTCAATTATTTATTATATCTCCTAAATCTCTTTTAACTTACAGTTTATGCTCCATCTCTCTTTTTTCCTTCAAGTTTTTTGTTGTTGTTGTTGTTGAAGAAACAGTCTCATTTGTCTGAAACTGTAAAGTCGGGAACTTTAAAACTGTGAAGTTTGAAACTTTGGAACTGTGAAGTTTGAAACATTTGTGGAAACTGTGAAGTTTTCCACGGTCTGGGTTTTGTTGATTATAGCTCTGTGATATTACTTAAAATGTTCCTCTGTCCCTTGTATTTCTTTTAAATCAGCAGTAAGGTCTAGAGACTTGATCAAATTTGGATTAACTGTTTTCTTTTTTGTCAGGATGATTTCCTCAAGTGGTACATGATGTCTCATGGTCTCTCTCCCTGTGACGTTCTCAGTCACTGGGGACCATTGCTTAAGGATAGCCTAAGTTTGCTATTTTGTCTTCATTTACCAATTAAATTTATTTAAAGAGAAATTTTCTTTTTTACACGATTTGGTTACTCTGAAGTAGAGATCATATGGAAAACCAAAATAGATTTCTGACTTTTTCCTTTACTTATTTTGAAAATAATGAGATGATTCTCTGAAACCTTCCAAGATGACTCAACAAGGTGGATTTCTGTTTTCTGCATCATGAACCTATAGATTTAAACATTGTTGTTATTATCTTTATTGATGCTAAAACTGTCTCATCTTTGGTCAATGCAAATTTACTCAGGCTGGCTCTTCAGTTCTTTTTACATAATTCTAGTAATATTTAATAGCTTCTATCCTTTTTGGTATGACAAAATTTCCATGCCCATTTGTCCCCAAACCTGGAACCAACTATTTCTCAAAAGAGCTCTGATCCCTTTTAGTGATTAATATTCAGAGAACAAATCTAGATGGTAGGGGATTGTTCACTGCTATTGGATTGGTCATTGTTTCTGGGCATTTTTGGTGGACAAAGCTAGACATACATTTTGTGGAAGAAAAAATGTATCATGAATTCTTATTGATATCTCTCATTTAAATTCAGAAATACAGGGTTTTTATAGAACCTCACTGAATTTGTTCCTCCCATTCAAGGATACCAAAAATCTCATTTTGAATCAACACCATAAAATTACTTTTCTTACTATAACACACACAACAGTCCCCAAATAACAATATCAACGCTATCATCAACAATATGATTACTAAGATAGCTTCACATTTTAGCGTTGTGGGAGTTTTTTGTATTTGTTTTGTTTTGCTTGTGTCTTCTGCATATATCTCCATGAGGGATACACAGTCAAATTATTGTTTTAAAGTCACTTGAAATACTCGCTTTTAGAAACTATGTCCCATCTAAAAACAGGTTTATTAGTTTGATTTTGTTTTCCATTTTCTATGATTGCTTTTTTTTATTCATTTAACTTTATTTTTGAATATTTCAGAATATTTACATGATACCAAAATTAAATATACAAAATAACATATATTTAAAATAGACAAATTTTTGTCTGTTTCCTCTACCCCATGGTCCCCTTTTTTATAGATAACCATCCTTCCATCTTTTTTAAAATATAAGAAAATGTGTATTTTCTTATTCTCCTTTTCTTGGTTGAATAACCTTCTGCATGTGCCTTCTTGTATTTTTGTCACCATATATTTGAAATCAGTTCCCAAAATAGAGATTAATTAATTAAAGGGAAAATGTCTATGCAATATTTGCTAAGTGTTGCCAAATTCTCTTATAAGGATTGTCGCTTTTTTGCATTCCTGCCAGCAATATGCGAGAGAGCCTACTTCCAAATATACAATGTTGTCAAGCTTTTAGGATTGTTTTCCGAATCTGGTAGGTGAGAAATGATATCTTAGTAGGGTTTCCAAATTCACTTGTCTAGCAAATGCTTTCAAGGTGAAAGCTGAACTCAGCACCTCATCTACCTCTTCAGCTCTCACTTTCTTTATTAGGCATCCCTCACCCTTACCTTCTCCCCAGGCTGATCCACATTTTAAAAGCTGTGTTTTATCCATCACTGAAGATATTTTACAATGTGACATAAAAATAATCTTTTAGAGTTGAAGTCAAGGTAGATAGTCTGCCATATTTTAAAAACAAAAGATTTCTCTGTCTACAGATCTGTGGATTACTGTGGTGTTTTTTTAAAATATGGTTCTCTACTATCTCTATCAGTATCCCTAGGAATAATTATTTAAAGTACAGGGCTTTTGAGAGGCTGAAGTGGGAGGATTGCTTGAGGACAAGAATTCAAGACTAGCCTGGGAAACATAGCGAGATTTCACCTCTACAAAACAAAAAAAAATTTTTAATTACCTGGGAATGGTGGCACACACATGTAGTCCCAGCTACTTGTAAAATAGCTTGAGTCCAGGAGTTCAAGGCTTCAGTGAACTATGATTACACCACTGCACTCCAGCCTGGGTGACAGAATGAGAACTTATCATCTCTAAAACTAAAAACAAATAAGTAAGTAAAGGGTTTTAAGCCTTTTATACCTATCGAATCAAAGTTTCCTAGAGGATGGAACCTAAGAATCTTCTTTTTTAACAAGTAACTTTGACTGTTTTGATGCCCACCCATGTATGAGAATTACCCCAGGAAATCTTCTATAAAAATTGAATTAATTCTCACCTAACTCATTGGAGTATTGTGAAAATTAACTAAAGTTTATAAAGTTATTTAAAGAATGCTAACAAGTACTATTTTGGAGGGGTATCAGTAAAATGTCATTAAAGTACACTAGAAACCTACTAAATCTCTTAAATGGACTTGATCGAAGAAATCAGTCAATAAATAACAAGGTAGCAGAAACTCAGCTTTAATGTATGCAGCAATGCATTCCCCGGCCGTGTTGAACTTAAATCGATCCATCATTGCTTTCCCAGTGACACAGCAAAATGTTTGGCAATCTTTGAGAGGATAAAAAGCACTAGACTTTCCCCAGGTAGTAATGTGTGGAAAAAATGTAGACCTCTTCAAGTGAGGCAGAAATTCCTTGGTTTCTTCTTCTATCGATGTTTAATCAAATTGTGTATACTCCCCTTTTTTCACATATTTTTTTCAACATATATATCATACCAAGAGCTCCGATAGGGTTTGGCTGTGTCCCCACCCAAATCTCATCTTGAATTGTAGCTCCCATAATTCCCATGTGTAGTGGGAGGGACCTGATGGGAGGTAATTGAATCACAAAGGCAGCTTTTTCCTGGGCCATTCTCATAATAGTGAATAAGTCTCACACAATCAGATGGTTTTATAAAGGGGGTTTCCCCTGCACACACTCTTTTTGCCTGTCACATGTAAAACGTGACTTTGCTCCTCCTTTGCCTTCTGCCATGATTGTGAGGCCTCCCCAGCCATGTGAACTGTGAGTCAATTAAGCCTCTTTCCTTTATAAATTACCCACTCTTGGGTATGTCTTTATTAGCAGTGTGAGAACAGACTAATACAAGCTCTAAACTAAAAGTGGCCAGATGACCACTTTCTGGTATTTTCTACCTCCTCCAGTGAATGACTGATCCTGCCATGACATTTTCAGGAATGCTGGGTGGATAATGTCACTCCCTCGTGCCTCCATTTCTCCCAAAGAACACGCAATCAATCTTGCTTAGAAAGGTCAGGACAAGAACACACTTTAATTTCTGAGGAAGGTCACAGACTTCCTCAGTGAAGTGCTAATAAGAACTGCTGATCAATGGGGTAAATTGCTGAGAGTGGACAGACTTTCTCAGGAGAAACAAAAGGGTAAATATTTTGTTTCTTCAAAAAGATCTTTTTTCTAGTAAATCAAATATTTGGACTTCTTGGCGATAGTTTATATTGACTGCTTATTTTTCTTATGTATGGCTATATTTTCTCATTTCTTTGCATGCCTTGTAATTTTTTATTGAAAACTGGGCATTTAAAATAATATAATATGGCAACTCCTTTCAGCCGAATCTGTGGAAATCAGATTCCCCCAGCTCCCTAGGGGGAATCTTTGCTGTTGTTGTTCCTGCTGTTTAGTGATCTGCCTTAACCAGTGGCTATTCTCTTGGGATGAGGCTTTTGGGGAGTTTCCAGCCCATTGTTCCCCGTCCAGTGGCTGTTGGGCTGCTATTGTAGTTGTAGACTACTTATTTCTAAGGTTCTTGTGAAGCTGGAGGGAAGGGAATAAAATTAGGACAAGTTAAAATGCCATAACACGTATTCTTCTTACTGATATTCAGCTGTTTTTCTTGAATAAATATTTCTTGGATTTCTGAAAGCTTTTCATTTCCAGAGTTCTGAAACACCAATTTTTTTAGTAAATTTTGTCAGTATTCTAGTTACTTTTATGGAGAAGCAGAATTTGGGAAGTCTCTTTCAGAAGTGCTTCCTCTCTTCCCATCATGTTTAGAAAGCCATATGAAAACAAAAGAAAAAGATGTGAAGCCAGAAATTTAGTTCTTAATCTAGAGGGGTTGATGGAGTTTTCACAACTCAGTTCTCTAAGTCAGGAAACAAGATAGGGACTCAGGACTAAAAGGTAGATCTGATCTGAACTGTTCTCTAAAGAAAGCCTTAGGAATCTATTGAGATAGTGGGTAGCATTCTGGGGTTTGGGATCCTGGGCTTACTAATCACAACTAGCAGGTTGGATACCTTTGCCCTACACCAAGGATTTTGCCACTCATGGAACATTCTGTCTTTCAAATTCCTTTTACATGCGAGTAAATGGTGGCTCATTTTCCCAACAACAAATCCACCGATCTGTTCAATCATCTTTCCTCCACCCATTCTGTCTTGTTGTCAACTGTGCCATCCCTTTCTGTGTCTCAGCTTCTCAAATCAAGTCTTAAGAGTACTTTCTAATTCTCAAGGCTACCATATGGGTCTCAGTGTTACAGCGAAGAGAAAGAACCTGAGCATAGCAAGTGCATGAGAAACACACGTAAGCACATCCCTACGGTCAGAGATCGAGGAGAGATAATGTCATCATTCAGAGTCAGCTTTTTAAAATATATAGTCCAGAGGTCTTTTTTTTAAAAAAAAAAAAACACTTATTATGCCATGAATTCATAAGGAAGAGGTTCCAGCAGCTCAGACTCCTTCCCACTGGTTCTCACACAGTGTGCTTCTCTGGTGGAGCAGGCTGGCGCTTCACTTGAACCTAGGTGCCTTTCTCTTTGGCTTCTTTTTTTTCTGATCATTTTCCTTCACGCGTTTCAGGAGGTGATCTCTGCTCTTAGAGTGTTTAATGTGTTCAATACACACATTAATTCTCTTGGCAAGAATCTTGCCCTTTACTTGTTTGTTTACAACGATGCCTACAGCATGCTGGGTAACACTGTAGACTCTTCCAGTTTTGCCGTAGTAACACTTGTGGGCATTCCTTTTTGAACAGCACCCATTCCCTTTATATCTACAATATCACTTTTCTTGTAGATTCGCATATACGTGGCCAAAGGAACAACTCCATGTTTTCTAAAAGGCCTAGAGAACATATATAGGGTGCGTCTCCTCTTCCCTTTTGTGTTTGTCATTTCGGCAAATTACTGGAAGATGGCAGTTCCGGCCAAAAGGCAAAGTCAGCTTTCTAACTATTATCAGGTAACTAGTAGTCTTGGTAATTACAACATTTTTATGGTAACTGCTAACTGTTGCATGGAACCTGGAAAAGGGAGAAAGCACATTTTGCCCAGTTTATCTAGCACTTCCCAAAGTAGAGGGAAAACGACTCTGAATTCAAAAGTGTTAAGAAATTATAGTTACTTCAACAGCAAAATCTATAGTAGCACTGAGATAACGTTCCACGGTCTTCCCTAGACTGGATGAAATTACCCAGAAAAACTCCCTTGGCTTTGATTCTCTGCTCAGTCTCTCAGTTACTCTTCCAGATAACTCGCTAGGGAGGAAGTGTTTTGCACAGTGCATCAGAATGCTTTTGTCCATATAAATGCCTAGCTCTCTGTCTCCCAGCTCATGCCCTCACTCCCCAGTGTAAATCAGTGGTCCGGGTTCCACTCCAGTCTCCGGGGCCTTGGTTGGTGCGACTCACTCTCTCTAGAGGCTGGTCTTGGACTCGCATCATCCCTAGGATGCCTCAGCCGAACTAGCCTACCGACTTATTTCTTTGCTCTCAGTTATAACATTAGAGAAATCCAAGATCGCAACCACAGAGATTAAGGAAAAAAAAATGAAGAAAAAAAGCACTATGAGAAAGCGCAGCTATTTTGGAAAAAGTGCAAATACAAATGTCAGTAACCTTATTTGCAAATAACCAGGTCAATTCAAAAGGGCTGTTGATGCGGTAATTACAAGCCTCCACCATCCATCACCTGGATCTGAGATACACGTACACTGCTGCAAGGGGAGGCCTCTCATTTCACCTACAATGCTGCAGGTTTTTTCATTTAAAAACCCCATCCCCTCACCCTGCCAAATGTAAACCACACGCATTTATATTAGTGAGGATTTTCTGTGCCTCTGGGTTTCTTGCTGGCGTCTCTCAAGACTGCTCCTCACATGAGCTAGGCTGTGATATGCTTCCAAGCAAAAGGAGCATCTCTGCAGAAACAGATGTTAACCTCCCCAGGCACAGCGTGCCCTCTCCCTGTGATACGCTCTCTAAATTTGCATTTGTGCTGTCAGTCAAGGAACTGCACAGAATGACAATTGATGCCACCAGTAAAGGAAGTTAGGATGGAGGTGAAGGATGGGGAAAAAGAATAGAATCATTAATGAATGGCTCCAGAGTGGGAAGTGGGCTTTCTCAGCTCACATATGCTTTTGAACTCAAGTAGGGTTAATTGTTTCTGTGCCAGCCCCACAGTAGCTTTCATCTCAGGAGATGGAAGTGAATGAGTCTTAATTAGCCAGCCTGACCTAATCTCACAGTCAGCTATATACAGGACATCACCCAGTTTGTTCTCAGTTCTTCCAGAATGAATTAAAACACACACATGTTGGTATTGTCACAGAGAGAGAGAGAGAGAGAGAGAGAGAGAGAGAGAGAACTCAGGAAAGTGTATAGTTATGCCCTCATGGAAGGGTGTGAGAGGAAGTGTTGGTATTGTCACTAACGCATCTGAACCCAGCCTTGCTTGAGGCAGGCCTGTATGTGGGTGCGGTGGGTAGCACCTTAGGTTTTTTGCTGAGAGACAGCCTCTGTGGTGAAGTGCTGGTATTGTCACTGTAACGCATCTGAACCCAGCCTTGCTTGAGGCAGGCCTGTATGTGGGTGCGGTGGGTAGCACCTTAGGTTTTTTGCTGAGAGACAGCCTCTGTGGTGTAGGTTGTGTTCAGGAGGTTTCTCTGGAGAAGCACCAAGAAGGGAGAAAGGGAGGGAACAGAAGGGGGAACTGAGCTGTGATGCAGTTGCAACCAATGCCTCATTCGACCTCACGGTGGCTCTGCAACTGGGCTAGCCCACCAAGCTGTCCTAGAATAAGGCCAGGGCTGGGCCTCTGTACCCAGCATAGGCCAGCCATTCAATGTGGCTGTCCCCAAGGAAGGGGCACAACCGGGTACGTCGGCACTGCCTTCAACCAAACTCTCAGAGAGGGATTCAGGTGGGGGGCTCTCAGCAGCCAATCTCCTGCTGGCCTTGACCTAAAGACAGGACTGGAGGGCCCTGTGGCTTCTGCCCTACAGCTGCTGGCCCTTTAAGTAGCCCGGTGTGCGGTGGGTAATTACCTCACCAGCTCACCACCTGCCAGCTTTCCAACCAGAGCAGAATTTAGAAAGGGTTCCTGTAACCAGCAAAAGGGTCTGACTGCTTGCCACTTGTGAAAAGAAGTCAAAATAATAATGGGCTATGATCAAAGGAAGTGAGATTTTTCATATTGTCCATGCTACAAGGGGAAGAGTAGAAAGCAAGTTTACTTTTCCATTTGTGGAGGGAACACGGGTTGTTAAAAAAGGGGTTTGGAATGTAGAGGAGGGCAGAGGGTGTGGGAGGTGCCAGGTGGCATGACTTGAGTCATCCTGAGTCATTGTTCCATTTGGTGAAGGGGCCGGTGCCACTGTAGATCCTGTCAGCTAATAAATTAATCACAGTCAATCTCGTAGTCAGTCTTCAGCCAGGAGTGGGTTCCAGCTTTGAAGTCATCTTTTGTTGGAGAGGGAATTCTGGAGGTGTCTGGTCCCTATCAGGATCTGACTCCTGAGGCTTCTAAGGAAATAGATGACCAGATAAAAGAGCATGGTGTGTGCTTACAAGCATCTAGGAGGCGTATGCCTGTAATTCCCATGTCTTGGTAGGCTAAGACATGGGAATTCCTTGAAGCCAGTAAGTGGAGTTTGCAGTGAGCCAAGACTGCACCACTGCACTCCAGCCTGGGTGTAGAGCGAGATACTGTCTCAAAAACAAACAAACGAAAACGTTGTTTGGCCAGGCACAGTGGCTCATGCCTATAATCTCAGCACTTCGGAAGGCCAAGGTGGAAGAATTGCCTGAAATCAGAAGTTTGAGACCAGCAACTTAGTGAGACCCTATCTCTACAAAATAGTAATACTTTTAAAATTTGCCAAGAGTGGTGGTGCACACCTGTGGACCTAGCTGCTCAAGAAGATCACTTGAGCCCAGGAGTTCAAGGCTGCAGTGAGTCATGATAGTGCCACTGCACTCCAGCCTGAGAGACAGAGTAAGACCATGTCTCAAAAAAAAAAGTGATTTTGTAAAGAATGAGGAAGGACTCATTTGCAAATGTGAGTTTTCCTGTGCTGTGGCTTACTTTAAATCCATCTCAAGCTACCAGTAGAGAAGGACCCCCCGAAGGGTTTCTAGGCCCACGTTTGTCCTAGAAAGTCCGAGCTAATTGAAAAACGAAGAAGTTGAAGTTCATTCCCAATTTGCTGCCCTGCTAGGAGCAGAAGGAAGGGTTTTAGGGTGTTCCTGCTGGTTTCGGATGACACAGATCCCTGCTGTCCTTGTGGGGCAAAGCAGGCTGCCCAGGGTGAACGCTTGTGGTTTAGAGAGGGAAGAAGGAAGCAAAGGAGCAGGAAGAAGTGGTGCAGGAGTCTGGGTAAAGTTCCTGCTACAGCACATAGCGCATTACCTGCTCACAGTGTCTGCGGAGTTAGGCGGCAGCAGAAACTTCGCCGGACAGAGTCTGCATGTCACCTTCAATCTCCTTGTTCCTTTACACAGTTCTATCCCATCCAGGCCTTTGTTCCCACCCCCTTTCCCCTCCTCCCTCTGGCCACCTGGGGTTTCATCCTGAACGCCATCGTCCAGACCCCTCCAAGGGCACTGAGTACACAGTAGCCGCCTGATAGACATTGGTAGATGGTATTTTGGTCCCACGGGCTCTCCAGGTTGGGCCCAGAAGAGACCACAGGATCTCGTAATCTTCCCTGTTTATATTGTCTGTGGCCTACCTGTATTGGCTCCTCAGATGGAGCTGATGTTCATATAACTTTTCCTCCAAAACACAAAACAACAACCCCCATAGCGTGCAAATGACTTACGCGCCACAGTCATGATTTATAGCCAGCCTCCCTAAGCTGTGGCCACATCTCAGGAACGTGGGAAAGGATGAGTGGGAAGGAAGCAAATGGGAGAGGTTCCTCAGGACCAAGGGATCCTATTTGTTTTAAATGATGGGATGCTCCAAATATGGGTGGGCTGCCTGTCCCATATCCAGGACTTGCTGAGGGCAAGAAGAGCCGGGTCTTCTGAGGAGTTCATCTCTAGGCCTCAGTCCTTTGCTGAGATCAGGCTGTTTCTCCAGGATTTTCCCATTGCTGGAGGTGGCAGTAAAGGTGTATGCAGGTGGCCTTGGCCGTGGCTTTTTTCTTTGCAAAACAAGTTATCAGTCAATGCAGCAAGGCTGCGGATGACTGAGCTTTTTCTTTTCTTTCTTTCTTTTTTTTTTTGCAATGGAGTTTCACTCTTGTCACCCAGGCTGGAGTGCAATGGTGCTATCTCAGCTCACTGCAACCTCCGCCTCCTGGGTTCAAGCAATTCTCCTGTGGGCTGAGCTTTTTTTTTAACCAATTGAGGGACTGGAGAAACGAAGTGTGATGAATCATTACCTGTAATGTTTCTTTTCCAGGTTTTCTCATGAAAGAGGAAAGATACACATGCCCATGTGCACGCAGACACACTCACACATTCACAAATGTGCACACACACATTTTATGTAAAAGTATTGTGGTCAGAAAACACACACAAATTCTGGAGAAAAAGCTAGACCAAAAGACCTGAGACCAGGGCACACAGCTGGCAATCCCTGCAGCCTGGAGTCTCACCCTGTCATTCCTATTGAGTACTGCCTTCAACAAGTCAATTAACCTTCCTTCCTTCCACTCCCTAACCTTCTAAGTAGAAAAGAACAACGTGGATCCAGCTCAGAGGGGTGTCAGGAGATTAACCTGCATCTTCAAAGGCCTCATGATCATTAGAGTGCTGTGGAAAGGGTGGACGTTGTTATTTTTATTAAAAGCTGGATGACTGCTCCTGAGCTCTGTCTGCACTGCCACCTTCCCCAGGCCTCTCTGGAGTCTGCTGAGTACGGGGGTGAAGCTGTTTCTGAAATGTGTGAAATGGAAATGTCCTGGGCCTCTGTGCTCTAAGGTTAAGCAAATGTTCTCTGCAAATAGCACTGGTTTGGTGCAATGTGGAGGCACTTGTACTTACTGATAAAATGTTAAAGAACAGAAATGGCATTTGGGTGTGAAATCGAACTCTCAAGGTGGTGGTAGGGTGGTGATGGGAGAAGGAGATAACATTTAACCAGTGCCAAGTACTGTGAAAGCTCCCTATCCAGTGTGAATGGAACTGGCATTTTGTTCTGCTGAAAAGTCCGTCAAAGCAGGGAACCACACAAAGCGATATGCTCATACCTTCAGCATTCTACTTTAACTTAAAATACGGAGCTGTGCATTTCTTTACCAATCTATTGATTAAAGGTCAGAACCCCTCCTTTAAGTACTGGTCCCTGACCAGTGTCCCAAATCATTATTCTTATGTAAACCACATCTGCAATCCATCATCTAAGATCTCCGGTTTAAGATTCGGGTTTAAGATTCATTAAAGTGGAGCAAAAACGTACGGATACGTGTGAGCAGTGGAGAGTCTTCCCCAATGTTTGCTGTTTGCCCCACTTCTATAGTTGTCTCACATCCACATAGTCCGATAATAATTTATTTTAGCCACTTGCTTCTATGGAGACTCTCCCAAGTGTTCGAGTTACTGTTTCATAAAAACAATAATGCTCTCTTTTTTTGCACTCATATTTCATAGATTTAAGTAACATTGAATTAAATTACATATTACATATTGTAGTTACAATTACCAAAACAGGTTTGATAACAGATGCATCTGATTTTGGAATGCCTCTGTCTCAGCAGGTGAGGGTGGGTGTGTAGAAAGGGCACAGGGGCCATGTCCCCCTCTCTGGCCTCACTCAGGAAGACGGAGATGGTTGAAAATGGCAAGTGCATTAGGTAGAAATTGGGTAAAGAGAGCTTCTATTTGTGACTTACTCTACTGCATTTAATCCTTATGATGAGTTTGCTACTATCATCTCTGTTTTACAGATACAGTATTTGAAGTCCAGAGAAGTTGGATACGGCACCCAAAGTCACACAGTTAGAGAGCAGTGGACTTGGAATGTCAATCAGGGTCTGTTTGGGCCCACATGCAGGCTCACTGAGGACTACGTTTCTTTTAGGGAGTGATCTCTTCACCTGCAGCCTTGGATTTTTGAAAGAACATAGAAGTTTACATATTGACTTGGAAATGTGAACAGAAACCTGGTCCTTCAACTGTGGTGACTGTGCCTTCTTCTAAATCAGCGGTTCTCAACGTGTAGCTCCTGGAACAGCAGCAGCAGTTAGAAACTTGTTGGAAATGAGAATTCTCAGGCCGCATCCCTGATCTATTGAATCAGGAGCTCTGAGTCCAGCAAGCTGTGTTTTCACAGCCCTCCAGAGATTCCAATATGCACAGATACATTGTGATATTATATATTATGATACATGTTGAGACCCACTGCTCTGTATGTTTTATTCATTCATTCATTCATTGGAAAAATGCCTATTGTCTGCTGTGTGACAGATAGGGCCTGGCAATAAAACGATGAATGCAGAGAGGGCACCTGCCTTCCTAGAGCTTACATTCTACGACATGCTTGATTCTCTACCACTGCCCAGGTCCTGATGCTCCAGGCAGGCCCAGCCTGCAGCCTGCTCCACAGACCCCTGAAGCTCTTCTCCCACTGCCAAGCAGGCAACTGCATCTGCTACTCATGGAGTCATCCAAACAAACCGTGTTCTTTACTGTCCTGGTAAGAAGCATCAGCTTCCATTCCTTTATTTTTATATATATTGTGATAAAGCATGAGTAACAAAATTTACCATTTTAACCATTTTTAAATGAACTCTTCAGTGGCATTAACACATTCACAATGTTATGTAACTATCACCACTATCCATTTCCAGGAATTTTCATCATAACAAATAGAAACTCCATACTCATTAAATAATAACTCCAGGGCCAGGTGCCAGTGGCTCATGCCTGTAATGCCAGCACTTTGGGAAGCCAAGGCAGCCGGATCACTTGAGATCAGGAGTTCAAGACCAGCCTGGCCAACATGGTGAAATTCCACCTCTACTAAAAGTACAAAAAAATTAGCTGTGCATGGTGGCACATGCCTGCAGTGCCAGCTACTCAGGAGGCTGAGGCAGGAGGATCGCTTGAACCCAGGTCGGGGGTGCAGTGAGCTGAGATCGCACCACTGCACTCCAGCCTGGGTGACAGAGTAAGACTCGATCTAAAAAAATAAAATTAAATTAAAAAAAATAAATAAATAGTAAACAATAACCCCCACTCTCCCCACACACACATGGCTGCAATCACCTTCCTACTTTAGGTACCTCAATAAGTGGAATCATATGATATTTGTTCTTTGGTCATTGGCTTATTTCACTTGGCATAATGTTTTTGAGGTTCATCCATGTGGTCGTATGTATCAGAATTTTCTTTCTTTCTATGGCTGAATAATATTCCATTGTATGTATATACTAAACCTGTTTATCTGTCGGTGAACACTTGGGTTACCACTATCTTTGACTATTGTAAATAATGCTACTATAAATATTGATGTCCATTTTTAAATTGAGTTGCTTGATTTTTGGGTTGTGGTTTCTTTTTGTTCTTTATATAGTCTAAATATTATTCCCTTATCAGATAAAGGACTTGCAAATATTTTCTCCCATTCTATAGGTTGTCTTGTCACTCTTGATAATATTCTTTGATGCACAGAAGTTTTAAAATTTTGATAAATACAACATATGTATTTTTTATTTTGTTGCCTGTGCTTTTGTTGTTATATCCAAGAAATTATTACCAAATACAAACTCATCATATTTTTTCCATTATGTTTTCTTCTAAGAATTTTATAGTTTTAGCTGTTGAGTTTAGACTTTTGATCAATTTTGAGATAATTTTTTATATGGTATAAGATGTGAGTCCAACTCATCGCTTTGCATGTGAGTATCTGGTTTTCCCAGCATCATTTGCTGAAAAGACTGTCCTTTCCCCATTGAATGGTCTTGAAAATCTTGTCAAATAACAATTGACTGTAAACGTGAGAATTTATTTCTGGTCCCTCTATTCTATTTTATTTATCTACATATCTGTCCTTATGCTAGTACCACACTGTTTTAATTACTGTAGCTTTGTAGCAAGTTTTTAAATCAGAAAGCATGGGATCTGAAATTTTGTTCTTCATTTTCAATATTGTTTTAGTTATTGGAGGTCCTTTGGGATTCTATATAAATTTTACAATGGCTTTTTCTATTTCTGCAAAGAATGCCACTGGAACTTTGGTAGGGATTACAATAAGCCAATCACAAAAGGACAAATACTTCATGATTCCACTTGTATGAAGTATCTAGATCATTCAAACAACAGACAAAAAGTAGAATAATGGTTGACAGGGGATAGGAGGAGGAGGGAAACGCTAGGAGTTATTGTTTAATGGCTACAAAATTTCAGTTTGGCAAGATGAAAAGAGTTCTGCAGATTGATTGCACCACGGTATGAATGTACTTAAAACTACTGAACTGCACAGTTAAAATAGTTAAGATGCTATAGTTTATGTTATATGTATTTTATCAGTTTTAAAAATCCTCAGAAAGACTGGGCAACATAATGAGATCCAATCTCTACAAAAAAGTTTTTAAAAATTAGACCAGCATGATGGCTCATACCTGTAGTTCCAGCTACTCATGAAGGCTGAAGTGGGAGGATCACTTGAGTCCAGGAGGTCAAGGCTGCACTGAGCCATGATCGTGCCACTGCACTCCAGCCTGGGTGACAGAGTGAGATCCTGTCTCAAAACGGAAAAAAAAAAAGTCCTCAGAGACCAATCACTGTGGAAATTTACTGAAAGATGTAATTTGGAGAAAAAATTCATAAAATATTACTGAATATCTTTTAAAAGTATATAGGCAGGGTGGGCATGGTGGCTCACTGCTATAATCCCAGCACTTTGGGAGACCAAGGCAGGAGGATCACTTGAGCCCAGGAGTTCAAGACCAGCCTGGGCAACATAGCAAGACTCTATCTCAATTTGTTTTTTTTTAATTAGCTGAGCATAGAGGCACACACCTGTTGTCCCAGCTACTCAGGAGGCTGAGGAAGGAAGATAATTTGAGCCAAGATCGCACCACCACACTCCAGCCTGGATGGAAAAGCAAGACCCTATCTCAAAATAAATAAATAAATAAATAAAAACAAACAGGCAAATTTATAATTAATATCATCACTGGGCAAACAATTGATTTTGTTAATGGAAAAATGCATATAAAAGATAGCAGCTTAAAAAATCTGCTAAGGGCAAACACAGTGGCTCACACCTGTAATCCCAGCACTTCAGGAGGCTTGAGCCCAGGAGTTGGACACCAGCCCGGGCCACATAGTGAGATTCCATCTTTACAAAAATAATTAATTAATTAATTAATTTAAATCAGCTAAAAAACATATTGTATTACCAAAAGTCAATTAAAACAGCAAAATTCCTTGTTGGCAATATTTTGTACAAATAGTTATCCTAGCGCACACTACTATTATACTGGTTTTTTTTTTTAACCACAATTCTACTATAAATTGGTACTTTTTTTTCTAGAGAACAGTTTGGCAACATGTAATAAGGTCTTAAAAAATGTCTATCTCTTCCAACCTTGTTATTCCAGTTTGGGGAATTTATTCATGCAGTGAATAGTCACTAAGCATTTTCCTCTATGCTTTAGGCACTGTTGTGAGTACTGTGAATACAGTGGTGAAGTCCATATAATCCCTGCCCTGAGAGCTTACGATCCTATAGAGAAAAAGAAACACATTTATTGGTGTAGTGAATATGTATTTTCCATGCCCACAATCCAGCTGGGGCAGGAGAATAGGGTTTGGAGGTAGGGAACCTGAGGCTGTTTCAAGCCAACTTCCTAGAACTAAATTGAAAGGAAAACCCTAACTTTCCACACCTAAGTAACAAAAAGACCAGAAGCTACTCCCTTTGCAAACCCCCCACCTTTTCTGCACAGCAGATGGAAAATTGGCTTTCCTCAACCAATCAGACTGATTGCAGGCCAAGTTTTTGTTTGCATAGAAGCATAACTTTGTAACTTCACCCTAGCCTCTGACTGGTTGCAAAGGCAACCAATCATATGTTTGCACAGGAGTGTGACCTTTGTAACTTCACTCTGGTTGGCTGCTTTCTGCAACCAATCAAACTGATTGCTGGCTTCCACTTCATTTACATGAGGTGAGCATGAAGTGGCCAATGGGAAACTTCCAGGGGGTATTTGGACCCAAGAAGATTCTGTATCTGGGCCCTTGAGTGGCTGCTCAGGTCTGCTCCCACACTGTGGAGTGTACTTTCATTTTCAATAAATCACTGCTTTCATTCTTTTGTTGCTTCATTCTTTCTTTGCTGGGCATTTTGTCCAATTCTTTGTTCTAAAGGCCAAGAACCTGGACAACTTGCAGCCACGACCCTCTACTGGTGACACATGCTTCCTCTTTGTGTTAAATGTACTCCAAATCTTCTTCAAGAAACACCTCTTCTGGCTGGGCACAGTGGCTCACACCTGTAATCCCAGCATTTTGGGAGGCCGAGGCGGGTAGATCACCTGAGGTTGGGAGTTCGAGACCAGCCTAACCAACATGGAGAAACCCTGTCTCTCCTAAAAATACAAAATTAGCCAGGTGTGGTGGTGCATGCCTGTAATCCCAGCTACTCAGGAGGCTGAAATAGGAGAATCTCTTGAACCTGGAAGGCAGAGGTTACAGTGAACCAGGATCACACCATTGCACTCCAGCCTGGGCAACAAGACCGAGACTCTGTCTCAAAAAAAAAAGAAAGAAAGAAAGAAAGAAAGAAAAAAAAAAAAAAAGAAAAGAAACACCCCTTCCTCATTTTCCACCCTGTGAATGGATGGTCCACTCATCCAGCTACATCTATTTCAAGTCTATTATTGTATTTCACCTACCAGCCACTATGATTGGTTCAGAGATAGCACATAACTCATTTGGAGCTAATGAGATGAATAAAGATGTTTTCTGGGGCTTGTGGTAAAGATACATTTTCTTCTGCCATATTTTGTAAAGGTACGAGGCTTGGCGCTACCGTAGGCATCTCCATTCCCTGGGCTGTGTCAGTCACAAATGAAATAACCCCTGGAGAAAGCCAGGGCAAACACATTAGAGAAATGGCCAGATGGTGTCCTCTGAGCCTCAGGACTGAAAGGCCTGTAGCCAGCTCTACCCTTGGACTTTCAGTTATGTGAGTCAATATATCCCCTTTTGTGTATAAGCCAGTATGAACTGCACACTGTCACCTACAACAGAAGGAAAACCAACTTACACACATTTGGTATCTGGATGGGGCATCACAATAGTGACAGGCATTGAAGTGGTAAATCAAAGGACAGTACAGGAGGGAAGTCTAACCCAGACTTTAGAGGGGTAGCAAAGGCTTTCCATTAGTAAATGCCATTTGAGCTGAGACCTGAGGCATATACCTAAGGAAATAGCTAAGAAGAAAAGTAGAACAATTTATACCAATTATAGCAAGCTTGTTTCTAAATATATATATATAGGAAATAACCCAAATGCTCAACAATAGGTGCATTATTAAGCACACTATTGCATACAAATATAACGTAATACATACCAATATGGTGACAAGCCATGACAAATATGTGCACAATTTGGATACGTAGTAATACTCAGTCTGGTTTTGTTAAGCCTCTCAGCTCAGTGGGATATTAGCTCAAAGTAGTTTCATGTTTTTCCAGTCACCACTCTGTCAATTCCCCCTTCTTTACCTTAACAACATTTTTGGCAGAGCCGTAGGTTTCCAGTCACTTTGAGTTATTCAAATTCCAGGCTCAGGTCAGATTTCAACCTGAGCTCATCCCTCCCCCACAGCTCAGCAGAGCTCAGGGGCCTGTTCCCAGGAAGGATGTGGGCTGCTCTCACTGGCTCCTCACTGCCACATCTTGGAAAGAAGGTGTGGGGAGGAGCAGGGGTCTGATTTGAGGATTATTATTCTCTTGAATCTCACTTATTCTCAAGGCCTCATTCCCTTGGTGTTCAAGACCGAAAGAGGAAGAGAGTTCAGGACTCTGCATTGAGAGTGGCCTCTCTTGCCCCCAGGCTTACCGTGGCTCTGTCGTCTGTCTCCTCCATCCTCTGGCTCCTTGTATGTGGGGCCATAGGAACTGTGTTATCCCCTCCCAACTCTGAGTTGCCTCCAGCATTGGGAGGAGGTACTAATAACCACTACCCAGGCCTTGCTTCCCCCTTCACCTTTAGCTGCTCCTATAAGCTTTTACCTCCAAACTGCCAGAGAAGAAAGTGCCTTTCTGTAAATTCACAAGTGCTGCATGACTCGAACTACAGACCAATCTTTTCCAACAATTCTCCTATTGCTGTCTCTCCTGCTGACTGTATCATTATGGGACTGCTGGTTTATAGTAAGTCAGCAAGGATCCCACCTGGAGAGAGGTAGTGGTCTTCCCTTTAGGCAGGTGCCCTCAAGCTCTACAAGGAATTTTCTTATGGGTCCCTTCTAAAGTTTACATTTTGGGAAACTGAACAGGATAGGCAAGCCTCCAAACTGGAGCTTTGCCCAAAAGGGTTCTTGGCTTCACCCAGGGAGGAAGTCAAGGGGGAGCCAGTGGTGTTAGACAGCAATCCTTTACTGAACTGTATTGCTTTTTGTAGAACAGCACTACCTCATTGGCATCATGCCCTGAGCCAGCAACGTATGGGCTCTTGGCAACTGTGTTTATACTCGATTTCAATTATATGCAAATTAAGGGGCAGGTGAATGCAAATTGAGGGTTGGGTTATTTAGAACTTTCTAGGAAAGGAATGATAACTTCCAGGTCGTTACCACGGCATTCATAAACTCTCACGGTGCTGGAGGGAGTGTCTCATGCTAATGAGCAATGAGGGCAGCTAGGGATCACTTTTGTCTCTATCTGCTGGCTCCTGATGTTCTTTTCACTTCATCCTGTCTGAATCAGATCCTGTTTGGGTCAGCAGGTTTATGACCAGAAAACAAGTCTTTTCTGGTCTCCAACCTCAAAGGCTCGTTGCTATGAACTTTGGATACTTCCCAAGGCCCAAAGACTTCGAGCTTTCATTCTCCCAATTGTTTCCTCATGTAGGTTGGCAGTAAGGCAGGTAGTTGTTGGAATGATGGTAGGGAGGAGCAGTTCATCGCTCTTTTCTTCTAGAGTGTCTGATCTGTAAATTCTACTCAGTAAAATTTTATTTTCAGATGTTATTCTTTTCACTGGCTTCTCTTTCATAGTTTCCATTTCTCTCATAATTATATTCATGTTTTCCTTTGTTGGAATTCACTCAGGATGGCTGGCAAAATAATAACAAAATATTAAGGAAAGTTATAGATTAGTCTCAAACCTTTTGGAAGGCTGAAAGGTTTTACTGAGGCAGGCCGAAGGCTGCCAGTCAATTACATTAGCATAGGAAAGAGATAGAGCCAATAAAAGGCTTTCCCAGTTTAAATCTGTTTAACCCACATCCCTTTCTCTCTACTCTGTTTACTCATGTAAACTTTGTGCTGGATGGTCCTCTCAGGGGGTTATCAAAGGAGAATTACCCATTAATAGCGTTTACTCTGGATCTGGAATCTAAAGCTTTTATCGTTCGTAAAACCACTCTTTTAACCATGTTAATTATCCACAAGCAAGTTGACTTAGAACCTGTGTTATGAAATCTTTACTGGATAAATGTGTGGATGTACAGGGGGTCTTGGTTGATTGGCTGCATTTTGCCCTCTGAAAGCAGCCAACGACCATCCCTAGCCCACTTGAATCACTGAACCAGATGTGAGAGTGCATTCATTCATCCATCGAGTCAGGGTCTGCAAGACAGACCTCCACAGGTGGTGGTTGAAGTTTCATTCCTTTAAATATTTTAGCATATCAATCCCATTTATAGTATCTGTTTTAATGTTTTTGTCCGATAATTTCATCTTATTATTTCAAGGTTTCTTATTGACTGATTTTCCTACTGATTATGTGGCACATTTTTCTATTTCTTATAAATCTAGTAATTTTTTTATTGATGTAGGCATTTCTTTTATTATTGAGTGCTAGATACTTTTTATTCCTTTACAAGTTGGAGTTTGTTCTTGTGGATCAGGTTGGCCCACTCAAAGCTTGTTTTTAAGCTCTCATAAAGCAGATCTAGAGTAGCCTTTATTCTAGGGCTAGTCACCTTCCTAAGACATGATCTTTCTGGAGTCTGTGCTAAGTGGGATCTGAAGTCTCTCTACTCTATAGCTGGTGGACATTCAAATGATTCCCACTTCTGCATAAGTGCTGGAAACTTTTTGGCTTACAGCTCTCTAGTAATTGTTCTTTTCCTGGAAATTGTTCTTTGCCTTTCCTTGTGGAGTTTTATCCTAACTATATACTGACTGGTTTTTCAGACTCAAAGGGCCCCTATTCAGATTTCTGGAATTCTTTCTCTGTGTAGTCCTCTCTGGTCTGTTCTCTGCCCCACATTCTAGCTGCTTTGACCTCCATGAATTCTGATATCTTCTGTCTCAATTTGGTGAGATTTCTAGAATCTGTTTGAATTCCCCTTCCCTGGACTGCAGTTCAGAAACTGCTTTCAGGCAGCAAGCCTGAAGGATTGTACAGCTCACTCTCCCTGCTTGCCTTCTCTCAGGGCTCACAGTCCCGGACAGTCTGTTGCCCATTGTCTGAATGCTGTTGTTTCATGTTTTGTTCAGTTTTCTAGTGTTCTAGGTAATTTTGTACTCTTTTTTTTTTTCTCATGCCTGTAAGTGTAAGTCCCTTTTGATGAGAACTAGAAAAAAAAACAGAAATATGATAAGTCGATGGGACTTTATTTGGGGATGGGGGTAAAGAAAATTACAAGGTGTTTATTAGTATGAGTATTAGTATTGAGACAGATGGGACTAATCTGCAAATATATAAAAGACTTTCTTATAAAGAGAAGCAGAAGTGAGCTGAGGTTCTTAATGCCCAGCAGGCAGATCTAGAGGTAGGAAGGGCTGGACCAACTGTTCTAAAACTCAAATGCAAAGAGAAACATTTGGGTGTTTGCTAAAAGGCAGATTCTATGCTTCCTGCAGGTGATCCCGTGGGCCCCCCTAATTTGTATTTTTAACAGGCACCCTAAGGTGGTACTGATGCAGTCGGTCTGTTGCCCATTCTTGGAGAAATACCAGCTGAGAATCCTAGGTAGGGAATCCTCATATGAACCCAGACATCTCCATCTCAGGCACACAAGTAGGGCCCTCTACGTGGATAAAAGGCTAGAAGGGGAATCATTATGGAGTGAAAAGAGAGATGTCAGAGAGGAAGCAATTGGCCCTCAGGACCAGGTAGAAGTGAAGGGATATGGAGAGTGGGAGCAAGAGGTGACAGGGTATCGAGTACAAGAATTGCTTTCCCTTGGCCAGCTGCATAGACCGTCTGTGGAAGGTGCACCTTGGGATTAGGTAGCAGAAGGCCTCCAACAGGGAAAGTCTCAGGCACATGAGCAAGAGCAGCCCTGAAGAAAAACAGCTGGAGTCAAAGCAGAATGAAAACCTCACTTAGCTGGCTGCCCATCAGCAACTACAAACACTGATTGAGATGAACCTTTTGCCTCTGCAGTGATCTAGCCTTTCCCAGGAAATACTCTTGTCCATTTCTGTGAGCTCTCTAGGGACACAGTTTCAGCTTTGTAGTGATTCACGGTGGGCTGTTACATTGGCCAAATTGCCTTAGTGCCGTATTGTTGAGCTCAGTTGAAACAGAGAGAGCTGAGTTTATCTCTTCATCAGGGTTCCTAAAAGCCCAATCTCAGCAAGAATTCTAGATTCAGGTCGACTGAGCACTGCTTAGAATCCTTTATTAATTTCCTCTTGATGTATAACCAGCAAAAGTACAATCTCCCTACCTCTGACCAAGCCCACTAGCCGCCACTAGTGCTTAAAGCCCAGAAAGAAGCCTTTTAACTCCAGATGAAGGAACTACGCCAGAGGCGTCCTTAGAGACAGGGGATGTGTACTCTGACAGTCAGGCCCCCCACACTATCCCTCAGGGCAGGACATGCACTTGGACCACTGGGGAAGGAGAAAACATAGAACTTTCATGTTAATTAATGATAGTCAAGAGGACGAGAACAGTGGTTAAAAAATGGAGCAAAGTCTTCCTGGCTTAGTTTATGTTCTTTGGTGATTGAGAACAGCTGACAGTGCCAGAACATGACCCTGTTCAAAGGGACGGGCATGAAAGAAAGAAAATCTCATTTCAATGGAGAACCTGCCTTCTGTGTGGGAAGTCAAGGAATCTCAATGTCTTGGACTTTTTAATTCAATCACAGTTCTGTGGTGGGATGTCTCAGAAGAGTCACAGAAACCTTATTCTTAAGAGGATCAATAAATTAAGAAGGAGACTTTCTTAAATGAAAAAGTTCACTTTGTAGAGGAGAAAAGCTGTTTTTAGTTAATGCATGGTTATTGAGTATCCACAGATTATTTTTCTTCTCTCTGTGAATGAGAGAAGCATTTTCCAAATGAGTTTTACCCAGTATTCAACCTTTGAAATGCTCCATAGGCAAAGAGTTTCATCTCCAAATTTCAGGGGAACACAGCCTACTGTCTCTTCCTGTGGACAGTCATTATGTACATATTAAAGATACTGCGTAGTCTTGTAGCATGGAAATTTACTTAATTAAAAAAAAAAAAAAACTTCCTGGGTCCTAAACTTAATTGATAATGGAGTCCCTTTCTTATATGATCTCTGAAAACATCCTGAAGCTCTTCTGAGACCTGGAGCACCCTCAGAAGTGTCGATAAATCCCAACCACAGAAGATGAATCAGACTCTTTCATGCTTGGTCAAAACATCATCAAAGGTTGACTTTAACAATGAGATACCATTCCACACCTATTAAGATGGCCAAAACAAAACAAAATTACTGATAATGACAAATATTGGAATACATGCAGAGCAATACAAACTCTCATCAATTGTGGATGCGAATGCGAAATGGTCCAGCCACTCTGGAAGACAGTTTGGTGGTTTCTTAAAATATTATGTGTGTGTGTGTGTGTGTGTGTGTGTGCTGTATCACCCAATAAATCTACTTCAAAATATTTTTTAATTTTTTTTTATTTTGATGCATAATAGTATATATGTGATAGTATGTATTTTGGGGCACATTTATGGGGTATGATTACAAACAGGTAAAACTACATATTTATGAGCTACATGTGATTTCTGGCATACTTATTTACAGGGTACACACATAGAAGGTATAATGATCAAATCAGGGTACTTAAAATACTGTTTTTGCTACAACAATGAAAACTTACAAAAACTCATCTGTGAATGTTTATAGCATCTTTACTTATAATGGCCAGGAGTTTCAAACATTGCAAATGTTATTCAATGGGTGTATGAGTAAACACAATGCTTTACATGTGTACAACAGCATGCTACTGATTAATAAAAGAGAGCAAACTATTCATACACACAAGATGGATGAATCTCAAATGTATTGTGCTAGGTGAAAAAAATGCAGTCCAAAAAGTTGTACATGGCATGATTCCATTCATTTGACATTATGGAAAAGGCAAAAATACAGGAACAGAGAACAGACGGGTGGTTGCCAGGGACAAGAGGGTCTGAATATAGAGGGAAAGCAGAAGGGAATTCTTGTTTTGCTCTTATTGTCCAGGCAGAAATGCAATGGGCAGTCTCACTACAACCTCTGCCTCCCGGGTTCAAGCGATTCTCGTGCCTCAGCCTCCCAAGTAGCTGAGATTACAGGCTCCCGTCGCCACATCCAGCTAATTTTCTGTATTTATAGTAGAGATGGGGTTTCACCATGTTGGCCAGGCTGGTCTCAAACTTCTGACCTCAGGCAATCCACCCACCTCGGCCTCCTGAAGTGCTGGGATTACAGGTGTGAGCCACCACGCCCAGCCCGGAATTCTTTAAGGTGTTGAAAGTGTTCTGTATTCTGCCTGTGCTGTTAGTTTCAAGACCCTATGCATGAGTAAAACTCATAAAATTTTACACCAAAAAAAGTAGATTTTACTCTATGTAAGTTTTTAAAATTAAAATAAAAAGATGATGCTGTTTGCAATATTTATCTACACAAGGGTATTTTAACCCAGTAATATCATTCTAGGAATTTACCCTATGAATAAGTACCTAAAGATTCATGTACCTGGTTACAGAGAAGAGAAAGTGCGGAGCCTGCATCTGGCTCCCACTCTCACAGCCATTGCAGTACATTGAGCTTCATAGAGACAGCGCCAGGGCAAGGGAGAGCTGGACTTGCCAGACAGGCACTGGGTGACTCTGTGCCTCGCTGAGGAAAGATAACTAAACATGGGCAAAGGAGATCCTAAGAAGCCGAGAGGCACAATGTCATCATCTTCATTCTTTGTGCAAGCTTGTCAGGAGGAGCATAAGAAGAAGTACCCAGACGCTCCAGTCAACTCCTCAGAGTTTTCTCAGAAGTGCTCAGAGATGTGAAAGACCATGCATGCTAAAGAGAAAGGAAAATTTGAAGACATGGCAAAGGCATGGACAAGGTCCATTATGAAAAAGAATAAAACCCCATCTCCCTTCCAAAAGGGAGAGAAAAAACCTGTTCAGGAAACCCAATGCACCCAAGAGGCCTCCATCAGGCTTTTTCCTGTTCTGTTCTGAGTATCACCCTAAAATCACAGAACATCCTGACCTGTCCATTGGTGACGTTGCAAAGAAACCGGGAGAGATGTGGAATAATACTGCTACAGATGACAAGCAGCCTTATGAAAAGAAGGCTGCAAAGCTGAAGGAAAAATACGAAAAGGATATTGCTGCCTATCGAGCTAAAGGAAAGCTTGATGCAGCAAAAAAGGGAGTTGTCAGGACTGAAAAAGCAAGACAAAGAAGGAAGATGAGGAAGATGAAGATGATGATGACGAATAAGTTGGTTCTAGCACAGTTTTCTCTTCTTGTCTCTAAAACATTTAACCTCCCTGTATGCAACTCACTCCTTTTAAAGAAAGACTGAAAATGGAGGGCTCTGTAAGATTTATTTTTAACTGTACGGTGTCTTTTCTGTATAGTTGACACATTAGTGAATGTGTCTTTAAATAGCCCTGTCCTGGTGATATGTCCAGTAGCCACTAACCTTGCCTGCTACAGTATGGGGCTGTACACTGGCATGGAAATTAAAGCAGGTTGTTGGTGGCGCCCAGCACAAATCAGTGGTAGTTTTTTTCATCATCGGTTGTTTCTGATGCAGCTTATATGAAATAATTGTTGTTCTGTTAACTGAATACCACTCTGTAATTGCAAAAAAAAAATTACAGTTATTTTGTTGACATTTTAAATGCTTCTAAGTAAATACAAATTTTTATTAATAAAAAAGATTCATTTACCTACATATTCATTCATTTCATCATTGTTTTTAACAGCAAAAAAAGAAGAAAAGACAAGAAAAGAAAAGAATCTAGGAGGAGTCCATACATACGGAACCGCTTAAGTAAACTTCTAATAATAAAGTACAAAGCGGTCATTAAAAATAACAAAATACTCAACATCTGAACTGAAAAGTGAAGGGCACAAAGTGAGGAAATATTCCAAATTAAAGGATACCAAGGAGACAATAATTTAGCACAACGTGGGATCCTGGACTGGATACTAGAGAAGAAAAAGGACTTTAGTAGGACAACTGGCAAAATTTGAATACGGTGTGTATATCAGAAAATTGTATCATGCAAACATCGATGTCTTGCTTTTGATCTTCGTAATGCAGTTATGTAAGATGTTAATGTTTATGGAATTTGGGGAAAAGTATATGGCAATTGTCTCTAATTTTTTTGTAAGAGAGAAATTGGCTTAAATAAAAAGTTTTAAAATACAGAAAAAATAAGAAACCATCATAATAAGACAGAAACTTACAAAGTTTCAAGTTTTACACCCCAAGGGACATAAGACACGAGAGACAAAAGACCAAGGGCTGCCTAGGGTGGGAAATGTACTAAGAGATACCTTTGGGAGCTGAGCTATGAGAAGGCATAATGAATAAGAATGATGCAATGGACTGTGGAGACTCGGGGGAAGGGTGGGAGAGGGGAGGGATGGTGACTGCACACTGGGTACAGTGTACACTACTCAGGTGATGGGTGCACCAAAATCTTAGAAATTGCCACTCAAGAACTTATTCGTGTAACCTAAATAAATAAACAAAAGGCATAGTGTTCTTGTAAAAAAAATAATAATAATAATAAAAGATGGCTTTGGCTGGGCATGGTGGCTCATGCCTGTGGTCCCAACACTTTGGGAGACCTAGGCAGGCAGATCATCTGAGGTCAGGAGTTTGAGACCAGCCTGGCCAACATGGTGAAACCCCATCTCTACTAAAACACAAAAATTAGCTGGGCATGTTGGTGCGCACCTGTAATCCCAGCTACTCTGGAGGCTGAGGCAGGAGAATCGCTTGAACCCAGGAGGCGAAGGCTGCAGTGAGCCGAGAATGCGCCATTGCACTCCAGCCTGAGCGACAAGAATGAAACTCCATGCCAAAAAAAAAAATGAGCGAGATGGCTTAAAAGCACTTGTGCAAGGTAATCAAAGGATCTTAATGGGGAAACTGAGTATGCAGGAACTCTCTGTGCTCTTTGCAACTTTTCTGTAAACTTCAAACTACTCTCAAATGACTATTATTATTATTGTTGTTGTTATTAAACAGCAAAGAAAGTAAAAAGATACCCTCATAATGCTAGGATCCCAAAGGGCTACACTCTCAGTGCAAGAACAAATCAGAAAGAAGTCTGTCCTCACCCAGAGTAGACTATGAAGAAAATTGCTGCCTCGTAAATTGGCATTACATGAATGGGGGAAAAAACTTCTCAGGGATTCATAACTTCATGGTATTTCTCAGATCGTTTTGTAGCCCCAATCCATACTATTTGTGTGGCTAGAAAAACTTCAAACTGAGTCTTTTTAAAAACCAGTTTCTGAGCTAATAGTGCCCATCTAGGCCAAGCACAGGGGCTCACATCTATAATCTCAGCACTTTGGGAGGCCGAGGCAGGCAAATCACCTGAGGTCAAGAGTTCAAGACCAGCCTGGCCAACATGATGAAACCCTGTCTCTACTAAAAATACAAAAATTAGCTGAGCATGGTAGCTGGTGCCTGGAATCCTAGCTACTTGGGAGGCTGAAGCAGGAGAATCACTTGAACCTCAGAGGCAGAGGTTGCAGTGAGCCGAGATTGAACCATTGCACTCCAGCCTGGGCAACAAGAACAAGACTCCATCTGAAAAATAAAAAATAAAAATAGTGCCCGTCTAGCAGATACAAATCTTCTCTGAAGGAAACTACTTTCAAAAGGGGACACAAAGAATTCCCACAGATGAAATTCCAACAAATGTGAAGTCACAAAAAATACTTAATAACAAGAAAACAAATCTCCATGAGATGGATCCAGGAAAAACAACAGAATCAAATCCACAAGGACTTTTGAAATTTAAATTAGACATAGAATAAAAAATAATATATGCAATATTTTTAAAGAATAAAAATGTTGTATGGCCAAGATTTGGAAAATTAAAAACATAATAATTTTTTTTTTTGAGACAGAGTCTGTCTGTCTCTGTCACCCAGGCTGGAGCCCAAGCTAGAGTGCAGTGGCGCAATCTCGGCTCACTGCAACTTCTGCCTCTCAGGTACAAGCGATTCTCATGCCTCAGCCTCTCATGTAGTTGGGACTACAGGCATGTGCCACCATGCCTGGCTAATTTTTGTATTTTTAGTAGAGATGGGCTTTGCTATGTTGGTTAAGCTGGTTTTGAAATCCTGGCCTCAAGTGATCTGTCTGCCTCAGCCTCCCAAAGTGCCAAGCACGGTGGCTCCCAGGTGCGCCCGGCAAAAACATGATAATCGAAATTAAAAACTCAGTGTTGGTTTAACAGCAGATGAGACACAGATGAAGAGAGAATTAATGGAATGAAGATAAATATGAAGAAATCATATAGAATGAGGCGTAAAGAACAAGAGACGGAAATTTTGAGAGTCAGGCACGGTGGTGCATGCCTGCAGTCCCAGCCACGCAGGAGACTGAGATGGGAGGATCCCCTGAGCTCAGGAGTTCCAGACCAACCTGAGCAACATGGCAAGACCTCATCTCTAAAAAAATTCATAAACACAAATAAATGAATATTAAAAATACAATAGATTTTTTAATTTAAAAAATAGAAGAAACTTCAAGTATGATATGAAGGGTACTACACATAAGTATGAAGACCACTGAAGACCACGTTGGAGTCCAGCTCCCACAGTTGTGTCATTCAAGTCTTCTATATTCTTACTGATTCTTTTTATCCACTTGTTCTGTCAATCACTTGGAGAGGAATGTTGACGTTTCCAGCTGTGGTTGTGAATATATGTGTTTCTTCTTTAGTTCCATCATATTTTCCTTTATGTATTTGGAGGTGTGTTTTTTCATATCTATACACTTGGGGTTGTTATAGCTCCTTAAGGAATTGACCCCTCCATCATTATAGAAAGGCTCTTCTTATCCCTAGTAAAATTCCTAGTTTGGAATTTGACTTTGATGTTAATATAAGCACTCCTGCTTTATTTTCTGTTCTCATCCATTTACTTTTATCCTATATATATCTTTATATTTACAGTGGGATCATCCGCATTCCTTGGCTTGTGACTCCATTCTACCATTTTCAAAGCCAGCACAGTGGGCAGAATCTTTTTTAGGGAGCTATTTCTCCAGTTCTCAGCAGCCAGGAAATGTTCTCCACTCTTAAGCCCTCATGTGATTAGACTGGATCCCCCTGGATAATCCAGGCTAATCTCCCCACCTCAAGACCCTTAACCTAGAGGACCTCAGCCTCTTCAAAGAGCTTTATGCATGACCGAGTACTCTAATCTTTCTCTTTCTGAGGTCTTAGCACAAGACTGTGCAGTCACACCTTTGATTTAGCACATTTGAAATTCAGTCCCCTGGTTGCTTTGTAACTTACAACCTTGAAAAAGTTATTTTGTAGATTACCTGGATTTTTCTTGTCAGGTAGGAGTGACATGTTCTTGCAGTATCCTAAGCAACTGTGGAAACTCTACGTAATATTTAGTAAAAAGGAACAAGAAAAAAAGGAAAAAACATTGATTGTGAGGTGAGTGAGAGTAATTGCTAGTCATAACAGAGAAGTTGGTTACAAGACATCCAGATACATAAAGGGAAAGATAAGACCTGTGATGGACTTTGTTTTTGAACTTTTTGATTAAAAACAGAAAAAGCCAATGTACAGAGATATGATTCCTGGTTAAAGCATCCCCAGGCCCTCACAAAAATTGGCATATTTGATACCATCTGGTAGGCAAGATAAATGGACTCTGGAGTACCCTCAGCTCAGGTGACCTCCATTACCAGTCATTGGCACAATGTGGTCAGAGGTTCACACAACACGTTTTTCTCTCTCCCACCACCATGGGCACCACCACCATCCGAAGGCCGAGGCCAGGGCAACTCCAGCATTTATAGTCAAGGGCAATATGTATTGGGAGCTAGCAAAATCAATCCAAAGGTCTAGGAGGAAAAAAAGATATCTTCTTTGGATCCTGTCTCCTGCCCTAAACAGAGAATAAACATGTTTCTAGTTCAGTACTTTAAAGGGCAGGGATTTGTCTCTGTCACAGAACTGGAGACTTGGAAGAAGCTCCAAATGTAGCTCCTCACCCTGCGGAGAAGCAGCATAAAGTAGTTTGTGGGGCATCTGTCAAGACCAGGAACAGCGTCCTACATGTATACGGAGAAGATGTGTTCCTCCCTTGAGTCTGGGCTGAGCCTATGTGTAAGAACTATTTATTCATTTATATGGTATCTTTTTCTCTTATTTTTTGACATATTTAATAAAGCTAATTAAAACATATAAAAGATTTTAGTTATTACATGATCTTAAGCAATTTCTACATGGTGGGGTTTTTTGTTTATTTTGTTAGAACTCCTGAGACACCGTTGGGTCAAGCCAAAATATCAAAGAAACAGCATCAAAATAAAAGAGCAAGTTTAGTCTCTGCCAAGCTCACTCCTCTCCTGCAAGTCACAGTTGGAGGGTGGGGAGCTGACGTAAAACCAGTGGGTACTTCTGTCCCATTGGTGTGGAAATGTTTCTGTTTTTTTTTAGCATTAACGCATCTGCTGAAAACATCTAGCACTAGGGAGACTGTCTTCTCACAGAAGTTCTGAGGGATACACGATCTTGTACATATGTTTACAAAACTGAGGCCAGTGAAGTGTGAGGGTTTTTGAGGTCACTTGGATATGGGCACAGCAATCATTTGGAGGATGTGTCTTTAGTTCCTTATTTATGCCTGTTTAAGTCTGACCTTGCATGGGAGTCCCAGAGGAGCAAGAAAAGCAGGACAAAGAAGATACAGAAAAGAATCTGGCATCCCTGTGACATCATGAAGGGTCTGCTTGCTGCTGACCAAAATAAGTTGGCTTCGCTGTTGAAGTTCCTAAGACACATGTGTGGTCCCATGCCTGTAGGAAGAACACATGTCCTGTAAATGAGGAAGAGAGAGCCTGCTCTCTGCCAAGGTCTAGTTGCACATGAACCTGAATCCTAACACAATCCAGCAAGATTAATATTGTATCTCGTTGGGCCAATACTAAAACCAGCTCACAAAAGTTAAGTAACTTGTTTAAGGTCATGCAGCCAATAAGTAGCAAAGCAAAGATTCAACCCCATTAAAGCCTTACCTTCTTTGAGGGCACCACACTGCCCTCGAAAAGACACATCCTGAATTAGGATGTGTCTACCCTCACTCTGGGAAGCAGCTCTACCAGATAGATAGAAAAGCAGAATACAGTTGACCCTTGAACAACATGGGTTTAAACTGTGCAAGTCCACTTATATGTGAATCTTTTCTCAATACAAGTTACACCAAGTGCGCCTGCCTCTCCTGCCCCACTTTCCACCTCCTCACCTCCCCCTCTAATACCCATGAGACAGCAAGACCAACCCCTCCTTTTCTTCCTCCTCTTCAGCCTACACAACACGAGGATGAAGGGCTTGATGATCATGATCCACTGCCATTTAATGAAGAGCAAATATATTTTTTCTTCTTTATAATTTTCTTTTCTTTTCTCTTCCTTTCCTTTCTTTTTTTTTCTTTTTTCTTTTCTTTTCTTTTTCCTGAGACAGAGTCTTGCTCTTCTGCCCAGGCTGGAGTGCAATGGCATGATCTCAGCTCACTATAACCTCCACCTCCCAGGTTCAAGTGATTCTTGTGCCTCAGCCTCTCAAGTAGCTGGGATTACAGGTGCCTGCCACCAGGCCTGGCTAATTTTTGTATTTTTAGAAGAGTCAGAGTTTCACCATGTTGGCCAGGCTGGTCTCAAACTCCTGACCTCAGGTGATCCACCCACCTCAGCCTCCCAAAGTGTTCAGATTACAGGCATGAGGAACTGTGCCTGGCCTTTATGATTTTCTTAATAAAACTTTCTTTATTTTAGCTTACTTGATTGTAAAAATAATATGCGTTAATTGGCTGTTCATGTTACCGGTCAACAGTTGGCTATTAGTAGTTAAGGTCTGAGGATCAAAAGTTAAAGGAGTCTTTTCAACTGTGTGGGGGTCAGTGCTCCTAACCCCGCATTGTTCAAGGCTCAACTGGACAGTTCTCTATGGGCCTCACTAGGCAGGTCAGACTCAGCCTTGGGAAGCTTTGGTGCCTCTGACTGTGCTGTCTTCACCTGTCCTGTTCCAGGCAGTCTGTCGAGCAGTCAATATTTCTTCAGAAGATATAAAATGCTAGTTTTGTACAAGCCCTCAATGAAGAAACTTAAGCACAGAAAGTTTCAACATCTTGCCCACGGTCACCTGCTTTTAGTGAGGGAATCTGTCCTGGGGCCCTTGGCTCCTGGGCCGTGTAATGCCGCTCTTTCCATGTGAGAACAGAGTCAGAGCATCTCAAGCTTTGGGCTGGCTCCTGCTAACTGTCAGTTGTCTATGTCAGATTGAGTTAGGAAAAAAACGTCCCTTCAAAGTAAAGACGTTGCATAGTCTCAGCTTTGCAGTTCCTGCTGCAGTAGATTTGAGCTGCCTGAGATTTGCAGAGAGCCAGTACCTGTGAAACAGAATTCTGCCTTCCTCCCTTGGTCTGGGGAATGGACATGTCAGCAGGGACCCACCCGTGAAGCACAGACCAGCCATCAGGTGGTGCCACATGGAACACCTCTCCCAGCTTCTCTGCCTACCTGAGTCCCACCCATTCTGTGAGGGCTAGGTCGAGTCCTCGCCCTCCTGATGTCTCCCTTGACTACTTACCCCTTTTCTGTGATTCCTCCATCCTCTGAAATGGACAAGCCCTCATTATAGCTATCATCCCTCTGGCAGTAAATCAGCCCCTTCCATTGTTGTCATGGCTCCTCTCTTGTGGCCTGAGGTTCTTGTTTGACCATGAGCATGACTTTCTGAGCCAGGGTCATCCTTTACACGTTTCTGGTCCCTGTGGATCCTAACACATGGCCCCCAGAAGGAACTCCTACACACTTGTTGATTAGACCCTTGCCATTTTCCTTGGGCACTGAATCTGATTCAGTATCTGCCAAAAGGTAGGCACAAGAAAAAGGGCAAACAGTTTGGTGGGGCATTGGTGTGGCTCCCGCCATCCCCTGGTGTGTGTGTATGTGGGGTTTTGTTGTTGTTTTTTGTTATTTTTGTTTTTGTTTTTGGAGATGGAGTTTCACTCTTGTTGCCCAGGCTGGAGTGCGGTGGCACGATCTCGGCTCACTGCAACTTCTGCCTCCCAAGTTCAAGCAATTCTCATGCTTCAGCCTCCCTAGTAGCTGGGATTATAAGCACCCACCACCATGCCTGGCTAATTTTTGTATTTTTCATAGAGATGGGGTTTCACCATGTTGGCCTGGCTGGTCTTGAACTACTGACATCAGGTGATCAGCCCGCCTTGGCCTCCCAAAGTGCTGGGATTATAGGCGTGAGCCACCGCTCCTGGCCTGTTTTTTAGATTTTTTGAAACAAGGTCTCACTCCGTTGCCCAGGCAGGAATGCAGTGATGCGATCATAGCTCATTGTAGCCTCAACTCCCTGGGCTCAAGCAATCCTCCTGCTTCAGCCTCCCAAGCAGCTGAGATTACAGGCACAGGTGTATGTAAAACCATGCCTAGCCTTAATGTATGTAAAACCCTCAGAGCTGGTGGCTCAGTTGGGCTTGGCAGTTTTGCAGCATGGTGAAGATATGCAGAGACATACATCAGCTAGTCAAGTTCAATTCCAGCTCTGCCTCTCCGGCTGGGTGCCTTTGGGCAAGACCTCACTTGTTTCCTCCAGTGTAGACAGAAGATATTAATACAATTCACCTAATAGGTCTAAGGGAGTGAGTGGGCTAAGGGAGATAATCCACAGAGCAGGCTGCACAGAGCAATGCATGATCGATGTTAGCTATCTTGATTTTTCTTCCTTGCATTTGCCATCAGTTGCAATTGCATGTTCATTTGTGTGACTCTTTGACTAATAGCTGTCTTTTTCACTGAAAGACATGCTTGGTGAAGCCAGGGACTGTGTCTGTTTTGCTCACTGGTGTATCTTCAGTAACTCCCAAGCACAGTCTGGCACCCAGTAGATTATTGGCAAATATGTAGTGAATAGGTAAGGATATGAGGAATAGAAGGCACTTAATACATGTTTGTTGGATTGTAAAAGAACAAAATGCTCTGGAAATGGCTGCTATGTTGTTTCCAACCTTGGTGCTGGTTACAACCTTGGTGCTGGTTACAACATGCGACCGGGGCACCTTCCAGTGCATATGTGTCAGTAATAAGTGCACACAAGTACACAAAACAGCGTTTCGAAAGCCACACTGACGTTGCCAGAGATGCTTGACATCTCAGGATCCCAAAATGGGAGACAACGGCTGGCAGGGGGTCTAATTTTAAGAGGCTATGCTCTCAGCTGGTGACTGAGGCAGAGGGAGGACCCTGTGGGAGTTTCTGTGCCTCTTCCAGGGGAGGGGACTAAGCCTCTGTTCTCCCTGCCCAGCCCTGTCCCCGCACACGCCAGTTCCCCTGCCCTGTGACTTTCGTAAGTGGCCTGTTTTGAGAGACTTCATCGGAGAATGTTGGCCGGTGGTGTTTTCCTGGTCTGTGCTGCCTTCTCTGACGGACGTGCTTTTCAAAGCCCCCTCCACTCTGGCCTCCAGGGGCCTGAGCTTGGCTGGGCCTTTTTCACTCGGATGAGCTTTCATCGTGTTTCTAGCAACTACACTGTGCTGTAGCGATTAGAGCCAACAATTCTGGAGCCAGGCTGCTCCTCATTTGCAAAATGTAAATGATAAAGTTAAAGTTAATAAGATTTGCCCATAGGGTAACTATATTAAGTAAGCTACTCTACCTAGAACACGCCACTCACACAGAAAGTATTATATAAATGTTATGTTTGCATACATTATAGCAGTGCCTAATAATTAGGCAGAAATAAATGCCTAATAATTATAAAAAGATGATTATAATTACTGATTATTATAACAAGCTTATCAGGTTCTTAGTTTTTCCTCCTTCTCCCTCAAGTATTCCTTGTTTACTGGGCCCACAATAAGTGCAGGGCCTGAGCTAGCCCTCAAAGGCAGATGTGGAAACCCGTCATCCCTGAAGAGGAACAGTAGCAATCATTTGTTGAACTGTCGGATGGCATTTTAAACACTTGGTACCGGCCGGGCATGGTGGCTCACGCCTGTAATCCTAGCACTTTGGGAGGCAAAAGCGGGTAGATTGCCTGAGCTCAGGTGTTCGAGACCAGCCTGGGGAACATGGTGAAACTCTGTCTCTACTAAAAATACAAAACATTAGCCAGGCATGGCAGTGTGCGCCTGTAATCCCAGCTACTCAGGAAGCTGAGGCAAGAGAATCACTTGAACCTGGGAGGCAGAGGTTACAGTGAGCTGAGATCGCACCATTGTACTCCAGCCAGGGTGACAGAGCAAGACTCCATCTCAAAAAAAATTAATAATAATTAAGGGATGGATATTACTAGTCCCATCTTACATGCAAGGAGAATGCAGCTTGGGGAGGCTCAGTATTTGCCCCCTCTGCAGCAGTGCATGGCAGAAGGGATCCAAGCAAGCTGCACAAGGGATCTTCTATGATGGAAATTCACACCGGGTGGAGGCAGAGCACCTGCCTGGACAAGTGACTCTTGAACTGAGTTTTGAAGGTTACACAGGAGTTGGCCCAGAAAAATGGGTAGTTAGGATAAAGTCAACCTATGCAGAGAAAAAAACAAGTGCTAAGAGGTGGAAGTATGGGGTGGGCCCATGCCTGGAAGATGCCAGTGTGTCTGTGAGGTGTAAGACATGAGGCTGGAGAGGTGGCAAGAGCCAGGCCATTCTCTAGAAGATTCTAGAACAGTCCAGAATTTACTCTCAGGGGCTAAATTCATTTTGTGTATCCTCCTAACCATTTGAAATAGCCAAAATTCCAACCAAACTCATTTTAAAAAAAAAACAACTTTCCATTATTTGTCTTTTCAGAGGCCAGAGGTTAAATCTTAAAACTATCTGGCCTGCCTTTGACCTTCATGGGAAAACCTAAAGCATTCTGTCTCCATAGGACTAGATGTTCGTCAAATCCAATTACCTCTCCCAGCTGCACTGCTCACCAGGACGCAGGGCTCTGCTGACGACAGAGAGGCAGAGGAAGCAGACCATTCCCAGCCCCACTTCCTGCTGCAAATTAAGCCAGGCATCAACTGTGCCGACTCACCACCTGGCTGCTGCTACAACAGCAGCTGCAGCCTGTTAGCACTGAAAAGTTTCTCCCCTAACCATTCCCATTAGTGTGACCAGCGAGGGGGAGGATGAGCATGTGTCTCTGTTCAGCTGGGCGCTCTGGCTCCTGCTGTCTCTTCTTAGGGCTCTGACCTCCCGGGGCCAGGCGAGACATCCAAGCACCAGAAGCCAACCTAGGCCTGCTGCCTCCCAGAGTTGTGTGCCCACCTGGGAGGCAGGGCAGCAGAAGGGAGTCTCAGCCCTGGCCGCCAAGCATTGATCAAGGAGCTTTGGATTCAGAGAGCCTGGGTAAGGCGGCCCCTCTGGGTCTGTAAAGCACCACTGCGATTCCAAAGCACAGCCAGGGGCAGCGCTTCAACAATCTGTATTCACCAGCTGTCCTGCACATGTGTCTTTGATAGGACATGTGGGAAAGAAGTTAGCCCCTTCCAGCTCCCAGTAACCAAATATAGTCCTTTACATATCTCAGGGTAAGGTACTCTGTACTTTTTCAAAGCGCTTTCACATACCTTGTCTCATTTGATCCTGTGAGCAAGGGGAGGAGGCCACCAAAACCGCTAGGGGCACTGAAAGCACCGATGCCTTTAATCACGCAGCCAATTAGAGGCAGGCTTGGAGCTATGCATCTTGTCCCCCTGACTCCTGGTCTGATATTTTTCATGGCCTATCATGTAGCCAGACATAGATCCTATTAGTATGGTTATGCTCTCAATTATTTAATATTTCTGTGTTGCAATGCACTGCTTATGTGGAACTGCCTGTAAGTGGCCATCGTTGACTTCACCAGTGAATCTGCTCCCCCTCTGTGGGAGAAACTACAGAGTCATTGCCTCTAACCCCTTGCAAATGTAAAATACCTTTGCAACAGCTGAAAAAGAAAATCACTGATGCCAACAGAATCTCCTTCATTCTCATAGACTAGGTAACAAAAGGGGAAGAAATCGTGTCAGCTGAAAGACCTGGGGAGAGATCGATTTGGGACTGCTAGAATTGCAGGAAGTTTTTGTTGAAGGATCAGAAACCCACGCGAGCCAACTCAAGCAAAAGGTTTATTGAACAAGTTACAGAGCGATCTAACAGAACTCAGCTGTAGGAAGTACAGCTGGGTCTCGAGGAAACCAGAGAATGAATGGCAACCGTTTCTCAAGCCATATCATCGCTCATCTTGGCTTCTCTCTGTACACCTGCTCCCATACCCTCCCTATGGACTGGCTTCCCCTTGCCGTTCAGGGTTTCTGCTCCTTCACAACTTCAGTTTGCTTATTGCTTTGCATAAGTAAGCCTCACCATGAAACTTGACTCTACATAACTGTACTTGGAGCCTACAGCTAACCAAGTCAGTCCCCAGATTTGGAAGCATCTCTATTCCAGATTCTCATGGAGAGGGTCTGACTGCTCAGCTAGGCTGGTAGAGCCCACCCACAAGTCCACTCATCTGATTCCAGGGAGGATTGAGTCACATTGGGATGCTGCCTAGGTCTAACTCGTCAGTGGGGACGGCAGGTAAAGAGACCAGTCACTTAGAACTGAGTCTAGACAAGCACTCAGATGACACTATCCCAGGAAGAAAGGCAAAGCCTCACTTCTGAAAGCCACTCAACAAGCAGGTCATCAAAGTGTGTTGGAACACAGGTTAGAATAATAAATAATAGGCTGGGTGTGGTGGCTCATGCCTGTAATCCCAACACTTTGAAAGGCCAAAGTGGGTGGATCACCTGAAGTCAGGAGTTCAAAACCAGCCTGGCCAACATGGCAAAACCCTGTCTCTACTAAAAATGTAAAAATTAACTGGGCATGGTGGTGCATGCCTGTAGTCCCAGCTACTTGGGAGGCTGAGACATGAGAATTGCTTGAACCCGGGAGGCAGAGGTTGTAGCAAGCCAAGATGGCACCACTGCACTACAGCCCAAGTGACAGAGTGAGACTCCATCTGAAAAAAAAAATGATAAATAATGTGTGAAAGACCAGGACACAGAATCTACTGGACCACATTCTCACTGAGGAAGTGGTTGTCTAGAGCAGTGACTATATAATTCTTTTAATAGGTGAATCAGTCAAGCAGGGCAAAATATCTCATTTCCCAATAAACCATACAAGAAAAAAAAGTCCTGCCAGATTAAACAAGAATATGAGTCTCTTCTAGATGAGATTTCGAAAACCCAGATAAGTAAGAAAAATGCTCGACCAGGACTCAGAAATCCTGAGTCTTCATTCAGGCTTTGCTGTGAATTTTTCATCTGGTGGCCCTTCCTTCTTCATCTAGCTAACTCTTGTCAAGACTCAGCTCCAAGGGCTGAGGCCAGTGACTTACTCCTGTCATTCCAGTGCTTTGGGAGGTCAAGGCAAAATAATTTCTTGAGGCCAGGAGTTTGAGACCAGATGGGCAACATAGTGAGACCTCTCTCTACAGAAAATTTTAAAACTCATATAGGTGTGGTGATGTAAGCCAGCTACTCAGGGTGCTAAGGCAGAAGGATGGCTTGAGCCCAGGAGCTGGAAGTTACAGTGAGCTATGATGGCACCACTGCATCCAGCCTGGGAAACAGGGCAAGTCCCTGTCACAAACAAACAAAATGCTCAGCTCCAGGGAGTTCCTGCTCTGTGCTCCCACAGGAACATCAACATGACTCCATCATAGCAGCTGCCCATTGTCCTAAAATTGTTTGCCTACCATCTGTCTCTCTCACTAGAAGTACATTCCTCTAGGACAGAGCCTCTATATCCTCAGTTACACCCCCATGCTTTCTGCCATACTTGACATCTTGACATATATTACTGAGTACTATATCGTTGTGTATATATATATATATATATATATATATTCACACACAACGATATAGTACTCAATAAATATTTTTCAGATGAATTGATTGTTAGAAGATATTTATCTGAGCTGCAAATAAAGGCACACACACTGTTGCTGAAAACGTTGAGCCCTTTGTGGTAGGAGATTGGGTACAGGGACAGCCAGTACTCTAGAGCACAGCCAGCCCCACCTGGCACACTGATGTATCCACCTGCCATATATGAAAAGAGATAAAATTTTAGAACCTTCCAAATGTACTATGCTAAGGAGAAAAGCCCTGCAAACTGAGTTACGTAACATGACCATTTTTTTTCCTCTGGTGTGTAGCCATTGCTCCCTGACTTTTGTGTTGAGATGTTGTATGTCAGCCAGACTTCCTATTCTTCATTCAAATCTACACAAAATGATGTTGGAGAACTTGTGGTTGTTATCTCCTTACGATAGGATGTTAAGCCACCCGCTTAGAGTGTAATCAATAGTAGTCCATCAAATCCTATACCTGTATGTTAGCCTCTGTACGGAAAATGTTGTGATTCTGTTCAACACCTCCATTTTTGACCTCATAAGCGACCCTCACTTTTCCGCACACCGGGACACTAGGAGCAGGGATCACAATTCTTTGGTGTCCATGTGTCCTGAGATGGCCACCCTCACAGTGCACTTGAATGAACTCTCTTATCTGGTTCCTGAGTCTTTTGATTATTTTAGGTTGCCAAATATTAGGAAGAAAATGTGTACATTCTCAAACTAAAAATAAACAAAGTCATACCACCACTGATGCTTTTCAAGACGTATTTTGTTACAAAGGAAAGTTTGAATGTAAAAACAAACAGCAGAGCAACATCAGCACAATGGCAGAGTATGAAGCCCCAAGCTCTTGTCCGCCACCCAAAACTTTTTTTTTTTTTTTGGAGACAGGGTCTCACTCTGTCACCCAGGCTGGAGAGCAGTGGTATAATCTTGGCTCATTGCAATCTCCACCTCCTGGGCTCAATAGAAACATTTTTTTTTAAGTTTCTGCTTTTTAAAAAAAATATTTCTGTTGAGCTCAGGAGGCAGAGGTTGCAGTGGCTCACGCCTGTAATCCCAACACTTTGGGAGGCCGAGGCGGGCAGATCACTTAAGGCCAGGAGTTCGAGACCAGCCTGGCCAACGTGGTGAAACCCTATCTCTACTAAAAATACAAAAATTAGCCAGGCATAGTGGCAGGGGCACCTATACTCCCAGCTACTCGGGAGGCTGAGACAGGAAAATCACTTGAACCTGGGAGGCAGAGGTTGCAGTGAACCGAGATCGCACCACTGCACTCCAGCCTGGGTGACAGAGTGAGACTCCATCTGAAAAACAACAACAACAACAAAAAAATATTTGTAACAACTTTAAAAAGTAGTTTAATGTTTATAGCAACCGGTAAGGGCTGAGTCCAAAAAAAGACACTTCAAAACTGTAGCAGGTTGGCGGTGTTGTCTGGGAGACCTTGAGTGTCACCGCTGCTCTCACCATGTCTTGGGTCCAGCTGCGCCACAGGCTCTCGGGAGACGTGGACCCTCAGAACTTCTTTAGCATCAGACTCTGGGCCGCAGGCAGCCGGCAGCAGCAGGGTAACAGAACCTCTGGATGCACTCTTCCTGGGAAGCTTTTCTAATTTGCAGCCGCTGGACCGTGTTCCTCATTAACATCTGTCTGTCAGCTTAGTCGTCACATCATTTCACTGTGGTGGCAGGGACTCGGCTTGGAATTCTATATGGAAAAAGCGCCTGGGGCCCGGTCTTTCATTGGCTTCAAGACAACCAGAAGTGCCTGCTCTTGAGGCTGGTGGGCCTCTAGGCAAGATGCCCCTGCCCGTCAGGATAAACCGCTGGGCATCCAGCTATGATGATGCCCTCAAGGACCCTGTGCCCATGACTCCTCCTCCCCACAACACAGGCAGCATCCCCTGGGAGCCAGTGATTCCAGAGTGCAGTATCAGTGCCTCACGAAGGCGGAGGAAGGAGAGCCAGCCTACCTTCCCCTGCCATGACTCAGTCTTTAACAGTGTGACACGGTCCCAGTGGTGAAGGCTAAAGCTACCCATATCATCATGAATTCTCATTCACAAAACAGACCCAGGAAAGTATTCAGCATTTTGGGCTACAGGCAGGGCTGAGAGGTGCTGGCTACACACCCTACAAGGGCCCCACCAGCAAGAGCCAGGTACGTTCGAGTGGCAGAAGTGCTCCACGAACCGAAGCTACAGAGTAGACAGAGAGCAAGAGAAGAGCGGCAGCCTGCATTGGCCAGTCTGCCGCAAGCAGCACTCCTCACTCTCCCCCCGGGCGAAGGCCCACGGGCTGCTTCACACCTGGTTCTTCCACAGCTTTACCTGGCTCAAATCCCAGCATCGTGGATTCTGGAAGTGGAAATAAGGACAGAAACTTGTCAGATAAGTGGAGCCTCTTTGGACCGAGATCCCTTCAGAAGTATAATTCTGGAAGTTCTGTCACCCAGACCTACTGAGGATCCCAGAGGCCCTCTCCCATGGAACTGGTCCATGCCCAGGCCAACCACATGACTGCAGATCCAGCAACCTTGAAGCCGCCCAAGATGGACATCCCAGTGATGGAAGGGAATAAACAGCTGCCATGGACCCATCATCTCAAACCCCGCGACTTGAATGTGTTCACACCCACTGGCTTCTAGAGCGCTTTCTATTCCTCTGACAAAGTTTTTAAAACCTGTTAAATACAGGCTAGAGCTGGAGGCATCAGTGGTTTTTGAGAAACATCAGTACAAAGCTTGCCCTTGTTGTGTGGAAGGAGCCATTTTGTACTGCTTTAAAGTTGGACTAAATCACCTTGGCAGTGATGTATGGGGAACCTCATTTCCTATTTTCTCATCATTTACTCTAGATAAGAACTTGGAGAGGTGCTCACTGACTTGCTGAGATGATGACTCTGGCCCTCTCGAATGCTGGCACTGTGCTCCAGCCTTGCCACTTAGGGGACCTGGGTACGGGTAAAAGCCAGACTTGGCGGGGATCCCTCTTCGTAGGCTGAGTGTGGAGTCCCTTTGCTTTTTGGGACCGTCCTGCAGCCAGTTCTTTGTGCGGGGCCTCTCAGGCCAGTGCCGGAGGAGGTGTGCTCCTCTTTCTACGCCGCAGAAGAAACACTAGTCTTCCAAAGCTTTTCTTGCACTTTAAAGTGAGGTTAATTTAATTCCAATTTGGTTAAAAACTTCCTAAGAGAGAAAATTGAGTCTACTGATTTGGCATAGGTAAATGGACGCTAAACTTTGCTAAAGTAAAGAAGATGGTAAGTAGAGATGACAGTCTTGAGGTTCATGTGAAGCCAGTGTGACCGTATTTTTATTTCCTTGTTCAGAGCCTGAAACATCTGTAAGGGGAGGTGAAAGAATTCAAACTTTACTGTATGAAAGCATTTTTCACCAAAATGAGCCTCATTCCTTTATGCAACACATAACTTCACTGAGGAAAGGAAATAGGGAAGCTGCCTTATTTCCCCTCACTGTGGACAAGTTCAGTCATTGTCTTGAACACTGTCTCAAATACTTGCTTTTGGTTTTGGATAGTATCTCGTCTGCATAAGAAGCTGACCTTTCCATAGAAAGGCCCTGGAGTCCAAAATTATCAGAAGAATTAATTTGTGTCTTCTATTATGATCTCTTGTTTTGACCATAAAAATTCTTACTACTTTCTTTTTTTTGAGTTGGAGTCTCACTATTGCCCAGGCTGGAGTGCAGTGGCACGATCTCAGCTCACTGCAAACTCTGCCTCCTGGGTTCAAGCAATTCTCTGCCTCAGCCTCCTGAGTAGCTGAGATTACAGGTACCCACCACCACACCCAGCTAATTTTTGTTTTTTTAGTAGAGATAGGGTTTCACCATCTTGGCCAGACTGGTCTTAAACTGACATTGTGATCCACCCGCCTCGACCTCCCAAAGTCGAGGGATTACAGGCAGGAGCCACAATGCTTGGCCAAAAATTCTTAGTACTTTAAAAAAAAAAAAAAAAAGTGTAGAAAGGCCAGGAGTGGTGGCTTACACCTGTAATCCTAGTACTTTGGGAGGCTGAGTTGGGTGGATCATCTGAGGTTAGAAATTTGAGACCAGCCTGGCAAACATGGCAAAACCCCTCTCTACTAAAAACACAAAAATTAGCTGGGCATGATAGCACATGCCTGTGGTCCCAGCTACTCTGGAGGCTGAGACAGGACAATTGCTTGAACCCAGGATGCAGAGGTTACAATGAGCCAAGTTCGCACCACTGTACTCCAGCCTGGGCAAGAGAGCAAGACTCTGCCCCACCCTCCACATCCCCAAAAAAGAAATTACAATCTGATTATCCTCTAAATTATATCCCATATTGTCTTGATTGGAAGCCAAGAATAAACCAAGGAATTTAAAGATTCCTAGTGGCAATGCAAAAAAGGAGAAAAATGAATTATAAGAGTTATAATATCATTAAGATTAAAAAAAATTCAGGATGGCCCCGATTTTTTTGATACCTCTCAATACCCCATGAATCTTTATAAAGAGAATAGTGTGTGATGTCACGAATAACGTCCTTGACAACATCTTTACAAAAAAATACCATGATGAGTTTCATACTCATGCATTTGCAGTTCACCCACTTAATCACATTCAGCATAAAGTCAAATAATGTGAGTTTAGGAAGTTCTGTATGAGGCCAAACCAACGTAGTCTCACTCACAGCTCTCTAGAGAATTGGTTTGAACCAAGGTTGTATGTGTGGGTGTCTGTGTGTCTGTGTGTGTGTGTGTCTGTATAAGAAAAGATGGATTGTATTTTCTTCAGGGAGTTTACCATACATATTTTAATAAGAATTCTACAGAGAGTCATGGTTGTGATTTCTGAGATAAAACCTGAAGTGCAGGTAGTGTACGTTGGTAATTAAAAACAGAGCCCCAGGCTGGGTGCAGTGGCTCATGCCTGTAATCCCAGCACTTTGGGAGGTTGGGGCAGGTGGAATTACATAAGCTCAGGAGATCGAGACCAGCCTGGGCAACATGGTGAAACCTCATCTCTATGAAAAATACAAGAATGAGCCAGGAATGGTGGTGCCCACGTGTAGTCCCAGCTACTCGGGAGACTGAGGTAGGAGGATGGCTTGAGCCTGGGAGTGCAGAGGTTGCACTGTACTCCAGCCTGGGTGACAGAGCCAGGCCCTGTTAAAAAAAAAAAAGACATAGCCTCAGAGACAGATAGAGGTTAAACTTAAAGAACGAATAAAGATTTACTTGGATGGGGTCACCCACATAAATGTTATAATTTGGTTTTGATCAACATGAATCAACATTATCTCATAAATATTATTTTTAAATGTCAATAAGCAAAATTCTAACCTATTCTAACTGATTTTAACAGAAATATGTAAAATGCGAACTATACGCCAATGCTATTTTGGTTTCCTTCTGTTGTTTTCAAAACATAAAAAGAAGTGACTCTTACTATTTAATTATAAATAGAAAAACATTTTAATCTTGTAAATAATGACTAGGACTTGCAATCATATTAAAGGCAAAAGCAAATGAGAAAGCTCCCTTTAAACTATAGCTTTGATTATGCAATATAGCATTGTGGTTTGAAAGATTTTCTTCTCTTTTTTATAGTGGAAATAAAGTGCCTTATAATGAAGATTTTTATTAGGTATTGAAAAAAAGTAAGAATAAAAAGAATCTGGAATACAGTGGCATTGGTGAGAAAGAAGTATTAGTAGAACATACATCAAAATATATAAAGTTGTCAAATAAAATATTACTTGGAATGTCAGCCAGGTAATATTCATCATGCAGCTTAAAATACAGAATAAAATATTCAGATATTTCTATTTAAGTCAGAAATGAAAATGAAAAACTAATGTGCCTACTACCATAAAGTTAAAAAGTCACAGTTTGGCTCATCAGAAGATATTCCTGGGTTTCAACATAAAAGCAAAACTAGTAAATCCATTTGAGAATCATCTATGGTCATTTTTGTTCATGAAATGGTTTGCATAATAAAGACTGAAATTAATGGTAGCTAAGATCCAAAGGATCCGCAAAAGTGAAATATATCGAGTGCACATCTTAATGAGAAAGAAAATGAAATTATAATTAGGGAGAATAGGCTGATGTTTTTAAAGGACTAATTACAAAACCGGAGAAAGTTCACTGAAGAAAAATGTGAATCTGTATCAACTTTGTAAGCAGCATTTTTACTGCTGTTGCATATGGTAAAGAAATTATATATTGATATTTAAATTATGATGCTGATTTAGGCAAATTCTTTAAATTCAGTTTTAACTAGCATTAAAATAATTTGGTCAAAATACTTTCCTTATAACCTCATTCACATAGTACCTTTGTAATTATAGCTGAATGGCACATTAATCTCCATGGCATCACTAGAACATAAGCTCCATGAGGGCAGACTTGTCTATTTGCTTCACTACTGTACCCTTTGCACCTGTAACAGTATGGTACATAATTGCTGCTCAAGAAGTATTTGTTAAACAAATGAGTGAATTTTCTGTAAGAGATGTCGTTTAGACACAGAAGTAAAACTGGGAAATAAGGTTAACCCCGGGAATAAAACTCACCGCACGCAGGACATGTGAAAAGACAAAGCTATCTGTAAAAATAACTTAAAAGATTATTTGTACATACGAAAATGAGGAAACTTAGGGCTCCTGACTATAATCAGATATAGGGTATAGTATCAGTGAGACATGATATATAAATGATTGTAACCAAGAAAATAAAAGCCTATTTTTTTACATGTTGTTAGAAAACTATATCTAATGGAATAGAGTCCTAGGGGAATAGGGAACAAGAAGTCAAAAAAAAATTTTTTTTCTGAGACCAAGTCTCACTCTGTCATCCAGGCTGGAGTGCAGTGGCAGGATCCCGGCTCACTGCAACCTCCGCCTCCTGGGTTCAAGCAATTCTCCTGTCTCAGCTTCCCAAGTAGCTGGGATTACAGGCGCGTGCCACCACGCCCAGCTCATTTTGTATATTTAGTAGAGACAGAGTTTCACCATGTTAGCCAGGCCGATCTCGAACTCCCAACCTCGAGATCTGCCCTCGTCGGCCTCCCAAAGTTCTGGCATTACAGGAATGAGCCACTGTGCCTGGCCAAAATCAAAAATGTGTTATTTCTCTGGCTCCTTCACCAGTAAAAAGATAAGCTCCATGAGGGCAGATATAATTTTTTTCCTGTTTGGATGGATGGATGGAGGATGGATGGATGGATGGATGAATGGATGGATAGATAGATGGTTGGGTGGGTGAATGGAAAGAAGAGTTAAGGGAAAGAGGGATGGAGGGATGAATGGATCAGCAAGAGATGCATTCGATCATCTATTCATATATCAAAGAACTTGCCCATGCTAATCCAGGATGATTCAGGAGAAAATCATTAAATCTGGCAGATAGAGGGCTCTGTCACCAGAATGATATACTCTATTTTAGAAGACAGGTAGGTCATTTGGTTTTACCATGCCTTGGTCCCATTAACAAACAGATATTGAGCACTTGCATTGAATAGTTCTCAAATGAGATATCAAGACTCATGGGAGTTGGCTGTGATAAGAAAACAAAAATAACAGTGGGGTAAACAGGGAAGAATTATATTTCTCTCCTGTGTATATGTCTAGAATAATATGGTGGCTCTGCTCCATGAAGTTACTCCACAAAGAGTCAATGTGCTCTTCAGGTTAAGTTAAGCTATGTTGCAGGAAAAACAACCCTGAAATCTCAGTGGCTTAACAATGAAACACTTTTTCATTCTTTCCCTTATCATGCAAATGGTTGCTGTGGATATGACTGCTCCTCTGGAAAGCTCATTCAATAGTGGTGCAAGGATCCACATTGATTTTGCCTTTTTATCAAGCACAAAGCTGAGCGGCAAAGCCCAACCCCTGGCAAATTCAGCCAGGAAAGCAACAAGAAGCGCTTTTTTGATTTTGACAGTTTACCACTTACACAGGCCATGAAAGGAAACACAGCCAAAGGTGCCCACTCCAGAAGTCCTTGTCCCACACACTAAAAGGATGGCTCTGAAGCAAGGCCCAGTGAATGTAACATGAGTTGTAGGACACTCAGTTGCAAAGGAGCTAATTCCCAACCCTAACCATTTGGTTTTATAGTCTGCAGCTTTCTTCTGAGAGAGATGGTGCCCCACACTTCCTTGGAACCCAGGAGGCAATGGGAAACAGTGTAACAGCTGAGCAGTGTGAGAGGGAGCCTCCTGTGGGTTAGGGGTGGGGATCAGAGCAGCTCACACAAGCCTGCCAACTCCTTGTGTTCTGAGAGGGTGGTGAAGCATTCTGGCAAGACTCGGATTCACTGCAGGGCAAGCCACTGCCTAGGTGGTCAATGTAGACAGCACAAGGTCACCAGGGCGCCATGAGGTGCTATTACCCACACCTGCATCTCCATCATCCCCACCTGCATCAGAGGAGAGGATCTGGCTGGAGAGTTGTGTGTGCTCCAGCCCAAAAGCGATCTCTGTCACAACTGAACACAGCTCTGCCTGACTGACGGAGGGGAGTGGGGGAGTTCAAGGATGTTTAGCAAACTAATCAACGTCTCTGCCTCAGCAGGTACGCCACTCAAGGCATGGGACCCAGGCTCCTTCTCCCTGGTCATCAACCATCCCCCAGCATTTGCCTCGTCTGTACGATCCAAGGTGTCTGCACTCCAGAAAGCCAGAAACACAATGTATTTCCCTTCTTTTTGAAGGAATGACCCTTAAGGTGTGTGCATTCCTTCACCTCACATCCCACTGGCCACATGACCACAGAGCTGCAAGGTAGACTAGGAAATAGAGTCTTTATGTTTGGTAGCCACGCACCTGGCTTAAACTTCATTACACTGGAAGAAGGGGAGGACAGATCTCTAGGGGACAGTGTGTAGAATTGGTCACAGACATGTTGGGATCACTTGTAAGGTGTTTTCCGGGTAATCTGGCACCCATAAAAGTTAAAATATTGTGCAATTTGCAATTTATATATCTCTCATTGTGCTTCATTTTGACATGGTTTTGAAGGAAGAGTAGAGCTGCAGGTAGCACATTCAAGAAAATGAACCTGATCTTGGTGGAAAGGCCTACATGGAATACCCTTTAGAACAAGGCAGCTCCTTTCATATAATATCATCCTCTGCTAGCAAACCCCACAGTGACACATCCAGCTTCCTGAGGATTCTGAAACCAGGTAGAGCTGGTGCCTTAGCGAAAAGCTTAAATAGTGCAGTCACTGTTGATGAATCTTGCCCATGGTGAAAACTTATTTTCTTTGGTTATCATGATATTGTGAGTTAGCTCTAAATATCTAGTTGATACTGATTTACTGATACAGTGAAGTTTCTAAAACTGCTATTAAGCTGAATCGAGTCCCCAAGACACAGGGACTCTGAGTCAGGGGCCTGCCACACTGTAAGCCCTGCCTGTGCATACAGCCAGCTAGCTTCCCTCTAAGTGGTTTCTATTGCAGGCATGTCTCAGAGCAACAGACGGTGATTCTGATACTGTGCAACCTCATAGCCTGAAAACACATGTTTATACCAGAATAATTTCCAACCAGAAGCTGCACTGTAGAGGCAGAGCATGTTCATACAGCATCCCTTTGGGATAGGAAGCATTACTGAAGTCACGAAGAATCACAGCAACTCTTAGGGCAAACAAGCACAGGAATTCTCAAATGCCTTTTCCCCAGTGCTGAAAACTAGGACCATTCCAGTGTTTCTAATTTAACATCTGATTTGAGATTCATTGACCATGGGAGAAAAGAAACAGATCTTATGCCAACACAGTACCTTGGAAATAAAATATTGAACTTTTACCAAAAACCCAAGTCAGAAATACACTGCAAATATAATAAAAGGTGTACAGCACCCTGCCTATCTCTTTTCTTAAATGATCTTTTCATGTTCTGTGGAAATTATAAACAGCTATTCTCAATAAATGTGTAACTTGGATGAAGAAAAGCCCAGAGCTGGCATAAAACTCATCTCTATCGGTAGGTTTTCAGATGTTTCTAAAACGAAATAGAGCAGAAACAATTTCAAAGCTCTGAGAAAGTGAGCTGTTTCAAAGAGGTAGCAAATAAATATGAAACACCTGCAAATCCTGCAGAGAGACACGTACGGCATCATCAGCCTCCGGCTTCCAGGCTCAGTGGTGGATGTTCTGATTCCAGTAGGATTGTGTCCACATTAGAAGCTCCAAAAGGGTTTCTCTTTCTTTTGTTCTTTTCTTTTTCTTTCTTTTTCTTTTCTTTCCTTCTTTCCTTCCTTCCTTTCTTTTTCTTTCTTTCCTTTTTTTTTTTTTTTTTTTTTTTTTTGAGACGGAGTTTCGCTCTTGTTACCCAGGCTGGAGTGCAATGGCGCGATCTCGGCTCACCCCAACTTCCGCCTCCTGGGTTCAGGCAATTCTCCTGCCTCAGCCTCCTGAGTAGCTGGGATTACAGGCACGCACCACCACGCCCAGCTAATTTTTTTGTATTTTTTTTTAGTAGAGACGGGGTTTCACTGTGTCGACCAGTATGGTCTCAATCTCTTGACCTCGTGATCCACCTGCCTCGGCCTCCCAAAGTGCTGGGATTATAGGCGTGAGCCACCACGCCCGGCCTTCTTTTTCTCTTTCTTTCTTCCTTTCTTTCTCTTTCTCTCTTTCCCTTTCTTTCTTTTTCTTTCTCTTTCTTTCTCTCTTTGTTTCTCTCTCTTTCTTTTTCTTTCTTTGCCAAAACATTCTTTATTGCCTAGAGCTACAGATAGCAACTCAAGCTTAATGAACCAATGGCAAAGACCATAAAGAGATAGTAGCTAAGGTCGGGGTTTTCCTTAAATTTCATTATGTATTTTATCATCACTGATTCTGCTATAAACCCCAACTTCTGACCTTTGAGACTAACTTCAGTGTCCACAGAGACAACCCACCAAACCCTGTCACCAAGCTCTGTGATGTCCTTCTCCTGCGCCACTCTGTCCCAAGTGGGCAGAACAGATCTTGTCTGAGTACCTAGTGTTGAGATTTACTTGGGGTGGTTGGCAAAATATTAGAGAAATATTAGGGAAAGTTATAGATTAGTCTGAAACCTTTTGGAAGGCTGAAAGGTTTTATTGCGACAGGCCAAAGGTGGCCAGGTCCATCACTAGGGAAGAGACAGGGACAATAAAAGCCTCTCCCAGTTTAATTCTGTTTACCCCACATCCCTTTGTCTCTACTCTAACTGTTTACTCATGTAAACTTTGTACTGGATGGTCCTTTCAGGGGGAGATCAAAGGGGAATTACCTGTTAATAGTGTTTACTCTGGGCCCAGAACATAAAGCTTTTATCATCCACATAACCACTCTTTTAACCATGTTAATTATCCACAAGTGTGTTGACTTAGAACCTCTGTTATGAAATCCTGATGGAATAAATGTGTGGATGTACAGGGGGTCTAAGTCGATCGGCTGCATTTCACCCTCTGAAAGCAGCCGACAACCATCCCTAGCCACTTGACTCCCTGAACCAGATGTGAGAGTGAAGTTATTCATCCATCATTGGGTCAGGGTCTGCAGGACAGACCTCCACAGGTGGTGGTAAACGTCTCACCTACAATCACCCCAACCTTGACATTTTAAGAATCAGCACCCACTTTCCAAACAAAACCTCCAGAAGAACCATACCTAATAACAGCCCTCTCTTCAGCTGCCTGGATTGCCCTCATCGAAGTGCACAACTTACCCTTCACCATCTAGTTCTTGCTTATCTTTAATAATAACAGCTTCTAAGAACGTTTCTTATGGCTTTTGATTTAGCAATGGTGGAGAGGGCGAGGTTCCAATTCAGGCTTAAATATTGTTGGTTTTATCTCATAATCCCTTAATCTAAAATAATCCTTTCACTTTTTCCTTTCTTTCATGACACTGACTTTTTGAAGAGTTTCAAAAATGCCCCACATTCTGGTTTTATCTAATTGTTTCCTTGTGAGATCATTTGCCTTGATCCTCCACCCCCTGACTTTCTCAAAGTTAGGTCTACAGCAGTGCTGTGCAATAGAAATTTGTAAACCGGCCTGGCACAGTGGCTCACACCTGTAATCCCAGCACTTTGGGAGGCTGAGGTGGGTGGACTGCTTAAGTCCAGGAGTTCGAGACCAACCTAAGCAACATGGCAAATCCCCATCTCTCCAAAGTACAAAAAAATTAGCTGGGTGTGGTGGTATGTGCCTGTAGTCCCAGATACTCAAGAGGCTGAGATGGGAAGATCCCTTGATCCGTGATCGCACCAATGCATTCCAGCCCAGCTGACACAGCAAGACCCTGTCTCAAAAAGAAAAAAAAAAAAAATCTGTGAACCACATACATCATTTTAAATTCTCCAGTAGCCACATGTTAAAAAATGTAAAACAGGTAAAGCTAATTTTTAATAATTAACAGTAACTCACAAAACATTAATTTAACACAATATTTTCAAATTATCAATGAAAGGCTAGGTGTGGTGGCTCATGCCTATAATCCTAGCACTTTGGGAGGCCAAGGCAGGTGGATCACCTGAGGTCAGGAGTTTGAGACCAGCCTGGCCAACATGGTGAAATCCCGTCTTTACTAAAAACACAAAAATTAGCCAGGTGTAGTGGTGGGTTCCTATAATCCCAGTTACTTGGGAGGCTGAGGCAGGAGAACCACTTGAACCCAGGGCAGGTGGAGGTTGCAGTGAGCCAAGATGGCGCCACTTCAGTCCAGGCTGGGCAAAAGAGCGAAAGTTCATCTCAAAATAAATAAATAAATGAATAAATAGAGATTTTACATTATTTCCTCATCCTGAATCTTTAAAACTTAGATAATACATGCTTACAGCACATCTCAATTTGGGCTAGCTACATTTCAACACTGAATGGCCACACATGGCTAGCAGCTACCATATTGAACAGTGCAGGTCTACAGGCTTGATTAGATGACAGGTAAAGTTTCTGGCAGTGATACATCTTAGGTGGTGATATGCACTTCACATTACACTGCCACAGACCACTACTTAGTGGTATTATGTTTACTGTTAACAGGGACCAATATTTTTTATAATAAAGATACTTTCCTCCCTAATTGCACTCAGTAAGTAATCCTCGGGATAATTCTTTGGCACCATGCAAATATTTTTGGAACAAGTTAAAAAAAAATTGACTATAGACTGGAAAATAGACGGTTTTACGGAATTTGATTTTTCTTAGGTAGTAGATGGGCATTATGGGATGTAGGAGAATGTCGTCTTTACTAGGAGCAGGATGAAGTTTTTAGGAGTGAAATATAATGTTGGCAACTTCTTTTCACACTGCATTAGCAAAACATATAGTGTGTGTGTGTGTGTGTGTGTGTGTACAGAGAGAAATAAGACAAATATGTCAAATAGTAACAATTTTTGAATATAGAGTATTTGAATGTTTATTGCACTATTTTTTCAATCTCTATAATTTGGAAATTTTTCACAATAAAAAGTTGGGGACAAAATTTTTAAAACAATAATAACAGCACTTATTCTGTACCTGGTACTGTACTAAAGGATTTTGTGCATTTCAAATCTAATCCTGGAAACAACAATACAAGGTAGTCACAATCATTACCCCATTTTTTCCTGACAATGAAACTAAGGTACAGAGAAGTTAGGGGTTTTCCCAAAGTTACACGGATAATTTTGTCAATGACTGGTGAGATTCAAATTGAGCATATCTAACTTGGAATCCATGTTCTGAATAACAAAAGTATGTTGCCTCCTGAGCATTCAAAAGAAATATTTCAAGTTCAGAAAAGTCATTTTTCTAGGTCTTGATAAGCTCAACCTTTATTCTAAAGATCAAGCAGCATGGGAGGTGAACCCAGAGAGACTAAAACCCTAATTCAAGACCCCAGATGACAAGGCCACGCACCATGGCTGTAGTCCAGGGCATCTGCCTACTCACAGGACCAGATTCACTGTGCTCTTACATCAGGAAACCTTTGCACTGGCTCAGTCTGTTTCCAGGAACCACAACCAATGGTTTTCTCCAACCACCCACAGGCAAAGGGCCAACACAAGTAATTTCAAATACATCTGGCTCTTAGGCAAGGTTATATTTCAGCTCACTTCTCTCATTAGCTACAGAATGATGAGGATGATGACAGCCGCTATTTATTGAACCCTTATTATGTGCCACACACTGTTCACATACCACCTACCTTAATTCTTTCAATAACTCTGGGAGGCATGTTCTAGAAAAAAAATGAAACACAGGTGCTGAAGATAGGATGTAGTGCTGAGATAAGACAATTCCGGAGTGCTTACTTCTCACCACTGCATGGCAGAGAGCTTGTGTACACTGGAACTGAGCTCCTGGGTGGCAGCCATTTCATCATATTCCCCACTGGGAACTGGCAGGACACGGGGGATGGCATCAGGGGAGACATTCATACCCACTGGACACCTTCTGCTGCTGGAATTCGATAAAGCCCTCTAAAATCCACTATGTTGTTCAAGGTGCAGGACCACACGGAGCCAGTCATCATTACCTCCATTTCACAGGGAAGAAAATGCCATTCAGGAAACTAAGTGACTTCCAGAGTCTCACAGTTACGAAATGGTTTCTGCTATGTGAAAAAGCTAATAAATGTTGGTTAGTGAAAGCATGAATTAACATATAAGCATACATATAATTTCATAAATTTACAAACACATATGTTTTAAAAGCCATACATGCTCATTCACGAAAGAAAACCTATGGCCCCAGTGCCCGAGGATCCTCTGTCAATAGAGGTAGCTCTGATGCTGGGGCCTGCAAGGAGCACCTGGCAGAAAGGAGGGAGGGAGCTGAGGAAGCCAACAGGAAGAAAGACAAAGGACCTAGTGCCAAATCCACACATCTGAGCAGGCACGAGAAATCCGAGGCAACACCAACTCACCACAAGAAATCAGAATCTAGACTAGAACGTGGGGCAGGTGAAAAAAGGAGGACCCATGAGCAGTGGTTCTGTTCATGAGGAGGGTCCCGTGGTCTGGGCCACAGGGCCTGGTAGCATGGGTAGAGATTAGAATGTGAAGGGAGCTAAGGAAAAGCAGGCTGAAGGGAGTGATATGGTTTGGCTGTGTTCTCACCCAAATCTCTTCTTGAATTGTAGCTCCGATGGTTTCCACACGTTGTGGGAGGGACCCAGTGGGAGGTAACTGAATCATGGAAGTGGGTTTTTCCCACACTGTTCTTGTGGTAGTGAGTAAGTCTCACCAAGAGCTGATGGTTTTATAAGGGGAAACCACTTTTGCTTGGTATTCATTTTCTCTCTTATCTGCCACCATGTAAGACGTGCCTTGCCTTTATGATTGTGAGGCCTCCCCAGCCACATGGAACTGAGTCTATTAAACCTCTTTTTCTTTATAAATTACCCAGTCCTGGGTAATTTATATGCTGTCTTTATCAGCAACATAAAAATGGACTAATACAGGGGGCAACTTACCCCTGACTGGTCACTTTGGAAAACCAGGTGAAAAGAACTCCCTGTGAGCTAATTTTAAAAGGCACCTGCTGTGGGTGACAAAGGTACAAGACTCTGTAAAGAGAGCTCAGGTCAGATTCTGGTCACGACTTGTTCCCTCTGCCAGAAACCTTTGGGCAGTGCACAAAACATACACCTGTATGAAGCAGCCCTGAAGTTAAGCAGGTAGCTGGAGAATCTGCATCATATAACTCCTTGCCCCACTGCAGAGCCTCTGGACCTCACCTGTCTCTCGTTCCAGCTCTGTGCAGATTGTGGCCTCCTACAGACACAACTGGACTGCACCAAGCCTCCTGCCCCAGTTCTTCTACTGACTGAGGCCTCCTCCCCACTCCCCCACCAGGTGCCCAGACAATGCAGGCGCAGCCCACGGGACAGGGGTGGAACATGCCCTCCTATGAACTCTTTCTATGGTTGGTACCCACGCCCCTCATTCCTGCTTTCTGAGATTGAACTCCATAATAAAGTAATAGCTCCTATGTCCTCTGTCTCTTACTTTGCTTTCTGGAAGCCTATGCTAAGGTAGAATAAATGGAAGCCATGAGCCCACCCAGAAAAGTGCACAAAGCAGAAACTAGCACGGGGTCTCAGCGGGTTTGTGACTCCCCTGAAGGCCAGCTTAAAAACCTCAGCCTTCAGAGAGAAGGGTGGAAGTTACAGTTCCTAAGTAGAAGCATATTAGCATTTTCTTATTCCTGGACACACCCCAGGTCTCTGATTCTGAGGGTGTTCCAGAATTGAACACGGAGAAGGGGACTCAACACAGCAGAGAGCAGCCTTCAAACACTCGCGAGAAGCCCAAGCCTGGCCAGAGTGAGGCAGCTGTCAGATTACTGAAGAACTAGATGAAGATTTAAAAGGGATTCTGAGATGAGAGGGTATTTCGCCCCCACCACTCTCTGGGTTTTGAGCAGCCATCTCCTATACTGCTTATACAGTCTTTTCACGAAAAGTCATTTGCATCTTAGCAAGAAGTAATAAAATTGCTCAATAAGATAAACAAGGGCCGGACATGGTGGCTCAAACCTGTAATCCCAGCACTTCGAGAGGCCAAGGCAGGTGGATCACCTGAGGTCAGGAGTTGGAGATCAGGTTGGCTAACATGGTGAAACCCTATATCTACTAAAAATACAAAAAATTAGCCAGGTATGGTGGCGCACGCCTGTAATCCCAGCTACTTGGGAAGTTGAGTCAGGAAAATCACTTGAACCCTGGAGATGGAGGTTACAGTGAGTGGAGACCGCACCATTGCACTCTAGCTTGGGCAACAAAAGCGAAACTCCATCTTAAAGAAGAAAAAAAGATAAACAAAAGGTTAATTACAAAACCTTGCATACTCCAGAAGCTCACAGGCAAGAACAGCTATTCATTTCCTCAGCTCACAGCTCTGTCTGCCCGGCTGCAGGTCCGTCCAATGCAGGCAGCCATCTGAATCACCGCACCTGCTCCCACCACACAGCAAGAGAAAATACCACCTGGGATTTGGACAGTTTTCCATAAAGCATTCCAAAATGAGTATTCCAGAGACAGAAACGTTTGCCCTTTCGGAGACCTTGAAAGGAAGCTTGGCAGTTCTCCTCATTGTCTTCTAAGGAGGGAAGAATCCCCTGGACTGATGACCCAGCTGTGATGAATATGCATTCAAGAAGCTGGAGGAAAGCATTAGCAATTGCTGCATGCACACATAATGCGCCAGCCTTGGACACTCATGCTATCATTTGACAATCTTCAATTAAAAGTGGCATCCAAATGCCACCCTGAGAATCCCAGAAGAAAGTGGACATTTAAGTCTGCCCAGTGCCCCTGCTCCATGCAGACATGCTGTGGATGGACAGCTGCTTTTCACCAGCCCAGCTCCTCTGGAACTTCCGATTGCAAAGGGAGTCACCAGACCCTGCATTTCCAGCACCACAAGCCAGCACCAGCAGCAGAATGTGTCACCGGAGCCCCATCAGAAAGTCGAATCTGGCAGGGCTGGATCTCTAGTCCCAATGGTGATCAGAACTAGGCGCCTGGTGAACAGGTGCTGAAAACCTCAGCTCCTGGGGCATAAAGCAGCCCTCCTGACATTTGCTGGATTAGAGAGGAACACATCTGGAAATTGAGACAATCAGGAAGCTAAAAAGCACAATGCTAATGTCACATTTCCAGATTTTCTGAAAACGTAAGCTGCGGGTGTTTAGTGAAACAATGATGCATTGTAATAGGGAGCATCAGCAACACTTTACTGTGGTAAATGGCAGCCTCCATAGTCAGACCACGCAGCTGCACACAGTGCATGGAAAATTTAATTCACACAGTCACTTGTTCTTCAAATATTTATTCTACAAAGACGCATTCATTGACATTTATGGAGGCAGGCGGGTGGAGCGCAGCTTTCAAACTGTTCTCTGCTGGAAGCCCAGTGTTCCCAGGGCATTCTTCATCCAACAAGTATTAATTGAGCACCTACTATGTGCCAGGTGCCCATTCCAGCTCCTGATATAGCAGTGAGTAGCACAAACAGGATCCCTGAACATGTGGAATTTAACTTCTGCTGGGAGAGAGGACACCAGACAATGTGAATAAGCAAAACGCCTAGTAAATTGGAGAGCAATATATACTAAGGAGAAAGTAATGAAGCAGGGAAAAGGGGACAGGATGGTCAAGGCAGGTGGGTGGGATTTTAGATGGAGTTTCCGAAAGAGTCATCATAAGGCCGGGCTCAGTGGCTCACTCCTGTAATCCCAGCACTTTGGGAAGCCGAGGCAGGCAGCTCATCTGAGGTCAGGAGTTCAAGACCCACACGGCCAACATGGCGAAACCCTGCCTCTGCTAAAAATACAAAAATTAGCCGGGTGTAGTGGCACATGCCTATAATCCCAGCTACTCAGGAGGCTGAGGCAGGAGAATCTCCTGAACCCACGAGGCAGAGGGTGCAGTGAGCTGAGATTGCGCCACTACACTCTGGCCTGGGTGACAGAGCCAGCCTCTGTCTCAGAAACAAACAAAAAAATGAAAAAACAAGAGTCATCAAGGAGAGAGACTTTCAAGGAAAGCCCCAAAAGAACAGAAGACCCTGGAAGGTCCTGCAGAGCCAGGGAGGGATGGGGTGGGAGAGGAGGAAAGAGCTGAGGGGGAAGGAAGGGAGGGGAAAGAACAGGGGAGAGGAAGGTAGGAGGGAGAGCTGGAGGGAGGGGTGGGGGAGAGGAAGAATGGGGGGGAGGCGGGGCTGGAAGGAAGGGGAGGAAGAGGAGGAACATGGAGCAAGAGAGGGCAGATCCGGACTGGTGGGGAGAGGGGCAGGGCAGGCTGCGCCAGGTGATGGGGCTCTCGTCAGCTTCAGCTGTGATTACCCTGTTTTTTATCTGTCCAAAACACTGGTGTTCTAGATCAGATTTTGCTTTATAAAAATTGTTCACGGCCGGGCATGGCAGCTCATGCCTGTAATCCCAGCACTTTGGGAGGCCGAGATGGGTGAATCATAAGGTCTGGAGTTCAAGACCAGCCTGCCCAACATGGTGAAGCCCATCTCTACCAAAAAAATACAAAAATTGGCCAAGCATGGTGGCACACACCTCTAGTCCCAGCTACTCAAGAGGCTGAGGTGGGAGAATCGCTTGAACCTGGGAGGCAGAGGTTGCAGTGAGCCAAGATCATGCCACTGCATCCCAGCCTGGGCAACAAAGCAAGAACCTATCTCAAAAAAAAAGACATTCATTTTTTGAAAGAAGGCCCTATGGAGGTTTTGAAGGAACGCGGAGGTACAACCTCTAGGACTATTTGGAAACAATCTCTAGGACGGGTGACCCCAGGCAGTAAGAGAAAAGAGGGAAGACGGCTGGTAGTGAGAGCTGGGACTGAAGGAGAGTTGGACGGCGCTCTAGAGGACCATGTGAGGAATCGGTTCTGTCCTCCAGATTTTCAACTCTATTCAATGAGCAGAAATTGGCAAGTTTGAGAAGGACTTGCCCAGAGGCGATGGTGACGTCGGGGAGTGGAAGGCCAGGAGAGTTAGGAGGTCTAGAGAGAACTGTCAAGAACTAAGCCTTGAGTGCATCAGTATTTTAGGGGAAGAGAGAGAAAAAGGTAAGCAAGGGCATCAGAGATAGTCGAGGCCCTAGAGGGTGTGGAGAGCCAGCGGGGGCTCCGACCAGCCAAGCGTGTCCAGCGATGGTCAAGGACCTAGTACACATCCGTGAAGAGGGGTGGCTGAAGTGGATCCAGTCATCTTTCAGAGGGCAGTTTCAATGGGAAGGATGACCAAGGAGCAAAGGTAGGCTCCTTCTCATTGTTGGGTAGTCAAGAGAAGAGGCTGCTGGAAACGTGGGAGGATAACAGGATCGATATTCAAGATAAATTAAGAGTATTCTGCGTGTGTCTATAAACAGCAGGGAAAGTGATAGCAGAGACTCGAGACAGAGGGCTATGGTTAGATGGAAAAAGAGATTGTGTGCCTGATTTAATCTGTAATAAAGCTCAAAGAGGGCTTAGAGAAAATACCAGTGGAGGCTGCATGCCAAGTCAGAGAATACCAGACGCTGGATGTCACCAGCACCCACAGTTGTCCCCACAAGAACAGCCATTCTCAGTCTTTGAAATGGCCACAGGTGGGAAGCGCTGGCCATGCCCTCCAGCATGACCTTAAGGTATGGGAAGGTGCAGGGCTGTGCGCTGATTTGTGACTCCTGTGGGTACTTCTTTATCACCACTTTGGCATCCAGCCAGGCATTGCTGCTGGGATTTCTCATGGCCTCATTTTTCTGAGTGTGCTTCTTGCCCCAGGCCTCAGCACACTTTCACCTCTGTTGAGCCTGGCCTGTGCCCATTTCTACTGAGTCACATCCCCTCAATCCTCCGTTGTAATGAGAAACCACTCCCACTACTAGCTGTGTTCATTATGGAGCATTTCACAAACCTCTTCCTTCCTCTCATCCACAACATTTATGTTCTATGATCACCCAGAACTTCACATTAAAACCATTATAACAATCCAGTCTCCACAAGCTCATAACAGCCCAAAGCTATGCTGCCTCATCGATGCTTCTCCCTCTAATGAAAACAGAGATTCTCCTCCCAATAGGTGGACCCAGTGGAAGAGAGAGAACAGGATTGTGTGGAGAACCAATCCCCATGACTCCATTCCTTTCTCCCACAAGAGAGCTGGCCCTGGAATTGAGGGTCGGGCAGAACAATCAGGGGACTCCAAAGCCGAGGAAGGAGGTACCAGACCTGGGGATGCCAGTGAGTCACACTGGTCATGGTGGCAATGGAGAACAAGCTGGGTAGAGGGACAACAGGGCAAGCCAGAGAAAGGACATTACAAACAGGCTCATTGAGCCAGGCATGGTAGCTCATGTAATCCCAGCACTTTGGGAGGTTGAGGCAAGAGGATCACTCCAGGAGTTCAATTCCAGCTTGGGCAACATAGCAAGACCCCATCTCTAGCTAAAAGATTAGCCAGGTGTGGTGCCATGCACCTGTAGTCCTAGCTACTTGGGAGGCTGAGGCGGGAGGAGCACTCCAGCCCACGAGTTGGAGGCTACAGTCAGGTAGGATCACACCACTGTACTCCAGTCTGGGCGACAGAGTGAGGCCCCATCTCTTAAAAAAAAGTAGGGAAGGGGGTGTTCCTTGGAGCAAGGGAAGCCAGGAAGAGTCCAACAAGGAGGCACAAGTGTGAGTTCTCACATCTGTGACGGCAGATGGGCAGGGGTGGCAGTCCTGGGAACGTGGGGCCAGGACGTTTCACAGGAGTCCTCATTGTGGACATGAGGCTACAAAAAATGTCAGCAGGAAACAAGAGGGAAGGCTAGGAAAGAAGTGAGGTCACCAGCAAGTAGGAGTGATTAGGATGGGTGGCCCAGACACGCCAGGGAGAGAGGGCAGAGAAGCCGGTGAGTGGGGATGGCAGAATGGTGTCGGAAGGACATGGGGACAAGAGGGCACAGGGCAACAGAAGTAATGTCCATTAGAGAGACATGAGAGATGGCAGGGTGTGGTGGCTCATGCCTGTAATCCCAGCAATTTGGAGGCTGAGGCAGGCGGCTCACGAGGTCAGCAGTTTGAGACCAGCCTGGCCAAGATGGTGAAACCCCATCTCTACTAAAAATACAAAAATTAGCTGGGTGCGGTGGTGGGCGCCTGTAATCCCAGCTATTCAGGAGGCTGAGGAAGGAGAATCGCTTGACTCTGGGAGGTGGAGGTTGCAGTGAGCAGAGATCATACCACTGCACTCCAGCTTGGGCAACAGAGCAAGACTTCGTCTCAAAAAAAAAGAGAAGGAGAGAGACACAAGAGACATACAGGCTGAGGGGAAAGGGCGAATATCACATCTCCCTCCAGCCACTGAACTTGTCTGCTGAAGAGCTGGAAAAGGTAACGACAAAGTAAAATGAAAAAAAAAAGGAGAGCATTGAGAAGCTGCACAGGGGAATGAGGAATCAAAAATGACACGGCTGCTGCCTCTCCAGTGGCTTTTATCAGACATATAAAGCAGAAATGTGTGAGCTTATTAGACAAAAGAATTTAGGCTATAGCCTGGCACGCTAGCAATACATCAAAGTAACCTCTATGAGTTATGAGAAACCAGGGCCGGGTGCAGTCACGAACGCCTGTAATCCCAGTACTTTGGGAGGCCAAGGAAGGGAGGACTGCTTGAGGCCAGGAGTCCCAGACCAGCCTGGGCAACATAGTAAGACTGCCTCTACTAAAAACTTCAAAATTAGCTGGTTGTGGTGGTGTGCACCTCTAGTCCCAACTACTCAGGAAGCTGAGGCAAAAGGATCACTTGAGCCCAGGATTTAGAGGCTGCAGTGAGCTAGGACTGCACCACTGCACTCCAGCCTAGGCAACAGAGTGAGACCCTGTCTCCAAAGAGAAATAAAAAAGAGAAACCAGGAAAAAAAAACAACAACTCCACTCAAATCCCTTCAAGTACACACCCCCTCCTTGCAGTCTTTTCTGGAGCCTTCACATCACTCCTTAACATTGGGTAGTTTCCATAGCTACTGTAGGAGGCCGAGTCTGGGGAGCTGCAGAAGACAGGCTGGGAAGGAGACCCACCCACTGTGGTCCCCAAGCAGCGGTCAAGGGCAAGGTCGGGAAGCGGCTGTGTGTTGTCTGTGCCCTGTTGGGGGCCCCCTGATGTACTACTGTCCAGGACCACCCAAGGCACCATCCCAGGCAGAGTCACCCCACTGAGCCTTCTCTCATCCAACTCCCCTTACACCGACCCCTCCCTTCAGGTGTCTGCTCTCAGCCAAAACCAGGCTGCCACATGGATTCAGGGCAGGCATTAAGGATCAGCACCCCAGGCCCCTCCAGGGGCGCCTCTCACTGCCCAGGCACGTCTCAGCTCCAGTACCACCTCTTTCTCCAGCTGCCGAACTCGTCTGCTTTGCTGCCAACCCCACAACCACCCTCTGGCCTATTTGTTTCCCGGCTTGTTGGCAATGTCCCCTGCAAGAAATCTCCCTGAGGACTAGGGCCATGTCTCTGTGCCTGGTACAGACAGATGATTCATGCATCTCTGTCAGGTGACAAGGGGTCTGGAGTCACAGCAAGTCTCGGGGGGACAGGTTCTCCGAAGCCCAGCATTTCACCGTCCCCCCAGCTGAGTCCCCAACTCTGACATGTGGAGAGCCAGCTGGGCCAAATCTCTTTGCCTGTGCAGGCTATTCTAATGAGATAAAAATGAACAACAGAGCCTCCATATTTGCCAGTTGGAAAAATGTTTCTTCTACTCTATGAATCAGTGAAATGGAGTTAAAACAAATTCTTTGCTGAGGAGTGTTTAGAGTTCAAATAGAAATGATTGTGAGGAACCTGTGACCGCTTCCCCAGAAATGGGAACACAGCAGAGAGCCCTTCAGAGCTGTGCAGGGAGGACAGAGTCCCAGCCTTCCCTTCCTCCTTCCCTTCCTTCAAGGCTGACTGCCTGGCAGCCCGTTGCCAACTCCCTTCTAAAGGCCCTGCAGTGCCACCACCAGGACGCCTGAGGAACTACTCCATGTTTGTCAGCTCCCCAGCATTCCCAAGGCAGGGGGAAAGGATTGTCCCCTCACCTCTGTCCTTCCGGAACTTCCAGCACAAGAAAAACTAGCCACAGCTCCCTGAGGACCTCAGAGACAGTGAGCTTCCGGTCTGGGCACTTGAAGCAGGGGCAAACCTAAGACCTTGATTTTAGCTCCCGCTTGTTTACAGCTCCTGTCCTTGAAAGGTCACCCGCTCACACCAACACCCATCTCCAATTGTGAACAAGAAACAGCGCCACTGGCCTCTCTTAGAGGCTCCTGTAGGGAGTTTAACCACAGAAACAAAACTCTGTCAACACAAAGCATTAAGTGAAAGGATGCCAGACCAGCCGAACCCATTTCTGGGTCCGCACGCACAATCTAGACAAGGAAGGGAAGGGAACAGATGAAATGCACAGTGCATAAGGCAGGACTGTCCCCCAGCCCCCACAAGACAGCACAGGAAATAAAATCAAATGTGGGGCTTCAAACACAGGTGATTTCTCTTAGGTATCAAAAACATTCATTTTATATTGTCTGCTCCAATCACATCTGCTTGAAAATGCAGTGTAAAAAAAAAAAAGGCTTTGCTTAAGGATGATCCTTCAAATAACTTTAAAAGTCTACATTTTCGACTAATTAAGAAGGGAATTCCAACATGATCCCACAAAGATAGTGAAGAAGAAAAATAGTAAATATCCCAATTGAGAAATGTGCGATTACAGAAGATAATTATATAAACATAATTTATGTAATAAAAATGGTAAATATGAAAAATGTATAATCTCTTAGTAATTAAAGAAATTCAAAACAAAATATCTCTCTCTCATCAAGGAAGCACAAAGAAACAAACAAAACTCAATAATATTAAAGTTGACTCATTGGTGGGAAAATAAATTAGTACACATTCTAGGGGGTAATTTGGCAATATTTATATAAACCTTTAAAAATTACGTGTTTTTTTTTGACAAATAATACAACTCATGATAATTCATCTTCTGGAAATAGTTCAGTTGCAAGCATCACCTATAAAAGGGAATTTGGAAAGATACCTATGTCTAACTATGGGGTACTTATTAAATAAAACAATATTATCAACTCAATGGACTACTATGCATCCAATACAAAATACATGTCGAATGTTTTCACTGACCCAAAGTTACTTAAATATTACACAGGAAAAAAGGTGACTTTAAAAAAATGCATTTATGATCCAATTTAGCTAGAATATATTTATTTCTATGTACAGCTATATACATACACATAGTAAAAGGGCTAAAACAAGACACTCTAAGATGACAACAGAGGTGGTCTGGGTAACTGAGACTCTGAGTGCGTTTTTAATATTATGCCTTTATTTTTCTTTTCTGAGGTTGCTATAATAAAAATATACTGCTTAGGTAATAAGGAAAAACCATTAGGATTATTTGTTAAACTGAACAGGAAAAAAAAAATTCCTAAATGAACTTCACAGGGCTAACACAGGAGGTACAGGCAAGACCCCGGCACCTGTGCTAATGATCACCCGCCTGCCTGAGGTGCCCGCTATCCCTGCCCAGAGCAGACACCTCGGGCCACAGACTCTTAACTCCCCCAACGCCCCAGCTTCTTCAGAAAGCATACTTAGAGGGAAGGCAGAAAAAGTGACATTTCAAGAATACTTCCCATGTGACTTGAAGAATTTAAAAAGCAAAGATATTTAAACAGGATGAATTACATACCCATGTACCCAAAGTAAAAAGCCAAGTTTTACATAGTTCCTAGTGTGGACTAGGGAACACCAAACTACTGAGCCAAGACTAGAACCAAACACAGAAAGGTCTCGAGAGTAAGACATTTTTCTATTGAATTAATCTCATTCCAGGGTCTATTTTCATGATTCTACTATAATACTTACTGCATAAAACTATGTATTAAAAAATATTAAGAAAAACATATAAAATACATCAAAATATACCACATAAACCCCAAAGGATTTTCCATGCATACCAACATTACAAATTAGAACACCTTAAGTATTTCATTCTCCAGCTCTTTCAGACCACAAGGCCAAACAAAGCCTCACTCGGACAACATCCCTGGTGGCACTTCCATCCCATGGCCTTAGGCGGTATATCTTTTCTCTCCTTCATGTTTGGCCTTGTGGTACTTGAGATAGTCATTATAGAGCTCCTTAAAAATGTCTCTCACTCCTGGCTGCAGCGAGGCCCGCAGGAACTGGACATCAGGCTCGATGCAGAGGTCCAGGATGAGGTAAATGCCCTCCTGCAGCAGACTTTTCACAGCTGGATATAAGGTCACCTGGGGAAAAGGCAAACCTCTGTGAGAACTGGGGACAGAGATCAAGCCCCACCTCCTGCCGACAATGTCTTGGGAAGCACTGACAAGTAATTTCAAACTGGTCTCCAACTTGAGAAAAGATTGACATTCACTTTAAAAATATAATTTTGTTGCTAAGTCAAATATTTAAATACACATATTTTTAAAGTTTGTATTTTGGGGAAATAGAAGCTAACTCAAGCAAACACAAACCTAGAATAAAACTCCATGAAAGCACAAGGGTGGCTTTGCTATTCAGTAAATGATGCTTATGTGTTTACCAGGGGCATTTTAAAAAGCTGGAGTCTTTACATTTAAAAACCTTCTAAGAAGATAAGCTGCCTGCCCATTGTGTCAAATTCTTCTACACTGTCAATCACCTTGAAAGCTACGCCAACCCTGTGGGACAATGACAACAACGTTCACTGTAAGACTATGACCCCATCTCACCCCAGAGCAAGGCAGCAGGCAGGTTCTAAGGCTACCAAAACAGACCGCTGATAAGCCTACACTAGTAATTAGATCACATCATATCACCCAAGAGCAGAAATGATTCATGATTGCCATTTAATAGATTCTTTATTTTTGTCAAGAAAGCACAATATGCACTTAATTTCTAACAGCCCTGGAATGGCTGAACTGGTCCTTGTGCCTAAAGCTGCCCTTCTCCCTGAAGTTCAGGGTTAACTAAAATCTGGAGCACAGGAGTGGGGGTGGCAGCCATCTCCAACCTGGCTATATCTGATGCTCCACCCAAATTTCCAGAGAAGAGACTCAGACTAGTATCAAAACAACCAAAACAGCCGGGGGAGTAGGTTCTCCTTGCGCTTACCACATCCATTCAGGTTTCAATTAAATGTGGGCTGAACAGAGTTTGAAACCCTAGTAACTGAAACTAAAAAGCAGTCGTAATGAAGAGTTCTGGGAACAGATGGTGGTGACGGCTGCACAATATTAGAATGTATGTAATACTACTGAAGTGCACACACGAAACAGTTAAGCTGGTAAAAGTCACCTTATACTATATGGATTTTACCATTACTTTTAAAAAGTAGAAAAAAACCAAAGCAGTAGTAAAGTACCAGCAGACAGGCCTGGAATTCGGCTGATCATCATTTATTGCTACGCTGATAACCTGAAAGAGTTAACGCGTCTCTGCAAACAGTTTCTAATGAGGACATATTTATTAACCAGAAGAAGTGATTCAAAAAGGCAACCACTGGGAAGTACATTCCTAAAGAGGCAATTTGTTTCTGTCTTTAAGATGATGCTATTCTTCAAAGTTATGATCCTTTTCATGTGACAGTTCAGAAATTTCTGACAAGTGATCATCTTAAATTTTACCATTTTATAGATGATAGGAACACTCAAGGACCGAAGACAGAATGGAATGTCTGTGAATTTCACAGCAAGGTAATCGGGAGGGAAAGAAAGAAAACAAAACAAAACGAAAAACAGACAAAAATACAAACAAAGTCCTTGATCACACTGGCAGGGTGAGGGCTTTGTAAGTGGACTACTTGTTCATTCGCTTAACTATCGCTTACTAAATAAATAATTCCACTTCCAAAGGTTAAAAAATGAGGCTCAGTGACCACCCCAAGGTCACACAGCTAATAACTGGCAGCACTGAGACTTGAACCTAGGCACTCTGAGCCCAGAGCCCATGCTTTGAACTACTGCTTCACATAGTATCTCTAGTGAAAATGCAGCCAGTCAGCCTCCAGCAAAAGCTCTGAGGGTAGGAAGGAAGGCCAGCAGGTTTCAGACAACACAACCACTTTAAATCTTTAGGTTTCAGATTACTTATTTCTAAAACAAGAAAAAAAGTCAATTTCTACAACACTAAGATCATTGGCCAACAAATGAAAACATCACTAAGTAGCTTTAAAAAAATCTTAGATAGGATAAGCAGCACAAACTATTTATTCCAAGCTATCAATATACAAATGGTCCCTGACTTAAGACAGTTCAACTTAACACTTTTTGACTTAACATTTTTGAATTTACAATGGATTTATCCAGATATAACTGCATCAGTAAGTCAAGGAATATCTGGACTTAATCATGGTTCAGCTTATGATTTTTTTCACTTTTACAATGGGTTTATCAAGTACTGAATGCATTTCGACTTCATATTTTGAACATAGTATGGTTTTACCAGGACACAGCCCCATCCTAAGTCGAGGAGCATCTGTAGAGGACATTGTAAATTTGGTCTAGGGGCAAAAAAGAAGACGAAAGTAACCATAATTCCCTGCATGTTTCCACAGGGACCCATTACTCCTTGGAGGAAAGAAGACGAGCAGGCCTCTGCAGCTGCGCCTTCTCTTGACTAACACATCTCACCAGGTCGTCTTCCCTGACTACTGACAGGTCCCACCAGCAATACTCAACTCTGCAGAAGTACAAGGAAAATGCAAAGGAGATCTATTTAGCATTACATCTAGCATTTAATTAAACTTCAACACGCTGGTCTAGAAAGATTTATGGCTCTCTCAGTAGAAGCCTCTAATGCATATGGAATATTTTCTTCATTACTGAATTTAAAAACAAATGAAAGATAAAACACAGACCGTGGTGCCAGTGGATTCTGGGAGGCTATGGCCCTAGATAATTCCCAAGGCCTTTGGCTTTCAAGATTAAAAATAAAAATATAACTGATGAGCATAAATTACACATGAATAATGAGGCCAGGAAGCCAGAGAGTTTTCATAAAGTAAATCTCAGAATAACAATTAGTGACTTAAGGGTTCAAATTACTGCTTCTCTTCTTGGACCTTAGTGAAGTGATATTACTATGTCTCATTTTATTATTCAGTAAGACAGAAAATAATGCCAGCTTTTCTTTCATCAAAAGTTTACATATTAATGACTGATGTGCTTGGAAAATACCAAGATTCCATAAAAAGGCTAAATAACTGCAAGGAAATCAAACTACAAGCCCACATCTTGATCACAGGACAATTGGAAGAGGTGCTCTCAAGATCCACGGCTCTTACCAGGTGTGGGCCCCACACAGCCCTGCACTTGCACGGCCAGGCTGCCCCCACCCCCCACCCACAGGACGGGCACTGCCTCCTGCCCAGGTGAGCAAGGCCAATGGGGTAGAAATTATTTAGTATTCTAGATTTACCTAAAACAGGAGCAGGGATGAAAACTGATGCAGCTCCAGGTTTTCAGCCCAACTTTCCTGGAGAAATGCTGACACCTCTACCCTAACAAGTTTACTTGTGATTTTACTACTGTTCTTACAAGATTTACAAAGGGGAACTGGATATTTTATAGACAGATCGAACACAATATAAATGTATATCAATACATACAGAAGAATACACCACACTTTGCTCAAGCCTGTCACAAACAATTTAAACCAAGATTTATACAGCCTAGATTTACAAAGTTCTGTAGTAAACTTACTATGGCTCACACAGGGTCCTGTGGAATTCTGAAAACAGCACAATGACATTTCAATGTAAGATAACTATTGAATGGCTGGGTAAGGTGGCTCACACCTGTAATCCTGGCACTTTGGGAAGCCAAGGCAGGTGGATTACCTGAGGCCAGGAGTTCAAGACCAGCCTGGCCAACATGGCAAAACCCTGTCTTTACTAAAAATACAAAAATCAGCCATGCATGGTGGTGGGTGCCTATAATCCCAGCTACTCAGGAGGCTGAAGCAGGAGAATTGCTTGAACCCAGAGGACGGAGGTTGCAGTGAGCCAAGACCATGTCACTTCACTCTGGCCTGGGTGAAAGAGCAAAACTCCATCTCAGAAAAAAAAAAAAAAAAGGATAACTAATGAATAATGAATTATCCAGAACACTGAATCAAAAAGTCAGATTAATTTGGACAAAGATATTTTTCCTTAATCTATCTGAACAACTACCTGTATCTCCACTTTGTCATCTACTTTGAGTATCTGAAAGCAGCTGAGTCACATGAATGACAGACCCCCAGAGTAAAGATACATGAACTCTCTTGCAGTTGAGGGGACCCCAGAACCCTGAGATCTAGAATCCCTCTTTTCTTTCTTTCTTTTTTTTTTTTTTTGAGACAAACTCTCTCTCTGTTGCCAGGCTGGAGTGCAGTGGCATGATCTCAGCTCACTGCAACCTCCCTGGTAGAACCCTTCTTTCTAGTCTCCATTAAGCTTGGTCCTATGAGAGCTCCTGTTCTTGGACCTGGGTAACATTTCCTCTCCTCTTATATGACACAAAAAACTAATCAAAATAGACCCCAAGGTTTGCACTGGAGCAAGACAGATAATCAAGTCTTTTCTGTATACAAGGCACTGCTGAGCCTTCTGTATGTCATTTCATTTGGTCCTTACAAAAACCCTGTAGGAATGCTGCTAAATACCTTGAAATAGGACTCCAGAGACTGGGGAGGCTAAGGAAGGAGGAATGCCTGAAGCCAGGAGTTTGAGTCCAGCCTTGCACAACATAGCAAGACTTCATCTCTACAAAAATTTAAAAATTAGCAGGGTGCAGTAGTATGTGCCTGTAGTCCTAGCTACTTGGAAGGCTGAGGTGGGAGGATCATTTCAGCCCAGGAGGTCAAAGCTACAGTATGCTATCATTGCACTACTGCACTCCAGCCTGAATGGGGAAGCAAAACCCTGTCTAAAACATGCACACAGCAACAGAGAACTGTCATACCCACAACATTGCTTGCCATTTTGGTTGAGAAACCCTGCTTAAGAACCATAAACAGAAGCACTTGGTGAAAGACATTGAACCCAATTTTACCTTCTGTACCTCTGACACGTACTGGGCCACCATAAATGGGGAAAACACAGTGAACTCCTCAGCTTGTGCGGCAATGTGGCTGTACATCCTTTCAACCAGGCGTGCACACTTCAGGACCATGGGCAGGTCATCTGTGCTTCCTACAGACAGCAAAGTGTTCCCCAACCAATTAGCTCAAAAGCAGCATATTTTAACTCTTCTATGTTATACTTTTAATATGGGTGAAAATTATGTCAAGTGTTACATGTTTTCCCAGACTCCTTAATTGGCTTATTTTGCAAACAGAATAAGGGAGAACAGATATGTTCAAACAGTTATCTACACAACAAAGGGATGGACACTTAAAAAACTCAAGAGTGTGTGGGTGTTTTTAAGAGTCAAACCAGAATAGTAATCAATATTTTTAAGATGAAATCTAGGATTACTAAAAAAAGAAGATTGAGTTCTACAAGAAAGGCATAAACTGGAAAAAAATTGAAAATTATCCTAAGGGGAGAAAATCATTTACCGACATCATATGATTTAAAAAATGAGATACCCTGAATTATGTCTTTGCCTCCTTAAGTTTCAGAAATTGTTTCTGTATGTGCCTGTTATAGGTGGACAGATATAGGACTCAATTATCATTAGTAGACATTCATCTGTCTTCTTAGATTTACTTCTGATTCCTAGTTCTTCCCACCATATGGTGTCAGGATCATCCAGGGATTCTTAACAAAGTCCTCCCAGGAATCCTAATTGCATGTGTGTCTCCACAGCCTGAGTTACAGCCCATGGGGAAGTTCTCTCTGCCATCATTCAGCATAATGGTAGGCACAGTTTAATTTATTTATTATTATTATTTTTTTGAGACAGAGTTTCGCTCTTGTTGCCCAGGCTGGAGGGCAATGGCGCAATCTCAGCTCACCGCAACCTCTGCCTCCCAGGTTCAAGCGATTCTCCTGCTTCAGCCTCCTAACTGGGATTACAGATGCTCACCACCATGCCCACCTAATTTTTTTTTTTTTTTTGTATTTTTAGTAGAGACAGGGTTTCACCATGTTGGCCAGGCTGGTCTCGAACTCCTGACCTCATGATCTGCCTGTCTTGGCCACCCAAAGTGCCAGGATTATAGGCGTGAGCCACCATGTCCAGCCTAATAGGCACATTTTTATAAAACTCCAGAAAACACAAATGAATCCATAATGACAAAAAGCAGATGATTGACTGGGGCTGGGACCAGAGTGGAGACAAAAGTGCAAAGAAGCAAGAGGAATCTCTTGAGGATGATGGAATATATTCCACACTTTGATTGTGGGGATAGTTTCATACATACATACAACTCATTAAATTGCATACTTTGAACAGATGCAATTTGTTATGCATACATTGTATATAACTCAATAAAGATGATTTTTAGAATGCATGATACCTTTTTTAAAGACCCTGAATAAGCATACGAACATTTTTTATGGATGCAATTTTTCTAGATCAATGTAATTGTATAAAATTATGTCAACTGTTCCTACCATTCATGTAGCACTTCATGTAGTATTTCAACAGACAATATACTCTGGTGATATGTTTTAATATCTCACATCAATCGTTCTCTTTTCAGACTGTTCAACATATACATACTATTTGCAATACAAATACATGGCACTTGTCATGTCAGCCACCAATTTAATGTGTGCTCATTTTTTTTTTGAGATGGAGTTTCGCTCTTATTACCCAGGCTGGAGTGCAATGGCGCGATCTCGGCTCACTGCAACTTCTGCCTCCTGGGTTCAGGCAATTCTCCTGCCTCAGCCTCCTGAGTAGCTGGGATTACAGGCACGCGCCACCATGCCCAGCTAATTTTTTGTATTTTTAGTTGAGACGGGGTTTCACCATGTTGACCAGGATGGTCTCAATCTTTTGACCTTGTGATCCACCCGCCTCAGCCTCCCAAAGTGCTAGGATTACAGGCGTGAGCCACCGCGCCCGGCCATGTGTGCTCATTAAAAAGAGCACATTGGATACCAATAAAAGAGAGAATAAAAGTTAAAACTCTACTCAGTTAAGCCACGAATACATCTGAGAACCAGGTCTTAGCAGATAGTATGATGAAGCCACACTCACAAGAACACAGCACAGAGTCCCAGAAGTGTGATGTGCTCCTGTGATTCCTCAAATACATGACAAAGGACACGTCTGTGGCAGTGTGACCAAGCTGTGCTCCACCCCCTGCTGAGCAAGGCCCCGGCCTTCAGTCCAGGCAGACATGACTGCAAGAACAGGGATTCTTTCTTGCTGAGCTCAGACATGACTGGAGAGACCTTGACACAGAACTGCAGACAGCCACCACCAACTGGCTGAGGCTGGCACAGGAGGGGAAACTTGTTTACTAAGGCTGCTCCTAAATCGATTCACAATATTAAGCTGACATGCTCTGCACCAGACAAAGGAAGAAGCGAAATACCTAACTGTGCCACTGACTGATCCCAAAGCCAGGCAGAGGAATTGAAGCCTAGTGTTAACGATGCCCTTTCCCTTTTCTCAAAAGTTGTCTGGTTAAAGGGCTATTGCTTAAGTCTACAAAACTGAACCACAATGGTAGGAGAGAAGTTGAGTACCACTCATGTATTTCTAGTTAGTCCAGAACTACTTCACAGGGTCTTCTGACATCATCAAAGTTGAGTTATGGTCCCAGAATATCTGAGCTGACACCCTAACCTACTGCTTAGCACATTAGACAGTAAAGGGCTGGTACATGCTACGCAATTTCAAAATACTGCAATATAAAATAGAAATAAGTGCAATTTTTTTTTCTGGAGATAGAGTCTCACTCTGTTGCCCAAGCTTGGAGTGTAATGTCGCGATCTTGGCTCACTGCAATCTCCACCTCCCAGGCTCAAGCGATTCTCCGGCTTCAACCTCCCAAGTAGCTGGGATTACAGGTGTCCACCACCACACCTGGCTAATTTTTGTATTTTTAGTAGAGACGGGGTTTCACCATGTTGGCCAGGCTACGTTTGAACTTCTGACCTCAGGTAATCCACCCATCTCAGCCTCCCAATGTGCTGGGATGACAGGCATGAGCCACGGCATCCAGCCAGCAATTTTTAAAATAATGAAAGTCTCCCTCAAATTAGAAATTCAGTTAGAATCTACAAACTTCAAAGCTGAAAAATGAATTGTACACATAATATACTATAATGCTATTGCCATATGGCAGTTTGTATTTCCCTAGTAAATAAACACACCCTTGCCAAGCTGAGGCTGAACAGCGGTGGAAGGACCTTATCCCTTCTATGAGATTGCTCTATACTTGCCTGTTCCTCTTCATCTCCCTTTTGAACTATAAGCTCCTTAAGGGCAGGAATGGGGTTTGTAGTCATTTTTATATCCCCTTTATATGATATACATGCTCAGTAACTATTTCCTAAATCTGATTTTTTTCCCCCAGAAAAGGAACTATGTGAATAAGGAGATGCCTGATTCATCCACTGTTTTACGTAGGATAAAATGTGACCATCTGAAATTTAAACATAGAAATTATTTTGAGTATTCATTTGATATCAATGTTTCTCTTATTTAAACACAACTGAGTAATTTTATTTTCAGTAACATGTGGCTAGCAGCAAAACCCCACGATAAATACATTTGAAACTGTATCTGATGTTACTCCAAATTACCTTTGTCTTTCTGCCGCCCTTCACGCATAACTGAAAACACCAATCTATTGAAAGAGTTCAAGAAAGAAGGGATGGCTTTCAGCATTACCTGTAATGACAGATAACAGAATGTAAAAGTACACACGTGATTATTTAAGTTTTTCTACTTTAAAGGAGCTCATACTTCTTTCTTAGCCTTGTCTATCAGGACACCCAAAACAGTTATGTGTACTCAGGGGTAGCCACATCCTTTTGCCTGGGGGTGCTAGTATCACTGTTCACCCATCTTGTATTGGATTCTTTGACCCTTGTTTTAACTATCTGGGATACAGACCCCACACGGCATAACTTCAGGAGTCTATGGGGCAATCCCAGTTTGGAATTTGCTGAATCTATACCTTTCACTAAGCTGGTGCTGATCCAGTCTAGAAATGGGTAGAAATAAACAAAAGGAACAGTACTAATCAATATATTCAGGTTTCGTTGGTACTAAAATAAATAATTACATAAAATAAATGCACTTAAAATGGGGACCAAAGCCTCTCAATTAATAGTGGTGAAAAGGTCTGCTTGAAAACTTCATCTTGAAAAATGAGATTTCAGCCGGGCACAGTGGCTCATGCCTATAATCCCAGCACTTTGGGAGGCCAAGGCAGGTGGATCACCTGAGATCAGGAGTTCAAGACCAGCCTGGCCAACATGGTGAAATCTCATTTCTACTAAAAACACAAAAATTAGCCAGGCATGGTGGTGGGTGCCTGTAATTCCAGCTACCCAGGAGGCCAGGGCATGAGACTTGCTTGAACCCAGGAGGCAAAGGTTGCAGTGAGCTGAGACTGTACCACTGCACTCCAGCCTGGGGGACAGAGCGAGACTCCATCTCAAAAAAAAAAGAAAAAGAAAAATGGGATTCCAATGACAAAACATGCTTCTTTTATACTCAATCATCTTTAGGTCTGAATCACAACCATACACTGTCACCAACAGAGCACCACACGCCACATGTGACTACATACATTTCAATTAACTAGAATTAAATCAAATTAAATACTCAGTTCCTAGTCATACTGGCCACATTTCAAGTGGTCAAGACACTGGTGGCCAGTGGTTACCATGCTGGATGATAGAGACAAAGCACACGCCCACCACTGCTGAACACTGCTGGACAGCGCTGCACCATGCATTAGAGTGAACAGAGAGAGGAAATCAAGTGTTGGGATTATTCTCTTTGGTATAATTCGTCCAACAAAATTTTTGATAGCATAATACCACATTTTTCGTGTCAAATTATTGACTTTTTGCAGCGTGTTTAGAAAGAGGTGATTTTTGCAAAAAAATTTCAGCATTTCATACAGTTCCCCAAGGACCCTCTCTCAATCCTTTGCTATCACACTGATGGAAAGCACACAAATCCTTCTGGAACTATCTGGGTTCACACTCTGGCTCCTTATGTGGTCTTCAACAAATCATCTAGCTTTTTTCTGTATGTATGCACCTCAGTTTCCTCATCTGCAAAATGAGGATGATAGGTTGTCATGAGGATTAAATCAGCTAAGCCATTCACTGCTGGTGGTTCTGCTGGGTATGCTGGCTGTGATGACTTCTTGCTATACCCTTTAGAGGCACCTAAGAGGATTCTAGCTGGATGTTTACATCAATGTGGGCCTACTATGCACACAGCTGACAGTGATCAAGCATCAGGTTCCCTACCCAACCCCAATAGATGAGAGTAGGCTATGATTAATCACATCATTCTTACTGTAATGTCACATCATTATCCTTGTCAATTTTCTCCATTTATTAAACGATCTAATTCCACTAAATGGTCATTTGCTAATGGTTTGTGGAAGAATCAAGCTGCTTTCTAATATTATTTTCATCAACTTCATGAAATCTTGCACCTTTTGCAAGATCTGTAATTTCAGTTTGCAATTAATGTGCATTGCATTTATACTGTACAGTCACATACAAATCCAACATCAGCGGACAGATTTCATAACAAAGATACTGACAAGATAAACAGGGCCAAAGGCAATTGTTAATGGGGGAAGGCTTTAGAGTTAGACCCAATTTCATGAGTGTTTAGCTTACCAGAGAATATTTTTCTTAAAAACTGTACTGCTGGCAGGTTTCTATCCTTAGGACATCAAAACACTTAAAAATATCTGAATATGCATGAATATATGACACACAGCCATGCGCTACAAAACAATACCCTGGTCAAAGGCACATTGCATAAACAACAGTGGTCCTGTAAGATTACAAGATTGTATTTTTAATGGAACTTTTCTCTGTTTAGAGGCATAAATACTTACCATTGTGTTACAACTGCCTGCAGGATTCAGTACAGTCATGTGCTATATATATATAAGTTTGTACCCTAGAAGCAACAGGCTATACCCCATAGCCTAGGTGTGTAGTATGCTGTGCCATCTGGGTTTGTGACATTTCTCAGAACAGGTCCCTGTCATTAAGCAATGCATTAACTGTCTTATTTATGAGTTCCTACACATATAGTCAGCCACACATATAGTGGTGGCACCATGAAAAGAACACTGCTCAAAGATAACAACAGTCTTGAGTCTAAGGTTTAGACTCAGCTAAGTAACTGGTCAAATCATTTGGTGGCACTGAGCCTCAGTTTACTCATCAATAAAATTGGATTACCACCTCTTTCACAGGCTTGCTATAAGAGCGGTACATAACAAATGTTCACTAAATGTTAGCCGAACTGCAATTTTTTTCTGTGGGACATTTATCCCTAGTTTCAGTTTAACTTAAAAAGGAGCATACTATAAAACTGGAACTCAGGATGCCTCATTCCCTACATCCATTTGAATTATAAGCCCAACAAGAGATCTATGGAAGTGAGTGACTTATTTAAATATGTGGTGAGCAAAAACAGAATAATTCCTAATGAGCTTCCTTAAATAGCACAGATTGTGTATCCCTTATCCTAAAGCTTTGGGACCAGAAGTGTTTCAGATTTCAGATTTTGGAATATTTGCACATATGAGATATCTTGGAGATGGGACCCATCTAAATATAATTTAAAAATTCATTTGTGTTTCACCTTATATACATTATATACATAGCTGAAGGTAATTGTATATAATCATTTTAAATAATTTTGTGCATGAAACAAATTTTTGACTGTGGTTTGACTGCGACCAATCACATGAGGTCAAGAGTGGGATTTTCCACTTGTGGAATAATGTCAGCACTCTAAAAGTTTTGAATTTTGGAGCATTTTGGTTTTGGGATTAGAAATGTTCAACCTGTAATATCCAAACACTATTCAAAGCACTAGATCCAACGAAGAAAAACATCACTAGAAAAGCACAGTACGAAGGTCGAGTGTTTTTGTGCTTGAGAAACCACTCAGCTCTGAAATTTACTAGAACAGAAAGTTTGCCTAGCAAATCATTAATTTTATTATTATCCTGCAACAGTAAAGCTTTGCTGCCAACTTTTATAGACTTAAAAGTACCCTGCTCACAGAGGAAAAGCTGCCTGACGCTGTCTCCCTCCTTCTCACCTTAGGGTGACACTGCAGGATTGAAAAGAGCACGTTGTGCAGCCTCGGGAAGACGCTTCCATACTCCAGCGGCTTCAGATGGTCCAAAGGGACAGTGAGCAGGATGCTGAAGGCCAGGCTGACGTGGTGTGGGTTGCTAATGGCCTCCTCCCCCTGCCGCAGCAGTGCAGCCAGGACGTCTAGGACAGGCTCGACCACCGTGAGGGACACAGGCTGCTCCTGACAAGCTTCTCGGTTTAGGAGCTAAAGGGCAAGATGAAATAGAGAAAAAATGAAAGTAATCCTCCAGGGAAATAACACAAACACTGCAGCACTGAGTGACTGCAGTAAACATGTGCTCCAAAATGAATTGATGTGGTCAGTGGGCAGTTAAATACCATTTGTTAAATTTCTTACAAATCAGTTCTAGTTAAAGATATTCACCTACTACTGATCTAGAAAATAAAGAGAACAGACCCAAGAGGAAGAATGCTCAAAGTTTTACCTACGTAACCTGGGAGAGATCACCCGTGACCCTCCTTCTGAGACACACAGCAGCCCTGGTGAGACCTTTCGGGTCCTGTCTCTCACAGCGCTCACTGTTCTGCTGGGTATTCTGGCTGTGCGGGCCCCTGCTCCACCGTTTGGGTGGACATAAGCGGATTCTAGCCTGGTGTTCTTGTCAGTGCAGGCCTACCATGCATATCGTCTACACTGTGCCTGCTCGTCAGCATGGGTCACCTCCTTTTACAGCCCACATGCCTCACCTGATGCTCACCACACACACTTGGTGACAATGACCTCTGCCATCAACCAACGTGGATGCTCAGGAAAATGACAAAGTAGCCAAATTGAAAACAAGAGAGAACATTAAGTCTGTTTTTTAGACCCTTTTGCCCCAGGAACATGCTAACCCAGGCCAATTCTCTCAGGTAGCAACAGCTAGAATTAGTGCAGAGGATGATGGTAAAACATACACTGCTCCTTCGCATCTAAGTGTAAAAACACTCATGTCAGGGTTTTCAGAGGGCAGGAGACAGTCCCAATCTGAGCCAGGCTTTTGTTCTAGTGAAACAAACAGCCTAGCAACAACTGGACACAAATTTTAACATTTGAGTAAGACTATAACAAAATAACCTCCTATCTGCAACATTACTATCCCATCCTATAAAGCATTTAATTCTTACTGTATCATAGGCCTTAAACACACACATACACACACACACACAGGAAACTCCTACAAATAAATGAGTGCATTAAACTAATTACAACATTTTGTGGGGACAAAGAAAGCTCAGAATTCCTTCTATTATCATCTGATTAAACAGGGATCTACAATGCACCTATAATCCTGGTGACTTGGGAGGCTGAGGCAGAAGGATTGCTTGAGGCCAGGAGTTTGAGGCTGCAGAACACTATGTTTGCACCTGTAAATAGCCATGTCACCTTAGCCTGGACCACACAGTGAGATCCCATTTCTACAAAAATAATAAAACATAAAATTTTAAAAATTAAACCGGCCTCCACAATAGCCTCCCTTTATCATTACATCCCTCTTTTTACTGCCTGTCTTTTTACTGCTTCCCAATGCTACTAAATGTCCCTTAATGCCACCTCCCTTCCACTGCTCCAACTGTTAATACCAATGTGTTCAGCCAAGACACACAAACTTGGCATCCTGCTCACTGCCGTCCTCAGGAAGCAGCAGCCCACACATGCTCTGCATAAAGCCACATGGCAGCAGACCCCAAAAGGCTGACTTCTGTCTTTAAGGAAGAGGGAGGGGAGGAGCTGGAGGACACCTCTCCAGTGGGTACTCACTGTTAAAGCCGTGACTATCTGGGGACATGCACGCCACAACAGACTTGCTTTCTCTCCACTGAGTGGGCAGTTCAGTAGCAGTCTCAGCAATGTAACAGCTGACACAACAGCCTGAGGAAAAAGAAAAAAATTAGCAGGAGAGATAGCCCGTTCTCTCCAAGGAACTCTGCCTGAGGACGAAGCCTGTTCACTGGGAATGCAGCGATGGAGTGGAGCCCTTGAGAGCCCTGGTGTCAGGGGACATGGACAAGGTGTGCTTAGGGTTAGGTCCTGAGGGGGACGCCCCTCACATCAGCAGGCAGACAGGAAGGAAGTGGAGAAGATGAGCAGAGCTGGGGCAAACTCAGGGTCTCTCAGCAGCTTCTCACTAAAGCAAACACGTAAGTGGGCCAGGACAGTGAACTGCACGAGGTCACACACTGCGACCTAATTATAGAGAGCCTGTGTTGGCAAGGTTCTGTCCACGCAGAGGATGCTGGCTGTTACTTACGCATGCTTACAGATAGGAGGGGCTGGAGGAAAACATGGAAATAATCAGGTTAGGTGCTGTGGTCACAGGTGTCACATGTTGACATGACGGCAGTATGGCCCAATTGGGTCACATGTTTCAAAGTGGATGGTGGGAGAGGTCTTAAGCAAAGAATGATGAGAATTTAACTTTTTTTTATTTTGAGACCAAGTCTCATGCTATCACCCATGTAGGAGTGCAATGGCATGATCTTGGCTCACTGCAACCTCCACCTCCTGGGCTCAAATGATTCTCCTGCCTCAGCCTCCCAAGTAGCTGGTATTACAGGCACCCATCACCACGCCCGACTAATTTTTGTATTTTTAGTAAAGACAGAGTTTCACCATGTTGGCCAGGCTGGTTTCAAACTCCTGACTTCATATAATCCGCCCACCTCAGCCTCCCAAAGTGCTAGGATTACAGCATGAGCCACCACACTGGCCAGAATTTAACTTTTATATGTATCAGTATTGTGAATAGGTAGTACTTAGTATTTCACATAAAACCACACATTTATAATTTGAGAAACTTCCTCTTTGAAAAATAAGGTTTTAAACAATGAGACATGGGCTGAGCCCTACCTTTACTAGGTGCCTATATGAAAAAACTGACCCAGTGCCAGGCATTTCACACTGTCAGTCAGTTTCTATTTCAGCCTCACACCAGCCTCTTCTCCCCTAATGCTGTGTAGCACCACAACCCTAGACAAACTCCTGGCTTCTGCCCTTCACTCTCTTCCCTTCCCTGCTCCTTCTCACTATGCACATCCCAAAGTTCTGTCTCCACTCCCGCCCTCCTGCCCACCTACAGGCTGTACCTCCCTACCAGGCCCGCCTGCCGGCACTTTTCCCTGTCCATCTTCTCACACTTGCACATCCCCTGCTCCTGGCAGCCCAACACACTTCCTGCACTGTGCACGCCTCCCTACCCTCCCCGCTGCTGCCCCAACCAAGCCTCCCGCATTCTTCAGTGCACGCTGGAGTCTCACTTCCTCCGGGAAGTCTCCTGACTGACTGGTCCAAATAGAAATTTGGGTTTGTTTCCTCTTGGCTTGCCGAAGGGAAGCCCAGAGGCCTGGAGTCCTTCTCAGAGCTGTCGCCCAATCATGCTGCAGAGGCACATGACAAAAAAGACCAGAGAGAAGACCAGGTTCTCCCTGCTGCCGCCCTCAGACCTGATCTACACCCCTCCCTGTAAGCTCCCAGATTAGCCTCTCGAGCTCTTCTCCTGTCCAAATCAGTACTCAATACCAGTGTGCTATATATGACCAGGAGTCACTAAGCCATTCATGAGGCAGAATATGCCTAGACCAGAGACCTTGGCTGGAGTCTCTGCCCCACTGACCACTGGCTCTGTGGCCTTCTTCCTTGTGTAAGAGTGGGGACATCTGACCGGTCCAGTGCCTAGGGGCACTCAGAGAAGCAAATCCCAGCACGTTAGCTCTGTGCAAAGGCACTCAACAAATGCAACAGCACGCAGGCTCTATTAGTGACTTCCATGGGAACTGAAGCGGGTAGGCTAACCTAAGCGCTTCTCAAATGCTGGCATGAGGGCAGTATGGCCCAATCGGGCCACATGTTTCAAAAACTATGGTGCAAAAGGTCTTCAGCAAAGAATGAGCAGAGTTTAACTTTTTTATGTATCAGCTTTGTGAATACGTAATACTTGGTATTTGAAGTGCTAAGACCACACATCTGTAATTTGAAAAACTTCCCGTTTGAAAACTAAGGCCTCCCTACACTGCAACCTGGGCTGTCCCAACCACAGCTCCCTCTCACAGCCTCCCTCTTTGCTTAGAGTCTTTACCAGTTAGAATGTGTTTGTTTAGTTTTAGGGGTGACATCACAACTCAAATCGGTTTTCCCATTTGAGCTGACATGGTTTCTGAGCCTGCCACATGAGGAGGGAGAAGCCACCCACCTGCACGTCTGCTTCCCACATGTTACTGACGTCCAGTCCCTGGAGAACACACTGCATCACCAGCCTCAAGTCCTCTATTGTCCCAACCTCTAACATTCGGGTGAACAAGGCTCCCAAATGAGGCTCAATATCCTGAGTGACCTGAACAGGAATTTCAGGATCTGTGTGGGAAAGAAACCAAACCTGTTAAGATGTGACAGACAGACAGGTGAAATAAATTACCAAGTAGCCGTAGGATGAAATCGTGCACAGCTGTGGAAGCCATCAAAAATCACCAAGTCAGGGGCATGGTAATACAAGCACTGGTGGAAAAAGCAGGTACACGTATTTAGCGTGATGCCATGTTCTCATACACAGCTGTACCTGTGCAGTGTGTATACACACACAAACACAGAAGATGACAGCCATGCTTAGGAGGTAAGCTCTGAACCACAGAAGACAGGTGGCTATTACTTTGTGCCGTTGACCCTTGAACAACGTTTGAACTGCATGGATCCACTTATACATGGGTTTTCTTCAGCCTCTGCCACCCCTGAGACAGCAAGACCAACCCCTCCCCTTCCTCCTCCTCACCCTACGCAACGTGAAGACAAAGAGGATGGAGACCTTGATGATAATCTACTTCACTTAATGAATGGCAAATACATTTTCTCTTATGACTTTCTTAATAACATATTCTTTTCTCTAGCTTACTTGATTATAAGAATACATAAATACATATGTGAAATATGTGGTAATCGACTGCTCATGTTATCAGTAAGGCTTCTGGTCAACAGTAGGCTATTAGTAGTTAAGTTTTGGAGTGTGATTTTTTAAATAGAATTGTTTCAGAAGGATATACATGGATTTTTTTTACTGTACCAGGGGTTGGTGCCCTAACCCCTATGTTTTTCAAGGGTCAATTGTATTTTTTCTTCTGTTTTCTATTTCTTTTATAAAATTGGTAGGGGCGCAAGAGTGGGTGGTATTTTAAACAGATGGGAAGGTTAAAGAGATTAAGAGACTCACTTTTCAGGACTGCATGACTGTCAGGAAGTCACCCGGCTGTTTCCCATCATCCCCAGTGTCCTTGGGCCCACGGTTTCACAACAACGCCCAGAGCCAGGGCGCTAAAGGCTCTTTATCATCTGACCCCAGGTCATCTTTCCAGCCAGTGCTTCAGCCCCATCTGACTATTCCACATTGCCAGAATACCTTCCTGCTTTCCTGTCTTTGCTTACTGTTTACAGCACTGGGGGAAAAGGGACCAAAGGCTTTGAGAGGTAAAGATCTAGGTCTGAGTTTCCCACAAGCTGTAAAACCCTGACTCACGATCTCCCTCATCAGTGAGGCTCCTTTCCTGAGCTTCAACACCCTCATCAGTGAAGTGGGCATAACAGCACTAACTCCTGTGACTGGCAAGTTTAAAAAGGCCACAGAGCTCACAACATAGTGCTCTCACATGAAAGGCTCCCATTTCCACCTGCCCTAACTACCCTTCAAGGGCCACTCAGGCTAGGCCTGTATGTGGCCTCTCCACCCAGAGTCCCATCGCTCTGGTTCGCTTTATGGCGTCTCCCCCACCTTTACCCTATGACTGGTGTGAATGGATGTTTACTTAATTACAAAGGCCAAAATCAACACCTCACTCTCCTCCAGAGTAGGATACAGTCTCAAACATACAAGAAGCATTTTAATTTTTTTTTTTATTTTTTTGGAGACAGGGTCTTACTCCATCACTCAGACTGGAGTGCAGTGGCACAGTCATGGCTCACTGCAACCGTGACTTCTTAGACTCAAGGGGTCCTCTCACCTCATCCTCCAGAGTAGCTGGGACCACAGGTGCATGCAACTGCACCCAGCTAACTTTTTGAAGAGACGGGGTTTTGCTTTTTTCCAGGTTGGTCTCAAACTCCCAGCCTCAAGTGATCTTTTGCCTCAGCCTCCCTAAGTGCAAGATTATAGATGCCAGCCACCACTCACCGCCAAGCATTTTTAGAAGTGTTGGTTTCTGTAACTGAATTGAGGTCCTCTGTTCTACTGTCAGAAGGTATCTTTATAAAAGCCGACCTGTGAACCACCCTCGAGGAGGACACAGGGAGAACTCCATGGCTGGGGCACCTGCGCAGCCCCTCCTCACACTCCCTCTATCCCTGCCTGAAGCCTTAGGCCACTCCTCACTTGGCATTTCTTCCACAGCACTCACAACTCTAGCACTTCCCTGGACAGAGCCTAACAGCTCAGGTGGAAGAGGCCTGGACACAACACCCCAAGCCGATGAGCTGAGGGCACAACAGTGTGGCAGGCTGGCCTGGCCCAACTTGACCATGCCGTGACCAGGGGGCTCTGTCCCTGGGTAAAAGATACCAGAAGTCCAGGGACATACAGTTAGGACTTAAAGATTGCCTCAACTCGGCAAGGCGTGGTGGCCACACCTGTAATCCCAGCACTTTGGGAGGCTGAGGTAGGTGGATCACCTGAAGTCAGGAGTTTAGACCAATCTGGCAGACATGGTAAACCCCATCTCTACTAAAAATACAAAAATTAGCCAGGTGTGGTGGTGTATGCCTGTAATCCCAGCTACTTGAGAGGCCAAGGCAGGAGAATTGCTGGAACCCAGGAGGCAGAGGTTGCAGTGAGCAGAGACCATGCCACTGTACTCCAGACTGGGTGACAGAACAAGACTCTGTCTCAAAAAAAGAAAAGAAAAAAAAGAGAGACAGAGAGATTGCCTCAACTCACCAGGGTTGAAGAGGAAAAGGAGGTCAAAGTATTCTGTTTAACTAAGGGGCACAGGGGCAGACATTCAGACCACCAGCTGCTGTTTCTTGGGCCATTCATTTAGAACACTATAATTAGGTCGGGCGCGGTGGCTCAAGCCTGTAATCCCAGCACTTTGGGAGGCCGAGGCGGGTGGATCACGAGGTCAAGAGATGGAGACCAGTCTGGTCAACATGGTGAAACCCCGTCTCTACTAAAAATACAAAAAATTAGCTGGGCGTGGTGGCGCATGCCTGCAATCCCAGCTACTCAGGAGGCTGAGGCAGGAGAATTGCCTGAACCCAGGAGGCGGAGGTTGCGGTGAGCCGAGATCATGCCATTGCACTCCAGCCTGGGTAACAAGAGCAAAACTCTGCCTCAAAAAAAAAAAAAAAAAGAACACTGTACCACTGTACTTAGGCTTAATCAAAGACTCGATTTTAGCTCCCATTAAGAAGGTGAATACCATTCCCTAAAAGAGTCGCTGACACAGTAAGACAGAACAATGTAATATCAAAGCCTATCAGTTAATCCACAGTCAAGCCAGAAATAGAGAGGTTACTGAAAGGGAGACATCAGCAGCGCGATTTGGGCCACAGCACTTCAGTTCTCGTGCTTGCACAGGCAGACCGGGTGGCTTCACTTTCCGCGAGAACCCATTTAACCCTCATGTACTGAAAGGTAGGCCCGTGGCCCCATCTGTCACAGCTTCTCCACCCAGAAACACAAGAGGCTAACCTGTGCTCCAAGGATCAGATTTGCCTGATTTCCAGACCTCATCTCTAAAGACTGACCTGACCCCAACCCTTTCATTACCACCAAAACAAAAAAGGCCCCCCACAATTGTGGTGTGTGCCATCCTGAAACAGAAGAAATCTCTTCTTGCTTCTTTGTTTTTTGGGAAGAGTAAAAGTGTATTTTATTTGTATACCCTAATAAAGGTAACAAATCTTAATCACCTTTCACTATATTTACAGGAAAACCTCAACTAACTCTAAATGGGCCTCCAAAGACATTATGATCTATCCCCTGCTATGGCAAGTTTAATTAAACCATAGACAAGTATTTTGATGTATTATTAAAATGTAACATTAAAGTGGTATAAAGTAAGAAAATAGCAACAACCACAACATGTTAATACAATGATTATTTTAATTTTTGCATGCATTTCTAGCCCGTCTGCATGCGTGCATATTTTATATAGTTGTAATTGTGGCATATTTAACATTTCATATTGTACTTTTTTTGCTTAACAATATTTTCTAGATATTTCTAGCCCTTGTCTTCATAAGAGTTTTCACAATTATAATTTTAATGACTGCACAGTAACCCATCAACCTTTGACCAAGGGGACTGTAAAGGTCGACTATGCAGGAAGACATGAGCTCTCTCGCTTCTAGGCTGTGTATGAGGTCCTAGTTTGCTGCCTGGAAGGCTGCCTTCAGACTAAAATACTATGATGACATCGAAGGCGAGCCTTGGTCCAATGAGCACCTGCACCTGGTAGCAACCTAATATGGGGGAGAGGGGCAGGGGAGGGAGAGAGGGGCTGGGAGGCAGCGGGGTGAACTAAGGAAGGCACAGTCCTGCCCTCAAGAAACTGTAAAAGGCTCTTTAGAAATTAAGTAATTTGTACTTTTTAATTTAAAGTTTACTTTATTGGCTGGGCACTGTGGCTCATGCCTGTAATCCCAGCACTTTGGGAGGCCGAGGTGGGTAGATCACAAGGTCAAGAAAGCGAGACCATCCTGGCCAACATGGTGAAACCCCATCTCTACTAAAAATACAAAAATTACCTGGGCGTGGTGGCACACGTCTGTACTCCCAGCTACTCAGGAGGCTGAAGCAGGAGAATTGCTTGAACCCGGGAGACGGAGGTTGCAGTGAGCCAAGATCATGCCACTGCACTCCAGCCTGGGGACAGAGTGTGGCACAACAGTGTGGCTCAAAATAAATAATAAATAATAAATTTTATTTATTTATTTTTGTGAGACAGGGTCTCACTGTGTCACCCAGGCTGGAGTGAAATGACAGGATCAAGGTTCACTGCAGCACCAACCTCCCTGGGCTTAGGTGATCCTCCCACCTCCAACTCCGTGGCCAATTTCTGTATTTTTGGTAAGATGGGGTTTTGCCATGTTGCCTGGGCTCAGGCAATCTGCCCCCTCAGCCTCCAAAGTGCTGGGATTACTGGCGTGAGCCACCATGCCTGGCCCTGTTTTGTACTTTTTTAAAGTTGGCAGATTTTTATATCTTTTTAAAGTCAATTTATGGCACTGAAAGTCTGATACATAAGAGCCTATTAAGGATGCAAGTATCTATGTATCTCACTGCAGCCAAGACAAGTTAAAGACTAAAAAACTGAAAAGGAGTGGATTTCAAAATTGTAAACTTACACAGAACAACCTCCAAAATAAGTGATCAACTGAGGCATAGAGTAACCTACAGAGGAGGCTGCTGTTTGCACAGTAAGGAAGGAAACAGTGGTAAGGGTAATTGCTTAAGTGTGCCTAGAATGTAAATAAAAGGCATGAAGTTGTGGGTGCTGGGCCTAGGAGGGAGATTGTCTCACGGTCCGCATGTGGTACCTTTCGAACACACCACGTGTTCACTTATTCCCAGTTCCAAAAAGGGGAGCAGCGGAAACTAGACCTCTATAACACAGGATTAACTCAGGAGAAAATACCTTACCCGCAAGAACTCTTCTCACAGAATGAAACATGGAGGTAAACACAGAGTCCTTTTTGGGATGGAGTTCTGGGGCCAAAAAGAACAGAGTCAAAAACTGCAAGGCTGCCTGAAAAGACTGATCATGTCCTGCAAGAGCTGGTAACTCCAACAGTATCTGAGAGTAAACACCCTGGTAGAGGGCAGCATGGGAGAGCAGTGTCCCGTCGGTTACTTGGGAAATGTTGGCCTCTCCTTCCCCGCAGTGCTGGCCGAGGTCGGCTTCCAAGAGCATGCTGACAGATGAGATGAGGACCGAGGGAAGGCACCAGCCCCGGGCCCCTGGCACTGAGCAGAGCTGCAGCACAGCTCCCGTCTGCAGCACGGCCTGCTGCAGCAGCTCAGCCAGAGCTGCTGGGGCCTCCTGGCTCAGCTTCTGCTCTTTGAGGAAAGGTCCCAAGATATGGCACAACCTGGTTAAAGACACCAGAAGGAGCTGCCTGCCCTGATGGTTCTGATTTTCCAACTGTTTGCCAGAAGCTGCCTCCATGTGTGCTTTGGAACTAGAGAGGAATGCGGTGATTTTTCTAAAATTGAGCACCAAGCTCAGCTTCATTTGGATGAGCATCTGCATTAGCTCCTCTAAGAATGTCCCTATCACTTGGAGGAATTCCAGCCAAGCGGGATCATCCATCTCAAGAGGAAATCTACTACTAGCTCTGAACAATGAGGTCAGTACAATCTCAAAAATATCACTAACATACATGATCTTGAACACAGACCGAACACTTTTCCCCCTTTGCAGGTAACCAAGAAGCTGGTAGCAAGTCATCAAGAACTTGAGAGCCAGTGAGGAGGAGCAAGAGCATCCTAGTTTGGTGACAGCCATGGACAGTAACAGAAGAAAATAATGCACATGATAGGGCGGCAAGAGGTTGTCCAGCTGTAAAGTAGACATCACTTCCAAAAACTCCAGGATGCTTTCCAACTGTTCTTCCTCCAGCTGGATGGGGAAGTCACTCTTGACCAGGGATAGTAAGTTCTGGGCAATTTCTCCTCTAGGTTCTATACCTTCGGGTCCAACTTTAGCAAATCTGTTTTCCCAATGAGCCACAATCATGTGGTCCTTTTCAAAAAGCCAGGGAAGCTGCTGACTGATAAGACCTGAGTCACGCTGGGCACCAGAACACAGAATGCTGGAACATCTTGCGGCTAAACACATTAAGAAAGCAGAATGAAGGGACTGCATCTCTGGAAAGAGAGGGCTGTTAAGGATGGCTCTGGATATTTTTTGCAGTGTGATGTACGGCTCTTCATCTATTGAGCCGTCCTGGGCTCTGCCCATTGGTAAAGTTCTCAGCAGGACACTGGCCAGGTATCTCACATCATCTGGACACAGATAGGATATTAAAATGGTGAGATTTGACACAATCAAGTGCCAGTGTGCTACAGGGTACGTGAGTCCACTCACCGTCCCTACTTGGCTGTCCCAGGAAGCTGTCGTTCTTTGATTCAAGTTTTTTCTGCCAGAACCAATAATAAAGGCAGCATCACACCTCAAACTTTGGAGGGCTTCTTCAGACCGGAAACTAGTTTGCATTAAAGTTCTTTTCATTTTCTGCAGGTACAGCTGTTCTAAGCAGTATCTACCAAGAGAGTTGAACTGAGCTGTAAACTTCTCTATCTTCTTCCAATGCTGTGTTTCTACACCTGGAAGCAATGAAGGGAGGTCCAAGATCTCCAGAGCAACACCTGTAAGGGCCCCGGACACAGAGTGATACTGGCTACAGTTCAAACTGAACATAGCATCCACCTGGGCCCAGGTGTAAGAGAGCAGGAGTGCAGAGTCACTGACCTTCTGCAGCCACAGCTCGAGCTCTGGGCCTGGGGGGTCTAGAAGGGCCAGCAGGGGCTGCACGAGCTCCCTCAGCATCCTCTCCATCATGCACTGTGTCCGTCTGACGATGGGCAGGGGCGTGCTGCTGTCCAGGCTCCTCATGTTGAACATGATGCAATGCAGCAGCGAGCTCAGTGACAGTGACTTCAGGGCCATGTCAGCATCACTCTCCAAATAGGGCAAGACTAAAGACTGGAACTTCTCCAACACAAGGGAACACGTGTCCAGGATCTGACTCAGAGGCAGCTCCAGGAGGCACGCACAGAGCACCGTGGACGGGCCTGAGGCCAGCATAGGCTGCCTCAGTGCCTCAGCAGCTGGACGACAGATCACCCCCAAAACCTCTTCAAACAACCGTGGCACTTGTCGGAGTTTGGCATAAGTCTGGAAGAGAGTATGAATAAGCGCTTCCTGGGCTTTCTTGGTTCGAAACTCCGTTACTTCTGCATCAATCCAAGCTGAAGCCAGCAGGTCATCCAGGTCTGGCTCCAAAATCAAATGATTCAGCGATATCAAAGTCTTTAGGCAGCGGAACCAGGCTGGTATGGGTGCTTGTGCATGGTTTATCAGCAGCTCAGCCACACGACGGTAAAAGTGGAACTGAATCTCTTCGTGCCGAATCCTGTCAGCAGCGATGTTGTAGATATTGTTGTTGGCCACTGAGTTTAGTAGCTGTTCCACAACCAGAAGTTCTGTGGTCCAATCTGATGTGGACAGGGCTTTTCTCTGCTCCTCCTGCAGGTGTGAAATCTTCAAGCAGCCAAACAGCCTGGGGAGAACCTGGAAGCAGAGAAGCTGGTTTCCCTCCTTGAAGTAAGAATCTAGAAAGAGCTTATACAACAAGGCCACTGAGTTGGCCACAACAGAGGTATGAAGGGATGTTGCACAGTAGCCAGCATCGACCAGCCTGGTGAGCACGGTGTCCATGGGAGCCAGAAGGTTCTTCATGGCTCCTGTCTTCGTATCCCCTTGCTGTTGGTCCAAGAGCTCCTCCTTGTAGGAGGACAGCAGCTCAGGCTGAAAAACTCCTCCTTGGAGCATGGCCTCAATCTGACTCCTGATGTCCCGACTCAGCACCTGCCTCAGCTGACCCTGACCAGCCTGTGACCATGTGCCCCCAGAGAGTAAGTGCCTCAGGACCAGGCCTGGCTGGAGTAGGTGAGCAGTCACATCCCCAAAGGCACGTCTTGGGTTGACCTGCTGCTGCTGGATGAAGAGGTAATGGCCAAGGGCCAGGTGAATGACCTCAAACAACTGGGCTACCACGGCTCCTTCTGGCTGCCTGCAGGCCGACCAGCAAAGGTGGCTCAGCAAGGCCACCATCAGCTCCTGTTTGGCCGTGTAGATGACAGCAAGGGCAGGTGTTGACAGGATGCCCTGGCAGCATCGAAGGACAGCACAGATGTTTCTTTGGGATCCCGAAAGAGAGAACTCAGCTATTCTCTCATTTATGATCTGAACATTAAGAAAGAAAGAAAATTCATTACTTATCTTAGACCCATACATATGCAAGAAAAGTATTAAAAAAAAAAAATCAACAAACTCACCCATTACCCTCACCTTGGTAAGAAATACTGTATGTCAATGAACTTGACATAAGCTTAGTGCATCAAAAATAAGGCAAAGCACCTGTTTTAATTCCTCTACCTATCCATCTTCTACCAAGGCAAATCAAAAAAAGAATCCATGCCTTTGTAAATTTGCTGTCCCTTTTTTTAAAAGCTGAGTTTTAAAAGGCTTAAGTGCCAAATATCACTTTCCCTTAGATCCTAAACCTGCACTTGAGCTTAAATGTTACCAGGCAGAGAGACAGTAGCACTTGAGTTATGACCTTGTGGTCCAAAATACATGTTTATAGGCCAGGCATGGTGGCTCACCCCTGTAATCCAGCACCTTGAGAGGCTGAGGTGGGTGGATCACTTGAGGTCAGGCAATCAAGACCTGCCTGGCAAACATCGTGAAACCCCAACTCCACTAAAAATAAAAAAAGTAGCCAGGTGTGGTGGCGGGCACTTGTAATCCCAGCTACTTAGGAGGCCAAGGCAAGAGAACTGCTTGAATCTGGGTGGCAGAAGCTGCAGTAAGCTGAGATCAAGCCACTGCACTCCAGCTTGGGTGATAAGCAAGATTCTGTCTCAAAAAAAGAAAAAAATACATGTTTATAGTCAATTGTACTTTTTCTACTTAAAAAGCCAAAGCAAAAAGCACTCTTTGAAAAAGGAAAGCAGCTGGGTGCAGTAACTCATGCCTGCAATCCCAACACTTTGGGAGGCTGAGGCGGGGGCAGATCACTTGAGGCCAGGAGTTGGAGACCAGCCTGGTCAACATGGTGAAACACCATCTCTACTAAAAATATAAAAATCAGCTGAGCATGGTGGCGCAAACCTGTAGTCCCAGCTACTCGGGAGGCTGAGGCACAAGAATCACTTGAACCCAGGAGGCAGAGGTGCGCCAAGATCACACCACTGCACTCCACCTGGGTGACAGAGGGAGACTCTATCTCAAAAAATGTTTAAAAAAGGGAAGCAAATGTTATGTTACTACTGCTTATTATATAGCAAATCTATTGTCTACTGCTCTCAAAATTCCAAAATTCACAAACACCAGAAAGTTTGAGAACCAGGCAGATTCTATAATTCACTCAGAGGTTAAGTGACTTGCTCTCAGCCTTATAGAATCTGAGAATCAAACCTATCTCAGGTGCTAAGTTATCAGTGCCCTAATGAGATAGGTATTATTATTTCCATTCAAGTAATTGCTAGCCATGGACTCTTAAAGTTACTCTGGAAAAGCTGTAACAAAGATGACAAATCCTTAAATGTCAATGCACTATTACGGTGATCTCCAAATTTTTTATTATACAACTCACCAATTTTTCCTGCACTTATACTCAATAAGTATAATTTATTTATAAATTATACACATATGCCACAGTACTAACATTTTATATAACTATAAAGCATATATAAAAATAAAAATTAAGTATGGCTTTTTAAACAAGGAGACATTTTCTTCCCATATTCCAAAAGACCATTTGAAATAAGCCACATTGGTGACCATTGGTTTATTAGTTTAAAAACTGACCCAGTTTGGAACATAATCTCAAGAACCGTTAAGTCTATATTCCATCAGGCAGCTCAGTCTTCGTTTCTCTCCGTTCCCAGCCTCTAATGATTTTCTCTCTGCCTGCACACTCATGAGGGTGAGGCAGTGTGATGGCTTCACAACCCAGGCTTTACACTCGGGCAGAGTGAGGTTCGAATCCCAGCTCTGCCACTAACTGGCCATGGGACTTTAAGAAAGTTAAACTTCTTTGAGCCTGGCACACAGTAAGTGCTCATTAGTAGCAGTTTTTATTCTGTCTAGCTATTCTCATGGTATTCAAACACACTCCATTTTGACAATGAAGTTCATACTTCTGGTCTGAGACTTCAAAATCACTTCCAGTCAAAAACTGAGGAGGTCCCCAGGTTGCCAGCCAAGCCACTAGTGGCACTTGTGGCTCGAAGGCCATTGTAAAAAAATTTTTTAAAAAACCCTTTGAGGAAATTCCTGTCTGGTTTTTGACCTTTGATCTCCCTCCAGACCAAAAGAAAGGTGAAGAAGAAGAACAACAAATCAGAGTAGCATAATTTGCTAGCTACCTTTTCCAATTAAAAAGGTAATCAATAACCTGTTTATGAAATAGTTCTAAGCTTTATTTTGAATATTAAATAACAAAGGGTTTAGCATGGTATAGAGTATATGATAAGCATTCAATAAACAGTTATTATTGTAACTCTAATAATATTACATCCTTCTCCCCTACCTTGATATTTCCTGTATCTTCATATAATTGACACTAAAGCAAGTTTCCAGCATTAAGAAGAAATCAATGGAGATGCATCCAATGCATATAGGACAACAGAAGAGTTAATTACCTTGACTAGGGAAATCTGAAGATTAATGGTCTTTCCATTCTTGAGGAGATTCTGCAATTTTCTGCTATGTAAAATGTTATCTATATAGATCCAAAGCCTTTCAACAATATCTTCCTTCAGTTCAAGTTTCTTCTTATAAAATGCAACCAATGATTGTCTTGCCCAATCAAGTAATACCTGAATTTGAAGGAAACATACACTGAAAATAAATTTATTTGCTAAGAGAGAAAGACGTTGGCCACTATAGGGACATTACGGATATTACCAAATACAATCACCATGGGGAAAAAAAAACCTTTCTTTTAAAACTTACCTTTGGTAATATGACATAAGTGTTTTGGTATTTTAAAATGTTTATTATTAAAGGATAAGGAGGGGAAGACAATAAATTTGTCTTCAGCGAGGGCAAATAAAAAGTTTCAGGTGAAACTCTAACATGTCTTACCGCCTTTGCTGAGGTTATACAGGCATATCTCATTTGATTGTGCCTTGTAGATACAGGTTCTGCATTTTACTAATTGGAGGTTTATGGCAACCCTGTGCCAAACAAGTCTACCGGATCCTTCATTCCAACAGCGTGTGCTCGTTTCATTTCTGGCACACTTTGGAAATTCTCCCACTATTTCAAACTTTTTCATTCTTATTATATTCGTTATGGTGCTCTGTGATCAGTGATCACTGATGTTACTATTCTAATTGTTTTGGGGAGCCATGAACTGTGTCCTTCTAAGTCAGCAAGCCTAATCAATAAATCTTCTATGCCTCCTGACTGCTCCATCAAAATGCTATTACCCTGAAAGGGCTATTTCCCCCTCTCTCCCTCTTCTCTGGCCTTCCTATTCCCTGAGATACAGTAATATTGAAATTAGGCCAATTAACCCTACAATGGCCTCTAGGTGTTCAAGTGGTAGGAAGAGCTGCTTGTCTCTCACTTTAAATCCAAAGCTAAAAATAATTAAATTAGTGAAGCAGTTTGCTGAAAGGTGAGACAGACCAAAAACCAAGCCTCTTGAGCCAACTAGCCAAAATGTGAATGCAAACAAAAAGATACTGAAGGAAACTGAAAGTGTTACTCCAGTGAACACACAAATGATAGAAAGTGAAACAGCCTTATTGCTGATGTGGAGAAAGTTTTAGTGCTCTGGATAGAAGATCAAACCAACCACAACATTCCCTTAAGCCAAAGCTTAATCCAAAGCAAGGCCCTAACTCTCTTCAATTCTATGAACTGAGAAAGGCAAAGAAGCTGTGGAAGAAAAGCTAGAAGCTAGCAGAGGTTGGTTCATGAGGTTTAGGGAAAGAAGCCATCTTCATGAAAGTGCCAGGTGAAGTTATCTAGAAGATCTAGCTAAGATCATTGACGAAGTTGGCTACACTAAACAACAGATTTTCAATGTAGAAGAAACAGCCTTCTATTGGAAGAGGCCATCTAGGACTTTATTTTTATTTTTTGGGTTTTTAAATTTGTTTGTTTTTTTTTTTAAACGGAGTCACACACTGTCTCCCAGGCTGGAGTGCAATGGCGCGATCTCGGCTCACTATAACCTCTGCCTCCCAGGTTTAAGCAATTCTCCTGCCTCAGCTTCTCTAGTAGCTAGGATTTCAGGTGCTGCCACACCCGGCTAGTTTTTTTGTTGTTTTTTTTTTTTTAATTTTTAGTAGAGACGGGGTTTTGCCATGTTGGCCAGGCTGGTCTCAAACTTCCAGCCTCAGGTGATCCACCTGCCTCAGCCTCCCCAAGTGCTGGGATTACAGGCATGAGCCACTGAGCACAGCCTCCATCTAGGACTTTCATAGCAAGAAAACAGATGTCAATGCCTGGCTTCAAAGCTTCAAAGGACAGGCTGACTCTCTTATTAAGGTCTAATGCAGCTGGTAACTTTAAGTTGAACCAATGCTCATCTACCATCCCCAAAACCCTAGGCCCCTTAAGAAGTATGCTAAATGTACTCTGCTTGTGCTCTGTCAATGGAAAAACAAAGCCTGAAGACACCACATCCATTTACAGCATAGTTTACTGAAGATTTTTAAGCCCATATTGAGACAGATCAGAACAAAAAGATTTCTATCAGAAGACTACTACTCCAGGGTGACCAAGAGCTCTGATGGAGATATACAAGGAGATGAATGTTGTTTTCATGACTGCTAACACAACATTTATTCTGCAACCCATAAATCAAGGAGTACTTTTGACTTTCAAGTCTGATTATTTAAGAAACACATTTCATAATGCTACAGGTGCCATAGTGATTTATCTGATGAATGTGGAGAAAGCCAAACTGAAGATCTTCTGGAAAGAATCACCACTCTAGATGCCAGTAAAAATATTCATGAATCATAATAAGAGGTCAAAATATCAACATTAACAGGAGTGTGGAAGAAGCTGATTCCAATCCTCATGGATGACTCTGAAGGGCTCAAGATTTAAGTGGAGAAAGTAACTGCATGTACACTGGAAATAGCCAGGGAAATAGAAGTAGAGCCTGAAGGTGGGACTAATAAAACCTGAACAAATAAACTGTTTCTTAGAGATGAGCAAAGAAACTGGCTTCTTGAGATGGAATCTACTCCTGGGGAAGATGCCGTGAACATTGCTAAAATGACAACAAAGGACTGAGAACAGAACTTAAACTTAGTTGATAAGTAGTGGCAGGTTTTGAGAAGTCCAATTTAGAAAGTTCTCCCATGGGTAAAATATTGTGTCTTTCATGAAAGGAAAGCCCATCAACGCAGCAAACTTCACTGTTGTCTTATTTTAAGAAGCACAGTCACTGTAACCTTCAGCAATCACCACCCAGATCATCAACACTGAGGCAAGACCCTCCAGGATGAGTGATGATTCCTTGAAGGCTCAGATAACCAATAACCAATAGCATTTTTTGGCAATAAAGTATTTTTAAATTAAGGTACGTGTATTTTTTAAGCATAATGCTATTGCATTCTTAATAAGTTATAGTATAAACATAAATTTTATATGCACTAGGAAACCAAAACACTTGTGTGACTTGCAATATTGTGATCTTAATTTCATTTCACTGGTATGGAACAAAGCCTGTAGTATCTCTGAGATATGCATGTACTAAGTTTTAAAAGTCAGAACAGATCGTATAAGAAAAAAAAGAAAAAGAAAAAGTTAGAAATACAACTGCCCAGAATAACCACAGAATGAATCAGACACACAAAGCAAAAAAGCAAGAAAGAGTTGAAAGTCTGGGATTTGCGTCCTGGCTTCCCCCACATTACCTGCAGCTTAACCTCTAACACTATTAATATTTATACTTCATCCGGGAGACAGACAGTCGATATGAAATCACGCAAGTGCTTTATGAAAAGGAGGACCGGTTCCATTACTGTGTCACGTTTCCTCATTCACAAAATATTGAAGAAAAATGGTGAGGAGGCCTCAGCTCATGATACCAGAACTGTCAATAACAGTATGAACAGTGACAGATGCCAGAAGGAATACAACCTCTCAGCGTAACAGCAGAAACCTTGGTCCAACTGGCTGCGAGAGCCACCCCTTCGTTTCACCCTGGGCAGCACTTGCCAAGTGACTGCCCCGCTGCCAAGATGACTCCCATGTTCATCCAGGTGTAGAAAGCACTGGATATGACCGCTGCTCTATGCACCACACCTCATCATCACTTTACATATGTCATCCATCTTGGACACATTTTGTGCTGTCTTCTTTGACAACACCAACTGGATGTGTATTAATCCAATTTCATGAGCTTGTCATCCTGGTGTTTATCACACTGACTATTTCTTAGCCAAAAAAGCTTGAGAAATTCTAACAAAATGCAATGCCTTTGTTGGTACCTAGCCTATTTCTAAAACGGCTTTATACTAATACTAACATTTCTCTACTTCCCAACCTTCAATTTATCCAATTCTGAAGAATTTTAACAAAGCACCACCAACCACTGCTTATGAAAGATCACTTTGGATTCATAAGCAAATGCAGTTATCAATGGACTTTCAGGAACTAACTTCATAACTTAATTCCCAATGTGTTCATTAATGCATACACTTAATTTATAATATAATGTCTCCAAACAAAAGAGATGCTAAATTCAGTGGGTTTATTTATTTATTTTAAAGAGACAAGGTCTTGCTCTATCACCAGGAGTGAAATGGCACAATCATAGCTCATTGCAGCCTCAAACTCCTGGGCTCAAGGGATCCTCCCACCTCAGCCTCCTAAGTAGTGGGGACTACAGGCACATGCCACCATGTCTAACATATGTATATATATATCTATTTTTTAAAGTTAGAGGTTAAGCTGCAGGTAACGTGGAGGAAGCCAGGACACAAATCCCAAAACGTAATGAGATCCCAACATAAAGGGATCTCATTATGTTGTCCAGTCTGGTGTAGCACTCCTGGCCTCAAGCAATCCTCCTGCTTTGGCCTCCCAAAATAGAGATTACAGGCATGAGCCACTGCCCTCGACCTAAATGAGGTTTTTTAACAGAAAAAAAAAAAAAAAAAAGCATTAATGAAGTATCTGACTCATTACTTTTTTCACTGACATTTCATTTAACTTCCAACAAAGTTCCCTCCCCAACCTTTTCTCTCTTTTTTTTTATTTTAACCAATTGCCAATATGCAATTATCTTGATAGACTATAAAAATATGAGCTTCACATTAAACTTACTTGTTCTTTATTTGGAAGAAAGCACTGATGAGAAATCCAAGCAAAGTGAGCTAGTTTTAGTTTATCTTCCCAGGAAGTTGTCTTGCTTTTAAGCTTAAGGGAAATGCCAGAATAAACAGCAGCCATTGCTACAAGTTATCTACAATTTTGAAACAATGAAAAAAATACATGTTATAACATGGTCAGACTGAGCAGGCACCAGAAAGTCAACAGTATTGCAATATTGTATCTTATTGTTCACCTAATATGTATTCTTTTAAAAGTTTTTAATGAATCAACAGTTCGGTTGCGGTAAATCTACATACAAGATACTAGACTCCATGAATTTTCAGACAAAAGCATGACTCCCTGAAGGCTCAGATAACCAACAACCAATAGCATTTTATGGCAATAAAGTATTTTAAAATTAAGGTATGTACATTTTTAAGGTATGTACAAGAGATTCAGACAAAAGCAGGCAGAAAATGGACGGTACACACAGAAGATGGACTATATATATTCCAGCTGTGATCAAACATCACATCCACAAAGGCGAGTGTGCAGAAATCCAAGAAGGCAAAAATCAGTGTTTACATTACTTGTGGAAAGAGTCATTCATACATTGTTTCCAATTGAAAGAGGAAAAGATACATAAGCAATATCTGGAGAAAGTAGTATGTCTCCAAGTGAAAAGGAAATCCCCAAGGGAATACTGTTATTTCAGCTGCAACAGTAACTTCCCACTAACTTTCATTCATTCATGTGTAAATTTACAATGCACATACACACTTCAAAAAAGACTCTACAAGAGATACTTGCACAAGGAAAAGACTAAAAATAGAAAACAAAACGTCATGAAGTCTCGGGGGGAGCAAACATACCAAACACATACAGTTACTATAAAACTGGGTACACTTGGCTTTGAGTTTCCTAAAAGTTATAGTAAAAAGGAAGGTTAAGCCGTTTTCATTTTAGAAATTAAATTATCCTTTACTGCAGAGAGAAAGAACCATCAAGTGCTGTCAGTGTTCCCATTTTGTCACAATGTCCAAAACGAATTCAACGATGCCTGACTTCTAAGTTCAATACCACAGACCGCCACTGAGACAGCTACAAAGTGCATAACAAGTGTTTGTTGAACTGGCTACAAAGACGACCGAGATGCTCTTCCCGGCTCCGCTAGAGTTCCGCTTTCCTGGCCTCCAGCCGCCCTTACCCGGCAATGCAAAGTCCAGGGCGGACAGCAAAGCCCTGCCAGCACTCCCTGCCCAGCAGAAAGAGACCAAGTAACAAGAACCAGAGGAGAGCAGTTAGGAGCCAGGAGGGAGTTCGCCTTCACAGATGGAGAGCGCCCAGTCAGCTCTCGCCCAGAGTCTGCTGGCGGCACTGGAACTGTGCCGGGTGGGGGGCCCCCGTCGGGGCCCAAACTCAGGTAGGGGCTCTCCTCAGGACCAGCCCCGGATGGGGGACTCGCCTTGGGACCTGGTTCCAGGTAGAGAGCTCACCGAGGGTAGGGACTCACCTCGGGACCCGGGCCCGGTAAGGGGCTCAACTCGAGACAGCCCCGGGTAGACAACGGAGGAGAGCGGCGGCGGCGACGGCGGCAACTGCTCTGGTTCCGCAGCCCCAGCACGTGGGCCCGGCCCCCGCGCTTCTTCCGCCCGACGCCGGCGGCGCAGCGGGGAGGGGCGGCACGCACGCCAGGCGTCGCCAGCCGAGCGCCGAGGCGCCTCGCCCATTGGCGGAGACGGTTGCGCGTTGGAGGCCCAAGCGGCCCAGCCCGCGGCCCGCTCCGTGTCAGTCAGTCATGGAGCGGCCGCCCAAAGCGGCGGCGGGGGCGGCGGGGCGCGGGGCGCGGGGGCCCAGCTGAGCCGGCCGTCGGATCGAGACCCTGCGGCAGAGACGACGGAGGCGGAAGCAACCCGATCCCGGAGGCGGCGGCGGCGGGGGGAGCCGGAGCCGCCTGGGATGTTCAGTGAGTGCGGGGCGCTCGGGCGGGGAGGATCGGGAGGGTCGCGAGGCGCGCGCGCGAGCGGGCGGGCGGGCGGGGACCAGGGCGGCGGGGCCTCGGCCGGGCGCGCCTCGGCTCCCGCCGGCGGGCGGTGGGGGTGGGGCGAGTGGGGGCGGGGCGGGGGGGCGAGTGGGAGCGAGGCGGGGGGGCGACGGGTTGCTCTGCGCGGGCGCGGCGGCCGCGCCTCCGCCCTCGGCCTCCCGAGTCCCGGGCTGGGGCCGGCGGCGTGGCCTGCAGTCGGCGGCTACACCTGGACTGGCGTCGCGTTCCTGCGCAGGGGTGGGTCCTGCGGGTCGGATGCTGGGCTCGGGGAGGAGGTGGCGGGCGCCTGCGGGGCAGGGATCTCAGTGCCCCACAGCCTGGCCGGGAGCACGTCTTCACAGCTCCTTTGCATGTAGGGGAAAAGGAAATGTCTTTGCGGCGAAGTCGGGATTCAACTTTGCACATGGTGATCGTGCGTGGGTGGGTGTGGAGTCGGTCTCCTCGTGTGACACGGGGGAGCCAGAGTTAGACTAGCTGCTGCGGGAGCGTGCCGACCTGCAAGAGTGTCTCAGGGCTCTTTGCCTTATGACAGCAAGGTAAGGTTGGTGCGCCCATGGCGTGGGACGGGTTCACCACCTCCAGCTCGCGAAGCTGCCAGGCTTTTGAAAATGCGTTGGTTCGAAGTGAGTGGAAGATTAGAAACAGTGGTGTCATTTTAGACTTAGCGGAAGTGGAGTGCAGGAACGCTACATGCAGTTCTCCCATTAGTTGTGAAAGCCGTTGTACTGCGGATCTCGCAGTCTCTGTGGTTCTGGGATCAGAAGGTAAATGCTAGTCCCATGCGGTGTTTGTCTTAAATTACTGTACCTAAACTGACCTTGCAGATTGGATCTCGGAATGGTGACTCCTGCGAAGAGACAGTTGGGAGCTGTGCTGAGAGGAACAGTAAGGGCGGAGCATGTTTTCTATTAGGCGATTCAAGTGTGCCAACACCTGAGTTGGGGGTGTAGGCGAGGACACGGAGGCTGTTCTCCAGTTCTTGGTCACAGCTCTACTTGGAAGTGGGAGTAGGAAAGGGATTTTGTGCTTAATAGGTTAAATAGGTTAAATGTGCTTAATAAGTTAAATAGGTTAAATGCATCTGGCCACGTGTTAAACTTTGGAACAGCTTAATGTAGTGGATAGGGCTTGGTGACAGTAGACCTAGGATGGAAACCATGTAACCTCTCTGAGCTGTAGTTTTCTCATCTATAAAATAGGATGATGAGGAATAACTTAAACGTGGAGTTTTATTTTGAGAGACAGGGTGTCTCTGTGTTGCCCAGGCTGGTGTCGAACTCCTGAGCTCAAGCAATCCTCCTGCCTCAGACTCCCAAAAAAGGACCTTTTTAAAGGTACCCAGAAAAAGAATGATGTATATGAAAATGGCGCCGGGCGAGGTGGCTCACACCTGTAATCCCAGCACTTTGGGAGACCGAGGCAGGCAGATCACGAGGTCAAGAGATCGAGACCACCCTGGCCAACATGGTGAAACCCCGTCTCTACTAAAATACAAAAATTAGCTGGGCATGGTGGCTCACGCCTATAGTCCCAGCTACTTGGGAGGCTGAGGCAGGAGAATTGTTTGAACCCAGGAGGCAGAGGTTGTAGTGAGGCGAGATCCCGTCGCTGCACTCCAGCCTGGCGACAGAACGAGACTCTCTCAAAAAAAAAAAAAATGGCTAAATGTTAGCTATTATGATTTCCTTTTGGCAAAATACCTTTAGGTTCCCTGTAGTCTGAAGTTTTTTTGTGTGTTAAATGGAATATGTGCTAATTTTTTTAATGAATTATAAATCCTTCCGGCCTTGAAAATCAGTGTTAAGCTAGAAAATTAAAAAGTGGGCTTGTTTCAAGTATTTTTCTTTGTCATCAACAACAAATTAGATTAGTGTATCTTGGAATGGCTTTCTTGCTCCTGCCTCTAAATGTGAGGTTTATGTGTGCCTCTGTCACTGAAACTAGGTAAAGGCCTCACTTAACTACTCAGTAATTGGTTTTTGGTTTTGCAAGCAATATGTTAGCACCTGTAAAGGACATCCCTGGGGGAAAAAAGGGGGTTTTGTTTTTGCTAGTTTGTTTTGCTCTAGGGATCATCTGTTAAACCAGCATTACTCAATGGACAGTACTAGAAGTCAAGTTTCCATTCTATGTTCTATGTGGCTGACGACTTCTCAGGTAGTAAGTGTTCTGATCATTCTCAGCAAGCATCTGGTAAGCACTTACTGTTGTGCTCCCTCAGGAAGCCCCTGGTCATGTGTAGAATCCTTTGAGCAGCAAAATGCTATAGAAGGGAAGAGTGCGGACCCTTCAGCCACATGGCCTGAGTTCCCGTCCTGGCACTGTAACTTCTTTGGGCCTCACCTTTCCCAACTGAAGAATGTTTCCTACCTAATAGGTTTCTTGTGAGCTTAAAGAAGACAATCTGTGTAAAGCACTTAAAATTAAGTGCTTGAAGTGTCTTAGCGCCCGGTATGCTCATAAGCCTTAGGTATTTGTAGTGGTAGTATATGAAACAGACAAGAGTTCTACTATAGAGATTTGTTCCTGCGTCTGTGTGTGGAAGGGACTGTGATCAAGGAAGCTTTTGGGAGGAAGAGATGACTAAGCTGAGCTGCAAAGTATGGTTGGAATATAGCCAAACCAGGTTGTAGTGCCAGTGTGGCAGTGCCTCCAACTACTGGAGGGCCCTGAGGGGAAAAGGTGGAGTGGGACTCACCGGTAGAGTAAGAAGAACCAAGGATTGGTCCAGTGAGGTAAACAAAGGCAGATCAGAGTAACCTGGAAATGACACAGTAGACACTGAATTTTTCTATTCTTCACAGTAGTGGAGGCAGTAGAAAGTGTTTTGTTTTGAGACAGAGTTTCACTCTTGTCTCCCAAACCAGAGTGCAATGGCACGATTTCAACTCACTGCAACCTCCACCTCCCAGGTGCAAGTGATTCTCCTGCCTCAGCCTCCCGAGTAGCTGAGACTACATGCACCACCACACCTGGCTAATTTTTGTAGGTTTTTAGTAGAGATGGGGTTTCACCATGTTGGCCAGGCTGATCACCTGACCTCAGGTGATTCACCCGCCTTGGCCTTGGTGATGAGATTACAGGCATCAGTCACCACGCCTAGCACCAGTAGAAAGTTTTTAAGTTTAGCAGAGATAACATAGATAACATCAGATTAGCTTTTTGGAAAGATACCTTTAGTAGTGTAGTATTATGTTGAAAGTAGGGTCAGGTGTGGTGGCTCATGCCTATAATCCCAGCACTTTGGGAGGATCACTTGAGCACAGGAGTTTGAGCCCAGCCTGGGCAACATAGTGAGACCCTATCTCTACCAAAAATAATAATAACAATAATTAATTAATTAACCAGGTGTGATGGTGTGCATGCCTGTGGCTCCAGCTCCTGGGGAGCCTGATGCAGGAAGATCTTTGAACTCAGGAGGTCAAGGCTGCAGTGAGCTGTGATTGTGACACTACACTCCAACCTGGGTGACAGCGAGACCTTGTCTCAAAATGAAAGTCTTCTATTTTACATTTATTTTGTTTTACTTTTATTTTCTATTAAAATTAAAAAGCAAGTCTTGGCAGCTCCCTGTCTGCCTGTGATTTCAAAAGGAAAATGGTGGTAGAATTGGGTATTTTAGAGAGAGAGATCCAAGATGGCTGATGATTAGCAGCTCAGGCACGTACCTCCCAGTGAAAGCGCAAAGAACGAGAGGACGCCACACTTTCAGACGAATATTAGTTGCTCACGGACCAGGAGACTCCCAGTGGAGGAGCTCCACGGGTCGCCAGGGCGACTCTTGTGGCCGGCGTGGCGGTTTTGCTGGTACCTTAGCACGCCAGTTCTTGGTGCAGAGTCCGGAGATTCCCGGGCAGAAAAGCACCATCAATCTTAACACCGCTGTTTTGGCCGGCTCAGTGGATTGCTCAGATTTCGGCGCAGGGAATCAACAAGTTGGACGTCAGAGACCCAGTTAGAAAGTCGGTAATTATAAAGACGACGGACGGACAAATATATAATGAAGGGAAGAAACCAGCGTAAAAAGGTAGAGAATACTCAAAATCAGAATGCCTCTCCCTCTACAGGGGATTGCAATTCCTCATCAGTAACGGAACAAGGCTTAATAGATTACACGTGTGTTCCAATAACAGAAGCAGGTTTCAAAACGTGGGTGATAAGAAACTTCTGTGAATTAAAAGAACTTGTTCTAACCCAATGCAAAGAAACTAAGAACCTTGAAAAAAGGTTTGACGAAATGTTAACGAGAATGGACAATTTAGAGAAGAATATAAGTGAATTGATGGAGCTGAAAAACACAACACGAGAACTTCGCGAAGCATGCACAAGTTTAAACAGTCGAATTGATCAAGCAGAAGGAAGGATATCAGAAGTCGAGGACCAGCTCAGTGAAATGAAACGAGAAGACAAGAATGCAGAAAAAAGGATGAAAAGGAATGAGCAAAGTCTCCAGGAAATATGGGACTATGTGAAAAGACCTAATTTACGTTTGATAGGTGTACCTGAATGTGATGAAGAGAATGAATCCAAGTTGGAAAATACTCTTCAGGATATCATTCAGGAAAATTTTCCCAACCTGGCAAGGCAGGGTAATATTCAACTCCAGGTAATACAGAGAACACCACAAAGATATTCTTCAAGAAGACCAACCCCAAGGCACATAATCGCCAGATTTATTAGGGTTGAAATGAAGGAGAAAATACTAAGGGCAGCCAGAGAGAAAGGTCAGGTTACCCATAAAGGGAAACCTATTAGACTTACAGCAGATCTCTCAGCAGAAACCCTACAAGCCAGAAAAGAGTGGGGACCAATATTTAACATCCTTAAAGAAAAGAACTTTCAACCCAGAATTTCCTATCCAGCCAAACTAAGCTTTATGAGCGAAGGAAAAATTAAATCTTTTGCGAACAAACAAGTACTTAGAGAGTTCACCACCACCAGGCCTGCTTTACAAGAACTTCTGAAAGAAGCACTATACATATAAAGGAACAACCAATATCAGCCTTTCCAAAAATATATCAAAAAGCAAAGAACTTTAACACAATAAAAAATTTACATCAACTAATGGGCAAAACAGCCAGCTAGCATCAAACGCCGGTATTAAACTTATATATATTTTAATTGGATAAAAAGCCAAAACCCATCGGTATGCTGCATCCGGGCCCATCTTACATGCAACAATACACAAAGACTCAGAGAGAAGGAGGAAGATTTACCAATCAAACAGAGAGTAAAAATAAACTAATAAACAAAAAGCAGGAGATGCAATTCTCGCCTCTGATAAAGTAGACTTTAAAGCAACAAAGATCAAAAGAGGCGAGGAATGACATTACATAATGGCAAAAGGATCAATGCAACAAGAAGAGCTAACGATTCTATAGATCAACGAGATAGAAAATTAACAAGGATATTCAGAACTTGAACTCAGACCCGGAACAAGTAAACTTAATAAACATTTATAGAACTCTCCACTTCAAATACACAAAACATACATTACCACCTCACACCTATTCCAAAGGTGACTATATAATTGGAAGTAAATCACTCCTCAGTAATCGCATAGCATTTCATAGGTTTAAATTAAATATTGGTTGGCTGTTTGTTTGTTATCTTCTTCCCTTATTCCTTCCTGACTACATCATTAAGTATAATTATCAGTATAAAAGAGGTTTTCAATACCCATTACTAAATTGCATTCTAGCCTGGGCAAGAAAGCAATACTCCCATTCTCTCTCCCTCTTTCTTTTCCTTCTCCCTCCTCCCCATTCTCTCTCTCTCTTTCTCTTCCTTTTTCCTCCTTCCTATTCTCTCTCTCTCTTTCTCTTTAAAACAAACAAACAAACAAAAAAAAAAAAAAAAAAAGAATTGGGTATTTTAATCCAAATCTCAACGCTTAGACAGCACTTATAGAAGACATGAAGAAACCAGGCAGCCTTCCCTCTTTAAAATTATCTTCAAGTATATATTGTATATGCTTGATCACAAGCAGGGTTTCCCCCCAAAAGCATCACGTTTGGGCTCCCCTGTTACAGGGCACTCTTTCTCAGACACTATTTAAACAACAAGGTGCTCTTTGGGAAAGACATAATGGGCTGGAACAATGGGAACAACCTCAGCTGGTGCTACTTTGGGATATTTATTCAATCTTACCAAATAAGTGAAACAAAAAAATAGGAAAGATTCAGTCATTATTCCTGATAGGGGTGTGGGGTATCATGAAGTGCAAGTGTTAAATGCAAAAACTAATTTTTCCAGATCTCAAAAAAAAAGAAAGTGTGTCACTGTGTGTGTGTGTGTGTGTATATATATATATATATATATATATATATATATGAATGAATGGAAAGAAGTTCTGCTCACCTAAACGGACATTGATGGCTTGGGTTGAGATTTCCAGCAAGAGTGTTGTGTATGGATTTCAGAAGTGCTTTATCGTAACAGATCTAGTAGATGGTACATGCTCTGGAAAATGGAATTTGGTGATTCATAGTGGCTTAATTCTTTTTTTTCTTCTCTTTTTTTTAATGGATACAACCCAGGGAAGTTCTTTGCAACATAGTGGCTTAATTCATCACAGACACTGGTGTTTAAGATATTTGTAGATAGTTGGAGTAAACTTGTTTTGTAAATTAATATATTGCCTTATAATGTTTTAGATATGTGTAAATTAATAAAGATTATAGTTAAACATTTGATTTTCATCTGTAACCCTCCAAGTTTTCTCTTTTTTTAAAAGTTGACTAAAAAGTTTTCTTTTTAATTTTCTTATTGCAAGGGTTAGAATTAGACATTTTAAAGAAAGAAATTAACTGCTTCTCTGTTTCTCTGCTGAAGCAAATTCTTTTCCCTTCTTATTTTTTAATTAAAAAAATATTTAAAAAGTGTTGTATATTGTCAGTGTTTAGAAAACAGTATAAAAAACTTCCATTTATAATTCTTTGTTTAGTGGTCAAAGGAAGATATCCTCCCAATAAGATGTATCAAAGTGTATGGGTATGTTAATAACTTTACAGTGTTTGGCAGTAATAAAAGGTAGCTGTGTTTTTAAAACAAAATACTAACTTTTGGAGATTTTGTAATTAGTAAGCAGAAGTGTTATCCAAAACTTAAAACAATTCAGTTCCTTAGTTGCACTAGCCATATTTTCACTGCCCAATAGCCCTGTGTGGCTAGTGACTACTGTTCTGAACAGTGCAGACTTAGAACACTTCCACCATTGGCCATAAGTCCTCTTGGACAGTAGTACTGCTCTGGAATGAAAAATTGCAGATGATTCCATCCACTCTGAGACACACACACACACACACACACACACACACACACAAATGTTTTAATGTCATTAGACCATCTCCAAATCCTCATGTACTGCATTTGAATTCAGTGTCAGGAACAGTGATAAGCATAGGAAAACATGTTACCCCTTATTTTCAGAACAGGACATCCTATTTCTTTCTGCAGTGGTGTTTGCAAATAGAGCATTTGTGAAAGTTTTCTTTATGTGGTCAAGGATAGTAAGTAGTGTAGATAGCCATTCTGTAGATTGTGCCACACTCTTCCATGTTGATAAGATTTTGTATAGAAGCAATTTTTCTATGCTGTAATATAGTATTAAAGTAGAAATTCAAAAAGATCATGAGCTTAAAATAAACCCTCAAGAATTCCAAGGAGAAGCTAGATAACACTCACTTTGTTTTTAAGATGAGTTTCAAAGATAAGAAAAGCCCTGTCCTCAGGGAACTCTCCATCTGTTTAGGGGAACTGAGGAAGAGTGATGTCAAGAGGGGACAACCTGCATGAGGGTTGGGGGGTGATTTAGGCTTGGGTGTAACATAATTAGATTTGTCATGTACTCTGACTGCCTTTCAAAGGGCCATATGAAAAGGACCTAAAGGTGGAAGAAAATTGGAATAGTCCAGTTGAGAAGTGCTTCGTAGAATCGGGCATAGTGTCATGCACCTGTAATTCTAGTTACTTGGGAGGCTGAGCTGGGAGGATCCTGAGCCCAAGAGTTGGAGCCCGGGCATTATAGCCAGACCGCGTCTCTAAAGAGAGAGAAGCAATTTGCACGTCAGAAATGGTTCAGTTGCACTAGCCACATTTGTTTTTTAAGTTCAGAGAGAATTCCCATTTAGAATAGGAGTTGGTGTCCTCTTCAAAGTAAGGGAGAGAGAACAGAATCTTAACATCATGACTGGCTTTTTGAGTGTTTTGTTTTCTTTTGTTTTGGTTGTTGCTTTAATGGTGGTTGATGGCACCATTAAGCTGGCTAAGAAAACCGGGAGAAGGAAGAGGTATTGCAGGTGGAAATATCTGTTAATCGACTGAGTTCAGGAAGGTGGTCTGACTGTAAGTCTTGCGTAAGTGGTGAGATGAAGTAGGGAAAGCAAAGAAGCAGTGGCAGACAGAAATGGGAGGGAAGAGCTACCAGAGAGGCTTGCAGTGGGAGAGGCCAAAAGAGTTTCAAGTAGGAGGTGAGTTCAGCAGCATCACGTCCAGCTGAGAGATCATGAAGGGTGGTGCTGGAAAGTTACCGGTTAGATCAGACAAGCGTTAAAGAACCCAAGCCTCAGTAGCCCACTGAGGTCAGAAGCAGGGTCAGCTGGCTGGGTGAGGAGACTGATGAAGGTTTAGAATAGCATAGGTGGAAGGCTCTAGGGTAAGTAGTTGATGAAACAAGAATTTTGGAAAATCATGGAGGTCCCAGCTGATGTTGGAGAAAATCCATTTCTCATGACATCTGTTTGCTGGATTTCATGATTTCCACCTTCTTTCTTTTTTTTATTTTATTTTATTTTATTTTATTTTATTTTATTTTTTTATTGCATTTTAGGTTTTGGGGTACATGTGAATAACATGCAAGGTTGTTGCACAGGTGCACACGTGGCAGTATGATTTGCTGCCTCCCTCCCCTTCACCTATATCTGGCATTTCTCCCCATGCTATCCCTCCCCAACTCCCCACCCCCCCACTATCCCCCCTCCCCCCCAACAGACCCCCGTGTATAGTGCTCCCCTCCCTGTGTCCATGTGTTCTCCTTGTTCAACACCCACCTATGAGTGAGAACATGTGGTGTTTGATTTTGTGTTCTTGTGTCAGTTTGCTGAGAATGATGTTTTCCAGGTTCATCCATGTCCCTACGAAGGATGTGAACTCCTCCTTTTTAATGGCTGCATAATATTCCATGGTGTATATGTGCCACATTTTTCCTGTCCAGTCTATCATCGATGGGCATTTGGGCTGGTTCCAGGTCTTTGCTATTGTAAACTGTGCTGCAATGAACATTCGTGTGCATGTGTCCTTATAGTAGAACGATTTATAATCCTTTGGATATATGCCCAGTAATGGGATTGCCGGGTCAAATGGAATTTCTATTTCTAGGTCCTTGAGGAATCGCCACACTGTTTTCCACAGTGGTTGAACTAATTTACACTCCCACCAACAGTGTAAAAGTGTTCCTATTTCTCCACATCCTCTCCAGCATCTGTTTTCTCCAGATTTTTTAATGATCGCCATTCTAACTGGCGTGAGATGGTATCTCAATGTAGTTTTGATTTGCATTTCTCTGATGACCAGTGATGATGAGCATTTTTTCATATGTTTGTTGGCGTCATGTATGTCTTCTTTTGTAAAGTATCTGTTCATATCCTTCGCCCATTTTTGAATGGGCTTGTTTGTTTTTTTCTTGTAAATCTTTTTTAGTTCATTGTAAATTCTGGATATCAGCCCTTTGTCAGACGGGTAGGCTGCAAAAATTTTTTCCCATTCTGTTGGTTGCCGATTCACTCTAGTGACTGTTTCTTTTGCCGTGCAAAAGCTCTGGAGTTTGATTAGGTCCCATTTGTCTATTTTGGCTTTTGTTGCCGATGCTTTTGGTGTTTTGGTCATAAAGTCCTTGCCTACGCCTATGTCCTGAATGGTTTTGCCTAGGTTTCCTTCTAGTGTTTTTATGGTGTTACGTCTTATGTTTAAGTCTTTAATCCATCTGGAGTCAATTTTAGTGTAAGGTGTCAGGAAGGGGTCCAGTTTCTGCTTTCTGCATATGACTAGCCAGTTTTCCCAACACCACTTATTGAACATGGAATCCTTTCCCCATTGATTGTTTTTTTCAGGTTTGTCAAAGATCAGGATTTCCACCTTCTTTCTACCACTGCTGCCATCCCCACCAAAACTCCACATTCTTCACTGCATCCTGAGCCCAAGCTATGACCTTATTCATGTGCCATTTTCTTTCTTAGGACACCATAGGAAAAAACACAGCTTCTAGTTCAAGTGTATTTCTATCAGTCTGAGCAAAGATTGAATATGAAAGGCTATCATAATTTTTAAATTCTATGAGGTATGACTGAAACTGAAAGTAATATGGTTCATTTATTTTTCAGCTGTGATTTATATTTTCACAAAGCTAATTGAATACACTTTAACATGATGATTAAAGCAAAGCTAGAGTTTTAGGTCCTACTTAGACTGATTTTTTTGAAAGATATTACAACCCTTTCGTTACTGTTGAGTGAAGAGAACTAATAACTTGAGTTACCTAGTAGACGCTTTACAAAAAATACAAAAATAATTTTTTTCAACTGTTTTAAGCATATATTTACTATTGGAAAAAAATACAGTTACTCAAAAAAAAACAGTAGCCAATGGTCAGAAGCCTCAGTTGAAGAGCTGATTTGAGGTTTGTGTAGTGAGTTTGCCTGAATTTATCTTGAACTCACCCCTACTCAAAGCTGCCACCTTATTGAGGCAGGGGGAGGGACAGGGGAGACAGGTAGTATTCTTTTGGCATTTCATGGAACTCTGTAGTGCTTTAACCTGTGACGTGGTGGGTGAGGGTACCTCCCTGCACTCTTCTACCCACCATGTACATTAGAGCCTAAGGTGGGTGGGGGTGGAGGGGTAGGATGCAGCGTGTAACCACTGAAGAGATTGACTAGAGTTCCACACTGATAGCATCTTAAGGTGTGCCAGGGTTCCGTGTATCTCCACCTCCCCATATTTCTGTAGTTGAATGTTAAGTGTGGCTGTGGTTTTCCCTGCATAGTTGTTACATTGAAATGATCATGTGGGATTTTATATAGCAACTTTGTTGAAGTATCTGGCAACTGTTAATATATGAGAATAGATAGATATACATCCTCTCAGAATTCTTTTGATTTCCAGAAATACTAATAATGTGATGTGAAGAGCAGAGTATTTGACATCTGTTTTTACCTCTGAAAGTTAAGTATTTTATATAAATTGAAAATTAGGAGAAATTCTGAAATGTTAACAAAGCATAATTATATCTAAACCCAATTTAAGTTTGAAAAATGTCATAATTATAGAAAAAGCTAGGCAGGTAACAAATTTGCAGTGTTCGTCTCGTGTATGAGTCTCTCAGGAGACTTCGGTCTAGTTTAAAGAGATTTTTTTTCTTCACATATCCCTTTTTGGATATTTATAGTCTGGAAATCAATCTGGGTAGAGGGGACCAATTTCTCTCAGGTTCATTAGTTATCCATGTCACTTGAAATATGTGTATATTGGAATAAAACCCAGCTAAGTTGATTGGGTCGTGTCTCTAGTAGTTGAGTTCAGTGTGGTTATGCAAGAGAGTCATTGCCAGAATTCCTGCCCTTGAGATCCGTGGCCCTACAGTTGGTTCACTGTCCACCATCAGGGAAGCTCCCTTATCATAAATGGTGGTTTGGACTCAGAGAAACTGCTATTTGGGGCAGCTAATTTAAGCACGTTTGTTAGACTCACTATTACAAACTAGCGTATAGCAATCTTAAATATGGTCCATGTTGACTATCATTCATTCTTACTCCGTTCTGTTTACTCTTTCATAACTTCACATCTTTTCCCTTCCTCCTAAGACACATATGTATATTGTCCCACCTTGAAGACACTGTGTCATCGCAGGGTCTGTTTTCCTGATCAGTCATTCTCGTGTCCTTCACACACAGGGTTTTTTCCTGTCAGGGGCGATCTGGGAGATCCAGTCCCATCTAACTTGAATGCAAATGGACATACATTAAAATGTGTATCCGTTCCCAAATCAGCAAAAGATTGGCAGTGTGGAAGCCAGAAAGGTTTCAGTCTCAGCTAGAGTAGGGAATTGGGCTTGTTTGGGAATGTCCGCAGACTAGGAGCTCTTGAAGTTAGGTGAAAAGCAGCTTTAGTAAGTGATGGGAAGAGGCACTGCTTGGATTGACTTGCCTTGACTTCGGGCCACACTGGGAAAGGGCAGTACTGTCACAGCCTCTGTGTGCATTTAATTTTTTTCCTCTAAATATAACACTGAGCTGGAATCTGCAGAGCTGAAATGATGTATACGTATTCACACACTTGCAGGGGATTCTTATGTACAGGCAGGTTGGAGGATCATTGATAGAGCAGTGCTGATCAGTAGCCATAGATAATGGAGCAGGGACCCCACTCTCAAAGTATCAGAATCCCTGTTTTAACAATTTTAAAAAGCCCAATTAAAAAGTAACCTAAGCCATCAATACAGTGAAAGGATAATACACCATACCCAACCAAGGTAAATTTCATAGTGAGGAGAGTTCAGTATATGGAAATTTATTATTGTATTTCATTATGTCACTGATTCACAACCACAGTGTTCCTTCTTTTTAACAATCACAGACCTAGTACCCCTTCTGTGTAACAAATATTTTAACTCTTTGGCAATCTAGAAATAAAATGCACAGATAATGTAATCTTTCTGTGCATATAGTTTAAAATATATATGTCCTAACATTTTATATTTATATGTATGTATACTTGTGAGTATGTCTCTAGCCTTCACAGTTTGTTCTGTTGTATAACTTGTAGGGAATTGAAGAGTAGGTCTTCAGAGTATATTTGTAAAGGGCTCCCACAAATCAGTTTAGAAGGAAATAATTATTTGCAAATGGTGTTGGGACAGTGTGTAAGCTGTAGTCACTGGGCAAAACATTTGTTTGGTTATTCACCACACATCATACACTAAAAGAAACTGCAGATGGACGAAAATTAGATAAAAATAATTTTTTTATGTTTAAAGAAAAATAAGACCAGGCGTGGTAGCTCATGCCTGTAATCCCAACACTTTGGGAGACTGAGGTGTGAGAATTGCTTGAGCCCAGGAGTTTGAGACCACCCTGGGCAACATAGCAAAACCTAAAAATTAGCCAGGCATGGTAGCATGGGCCTGTAATCCCACCTACTCGGGAGGCTGAGGCAGGAGAATCACCTGAACCCAGGAAGCGGAGGTTTCAGTGAGCTGAGATCTTGCCACTGTACTCCAGCCTGGGCAACAGAGCAAGACACTGTCTCAAAAAAGAAAGAATGGAAGAACTCTCAAAGGAAAATTCAGATGCATGTAACTGAAACTGAAAACTTAAACACATCCAAATAAATGATCAAAAACAGATCTCCTACACAAAACAACTGGGAAACCTTGATTTAGAGAATGTTACTTTGGTTGGGATGATTGTGTGTGTATGAGTATGTGAAATGCATTCCAAAATGGACACCATATTTTGGTCCTGGAAAGGAATATATGTTTTACATGACAAAAGTGAGCCCACAAAATTCATCCAGCTGTCATTGGTCATCTGGACTTTTTATTTCTGGCAAAGTAGTGTTTGAAGCTGTGGCAATACTCAGGGCTCCTGTCATTCTTGATAAACTCAGTAGTCAAAGGAAACAATGCCTCTCTTTTTTTCTTTTTCTTTTTGTGAACCCACAAATTAGCTTGAATCATTCAAAAATAATTTACTTCTGTTTAGGTCACTTCCTACCACTTTCCTTTCTTGCAGGAATTTATGAGACATATACTAACATATATACATATTCTCTTAGTATTGTGCTGCCTTTCTGTACCTGTGGTTTAAATAAAGAGTGAAAAACGTAAATAATATTATACAATTAAAATGAAAATCCCCAACTTAGAGCTGGCAGCCTTTTCTTGCTATTAAGAAAAAATATCACAACCCCCTTCACCATTGTTAACTTCATACTTTGTTAACATCTATTTATCTAGTTTCTGTGGTCTTTGATTTGGTACTGCCTCCTGCCTGCTTTTTTGGCTGGTTCACTGCTAATTAACACCTCTCTCATAGAGTAGGCAGGAGAAATCAAAGGCCCTAAATTTCAAACTGACCCTATTTGCTTTTTGTTAGCTTCTCTAATGAAAAGTTTCATGGGGCCGATTGGAATCTTGGTATTAAACAGTTTGGAGGGGTGACCTAAGGCCTTTATTATCAATGCTTTTCCTATTTTCTGTAATTGAAGTTGGCTGTATTGTCATTGGAGAAACAGACAAAATGGAAGCCTATACCACGTTGGTATTAGGGAATTTAGATTTGCGTCTTTACTAGGCCACTTAGCCACGTGGCTAGTCTTCCTCTCCCACGTATCCTAACCATCTGCAGTGGTGCAGTTGGATGGGTTGCTTCCCCAGGCCCCTGATGTCTCTGCATCCTGTGGTTGCCTCCCTCGAAGGTCATGAAACGAGTGCGTACCGAGCAGATTCAGATGGCAGTGTCCTGCTACCTCAAACGCCGGCAGTATGTGGACTCAGATGGTCCCCTGAAACAAGGACTGCGGCTGTCACAGACTGCTGAAGAGATGGCGGCCAATCTCACAGGTAATGATGGGGGCTTGTCTGGTGGGGTGAGCCTGGGAACAGGAGAACTCACGTCAGTATCCATGTGGAAATACTTCCTCTCTTCTCAAGATAGTGCCAGAGAGCAGACCAAAAACCTCAGTGAGCTACATTAAGTGAGTGATATTGGCCTCAGAGACCCTGTCAGTCATTCAGAGCCATGCTCACATGTCACTTCTAATAACCTGTGTGGTTCCCCTGGCTAAAGTCATTTCCTTCCTCAGAACTCAGTTACTTTATCTGTACCTGACGATATGTGCAACTTTTTCCCTCTGTAAACAATTAACCTTCAAGACCCTTAGGGCCAGGATCTCCCTCTGTCCCCTTCTTGTACAGATTCTCTGTCCTCCAGCATGGAGCCTCACATGTGGAAGTCGGGTTCGTTGAGTGAATTAGTACTTCAGGATCCGTGGTTGGAATATTAGTTATTGTAGACACATTCCTGAGGTTTTTAAAATTTGTTTTTGTTTTTTGTTTTGAAATCAGATTCTATTTTAGAAAAACTTGAGGAGACTCCATCTGGATTGACAAGTACAGTCATCTCTCAGTATCTGTAAAGGACTGGTTCTAGGACCCTTCCATGGATACCAAAGTCCACAAACACTCAAGTCCCTGATAAAACATGGTATATTTGGCCTAGTAGGTTACATCTACACACATCCTCCTGTAGTCTTTGAATCATCTCTAGATTACTTATAATACCCAATACAATACCTACATATTACCTTGTTCACGTGGATTCATCATAATATTCAGCACCTGGTAAATTCAAAATTTGCTTCTTGGGACTAAATTTTTTTTCCTTAAATATTTTCAATCTGCAGTCATTTGAATCCATAGATGTGAGACCCATAGATGCAGAGGGCCAACTGTAATTGTTAGCTATTTTGTGAGTTTATGTTTTTATGTAATATATCTTTTTTTTTTTTTTTTTTTAAGACAGGGTCTCTCTATCACCCAGACCAGAGTGCAGTGGTGCAGTCACAGCTCACTGCAGCCTCAACCTCCCAGGCTCAAGCAGTCCTTCCATCTCAGTCTCCCAAATAGTTTGGACCACAGGCATGCATACCCACCTGGCTAATTTTTTTTTCTTGTTATTCTTGTTAGAGATGGGGTCTCACCATGTTGCCCTGGCTGGTCATGATCTCCTGGCCTCAAGTGATCCTCCCACCTTAGCCTCCCAAAGTGCTGGGATTATAGGTATGAGCCACTGCACCCAGCATAACATGACTTTCTTTTACTCAACTTATTTACTAGAGATTCTGAAAAAAAAATTTGCTGGGATGCTTTAGGATTATTATAAACTACTTTAGTGACTGTGTGTGTAGGTGGAGTTAGCAATGATTTCTGCAGCTCAGCCCCGATTCCCTTTCTCATATGCTCAGACTACATCCTTCTCTCTTCTTTGTTCTTGGACTTCCTATGCTCTTCCAAATATCTGTCATCACCTGTTCCATTTCTTAATGGTTTCATCCTCCATCCTAGTAACAGCAGTTGCCTCAGCTCCCTCTTTTCATAGACCTTCAAAGTCAAGGACCCAAGGTTCATTGACATTGCTATAAGAAGAGAGTGCTAGGACAGTAACAACCTGAGGATGCTCCCAAAGGAGTGGTTCCTGACTCCCTCTGAAACACTAACAGAAGCCCAGTCAGCAGTCTGCGTTCACATATTTGAGGGTCAGATCCACCCATACTTCCTTTCCTTCAAACTCCTCAGAGATACCCTTGATCAAAACAGGGCCAGATGATGCCCTTGGTATAGAATACTAAGTGCCTTATTGTTCAAATAGGGGAGTTCATTTACAAGGCCTCTGTCCCACTGTAGAGTAATTCATTCTGAACTTGCTATCCAGCCGTTTAAAAAATCTTCTGCTGCCCTGCATCCTTTGGAACCAGAGAGCAGTAATTCTTCTTGTTGTTGATAGAAAGTAGGAATTATTAAACAGTCTTCCAGAACTTTGCTCATCTAAGTTGTTTTAGTTTCAATAGGATAGCTTATTAGGAGAAAGTGTTGTTGCTGGAAAACCGCCAGGAAAAGTGAGAAACATGGAATATGATTATCAGAAGATTCTGTCCTGGATTTTTCCATCAATCAGGTAATCAGAAGAACCTCTCTTTATTCAGCAGACATTTAGTGAACATCTGCTTGTAGGCCAAGTGCTGAAAAGTTCTAGAGATAGCTACGATTTGACCCTAGCTCTAAGAAGCTAAGTGTTCTAGTTGGGAAGTGAGGCAGGTAAATCAGTGATTATAGAAGAGTATCAGGTAGTAAGTTCTGTGAAGGAGGAGGTTCAGTGGTAGCAGAAAAGATGATCATCCAAATTAGGCTGGCAAACCAAGGAAGTCTCCCCAAAAGGTCTTGTGGTTCCTGACATATAGTTGGGGGTCAGTAAATAGTCAAAGGAGCGAGCTGAGTTTCAAAGGAACCATGAGACATTTACCAGAGAACAAATCGGAGGAGGGTATCCAAGTTTTCAAATGTGAATTTTAGAAAAATTAGTCCAGTGGCAGTACTGATAGGGCCCAGCCCAGATTAGAATCAGGGAAAGTAGTTAGAAGGTGCAGTCCAGTGAGAAGTGAGGACAACCTCAGTTGAGGAAGTGGTCATGAGAGTGGAGAGGAGAGGATACGTTTTAGGAATCCATAGGATGTAGTGATAGAATAACTAAAGGTGGGGGCAAGAAGAAGGAGGAGGAGTCCTGCCCCTGCATGTGGGCTTGCAGCAGGTCCTCCGTTTCTGGCTGTTTCTGCCTTCTCATGGCATAGGTTGACTTTCCTCTCACCTGTGTTTCCCTTTCTGTGTATTTCCTGTTACAGCTCCCTCAGTCCTGCTGTATTCATCATCATTTCTCCATCCATATTCCATTGTCCAAAATGCATTAATATTTCATTCAGGACACTGTTAAAGGTGGCTTCACTTGGTTTTTAGTCACCTTCTTTCCCCAGTGTTCCCCACTCCTCCTGTAAACAGGAGGAGAATGGTTTTTGATTTTTGTTTTAAGAAAGCATAAACTCACAGATTGGAGATCTGTGAGTGTGTTTACATACTGAATATTGAGACTTCAGCCTTGTTTCCTCCATGCCAATTCATCTGCCCAGAATGCTGCAGCCAGGCACACATGCTCCAGGAAGGCAAGTAAATGATCTTTCGCTGGTAAGACCAACTTGCCCAAGAAGAAAGACCAAAAGACAGTGATGTTAGGGCATTGCTCACCCTGGTCACCCTGGAGGATGAGCCTCACCACCCCAACTTTCCATCAACGCTGGAGTGCCTCACTGTCAGACAGCCAGGGGCCATTGGACCCTCGAAGATACATCTCATAAGAAGGGCAGATGGAAAGAAACAGAAGAAAACTTCAAAAATACCTTGTTTCTAATACTTAAGATTCAAAAATCATATCCTGTTGGGGGGAAAAAAAATGTTAAGAATGAAAAAAGTTGTCCGTTAGATACATGATAGTAAGAAATAAAAAATCATTAGTTATTATAAGTAATCTAGGGGGAAATAATCAGTAAAAGGGTTGAAAGGTGAGGAAGGCTTTCAGAAAGTAGAGCAAAAAAGACAGGAAATGGAATAATGGGAGAAAAAAATTAAAGGATTGGTTCACGGGATCCGACCTTGAAATTGTAGGAGTCTCAGAAGATAGGAAGGAATTATCAAAATGATTCAAGAAAATTTCTCAGAACTAGAAGACATGAATTTCTAGATTGAAAGGGCCTGCTAAGTGCCCAGCACAATGGTTGACAGTGGACCCACACCAAGGCACCTGTGAAATGTCAGAACATAGAGTCAAACGTTTCCTGATGAATCTTTAATGAGTTCATGCACCTGTCCACTCTCTTTCACCTTGTCATGTGCTTTATGCCTTTCCTTCCTTGGCCCTCATTTTATTGGGCTTCAGGAGGGCGAGGAGAGAAACAAGTGTCATCAGTCTGTCATATTTAACCAGGACCCAGCACACTTTGGAAACCTGCTGAAATGTCAGTTGCTGTGCATGCACGCAGAGCACCCTCCTCCACCCATCCTGCCACATACTGGATTAATAATCATCTCTCTGTTTCCTGCCCTGCCTTGTGTATCTTCTCCTCTTTAGTGCAATCAGAATCTGGTTGTGCCAACGTAGTGTCTGCAGCCCCTTGCCAGGCAGAACCCCAGCAATATGAAGTACAGTTTGGACGACTGCGGAATTTTCTGACCGGTAAGTACGCAGCTCTAGAACCTTTTCTTATTAAGAAACAGAATAGGCCGGGTGTTTGAGACCAGCCTGGCCAACATAGTGAAGCCTCGTCTCTACTAAACATACAAAAAATTAGCCAGGGCTGGTGGCAGGCACCTGTAATCCCAGCTACTCGGTAGGCTGAGGCAGGAGAATCGCTTGAACCTGGGAGGTGGAGGTTGCAAAGAGCTAAGATCACACCACTGCATTCCAGCCCTGGCAACAGTGCGAACTCTGTCTCAAAAAAAAAAAGAAACAGAGTAATACAGATCAACACAGGGCACACTGCTTATGAGTTAGCCCTGCTCCATAAGGAGCAGTAAAAGGAAAAATAAAAAAATAGAGTAATGTAAATTTCCCTGAGAACCAACTATCTTCCACGATTGGTGTTAGGTACTAGGGATTCGAATGTACTTTTAGCACAGTTCTTGCATTCAAACTTATGGTCTATTGGAATTCCTGAGAGAGTTCAATCATGAGGTTTAAGTTTACAAGGGCAGAGCTCTGGGTGTTTTATTCATGGCTTTCAACACAGTGACTTGTGACTTGTATTGAATAAGCAGAAGCTGTCAGCTATGCAGAGAAACATCCTTAAATACAGCACATTTGAAATGTACATTATATCGCTACTAATAACTTAGTACATTTCACAATCGTCTTTGCCCCTTATTTCCAAAAGTGCACGTAAATAGTCCTTATGAATAAACAGGCAAAAGTACTAGAAGTTGTCATTTAGACCAGTTTCTGAGTGGGCAGTATGACCACTTGAGATAAGAATAAAAAAGGTACTGGGCCGGGCGCGGTGGCTCATGCCTGTAATCCCAGCACTTTGGGAGGCTGAGGCGGGTGGATCTTCTGAGGTCAGGAGTTCAATATCAGCCTGGCCAACATGGTGAAACCCCATCTCTTTAAAAATAAAAATTAAAAAAAAAATTAAAAATTAAAAAGGTACTGTACCGTCTCTTAGGAAGAAAACCATTAAGAGCCCAGAAGATAAGTGGGAAAGGGATGTGAATACAAAAATTTACACCAGGATAATTCACTTTATCAATCAACTGAGTGTATTAATACTTCACTGCAAAAATCATTGCAATTTTGTAATAATAAAATTATGCCAATGAGTTTATTTTATTATACAGCTATGCTTCAGTGATTTTTAAAAAATGTATGTAATGTCATTAGGGTCATCTGAGTGTTACTCATAATGGAAATAAGTCATGTCCATGACAAGAGCCATCTCACTGTCATGAGTCAGAATATATCACTATTATAATTATACATTTGGTGATTTACTTTTTTGTCTGTTTTCCTCATTAGACTATATGCTCCATGAGGGCAGGGACCATATCAATATATCTTATGACAATATCTACCCTGGCATGTAGTCAGCACTTAACATAAATATAGGTTGAATGAATGAAGGAGACAGGCTCAAAGAAGCCAGATAATTTCCTTCTTTTTCTTTTTTTGAGACAGGGTCTTGCTTTGTTGCCCAGGCAGGAGTGTAGTGCCATGATCATGGCTCACTGCACTCTCGACCTTCTGGCATCAAGCGATCCACCCATCTCAGCCTCCTGAGTAGCTGGGACCACAAGCATGCACTATCACACCTGGCTAATTTGTTTTTATTTTTTTGTAGAGACAGGGTCTCACTACATTTCCCGACTGGTTTCAAACTCCAGGCCTCAAGCAGTCCTCCCATCTTGGCCTCCCAAAGTGCTGGGATTATAGGCACAAGCCACCACACCCAGCCAAGACATCTCTTTCTCTACCAGCTTCCCCACCCCTAGTGTGGTGAAGTGAAGCTGTCATGGAGAGATAAATATCATATTTTTTTAACTGAGTAAAATAACTTTCTAAAAACTGAGTTAAAGTTGCTTAAAGCTTCAGAAACCAATGCCAATGATAAAAAATATCTTCACGTTTTTATCTCTGAATGAAAAAACCCTTCTTATTATAAATTCAGTTTTTCTTTTTTATCCTTAGTAGAAATTGAGCACTGCAATGAAATATTTAACATTTATATGATATGCAGAATTAATGGAACTTCCTTCTTTTCAGTTTAAACATAATAGACTCATTTTACTAAAGCTTTAATCTTCATGATTTTTCATTTTTGTAACTATTAAACAGACTATTCTCTACAATTCTATCACCCAACACCCATGAAACTGATAAGATAGACCCGCTAGAGGGTTTTATTTTGTAACCTTTATTTCCTGTAATATTTTGACCGTTTTTCTCAACTGTAGACTATAGTAAATATAGATTCTTTCCTTTAAAATACTAACCATTATGGGAGTCAAGTAAAACTAGGATAACTCTTAAGTGTGTGTAAGGCCAGGTATATTATTTTGGTTTATATATTGATTATACTCATCTTTACCATTAAAAATTATTACCACAAGATTGTTTGGTCAGAACTTTCTATTTCAAAAGATTATAATCTATCAACCATTTCCTTTAAGTTCCTGTTTTGTTTCAGAACTGAGAAAGTTGTTATTTTGTCTCTAATTTAATTCTTTAATCTTTTGGTTTAAAAGATCATTATTTAAAGATAGTTAATATATGTTGATCACTTTGGACTGCTTCTCCTGGAACAATTTTCTCTACCCTCAGGTCTCTGAAGAGCAGTCAACCAAATCAAATGAACAGTTATTTCCTGAGCACCAACATAAAGTATAAGATATACTCATTAATCTATTTTGGAAGCAGTCCTAACATAAAAAGACTATAGGTAAAAGTTTTTAAATAAAATTTGAATATCACAGAAGCACTTTTGCAGACCAGTATGAGATCAGTTGCTGAATTATATACATATAGGAATTGCATTCAAGTCAGCACTTGAAGGATGGGTTGAGTTTCAGTAGATTGGAAGAGGAAGAGGAAGAGGAGTGATTTGGTTAGGAAATAACATGAGAAAAAAAGGCAGGCTTAACAGCTGTACAGAAACAACTAAGACTTTGTTAAGAATGGGGCTTTCAGACTGGAGATCAATGAATATTAGTTTGAAAGCAGTTTGTAAAATTATTTGTAAGAGGAATGGCAGGGAGACTGACCTGTTAATTAAAGTGCACAGCAATCTTGAGAAATTAAGTGAGGAAGGACCAGAATTTGATGGCATTGTGGAAATGGAAGGCAGGGGCTTTATTTCATAGTTAAATTACCAAGGTGGACTCTCAAAGGCTCAGGAGTAAAGGAGGAATGGCTCTGGCTTTGAGACTGGAGTGGAGATTAAGGTTTATTGAACAGAAATAAGTCAGAAGAGTTTATATTTTTTAACTTGTCATGACAGTGGCATCCTACTGCATAGCTTGCAGTGGGAACTTTGAGGCTAGGATTTAGGAGAAAGATAAAGACTTGTGATGAAGAACATGCAGCATCAGCTACATAAAGATGCTAATTAAAGTTTTAAGAAATGATAAAATCTCAAAGGAAGATACTAGGGAAGGATTTATAAGAGTATCTAAGCCTGTATCCACCTGAATTATTTTTCCTCCACAGATTGTCCATAGACGAGAGATTCTGTGAGCTCACCTATTGCTATAGGCCCTTTTCTTCAAGTGGTGTAGTGGGAAGAGCACAGACTTAAAGTGAAATGAGCATTTGAGGAATAACAAGAGGAAGAGGAACTAAAAAGGGAATGATGTTAGAAGCAGGACCAAGTAATGTGAGATTTCAGAATAAAGGACAGAGAAATACTAGTCGATAGATAGGCTCTATCTGAAGAGAGGTTGAGGAGAATGAGAACTGACAGGATTAGTTTTGTTTAATTTAGTATCCTTTTTACTACCAATTTCCATGAACTCCATGAAAAACTCCCATTTTTTTCTCATTTACTGCCAGTAGAGTTCAGCACCAGGCAGGCATTCATTATATTTCAGTGGGTAGATAGAAGGAAGAAAAAGTGTACTTTCAGAGGATATGTTTGTTACTTTTGCAGCTAGAAAAAATATATATTTTAAGTGAGTACACTTTCAGTAAAATATAGAGTGTGTTATGATTGCAAGGAACAAAATTAAAAATGGGAGTTAGAATTCTGAATCTCACCTTCTTCCAAATTGATCAATTGTTTTGTTTTATACCCAGCACACTATTCTCTTCAGACAAGAGAGAGCAATTAAGCAATTTTGAAACTATGAGCTGAAGCAACAGTGAATTTCAGTAAGTTTTAAAGTAGTACATCACTATTTGTTGATAGCTAGATTTTTTCCTAAACTTACTCAATTAAAATGCCTCTCATTTTAGAAAACAAGCCTGAAATTATGTTTCTAAGGCTTTGAAAACAATCCTTCATCCCAATAAAATGCAAAAGAAATACCAAAATCTAGTCACGGTTCTCCAAAGAAACAGAGCCAAGAGCCAATAGGATAAATATATAATATAGAGGTTTACTTTAAGGAATTGTCTCATGCAGTTGTGGAGGCTTGGCACATCCAAAATCAGGGCAGGCCAGCAGGCTGGAGACCCAGGAAAGAGTTAGTGTTGCAGTTCAAATCCAAAGGCTCTCTGCTGGCAGAATTCTTTCCTAGGGGAAGATAAGTGTTTTTCTATTAAAGCCTAAACTGATTGATGGATTGATTGGATGAGGCCCACCCAGTTTATGGAAGGTAATCTGCTTTTACTCAAAGTCTACTGACTTAAACGTGTTAATCTCATCCAAAAACAAAAACAAAATCCTTCACAGAAACATTTAAAATAATGTTTGAATATCTAGGTACCCTGCCCACCCCCTCCCCTCGACCCCCACAGTTTAACATAAAAAAGTAACCATGGTAAGTCTACCCCTTGTTAATTTGGCACCTGTATGCATCTCCTTATTCCATACTCAATCTCCAAATAAAGAGAATAACAAGTTCATACTCCACCTAACCTGATAGCATTATCCTGTGTACAACCAAGAAACACACTAACCTTTTCCCTGGGGGAGAATGCAAAGTCCTTGGATGATGTTTACTCCTCTCTGTGATACTCCATAATTTAGATACTGTGAGGTAAAATTAATACTACTTAAATACTGTGATATGAAGTCTGACTGGGCATGGTGGCTCACACCCTTAATCCCAGCACTTTGGGAGGCTTAGGTGGGCAGATCATTTTGAGGTCAGGAGCTCAAGACCAACCTGGCCACCATGGTGAAACCTCATCTCTACTTAAAAAAAAAAAAGAATATATATATGCACACACACACACATTAGCTGGACATGGTGTTACACACCTGTTATCCCAGCTACTCAGGAGGCTGAGGCAGGAGAATCACTTGAACCCAGGAGGCAGAGGATGCAGTGAGGCAAGATCCCACCACTGCACTCCAGCCTGGGCAATGGAGCAAGACTCCATCTCAAAAAAATAAAGTCAGTAATCCAATGTTATATGATAAGGGGACAAGAAAGGAAAGAAAGATACTTGCTTAATATATATCTATATATAGATATGCATACCCAAATATTCATAGCAAAATAAGAAATATAACAAAGTTCTCGATTCTGTAGCTGGTCACATGGTAGTTGCTGTATTCATGGCTGCCTTCTTCCACTACCCATTCTGTATTCCCTTTGCACTCAACTAGCAAGAGATCATGGTTCTTTACCTGGTGGGGTGACCCAAACCTTCATTCTTCAGGGCTGTGAGCCATTCGTAGTCCTATATGGAGTATTGTCATTTTCATCGACTGTAATCATGGGGCAGGGTACAGAGATGTCCTAAGGGATCTTCTTAAGCCAGATGTACTCCTCCTTACCCCCGTCATCTAGTAGTTCCAGTTCCTCTTGGTCAGGATCAGTCACCCCAGCCAACACTGTAATTCCCTTCCTTGCCTGTTGATTCAGAGGTGCGAGAAGCCCAAAGTGGCTGTGTGGCTATCTTAACTTCCAGTTGAGTGGAATTACTGTAATTTTTCATCTTCTAAATAATGTATTTGAGTAAGGATACATTTATTCTGAAATGCATATTATGAATATTATACAGATTGATTTACCTTGTGATAAAGTGAAATAGGGTATTAAGCAGAGATAATATGCAGATATCTTTTATCATCAAATTAGGGAGCAGGATTCTCTGATGCAGTGTTCCTCAGTCTTAAACCTTGTATTAATAATGCCTTTTCATGAAAAAGAGAGGTTCCAGAACATAAGTGCTGACTTTAAACATTTTTATTTTAATTTATTTAAATATGTACAAACATTATACAAGATATAAAACGTTTATGCTTATTATATTTCTTTTTTTTTTTAATTTGAGCTGGGTTTTTTTTTTTTTTATTGCATTTTAGGTTTTGGGGTACATGTGAAAAACATGCAAGGTTGTTGCATAGGTGCATACGTGGCAGTATGATTTGCTGCCTCCCTCCCCTTCACCTATATCTGGCATTTCTCCCCATGCTATCCCTCCCCAACTCCCCACTCCCCCGCTATCCCCCGCTCCCCCAGCTTATTATATTTCTTTATGAAACCCAGACTTATTATGGATAAGGGACAAGCAAAACCCAAAAGCAGTAGAGTTGAAAATAACACTGAGTGAATGTAACGGATGGATTTTGCCGGAACTAACTTGCTACTGCAAACAGGCATCTGGATAGCACTGGCGACTGTGACGCTGGCCGGGCTCAGCTCGGCCCCCCGGGGGGGGCTTCTGCCCTGCAGTTGGACCTGCTCTCTGCCCACTGTGTATGAATCACATCAAAACCTTTGCTCCCTCTCAGCATGCCTTGAGCACTTATTTAGGTGTCAGTCAAATATACCTCTGTTTTTTTATCATTAGCCCATGAATTCAAGCTGTGTACCTTTTAAATAACATTCTCTGTCTTACAGTTTCATGGTGCTAAAGTCTCAAATTAGTAAGTAGTTTAGTCTTAATGACATAAACGTTTCTTATTTGTAAATTATCACTGCAAAAGAGAATTTTAACTTGTGAACCAACAAAATCAGAATGAACGCACTGACGAGACAATTGTGGATGAAGGCTGTCATGTTAACATAGGACACGCCAGCCTAGTAGCCAGGCGTATTAATGAGCCCACTAAAATAAGTACTTTGATTTTTCTTCAGATGATGGATGCCAAACGTAATCACAAAACACAAATTCTAGAGCACTAAAAATCACTTGTCAATACTTACTCGTTAAGCAGACATCCAGATAATTCTGAATATATTTGTGTTAATTATTTTTTACATTATCATCAAGTTAAAAAAAATTGTGAAGAACTCAGTCTTCCAAGAATATGTCTAAGTACCCTCAGATATCTGAGGTCCTCAATTTGAAGAAACACTAATGTATTGGGAAAAAATACTAAACCTTGAAGACCTGGGTATAAGCCACTATATTGTTGTGAACTCTGGCAAGCCACTTAATCACTCCGGGCATTAAGTTCCTGGGTTATGCCCAGCTTCAAGGCCTGATTTGCTAGACTTCAGAGTTCATGCTCTTCTTTATTCAATCAAAAGGCCTTTGAAATTTCAGAATCCTGTGTTGGGCTTATAGTTCAATCAGTAATCTTAAAAAATGGGGTCCTGGCAAGAAAATATTATGTGCCGGTGGGTCTCTCAGGAGGAATCATATTATTCTGTAAGATTATGCTGATTATAAAGGCCTCATTTTCTTTCATTATAGATTCTGATTCCCAGCATAGCCACGAAGTGATGCCTCTCCTCTATCCTCTCTTTGTCTACCTCCATCTCAACCTGGTCCAGAACAGTCCGAAGAGCACAGTGGAAAGTTTTTACAGCCGCTTCCATGGAATGTTTCTGCAGAACGCTAGCCAGAAGGATGTCATTGAGCAGCTACAGACCACTCAAACCATCCAGGACATCCTGTCTAACTTCAAGCTTCGAGCATTCCTAGATAACAAGTACGTGGTCCGTCTCCAAGAAGACAGCTACAACTACCTTATCCGCTACCTCCAAAGTGACAACAATACTGCCCTGTGCAAAGTCCTCACCTTACATATTCATCTTGACGTGCAGCCTGCCAAGAGAACAGACTACCAGCTGTATGCCAGTGGCAGCTCCTCCCGCAGTGAGAACAACGGCTTGGAGCCCCCTGACATGCCCAGCCCTATTCTACAGAACGAGGCTGCCCTGGAGGTCTTACAGGAGAGCATTAAGCGCGTCAAAGATGGGCCTCCCTCCCTCACTACCATCTGCTTCTATGCCTTCTATAACACAGAGCAGCTGTTGAACACTGCAGAAATCTCCCCCGATAGCAAACTACTTGCCGCTGGGTTTGACAACTCTTGTATAAAACTTTGGAGTTTACGATCCAAGAAGTTAAAATCAGAGCCCCATCAAGTAGACCTGTCCCGCATCCATTTGGCTTGTGATGTTCTGGAGGAGGAGGTATGAATACCATTTTTTTCTTCTCTGCACCTGCTTTCCTAATTTGCTTAGAATGTCCTTACCAAATACGATATATCTTGGAATGGACTTCCTAGTTTTCCTCATCATATAGCTAAAGCCAGACTAATGCCATGTAACCTGTAGCCATTGAATTCCTGCACATGCCTAACCTAAGACATAAAAACAATTTTTAGCAACATTAACATTATTAGTGAATGGTCAGTATTTATACTATATGAAATGTGGATAACAACACTAAGCCTAGTGAAAGACCTTTAGCTAATATTGTCTTTAGCTGAGATTTGCAGTAAATATCCACTTACATGTGTGCACATTTGCTCAGGTATAAATAATCAGAAGCAGGATTACTAAGTTGAAGGGCCTGCATTGTAAACTGTAATGAATATCACTTTCCTCACAGAAGGGTGCGCCATTTCAGTCTCAGCAGCAGTAGTGAGAACACTGGTGTCCCTGCACCCTCACTACGCTGGATCATAGTATTAGCTTTCTGAGGCTAGTGCATATCCTGTGGCTCGATGTACCCCAGGGTGTTCCCAGGCCCCACTTTGAGAAGTAACACAGGAAGTAGAGTTGCCAGCTCCCCCCGTCAGTCAGTTTTCAGTCTGGTTTGGTTTGTAACCATTTAGGACAGTCACTGAAAAGGGCAGGCACAGCTTGGGTTTTCGGGTCACCAAAAATCACTACCTTAGAAAAAAATGTGGGCCAAGGAAGATAGAAATTAAACTTCACAGTTAACTTGTCTTCAGAGTGTTCCTGCAAAAGCTGTGGGCCAAAATATTTTTGTCTTGTCACCAGTGAAATTCAGGTAGCTCTGCCTCACGTTACTTTGGATGGAAAATTCTTTACACAGTGTTGAAAAATTAAGGAGCAATAAAAATCACTCTAACTAAATTACAGTTAATGATAAGGATATCAAAAATATTTGGTGCACTAAATTAAGCCATTGTTTTCCTGTTCCTGTTTTCTGAGTCCGCTTCCAGTTAGGATAGCCTTTGAATTTTTTATTCTTGCAACTGAGACAGTATAATTGAAGGATTTTCTTATGATGAGTAAAGAGTCTAGATTCCCATGTAGAAGCTTTAATTTCTAGAATTTTATAGTATTCTCCAAAATATTTTTTATTACATTTGTATTTGAATTTTCAAACGTCTCTTTTCTTTGGAGACAGTTCTCTTTTTGGGAGTTCTGATAAAACTGAGGAATACTGCCTGCATTTGCTCTTAATTTTCTGTAAATACAAAAAAAAAAAGTATTTATACTGACATTATTAGCTTTGATGATTCAGAGTTTGGAGATTATTCTGGGTATTAAAAATTAGTATTAAGGAAGATAGCATTATGACATCTTAGTAGACCAAAATAAAACATTTTAAGACTCTGGCCACTACTGAAAACTAGCTCTGTGACTTGTCCTATCTATATTTCTGGATATCAGAAGTGTATCTGAAGACTCAGAAGTGAGGAACAGCATGAGGAATTCCAGGAACTGAAAGAAATTAAGTATGGCTGGATTTAGGAGAGGGACTAAGACAGGAAGTGATGCAGTGACACTGTCTTATATGAGCAATTATGGCAGCCAAACTAGGGTAGTGGCAGTGGAAAAGAAGATGTGAACTAAGAAGAGCTCAGTTATTAGATGACTGTAGGGGAGAGAGAGAGGAAGCACCAAGGGTGACATTTGTGTCTCAGGCTTAAATACAGTTGGATGTCCATCAAGAAGAGAGCAAAAGACGTCATCGGAATGGTGGTTTTGTTTAAGCATTTCTGGCTTTCCATCGTTCGTACTGAAAGTACTGTAGATGGTAGCTAGCCTCTGCCTTTTTTTAAGAATAAACTTTTTTAAACTTAGGAACTAAAGCTGAGATTCTCCTATGCTGTTGTTGAGGGGTTTCCTGCCTGGGATTTCTGCATACCTGCCTTTTTTTTTTTTTTTTTAATTTTTATTTTTTTTATACCTGCCCATTTTGTCACAGCAATTTGGGAAGTTTTCTTTTTAGTTTCTGACAATGAGCATTTGGGGGGAAAGCCAGGCATGAATTAGTTACAATAGTTGGTGTTTAATGTTTCTCCAGTGAAAATTTGGACTTTTCTTTTTCCTTGTAGAATGCATAATTAAAACAGACTATTATTTTGAAATGAAATATAGAATATTTAAAAAAATAAAAGACTCTAATGCAGGAGTCACAGACTCACATACCTATAGAAGCCACGCAGGTAAAAGCAAATGGTGAAGCTGCAGAGATTAATGAGATGATAGGAAGTACAAAATCACTATGTAAGTCAAATTAAAAAGCCAGCTTGCACTCTCTGCTTTAATCTTTTTGAAGCAATAACTATTACATAAATCAGTGAATACATTTCAACAGTATTTGAAATGGTGTTCGCACTCAGCAATTCCACTTCTAGACATATATCCATGAGAACTGAAAACATGTGCACACAGGCACTTTTACATGAATATTCATGGAAGCATTATTCACAATAGCCAAAAAGTGGAAATAGTCCAAATGTCCATCAAGATGAATGAATAAATAAAATGTAGTGTATGCATGCAGTGGAATATTATTTGGCCATAAAAATAAATTAAGCACCGATTCAGGCTATAACATGGATAAACTTGAAAACTTTATGCTACATGAAAGAAGCTAGTCATAAAAGGTCACATACTGTTATTCCTTTTATAGGAAATATCCAGATAGGCACGTCCATAGAGACAGACAGGAGAGGAGTGGTTGCCAGGGTCTGGGCAAGGAGAATGAGAGTGACCGCTAGTGGGTGTGGCATTTTTTTATGAGGTAATGAAAATGTTCTATATTAGATAGTGGTGATCATTGCACAACTCTGTGAATGTACTAAAAAATCATTGAATTGTACACTTTGAAAGAATTAATTACATAGTATGTAATTATATCTCAGTTTAAGAAAAAACAGAAAAACAGTAACCAAAATCTTCTATGTAAGCATAAAATTTTCTGTGTTAATTATGCCAAATAAAACTGAATTCACAGCACCGTCCTGTGGCTTCTGTTGTCACCCACTCGAAGATCATCTAGGTTAATCTTTGGAAAGGTGTTAGGTGGCATATCAGTCCCTTGCTTTTCACCTCGGCATGAGCAGCCCTCCTCCTGTTTCACACACTGAGGTGAAGAGGGACACCTTCATTCTCCATCTTCTGTTCTGTATGAAATGGAGATAGAAATGATATCCAACTTTTACCCCTGTTGATTGATACCTATGTATTTTTAATATTTGAGCAACGTGGCAAAATCACAGAGATACCAAACCAAGGATTTGCTCTTCTTTCTTTTCAGCTATGTGTATGCAGCTACCTTCATCTCTACCAGCACCCTCCCCTTTAACTCAATAAAACAGCTGTGTGCAATTTCATTTATATGTCTGGTGGTATTCCCCCCAATCTGGTCTTCTTTAGGTTTGAAAAGTAAAGAAGACAGTATTAGCAATACTCAATTCTATAAACGATGTATAAAATTTTCATTTGGATTAAGGCTATCCAATAGGAATATAATGTGAGCCATAAAGTAATTTAAAATTTTCTAGTAGCTGCATCTAAAAAGGTTAAAAAATTGTTAAAATTAATTTTAATGATGTGTTTCATTTAAACTAATCTGAACAAATTATCATTTCAGCATGTAAGCAATATAAAAAATTATTCATGAAATCTGTTACATACATCTCTTTCGGTCCTAATTTTTAGAAATCTGATGTGTTTTTCACACGAATAGCACATGTCAATTCATGCTAGCCAGTATCCAACTTTTCTGTTCTAGTTCAGGCTGCTGTCATCTCTCACATAGATAGCAGTGATTCACTTGCTTCCAAGTCTAACCCAAATAGTTTAACTTGACAAGTCCAGCCAAATTGAATGTCTTCCTGTTCCACTAACAGCTAATTAGAGAATAGACGGAGGCTCAATTTCAGACCCCAAGAAAGGACCTCTGGTCTGGGGGAAACGTGAGTGTGAGCTCTGAGGTTCTGAGGTACTTGGAGCCTCCCAGTTCAGTCTAGGAGCAGATTGCTATAAGAAATCTGAGGTTTTAGGGCCTCCATAGTCCAGAGCAGGGGCAGCAAACTACAGCACAAAGGTGCATGAGATGATACTTGATCTCTATGTTTATTTTTCTTACTCTTTAAATTTCTATTTCATTTATGTTTCATAATGTACATAATAAGATTTATTATTACATGAATATGCTTTACATATTAAACATTTCTATTTGGGATGGATACCCAATTACTGTGGGGTATTCAGGCTAAATTGTAGGGTATGGTATTATCCTGTCGGCAGGAGAGAGAAGAGAGAACCTATGGGGCTAGGCCCTTGTGAATCAGCTACTTGACTGCGCTGAGGCCCATGTGGGACTGGTTGAGCCACACAGAGAATGTGGCTGAGTTATTTTAAGCTGTGGTCCTGGCAGAGGACTGACAGTGATAGCCAGCAGGAACGTTCTGGTTTCTCCATTCCTTGGTCTACAGAGTCAGCCAGGCATGTTTCCACCAGCCCGGGACAATCATCAAGATCCCTGGGGAGTGCCAGCTGCACTCCCAGGTCATGCACCTCTCTGTCCACAACTGTGATACCTTCACCACTGAGGAGGTAAAGGCCAGTTCCATAGCTTCCTGTTCCAAATGAAAATCACTTACACCTCAGAGATAGTAACATGTCCTTTCACAGTTAACTTTCAAAGGATATTTGTTTAATTCATCTGGTGTCATTTTTGTTCCCATAGTCCTTATATAAGCTTTCTGGTGTAAAGCAGTGAGTCATTCTTGAAATTTTAAAGTGTTGCTGTAACTTCTTTGGAAGGAAAATTATTAATATTCTCAGTAGCACTCAGTAGAACTTTAAGCTCCCAAATACTTACGTATTTTTAATGTTGAGTGTTTGGAATGGCCATTTTGAATATTCATCAACATAAGTGTTTATTATCTCTCAACTCTTCCTTAAATATGTACACATTGGAAGCATTCATTTTATTTTGAATTTAATCATTTTCAAGTAGGAAAAAAAAGGGTGCCCTTTTCTTATACAAGAGCCTAAGGCTGCTGCAATGAACCAACAAAGCTGACTGGTTCAGGAATCTTCATCATGCTCCTTTATTCTAGTGTTTAATTAAAACTCATTTTAATTGATGAATTCCAGGACAGAGACAGCTATAGTTTTGAGGAGTTTATCTGTGAGGGAATAAAGGGAAATGAATTTTGAAAACAGATGGTATACTTGTGGGGAGGGGACCGAGAAAGGGGACTCTTTGAGTATCATTAGTTTGCTGTCTTTTCTGTCCTCACACACAGGAAATTATTTCAAAGAATCACATGAATCACTTGGCTTTGCTTAAAGCACTTCTGAATCCATGCCTTGTTTTGTTACTTTGGGGGAAATGTTTTTTGAGATTCTCCAGAAAGTCACTTTAAAAACTTCATTCTTATTTATTTTGAGACACCAAGCAGTTTGTGAGTTTGTAGCTGGTCACTAGGCAGGGGGACGATGTGATTTACCAGTAACTGTACCTTTCTAGCTTACTATTAATTCTTAAACATCCAGGTTTTATTTTGGCTAAACTCCTCTGGGTTTTGTTTGTTTGTGTTTGTTTGTGTTTTGGGTTTTTTTTTTTTTTTTTTACACAGGGTCTCGCTCTGTCCCCCAGGCTGAAGTGCAGTGGTGCCATCACAGTTCACTGCAGCCTCAACTTCCCAGGTTCAAGTGACCCTCCTACCTTAGCCTCCCAAGTGTCTGGGACCACAGGCATGCGCCACCATGCCCAGCTGATTTTTTCAATTTTTTTAATAAAGAGTCTCCCTGTGTTTCCCGGGCTGGTCTCCAATTCCTGGGCTCCAATGATTCTCCTGCTTTGGCCTCCCAAAGTGTTGGGATTACAGGGTGAGCCACCATGCCTGAACCAGTAGTTGTGTGTCCATCTTGAAATGATACCACATCTGCCTTTATGTGCTGCTGCCTCCATCATTAACCCCCATCATGGGAGCAAGGAACATGTCAGGACTTGACAAAAATATCGTTGTCAGTTAAATGAAGTAAAAACAGAGAAGTATGGCTTATAAAGCAGCTAAAACCGATGGGTGAAGTCAATGCTTATAGAACAGAAGAATCTGAGAGCCTCACATAAACTGAAAAGTAACTTTTCAAATGCTTGCATTGGAATTAACCATATAAGCTATCCTCAACCGAAGGGTAAGGTCCACAGTCATTACTCTGTAATGGCCTTGCATTTCTGTATATTTTAATCTGATATAGTCTGAGCTGCAAAGTGAATTTAAGGAGAGCAATTTGTAAGTTGTAAGAGACTTTATATTCAGTTATGAGTTATCTTCCTGGGGTAGTGTTTAAGGGCAAAGCCACTGTCATTTGCTGGATAGATGCTACTTCCCTAGCAGTCTCTGTTTTCTACTTTTTTTTTCTCCTGGATTTGTTTTCCTTGTCAGATCACTGAACATTTTTTTCTTGTGTTTCTTTTCCCACCCCACCCTGATGTTCCCAGGATGATGAGGATGATAATGCAGGCACAGAGATGAAGATACTGCGGGGACACTGTGGACCAGTGTACAGCACAAGGTTCCTCGCGGACAGCTCAGGGTTGCTCTCTTGTTCTGAAGACATGTCCATAAGATACTGGGATCTGGGGAGTTTCACCAACACTGTGTTGTACCAAGGACATGCCTATCCCGTGTGGGATCTGGACATCAGTCCATATAGCCTGTACTTCGCCAGCGGGTCCCACGACCGCACCGCCAGGCTGTGGTCATTTGATCGGACGTACCCACTGAGGATATATGCAGGACACCTGGCAGATGTGGACTGTGTCAAATTCCACCCTAATTCAAACTACTTAGCTACGGGCTCAACCGACAAGACCGTCCGGCTGTGGAGCGCTCAGCAGGGGAACTCGGTGAGGCTTTTCACAGGCCACCGTGGCCCCGTGCTTTCTCTCGCCTTTTCTCCCAACGGTAAGTACTTGGCGTCTGCTGGCGAGGACCAGCGGTTGAAGCTGTGGGACTTGGCCTCTGGGACCCTTTATAAAGAACTGAGAGGCCACACAGACAATATCACCAGCCTCACCTTCAGTCCAGACAGCGGCTTGATTGCCTCTGCCTCCATGGACAACTCGGTGCGCGTCTGGGACATAAGGAACACTTACTGCAGTGCACCTGCTGACGGCTCCTCCAGTGAGCTCGTGGGCGTGTACACCGGGCAGATGAGCAACGTCTTGAGCGTGCAGTTCATGGCCTGTAACCTTCTTCTGGTGACTGGAATTACACAAGAAAATCAGGAACATTAATTTTTTATCTTTGGAACAGACTGGGGTAGCGGTGGAAAGCCTCCAGTTGCAGTCCTTCGATGAGCTGAGATTGAATCACTGACTGACTGTGAAAGAGCCCCCTTCTCCCCTCTTTCCTGGGCCCTCATTCCGGGCAGGTCCCCCTTCACTCAGCACCCCACTATCGCAGGCCAGGGTTCGGGAGGGGGACAGAAGCCAGGCAATGATGAGTGATCAAGAATTAGGATGCCCTGGAGGTCACTCACAAGTTCTCACGGAGACCCTGCCGTGACCTCATGCATGCGAGCACCTCCCTATCTCTGTCTCCTTTTCCACATCTGACTGGGGCTGGGTTTGGTTACAGGGCGGCTGCAGAGCACCCTCAGGAGAAGTGGCGCCACAGGGGTCACGCGTGGTCCAGCCCTTGGGTGGGAGGAAAGGCTTTGTTGGCAGAGGGATGTGGGGCGGGAACAAGGAAAGGGGAGGGGACAATCCTGGCAAATAGTCTTTCCTTTTCCGTAATTACAGAGAACCAGGATTTTTTTAATTATTGTTATTATAATTATAATTATTATTATTATTGAGAAGAGGAAACCTAGCACTGGCAGAGGGAATCTTCTCTGCTTTTATCTTTCAGGTTTGACTCCTGGCACTGGCTTTGATACTTGGAATTTTGAGGTTCAGGGAATTCAGAGAATTTGGTAGCACAGTGTACTGGGAGAAAGGGAAATTTCGGGTGACAGATTCATCACCCTGGTTGACATGTTTCCAGAAGTGGGTGGGTGGGTTTGACTGAGAACATTTTGGGCCCCTGCAGTGATGGTGGGAAAGAAAAATTCTTTCCATGGCTGCAGTCCTCTTAATAATTCTCTCCCCTCAAAAGAAAGATTATGATAAAGAATAATTTGAAGTAATAAGTAACAAGATAGAATTAGAAAACTGTTGAATTTCCGAATGATCATTCAGAGGTGTGGCTTTTTCCACGTCATTTCTTCCTGCAATGAACTGCTCCCACGTCCTGCACTGCAATACCAGTCTAATGAACACTTTGTGAAACGTAAGTATGTGCGCACGCATATCAAACTATGCTCTGAGGATAAAGCAAGTTCTAATTTGTGGAAAAAGGATTAAATATTTCTGTTTTCTGAAAAGAGTTATTTTGTATTTTGTTTTCTATTAAAATGTATTTAGTTTCAAAAAAAAAAAAAGTGTTGGCATCTCATTTCAACTCTGAGGACAGGCAGGTGAGTATTCTGTCCTGGGATGGTGTGCCTCTCACCTCTCATCAGGGCAGTGACATGTCGGTTACCTAGGCCACACTATCCCCAATGAAGGTACATTTTTACCTGTTCTTTGGTTCTGTTTAGCTTACTTTGAATCATGATTCCCCTTGGTATTCACTTGGATTATTGATGGCATTTAATGCTGCTTGTGCATCCAAGATTGATAGTTGCTGACTGGAGACAACATATATTTCACCATCTAGAGTCATTTGATGAGATCCTACCTCCCACTTCCTTTGAAACCCCACTGTAAAATCTCCAAGGGGCACAAGAGCTGGGCTGTTAATAAACTCAAACTATGAGATTCCAGATAAAGCAATTCCAGATAAAGGATTCATTCAAAGTAAAGTGAACCTCAAAACAATTTTCTCGGCCAGGTGCAGTGGCTCACGCCTGTAAATCCCAGCACTTTGGGAGGCCAAGGCGGGCAGATCACCCAAGGTCAGGAGTTCGAGACCAGTCTGGCCAGCATGGCAAAACCTTGTCTGTACTAAAAACACAAAAATTAGCTGGGCATGGTGGGAGGCGCCTGTAGAGGCTGAGGCAAGGAGAATCACTTGAACCCAGGAGGCGGAGGTTGTAGTGAGCCGAGATCGTGCCACTGCACTCCAGCCTGGGCAACAGAGAGAGACTCAGTCTCAAAAAAAGAAAAAAATAACGTAATTCTCTGACAGGGACACCAAGAATCATTAGGAAATTAAGTAGGAAGACTAGACTTCTTTGCCAGTTTTTTTTTTGTTACTTGAGCCTATCATGCTGATTAATCAAAGATGTTTCTTATTTATAAAATCCATATATTGGAGACACTGGAAGAAGGGACCTTTGATAGTAGCCTGATAACATCGCCTTCCATGTGTTCTGCAAGTAAAGCCTGGCATTCAAATATGTTCTGATCTGTAATAAGCAAACTCTCAGGTGAGATGCTGTGGTATATTACTAGAAACAACAAAATCTCTAAGTAGGATTGAATTATTCTCTAAAGTGAAAGTATATTACTGACAGGATGATTTGGAAGATTTTGTGTGTGTTTGTGGGTTAGTGCAGAATCTCCATTAAACACAAACTTTTTTGAGATGAGTCTTCACCAGTCATGTCCATACCTTATAATTTAACTTCAAGTTCTTAATGAGCATAATTGGCTTTGTGTGTTTTTTGAAGGAACTAATTTTAATGTGAGATAATTTGACTTTATAGACTGCCCATCAGAATTCTCCCAAGTTCTTAAATGTATTAAGAGGGGTGTATGCTGTGTCTGTGTCCACTCGAGTGCTTGAGAGTGCGGTCACACTCTAGAGATCGCACTCTTCTAAGGGAAGGCCTGCAGGACTTGCAATAGCACCATTTTGTAGACAAAACATACTTAATGTGCAGAAATGCTCTGTTCATCGTCTTGATACGTCTTGGAATAGTCACTTGTCTTGAATATGCTCCACAGATTCAGTATCCTTAGGTTCTGACAGGAGGGTATAGCTATAGAGATAAAAAAACATTTTTTAAAAAACCTCCAAAAAAGAAATACGGATATTTAATAAGCATATAGGTAATACTTACAATGGGCCAGAAACTGCTCCAAAAGGTTTATGAAAATTAACTCATCTCAGAAACCTTCTGAGGGGAGTATATTTTTATCCCCATTTCACAGATGAGTTCGAGGTACTATGGGTTAAGTCACTTGCCAGGGGGCACAGCTGGTCATCAAGGAGGCCAGATTTTAACCTGGGCATTCTGGCTACAGAGCTCCTGCTCTTATCCCTACTCTGTTGTCTCCCTTCATTCCTGCAGTACCAGGTAAAGACTGAACTGAAGTTAGGAATAACCAAATGTTACCGGCCAAAGTTACAAGACTCTTGCTTCCCTCTGCCCAGTAAACTAGCAGCAACAAGCAGGATCAGGACCTGGCAGTAAGAACAGACCTAAACAATATATGGCTAAAAGAAATGAGCCCGGGTGCGGTGGCTCACACCTGTAATCCCAGCACTTTGGGAGCTGAGGTGGGCGGATCGCCTGAGGTCAGGAATTCAAGACCAGCCTGGCCAACATGGTGATACCCCGTCTCTACTAAAATTAGCTGGGCATGGTGGTGCATGCCTGTAATTCCAGCTACTAGGGAGGCTGAGGCAGGAGAATCACTGGAAACCTGGAGGTAGAGGTTGCAGTGAGCCGAGATCATGCCACTGCATTCTAGCCTGAGCAACAGAGGGAGACTGTCTCAAAAAAACAGGAAAGAAAGAAACTTCAGAATGTTCTCTTATTGTGAACCACAATGATAAATCTCTGAAGTGTGTATAAGGTGGGGAAGTGTTTAACCAGCTGAACAACAATTATAAAGCTCTGAAATGTGTATAAGGTGAGGAAGGCAGTTTAACCATGGTGGCTCATGCCTGTAATCCCAGCACTTTGGGAAGCCAGGGCAGGATTACTTGAGCCCAGGAGTTCAAGACCAGCCTGGGAAACATACTGAGACCCTTTTTTTTTTTTTTTTTTTTAAGAGATGGGGTCTTGCTGTGTTGCCCAGGCTGGTGTGCAGTGGCTATTCACAGGAGCAATCCCACTACTGATCAGCACGGGAGTTTTGACCTGCTCCATTTCTGACCTGGGCCGGTTCACCCCTCCTTAGGCAACCTGGTGGTCCCCTGCTCCTGGAAGGTCACCATATTGATGCTGAACTTAGTGCAGACACCTGATCGGCATAGCACACTACAGCCCAGAACTCCTGGACTCAAGTGATCCTCCCACCTCAGCCTCCCGGGTAGCTGGGACTACAAGCACTCACTACCATGCCTGGTTTTTGTTTTTGTTTTTTTGTTTTTTAGACAGAGTCTTGGGGGGCAGGGGAGAGGGGGAAAGAGACAGAGTCTCACTCTGTCGCCCAGGCTGGAGCACAATGGCAGAATCTCAGCTCACTGCAACACCTGCCTCCCAGGTTCAAGCAGTTCTGCTTCAGCCTCCCGAGTAGCTGAGACTACAGGCGCCCACCACCACACCAGGCTAACTTTTGTATTTTTAGTAGAGATGGGGTTTCACCATATTCGCCAGGCTGGTCTCAAACTCCTGACCTTGTGATCCTCCTGCCTCCAACTCCCAAAGTGCTGGGATTACAGGTGTGAGCCACCACGCCCAGCCTGAGACCCTATCTTTACAAAAACATTTTTAAAAATAGCAGGGCATGGTGGCTCATGATGGTGGTCCCAGCTACTTGGCAGGCTGATCTCGGAGGATCACTTAAGCCTGGGAGGTTGAGGCTGCAGCGGGCCATGATGACACCACTGCACTCCAGCCTGAACAACTGCAAGACCCTGTCTCAAAAAAATTTTTTTAATAAAAAAGCACTAACCAAAGGGGAAAGATGGATTCAATTGTAAAACATCTCTTACTCCAGAGACACCACAAAAAGAATGAAAAGGCATGCTACAGAATGTGAAAAGATACTTGTAAAACATGAGCGGCAGCAACCTCGTGTCTAGAGGGAGCAAGCCCAGTGGGATATGCTGTGGTTGTGGAATGTTCTGCAGGTCTGCTCCGTCCTGTAGAAAGTGATGTGAGGAAGGAACTGTTCTGTTGTTGCATGCCTTCCTGTAGAATGTGACTGCAGGAGAGGAATGTTCTACAGCTCTGCCCTGTCCTATAGAATGTGATGTGAGGATGGGAATGTTCTGGAGTTCTGTCCCATCCTGCAGAATGTGCCATGAGGATGGGATTGTCCTGTACTTTCTGCTGTCCAGCAAAATAGCCGCTAGCCATGTGTAGTTACTGAGCACTTGAAATATTGCTAGTACAACTGAGGAACTGATTTTCTTATTTTATTCATTTAAATTTAACCACATTAGGTCAGTGGTGGTGGCTCACACCTGTAATCCCAGCACTTTGGGAGGCCAAGGCGGGCAGATCACCTGAGGTCAAGACTTTGAGACCAGCCTGGCCAACATGGTGAAACCCCAACTCCACTAAAAAAATACAAAGATTAGCCAGGTATGGTGGCATATGCCTCTAATCCCATACTCGGGAGGCTGAGGCAGGAGGATCACTTGAGCCCGAGAGGCAGAGGTTGCAGTGAGCTGAAATCGTGGCACTGCACCCCAGCGTGGGCAACAGAACAAGACTCCGTCTCAAAAAAAAAAAAGAAGAAAAAGGAGATGAGGCATGGAGAGAGGATTTGGGGTTCCAGACAATTTCAGGCAGCTGAGGGGAGCAGAGATAAGACATTACTGAAGGTGGTACAGAAGCAAGAAGTCTGCTTCTGCTGTCTGCTCGTTGGTTTTGTTTTGGTTTTATTATTTGTTTTAATGAAGGTTCCTAGAGCAGGGGCTTTCACACTTGCAGACTTCAACCCACACTTGTAGACTTCAACCCACAGTAACAAATCTGTTTCACACTGTGTACTGGCATACACACATGCTGCATTTACCTAATCTGAGACTCCTTTGATTAGAAGATGCACCATTTTTTAAAACTGTCAATTGGATGATGATGAATGCTTTGATGATGAAGAATGCTTTCTCTTCACCTCAGCCTCCTGAGTAGCTGGGACTACAGATGCACTCCAACACACCCAGCTTATTTTATGCTTATTTAAAGCTTTTTCTTTTAGACTATACATCATTGTTATAATATAAGTGAAATCCCTTACTATTGGTGTTCCTAAAACTTCCTCACACCAAGTCCAACTTTTTGAGTTGGTCATCAGTGTCTAACTATTCCCCTCTGTCCTCCCAGAAACCTTGATCTTAGCAGAAGGTGTTAACAGAGACTTTCAGGCTTTATATTCCTTCCTTAAATTGTCATTGAATATTTTTCTGACCGAGTTGATGAAGATGGCAGTGGTACAGTCCCACCACCTAGACTAAAAACCCACTTCAGATGTCACAACCACCCTCTGGCAAGATGCCATCCCTTTGTAAGTCCTATCCTCTCCTGATTTCAGAAATGTTCCCCCCAATTTTTAAATTACATATGAGACTCAACAAGGGGTAGTATATATAAAAAACATTTCTGGCCAGGCGCAGTGGCTCACGCCTGTAATCCCAGCACTTTGGGAGGCCAGGGCAGGTGGATCACTTGAGGGCAAGAGTTCGAGACCAGCCTGGCTAACATGGTGAAACCTTGTCTCTACTAAAAATACGGAAATTAGCTGGGCATAGTGGCGCACACCTGTAATCCCAGCTACTTGGGAGGCTGAGGTACAAGAATCACTTGAACCCAGAAGATGGAGGTTGCAGTGAGCTGAGATTGTGCCACTGCACTCCAGCCTGGGCGACAGAGTGAGACTCTGTCTCAAAAAATATATAAATAAAATAAAGAGGTAAACCGTTTCTATGTGAGATGTACTGTGAGGTAAAATTTTTAATATTGGTCACTGCCAACTAATTAATTCCATGGCCAATTAGTGAGGCCATTATGTGCAAACTGGAAAGGGCAGTGGGGACCATCTGAATACTGATGAGCAGCATGCAGAGTGGGGAGGGGGGTGGGGACAGGAGGCTGGCAGTGGAGTAAGCTGGGGTCAGAAGTCCTGGGGGCAGGCCTGGCCTTGAATTACCGAGGCTTTTCCTCAGTGTTATATGTGGGAAGAACGAAAGAAAAGAGACAGGGAGCGTAGGTTTTAAAAAAAAAAAAAAAAAAAAAAAAAAAACAAGCTTATGAACCCATTCAGTCTACACTCACTTTAGCCAATGTGGTTTATTTTGGTTCACTCAGATTAATACTTAGGCATCAGGCTTTGTTCACAACACTCAGCTTTGACAACAGTCTTTTTTTTTTTTTTTTTTTTTGGAGACAGAGTCTCACTTGGTCACCAGGGGCCAGGCTGGAGTGCAGTGGCGCGACCTCAGCTCACTGCAACCTCTGCCTCCTGGGTTCAAGCAATTCTCCTGCCTCAGCCTCCCGAGGAGCTGGGACTACAGGCACGCACCACCATGCCCAGCTAATTTTTTTGTATTTTTAGTAGAGACGGGGTTTCACTATCTTGGCCAGGATGGTCTCGATATCTTGACCTCGTGATCCGCCCGCCTCAGCCTCCCAAAGTGCCTGGATTACAGGCGTGAGCCATCACGCCCGGCCAACAACAGTCTTTTTTATTATTATTATTATTATTGTTATTTTATTTTTATTTTTTATTTTTTTCAAGACTAAGTATTTTATAACTTTCACCAGCAACCAATATAGTAATGGAAATTGAAATTGATGGCAACTCAAAGCAACTTGTTCACATTATGGTGCAGCTAAGACATCCAAACCCAGAAAGCTTTTCGTTCAAGATTGCTTCAGTGGTGTACATCTAGGGAATAAATCCTTTAAGTATGCTGATAGCTCCTTGAATGCTGCTACCTTGGCTTAGGAAATCCAGCATTAGGCAGATTGCCTAATGAAGCTGGGTAAAACCCAGTTAAAACAGCAAACTCTCAGGGCTTACTTCCTTGTGCCCAGGTAGACCCACCCAAAAGCATGATTTACAGTAAGGCTTAAAAAATGAGCTGAAGACTAAAATGACAGTATGCAAACTTCAACAGCCAAGCTGTCCAAGGGCTTGGAAAATTCACCTTCTAATGTTCAAGACAGATTCCACTTATATATACCATGTTCTTTACTCAGACCTATAACTTCAGTTTGGAAGTGAGCAGGAACATCTAGTTTTCCTGAAATTCCCCTTGGGCTGTAGAGAGAAGGTGCGGGCCCTTTGAGCCCAAAAGCAGGTTATTGGTAATAGCACCTCTCAGCTTCTAAGGCTTTTCAATGGTAAATAGCAACAAACTGCTCTGTAAGATAGAAGCAGACTCTCAGCAGGACTACCTGTATTCACCCTGGGAGGCATTTGAATTCCTCAGGATAGACTGTGAGATGCTGGAGCATTACTGTAACGTTGGCTTTGCTGAAAGATGGGTCTTGTCCCATTTCTTCACCAGTAAGCTCTTGTGGGCTGAACATTGTAATGATAGAATTCTTTTCGACTCAAATGTGCGCATAAACCCTGCAAACAAGAGCCCAAGACGACATTATGTCCGTACAGGGTATTTCAAAAACACTATTTTCTAAAGCGACGGCTAAGTAGGAGGTTTGCAGCAGTCTTTTTTAAACAAGAGGGTGGGTCAGGCACTGTGGCTCACACCTGAAATCCCAACACTTTGGGAGGCCAAAGTGGGCTGATCACTTGAGGCCAGGAGTTCAAGACCAGCCTGGCAAACATGGCGAAACCCCATCTCCACAAAAATTAGATGTGGTAGTGTTGTGCCTATAATCCCAGCTACTCAGGAGGCTGAGGCAAGAAAATCACTTGAATCTGGGAGGCAGAGGTTGCAGTGAGCCGAGATTGCGCCATTGCACTCCAGCCTGGGCGACACAGAGAGACTGTCTCAAAAAAATAAATAAATAAAACAAGAGGGTGGTGGGCTCTAGAGAGTTCAACTGATGCTGGCTATTGTCTGGTAAAAGTCACAGTAATTCTAACTCCTTTTGCCTGGACTTGATTTTCTCATAGCTCAGCAGCCTTTGCTGTCAATCTGGTCTAGGAAAAGCATAGTATGCACAATTTACTCTCTGCAGCACTGCAGACACCGAATTCAAATATTATGAAACGCTCACATCTATAGAAAGAAAGCTGGGCTTTCTAGGGAAGAAGGGAAAGTGTTTTCATTGGCTTGCTGAGTTTGGGCTAGTGCAGGGGGAGGGATCCAGTGTTTATTTGCAGAGTATGGAATGCTAAGGCCTGAAGAGGTGGCATGTGCTGTTGAATTCCAGCTCCAGCGAGGTGTGCCGTGGCATTGGGTAAGTTCTTGGCCTTCCCTGAGCCTGTTGGCTCGCCTATGAATGTGGACATATTTATACCTACCAGGTGTGTTGACAAGGTTAAATGACAAAGAATATAGGCCCCACCCATAGCACATACTCAACGTTAATATTTTCCTGCTTCACAATAACTCAATCATCTGGGGTAACTTCAAAATGTAGAGGTGGAGCTGTGCCACAACAGTGCTGGAGGACAGAGAGCCAGCTGGGCTTGACTTGCTCCTCTCTGGGATCTTGCTGTCCTTCCTGACCTTCCTGGCTGAGATCCACCATTGTATTCACTCCCCTAGTCACCAGATATGTCAGGCGCTCTGCTAGGCAGCAGGGATTCAAGAGCAGAACGGGACCTGGCCTCTGGTTCTGCTGAGCTGCAGTCCCACCTCCCTCCTTTCCTTGACGCTTTGTTCTATGCTTGGCTATGCAAAAAGATGCTCAGTCTCAATTGACAGTGGGTTCGGGAGGTGGGGAGAGTGGTAATATTTTGAGAAATCAAGTGAGAAAATGGTTAAAATGGTAATTATTATGTGATTATATTTCCCAGAATAAAAAAATAAAGAAAAGATAAAGCACCCTTCATAGGTATGCATGTAGTTATTACGTAAAGCCCTCTGCCCTTAGATCATATAAAAAATTAAATTCAAGTCTGAGGGAAGAAAATCTTTGAAGTAGCATTTAAGAGGGTTAAACTTTTTTTTTTTTTAGAGATGGGGCTTCACCTTGTTGGTCAGGGTGGTTTGAACTCCTGACCTCAGGTGATCCACCCACCTCGGCCTCCCAAAGTGCTGGGATTGCAGGCATGAGCCACCATGCCCAACCTTAAGAGGGTTAAACTTTAATAGTCAAGTGGCGCCATAATGTAACTCAGAAATTGTAAGTGAAAAGTCTAATCTCTTACTAAAAATATGGGAAAGCCAACAATTTTGCCTTGAGAAAACGTTAAAATCAGAAGGTCATTTGAGGTAATGAAAATTGATTTTGGTGATATTTGTGCAATACTGAATATATTTAAAACCACTGAGTTGTACATATTTTTTTTTTTTTGAAATGGAGTCTCTGTCACTCAGGCTGGAAGGCAGTGGCACGATCTCGGCTCACTACAACCTTCGGCTCCCGACTTCAAGCGATTCTCCTGCGTCAGCCTCCCTAGTAGCTGGGATTACAAGCATGTGCCAACATGCCCAGCTAATTTTTGTATTTTTAGTAGAGACAGGGTTTCGCCATGTTAGTCAGGCTGGTCTTGAACTCCTGACCTTCTTAAGTAATCCACCCGCCTCGGCCTCCCAAAGTGCTGGGACTCCAGGCGTGAGCCACCGCACCCAGCTTAGTTGTACATTTTAAGAAGAGGGGCTGGGTGCGGTGGCTCATGCCACTGCACTTTGTAATCCCAGTACTTTGGAAGGCCAAGGCGGGCAAATCACAAGGTCAGGAGGTCGAGACCATCCTGGCTAACACGGTGAAACCCCGTCTCAAAAAAAAAAAGGAAAAGGAATTGTATGGTATGTGGATTTGATCTCAATAAAGTCGTTACTCCCCAAAATTGAAAAAGTAAGATGCAACGGCCTATAATTGGCAATAATTCAATCATGCTTATTGAATGAGTGAGAAAATGAATGTATGGCAAAAGATAGCTATTCATTCATGAAACAAAACTGCAGTGTGAGTTCCTTTTGACTTTGAGGAGACTTCAACTCAACTACCTCAACTACCTGGAGGACTTTTAAGGATGAATTTATTGGAAGAGGGTCACAAATATTAACTCAATGCACCAGGTTTTGTGTTTTGAATTATTCTTGTTTCTTTTGATGTTTTTTTAAAATGAGACTTATGCTTCTAAAAGTGTGTCCAGAGTTTTTTTGAAAGGCAGTTTTTAAATGCCTACCTACCCAGTGCCATAAAATGCTCTTTCTTGATTAAGCTAATATTACTGGATTTATCAATGTTTCAAAGTTTGTGACTATCTATAAAACAAAGTTTGAATCTGAATTAACTCACAAGTTGTTCTGATGGCTCATAAATTTATGTTAGTAAAATACTTTTGCCTCCCAGAATAAAACCAGGCCAGGTAAGGTGGCTGATGCCTGTAATCCCAGCTCTTTGGGAGGCTGAGCTGGGAGGATTGCTTAAGGCCATGAGTTCGAGACCAGCCTGGGCAACATAGTGAAGTCCTGTCTCTCCAAAAAAAAAAATTAAAAATTAAAAATTAGCCAGGCATGGTGGCATGTGCCTGTAGTCCCAGCTACTCAGGAGGCAGAGGTGGGAGTGGCATTTGAGCCCAGAAGTTCAAGGCTGCAGTGAGCCATGATTGTGCCACTGCATTCTAGCTTGTGCAACAGAGTGAGACACTGTCTCTAAAAATAAAATTTAGATTTAAAAAAGAAGAATAAGCCAGGCATGGTGGCTCATGCCTCTAATCCCAGCACTTTGGGAGGCTAAGGCAGGTGGATGGTCTGAGATCAGGAGTTTGAGACCAGCCTGGTCAACACAGTGAAATGCCATCTCTACTAAAAATACAAAAATTAGCTGGGCATGGTGGCAGGCACCTGTAATCTCAGCTACTCAGGAGGCTGAGGCAGCAGAATCATAGTTTGAACCTGGGAGGCAGAGGTTGCAGTGAGCCAAGATTACACCATTGCACTCCAGCCTGGGCTACAAGAGCGAAACTCTATCTCAAAAAAAAAAAAAAAAAGATTAAAATATAGGTAAGTATAACGAGGGATAAGACACTACAGTTTCTGCAAAGCTAAGAAGACTAAACTAAAGCAACTTGGGGAGATATCAAGCTATAAGTAAATGCTTAGAAACACAGTGTGCTGTACATGTAGTACTGTACTACTTCAATCATTACCTTTGTTAAGGGCTACTTATATAAAGGCACAACAGAGAAGTCAAAAAAACAAAACAAAACAAAACAAAAACCTGTCTCCCAAAGGACAGAAAATTGTCTTCTTAATTAGGAACATTTTCTTTAATTATAAACCTTTTTGAATCCTCAAAAAAAAAGTTCATAGATTTTGGTACTATTGAGAACCTGTCACAACCAAAGTTCAGCTCACTCTTTGAAGAGCCCTCTTTATTCCTTATCTTCCTCTCTTTCTCAGCCATTTCCCACATTGTTTTCAAGCTGTATGTCTTGTCTTTTCTTGCTGAGTTCCCAAATCGTGATCATCGCTTAGTATTTGACTTGAGACTCTGTTAAGGATAGGGTCCTGCCTCCTGAAGCTCAGAGAATGGCAGGCTCAGGTTTTGGCGTGTGGTTCCCAGCAAGGGTGCTGAAGACAGGCAGCTCTTCCCTGGCATTCTGCCCTAGCACGGAGTGCACCATAGGTCCTATGAATGGCTGTCCTGTGAACAACGAGAGGACAGAAGGGAGCTGTGCAGGCTTCCTTCCAGCTGCAGACGCCAAAGCACACAGAGGGCCTGCTGACTGCAGCTGGGGAGTCCTGAAATGGCCTTGCATTTATGTGAAGTGCCCATCCAAGCCATGATCCAGAACAGTGCCATTATAAGGACACCTGAGATTGTCTCATTAACTACAGCACAGCCTCTCGTCAGTGTCTCTCATCCCACTCTGCTGAGCTCTGAGCAATATTTAAATGAATTGGAGGCAGGCCAGGAGTTATTTTCCCTTCCCCTTTTCTCTGTTTTCTGACTTATTCTCCCAGGGCTGTCTGTTCTTATGACACAGTTTTCACAGCCAAAGGTCAGTATATTTCTTTTCAAAAGTCTTGTAGATCCTCCCCACTCCTGGCATCCTTTCACCTTCTTGTGAATGATGAAGGTGAAATAGAAAAGGTGAACCTTTTGAGAAGGAGGAAACACAATTTCTCTTCTTCTCTGCCAGACATGTCTTTTCATTTCCTTGCTGCCACACTGTGGCAGCAGATTTGCCCTTAAGTTGCAATCAATGTTAAGCCAAAGCAAAGCTATGGTAAAATGCTAATAGACTGTTGGGCTCTGGGACATTGTCAGAGGGAGGGTGGGAGTAGACTCAAGAAAAAGGGAAATCAGGGGCTGGGCATGCTGGCTCACGTCTTGTAATCCTAGGACTTTGGGAGGCCAAGGTGGGCAGATCACCTGAGGTCAAGGGTTCGAGATCAGCCTAGCCAACATGGCAAAACCCCTCCACTAAAAAAATACAAACATTAGCTGGGTGTGGTGGCACATGCCTATAATCCCAGCTGCTTGGGAGGCTGAGGCAAAAGAATGGCCTGAACACAGGAGTCGGAGATTGCAGTGAGCTGAGATCACACCACTGCACTCCAGCCTAGGTGACAGAGTGAGACTGTGTCTCAAATAAAAAAAAAAAAAAGCAATCAGGGAATAATAAAAGCTGCCACTTGTAAAAATACATATTGTGTGCACAGGCATTGTGCTAGATACTAGAGATTCATTGATAAGTTAGGTAAAGGTGATATTCATCTGAGAACTCCATTTTTCAGTTAATAGATGCCCTGTTCACAGTAGGGACTCAACATCATTGGATTAAAATGTTTACTAGTAGGTTGAATGTCAGCAATGTTTGCTCTAGATTCTCCTGCTTGTGTGTGCAATAGTTCAAGAGATAAGAAATTCCTTTGGACAGTAATACCATGGATCTAGCCTTTTAATGAAGAATATCCAAAGTACTCCTGGCAGAGAAACTGGCAATCAGTTTGGGTGGTAGAGCATAACTATCCTACCTCTAGATGCAGTGGTTCAGAAACCATAAGCAAATATAAAACGTTGTTACACTTAGCACTACCTCAACTAAGCCCTCTAACTGTTCAAAGATGACATCCACTTCAGGAAGAAGTTATGAGGCCTGTTTGATGGAGAGTGAATATTTTACACATCCAGATTTGTTCAGTTGGTGCCTCCATATTTCAGTTAACAGAGAGGCTGACCTTGCACGTGATAGCTACTCAGACAGCTCTTAAGTGGAAATGTTTGCTAAGCCTGCCTGATAAATTGTTTAGGTTTTGGTATTTCATGATAAATATGCCCATAGTTTAAGAAATCCCCATTAACATTAATGCCCTGGATCCAGACTAGTAAGGATAAACAAATTTTCTTTCTTAAACTCAATTTGTTTTCTTTTTTTTTTCTGAGACAGAGTTTTGCTCTTATTGTCCAGGCTGGAGTGCAATGGCGCTATCTCAACTCACTGCAACCTCCGCCTCCCAGGTTCAAGCGATTCTCCTGCCTCAGCCTCCCAAGTAGCTGAGATTACAGGCATCCACATCCAGCCAATTTTGCATTTTTAGTAAAGACGGGGTTTCTCCATATTTGTCAGGCTGGTCTCGAACTCCTGACCTCAGGTGATCCGCCCGCCTTGACCTCCCAGAGTGCTGGGATTGCAAACATGAGCCACTGCACCCGGCCTTGAATTCAATTTCTTTAAAACATTGCTCAAAATCAAGTTTTATGGCAAATTTCATCACTTAGTCTAAAACTTAACTCTTATTTTTGTCATGTTATATGTTATCTGATCAGATGATAATGGCCCCAAACAAAGCCATAACATCAGCATGGCCAGATATTTTTCTTACTCACTCTTATGGTGCTTTAAGACCACAACATCTTATAGTGGAGAAATTTGCCATGTTTTTCTGCCTCTTTATGACCCTGACTCAATCATTGAGGAGGCAGCCAATCTTTTCAGGTATTTGAATGTTCTGGGGCCTCAAGGAATCCATTTACTAAATTATAAACCCCCCAACTCAAAGTTCCTGAAAAGGCAGGAGGGTGGGGTGGGAAAAGCAAGCTCCTCACTGCAGAGCAGCTTGGGGCAGCACTGTGGCTGACAGCACATGTCTGGAGTCAGACCCATCTACATCCCAGGACCACTACCTACTTGAGCAAACCATGCATTATTTTTGTGCCTCTCTTTCCTCACCTGAAAAACGCAGACTGTCAGGCTGATGATATGATAAAAATTAGTGCCAGTCTCAGTGGCTCACATCTATAATCCAGCACTTGGGAGGTCAAGGTGGGAGGACCGCTTGAGGCCAGGAGTTCAAGACCAGCCTGGGCAACATAGCAAGACCTTGTCTCTAAAAAAAATGACAGGGTCATGCCTGGATGATGGGGGTCACGCCTGGGTCATAATAGTGTGTGGTTGTGCATACCTGTAGTCCCAGCTACTTAGGAGGCTGAGGCAGATGATTACTTGAACCCAGGAGCTCAAGGCTGCAGTGAGCTGTCATCATACCACTGCACTCCAGCCTGAGTGAAAGAGCGAGACCCTTCAGCATGGTCGACAGAGCGAGATCCTGTCTCAACAAAGAAAAATAAATAAATAAATATTAGATATCTGATGGGTTAGCTTATGAAAAGCATTCAATAAATTACCATTAATAGCATCACTCCAGGAAAAGTCACTTCTCTGGGCTTCCATTTTCACATGTGAATTGGAAAGTTTAGGCAATCGTGTCTAAAGCCTACTTCAGCTACAATCAAAGTCTCTAGTTATAAACACAACTACAAGCAAAGAGCTGATAGACGTTGCTTTTTCTCTATTTTAAAAATTAGCCAGACATGGTGGCACGCACATATAGGCAGGAGGATCACTTGAGCCCGGGAGGTCAAGGCTGCAGTGAGCTACGATAGCACCACTGCACTACAGCCTGGGGGAAAGAGTGAGACCCTATCTCAAAATGCAAACAAAAAATACATAAACAGCAATGCATAGTATCAATACTTTCTTAACTTCGTGATTTTAAATGCTCTCTCTTAAGTAATCCACTGATAGAAGATGTTTTTTCTGCTCCTTGATGCTTGTAATCAGTCAGTGCTGCATTAGTTTATGGCTGCCATAACAAAATACTACAGACTGGGTGACTGAATCAACAGAAATTTATTCTCTCACAGTTCTAGAGGCTGGAAGTCCAAGATCCAGGTGTCAGCAGGAGTGGTTTCTCCTGAGGCCTCTCTCCTGGGCCTGCAGATGGCCATCTTCTCCCTGTGTCTTCACATGGGCTTCCTACTATGTGCATCTATGTCTTAATTTCTTTTTATAAGAACACCAGTTACATTAGATTAGGGCCCACCCAAATGGCCTCGTTTAACATACCTCATTAAAGGCCCTTTACAAATACAGTCACATTCTAAAGTACTGGGAAGTAAGACTTCGACATATGAGCTTCTGCAGGGGACATAATTCATCCTCTAATAAGTGCTCTCCAATAGCACAGTCTACACTTAGATTGTAGCCAGGCTTGGTGGCTCACGCTTGTAATCCCAGCACTTCAGGAGGCTGACGCAGGTCAGGAGATTGAGACCATCCTGGCTAACATGGTGAAACCCCGTTTCTACTAAAAATACAAAAAAATTAGCTGGGCATGGTGGCATGTGCCTGTAGTCCCAGCTACTTGGGAGGCTGAGGCAGAAGAATCGCTTGAACCTGAGAGGCAGAGGTTGCAGTGAACCAAGATTGTAAAACTGCACTCCAGGCTGGGTGACAGAGCAAGACTCCTTCTCAAAATAAACAAACAAACAAACAAATAAATAAATGCATCCTATAGATTCATATATGTAGTACAGGTTAAGTAGCCCTTAACCAAAATGCTTGGAACCCAAATTGTATAAATTTTGGATATTTTTGGATTTTGGAATATTTGGATATAAATAATGAGATATTGTGGTGATGGGACCCAAGTCTAAATATTAAATTCATTTATTGGACCACCTGTGGCTGTTCAGCATTACCATCATTCTGAATGTAAATGACACTGAATATATATGCTACCTGTAGCCATCATTTTCTTATACTTATTCACACGTAAGTACCTAAAAATAGTTAAAAAAAAAAAAAAAAAGGTACTATAAGTTACTATTAATACAGTAAAAGAGGTTGGGTGTGGTGGCTCATGCTTGTAATCTCAGTACTTTGGGAGGCCGAGGCAGGCACATCACCTGAGTTTGAGACCAGCCAAAATAGTAAAAACCTGTCTCTACTAAAATTGCAACAAAAATAAATAAATTAGTCTGGGCCAGGCATGGTGGCTCATGCCTGTAATCCCAGCACTTTGGGAGGCTGAGGTGGGAGGATCACTTCAGGTCACAAGTTTGCGACCAGCCTTACCAACATGGTAAAACCCTGTTTCTACTAAAAAAATACACAGACACATAAAAATCAGCTGGGCGTGGTGGCAGAGGCCTGTAATCCCAGCTACTTGGGAGGCTGCAGCAGGAGAATTACTTCAACCTGGGAGGCAGAGGTTGGTGTGGTGGTGTGTGGCTGTAATCCCAGCTACTCAGGAAGCTGAGGCATGAGAATTGCTTGACCTGAGAGGAAGAGGTTGCAGTGAGCCAAGATTGTGCCACTGTACTCCAGCCTGGGCAACAGAGCAAGACTCTGTCAAAAAAAAAAAAAAACAACCAAAACCCCAAAACAGTAAAAAAAAAATAATATGTTCAGGGTAACTTGTGGCTTCGTGTTGATGCTCAAAAAGTTTTGAATATTGGAGCATTTCAAATTTTATTTTATTTTATTAATTTAGTTTTTTGAGATGGAGTCTTGCTCTGTCACCCAGGCCAGAGTGCAGTGGCCCAATCTTGGCTCACTGCAACCTCTGCCTCCCAGGTTCAAGCGATTCTCCTGCCTCAGCTTCCCAAGTAGCTGGAGTTGCAGGCATCTACCATCATGCCCAGCTAATTTTTCTATTTTTAGTAGAGACAGGGTTTCACCATGTTAGCCAAGCTGGACTCAAACTACTGACATCAGATGATCCTCCCATCTCAGCCTCCCAAAGTGCTAGGATTACAGGCAGGAGCTACCATGCCTAGCCCAAATTTAAAATTTTTGGATTAGGGATGCTCAACCTGTATTTAAATTATAATTTACTTATTTAAATTCTGTAATTTTTCTTCATAATTTCCCTCTCATTCAAGAATTGGTTAAGAGAAACGTTTTTAAAAAATTCTGGTGTTAAGTGTGCTTTTATTTTCTGATTTGTTATTAATTCTGAATTATATTGTATTGTAGTCATAGAGTGTGTTATGAAATTTATGCTTTTTAGTGACATCATACATGATCTTTTTTTGTGATCATTCTATTTGCACTTGAAATCTATTATGGGGCTGTAAAGTTAAATATATATCCATAAACTTTGCCTTATTGATTTTTTCGTTTAGATTGTCTATGTCCTCACTCACGTTTAGGCCACCTTGGTCTGTCTTCTAAGACTGACGTGTTAAAGCATGCTGTCGTTAGTGTGCTTGTTTCTCCTTGCATTTCCTGTTCTTTTTCCTTCCAAAGGTGCTCGTTGTTGGTAATTGTGGCTTTTACTTTAAAACATGTACTTCTTCATATTTGATGCATTTTGGCTTAAGTTCTACTTTGATATTTAAGACCACAGCACAGTCCAGGAACAATGGCTCACGCCTATAATCCCAGAACCTTGAGAGGCCGAGGCAGGTGGATCACTTGAGCCCAGGAGTTCGAGACCAGCCTGGGCAACATGGCGGTAAAACCCCATCTCTACAAAAAAATACAAAAACTAATCGTAGCCAGACATAGTTGTGCTTGCCTATAGTCCCAGCTATTTGGGAGGCTGAGGCAGGAGGATCACTTGAGCCTGGGAGGTTGAGGCTGCAGTGAGCCATCACTGTATCATTGCACTCCAGCCTGAGTAACAGAGTGAGACCCTGTTCCCCCCATCCTCCCCAAAAAAGCCACAGCACTCATTTTCTTTTGTTTTCATTTCCCTATTCTTTTATTTTTAGCCTTTTTCTTACATACAGAATATAGTTGGTCTTGTTTTGTAGCCAAATTGGAAATATTTTCATTTCATAGATTAAGCCCATTACCATTTATTTTGTATTAAAATTTTACTGTGTAAATAATTATTTGCTGTGTTTCCGCCCATGTGATGTGTTTTCTTTGCTCTATTTTTAAATTTTCTTTTGGCATTTAGAAATCTTTGTATTTTTAAGGCAATTCCTTGATATCTTCACACGTTTCTTCCATTTTTTTCTATAATATATAGGAGGTTATCTTTTATTATTTTTGAATTTTTGAATCAAAAAATTTATTTTTGATTAAATGATATAAAATTTGAAAGCTACAAAGGAACACATACTCTTATACTTCAGTTATTTACTTCTCCCCAGAGGTCTTGGTGTATCCTTCCACAGATATTCATTGAACACATGAATATAAGAGCATGTATGGGTACATTTATACATTTTAAATTTTTTACACAAGTATGGCCATATTTACATAATATGTGCTTTGCCTATTCATCCTGTGTGCACAATACACATGCTGTACACACAAACCTGCACCTTTTTTGACTGTACATGTTAGGGTGTGGTACCAAGTGAGCACGTGTAGAGCTGCCTCATTCTTTTTTTTTTTTTTTTTTTGAGACGGAGTCTCGCTCTTGTTACCCAGTCTGGAGTGCAATGGTGCGATCTCGGCTCACCGCAACCTCCGCCTCCTGGGTTCAAGCAATTCTCCTGCCTCAGCCTCCTGAGTAGCTGGGATTACAGGCATGCGCCACCATGCCCAGCTAATTTTTTGTATTTTTAGTAGAGACGGGGTTTCACCATGTTGACCAGGATGGTCTCGATCTCTTGACCTCGTGATCCACCCGCCTCGGCCTCCCAAAGTGCTGGGATTACAGGCGTGAGCCACCGCGCCCGGCTAGAGCTGCCTCATTCTTTCTGAGGATTGCAGTCTTCCATTGCCTGGGCATACCACAATTTATTTAACTAATGCACTAATGCTGGAAAGCAGTTTCCAGTCTTTTGCTATTACAAACAATATTACAGAAAGTTTATTTGAATATATTTATCATTCTACACATGCGGGAGTTTAAATGTACCTTAAATTCCTAGAAGCGGCACACCTTTTAGAATGACTCAAATTCAAAACCCTGACAACACCAGATGGCTATGAGTATGTGGAGCAACGGGAACTCTCATTCATTACTGGTGGAATCCAAAATGGTACAGACACTTTGGAAGACAGTTTGTTTCTTATAAAATTAAACACACACTAACCATACAATCCAGTAACTGCACTCCACATTTCAGCTCCACCCAAATGAGCTGAAAACTCATGCCCGCAAAAAAAACTTGCACAAAGATGTTTATAGCAGCTTTATTCATAATTGCCAGAACTTGAAAGCCACCAAGATGTCCTTCAGTCAGTGAATGGATAAACAAACTGGTACATCCAGACAATGAAATATTATTCAGTACTAAAAAGAAAATTAGTTATCAAGCCACACAAAGACATGGCAATACTTAAGTCCATATGACTAAGTAAAAGAAGCAACTCTTATAAGGCCTACATACTGTATGACTTCAGTTGTTTGACATTCTGGAAAAGAAAAAGCCATAGTGACAGTAGAAAGATTAGTGGTTGCCAGAGGTTAAGAAGAAGGGAATGGGTATAGTACCTCATGCCTGTAATCCCAACACTTTGGGAGGCCGAGGTAAGAGGATCACTTGAGCCCAGTATTTCAAGACCAGCCTGGCCAACATAGATGGGGGTTTATATGCAAGACACCATCATACATATATATGTACACATATATCACACACACATGTATACACACACACAGAAGGGCAGGGTGAATAGGCAGAGCAGGGAGAATATTTAGAGCAGTGTAACTACTCTGTATGATACTCTAAAGGTGGATACGTTTGTTTCCCTTAAAAATAAATAACTTTTTGAGCTCTATTGCACAGCAGGATGACTATAATTAATAATAATGTATCGTATATTTCAAATAGCTAAGAGAGTAAGTTACAAATTTCTCACTACAAAAATAACTGGGGTGATGGAATAGCTTACTTTTAATCATTCCACATTGTATACATATATCAAAACATCACACTGTACCCCATAAATGTATACAATTATGACCTGTCAATTAAAAATAATATCAATTTTTAAAAACAAACAAGTAATAGGCTATGGATATTTTTTGTATTTGTCTGAGTCCAACCTTAGATTTTTTTTTGGACATGGAGTTTTGCTCTTGTTGCCCAGGCTAGAGTCCAATGGCGCGACCTCGGCTCACCGCAACCACCGCCTCCCAGGTTCAAGCAATTCTCCTGCCACAGCCTCCTGAGTAGCTGAGATTACAGGCATGTGCCACCACATCTGGCTAATTTTGTATTTTTAGTAGAGATATGGTTTCTCCATGTTGGTCAGGCTGGTCTTGAACTCCTGATCTCAGATGATCCGCCCGCCTCAGCCTCCCAAATTGCTGGGATTACAGGTGTGAGCCACCATGCCTGGCCCTCAGATTCTGAACATATGAAACAATACTGTATCTAATTTTTTTGCCCATCCACCGTGTATCTAAACATTGTAAAACATGTAGAATCAGGCTTACTGTCTTGTTTGCAGTAGAAGAGTCCTGAGCTATATTTCATTCTGTCGTGCAAGGTTCTTCGTGTAGTCTGAAATCTGGATGGCTGTTGAACATACTTGTGGCAAAATGAAGCTAAGTGTTGTAACAGATGTGATCAGCAAACTGACTATCTAGAGCAGCCTCAGTAACTCAGTTGCTTTTTTGGCCAAACATCAGTAAATAGACAAATACTGAACATCTACTGATGTATTATTCAAGATACTGATGTCAGGACTTTGTATTAGTTTGCTAGGGTTGCCGTAAACCATAACAAAGTACCAGAAACTGGAAGGCTTAAAAGAACAAAACTTTGGCCAGGTAGCTCATGCCTGTAATCCCAGCACTTTGGGAGGCCGAGGCAGGTGGATCACGAGGTCAGGAGTTCAAAACTAGCCTGGCCAAGATGCTGAAACCCCATCTCTACTAAAAATACAAAAATTAGCCAGGAGTGGTGGTAGGCACCTGTAATCCCAGCTATCCAGGAGGCTGAGGTAGGGAACTGCTTAACCTGGGAGGCAGAGGTTGCAGTAAACCAAAATTACGCCACTGCACTCCAGCCTGGGCGATAGAGCAAGATTCTATCTCAAAAAAAAAAAAAGAAAAGAAAAAATTATGACTCACAGTTCTGGAGGCTAGAAGTATGAAATTAAGATATCAGCAGGGCTGCAGGGGAGTTCTTCTGTGTCTCTTCATAGCCTCTGGTGATTTGCTGGCAATCTCTGGCAATCCCCTTGGCTTGCAGCTGCATAACTCCCACCTCTGCCTTCCTCATCACATGGCGTTTTCTCTGTGTGCATCCGTCTTTGCCTAGCTGTCTTATAAGGACACTCTGCTCCAATATGACCTCATCTTATGTGCAATAATTATATCTGCAATGACCCGATTTCCAAATAAGGTCACATTCTGAGGTCCTAGGGAGTTAGGAACTTCAACATATTTTATTTGGGGACACAATTCAAACCATAACAACCTTGTTTGGGCTCTTTTGGGAGAAGGTGAGAAAAATAAATGTAAAAGCTAAAGATACTGAAATCTTCACCTACAGTGCACTCACCTGCCTAAGTCACAGTGCTAAGAGGCTAAGTTACAGCCTCAGCATTCACTGTAAGCACACACTACAGGTGAGTTACCAAAAGCTTCGATCCTAACCTCTTCAGAGAAGTTTAGACAGCACTCCTACCCCATGTGAATTCCGTACCTTTGCTGTGCACACTTCACTGAGCTGCTTGCTTTATCTTCAACCACGGTCCTGACATCCTGTCCTTGACATGATGAGCTGCAGGTTTGAGTTGAAAAAAAAAAAAATGCACCAATAAGGGTCACATGTACCTATAAGGGTTAAATGACACCCCCAATCAGCTTACAAACTCCAACCAGAGAGCCTTTGTTTTGCTTCTTATGCTATCGTGTACCCGTTCCTGCTGCCCACATGGCTCCCTCCCTTGCCACCCTTAGAGGGGGACAAGCACCAGCAGGTAGAATTGCTCTTGAAGTAATCCCAACACTTCTCAAGTTGCATCAAAAGAAGTTCCTTTTGAATTCAATACCTGTTAGCCACTAAACCTATTAAGAGTCTATTCAGAGGCCGGATTTTACCTCTTGGTTTAGTCACACCTCCACCAGGAGCCTTTAGGACTTGAACTTTTGTTTGTTATTCTCTTGGCATTAATACACAGCCCTTTCTTGCTTTACTCTGGTATTTTATCAATCCGGTCACATCTAACTGGCTTGTTTTATTCTTTTCCAAACACACCTTAGAGCATTTTGTTGTTTTTTTTTTGTTTTGTTTTGTTTTGCCTTTTTCAGAGGCCAAGGAACTTTATCCTAATTTCTAAAGAAACAGTGAAAGAGCCGGGTGTGGTGGCTCATGCCTGTAATCCCAGCACTTTGGGAGGCTGAGGTGGGCAGGATTTTGAGACCAGCCTGGCCAATGTGGTGAAACCTCGTCTCTATTAAAAATAAAAATTAGCCAGGCATGGTAGCACCCACCTGTAATCCCAGCTACTCAGGGGGCTGGAGAATCGCTTGAACCTGGGAGGTGGAGGTTGCAGTGAGTTGAGATTGTGCCACTGCACTCCATCCTGGGCAACAAAGTGAGACTCCATTTCAAAAAAAAAAGAGGCCGTGAAAAGTTATTCTTATTTTCAAGTGAGAAAAGAACATCATAGAAAAGCAAAGCAATAATTCATATATATACGAATTATATATGTTATATAAACATACATATATATATTTAGAGTAGGTCATCTTTTCTGTTTTTGTTTTTTGGTGTGGTGAATATATAGGACCTGGTGATCCTTCTGCTAATATTCATTCCCCATTGTACTGTTAAGAGCCATAGCCCTTCTTTTTTTTTTTTTTTTTTTTGAGATGGAGTCTTGCTCTGTCACCCAGGCTGGAGCGCAGTGATGAAAACTCCGCCTCCCGTGTTCAAACCATTCTCCTGCCTTAGCTTCCCAGTAGCTGGGATTAGAGGCACCTGCCACCATGCCCGGCTAATTTTTATGTTTTTAGTAGAGATGGGGTTTCGCCATGTTGGCCAGGCTGGTCTCCAACTACTGACCTCAGGTGATCCAGCTGCCTCAGCCTCCCAAAGTGTTGGGAGTACAGGCTTTTTTTTTTTTTTTTTTTTCTTCTTCTTGAGACAGGGTCTCACTCTGCTGCCCAGACTTGAATGCAGTGGCCTGATCACAGCTCACTGAAGCTTTGACCTCCCAGGCTCGGGGAATCCTTCACTTTAGCCTCCCAAGTATCTGGGACTACAGGCACACACCACCACACCCAGCTAATTTTTACTTTTTTATTTTTTATAGAGGTAGATTCTCCCATTACACAGGCTTAAATTCCTGGCCTCAAATAATCTTCCTACTTCGCCCTCCCAAACTGTTGGAATTATAGGCGTGAGCCACCACACCTGGCCATATTTTGTTTTTTAATCAGCTACACTTGAGTTATTTTTCTGTTGGCTGGAGGCCCTAGAAAGCAATGGCAGAAAAAGCCATAGGGATGCCATGCTGGGGAAGGCAGGAAGGGAAGGCCAGTCTGGTATTTCCTGGCCCTTGCAGCAGCAGGTGTTTTCTGGAAAGTGGGTAAGAGAAAGATGAAGCTTAGGTCTGGGTTAAAATTGTCACTTTCTCTCTAACTGGGAAGGTGATGTTCACTGATGTTTCTTCAGCTGGGCTCAAAGAAGAGGCAGCAGGATGCATGATGAGGAATGATCCCACTGCTTTTCAGAAGTCACTGCATAACATATTTGCTAAAAGGAATATGCCTACTCATAAATATCAGTGGAGTTGATTTCACACTACACCTTCAATTCTAGAACATCCACACTGATGAGAGACTAGCTTAAATTGTAGTCATTCTGGAGGCAGGAAAGTGAGGTGAGGGGGAGATGGGACTCCATGTCCCCTGGGTTTAAGATGTTGGACTTTAGAGGATTACATGCTTACTGCTCACTTCACAAGCAAATTTTTTTTTTTTTTTTTTTAATGAGACGACGTCTCCCTCTGTTGACAGGCTGGAGTACAGTGATGTGATCTCTGCTCACTGCAACCTCCATCTCCTGGCTTCAAGTGATTCTCCTGCCTTAGCCTCTGGAGTAGCTGGGACTACAGGTGTGCACCACCACACCCCACACCCCACACCCAGCTCATTTTTGTATTTTTAGTAGACACGGGGTTTCACCATGTTGGCCAGGATGATCTCGATCTCTTGACCTCAGGTGATCCACCCACCTTGGCCTCCCAAAGTGCTGGGGTTATAGGTGTGAGCCACCGCGTCTGGCCCACAAGCACATTTAAGTGTTGACGTAACCCCACACTTTCTATTATTGATCCTTCCCCCACTTCAATCCTTACCTACCAGGACCATATACTTAAGGCACTCTCCTAGGGGCAAAATTTAAAGATATGCTAAAAAGTCTCAGTAATCAAATAATGCAAACTTTATTTAAATTGAAATTTTTTTTTAAGTCAGATTTTATGAGATTTCTGAAAAGAAATGGGATAGTTTTCATCATGCATCTTGCTAACTCCTCTTTGTTTTTGAGACACAGTCTTGCTGTGTTGCCCAGGCTGGAGTGCAGTGATGTGATCTCAGCTCACTGCAGCCTCCACCTCCTGGATTCAAGCGATTATCCTGCCTCAGCCTCCCAAGTAACTGAGACTACAGCATGCACCACTAAGCCTGGCTAATTTTTGTATTTTTAGTAGAGACAGAGTTTCACCATGTTAGCCAGGCTGGTCTCGAACTCCAGACCTCGGGTGATCCACCCGCCTTGCCTCCCAAAATGTTGGGATTACAGGCATAAGCCACCGCGCCCGCCACTACTCCTTTTTGAGCCCAACTAAAGAAACATCAAGGATTGATACCCTCCCAATGGGAGAAAAAGTAACAATTTTAACCCAAATCTAACCTTCATCTTACTTGCGCTTTCCCATTTTCCAGCTGCCTGCTGTCAGTTTTTGTGCTGGGATTAGGGCGAGAGAGAGGAGAGGCAGGATTGTGAGGCAGGATTGTGAAAGGTCAGGAGTAGATACTGAATTAAAAATTTTGATATTTTGTTCATTATGGATTTTTTCCATTAATTTTAATTTTTAAAAATACTGCACTAGCCAGGCGCGGTGGCTCATGCCTGTAATCCCAGCACTTTGAGAGGCCAAGGTGGGCGAATCACCTGAGGTCGGGAGTTCGAGACCAGCCTGACAAACATGAAAAAACCCCATCTCTATTAAAAATACAGAATTAGCCGGGAGTGGTGGCGCATGCCTGTAATCCGAGCTACTCGGGAGGCAGAGACAGAAAAACTGCTTAAATCCGGGAGAGGCGGAGGTTGCGGTGAGGCAAGATCATGCCATTGCACTCCAGCCTGGGCAACAAGACCGAAACTCTGTCTCAAAAAAAAAAAAAAATTGCACTAAAATGTTTATGTTGATTATTGAGGTTTTTTGTTTTGTGAACCTGTAACATTTGCAACGGAGGCCAGTACCCTGTCCAGGTCCAGGAAAAATACCTACGAGTCTACAAAAATCTACCCACCTTCTTCAACCACGACTCACTGTGCCCCAGGTACAGATTCCCCCAACCATGAAGTCTCTATAAAGTGTCCCAGTTTTAATGTCCTCTCCTGTCTTTCCTTGCACGTGTATTAAGATACATTGCATTCTGATTGGTCTTCTGCCTTCAAATCTCTGCTCTCGTTAAGAAACGATCTCTCCCCTTCTCAAAGTTATACACATTTCACTATTCGCCATCCACCTCCTCCACACGCCGTCCACAGCTGAACTGACTCGCAGCGAAGTCCTCTCAGTAGTCTCTCCGCACCTCAGCCCTGTGCTTGGCAGCGAGACCGGTGACAGGGCCGCTCCAGCCCGGGTCTCCCGGGCCGCGGACCGGCCCCACGCCGTGTCCAGCACTCCCGCCCCATCCTTGTGCCGGCCATCGTGTGGTCGCGTCTGCGCGCTCCGCCGGTCTGCCAGCGTGAGAAAGAGCTCGTGCCGCTTCCAAGTTCAGACCAGAGGGGACGGTGAAGCGCGAAAAAGTTCCCCGCGCGCAGTACGCAGGCGCAGCTGTGCTCCAAGGCTTCCGGGGCCTCATCCCGGGCGCCGCGCCCGGCGCTCCTCCGCTATCGGGCAGTTGGGGGCGCTGCGGGGAGGGCACCCGAGCGGGTGGGGGGCGCTCGAAAGGGTGGCGTACAAGGTCAGGGTCGCAGTCCCCGGGGTGGCGTGGAGGGGCGCGGCACCGCGCGGACTAGGATGGGACCGGCGCGGCCCGAGCCTGCCTGCACGATAAGGCGGGTGACAGCCGGCGGGGAGGGGCGGGCGCCACTGCGTCCACGCCCTTTACTCGGGGCCGGGCCTGGAGGGTCCTCCGGCTTTGCGCGCTCCTGGCCGGCGGGCTAAGGCTTACGGGTCGGACGCGGCGCCATGCGCGGCCCCCCTGCCTGGCCACTGCGGCTGCTCCCGCCACGGGGCCTGGCCGCTCCAGGGCGGCTCCTGCCGGTAGCCTGCGTGTGGGCCCTGGCCGGCCGCGCCCCCGGGTCCCTGTCGCCTCTCACTGGCCTGAGGCCGTCGCGGCTGTGGGGCGCGGGGCAAGCGCTGCTCGGGGTCTTTGGAGCCGCGCGCCGCTGGAGGAGCTGCTACCGGGGCGGGGGTCTGGGCGGCTCGCGGGGCGGCGCGGGCCTCGCGCGGCTCCTGGGGCTTTGGGCTCGGGCCCCCGGCAGCTGCAGGTGCGGGGCGTTCTCCAGGCCGGGCGCTCCTCGGCTCCCGCGCGCAGGGTTCCCTGGCGGTCCCGCAGCCACTGCCTGGGCGGGGAGCGAGGCCTGGCGGCGCGGGCCGGCGGCGCCTCCCGGGGACAACAGGCGGCTGCGCCCCGCAGCGGCCGGACTCTCGGAGGCCCGGAAGCTCCTGGGGCTGGCGTACCCTGAGCGCTGGAGGCTGGCAGGTAGGGCCCTCCCCGGTTACTTCCCTCCCTCTCCTTCTCCACTCGCGGGATCCCGGGGCGCCGAGGGGGACACACCCGGGCCGCAGAGCGCCTGTCACCACCGCCTCTCCTGGGCCACTTTGAACCCCGGAGGAGGGAGGGGATAGCTCACCTCAGAGTAGTGCTGTCAAGATTTCACCTTAGCTGGGGACTCGTTCGCAGATTTGTGGTACACTTGTTTTCTTGTTGACACACATTATACATGTTATTATTGGAATCTTTGAGTCTGCTCCGCCACCAACTTAGTGGGAGCATCTGTTTCGGCTCAGGCAGTAAAATGAGCTGGAGGTTTGTCCTTGGAAAAAAAATATTCTAGCCAAAAATATGCCTATTTTGTTATTAGGCATTTATACTATTTATTTTATTTATTTATTTTTACCAAAAAAAACAAACAAACCATTATTTGCTTTAAGTGAGTCAAGCAGTCACCAGTGCTTTTACAACGGAAAGCAAAACTTTCAGACGTATCTCACATGCTGTAAGCAGGAAGTTACAGCACTGTGTTCGACAGTCCACACCAGCCAGTGATCTGTTCAGTAATTAATTATTTTTTAAGAAACCAAAATGAATGTTTTTAGAAACAAAATTTAAATAGAATAGTTTTCTATAGCTCCTCGTTTTTTAGTTATAATTGGAGGAATGTTTAGACGCAAGGACCTTGTAAGGTCTAAAATGTTTTAGATTTCTCTAAAATAAATCTTCATCCCTTCCATAAACATTTGTTGAGCCCTCATTCTAGACTAGGCCCTGGGGTTACATTGCCATGCACAAGGAAACATGGTCCCTGCTTCTGCTGGAGCTTCCAGCTTAGTGGGGAGAAGCATCTGTGAAATATTAGTATGTAGAGAGGTAACCTACAACTGTGGGCTGTAGTGATTTGGGATTTAGAGTACGTTTGCACAGTGGAGGAGAGCAGTTAGGGTGGCAACTTTTTTTTTTTTTTTTTTTTTTTTTTTTTTTTTTGAAGATGGAGTCTTTCACTGTTGCCTGGGCTGGAGTGCAATGGCCGATCTTGGCTCACTGCAACCTCTGCCTCCTGGGTTCACGCAATTCTCCTGCCTCAGCCTCCCAGCTTGCTGGGATTACAGGCGCACACTACCACACCCGGCTAGTTTTTTGTATTTTTAGTAGAGACGGGAGTTTCACTATGTTGACCAGACTAGTCTGGAACTCCCGACCTCGTGATCCACCTGCATCGGCCTCCCAAAGTGCTGGGATTACAGGCATGAGCCACTGCGCCCAGCCAGAGTGGCAACTTTTCATCTGCCACTTACTATGAAAGCTTAGGGGAGCTCTTGGTATCACTTGGGTATAAAGAGAATTATTTCATTGTTCAGTCGGTTGAGTGTAGATTTTCATGTAAAAGATATTTTTCTCTTTCCTCCTTTTAAAAGCATTTGAGACTAGGAGCTCTCATTGGACTTTGAGCTGCTTGAGACGGGGACTATGTCTGATTCATCTTTCTGTGTCCAGTTCTTAGCATGTGCGCAGCACAGAGTAGGCACTCAGAGTGCCTTAAGAGAAGGAATAAATGACCATACCACCAGGCACAGAGGGAGGCCTTAAGAAACCCTAAGCATCATAGGGTGCACCCACCACTTCTGTATGTGACTCAAAGTAAGTGTAAGGAAATCCAGTTCTGTTTTGTTTCTGAAATAGTAGATGTCAGGAAGGGTGTTTAGGTGTCAGGCTTTGGTGGTGCCTGCATGTGCCCAGTCCTGCCTATCCATGACCATTGTTCCTGTGACCCCTTACCCTGTCCCCAGATATCCTGCCATGCTAGTATGTTTTGGTGACAGCCTTAAACAAGGCAAGACTGCCTCTTTTTTTCTTTCTTCCTTTTGTTTTTCTTAGATGGGGGTTTCACTGTGTTGCAGAGACTTGTGTTGTACTCCTAAGCCCAAGCAGTCTTGCCTCGACCTCCCGAGTAGTTCGGACTTCAGACATGTGCCACCACACCCAGCTTGCACCTCTTTTTAAGAACAGGAGTTACTTTGTTCCACCACATTGAGAAATTATGAATATATAATTTGAAGAAACAAGCCTGAAGTTGGCACACTAATTTTTTTTTTTTTTTTTTTTGCTTCTCAAATAGATAAATGCATATTGTATGTTATGAGGAAATCTGATGAAAAGCCCTTATTTAGACATATGATTTCCTGGGAAGTCATTATATATTAAAACCAGTTTGGATGGTGGTATTTACAGGAATAAGAGGAAATAGGGGTCATTGTTAATTTGTAATTTTAAAAAAATGTGTAATTTATCATTCTAAGAGCAGCCTCAGATGTTGGCACATCTCTTTGAAATGCTGGAGATAAAGAGCAATTGTATGTGTGTGTGTGTATTTTTTAATTAAAACATTAAAAACACTAAACTGAAAAGGAATTCCCATGTTAATTCATTAATTTTTAGAAAAACAAGTACAAAAACCCTTTTTCAAAAACACAGCTTTATATTTTAATAATAGTACCTCCATCTGTCTCAGCATTTTGTAAACTGTGTGAACAGAAAACTTTGATAAATAGTTTGTATCAGAAACTTTAAAAACACAGACTACCATGAAATGTGTACACACTTGTGCCAATAGCAGTTTTAGCGTAAATGTATTTCATTCCTCTCCTAAAGGAAGGCCTAAGCCTCCCCTTTGTCCCTTGGGAGGAATTTGCAGCTATCTTCATACAGAAAGGTCTGTTTTCACTGATAACTCTCTTATCTTACCACTTTGGCCAGAAGGAATCTTAAAAGATGCAGGTGCTTGAGGAGAAGGGATGTGGACTGATGGGATAAGTGGCACTTCATCAGAACCCTCTGACTGTGCCTGGCAGATAGAGGAGGCTCTGACTCAATGAGTTAGGGGCAGGGTTTCAGGAGCAAGTGTGGGCCCGTAGGGTACTGTGAGATTAGGGCAAAGCTGCCTCCTGGAGGTTCTTTGTATAGGAGGTTTCAGGGGTGGGGCAGCATGCCTTCCCCACACCTTGTGGGCAGGCTCCTCATTAGACGGTGGACTGTACACATCTATCCCCTCTGTTGTGGTGTGTGCAGTTGGTGCATGTGTGGAGGACTCGGAAGGGCTCCTCTCACTTTGATTACTGACAAGGGGTTGGTGTGCGGTTTGAGATCAGGACTACTCTGTGAATCTGAAACCTGCTGGCAGCTTTAGCTGAGTTTATAGTTATATTTATGAAGATGGACCATGAGTGGCCACAGTGAATATAGTGAGAACAGCGGTGGGTATGGTGGGCAAGGAGGCCAGAGTAGCTGCTTCCTAAATCCCGGTCAGGACGGAGATCCCACAGGGACAGTACCCTTGGGGGCCAGGGAGGATGAACCTTTGAATTAGAACTGCCCCTGAAAGCCAGGAATGTGCATATGCTATGGAAATATCTTATTTCAGAAGAAATGGGAGCACTCTGTAGCTGTGCTGTCACATCAGGTTCCAAAAGGACAGTAGAGAAAAAATGTAAAGTATGTTACTAGTTTCTTGTGTTGATCATATGTGTATAATATTTTAGATACATTGGGTCAAGTAAAATGTTATTAAAATTAATTTTACCTATTCCTTTTTTAATGTGGCAACTAAAGAAGTATAAATTACCTAGGTGGTTCCCATCATATATCTGTTAGAGTCCATGGCAAGCCCCACTGTGGTTCATGGGGCAGGTACCCCAACTCTGTTTTTTTTTTTTTTAATTTTGTCTTTAGGGTACCCCTAGCTCTAGAGCATGCTGATAGCATGGACAGAGTCTGATCTTGCACCAGACACATGGGGGCTTGGATATTTGTTCTCCAGATTTCCAGAACCTAGAGTCTCTGGCTTCTTCCTCTACTTGCTTCTCATCTGTCAGGCCCTTATGTCCTCACTTCTCTGCCCAGCTGAGTCCCTTCACTCAGCCTCCATGTCCCACACACCCTCGACTCCTGTGTTCTCCATCACACCACCTGCATCCGTGGAAATGTGTCCCAGACTCCAGCAAACCCAACAGGTCTGAAAACCAAGTTATCTTTCTCTGCAGAGCATCTTTCCTCTTCTGTCTCTTAGCTCAATGAGAGAGACTGCAGTGTGAACCTTTTGACCCTGGCCAGAGACATGGGCCATTCCTGTAATGATAACAATAGTAATAAAGATGATAGTTAATATTTCTTGTGTACTCAGCACTGGGCATTGTACCAGATGCTTTGCACATGGTTTACTGATAATTCCATGAGGGAGGGATTGTTTTTATTGCCATTTTACAGATGACGAAACTGGGCACAGAGAGATGGAGCGACTCGTGCAAGGTCAAACAGCCAGATGGCAGGAGGGAGGATTTAAGATGGTGAATGCCTAACCTAGGAGGGCCAGTTCTGAGGCTGAGTTGGTCAACTAACCCACATCTTATACTAATTTTTCAGAGAGGAAAAATGCTCACATCCAACCAGTCATCACGTCCTAGTTCTTAAAAATATCTCCAATCCTTCTCACTGTCCTTTATCCCTCTGCCACCAACCTACTTCACCCTAAGTTTGCTTCTCACCCAGGGCACTAGAACAGCACTCTGTCGGCCTCTCCTTTCACTCTGTAGCCAGAGTGGATCATTTAAAAATGCAGAAATGACTATATCATTCCCCAGTGTAAAGCCCTTTTAGGCCCGCCTTGCCACAAAATCCTTCTGTTTTATAATCTAGAGCCTTCATTTCATTTCTCAGTTCTCCTTCGTGCGGATCCATGAGGTCTCTGCCCCTGCTCCATCCTGCCAGGCTTTCTGCTCCCTTCCCTGACTCCCAAGTGAGGCCTGTCTGATTCCTCTGTTTGGGATGTGGGAAGATGAGGAAGACAGGCCTTGCTGCAGAATGTGGTTCTGCGTTGTGTGAACTGGTAGACCTTGCGTAGCCTTCTTCTCTCTGTGCTTGAGATTCCTCTCTGAAAAATGAGGATAAGAAGAGGGCGAAAGGAAGGATTTAGGATGATGAATGCCAAATCCTTCAGCTAGTGGTGAGGACTCTGGAAGTGCTGTCTTTTGGGTCCTTGAATGACAGTGGGGATAGCTGTACCTGCCTTTACAACCAGATGGTTGCTATGTTCATCAGTGGGCAGGTGGTAGGCACGGTGTACAGCTTCCTCCACCCACCCCCAACCTCTGTCCTTCTATCTAGCCCTTTTCTCCTGCAATCTGCATTTCAAATTTTCCTTCCTTTTTCTTTTGAAGGATATTTCTTTCCACCTTTGATGCCACAATTCAGTAGAATGAGATAACAGATACTTGAAGGTATCTGTCAAGAAATAGATAATGGTAGAAGTTGCTGGGGCCCCATCAGGCAAGGGTGGGGGCAAGCAAGAGACTTAACTGTGGAGAAAGGTATGGGAGAATTCAGAATTGCAGTGTGCTCAGTTGTGTCCAGGGCTTGTGGTGGAATCTGAAATGATGTTTATGCGACAAGTCTAAAGTATTCGTTAATATCAGAAGACAGTGGTATGTAGTCACATCTTGGTTAACAAGAAGCCAGTTAACTAAAAGCTGAAAAAGATCTTTTATTTTACTTTTCTTACATTCAAATTGGACAAAGAAGCAAATGGCAATAAAACAAGCTGATAATTTTAAAATTGTTACTAAAAAGTAAAACTGTGAGGGGGATATTCTGAGATTAATTTAGATTCATCAAAATTACTTCCTCTTTGTAATCATCATTACTATGTGAGAACAAGACTCAGAATCATAACTGGGGGCATTTCATTCATGTCACGCAGATTCTTATTGTAGAATCATAACTGATTTAGAAAACTAGAGGCGGAGGGAAGAGGTGGACCTTTATATAGCAGGTCACATACACTATGCTTTCGGAATTATTCACCGAGGCGAAAGAATAGAGATTAGCTACTGGTGAAGGACAAAAAGAATTTTCTGCTGAATCCCAAATTCGCTAGGATGACTCCTTCCGGAACTGCCAGTTCATCGAGGCCGAGTTATTCAGAACCTCAAGTTAGACACTCTCCCTATCCTTTGGGCCCTCAGGCCCCCTTGGGCACTGTTGTAAGAAGCATGGTGCTTTGAAACAAGACCCCAGGCTTTACGTCAAAATGAAGTGGCTCTTGCCCAGTTTCCTATTATCCAGTTAGATTGCAATTATGGGTTTTTAAGCCAGGCATACAGACTTCGTGAGCTGCCAGAACTCGCATTTCTGTTTAGGCTGTTGAAGAACTTTGATCTGATAGACATTGCTTCCATTGCAAAAGTTCGATTTATTGGTTCATTCAACAAATAGTGATTGAGATTTTCCTATGTGCCTGTTACTATAGGCGATCGGTGACACACCAGACCAAAATCTTTTATGTCCTAATAGAAAAACTAAACAACTGAAACATTTAGAATGCCGAAAGGTGAAGCATTGAGAACACAAATGGAGAGGGAGTGAGGCGGGCAGTGTAGGGTGTCTGTATTTCAAGTGAGGCTGTCAGAGCAGGCCTTTTTGGGGAGGGGACTTTGGAATAAAGACCTTAAGGACGGGCAAGAGCAATTGTTCGAAATGTTCCCCACTTTAAAGACTCATGTTTTTCCTAGAACTCTGTTAACTAAATGTCAGTTGGCACTGAATTTGCTCTGCACTCTTTATTAAGGTTATATAAAAGTAATACTTTTGGCTGGGTGCAGTGGGTCACGCCCACAATCCTAGTGCTTTGCAAGGCTGAGATGATGGGAGGATTGCTTGAGGCCAGGAGTTTGATACCAGCCTGGGCAACATAGTGAGACACTGGTCTCTATCTTTAAAAAAAAAATGCATTTTTCTTATTATGAATGCAGTTATCTGTGTTATGTGTTATTACTAATTGGGTTTTCTTTTCTTTTTCTTTCTTTCTTTTTTTTTTTTTTTGAGACAGAGTCTTACTCTGTCACCCAGGCTGGAGTGGAACAAAGCAGCATGATCTTGGCTCACTGCAACCTCCCTGGGTTCAAGTGATTCTCCTGCTTCAGCCTCCCAAGTAGCTAGGACTACAGGTGCGTACCACCACACCTGGCTAGTTTTTTGTATTTTTTTTAGTAGAGACAGCGTTTCACCATGTTGGCCAGGGTGGTCTTGAACTCCTGACCTCAAGTGATCCACCCGCCTCGGCCTCCCAAAGTGCTGGGATTACAAGTGTGAGCTGCCATGCCTGGCCTGTTCATAATAGATTTTCTAAATATATATATATATTTTGAGACAGCTGCATCTTGCTGTATCACTTAGGCTGGAGAGCAGTGGCACAATCATGACTCACTGCAGTCTCAACCTCCTGGGCTCAAGTAATCCACCTCAGCCACCTGACTAGCTGGGACTACAGGTGCATGCCACCACCCCGGCTAATTTCTGTGTTTTTTTGTAGAGATGGGTCTGATCTCAAACTCCTGGGCTCAAGTGATCCGCCTGCCTCAGTCTCCTGAAGTGCTAGGCCTTTTTGGGGAGGGGACTTTAGAATAAAGACCCCTTAAGGAGGGGCAAGAGCAATTGTTTGAAATATTCCCCACTTCAAAGGCTCATGTTTTTCCTAGAACTCTGTTAACTAAATGTCCAGTTGGCACTGAGTGCATGAGCCACTTTGCCTGGCCAATATTTACTCTTCTGATAAGACTCTATCTTGTTTGCCTATTTTTTATGTGCATGAACAATTGTGTTCATATTTATTTTCATATCATGTTGATATTTCCCAAAGCAATAATATAATGTTAAGAAGCAATATATTACATGTGTAATGGATCCTTGAAACTGTTTTACAAAAGTTATCTAGAGTGGGTTGTTTGTTTAAAGCCTACAGCACCTTGTATTCCCAGGCAGTCTCCCATCCAAGTAGTAATGAGGCCTGACCCTGCGTAGCTTCCGAGGTCAGACAAGACTGGGTGCGTTGCAGTGTGTGGCCGTGGACAGAATGTTTCGAGATACTAGATGTAATTAAGGGCTTTAACTGGACAGCTTGATCTTCAAGTTACAGTGCAGTTAGATGCCAAAGAGTATAGTATAGCTTGAATGGAGGAAAAATATGGCTGGAGATGAACACCAAAATCAAGAGACGGGGAAGGAAGGGCTGACCAGAACGGGTTTCCATAGTTGCCTCCCAGTTTTTCTTGGTGAGGAAGAGTTGATTAGCCTAAGAAATCATCTTCTCTGCTTTGGGTATGATCACTCACTCCCTTAGTCCCCCTGCTTGTTCTCACATGGAACTATTTGGTTCTTCCCTTGAGTCAGGGGTCAGGGAGCAAAAGGGAGGAAACTGCTATAGACTGAGATCAACCCATACTCTGAAAACAGCTTATTTGGCAAGGAAGCCTCCAGCACTCTAGCCCCTTTGCTGAAGTGCCCTGAGCATTGAGAGCATTCGGTTGTTTTCTAGCTGCGGTTGGATTTCTTACGATGTCCAGTGTTATCTCCATGTCCGCCCCTTTCTTCCTGGGGAAGATCATCGATGTCATCTATACCAACCCCACTGTGGACTACAGCGACAACCTGACCAGCCTCTGCCTTGGGCTCAGTGGTGTGTTTCTGTGTGGTGCTGCTGCCAATGCCATTCGTGTCTACCTCATGCAAACTTCAGGTAAAAGTCTCTCCTCTCAGGCATGTGAGTCATCCTGAAGAAGATGTAGAGTCCTGTGGGTTCGTTCGGGCTCAAATCTCATGTGCTCCAGGCTCCATTCTCTTCTTCTCTTCCTGGCATCCCATCAAGTGGGGATAGAGCCCAATGACTGCCCACATGTTGGAGTTATAGATTATTTTAGATCAAATACTCTCTTTTCAACTCTTCTTTTACAGTTGAAGTTGAGCTCATGTCTGTCTTATGGGAGGTTTGAAAATAAGGTCCCTGGCCATGAAGCTAGACTTCTGAGACTTCCTGAAGGCTTCAGAAACCTATTTACATGCCCCATGCTTGTGTTTCTCCTTAAGTAGCAGCTGAGATAAAAACTTTGTCAATATTTCTGTGAAAAGGCCTCGTTGTTACAGGCAGGTCACTGCCACAATAATGAGAGAACCCGGGACACCAACTCTAAGTCTGTTGCTCTCCATTTAGCTCTGTGGATAATTAACCAGTTCTTGCCATTTGAAGGTTCAATACAAGAAAGGGTTTCCAGGGAGGAACAAAATGAGCTTTTGGAGGTTAATGTAATACAACTTCTTTGTAAATAATATCATTAAAAAATCTCATCCAAGGCAGAGGTTGCCGTGAGCCGAGATCGTGCCATTGCACTCCAGCCTGGGTAACAAGAGCGAAACTCTGTCTCAAAAAAAAAAAAAAAAAAAATCTCATCCAAGTGTGATACTCATGCCTGTAATCCTAGCACTTTGGAAGGCTGAGATAGGAGGATCGCTTGAGCCCATGAGTTTGAGACCAGCCTGAGCCAAATAGCAAGACTCCGTCTGTATAAAAATAAAAATAAATTATTGGGTGTAGTGGCACACATCTGTAGTTTCAGCTACCCAGGAGGCTGAGGTGGGAGGATGGCTTGAGCCCAGAAGGTTGAGGCTACAGTGAGCTAGGATCACGCCACTGCATTCAAGCCTCGGTGTTAGAGGAATACCCAGTCTCTAAAAACAAAAAAAAAGAAGTAAAAATTTTAAAAGCCTCTGAGTCATGTTATATTTATTTTATCCCTGTATCCTCTCATTAGCACCCACAGTCAGTAGTTAATAAGAGAAAAGTAGCATTCATTAGTAGTGCATGACAATTAATGTGCCAGGTTTGGGAAAGTCTCTTTCCACCCATGGGATACAGTGCAACAGACACGCTCAGAGGCTGCTTTGCTCAGAAGGGTTACAACTCCAGGCCAAGCTGCTGCACAGTAGATGGCTGCCCCATAATGGTAATGGATGTCTTTACTCCAGGTGAGACTGTTTGTGTTTGCTTTTGCAGGTCAGCGCATTGTGAATAGGCTGAGAACTTCATTATTCTCCTCTATTCTGAGGCAGGAGGTTGCTTTCTTTGACAAGACCCGCACAGGAGAATTGATTAACCGCCTCTCATCAGACACTGCACTCCTCGGGCGCTCAGTGACTGAAAACCTCTCAGATGGGCTCAGGGCTGGGGCCCAGGCTTCTGTAGGCGTCAGTATGATGGTATGTTGGCCTGGTTCCCCTTGGTACCTTCCTGCCAGGGCCTGGCTTGCACCGGGCCTCTCAATTGTGAGATGAGCTCAAGGTGATCAGTTTGCATCATTCCGTAAGTGCCTAGAGCCAAAAGTGCTGTTGCAGAGGCTGCTGGGACGTGGGGATTGCCTCCACATGCATGGCCTCTTATACCTTCATTTCTACAGAATGAATGATTATCTGGAAAATGGATTCTTGTGTTACTGTTGGGTATCCTGAGATGTGTGAAACTAGGGTATTAGGCAGAAAAGACCATCAGGTAGAAGGAGCACTGGGTACTCCTTCTGTGGAGTGTACCAATCAGTGACTAAATTCCATTCCTTTGTGTGTATAACTCCACCTGTGTTCTTTTAACGGGAGTGCTCTTCACTCCCACAGCCTTTTCTCCTTCCCTTAACTGGGTGGCTTGTGCCTGTCCTGTCTGCTTGCCTTACTTCTTCAACAAGTGTTTCTATTTAGCCCAGTGCTGCAGGTCAGTAGAGAGACAATGCAAGCCACGTATATTATTTTAATGTTTTGGTAGCCACATTTAAAAAAGCAAAAAGAAGCCAATGATATTAATTTCATTTTTTTAATTTTAAATTATTTTAGAGACAGAGTCTTACTCTGTCACCCAGGCTGAAGTACAGTGGCAGGATCATAGCTCACTGCAGTCTTAAACTCCTGGGCTCAAGTGATTCTCCTACCTCAGTCTCCCAAGTATCTGGGACTCCAGACACACACCCCCAAGCTTGGCTAATTAAAAAATGTATATATCTACAAATATATTTTTGTAGAGGCAGGGTCTCTCTATGTTTCCCAGGTTGGTCTCAAACTCTTGGCCTCAAGTGATCCTCCTGCCTTGGTCTCCCAAAGTACTGAGATTACAGGCTTGAGCCACTGTACCTGGCTGAGAGCAATTTTAATCATGTTTTGTTTAAGCCAGTATAAACAAAATATTGTCATCTCAATATGTAATTAATATAAATATTATTAATGAGATATTTTACATTATTTCTTTCATGTTATAGTTGACCCTTGAACAATGCAGGGGTTGGGACACTGAACCCCACACAGTCAAAAGTCAAAGTATAACTTTTGAATCCCCAAAAACTTAACTACTACTGGCCTACTGTTGACCAGAAGCCTTACTGATAACATAAATAGTCAATTACCATATATTTGGTGTGTTATAGATATTATATACTATGATCTTATAATAAAGCAAGCTAGAGAAAAGAAAGTGTTATTAAGAAACTCATAAGGAAGAGAAAATATATTTGTTATTTATTACCTGGAAGTGGATCATGATAAAAGTCTTTATCCTCATCGTCTTCACATTGAGTAGGCTGAGAGGAGGAACAAAGTTTGTTCTTACTGTCTCAGTGGCAGCAGAGATGGAAGAAAATCTATGTATAAGTTGACCCATGCAGGTCAAACCTATGTTGTTCAAAGGTCAACTGAATTTCCAAATCTGATGTGTATTCTCTACTTACTGTGCGACCCCAGTTGTGGGACCCTGACCCACGGAGACAAACAGGCGCTCGACTAACACGAGGCAGGAAGCGTGGTGATCAGTACTGGCTTTATTGGGAACTCTGGGCGACTTAAGCAAGCAAGGGGGAATCGCGCGTGCTTTCTTTGTTCGGTTTGTTTTATAGGGACCGAGAGCCTAGGGCGGCGGGAGAGCTGATCTGGCAGGTAGGGATAGGCTGGGGGAAGTGGGCCTGGCCGGCAATGATTGGCCAGGTTGGTCGCTGGGCAGGAGGTTTATGGGGCGCTAAAGGGAATTGGCCTGGCGGGCAGTGATTGGCCAGGTTGGTTGCTGGGCAGGAAACCTGGCGGGCGGGAACATAGGAGATAGAAGGTAGCGGGAGAGCTGATGGGGTGGGTGGTGATTGGTTCAGTGAGTTGCTGGGTGGAAAAACCGTTGGCCTTGAGTTGGGCCAGGGTAGAGTAAGATATGGGAACCCTTCTTATGGGGGAAGGGCCTCTGCTCTGGGAACTCAGGTCCTTTCCACGTGGCTGGGAACGGAGCCAGGAAGCCCTCAACCAGACACTTACGAAGCATCTTAATTCAGATGCTAAATTTTCATTGAAAGTAGTATTGCACGCCCCCTGTTGGTCATGATTAAAACATAGTAGAGGAGCGGAATATTGGATGTTGTGGAATCTGGTGAAGTTTAGGTAGATGGGGGCGCTACACCCTGTGGAGGAGCAGTTAGAAGTTGAGAGGAGATGATTGTGGCTGTATGGAGGAGTGTTACAGATAAAGGTGGTCTTGGTGTAGTTTTCAGTTAAATAAAACCTCCAGATGTAGGGGGCGTTACCCTTGCATCTTGGTAAATTTGATAGACAGAGGGCCAGTAGGAACAGCTTTTTACCCTGGGGAGGAGCCATGTGTGACTCTCTTGACCCGTGACAAATGAATCCAAGATTGACTTTCAGCGATTCTGATGGCCGACGGGGTGGTGAGGATGACTGTGTATGGGCCTTCCCACCTTGGAGTGAGAGGTTTTGGTGTTAAAGATTTTATAAGGACCGAATCCCCTGGAGAAATTTTCTGAGTGCCGTGGGATGACGGAGTAGGTTGGGGAAGAGAGGCGTTAGCGTGTTCGCGGAGAAGGTTTCGGAGAAGGGTGAAATAAGGGAGGTATTCTCCTAAGGGAGCAGTGTCAGGAGGTGATGGAGTAGAGAGCAGGAAGGGGCGACCATACATTAGCTTAAACGGGCTGAGCTGTGATGGGCCCCGAGGGGTTGCTTTTAGTCGGGCGAGGGCAATAGGAAGCAAGGTTACCCAAGACTGGCGAAGCTTTAGCGTGAGCTTCGTTAGCTGTTCTTTGATGAGACCATTGGCCCGCTCTACCTTACCAGAGGATTGTGGGTGGTAAGCGGTGTGTAACTTTCACTGAATTCCTAGGGCGGTAGAGACAGCGTTAGTAACCTTGGAGACAAAGGCAGGACCGTTGTTAGACTGGATGGTAGCCGGGAGTCCGAAGCGAGGTATGATGTCCTGGATTAGATGGGTGGTTACTGTTTCTGCAGACTCAGATGCTGTAGGGTAAGCCTTAATCCAGCCTGAAAAGGTATCCACAATGGTTAACAGGTACCGGTACTGCTTGTGTTTAGGCATATGAGTGAAGTTAATTTGCCAATCTTGGCCTGGAAGAAACCCTCGCAATTGGTGGAGTTGTTTACGGGGGTGGCAGGACCCCTGAGGGTTAACCCTGGCACAGGTGAGGCACTTTGCATGGACCTCATGAATGGTTTGGGAGAGACCATCTGGATGTAGGAGGGGACTGAGGAAGTGGAGCAGGGCCTTAGGCCCGATATGTAGAGAGTTGTGAATATTTTGGATTATTTGTGTTCGTTGTTGTTTTGGGAGAATGAGAAGGTTGTGTTTGAAGGCCCACTTATCTTTAAATGTAACTCCTGGGGTGTTTTGTAAGGATTGTTTTTCTTGATTTGAGTAACATGGGCTGTATGATTTGGACAGGAAATAAAGATGGGCAGGGGGCGGGTGATTTCTTGCAGTATCCTTAGCTACCTTGTTAGCAAAGGCATTGCCTTCCGCTACTGTGGAGCCAGTGGTTTGGTGTCCTTTGCAGTGGATGATTGCCACTTTGTTGGGGAGTTGGATAGCTTGAATAAGATTGGCAATAAGTTTGCCATTTAAGACAGGGGTGCCTTTAGTGGTGAGGAAACCCCGTTTTTTCCAGATCATGCAATGGGAGTGGGCGATGAGAAAGGCGTATTTTGAGTTCGTGTAGATGTTAACTTTTTTGTTTCTGGCCTATTTTAGAGCCTGAGTGAGGGCCACTAGTTTGGCCTGTTGTGAAGTGGTACCCAAGGGAAGGGAATGAGTTTCAATGATGTCTGTTTGTGTGACTACAGCGTAGGCAGCCATCCTGAGGCCAGGAGGATGCGGGATGGAGCTGCCGTCCACAAACAGAGTGAGGGGGGCTGTCGGCAAAGGTGTTGACTGTAGGTCTGGACGAGGGGACTGTGCCTCAGCCAGGACCTCAGGACAATGGTGGTCTGGAGCGGGCCCTGAGGGGATGGGAAAAAGAGTGGCCGGGTTTAAGGCAGCACAGTGCGAAAGAGTGATGTTAGAATTTTTGATGAAGAGTAGGTGTATTAGTTGAATTCTGGATGGCCCCAGGTGTGGCAGTGACCGGTGAGTGAGGAGTTCAGTTAGCCTATGGGGAGAAAACACCTGAAGGGGAAGCTGTAGGTTGATCTTAAGAGCCTCAGTGGTGAGGGCAGCTGCCGCAGCCAGGGCACGGAGACATGGCTGCCATCCTCTCTTAGTAGGGTTGAGTTGTTTGGAGAGGTAAGCCACTGGTAAGAGGGTGTCTCCTACTGGCTGCGCTAGGACTTTTACTGCAGTGTGGGACTTTTTATCCGTGTACAGGTGAAAAGGCAGGCCGGGATTGGGCAAGGCCAGGCTGGTAGATGTACATAAAACTTTAAGGAGTGTGTTAAAAGCCTGGGTTACCGTGCCCTGGGAAGTGAGTGGTCCCGTAGGGGTTTCAGATGCGGCCTGATATAGAGGCTTGGCTAGGGCTGCATAGTTAGGTACCCAGTGGCGGAAAAATCCAACCAAGCCCAAAAAGGAGAGTATTTCCTGGGCCGACTGCGGGGGCTGGAGAGTTTTAAGAGCCTGTAGCCGGTTGACCGTGATGGACTTTTTTCCAGGCGTTAACTGTAACCCCAAGTAGGTGATTGAAGAGGAGGCTATTTGGACTTTACCAGGGGATACTCGGTATCCCTTACTACCTAAAAAGTTCAGGAGAGCAGTAGTGGCCCGTACACACTCGGGGTGACTGGGGGAACAGACCAACAGGTCGTCCACGTATTGGAGGACTGACAAGGGCGTAAGGTTACAATTGAGTAAGTCATGGGCTAATGCCTGCCCAAACAGGTGGGGACTGTCTCGGAATCCCTGAGGGAGGACCGTCCATGCAAGTTGCTGGGAGACTCCCGTAAGGGGATTTTCCCAGGTGAAGGCAAAAATGAAGTATGAGCCCGGATTGAGGGGAATGGTAAAAAATGCATCCTTAAGGTTCAGCACTGAAAAATAGGTGGTGTTTGGAGGGATATGTGAGAGTAATGTGTAGGGGTTGGGAACCACTGGATGTATGGGGACAACTGCCACATTGACAAGCCGTAAGTCCTGGACTAACCTATACTGCCCTGAAGGTTTGCGGACAGGAAGGATAGGGGTGTTACAGGGGGAGTTTATAGGGATTAAGAGGCCACGGCTTTTAAGCCGCTCAATGATGGGCCTGAGGCCCACGCGGTGAGCCTTAGAAATGGGGAATTGGGGGCGACAAAGGAACTTAGGGGAGTGTTCTTTGAGGAGAATTTTAATGGGTCGGTGGTGAGTTGCCACTATGGGACTGTCTATGTTCCAAACCTGGGGATTAACTTTTGGGAGGAGGGCAGATAAACTGTCTGCAGATTGTGGACATTCGGAAGTATAGGCTAGCAGGAGAAAATTACACTGTGCGGTTGGGGAGAAGGTAATGCTGGCATTTAGTTTGGAGAGGATATCTCGGCCTAGTAGAGGCACCGGACAAGATGGAACGACTAAAAAGGAGTGAGTAAACTGAATGGGGCCATATGAGCATGTAAGTGGCAAGGTCTGGCCTGGGGTGCTAGGAGTTCCGTTAATCCCCATAATAGAGACCTGGGAAGGAATGATTTGTCCAGAAAAAGTGGGGAGCACAGAATAGGTAGCCCCCGTGTCGAGCAAGAAGGAGACACTTTTACCCGCTACCTTGAACGTAACCCTGGGCTCGGCAAGGGTAACCGGAGTTGGGGAGCCAGGGCACCACTACTCGTTTATTAGCCCCAGAAATTCCGGAAACGGGGGGGTTCTGGGTGTCTGGGTTCTGGGTCGTGGGGCCAGATTCCAGACCCCCAGCGGTTGCTCCCTGCTGCCCAGTGTGTCGGCCTGGAGGGGCCGGGACCCTAGGTAAGCTGGGGCAGTCCGACTTCCAATGTCCCATAAGCTGGCAATTAGGACAGGGCTTAGTAGGCAGACGAGGCTGAGGGCATGTTGAGGACCAGTGTCCTTCTTTTCCGCATTTGAAGCACGCCCCAGGAGGAGGGCGGGAGTTGCCTTTTGGCTTCTGGGTCCCTGCCGGCCTCAGAGCGGCAGCTAGCAAAGTGACCTTCTGCTTCATTCGGGTTTGGCGAGCTGCCTTAGCTGTGTCCTCCCTGGCATTAAAAACTTTAAAGGCCATTTTTACCAGGTCTTGTATGGGGGTTTCCGGGCCCTCCTCTGCCTTTTTAAGTTTCTTTCTGATATTGGGGGCAGACTGAGAGATGAAATGAGAGGCCAGGACCGTGGCTCCGTTTTGGGATGCCGGGTCTAGTCGAGTATAACGGACGAGAGCCTCTCGTAGGCGGCCAAGGAAAAGGGCGGGGTTTTTATCTGCCTTCTGGGTGATTTCCCTAAGTTTGTCATAATTTACCACCTTGTTGGAAACTATGTCCATGCCCCTAAGAAGGTATAGGATCATGCGGTCCCGCAGCGGAATATCGGACCCTACATGCGCCTGGTAGTCCCATTGGGGATCAACATTAGGAAGAACTTCAGTCCCTACAGGGATTTGGTTGGGGTTTAGGGCATGGTCTCTATCTGCCTGATGTCTGGCTGCCGCTAAGATGCGCTTATGTTCTTCAGCAGTGAGGGTGGAAGTACAGATGACACGTACATCGTGCCAAGTAAGACTGTAAGCCTGAGTGAGATATTGGAACTCCTTGATGTACGTAGAGGGATCTGCTGAGAAAGAGCCGAGCCTACGCTCAATTTGGGCGAGGTCCTGGAGGGAAAAGGGGACATGTACCCTTACTAAGCCCTCCGACCCCGCCACCTCACGGAGAGGCGCTAGGAGTGTAGGTTGGTGTGAACGGGTGTGGGCCGCCACCGGGGAAGTAGGAGGGAGTGGTGCTGGTGTCGTGAGAGGGGTGATTGCTGGGGTAGCAGGAGGAAGGGGAGGAGCTCCCAGGGCGGGAGGTGCAGGAGGAGCGGTTGCGGCTGCAGGGGAAACAAAGGAGGGAGGAGTTTCCGCGGCGGGAAGTGTGGGGGGAGTGGCGCCCGGTGTAGCGAGAGAGGGTGGGTCCTCTGAGGCAGGCAACGTGGAAGGGGCGGCCACTGGGGGAACAAAGGGAGGAGGAGCTTCTAAGGCCATGGGGCCCGCCCCGGCCGCAAGGGGAGGGGAGGAAAGATGGTCAGGCAAGTCTTCCTGCATTGAATAAGGAGGAGGGGTGGTGGCGGAAGTGGAGGGGGTTTTACGACGAGGAACCTGGGCAAGGAGGACCTGGTGGGTGGAACAAGCAGAACATAGGTCCGGGTGGGTACGGAGGTCCCAAAAAGCCTGTACGTAGGGCACCTCGCGGTCCTTGCCGGTGCGGCGGCAGAAATTATCGAGATCACGAAGGACGTTGAAATCGAAAGTACCAGTCGGGGGCCAATGTGACTGGTTATCAAGCTGGTACTGAGGCCATGTCACTTGAGACAAGAAAATAAGTTTTTTTCGTCTCAAGGTTTGCGAATATTCTAATTTGGAAAAATTTCGCAACAAACACCCAAGAGGAGTGTTAAGGGGTATTTTGGACTCTGCGTTCCCCATGGGTGGCGCGGCAGTGGTTCCCTGCCAACTACCGAGTAAATGTAGGAAGAGGCGTCCCCCAAGCACTACAAACACTCGGCGAATTGGAGAGAGTAGATGTAGGACGAGGCGTCCCCCGAACACTACAAATATTCAGTGGATTGGAGAGAGGAAGAGTCAGAGAGGGCGTCCCCTGTCCGGCGCTTCCAAAAGGCTCCTGGAGCCTGGTTGGAGGATTGTACTCGGGCCGGCCGGCGCTTGGCGAGAGATCCGTGGAGTTGGAGTTGGGAGGGACTGCCGTGCACCCCACGGGGAAGGGAAGGTAAGGCAGGGAAAGAGTAATAAAATCGGTCCTACCTTACTCAGAGTGCAGAACGGCCAGATCCGGAGGGGTCGCCGGGAGGGGGCTGTGGGCAGCCCAGCAGCCCGAACCCTCCTGGGTTTCGGCACCAGTTGTGCGACCCCAGTTGTGGGACCCCGACCCACGGAGACAAACAGGCGCTTGACCAACACGAGGCAGGAAGCGTGGTGATCAGTACTGGCTTTATTGGGAACTCCGGGCGACTCAAGCAAGCAAGGGGGAATCGCGCGTGCTTTCTTTGTTCGGTCTGTTTTATAGGGACCGAGAGCCTAGGGCGGCGGGAGAGCTGATCTGGCAGGTAGGGATAGGCTGGGGGAAGTGGGCCTGGCCGGCAATGATTGGCCAGGTTGGTCGCTGGGCAGGAGGTCTATGGGGCGCTAAAGGGAATTGGCCTGGCGGGCAGTGATTGGCCAGGTTGGTTGCTGGGCAGGAAACCTGGCGGGCGGGAACATAGGAGATGGAAGGTAGCGGGAGAGCTGATGGGGTGGGTGGTGATTGGTTCAGTGAGTTGCTGGGTGGAAAAACCGTTGGCCTTGAGTCGGGCCAGGGTAGAGTAAGATATGGGAACCCTTCTTATGGGGGAAGGGCCTCTGCTCTGGGAACTCAGGTCCTTTCCACGTGGCTGGGAACGGAGCCAGGAAGCCCTCAACCAGACACTTACGAAGCATCTTAATTCAGATGCTAAATTTTCATTGAAAGTATTTGATCTGGATTTAGGTTTTATAAAATGTACAATTGAAAAAGTAGTTTGACATACTCAAGTTTTCCAGACATAATAGTTTGACAATAACTGAATGGAGTTTAGGCTTTTCAATTTAAATTAATTAAACCTAAATGTAATTTTAAAAAGTATCTCAGTCATACCTGACACATTTCAAGTTTCCAGTAGCCATGTGAGGCTATCGTTTTGGTCAGTGCAGTTCTAGACCTGCGAAATAAGAACTATAAATAATCCTTTCTCACAAATGGAAAGCTTGGATTTTGTCCTCTGTGTCCCATGAAGCATTCAGTTCAGAGAAGAAGGGTGTGTAGCCTATTTGATCAGACTTATAGAATGAAAAACAGCTTTGAAATCTCATGATTTCCAGCTAAGAGAGAAGTAAACCTCTGGAAGAGGACCCTTCCTGAACTAACATGCCATTTTTCAAATATGAATAGTTTTGGAGATCAGAATTCAAGCTGGGAAAAATCACTTGGGGTACCTCTTTTTTTTTAATTTTTTTTTTTAAGAGATGGAGTTTCGCCATGTTGGCCAGGCTGGTCTTGAACTTCTGACCTCGTGATCCACCTGCGTTGGCCTCCCAAAGTGCTGGGATTACAGGCGTGCGCTACTGCGCCCAGCCTGGGGTACCTCTTTCTGTAACAAGGAAAGGTTTCTGTAACAGTGTAGGTCAGATGAGCAATTCAAAGGGTTTGTTTGGGCTGCCATAATACCACAGACTAGATGGCTGGAACAACATAAATGTGTTTCTCAAGGTTCTGAAGGTTGGAAGTCCAAGATCAAGGTGCTAGCAAAATAGCTTCATTCTGAGGCGTCTTTTCTTGGGTTGTAGGCAGTTGCCATCTTGCTGTGTGCTCATATAGTGGAGAGAGAGTGTGCTCTAGAGTGTCTCTTCTTATAAGGACACTAATCCTGTTGGATTGTGGGCCCACACTTCCCTCCTTTAGCCTTAGTTACTTTCTTAGCGGCCCCATCTCCAAATACAACCATACTGGGGGTTAGGGCTTCAACATGTGAATTTCAGGGTGAAACATTCGGTCTATGACAGCACCTCAGGAGGTGGCTTCACCTAGGATCTGATCTTTGGCTCTAGAGGGTCAGAAATGTGACTTTGTTTCTTCTACACAAACTTAACGGACCTGACTTAGGAGAAGTCCAATTATGAGAACCTCATACTGTGTATACCATAATGCCAATTTATTAATTTACATAGTGGGCCTTCCTTCCTACCATTAAGATGTGTTTCTGCCAGTACAATTTTTTTTTTTCAGTTTTTTTTTTTTTGTTTGTTTTTTGTTTTTTGAGACAGGGTCTCAATCTGTTGCCCAGGCTGTAGTACAGTGGTATGATCTTGGCTCACTACAGCCTCCATCTCTCGGGCTCGAGTGATCCTACCACCTCAGCCTCCTGAGTAGCTGGAACTACAGGTGTGCATCATCATTCTGGCTAATTTTTGTATTGTTTGTAGAAACAGTGTCTCACCATGTTGCCCAACCCACTGGTTTTGAACTCCTGGGCTCATGTGATCCACCTGCCTCGGCCTCCCAAAGTGCTAGGATTACAGGCATGAGCCACCATGCTCAGCCCATTTCTGCTATTCCAAACACTTCATTATGGTGCCAGGACCCTGTATTAGTCATCAGAAGGTTATTCATTAAGTATTGAACCAGAGTGAAGGGACGCGGGGTTCTGGGACAGTTCTGGGAGAATCCTGATGGACTGTGCCTGCCCCACACAGAGGACACCTGTTCAGTTGGTTCTTTTGAGATCAGTTGTGTTCAGGCCCCAGAAGTGTTAGACTTGCCTGTTGGTCTCGTGTCCTGATGGTGACCATCAGAGATAAGATTATGTGCCCCCGAGTCACCCCAGGTGTCCTGATGGACTTGTCTTTCTAGGGTGGGACATTCCTATACACATCTGCTTGCTCCTCTGTCAAGGTGCCAAGCTCCTTTCTGCCTCAGTACCTTTATCCATTGGCTCTTACCTCTTGGTGGTGAGATCTTCCAAGATCATGTTATATCTGAAGTGATACTTTCTCTCTCTTTTACTTGTTTATTATCTAAGTCCCACCTCTTCTTTCTTGCATGAAAACTCTGTGAGGGTTGTTTAACTCCCAGGTGCCTGGAATAGTGCTTGCGCTCAGTAACAACTTGTTGAATGAGTGAATGAATGAATGATTGGTTGATCCATCAGCTACCTTATGTTTCAGTTCGCAGGTTTTCCTCAGCATCATTTAGGAGAGCCTTGTACTGATTATACTATATTCTGTGCAAAAGAGATACGGTATATTTTAGTAATTTGTTGAAGAGATGCTAGTACCATTGAAAATACAATCACCAAATTACAAGGTTGACAGGAAAACCCTCTGTTACTTACTTCTAAAAGTTAGGCTATGCTTTCAGCAGTTCCGATTGCTAGAAGCTCCTCAATATATTGAGCCCAGATCTATCCCACTGACTTCAGTCCACTGAGTCATGAAAGCAGCTCTAATTCTTCTTCGACTTGTTAGTTGTGTCCCCCAAGTCCTCTGTTGACTATTTGTCATACGATGTGGGGTTTTTTTGTGTTTTGTTTTTGTTTTTTTTGAGATGGAATGTCACTCTGTTGCCTAGGCTGGAGTGCAGTGGCTTGATCTCGGCTCATTGCAACGTCCGCCTCCCAGGTTCAAGTGATTGTCCTGCCTCAGCCTCCCAAGTAGCTGGGATTACAGGCATGCGCCACCATGCCTGGCTAATTTTGTATTTTTGGTAGAGATGGAGTTTCTCCATGTCAGTCAGGCTGGTCTCCAATACCTGACCTCAGGTAATCCACCCACCTCAGCCTCCCAAGGTACTGAGATTACAGGCGAGAGCTACCATGCCCAGCCAGATATGGGGCTTTTTGGTGACTTCACCATCTTGGTCATTTCGGTGGGACCTGTTGCTCTGGTTGTTCAGTGCCTGCAGGTGGTTCAGACTTGAATACACAACTCCTGATGTTGTCTGGCAGTGTGGAGCGGAATGGGCCTCTGCCACACTCCCATCCTGTCTCTTCCTACTCTGTTGTTGAACAACATGATGTGATCTACTATTGGCCTGAAGATTCTTTCTTTAGCAACTGCTTGTCACATTTCTTCTGTGTGGCATGCTGAATATTTATGGGGTTCTGTGAAGAATGAAGATGTCTGAAAAATTCCACCAAAACAGGATGTAATAACTTGGGACAGTACCTTCAAGCCTGCTATTAATTTAAACACATTCACACAAAGACACACTCACACACATACTCCTCTACTGTAGGTAATAAGAATGTCTTGCTACCTGTGTAACAAACACCTCTCAATTTTTTTTGTTTATGACAGTTTTTTGTCTCACCTAATCTGGCCACCTTTGTTTTGAGCTTGGTGCCTCCAGTGTCAATCATTGCTGTAATTTATGGACGATATCTACGGAAACTGACCAAAGTCACCCAGGATTCCCTGGCACAAGCCACTCAGGTAAAGGCCCCTTCCTGTCCATGTGGTCTCCAGCAGAGTGGGGTTACAACCAGGGTCCTAGAGGGCAGATCCTAAGGGATGTGCTTAAGTTTTTCAATAAAGTGCCTTCCTTTCCTTTCATTAGAAATTACCCCAAGATCCCAGAAACTTAAACTACTCTGTTTTCTAGACTAGATTTCTATCTGTATCTCAAAGTAGATCCAACTTGACTAAACATTTTATGGAGTCCTCACTTCTTACTATCACTATTTCTTTTACTTTTTTTTTTCAGACAGGGTACATGAAAAAACTTTTTTTTCATGCACTCTAGAAGAGTCCTCACTTCTTACTATCACTCTTTCTTTTATTTTTTTCTTTTTCAGACAGGGTACATAAAAAGCTCAATGAAGCTTTTACCTCCCAGGCTCAAGTGATCCTCCCACCTCAGCCTCCTCAGTAGCTGTGACTATAGGCACATGCCACCATGCTCCACTAATTTTTAAAATTTTTTGTAGAGACAGGGTCTTACTAGGTGTTGCCCAGGCTGGTTTCAAATTCCTGGGTTCAAGTGATCCTCCCACCTCAATCAGAGTACTGGGATTATAGGCGTGAACCACCACAGCCAGCCACTATCACTATTTGTTATAGGATGTAACAGCTAATCATGTTTTGTAAATAGTTACTGGATAACACTATGTTTTATTAATGTAATCTAGCTTTTCAGTGTTGTGCAACATTATCTTTTCAAAAATTAAAAATGGCTGGGTGCAGTGCCTCACACCTGTAACCCCAGCACTTTGGGAGGCCAAGGTGGGTGGATCACCTGAGGTCAGGAGTTTGAGACCAGCCTGGCCAACTTGGTGAAACCCTGTTTCTACTAAAATACAAAAATTAGCCAGGCATGGTGGTGTGTGCCTGTAATCCCAGCTACTCGGGAGGCCGAAGCAGGAGAATTGCTTGAACCTGGGAGGCATAGGTTGCAGTGAGCCGATTTCATGCCATTGTACTCCAGCCTGGGCAACAAGAGCAAAACTCTTCCAAAAAAAATTTTTTTAATAACCATTGTGCTTTCATGTTACAAAAACCATACGTGTTTATTGTTGAAAAATTTGAAAATATAAACAGAGAAAACAAAAACAGGCATAATCCTGTCTTTTAAAATTAACATTATTAGCATTTGGGAGTCTATCTTTTTCTCTGCATAAGAATGTATTTCTGGCTGGGCGAAGTGGCTCACGCCTGTAATCCCTGCACTTTGGGAGGCTGAGGTGGGTGGATCACCTAAATCAGGTGTTCAAGACCAGCCTGGCCAACATGATGAAACCCTGTCTCTACTAAAAATAGAGAAAATTAGCTAGACATGGTGGCATGTGCCTGTAATCACAGCTACTCAGGAAGCTGAGGCAGGAGAATTGCTTGAAATTGGGATGCGGAGGTTGTAGTGAGTTGAGATCCTGCCACTGCACTCCAGCCTGGGCAACAAGAGCAAAACTCCATCTCAAAAAAAAAAAAATGTATTTCTGCATCTATATACTCTCCTATTTTTCTGTCTACATATATGATATATTTAGGTATAGATTTTTTTCCCCCAAAACTAGATTTGTTTTGTATACTCTGCTTTGTCACTCTTTTTTGACTTAGTCATGTATCAGGAGTGGCTTTCCATTGATAGTGTCTTAAAAATGAGAACTACATTTGAGGTTTCCTTGTAGAAGCTCTTGAAATAGGACCCTTCTGCTTCTGAAATGTATTTATTATTCTCCCAGCTAGCTGAGGAACGTATTGGAAATGTAAGAACTGTTCGAGCTTTTGGGAAAGAAATGACTGAAATAGAGAAATATGCCAGCAAAGTGGACTATGTGATGCAGTTAGCAAGGAAAGAGGCATTCGCTCGGGCTGGCTTCTTTGGAGCAGTAAGTAGATCATTTTGGAAAAAGTGAAAGTGGCAGATGTTAGAACTGTGAGAGTTTTATTCTGTGGTGCTCAGCCTAAGTAGAAAATAATTTTAATTTTTTAAATTTTAGTCTTTAATTTCAAGGCTGAGAATGACTTTCTTTAAAATATTTTTGTGAAAAAGGAAGAAACAAGTAAATGTCCTTAGAGAAAAATCAGTGCATGTTGCAATCGGGCATTAATTCTCTGTGCAGTGTAGGCCAATGGCATTAGCTTTGCCTGGGCACTGGTCAGCCTCGCTGAGACTCAGCTCCACCCCAGATCTGCTGGGCAGGAAATTCTGGAGCTGGGGCCATTGGTCTGTTGAGCAGGCTTTCTGGGTAATTTTGATGCTAGCAAAGTCTGAGGATTAACTCTAATCCCCTCAGTGTGTTTCAAGAAAGAAGTATAAAAAAATCAATCACAGTGCATTCAAGTAGGACACAAAATAGAAAATCACCATGAGGGCAAATTCAAGATATGTGTAAACTGAAAAGAACTTCAGAGGTGATTCTATCATTGGCATGATTAACAGTTAAGGAACAGCAGCCCAGAGAAGGCTGCCCCTATACCTAAGGTGACCACACACGTAACCAAGGTAAAAACAGGCCACAGGTACAGGACTCCAGCTCCTCAGGCTGGTGTCCTTACCCAGAACATCTCATTAAATTATATAAACCTATATAGTAGATATTTGTTTCCTCTAGTTAGGGAAGGAACCTTTAATATTAGTGTTATCCTTTGCAAACTGAGTAGATTGAATAAAATAGGGATCTGATAGGAAACTTAGCTTATAGATTTTCATGGTGATGAGATTGTTTTCTTCAATATTGCAATATTACAAAACCATTTTAAATTTGAAACTCAAGGTGAAGTTAATATTTTGGAAAAATCTTGCTGTGACAGTTAAATGCAAAAGGGACATTACATGCTGCGTTCATGCTTTTTGTATTCTGGATCCTTAGTTCCCACCTGACTTCTGTGTTTGTTTCATTCGACAGACTGGGCTCTCTGGAAACCTGATCGTGCTTTCTGTCCTGTACAAAGGAGGGCTGCTGATGGGCAGTGCCCACATGACAGTGGGTGAACTCTCTTCCTTCCTAATGTATGCTTTCTGGGTTGGAGTAAGCATTGGAGGTAAATAATTTAAATAGGCTTGGGGCGTTACAAATGAAAAATCAAAGCATCATTTCTGAAATAGAAACAGAACTTTCACAATACTTCAATTAACTTTTACTGAAAAAATATTTCCTAGAATGTTATTATTCCAACTGGGGTTTTTTTGTTTGTTTGTTTCTGAGATGGAGTGTCTCTCTGTCACCCAGGCTAGAGTGCAGTGGCATAATCTCAACTCACTGCAACCTCCGTTTCCCGGATTCAAGTGATTCTCCTGTCTTAGCCTCCTGAGTAGCTGGGATTGCGGACGCACATCATCATGCCTGGCTAAGTTTTGTATTTTTAGTAGAGACGAGGTTTCACCATGTTGTTCAGGCTGGTCTTGAACTCCTGACTTTGTGATCTGCCCAACTGGGCTTTTAAATAATTAAAATGAGTGCAACCCTCCCACACAAGGGAGCAAGGGGCTCCTTGGCTGGGAAATTTGGGGATCTTTGCAGGCTTCCTGTAGCTCAGCATCACTCTGCAGCGGTATTTCCCAGCCTGCGTGTTCCAACCCTTTGTTCACTTGCTCACAGGTGCAGGCAGGAGGAGGGTGGTGCTGAGCAAGTGTGGACACAGAAATCCATAGTCCTGTGTTAGTGATGGTTTTGTGATTGGCAAATTAGTGGAGGATAAAATTCCTTTTGTACAAAATCAACCATATTCCAAACTAATGAGCAATCAAAAAAAATTTATAAATTATCAAGTGCATGAAACAGAGTTGCTTGATTTTATTAAAGATCTCTTAGAGTTTAGCTTTTATTTTTTTATTCCCAGATGAAGTAAAGCAGGAATGCATCCCCAGTCAACTTGGGACAAATGATTTCCTGCTTTTTGTTTTCCTTCTTGTCTTTGAAAACCAAGATAGAAAGGTCAGGTAAATAGCTTGAGGTCTGATTAATGGAACATCATCAGGTATCCTATGGTGTTGCTCCAACCAGAGAGTTTTATTTTCAGGGTTTTGTGTCTAATTGTTGAAGGTAGAGGCATTTCCTTAGACATCTGCAGGCAAGTGAGGGTTTTTTTTCTGGAATGAGATTTGCAGAGACACCTAAAAAAAGCATTTTAGTTCTGCTGGCTGGTCTTGAATACAAACCTGATTAAGATGTTTTGGGGTGCTGGATGGTTTGGGAAACGAGAAGGTGGTCCAGTTCAGGAGACCCATAGACAGACAGTATGTAGGTCTTTCCTGTTCATTTCCTGGATTGAGCCTGCTGGGCTGGAGGTTTCACCCCCTATTGTGGTCCTGTTCTCTTAGGTCTTCTGTTCTCTTAGGTCTTCTGTTCTCCTTCTAGTGGACTACCTACTCCACTTCCCCTCCCTCTGACCTTTTTGTTCACATTCCAGGTTTCCTCCCGGGCCTCTCCTCATCTTAATGTTTTTGGCTACATTCGACATGATCTTTCTCAGCACCCCCTCTTCCCTCCTCTGCCCCACTTGGCATGATAGAAGTTATTTCTGTTTGTGGTTGTTCTGTTGCCCTCTCTGTTCACAAGGGACAAGTTCACAACTGTGCCTTGCACAGAATGGGTTGGAAAACACAGTTCTAATCCATCAATATAGTCAATTACCACCACTGGTTATTGGCGATACTGCTAAGGCTTCATCTACGTGCAGATTGGGTAACTTGGTTTTCTTAATCACAGGCTAACCCACAACTCTGGTCAGCTGTCTTGTTCAGGATCTGCCATCTGGTGTGAGGAGGGATAAGAAAAAGTATGGATAGGTCAGTGTACCCCTGTTGCCACCGGTTTCCTCCACATTTATAACTTAGGTGTCTAAGATGATAGGAGTTTAATCCAACAACTTGAATTAGCAGGTGAGAATTCTACCACTGAATCACCAGTGCCCAACAACTTGAATAGGATTTTAAGTGCTTTTATGTTCTTAAAGTAATCTTATACTTTTATAGAATCACTGTCCAAAGTGATTCTATAATAAATCTACAAAGCAAGGAATCCTATTTTATTTATTAAATAAATAAGAATTTTTATTTTGGTTTCTGCTTAGAAAGGCATATTAGGGGGAAAAATCCCCAATGATTTTAAGCACATTCTCTTCTAAGAAGAGGTCAGAAGTACTGTATGAAGAAAAGCAAAACCTAACCATTTTCAAGTTTACAATTCAGTGGTATTTAGTACATTCACAATGCTGTGCAAACACTACCTCCATCTAGCTCCCATACAGTTTCATCACCTGAAAAGAAAACCGATACTCATTAAGCAGTCTATCTGCATTACTTCTTCCTTCTAGCTCCTGGCAACCACAGTTTGCTTTCTGTCTCTATGTATTTACCTATTGTAGATATTTTATGTAAGAGGAAACATGCAATAAATGTCCTTTTGTGTCTGGCTTCTTACACTTAGCATAATATTTTCAAAGTTCATCTACATTGTAGCATGTATCAGTACTTCATTCCTTTTTTTTTCTTTTTTTTCCCCAAGACAGGGGCTTGCTCTGTCACCCAGGCTGGAGTACAGTGGCACAGGCTTGACCTCCTGGGATCAAGCGATCCTCTTACCTCAGCCCCCTAAGTAGCTAGGTCTTACAGGCATGTGCCCACCATGCCTGGTTAATTTTTGTATTTTTTGTAGAGACAGAATTTTGCCATGTTGCCCAGGCTGGTCTTGAACTTACGGGCTCAAGGAATCTGCCTTCCTCTGCCTCCCAGAGTGTTGCGATGGCAGGCCTGAGCCACTGCAACTGGGCTAGTGCATCATTCCTTTTTATGGTTGAATAATATTCCATTACAGAGAGAGAGCGCATTTTGTTTATCCAGGACCATTTTGCTTTTGTTCTTCAAAGTCAAAGCTCTTTACTATGTTAAACTACTTTTGACTCTTTCACTTTACTTCTTTTTTGTTTTGTTTTGTTTTAGAAAAAGGGTCTCACTCTGTCTCCAGTCAGAAGTGCAGTGGCATAATCCTAGCTCACTGCAGCCTTGACCTCCAGGGCTGAAATGATCCTTCCACCTGGGCCTCCTTAGTAGCTAGGGCTACAGGCATGAGCTACCATACTCAGCTAATTATTTTTATTTTTGTAGAGACAGGGCTATGTTGTGTTGCTTAGGCTGGTCTCAAACTCATGGACTCAAGTGATCCTCCTGCCTCAGCCTCCCAAAGTGCTGGGATTATAGTTGTGTGCCACCATGTCCAGCCTTACTTTTTTCTTCTTCTTTCTTTCTTCCCCCCTCCCTTCCTTTTTCTTTAAAAAAATTAATACCATTTTCAAAGTAGTTTTAGGTTCATAGCAAAATTGTGTTGAGATAGGAGTGTATACCGCTACCCCCATACACGCATAGCCTCCCTCACTGTCAACATCCCCCGCAGAGTGGTACATTTGATACAGTTAATGAACCTACAGCCGGTCGCAGTGGCTTACGCCTTTAATCCCAGCACTTTGAGAGGCTGAGGTTGGCAGATCACTTGAGTCCAGGAGTTCAAGGCTAGCCTGGTCAACATGGCAAAACCCTGTCTCTAGTAAAAGTACAAAAATTAGCTGGGTGTGGTGACACACACCTGTAATCCCAAACTACTCAGGAGGCTGAGGCAGGAGAATTGCTTGAACCCAAGAAGCAGAGGTTCCAGTGAGCTGAGATTGCACCACTGCACTCCAGCCTGGGTGACAGAGTGAGACTCTGTCTCAAGAAAAAAAAAAAAAAAAAAGAACCTACATTGACACAGCACTGCACCCAAAGTCAATAGTATACATGAGGGTTCACTCTTGGTGTATATTCTATGGGTTTGGACAAATGCATAATGACACGTATCCAACATTACTGTATCATACAGAGTAGTTTCACTGCCCCAAAGATCCTCTGAGCTCTGCTTATTCATCATCCTTCTGCAACCCCTGACAACCACTGATGGTTTTACTGTTTCCATGGTTATGCCTTTTCTAGAATGTCATATAGTTGTAATCATACAGTATGTAGCATTTGATTGGCTCTTTTCATACAAATATGCATTTAAGATTCCTCCATGTCTTTTTATGACTTGATAGCTCATTTATTTTTAGCAGTGAATAATATTCCATTGTCTGGATATACAACAGTTTATTCATTCACCTATTAAAGGACATCTTGGCTGCTTCTAAGTTTTGGAAATGATGAATAAAGCTACTATAAACATCCGTGTGTAGGTTTTTGTGTAGATAGAAGTTTCAGCTCATTTAGGTAAATACCAAGTAGTATAACTGCTTGATTGGATGGTAAGAATATATTTAGCTTAGGACAGTGGCAGTATCATAGGCAATGAGGTTTATCTGAGGCATGATTATTGCTAATTGAAAACTTTTCCCAGTACCCCTCTGTGATGACTTACAATGTAGTCAGCATTGGCAAGTTTTTTTTTTTGAAAGGGAGTCTTATTCCGTTGCCCAGGCTGGAGTGCAGTGGCACCATCTCAGCTCACTGCAACCTTCACCTCCTGGGTTCAAGCAATTCTCGTGCCTCAGCCTCCCGAGTAACTGGGATTACAGGAGTCTACCACCATGCCCAGCAAATTTTTTTTTTTTTTTTTTTTTTTGAGATGGAGTCTTGCTCTGTCACCCAGGCTGGAGTGCAGTGGTGCAGTCTTGGCTCACTGCAACCTCCGCCTCCCAGGTTCAAGTGATTCTCCAGCCTCAGCTTCCTGAGTAGCTGGGACTACAGGCATATACCACCGCATCCAGCTAATTTTTCTGTATTTTTAGAAGAGATGGGGTTTCACCATGTTGGCCAGGCTAGTCTTGAACTCCTGAACTCCTGACCTCAGGTGATCCACCTGCCTCAGCCTCCCAAAGTGTTGGGATTACAGCAGTGATTGGCCTAGTTTTTTTTTGTGTGTATATATATATATATATATATTTTTTTTTTTTTTTTTAATAGTAGAGACAGGATTTCACCATGTTGGCCAGGCTGATCTTGAACTCCTGGCCTCAAGTGATCCTTCTACCTTGGCCTCCCAAAATGCTTGGGATTACATGTGTGAGCCATCGCACCTGGCCAGCATTGGCAATTTTTGACATCTCTGTGGAGACTGCATGAATTATTTTTTGTAGAAACAAGATTCTCTCTATGTTGCCCAGGCTGGTGTTGAAATCCTGGGCTCTAGCAATCCTTCAAGCTTGGCCTCCCAAAGTGTTGAGATTATAGCCATGAACCACTGTGCCTGGCCTCATTTTTTTTTTTTTTTTTTTTTTTTTTTTTTTACATAGCATTACATTGTATTGGGTGTTATAAGTAATCTAGAGATTACTTAAAGTATATGGGAGAATGAGTAGTTTATCAAAGTTGTATTTACTGAGTGCCTTACATTAGGTATTATTTTGTGGATTTGTCTTTAAAATCAACTTGAAGTATTTTATATTTTTTAAAATTATGAGGTAGCGTTACATTTCATTTAAATTGCTATGCTTTTAGCTAGGTAGACTTATTCTGCAGCATTATGATTTTAATCCAGTGGTTGATGAATATGACTATGTGTTTTTTAATCCTTGATCAAACATTAAATCCTTATTAGAAATCAGTGAAATTTGGCTGGGTGCAGTGGCTCATGCCTGTAATCTCACACTTTGGGAGGCCGAGGCAGGTGGCCCACCTAAAGTCAGGAGTTCAAGAGCAGCCTGGCCAACATGGTGAAACCCCATCTCTACTAAAAATAAAAAAAATTAGCCAGACATGGTGGCGCGTGCCTGTAATCCCAGCTACTCAGGAGGCTGAGGCAGGACAATCACTTAAACCACGGAGGTGGAGATCGCAGTGAGCCGAGATCATGCTACTGCACTGCAGCCTGGGTGACAGAGTGAGACTCCATCTCAATAAAAAGAAAGAACAAAATCAATGAAACTGGAGGAGGAGAAGCCAAAGGAAAACTAGAGCATGAGGCAAGGGAATTCTTAATACCAGTTTCCAGGAAGCTGCCTCAGGTTATTTTTTGAAAGTATTAATAACAGATTGTATATTAAAAGCAATCATTGTCACTACTCTCAGAGGAGAGGTGGCCAGTGATGGAAATGTGTGTGGATTCTGTTTCTCATCCTCAGGTCTGAGCTCTTTCTACTCGGAGCTGATGAAAGGACTGGGCGCTGGGGGGCGCCTCTGGGAGCTCCTGGAGAGAGAGCCCAAGCTGCCTTTTAACGGTGGGTCTGAAAATCTTTCTTTGCTGGGATTAAACAGATGTGTCTTTGAACAATGAGATAAGCTCTTCCCTGCCTGTGAGGGAGTGAGGGATGAGCCGCAATAAGGATGTGGCTCCTGCTGCATGGTGGGCCGGGCCGGGGTGGTCAGGTTTTCTAAGAGAGCAGGTGGGACAGCTGCTGGGGCACCGTTGTGGCCGGGATGCCCCTGGATGCATGGGCTGATCACATAGTGTGCTGCCCACTGTTCCCCTCCCTGTACCTGAGCAGGATGGAAGCCACTGTGGCCCAGGGCTGTGACTAGGAAGGGTCCCAGCTAGTCTACCAAATTGATCTTCCCTAGTGATTCTGACATTTCTGTGGAGGGCTAGGGTGGGAAGAAGGGAGGAGGAATCAGACATATGGAAATTTTTAAGTATCTTAAGTTTCTTGGCATTTTGGGGTGGGGTAGGGGAGGCTGGTACTCATTGGCTGGAGCCATCTCCTTCTTTATGAATGACTTCCCTGGAGCTGTAGGGCCTAGACCAACTAGCCAGGACTCAGGAGAAGTGGTTATGAGTAGTAACCACTCCCAACTGCTTATTGACTCCTAGGACATTGTTGGGTAGCCCCAGGTCCCTAAGTGAAAGCCCAATATTCTCCAAATGCGTTAGGCCTGGGAAATAGGCCCAACTGAGAGAGGTTGAGTGGTGTCTCCCAAATCAGAGAAGGTGAATGCCAGGGCAGAACAGACTTCTGACCCCATCCAGTTCTGTGGCTGTTGTGCAGTGCTTCCCTATTCATCATAACTCTTTCAAAATATTTATTCCTGGTAGGTAAGATAAACTCTGGAGCTACACAGAGGCAGTGCCACAGGGAGAAGGCTATTGGCTTTGAAACCAGACTGCTCCAAGGGTGGATCTTAACTCCACTACTTGTTAGCTTAAGCAGGTTGTTGTCTGTGGTCTTCAGTTTCCTCATCAGCAAAATTGGAATCATAATTTCTACCTTTCAGGGTTGTAAGAATCAAATAAGACCGTCTATGTATAGTACCTTGGACATAATAGGCGCAGAGTTGGCACACAGTAAGCATCTAGCCTTGGTCTGCTTCTGACTTACCCTTTAAGAGCTTATATGCCAGGGTTAGCTGTGGTAGAGTCACCATCCATAGCCAGATAAGTAGGAGAACTGAGTTCAGCTGTGAGTTTAATTTTTTGCTTTGAGTAATTAATATTCCATTTTATGTTTCAGAGGGGGTCATCTTAAATGAGAAAAGCTTCCAGGGTGCTTTGGAGTTTAAGAACGTGCATTTTACCTATCCGGCTCGCGCAGATGTGCCCATATTTCAGGATTTGAGCCTTTCCATTCCGTCAGGATCTGTCACGGCACTGGTTGGCCCAAGTGGTTCTGGCAAATCAACAGTGCTTTCGCTCCTGCTGAGGTTGTACGACCCTGTTTCCGGTAAGTGGTTCACCACACTGTAGCACTGGGGGACTCTCCGGAGCTCTGCTCCCACTTTGTGCCCTGGGAGATGCTCAAACCATGCAGATTCCTTCTTTTGTGAGAGTTCTAAGTGCCAATGGAAAGAAATCCCTCAAACAGAAGGTGTCATTTGCAGGGGCATGACAGCTCATACAGAGGCCTTTAGAGCATTTTGTATATGATGTGTCCTATCTCTTCAAGCCCAGAGTAATTTCCCCAATTCTACCTCCTCATCTCCCATGTGGGTATCTCCTCTGGACATGCCCTCTACTGGGAGCAGGTGGATGAGGCTGTACTCAGTGGCCAGGAGAAGGTGCCTGAGTGCTGCTGGGCATCCCTACGCACCAGGAGCACCCTGGAGAACCACCATGTGCCAGCGTGCATGCCAGCCACAGGTGTAATGGGGAGCTCCTGGAGAACCTCTGCCTCTGCCTGTGACCCGCTGAGTGGTTATTGTGCACACAGTTAACTTGGCAATCAGTGATTCACTTCTATCTGACTGTTTCACTGAAACTGTTTTGAGCTAGTAGGGATTTTCTTAATGGATGATTTTTCTCATTCTAGTTTTTGTTTTATTTTTAACTAGATTATAACATCTTTAAGAGCAAAGAGCACATGATTTTACTTCTTTATATCTTCCCTGGAGTAGACAACAGTGTCAGCAAGCAAACAACTCTTAGTAAAAATCAAATCATGAATTTAAAAAGAATATTTTGACCAGACGTGGAGCCCCACACATGTAATTCAAACACTTTGGGAAGCTGAGGTGGGAGGATCACTCGAGGCCACAAGTTGGAGACCAGCTTGGGTAACATAGTGAGACCCTGTCTCTATTTATTTGAAAAAAATTAAAAATTTTAAAAATGAAAAGAATGTTTTGTGTCTTTGTGCTTATGCTTTTTGGTTAAAACAATGTGAGAGCTGGTTACATGTCAGATAAATGGACTTGCAAATCCTGACCCATGGAATCACCACCTATGTTAAAATGGGGCTTACTATACTGTTTGCCTCTGGAATCACTTTCTTGATTCATCATTGACTTGCTATTCAATTCAGAGTTTAAAAACATCCTAGTTAGCTGGGCACAGTAGCTTATGCCTGTAATCCCAGCTCTTAGGGAGGCAGAAGTGGAAGGATAGCTTGAGCCCAGGAGTTTGAGACCTGCCTGGGCAATATAGTGAGACCTCATTCTCCACAAAAACACAAAATACAATCCTAGTTAGGTTGCTGTAAGTCAAATAAAAATACTGAGTCTCTAGTTTCTTCATCACAATTAATAAATCCAGGACAAAGCCAACTGCAGTTAAATGTCTGCCATGTGTAGTCTACAGAGAGCTTTGTGCTTTTTAGTCAAAGACCTCAAGTTTTTGCCAGTTTATGAAAGTTTCTAGCTGGCTTCTATAATTCCACGACACTAACCGAGAAGAAAGGGCATTTCTTATGCTGTCACTGTTGTCATCATCACCAAGTATTGTTGATCACCCTCAATGTGTAGAATTCTGTTAGTGAAAGTCATAGAGATAGCATCTGATTATTTAAAAGCTCTGCCATAGTATCGACCAGATTCTTGGTTGCAGGCGACAGATTCCTCACCATTTAAGCTTCTACAGAAAGGGATATTTAAAGGAGTAATAAAAGAACTCAAAAATCACTGGCTGGGATGACAAAATAGATTCTAGATTGTACTTCCAGGACAGTTCCCAGAATTCTATCCCAGAACCAGGCCTTCAAGGAAGCTGCTGACACTGGCATGGTCAGGAAACTGGAAATTTAGGCAGTTGCCATCATGAATCCCAGCTTCAGAACTGTGCCACTTCTGCCAGTATTCGTGCCAGCAAGTGGATCCTCATGGCTTGCTCCTCCCTTCTGAATCAAAGCTTTGCACAAGGGCATCTTATCAGTGGAATCCTAAGTCACTCTATGGAGTTTTGGAGAAACTCCCTACAACCTCTGGGCTGGAAGGCAAGCTGGACAGATGGACTAGGTGAGATAGTCATCCAGCCACTATTGGGAGACAATAACTTGGACAATCCAGAAACTCCCTTTTAGCTCTGAAATTTCATAAAATATGTTGGTTTTAGAGTCCATTTGGAGATTTTCAGTACATTTTTTATCTTTGAAAAATAGAGTCTGGAATTTCCCCACTGGATCCTTTTTGTGTTAGTCATCAGCCTCATCACACTCAGTGACTCTTTCCTTTCCTCTCCACAAGGAACTATCAGTCTTGATGGCCATGACATCCGTCAGCTAAACCCAGTGTGGCTGAGATCCAAGATTGGGACAGTGAGTCAGGTAAGAAGAGAGGCTTCCATTTCTATTTCACTTTCTTTTAAAATTACTTTTGTCACCAGGCACGGTGGCTTACGCCTGTAATCCCAGCACTTTGGGAGGCAGAGGAGGGTGGATCACCTGAGGTCAGGAGTTCGGGACTAGCCTGGCCAACATGGTAAAACACCATCTCTACTAGAAATACAAAAATTAGCCAGGTGTGGTGGTACACCTGTAATCCCAGCTACTTGGGAGGCTGAGGTGGAAGAACTGCTTGAAGCTGGGAGGCGGAGGCTGCAGGCTGCAGTAAGCCAAGATTGTGCCACTGCACTCCAGTCTAGGCAATAGAGCAAGACCCCACCTCAATCAATCAATCAATCAGTCAATCAATAAATAAAATTACTTTTGTCTTTTGCATTTTTTTTGTCTCGAACTCCTCAAGAGAGAAGAAATGGAAGGCTTCTGGATGTATTAAGTTCATCTCACCTGGCAGGTTGTTAAGATTTGCAAGTAGTGCTGTTTCCTGAAAACCTATACAGTTGAGCAAGGTGAAGCATTGACTTTTTATTGAAAGCTGGAGACTGCCGTTACTACATAGTCTAGAGGATGGGGAGGAAATGATAGAAGTTTTTATTGACTCTTTTTTAGCTTTTACTAATTCTTCCCCACTTCCCATTTTCATCACCAGCCATAGTCTACTATTCTGCTTAATGGGTTTCAGGGACAAGTGAGCAAAGACTATGGCAAGAGCCAGAGTCCACCTTGCAAAGAAGTTGCAGATTTCAAAGCAGAGTGTTAATGTAATGTGGTCATTTTGATAAGGCCATTTTCACAAGACCCTTTGGGGCAGGGAAATGTTGCTGCAACTGTTCTAATTTTTATTACCAGGCTGTGTACACAGCATACAAACCTAAGCCTCCCCCCATTTCCGAACCTCTCTTTCTAGTTAGCTCACCCTCTCCCCACTCAACTTGGGTAAGGGCAGGTGGACAGTGATGGGTGCTCAGGAGTGAAGGGACATCAGTGGTGTATACTATTAGGGATGGAGAAAACAGCCTGGAAGTTTGCTTGCTTTTTAGGACTATTCCATAGGGTTCTGTCAAGAATTTTTTATTCCTACTTGGTTTGCATGTATTTCAAAAAGTAATGGATAGAGATGGATTACCCACTTTGTCCTGAGTGGAAGCCAGGCAGCTGGAAAGTGCAATTGGACTTGGGGTCTCCCAGTGCCTCCTGACTCCTAAGGTAGGGGACTGACATTTATGAAGTTCCTACCGTGTGCCAGGTGCCTTGCGGGCACCTGCCCTGAGGTCTCATTGCCTGCAGCATGGTGAGAACTACAGATGATAAAATCAATCCTGTGTATGACAAAACATAAATTTTAAAAAAGACTGCTAGGTGAATTTATGGAGAATGAGGAAGAAACCAAGAAAACAGTCTATATTCTTGGGTAGCACATTAATAGTTTCTTGGATGTAACTGAATTTACTAGACACGTTGGAAGTCTGTTTTGAAATTTGTGATATGTTTTATTTCCAATTTGTAGGAACCCATTTTGTTTTCTTGCTCTATCGCTGAGAACATTGCTTATGGCGCTGACAACCCTTCCTCTGTGACCGCTGAGCAAGTCCAGAGAGTGGCTGAAGTGGCCAATGCAGTGGCCTTCATCCGGAACTTCCCCCAAGGGTTCAACACTGTGGTTGGAGAAAAGGGTGTTCTCCTTTCAGGTGCATTTTTTTTTTTACTGCTTTTAGCAAAAACTCTGTATTCAAAGAACTTTTTACACATTTCCATATTGCAGTATTATTTTCTAATTAGGTTTTCATCTTAGTTTTTGAAATTAGCCTTACTACTTGCTAAAATCTCTTATATGTAGAAAACCACCCAGTATTTTTTTTTCACTTTCTACCTCAAATGTGTTCCAAAAATTCTGAGTAATACTCAGTTGCAGCAAGCTTTTTTTCATCTGAAAAAAAAAAAAAAAGTGTGCTTTGCAAGCTGAGACCCTCAAAAATTAAAGAAAATAAGGTAAGTGGCAGGATGATTTGCCTAGGGAGTCAGGGAATGTGCATCAGGAACAAAGCTGAAATTGAAAGAGTTCTTCACTCCCTACATACTGGCCCAGGGGTTGGCAGACTTTTCTGTACAGAGCCAGAGAGTAAATACTGTGAGTTTTATGGGTCACATATGATCACTGTCACATATTTTTCTTTGTGTGTGTTTTTAAAACAACTCTAAAAATGTAAAACACATTCTTAGCTTGAGGGCCGTGTAAAAACAAGTCATGGTTCAGGTCTGGCCTATGAGCCATAATTTGCTGAACGGACTCACAGCTGTGAGGCAAAGTGAGTGGTTTTCTGTGATGTCAGACCACACCTATCATTCTGGATCACATTATGGGTACTGTATTTTCATGAGGGAGAGAAGACTTCTTTTGTATTTCTTTAAAGTGCAGAAATGGAACCAATGAGTAGAATTAAAGAGAAATAAATTTTGAACTAAACACCTTTTTTTTTTCAATACAATACTGAAATGTTTCCTTGCAAGGTAACAAGCTCCCAGCTGGGCATGGTGGCTCAGGCCTGTAATCCCAGCACTCTGGGAGGCCAAGGCAGTCAGCTTGCTTGAGCTCAGTAGTTTGAGACTAGCCTGGGCAATATGGCGAGACCCCCCTCTACCAAAAGTACAAAAAAATAGCTAGATGTGGTGGTATGTGCCTATGGTCCCAGCTATTTGGGAGGCTAAGGTAGGAGGACTGCTCGAGCCCAGCGGGGCAGAGGTTGCAGTGAGCTGAGATTGCACCACTGCACTCCAGCCTTAGTGGCAGAGTGAGTGAAGCCCTGTTTAAAAAAAAAAAATCTGAAACAGCTTATGTTGAACATAAAAAAAAAAAATCCTTGCCTCTGCTTGAGCAGAGAGTGGGTGTCTCTTTGTCAGAGTGAAGGCTGGCAGATTGGACTAAAACAATAGTCTTTTCCAATGCTAAACTTTTCATTTGAAGTTAAACCACAGAAAATATAAGAGTTTTAAGCTTATTGTATAATATATACGTACATATGCAGTAGATGAAAAGGTGTCTTTGATAGATTTGAGATGTTCCAGGAGTAGAATTCCTGACTTCTGTGTAAAAGTGAACTGCTACTCCATCTCTGAAACATATCTGAGAAATGGGGCAGAAAACCAGTTTAAACTGCTTGTGATGAAATTTTTGAAAATTGAAGTATGAGGTTTGTTCCAAGAGCACATCACCTCCCTTGAAACAGATTGTGCATATCCTTCCCTCTAGTAGGATTCTCCAGCTCTGTTTCTTAGCAAAGTAACCAGAGGTTCCAGTCTGCTCTTGCTTTCTGGATGACAGAACACCTAGTAATAGATTCCCAGCGTACTCATTGGCACCACAAATGACCCAGAGGGGACTATACTATCAGCTGGCTGCTCTAAAGACCTACCTCAGGGCACTCAGATACCCCACCAATCACAGGCTCAGAAGGAGAGGGTTTTCCTCACTGCCCTTCTTGTGTGCACTGGTTTCCTGTTTGAGAGCTGCATTTAGCAGCACCACACACCTCAGCTGTAGAGGATGAACCTCTCTTATATGAAATAAAATGATGTCCAGCAACTACTGTTGATAAGTATGTTCAGCCAATAAAATCAACCAAAAAGGAATATTTTTTATCCCCCAAAATGGAATTGGGTATAAACAACGTAAGTTGGGAGGAGTGAGCATTCTGAGACTTTCCAAGTGTGACTTAGGAGTAGTGTCCCTGGAGGAAAGGAGAGAGGATGGGGTAAGACAGAGATAGGGAGGGAATCAACACAGATTTCCTGCTGACTCCACTCCATCCCACCTTACCTCCAGTCTGTTTCTTCACTTTTAGTAGAATTTGAGCTTTAAAAGACGGGGAGGATTAGAGTGGCTTACTGTAACTTTCAGTGTCATATACATGTTACTATTCGTTCCTCTAAGAGGAGGGAAAAAAAAAACACCATAAAGAATAAGTACTATGTTAGCCAGGCATAGTGGCACATGTTGTAGTCCCAGATACTGGGGAGGCTTAGGTGGGAGAATCACTTGAGCCCAGGAATGAGAGCTTGCAGTGAGCCATGATTGCACTGCACTACTGCACTCCATCCTGGAAGACAGAGAGCAAGACTCTGTCTCAAAAAAAAAAAAATTGCTCTAATGTGGAAATATTAGAATTCTCAGCCTCAGCACCATTGATGTCCTTTGCTCCCAGACATTTCAAGGGTTCTTTGGAAACCTCCAAATATCTTAAGTCTCTGGTTTCCTTGCTACACTGGATATTCTGTTAGGGAGGAAGTATGTGTAGTGATGAACAGCATAGCTCTTTATATGCTTTTAAGCGCATACCCCTTGCACTGTGTAGGTTCAGATCTCAGTTCCACTACTTACCAACTATGAGATCTTGGACATGTTACTTTATATTTCAGTTTATCATCTGTAAAATGGGAATAATTATAGTGTCTATCTCATAGGATTTTTAAAAAAAGATTAGCCAGGCACAGTGGCTCACGCCTGTAATCTCAGGCCTCTGGGAGACCAAGGCAGGAGGATCTCTTGACTCCAGGAGTTTGACACCAGCCTGGGCAACACAGCAAGACCATCTCTACAAAAAGTTTTAAAAATTAGCCAGGTGTGGTGATGTGGGCCTGTGGTCCCAGCTACTCAGGAGGCTGAAGTGGGAGGATCACTCGAGCCCAGGAGGTTGAAGCTGCAATGAACTGTATTCATGCCACTGCAGTCCATTTGGGTGAGAGAGCAAGACCTTGTTTGAAATTATTTAAAATAAAAACATTAAATAAGATAATACATGCAATGCAAATAGAAGATGCCTGGTATTGGATGGGCATTGTGGCTCCTGCCTATAATCCCAGCACTTTGGGAGGCTGAGGTAGGTGGATTGCTTGAGCCCAGGAGCTTGAGAGCAGCCTGGGAAACAGCAAAAACCCACCTCTACCAAAAATTAGCCGGGTGTGGTGGTGCACACCTATAGTCCCAGCTACTTGGGAGGCTGAGGTCAAAGGATCACTTGAGCCCAGGAGATTGAGGCTGCAATGAGCCATGATCGTGCCACTGCACTCCAGCATGGGTGACAGAGCGAGACCCTGTCTCAAAAATAAAAAGAAAGAGGCCAAGCATGGTGCCTCATGCCTGTAATCCCAGCACTTTGGGAGGCTGAGGCAGGTGGATCACGAGGTCAGGAGTTCGAGACCAGCCTGACCAATAGGGAGAAACCCTGTCTCTACTAAAAAAGAAAAACACAAAATTCGCCAGGCGTGGTGCCGGGTGCCTGTAATCCAGCTACTCAGGAGGCTGAGGCAGGAGAATCGCTTGAACCCAGGAGGCAGAGGTTGCAGTGAGCTGAGATCGTGCCACTACACTCTAGCCTGGGCGACAGAGTGAGACTCCATCTCCAAACAAACAAACAAAAAATAGAAAGAAAGAAAATCAAATACCTGGTATATAGGAAGTCCTCAATAAATGTTAGCTATAATAATTATTAATTTTGGGATTGATAGACAATATATTTTAAAATAGGTTTCTGGTCTATCTCAGCTATGACTGACTGGAAGAAGTTTGCCTTCAAATTGCCATGTGACTTATCATAAAAGCCTATTACTAAGAATTTTTGTTAAGGCTTTCTTTTTTTAAATATTGTCTTTGTCAGGTGGGCAGAAACAGCGGATTGCAATTGCCCGTGCTCTGCTTAAGGTAAGCCTGAAGCTACTTGGCTGTTTTTTAAATTAGGGATTATTTTTATTAGGAACTTTGTAATTTGTAATTTACTATTTGTCTTCCTCCTTTTCTTGTTTGTTGTTTGTTTTTTTCTTGAATGGGGAGGGTAACAGTTCTGGTGAAAGGTAAGTTAGTGCATATTGTCCAAATTTAACAAGTATTTCTTAGGTATCATGAGCCCAGTACTGTGCTAAGGATGTTGGAGGTAGAAGAATTTAACACATGGCCCCTACATCAAGAAGCATAGAGTCTAGCCAGTGAAACAGTGATTATTAATGCAAAATATAAAACAGACAGCACAAGTATGCATATTTGTATAATCTGTAATCAGCTGCTAAAGTGAATAGTACAGACTTGAAGTACTTAGACAAGACTCCTAAAAGGAGAGGGAAGAGCCATTTTAGCTGAAAGACAGGTGTTCTATTTTTAAGGAAGTGATAAGTCTTCCCTTTGTTACACAACTGTTCTCCTCAGGTGTATAGGTAATTTTTACTGAAGCATAATTTACATACATAAAATTCACTTAAGTGTACTTTCCAGTGACGTTTAGTAAATTTGCAGAGTTGGTTGCACACAAAGTCCAGTTTCAGAACATTTCTATCACCCTAAAAAGATCTTTCATGCCCACTTGGAGTCTTTCCTTGTTTCCAGCCCCAGGATGCCACGAATCTACTTTGTCTGTTTAGATTTGCTTTTCCAGACATTTCAGATAAATGGAGTCCAACAATATATAGTTTTTGGCATCTAGCTTCTTTCACTTAGTACAGGTGGAGTGTTTTTGAGATTTCTCCAATTTGTAGCTTGTATCAGTACTTTATTCCCTTCTACTGTTGAGTAGTATGGATGGATCCCGATTTGTTGATCTGTTCACCAGTTGATGAATGCTTGGGTCATTTCCAGTTTGGGGCTATTGTGAGTAACATATGAATGAATAGTAGCTACCTTTTTGTGAGGATGTATGTTTTCATTTGCAAAGCTAGAATTTAATGTTTTACCTACATCATATTAGTCTTTTTTTTTGTCTTATATGTTAGTTTTAATTTAATTTAATTTAATTTTGAGACAGAATCTTACTCTGTCTCCCAGGCTGGAGTGCAGTGGTACAATCTCGACTCACTGCAACCTCCGCCTCCCAGGTTGCAAGAGATTCTTGTGCCTCAGCCTCCCAAGTAGCTGGAATCACAGGTGCGTGCCACCATGCCCAGATGATTTTTATATTTGTAGTAGAGGTGGGGTTTCACCATGTTGGCCAAGCTGGTCTCCAACTCCTGACCTCAAGTGATCCACCTGCCTTGGCTTCCCAAAGTTATTTATTATTTCTAAATTAACTATAAACAGGACCTTGAAAGTTATGAACTATTTCTTTTTAATTTTATTAATTTTGAAATTTATGACGGTTTCATTCTGTCACCCAGGCTGGAGTGCAGCAGTGTGATCATGGCTCACTGTAGCCTTGACCTCCTGGGCTTCAGTGATTTTCCTGCCTCAGCCTCCTGGGTAGCTAGGACTATAGGGGCATACCATACCAAACCCAGCTAATTAAAACATTTTTTTTTGGTAGAGATGGGGTCTTGCTATTTTGCCCAGGCTAGTCTTGAACTCCTGGGCTAAAGCAGTCTTCACCCCTCAGCCTACCAGACTGCTGGGATTACAGGTGTGAGGCACCACACCCAGCCTTATTTGTTGTATGTATGTATGTATATATTTATTTTCTGAGATGGAGTCTTGCTCTGTCACCCACACTGGAGTGCAGTGGTATAATCTCAGCTCACTGCAACCTCCACTTCCCAGGTTCAAGCTATTCTCCTGCCTTAGCATTTGAGTATCTGGGATTACAGACATGCGCCACTACGCCCAGCTCATTTTTTTGTATAGTAGAGATGAGGTTTTGCCATGTTGGCTAGCCTGGTCTTGAACTCCTGACCTCAGGTGATTCACCTGCCTTGGCCTCCCAAAGTGCTGAGGATTACAGGCGTGAGCCACCATCTGCCCACCTTACTCATTTTAGATTCCCACCTCCCTAACCAGCAAGATAAAATTGCTCTGTTGATCGTTTAAAATAGTCTCTAATTCTTTCATTTATGTACTTATACCAGACACTTAGTAATTTATGGGTTTTTTTGTAACAACTTTGAGATATAATTCACACAATACATAATTTGTCCATTTAAAGAATACAATTCATTGGTTTTTAGTGTATTCAATGTTGTGCATCCATCACCACAATTTTAGAACATTTTCATCACTCCCACTAGGGACCCTCTAATCTTTAGCAGCCATGCAGCTCCCCTTCCTTATTTTCTATATTGAACCCAGCCCCAGGTATCCACTAATCTTCTTTCTGCATTTCTACATTTCATATAAGTGAATTCATAGTGTGCGATCCTTTGTGTCTGGCTTCTTTCACTTAGCATAAGTTTCCAAGGTTCATCCACATTGTAGCATGTGTCAGAATTTTACTCCTTTTTATTGCTCAGAGTTTGTGTTTTTCCAATAAAATTATTTTATCTTTTTTTTCCTTCTTCAGAATCCCAAAATTCTTCTCCTAGATGAAGCAACCAGGTGAGAATATCTTAATAATTTATGTGATTATATATAGTCAACCAAATTCTTTCTTCATCAAAACGTTTTAATTCTGTACCTCAAAGTGGATACAACTGAAAATGCTTCCCCCCACCCTTTACTTTAAAGTGATGGAGCCTGAATAAATTATGACAGTTGAAAAGCAGTGGGCAGACTGAGTCATAATTGAGGGTTCTAAGTCCACTTCAGACATGGTTGCTATCAATCCTAATCATTCTGTAAGCTGCAACTGTACAGAATGCCTTTCTCCTTATATCACAGTATAGTTTTATGGAGATCAAGGAGTCCCAAACAGCCGAAATTTTGATCTTAGTAAAAATTCATTGCTCAGGAAGGGCTGCTGTGTATCAAGAAGCACGTGAGCCTGGAGTATGGCTGGCACTGACGTCTTCGCTTTCTTATGTGTGTGCTCCTATGTCAGTGCGCTGGATGCTGAAAATGAGTACCTTGTTCAAGAAGCTCTAGATCGACTGATGGATGGAAGAACAGTGTTAATTATTGCCCATCGTCTCTCTACCATTAAGAATGCTAATATGGTTGCTGTTCTTGACCAAGGAAAAATTACTGAATATGGAAAACATGAAGAACTGCTTTCAAAACCAAATGGGATATACAGAAAACTAATGAACAAACAAAGTTTTATATCAGCATAAAGAAGCAATTACTGGTAAACAATATGAAAGACTTTAATACAAAATAGTGATGCAGGAAAAAAAAACCCGAGAGACTATATGAAATATGTAAACTATGTATCAAGTTATTTGAAAAATGCCTATTTTTTCCAAAGTATGTAAAATATCATTTTGAAATGTACTTGTTCTCAAGATCTTTTTATTCAGAGTTTTAATAATTGCAACTTTTTAAATGTCTATAGCACTGAAGTTATTTTCAGGTTTTGTATTTTCTTTTATCGTGAAATATTTTAATGAATATAGCATGGCACCTCATTTTCTTTTCCTTGCTGTTAAAGATTGAAGTTATTGTCAAATGACAACTTTTAAAAGGGAATTACAAATAAAAAGCCTGATTATTTTAGGCCAGTTTACCAATCACTGTGTAATTCTTCTGGTAGTATTCCACCTGCTTTAAGTCTAACTTTACTAGGTAAAGTAATGGAAAATGAAAATTTAACCCTTTATTTTATTCTGATAATCTCATGAAGCAAACCTGGTTAACTAGTTAAAGTCAGCTGGAAAGAAGGGAACATTTATGTTGCCCATCTCTTGCGTCTTCAAAGGTGTGAGAGTTGAGGAATATGTGTTCCTATGGGAACTATGTTTGAGTATGTGCAGTTTTCAACATTTTGGCACATGAAAGCCTGACACGTTTTTAAAAGGGCAGAAGCTGCATCTTTTAAACAGAAAAACCTGTTTTTTTAATTCACATGTTTGTATGAGTACTTTTGGGAAGCAAGGCATTAACTGTTAGGTATTAAGAATGAATGAATTTTGCATTTAAGTTGTTTGAAGGCATGTATTTTGAAAAATATCTGTTACAAATTTATAATTCCAAGACAAATTGAATCTTAGTTTTTTGTAATACTTTTAGAATTTCATTAATAAGGCTAAAATCTGAGGAGTATAACTAACATTTAGCCTTAAGACATTTAAGTTTGGAAGTTCTTACTATTCAACAGAATAACAAAACCCTTCAGAATGTAACTAACATTTAGCCTTAAGACATTTAAGTTTGGAAGTTCTTACTATTCAACAGAATAACAAAAAACCTTCAGAATGTATCACTCTCCTGAAAAGAAGACATTAATAAGCCCTTTTATTTATGGTTATAGTTTTATTTAGTCTCAAAATCCCTAAAGCAATGCTGACAACCATTGAATTTGCTATATTTTTTATCAGTGCTGTTAATTTGCTGTTGCCTTTAGAAAAAGTGCTTTTTCTCCACTGATGAGGCTAGACTCCAAGAAGTAATTATGTCAGTGTAAATAAAACGGAAGTATTTCCATGAACTAAGCATTTATTAGTTCCCTGATTAGACTGGAAGACGAAACCACTATTTAATGAAAAACATGGAATATTATATTTCATTCTTCATAATTTATTAATGAATAAAATTGATATGAATGAATGAATGTAGTGTTCTTTGAATTAGTAAACAGTGTATCTGTGACAATCATTTTAACAAGTTCTACTTGTGTTCTTTATAAAGTGTGATTTTCAGAAAGCAAACAAAACATAATTACAAGGTTGAATCTGAGAAAAATAATCCTTGTACCACAGAAGTATTTACAAAATTGCATTTCATTGTTATGTTTTATTTTCTGATACATGATGTTCGATTATATCTTTAGGTAATATTTTATATCATAGATTAAAATTTATAGTGAACTTTATCTGTGTCTGTCACTTTTTTTTATGACCTAGGAACCAAAGCAGCAGTCTGTCACTTCTTACAAAACTTCTTACTACATTGTTGCTTACTAGAATTTGGCTGTGGAGATTCAGGAATAAAGAAAAGACTAACATTACACAAATAGAAAAACATGTTGTAATTAAAAGTCCCATTCATTCCTCCTGATCAAAGTTTGTTAATGTCATCACTTGTTTCCTACTTATAAACATTCTGTTTAGTTGTTTCAGTGCAGTAAATAAGTATCTCCTACCCCCACCAGGGACAAGGAACTGTGCTGTGGAGTTGATGATAGATGAGTAAGGCACTGTTTCTGCCCTCAAAGGACTCTAGTTTTGAAGGAGCTGTAAGGCGGGAAAAATTAATAACAAGAATGCAAAAAAAAAAAAAAGAAAGAAACTTTTGCTGGATACAAAATTCTAAAAAAAAAAGAATGCAGCTAAACATCATATAGGGAGGTATATGTTCTGGTATCACTGTTTTGTTTCCAGAGTGTTTGCATGTTACATTTGATACTTCTACAAGCCTGTAATTTAGACAAATATTTATGTTCCCCATTTTACAGAGGAGGAAATAAGCACAGGCAAGTTGTGAATTAATCCAGCATTAATGGCATATACAATTTCAGGCAGGAAGTCGTGAAACAAGATATTAGCAAGATAGGCAGGGGCCAGCTCAAAGCTATGCTGAAAATCTTAACCTTTTGTCCTATGTGCATGGAGAGCCTTTGAAAGGAAATGTATCTTCATGTAAACAATTTAGAAAATAAGCAAAAAAGAAAATTTAAATGACCTGAAATCCTACATGTGAAGATAAAATTTCACATTGTTGAGCTCAGCATTTTGTTATACACCCTCTCAGGCTTGTCTCTATGTGCAAGGTCTCCCCTGACCCTGGGCCTGACAGGTTCCCAAAGAATAATCACAAGTTAAACCACTGTAAGTGAAACCCTTGTAAGTGCACTCTTATAAAAGTATGCCTCCATTTTGGGAATCCATCCTTTTTTTTTTTTTTTTTGAGATGGAGTCTCACGTTACCCAGGCTGGAGTGCAGTGGCACAATCCTGACCACTGCAACCTCTGCCTCCCGGGTTCAAGTGATTCTCTTGCCTCAGCTTCCCGAGTAGCTGGGACTACAGATGTGCACCACCATGCCCAGCTACTTTTTGAATTTTTAGTTGAGAAGGTTTCACCATGTTGGCCAGGCTGGTCTCGAACTCCTGAACTCAAGCAATCCTTCCACCTCAGCCTCCCAAAGTGCTGGGATTACAGGAGTAAGCCACCACACCTGACCTGGTTTTTGTTTATTTTTGATAAGCTTTGGCAGTTTTATAAAATAAGGTGAATTCCTGGCCAGGGTCATGGCTCATGCCTGTAATCCCAGCTACTCGGGAGGCTGAGGCAGTAAAATCACTTGAACCTGGGAAGCAGAGGTTGCAGTGAGCCGACATCGCACCACTGCACTCCAGTCTGGGTGACAGAGTGAGACTCCATCTCAAAAAAAAAAGTAAATAAGTAAAAACCAGTATAAATGTTACAAAACATATATAGATGAAAGAATTATGTGAAAACTACATTGTAAATGTTCCTTTGGAGTGTATTCTGAGGCATCATGGGGTTTTCCTGGTAATCTCTGTCCACTGAATTCAATCAATAAACATTTACTGAGCATCTTCGATTGTGCTAGGTCCTGTGCTAGGTGCAGGCTCTGCCTCCCTCACAAAGCTAGTGCAAGGGTCGGCAAACAGCTGTTTTTGTATAGCCTGTAGGCTACAGATAGTTTTTACAGTTTTAAATTGTTGGAAAAATCCAGAGAATATCTCATGACACATTAAAAATACAAGAAATTCAAATTTAGTGTCCATAAACAGCCTACTTGTTCCTGTAGGAATTGTCTATGGCTGCGTTCACCTTACAGCCACAAGGGGGAGGAGTTGTGACAGAGACTACATGGCCTACAAGCTGAGATACCTGACAGAAACTTCCCTAATGCCAAAGACAGTGAAAAAATTCTGCACTACTTGAAGGACTTCTAAACTACACTGAGATTTAGAGCCATCTCAAAAAGTTTCATTGACAGTTAGATAAGGATTAGATGAGTGCCCTGAAAATGACTGAGTGTGGGTAATTTCCATGAGTTCTTCATGGTTCCTGTGCCTCTCCGTTCTAACACATTAATTACCATGCTGTGGGAATAGGAGTCTAATCATTCCACCACATCTGCAGGGAATCATTCTGGCTGCTTTCCTATTGTTGATTGCAGTTGTTAGTCCCACATAAATCAAAGTTTGATCTTAACTGCAAAGGTGATACTTTGGGAAGGATGTACAGAGGGGAGGCACATCTCCAAGTGGAACCACAAGGTGGCTGGGCACCTCACACATACAGGAACAACAATTCCTACGGAAACAAGTAGGCTGTTATGGACACTGAAATTTGAATTTCTTGTATTTTTAATGTGTCATGAGATACTGTTCTCTGGATTTTTTCAACAAATTAAAACTAAAAACTATCTGTAGCCTGCAGGCTATACAAAAACAGCTGTTTGCCGACTCTTGCACTAGCTTTGTGAGGGAGGCAGAGCCTGCACCTAACACAGGACCTAGCACAATTGAAGATGCTCAGTGAATGTTTATTAAATGAATTTAGTGAACAGTCTACCTTGGGGAGGTATTCTTTTATTTATGTTAATAAAATTTAAATGTGCTTATATTTCATGTAGCGGAAAAGAAGTATCTTTTCTTCCCATCTTAGGTTCATGGCTAAGGCCCCTATAACAAAAAGAAGATTCATGGCCGGGCGCGGTGGCTCAAGCCTGTAATCCCAGCACTTTGGGAGGCCGAGGCGGGTGGATCATGAGGTCAAGAGATCGAGACCATCCTGGTCAACACAGTGAAACCCCGTCTCTACTAAAAATACAAAAAATTAGCTGGGCACGGTGGCGCGTGCCTGTAATCCCAGCTACTCAGGAGGCTGAGGCAGGAGAATTGCCTGAACCCGGGAGGCGGAGGTTGCGGTGAGCCGAGATCGCGCCATTGCACTCCAGCCTGGGTAACAAGAGCGAAACTCAGTCTCAAAAAAAAAAAGAAGATTCACAAGAGAAAAGCATGCAAATTTATTTAAAAGTTTAAGGTGACATAGAAGTCTTTGAAAGAAATGAAGACCCAAAGAAACAGGGAAACTTGTGCATTTTTATGCCTACGTTTGATGCGTGCACAACTTGCGGAAAGGTGAGTGGACAAAGGTCTGATCTAATGGTAATAACTGGGATAACTTGGTAAAGCCTGTTTGTTCAGACTCTTCTCTGTGGCCCTGTGTCTTCAGAGATAAGGATGCTTCTTTCCTCCAGGTATGGGGAAGGCATCTTTCAATGAGGGTCTTGTGACCTGCTTCAGAGGAGAAGGGTGGAAGAAGGTCACAGAGTGATCTTCCTGCTTCTACTGTGTTCTCAAGTGCCCAGGTGCCACATTTTGGGGTAGCAGTCCTGAACCCTGTCACTGCACATACTATTTTTTATTCTATATATTTAAGATGTACATGATGTTGATATGTATATGCACAGTAAACTAATTACAGTCAAGCAAATTATTCATCACCTTCTATAGTTACTAAAATTTTGGGTTTTTTTTTTAGGAAAGTGTCTAAAATCTCCTGTTAGCAATTTTTCAGGATATAACACAATGTTGTTAACTATAATCCTTATGCTGTACATTGGATCTCTAGATTTATGCATCTTACATAATTGCAAATTTGACCTAATTCTCTGCACATACTATTTTTAACCAAACTGCTTTTCAGAAATTTGCATGATGAATATTTTCCTACATTTTTAGGTGTTCATTATTCACATCCATATGTATTCTTTTAAATACTGCTTTCCATAATGCTTTTTTGTTCTTTTTTTCTTTTTAAGACTCAGGACCTCTGCATTTTTTTTTCAGTTTTCTGTATGTGGATGCACTATAAATCTATAGTTGGCCATTTATGTTACTTTCTACTTCCTTCACTATTGTAAACAATACTGTCTTTGTTATTTGATTTTTTTTTTAAGATAAATTTCTAAGGTGAAATTGCCAGGTAATTATAAGGCTTTTTGATAGAAACTGTCCTCTGAAAAGATTGTACTCATTTACAATCCACCAGATGGATATGTAAGCAGTGCTTGTTTCTCCACAGCCTTTTCAACATGAACTGTTACCATTTTTAAAAGCATCTCTGGGAGAGTCGGGGGAGGAAGATCATCAGGAAAAATAATTAATGCATGTGGGGCTTAATACCTAGGTGATGGGTTGATAGGTGCCACAAACCACCATGGCACATGTTTTATTTATTTTTGTGACAGTCTTAATCTGTCGCTCAAGCTGGAGTGCAGTGGCACAATCTCCAGCTCACTGCAACCTCCTCCTCCCAAGTTCAAGTGATTCTCCTGCCTCAGCCTCTTGAGTAGCTGGGACTACAGGTGCACACCACCATGCCCGGCTAATGTTTGTATTTTTAGTAAAGACAGGGTTTCGCCATGTTGGCCAGGCTGGTCTCAAACTGCTGACCTCAGGTGATCCGCCTGCCTCAGCCTCCCAAAGTGCTGGGATTACAGGTGTGAGCCACTGCTCCCAGCCCCTAACAGTCCTTTATTAAATTCTTTTAACTAGCTAGCTTGAGGGTGCCATCTGTTTTCTCTAGGATCTTATTTGACAGTGCCTACAAGGCCATTCATGGTCTCTCCTTATTTCTCCAATTTCCTGTACTTTTAGTCTTTGAGGTTGATTTGTTTGCCTAAAGTCCCTGGCTCTAATCCCAGCTACTCAAGAGGCTGAGGCTTGAGGATCACTCAAGACGAGGAGTTTGAGACCAGCCTGGGAAATACAGCAAGATCCCATTTTTTAAATTGTATTTTTTTAGAATTTAAAATTAAATTTCTTGGGGAGACAGGGTGTCGCTATGTTGTCTAGGGGCTGGTCTTGAACTACTGGCCTCAAGCCATCCTCCTGCACTTTAGTCTTGCCAGGTGCTGGGATAACAGGCGTGAGCCACTGTGCCTGGCTGTGAGACCCCATTTCTAAAAATATAAAAAAATAGGCAGGTGTGGTGGTACATGCCCATGGTCCCAACTCAGAGGCTGAGACAGAGGATCACTGAAGCCCAGAAGGTTGAGGCTGTGGTGAGATTTGATCATGCCACTGCACTCCAGCCTGGGCAACAGAGTGAGACCCTATCTCTAGAAAAATAATAAAGTAAAATAAAAATTAATAAAGTCCCTAGAACGCACCAAGCCTTTGCTGCTTCAGGACCTTTGCCCAAGGATCCTCTGCCTGAAACATTCTTCATCCTATTCTCTTATGCTTCATGTCTCAGGTTAAATGTCCATTTCTCCCAGAGGCCTTTATAGACCTCCATCCAAAATTAGGTAACTCCAGTGATTCTCTCTCATACATCTTGCTCTTTTCTTTCACAGTACACATCTCAGCTTGTAGCTGTATACTTATTTGTGTTCATTTGTTCAGTGGCTGTCTTTCTCATCGGTCTGCAATCTCCATGAGGGTAGGACCCATTGAGCTTTGTTTAGTTATAAGCCTTAGCAGTTATCACATAGCCTGGCACATAGTGGTCACTCACTAAATCCTTAACAAATGGATGAGTTCTAGTGCTGTCGCCTCACTATCCTTTAACATCATACATTTGGACTCCAGGGAAGTTCTCGCTCAAAGATGCCGGCAAGTCATTCTAGCTCCTGCAAACAACAACTTTTATAATAGGATGGTGGGAAAACCACTAACCAGTCCAACAAAGCACAAGAATAAAACTGATACCCCCAATCCTCTCAGATAGAACTATTAATACTCTCTATTGCCTATTTCACACCCCTCCTTGCAAGAATGAATCAGGAGGAAATGCACTGGGGTCTCAGAGCTGTAAGACTCAACAAGCTGCCAAGTTGGGTTAGACACCCAGGTGGGAGAAGGGGTAAAGCAGCTTGCCTATGTAACCTTGGCAAGATGACTGCTCAGATGCCACTGACATGCATAGACGAGTGGCTTCCCAGGGGATTGCCAACAGCTGACACCCACACTATGGTCTCCCACATGTGGATACATCAGTGCTTACTTAACCATTCCCTTATTTCAACAAATGTTGAGTGAAAGTTCACTATGTGTCTGTTACTGTGTGCCACAAAGGTAACAAAGTCACTGCCCCTGCTGTCAAGACATTTAAAAGGAGGTGCTTGAGACACAGTTATGAAAACAAACTATTATGCGGGATAAAAATACTCTACACACAGGAGCAGAGAGAACAAAGGATAAAGGGCACCTAATCCTGTGGAAGTTTCACTGAGAAGGCAGCACCGAACTGACTTGATGCATAAGATAGGTTCTTGATGCATAACGTCCAGAAAGATCTGGACCAACAAGGCAGGGAGTGCACTGCAGGTGAAAGAAACATGTACATGGGCATTGGAGCGGGATTGGGTTAAGTTCTTGGAAAGTGGAGTGCAAGTGGGAAGTAGTGGAAGTACAACACGGACAGAAAAACCAACCTGAGTTATATCACATAGGGCTTTGTAAAGGAGCTTAGCAAATAACCTACTGGCAACGGTCAGACACTGAAGCATTTACAGGCCCAAGTGCAGCATTAGGTTTGCCTTAATGCATTGTGCTGGCAGTGAGAAGATAGAGTGGAGGAAGACCAGACAGAGGTAAGGAACCCTCTCCCCATCTCCCCACTTCCTCCCACTGGCAGAAAAGAGGGTACGCAGTGGTCGAGGAAAAGATAAGTACCAGAACCAGGGCAGAGGGAGCGCAAATGTGTGCTGTAGTATAGATACGCAGGAGCTACAACGTATACCAGGATCTTAGAGTGGAGGTAAGTGTGAGGGATGACTGCAGATAGGGCTTGGACAACTGGCCAGTTTTACCAAGCTGGAACAGAGATGGTGGTAGGAGAAGGGTCCAAAAGGAAAAAATGAATGCGCTTTTCATGAGTGGATTGTGAGGAGTCCACAGGACATCCAGGTGAAAGTGTCCCCTAGGGAGCTGACTGATAGGGGTCTGGGGGTTTTGAGCTGAATCCAGGTTAGAGACACGGATTTGTGGCGTCATTAGCGTGGATGAGACTGCGCAGAGTTGAATGGGAAAATGGCAAACCAAAGAACAAACGTAACAGAGCGATACCAGTGTCAGCTTTACGGTTTTTCTCCCTCCTCAGCTTGGACTGCGGAACATCTTTCATTTCACAAGAGGCTCAGGAACTATCAGTGTGCAAAGAGGCTGCGTTCAAGCTGCTGGAGGGCCAGTTCCACCTAAGCGCAGTCAAGAAGGACGCCTGGCTTTCCGGCTTCACATCCCTGGAACCTCGGCGCTCCCACGGTTCTGAATCTGGGGCCATCTTCCCGACCTCCCCCGCGGGCTCAACGCCGTACTTAACGTCACGACTGCGCTCCCGCTGGTGCTCCGACTACACCCGGCGGGAGGCACTGCATTCGACGTCATCATCGCGCGCCATCCCGCCCCTTAGGTGTTCAAGCTCCGCGCGCAGGCCGCGCTACAACCCGGCGGTCAGATCACGCCCTGTCTTCGTCGCTGCTTGCTCGGAGCATGTTTCCAGCCGCCCCCTCTCCGCGGACCCCGGGTCCCGGGTCCCGAAGGGGCCCACTGGTCGGACTCGGGCCCGGCTCCACGCCCCGGACGGCAAGCAGGAAGGGTCTGCCCTTGGGGTCTGCGGTCAGCTCCCCAATGCTCTTCTCGCCGGTCGGCCGGCGTAGCTCTCTGAGCTCGCGGTAAGTGATCACCGTGGTTGGGTCTAGCGACCAACAGGCTCACGGGCCAGAATGCCAGATTATTGGAAAATAGACCTTTTCCACTCTTGCGGGTCATACCCATTTCACTTTATCAGTTGAGTCCCCACTTTGCATTTTTCATGGATACTTTTGTGCAGAAATGAAGTACAAACTGGATTCGAATCAGTGGTTACCCACTTCCCACCTATTACCTCTGTGATCTGGTGTAAATCACTCGTGATTTTCTTCATGTGTGGAATGGCAATAATATGTCTCACCTGAGCCAGAGGAGTTAGTATGACTTGCCACGATGCAGATGTAAGGTGATGGTAATAATGAGGATCTCCAGCCCTGAAAGATCATTGTTTAATGCTTAACATACTAACTGACATTAATATCTGATGATTGACAATTAAAGGTTTTCTAGCCACAGAATTTAACTTTCTAGGTAAATTATAGGGAAAAGGCTTTACATAAGTGACATAAGAGTACTGTGATAGTTTTGTTACTAAAACTACTGGTTTGGAGCACACCAGTAAAATCATCATCACACACACACACACACACACACACCATGTTCATAATTAACCTAAAACTTTAGAAGATAACGTGTTTCTGCATAGTTTTCTTTGAATTCATCTATAAAAAATGAATTTTCCCCTGCAAGGAAACACAAAGTATTGTGTCTTGAAATTATGGTTAAAATTTATCTGTAAAATTTTGCAGTACTTTAAAGAAGTGGTTTTGAAAGAATACACTGTATCTTTGACTTTTTTTTGGCATATTTCGAAAAGTACTTTTCAAAGTGCTGATCTTGTCAGTGTTTTCTTTTCCTTTTGAGAAAAGTTGGAGAATAAAAGCGTTTACTGTGTGTGGTGTTTTTTTTTAATCTCTTCTTTCTGGTGATCATTTGAAGAAAAACCTTTGTTATCTGTCAGGAAACAAAGCCCTCAGCCATTCTCTAAGTACATCTCCTCATTTAATTCTCATGATGAAAGATATAATAACTTTTATTCTGGTGATTTTACAATATTATTCTAAATGTTAAGAAAGTGAGGAGGAAGTAAAGTTTTTATTGTGATACCTGCTGTTGAAGGCCATGTAACAGCTGTTGCTCGTAACCTGTTTGATTTCTTGCTTGGTTGTACAGACCTGAGAGGTGTTTTTTTTGTTTTGTTTTAAGAGACAGGGTCTTGCTCTCTGTCACCCAGGCTACAGGGTGGTGCCACAATGCACGGCTAATTTAAAAATTTTTTTGTGGCCAGGCGTGGTGGCTCACACCTTTAATCACAGCACTTTGGGAGGCTGAGATGGGCAGATCACTTGTCAGCAGTTCAAGACCATCCTGACCAACATGAAGAAATCCCGTCTCTACTAAAAATACAAAACTAGCTGGGCGTGGTCTTGCATGACTGTAATCCCAGCTACTTGGGAGGCTGAGGGAGGAGAATTGCTTGAACCCAGGAGGCGGAGGTTGCAGTAAGCCAAGATTGCGCCATTGCACTCCAGCCTGGGCAACAAGAGCAAAACTCTATCTCAAAAAAAAAAAAGAATTTTTTTAGAGACAAGGTCTTGCCATGTTGCCCAGCCTGGTCTTGAACTCCTGGTCTCAAGCAGTCTTCCTGCTACAGCCTCCCAGAGTGCTGGAATTATAGGCAAGAGCCACTGCCCTGGCCAGATATGATAGATTCTTAAAAATAAATAAATGAATAACCCTAAAGCCAAATGAGAGCTTGAATCTAATCTAAGCCAATATTTGTAAAATATATTTGACCACTACTGCTGTATCATGTGATGAGTAATATATATATATATATACACACACACATATATATATATATATATTTTTTTTTTTTAACCACAACATATGGTAAAAGCTGATGTTCTATATTCTGGCTTTCAAAAATGTTGATTGAGATCTGCAAAATGACCTGCTGTTTGAAAAAAACACTGGTCTAGTTCAGCCTTTATTACTTCACAGCTAAGGAGACAGAATTATAAGGAGTTTAAGTGAATAGAGGCATGCATTTCATTACTAGAGCATATGGGATTGAAGCCAAGTTTTCCTAAATCCTATCTTGTGTTTTTTTTTAACATGAAAAATATTATGTTTAATTACATGGTAAATACAAGCCAGTGTTAATTTCTTTCAAAGAACTCCTTATTGTGAAAATATATATATAAAAAATTAGAATAATGGAAAATTTTAAGTTATAAGTAAGATACTATAAACTCTTTCTTTAGAGGAACACCAACACGAATGTTCCCACACCACTCCGTAACTGAGGCTTTGAACTATGATGTGAAAACGTTTGGATCTTCTCTTCCTGTTAAAGTCATGGAAGCCCTAACACTGGCTGAAGGTACGTGTCATCTTTCCATTTACCTGTATTAGCAATTAAAAATGGAGCCTAGATGTGGCATGGAGTTAATTTCATGTTTTCTCTAGTGTACCTTTACCTAAATGTGGAGAGATGGGTAGCCTGTCTAGTTTTTTTTTTTTGAGACAGTCTCACTATGTCACCCAGGCTGGAGTGCAGTGGCACGATCTCAGTTCACTGCAACCTCTGCTTCCTGGGTTCAAGGGAGTTTCCTGCCTCAGCCTCCCAAGTAGCTGGGATTACAGGAATGAGCTACCATGCCCGGCTAATTTTTTGTATTTTTAGTAGAGATGGTTTCACCATGTTGGCCAGGCTGGTCTTGAACTCCTGACCTCAGGTGATCTGCCCCCCTTGGCCTCCCAAAATGCTGGGATTACCGGCATGAGCCACCGCGCCGGTAATCTAGCCAACTGTCTAGTTTTTTACTGTCATTGAGATATATAATAAATTCGAGAAGGAGAATGAGGTCATTTGAACACAAATTCTTTAGTTTTTAGGTTTTAGGTACTGTACAGTAGTCCCCCATTATCTTTGGGGGATATCTTCCAAGACCCCCAGTGGATGCCTGAAACCTCGGATAGTACCAAATCCTATATATACTATGTTTTTTAAATACGTACACACCTATGATAAAGTTTAGTTTATAAATTAGGCACAGTAAGAGATGAACAACATAACTAATAATAAAATAGAACAATTATAACAATATACCAGCAGCACTACTATTGCACTTTGGGGTCATTAAGTAAGAATACAAGCATTGCATTACCGTGATAGTTGATCTGATAACTGAGACAGCTTCTAAGTGACAAACAGCTGGATAGTCTCGGGGTGTCCAATCTTTTGGCTTCCCTGGGCCACCAGAAGAAGAATTGTCTTGAGCCACATGTAAAATACACTTACACTAGCAATAGCTGATGAGCTTTAAAAAAAAAAAAAAGTCTGTGCATTAATCTCATAATGTTTTAAGAAAGTTTACAAACTTGTGTTGGGCCACATGTGTCCCTGGGCCGTGGGTTAGACAAACTTGGTGTATACAGTGTGGATATGCTGCGCAAAGGGTTGATTGCCTGTAGACAGGACAGTATGAGATTTTATGACATGACTCAGAACAGCATGCAATTTACAGCTTAGGAATTGTTCATTTGAATTTGTCACTTCCTGTTTTCTGACTATGATTGACCACAGGTATTTGAAACTGCAGATAAAAGGGGGAAATATTGTATATGCAAAATTCAGTTCCATTTGAAGAGTTATCAGGTTTATGAAGTTTAGTGTTAAAAAAAAAAATTGGCACCTCACATTATTGGGTTTAATAATACAGTGCAATTAAATCCTACTTCCATCTTTGGACCCTATGTAGCATTCCAGAGGCTGTGTGCACAAATTTGTGATGTTACCATTGTGGTGGGTACCTTTAGAAGTCTGTTGGCAGAGAGTTAGTGTGGAATTTTGAAAGATAAAATAAACACAAGCTTAGAAAGGCAACTTTACACTAGAAGAGCAAAGTTCAAAGCACCCTTAGTATCTGCTGAAGTCATTTTTATTAAGAAGTGAATTCTAGGCAGGACACAGTAGCTCACCCTGTAATCCCAGCACTTTGGGAGGCCGTGGCAGTCAGATCACAAGGTCAGGAGTTTGAGACCAAACTGACCAACATGGGGAAACCCTGTCTCTACTAAAAATACAAAAATTAGTCGGGCATGATGGTGCTGGCCTGTAATCCCGGCTACTCAGGAGACTGAGGCAGGAGGATCGCTTGAACTCTGGAGGTGGAGGTTGCAGTGAGCCAAAGTCGTGCCACTGCACTCCAGCCTGGGTGACAGAGCAAGACTCCATCTCAAAAAAAAAAAAAAAATTCTACATCTTTGTGATTTTTCTGGAACTGTGTTTTTCAAATTGTAGGTGTGACCAAAATTTAGCGGTTCATGACCAGCATTAAAAAAAAGAAGAAATAGAATAGAATGCATCTCATATGTTTAGTAAATTTTGTTTGTTTTACTTAAATTGTATATGGCAATATCATGATGTAAAATGTATTATACTGTGAATAACTATATTTACTGTATGTATTACTGTGAATAACAGTAGGAAAAAAAACAAGCTTAAAGTACTCTGTCTTAGAAGAAGGAATATATCTCATCCACTGGAACTTGCATATCTTGCCTGTAAGTCTTTGGGGGCTTTAGGGATAGTTGTTTTCAGACAACTAAACTGCTAACCTCTATATACATCGTTCTGTTTTAAATAAATAAATATATATACATGTTGTATGTATATATGTGTGTGTATATATATATATTTTTTCTCTCTAAAATTTCAGTTTAAATTAGATTTAAGCCTTTTAATGTACTCCTGGTATTTTAACAGACTAGATTAAATAACACAGCCCCAAATCTAGAAATTTAGAGGTCCCTAAGAGTCAGCATGTGTAAAACAAAGAGGTGTGTCAACTTGAAGAACTCTTCCCCACTTAGAAACCTGCCAACTACTACTGTTAGGTCAGTCCTTCAGGGCATGCCAGTTGAGGATCTGGAGTTGTTGTTGTGCTTTCAAGACAAAGAAAATTACTGAGCAGATACTTCACTTGAGCAAAAAGCCCTCACTTAGCCTGGGCTTGGTTTGATATTTTTGCTTATACATTATCTATGTCTTTTACTTCGCCCTTCTACCTTTCTTTAAGTAAAGAGCAAAGCTCAAATTAATAAAATTTCCAGGGCTGTTAACACATTTGTGGAGGTTTACCACCAATGCTTAAGACATAGGCTAATTGAGTTTTGTCACTTAATAGAGAATGTAACTCTTTGTCTCCATATAATGAAATAATTTATCATTCCTTTAAGGAGCTCTTATTTGAAAATTATGTGCTTTTGAAGGAAGGTTATTTTCCTTGAAATGTTTTATATAGTTAATGAGTTTATTATTTGTGTTACTTTATCGATAAAATTATAAATGTTGCTAAATATTTCCTTTTTGTTGTTTCTGTTTATTTTTTGATATGGAGTCTTGCTCTCTTGCCCAGGTGGGAATGATGTGATCACGGTTTACTGCAGCTTCAATCTCCTGGGCTCAAGTGCTCCTCCTGCCTCAGTCACCCTAGTAGCTGGGAAGTGCACTGCCAAATCTGGCTATTTTTAAAATTTATTTTTATTTTTTAGAGATGGGGGTCTCACTGTGTTGCCCAGGCTGGCCTCAAGTAATCCTCCCACGTTGTCCTCCCGAAATATTGGGATTTATAAGCATGAGCCACCATGCCTGGCCTAAATATGTTTTACAGGAAATAAGCTATTTGATCTGTTTGTAACAAAAATTAAGGAATATTAAATGTCTCAAATATACTTTTTGCCTTTGGATATATTTCTTTTTTCTTTGTTTTTGTTTTTACCTTTGGATATATTTCTAAAGGTGGTTATCAGAGTTAAATAGATCTCTTGTTTTGAGGGTTGATAATTTTGGAATATTCAAAAGTATTTGTTATTAGTCCTTTCTGAGTGTGATAATTACTTTTTTTGATAAAGCATGTGGTAATAAAGATTTATATTTATACTATAAGATTAATCACTTGCCTCATTTTTTCCTTTAGTCGATGATCAGATGACCGTTTACATAGATGAAGGTGGATGGGCTTGTCTGGTGTGCAAAGAGACGCTCATTGTTTGGAAGATTGCTCTCTCACCTATTACTAAGGTAATGGCTCTTTAGAGAGCTGTAAGGAGATAGAGGAGAGGAATACCAATTAACTTTTAATTTTTACCCTAATTTTTACAGTTGATAGAGGATAGTAAATATGAAACTACTTAGGTATTAAGGGTTTGCATTTTCATAGTGATGTGATATAATGAGCATGTGTACACATTTGTGTATTGGGAAAAAAGTTTCCCTGTATTAATAATTTTTAAATAAGATTTGTGTTTGCATTTAATAAAATTTAGAGTCATTAAAATTTTCAATGAATATAATGCTAATTAGTCTGCCTAATGAAGTATCGGACTAAATGCTACCCACATAAGCAAATGAACTTTGAGTTTGCATATTTCTGAGACAGTAGAACTATGTTTTGTTGAATCTACTGAATGATGCTTAATAAAATAAAAAAAAATGACACCAATTGTTAGTTAAGCTTGTCTACTTCCAACAGTGGGTTATCATTTGCATGTCCAGTAATTTATCCTCAGCAACCTTTTTTCTGTTTGTTACAGCTTAGATATACTACTCTCTTCCACCACTCATTACTCACTTGGCCATGTTCCATTTTAACTCAGGGCGCCTGCTTACCTAAACTCTTCACTTCTGCTGAACTTTGGGTTACTGCCGCCTAGAAAATGGTATTTGTTACCATTTGACCCAGCAATCCCATTACTGGGTATATACTCAAAGGATTATAAATCATTCTCTTACAAAGACACATGCACACATATGTTTATTTTGGCACTGTGCACAATAGCAAAGACTTGGAACCAACCTGAATGTCCATCAATGATAGACTGGATAAGGAAAATGTGGCACATATACACCATGGAATACTATGCAGCCACAAAAAAGGATGAGATCATGTCCTTTGCAGGGACATGGATAAAGCTGGAAACCACCATTCTCAGCAAACTGACACAAGAACAGAAAACCAAACACCACATGTTCTCACTCGTAAGTGGGTGTTGAACAATGAGAACACATCACATTGGGGGAAACATCACACACTGGGACCTGTCAAGGGGTGGGGGTATAGGGGAGGGATAGCAAGGGGTGGGGGTATGGTGGGGATAGCATTGGTAGAAATACCTAATGTAGATGACGGGGTGATGGATGCAGCAAACCACCATGGCACATGTATACTTTTTTTTTCCGCTGCCACCACCACTTCCAGCACATGTATACCTATGTAATAAACCTGCACATTCTGCACATGTACCCTAGAACTTAAAGTATAATAATCATAATAATAACAAAAAAGAAAAGAAAACCAGAAAAAAAAAAAAAAGAAAGTGGTATTTGTGGAATAGGTCAGGGAAAAGTCCTGGGGGGCATTCTGAGTTAGCTGAGGGATCCTGATATTTGGCTGAGAGTCTAAGAAATATTTCCTAGGTAACTTGGTATAATTACTCTTTGGTCATGCTAATTTTAAATGTCAGATAAACAAATCAAGAGTAGCTTGGGAAAGTTCCATAGAAAACCTAAGCACTTCTCTTAACTTTAGCCTTCTCTTAACTGGACTTTTCTAGACTGGGAAGAAATGAGGATAGTTGTTCTGCAGAGTTTGGTCTAGCCTTAAGTTTTCATGATTCAATATCTCTTAAGATACTTTCTTTTAAAATTACTGAAAACCTGATTAAAACAAGATGTAAGAAGAAAGAATATTTGTAGAATGGTGTTTCCAGCAATGTCAGAATCTAAAATATGCAGAGAAGGGAAATCAGATGCATCTTCAAAATAATGGATTTGATGTGAAAGATTCTCTGTTTGGGTTTGTTCTACAGTTATCTGTTTGCAAAGAACTTCAGCTGCCACCTAGTGATTTCCACCGGAGTGCCAACTTGGTGGCTCTGTCTTATTCTGCTCCCTCAGGTGAAGCACCTTCTACTCAGGTAGGTGATGTAAAAGCTTATTGAAATAAACTTTTTAAAATAAGGACATTCTAAAGTTGGAGGAATCATCCTGTTTGATTTTGAGACATAATTATAAAGCTATAGAAATCAAGACATGGTGGTATTGGCAAAGACAGCTACACAAATAGGTCAGTGTAACAGAATAGAGAATACAGTTATAGATCCACATGAAGGCATCCATTTGATCTTTGACTAAGGTGCAAATGCAATTCAGGGGAGAAAGGATGGTCCTTTCAATGCATAGTGTAGGAACATTTGTAATTTTAAAATTACAAAAGACCAATTTGTATTGTATTGTATTGAATTTTCCGCTAGACTTTAAACTTTGTTACAAAGATTAATTTGAAATGGGTCATAGATCTAAATGTAAAACAGTAAAACTTTTCCCTGATACTCTTACTCTTAAAAAAAAAAAACAGTAAAACTTTTAGAAGAAAACATGAGAAAATCACCATGAGCTGAGATTAGACAGAGTTGGAAATTACCAAAGGCACGATCCATAAAATAAAAGTTTGATAAAATTAAAGTAAAATAAAAATTTAAAACAATGCTTTGCCAAAGACAAGAAAATGAAGAGACAAGCTATAGAGTGGGAAAAGATATTTGTAAATCATGTAACTAGCATAGGACTTGTTTCCAGAATATGTTTACAAATTCTAAAAACTTGATAAAAAAATTGCAATTTAAAAATAGGGGATAGGATTTGAACAGACACTTTGTGAGGATATAAGGATGGCAAATAAGCACATGAAGAGGTGTTTGGCATCTTTAGCCATTAGAGAAATGCAAACCAAAACACTGGTGAGTTCTTATATCTGGTTTTTCTTGATTAAATAGTAAATTGTCGTGTTTTATCAGTGCCATCAGACTCCTGGTTTTTGAGTTCTTCTTTTATTGTGATTGCTGATTGTTATGATCTTGTTTTGAGGCTGTTGCTGTCATGGTTGCCACCAGAGAAGGATCCATCCGCTATTGGCCAAGTCTCGCTAGTGAAGATACCCACACAGAGACTTTTGTAGATTTGGGAGGCGATAAGACTTACAGTTTCCTAACAGCAGTGCAGGTATACCATGGATATTTCTTTATATTTACTGGAAAGCTGTGATTTGGCTTGAAAATGAGATTTTTATTTATTTTTTAAAATAGAGATGGGATCTCATTATGTTTCCCAGGCAGTTCTCAAACTCCTGAGCTTAAGCAATAACTCCTGCTTTGACCTCCCAAAGTACTGGGATTACAAGCATGAGCCACTGTACCCAGCCTTGGAAATGAGATTTGATGGCTAAAAATGTGGAGTTTTGAAGAGACTACTACTATACAGGCCAGGGAGGGATCAAAACGAGACAAGGAAGAGAAGAATGTAAGGATCTATGATTTGAACAGTTAGGCAATGGAGGCTCTTCTTACAGGACTCTAAAATTTCAATATCAGATAGTAGCTAGTGATATGCATTTCTTTTAAAAACATTTTATGAGAGTGGCTTAAAAACCATCAGAGATAGGCCTGGTGGTGGCTCACGCCTGTTCCCTGTACTCTGGGAGGCCGAGGCAGTTGGATCACAAGGTCAGAAGTTCAAGATCAGCCTGGCCAATATGGTGAAACCCCGTCTCTACTAAAAATATAAAAATTAGCCAGACACGGTGGCACGCGCCTGTTGTCTCAATTACTTGGGAGGCTGAAGCAGGAGAATCACTTGAACCCAGAAAGTGGAGGTTGCAGTGAGCCAAGGCTGTACCACTGCACTCCAGCCTGGGCAACAGAGTGAGACTCTGTCTCAAAAAAAAAAAAAAGTCAGACACTATAAAGAATGGTTTGCTAATATCTTCTTTGTAGGTTCACAAAGAAACAAAATCTGGCTGAGTATGGTGGCTCATGCCTGTAATCTTACCACTTTGTGTGGCTGAGGCAGCAGGATTGCTTGAGGCCAAGACTTCAAGACCAGCCTGAGCCACATAGTGAAACTTTGTTGCTACAAAAAAATTTAAAAATTATCTAGGCATGGTGGTGTGCGCCTGTAGTCACAGCTACACAGGAGGCTGAGGCAGGAGGATCACTTGAGCCCAGGAGATTGAGGCTGCAGTGATCTGGGATTTCACCACTGCACTTCAGCCTGGGTACCAGAGCCAGACCCTGTCTCTAAAAACATAAAGTAAAATAGCAAACAAAAAATAAAATAAAAATAAAATCTGATAACCTAATTTGTTGAATCTGCAATATGGTGAACTTGTAGTTTAAAAATCAGAATTTAAACATGATGAAATTTTTTTCTGTTACGAAGTTTTTTTTTTTTGGTTGTTGTTTTTTTGTTTGTTTTTATTTCAACACTCTGTGTCACCCAGGCTGGAGTGCAGTGGTGCAATCTCAACTTACTGCAACCTCCACCTCCCAGGTTCAAGCTATTCTTGTGCCTCAGCCTCCCAAGTAGCTGGGATTGCAGGTGCGCGCTGCCATGCCCAGCTAATTTTTGTGTTTTTAGTAGAAATGATGCTTCACCATGTTGGCCAGGCTGGTCTTGATCTCCTCACCTCAAGTGATCCACCCACCTTGGCCTCCCAAAGTGCTGGGATTTTACAGGCGTGAGTCACCACGCACGGCCAGTTTTTCTTTTCTCTTATGAAAGTTTCTCTATGTAGAATTAATAATATTAACTTAATGGATTCTGAAATGTTTAACTTTAATGAAATAACAGTGTTCTATTTTGTATTCTTTTAGATTTATTTCAATTATGGTAATTTTTCTCTGTACCAAAGCATTTTTTGTTAATTTTCTTTATCTTAGCGTTAGATGCTTAACTGAACTAATCTCATAATATTTTTTCACAGGGAGGAAGTTTTATTTTGTCCTCATCAGGAAGCCAACTAATTCGATTGATACCTGAGAGCTCAGGAAAGATTAATCAGCATATCCTGCCTCAAGGGCAAGGCATGCTTTCAGGAATTGGTCGAAGGGTTTCTTCTCTTTTTGGAATTTTATCTCCTAGTAGTGATCTCACAGTAAGTTTATAAAGTAACTATTTTACAAGCTTATTTCTTAGTTAAATCAATAAGTTGAAAATATCGGGAAATAAAATCTTTGATCTTTTTAGTGACCTATTTTTATTATGATCAAATGAGTTCATACTAACTTTCTCCCATAACTTGTAACATTAATGTGTTTAAATCAGACAGATTATCTCACAAGTACATTTTTTTGAACTAAAACTATTATGTAAAATTTTAAATGTGTTTCTTGAAGATTAATTTGACTTTCTAGATTTGACCAGAAGCGTGTCTCTACTCCCATGCCTCCAGCTGTCTGTGTGGATGACTGAAGTCTAGATCTGTTGGCTGGACTTCTGCCCCATGCTCTAGCATAGTGAAAGGAGCATGATGGGAACTAATGTTGTGGACCATCTACACTCTGCTAGATGCTCCGTAGTTGTTACATCCATATTGTGTAATCATTGTGACAACCTGTAAAGAGTGCTTTCCCTCCAGTTGACAGATGAGGAAGCACCTTAGTGAGGCTGAAGGTGTGTAACTGCTGAGTGGCAGAGCTGGGAATCATACCCAGGTCTGTCTGAATTTAAAGAACATGCTCTTTTTACTGTGCTGTTTCCCTCTTCTTTCAGATAACTATCATCACCTGCTTCCTTGAATGTTCCTTAAACCTAAACTTAACATGTGTAAAAACAAATTTATTGTATTCTTTCATCCCTCCTACTGACTACTCAACCCTATAAAACTCATTTCTCTTTTGACCTGTTTTTGTTAAGAGTACTATCACTTTTTCTCAGTGACCCAGCTATAAAACCTTGTTATTTTTTGTGTCTTCCTCTACTTCTATAGCAAGCTAGTTATTTGCCAGGAACAACTTCTTTTTTTTTTGAGATGGAGCCTCTCTCACTTTGCCCAGGCTGGGGTGCAGTGGCGCAATCTTGGCTCACTGCAGCCTTTGCCTCCCAGTTTCAAGCTATTCTTCTGCTCAGCCTCCTGAGTAGCTGGGACTACAGGCACATGCCACCACGCCCAGTTAATTTTTGTATTTTAGTAGAAACAGGGTTTCACCATGTTGGCCAGAATGGTCTCAATCTCTTGACCTCATGATCTGCCCACCTGGGATTACAGTGCTGGGATTACAGGCGTGAGCCACCGTGCCCAGCAAGATTTAACTTCTATCCAGTCTCATTTCATTCCCCATATTTTGGCTTTTGATGTTATACCCTAACCTATACTCTTGATAAATTTCACCTAAGCTCCTGGTGCCTGCTCAGTTTACTTACTGTTGGCTTTTCTGCCCCATCAGTGGCCGTAATCATGATGACAGAAATAGAGACAACTAGGGTTTTAACACAAAACAATCATGTATATCCAGCTTTAAAAAGGCACATATCTATACTTCATGATTAAGTATATACTGAAAAGGCAATATAACACTCCTGTATATGACTACATACATTCTGTCAAATGCATTGAAACACAATTCTGTGTTGAGAAGCTATTGATAATATCTCCCTTGCTCGCTGCACTTACAAATTCACATTTGACAGTCTCTGCTATATGTCCCTAATTTTTCATAATTTTTTATTTTTATTTATTTTTAAAATTAGAGACAGGGTCTCACTATGTTGCCTAGGCTGGTCTCCAGCTCCTGAGTTCAAATGATCCTCCCTCCTTGGGCTCCCAAGGTATTGGAATTATAGGCATGAACCACCACGTCTGGCCTCATTATTTTTCAAAGAATCCTTATTTTTGCTTCTTTTCGACTTGTCGTCTGTATTCCAATGTAACAGGACAACTTCTTATTCTCTAAAGACCCTATAACTTTCCCACCTTTCAGTTCTGCTCCTCCTGGGCCTTCTGCCTGTAGAGTCCAACCTTGCCTGGCAAGCTGTATTTCAGGATTACTTTTTTTTTTTTTTTTTTTTTTTTTCGGAGACAGAGTCTTGCTCTGTTACCTAGGCTGGAGTGCAATGGTGTGATCTCGGCTAACTGCAACCTTCGCCTTCCAGGTTCAAGTGATTCTCCTGCCTCAGGCCTCCCGAGTAGCTGAGTAGCTGGGACTACAGGCATGTGCCACCATGCATGGCTAATTTTTTGTATTTTAGTAGAGACGGGGTTTCATCATGTTGCCTAGGGTGGTCTTAAACTCCTGAGCTCAGGCAGTTCGCCTGCCTCAGCCTTCTAACGTGCTAGGATTGCAGGGCTAAGACACCACGCCTGGCCCAGAATCCCTTTCTTAAGTCCTGAATGAAGAATTCTTTTAGGATTACTAATCAAATATGTGAAATTTGAGTTTTAAAACAGTAGTTCTTTAACATTAGAACTTAATCTGTGAATTTGACTTCTTTTTCTTCTCTGAATAGCTTTCAAGTGTTCTTTGGGATAGTGAAAAATCAAGTTTTTACAGCCTGACAAGTTCAAACATCAGTAAATGGGAATTAGATGATTCTTCAGAAAAACATGTGCATAGTTGGGATATAAATAGAGCCCTGAAGGAAAACATTACGGATGCTATTTGGGTAAGGAGCAATAATACTCATCTCTGTAATTCACGTTTATGGTTGTATGATAATGCTGCTTCCCTTAAGTGTTTTATTTATTTCAGCACATTTCAGTGTAATAAACAAGTGTATAGTTATCAGATTAAGTGGAAATGGGGTAGTCAGTCTCTAGAAATATTGGAATGCACTGATTTACTTGCTTAGTGATTTTTTTGAATGTACATTTTCATTCAGCAACTGAGCTATCATGGGTGAAGCACTTCACTAGGTGCTAGGGATATAAAGGTGAAAAGAAATGATTCCTACACTCAGGAAGCTTACATTATTGATATTTTCATGTAGGGATCTGAAAGTAACTATGAAGCTATTAAAGAAGGAGTCAACATTCGATATTTGGACTTGAAGCAAAACTGGTAAGCAATTTGTCATGAAGAACATAGATAAGAGTTTGGAAAAAATAAGTTGATGTTTATTATAAAATCATGAGCAATCTCACTGGCTGTTCTTTTTTTTTGAGACAGGGTCTCACTCTGTCACCATGATATGGTGGTGCCATGATAGCTCACTGTAGCCATGACCTTCTGGGCTGAAGTAATCCTCCTGCCTCAGCCTCTCGTGTAGCTGGGACTACAGACATGAGCCACCACACCTGCTTGATTTTTAAAATTTTTTGTAGAGATAGGGTCTCGCCATGTTGCCCAGGCTGGTCTTGAACTCCTGGGCTCAAGCAATCCTCCTGCCTCAGTGTCTCAAAATATTGGGATTACAAGTGTGAGCCACAGTGCCCACCCTGTTCTTTTAGTGCTTATTTTCTCATACTATCTATTAAGCCTTACTCAATGGTTTTGCTGTTGTTTATCAAGTGATCCTAGTTCATTTGGGAAATTGAGGCATTTTTCAGCCTTAAATGGTATATTCTTACCTTGGTGTCTCATTAGTTAGAGACACAGCTTTTCTGTGCTTACAGCTAGAGTTTCTCTTCTTCACTGCCAAGAGATGCCTGAGACCCTGTCATTGCCCACTGTTGTGTGTTCCCCATGCTGTCATTGCTCTTATTAGAGGTATTAGGCACATGTTTCCCACCCTCCTTCTGTTGCTCAAGGAGCTTTAGGCCTACATTTTTGGCTGTGCTAAGTAAAGGATGAGGTAAGGTTTTGTCTTGGTAGCACAGGTTAGAACTTAATCATAGTAAATTTCCTCTTAGAAACAGTGCTCTAAGTGGTACATAGGATCCCAGGTTAGTCTGGTAAAGCTAATTACCCATGTTATTCTTTAACTTTAATGCTGAAGATCACATGGAACTTAAAAACCATTTGTAACATTGCTCATAGTGAATGCAAATATATAACTAGTAATCCTTCGGAAGTTAAAGAATATTTTTCATGAGTTTTAATTTTTACTGTTCTTGCTACATGTTTTGGTTAAGTAGAACAAATTCGACTTGTTCCTTTGAGGGATATTGCAGTTGTACTATTTTGTGTAATTTTTCTCTCTCTAGGGCTGTTGAGACTATTAGTAGGGTCCTTTACAGTCTCCGAAAACTTTACAAAAGCTATCAAAGAGGTAAAAGTAATCGTACTTGTTTGATTTCTGTAAGCATTTTAATTAAATACAGTTTACCTGTTTGTCTTTACCAGACTTTTGGAAATTTAGGACAGCCCACTGTGGGCATATAATGCAGACATTTTTCACATAATTTTCAGAACTGGAGGCATGGGATTGAGAATGAGAAGCATGCTCAGGAATTGCTATGCAGGGTCCACCCAGGACTCCTCTCCCCTAGTGTTGTCATGCTGACCAGTGGGATCCCTGTGAGGTGCAGCCCTCATCCTCCTTGACCTTCCTCTCCTCCTTTACTCTAAATGATCCAGTTAGCACTCTCTTATATCCGTGAGGTCTTGTGATCAGAACTGTACAGAGAATTTCTCCTATGGACGGGTTTCTTTATTTTGAGAGTAGTGTTTGTTTGTCTTCCTCATAGTCATTCACACTTACTGATTTGTTGTCCATTTGGCTAGAGCTGCAATCTGGGCTTATAATTTCAGTGAATAGGTTTATAAATTACTTGGCCAGGCTGGGTGGCTCATGCCTATAATTCCAGCACTTTGGGAAGCCAAGACAGGAGGATTGCTTGAAGTTAGTAGTTCAAGATCACCTGGGCAACAAAATGAGACCTCGTTTCCACACAAATAAAAATAAAAATTTATCTGGGCTGATGGTGTGCACCGTACTCCCACTATTCAGGAGGCTGAGGTGGGAGGATCACTTGAGCCCAGGAGACTGAGGCTGCAGTGATCTATGATTCCACCACTGCACTCTACCCGGGCAACAGAGCAAGATTTTGTTTCTAAGACAATAAAACAAAAATTAATAAATTATTTTACTAGATGATTACTAATATAAATTTTAGATATCTTCATTTTAGATACAAAGTTTGGAATTTTTTTTTAACATTAACTTCATTATTTTGGATATATTCACATAAAAACTTCCTGATCAAGCAGGAGGCTCACTTGAGGCCAGGAATTCGAGGCCAGCCTGGGCATTAGAGAGAGAGAGAAAGAGAGAGACACTGCCAACATGTCACAAGTTTGGGCCGATATTCTTTTTTTTAAAATTGATTTTTATTTCAATAGTTTTTGGAGTACAGCTGGTTTTTAGTTACATGGGTATGTTCTTTAGTGGTGATTTCTGAAATTTTAGTGCACCTGTCAGCCGAGCAGTGTGTGTAGTCTTTTATCGCTCACCCTCCTCCCACCGTTCAAGTCCCCAAAGTCCATTATACCATTCTTATGCCTTTGTGTCCTCATAGCTTAGCTCCCCCTTGTAAGTGACATAGTATGATACTTGGTTTTACATTCCTGAGTTACTTCACTTAGAATAATGTGGACCAATATTCTTAAATTCTTTTCAAGAGTCCAAGCAGAAGTGATAATGTTTGGGGAGCTAGGGGAAGAGAACCATGAAGGAAAATGAGAACCATGCTTGGATTGCTTGCATTTAAGTGTCACGTCATTAGTTACTTGCTTGGGTTCTTATTTTTAGTTGTCAGTAGAGGGTGCTTTGCCACCCTTTGAATATTTCTAAGACCTAAATGAAAGTTGCTAGTTTTAGTACTAGATGTTTTAGAAGAGCTAAAATAAAAACCATTTAATTTCTTATTGGGAGCAATAGTTTTGCTAGACGTAAGGGACAAATAAGCTTTAAGATGCAAAATGGGGCCAGGTGCAGTGGCTCACACTTGTAATCCCAGCACTTTGGGAGGCCGAGGCGGGTGGATCATGAAGTCAGAAGTTCAAGACCAGACTGGCCAACATGGTGAAACCCCGTCTCTACTAAAAAATACAAAAGTTAGCTGGGCATGGTGGCTCTCGCCTGTAATCCCAGCTACTTGGGAGGCTGATGTAGGAGAATTGCTTGAACCGGGACCTGGGAGGTGGAGGTTGCAGTGAGCCGAGATCACACCACTCCACTCCAGCCTGGGCGACAGAGTGAGACTCCATCTCAAAAAAAAACAAAGTAAGATACAAAATGGTTTGTTTTTACATATACAGCAGTTTGAAGTTTCTATAACTGATGATTTAAAACATTTTAAAATATATATGTATATTTTTCAACATTAGAGATGGGGTTACCCTGGCTGGTCTTGAACTACTGAGCTCAAGCAATCCTCCTGCTTCAGCCTCTCCCAAAGTGCTTGGGTTAAACACATAAGCCACTGTGCCTGGCCAAAAATTATATATATATTTTTTTAGTTACAGTCTAATACTGTTGCCCAGGCTGGAATGCACTGGTGCAATCTTGGCTCATTGCAGCCTTTGCATCCTGGGTTCAAGTGATTCTCATGCCTCAGCCTCTTGAGTAGCTGAGATTACAGGCACACACCACCATGCTGGGCTAATTTTTGTATTTTAGTAGAGTTGGGATTTTGCTATGTTGGCCAGGCTGGTCTTGAACTCCTGACCTCAAGTGATCTGCCCACCTCGGCCTCCCAAAGTGCTGGAGTTACAGATATGAACCACCACACCTGGCCTTTTAAATTTTTTTTAAGAGATAATAGGATCTCACAATGTTGCCCAGCTGGTATTGTACTCTTGGGCTCAAATGATCTTCCCATCTCAGCCTCCCAAAGTGTTGGCTCCCAACACTTTGGTGTGAACCATTGTGCCTGGCCATAAAAATTTTTCCTTTTAATGTTTTTCCTCTGGACAAAAGCAAGTAAGCTTTAAATAACTGAGTAGATCAGGGATTGGCAAACCCTTTCCAGAAAGGGCCAAAAGTAACTGTTTTAGGCTTCAGGGGCCATGTAGTCTTTACTGCAGCTACTCTATTTGACCAATGGTATCATGAAACATCCCTAGAAAATACATAAATGGATGGGTATGGTTGCCTTCCAACAAAACTTTATTTATAAAAACTAGTCTGGGCTCAATTTCACTGGAGGGCTATACTTGCAAATCCCTGGATCAGATGTTTTTTTTTTAAATCTTTTTTTTGTAAGTCAGGTTTATTGAACTATAATTTACATAGAGTAAAAGTTACCCTCTTTAGTGTATAATTCTACAGTGTTTGTTTGTTTTTTTTTTGTTTTTTTTAAGATGGAGTGTCACTCTGTCACCCAGGCTGGAGTGCAGTGGTGCAATCTCAGCTCACTGCAACCTTCGCCTCCTGGGTTCAAGCAATTCTCCTGCCTCAGCCTCCCAAGTAGCTGGGACTACAGGTGTGTGCCACCATGCCTTGCTAATTTTTGTATTTTTGTAGAGGCAGGGTTTCGCCATGTTGTCCAGGCTGGTCTTGAGCTCCTGATCTCAGGTGGTCTGCCCACTTTGGCCTCCCAAAGTGCTGGGATTACAGATGTGAGTCACGCTACCCGGCCCTAATTCTACAAATTTTGACAGATACATAGTTTAGTCATTTAACCACATTAATCAATACAGAACAGTTTCCCCCCCAGATTCCCTTGTGCCTTTCTGTAATCAACCCCTCCATCTACCCCTATCCCCTGGAGACCACTGATGTGGTTTCTGTCCCTGTAGTTTTGTCTTTTGCTTATGCCATAGAAATGGAACATACAGTGTAAAGCCTTTTGAATCTGTCTTCTGTCATCTAGCATAATACATTTGACATTCATTCAGTAATTTGTTTTTTATACTGAATAGTATTCCTTTGTATGGATATGCCACAGTTTATTTATTCAGCAACTGGAAGACATTGGGTTGTTTTCAGTTTTAGGAATTATGAATAAAGCCACTACAGTCATTTGTGCACAGGTTTTTGTGTGAACACAGTTACTGGTTTTTTGTTTTTTACTTTTCTCTTGGGTAGATATCCACGAGTGGAATTGCTAGGTTATATGGTAAGCATATGTTTAATTTTACAGGAAGCTGCTAAGTTGTTTTTTAGACAGGCTTTATCCATCTTTCTTTTTTATTGATTAGTGATGGGCTGGTGATTTTGGCAGCAGCATGGCACCCAGCAGACAATCCCTGTCTCATCTATTACTCTCTGATAACAGTAGAAGATACTGGTTGCCAAATGTCAGATGCAGTTACTGTAGAAGTCACTCAATATAATCCACCTTTTCAGGTAAGATGTATATTTATAAAGTAGCAATAATATGTTGAGTATTTTTCTAACCATTTCAGGGTCAAATTTATTTATTTATTTATTTAGAGACAGAATTTTGCTCTGTCATCCAGGCTGGAGTGCAGTGGCTGTATCTTAGCTCACTGCAACCTCCACCTCCCCTCCCGGGTTCAAGCAGTTCTCCTGCCTCAGCCTCCCAAGTAGCTGGGGCTGCAGGTATATACCACCATGCCCAGCTAATTTCTGTATTTTTAGTAGAGACGGGGTTTCACCATGTTGGCCAGGCTGGTCTCAAATTCCTGACCTCAAGTGATTCACCTGCCTTGGCCTCCCAAAGTGTTGGGATTATAGGCATGAGTCACCACGCCTGGCCCATTTCAGGGTCAAATTTCTTGCGAGATTTTGTCCGTAGGGCTTGGAAATATTTTAAAGTAGCTTGTTTTTAGACATTGTTGCATTTTCTTTGCCATCTCAGACTTGTTCTTTTGCTCAGTTTTGGCTAAAGATAAATGAGAATGGAAGCAACTAGCAGAAAGCAATTTGTTTCTTCTGCTCTAGATCTTTGAAGGGATATAATGTTATTAAGTAGAAAGAAGGTATTGATTATTAATTTCAGGGTTAAAATAAGGAAGAAACCAAGCTGGGATTGATGAGTACATGCCTGTAGACCCAGCTGCTCAAAAGGCTGAGGCAGGAAGATCACTTGAGCCCAGGAGTTTGAGGCTGTTGTGTGCCATGTTCACACCTGTGAAGAACCACTACATTCCAGCTTAGGCAACGTTGTGAGACCCAATCCTAAAAAAAGAGAAAAAGGAAAGAAAGTAAGAAAGAAAGCTGGGAGGAATTAGGGTTTGTTTTAGAGTCCTGTATGTCATATAAAAATCCCCCTTTTTACCCAAAGCAAGATTGTATTTGTATTCAGCAGTGTTAAATACTCATCAAAGTTCTTGTAAACAACTGAAAGACAGGCTTTCTAATTTAAGTTCATTAATAGCAATTAAACATGTTTAATAACTGTGATATTCATGAGGAAAAACCTGAACATTTGTAAATTCATTTTATTTAATCTTATATAGTACCTAATTCTATGAAATCGTTGTTTATTTTTTAAACAGATAGGATCTTGCTATGTGGCTTGGACTGGAGTACAGTGATATTCACAGGTCCATCATAGTACTTGGTAGCCTCCAACTCTTGGGCTCAAGCAGCCCTCTCAAGTAGGTGGGATTACAGGTGTTAATACCACCGTTCCTGGCTTAAATCCTTACTTTAAAAAAAAAAAAAACTTTATTCTTAACATGGCTTGTTTAATTGAATCCTGTAAGAAAACCTTTTGACTTGTTCTTTTATGTCAAACAGAAATAAACCTTATCATGTGTTCTGATTATGCGAGGAAAACATGCCAGAAAGAAATTCAGGCAGGGCAGAAGGCTATAAAGAGAATTTGAGGATTAAAAATAATTCTAGGACCTCGCATTTAATGTTTCTATAAAATTACTTCTTTAATAACAGCTTATTATTTTTAGCATATTCTAATTTTATCACTTAATGATATTTCTATTTCTGCCTCTGATTTTAAATGTAAACAAATTAACTAAGTTTTCTTATCATTAATATCTTGGCATTAAGATAAGAACCAAAATGTTTATCAGGGATCATTTATAAAAAATTGCCAATTCTTAAATAATATAATGAATTAGTGCTTTAATTTTCTCTGTTGAATTTGTCATAGGCTTCTGGTTATAGTCATCATCGTGAAAATGTTTTCAAAATTTGATAATTTTAGAAATTAACAAATGAGGCGTGGTGTGGTGGCACACCTGTAATCCCAGAACTTTGGGAAGCTGAGGTGGAGTTCGAGACCAGCCTGGCCAACATGGTGAAACCATATCTCTAGTAAAAATACAAAAAAATTAGCCAGTTATGGTGGCGTGTGCCTGTAATCCCAGCTACTCAGGAGGCTGAGGCAGGAGAATCACTTGAACCTGGGAGGCAGAGGTTGCAGTGAACTGAGATTGCGCCACTGCACTCCAGCCTGGGCAACAGAGTGGGACTCTGTCTCAAAATAATCATAATAATGGTAAGCAAATTAGGAGTTCGAGACCAGCCTGGCCAACATGGTGAAACCATATCTCTAGTAAAAATACAAAAAAATTAGCCAGTTATGGTGGCGTGTGCCTGTAATCCCAGCTACTCAGGAGGCTGAGGCAGGAGAATCACTTGAACCTGGGAGGCAGAGGTTGCAGTGAACTGAGATTGCACCACTGCACTCCAGCCTGGGCAACAGAGTGAGACTCTGTCTCAAAATAATCATAATAATGGTAAGCAAATTATAAGCAAGTCAACAAAATACATGTCTACTTGATGTTTATAAACTTACTCTGTCATGTTAATCATCTCATGGGTAGTTTTTAGATTTTTACTAAGAGAATTGGTGAATTATTTTATCATTTTTATGAAATAACGTACAAAAATGAATTTTAAAAATCATACAAATAGTTTTGTTTCACTTCTTGTTAAATATAATCTTAAATTTAACTTTCAGTCTGAAGACCTGGTTTTGTGTCAGCTGATGATCCCAAACTTTTCAAACCAGACTGCATATCTGTATAACGAAAGTGCTATCTATGTGTGCTCCACAGGAACTGGGAGATTTTCTCTTCCCCAGGAGAAACTTGCCTTTAATGCACAAGGTACCGTAGCAGTTTTAGAAAGCATGGTTAGTGAGCTCATTAGTCATTCTGAGTGCTTTTTTCTTTTTCCGTGAGTGTCTCTTCAAGCATCCTGCCTTCAAATGTTACTGAGACATTTCATACCACAACTACAGCGGCTGACGCCACAACCCTACTAAAAAACCAAAAGGGTACTAGAGTTCCCAAACTATTTGCAGGCAAAAATAGTAACATTGGTTTCAGGAGAGCGTGCCAAGAAGGAAAAAACTAACGCTATGACAAGTAATTACTTATTCCTAGTTAGTAAAAATGACTTATTCTGAGTTGATGCTCTAACTTTTCCACACCCCTGGATAAAAAGAGCCCCAGGTGCTGGACTCATGCAGGGCAGCTGGTCAGGGCTGAAGAGAAGCCAAGCAGATATTTAGCTGAAGGGGCTGGGTAGAGGACAGAGTCCAGGAAGGCAACAGCATAGTTGGAACCCAGGTTTTCTAGTCCCACACAGGAACCTTGACTAGGTGGGTAGGAAGTTACTAAGGCACTAGGTAGGCTTAGACTTTTTCTTTCTTTCTTTCTTTTTTTAGTTGTATTTGGGCTCTGGGGTACATGTGCATGTCCTGTATCCTGCAGGATTGTTGCATAGGTACATACATGCTATGGTGGTTTGCTGTCTCCATCACTCCCCCTCAACCGTCCCCCCCCCGAGCCCGTCGTCTACATCAGGCATTTCTCTTGGTGTTTCCCTCCCCATCCTCCCCTCCCCCCACCTGCTGTCCCCCTCCCCTCCCCTCCACCTCCCCAACCTAGCCCTGTCAGTGTTGTTCCCTTCCCTGTGCCCAAGTGTTCTCATTGTTCACCCGTCTATCAGTGAAAACATGCGGTGTTTGGTTTTCTGCTCTTGTGTCAGTTTGCTGAGAATGATGGTTTCTAGGTTCATCCATGTCTCTACAAAGGACACAAACTCATCGTTTTTTATGACTGCATAGTATTCCGTGGTGTATATGTGCCACATTTTTTTTGTCCAGTCTGTCATCGATGGGCATTTGGGTTGGTTCCAGGTCTTTGCTATCATAAACAGCGCCACAGTGAACATAAGTGTGCATGTGTCTTTATGATAGGACAATTTATAATCCTTTGGGTATATACTCAGTAATGGGATTGCTGGGTCAAATGGAATTTCTATTTCTAGATCCTTGAGGAATCACCACACTATCTTCCACAATGGTTAAACTAATTTACACTCCCACCAGCAGTGCAAAAGTGTTCCTTTTTCTCCACATCCTCTCCAGCATCTGTTGTCTCCAGATTTTTTGATGATCGCTATTCTAACTGGCATGAGATGGTATCTCAATGTGGTTTTGATTTGCATTTCTCTAATGACCAATGATGATGAGTATTTTTTCATATGTTTGTTGGCCGCATATTTGTCTTCTTTTGTAAAGTGTCTGTTCATGTCCTTCGCCCACTTTTGAATGGGTTTGTTTGTTTTTTTCTTGTAAATCTGCTTTAGTTCTTTGTAGATTCTGGATATTAGCCCTTTGTCTGATGGGTAGATTGTGAAAATTTTTTCCCATTCTGTTGGTTGCTGGTTTACTCTAATGATTATTTCTTTTGCTGTGCAGAAGCTCTTACGTTTAATTAGGTCCCATTTGTCTATTTTGGCTTTTGTTGCCATTGCTTTTGGTGTTTTAGTCATGAAGTCCTTTCCTGTACCTATGTCCCGAATGGTTTTGCCTAGGTTTTCTTCTAGGGTTTTTATGGTGTTAGTTCTTATGTTTAAATCTTTAATCCATCTGGAGTTAATTTTTGTATAAGGTGTAAGGAAGGGGTCCAGTTTCAGCTTCCTGCATATGGCTAGCCAATTTTCCCAGCACCATTTATTAAACAGGGAATCCTTTCCCCATTGCTTGTTTTTGTCAGGTTTTTCAAAGATCATATGGTTGTAGATGTGTGGTGTTGCTTCTGAGGCCTCTGTTCTGTTCCATTGGTCTATATCTCTGTTTTGGTACCAGTACCATGCTGTTTTGATTACTGTAGCCTTGTAATATAATTTGAAGTCAAGTAGCATGATGTTTACAGCTTTGTTCTTTTTGCTTAGGATTGTCTTGGCTATGCAGGTTCTCTTTTGGTTCCATATGAAGTTTAAAGTGTTCTTTTCCAGTTCTGTGAAGAAGGTTAGTGGTAGCTTGATGGGGATAGCATTGAATCTATAAATTACTTTAGGCAGTGTGGCCATTTTCATGATATCGATTCTTCCTAACCATGAGCAGGGAACGTTTTTCCATCTGTTTGTGTCCTCTCTTATTTCCTTGATCAATGGTTTGTAGTTCTCCTTGAAGAGATCTTTTTCCTCCTTTGTTAGATGTATTCCTAGGTATTTTATTTTCTTTATAGCAATTGTAAATGGGAGTTCACTCATGATTTGGCTCTCTGTTTGTCTATTATTGGTGTATAGGGATGCTTGTGATTTCTGCACATTGATTGATTTTATATCCTGAGACTTTGCTTATCAGCTTAAGGAGGTTTTGGGCTGAGACGATGGGGTCTTCTAACTATACAATCATGTCGTCTGCAAATAGGGACAATTTGACTTCTTCTTTTCCTAGTTGAATGACCTTTATTTCTTTTTCTTGCCAAATTGCCCTGGCTAGAACTTCCAATACTATATTGAATAGGAGTGGTGAGAGAGGACATCTTTGTCTAGTGCCGGTTTTTAAAGGGAATGCTTCTAATTTTTGCACATTCAGCATGATATTCGCTGTGGGTTTGTCGTAAAAAGCTTTTATTGTTTTGAGATACATTCCATTGATACCTAGTTTATTTAGAGTTTTTAGCATAAAGGGTTGTTGAATTTGGTTGAAGGCCTTCTCTGCATCTATTGAGATAATCATGTGGTTTTTGTCTTTGGATCTGTTTATGTGGTGAATTCGTTTATAGATTTGCATAAGTTGAACCAACCTTGCATCCCCGGGATGAAGCCTACTTGTTAGTGGTGGATGAACTTTTTGATGTGCTGTTAGATTCGGTTTGCCAGTATTTTATTGGAGATTTTTACATCAATGTTCATCATGGATATTGGCCTGTAGTTTTCTTTTTCAGTTGTGTCTCTGCCAGATTTTGGTATCAGGATGATGTTGGTCTCATAGAAAGAGTTAGGGAGGATTCCCTCTTTTTGTATTGTTTGGAATAGTTTCAACAGGAATGGTACTAGCTCCTCTTTGTATGTCTGGTGGAATTCAGCTATGAACCCGTCTGGACCTGGACTTTTTTTGGTCGGTAGGCCATTAATTGCTGCCTCTACTTCAGACCTTGTTATTGTTCTATTCAGGGTTTCAACTTCTTCTTGGCTTAGTCTTGGGCATGTGCAAGTGTCCAGGAATTTATCTATTTCTTCCAGATTTACTGGTTTATGTGCATAGAGTTATTTGTAGTAATCTCTGATGGTAGTTTGTATTTCCAAGGAGTCGGTGGTGATCTCCCCTTTGTCATTTTTTATTGCATCTATTCAAGTCTTTTTTCTTTTTTATTAGTCTAGCTATTGGTCTATTTTGTTGATCTTTTAAAAAAAACCCAGCTCCTGGATTTATTGATTTTCTTGAAGGGTTTTTTGTGTCTCTATCTCCTTCAGTTCTGCTCTGATCTTAGTTATTTCTTGTCTTCTGCTTGCTTTTGAGTTTTTTTTGATCTTGCTTCTCTAGCTCTTTCAATTTTGACGATAGGGTATCAATTTTAGATCTTTCCTTGTTTCTCATGTGGGCATTTATTGCTATAAATTTCCCTCTAGACACTGCTTTAAATGTGACCTGTAGGATCTGGTACGTTGTGTCTTCATTCTCATTGGTTTCAAAGCACATTTTTATTTCTGCCTTCATTTCATTGTTTATCCATTCGTCATTCAGGAGCAAGTTGTTCAGTTTCCATGTGATTGTATGGTTTTGAGTGCTTTTCTCAATCCTGAGTTCTAATTTGATTGTGCTGTGGTCTGAGAGACTGTTTGTTATGATTTCCATTCTTTTGCATTTGCTGAGGAGTGATTTACTTCCAATTATGTGGTCAATTTTGGAGTAAGTGCAATGTGGTGCTGAGAAGAATGTATATTCTGTGAATTTGGGGTGGAATGTCCTGTAAATGTCTGTTAGGTCCGCTTGGTCCAGATCTGTGTTCAAATCCTGGATATTCTTGTTGACTTTCTGTCTCCTTGATCTGTCCAGTATTGTCAGTGGAGTGTTAAAGTCTCCCACTATAATTGTGTGGGAGTCTAAGTCTCTTTGTAGGTCGTTAAGAACTTGCTCTATGTATTTGGGTGCTCCTGCATTGGGTGCATAAATATTTAGCATAGTTAGCCCTTCTTGTTGCATTGATCCTTTTACCATCATATAATGCCCTTCTTTGTCTCTTTTGATCTTTGTTGGTTTAAAGTCCATTTCATCAGAGACTAGGATTGCTACCCCTGCTTTTTTTTGCTCTCCATTTGCTTGGTATATCTTCTTCCATCCCTTTATTTTTAGTCTGTGTGAGTCTTTGCATTTGAGATGGGTCTCCTGAATACAGCACACTGATGGGTCTTGACTTTTTATCCAATTTGCCAGTCTGTCTCTTTTGATTGTGGCCTTTAGTCCATTTACATTCAACGTTAATATTGTTATGTTTGAATTTGATCCTGTCATTTTGTTACTGGATGGTTGTTTTGCCTGTTAATTGACGTGGCTCCTTCATTGCGTCCTTATTCTTTACCATTGGTATGTTTTTGCAGTGACTGGTACTGGTTGTTCCTTTCCCTGTTTAGTACTTCCTTCAGTAGTTCTTGTAAGGCAGGTCTTGTAGCAACGAAATCTCTCAGCAATTGTTTGTCCGTAAGGGATTTTTTTTCTCCTTTGCTTTTGAAGCTTAGTTTGGCTGGATATGAAATTCTGGATATTGAAAGTTCTTTTCTTTAAGGATTTTGAATATTGGCCCCGACTCCCTTCTAGCTTGCAGGGTTTCTGCTGAGAGATCCTCTGTGAGTCTGATGGTCTTTCCTTTGTGGGTGACTTGACCTTTCTCTCTGGCTGCCCTTAGGATTTTTTCCTTCATTTCAGCCCTGTTGAATCTGACAACTATGTGCCTTGGGGTTGCTCTTCTTGAGGAATATCTTTGTGGTCTTCTCTGTATTTCCTGGATTTGAATGTTGGCCTGCCTTATTAGGTTGGGAAAGTTCTCTTGGATAATATCTTGAAGAGTGTTTTCCAACTTGGATTCATTCTCCCCATCACATTCAGGTACGCCAGTCAAGCGTAGATTAGGGTTTTTCACATAATCCCATAGTTCTTGGAGGCTTTGTTCATTTTTTTCCCCACTCTTTTTTCTCTAGTCTTGCCTTCTCGTTTTATTTCATTGATTTGATCTTCTGTCTCTTGATATCCTTTCTTCTGCTCGATTGATTCAGCTGTTGAAACTTGTATATGCCTTGTGAAGTTCTTGTGCTGTGTTTTTCAGCTCCATCAAGTCATTTATATTCTTCTCTAAGCTGGTTATTCCAGTTAGCATTTCGTCTAACCTTTTTTCAAGATTCTTAGTTTCTTTGCATTGGGTTAGAATATGGTCTTTTAATTCAGAGAAGTTTATTATTACCCACCTTCTGAAGCCTGCTTCTGTTGATTCATCAGATTCATTCTCTGTCTTTTTTTGTTCCCTTGATGGTGAGGAGTTGTGATCCCTGGGAGGAGAAGAGGTGTTCTGTTCTTTGATGGTTTCATCCTTTTTGCGCTGTTTTTTTCCCATCTTCGAATCTCCCTTTAATCTTTGAAGGTGATTTCAGGACGATTCTCTGAGTGGACGTTTTTTCCTGTTGAGGTTGGCGTTGTATCTTTTTTTTTGGCCTGTAGAGGGCGTTGCTGGGCTCTCTTGGGTTCAGTCAGGTTGTTGGGTGGGTGGTCCTTCCCTGGAGTTCTTTTGCAGGTGAGATTGGCCCCGCCTTCCCCATGGCGTCTCTCCTTCCCCAGCTGGATCTTCCTGGTTGGGGTCAAGCTGGTGTATTTGCTGCCAAGCTCTCTAGCGAGGGCTTCAGTTTCAGTTCTGTGGAGGTGGGGCCTGCCAGGCCTTATGGTCTGTTTCCCTGCTTTCAACTCTGCCTCCCTCTGTGGGATGGTCTGTCCTGCAGGTGTTAGTACAGACTCCCGCCCAGGTCCCTGCGACAACTTGCCCCGCCTGGCAGTAGGGGCTGCTCAGATTTGCATGGACTACCCACGGTGCCCTACCATCTGGCAGGGATCTCGTGGACCGTGGGTTGTAGGAGGGATGAGGTAAGCACAGGATCTGAAACGGAGCACTGAGGGGGTTAAGTCCCCCCGACCCTCCAAGCCGGCTGCATGTCCCTGGGCCTATTTTCAGTGCCCTATCAGTCCCACAGAAACGAACCTGGCACCTTGTTTGGAATCGTGAAGTCCTCTAGCCCTCTGCCTCTCATTCTCTGGGAGCTGCATTCCTGTGCTGGCTTCTCTTGGCCATGTTGGCGTCCTCTTTTCTTTTCTTTTTGTTAAATCCCATTAACTGATGTGATAAGTTAAAGACAGAATTAAGCAAGAGAACTCCACAGGATTGAAAAAGCTCTTATTCTGAGTTTTGCAGAATGAATAATTTTCTTTTTTGGCTTACTGGACTGACTGCTCTCTGGCAAGGCTAATTTTTATTGTCCTTAAAGCTGAAGGGACACAGTCTGCTTCTTCAAATAGTAGCCAGTTCTCAACATTTGATTCTGGGATTTAAAGGATAAGTTTGAAGTAGGAATAATATTGTAAAGGAAAAAAACATGCTTAATATATCATCAAGATTTTTTTTTAGGGTGGTAGATTTTACAAAGCATTTTTGTTGTTGTTGTTAGATGTATTTGACTCTACTTTTTTGTCTTTTAGGAGATAGTGTTTTAGGTGCTGGTGCCTGTGGTGGTGTTCCTATCATTTTTTCTAGAAACAGTGGACTAGTGTCTATTACTTCAAGGGAAAATGTGTCCATATTGGCAGAAGACCTGGAAGATTCCTTAGCATCTTCAGTTGCTGGACCAAACAGTGTGGTAATGTGATTCTATAAGATTTTAAAGTTTTTATGTTATTGATTTCTTAGAGACAGGGTCTTGGCCGGGCACAATGGCTCACCTCTGTAATCCCAGCACTTTGGGAGGCCAAGGTGGGCAGATCACCTGAGGTCAGGAGTTTGAGACCAGCCTGGCCACCATGGCAAAATCTCATCTTTACTAAAAATACAAAAATTACCTGGGCGTGGTAGTGCACACCTGTAAGCCCAGCTACTCAGGAGGTTGAGGCAGGAGAATTATGTGAACCCAGGAAGTGGAGGTTGCAGTGAGCCCAGATTGCAACAGGAGCAAAACTCCATCTCAGAAAAAAAAGAGAGAGAGATAGGGTCTCATTTTTTTAGAGATAGGGTCTCACGCTGTCACTTATGCTAACGTGCAGTGGCACAATCGTAGCTCACTGTAGCCTCAAACTCCTGGCCTCAGGCAATCCTCATGCCTCAGACTTCCCAGTAGGTGCCTATTTTTTTTTGGTTTTGTTTCGTTTTTGAGATAAGAGTCTCACTCTGTTGCCCAGGCTGGAGTGCAGTGGCATAATCACCTCACTGCAGCTTCACCTCAACCTCCTGGGATCAAGCAGTCCTCCTCTCTTAGCCTCCCACATAGCTGGGACTACAGATATGTGCCATCTCACCCGGCTAATGTTTTATTTTTTGTAGAGACAGGATTTCCCTGTGTTGCCTAGGCTGGTCTCAAACTCCTGGGCTCAAGCATCCTCCCACCTCGGCCTCCCAAAGTGCTGGGGTTACAGGTGTGGAGCCATCGTGCCCAGCCTAATTTTTATTTTTATCAGAGTATGTTATACAAAAGGTCCCAAAACTGAGACAGTTTTCAGAGATTTATGATGAAGACATTAGTTCTTTTTATCTTCCTCATCCCTTCTGCCCTCTTTGCCTGAAGCAATTACTTTTAAGCCTTTTAGTGATTTATTTTGGCATTTTTCTCCATATTACTAAGTAATATACATATATTCCTGTCTCCTGATTCATCTGTTGATTTTCTACTATAGAAAATGAGGTTTTGAGTTACCTTATACTCTTTCCTCTGCCTTTATCATTCAAGCATAAATTTTTTTCCATTGTAATGACAGTGTGAATATTGTTTATGGTTTGCTGAGCCAAGTAATACACTCATAACATTTATTATACAACTTTGTGTGACTCTTGGAGGGTATAATGACCTCATTTTATATTTGCTCACTTTCCTTTCATTTGTGACTTAATCTTTTCACACACTCCAGGAGTTCTGTAGAGTGCCCCTCAGTGTAGTTTTTCCCAAAGTCAAGTCTCCAGAACCTGTCCATCTGCACGGTTATCATCCCAGAGCTTCCGTTTTCCATTGTCCCCACATCCTTGGGACCTGTCCCCTGCACCATGCACAGGTGACTTCATCTCCTGTCATTGCTGCCATTTCCCATTCCTTCTGCTTTCTGTCTTCCTTTGTTGTAGTTAGTATCACAGATATTTCCATGGAGCTTATATTTTTATTTCTTTTTATTCTGGGATGATTTTTTGAGAGGAATAGCCAGGTAAAAATTACCAATTTTTTTCTGTTATATTGAAACCTGAAATGTCCCAGCCATAAGATTTTTATCATTCTTTTACAGAAGACTAAAAGTACTTAATACTGTTTGGGGTAATTTCCACTTGAATAGTAGTATATGAAATACATAGACTACCTGATTGAGTACAGTTTTAAAGGAAAGTAATTTTTTGCTTTTTTTTATTTTCACAAAAAGGATTAATACTTTGATTATTTTGTAATCATATTGTTATTGTAATACTGTTATACCTTCTGAAGCTATTTTATAGTATTCCATTTCTTTAAAATTTTTCTAAATTCTTGTTTAAACTTGTAATCAACCATTATGCTTAGTAGTATACACTGTGATGAGTTGTATAAGAGCAAACCTATAAAAAAATTCTGTTAATTATGATGAAATTTCCAAATTATTTTACTTACAACATAATCCCTGAATACCTGTGCCTTTTCTCTATGACTTTGGTTGATCATTTGGTGCTATTTATAGTGTTTCAATAAGTATATGAATAATGGATTTAGGCTAAGCTTGTCCAACCCACGACTCATGGGCCGCATGCAGCCCAGGATGTCTTTGAATGCAGTCCAACACACATTTGTAAACTTTGTTGAAACATGAGATTTTTTTTTTAACTCATCAGCTACCTTTTTTTTTTTTTTGAGGCAGAGTCTTGCTCTGTCTCCCAAGCCGAAGTGCAATGGTACAATCTCAGCTCACTGCAACCTCCGCCTCCTGGGTTCCAGCGATTCTCCTGCCTCAGCCTCCCCAGTACCTGGGACTACAGGCTCATGCCACTACGCCTGGCTAATTTTTGTATTTTTTAGTAAAGACGGGGTTTCACCATATTGGCCAGGCTGATTTTGAACTCCTGACCTCATGATCTGCCTGCCTTAGCCTCCCAAAGTGCTGGGATTACAAGTGTGAGTCACCATACCAAGCCAGTCAGCTATCATTAATGTTAGTGTATTTTATGTGTGGACCAAGACAATTCTTCTTCCATTGTAGCCCAAGAAAGCCAAACGATTGGACATCCCTGGTCCAGACAATATGGTAAACAGTTTGTGTATATGCAGAATTGCTATCATAAGTTGGGTGCAGTTTTTAGTCCAATAATTAAGAATATTCAGATACCTTTATCTCTAAACTATACTTTGTTATTTTGCAGAGTATGGTTTTTGAGACCACTCCAAAGAATGAAACTATAGCCCAGGAAGATAAAATCAAGTTGCTGAAAGCTGCCTTTCTGCAATACTGCAGGTATAACATGTTTTTAAAATTATGGATTATTTTATGTGTGAGGATATGTTTTACTGACATGTGCTACTTATTTCTTGACTGGCGAGAGCAAGTTGAGGAATGATGCTGTCAAGAGGAGAATGTTGGCTGGCCGCGGTGGCTCACGCCTGTATTCCTGGCACTTTGGGAGGCCAAGGCAGGTAGATCACAAGGTCAGGAGTTCAAGACCAGCCTGGCCAAGATGGTGAAACCCCATCTCTACTAAAAATACAAAAAAAAAAAAATTAGCTGGGCATGGTGGTGGGCACCTGTAATTCCAGCTACTTGGGTGGCTGAGGCAGAGAATTACTTGAACCCAGGAGGCAGAGGTTGCAGTGAGCTGAGATCGTGACACTGCACTTCAGCCCGGGCGACAAAACCAGACTCCATCTCAAAATAATAATAATAAAAGGAGACTTTTTTTTGAGCTTTAGCATTTTAATAAACTGTTTTGAACTTAGTAGGTATGGGAGGGTTCCAGCTAGCTAGGCCAGGGAAAAAAACATGGGATCTAACATGCTCTCTCCACTTCATGAAAAATAATGCACCATTGAAAATGGTGATCATTAAGACATCTTGCAAGAGTCTTTTATGTATAATGTTAAGGTGTAAATAAGTTGCTTATCAAGGGTTTTTCATTTGCTTTTTGTCTTTTTTTTTTTTTTTTGAGACAGTCTTACTCTTATTCTGTTGCCCAGGCTAAAGTGGCATGATCTCAGCTCACTGTAACCTCTGCCTCCCAGGTTAAAGCGATTTTCCTGCCTCAGCCTCCCAGGTAGCTGGGACTGCCGTTGTGTGCCACCACGTCTGGCTAATTTTTGTATTTTTTTTTAATTTCTTAATTTGAGATGGGGTTTCTCCATGTTGGTCAGGCTGGTCTCGAACTCCCAACCTCAAGTGATCCGCCCGCCTTAGCCTCCCAAAGTGCTGGGATTACAAGCATGAGCCACCGCGCTCAGCCTAATGTTTGTATTTTTAGTAGAGATGGGGTTTCACCTTGTTGACCAAGCTGGCCTCAAACTCCTGTCTTCAAGTGATCCACCTGCCTTAGCCTCCCAGAGTGTTGGGATTACAGTATGAGCCACCATGCCCAGCTGCATACAAAGTTTTATTGGTAATATAAAAGAATTATGGTCTGGTGTGGTGACTCACACCTGTAATTCCAGCACTCTGGGAGGCTGAGACAGAAGGATCGCTTGAGCCCGGGAGTTCAAGACCAGTCTGGGCAACATAGAAAGACCTCATCTCTACAAAGAAAAATTTAAAAAATAACTAGCCAGGCATGGTGATGCACGCCTTTAGTCCCAGCTACTCAGAAGGCTGAGTTAGGAGGATCATGTGAGACCACGAGGCCAAGACTACTGTGAGCCATGATCACACCACTGCACTCCAGCCTAGGTGACAGATCAAGACCCTGTCTCAAAAAGGAAAAAGAATTAGACCTGGCCTATTAATTGATAGTTGAGTTTTGCTTTATGCAAAATCACCACAAACCTTAGTGACTTACTTAACTTAGCTCACAATTCTGCAGTTTGGCTGTTTGAGGTTGGGCTCTGGTGGCATTTTTACTGTTCCTGAATAGGCTTATTCATTTTGGTCCACTGCTGGGCTGGCTGCTCTTTACTGTACTCACATTTCTGGATCCTTGGCTGGCCAGCTCTCTCTCTGCTTCCTGTGGCGTTTCCTCAACTAGCAGGCTACCCTGGGCTTGTTCACGTATCACAGGATTGCAGAGTGGCAAGAGGGCAAGAGAGCAAGTGTCAGTGCACAAGCACTCTTTAAGTCTTTGCTTGGATGGTATTTGCTAGTGTCCTTTTGGCCAGAGCAAGTCCAAGGGGTGAGCTGTAGTGAGCGGGTGCCTAAGCAGATGCACATGTGGGGTAGGGAGTGATTGTCCTCACTGGGTCACACTTGCTGCTCTAATGCTCTTCTGGTTTAAGGTGAATACAGATTTCAGTTTATCCTAGACATGTATTCTGCTTATCATGTATTCTGGCACTTTCCCTAAAAGGTATGGCAAATTCACATTTAAATAAATACTCAGGAAACTGGTGATCCAGCCCCTGCTCTGCCCCGCGTTAGCTGTGGGAAACTTTGGACAGATGCTGAACATTTCTGCCATTCTGTTTCTGTGTCTTCCTTGTCGAAGTATTGAGTGGCATGAGAGTTAGAATTGCTAAAGGATCATAAATTTATCATTTTGAAGGAATATGCTGAGTTTACTACTTTCTTTTCCTGCAGTTCTCAGCCCATGATTCCATAATCCCACTCATACTGGTGTCTGATGCATAAAGGCCACTCACAGAGGCGACAGATGAAGGGCTTTTACAGTTCTAACAATCTGCGCCTCATGATCTACTAAGCTTAGTTTCTCACCAAAAGGGGGCACCAGTAGGCAAGTTTTTGTTTCTGTTGAAATTGTTTTCTTTTAATCTTCTTTTACATGGTTCAATCTTACTTCAAAGATTTGGGTTAAAATGCTGTGTTTTTATCTTTCACAAGTTTGTCCTGTAATTACAATTCTGTCAGATTGGTGGCATCTCAAAATGTAAATGATAATGCAGCAGGTGACCAGTCATTAGATTTGTTTCCTGTGGCTGCCATAACAAATCACCACAAACCAGGAGCTTCAAACAACAGAAGTGTCTTCTCTCATAGTTCTAGAGGCCAGAAGTCTGAGAGCGAGGCTCTGGGAAAGGATCTGTCCTTACCTCTCAGCTCCTGGTGGCTGCTGGCAGTCCTTGGCTTATAGATGTGTCACTCCAGTTTCTGCTTCCATTGTCACATAGCTGTCTTCACATTTACATGACCTTCTTTTTTTTTTTTCTTTTTGAGACAGAGTCTCACTCTGTCACCTAGGCAGGAGTGCAGTGGTGCAATCTCAGCTCACTACAACCTTCGCCTCCCTGGTTCAGACAATTCCGCCTCAGCCTCCCAAGCAGCATCGTGCACTGCCATGCCCAGCTAATCTTTTGTATTTTTAGCAGAGACGAGGTTTTGCCATGTTGGCCAGGCTGGTCTCGAACTTCTGGACTCAAGTGATCTGCCTGCCTCAGCCTTCCAAAGTGCTGGGATTACAGGTGTGAGCCCCATGCCCAGCCCATGTGGACTTCTTATAAGGACATCAATCATTAGATTTAGACCCATCATAATTTAACAAACTATATATACAAAAACCTTATTTCCAAGTAAGGTTGCATTTTGAGGCACTGGGTAGATATGCATTTGTGGGAGACACGATTCAACCTGGTGTAGTCATTCATCTTAAGATGTTTTACTGGAGAAAATTATTAGGCACAAGAAAGGACCCCTGATCTAAGTCCTGAGCAAGCAGTAGCCTCAGGGACAGTGTCATGGGGCCTGTAGCACAGCTGTGCTGAACTTACTCTGCCCAGCATGGGTGAAGTACTGTGGACTAAACGATGGATGATTTCTAGGGGAGCGTCAGCTAGCTCTCTTAAAGATGTAGACTCCTTACAAACACCTTTAAAGCAGGACTTTAAAGCAGTACTACTCAATCCCGTTAACATTGACATTTGAGGCCGGGCGTGGTGGCTCACACATGTAATCCCAGAACTTTGGAAGACCAGAGCAGGTGGATCATTTGAGGTCAGGAGTTCGAGACCAGCCTGACCAACATGGTGAAACCCTGTCTCTACTAAAAAAAAAAATTACAAAAAATTAGCCAGGTGTGGTGGCACATGCCTGTAATCTCAGCTACTCAGGAGGCTGAGGCAGGAGAATCGCTTGAATCTAGGAGGTGGAGCTTGCAGTGAGCTGAGATCCTGCCCCTGCACTCCAGCGGTACATTGTACCCTGTTTGCAGCATCACCAGCCACTTCCTGCTAGATGCCATTAGCACCCTTTCCCCCAACTTGTGATGACCAAAGTTATCGTCAGACATTGCCAGATGCCCCCTGCGGTCACAATTGGTAGATAAGACTTTTTTTTTTGAGATGGAGTTTCGCTCTTGTTACGCAGGCTGGAGTGCAATGATGTGATCTCGGCTCATCATAACCTCTGCCTCCTGGGTTCAAGCAGTTCTCTTGCCTTGGCCTCTCTAGTAGCTTAGCTGAGATTACTAGCCATCATGCCCGGCTAGTGTTTTGTTTTTTGTTTTTTTTTTTTTTTTTTCAGATGGAGTCTCACTCTGTTGCCCAGGCTAGAGTGCAGTGGTGTGATCTTGACTCACTGCAACCTCTCCCTCCTGAGCTTCAGCGATTCTCCTGGCTCAGCCTCCTGAGTAGCTGGGACTACAGGTGTGCGCCACCACACCCAGCTAATTTGTTTTTAATTTTTTTAGTAGAGACAGGGTTTTACCATATTGGCCAGGCTGGTCTTGAACTCCCAACCTCAGGTGATCTGCCCAGCTCGGCCTCCCAAAGTGCTAAGATTACAGGTGTGAGCCACTGCGCCCAGCCTGTAGCACTTTTTTAAGTGTTACTTGTTTAATTTTTTGCTAAGATAATATTACTGTTTTTGTAGCATGGTTTCTTTGAAATTAATTTTTATATTATTTTGGTTTTCATTTTACTTAGCCCAAAAAATACTAAATCTTTTGTTGACGAGAGTTTTAGGGAACTTTTTCTGTAAGTTTTTATTAAATCTTGCCATAGTCATCTTTGTTATTTGCATAACCTGTAGCATGACTAGGTCACTAGCTTTACCCTGGTCTTTCAGGCTTTCAAGAGTTTTTCTGCATTTCACCGGTCAGCTATGTCTCCTGTTCTACAAGGGGACCATGACAGCCCTTTTCCAATCTCCTCCCTCTCCCCATTTCTCTCCCTCTTCCCTCACACTTAGCAGAGGACTTAACTTCCTACTTAATGGAGATCACAGAAGCCCTTAGATAAGAACTCCCTGTACTTCCTAGCTTTCTAGCTATGAAGGTATCTGCATCCCAAATCCTTTTCCTCTTTCCCTCCCAATAAAGTAGGAAGGTGTGCCCTTCTTCCTATCAGAGACTGTTCTTTGTTTCAAAGGTCACTCTCTCCTCCTTCACTTGAGACTACATCTTTTTAGTTCTCCCTTTCCTCTGTCCTTTGACCTTTCTTGTGCTGGCTCCTTCTCATCAGCAGTTAATCATTTTAGTCTGCCATTTGTAAAAAGACCAGTCTTTGACTTTGCTTAGTTTGAGCTACCACCTTATCTGTTCCTGTTGACGGCTAAACCACCTGAAAGGTTGTCTACATTCACTATTGTCTGCCATATTCCCTCTCTCTGCTCCCTCAGTGATCTTTTCTCCTCCTTGGCTTCATTTGCTGAAGAAACAGATGTACCATGACCTGGGCCATTATATGCAAATGGAGAGTGTACAGCAGCCGTATATATTTCACAGGCACCTGAGTTTCAGTGTATCCAAAACCGAGCTTATCTTCTCCAAAGCTTATTCTTCCCTCCCTACCCCCTGCCCCAGTGACAAGCACTACCATCTCTTCAAAGCAACAGCAGAGGAGTCATTCTTACACAGTTGTTCCCCGTTGCTCACAGGGGGATATGTCTTAAGACCCCCAGTGGATACCTGAAACTGCTGATAGTACTGAATCATATATATACTATGCTTTTCCTATACATACCTATGATGAAGTTTAATTTATAAATTAGGCACTGTAAGAGATTAAGAACAATAGTAATAAAACAGAATGATAACAATATACAATTAACCTTTGAACAACACAGGTTTGAACTGCGTGGGTCTACATATATGCAGGTTGTTTTCAACCAAATGCAGACCAAAATTCGCAGCATGTTTTCAACCAAGTGCAGATCAAAAATTCACCTGCCTATACAGAGGGCCACCTTTTTGTATACAGGAGTTCCACAGAGCCAACTGCAGGCCTTGGATATGGGTGGATTTTGGTGTATGTTGGGGGTCCTGTAACCAATCCCCTGCATATACTAAGGGATGACTGTACAATAATAAAAATATGTGAATTTGGTCTCTTTCTCTCTTCCTCTCTCCCTCCCTCCCTCCCTCTCTCCCTCTGTCTCTACCGCCCTCCCCCACCCCCCCCCCACCCCCATCTGTCTCTATCTCTCTTTCTGTCTTTGTCTGTCTAGGTCATCTGTTTTCACCATGGATAAGGGGGTGCTACTGTGCATCAGATCCAGCAGTAACCTCCTAACTGGATTTTTCTCTTGTGTGATCCCCTCTCCATATGTTAGAGCTATCTTTTGGGACACTAGAACAGACTGTGACACTCCTTTACAGTGCCTGTTCATTGTCCTTAGTATTAGGTTCAAAGTCCATAACACGGTTTACGAGACTGTGTCCTCTAATTTTGTGATTTATCCCTTCTCAGTATCCCTCACTTCTTCATATGTGCCATAGTTAATCCCCACTGGTGGGGTCCATTGACACCCTGGTTGGGTCCATTGACACCCTGGTTGTCCCCTAATGTCTCTAAGTTGGAAGAGTCTGCTGCATTTTATGGGCTCCGCCTTCCTTTAATTGGTTGCCCTGCAAGATTTTTTCCAAACTCTTGTCCCCTGGGTGATCTCAGCCTCTCCCATAGCCTCAGTTGTCTCCTGAGATAGAGACTTACTTGCTGACGGATGTGGATGTATGCTCTGTGTGCAGCTGTATACCCCTCCCCAATTCTCCCCAGACTTCCGTGACCTCCTCTTTATCTGTCAGTAAGTTTTCTCCATCTCTGTCAGTGTTTATCACCTGTGTCATTGCTTGCTCAATTGTCTGGACTATTTTTTAATGTCTTTTTATCCTTCTGTGTCTAGAGCCTAGCGTGTTGTAAGTATTCAATGTGTATTTGTTGAATTAATGAATGTATAATAGTTTTCTCCCTTTTAATTAAATTAATTTTATTAAAAGTAATTTTCAGCTAAAACCTATAAATGGCACTAGGTTTAACTTCACAATTAACTTAAAAAATTTTTTTTGGTTTTTAATTTTTATGGGTACACAGTATATGTGTTTGTGGGTTACATGAGATATTTTCATACAGGCATACAATGTGTAATAATCACATCAGGGTAAATGGGATATCCATCACCTCAAGCATTCATCATTTTTTTGTGTTATGAACATTCTAATTATACTCTTAGTTACTTTTAAATGTGCAATAAATTATTGTCAACGATAGTCAGCCTGTTGTGCTATTAAATACAAGCTCTTCTTCAATCTATGTTTTTTTTAACCCATTAACCATTCCCACTCCCCGCCACTGCCACTACTCTTCCCATCCTCTGGTAACCATCACTCTACTCTCTAACTCCATGAGTAAGAACATGTAAAGTTTATTACATGTCTTTGTGTGCCTGACTTACTTCACTTAACATGTCCTCCAGTTCCATCCCTGTTATTGTAAATGACAGGATCTCTTTTTTTTTTTTTTTTTTTTTTGCTGAATAGTACTCCACAATTTTTTCTTGGTGAGTTTTGAAAATATTTTGCCTCCCTAAATACTTAACATTTTCCAATTTTATTTCAGGAAAGATTTAGGTCATGCTCAAATGGTGGTTGAAGAGCTCTTTTCCTTTCACTCTGATTTGGATTCTGATTCTGAACTAGACAGGGCTGTTACCCAAATCAGTGTAGACCTGATGGATGACTACCCAGCGTCTGACCCACGGTGGGCTGAGTCTGTCCCTGAGGGTAAGAACGTTTTAATTATGAAATGGTATGTTTTGAGTATATTCTGATATCTTTATTAGAAACATCTCTTAAAGCATATTTTTAGCTTCTCAGACAATTTAATATTAATTTAATATTTTAAAAAATATTCTAACCTTCTTTATAGTATCTTTTGAAAAAGGCTCACAACAGGTCTAGATAACAGAATAAAAACTAAAGGAACGTTGGAGAAAATCCTAATTGTTCTATCTGAGGCAGATTAATTAGCCTTACTTAGCTTTCCTGCCTTTTATTTCCAAAAGAGAATTGGTAGCATAGGTAAATATTTGGCACTTAACCTGCCCCCCATTTTTTTTGAGACAGAGTCTCCCTTACTCTGTCACCCAGACTGGAATGCAGTGACAAGATCTCAGCTCACTGCAACCCCCACCTCCTGGGTTCAAGTGATCTCCACACCTCAGCCTCCCAAGTAGCTGAGATTACAGGTGTGTACCACCACACCCAGCTTATTTTTGTATTTTTAGTAGAGATGGGGTTTCACCATGTTGCCCAGGCTGGCCTTGAACTCCTGATCTCAAATGGTCCACCTGCCTCGGCCTCCCAAAGTCCTGGGATTACAGGTGTGAGCCACCACGCCCAGACTACTTACCCCCAAATTAAATAATTTTGGCATAATCAGTATATTTGACTAATAGAAATGATCCATTCCCCTAAGAGCAGCAGTGATCAAATGTCAATATGTAGAAGTAAGCAAGAATGTCTGCCTCCCTATCCCAGCTGAGTGCCCCTCTTGCGCTTCCATCTCAGCAACTTGAGGGGAACTCTGGGGTCCCCAGGTGCCAGAGAACTGTCTCAAACATGTTTCCCTAATTATCCTACTTCTTAGCAAGTTCACTAAGCTGCGTTAGAGATTTAGGAAGAAAACATTCAAGCTCATCTCCTTTCTTTGTTTCGTTGGCACTGTCAAGCTTAAATTGTTATAAATGATTAACAGTAATGTTTTACATTTTGAATAAATACAGTATGAATTGTGTCAAACCTCCAAAATTTTCTCATACATTTTTAAACTCCTGAGTAATGTTATAAATAATTGTATTGTAAGGTTGATATTTTTCTTTTGTATAGACTTTTTTTTGTTTAATAGCAGTTAGCCACTAACATTAAAATAGCATAGTTGTAAAACTACTATGTTATAAGTTTATCACTGTGTTTTAACAGAAGTACCTGGGTTCAGCAACACGTCACTGATTATTCTTCACCAGCTAGAAGACAAGATGAAAGCTCACTCTTTCCTCATGGACTTTATTCATCAAGTAAGAGCCCAGGGTGCTAATACAGCAAGGGCCAGGATGTCTGTCTGCTCTGCTTTTGTCAGTCTAACACAGTGGGAAGTCCCTTCTCTCTCTTTTGAGCTGTTTTGTTGGGTGGGGCATGACTAGTCTTTTCCTTTTTCTGTGCTGCTTTAAAAGTCCATAATTCCAGGGCTGTGTGCAAACCTGTTAATGCAGGTATAAGAAGCAGACTTCATTCCGATTTTCTGTATACATTTGTGTAAAAACTTTAGTTTTCATGAGTCAATTTTGTATTATTAAACACTGAAGAATATTAAGATAATGAGAGATTTTTGTATTTGACTTTTAATTTTGAGGTGCCATTAGAATCAAATCCTCATTTAAAGTATTCCTTTTCTTTTTTGTGTAAAGGTTATCCTCACATATATTGTGCCTAAATTAGAAAATGTTTTTGCTACTGGACAGAATTGTTGCATAAGTTCACCCATTCTTGCCTTGTCAATAAAAGTGGCTTGCAGACATATTACATAGCCAAATGAATGAATTTCATCCTGTTTTGGGTTTGTTTTATTTATTTACTGAGACAGGGCACTCTGTCGCCCAGTCTGGAGTGTAGTGGCATGATTTTGGCTCACTGCAGCCTTGACCTCCAGGGCTCAAGCAATCCTCTCACAGCCTCCCGGGTAGCTGGGACTACAGGTTTGTGCCACCAGGCCCACATAATTTTTTTTTTAGTTTTTGTAGAGACAGAGTCTTACTATGTTGTCCAGGCTGGTCTCAAACTCCTGGGCTCAAGCAATCCCTGTACCTCAGCCTGCCAAGGTGCTGGGGTTACAGGTATGAGCTACCAGGCCCAGCCTCTTTCCTGATCCTGATTGTTTTGCAAACTCAGTAGTGCCTACTCACTACCACACCCAGCTAATTTTTTATGTTAAGGAGATTGTAGTGAGTGTTGTCCAATACAGTGCTTTCTGTGATCATGGGAATGTTTTCCTAGTGTGTTGCCAGTGGGACACCTGCTGGCTGCATGTGACCACTGAACAGTTAAAATGTGACTAGCAACTAAAGAACTAAAGTTTAACTTATTTAAATAGCCACTATGGACAGTGGCTCCCTTATTGGCCAGTGCAGCACTAGATAATTTCAAAAATGACTTGATTGTTCCTAATCCCACAGTCATCTTCATTTTTGTGCATGGTTTGTCTCCTGTCTACTCTTTTATTGCCTTGGCAAGAAAACTCCAATCATTCATTGAGTTTCTCTCGCTCTCTCTTTTTTTTTTTGTATTTTAGGTGGGCTATGGATTAATGGGGAAAAAACACATTTTCTCCTGATTTGGTCATTTAGTTAGCCAAGTGTATCAGTTAACTATTACTGCCTTATAAACCACCCAAAAACAAAAACAGTGGCTTAAAACAATTCTGTGGGTTAGTCAGGCAGTTCTTCTGTTGGTTTCACCTGGAATCACTTGACCTGCTTTTAGGATGCACTGAGCAGGAAGGTCTGCAAGCCTCTACCCGCTTTCTGGCAGTTGGTTCCACCTGTCAGCAGAGGCTATGTGGTTCTCCTCCATTTAGTCGCTCATCCAGCTCTGGTCTGGACCAGCTTCCTCTGGTCTCAGCGGGTGAACATAGACGCTATAGGCTTCTTAAGGGCTCATCTCAGATGTCACATAATGTTACTTCCAGTAAAGTGGCATTGGTCAAAGCAAGTCACAAGGTCAGCTGGGATGAAAGAGATTAAAGAATTGATTATACCCTCTTTTGTGTGTGTGTGTGTGTGTGTGTGTGTGTGTGTGTGTGTGTGTGAGAGACAGGGTTTCCACTCCCATTGCCTAGGCTGGAGTGCAGTGGTACAATCTCAGCTCACTGCAACCTCCACCTCCTGGGCTCAAGTGATTCTCCTGCCACAGCCTCCCCAGTAGCTGGGACTGCAGGCACATGGTGCTGAACCTGGCTAATTTTTTGTATTTTTTATAGAGAAGGGGTTTTGCCATATTGCCCAGGCTGGTCTCGAACTCCTAAGCTCAAATGATCCGCCTGCCTCTGCCTCCCAAAGCGCTGAGATTACAGGTGTGAGCCACTGCACCCAGCATGATTGTACCTCTTCATGGGAAGAGTGGCAAGTCATTCTCATTGGAAGAAGATGTGCATACTTGGCTGGGAGGTACTTGCCCTGACCTGATTTGCCACACTGAGAGGTCGGAAAGCCAGGAGAGCATGAGCACTTGGCTCTCAGCCCTCCTAGGTTCCAGAGAACCCTCACAAAGTCTCACGGCTCCTGGTAGCAGCATCTGTCCCAAGGCAATGTCTAGCTAGTTCTGAAAACCCCATTCCAGTTATGCCTTTTATATTTCTATTTCCTTTAATATTTAGAGCTGATTTTACTAATTGGGAAGAATTTATGTTAATAATCAGGAAAAAGGTATAACTAGATACTCCTAAGGAAAGGTCTCATTCTATTGCCCAAGGTGGCATGCAGTGGCACAATCACAACTCACTGCAGGCTCAACCTCATGGACTCAAGCAGTCTTCCCACCTCAGCCTCCCCAACAGCTGGGACCACAGGTGCTCACTACCATACACGACTAATTTTTTTATTTTCTGTAGAGACAGGGTCTCACAATGTTGCCCAGGCTGGTCTCAAACTCCTGGTCTCAAGTGATCTTCTTGCCTTGGCTTCCCAAAGTGCTGGGGTTACAAGCCTGAGCCACTGTGCCCAGTCTTAGGGAATATTTCTGAATATAGAGAAATATTCCTTTTCTCCTTGAGCCAAACTTGGCATTCACAGGGCCATATCTTCATTCTGTAATGGGTAGAAATAACACCAAAGCCTCAGAACAGTACCTTTGCCTCTAGTTTTCTGATGTTGAAGAAGCCTTTGTGCTTATACATTGTATCTCCATAGAGTACACAGGCAGGGAGATAATCTGATCATTTTCATTGTGTGACTAGAATGATTGTATTTTTAAAAACTTTCTTTAAATTGTTTTGAGACAGAGTCTCACTCTGTCACCCAAGCTGGAGTGCAGTGGCCCGATCGTAGCTCACTATAGCTACAGCCTGCCCGGACTCAGCTGATCTTCCCATCTCAGCCTCCCAAGTAGCTGGGACTACAGGCATGCGCCACTAAGTCAGCTAATTTTTGTATATTTTTGTAGAGACAGGGTTTTACCACGTTACCCAGGCGATCTGTCTGTGTTGGCCTCCCAAAGATCTGAGATTACAGGTGTGAGCCACCACGCCTCGCCTAGCATAGGTGTAATCTAGAGCTATTCCTTCACTGTCAGTGCCGCAATCAAAGCAAAGTAAAGCAGACAAGTGGGATGACCTTGCTGAAAACTACACCTAAAATATTTTTGAAGGAACCAGGAAGTCAATTCGAGTCAGGAAAGACTATGTAATTGTTATTTTATTTTATTTATTTATTTTTTAAATAAAGACAGGGTTTCACCATGTTGGTCAGGCTGGTTTTGAACTGACCTCAGGTGATCCACCCACCTTGGCCTCCAAAGTGCTTGGATTACAGGTGTGAGCCACCACGCCCGGCCATAATTGTTATTTTAAAATAATAAGGTGAACAGGTTGAATACATGAGGATTCAGTGAAGTATTAAAAATAATGGATATCTAAATGTGTTAAAAAATAAGATACTATCAAATAAAACAAGCTACAGAACAATATATATAGTACGACCCCTTTTGTGTTAGAGATATCTCCTAGCATGTAAATACTACAAAAGCATATACAAAATGAAGGATAGGAAATCAGATCATTTATTAACAAAGGGAATTATATTTAAAGTGTGAAAACATATTCATTATTTATGCCTGTCTTTTGGCTTCTCCTAGTTCAGGTTATTGTAATGTCATATGCAGTGAGAAAGCTAAGGAAACCCCCTAGAAGCACATAACACGGCACAGATGGGCATCAAGCAACTCAGTAGGAGATGCAAAGGGTTAAAGATGCCCCCACCCTCCCCACAGCATTAGGGGTATGGAAATCTGTCCTTGAAGGTGGAGGTTGCTGAGTTTCTGATTCCTGAAAGTCTGGAATCTAGGGGAGTTAATTGATATGGCTAGTAAAGGGCAGTGTGAGGCCAGGTGCAGTGGTTCACACCTGTAATTCCAGTGCTTGGGGAGACCAAGTTAGGAGGCTCACTTGTGGCCAGGAGTTCAAGATCAGCCTGGGCAACAAAGTGAGACCCCCATCTCTACAAATATAAAATTTTAAAATTATCCTGGTGTAGTGGTGTGCTGCTTGGGAAGCTGAGGTGGGAAGATGGCTTGAGTTGAGGGTTCAAGGTTAGGGTGACCTGTGATTGCACCACTGCACTCCACCCTGGGCAACATGGCACAAAAGACAAAAAGAGCAGTGTGACTGTTTTGCTAACCGTAAACAATAATTTGGGAAACATCCTATGTAGAGACAATAGTAGTGGGCAGAAGCCCTGGAGTGACCCTGGTCTTAGAACAGGGATGTCTGTCTGTGCTTTCTTATGGATGTTAATGGCCTGGCTGAACTGAAACAGCCAAAACAAGAGACAGCTGGAGGGACTTGCTGGGGGAGAGCCGGGCCAGCGACTGCCCAGGGTGCTTCTGGGGAAAATACAACTATGGTATTTTACATGTTTCCATAATTGCTTTCTAAGAATATGTGTTTGCCTTTTTGAAAGGTTGGCTTATTTGGACGTCTAGGCAGTTTTCCAGTTAGAGGGACACCGATGGCCACTCGACTGTTGCTCTGTGAGCATGCGGAAAAGCTGTCAGCCGCCATTGTTCTCAAGAACCACCACTCGCGGCTTTCTGATCTCGTCAACACGGCCATATTGATCGCTTTGAACAAGAGGGAGTATGAAATCCCATCCAACCTGACTCCTGCAGATGTCTTTTTCAGGGAGGTAAGAGGAGTCCTCTTTCATGTGGCTTTGTAGAACTGTGCCATTTACTGATCATGCCCTAGGCAGGAAGGAGGGTGAGGACAAGTTAAATCACAAAAGATCTCACTGAAATTTTAAGTTGGACTCCATATTTTCTGGCTTAAGTGTCACTCACAAGTATCATTTATCAGTTACCTGTAAAGAAGAGCTTGCAAAGTTGACTAAGAAGTGCTCCCTGTTTACTTTTTTTATTCCCCTAAAAACTATCTGTAGGTACCTATTTGCTTTGTGTGCTGATCGTCTCCAAGTTGTTGAGATGGAGTCTCACTCTGTCACCCAGGGACACCTCTGCCTCCCCAGTTCAAGAAATTCTCTTGCCTCAGCCTTCTGAGTAGCTGGGATTACAGGCACCAGCCACCATGCCCGGCTAATTTTACTATTTTTAGTAGAGACAGGGTTTCACCATGTTAGTCAGGCTAGTCTCGGACTCCTGACCTAAGGTGATCCACTTGCCTTGGCCTCCCAAAGTGCTAGGATTACAGGCGTGAGCCACTGAGTCCAGCCTGATCTTCTCCTTTGTCTCTCCAGATCTACTCTTGATTCTGCCACAAACTGGCCTTCCTGAGTGGCTTCCCTTGCCCTCTGGCTTCCTGCCAGTCTGATGAATGTGAGGCCCTGCCAGAAGGCCAGAAGTTGGAGTAGTTATTCCCCCAGCTTTCTTCCTTGCCTGTGCCCACTTTATGTTGGCTGAGCCCGTCTGTCAGGGACTGTGCCTCTTGTCCAGCTGCTTTTTTTGTGTTTCCAATAGCTGCCCCTCCTCTTGCCTCTTCAGGCCTGAGGTTGATAATGGCTCACCCTAGGGTGCTGCCCCATCCCTTGTTAGACCCCTTAATCTTGCCCATACCTTTGTAAACAGTCCCTTCACTGAACTCCTCAGCTACCTCTTAGGATCTCGTTGCTACACCTCGCTTGTAAAATCAGATTTATTTTCAGAGAAAACGTAAAATATGCTTAAATTTCAAAGACAAAAATGGTTAAGATGCTGGTTAGCCGGTAGCAGCTGGACATTGTGGAAATAGTAACGCAGTCCTTGCGCTTGTGTGAGGCTTCACAGCCCTTTGAGGCAGTAGGGTAGACTTCACTGTCTCCCTTTAAAGGTGTGACATTAGGACTTAGACCTGTTGTCTTAACTGAGACTGCAGAATTATCCGATTTTAGAAACGGGGCCAGCTCTTCCCTCAGCTCTGTGAAATTTGGAATTTCTTACACATTTGAGGAACTTCAGACTCTATTGGTATCTCAAATTTTGCTTCCTTCCTCCTGTAGCCTCACTGTATTCCAGCATGTAACACACAATGCCGACAGGTCCTTTTTTTCTTAATGTTTGATGGACTGTAACCTAAGTTCAGTCTTTCTGTTGATTCCATAAATGTGTTTAGTTTGAATTCTTTGTTTTTATACATTTGGGTTAGTTTCCAAGGAATGGAAGGAAAAGCACTCTGTTTTGTTTTTAATCTAGGGGGTATGCCAGAAATCTGAAAGAAAGAAAAACGAGTCACCTCAAGTTTCATGATCTAACAAATCAAATTGTTGCCATTTTTGTGTCCTTTTTGGTCTTTATTCATATATAATTTTACATAATAAGACAATGAGTTTTTAAAAATTGTTAATGACAGATTACTTGTAAGAACAGGGCAAGAGCCTGGTTCATTCTGCATTTGGATCAAAGGGCAAAGCATAATTGTCAGCTCAGTATATGCACACGTTTCAGTTAGCTGAATTATTAGAGAAGGGTCTGGAAATTATCATTTGGATACATAATATAGAATATTACTTTAGGAATAGTCTTTAGGAGTATGATATAGCAAAACTAAAAATGTGACTGGCTTCTCAAAAGAATGTTCCCTATGAAAAATGGTAATATTTAGGACTGTTATCGTCATTTCTCATGATGTTCATTGGTCTTCAGTTTCTCTGGGGTGTAGTTCTAAAGGTCTTCTCCCATGCCATAACCATCATGAAAAGGCAATACAACAGATACATACATATAGTAATTTTTCTTTTTTTTTTAAAAAAAAAAAGGAAGAAAGAAAGAAAGAAAAAAAAAAGAATGAAGAAGAGGAAGAAAAAGGAAGAGAAAGAGAGAGAGAGAATGGGAGTATTGCTTTCTCGCCCAGGCTAGAATACAGTTTAGAAATGGGTATTGAAAACCTCTTTTATGCCAATAATTGTGCTTAACAATGGAGACAGGAAGGAATAAGGGAAGAAAATGACAAACAAGCAGCCAACCAATATTTCATTTAAACCTATGAAATGCTATGCAATTACTGAGGAGTGATTTACTTCCAATTATGTAGTCACTTTTGGAATAGGTGTGAGGTGGTAATGTATGTTTTGTGTATTTGAAGTGGAGAGTTCTATAAATGTTTATTAAGTTTACTTGTTCCGGGTCTGAGTTCAAGTCCTGGATGTCCTTGTTAATTTTCTGTCTTGTTGATCTATAAAATCGTTAGCTCTACTTGTTACATTGATCCTTTTGCCATTATGTAATGTCCTTCTTTGCCTCTTTTGATCTTTGTTGCTTTAAAGTCTATTTTATCAGAGGCGAGAATTGCATCTCCTGCTTTTTATTTATTTGTTTATTTTTACTCTCTGTTTGGTTGGTAAATCTTCCTCCTTCTCTTTGTTTTGAGTCTTTGTGTATCATTGCATGTGAGATAGGTCTGGATGCAGCATACCGATGGGTTTTGGCTTTTTATCCAATTTGAATATATATGAGTTTAATACTGCCATTTGATGCTAGCTGGCTGTTTTGCCCATTAGTTGGTGTAAATTTTTCATTGTGTTGATGCTCTTTGCTTTTTGATATATTTTTGGAAAGGCTGATATTGGTTGTTCCTTTATATGTATAGTGCTTCTTTCAGAAGCTCTTGTAAAGCAGGCCTGGTGGTGGTGAAGTCTCTAAGTACTTGAAGTCTCTAAGTACTTGCTTATTCACAAAAGATTTAATTTTTCCTTCACTTGTAAAGCTTAGTTTGGCTGGATATGAAATTCTGGGTTGAAAGTTCTTTTCTTTAAGGATGTTAAATATTGGTCCCCACTCTTTTCTGGCTTGTAGGATTTCTGCTGAGAGATCTGCTATAAGTCTGATAGGTTTCCCTTTGTGGGTAACCTGACCTTTCTCTCTGGCTGCCCTTAGTATTTTCTCCTTCATTTCAACCCTAATAAATCTGGCAATTATGTGCCTTGGGGTTGGTCTTCTTGAAGAATATCTTTGTGGTGGTCTCTGTATTACCTGGAGTTGAGTATTACCCTGCCTTGCTAGGTTGGGAAAGTTTTCCTGAATGATATCCTGAAGAGTATTTTCCAACTTGGATTCATTCTCTTCGTCACATTCAGGTACACCTATCAAACGTAAATTAGGTCTTTTCACATAGTCCCATATTGCCTGGAGACTTTGCTCATTCCTTTTTATCCTTTTTCTCCAATCTTGTCTTCTCGTTTCATTTCACTGATCTGGTCCTCGACATCTCATATCCTTTCTTCTGCTTGATCTATTCGACTGTTTAAACTTGTGCATACTTCACAAAGTTCTCGTGTTATGTTTTTCAACTCCATCGATTCACTTATATTCCTTTCTAAATTGTCCATTCTCGTTAGCATTTCGTCAAACCTTTTTTCAAGGTTCTTAGTTTCTTTGCATTGGGTTAGAACAAGTTCTTTTAATTCACAGAAGTTTCTTATCACCCACCTTTTGAAACCTGCTTCTGTTATTGGAACACACTCGTTCTCCATTAAGCCTTGTTCCGTTACTGATGAGGAATTGCGATCCCCTGTAGAGGGAGAGGCATTCTGATTTTGAGTATTCTCTGCCTTTTTAGGCTGGTTTCTTCCCTTCATTATATATTTATCCCTCTGTCATCTTTGTAGTTACCGACTTTCTAACTAGGTCTCTGAGCAGACGTCCAACTTGTTGATTCCCAGCGCCGAAATCTGAGCAATCCACTGCACCGGCCAAAACAGCGGTGTTAAGATTGATGGTGCTTTTCTGCCTGGGAATCTCCAGACTCTGCACCAAGAACTGCCGCGCTAAGGTGCCAGCAAAACCGCCGCGCCGGCCGCAAGAGTCACCTTGGCGACCCGTGGGGCTCCTCTGCTGGGAATCTCTTGGTCCGTGAGCAACAAAAATTCGTCTGAAAGTGTGGCGTCCTCTCGTTCTCTGCGCTTTCACTGGGACCTACGAGCCCGAGCTGCTAGTGATCAGCCATCTTGGATCTCTCTCTAGTAATTTTTCTTTCTCTTTACCTGTCCTTCCACTTGTGGGTGACAACTTACCTTTCTAAAGATTATTTATGTTTTGGGACAAGCTGATTAACCGAAATCAATCTCTGATTGGTGGGCCATATGGAAAGATATTTTGATTTGGCAGCCCTGATAGAAAGTAAAACAATATAGAGCCTGCCTGAGGGTGCACTTTCCACTTTGCCTCTGTCTCCAGTTTGGGAAGGGCTTGTACCTCCCAGGGCTCTGGAAAAGCAGAGAGCTCACTGCTTAAGGAACAGACTGTGTTGGCATGGCATGTGAGTAATATTTGAAATCACTGAATATATACATGGTAAGAGAATTTAACAAGTGTTTTGGCATTTTATGCTCTTTATTTTCTGTCTTTTATATATGCTTTCTTTTTTTCTTTTCTTTCTTTTTTTTTTTTGAGGTGGAGTCTCGCTGTTTCGCCAGGCTGCAGTGCAGTGGCACGATCTCAGCTCACTGCAGCAACCTCTGCCTCCCAGGTTCAAGGAGTTCTCCAGCCTTGGCCTCCCAAGTAGCTGGGACTACAGGCATGTGCCACCACACCCAGCTAATTTTGTATTTTTAGTAGAGATGGGGTTTTACTGTGTTGGCCAGGATAGTCTCGATCTCTTGACCTCATGACCCACCTACCTCAGCCTCCCAAAGTGCTGGGATTACAGGCATGAGCCACCTTGCCCAGCCATTATTTATGCTTTCATTGTGTTTTTCATGTTAATGTAAAATATTCTTACACTTAATCTTACAAATTAAATGTGCTGAAGATTTCTTGCCTAGGCTGTTAGGATGCCTTTGACTAACATCAGAAATGCAAAAGGAAGAACAAGGTTTGCAAAAGGGAGGGATTCTGTTTGGGTCATGTTTTATCTGTGCCTGTATATCTTGTTTTTTTCAGCTAGTTGTGAGGTCCTTGAGGGCAGCTAATCTGGTTTTTCTTTCTTCTTATCTCTGAGTGTCCATTGCCTTGCAAACTCAAAATAAAGGGGGAAGGCTTACGTGCAGACTTGAACTTGAAACAAGAGTTTCAGTGCCTGAGGATATATTTGCACTGTTATCTTTATGTGTTAATAAAGGAAGAGTTAGGAGTTATGTATTTAGTTCATTATTCTCTTATGTTGCTTCTATTTTGTAAACATTTCTGTTATGTCTGAAAAAGGGGAATTCTCAAAGAAATTAGCAAGTTCATTTTTGACATCATTATTTTAATCTATTAGTTCATTAGTTTGGGTCTTACATTGTGAAGTGACATCATCTGTAACCTAATGCTATTTAAAGGTGCACTGAGCAGAGTAGCTGTAATAAACAAATAATATCATTGTTTAAATAAAAAAATCTATTTGGTAACAATTCAGAATTTGCCTGTTTATAAGACTTAGTTATTTGGGCACTGTAACTTTTAAAAGTTAGGAGATCTGACTTTTCTTGATTTTTAAATTTATTTTTACCATCAACTGTCAATAAATTTTCCTTCATCTGTAGGTCTGAAGATATGGCTTAATGAGTAAAACTCAGTGGGTAGTTGTTACCCATCACCATAATTTTTATTGTAAGTAGTTGACTTCTGTGTATTCTCTCAGGTATCCCAAGTAGATACCATCTGTGAGTGCTTACTGGAGCATGAGGAACAAGTCTTGAGGGATACACCTTTGGATTCCGTTGAGTGGGCTGAAGTGGTGATCAATGTGAACAATATTCTCAAGGTAAAAAATAAGGGAAAGGTGGACCGGGCGCAGTGGCTCACGCCTATAATCCCAGCACTTTGGGAGGCTGAGGCAGGTGGATCACGAGGTCAAGAGATCGAGACCATCCTGGTCAACATGGTGAAACCCCGTCTCTACTAAAAATACAAAAATTAGCTGGGCATGGTGGCTCATGCCTGTGGTCCCAGCTACTCAGGAGGCTAAGGCAGGAGAATTGCTTGAACCCCGGAGGCGGAGGTTGCAGTGAGCCGAGATTGCACCATTGCACTCCAGCCTGGGTAACAAGAGTGAAACTCCGTCTCAAAAAAAAAAAAAAGAAGGGAAAGATTTCAGCAAATCAAAGCCCAGAGCATGGATGGACAAGGAAGTGGTGGTTTCCATATGCCTACTCTGTATTGCCAATAATTTATAAGGTTGTAGACATTTGTTAATCCCAAAAAAGTTAGAAAAATGTCAGTCATTTTAATCAGTTAATAAATATTTCGAATGTTAACCTGGTGCCTATTAATAAATATCTATAATCCTGAGTTTCTATTTGGTAGAATAATAAACCTTTCATTTGGGAAGGTGCATTTGTATCTTTGCAATTTTTTTTGTTTGGTTAGTTTTTTTTCAGAGACAAGATCTCACTGTCACCCAGGCTGGAGTGCAGTGGCACCATCATAGCTCCCTGTAGCCTTGAACTCTCGGTCTCACAAGTTCCTTCTGCCTCCGCCTCCAAGAGTGTTGGGATTACAGGCCTGAGACACCATGCTTGATTGTAAATGTATTCTTAATGTAACTGCTTACATATTTCTCATTTCTATTTTTTTAATTACTCAAAACCTTGCTACTTTTATTATTAAAATGTTCCTTTTAATTGTAGCTAGTGGACTTATAGTAATGATTTTCCTACTTTGGTTACTATTGTTTTCCAAAAAAGAAGTTGAATTGTGGAGTAAAACAAACTTTAAAAGCAGAAAGAATCAAAAAGTAATCATACAGATCTGTGCCGACCTTTTCTCTTCTTTCCTTTTCTTTTTTTTAGACGTGGTCTCACTCTATTGCCAGGCTGGGTTTACAGTGGCTTGATCATAGCTCACTGCAGCCTCAACCCCCAGGGCTCAAGCAGTCCTCCTGCCTCAGTCTCCCAAGTGGCTGGGAATGCAGGTGCATGCCACGATGCCCAGCTAATCTTTCAAATTTTTTGTAGAGATGGGGTGTCACTGTATTGTCAAGCTAGGAGTAATCATCCTACCTCGGCCTCCCAAAGCACTAGGATTACAGGTGTGAGCCAACATGCCTGGCCCCTGAGTATTTTTTCTTACTAACTTACTTTGTTGTCTTAAATTATCTTGGGAAATACTGTAATCCATCACTTTTTGCATTAACTTTTATTCCAGGATATGCTGCAGGCTGCTAGTCATTATCGCCAAAATAGAAACTCTTTGTATAGAAAAGAAGAACCACCAGAGAAAGAACCTGAATATGTTCCATGGACGGGTAATATACTGATTTATTAACAGTTGTTCAAAATGTATTTCTAGTGACCCGTCATTTTTAGAAGTTGTGTTATTCCCCTGGTGTAGCTTTGTAGTGAAAGGAAAAAGTGCCATCTCCACAATGAGCAACTCTTGTCAAAATCACTGTATTCTTCTGTTGCTCTTATTTATAGATCTCTCTATAATTTATTTATTTAACTGGTACTTATGCATTTATTAGGTTTTAGTTCAAATAGTTATTCATAGAAGCAGGTCCTGGCCCTGGAGGTTATGGACTATATTTTATGTTAATTTAATACAAGAAAGTAAGTGGAGTAGGATTAAAGGAATTTAGAAGGAAGAAGAATCATGTTTACCTGGCTTTGCTGAGGAAATCTCCTTAGAGAGGATGGGTTCAAGTAGGGCATTGACAAGTATACCTGAATCCCTGTTCAATTTAATTTTCCAGCAGTGATGAAGAGGCATAGTTTTTATGCAATTAGTCTTTCTTTAGCCATCACTAGAGCCCTTACTTAACCATATTATTTTGTGTAATTTCACAGCAACGAGTGGTCCTGGTGGCATCCGAACAGTAATAATGCGCCAGCATGAGATTGTCCTGAAGGTGGTTTATCCACAGGCAGACAGCAACCTCCGAAACATCGTGACTGAGCAACTGGTAGCACTGATCGATTGCTTCCTAGATGGTTATGTTTCTCAGCTTAAGTCTGTGGATAAATCCAGTAATCAGGAAAGATATGACAATCTGGAGATGGAATACCTACAGAGAAGATCAGATCTTTTATCTCCTCTTCGTAAGTTCATGATACTTGGCAAGAGTTTTAAATTTGCTGAATGGATGAAAGGGTCGAATAGTTAATGCACGATATTCAGTGTAGTAGTGTTAATCTAACTGTAATACAGAACTTAAAGCAAAGCAAATATGCACAGCTTTCTGTGCTCATTTATTCACCTTTTTTTCCATTACTATCTAGGCACAAGTACCATAGATATACTACAGATGATTAATAAGTGAATAAATAAAACAACGTGTGGAGACTACCCTTAAAGAGCTTAGCATCACAGACCTTTACATGAATAACTGGATTCAAAGTAGAGCCTGCTGAGGGCTGCTTGAGGAGTACAGATAAGATAGTATGACTGTTCGGCCAAGGACACATTATACTCCAGGCTAGGATTGGGAGGAGTTTGCTTTACTCTTACATGAAGGAAAGGAATAGCATTTTGGGGAGGCAGTGATGAAAGAAGGGTCTGAATTTGCATCTTTTTTTTTTTTTTTTTTAAGATAGAGCGTCACTCTCTCTCATCCAGGCTGTAGTGCAGTAGTATAATCTCAGCTCACTGCAGCCTCTGCTTCTCAGGTTCAAACAGTTATCCTGCCTCAGCTTCCCGAGTAGCTGGGATTACAGGCGTGTGCCACCACACCTGGCTCATTTTGTATTTTTGGTAGAGACAGGGTTTCACTATGTTGGCCTGGCAGGACTCGAACTCTTGACCTCAGGTGATCCACCCACCTCGGTCTCCCAAAGTGTTGGGATTACAGGTGTGAGCCACTGTGCCTGGCCTGAGTTTGCATCTTTAAGGAATTGATGTTAATTGTGAAATTAAGTGCCAGTAAGTAGTAAGGTTTCCATTCCATTAATGATTCTTGGTTTATAATAGGAATAAAGACAAAATTTCAAGTAATATTTTTTATTACAGATTTTAAGTTTTGCTAACAGGATATTTTTCTCATCTGTTCTCATTCCCACAGTTACACTAGGCCAGTACCTGTGGGCTGCTGCTTTAGCAGAGAAATACTGTGACTTTGATATCTTGGTACAAATGTGTGAGCAAACTGACAACCAGAGCCGACTCCAGCGCTACATGACCCAGTTTGCTGATCAGGTGACGGGCGTTGGGTGTGTGGCCACTGAGTCCTTTAGTGGCCTTTTCTTGAAATGGCTTTGCCATTTCCAATCTGTAATCCAGGCTTAGAATATGATGCAGTCTTTCTGTAGTTAACTTTGATGAGAAGATACTATTTTGTATGTTGCGTTTCTTTGTAAATTTTGTACAGTAGCTAGATCATGGTTCATGACAGCCTCAACCTCCTGGGTCTAATTGTTTCTCCCACCTCACCCTCTCCCACACCTCCCGCCTTCCAGTAGATGGGACCACAGGAGCTCGCCACCACGCTTGGCTAATTTTATTTTTCAGTAGAGACAAAGTCTTGCTATGTTGCCCAGGTTGGTCTTGAACTCCTGGGCACAAGCGATCCTCTTGCTTCATCCTCCCAAATTGCTGGGATAACAGACGTGAGCCACTGCCTAACCACACAGTTCTTTATATATAAATATTACTGAAAGATTCTTTGGCCTTTGGAAAATATGTTATAACTTTGATTTCTGTTTATATATTTTCTAGTTACAATAAAAGTACTTAGATACATGAATATTGGTAAAGTTTTTAAAAGTTGGATAGAAGATACTTGGGAGCACAGAACAGTACTGTAAGAGAGCTTAGCTTACATACACCTAATATTCTCGTTTTCCTTGAGGGATATTATGCTTCCTATTTAAAAAAAACAAAGTTCCAGCCAGCCTCAATGACTCATGCTGGTAATCCCAGCACTTTGAGAGGCCAAGGCGGTAGGATCATTTGAGGCCAGGAGTTTGAGGCCAGCCTGGGCAACATAATGAGACCCTCCCTTCACAAAAAAAAATTTTTTTTAATTTACCAGATGTGATGACACATGCCTGTGGCAGCACCTGTTCAGAAGGCTAAGGCGGGAGGATCATTTGAGCCCAGGAGGTCAAGGCCAGTGAGCCAAGATTGTGCCACTACGCCATAGCTAGGTGACAGAGCAAGACCACATCTTAAAAAAAAAAAAGTTCCCATTGTGACACTGTCTTAAGTGAACTTAAATTGTTTATTAAAACCAGTCTATTCAGTCAGTTGATTACTCTGAAAAGCTTATTTTTGTATTATTGTAAATGTAATTTTGTATAAAATTTAGAAAACCACTATAAACACAAAAGATAAAACTCACTCACCACCCAGAGAGAACCCTTTAAACATTTGGTTTATATTTTCAGTCTTTTACACTCTATCTATTATAGACAAACATGTTTTGTCAACTGCTTTTTTCACTTGATACATCGCAAACATTTGTTCATGTCATTAAATATTCTACAACAGCATTTTTAATGGCATTATAGTATTTCATTGACTAGGTATGACTTACTTGATCAATGATCAGTTGTTGGGCCGGGTGAGGTAGCTCACGCCTGTAATCCCAGTACTTTGGGAGGCTGAGGCAGGCAAATCACCTGAGGTCAGGAGTTCGAGACCAGCCTGGCCAACATGATGAAACCTTGTCTCTTCTAAAAACACAAAAATTAGCCAGGCGTGGTGGCGCGTACCTGTAATCCCAGCTACTTGGGAGGCTGAGGCAGGACAATTGCTTGAACCCAGGAGGCAGAGGTCGCAGTGAGCCAAGATCACACCACTGCACTCCAGCCTGGGCAACAGAGCAAGACTCTGTCTAAAAATTAAATAAATAAATAAATAACAGCTCAGTTGTTGGACGTGGCTCATTTAATATTTCAAAACATTGCTAAATAAATATTTTTTGTGGCTGAGTGCAGTGGCTCACACCTGTAATCCCAGCAATTTGGGAGGCCAAGGCAGGTGGATCATGAGGTCAGGAGATCGAGACCATCCTGGCCAACATGGTGAAACTCTATCTCTACTAAAAATACAAAAATTAGCTGGGCTTGGTGGCGCATGCCTGTAATCCCAGCTACTCGGGAGGCTGAGGCAGGAGAATCACTTGAACCCAGGAGGCAGAGTTTGCAGTGAGTTGAGATCGCACCACTGCACTCCAGCCTGGCAACAGAGCAAGACTTTGTCTCATAGATAGATAGGTAGCAAGACTTTGTCTCATAGATAGATAGATAAATAAATTTTGCACTGATCATGATTTTAAAATTATTTTTGTGGATTTACTTTCTATTTTGACATTTTTATTCATTTTTGCATTTTAACGTGTTTAAATGTTATTTTAAAGTCCTTTTCTGCTTACTCTGATTATCTTTGAGTCTGTTTCTGTTGCCTGCTTTTATGTTGCTTATTTTTCTGCTTATATCTGATAATTTTTAAATTGTATTTTAGACATTGTATATTTTTAAAACTCCATAATATGGAAATCGATGTTACTTGTCCCCTGGCAGATTTTCCTTTTTCTCTATTAGGCAGTTTAGAGGAGAGGAAGATGACTCAGTCTATTAGGAATAGAGGTGGACCAGGACTTGGTCTCAGCTTGTGTAATATTCATTTCATTTCTGGTTTCAGAAGTCTTTTGGGGAGACACCTGTATTCATGGTGGGATCCCTGTGTTAGTGGAATATCTCTTAATAAACACTGTGAGACTGTAGGATGTCTTGGTCTTCCTCTCCAGCTCAGCCTCCACACTACCCCAACACTCCACAAACCCAGTGGGGAAAACTGGCTGGGCATTTCGGCCTCTCTAGATTCTGATGTATTATGCCAGCCCATGTGGCCAGCTGGCACAGAATTCTGGAATCTCAGTGCTGTCCCACAGAGCTTTATGTGATAATGGAGATGTTGATATGCACTGTCCAAATGGGAGTTCCTGGCCACATGTGGCTACTGAGCACTTGAAATGTGGGTAATGTACCTGAGGAACTGAATTTTAAATTTCAGTCTAATTTTTGATTTAAGTTTAAACAGCTACATGTGGCCAGTGGCTACCATATTGGCCAAAACACATCTAGATTCTGCCATTAATCTTGTCAGTGATCTTGAGCAAGATGGCCTTTCTGAATCTGAATTTACACATTTGTCAAATGAGATGATTGAATTAAGTGATCCTACAATGTAGGAAATTATTGTTTAGAACAAGTTTTCTGTTTTGGAGGCCTTTGGAAGAAAGTTATGTTTTGTTATCAGAAATGTATTTTTTAAAACTATTATGAATTCTGTGTACTGTTACTTATAGAATTTTTCAGACTTTCTCTTCCGTTGGTATCTGGAGAAAGGAAAGCGAGGCAAATTATTATCTCAGCCCATTTCTCAGCATGGACAGTTGGCCAATTTTTTGCAAGCTCATGAACATCTCAGCTGGTTACATGAAATTAATAGCCAAGAATTAGAAAAGGTAAGAAGGATTTTTAAATGGAGCAGATGTGTGCAATTTATTTAGGTGGCTTTAATTAGTTTAGTTTTTAGTAATTAAAATACTGTTTATAGTCATACACCTAAGGAGGGGTTAGTGTCCAAAATATATAAGGGAGGCGGGCATGGTGGCTTACCTGTAATCCCAGTACTTTGGGAGGCCGAGGCAGGTGGATCTCCTGAGTGCAGGAGTTCAAGACTGGCCTAGGAAACATAAATACAAAAACAGCCAGGTGTGATGATGCACCCCTGTAGTCCCAGCTACTTGGGAGACAAGAGGATCACTTCAGCTATGGAGGTCGAGGCTGCAGTGAGCTGAGATTGTGCCACTGCACTCCAGCCTGGGTAACAGAGTGAGGCCTTGTCCCACAGTTAATGAATGAATGAATGGCAAAAGACCTGAATAGATATTTCTCAAAAGAAGACACGCAGTTGACCAACAGATATGTGAAAAAATGTTCTGCATCACTAATCATTAGGTAAATGCAAATTTAAACCACAATGAGACATCACCTTACATTTGTTTGAATGGCTGTTACCAAAAGGATGAAGGATAACAAGTGTTGGAGAAGACATGGAGAAAAGGGAACCCTGATGCACTCTTGGTGGGAGTGTAAGTTAGTAAAACCATTATGGGAAACTGTATGGAGGTTCCTCAAAAAGTTACTGTATGATCTGGCAGTCGCACTTCTGAGTATATATCCAGAGGAGTTGAAATCAGTATGTTGAAGAGATATCTGCACTCCCATGTTCATTACAGCATATTCCTAGTAGCCAAGTTATGGAATCAACCTAAGTGTCCATCAATCAATGTAAATGGTAAAGAAATTATATATAGAATACACAATGCAGTAATATTCAGCCTGAAGAAGGAAATTCTTTTGCAACAACATTGATGAAGCTGGAGGATATTACACTAAATGAAATAAGCCAGACACAGAAAGACAAACGCCACATGATCTCACTCATATGTGGAATCCAAAACAGTTAAACTCATGGAAGCAGAGAGAAGAATGGTGATTGTCAGAAGGATGAGGGGATTTTACACACACACACACACACACACACACACACACACACACACACACGGAACTCAGGTCAATTGCAAAATAACCCAATTTTAAAATGGCCAAAAGGGCTGGAGAAGTTGATCAAAGGGTACAAGCTTCAGTTAGGCAGAAGAAGATTGTTTTTATTTTTGTATTTTTAGAGACGGGGTCTCACTGTGTTGCCCAGGCATGTCTCTAATTCTTGGGCTCAAGCAATCCACCCACCTCAGCCTCCCAAGGTGCTGAGATTACAGGCATGAGCCATTGCACCCAGCCAGGAAGATTTTTTATATATATTGCACAGTATGGTGGCTCAAGTTAATAATAGTATATTGTACATTTCAGAATTTCCAAGAGAACAAATTTGAAATGTTCTTACCACAAGTAATGATAAGTATTTGAGATGAGCAGCATGTTAATTATCTTGATTTAATCATTCCACATCACATACATATATTATAACATTACTTTGTATCCATAAATGTATACAATTACAATTTGTCAGCATACAATAAAAATTTTTTTTAATTTAAAAACATTTTTTATGGATTATTTAGAATGTGTACTCCTCTCACATAATTTGCATAAAACATTCTTAATTTGTGATGGTATTGCCATTACTTCTAATATCTCAATAAAAATATGTAGTCCAGACTGGGTGTAGTAGCTCATGCCTGTAATCTCAGTACTTTGGGAGGCCGAGGTGGGCAGATATCGGAGTTCGAGACCAGCCTGGCCAACATGGTGACACTCTGTCTCTACTAAAAATACAAAACACAGCCAGGTATGGTGGTACATGCCTGTAATTCCAGCTACTCAGGACACTGAGGCTGGAGAATCACTTGAACCTGGGAGATGGAGGTTGCAGTGAACCACTGCACTCCGGCCTATGCAGCAAAGCAAGGCTTTGTCTCCAAAAAAAAGGAACATAGTCCATCATGATAGTTAAAATCACAAAAAATTTAATGATAGGTCTGTAACAGCCATTGGCCTTTTTGTAATGAGTATATTGTTGTAATAAATATTCAAATTATGAATCAAAAATTATTTTTAAAATTTGTTCTTGACAGGATGTTCAGGTGAATATGTAATTGTTTTTGGAGCAAATGTTTTGTACTTGTCTCTCTTCCCAGTAATTAGTATGGATGGCTGATTTTTTGCTCTGTAATTACCTTCAATGTTATGGTACTGCTCAGTTTTTAGGTTTGCTAACTGTTGACTTGTCTTTCATTGATATGGTCTAGGGGAAAAAAACCAGTTTGAGGTTTACTTACCTTTGTTTCAACTTGAATTGGTACTCAGTATCTTATGATGGTTTACATATTTTGTTTATTGTAGGCTCACGCAACACTTCTGGGTTTGGCAAATATGGAAACTCGTTACTTTGCAAAGAAAAAAACCCTTCTTGGCTTGAGTAAATTGGCTGCATTAGCTTCAGACTTTTCAGAGGATATACTGCAAGAAAAAATTGAAGGTAGGAGAATTTGAACAAGAACATATACAAATTGGTCATGCTGTCAATGAACTCATGATGTGTTCCTGTCATCAGTTAGTAGGATCTATTAGAAACAGACCTGTCTCTAAGAGGAATGCATTTATTCAATGTCCATGTGTAGTTACTCAATTATATACTTAGAATTTTTTTAGAAAAAAGTAATTTGTATTTTAAATAAGAATTCCTAAAGAATACATTCAAATTATTTTCAATAAAGAGGTCTGATTATGTAGCCTTAGTGACACCTATTCCAAGGGCAAAAAGAACTACAAAGCAATCTTGACCTTTACACACAGTGGGTTTGTTATAGGTAGTGTGGTATTGGTGCAGTAATTGTGAACTATTTTGTGTATATTGTAGATGATGAAAACAATTACATATAGTACAGTTGACCCTCCATATTCTTGGATTCCACATCTACAGATTCAACCAACCAAACAGCGAAAATGTTTGCGGAAGAAAAGAATTAAAAATAATTCAACAACAATTAAAATTACAACAACAAAATTAAACAAAAAATTAAAACAAAAATAATGCAAATTTAAAAAATCAATACAATATTAACAGCTACTTACATAGCATTTACATTGTATTAGGCATTGTAACCTAGAGGTGATTTAAAGTATATGGGAGACTGTACGTGGTTTATATGCAAATAACTACCATTTTTAAATAGGGGACTTGAGCTTTTTGGTATTCCCAGGGGTCCTAGAGCCAATTGTCAGTGGATACTGAGGCATGATGGCATTATATTTTAGAACCAAGGAGAAAGGAGATACAAATATAGAGAGACAGTGAAGAACTCTGTAGTATTGAATTTGAATTGGAAATACTGGGGAGAAACTGATTTTTAAAAACAATATATTTTCTTGTTTGAGGTGATAGATATGCTAATTGCCCTGTGATCATCACACAATGTATACATGTATTGAAGTATCACATTGTACCCCATAAATATGTGTAATTATTATGCATAAGTTAAAAAAAATACATCAGCTAGGGCATGGTGGCTCACTCCTGTAATCCCAGCATTTTGGGAGGCCGAGGTGGGAGGATCACTTGAGCCCAGGAGATCAAGACCAGCCTAGGCAACTTAGAGAGAACCTGTCTTTACAAAAAAATTTAAAACTTAGATGTAGTGGTCCATGTCTATAGCCCCAGCTACTGAGGAGGCTGAGGTGAGAGGATCACTTGGGCCTAGGAGGTCAAGGTGGCAGTGAGATGTGATTGTGCCACTGCCCTCCAAACAGGCCATCAGAACAAAACCCTGCCTCAAAAAAAAAAAAAAAGTCTCTCTCTCTCTTTCAATAGAGAGAGAATAAAATGTGTGTATATATATAACAAAATTTCGTGTGTATGTGTACATATACACAATACATATACATATAGATACATTTTATTATGTATATATACACACACATATATATATTTCTTGGCTCTTTGCAGTGACGCCCAGTAGCATGAGTATTCCTGGTTCCATATTTTGGTTTCTGACTACCATTTTCCAGTAAAAGAAATGAGAACTTATTGAAGAAATGATCTCGGAGAGTCTTACTAGGTCAGAAAGGAAGGTTAATTTAGAAACATGAAAAGAATACAAGAGCCTTGAGCAGCTCCCACTGATCACGTTTGGGGACAATTTGAACATCAAAAGAATGGTAGTAAAGGATATATTCCACAGTTTATAAAAGAAAAAAATTCATGAACCTACAGTGATTTTCACAAAGGGAGAGAATCAGTGAAAATGCTTCTTTACAGGAGAATGCCAGCCAATAAATGTGGAAAGAATGGGAGAAGTCACTATTTCAACCACAGTGAAGTCACTATTACAACCACCAAAGGATGCTGAGACCTTGAGTTTAGGGGCCAGGAAACAGGATATTCCCGTGTTTTTGGAGTATCAGTAGACTTATCTAATAGACCCTGTCACCAACCAAAAAACAAACCCACTTTGCATACTCCTGAAGCGGTGTACTACCATCACCTGTGTCCTGTTCTTGCCAACATGTTCTCCATGATTCTAATCACAAGAGAACCATCAGACATAATCTGTTGGTGGGACATTGTATAATACAATTGGCCCAGACTTTTCAAAAATTTTAGCAACATGAAAGACAAAGGTAGAGGCTGTTTTAGGTGAAAGGAACCTAAGAGCCATCACACAGGACAAACAAATGCAGGGTGTGATTCTTGATCCCAAATCACCCCCACAATAACCATAACAGTTGTGGTGCATGTTTTGGAAACAAGTGGGGAAGTTTGAACATACTTAATATTAGATGATATGACTGTATTGATGTTAAATTCTATAGGCCTGATAATCGTATTGTGGTTTACTGTTCTTGTTTTTAGGCAATACATGCTGAGTATTTAGAAATGAAATGTCATGATGTCTGCAACCGTCATATAATAAAAAATAATTATGTATATACATAGAGAAAGCAAAAGGGACAAGGTGTTAGCAGCAGGAGGATTTAAAGTGCACATTTGGCATTTAAAAATTTTTTTGTAGATTTGGACTTTTTCTGTTTTTTATTATTTATTTTCTTTGAGACAGGGTCTCACTCTGTCACCCATGCTGAAATACAGTGGCACAGTCATAGCTCACTGCAACTTCGAACTCCTGAGCTCAGCTTTTTTGCTCTTTTGCTTCAGCCTCTCCAGTAGCTGGGACTATAGGGTCATGCTCACATGTCCAGCTAATTTTTATATTGTTTTTTGTAGAGATGGGGTTTCACCATGTGTACCCAGGCTGATCAAACTCTTGGGCTCAAGCAATCTGCCCACTTCGGCCTCCCAAAGTGCTGGGATTATAGGCATGAGCCACCACTCCCAGCCTGGAAATTTTCAAAATAAAGATTGTAGCAGGGAATCTCAGCTATATGGTTTGGATCAAGTATATGTGGATATGGATATTTGGTTATGTGGCTTATCCACAGAGACCAGCCTAAGATCTGGGTTTAAATTATACTGCTGCTGTTTTTTTTCCTTTTGAGGGAGTGGATATAGTGGAAAGAATTGGGATTTCAAATATTTTCTCCAGAGCTTACTAGCTTTGTGACCATGGACAGTTGATTAATGCTCCTTAGCCTCAATTTGTTCATCTATAAAGAAGGTAGTTGTAAGAATTGAGGGCACTGTCTTGAGAAAAATAGCTTACACATATTAAGTACTCAATAAATTATAGGTATTAGCCCCTTTTACTAAAACTATTTTAAATAATTAAAATTATTTTATTAAAAGTATTGAATATTTAAATTATTTTAAAATTATTGAAGGATAATCTTCCTTCAATCTTTTTATTTTTTGCACTAGTAGTGCCTATTCTAGAAAACGTGTTTATATTCTATAGGACTGCTGATAGTCTGAGAAGGGAAGCCATATTTTAGCCTGGCCACCAGAGATCATGTTAATCAAAGTATTTTAACACAGGGCTTTCCTATTTCTTTTTTTTCCCTGCTTTGCATTTGATCGCTTATTAGCTTTTATTTCTTAACACAGTGGGAGCATTTGCAGGTCTCAGTGATTCTACAGAATGTTAGCACGATGTGTCTAATCAGAGGGGATAGGCTTTTAAAAAATAACTCTTCTCGTTATATAAATAATTCCTCATGGAAAATGTGTAAATTGTAGAAAAAATGTGATAAGAAAAGGAAGTTGTGTATAGTCCCACCTCCCCAGAGGGTACTACTGGTACTGTTTGTGTGTATCCTCCCAGTCTATTTTTCTAGGTATGGAAATGGACAAAAATCTTCCATTTAGTTTTTCCAAAACCAGGATCAGAGTGCTGCCAGTATTCGAGTGAAAGTATCTGTGCGTTTGTCACTCTGTTTTGCTGTGAATGCTGTGTTTATGAGGCAACATACTACATAGCAGTTTTTAACCTTCCCTGCAACTCAGCACGTTCTCTGGGGTGGAGCCAGGTCGTGGGCTGCAATCTGGAGAGTTTATGGCAAGCAGAAGCTGCTGTGACCTCATCCAATGGAGATAACCCTTGCTGCTTAGGAGATGTGCTATTTGTTCTTCCATCCAGGTCTTGTTTTTCTTGATATGCTCATGTAGCTTTTACATCATTTCCGTTTGTGAATGTAACTGCAGTTGACCCTTGAACAACATGGGTTTGAACTGCATAGGAAAACTTATATGCAGATTATTTTCAATAAATATATTAGAATATATTTTAGAGATTTTTCAACAACATGAAAAAGCTCATAGATAACCATGTATGACCATGTAGCCTAGAAATATTTAAAAAAAAAATTAAAAAGCCAGACAGGTCATGAATACATAAAACATATGTAGTCTTTTTTTATCATTTACTACCATATAATATACACAAATCTGTTATAAAAAGTTAAAATTTATCAGCACACAAACATACCTCACATGGTGCCATTCACAGTAGAGGCAAATGTAAACAACGTAAATATGCAGCATTAAATCACAACTGCCTAAAATTAGCTGTAATATATACTGTACTTTAATAATTTCGTAGCCACCTCCTGTTGCTACTGTGGGCAAGTGTCCGCTTGCTCAAGTATTACCAGTAAAAAATGCAATAGGCAATAGGAATCTCATAGTTCTCGAGTATTTTTTCCTGTGTTTAATGCAATACCATAAACCTTGAATAACACCTTGGGACTTATATGAAGTGCCACTAAGTGATGCCAGACATGCTCCCAAGAAGCATAGGGAAGTCGTGACATTATGAGAAAAAGCTGAATTGCTTGATACGCACCACAGATTGAGGTCTGCAGTTGTGGTTATCCCCATTTCAACATAAATGAATCTACTTAATGACCATTGTAAAAAAAAAAAAAAGAAAAGAAAAAGGAAATTTGTGAAGCTGTCAGCAGCAGCAGCAAGTAAGTTTTTGGGGAGTCGAAAGCTACCCTCCCAGCACTTTGGGAGGCTAGAGCAGGAGGATCATTCAAGCCCAAGAGTTTGAGACCAGCTGGGGCAGCATAGCAAGGCCCCATCTCTTTAAAAAGTTATGCTGGGATTTCTGACAGCACAGGAGCTTAGTGGCCTAGTACCCCTTGTTAGTCAAGGGCTAACTATTTACTATAAACTCCAGTGGGAAAAATTTTACTGAATTACAAAATATGATTGAGAGATCCCCACATTTGGAAAGCTTATACCTCATGAAATAGCTGTCTGCTCTCCAACTTCTTCAAGCAGTAGAACATTTCCTTACCTGTTCTCTCCCCTCCTGTTTCTGGTTGCTGTGATAATTCATAGGACTTTGATCAAACCATGGATATGTTGTAAATATCAGCAATCAAGAATAAGAATTAAAAGCATTCTAAGATCATTGAAAAATGATGGGATTACCTTTGCAACTATTTCTTTCCTTTAAAATTCAGATTTATATTATGACAGCAAAAATGAGAGCAAAAGTAAAAGTTCCATCATTTTCTCTTTCTCTCTCTCTCATCTTGAATACTAGAAATGGCTGAGCAAGAGCGCTTTCTACTGCATCAGGAGACCCTACCTGAACAGCTGCTAGCGGAGAAACAGCTAAATCTCAGTGCGATGCCAGTATTGACTGCGCCACAACTCATTGGTGTATGTGTTTTCAAATCCTTAACACCATTTCCTAAACTCAAAACATTGTTGGTGTTTTTTGGGCCATGTAGTATAGTTCCTAAGAGAAGTTATCTTTCCACCTCCTGCATTCCAGAACTCCCCTAGAAAGAAGTTGTTGGAAGCTGCTTGGGAACAGAAAGCTAATTAGAGAATAATTAATCAGCATCTGCCTCCCCATACCCCTCTACCTAAAGGTGCTTTATCCAGGTGACCAGGAGAAATTACTTAATATTTTGCTTTTCTAGTATAGGACAAATAAATACCATGAGATAACTTTATTTCCCCCACAAAATTACTTTTCAAGCTCTCCTATAAGAAAAATGGATTAAGAAACTCAGTTTACATGGTCTGGCAGTGATGTCCTTACCCCTTTCCTCTGCAACCCAACACATCCCCGAGGGCAGAGCCGGAATATGGGCTGCAGCCTAAAGAAGATAGTTTTGCTGTTATGTACGTTTGCAGCCTGAACTCTGCTACTCAGAAAGCTTCTCTTTGCCAGAGTGATGTTGTAGGATCACCTTAAATTTGCCCTAACTGTATGAAAAAGAAAGCAAACAATTTAAAAACCTTACCATTTTAGCCATAATTAATAACAGATTTCCGGTTATAACTGAATTTACAACAGCCTCTCCTGATAAAATATACATTTAATTTAGAAATGTAAGATACTATCTATTGTAACTCACTATTATGTATCACTAAGAAAAAGGTAGTGCCAATTTTACTCTGATAGATCATTAATTTTATTACCACAGTCCAATTTCAGAGATGAGGGAGTAAAAAGGATGTTTAAGAACAATGAAATTGAAGTATTGTAAGTGCTGTAAGACAGTGAAAATAAGTAGATAGCTTTTTTTCTGAAATGGTCTGAGTATTGTTGCTATTAAATGATTATATATACAATTTTTAAAAAATGAAATTACTTATAAATAGTTTTTGGAAAAAGAAGACAGGAAAAATTCAAATTGATGTTTTTAATAAGGCAAGTATTTTTCTGACCATAAAAATTGCAGGAAATTTGAAGAATACAGAAATGAGTATGCAGTCAGCTATAATCTAACTAAGCAGGGATAAGTGTTGGTAACATGTTGATGTGTTTTTTTATTTTTTAAGTAAATATAGGTCAACTGTATGCCTTATTATTGCAAATCTCAATTTTTTTTTTTTTTGGAGACGAGGTCTCAGTGTTGCTCGGGCTGTCAGGCTGGAGTGCAGTGGCACTGCCGCAGCTCACTGCAGCCTTGACCTCCCGAGCTCAGGTGACCCTCCCACCTCAGCCTCTGGAGTAGCGGGACCACAGGTGTGCACCACCATACTCAGCTAATTTTTATACTTTTTTGTAGAGACAAGGTTTCTCCATGTTGCCCAAATCTGCCCACCTCGGCCTCCCAAAGTGCTGGGATTATAGGCATGAGCCACTGTGCCAAGCCTCAAATATGTATTTTTTAAAAGTTTATTTTAAGGTAGATGCAATGCAGTTTCCAAATATGAGACTTTTTACTGTAAAAATACCTACAACGGGCCAGGTACGGTGGCTAACACCTAAAATCCCAGCTCTTTGGGAGACCAAGGCGGGCAGATCACTTGAAGTCAAGAGTCTGAGACCAGCCTGGCCAATAGGATGAAACCTCTTCTCTGCTAAAAATACAAAAATTATCCAGGTGTGGTGGTGGGTGCCTATAATCTCAGCTGCTCAGGGGCAGAAGTTTCAGTAAGCCAAGATTGCGCCACTGCAATCTAGGCTGGGTGCCAGAGTGAGACTCTTGTCTCAAAAAAAAAAAAAAAGAAAAGAAAAAAGAAAAACCCTACAACCTACTTACAAAACATAATGACTTCTTTTCTCCATAAATGTCTCTAGTGTTAGTTATATGATTGTATACAATAATTTTCTACCTTATTTTAACTTGTCATAGCTATATATCTGTGAAGAAAATAGAAGAGCTAATGAATATGATTTCAAGAAAGCTTTGGACTTGCTGGAATATATTGATGAGGTAAGTAAAATCACTTGAGATGATCTCAGGCAACTGAATACATATATAAGAAGAGGAAAATACCTCTTTTAGTTAGTCATGAAAATGAATTAAGCAAAACAGATTGTATCTGTGGTTCAACTACCTTTAATCCTTAGAATGTATATAACTCTTTAGAAAAGCTGTCAAGAGACTCCCTTTCATGATAATTCTCACACATTCCTGGATGTCTTTTTTTGGTGCACAAATAGAAAATACTACTTTTCAAAGTCCTTACATATTTTTTCTCTTTGATTTATTAAATCATTAGTTTCTGAATCTAATATGCAACTTTATCAATTTATTCTGGCTGGGTGCAGTGGTTCACACCTGTAATCCCAGCACTTTGGGAGGCCAAGGCAGGCGGATCACCTGAGGTCAGGAGTTTGAGACCAGCCTGGCAAACATGGTGAAACCCCACCTCTGTAATCCCAGTTACTCGGAAGGCTGTGAATTGCTTGAACCCAGGAGGCAGAGGTTGCAGTGAGTGGTGATCGCACCACTGTACTCCAGCCTGGATGACAGAGTGAGACTCTGTTTAAAAATAGACACACATACACACACACACACACATAAAATCTTCATAGTATTCACCTTAAGAATAGCTGTTTATCTTTCAGTAGGTTATAGCGAATATTCTGTAGGGTAAGTAGTTCTATTACCTGTCCATGCAATTGAAAGTAACTTGGTAGATTTTAAAAATATAATGTTGACTTTTACATTGCCTTATTTAAAAATCTTACCCATCTCAGGCCGGGCGCAGTGTCTCACGCCTGTAATCACAGCACTTTGGGAGGCCAAGGCAGGTGGATTGCCTGAGGTCAGGAGTTCGAGACCAGTCTGGCCAAAATGCTGAAACCCCGTGTCTACTAAAACTACAAAAAAATTAGCCGGGCATGGTGGTGTGCACCTGTAATCCCAGCTACTCAGGAGGCTGGGATTTGCTTGAACCAGGGTGGTGGAGGTTGCAGTGAGCCAAGATCACGCCACTGCACTCCTACCCTGAGCAACAGAGCGAGACTCCATCTCAAAAAAAAACCTTACCCCTCTCAAGGTTGCTGATGAAATCACTTTCACAGGGCAATATGAAAGTAATTCATAGATACTAATTGGCTTCTATGAATGTAATATTAACATAATGAAAACTTAAGCATGTGTTATTTTAAAGCCAGGATTTAATCAGAATTTTTTGTTGTGAAGGAGGAAGATATAAATATAAGTGATCTAAAACTGGAGATCCTTTGCAAAGCTCTTCAGAGAGATAAGTAAGTGCTCATGACGTCACTTCTTTGTAAGTATAGAAACTACCTTTCCTCTCCTCTAACCATACGACAGTCAATACAGAAGCCTTCTGTGACCAAATGTGTTGGGATTTCCCACCTCCCACACGAGGCAACCGATGAGTTCTGTTGGTGGACACCAGCTGAATGTTCTTTAATTCAGTTCAGTCCCGACACTGTGTACAACCACAGGTTGAGAGCTCAGACTGCCCCTGACTTTGATGCCAATCTAAGCCCAGGTAGTTTTGCCTGTGTTTCTCACCAACCAACTATAAATTGGGGTTCCCACAACCCTTTCCTTGGATTTGATTCATTTGCTAGAGCAACTCATAGAACTCAGGGAGACAAGCCTACCAATTTATTATGAAGGTTATTGTTACCAGAAAGTGTCCCAATCCAGACCCCAAGAGAGAGTTCTTGGATCTTGTGCGAGAAAGAATTTGGGGCAAGTCCACAGATGAAAGTGAAAGCAAATTTATTAGAGAAGAAAATAAACAAAAGAATGGCTACTTTGTACATAGAGCAGTGGCATGGGCTTCTTAACTGAGTATACTTATGGTTATTCGTTGATTATGTGCTAAACGAGGGGTGCATTACTCATGAGTTTTTCTGGAAAGGTATGAAGTTCCCAGAACTAAGAGTTTCTTCCCTTTTTAGACCATATAGGGTAACTCCCAACGTTGCCATGGCATTTGTAAACTGTCACGGTGCTGATGGGACTATCTTTTAGCGTGCTCATGCATTATAATTAGTGTATAATGAGCAGTGAGGACGACCAGAGACCACTATCTTGGTTTTGGTGGGTTAGGCTGGCTTCTTTACCACATCCTGTCTTATCAGTGGAGTCTTTGTGACCTGTGTCTTGTGATACCAGTTCTGCTGACCTCCTGTCTCATCCTGTGACTAAGAATGCCTAACCTCCTGGGAATGCTGATTCTAATGCATCTGAAAGTATCACATAGAATACAGATGAAGAAATCATAGGGTTAGGTATGGGGGAAGGGGCTTGGAGCTTCCAAACCCTCTGTGGGCCCTCCACCTTCCAGGAACCTCCGCATGTTCAGCTATTAGGAAGCTCTTCGAACCCCGTCTTTTTGCGTTTTTATGGAAGCTTCATTATGTAGACATGATTGATCAAAGTTGGTGACCAACTTAACCTTCAGCCCCTCTCCCCTCCCTGGATATTGAGGAATAGGGCTGAAAGTCCCAACTGTAATTATGCTTTGCTTTTCTGGTGACCAGCCCCTATTCCGAAGCAAGCTGGGGGTTGCCAGCTATCAGCCAACTCATTAGTATTAAAAAAAAAAAAAAAAAGACATCTCTGGAGATCCTAAGGATTTTAGGAGTTGCAAAGCAGGAAGTAGAGTGAGGAAGAAGACTTAAATATATATTTCACAATATCACAGGAAGATTATGATATTATATGTCAAATGGTTTTATAACCTTCTAAACATATTGTAACATTAGTAATGTTTATTTAGCCCTGAGCTTATTTCTTTATTTTAGTAATAAAGAATACATTAAAGACTTAGGACCATTGCTATAATAAATCACTACTTTTGATTTTAAAATTTAGACTGTCAGTTTGCATAGAAATACACATCCCTTATTTTCACAGAAGTAAGGCCAGTCATGCCAAATGAAACTTGAAGCTATGATTTTGTTTTGTTTTGTTTTTTAAATTACTACAATTTGAAGGTCAGTGCCCTTTTCTAAGGCATTAAGTACTACTTTCTCAGAATCATATCCTTTCTGCAGAGGAGGTTTTCCACCTATGGAAATAGTGTTTATGTTAAGATGCAATGGCAAAGACTAAGAATAATCAGTTGTAGGAATGAATTCTTTCCAGGAAAAGAATTTTAAGCAAAGCAGGACTATGCTAGAAGCCTTCTCCTACTCACAATTTTCCTTTTTCCTGTGGTAAAAAATTATAGAAGAGCTGTTTTTACTAAAGCATTTCTTCCCTTCTCTGATCACTCACAAATAGTTAAAATTGCTGTTAAGTTTGATCTTAGAGGTCAATCTCTGAAGCTTCCAGCTTTCTGCCTACTTGATTCTTTTTTTTTTTTTTTATTGAAACAGAGTCTCGCTCTATCACCAGGCTGAAGTGCAGTGGCATGATCCCGGCTCACTGCAACTTCCGTTTTCCAGTTTCAAGCAATTCTCCTGCCTCAGCCTCCCGAGTAGCTGGGACAACAGGCATGCACCACCACGCCCAGCTAATTTTTTGTACTTTTAGTAGAGGTGGGGTTTCACCATGTTGGCCAGGATGGTCTCAATCTCTTGACCTCGTGATCCACCCGCCTCGGCCTCCCAAAGTGCTGGGATTACAGGCATGAGCCACCGCGCCCCGCTACTTGATTCTTTGGTCCCATCCCAGTCATACAAAAGGATGCTCTGATTTTCATTAGAATTCCTTGTCTTAGTTTCTTATTTAAAAATGTTAAAGTTATCATGTGGGATATATCCACTAATTACAAAGCAGTGGTCTGGTATTTTTGTTTTAGTAATAGATAGGCACAACTACATAGCTCATGCCTGTAATCCCAGGACTTTGGGAGGCCAAGACAGGAGGATTGCTGGAGCCCAGGAATTCAAGACCAGCCTGGGAACATAGCGAGATTTTGTCTCTACACAAAAATAAAAACATGAGCCAGGCACAAAGTGATGCATGCCTATGGCCTAGCTACTTGGGAGGCTGAGCAGGGAGGAACATTTGAGCTGAGGAGTTCGCAGCTGCAGTCAGTCATACTTTGGGGTCCATACTGGATGTGTTACTGATAGAATTTTCTTCAGAAAGATACCTCAGTACTTGGTTTTTGAAATCAAATACATAAGGGTTATATTGAGTCAATAGCTACCTTGAGTGTAACCTCTTTTTTAAAATTTGTTTTCCTTGGCTTCTCTTGCTTGTTACCTGGAGTGTAACATTTTATATCTAATGTAGAAATTGTCAATGTATTCAACACCTAAAATACCTTTATTTAAATTATTTGAAACAGTATCACAAAACTCAGATTCTCCATTCCCCACAGCCATCAAAATAAAACTATGATAGCAAACAGAAATCATTTATTTCAGCTGTATCAGTGATTTCATTTTTCTCTCATAATGATTTTTTTTCTAGCTGGTCCAGTTCTGATGGCAAAGATGATCCAATTGAAGTATCTAAAGACAGCATATTTGTGAAGATCTTACAGAAACTTTTAAAAGATGGTAAGCGGTTTGTTACTATTGGAAATTACAATGTCACTCCCCAGTTTTAGAAATTGTAGAGTAATGGGATCAAATGACAGGGACATTTAGGTTTAAACAGTTTTATACTCAAAGTTAGATGTGTTTACAATAAAGGAAGGGCCTTTTCCCATCCTCTGCATGTCAGGGAGCATCTATCAAGGTGGTCTTCCTCCTCCTGGGTCTCTAGGTGACCACATGGGCTAAGTCATCATGCTGATTCAGAATGGGCAAGGAGGGAAACCTGGGGCACAAATGTTGGTTGTGACACTGAGTCTATAATGATAGAAGTAATCATTTCCTTTAATTTTTCAATTAACTATTTTTTTTTCTTTTTTTTGAGATAGAGTCTTTCTCTGTCCCCCAGGCTGGAGTGCAGTGGTGTGATCTCAGCTCACTGCAGCCTCTGCCTCCCAGGTTCAAGCAGTTCTTCTGCCTCAGCTTCCTGAGTAGCTGGGACTTCAGGTGTGCACCTGGCTACTTTTCGTATTTTCAGTAGAGACAGGGTTTCACCATGTTGGCCAGGGTAGTCTGGAACTTCTGACCTTAAGTGATCCACCTGCCTTTGCCTCCCAAAGTGCTGGGATTACAGGCATGAGTGACCATGCCCAGCAGTTTAACTCTTTTGTGAAGACTGAAAATTTGAAATGAGATACAAACTTTTATATATTTCCTACTAAAAATTGATTATATCATGCTTAAGAACAAATTTTAAAATATTTTTACAAATCCATTCTAAAATTTAGTTTAGAAACAAAAAGAAACAAGAAGTACTCTGGGGAGCTGAGGTGAGCGGGTCACCGAGGCCAGGGGTTTGAGACCAGCCTGGCCAACTTGGCAAAGCCCCATCTCTACTATAAATACAAAAATTAGCCAGGTGTGGTGGCTCATGCCTGTAACCCCAGCTACTCAGGAGACTGAGGCACCAAAATTGCTTGAACCTGGGAGGCAGAGATTGCAGCCAGCTGAGATCGTGCTACTGCACTCCAGTCTGAGGGGTCAGAGCAAGACTTTCTCTAAAGAAAAAAAAAAAAAACCAAGAAGCATTCATTTGGAGTATTACCCACACAGATCTCCAAGCATTAGTTTTCAGATTTTTAGCCTCCTTTTATAGCTGTAAAAATGCCACAGAACTAAATTGTGTCTAATTAAGTATTGAGTGCTAATATTTAAGGGAAGCTTTGCAATTTTTGTTATTCGTAGTGGATTATAAACAGGTGAAAAACAGGAATTAAAAGTCATAATTTTATATAAGACAAGAATAGTAGAAACTTTTTTTTTTTTTTTTGAGACAGAGTCTTGCTTTGTTGCCCAGGTTGGAGTGCAGTGGTTCAATCTTAGCTCGCTGCAACCTCTGCCTCCCAGGTTCTGTCAATTCTGTTATCTCAGCCTCTCAAGTAGCTGGGATTACAGGCATGCACCACCACGCCCAGCTAATTTTTGTATTTTTAGTAGAGGCGGGGTTTCACCATATTGGTCAGGCTGGTCTCAAACTCCTGACCTCGTGATCTGCTCACCTCAGCCTCCCAAAGTGCTGGGATTACAGACATGAGCCACCGCACCTGGCTGAAACTTTTATTTAAACAAAAATATAGGCAGATGTAGTGGCTCACACTTTGGGAGGGCAAAGTGGGAGGATCACTTGAGCCCAGTAGTTCAAGACCAGCCAGAGCAACATAGGGAGATCCTGTCTCTACTTTTAAAAAAAGTAGGAGGAGGGGCGGGCGGCAGGCATGGTGGCTCACGCCTGTAATCCCAACACTTTGGGAGGCGGTGGCGGATCACCTGAGGTCAGAAGTTCGAGACCAGCCTGGCCAACATGGTGAAACCCCGTGTCTACTAAAAATACAAAAATGTAAGCCAGGCATTGTGGCGGTCGCCTGTAATCCCAGCTACTCCGGAGGCTCAGGCAAGAAAATTACTTGAACCCTGGAGTCGGAGGTTGCAGTGAGCCAAGATGATGCCATTGCACTCCAGCCTGGGTGACAGAACGGAACTCTGTCTCAAAAACTAAATAAATAAATAAATAAGTATTAGTTGGGGACAGGGATGCATGCCCATGGTTCCAGCTACTGAGGAGGCTGAGGTAGGAGGATTGGTTGAGGCTGCAGTGAGCTGTGATGGTGCCACTGCACTTCAGCCTGGGTGATAGAGTGAGACCTTGTCTCAAAAAAAAAAAAATGTATATGTGTGTGTGTATTATATGTGTATATTTTATATATGTAAGGTATGTGGGTTTTTTTATAACAACAGGACAGACATTTTTGGAACCTTCTTAATACGGCTTTCATGTACAATGGTGTTTTTAAGGTATAGATTCTGAAGGTAGGGAGATACAGATACCCTCATGTTGTATTTCATGGGCTTTGACAGTGCAGCAGCTGCTTCAGCCTGTGCATTCATCCTGCAGACATATTACCCACAAGGTTTGTTTTTACATGTTACCTGAAGTACATTATACATATAGAACAAAATGCATGTCTCATTAAATGGAGTTTAAATTTTTTTCTAGTCATCAGCATTTAATAGTTGAGAATGGTCGTATAAAAGTCTTATTTTCTGACTTCGCTTGAAAATCAAAGATTGGCCTACATGAGGCTGAAATGGTTACATGGAGCAGTCAGATAGGGCTGAAGAGTGCTGCCCTCTGCAGCCGGGCCATTGGCTTAAGTTTACCAAGATGCCCTGGGACCGTCTTCACTCATACAGACTCTGTTACCTGCCAAGCTTTTGCAAGCATTTGAGTTTTAAAAGTCAAATAAAGTGTTACTTTTTAAAGAGAATTTTTCTTTTATAAATAATGTGGTATCTTTACAAGTATATCATTTTACAGAGAGCCTTTATTGAAAGTGTGTTAATCATAATAAATGATATACAAATGTTTTGTTTGGATTTACCCTCATAACATTTATCAACTCAGATTTTTCTTGTATAACAATTAAGTACCAGGCATGGTAGCTCACACCTATAATCCCAGCACTTTGGGAGGCAGAGACAGGAGAATCCCTTGAGCTCAGGAGTTCAAGACCAGCCTGGGCCACATAGCAAAATCCCACCTCTACAAAAAAAAAGAAAAAAAAAATAGCCAGGCATGATGGTGCATGCCTTTAGTCCCTGCTACTCAGGAGGCTGAGGTGGGAGAATCACTTGAGCTCGGGAGGTCAAAGAGTTGAAGCTGCAGTGAGCTACGATCACACCATTACACTCCAGCCTGGATAACAGAGTGAGAAGCTGTCTCAAAAACAAAACAAAAACTACAATTAAGAACCAGAAAACAGGCTGGGTACAGTGGCTCACACTTGTAATCCAGTACTTTGGAAGACTGAGGTCAGTGGATTACTTGAGGTCAGGAGTTCAAGACCAGCCTGGCCAACATGGTGAAACACAGTTTCTACTAAAAATACAAAAAATTAGTGGGGCATGGTGGGATGTGCCTGTAATCCCAGTTACTGGGGAGGCTGAGGCAGGAGAATCACTTGAACCCAGGAGGCAGAGGTTGCTGTGAGCTGAGATTATGCCATTGCACTCCAGCCTGGCCAGCAGAGTGAGACTCCGTCTCCAAAAAAAAGAACCAAAAGTATTAGATGAGATAATGAGATAAACACACACCAAAGAGAAAAAAAAAATAACCAAAAAATGATGCAAGGCCCTTTGAGGATTTTTTTTAAAAAACGGTATTTGATTTTGATAATCTTATGGTAATATAACAAATTATAAAATATTGTTGGCTTATTAATTTGAAATTTTTCATCTAGTTTTCTCTATTTGTCAAATGAGAAAATTGTATATACTTGTTTGTAACTATACAGCTCTCAATCCATTTAGTTCATGTTCACTGACTTTTCAGCTCTATGGATGAATCACTTGTGAAAAAATGATTCTTTTGCCTATCTAATTTTAGATTTATACTGTAATACGTTTTGAGATACTATAGCTAACATTCATAACAGGGTTTCTACTAAATTATTCCTTAAATAGTGGGTCATATAAGTGTTTGAAATACTTGTTTTCAAGCTTGGGAATATATGAAAACATTTCAGATCTTCTTAAACGCTTTAAATAGAATGGCTATTTTGACCACTGGAAGGAAAAACAGTCAGGCAGTGTCTGTGAAGAACATTACTTTGTTAGACTTGAAAGTATGTTTGACAGATGGAAGGAATTTGGAAAAGTATATTTCCCAACAGCAAAGTGACGTTATATTTTAAATAGAAGCACAGGTGTTTTTGTCATCAATCATCTTAATTCATTTGAGAGCTTTATAATAATTGAAAAATGACTTTCTGTGTTTGTGTTTATAGGCGTTCAGCTCAGTGAGTACTTACCGGAAGTGAAAGACCTGCTACAAGCGGATCAGCTTGGAAGCTTAAAGTCCAATCCTTACTTCGAGTTTGTTTTGAAAGCAAATTATGAATATTATGTTCAGGGACAAATATAACTTTTTCTAAAAATGGCCATTGTTTATGAAATTTGAATAAGTATGTCCTTAGAAATATTTTTGGCCTTAAACAGGTCAAGTTTGTACAATTTTATAACACGTATAGCTGAGTTTTTGTGCTTTTACATAGGAAGCTAATATAAAACAGTTACGTAACTGGAATTTTGGTTTTCAGTTACGTGATTTGTTCTTTCCACCTGAAATGTGTCAGTTGTTGTTCCTGTACTCGGTGCTCTTCCTTTTTACTCTGACGTGGTCCCAGGTTCTGGAGTTTTTGTCCTGGTTCTAGCTACTCACATGCACAGATCACTTCTAGGCCTCAGTTTCTGTGACCCTGAAAATTACTTGATTGCAGTAGCTTGTCTCTAAAATTGCTGTGACTCCAGATACTGTGCACCATGGAGAATCTAGAGTGTTTGGTATCTATTTCAGTTAGGGCTACTGGGAAATGTCCAGTAAGCTAAATGTCAACTTTTGCTGACTTATTGTGAAGACGAAAAACCAAAGCAGAGTGGGTCTAACTCATGTGAGTTTGATAACTGATGAACTCATTGGGAGCTTTTTAAACTTTTCTACATAAATAATGAGTATTAATGAAAGTATTTTAGTGAATGAAACATTTATGTGGTTTTGTAACCTATCTATAAATTACTGGTGATGAGAAGTTTAGTTCTGATCTTTCAGTATGAGGATTCAGTCAGCCTCATGTATTTTCAGAATGACTTTCATGAATTCCAACTTTACACACAGTCTGCCTAGCTAGTCAAAAGCATGAATGATACTAGAAACCATTATAGGTTTTCCTAATGTGGCAATTGATGTGACGAAAAGGTACTGTTCTCTCAGAGCTTTGTCCTGACCAGTGTCATTGCTCACTCAGTGTTTATCTGGCTTTTAAATAAAGGCCAGAGCTTGGACAGGGAGTTTGCTGGCATGTCCGCACTTTGGCCCAGTCGAATGCCCACTAACCAGCTTGCTCCAACAGCTGAAAAGGTCAGAAGTTAAACGTGGTGAAGAGTCCTGTTCCTGGATTCACAGAGTCCAGCATCAAGCCCTCTCCCCCAGCAGGCTGCAAGGCCAGCCCTTGAGTATGTTTGGAAGAGCAGGTTAATGGAGCTGTTTGTAAATCAAAGGGAAGAAATTAGCAGCCTGGTCTTTTTCTCTTTGTAGCTTGCGTGTTAGGATAGCATGAGGGTCTGGGTTAGGAACATGTTGGAAGATACTAAGAGAAGTTAGGAACAGCAGCTTGTCAGATGGCCAGTAAGAAACCACTGAGTGCTTGTATTGTAAGATGAGGCTTTGTTTTTACATGGACGTCAGCTGTCAGTGTTCACGTCTCACCTGTAGGACCCTGTCTGGTGATAATGTGCTCTGGGTCACACAGGCTCCCACCACCTTCATGTGCTGCTGCACACCTAATGATTCCTGTGTATGGGAAGGTACCACAGGGAAACCAAACTGGTCATGCCCCAGACCCCACGGATTGTCTGGATATAAAATGACTGCTCTTATGGTGTGAAGTAGAGTCATCTTACTTCAAAGGAGTTTAAAGCTCAGTCTTTTAATTTTCATTCTCTTTGTATCTTGTAGCTATAGAATCCAAAATGGTTGAGATTTTTAAACATTATTTTAACAGTAAAAATGAAATTAAGAACTAGGATTTTGAATGATTTTTTCTCTAGAATTTTAAAAATTGGTTTCACAACATAGTCTTCATCAAAGAATTTTTTTTTATATAAATCAAGTAGCAGATAATTACGCAGGCGCCATGTGACATATTTTCTTTGAAAGAGATACTTTATTGACTTGGAAGAGGTTTGTCATCACGCCTGTGTTTAAGTGCTGCTCTGAGAGTCCAGCTTGGGACCTGGATAAAATACAAGAGTAAAATGTTTTTGATGGTGAGCAGAGGGGAGTGTGTGCAGGCATGGGTACTGGCTTTTCTTAGAGGATTCTTGAACATATTGGTGTCAAGGATTGTGGCAGAGCTGGAAATACACAGTAAAACCTTGCTCAATTCCTGAGTGAGGTAAAGCTACTGACACCTCTCTTTGAGGGTTTACATTTTTAATGATTGAACTGTGTTTCTTTTTTTTTTATTTTAGGGTCTGAATTGTAGTTTTCCTAATACATCACCCACCTACATTCTACACACCTGGACATTTTGAGGCTCACTACAGAAACAGTGTAGCCCCACCTGCCTGTTCCTGACATTTTATCCTGAGAATGCCTGAAAAGAAAGTATATACACCCATGTGAACAAAGCCATTCATTAAAAGCCAACATACATTAAAAAAAAAAAAATACTGGATCAGGCATGGTGGCTCACACCTGTAATCCTAGCACTTGGGGAGGCCAAGATGGGAGGATTGCTTGAGCTCAGGAGTTCACAACCAGCCTGGGGAACATAGCAAGACCCTGTCTGTCCTAAAAAAAAAAACACAAAAAACAAAAATTAGGCATGGTGATGTGTGCCTGTAGTCCCAGCTACTTGGGAGGCTGAGCTGAGAGGATCACTTGAGCCTCGGAGTTTGTGACTACAGTGAGCCACGATCACACCACTGCACTCCAGCCTGGGTGGCAGATTAAGACCCTGTGTCAAATAACATTATGTAATTCTAATTTTAAGAAAAACTGTAGAAAAAGAAAATAGACCTCTATAATCCTACCAGCGAGAAATAACTTTAGTCGCCATTATGAAATATGTCTTAGAATGTTTTTGACTATATATGCTTTTTCATTGTGTGACTTTACTCATGGGAGATACTGTGAGCATTTCTCTGTATCCTTAATCCAGTGTTTCTTGACCTTTGTTTTAATGATCGCCCCTCCTGAGGAGCCTTTTTAGACAGTTTTTCCTAATCACCTCCCACCCCAATGAAAGTGTAATACCACAGACCTACTTTATTTATTTATTTATTTATTTAGAAATAGAGTCTTGCTCTGTCACCCAGGCTGGAATGCAGTGGTGCAGTCTCAGCTCACTGGAATCTTCCACCTCCTGGGTTCAAGCGATTCTCCTGCCTCAGCCTCCTGAGTAGCTGGGATTGCAGGCACCAGCCACCATGTCTGGCTAATTTTTGTGTTTTTAGTAGAGACAGGGTTGTACCATCTCATTCAGGTTGCTCTTGAACTCCTGACCTCAGGTGATCCACCCGACTTGGCCTCCCAAAGTGCTGGGATTACAGGCGTGAGCCACCGCATTTGGCCAACTATCTTTTAAATGTACTGTGGCCTTTGGAAGCCACAAATCCCTGTTCTATCTGAATTTTTTTCACTTCCTAAGAACCAAGTTTTCCCCCTTTGAGAATGCCCATCTAAAACACTCTTCGGAGTACAATTTATTTAATGACTGTGTGATACTTTATCATGGCAGAACCATAATTAATGTAACAGCCCTTACCCTCTTGATGTATCTCACTCTCTGTTTCTTAAAAATTAAGACACATGGGTTGAGTGGTTTTGTTTTTTGCCATTTTAAATGCTAGAATAAATCTTTGTACAAAAATCTGTGCCCTCCAAATACGGTGACCATGACATTGACTCTGCCTGCTCAGTTGCAATGACATTGATATGTGTGTACTGAGCAGGCCAATGACCTCTAATGTTCTTTACTCACCTTTCCTGCCACCATACTGTGTGCAGCTGCCCCAAGCCCTTAGTCATTGGAAGCAAGACATGGCACCATGTGCTGAATGTTTTGTATCTCTCAGGTACTCACCTAGTTTTTTTGTTTTTGTTTTTTTTCATTTGAGACGGAGTCTTGCTCTGTCCCCAGGCTGGAGTGCAGTGATGCAGTCTCAGCTCACTGCAACCTCTGCCTCCTGGGTTCAAGCGATTTCCTGCCTCAGCCGCCCGAGTAGCTGGGATTACAGGTGCATGCCACCATGCCCGACTAATTTTTTTGTGTTTTTAGTAGAGACCAGGTTTCATCATGTTGGCCAGGCTGGTCTCGAACTCCTGACCTCAAGTGATCCGCCTGCCTGTGCCTCCCAAAGTGCTGGGATTACAGGCGTGAGCCACCGCCTCCAGTTCTCACCTAGTTTTAATCCTCAAATCAATCTTAAGGAATATCGTGAGTTGAGAATGCTTTCTGGAAAGTTATTTGTCCAAGATTACATAGCCAGTCAGTGGAGAAGGTAAATGCAGCTCTGCTTGATTCCAGAATGGAAGCTGATAACCAGTTCATGATATTCTGGGTATAAAGAAGGAGGTTGGAGAGGGGGCACTGCTCCAATGAATCATCAGGCTCTTAGAGGTGGCCGTGAGGGCAAAAACCACCAGCTTCAGGAAGAAAAAAAAGAAAATTCAAGTCCTTTCTTTGTAACTGTCAGCGGTTGACCCAACCTTTTCTCTTTTTTTTGGAGACAGAGTCTCTGTCGCCTAAGCTGGAGTGCAGTGGTGGGATCTTGGTTCACTGCAACCTCCGACTCCCAGGTTCAAGCGATTCTCCTGGCTCAGCCTCCAGAGTAGTTGGGATTACAGGTGTATGCCACCACGCCTGGCTAATTTTTGTATTTTTAGTAGAGACAGGGTTTTCCCATGTTGGCCAAGCTGGTCTTGAACTCCTGACCTCAAATGATCCACCTGCCTCAGCCTCCCAAAGTACTGGGATTACAGGTACGAGCCACCATGCCCAGCCAACTCGACCTTTTTAAGTAGCTTGTGAGGAGAATGTGTTTGTCTTTGTTCACCCCATCCCTGGAACGTCTCTTAACGGAGTGGCCAGCCAGCCCCTCAAAGCTGAGTTTCTGGGGAAGCCATGACGTTTCGTGTCAGGATGTCTGTGGCTCATTGTTGGAAAAGATTCCTTGAGGGTCTGTTCTGTTTCGAACTGTACCCAGTGTTGGGGAAGTTTGGAGAGAGGCAGCCCAAGCCCTTCTCCTCCACTGGCTGCTGTGGAACCTGGGGTGTGTTTTAGCTCGTTAAGCCTCAGTTTTCTTTAAAATAAAAAACTGGAATGAATAATACCTATCTTATTTACCTTAGGATAGTTAAAAGGTTAATTGAAACATGAAAGCATATTATAAAGTGTTTTCCCAGTTCCTGTTTAAATTGATAGGAAACACAGTAGGGAAGACGGACTGAGCAAGATTGGTGTATGGAGTGTTGAGGGCACGATTGGAGAGAAGGGAAGTGTGAACACTGAACACACTGGCATGGTGGTAGCAGAAGTGCCCCATCCGGGTATGAAGAGCTGAGGCCGCACCTGAAAACTTAGAAGCAGAAACTCCCTGTCTAGCATACCCTACATGGCTGGCCTTTATTTAGTGACAATTCTCAAAAGGCTGTGCAGGGCACCGCTGCGCTCCCCCTAAACGTACATGTATGGAGACATGGCTCTGCCTCCCACTCATTCAGCCTATTCTCTAAGCCAATGAGAGTGCAACAAGACCAGAATGAGACTGAGGGTGGCCTGTGGTGACCTGTCAGGGACTATTTAAACCAGCCACAAATCATGTGGGCAGGGAACAGATGTCTGGACTGGCCACCTCAGGGCCCATCTCCCACGGTTTGCTGTACTAGCAGGTCTCTGTTCGCTTGCGAGTGTTTTTATTCATGGTCAGCTTTTAGTGTGGGTTTGAGTGTAACAGACTGAGCTTAGAAAAGCTTGTTGCGAGGAAAGGTAAGAGATGAACTGAGCAAGAGTTTTGAAAAATAGTGACAATTCCATTCTCCTTTGGAATGCCAGCAAATACTGAGGCATCCAATGTACGGCAGCACGTTTCCTGACCTCAAGGCCCAAACGTGAGCTAATCCCCTTACATTACAAGCAGCTCATTTGCCAGGTGTTTTTTTCTAGTATCTCCACTACTCGCGGACACAGGAGGACACAGGATATTGAAAATGAAATACAGTTCTGTCAATTATTCACTTATTCTCCAAAATACTTGGAAGAACCAAATATGAAATCACAGGAGCCTTTATACTCATCAAATAGGCCCTATACTAACCAAACTCCTTACTTTTTAATTGACTAATTGTTTTTAGGAAGGTAGTAATTTATTTACTAAAATATTTTTGTTAATACTTGTTTATTTTTAGAAGGAGCTGCGGTGATGCAGGCTGCAGAGGAGGGTCACATATGCTTCTATCCCCCTTTTAGAGAATCCACACCTGTCCCAGTTGCTGAGTTCCGCTACCAAATGTGAAATTGCAACTATTTTGGGAGCACTTAAACACATCAGAAAAATGAGTGATTCTGTTCTGGCTCACACCACGTCACTGATGTACCCCCTTAAAGCATGCCACTGATTTCATCACAAAAGACTGCTCCTCCACAAGGTTAGAACTGTCCTTGACTTAGGGAAGAAGAGAGAGAGAGAGAGAGACAGGCACCAACTGGGTAACCTCTGCTGACCCCTCCAACTCCACTTTACCATAAGTAGCTCCAAATCCTTCTAGAAAATCTGAAAGGCATAGCCCCATATATCAGTGATATAAATAGAACCTGCAGGCTGTGGTAGGTGATGGCTCCAAGGTGGACTGGGAGGCCGCCTGGCCTTGGCAGACATCATCCTCTAAATATAAAGATGAGTTTGTTCAGCCTTTGCAGAAGGAAAAACTGCTACCCATCCTAGAGTGCAGCGTCCTTGTCCTCTTTATTGGGAGGAAGGACCAGCAAAGCCTCATCTCGGAAGAGCCCCTCACCCATCTCCACCTCCTACGGTTGTGACCCTTGTCTTTCAGCCCCAGGAGAGGGACACACATAGCACCACCAAAGAGGTTGGGGGAGGGCCTCAGCCCACCAAACCCTGGGACCAGTGCATCCTAGAGGAGAGGAACCCCAACTCCTTCACTCCCTTTAGGAGACCCAAGTGCGCTGCGCGTCCCTGAGGCGGACAGCTCCGTGTGCCCAGGCTCTGCGCCTGACAGTGCCAGAGCTACCGTTCAGGCCTGTCCCCGGGAGCCCCCGCGCCTCCTCCCCAGCGCTCCGCCCTCGCCTCCCCCCGCCAGTTGTCTGTCCGGCGACAGCTGCGCGCCCTCTGGCTGCTTGTGGCCCTCTCTGCGGTGGGGGAAGGGGTCGGTGTGGCTCAGCTTTTTGGATTCAGGGAGCTCCGGGGTGGGAAGAGAGAAATGGAGTTCCAGGGGCGTAAGGGGGAGGGAGTTCGCCTTCCTTCTCTGCCTGAGGCTCAGGAGTGATTGCTTCCCCAATCCTCCCAAGCCCCCCACTCCACATGTCACCCTCCTACCGATAGTCGCAAGTGGGAGTTTGGGGATCTGAGCAAAGAACCCAAAGAAGAGTTGAAATATTGGAGGTCAGCAGTCCCGCACCTTCCCGAGCGCCCAGCGCACTCAGAGTGGACATGGGTGGGGAGGCCTTTGGGACAGGTGCGGTTCCCGGAGCTCAAGAGCACATATGAACCCACCCGCGCACGCGGTGACCCTCGCCCCACCTCATCCCCTCCAGCGGGCAACTGGGTCGGGTCAGGAGGGGCAAACCCGCTAGGGAGACACTCCATATACGGCCCGGCCCGCGTTACCTGGGACCGGGCCAACCCACTCCTTCTTTGGTCAACACCGGGGACCCGGGCGGGGGCCCAGGCCGCGAACCGGCCGAGGGAGGGGGCTCTAGTGCCCAACACCCAAATATGGCTCGAGAAGGGCAGCGACATTCCTGCGGGGTGGCGAGGAGGGAGAGCCCGCGGGCTATATAAAACCTGAGCAGAGGGACAATCGGCCACTGCAGCGGACAGCGCCGAGCGAAGCCTCGCTTCCCTCCCGCGGCGACTGGGGCCCGAGCGAGAGTAGCAGTTGTAGCTACCTGCCCAGGTAGGGCGGAAGTTGGGAGGAGGCAGGGGGACAGGGCATTACCGAGGGGAACCCGAAGGACTCCGGGCAGAACCCAGTCGGCTCACCTGGTCAGCCTCAGGCCTGCGCCCTGCGCTCTGTGCCTCGTCCCCGGAGCCACACGAACTTTAAACAAGAGACAAGACAGTCGGCCTCTGGAAATTGGACGTCTCCAAATTTTTTTTTTCTAGCCTCTCTTGGTTGCTTTATCTGGCATGTCGGATGTTCCTAGGGAGATAAACGGTTTTACCCACCCACTCTGGGTTTCCAGCAGGCAAAAGGCCCTTACTGAGTTTGAAATGTGGTAGGGTTCCTAACAGGCCACTCTTCCCTGCATGAGGTGCCAACGCTTTCCCATGCGCCTCTCCTTCCACCCTCACGCTGGCCCAGCGAGCAGGCAGTGCCCAGGCCTTATCCCCCTAGGTGACAGATGTGGTCAGGGAGGCGCAGAGAGGATGAACACTAGCGTCCAGCTCTTGGAGCAGGTGTCAGGCAGGGAAGGCAGGTCTCAGGTGACATGTTCCCCTGGCTGTGCAGGGCAGAGGACTTCTCAGTGTGGTCTCTCGACGCTGTGCCCCTTTTCCTGGTGCAGAAAAGCCCTTAGTGAGGGGACAAAGCTCGGAAAGAGACCCCTGGTCGCCGCCCTGGCAGAATTTGAGTGGCTCGACAGGGGATGTCCCTAGGTTCCTAGGGAGCGAGGATGTTGGGGCCGGCCGGGCCTACCCGCGCCGCTGAGGCTTCTGCGCTGCTGCACCACGCCTCTTCACGGTCTCCTTGTCCTTGCAGAAACTAGACACCATGTGCGACGAAGACGAGACTACCGCCCTCGTGTGCGACAATGGCTCCGGCCTGGTGAAAGCCGGCTTCGCCGGGGATGACGCCCCTAGGGCAGTGTTCCCTTCCATCGTGGGCCGCCCCCGACACCAGGTCAGGCTGCCCCTCCGCAGAGGGAACCCGGGTCCCCGCATAATCCAGCCGGTGCCACCCGGAGCGGCGTTAACGGGTGCGTGGTGTCTCCGCTCCGCAGGGCGTCATGGTCGGTATGGGTCAGAAAGATTCCTACGTGGGCGACGAGGCGCAGAGCAAGAGAGGTATCCTGACCCTGAAGTACCCTATTGAGCACGGCATCATCACCAACTGGGACGACATGGAGAAGATCTGGCACCATACCTTCTACAACGAGCTCCGTGTGGCTCCCGAGGAGCACCCCACCCTGCTCACCGAGGCCCCCCTCAACCCCAAGGCCAACCGCGAGAAGATGACACAGATCATGTTTGAGACCTTCAACGTGCCCGCCATGTATGTGGCCATCCAGGCCGTGCTGTCCCTCTACGCCTCCGGCCGGACCACCGGTGAGTGCCCGCGGCGCCCAGGCCCCTCTCCCGCCTCCGCCCCCGCCCCTAGCGCCCAGCCCCGACCTCGCCCCCAGCCGCTCACTCTCTCCCTCGCGCGCACAGGCATCGTGCTGGACTCCGGTGATGGTGTCACCCACAACGTGCCCATCTATGAGGGCTACGCGCTGCCGCACGCCATCATGCGCCTGGACCTGGCGGGCCGCGACCTCACCGACTACCTGATGAAGATCCTCACTGAGCGCGGCTACTCTTTCGTGACCACAGGTGCGCGGCGCCCCGGCACCCCAGGCGGGAGGGCCGGCGGCGGGCGCTGAGTGAGGGCTCCTCTCCTGCTTCTGCTCTCCGCAGCTGAGCGCGAGATCGTGCGCGACATCAAGGAGAAGCTGTGCTACGTGGCCCTGGACTTCGAGAACGAGATGGCGACGGCCGCCTCCTCCTCCTCCCTGGAAAAGAGCTACGAGCTGCCAGACGGGCAGGTCATTACCATCGGCAACGAGCGCTTCCGCTGCCCGGAGACGCTCTTCCAGCCCTCCTTTATCGGTGAGCCCCGCGCGCCCGCGCCCGCGCCCGCGCTGCGGCCCCCCAGCCCCCCGGCCCCGCGGGCCCCGGACGCCCCGAGCTCCCGCTCACGCTTCCCCCTCGCGGCCCCCAGGTATGGAGTCGGCGGGCATTCACGAGACCACCTACAACAGCATCATGAAGTGCGACATCGACATCAGGAAGGACCTATATGCCAACAACGTCATGTCGGGGGGCACCACGATGTACCCCGGGATCGCTGACCGCATGCAGAAAGAGATCACCGCGCTGGCCCCCAGCACCATGAAGATCAAGGTGGGCGGCGGCCTGCGCGGGCTGCCGTTTGGGTGGGCTCCGGGGTAAGGCCTCCCCACCTCACGCGCTGTTTTGCAGATCATCGCCCCGCCAGAGCGCAAGTACTCGGTGTGGATCGGCGGCTCCATCCTGGCCTCGCTGTCCACCTTCCAGCAGATGTGGATCACCAAGCAGGAGTACGACGAGGCCGGCCCCTCCATCGTCCACCGCAAATGCTTCTAGACGCACTCCACCTCCAGCGCGCGACTTCTCAGGACGACGAATCTGCTCAATGGGCGGCTGAACTCCAGCCACTCCGCAGTCACTTTCTTTGTAACAACTTCCGTTGCTGCCATCGTAAACTGACACAGTGTTTATAACGTGTACATACATTAACTTATTACCTCATTTTGTTATTTTTCGAAACAAAGCCCTGTGGAAGGAAATGGCAAACTAGAAGAAGCATTAAAGTCATTCTGTTAAGCTGCGTAAAGTGGTTGTGTTTATTTGCTTGGGTTGGGGGGAAGGGAGTGGAGCAGGAAGAGGGATTCCCATCCCCTACATCCTCTGAAATCACTTTTCACAATACCCCAAATGAGTGAGCTCCTTGGAAGACAAAAGTGACAATTCCCACGCTCCTTTGCCGGTTTCTCCCCCGGATCAGATCCATTCCAGATCACTGGCGGCTGGTGGTGGCCTGACCTGCCCCTCTGAGGTGTGGGGAAGCAGTTTTCTTCCACTGCGCAGCGCTCGCAAGAGTTGCCCCCACTGCCAGGTCGGCCTCGGCTGACGGCCCTGGGTCCCGGCAGGCAACGGGCGCTGACCATGGTGCTGGGGCCAGAGAGCGGTCCCTCAGAGGGCATCTCAGCTCCACCTACGGTGTTCTCCGACTGAATCTCCAGATCTGAGGGGGGGGGGGGGTGTTTTGTATTTAACAAGTCATTTCGTTTTTTTGTTTTTAATAGAGACAGGGTCTCGTCCTGTCACCCAGGGTGGAGTGCAGTGGTGCCATCTCAGCTCACTATATCCACTAACTGAGCTCAAGGGATCCTCCCACCTCAGCCTCCCCAGTTGCTAATATTTTAGCATGTGTCACCACGTCTAGTTAATTTTTAAAATTTTTTTATTGTAGAGACAGGGTCTCAGGGTCTAGTTAAGCTGCCCAGGCTGGTCTTGAACTCCTGGCCACAAGCAATGCTCCTGCCTCAGCCCCCTAAAGTTCTGGAATTGCAGGCCTGTGCCACTATGTCCAAGCTTAATAAGCCAGTTTTAATTTGCAAATGAAGACTGTCACTATCTCTCTCCTACTGGGAAATCCTTTGCTTCACACCAGGTGCTGCTGGTAGAAAGAAACACCCCCCTCATACAGGGGCTGGGAAGGAGGCAAGGAAGGGCCAAGTGAGAGCTCCAGAAAGAAGGGCAGCAAAGAAGTGTCAGAGAGGTGGGAAGCTGAGGCTGGCATTGGAAGAGGAGGAGGTAAGCAAGAGGAGGAGGAACACCTTCCCAGCCAAAAAGTTTTAAAGGCAGCAAATATATCAACAGAGTATGAATTTCTGTGGGAGAGCACAATACCTATTCTTTAAAAGGAGGTTAATGTTTCCTAGTCAAAAGCAGTGGTCCCTAAATATAATGGATTCAAACTCAAGGTAATAAATTCATTTGTAAATAAGTTTATAGCTGCAATTGACAAAATAGCTATGTTATATGCCACATAGTCATATGTATAATCCCTCATTTTCTGGCCTATTGAAAAACTTCAGAAATCTTTGAGGTCTCCAAGAGCGTGGTACTCTCAAATCCAGATATCAAGAGTATTGACAATATTGAAGAAATTTAAGATTTTGATATGTTCACTGAAAACCTTGTATCATCCTATTCAGGGTGGATGAAGGTTAAAAATGGATTGAATGCTAGTCTTTCAGAGGAATACTACTTTTATTGATAATATTAAAAACACGTAGATATATCTGATGTGATAATACATTAACATATTGGTAATATTGAATATGCAAATGCATATCTGAGCAAATGTAACCTATACACATACAGCTTAATTCATTCATAGCCAGGTGCAGTGGCTCACCTTTGTAATCTCAGGACTTTGGGAGGCCAGGAGTTTGAGACCATCCTGGCCAACAGGGTGAAACCCTGTCTCTACTAAAAATACAAAAATTAGCTAGGCACGGTGATGTGCACCTGTAGTCCCAGCTAGTCAGGAGGCTGAGGTGAGAGAATTGCCTGAGCCCAAAAGGCAGATGTTGCAGTGAGCCAAGATTGTGCCACTGCACTCCAGCCTGGGTGAAAAAGTGACACCCTGTTTCAAAAAAAAAAAAAAATTCTTTCATGTAGCCAGCAGCCTGGTAAAACTATTATGTGTGTTAGCTGACTGTCCTGCTAAAGAGTTGTGAACTAGAACCCTAAATCAATTGGGATTTAAGTAAGATATGTAAGGCCTATTTCTCCTGTGATCATATCTGTAAATGACTCATAATAGTTTAGAATTGACAGAAGTTTTCAATATACTATGATAGTATTTCAAGCACCAATTTTTAAAACCCATCGTTGACATTACTGTTTTACCAAAAATAAGTGCAAAAATTAGGAATTACATATTTTCTTTTTTTTTGAGACGGAGTTTCGCTCTTGTTACCCAGGCTGGAGTGCAATGGCACAATCTCGGCTCACCGCAACCTCCGCCTCCTGGGTTCAGGCAATTCTCCTGCCTCAGCCTCCTGAGTAGCTGGGATTACAGGCACGCACCACCATACCCAGCTAATTTTTTGTATTTTTAGTAGAGACGAGGTTTCACCATGTTAACCAGGATGGTCTCGATCTCTTGACCTCATGATCCACCCGCCTCGGCCTCCCAAAGTGCTGGGATTACAGGCGTGAGCCACTGCACCCGGCCGGGAATTACATATTTTACTGGAGATGCACAAAATCTAAGAAATATCATTTATTTTTATTATTTATTTATTTATTTTGAGACGGAGTCTTGCTTTGTCACCCAGACTGGAGTGCAGTGGCCGGATCTCGGCTCACTACAACCTCCGCCTCCTGGGCTCAAGCAATTCTCCTGAGAACTGTTTGGAGTCTGTGGGTGCTGTGCTGTTTCTCACTCTGTTCAGCCAGGTGTGGCTGTGAGTCTGCTCCACCACACAGCATTGCTTCCTGACAGGATGGGACGAGTTCTAGGTCCCGGTTCTTATGGAGGAAACACATCCCTTATTGTGCTCAAGAAGGCCTGCTTCTTGCCCTGGCTACGAGGAGAGAAAAGGAAGTGGCACAGCCCCACCCAGCAGTGCCTCAGCCAGGAGGACTGGAGCGAAATGGGCTCTGCCTGTGGGGTCAGCCTGCCTGCCTGCCTGTCCTCTTTGTCTCCCTTTCTGTCACTTCCATTTCCTTTCTGCCCTGCTGTGTCCTTTGGAAAGCATTTGTTTTACCACTGTTGCTATGTCCTAGTCCTTGTGAGGAGCTACCAAGAGCTTTTGAGCTTCAACTGTGGCTCTCAAAAAGAAGCTGAGGAAGCCTGCTTTGTTGGTTAGACAGGGAGCACGGTGGGAACACGGTGGTCCCATGTCCACCTGCATCCTTGTCACTCACAGCCAGAGCACTGTTCTGGCAGACTGTGGACTGCGACTTCCAAAAGGGGCATGAGGTGGCAGAAGCAGCTGCAGGGTAGCTCTGTGGGAGACGGGAATGTGGGCGGTTCCCCACGGCCAACCCTATCACGTAGGAAGCTGGAGGGCCTGTCACTGGGTGAAGGAGCCCTGAGTCCTTGACTGGCCCTGCCTTCCTTCTCAGTTTCTCAATGGCTTATCCTGATATTAAACCATTTCTAGAAGTGGCGAATGAGGGAAAGGGAAATTTGGAAGCATGCAAAGATGACATTGGTGGTTCTCATGGATATGAATAGAATGACGGTTGCCTTTTACCACCCCATTTTCTCCAATTTCCTACATGGTGCTTGTGTTTGGTTCTTCTGGCTGCTGTAACAAAGCCACAAAATGGATGGCTTCAAATAGCAGGAGTTTATTCTCACAGTTCTGGAGGCCAGGAGTCTGGAATCCGGGTGCAGGGAGGGTAGGTTCCTTCTGAAGGCTCTGAGTGGGAATATTTCCATGCCTCTCCCAGCTTCTGATGGTTGCCAGCAATTCCTGGCATTCCTTGGCTTGTAGATGCATCACTCCAACCTCTGTGCCCATCACCACACGGCCATCTTCCCCATGTGTGTCAATGTATCTATGTGTGTTCACCTGGCTGCTGTCTTCCTCCTCCTCCTCCTCTCCTCCTCCTTCTTCTTCTCCCTTTCTTCTTCTTCCTCCTCCCACTCCTCCTTTCTTTCTTCTTCTTCTTTCTGCTTCTTCCCTTCTTCCTCCTCCTCTACCAGAAGTCTTAATTTTTTTACACTGATTATGCCACAATTTCATAGAGAATAGATTCCAGCAGCTCGGGCTTCTTTGGTTCTCACGAAGTGTGCTTTTCCGGGTGAAGGAGGCTAGTGTTTCTGTTGAACCTAGGTCCCTTTCTCTTTGGCTTCCGTCTTTTACTGATTTTTTTTTCCAATGTGCTTCAGGAATTTATCTTGTGTGCCTAATATTCTCAATAAACACATAATTATCTTGGCAAGAATCTTGCCCTTGACTTGTTTGTTTGTAACAATGTCAACAGCATGCTGGGTACCATAGTATTTGTGGGACATTCCCTCTGCCTTTCTTTCTTCCTTTTTTTTTTTTTTTTGAGACAGAGTCTCACTCACGTTGTCACCTAGGCTGGAGCAAAGTGACATGATCTCAGCTCACTGCAACTTCTGTCTCATTCTCATGCCTCAGCTTCCTGAGGAGCTGGAATTACACATTCATGCTACCATGCCCAGCTCATTTTTGTATTTTTAGTAAAGATGGAGTTTTGCCATGTTGGCCAGGCTGGTCTCAAACTCGTGGCCTCAAGCATTCCACCCACTTCAGCCTCCCAAAGTGCTGGGATTACACGCATGAGCCACTGCCCCCAGCTGAGATTCCCTTTTGAACAGTGCCCGTTCCTTGATGTCATCAGAAAGATGAAAAATAAAAGCTATATCAGACACTCCTGTACATCCATGATTATGACTAAAAATAAAAAGGCTGATAACACCAAATATTGGCAAGCACATGGAATAACTGAAATTGTCATACTCTGTAAGTGGGAATACAAAATGGTACAAAAACTTTGGAAAGACATTTGGCAATTTCTTATAAAACTAAATGTATAACTAAATACTCTAATACCTGAGAATTTTCACCTCTAGGAATTTTCCCATGAAGCATAAAAACATATGTTCAAAAAGAGACTTGAACAAGAATGCTAATAGCAGCTTTATTCATAAACATAGAAACTGGCAACAGCTTGGGTATCCATCAACAAGACAAGGAATAAACAAACTGTGTGTAGGCTTATAATGAATACTATACAGCAATAAAAAGGAACAAAGCATGGATGCACAAAACCACACAATAGATCTCAAAAACATGCTGAGTAAAAGAAAATTTACACAGAGCAGTATATGCTGTAATATTCCATTTATATGAAATTTGAGAACAGGCAAAACTAGAAAAAAAAATTAGAATTGTGGTTGCCTCTGGAGAGTGGAGAAGGAGATTAAGAACCAGGCCAGACATTACGAAACTTTTGGGGGTAATAAAAATGTTCTATATCTTACTAAAGGTTTGGGATATGCAGGTTAAATCCATGACTATACACTTAAGATGTGCATTTTACTTTACATGCCTTTTAATAAAAGCAAAATTTTTTGTAAGCAAAAACTAGGATGTCAGAACTTCTTGATATACTTTACATTTTATTTAATTTTTGTATTATTATTATTATTGAGACAGGATCTTGCTCTGTTACCTAGACTGGAGTGCAGTGGCATGATCACAGCTCACTGAGCCTCAAACTTGGCTCAAGTGATCCTCTCACTTCATCCTTCCAAGTAGCTGGGACTACAGGCATGTGCCACCAAGCCCAGCTAAAAAAACTGTAGGGACAAAGTCTTGTTATGTTTCCCAGACTGATTACATTTTACACCTTTCCAATTTCTTTTCTGTATTTTTATTGGGGGATTTGTCTAAATGGCATAGATCATCCAGCTGATCTTCCAGTTCACTAACTCTTCGTTTAACTTGCTTAATGTCCTGTTAAACACTTTCATTGAGTTTTAAATTTCTAGTATTAATTTTTTTGTTTTAGAAAACATTTTGTTATTTTCCAAATCAATTACGTAACATTCTTATGGTTTTCTGTTCCTTGAAAAAATTTGTTAGTTTATCTTTTACTTCTTTAACAGAGTATGCATAATTTCTTAATAATACAGATATGAGACTGGGCGTGGTGGCTCACACCTGTAATCCCCTCACTTTGGGAGGTCAGGGCAGGTGAATCACCTGAGGTCAGAAGTTCGAGACCAGCCTGGTCAATATGGTGAAATCCCATCTCTACTAAAATACAAAAATTAGCCGAGGATTGTGGCGTATGCCTGTAATTCCAGCTACTCAGGAGGCTGAGGTAGGAGAATTGCTTGAACCCGAGAGGTGGAGGTTAGAGTGAGCTGAGATCGTGCCACTGCACTCCAGGCTGGGTGACAGTGAGACTCCAGCTCAGATAATAATAATAATACAGATATGATAATCCCAGTGGCTGAAATCATAGTGTTTGTTTCTGTTATTTCTGCTTTAGTTCTTACTCATGCTGTCTTGTTTCCATGTGCACTTGAATGTACCATGCTCATTGTCCTTGAAGAATTACTTGTGGGACACTTAGAATAAAGGTGAGTCTCCTCAGAGAGGATTTGTGTTTGCTTCTTCCAGAAGAACACTTGTAATCCAAGACCATGTTACAGTAAATTCAAAGCTTTAGGACTCTTGGTCCCCCAGGTGATATGAATTATGAATCTATCTTGCAACTAAACATGAGCACTAAGTTTATATTTATCATTTCCTAGAAGTTTGCGTCCCATACCGTGACCATCAGCATCACCGTGAGCTCAGTGCCAAGGCAACTTGCCTTACAATTCCCTGAGTGCAGGTGCGGGGTAGTTCTAGTTCACTCCGCTAAGCTTACCCAATGCTGTAGACCTTCAGGGTCCTAGTTTCTTATAAGAAGGCCCCAGGCTTTCCAAAGCTGTTAAACCCCAAGTGCAAGGTAGTTGTGATAAGCAAACACTCTCCGGGCAGGTTAAAAAAAACTGCACACGTATCCTGGAACTTAAAGTAAAATTTTATGTATATATATATATATATAAAATAAAATTATATATAATTCTGTATACTATATATTATATAGTATATATATTATATAATTACATATATTTTATATATAATATAATATATAATTACATATATTTTATATATAATATAATATATAATTATATATATTTTATATATAATATAATATATAATTATATATATTTTATATATAATATAATATATAATTATATATATTTATATATAATATATATATAATTATATATATTTATATATAATATAATATATAATTATATATATTTTATATATAATATAATATATAATTATATATAATATATTATATATAAAATATTTTATATTATATATAAAATATATAAATTATATATATAAACTAATACATATATATAAATTATATATATATATATAAAATTTTACTTTAAGTTCCGGGATACGTGTGCAGTTTTTTTAACCTGCTTATTCACTAATTTATTCAACCAACACTTGTGCCATGGTGGTTTGCTGCACCTATCAACCCGTTATCTAGGTTTGAAGCCCTGCATGCATTAGATATTTGTCCTAATGCTCTTCCTCCCCTTGTGCCCCACCCCTCCAAAATATATATTTTTTAATTAGCAGGGGTTGTGGCATGTACCTGAAATCCCAACTACTTAGGAAGCTAAGGAGAGAGAGTCACTTGAGCCCGGGAGGTGGAGGCTACAGTGAGCCAAGATCGCATCACTTCACTCCAGCCTGGGCAGCAGAAAAAGACTCTGTCTCAAGAAAAAAAAAGATGTTTTATCCAGCATTTTTAGTTGTTTTCAATAGGAGTGTTAATCTCAAGAATTTAGCCCACTATATTCCCTAAAAATAGACCTCAACATACCCTACTTCCCAGCTTTGTCTTTAACCACCCCTGAAAAACATCTCGAATCTCACATGTAGGCTTCAGAAAGTTTGCCCCAAATTCTGATGCCTTATTTTAAAGCTGTTGCCTTTTTCCTGGGCCTAAAAATGCACTGAATCTGAAAATTCTCCCAGGATGACAGGCCACCAGCTGGGAGGCCGAGATGCCTGGAGCCCTCGAAGCCCAAAGCTAATGTGCCATGTGTCAACAGGGATCGGTTGAACCGTGAACATAAAAACAATAAAAGAATGAAGGGCGAAAGGGACGAAGAAAGCAGGTCAAAGTGATAAATCACCGTGACAGCTTCCGTGGGTGGAATAGTGGGGGATTTTTTTTCCTGACCTTTTTGTACCACGACGCTTCCACCAATGTTATTTTTTCAACAAATATATATTATGTTAACATTAAAAATATGAAGTCAAAAGGCACAAATGAACAATTAAACAGAAAAGAAAGGCTCTACTAGTCCAGCAGCCCAGAATTCTCTTTCCAGTAGCAGGGACAAGTTTGGGCAGATCCATTCACAACCCTGATGATGCCCAGAGGCCAGGCTCCCTACGACAGATGGAGGAGCTTAGGGGCTTGGGCTGGGCAGGGGATCAGAGGCTCATACTCGATCATACACGTGTATGACACACTGGATCATTGTGACGCAAGGCAGCACCCGCTGGAAGGAACTCAAGTCGCTGCTTTCATGGATCTGTCCACGCACCAGAGCAATTGTGGGTGCACTTAGCAGACATGAGTGGGAAGAGAACACTTGGGGTTCAGCAGACTGAGTTCTAGTCCCAGCTTTGCATGGCACATTGGGTTTACCCCCTCAATACCATTCTGGAGAGGGAGGAGCGGCTTTTCTGTAGGATGAGGGAGTAAGCTAGAAGAAGGGGGAGAGTCACGTCTTTCCAAGGCAGGTTCCTTGAGAGCTTCAGAAAAGGATCCACTGTAGCTTAGGACGGAGAAAGAAGTCTTTCTCCGTCCTAAGCTACAGAGCTCAAGATTAACCCCACTTTCCTCCCTCCCTTTTGTTTGTCTATTCATCAACACATATGTATAGAATATCTCTATCATTGCAGGCACAGAGAGGCACAATATGGAATCTAGGTTTAATTTTTTTATTTTGTTTTTGTTTTTGGTTTTTTTGAGATGGAGTTTCGCTCTTGTTGCCCAGGCTGAAGTGCAATGGCACAATCTTGGCTTACCGAAACCTCTGCCTCCCAGGTTCAAGCCATTCTTCTGACTCAGCCTCTTGAGTAGCCGGGATTACAGGCATACACCACCATACCCGGCTAATTTTTTGTATTTTTAGTAGAGATGGGGTTCCCCCATGTTGGTCAGGTTGGTCTCGAACTCCCAACCTCAGGTGATCTACCTGCCTCGGCCTCCCAAAGTGCTGAGATTACAGGCGTGAGCCACCGTGCCTGACCTGGAATATAATTAGATGGGGTAACTTAACTGTATATGAACTTCTTCTCAAGTAAATGCTTAAAAAGGGTGCCTGTCATCCCTGGGTGCATGTCAGGGCACATGTTAGGGCATCATCTCAGGGCGCATGTCATCTGTTTCTAGAATCCTGATTTTCCGCTAATGTTTGTTTCAGCCTCTAGTGCTCAGTGCAAGACAGGCAAGCGGAAGCAGGACCATGGGGGTGCAGTGAGGCCCAGGAAGACACATGCTCAGATCTCCAGGAGCCCTGGGGCAGAACCTGTCAGGGTCAGTCTCCGTGGGTTGGAGGATGGGGGAGCTGCATGTGTTTTCCCAGAACACGCCGGCACCGGAGGCCAGGAATTTGAAAGCCAGGAAACTCCGCATCTCTGAAGTTACATGGGATCTCTTCCCCACATGGGCAAGGCAAACACCGGTTCAGGCTGAGATATGAAGATGAGGCGAGAGGCCCCAGAATGCACACTTACACTCGCAGCGCCAGTACAGACGATGCGCCTCACTTCCCACGCCCAGCCCCAGCCCTGCACTGGGTGGCTGTATTTTTTCCAACAGTCAGCCCTGGACACCGTGATGCAAAGTGAATTGTTCCAGGCCACAGGAGAGCACAGACACTGTGGCCTCCAACCAGGGAAGTGTCTATGTCCTTTTTCCTCCATGCAGTTTCCTGGTTATGGGACCACATGGGAGGAGCTGTGCTTCTCCTCAGCCTGAGAAGTTAAGACATCTAAAATTGAGTTGAGATTATTCTTCAGCTTATTTTCCAAATGGATCCAGAACTCCGTCTGGATTGCTATTGCCCTGCTTATTGGCACCCTTTCCAGTCCTCAATTCACTGATGTATTCAACAGACACTTGCTCAGCACCTACAGATCAGAGTTTCGGTCCTCATGGAGCCGGCAGTCTAGTTGGGAGGCAGATATTGATCAAATAGTAACACGGGCTGGGTGCAGTGGCTCAAGCCTGTAATCCCAGCACTTTGGGAGGCCAAGGTGGGTGGATCACCTGAGATCAGGAGTTCAAGACCAGCCTGGCCAACATAGTGAAACCGTATCTCTATTAAAAAATACAAAAATTAGTCGGACATGGTGGCAGGTGCCTGTAATCCCAGCCACTCAGGAGGCTGAGGTGGCGAATCCCTTGAACCTGGGAGCAGAGGTTGCAGTGAGACAAGATCGTGCCACCGCCCTCCAGCCTGGGCAACAGAGTGAGATCCCGTGTCAAACAAACAAACAGCAACATGAACCAATGTGCCTCTGCAAATTTCACATATGCTACAAAGGAGGGGTGTGGTATGGGACAGCATTGACCAAGTCTCACGTCAGGGAGGGCTTCCAGAGCAAGTGCAGCTCTGAAAGGCAGCGTGAATGGCTCACGCAAGGTCCTGGGGTCCTCTAAGTCCTGAAGGGAGGTCAGTGTAGCTGGGAGAGAGGGTAGGGGTGGTGCGGGGTTGGGGAGGAGGCAGAGGTGGCCAGCCCAGCTGTGCAGACCCTCCACTGCTGAATGTATATAAAATTTTTATTTTGGGCCGAGCGCAGTGGCTCACACCTGTAATCCCAGCACTTTGGGAGGCCAAGGTAGTGGATCACGAGATCAGGAGATTGAGACCATCCTGGCCAACATGGTGAAACCCCATCTCTACTAAAAATACAACAATTAGCTGAGCGTGGTAGTACACACCTGTAGTCCCAGCTCCTTGGGAGATTGAGGCAGAATTGCTTGAACCTGGGAGACGGAGGCTGCAGTGAGCCAAGTTCACACCACTGTACTCCAGCCTGGGCGACAGAGTGAGACTCTGTCTCAAAAAAAAAAAAATATTTTAAGAGCAATGGAGATCCATGAACTGTTTTAAGGAGAGAGAGGGAGACACACACACACACACACACACACACACAGAGAGAGAGAGAGAGAGAGAGAGAGAGAGAGAGAGGCCTGGCCTCACTAGGTGTAGGAGGAGAACTGAATGACAGCTCTCAGGTCTCTAATTCACTCATTTGAATGCTCACCGAGGGCACCTTTCTTTGGGAGCTTTGGCTGGTGTGGGGAAGCAGGCAGGTTGGGAACCCTGGAGATGGCGAGCCTAGTGGGGAGAGGGAGGCAGGCTGGGCTCTGAGATTGTACAACTTGAGTCCCAGCCCTTTTAATTCTTCTCAGTCTGTTGGAGCCTTGGGGCTGGCATGGAGGGTCATTAGAACTCGAATGTTCTCTGCAGAAAACTCAAAAAGCCCTAAGGAGAATGAGAGTCTGTGCTATTTTGGCATTTCCTCCCATTTCACTCACTACCTCAGAGGGAATGTAAATGATGATAAGTGAGAAACCTGCTCAAATAGCCTGGCTTGACCCAGGGTCTGCTTGGAGGCCTGTGCTCTGGGGCTGGAAACGTGGCGGGGAGAGGGAGGAAGGAGATGAGGGAGAGGGAGGGGAGAAGGAAGAGGGAAAGGGGAGGAAAGGAAAGGAAGGAAGGGAAGGAAGGGAGAGAAGGGAAGGAGAGAGGAGGAGAGGGAGGGGTAGGGAGTGAGAGGGTGGGGCGGGGAGAAGGGAGCAGGGAGAGATAGGAGAGGGGACAAGGAGGAGGGGAGGAGGAGGCCGAGGGGGAGGGCAGAAGGCCTGCAGCTGTCTGCAGAGCCCCACGCCTGCCACACGGTGAGTCACAGCGCCAGCTCCCACTGCCTGCCTCTATTTTTATATCAGGGCCTGCTCATATCTGACTCGTTAACTAAGCCTTCCAGCTGGTGGAGGGGAATCTGATGGCAGCGGATGAGGACGGAGGGAATAATTTAGAAGTCTACATAGGAATTATAAAGCGATCCCTCTCTCTTATCAGGAGCTCTTCGCCTTTTTAATAACCAGGCGCTTTCAGCTGCTGCTCTACAGGATTGAGGGGAGTTGCCAGCCCTCTCAGCAGTAATCAGGGTTCTGGAAAGGAGAACAGCGAGTCGACCAGAACAACCGCCTGGGCCTTGGCACCAAAGGGTGGTAGCAGCTGCAGGAGGGGCTCAGGGAAGCTGTGCTAATAGGCCCTTAAATGTGACACCCACATAATAAGGCTCCCGGTGGGGGCTGCTGCTATTGGTGCACATAACAGATGATCAGAGCAAATGACAGGCGCGCGGCTGGGGCTTCCATTCTGTAGAGGGTTGGTTCGGATGGGTCGACACCTGCTGGCTCAGGCAGGAGTCCCTTTCCTCCCTCACTGCTCCCCGGGGATCTCTCCTGAAGCTGCGTGCTGGGTGGAAGAGGAGGATCTTCCCTGATAGAGGACAACTGTTCCATGGTCAAGTGTATACCACTTGCCTGCTAGAACCTCAGAACAAGCTCAAACCGGAAGGTGAATGTTGAATATGTATATCCTGTTGCCTTCAAAGTACTCAGAAGAGGGGATTCGGGTTTTCTCTTGCTGAGAGGAATTGGGGTGAGCTGGGAGCCCTGTGGCACCCCTCTTTCTGCCATGCTCTGGGAGGGATGGGCAGCCAGAGCTGATGTGTGCCCAGGATGGATGCCGGCCCTGCTGTTCTCCTCCCAGCTCCTGACTTGGTGGAGAAGAGGCATGGGCACGTGTCCGCTCCATCCTCAGGAAGAATCCCCACATTCAGAGCAAGATGTGGAAGAGCCAGCTTCCCAGGGCCTGCCTGCATGGCAAAGCAGAGTCCTAGCCATGGCACAGCTCCAAGGGCCCGAGGACCATGCCTTGAGCGGGGGTGCCTGGCCGTGCCACAGCCCTCTCCTTTCTGGAGACTCCTGGGTGGCAGCTATCCTCTCCTTCCCACCCTCTGCCTGACCGTAGAAAGAAGAAGCCTGCTGACAAAGGGCCTGTTCTTTCCCCCAGCCCCTTGGGCGAGTAAGCACAGCTTTAAATCCAAACTTGAGAGCCAGGAGAGCAGCTCTGGTAGGCATCTCCGGAGGTTCTCATGCTCCTGGGGAGAGACAAGAGCATCCAGACCCTGCCTGGGAGCTCCGGGTCCAGGGCCTCAGTGCACACCCTGCGCTCTCCTTCGCCAGTTCCTCCTTCTCTGCGCTCAGCCCCTTCTCAGGGACATTGTCTCCCAGCGCCTCAGGTGCCTGGCTCCAGGGCGGCCTGGGAGCTCACTCCACACAGTGCTCCCGCCCTTCTGATCAGGATTTCAAACTGCTTTGCCTTTCCTGCACATAAACATGGAGCTGTGTGCGTGGGGTCCACAGCTCTGGGCAGAAGGTAGCCTTGAACTGCTTGGACACCGTCCCTTGGCACCAGCTTTCTGACTTGGGTCTTGTTAATCTCAGGTACTCCTTGAGAACAGTGACCAAGTTTCCCTTCTAACGTGGCCCCCAGGAGCTTACGTAGGTCCTCACACCCAGGGCTGGCTCAGGGAGGGTCTGGGGGCTGATCAGCGAGTCTCCTGGCATCTCTGTCCACCCTGAACTGGGGAAGAGATCTTTCCTCTGGGCCGAGAACTGAAGGAGCAGCTCTGGCGGCTCTGGAGGAAAGCTGAACATATTCCCATTGAGTAGATTTGAAAAACAAGGCTGACAGTTGATCACAAAGTCATGGAGCCTGTGTCTCTAGTGTCACGGAGTGTTTGGAGGGGACATGGTGGGGGGATGGCTGGCAAGTCTGGGACACGGAAGCTCTCAGACTCCTTCTTGGGTCGGAGATAAAAGGGAGCATTTCCCTGTATGTCCCATCAGTCACAGCCAGTGTTGAGAACAATGTCCTCCGCCTTCCTTAAGCAGGTTTTTACCTTTGCTGTCCTCTAAGCGACCTCCTCATGTTCCATTTCAGACTCCCCATTATCAGTTTGTGTGTCTTCCCCTTCCCCTCCCTAAGCACCCGGTCCTTCTAACTAGGCTGAAAGTGCCTGAGCTGGTCTGACGCCAGCTCCTCTGCTGGCTCCAGAGCCTGGGGCAGGAAGGAGATTGCAGAGTGGGAGCAGCCTGAGGCAGGCGGCCCCAGCTAGGGGCTGTGCTCAGTGTGACAGCTGGGCCACATGCCTGCCATTCCCTGCAGCATGCTCATCCTCTTGATATAGGGTGCCATTGGCTGCCCAGCCAGTGAGGCCTTGGGCTCTGGGACCAGGCACCCTGCTGCTTTTAGGGCAAGGCCAGCGAGGACAGGCTAGGACAGGCGTCAGCTTTCTTTCTCTCCTTGCATGGCCAGGGCCTGCAGCCTGCTTTCTGATTTGTGTGTATTATTAGGTCCCAGGGATTCCTGCAGCCTGGGTGAGCCTCAGAGGGTGGAGTCCTCCTGGATTCCCACCCCACTCTGTGGAGGAACTGTATCCTGGGACCTGAGCTCTGTCCAGGGTCCTCAGCCCCTCTGAGAGAGACCGGGCCCACTGCCCTGTTCCAGGCAGAATGAAGAAGGTACCATTTCTCTTCCCCACTGTCCCTGAGCCCACATGTGGCCTGCCTTGCTCAGATGTCCCTCCCACACCCTGCACCTGGTGGCTCCTTTCTGTTCTCCAGATTCTCCTCCCTCACGGTTGGCAAGGGCCTAACAGCCTCCTCCCCTTGGTAACATATGGGCAAGTTTACCAGGGTGGGTAACGTCATAACTCAACCAGCAGGGTTAAATTTGGAGATCAGAACTTACTGCTCCTAGAGGAGTCCCATCCAGTGCAGAGCCCACTTTGCCCCACAGGCAGGGCCCTCTTGTTAGGCCGAGCTTCGGGCTGAGAGAAAAGCACACTCTCCTGCCCCTTCCCACGCCCAAGGACCATTGACTAGAGGAAGGAGAGAGACCCTGCGTCTGTCTTTGCACGGGGGCGATGGGCAGGGGCAGGCATCTTTAGGCAAGTGAACCCCCTGCATTAACTGCGTTTAGCCAGGGGAAGCAAGCTCCTGCCCAGGCCCATCCAGGGTCGCAGAGTAACAATAAACAGGGCGTCTTAGAGCTGACCGGGTGGGGCGGGTACGTGCTACCTCGGCCCCCCGCCCCGCTCGCCTCTGAGTAGTGGGGTGGGGGGCTTAGGGTCCTGGCTAGGCCTAGGAAGCAGATCTGGTTGGATCTGACCTCTCCTCACCTTGGTTTGAATGCTTGTGTGAAGAGCTGATTGCCTTGGAGGCGAATTCCTGAGAAGCGGCTGGAGAGCCCCGTGCGTGCGCCCAGCTGGGACGTCCGAGGGCGAATCCGGCCAGGGCGCCTTTCCTGCGGCGCGGAGCGGCCAGCACAACCGCGTGGGGCCGCGATCGCCCGCCCTCTCTCCACAGACTGCTTTCCCCAAAGCAGGCACCCGTCAGGCCAGCCTCATCTGCGGGTCCTCACCACCCTGGGTTCCCCTTTCCGCAGGAACCCCTCTGCTGCGCGCACCAGCCGCCCAGTCCGCGGGGAACTCCAGGCAGGGCCTGCTCCCACTCCCCACCTCGCTCCCTCCGGGGACAGCCCCTACTCTCGGGCCTCCTCTGCCACATCTGTAAAGCAAAGGACACGTTAGTCACCTCCAGGGTCTCTCTTGGTCCCCAGCCCTGAACTCCTGCCTCGGGTGCCTCCCCTAAGCTCCGGAACGCGCAGACCCCCCGAATGCCAACTTTGACGGTGGCGACCTTCAAATTCCGGAGAACGCCCTCGCTCTGGGTCCTGGGCTGGCGGCGCTGTGCCTCCCTCGCCTCTGCGGCAGAGTTAACTTGGGGCCTTGCTTGGATGCAGGAGCTGTTCCCGTTGTATTTTGCCGGTTGGGGAACTCCAGACTCAGGCCACGGTCTCTGCATTGTGGGGGAATAAAAGCCACTTGTGAAAAACTTCTCCCCCCGTGGCATGGACTGCGTAGGAGACAGTGAATGGAAGAAGCGACCAACCTCAGCGTGAAGTAAACCGGGAGGGAGGAAGGAGTGGGAGAGGGGACAGAGGCCAGGCAGGCTCTTTGTCTGGTGGAGGCGGCCCAGCCACTGCTTCCGAAAAAGCAGAGACATCTGATACACACACACAGAGATCTTTTGTGAACGGCCTTTGTTCGTTTTTTCCGGAGCATTTGAGGGACACGACACTTTTTTGATGTTAATCAGAGCAGGGGCTGAGACAACCCTGGCTGATACGGTGCCGACCACAGGCTGCAAACACGAGCTGAGAGGTAGGATAGTAAGTGGAGGAGAATGTCCCGCTGAAGCCAGACACCAGCGAGGTGGTACATGTGATGACAATACCAGAATGAAGAATTAATATTTGTGCTGCTCTTGGAATAATGCCTTGAGCAGGTTAAGTTCTATATGTGTGTTCATTGAATGCGTTTTTAAAAGGCTGCGTTTATAAAAACCTCGATTAGAGCTCAAGCTTGTATTCAAATAAACTTCCATTCTGGGCAAATTTGAAATTTGCAGAAACATTTGAAGTTGCTCTGGTAGGATATAGGTGTCCATCTATCCTGCACCCAGTTCTCCTATTGTTAACTCCATACATTACCTCAGTACAGCCATTACACGAAAGAATCAGTTGTGGCAAATTCTATTTTTTTTTTTTTTTTTTTTGAGTCGGAGTCTCACTTTATCGCCCAGGCTGGAGTGCAGTGGTACAGTCTCAGCTCAGTGCAACCTCTGCCTCCCAAATTCAAGAGATTCTCCTGCCTCGGCCTCCTGAGTAGTTGGAATTACAGGCGTGCACCACCGTACCCGACTAATTTTTGTATTTTTAGTAGAGACAGGGCTTCACCATGTTGGCCAGGTTGGTCTCGAACTCCTGACCTCAAGTGATTCACCCACCTTGGCCTTCCAAAGTGCTGGGATTACAGGCATGAGCCACTGTGCCCGGCCTATTATTTGTAGAGAGAGGGGTCTTGCTTTGTTGTCCAGGTTGGTCTATGAACTCCTGGCTTCAGGGGATCCCCCCACCTTGGCCTCTTAAGGTGCTGGGATTACAGATGTGAGCCACCATGCGCTGGCACATTACCGTTACTTAAACTCCAGCTTTTACTTGGATTGTATCAGTTTCCCCATAGAATGCCCTGTTTCTGTTCCAGGATCCCGTTGAGGATGCCACATTATACACAGCCATCATATATACAGCCTCTGGTCTGTAATGGATTCTCAATCTTTCCCTGTTTTTCGTGACCTTGACTGTTTTGAGGAGTCCTGGTAGGACTCCTTTGTAGATGCAGATTGGCAGAATGTCCTCAGTGTGGATTTTCTCTGTTATTTCTCTCATGATTGGACTAGGGTTATGGGTTTTTAGAAAGAACACTACAGAGGTGGACTGCCCTTCTCATGGTGTCCTACCAGTGGGTACGTGGCACACCATGCCTGGTAATGTTAACCTCCTTGGTTAAGGTGGTGTCTGCCAGATCGCTCTACTCTTAAGTCCTACTTTTCACTTTTTCTACAGCATTCTTTGGGGCCTAGGCTTGTTGGGTTGTTGGGGGTAGGGAGATTAAACGCCACCTCCTTCAGGGGGATGTATCTAATATGTTGTTTAGAATCCTTTTTTTCTTTCTTTTTTTTTTTTTTGAGATGGAGTCTTGCTCTTGTCGCCCATCCTGGAGTGCAGTGCAGTGGCGCAATCTCGGCTCACCGCAACCTCCGCCTCCCAGGTTCAAGCCATTCTCCTGCCTCAGCCTCCTGAGTAGCTGGGTCTACAGGCATGTGCCACCATACCTGGCTATTTTTTTTGTATTTTTAGTAGAGAGGGGGTTTCAGTGTGTTAGCCAGGATGGTCTTGATCTCCTGACCTTGTGATCCACCTGCCTTGGACTCTCAAAGTGCTGGGATTACAAGTGTGAGCCACCGCGCCCAGCTCTTTGTAGGGAAGAGCCACCCCGTCTCAGTATTCAATTATAGTTTACATCAGTATGAACGTACACATATTTATTTTGTATCTTGGGTTATAATACAATTATTTGTCATTTTGTTGCTTAATGATTCCAGCTTTGGCCATCTGATGAGGCTCTTTGGGGTTGGCTCCTGTGTTCTTTCGGCATGCTTCTGCTAATTCGTGCTTCCTTACCTTCTGGAAAGGGTGTTGCTCTGTCTCTCAGGCTGGAGTGCAGTGGTGTGATCATGGCTCACTGCAGCCTCAACTGTTCGAGCTCAAGCAATCCTCCCACCCGAGCCTCCTGAGTATCTAGGACCACAGGCGTGCACTACGATACCCAGCTAAATTTTTATTATTATTATTTGTAGAGATGAGCTCTCCCTGTGTTGCCCAGGCTGGTCTTGAACTCCTGGAATCAAGCAATCATCCCACCTCGGCTTCCCAAAGTGCTGGGATTACAGGCATGAGCCACCACATCTGGCTGTTTATCTTATTTCTATCTCAAGAGGACATATTACTCCAGCTGACAACTAGATTACAGAGAGAACATCTGATTACTCTGTATTTTTACTTTTCACCCAGTTACCTGCCCTCATATAGCTACAAATGGAGTCAGACTCAAATGGCACATCCCCACAAAATAGCCCCTCATTCCAGAGCCGGCTCTTGCAGGATGGGAAGGAGTCCCATCCCCATGGCCCAGACTTTGTCTTCCGGGCACCCTTTCTCGGGCCTCTGGGTGCCACCCTTCCCCCTTACTATGCTGGCAGCACCTTGGTCACTCCACTGCGGAGGAGGGAGAGTAGGTGGTGTGTGGTGTTTAGGAGCAGACCCTGAGTCTGATGGTTATTGAATCTCAGTGATCACCCCCCAGATGTGTGATTTTGGGAGATCCACTTTGCTCCTCCAAGCCTCCACTTCCTTGTCTATGAAACAAGAAAAACATTTGCAAGGTTATTGTGAGGATAAAGGTGATGTTGTCTACATAACCCTCAGCTGAGAGCGTGGCGCGCAGTAGCCGTTCAGTTACGGGTAGTAGCCATCGTTGTTATTTAGAAAGGAAGGGCCTTTCTAAAGGGTGCGGTGGCTCACACCTATAATCTTAGTACTTTGGAAGGCCAAGGTGAGAGGATTGCTTGAGCCCAAGAGTTTGAGACCAGCCTGCGCAACATAGAGGGACCCACCCCCGACCATCTCTAGAAAAAATTTAAAAATTGGTGGAGCATGGTGGCAGTGTCTGTAGTCCCAGCTACTTGGGAGGCTGAAGTGGGAGGATCACTTGAGCCCAAGAGTTCAAGGCTGCAGTGAGCCATGATTGTACCACTGCACTCCAGCCTGGGCAACAGAAGAAGACCCTACCTCAAAAAAACCCTAAATGAGTAAAAAGGAAGGCCAAGTCCAAGACCACCTCCTCTGGCTACTCTCATCCGCCACACTCAATGCTGCATCTTCCATGACACTCCTGGAAGAACAGGACCACAATCCTGTTCCCTTCTGCTCTTGCCTCAGACTGGAGCAGGCACAGTGAGCTCCTTACCCATTCCCTTGGAAGCAGAAAAGGCTACAATTGAATGGTAGGCGCAATAATGGCCCCCAAAGACGTCCACGTCCTTATCCCTGGAACCTGTTATCTTAATATGGCAAAAAGGACTGGTAAGGACCTCTGTAGGTGGGAGACCATCCTGTATTTTTCTGAACGGGCTCAATTTAATCACAAGAGTTCTTATAAGAGGGAGGCAGGAGGGTCAGTCAGAGAAGGAGGTGAGACAATGGACACAGAGTTGGAGGGGCAATGGCAGAAGGGGACCATGAACCAGGAGTGCAGGTGTCCTCTAAGGAAATTGATTCTCCCTTAGGACCTCCAGCAGGAACACAGCCTCATCAACACCTTGATTTGAGACCCATTTCAAACCTGTGACCTCTAAAAGTATGATACATTTGTACTGTGGAGGCAACTAAGTTTGTGGTCATTGTTACTGCAGCAATAGAAAATGAATACAAGTGTGCTGTGGAAAATGACCCTTTCCTGGGCCAATTTGCCTCTCCCTGGGATGGGCCAAACCTTCTGCAAAGGCTAAATAGAGACCATGTTGTAAGGGGCATGTTTTTCTTCGGGATCCGTATTACAAACATGTTACACTGGGGTAATTAACGCTGACGCTTTCATTCCCACCACTTCCACATCAAAAGCAAATTTGTTATATGCATCAGTCCTACTTGGATGGAGGCAGACTCGGTTTCCCTTCTTTGGAGTTCTTGCCAACTCTCCTTGGAAGGTAGTAATGATCTGTCTTTGCTATTTAGAGCATCTTCATTTCCTGAATATCAAGATGACAACAATCTCCTATGGATAGATCCTCTGCAACCTGAAGATTTATTTTCACACGTTCCTTTTTCTTTCCAAATAACAAAGCGTCTCCAAGGGAAAGGAAGCTTCCTGGAGCTCAGCATGCGAGACTATGGAGTTGGTGTGTGTGTGCACGTGCCTGGGAATGTGGGGGCTCCATGTGTTCTCAGCCTCTCTAGAAATAGATGGGCTGAGCTTTCAGTGAGTTTGAGGAAGCCTTGAAAAAAAAAATCCCTGCTCTATTCTTTGGCATTGTAGCTAGTTTAAGATTAAACCAGAAATATGTCCCTTGCTGTAAGTTTCCTCCGCCAGCCAGCAGGACTCTCCACAAATAGAAGTCCTCGGTTATTTCACAGACGTGGCCAGTGAGAAAACTCGCAGAGCCCCGGTCCTTCATCTGGAGCTCATGAAGCCACATTGGAATGGCATTCAGGAGTTTAGAAGCAGCACTTCCACGAGTATAATCTCAAACCTATGAGGTAGATGTTATTATTCCCTTTTACAAAGAATAATTACTCTTTTTCCCCTGACTCCCTTTTTTTTTTGAGACAGGGTCTTACTCTGTCTCCCAGGCTAGAGTGCAGTGGTGCGATCGTAGCTCACTGCAGCCTCAAGCTCCTGGGCTTGAGCAATCCCCTCATCTCAGCCTCCTAAGTAGCTAAGACCACAGGTACACATCACCAAATCCACCTAGTTTTAAAATTTTTACTTTTAGTAGACACGAGAGCTTGCTATGCTGCCCAGGCTAGTCTTGAACTCCTGGCTTAAGTGATCTTCCCACCTCAGCCTCCCAAAGTGCTGAGATCACAGGCATGAGGCACCGCGTGGCTTTTTTTCTTTTTCTCTTCTGAGAGCCTGAGATGTGCCAGGGCCTGTGTTAGGATCCTTACTTAGTTACTTAGCACAAGTTGAGTATCCTTAATCTGAAAATCCAATATCCGAAATGCTTCTAAATCCAAAACTTTTTAAGCACGAACAAAATGCCACAAGTAGAAAACTCCACACCTGGTCGGCACGGTGGTTCATGGCTGTAATCCCAGAACTTTGGGAGGTTGAGGCAGGCAGATCACCTGAGGCCAGGTCACCAGCCTGGCCAGCATGGCGAAACCCCATTTCTACTAAAAATACAAAAAATAGCCGGGCGTGGTGGCGCACTCTTGTAATCCCAGCTACTCAAGAAGTTGAGGCAGGAAAATTGCTTGAACGTGGGAGGTGGAGGTTGCAGTGAGCTGAGATTTCACCACTGCACTCCAGCCTGAGTGACAGAGCGAGACTCCATCTCAAAAAAAAAAAAAAAAAAAAACCAAGAAAATTCCACACCTGACTTCACGTGATGGGTCGCAGTCAAAATGCAGGTGCAGTACACACAGTTTATTCAGTGTCCCCAATGAGAAAAAGGCCCTCCCAGCCCCCTTCAGTTGCAATATATCTTTTCCATGAGTGCCCAAATCCCCCTGTGCAAGCATGCCCACAAAAAGTAATCAAATAAAAACTTTGTTTCATGCACAAAATTATCTAAAATATTGTATACAATTACCTCGAGCCTATGTGTATAAGATGTATATGAAACAAAAATGAATTTCAAGTTTACACATAGGTCCCATTTTCAAGAGATCTCATTATATAATATATGCAAATATTCCAAAATTAAAAAAATTCTGGTGGCTCACACCTGTAATCCCAGTGCTTTGGGAGGCTGAGCTGGGCAGATTGCTCGACCCCAGGAGTCGGAAGCTGCAGTGAGCTATGATGGCATCACTATACTCCAGCCTGGGCAACAGAGCGAGACCCTGTCTCAAAAGAAAAAAAAAAAAAAATCCCAAACCTAAAACACATCTGGTTCCAAGTATTTCAGATGAGGAATGCTCAACCTGTATCGTGTTTGGGAGCTCAAACGTGGGCGCCAAACTGCCTGGACTTGAGTCCTGGCTCCGCCTCTTACCAGCTGCATGGGTTTGCTCAAACTTCGTCCTCTCAGTGCCTTAGTTTCCTCCTCCGTTAGGTATTTGGGAGATGGCTGCGAGGACGACGTGAGGTGATATTTGTAGGGTGCTCAGAATGGTGCCAGGCACATAAGAGGACCTCACTGCATCCTTCAAGGCGGGTATTTGTAGCTAGCGCTTACGTTCCACTTAGACTGAACCCATGTCGGTGCCTTGCTGGCCTCCTCATGGGAGAAATAATTTTCTTCTATGTCAGGTTGTTTGGCCATGAGGCAGTAACTCTAATTGGATTAGCCTGAGTCTTGTTTAATCCTTGGTGATCAGTTAGTTTTCAACAAGGGCGCCAAGACAGTTCAGTGGGAGAAAAGAGTAGTGCAGCTCCTTCGGAAAACAGTTTGCAAATCCCCCCAAATTAAACATAAACTCACCATGTGACCCAGAAATTCCACTCTTAGGTATATGCCCCAAAGGATGGAAGGCAGGGACTGGAACAGACGTTTGTATACACATGTTCATGCCAGCACTATTCACAATAGCCAGAAGGTGGAAACAACGCAATCGTCCCCATCAGATGAATGGACGGACAAAATGTGGTCTATCCGTACCATGGAATGTTATTTAGCATAAGAGGAATGAAGCGCCGATACACACTGTAACGTGGATGAATCCTGAAAACATCAGGCTAAGTGAAAAGCCAGACACAAAAGTCCACATATTTATGAGTCCATTTGTATGGGGTGTCCAGAACAGGTACATCCACGCAGACAGAGAGCAGACAGGCAGCTGCCCAGAGCCCAGGGGAGGAGAGCAATGGGGAACTGTCCACACCCAGGTGTGCACCTGTAGTTCCAGCTACTTGGGAAGCTGAGGTGGGAGGATCACTGGAACCCAGGTGTTTGAGGCTGCAGTGAACTATGATTGCACCACTTCAGCCTGGGCCACAAAGTGAGACCCCGAATTGAAATAAATCAAAAAGAAGAAATGAGAGGGCTTGCTCTCTCTCTCTCCACCATGTGAGGAAACATGTGAGAAGACAACCATCTGCAAGCCAGAAGTGACCGTCACCAGACACCAGGTTTGCCTGTGCCTTGATCTTGGCCTCCAGAACTGAGAGAAATAAATGTCGGTTGTTTAGAGCCACCGAATTTGTTGTGTTTTGTAATGGAAGCCTGAATAGATTAAGATGACTGCCATTCCCATTTCTCCAGAGAGCTCTTTAAAGAAGAAATCCTCCTCACTCCTGAAACTTGGTGTTACATTCCAGGACAGAGCTATTTTCAATCACATGTGTAACAAATACCCATTATGGACAGTATAATAGGAGGTCGCATTCATGACCTAGCTGCCATGCCTTTTTTATGAGCTGAAGGGTGTTGTACTGCAGGGTTCGTGATTACTTCTTATAAAATTATCGTATGTCTTTATTCATAAGGTGCAAATCCTTGCAAGAGGCTGCGATGCTTTTTGTTCTGTGTTTATTCATTTATACATTGTCTCATTCCAGGAAGGATTTATGATTGTTTATACAAAATTATAAAAGATAAAATAAAAATAAGTAAGAAACTTGGACGTAGAGATTGGAAAGCTAAGAATCATCTAGGAGTGAGACTAGTCGTACACAGGCAGGTGCACAGTGAACCGTAAATGTGGTTCCGAGACTATTAACAGCTACGCTGAAGGGACATACAAGCAGGTTTATGACTGTACTAATCATGTCTTTCTATTCTGCTGATGCTTACACATTTGAGGAGCCTTACTGACCCTGGAAGATTGCTCCTCCCAGGGCTGGCCAGTTCCCAGAGATGGTAAAGGACTGGGACTTTGAGCATGCCCTTCAGACCCAAACTGACCACTCCAGAGCCCACAGCTCCAGCCACCTTTTCCATGGGGCTGTCATACTCCAGACTACTATCCCTTACCTGGGTACCAGACAACTGAGGACAGTTTCTATGTTCCAGAGCCTGCTGAAATAATAGACACCAGCCAAGCCCAGGCCTGCTTGCCCTGCCTTCCCTTCCCTACATACCACAATCAAGGCGCTCCCCACGGAACTCACCTCCTCCTACCGCCTGACCCACACTGGTGCTTCCCTGGGTGGCCCTGCGTGCTGTGCCATGCCTCGTGTTTCTAGGGACCTGTACGTATGAACTTCTTCCTTCCTGACAGTCATTTCCGCGCCTGTTTGTCTTACCATCCCTGAGTAAAACAATCCAGGTACAGTTCACAATAATTTGTCGTGTCTGGTGAGAAAAAGAAGCTAATTGCTCAGAGGCACAATGATTCATAAAAATGAGGCCAGATGTCATTGTCTCCTGTGAGCCCCCTTAAAGGAGAGGTATCATGAAGTCAGCAAAGTCCTCAAAGCCACATCCATAGTGGAGCCCTGGGGACCCATTAGAATGCTTCCTCAGCAAGGAATAGGAAACTGACCAAGAGAAGCCTAAACATCAAAGTTCAGCGGTAGAGTGGTTCCTGGGAATTTACAGCTCCAGAGGAGCTTGGCTTCTTTAGGATTTCTTGTTTTTTGTTGTTGTTGTTTTTGCTTCACCCCAGGGTGCTTTCTGAGACTTAGTAGATCTGTTTAACTTGGCCGGGTGCGGTGGCTCAAGCCTGTTATCCCAGCACTTTGGGAGGCCGAGACAGGTAGATCATGAGGTCAGGAGTTTGAGACCAGCCTGGCCAACATAGTGAAACCCCGTCTCTACTAAAAATACAAAAATTAGTTGGATGTGGTGGCATCCCACTAATCCTGAGTAGTCCTAGCTACTCAGGAGGCTGAGGTGGGAGAATCACTTGAACCCAGGAGGTGGAGGTTGTGGTGAGCTGAGACTGCGCCATTGCACTCCAGCCTGGGCAACAGAGTGAGACTGTAACCTCAAACCGCTGGGTTCAAGTGATCCTCCTGCCTCAGCCTCCAGAGCAGAAGGATTCGGAGGCAGGGGATGAAGACCCTGCAGAAGGGCAACGCAGGCAGAGGAGGACTGAGGCCAGCACCTGCTCCCTAAAACTGCAGCATTGCCGGAGTCTCCCAGAGTCGCCACACATCGCCAGAGCACAGCGGGGTGAGGGTGGGGGAATATCTGAATTTAAATCCTGAAACAACTTCATCGTTAATCATTTAATGGAGTTGATATGGAAATAACAAGATTATTTGCTCTTGGGAGAAAATAGGGGCTCAAAACAAAAGTAGAACTTGATTATAGAAAAATCGGCTTCTTTTTTGCAGGGTTGAGCTCTCAGGTTCCAGGGAAGCTCTGAGTACAGTATTTTGGTATTTAGTGTGCAAACAGTCGTCTCTTGCTCACTAACACCCAGTTCTATAGCTGTAGGCAGGACTCAAGATAAGCCTCACATTTTCTCTTTCGTTCTTATAGGAAAATGGTTTGTCTATATTTCTTCATTTTTTTTGACAATGGGCATTATTGCTGTGGCATTTATTTGGTAAGTAAATACTCCTGGGCACTGTTCTAGTCAGTGGGCACAGATGAGTGAATAAAGCGGCAAGCGTGCACTCTCACTGAATCCTCACATGCGCATGAGAAATGGTGTTTTAATCCCAGCTTAACCATTTACTAGCCACAGAAGCTTCGGCAATCTCTCTGTGTCTCGGTTTCCTCATTTGACAGACAGGAAATGGTAATAATCACAATTTGTTGTTTAGAGTCGAAGGAGGAATGAATGCTAGCTATTATAATGCGGAATCTTATGGCCAGGGATCCATTTATTTGTGTTTTATTGGAAAAGTGTCAGATGATTAGGGATATCGTAATCCCTAATGGCATGGTACATCAGTTTGGATTAGATGCAGCTGTGAGTAAGGGACACTGTTAGTGACAAGATATAAATGTATTTCTCCTTTTTATGAAAGTCTGGCAGGTAGTCCAGGGCTAGAATTGTGAGTCTGCTCCACAGAGTCCTCAGATACCCAGGATTCTTCTATGTTGCTGTGCGTGATCTCGAGTCATTTGGTTGCCTCCTGGTCCAATATGGTTGCACAGGTCCAGGCATCACACAAACATTCCAGCCAGAAGGAAGGAGGAAGGGAAAGGACATGAGCAGCTGTCTTTTAGGGAAAACTTGGAAAGCTGCCACGGGACACTGCCACTTACATCTCATTGGTCACAACTTGGTCATATGACCATATGTTACTTCAATGACTAAGAAAAGTAATTTTTATTCTAGGGGTGCATATGCTCAAATAAAAATGGGGGTTCAATGAAGATGGAAGAAAGGAGAATGGTTTTGGATGGGAACTTGCAATCTCTGATGAACATAGTAGTTTAGGTATATTTTATGTATGTCCATGTACTTAAAAGACACTTACTGAGACCAGCCTGAACAACATAGTGAAACCCCATCTCTACAGGAAATACAAAAAAATTAGCCTGGTGTGGTGGAATGTGCCTGTAGTTCCAGGAGGTTGAGAAGTGGGAGGCTCACTTGAGCCCAGGAGGTCAAGGCTGCAGTGAGTTGGCGCCACTGCACTCCAGCCGGAGCTACAGAGTAAGACCCTGTCTCAAAAAACAAACTTATTGAGCATCTGCTATGTCAAGCACTGGCAAGGTGGGTCCTAGCAGTTCCTTCCTGGGCAGTCTTTCATTCAGTCGCTCATGAATGATTGAGGCAACATTTCCCATCTGATTTGCTTTGCAGACAAATTTATTTGTTTATTGTTTTTGCGGGGAGGTCATGCTTATTTGCCTGCATCATTCCAATTTTAGTATATGTGCTGCCACAGTGAGCACTCCAAGACAGATTTCTTTAAAAAAGTTTTCCACTAGCAATGTTGCCTGATGGTGAACTCTGAGGGTAAATCATTCCGTTTTACTTGTATGATACTTTGATTTTTGCTGGGGAGTCACCCCTAGCCTATAATTACTCCCAGGCCTTGAGCGAAAATTATCAATTAATATTAAATTTCTGTCGGGTGCAGTGGCTTACCCCTGTAATCCCAGCACTTTGGGAAGCCAAAGCGGGTGGATCACTCGAGCCCAGGGGTTCAAGACCAGCCTGGACAACATGGCAAAAGCCCATCTTTCCAAAAAATACAAAAATTAGCTGGGTGTGGTGCTGCCTGCCTGTGGTCCCAGCTACTCAGGAGACTGCATGGGGTGGATCGCCTGAACCTGGGAGGGTGAGGCTGCATGAGTTGTGATCACACCCCTGCGCTCCAGCCTGGGTGAGAGTGAGACCGTCTCAAGTGTGTACACACACACACACACACACACACACACACACACACACACACATATAATCTCTCTAACCCAGAATCGCAGAACCTTAAAGCTGGAATGACCTACGAGAGCATTCAGCCCCAACCCTTCCTTATTCACACACTGAGAGGGGCAGTGGCTCCCTGGGGCTTCCCTTACTGGTGTTGGGGGTTTGTGGCCCCCTCAAAACCTCTCTGCCTCCCGACACCAGGGAAAGGGTCAGCATCCAGGCCAAGGCCAGCAGGCCTCAGTCACGAGGCACCCGGCTGTGCTCAGGGAGGTTGTAACTAATGCTTGATTCTCTTTTAATCCCCCGGTGACCTGTCCCAGTTCCACAGGTACACATTTCTGAGCCTGCTTGAGGCAAAACTCCGCTTTGAACTTGTATCCTTTTGCTCTCTGAGCACCTCCTCCTCCCTCCAGCCGTCCACCCCACTGTCTGCTGCACCGCACTTGCCAACCTGTCATTGTACGAATCCCTGGGGGTGGGGAGGAATTCCATGCCCTCTGGCCAGGTCAAGGTGCCCTGAATAGCTGGACTGCATGTAACTTGCTGCCCTAATAGTAAACAATCCAAAGTGATTAATAGTAATAATAAACCATCTGATAATGATTGAGCCTGTTCTGATGGGTTAAGATGGTCCTTCTATTAATGCCATTTTGACTTGCATTCCAGTAATGTTTTCTGGATGGGCCAGAAAGGCTGGAGTGAGAACTGGAAGGGCTGGGGATGAGCCTGGCATTGGCACCCCTGGGCAGGCTATCACAGAGGGGCACTCCAGCCTGGGTGACATGGTGAGATCCTTCCCTAAAATAAATAAATATACACATAAATAAAGGAAAGTATGACCTGTTCCTAGAAAAACAACAGTTTTATAGTTACCCATGCTCCCAGATCTAAAATAGAACTCTAATGTAATCCAAATAAAAATACCAACATGAATTCCTTTTTGGAAAAAAGAAACCACTCTGGTTTGAACCATTCTTTAATGCAAGGGGTGGGGAGGGACCTGATAAATGTAGGGGGAGAGATGGTGTCTATTTTGATCCAGAATGTGGTGGCTTAAGTGCCGCCTAATACGCTAGAGGCTCTTTTCCCCACCTGCTGCTGACTGTGTGTGTCAGCCCAGTGACGGTGCTGTTTCCTGATGACTGGGCCTCAGGTCGCCTCAGCGGGGTCCCCTGTGGGGGTTGGGAAGATGCAGATTCCTGGGCTTCCACCCAGTCAGCAGCTTGGGCAGGACCCCTGGATCCTGCAGGTGACCCAATTCCCGGAGGGCACTCAAGTGGATGAACGCTGGTGAATGGCTGCTCCAGGGAACAGAAGTGTCCCATCCCCGGCAGAGCCTAGGTTGCTAAGGTCCCTGGGCTTGTGCTGCTGCTGTGGCCCCAGGTCTTGGCCTCCTGACTCCTGGAATTGGGAGATCTTCCCAGGATGGCTCTGACAATTAGCATTTCAGATCTTGGCATAAGGAAGCCCTAGAGGGAATGCTGCCTAAAGGAAAAAACAACTCAGAAGGGCCTGGTGCCGGGACAAGATGAGGAGGGCCCTTCATGAACTTCCCCTGCACCTCCAGCATTCAGCAAAGAGCAGTGACTCACGCAGGATGCAGGTAGTGAGGCGGTGGCCCCTGCAGAGCTGGCAGGCAGGACCCTGGATGCTAACCCAGGATGCAGCATTGATGCCCTCCAAGGTGGTGAGTGGTGGAGCCTCCCAACAGATCCACCTTCAACACCGCAAAGAAATGTGTTTTAGCATGGCAGGCTATGCTCCTGCCTGGCCCCTGTCAGGGTGTTTTCTTGTGACGTTGCTACGGTGCACACACTATCCTGTGCCTGTAAAATGTGAGTGACATGTCATATACAGATCTAATCACAGGCCACCCAGAGAATTATCAAGCAGATGGTGTGGTCTCCTTGACTTTCACACCTGGTGGCTGCTGAAACCCTAGACAGAGAGTGCATTTAGAAAACAATCCACCCTGGCTTCGTATATTCATTTCTCTTGCCAAGTGAGAAATTTCACCCTTCAAGAATGATTTTTCTTCCATGAAGGTTGTGTTTTTCTGCCGGCTCAGTGTGAGACTTTACAGATGGTACCTACTTTAATTTTAAAGTAGATGATAGTAACAACCTTAATATGACCACTGCTGCCAACAGCTGCTAAGATGCCCTGCATGTGTAGAAGGACTCACACTTCACAAAGCACTCTTCTTCTTTTTTTTTTTTTTGAGATAGATTCTCACTCTGTTGCCCAGGGTGGAGTGCAGTGGTGCGATCTTGACTCACTGCAACCTTTGCCTCCTGGGTTCAAGCGATTCTCTTGCCTCAGCCTCCTGAGTAGCTGGGATTACAGGCCTGCGGCACCACATGGCTAATTTTTGTATTTTAAGTAGAGATGGAGTTTCACCATGTTGACCAGGCTGGTCTCGAACTCCTGACCTTGTGATCCACCTGCCTCGACCTCCCAAAGTGCTGGGATTACAGGTGTGAGCCACCGCGCCCAGACTTTTTTTTTTTTTTTGAGACAGAGTGTCACTATTGTTGCCCAGGCTGGAGTGCAATGGTGCAATGTCGGCTCACTGCAACCTCCACCTCCTGGGTTTAAGGGACTCTCCGGCCTCAGTTTCCTGAGTACCTGGGATTACAGGCATGTGCCACCATGCCCGGCTAATTTCTTGTATAGTTAGTAGAGGTGTTTCGCCATGTTGGTCAGGCTGGACTCGAACTCATGACCTCAAGTGATCCACCTGTCTCGGCCTCCCAAAGTGTTGGGATTACAGGAGTGAGCCACCGCACCCGGCCACAAACACTCTTTCATAAACCAAAATCTATACAGACATGGAGCAATCCGTTCTGCTCCCTCCCCTCCTTCCTTCTGCAAATTTGCATTACATGCCTACTATGTGCAAGTGGGCTTTACGGAGAGAAGAAACCCAGTTCCAGGTCCCCAGCCAGCCACAGCATGTTGGCAGGACAGAAACAAACAGTACATGCCACTGTGATGAGGGCAAGGAGAGAGGTACGTGTGGACAGAGGGAGACCTCCGGAAAGGGGCACAGCTTCTAGAGAGCCCTGGATGTGGAGCAGGAGCTTCATAGGGAAATATACTGAGGATAGAAGGTTTCTCACCCAGAGATCTGTGGATGAGCAACACAGCATTGCTGGAGCTTAGGCTAAGCGTCGGCTGGATGAGATGAGGGTAGAAAGGCAGGCAGAGGCCAGAGCAGGAAAGGCTTTCTGTATCCTGCCAAGGCGTTTGGCTTTCCCTGGGAAGGAGCTGCCTAAGACCTTAAGCAGTGGGGCATTTAGTAAGGCTGCCGTAGAAGGTGCTGGGGGAGGCGTGTGTGGGCCTCGTGCACAGCTGACAGCCCGGAAGGAAAGGCCTGGCAAATGAGTCAGTTCGGTGCTTGATCCAGTAGAGGGAATTTTGCAGACTCGAGTGCCCATTAGACATCAGTTTGCCCACTACCCTTCAGGCTGCGTTTCAAGAAAGATATCAGTGTCCTAGATAGCTCTATTCAATGAAGACATCCCCCATGCCTGAGACAGAGGCGGCGGGACTGACAGAACCAGCCACCAAATTCATCTTCAAACAATCCGTGGGGAAAATACTTGCCACAATTTGAGAGACAGTTAATATATTCCTACCTAAAGAAACCATAAAATCAACCTTAAAAAGACCCAAATAGAAAAGCAGGCAAAGGACATATGTAAACAAATAAGAGTTAAAGGTAAATAATATATGGAAGCACCAGGAACATAAAATAAGAAATCCGTAAATCAACACACATAAAGAATATTTAACACAGGCTGGGCACGGTGGCTCGCGCCCGTGATTCCAGCCCTTTGGGAGGCTGAAGCAGGTAGATCCAAGGTCAGAAGTTTTGAGACCAGCCTGGCCAATATGGTGAAACCCCGCTCTACTAAAAATACAAAAATTAGCCAGGCATGGTGGCGCGCTACTGTAGTACCAGCTACTTGGGAGGCTGAGGTAGGAGAATCACTTGAACCCAGGAGGCAGAGGTTACAATGAGCCGAGATCACACTACTGCACTCCAGCCTGGGTGACAGAGCGAGACTCCGTCTCAAAAAAAAAAAAAAAAAAATTTAACACTAGGAGTGATCAAGGTAGTGATCATCTAAGCAGCTGAGTCAGCCCTGTCACAAATCACAAATCAGATTGGCAGACCCTTAAGAACCAAACACAGACCTCTGGGAAGTGCTGAGGAACGGCAGTGAGGTGGGCCCTCCCCCACACTGCTGTGGGGATGGAAATTGGAAATGTTTCTAGAAAGCAATTTGGACAATGAAAACCCAAAGCCATAAAAATGTATTATTCTGTGATCTTACTTTCAGAAATCTATCTGAAGGGAATAATAAATGAGGCAGCCAAGATGTGCATAGGAAGACGTGAGTGTGGGCTGTTTGTGCTAATCCTGAGCCGAGTAGGAAGCGATGGGCCATGTAATGATACAGCCTGGCACGATGGGTTATGGCCTGCAGCGTATAATGTACTGCTGTGTGGCCACTAGAGGCATATACTCAAAGGTTTGGAAGTGATATGGGAAAATGACTGTGATGTTATATTCTATAAAAAAGCAGCATATTACATCATAAAATCAGCATGCTTCCAATTTTATTTTTTGAAATGTGAATAAGCTTGGTGCACTAGCTCATGCCTGTAGCTCATATAATCCCAGCACTTTGGGAGGCTGAGACCAGAGGATCGCTTGAGCTCAGGAGTTTCAAACCAGCCTGGGCAACATAGCAAGACCCTGTCTTTACAAAAATCAAAAATTAAAAAATTAGCCAGATGTGGTGGTACAGGTCTGTAATCCCAGCTACTCAGAGGCTGAGGCAGGAGGATCACTTGAGCCCAAGGGTTTGAGGCTGCAGTGAGCTATGATTGCACTACTGCACTCCAGCCTAGGGGACAGAGCAAGACCCCGTGTCTCTTAAATTAAATAAATTAAAATTAAAAAATAAAAAATAGTTCGGTCACTGTGGCTCATGCCTGTAATCCCAGCACTTTGAGAGGCTGAGGCGGGCGAGGTCAGGAATTCAAAACCAGCCTGGCCAACGTGGTGAAACTTCATTTCTACTAAAAATACAAAACTAATGAGGAGGTGGAGGTTGCAGTGAGATCGCACCACTGCACTCCAGCCTGGGCGACAGAGGGAGACTCCGTATCACAACAAAAAGAAAGAAATCGTAGAAAGGGTTTCCAGCTTCTCAAACAAATTAGGTCATCAGCGTCTTTAGGAGCTAAGTCATATATTAATATTCTATTTTGCATCTCAATTCTTTACACCTCCCCCTGAAACTTAGTTCCCCAACCTCTAAGGACTTTTTCCATCGCATGCTGACTAAGCCATTGTTGTCATATAACCCCAAATCTGAATCCCAAAGGAAATTAATCTGAAAATCCTTGATTCTGTAATGGGCTTGGTTTGCTACTTCCATTTCATGCAAACTGCCTGCTGAAAAAGAACTGTAAAGATTCTCTCCTTTTTTATCAGGTCAGTGTCCTTTTCTTGTGTGTGCAGGAAGGCTCCTAAGCCACTGCAGAGAAGCAGGGAGCTATTTATAACCGTGGTACATGATGACGCTGGGCTTGGCAAGTGCATTAGCCAGAACTGGACATTGAGGGAGGAGGACACATAGCCGAGTCTGAATCTGGCCATGGTATCATTTACCTTCTAATCTGCCCTGGCCTGCTGCCCAGGGAATGCCATCTGAGCCCTTGAGGGAGCCCCACGGGAAAGTTGAGTCCCTGAGGACCCCAGCTGGTTGGTTTGAAAATGTCTGCAGCTGTAACTAGCACTGGGCGTGGAGAACTCGCTGGAACTCAGTTTTCTTTGTCAATTCCTATCCCTAGAGAAGTTTTCATGAGTTACGATGGAGTCTGGAGTTTCCCACAGGCCCATCATCCTGCGCTTTCCTCTGAGGTGACAGCAGAGTGCAGAGTGAGATGTTTGTTTTTGTTTTTGTTTTTCTGAGACGGAGTCTCTCTCTGTTGCCCATGCTGCAGTGCATTGGCACGGTCTTTGCTCACTCTAACCTCTGCCTCCCGGGTTCAAGTAATTCTCCTGCCTCAGCCTGATGAGTAGCTGGGATTATAGGCACCCTCCACCACACTTGGCTAATTTTTTTGTATTTTTAGTAGGGACAGGGTTTCACCATGTTGACCAGGCTGGTCTCAAACTCCTGACCTTGTGATCCACCTGCCTCAACCTCCCAAAGTGCTGAGATTACAGGCGTGAGCCACCGCTCCCAGCCAGAGCTAGATGTTTTAATCGAGCTGCAGACTCCAGGCCCAGATGATCTAGAACTGGACTTTCTGATGGCGCTCTGTGCTCCTGGATATAATTTGGAAGCTTTTTTTTTTTATGATGATTTTTAATGCATCACAGGGAATGGCAGAAGCACCAAAAAGATTAGAATTAGGTAGGTATCTCTTCATTTTTTGAAAAGGAAAATAGAGTAGATCATAAGAAACTGTCGGGCTGCTCGACATTGCTTCCTGAAAGCTCCCGGGGTTGATTGCTGAGCCCGTGATTTATGAACATTAGGAAGAAATACAGAGATTGCCAGGAACCTCCGCTAGTTCAGAGGAGCAGGCCCTACCAAACTCACACTGCTCCTTGTTTAGAGGGTGGTGCTTGGTTCATACCTCAGAAGAATCCCATAGACAGTATATTTTAACATTTTATAAAGCATTTGACATAAAATTCCATGTGTAAAATAAAGAAATAAGGGCTGGGTGGTAGCACAGTTGGACAGATGAAAGATCCATTGATTGAACAACTACATTTAAAAACCTGTACTGTCCCAATTACCCTGATTTGCTCATTACACATTGTACACGTGTATTGAAATATCACATGTATCCCCCAAATATATACAACTATGATATACCAATTTTAAAAATAAATAAATAAAAGGAAAAACCCGTTAAAGGCAAGAACATGGGTCATGTTTGAGGACCTCTTGATGTGGCTGCATAAGAGATTTTAGTTTGGGGTAGGTTAAATTTTAGTCACCAAATTCCCTTCCAACCATGGAATATCTGTTCACAATGTAAATTTAAAAGGAAAAAACCACCTTGGGACTTTCAAAAATACTGCGATGTGGTTAGAATCCTCGAGTTCTCAGATTTAAAAATGTCTACCCCATATGTCATTTCCACATTCCTTTTTGAAGATTTGCTGTATTTTTATTTCTCACTAAATTTGCATGGGGGCGAGTGTAATTATTTGTATATAATAAATCATATAATGCAAGAAAAAAAAACTGGATCAATATTATCCTGGAGAATGAAGCATTCTATTCTTTAATTTCAGTGTTCAAAAATATGAAACTTGCTGTCAAATCTGTAAATAATACAAAACTGATAGGGAAAGCTAGTATGTCAATGATCCAACTCAACTTAGACGCTTGACAGGCCTGGAATGATGAGCTCGGATCAATGAGTCAAATGCCAGCCAGGAGAAATGTCAAGTTAGAATTTAGATTTTTAACCATGGGGGAAACATCTTGGCAATTCATGTGAAAAAGAACTGGGGAGTCAAATAGACCATAGTAAAGTTAAAGAAACTATTATTATTATTACTATTTGAGACAGGGTTTCCCTCCATCACCCAGGCTGGAGTGCAGTGGCATGATCACAACTCACTGCAACCTTGACCTCCTGGGCTCAAGGGATCCTTCCACCTCAGCCTCCTGATAGCTGGGACTACAGGTGCACACCACCATGCCTAGCAAACTTTTAAAATATTTTTGGTAGAATGAGGTTTTGCCGTGTTGCCCAGGCTGGTCTCAAACTCCCGGGCTCAAGTGATCCTACTGCCTTGACCTCCTGGAGTGCTGAGATTACAGGCATGCGGTACCACACCAAGCCGGAAACTTTTAAATGTTTAAAACAGATGTATGTTTTTAGTTTTTTACTTTAAGAAAACCAACAAAATGCACATTATACAAATCAGGAAAAAATTAAGAAGGAGTAGAGAAGAAAATGTCCATATTCTCACCAAGGAGGTCATTTGTAAAGGAGCAAAGATGAGGCTGGGAATGCGAGGAATGAGCTTGGCCAGGGCTCAGGGGCATGGATTTGGTTTCTGAGGTTCCATTTCCTCATTGCTAAAGTGAAAGGCTTATTTGATGGTCCATCAGAATGCTTCTCATGTTAGGAATGAATGACTTAGATAGGATATGGCTGTCTTCAACAGCTGAAAGGCTCTGAGGTTATCAAAGGAAGCAAATTGATCAGTGCTGTTCTGAATTCCAGAAGATGAAACCAGCATCAGTGGGTGAGGTGACTATTAAGTAAACCAAGAAAACTTTACTCTCTATTACCAAACCATATCAATATATATAATAAAAAATAAAAAGGTGGATGATAAGGAGAAAAAAATTAATTAGCTGTACCCAGATGCATTTTAATTTGCATTATAATATTGCACTAACATCCAGAAAAATATAACTCTTTAAAAATACTGTAATTCAAATATTTTCACAAATTTTCCTCTCCTACTGGCCTTCTTCCTGCTTTTTCCTTTCTGCTTTTAAGTTTTCAGCGATAAGGAATTCTCAGTACATTTCAATGTCAGCCATGATCTTAAGGTGGTGATTTGCTTTGAAAACGCTGGTACTCCTGCAAGACTGGAAATTAACAACTGTTGGATAAAGTTCAGGGAGGATAACTACATGGATGACAGCTCTTGAATCCTGCTCTCTCACAAATGTCACACACATCACAGGCTGTGGCGATCAGAAGACGTGGGGGTCCCATGACAAACTGCCTGACCACTCTCCTTCCTCCTCTCCTAGCCGCTGTGGCATTTCCTCTCATAGGTCTTTCATTCACTGTCACCTCTGCCTGGGGCTCATTTCCTTGCGAGGTTTGTACAGCTTCAGTTTCTGCTCAATGTCCCCTCTTCACAGAAGTCTTCTCCCCCAGTTTACATGTCCTTCAAGCCCAGAAATTATCCTACTTGCTTTTTCACTTGTTTGTTCTGTGTCCTCCTGGAAGGCAGGTCTTGTTCATGCTGCATCTTCCATCCCTTCATGGGTGCCAGGAACCCAGTAGGGGCTTCATCAGTATATGTTGAGTGGATGTCATGTCCCTGCCTCAAAGACCTTGCAGTCTGGTAGGGAAATGCAGACAACAGGGATTCCACAAGGTAACTCCTGAAATGCAAGTGTGCGCCGAAAAGCATCTGGGAGAAGTGCTCCGTGTTTCCGGAGAGTTGGTGCTGGTCAGGGTCTTGAGGATTGAATTCCAGAGTTGAGTTTAAGGACAAGTCAGAGCCCACCCACCTGACACCAGGACAGGGAGGTTCCAGGTAGAACAGCGCATCCAGACAGAATCTCCAAACTGTGGGGTTCCATCCCGCATTGGAAGGTGCAGATGGCTGCCCTTGGCAGAGACAGCGCTCAGTGAGTAAACCCACAGGCTCTCCCGCACTTTCCTTTTTTTCAGTCGAGTTCATGTGACCAGATCTAAAAATGATGCATGTTACTTCCTGGCCGAGGATGTTAAGAGCTGGTGTGTCCCCTTCCTCCCTTCCTGTCCTTCCTCCTCCCTGGGATCATGGATGGCCATGGCGGGATGACCGTGTGACAAGAAGGGGTCCTGGATCTCTGACTCACTGCCTGGTGGAGAGCCTGCTGTTTGTCTGGGTGAGAAATAAATCTGGAATTGCCCTCTGTAGATGCTGATGGTGAATACACCCGTCTGATACACTGACCGAGTAGAAAATGCTCACAGGGCATTGTCCTTATCCAGATGAGATGAACAAGAAGTAGAAACCTCATGTAGATTTCTCTACCTTTCTAGAGAGTGAGGCTTCTCACCTCAGTTTCATCTAAAACAACACTTTTTCTATCTCACTTTGTCTTAGATCATTGGTGTTGCTCTAAAGAAATATCTGAATCTGGAGATTTGTAAAGAAAAAAGGGTTATTAGGCTCATGGTTCTGCTGGCCGGAAGCCTGGGCATCTGGTGAGGGCTCATGCTGCTTCCAGTCATGCGGAAGTCAAACGCCAGCTGGCATGCGCAGAGATCACAGAGCAAGAGAAGACAGAGGAGCGAGAGGGGAGGTGCCCACATCTTTCTACCAATCAGCTTTCACAGGAACTAACAGAGTGAGAACTCATTACTTCAAGGGCAGCACCCAGCCATTCAGGAGGGATCCATCCCATTCGACCCCACCTCCAACACTGGGGATCGCATTCCAACATGAGAGCTGACGGGAGCAAACATCCAAACTATAGCACACTTGTTTAAGCTTTATGGATCAGATTTTCTTTTTCTTTTTCTTTTTTTTGAGGCCTAGTCTCCGTCTCCCAGGCTGCAGTGCAGTGGCCAATCTTGGCTCACTGCAACCTTTGCCTCTTGGGTTCAAGCGATTCTCCTGCCTCAGCCACTCGAGTAGCTGGGACTACAGGCGCCCACTGCCATGCTTGGCTAATTTTTGTATTATTAGTAGAGACGGGGTTTCACCATGTTGGCCAGGCTGGTCTCTAACTCTTGACCTCATGATCCACTGGCCTCGGTCTCCCAAAGTGTTGGGATTACAGACGTGGGCCACTATGTCTGGCCTATCAGATATTCTTTAATAAAAGACTCATTTGCTTTTTTTTTTTAAAGGGCATAAAATAAATGAAATTAACTAGCATCAATGGAGGCTGGTTAACCGCCTGCTCACAGTGAAGGCCCTCAGTGTGTGTTATCTAGCTGCTCCTCATAGCACCTCTGTGATGTAGATATTGTCACCATCCACATTTTTTCAGGTTTGGAAACTAAGGCTTACAGAGGCTGATGGCTAATCGGGGTGACACTGGGAGTGGGTAGGGAAGAGGGTTTCTGCCCAGCTCTGTGTGACTGCAGAGTGCTTGCTCCTAACTCCTGAGTTACTTCACTGGTCTAATTCAGTCGCCCACTGAAGGCTTGAATCCTCAACAAGGATCTTTCACTTCCTACCTGGTAGAACAGCCAATCATAGCTCTGGTCTTTTAACTTTTAAGAAAGTTCTTCTTTACCCAAAGGGAAAATCTGCCTCCCAGAACTCTAGTAGATGCTTCGTGACTACAGTCATTTATTTCTTCCTATACTGGGACCACTATGTTTCGTATGTATCTTTCCATTTTAAGAAAACAAAGGATTTGTCTAGAGAAAGGAAAGAGCTAAGAAACTGTTTCCAGCTATTACAGTTTTCCACTGCAGAGAGAGGTGTTATGCAACAGCAACAGCTATTATAGAATAGTGTGTTTCAACATCCTAGCATGGAATGCATATGGCGCTGGCCGCTGGTTCTAGAATCCATAACTCCCCTTGTGCTATAGTCTTCTTGCTCTTTTAACATCCTGTAGATCTAAATTGTATATTTGAAACATGTTTATTATGAATCATGGACAGCAGTATTCTCGCTGAATCATCCTAGGGGCTTAAATCAGGTACACAAGATCAAATGCTTGCCCTTGGGAAACTCACCTTCACTAGGACCTTAAAATGCATTCTCATCTTTCCAGACTAAAGAGATATAGAGGAACCAATATCTCAGCAGCCTCTGAATTTCAGAAGGTCCACGAAAAAGAAGTTGTTGTATCCGACCTCTTCAACAGGGATTCTATCTTAACTTTGTCATATGATCACAAGCCTCAGATGATTTTTTCTCAACCTCTGATTCCTACATCGACTGTGTGCTTTTGTTTAGTCTGTAGACGTATAAAGTTAGGGGGCGTGGCTCACAAGACCACTCTCACTTCAAACACCAATTGCAAATTTGAGGCTTCCCAAGACCACTGTTAAGCTTTGATAATTTTCTGGAAGGATGCATAGAACTCACTGAAAGCTGAAATACCCATGGTTACAGGGTTTTGTTTGTTTTTGACAGGGTTTTGCTCTGTCATCCAGGGTGGAGTGCAGTGGTGTAGTCATAGCTCATTGCGGCCTCAGTCTCCCAGGCTCACGTGGTCTTCCTGCCTTAGCCTCCAGAGTAGCTGGGACTACAGGCACATGTGACCACACCAGGATTTTTTTTTTTTTTTTTTTTTGAGACGGAGTTTCACTCTTGTTACCCAGGCTGCAGTGCAATGGCACGATCTCGGCTCACCGCAACCTCCGCCTCCTGGGTTCAAGCAATTCTCCTGCCTCAGCCTCCCGAGTAGCTGGGATTACAGGCACGCGCCACCGTACCCAGCTAATTTTTTGTATTTTTAGTAGAGACAGGATTTCACCATGTTGACCAGGATGGTCTCGATCTCTTGACCTTGTGATCCACCCGCCCTGGCCTCCCAAAGTGCTGGGATTACAGGCATGAGCCACCGCGCCCGGCCTTTTTTTTTTTTATTTAATTTTAATTTTCAGCCGAGACAAGGTCTTACTATGTTGCCCAGACTGGTATCAAATTCCTGGACTCAAGTGACCCTTCCGTCTTGGCCTCCCCAAAGTGTTAGGATTAGAGGTGTAAGCCATGCACGTGGCTGGTTATAGTTTACTACAGTGAAAGGATACAGATTAAGTCAGCCAAGGTGGCTCACGCCTGTAATCCCAGCACTTTGGGAGGCGGGGAGATCACCAGAGGTCACAAGTTTGAGACCAGCCTGGCCAACATGGTGAAACCCCAACTCTACTAAAAATACCAAAAAAAAAAAAAAAAAAAAAAAAAAAATAGCCAAGCATGGTGGCAGGCACCTGTAATCTCAGCTACTCAGGAGGCTGAGGCATGAGAATCACTTGAACCCAGGTGATGGAGGTGAGCCAATATTGTGCCACTGCACTCCAGTCTGGGCAACAGAGTGAGAACCCGTCTCAATAAAAATAAAAAATTAAAATTAAAAAATTAAAAAAAAAATAAAGTCAGTCAGGTGAAGAGGTGCATAAGGCAGAGTCCAGGAGGCATCCAAACACGAACCTTCCTTCTGTTCTCTCCCTGGAATCATGCACAGTCTTAACTTCTCCCAGCAACGATGTGTGTGTGACATGGAGTATGGCCAACCAGAAATGCTCACCAAAGCCTTGGGGTCCAGAGTCCTTACTGGGGCTCTGTAGTCAATGGCCCAAGTGGCTGATCTCAGTCTTCAGCCTTTCCAGAGGTAAAGTTGATACTCCATGATGGAAAGCCCCCACCACAATCACATTGTTAGACATTCTGGTGAGGTCCAAGACCACTCCCACTCCATAAACAAGGACATTCATCAAGCAGGACCTTCTAAGTGTTTACAGATTACTCCCCAGGGTCTCAGGGCAAAGTTTTCTTTCAGATAAGCTTGTTAAGGCCATGTTTGACATTTTCTTTTCTATGTGAGACAAAACAGAGTCAACTGCATCATCAATAGCAAACCCATTTTGAACATCTGTTGTGCTTGGAAAATCCTGTGCTAATTGTTAGCGTGATTTACCCTGCAGTGTCTTAGCTGCGTCTTCTCTATTATCAAAAGGCTGCAGGGTGTGATGCTCATATGCACCAGCCCCACAGGCTGGATGCAGTTATGAAAGGGTTGGCCTTGACCACACAATGCTAGTGATTGTCTTCTAACCAGTGCGGTTATTTTTGTCATGATTGCCAATTCTGGGTTCTGAAAATAAAGCATGGTGAAATATGGAATAATGTCAGCATTCTAAAGATCTGAGGTTGATGTGTCTCTGTCACTCCATTCGCTCTTGCAGACCCACTTTCTCCTTCTCTCCAGGCCCAGAGGATAGCTGTCTGTCCGACTCTGAAAGTAAGCCCTCTGCCTGTGCATAAGGTCCCATTTACCACAATTTTAACCCTCTTTTCTCTTCAAATTCTTTCCATTCATCAAATATGAACAAGTTACTCCTGACTTTGAAAAATATTTTCATTTGCCCCAATGATGTCCCTGTTTTCCGTTACACTTATTTATATATTAGAATAAATAACACATGTCTAAGATTCATTTAACTCATGGTTGAGGAAACCAGCAAGTTGAGAAATCTGCTTAAAGGATTATAGGAGATATAGAAGTATTTATAGCCACTAATAGAAAGCATTCTGGAATAAGATTGCAAAATTAAAAACAAATTGGTTAAGGCTGGGTGAGGTGGCTTACACCTGTAATCCAAGCACTTTTGGGAGGCCAAAGTGGATGAATCACCTGAGGTCAGGAGTTCAGTATTAGCCTGAACAACATGGTGAAACCCTGTCTCTACTAAAAATACAAAACTTAGCTGGGCATGGTGGTGGGCACCTGTAATCCCAGCTACTTGGAGACTGAGGCAGGAGAATCACTTGAACCTGGGAGGCGGAGGTTGCAGTGAGCTAAGATCATGCCACTGAACTCCAGCCTGGGCAACAGAGTGAAACTCTGCCTCAAACACAAAACAAAACAAAACATAACCCAAATTGGTTAAGGTTCTATACAGCAATAATAATCTTTGGAGTTATCTTCTCTATTAGACAAATCATTTGTATCTCTACAGGACAATATTAATTACATCTATATTAAAGTACACTTGATCTTAGCCAAGAGGCCGAGAAGAGATATCTGTATTAAAGTATTACATTGATTAGAATACGTAAAAGTCATTTGTGAGTGATGCTGGAAAAATTACTTTGTACCTAGTAAATTAAGCTACATACAAAATAATGCTTCTGATCACAATGGAATAGAGCCAAAAATCAATGACAAGCGCAAAAATGGGAAATACACGAATATGTGAAAATTAGACAATATGCCTTAAATAAGAAATAAGTCACATAACAATTCACATAGAATATTAGAAAATATCTTGAAACAAATGAAAATGAAAACAAAACAACCCAAAACATGAAACACAGCAAGACAGTGCTATGAAGGGAATTTATAGCTACAAACATTTTAAACATTTACATTTAAAAACAAAGATCTCACATCCTAAAGTCTATGTCTTAAGGAGTAAGAAAAAGAAGAAAAAACTTAACCCACAAGTAATGAGCAGAAGGAAAAATAACAATAACAGCAGGGACAAATAAAAAGAAAAGAAAAATAACAGGCCTATTGCAACTGCTGCCCCCACCACCTCCACGGGAATAGGTGCTGATATCCACGGCTGAGAGACCCATAGACGGTTCACATCATAAAGACTGTGCAGACACCCCCCAGTACCAGCCCGGAGCCGGGGGGTGGCGGTGGAAGGGGGTAGATGCACTGGGTGGCTAGACTGAGAAGAGAGACAACAATCACTTCAGTTCGGCTCACAGGAAGCCACATCCATAGGAAAAGGAGGCGAGTACTACATTAAGGGAACAGGGACAGAAGACTCTGAACAACAGCCTTCAGCCCTAACCCTCCCCCTGACAGAGCCTATCCGAAGAAGAAGGAGCCAGAAAACCAACCCTAGAAAACAAGGCTCTTCCATAGCCCCCCAAAATCACACTAGCTGACCAGTAATGGATCCAAACCAAGAAGAAATCCCTGATTTACCTGAAAAAGAATTTAGGAGGTTAGTTATTAAGTTAATCAGGGAGGGACCAGAGAAAAGCAAAGCTCAATGCAAGGAAATCCAAACTATGATGCAAGAAGTGAAGGGAGAAATATTCAATGAAATAGATAAAGAAAAAAGAATAAAAATTCAGGAAACGTTGTACACACATTTAGAAATGCAAAATGCTCTGGAAAGTCTCAGCAATAGAATTGAAGAGTAGAAGAAAAAAAAATCAGAGCTTGAAGACAAGCTCTTTGAATTAACCCAATCCAACAAAGACAAAAAGAAAATAAAAAGAAAATATGAACAAAGCTCCAAGAAGTCTTGGATTGTGTTAAATGACCAAACCTAAGAACAATCGATGTTTCTGAGGAAGAAGAGAATTCTAAAAGCTTGGAAAGCATATTTGGGTGAATAATCCAAGAAAGCTTCCCCGGCCTCACTAGAGACCTAGACATCCAAACTGTCTATCTTGAATTGATTTTTGTATATGGAATTTTAAGGGACCTTGAATAGCAAAAACAATCTGGAACAGAACAATGTTGGAAGACTCACGCTTCCTGATTTCAAAACATATTACAAAGTTACAGTAGTCAAAACAGTATGATATGGGCAAAAAGACAGACATATAGACCAATGGAATAGAGAGCCCAGTAATCAGCTTTTGCATATATGGTCAAATGATTTTTGACAAGGGTGCCAAGACCATTCAATGGGAAAAGTAAAGCCTTTTCAACAAATAGTGCTAGGAAAATGGGATATTCACACATAAACAAATGAAACTGAACCCTTACCTAACAGCATAAACAAAAATTAACTCAAAATGGGTCAAAGACCTAAATGTAAGACCTAAACCTTTAAATCTCTTATAGGGCAAAAGGTACATAACATTGGGTTTGACAGTGATTTCTTGGATATAACACTGAAGGCACATGCTCAACATCACTAACATTAGGAAAATGTAAATCAAAACCACAAAGAGATACCACCTTACACACATTAGGTTGGCTACTATTAAAAAAACAAACACAAACTAACCAGTGTGGACAAGGATCTGGATAAATTGGAATCCTCGTGCATTGCTGGTGGAGATAAAAATAATGGCTGGGTGTGGTGGCTCACACACGTAATTCCAGCAATTTGGGAGGCTGAGGTGGGCAGATTGCTTAAACTCAGGATGTCAAGACCAGTTTGAGCAATATGGAGAAACCCCATCTCTACAAAAAATACAAAAATTAGGCGGGTGTGGTGGCGTGTGTCTGTGGTCTCAGCTACCCGGGAGGCTGAGGTGGGAGGATCACCTGAGCCCAGGAGCGGAAAGTTGCAGTGAGCCGAGATTGCATCACTGCACTCCAGCCTGGACATGAGTTTCTGTCAAAAATAGTATGGCAGTTCCTCAAAAAAAAATTAAAAATAGAATTACCATATGATACAGTGATTCCACTGCTGGGCATATACCAAAGAATTGAAAGCAAGGTCTGGAAGATATATTTGTACATCTATGTTCATTGCAGCATTATTCACGATAGCTAAAATACGGAGGCAACCGAAGTGTCTGTTGACAGATGAATAGGTAAGCAAAGTGTGGTCTATCCATACAATGCAATATTATTCAGCCTTAAAAAGAGGAAAATTCTGACACATGCTACAACCCGGATGAACCTTAGAAGACATTATTCTAAGTGACATAAGTCAGACACAAAGGACAAATACTGGATGATTTCACTTACGTGAGGTGCCTAGAGTAGGCAAATACATAGAGGCAGAAAATGGAATAGTGATTACTAGGAGCTTGGGGCAGAGGAGAAGGGAGAAAGATTGTTTAAAAGGTACAGTTTTAGTTTGAGATGATGAAAAATTCTGGAGGTGGACATTGGTGATATTTGCACAACAATATAAATGTGCTTAGTGTTACTGAATTGTACACTTACAAATGGTTAAAATGGTAATTCTTTTCTTTCTTAAAATGGGAAATTTTATGTTATGTATATTTTACTACAGCAGCAAAAGATCATTTGCATTTTACAAGTTAAACCAATTCTTACAGAATTTAAAATTTCCTAAGCAAGAGCCAAACAAAGGGACATATCTCTAGAACAAGGTTTCTCAATAGCACTATTGCTATTTTAGACAAGACAATGCTTTGTTGTGGGCAGCGTCCTGTGCCTTACAGGGTATGCAGTAGCATCCCTGCTCTCTTCCCACTCAAAGTCAGTAGCAATCCCCTCCCCTGCTGTGACAACCAAAAATGTCTCTGGACATTGCCAAATGCTGCCAGGGCACAAAATCACCACCAGTTGAGAACCACTAATAAGAGTTTTGGAAATCCCCACTCAGTCCCGAATACTGAGAGTTGTCTAGGCAGCAGCAGCTTACAAGTCTAAAATCCTAAATCCATTTCTTGAGATATCAGTAGTTAGAAGTATCTGGTGCATTCCTTTCCACCAACACTTCTGAGACAGTCCTTCTTTGTTGTAGATCTAACTTCTAGAATTTGTAGCTTAGAGCAGAGCCAGCCCATATCACAGAGAATCATTTTCCTTTCCAGTGTGCATGAAATGTTTTCTTAATTCACTTGAACTCATAGACAGACAGACGAATGAACAGGGTTATTTACCCAATTCTTTGTTGTATCTCACATGGCAGAGAATAGATTTACATCGTCCTGCTCTATCACAGAATGGCTGGACCATAAAACCACATTCCTAACCATTGCTGCCACCACTGGGGAATACATTATTGGCCATGTACAAATCAGAACTGGAAACAAACTTGTTTAAGGACCAGGGACAGAAACAAAAGTAACGGGATGGGGTGGCCGCGGGGATGGGGTGGCCGCGGGGATGGGGAGCGGTGAGATGCACAGAGACGGACAGTCAAGGAAGACAAATTCTATTGGCATTTGAGATTCACTTCAGGAGCCAAGAAAAGGTGCTCCTGAGCTTACCCGGCCAAGAAGTGCCCTTTTTTTGGTCACTTAAGCTTAATTGTTTCCGGAAGTTGAGTCCACTTGGACATCTCAATGAGATATCCAAAACTGTCAAAGCATGCGCAATCAACTGAATTGCATATGTTGAAGCGCTAATCCAGAATTCTTAGGTTGAAACCCTGACCTCCAATGTGACTATATTTGGAGATGGGGCCTGTCAGGAGGTGTTAAAGGTTGAATGAGACTTAGGCCCTGACCTGATAGGGCTGATGCCCTCATAAGAAGTGGAAGAGATCCCAGAACTCTCTCAGCCATGTGAGGACACAGGAAGTTAGGGGCCGTCTACAAGCCAGGAAGAAAACCCTTCGCCAGAAACCAACGAGGCTGGCACTTTGCTCTTGGCCTTCACAGCCAGAACTGTGAGAAATAAATTTCTGTTGTTTAAGCCACCCAGTCTATGGGACTTATTTTATGGCAGGAGCCACCATGCCTGGCCTGATTTATTTTAATCTATCAGTGACGGGATTAGCATGATAACAAGCCCAGTTCTGTATTAGACTTTTTAAATGAGTGACTTATACCAGCTACATTCATTTCCTCACTATTCACACATTCCTTAGCTTCCAAGATTTGGCTTTTATCCTCTTACTTTATCAAGACCTCATTTATTTTTTATTTTCATTTATTTTATTTGGAGACAAGGTCTCATTCTGACACCCAGGCTGGAGTGCAGTGGCATGATCTTGGCTCACTGCAACCTCTGCCTCGCAGGTTCAAGCCAGTCTTGTGTCTCAGCCTCCTGAGAAGCTGAGACTACAGGCATGTGCTGCCACATCCCACTAATTTTTGTATTTTTTGGTAGAGATGGTGTTTCACTATGTTGGTCAGGCTGGTCTTGAACTCCTGACATTAGGTGACCCACCTCCCTTGGCCTCCCAAAGTGCTGGGATTACAGGCATGTGCCACTACGCCCAGCCAAAACTTCATTTTTTAAACAGATGGGTTTTACTCCGTCACTCAGGTTAGAGTGCGGTGGTGTGATCAAAGCTCACTGCAGCCTCGACATCCTGGGGTCAAGCAATTCTCCCACCTCAACCTCCTGAGTAGCTGGGACTACAGGCATGCTCTACCATGCCTGGGTAATATTTTTTTTTGTTTTTTAAGAGACAAGGTCTTGTTATGTTGCCCAGGCTGGTCTTGAACTCCTGGCCTCAAGTGATCCTCCCACCTTGGCCTCCCAAAATACTGGGATTACAGGCGTGAGCCACCATGCCTGGCAAAACCTCATTTTTGAAACTATTCCATTGCCGAGTCCAAGTTTCCTTCGTTCCTCACTGTCCTAAATTACCTAGTACTAGTGACTACTGTTCACCTGCAGTTCGAAGACCCAAAGCCAGTCCTCTGCTTGTGTCTCTGGATACATCTATTCTTTGTCATTCTTCCTCCTTATGTGGCTCCATCCCCAAAGCACTGGGGTCATCCTGCTTAACAATAAAAAGAGCTACCGCTCACTGATTGCTTATCCAATGCAGACACAGTTCTCACTGTTTCATTAACTGCAATTTTATCCAGTCCTCACAAGAACTGTTACAATCTCCATTCCATGACCAGGGTCACTGAAGCATAGAGAAGTTACTTGACCAAAGTCACGTAGTTAGTGACAAAAACCACAATTCAAACTCAGGCAGTCTGGCTCTGCCTTGAGGCAGCCTGCACAGTCTCCATCTTCTCTAGTTTCTGCCTCAGAGCACCTGGCCAATTACCCCTTGGCCAACTTCACATGACTGTAACTCCAGTCAGTCATCCCTGAGCTCCAGTTCCACCACTGCCACTTACGAGCTGTGTAATCTTAGTCGAGTTCTTTATTAGGTCTGTTCCTCAGTTTCATCATCTGTATTGTTTGTCTGTGGAATAGAGGACCAAGGTTCTTTTCCTGGGACCCATAAGCCAGCATGGGGGAGAGTTATAGGCAGACAAATGTTTTGTGTGTACATTTACTTTTTCTGGGCAAGTCCATAAGTTTGATCATATTCTCAAGGGAGTATATGACCCCCAAAAGTTGGGAACCACTGAGCTTTAAATGAGTCTAAAAGGGTCCGGTGCTGTGGCTCAGGCCTGTAATCCCAGGACTTTGGGAGACTGAGGCAGGCTGATCACCTGAGGTCTGGAGTTAGAGACCAGCCTGGCCAACATGGCAAAACCCTATCTCTACTAAAAATACAAAAATTAGCCCAGCATGGTGGCACACACCTGTAATCCCAGCTACTTGGGAGGCTGAGGCAGGAGAATCGCTTGAACCCGGGGGTCAGAGGTTGCAGTGAGCCAAGATTGCACCATTGCATTCCAGCCTGGGTGACAGAGCAAGACTCTGTCTCAAAAATAAATAAATAAATAAATAAATAAATAAATAAAGCCTGAAGGTTGAGACCCGTGTCTTTTACATTTCTTGACCTCAGCATAGCTGGGCAGGCATACAGCAAGCTGTCACTAATGTGCATGGAATTGAATCCCCACTGGAACACAGCAGCTGTGTCAAGGCCATGGACAGTGGGGTCACCTGTCTTCATTCCACACAAAAATGCCCACTGTGAAAAGTTTCCTGAAATCACTTCTTTGGTCCAATTACAACATTTCAAAGCTGAGTATTTCACATACCACATTGGGAAAGGGTGCTGATTACGTCCCTCGGACTGCACAACTGTGACCTTCAGTGCTGGTTGACACCTCACAGAAGTGCGTGGGGGAAACTGTGGATGTGACAGGTCTGCGTTCGCATTCTTTGCTCTACCTTCACTTGAGAACTTAATAGCAGTGACCACAAAGAGAATGGAAACAAAAGCTCTTATTTTAATTTGTATCCATTCTTAGGTTTCCTTTATATTCTTCCTCAATTCAAAATGAATCTAAACACATTTAGATATTAATTCCAATTAAGATTTTTTTTTTTTTTTGGAGATGACGTCTCGCTCTGTCGCCCAGGTTGGAGTGCAATGGTGCAGTCTCGGCTCACTGCAATCTCACCTCCCGGGTTCAAGCGATTCTTTTGCCTCAGTCTCCAGAGTAGCTGGGACTAGAAACTCACGCCACCATGCCTGGCTAATTTTTGTATTTTTAGTAGAGACGGGGTGTCACCATATCATCCAGGCTGGTCTCAAACTCCTGAGCTCGTGATCCATCTGCCTCAGCCTCCTAAAGTGCTGAGATTACAGGCGTGAGCCCAGGCTTGGCCTCCAATTAAGAAATTTAATATATCTTGCCTTCTGTGAACTAGCCCGTTATGCGTTGATATAAAGGAACCCCAGAAATTGGGTAACTTATTATTATTATTATTTTGAAACAGGTTTTTGTGGCTCACGGTTCTGTAAGCTGTACATGAAGCACAGTGCTGGCGTCTGCTTCTGGGGAGCCTCAGGAAGCTCACAGCCGTAGCAGAAGGGAAAAAGGCAACAGGCATGCCACATGGCAAGAGAGGGAGCAAGAGAGTTGCCAAGCTCTTTAAAACAGCCAGCTTCCACATGAGCTAATAGAGTGACAACTCACTCATCACTGCTGGGAGGGCACCAAGCCATGCATGAGGGATCCACCCTCATGACCCAAACACCTCCCACCAGGTCCCACCTCCAACAGCGGGGGTCAATTTCAACACGAGATCTGGAGTGGACAAGTACCGAGCTGTGTCACCTTCCTATGTGCCATCTGTATAGTTTTATATGACATCCTCCTACCAGCCTCATTGAATTTTTTTAAATGCATAGTTTTTACATTCATTCTGGAGAATTGATAGCAATTTTCAAACATTTGAAAAAGAATTTAAGTAAGCTTCCCGAAGTGCACATAATACAAACGAATAAAATCAGCAAGAGAGGACACTAAAGCAAGAATGAAGTAAGTGTAGAAAATAGAACAAATTGCGATAGGTGAGTGCACAAAAGCGGGCCGTAAGTTTGGCTGTCTACATTCCAGCAGTCAAAGCGAACAAGCAGATGAACAAAAATAAACAAAAAACAAAAAAAGACAAAAACCAAATTCAAACGAACGAACAAAAAACCTCAAAACCCAATTCAAACAAACAGGCCAACAAACACAATACAAACCCTGCAGTGTCCAAAGGTAAAAAACAAGTGCATTTGTCAATAGAGAACTGTGAAGAATTTCTCCTGTGCGTTTCACCAAAGGGATAATGGCAGGCCGAGTCACACAATTTGTCTTGCACGGATGTAGAAGGGGATTTAGTCTGGTTGTTTCTTGTAGAGTACGCCAGTGAAGTCAATACCTTAACACCAAATGCAATTCAGAAAAAGCAATTATTTTTAAAATTTTATTTATTTATTTATTTTTGAGACAGAGTCTCATTCTGTCACCCAGGCTGCAGTGCAGTGGCGCCATCTCGGCTCACTGCAACCTCTGGCTCCCAGGTTCAAGTGATTCTCCTGCCTCAGCCTCCTGAGTAGCTGGGATTACAGGTGTGCACCATCACACCTGACTAATCTTTTTTTTTTTTTTTGTATTTTTTTTTTTTAGTAAAGACGGGGTTTTACCATGTTGGTGAGGCTGATCTTCAACCCCTAACCTGACCTCAGGTGAGTCACCCGACTCGGCCTCCCAAAGTTCTGGGATTACAGGTGTGAACCACCAAGCCTGGCCCAGAAAAAGCAATTCCATGAGGGGTCAGAGAAATATTCTTAAAGTACCTTGCTTTCTAATGATCTGGCTAGAATGCAAGGGAAAATTTAGAATCAAGAATCCTTAAAGCCAAGAGGCAAGTACATGCATTAGGCAATCTTCCATAAAAACCATTTTCTTGTTCCCCAGCTTAAGAGTTGAAGGCTATAATCTCTAGTAGGAAAAAAAAAAAAGGCTGGAGTGCAGCTATTCTATGCTGCTTAAGTAAGCGGATGGTAGAATGTCCATCTGCCCATGAAAAGTCTGAAACCTCATGAAAAGATTGGCATCCTGATCTGCATGTGATAGACTGATAGAGTCCATGTAGACAGGACCAAGAATTTTCTCAGAAATGCAAACCAACAGGCAACTCTGGACTCAGCATTCTGCGCCCATAGAGCAAAGCAGCCAGAATTGTTGTCTGGGCACTCTTTCAAAGCAGGCGCTTCCAATGAGACTGCACATAGAATTATTTGTTCTGAAAATCGCCATGGCAATCACACTGTTCTTCTGGATTTGATGGCTTATTATCTGGTAGTCAAGGTAATTGGGGGAGATTTTTGCTTTTTTGTTAGATAGGTCCAAGAGTGGGAACATCAGAGAAGGGAGATTGTTCTGGAAGGAGGCAGAGGCACTGTGATGTGAGACTTACAAGTCAGGGAAAGGTGGGGGAGAGAAAGAGGGGGCAAAGGATGGATGGATAGAGAGGGGTGGGAGGAGGGAGAGAGAGGGAGAGAGAAAGAGAGGGGGAGAAGGGAAGAAGAGAGAGGAAGGAAGGAAAAGAGGAAGGGAGGGAGAGGGAATGATAAATGAGGGGAAGGAGGGAGAGAGAGAAAGAGAAAAGGAGGGGAAAGGGAGGAAAAGAGAGAAGGAGAGAGGGATGCAGAGAGAAAAAGGAAGAGAGGGAAAAGGCGATGGAGGGAGGGAAGGGGGAATTAAGAGAGGATGAGAAGGGGAGAGAGGGCAGTGGAGAGGGAGAGGAAGAGACTCCATTGGTTGCTCGGAGAAGTCACTTGTAGGCAAAAGGCAGCATGGTGAAAGAAGGGCAGAGAAGAGACATGGGGGTCTTCAGTAGCTTCCCAGGAGCTCAACTTGTAGTTAGGGTCTGTGGCTGGCGGGTACTGGCCCAGAACTTCCCTTTGCCTCTTCTCAGTGAGTGAGAGTCTCAAGGTAGTTTTCTTGTGGAATTCCAGAAGCCCATGATACATGTGGGAGTCTTGGTAGCCGTGACTTCTGCGTGGAGGTGGCATATGTGGATGGTGCCTTTGCCCTGCAATCCTCTTCCTATTAACGGGGTCCAGGCTACCTGGTTGGGAGTATTTCCCCAGGCTTCTTGAAAGGAACTCAGGCTAAATGGTTTGCTGTTTTCAACACATATCCTTAATTTTTCCTGTGGCTAATATGGCCTTGAGAAATCAGATTGTGATTACCAGGAGTAATCCAGTAGAACAAATGCTTAGGCTAAATCTTGTCCATGTAACAGTACCTACACGTATATATTTTTCTACATGGTAGTTCTTGGCTGTTTTCATGTAGACAAAAAGGGAAATAGGAGAGTTAAACAGTACTAGTTGTAGGCTTTTTTTTTTTAAGTTATTTTTTTCTTTGCTTCCATTTAGCAGTCTAGAACCGCCTGGGAGCTGGGAGCTCTGACAGTTCCCTCCTAAACCAGAGTTGTGGCTCCCATTGGCCGTGGATTGGAGGCCCTGTGAGTGCGGCCGCTCGGTTAGGCCGGCCCTGCCTGCAGACCCTTAGTTTGGATCTGGCCTTTCCTCTCTGCAGGGCAATGAAGGGGCTTGATGTTTATGACTATGTCCCACTTGGGACACTGGCTGGTCAGCCCCCCGCCAAGGTGATAAGGGAGGGGATAGACAAGTGAGCCACGGTCTGATAGACGAGACTCGCCCTTGCAAGTGATTGCATGTCAGGCACCCAGTCTCAGAGATGGTTCCGACATTCTGATTCTGTGACTGGGAGAATGAAAGCGCCATCGATAGAAATCAGGAATATAGGAAAAGGGATTGTTGGAGGATGGGGAGGGGGAGACAAGAAAAAGGTAGACATGAACACTTAGTGGAGGTGTTGGCAAGCTGTGCACAAGATACAACGGTTAATAAGTTGAAAGGGTGGTCTGGACCTCCAGAGAGGCCAGACACTGAGATATTCATAACAACTGTCATGTGCTCACCTGCACAGAGATGATATGTTAAGAGAGATGAGGAAAGGATGGGGACTCCTTAGTTTAAAAAGGAGGAGAGGCTGGGCGTGGTGGCTCACACCTGTAATTCCAGCACTTTGGGAGGCCAAGTGGTGGATCACTTGAAGTCAGGAGTTCGAGACCACCCTGGCCAATATAGTGAAACCCTACCTCTACTAAAAATACAAAAATTAGCCAGACATCGTGGTGCATGCCTGTAATCCCAGCTGAGGGAGGCTGAGGCAAGGGAATCACTTGAGCCAGGAGGCAGAGTTTTCAGTGAGTGGAGATTGCACCACTGCACTCCAGCCTGGGAGAGTGAGACTCCATCACAAAAAAAAAAAAAAAAAAGAGGAGAAGGCATAGGAAACTACTAAGGGACATGAAGCCAAGTCAAGAGGAAGGAGGCAAGCCAGTCCAATGTATTAAACAAAATGCTTAAATGCACATTACAGAAACCGGCTCTGGCTGGGCACAGCGGGAGGAGATGCCTGCAATCCTGGCATGTTGGGAGGATTGCTTGAGCCCAGGAGTTCAAGACCAGCCTTCAACATGCCAAAATCCTGTCTCTACAAAAAAATACAAAAAAAAAATTGGTTGGGCGTGGTGATGCTTGCTTGTAGTCCCAGCCAGTCAGAAGGCTGAGGTGGGAGAATCAAGTGTCCCCAGAGAAGGTGATTGCACCACTGCACTCCAGTCAGTGACAGAATGAGGCCCCATTTAGAAAAAAAAAAAATAGAAAAAGAAAAAAATCAACTCTTGTTAATTTTAGGAGAAAACACATACCTAGAGATTCTCTGGAAAGGCCGAAACACCAGGTTTGGTGCTCTGGAAGGAAGAACAACAGAGGCTGCTGCTCTGCTGGGTACTGGAAACTGCAGTATCCCACCCCTGACACCATGAGCTCGAGATGCTGACATTTTTCTCAGCACTGTGGCCACTGCTGCTCCAAGAATTTGGTCTTTAGATGGGCATTTCAGTCAAAGAGAGATCCTCCTGGCCCTGATTTCTATGCACCATAGTTCCTGAATGGAAGTCTGGGGATAGGGTGCCTGGAGAGCACAGGTAGGTCTCACGACTGCTCCCTATTTGCAAGGGAGGCTGGGAAAAACATCTGTTTTTTCTAGCTTCTACACTGGGAGGGGAATTCATAAAAAGTATTGAGTGGATAGGGGATGTCTCCTGAGTATGTTTGTATTTGGAAGGAGCAGTGGGGAGCAGGGGAGAGAAAGAGAGTGGCACTATCCAGAGACAAATGGGAAGAAGAGGGCAGTGGAGGGAGCGCTGTGTGGGAGGAGCCAGGAGGGGTGGGTACAGAGCATGCCACATGGAAAGATCAGCTTCTTCTCAGAAGCGAGGGAGAGGGAAGTCGAGGAAGCACTTGGAGGACGGCCTCCCCTGGCTCAGAAGGAAGAGTTTATTGAGGCAGGATGGGCTGGTAAGCTGAGGAAGTGATAGTGCCAGAGGCTTAGGGTGGAAGGGCTCTGGGAAGTTCCACCACACCCCCTGGAGGTGGACAGCCTTCATGTCCCTGTGAGGCTGCCTGTTCTGCTCCTGGCCAGACTTGGTCGCCAGCAGGTTTTTCTCATGTGGAATCTGTATGCCTGTGTGGCAAATATCTATTCTTTTTCTGTTATCTTTCAGGAGTCCAGCTCCAGACTTTCCTTTCCTTTTTTTTTTTTTTTTTGGAGATGGAGTCTTGCTTTCTCACCCAGGCTGGAGCATAGTGGCATGATCTTGGCTCACTGCAACCTCCCCCTCCCAGGTTCAAGCGGTTCTTCTACCTCAGCCTCCCGAGTAGCTGGGACTACAGGCGCCTCCCACCATGCCAGATAATTTTGGTATTTTTAGAAGAGACGGGGTTTCACCATGTTGGCCAGGATGGTCTCGAACTCCCGACCTTAAGTGATCCATCCGCGTCAGCCTCCCAAATTGCTGGGATTACAGGCGTGAGCCAACGTCCCCAGCCGGATCTTCCTTTCTGTTGGCTCCCCAATCCCCATCAGTGGGAGATGCCCCTCCTCACCCAGCACTGCATCCCAGCGAGGACTTCGTCTGCTGAAATTGAGGGGACAGATCCTCCCTCTCCTGACTATGCTTGGATCCTGTAGCCTGGTTTCTGGAGTCCCCTCGGTGTCTCCTCATTTTCTATTTTTCCTGTGAGCCTCTTAGGTCAGGGGTCCTAGTACCGTCCGTGCCCTGTTAGGTTCTGGGCCCCATTGCAGAAGGTGAGGGCAGGCGGGCATTACTGCCTGAGCTCCTCCTGTCAGATCAGCAGCAGCAGTGGATTCTCATAGGAGCACAAACCCTGTTGTCAGCTGTGCATGTGAGGGATCTAAGTTGTGCGCTCCTTATGAGAATCTCCCTAACGCTTGATGATCTGAGGTGGAACAGTTTCATCCCGAAACCACCCCCAACACCACCCCCCATCCATGGAAAAATTGTCTTCCACGAAACTGATCTTTGGTGCCGAAAAGGTTGGGGACCGCTGCCTTAGGCCATTCCTAAAAGTTCCCTCTTGCTTAAGAAACCAGTCCCAAGCCAGTAACATTTGCCATAGTTCTTTTATCTCTGCTCATTGGTCCTCATCTCATCTGCAGAACGAATTGACACCCTCGTCCACTGTGACCGTCCTTCAGTGCTGTATGAACCGGGGATTCTCTGGAGGGAGGCTTACCTCCTCTGATCTAGAAGTACAGTCTTATAGGTTCTGCTTATGACTATATTAGATTTTTAACAGCTAGCTACACACAGTCAATTATATCCCAGAGAGGAGTCCTTCCCACCACATGAGTGCTGCCCAGTTTGGTCTTACTCTTCATGTTCTTGTTATTTTAACACGAAGGCAAATGTATAAATGGACACATGTTGCTTCATTTGCTCACTGCTCTTCCCTGTCCCCCTGTGGTTCTCGTGAGGCTGTCCACCCCAGACTACCAGTATGTCCCTAGCTACAGGGATGAGGATGTGACCTGGCCTTGGCCAATCAGATCATCTCATGTCCCTGGCAACAGCTGAGCACATAACTGAAGAATCTTTGTCTATAATTGGAATACCAATTCTTTCTCCAGCTATATGGAGGAAGTCCTTTTCCAGTGGGAGAAGAGGCCAGCCATCAGCAGGAAAGCAGAGCTCAAAGACAAAGAGAAGGAAAAGAGAGTCCCAGTGACATTGATTGAACCCCTAGCTCTACCTCTGTCTGAGCCCATGAATATCCTTTCTGTTTAAGCTGGTTTGAATTTTTTTGGTCACTTTCAAGTGAGTAAATCCTGACATGATAACATGCTTAAATATTAGAATGAAGTAATACTTTTCATTATGAAAAATAGAGACAAGTAAAAAGAAAACCCCCAAATCATTCCTAATCTTATTTTCAGTTATACAAAAAATGGTATAATACCATATATTCTTCTTCTTTTTTTTTTTTTGAGACAGAGTCTTGCTCTGTTGCCCAGGCTGGAGTGCAGTGGTATGATCTTGGTTCACTGCAACCTCTGCCTCCCAGGTTCAAGTTATTTTCCTGTCAGCCTCTAGAGTAGTTGGGACTACAGGCATATGCCACCATGTCTGGCTAATTTTTTATTTGTAGTAGAGATGGGGTTTTGCCATGTTGGCCAGGCTAGTCTTGAACTCCTGGCTTCAGGTGATCCGCCCACCTCGGCCTCCCAAAGTGCCCTTATATTAGTGTGTGTGTGTGTGTGTGTGTATGTGTGTGTGTGTTGTGTTGGAGATTGTAAAATATGCCCACAAATTCCTTCATCCAGTATGCAATCCCTTTTGCAATGTGAATTTGCTGCTTCCCTTATGCAGAAGGGAGGTTTATTTCTCTCCCTTGACTCTTAGCCTTGCGATTTATTTGAATGGGAGACTGCAGGAGATGATGATAACCTTGAGTTGCCAGTCCAGCCTTCTGGATGTGACCAAGACAGCCCAGCCCACAGCCCACCCCACTGCCAGGTATTTGAGGGAGGTGTACTAGTTCATTTAAAGGAATACCAGAGGCTGGGCAATTTATAAAGAAAACAGGTTTATTTGGCTCATGGTTCTACAGGCTGTACAGGAAGCATAGTGCCAGCATCTGCTTCTGGTGAGGACTCAGGGAGCTTCCAATCATGGTGGAAAGAGAAGAGGAGTTGTCATGTCACATGGAGAGAGAAAGGGAGAGAGGGGAGGACATGCCAGGCTTTTTTTGAACAACCAGCTCTCATGCGAACCAATAGAGTGAGAGCTCACTCATTATTGCAGAATGGCAGTAATGCATGAAGGATCTGCCCCATGACCCACACAGTTCCCACTAGGCCCCACCTCCAACATTGGGGATCAACTTCAACATCAAATTGGGAGGAGAGAATAATCCCAACTATATCAGGAGGTCATCTTGAACCCTCTAGCCCTGCTGTCTCTCCATCAAAATCCAACTGTGGAGGAACTTCCAGCTAACCCTCAGAATCATGAAAAATAATAACTCTTAGCTGTTTTAAACCACTAAGTTTTGGAATGAATTATGCAGCAAAAACTGAGGCGGATGGTGTCCTGCCATGTCTCACGGAATTACATATAACCATTTCCCCCACCTTATTCAATATATATTAAGGTTACTTTGGTTGCAAACATCAGAAATCAACTCCAGCCAACTTAAACAAAAGGAAAATGCATTAGAATGTCCCTAATGTAAGTCAAGGAACAGAAAATAAAGTTGGGAAGTGGAGAAATCAGGGCGTCCGCGGACTCATTAGCAGCATGGTATCCTGGAGTTGCCGTCCAAAAAATTGCCATTAGCACAATCCCGCGCTAATGATAGTAACTTCAAGTTTTCAGAGCAGACGGTCTGACCGGCCCCATTTGGGTCAGTACCCACCTCTGAATCATTTAGCTATGATGAAGTGGGCGTCCGTGGTGGGAAGCAGGAGGCGAACATGTAGAAAGTAGGTGAAGTCGTGGGAGTGCCGATGCGGAAGCCATGAGCGCTGCTCATGGCCTGGGCCTGCTTTTTAACTGCTACATGTTTTGATTTTCCAAAAGTTGTTTTCCTTTCAAATCTCTCTGCAGCTACTGTATCAAGGCTTTTTTTTTTTTTTTTTTTTTTTTTTTTTTTTTTGAAGAAAGGGAAAATAGTGCGGGGCCACTTTTGAAACTGTAACAAATGGGCAACATTGTATACTTCTGTACAACGTAATCTGTCAAAGTTTTATGTGCAAACGGGTGTCTGAGCGAGTAAAATGGTTTTGATTAATATCTGAAAGAATTCGGGGGGTGTAGACATAAAAGGGAGTTAAAACTAGAGTAAGAGGTGTTGTGAACACAGAGGAGAGGTGCGGTGAGGCTTCGAATGGGGACAGAGAGTGTCGACCTCGGCCGCGGCCTGGGGTGGGGGAGCCGCATCTCCAGAGAGAGGAGGCATCTCTTGCCCCTAACTGACGCCTCCTGCGGAGTGACATGTGCCTGGGGAAGCGTCTGCTGGGACTAGCGAGCGCGGGAACCTCGAATAAGTGGGCCAGGGACCTGGGCCTGGGCCCGGGCCCCTCGGACTGGGAGGCCCGCCCGCGGAGGCCTGCCAGCACCCCCGCGCCTCGCGCTCTGCACGGAAGCAGCCGCCCTCACGGAGCGGGCGGGGGGCCGGGGGCCTGGAGCGCGCGGGGAGGCTCCGGGACTGAGGCGGCGCCTCCGCCTCCTGCCTGCCGCGGGAGCGCGGGCTGCCGCGGCGACATCTTGCCTAGAAGGAAAGCGTGCAGGAGAACGAGCCGCGCTTTAGCTGCTACGCCACGCGCGCCTCGGGCCTGGGCGCAGAGGATCCGCCGGGCGCGGCGGGAAGGAGGTAAGGCCGTCCCGAGGGTCCGCACGCCTCGCTCAGGGGGCGCCTCCGGAGACCCCGGGGCCACCCGATCACCGGCCCCGCCGCTCCCCTGCCTCGCTCCTCCTGCCGCTCAGCCCCCGGATCCCGAGGCCCCTCGGCGGGACCAGCCCGCAGCCTGCCCGCCTTCAGCCCTCGGAGCAGCAGTCCTCCGCGGCGCGCCCTCCGACCCCAGCAGCTCGGGTCCGGCTCGGGCCCCGCCTCCACTGCCGGTCCAGGCCGCCCCCGCCCCCGCCCCGCCCCCGCCGGGACCCGCCCCCTGCACCCGCCCGGGCGGGGCTCCGGGTTTAAACGTCGCGGCGGGCAGGGCCGGCGGAGGGGCGGGGCGGCCTCTGTGTCGTGTCCCGGGTCCCGTAGGCGGTGGGTAGCGCGCAGCGGCTGGCGCTTGAGGCGGCAGGAGGCATCATGTCCCCGGGAAGCGGGGTGAAGAGCGAGTACATGAAGCGCTACCAGGAGCCGCGCTGGGACGAGTACGGGCCGTGCTACCGCGAGCTGCTGCACTACCGCCTGGGCCGCCGGCTGCTGGAGCAGGCGCACGCGCCCTGGCTCTGGGACGACTGGGGCCCGGCCGGCTCCTCGGAGGACTCGGCATCGTCGGAGTCGTCGGGCGCCGGGGGCCCCGCGCCCCGGTGCGCCCCGCCCTCGCCCTCGCCTCCGCCGCCCGCGGAGCCCGCGGCCCAGGAGGAGGCGGAACGGCGGGCGCGCGGGGCCCCGGAGGAGCAGGGTGCGGAGGCCGGGGGCGTGGAGGCCGAGGACGCGGAGGACGCAGCTCTGCCAGGTACTGGGTCCGGAGGGGAGCGCGAGGGGCCTGCACTGAGGGACGGTTTGCTCGAAGCTCTTAGCAGCCAATCTCTATGTTTTTTCTTTTTTGAGACGGAGTCTCGCTCTGTCGCTTGGGCTGGAGTGCAATGACGCGATCTCGGCTCACTGCAACCTCCGCCTCCCGGGTTCAAGCGATTCTCCTGCCTCAGTCTCCCTAGTAGCTGAGATTACAGGCTTGCACCACCACGCCTGGTTCTTTTAGTATTTTTAGTAGAGAAAAATGTTGGTCAGGCTGATCTCGAACTCCGGATCTCTCCGTGTTGGTCAGGCTGGTGGCGAACCCCGGACCTCAGGTGATTCAGCCTCCTTAAAGTGCTGGGATTACAGGCGTGAGCACCGCACACGGCCTCCTATCTCTATTTCTTGCGCCCTTAGGGGCAGGCTCTTCCTTCCCCCACCGCCCCCCGCTCCGTAGGCAGAATCTGTCTCTCTTGACAAAATAAGGAAGGGGCAGCCTTTGCCACCTTTTATTTCCTTAATTAGGTGGCTTTCGGTCCAGCCAGCGGTGAACTCAATTGAAGCGCAGCTGGCTGAGTCCGGGTTCTATCCTCGCGGGCCTCTCCGGCTTGGCTAAGCACTGAGTCCCATCTGCTTATTTCTAAGCGCCCATTTTTGATCAGAGGAGCCCCAGCTGTCATCAGATTCTAAAAGGTGACCCAAAAGGTTAAGAACCACAGAGCTAAGCTCTCTGTCTGATGAATGGGGTCATTGTTTTCCGTGTTAACTCCGCGACCTCGCTGCGCTGTCCTTAAAGAATATTTCGCGTTTGTTTACGTGGAGTGTTGTATAACTTGGCTGTGGGAGCATCTTTGTAAGTGCTAGGTTCTCTCCCATTCCATCCCACCCCATCCTCCTTCGCTCCTCCAGATCCGAAAGCGCTAGTGCTCCTGCTGCCGCGGGTGCTTCCAGCCTTGGCCCTTCACCGTCTTTCCTGCTCAGAGGGTTTCAGGGCTGGGGACTGTGAGCATATAAGGCTGGTGCCGAGGACCCAGCTGAAGCCTCAGTACAGCCTGGAGTAACCAATGGTTCCTTCCTGTTTCTCTAACGTTGGCCAGGCATCACCAGATCCCTGGATTTTAAAGAGGCTGGAGTGAGGAAAATAAGGAACATGCATTGAGAGCCTGTTAGACATTCAGTCACTGATGTAGGAATATGTATGTTGTCATTTAATGTTCAAAACAATCCGAAAAGAGACCATGTTTTAATCTCAATTTTATAGATGAAGAAACAGAAGCTCAGGATCAGTGACTTTATTTATTTATGTATGTATTTTTGTTTACCCGATTGCAAGCCAATCAGACTCTCCCTGGCTTCTCTGTGAGAGGCTGAGGAGGAGATGAAATTTCGGCTCTGAGCCAGGTCGCTTCGCTCTTGGTTGTATGTACCATCTTCAGCTATTTTCAGCTCATCATCGGAGGCAGGGTTGCCTCCTCCCATCATCATGTTACTTGTGAATCCCCACAAATCCTGATGCTTCAGTGATCACTGCTAGAAATGCAAATAACAGAAGGTGGAGGGGGTAGGGAACATGCCTTCCAGATTATTCCTGTGGGCTCTGATCTGCTAGCTAAATTGAGATGTACTTTATCAGGCTAAACGGGCTTTTCTCTGCCCCATCTTTTATTGTTTGTGGTGGAGCTGTCAAATATTTGCATGCAATAGAAATACAATTTTTAGGCAGCATTGTGATATGGATGCTGCCTGTGTTTACCAGCTCAGGTAAGCTCTGAGTTCATGATTATTTTGGTTTCCTTAGAGATAGCGTCCTCCCAGTTATTTCTTCCCTGTTAACGTTTCTGGTTTAGGCATCAGGAAGGAGAAAGGATGTTTCTGCTTTCAGGACTCACGATAGCAGCATCTTTTGTTTTGCTCCCACCTGTAAGAGGCCCTTTGACTCCTGTGTTGTTTGCACAAGATTAAATATCCTGGCTTTTAAGTGAATGGTTTGAAATACTAGAGCAATGAGCACTCTTTTGAGTTTCTACAAGGCATAAAAGTTTTTACTTCCCTTGAACCCACAGATTCACATAGAATCATGTAGTTCCATCTGACTTGTTACAAAAGCACATCAGTCCCCTGTCATACATAACACCCTGGATTTTCCTTTGGTATTTATTTCTGTATCTCCAAGTAACATGGCTTTTATTGACATTTGATTGTTTTTTTCAGTTTTTAACATTATCTATTGGTTTTAGTTCTTTTTTACTGATCTCCTCACCCACACACACATGAGCCAGCTCCACATCTGCTCAATACAGTCCTCAGAGTTCGTTGGATTCATAATTAGTATCTACAATATTGTGCCCATGGAAAAAGTTGTTCAAAGCTGATCCATACTGTTTCCCATGATTCTCCTTTTTCTTTCACAATATAACCAACACATCAGGTTCACTATCACTCTTGCCATCTTTAGACACTCCTCCCAGGCCCCTGACCTACTTCTGTCAGACGTGGCTGCTCTATTGTGGCCTGCTGGCTGGTTGGCATCTTGGGAGGGCCCTTGGCCATCCTCCTAGGACCTTTCTTGGCTTCTCTCTTGGGTTTGAGTCTCTGTCGTGTGGTCCTCATGTCATCTCCTTTCTTGGTTTACCCCTTCTTGGTGGAGCACATCTTCTAGTGGCTTCCTGAGAGAGGATGGTTCAAAGGTTAGTTTTCCTCGAATGCCAGGAGATGGCTTTATTCTACCCTTACAATTTGGTGAGTGTGGCTGGGCATGGAATTCTAGTCTGTAGACATTCTGGAGGCATCTCCTCCTATGTGTTATGACAGCTGATGTTACAGACCTGCATCATTATGATTCTTGATCTGGATCTTTTGTAGGAAACGTGTTCCCTTCAGGAAGCTTTCAGGGTCTTCTCTTTGGCCTTTGTGTTCTGACATTTTTCCTTGATCTAGATCTGTTTTCCTTTGCTTTGCTGGGCGCTTGGAGGGTCTTTATAGACAAACTCATGTTTTTAATTCCTAGAAGTTTTCTGCAATGATTTCCTTTCTATTTTTTTCCCATTGTTTTGGTAAGTCCTTAGTTGGATATTAGACTATCATTTTATCCTCTAATTTTCTAAGTTTTTCTTTATAGATTTTCATCTTTTGTTGTTTTGATTTCCGGGTGATATTCTCAGCTGTATCTTCTAAGTCTCTTATTACATTTTCCATTTGAGGGATCCTATTATTCTTTTAAATTTAAGAGCTCTTGAATTGTTTTCTGGGCTGGCGTTCATTCTCTTCCTTCTGTCACTCCTTTCCTTCCCTTTATATTTCTTTTTAAAACATAGTATCTGGTTCCTGATTCATGCATATAGGATTTTATCTTACTGCTGATATATATTAGAAGTTTTTGTTTGCTTTCTTCTCTTCCTGTGTTTCTTCAGCACAGTCTTTCACCTCTTGCCTCTTTGATCCCTGGTTCCCCATTCTTATTTAAGGGATGGATACTAAAAAGCTATTAGGAAATTCCGTGTGTGTGTGTGTGTGTGTGTGTGTGTGTGTGTGTGGTGTGTTGGGGTTTGGAGGTGGAAGTGCTTGTGGACCATGGGATTCTTTTCCTCCCACTGCCAATATGCTGTGAAGAGTGGTCTAGACTGTTTCCCATTCCTTACTTCATAGTCACGTTTTCTTTTCAGGATAGATTTTATTTTTAGCAAAGTTTACATGTGCAGTAAACAATTTTGCTTAAAATGACAAAACATGACCCTGCCGCATTTCCCACCCATGCCCCTTGCCCCTTTTAACTCGATTTCGCTGTCCTTTCAGCATTGGCCACCCTCTTTTCATTTAGACTTATCTGTTGGCTTTTTGATTGTGAACATTATTCGATTGTGACTTCCCATTATGGTAGATGAAGATTTGGCTCGGGATCTTAGCTTTGCCTCCCCTATTCTACCCCCAGACACATACCAACCCTCATTTCCTCTCCCCCATATCCCCACAATAGTAACTGTATGATTGTTTTGTTTAATCTCTGTTCTGTATTTGAATTATGGCTGTGTAAATATTTGCAGGTGAGCCATGTAATATATTCTGATTTTTTTTTGTTAAAATTTATGGTTTTCCTAAAATTAATAATTGTTTCACTTTTTTGTTTGCTCATTTTTCTTTTGCTCCTACTCCAGTAATGGGATTATTAAAAAATAAGCTACCTATCACTGTTTTTTATTTCTTACTTATTTTACCTATCACTAATGCCTCAAATGGCCTAATAGTACTAGAAAACTTGCCACATGTCAGATATATTAGGTGTTCTGTTGGTTTGATGTGTTTTTTCCCTTGGAGACATTTTTTATTTTTTGAGCCCTCAATCCTCTTGTTCCAGCCTAGATTTTATACTGCCTAGACCTGGCACGGCTGCTGAACTGGGCTTTCTTTACCATTTCCCTCCTTTAGGTGATCCCCTGCTTTGCACGTCTGGGTCTTCCTTTTGCTTGGCCAATTTCTTCCTTTTGAGGAAGCACATCCTCTGTAAAGCCTGTAAAATACTGCATGGGAATTAGAAATTTTATAACCTTGCATATCTGAAAATGCCTTTATTATATCCAGGATTGATATTTTTTCATGGTAAATAATTCTCAATTGGAAACCTCAGCGTTTGAAGGCATTATGATTACACTGAATCCTAGCCTTGGGTTGTAGTCTTGAGAAGTGCCATGCCATTCTGACACCTGCTTTGTGTATGTGACCCCCCCGCCCATATTTGTTTTCACTTTGTTTTGTTGGAAGCTTTTGGGAGATTCTTTTTATCCTAGATGTTCTAAAATTTTATGATGTGCCTGTGTGTGTCTTTTTTCATTCATTTGGCTGGGCCTTTTCATTCTGGAAGCTTCGTTCAGTTCAGTGATAGTTCCTATTTTTCTGTTTAAAAATAATTTTCGCTGCTCCATATGCTTTATTTTCTCTTTCTATAATTATCCTGAGTTGGATGGTGTACCTCCTGGATCAGACCTCTAACATTTTTACTTAAAAATGTTTCAACATTGGAATTTAGAATTTTTGGTTCTATTTTTTGGGAGAACCCTTCATTTTTATCTTTCAATATTTCTATTGAAATTTTAAATTCTCACCTTAGTTTTAAATTCCCAAGAGATCATCTATTTCTGGTCCCTAATGTTCTTTACATTAAAAAAAAATAGCATTCTGTTTTCAGATTTCTTTTAACCTACAAAGAAAAAATAAGGCCAGAAATATCTTTTCAGAGCTGCCTTCCATTCCCTGCCTTGTCTTTTTCTGCATAGTTCTCTTCCTTACTAACAGAGGATGTACTCAGATGTTTGCTCTTAGCCTGTCTGCTCATATTTAAGAGTAAGGCCTGAAAGAGCTTTTTAGGAGCTCTGTGCATGGGGGATACCTGTTTTCTGTAATTGGATGAGGACCCAGCTGTTCCTCTGGGGACTCCAAACATGTACACCTGCCAGCATCTCTTGAGTGAGCTGCCCAGACAGTGCATCTGCAGCCTCCTGTCTCATGGGGAATAAGCCTGGCACCAGCATCCTGGGAACAGGGATGGAGGAAAGCGCTGGGAGAGGTCTCCTTCTTTACCATGAGGCCTTTCAGCTCATTCTGTTTTCAGGAAGTTGTTACCCTTGGCTTCTGCTGTCCCTAGGGTCATCTCAAGGTAGTCCAAGCCTACCCTGCTTCTGCCACTCAAGACTGAAATCCACAGGCCTTTTGGGTTGAAGAGGGGCGACCATCTGGCATGTGAACTAGGGGAAATAATGTAAAAGAAGTATCAATTGCTGTGTAATAAAATTACCTTGAAAATTAGTAGCTTAAAACTAGTAAAAACAGTTGTCCCTTGGTAGCTGTGAGAGATTGCTTCCAAGACACCCCCATGGATACCAAAATCTGTGGATATTCAAGTCCCTATGTAAAATGGTGTAGTATTTGCATATAACCTGTGCACATCCTCCTGTATACTTTAAATCATCTCTAGATTACTTATAATACCTAATACAATTAAATACTATGTAAATAGTTGTTATGCTGTATTTTTAATTTGTATTACATTTTATTGTTGTATTATTTTCTGTTTATTAATTGAAAATATTCCCAAATATTTTCAATTCATGGTTGAATAAGCATGCAGATGCAGAACCCCTGGATATGGAGGCCCCCCACCTGCTGTCCTCCTTTGCTGGTGCTCTGGTTTTCTGGGCTGGAAGTTGGCCCTGGGCAGTGAGACACCTTGTCTACAGCCTCTACTGGGAGGCTCCAGGCCGGAGGGGCACGGCTGGGCTGTTGCTGGGACACTCACATGCATGACCTCCTCCTGTGCCTGGCCTTCTTCAGAACACACTGGCTGGTCTGTAAGGACAGCGTCCAGAGACAGACTGAGAGGATACTGCATTGCTTTTTCTCTTTGAGGATACTGCATTGCTTTTTCTCTTTTATCCTCAGGAGCTCTGCAGGCCCTTCCTCACCCATTCTACCCTCACTGGGGAAGTTATTATTTGGTGCAAAAGTAATTGCGGGTTTTGCCATTACTTTCAATGGCACCAAGCCCAGGTTCAAGGCGAGGGCCTATGGATCCCAACTCTCAATGGAGCACATCCATATTATAGTCAGAAGAGCATGAGGGCTGGGGTGCTGATTGATGCTGAACTTCTGGAAAAGATAATCCACTTCACTAGTCTTCTGAGGAAGCTGGCGCCTCATACAACTCTTTAATTTTTTTTTTTTTTTTTTTTTTTAGACAGGGTCTCAGTCTATTGCCCAGGCTGAAGTGCAATGGCATGATCTAAGCTCACTGTAGCATTGACCGCCCAGGTTCAAGTGATCCACCAGCCTTAGCCTCCTGAGTAGCTGGGACCACAAGCATATGTCACCATACCTATTTTTCCCGTTTTTAATTTATAGTAGAGATGAGGTCTCACTATGTTGCCTAGCTGGTCTTAAACTCCTGATATCAAGAAATCCTCCCATCTTGGCCTTCCAAAGTGCTGGGATGATAGGCGTGAGCCACCATACCTGGCTCATATGACTCTTTCTAGGGCCCAGCTTCTATCCTGGAGGCGTTTCCCCTCTGGCAGTTAGGATTGATCCTGCTCAGTTCTGTGAGGCCATTTTTACCTCTTCACCTCCTTTTCTTTTCTCCAAATGTTATTGATGCCTTTTGCCTGATGTCATCACCTCCCTTGCTCTCTGTCCTTGTGGCTTTATACCTTTCTTCCTTCACTTTAGTAGGATTTGGGGAGGAAGAGACTATAAACTTTAGGGGACTATGAAGCACAGGTTTTCAGTGTATGTTTAACCTGAACCCTCCAATTTGCTATATTTTTTAAACTTATTTTTGTTTTTACTTTTTTCTCTGTTTCTTGATCAGACTTGCCAGAGGTTTGTGAATTGGTTTAGATTTTTCCCCACGCTTAAGATTTGTGGATTCTCTTTATGATACATTTTCATTAATTTATTATCCTTTTTTTGTTACTTTAATTTTCTTCAGGTTTATTTTGCTCTTTTCTAACTTTTTGAAATGGATGCTTATTATTGATTTTTTTGCTCCCTGTTTTTCTCTTTTGATATATTCATTTCAGGCTATAAATTTCCCTCTGATAACTGCTTTAGCTGCATCATGTATGTTTTGCCATGTAACATTTTTATTCAAACTCATTTTCTAATTTTCATTATGATTTTTAAAAATAGTCACAAAAATTTATAAAATTTAATATTCATGTGTAGTATCCACATAAGGAAGCAAACCTGACAAAAACAAGCAATGGGGAAAGGATTCCCTGTTCAATAAACGGTGTTGGGAAAACTTGCTAGCCATGTGCAGAAAGCAGAAAGTGGACCCCTTCCTGACACCTTACACTAAAATTAACTCCAGATGGATTAAAGACTTAAACATAAGACCTAACACCATAAAAACCCTAGAAGAAAACCTAGGCAAAACCATTCAGTACATAGGCATAGGCAAGGACTTCATGACTGAAACACCAAAAGCATTGGCAACAAAAGCTAAAATAGACAAATAGGATCTAATTAAACTCCAAAACTTCTGTACAGCAAAAGAAACAATCATTAGAGTGAACCTGCAACCAACAGAATGGGAAAAAATTTTTGCATTCTACCCATCTGACAAAGGGCTAATATCCAGAATCTACAAAGAACTAAAACAGATTTACAAGAAAAAAACAAACAAACCCATTCAAAAGTGGGTGAAGGATATGAATAGACGCTTTTCAAAAGAAGACAAATATGTGGCCAACAAACATATGAAAGAATGCTCATCATCACTGGTGATTAGAGAAATGCAAATCAAAACCACATTGAGATACCATCTCATGCCAGTTAGAATGGCGATCATTAAAAAATCTGGGGACAACAGATGCTGGAGAGGATGTGGAGAAATAGGAACACTTTTACACTGTTGGTGGGAGCATAAATTAGTTCAACCATTGTGGAAGACAGTGTGGCGATTCCTCAAGGACCTAGAAATAGAAATTCCATTTGACCCAGCAATCCCATTACTGGGTGTATATCCAAACAATTATAAGTCGTTCTATTATAAAGACACATGCACACATATGTTCATTTTGGTACTGTTTACAATAGCAAAGACCTGGAATCAACCCAAATGCCCATCGATGATAGACTGGACAGGGAAAATGTGGCACATATACACCATGGAATACTATGCAGCCATAAAAAAATGATGAGTTCGTGTCCTTTGTAGGGACATGGATGAATCTGGAAACCATCATTCTCAGCAAACTGACACAAGAACAGAAAATCAAACCCTGCATCTTCTCACTCATAGGCGGGTGTTGAACAATGAGAACACCTGGACACAGAGGGGAGCATCACACACTGGGGTCTGTTGGAGGGGACTAGGGGAGGGATGGGGTGGGTAGGGAGGTTGGGGAGGGATAACATGGGGAGAAATGCCAGATATAGGTGATGGGGGGATGGAGGCAGCAAGTCACATTGCCATGCATGTACCTATGCAACAATCCTGCATGATGTGCACATGTACCCCAGAACCTAAAATGCAATAAAACATATATTAAAAAGAAAAGAAAACATATATTCCAGCCTGGTCAACATGGCAAAAAATATAAAAATTAGCAGGGTGTGGTGGCGCACACCTGTCATCCCAGCTATTTGGGTGGCTGAGGCACAAGAATCACCTGAACTCAGGAGGTGGCAGTTGCAGCGAGCTGATATTATGCCACTGCACTCCAGCCTGGGTGGCAGAGTGAGACTCTGTTTCAAAACCAACCAACCAACCAACAAAAAACCCCTAATGCAAACGGTGTACTCAATGAGGAAATGAGAAATGTTCCCAATGATACCAGAATTAAGAAAGGAATGCCCTCTGCTGGGCACGATGGCTCACACCTATAGTCCCACCACTTTGGGAGGACGAGGCAGGTGGATCATGAGGTCAGGAGTTTAAGACTAGCCTGGGTGACAGAGTCAGATTCTGTCTCAAAAGAAAAAGAAAGAAAGAAAAGAATGCCCTCTATTACCACTACTTGGAATTTTGAAAAATGATGCTGAAATACACATAACACACGTTACTATTTAACCACTTTTTAAATTAATTATTATTATTTTTTGCGATGGAATCTCATTCTGTTGTCCAGGCTGGACTGTAGTGGTGTGGTCTTGGCTCACTGCAACCTCTGCCTCCCAGGTTCAAGTGATCCTCCCACCTCAGCCTCTGGAGTAGCTGGGCCCACAGGCATGTGCCACCACGCCCAGCTAATTTTTTGTATTTTTAGTAGATACAGAGTTTCACCATCTTGGCTAGGCTGGTCTTGAACTCCTGACCTTGTGATCCACCCGTCTCAGCCTTCCAAAGTGCTGGGATTACAGGCATGAGCCATGTGCCTGGCCTTATTTATTTATTTTTGAGACAGGGTCTTCGTCTGTCAGTCAGGCTGGAGTGCAGTGGCACAATCATCATTCACTGCAGCCTCACCTCCTGGGCTCAAGAATCCTCCCACCTCAGCCTCCCAAGTAGCTGGGACCATAGTTGTGTGCCACCATGCTTGGCTCACTAAGAAAAAAATATTGTGTGGGGGGTACTGGGCACAATGGCTTATGCCTGTAATCCCAGCACTTTGGGAGGCTGAGGCAGGCAGATCACTTGAGCCCAGGGGTTCAAGGTCAGCCTAGGAAACATGGTGGAACCCTGTCTCTACCAAAAAATACAAAAATTAGTTGGGCGTGATGGTGTGCACTTGTAGTCCCAGCTACTTGGGAGGCTGAAGTGGGAGGATTGCTTAACTCTGGGAGGTAGAGGTTGCAGTGAGCCAATATTATGCTACTGCACTCCAGCCTGAGCAACAGAGTGAAACCCTGTATGAAAAAAAATTTTTTTTTTTTTTGGTAGAGACAGGATTTTTCCATGCTGGCCAGGCTGGTCTCAAACTCTTGGGCTCAAGTGATCCTCCTGCCTCAGCCTCCCAAAGTACTGGGATTACAGGCATGAGCCACTGCTCCTAGCCTCCTTTAACTAATTTAAAGTGTACAGCTTGGCCGGGTCCAACACTTTGGGAGGCCGAGGCAGGCGGATCACTTGAGGTTAGGAGTTTGAGACCAGCCTGGCCAACATGGTGAAACCCCATATCTACTAAAAAATACAAGAAATTAGCCAGGCATGGTGGCAGGTGCCTGTAGTCACAGCTACTGAGGAGGCTGAGGCAGAAGAATTGTTTGAACCTGGGAGGTGGGAGGTTGCAGTGAGCTGAAATCGCACCACTGCACTCCAGCCTGAGCAACAGAGTGGGACTCCTTCTCAAAAAAATAAAAATAAAATAAATAAAGCACACAGCTCAGTGGCATTAAGTACCTTCACATTTTTGTGCAACCGCATTTTCATTTTGATCTATAGGTTATTTAGAAATGGTTTTAAGTTTTGAAACTGGGAGGGATTTTTAGAAGTTTTTTTGTGTATCTAGTTTAATTACATTATGGTTAGAGAATATATTTTATATAATTTCAGTTGTAAATATATTAAGATTTCTTTATGGCCTTGGATATGCAGATTCTTATAAATGTTCTGTATATGCTTTATAAGGGTTTATATTCTGCAGTTGTTGGGTGCAGTGTTCTATATACATCTATTCGGTCAAGTTTATTAATTCTGTTTAAATGCATTTAAAACATCAGACTCTTCAGTACAGCTCTCTCTGTGATGATGGGCGTGTTCTCCATCCACACTGTCTACCAGGGTAGCCACTAGCCATGTGGTTATTGAGCACTTGAACAATAACTAGTGTAACTCAGGAAAAGAATCTTTAATTTTATTTACTCTTACTTAATTAAAATTTAGGCCAGGCATGGTAGCTCATGCCTGTAATTTCAGCACTTTGGGAGGCTGACGTGGGCGGATCACAAGGTCAAGACATTGAGACCATCCTGGTCAACATGGTGAAACCCCATCTCTACTAAAAATACAAAAATTAGCTGGGTGTGGTGGTGCGTGCCTGTAGTCCCAGCTACTCAGGAGGCTGAGGCAGGAGAATCGCTTGAACCTGGGAGGTGGAGGTTGCAGTGAGCTGAGATTATGCCACTGCACTCCAGCCAGATGACAAAGTGAGACTCATCTCAAAAAAAAAAAAAGAATTTAGTAACCACATGTGGCTCATGGCTATTGTATTGGACTGCCAGCTCTAAATTGAGACTGAATTTATTTTTATTTGAATGTTCTGCCAATTACTGAGAAAGGGACATTGTAATCTTCCACCATTAATGGTGGAAATGCTGTTTTTGTTTGAAGATGTCTTTATTTTAAACTGTTTTTTTCAAACAGGGTTTTAGAAACATAAACTTATTGTTTGGAAAAAACTCTCAAACTCTTTTTCCTCTGGTGTCACACAAGAACAATCAACACAGACTTCTGTGACCCCAAAATATGTGGGGCTATCTGTGACCCCAAAATGTGTGGGGCTATCTCCCCTCCAGCAAGCAAGCAGTCACTTCTTCAGCAGACACCCACTGCAGTTCAGTTCCAACACTGTCTGCCTGGAGACAGCGTCAGGTCCCACCAGTTGAAGGCTCCGTCTCACAGACTGCCCCTCCTTGCCACCAGTCGCAATCCAGGCCTTGGGAACTTCTGACTGATCAGCCTTAATTTGGGGATCCCATGACCTCTGTTTAGGTTTGATTAATTTGCTGGATTGGCTCACAGAAGTCAGAGAAACACTTAACGTTTGCCGGTTTATTATAAAGGATATTACAGGCTGGGCACAGTGGCTCACGCCTGCCATCCCAGCACTTTGGGAGGCCAAGGTGGGTGGAGCACTTGAAGTCAGGAGTTCCAGACCAGTTTGGTCAACATGATGAAACCCAGTCTCTACTAAAAATACAAAACTTAGCCAGGCGCAGTGGTGCATGCCTGTAATCCCAGCTATTTGGGAGGCTGAGGTGAGAGAATTGCTTGAGTCCGGGAGGCGGAGGTTTCAGTGAGCTGAGATCGCACCATTGCATTCTAGCCCAGGCAACAGGGCAAGATTCTGTCTCAAAAAAAGAAAAAAAAAAAAAAGGATATCAGAAAGGACCCAGATGAAGAGATGCATGGGACGAGACAAGGGGAAAGGGGTGTGAAGCTTCTATCCCCTCTCACCAGCCTTCAGGAACCTCCTGAGCTCAGCTACAATCAGAAGGCAGGAAGATTAGTCTTGCCTTGGGCAGGGGAAAGTAGAGCAGAGAGATTCTGCTTCGGAGGCCTGCTCCTGAGATTTAACACACCCAACATTATAACGAAAGACTGGAACAGGGGCTATGGGAGTTATGAGGCACGAACTGTGAACAAAAACCAATGAGTGTATAGGCGTGCACACACAGACACACACATATATATAATACCACACGTACGTACACTTCTCTTGTGCCAGCCACTATTTCAAGAGTTTTACAAAAGAGTTTTATAAATATTAACGTTACGGTGATAAGTTTTACCTTTTCTGTATTGTCCGTCTTTTCTTTCCTCCTGTTGCGGGTCATTCTTGTGTCTTTCTATAAGCACAGCTATTTCGTAGTCTGAATAAGACACCTTGGATTTCAGGCCTCTTGCTTCTCCGGGTCCCCCTCTTTACCTTCCCTCCTGTGTGCCTGGTTGTCTTTCCAGCACACTGGTCGTTGCGTTGGAAAAGTTATTTCTAGGAATAATTTGAGGCCTAAAGGTTTCCTGAGAAGATTTTAGTTTCTTATGTTGGCTACCTGTAGACATGGCTAGCCTGGGGCCAGTTTTGAATTTCATTTAGCTCTTCCAGGTCATCCTTAGTGGGGAGGGTGGGTCCAGTAGCCCGCCAGAACTAGGATGGGTAGGCTCTACTCTGCTCAGTCCCCAGCCAGCTGAGGTCTGGTTCCCCCACCCCACACCTCCCCTCTGGCACCAGTGACCACGAGCTGCCAAGGCAGAGTCTCTTCATCTTCATCCTACCAATCTCTCTGTAATATTTGGACTGATTTAATTGTGCTTTCCTTTTCTGAAACTCTTTGCTCAGCCTCTTTCCTGTTATTTTTTTTACTCTCTTGCTACCCTTCCTCTGCCCCCATCTTGGGTTCTCCTTTCTTTGCCTGCTCATTAAACAACAGTGTCCCTGGGCCTGTTTGCGCCTCCTCTCCTCCGGCTCTGCATTTCTCCTGGGTGACCTGGTCCACAAAGAGAGCCGTGGCTTTCATCTCCATGCCATCTTCTTTTCTGAGCTCCAGTTGAATGTCCGGCTGCCGGGACCAGGAGTGTCTTGCATCCGAGGTGGCAAGCACCCTTTCCTCATCCTTTGCGGGGCCTGTGTCAGAGGACAGCATGACCATCCACTCCGAACACCTGCAGGAGCCGCAGAACCCAGCACCCACATGGTCCTTCCCGGGGTCCTCATGGTGTCTGTCCGTCCGTCCACCTGTCAGTCTGCTGCAGTGTTGCTGGGCTGTCAGCTTTGGAGGGACCTTGTTTTTTTGAGACGAAGTTTTGCTCTTGTTGCCCAGGCTGGAGTGCAGTGGTGCGATCTCAGCTCACTGCAACCTCTGCCTCCTGGGTTCAAGCGATTCTCCTGCCCCAGCCTCCCGAGTAGCTGGATTACAGGCATGCGCCACCATGCCTGGCTAATTTTTTTACTTTTAGTAGAGACGGGGTTCCACCATGTTAGTCACTATGGGAGCCTACATTGGCTTCCCATAGTGCTGCGATTATAGGCGTAAACCACCGTGCCTGGTTGGAGGGTCCTTGTTAAAAAGCCTCCTGGTACCACCTCCCACCTGGTCTGATCAGTATGTTTTTCTAACTGGCCTCTCTTCCCCTATCTCTGATCGCCCTCAACTTTAAAGGGAAGTAGAAATAGACAAGAGAACAGTCACGACTAAAAGTAGTAATGGTGAAATTCTGTCCTACAGAGGTGATAAGACCTTGTAATAGCAATCTATAAAACCATCACTGATAGCTGGGTGCAGTGGCTCAGGCCTGTAATCCCAGCACTTTGGGAGGCTGAGGCAGGAGGATTGTTTGAGGCCACGAGTTTGAGACCAGCCTGATCAACATAGTGAGACCCCATCTCTACAAGAAATTTTTTAAAAAATTACCTGAGCGTGGTGGTGCACATTTGTAGTCCCACCTTTCCAGGAGGCTGAGGTGGGAGGATCACTTGAGCTCAGGAGGTTGAGGCTGCAGTGAGCCATGATCACACCACTGCACTCCAGCCTGGGCAACAGAGCAAGACCCTGTCTCTAAAAAAGGAAACAGAAAGATAAAATCATGACCAAGAGCACAACTCTGGAGCATCTGAAAAAGGGTCTCCTATGGCCTAAACAACCAGGGCACCTCAGATGGAGCCCTAGACCCATCAGGAACTCCTACTTCAGTGGAACTGTAGGTGGAAGGAAACACAGGCTTACAAAGGGTTAATACCGAATCATACTGATTTCATAAAAAAAAAAGCTTAAAAAATAATAAATGGGAAAATCATAAAAGGTAGTTCAGGGGAATAGGTATTTTTTAGAGTGCGTCCTTGCTATTTGAGGATAGCAAGGTGGGGCAGCCACATTCACCACCGGAGGTTCCCCAGAATTTAGGAGTGTGGTACAGACCCGGGCCTGATTCATGGAGTCATTTCCATTGCAAGTGTTGCAGAAGCCCCCTTTCAACTGGGCCCTCACTTCATGGGGAATGCCTGTCTGCGCACCTAGGCGGTAACGATGGAAACCACTCCCTGTGCTGTAGAGGGGCTTTCAGATGGAACATCTCTCAGGAGGAGCACGGAGGGACTAAGGAGCATTTTTGGGTGGAGTAACTCAAACACCAACCTTCTGCAGCTGCTGGAGGATGACCACAAATCTAGATCTTTCCCTGAAGCAAAGCAAAATTGAGATGATTGGATTTATCTTGGGGAATTGAGGAGAAAGCCCTTAGGCTGTGGTGCTCTCTAGCTTTTAACATTCCAGATGCTAAATCTTAGAATCGGAGTGGCAGTGGTTCAATCTTGGTATATTTGTTGTTGATTTTAAAATGAGATAAATGGTTTGAAAATTACCATGCTAACTTCTTCCTATATTTCTGCTTTAAGTGGATATGAGTTGAGCCATAAGTGAAAATGTTACTGACTTAAGCATTATGATTTTTCAACCTAAATATTTAAAGTAATTATATATAAATCTGATTTCAAAGTATATTTTCATCTCATTTATCTCTTTCCAAAAGCACTGCCAGGGAAAGATGTAGAAGAGAAACCTGAACAACCAACCAGAACAAGAGAGACTGACAAATCACCTGCCAGGACAGAGCCTCGACAGCAACCAAGTGCCTTATTTGCTAGAGGAAACAGGAAAGCAGTCACAAGTCCCCAAAGATCATCAAGTAAAATAAAAGAAAACAAGCATCCATTTGCTCTTTATGGCTGGGGAGAAAAACAGATGGATACAGGAAGCCAGAAGACTCACAACGTCTGTGCATCCGCTCCTGTGCACGAGGTCTGCTCTGGGCCCTTGTGGTTCTGTGTTCCCTTTGAGAGTGGCAAGTGGGGCCATGTGCCTGTCATCAGGCATCACGTCCTTTGGCCACTGGATGCTTTGGGCCCATGGGAGATCTTAGGGGATAGCATGGTGGGCTGGGGAACTCACCAAACCTTTGGAACCTCTGATTAATCAAAGGAGGATCCTGCATGTTGGTTGCCTGGAGAGTGAGGGGTTTTGGCTGGGAGTTACCTGGTACCCAGAAGTGTTTAGTGACACCAAGCTGGGCAAAAAAGTAGTTGCTGAGTTGGGGTTCGCAAGTTCCTGGGGGGCCGAGAGGTAAGGAGAAGCAGCACAGCCAAGGCTGACGACGGCCTGTCTGGATTTGCCACTGGCCTCTTGAGCTGTTTAGGTTTCCTTCAGCTTCAGTAACCTGGTACTTTGACTCCTTTATCTTTGGTTTGTCTGATTGATTGATTGCTTGGCATCTGCCATAGACTCCCTTTTGCTCTTCTGATGAAATTCAAATGGCTGCATTTCCCCTCTTCATCCTTAACGAATGCATTTTACTCCCAGGAGCTTTAGTTCTCCCCTGATTAAGCCTTAGCTTGTCCCCCTGTATCAAGGCCTGGAAACATTTCAAATGAGAGGATCTTTGTGTGGAGTCACAAAACACGCACGTTAGCATTAACACCGTTACGACAGCCTAAAGCAAAGGATGCGTTTAAGGAAGCAGAAAGGGGAACTGCAAACAGTTCTGGATAAATAACATGATGAAAATTTCACTGAACAGACTTCTGAACCCTAGCAGATGGTGTTATTTGGAGTGATATTTGAGACAACAAAGCTGCCGTTTGACAAAAGATCTCTGACAAGTCCACAGGATTAATTTGAACAGGATTTATCTGTAGTGTAAGACATCTTAGGTGGTAAAATCCCCTGAGACGTGTTTGGTATACTGATGGTAAACATTTAAAGTTCTTTTATTTCCCCTGCTTCTTATGAGCTGTATATGAGTCTCTAATGAAATACTTATGCTTAATGCTAAGCAGTTTGGACAAATTTCCAGAGCCAGTTCTAGAGGCACATGCAAATTAGTTGCTTACCATCTCTGTCTAACATTTAATTTGCTGATGCTTAGTTTCATTATCCCTGAAATGAATCAAATGAGAGTAGCGTCAAGTGAGAATGGCTCTTCTGTGGGAATTTTTATGTAAAGAAGAACTCTAGAGAGAGGCGGGGCTTGACTCTGCCCTGCTGCAGGTGACCTGGCAATAGCCAGCTTCATGGTAACCTTTGTTGAACATTAGTATCATAGCCACTCAAGTTACTATCCTTTTATTTTGAACTCTCTTTAGATTCATGAATCAGCATTACGAGCCAAGAACAGAAGACAGGTGGAAAAAAGGAAACTGGTTGCCCAAAGGCAGCGTGCCCACTCTGTGGATGTAGAGAAGAACAGAAAGATGAAGGCTTCCTCCTCAGAGAACCCGTGGATGACAGAATACATGAGGTGCTATTCAGCGAGAGCTTAAAGAAACACTTGCGTGGACAGCCTCTTTTAAAAAGTGTCAATGACCAAAAGGAAAAACAAAACAAAAACCATCAAAAGAAACTGGACACAGGTTTAAGAAACCAACTGATTATGCAAGGTTTTTTTTAGGGAATTTGTAAAAGATTGTTTTATTTTGATGAATATTGGTCACCTACCTCAGCAGTAGGGCAGACAGTTGAAGCCATAGACATTTGGTTATTTATGAAGATAATTCCCTAAATCTTTGATATTCTTATAAGGGTTTTGTTTTAAAGCATCTTAGTCTTTTAAGATACTGACACCAAATGCCTTTAAATGGCGACGGATGCTTATACTTCAGTATTCTTTTCATAAGTTTAGGTAGAGCCTATTTTCATCTTGTTCTAAATAACTTTCCAGATTCTGTAGCTATAAGACCATTCCATCCTACAACGTAAGACTCGTTTTCCTTATGTGCTGTTTTCTTTGTGAAAGAATATCAAGTCAAAAACGAGTGTCAACACTACTGATTCCATGTATAACGAAACTAGAACTTTGCTAGTTCCTGAAAAATTTAAACTTGTTTGTATTTCAGTTCAGCAGCATCTTCATGTAGACTGTGATATTTAAGAATTATCTGGGCTGGGCGAGGGTCTCTTTTTCTCTTCCAATGAGCATCTAGGCACTTATTATTTAATAGTTTAATAGCTCAAATACATTCCGGTAGATGAAGTGCACACAACACAATACGTGTGTAGAGCAGTAGTGAAGTTTCTTTTGAGTCAAAGACTCCCTTTTTCATTGCAAGGTTTTTTTTTTAGGACACATACTGTGGATTCAGTCCCTTGTCACACTCGATCTTTTGGCATACACCTGCTGTGGACTTTTGCCTCTTAATGACATTTCGAACTTACAGTGTGGAATTGCATTTAGTACTTGGCATTGCTTGTTCCACTGGGATGGGGACCGGTGTTAAGATGCCTGTTAGACAGACTGCCCACCCCTACTTTCTCTGCTTTTTCTTTACAACACTTAACAATAACAAAGTCTTGATGATGTACAGTGTTCAAACTTAAGGTTGAAATACATTACTCTTTGATTCCTAGCTAGTAGCTCTTATCTGCACTTTAATGGGAGAGAATGGTGGTGTGTGGATAGGCACAAATTTATGTAAATAGTGCTCCTTCTCTTTAGTATGTTTGCTTTTGAGGTAGAAAAATGATTTTAAAAAACACTGGTTTCCATCAAATGGATGACATCTTCTCTGTCCTGTGGATATAGGAATCTACTAGAAGGATGTGTGCTAAATTCCTTACAAGAGATAAGAAAGGTGCTTTGCCTATGCCAGCTTGGCACCTGAAGATGTGTGAGTGGACGTGAGGCTGAACATTACCTTGATATTTTTCTCTGGGTCTTTGGAAGACCATAGTCAATTTTTAGAACAGATTGGTTTCATTCCCTATAAAACCTTCACATGTGATCATAACTGTTTAAGCTTTGAAAACACATACTGAAGTATCGTGAGCTTTAAAAAAACTTTTTAAATATTTGCGTAGTTTTAAGGTGAATTGGTTTCCTTAGAGAGCTCTCCTAATACATTGAGTTGTATATTTCAAAAGAAGGAATTTTACATGTTGTCCAAAACAACCTTGCTAGTAACTGGTGAATTTTGGTATTAACTATTATTAAAGTCTTTAAATGACACAAGTACCTAAAGATCACCTTAACGTGTGGTGTAGTTAGCTGATTGTGAAAACTGTTCCTTTAAAGTCACTTCTTGCATGTTTGGTGTTAGCCATCCAGCTCAGGCTTGTGCTGCAGCTGACAATCTAGGAAAGACAGCCTTGGAGAGTGCTTCAGGCCCCACACTGACGGAATGCCTTAGAAACCCGACTTCCTCTAGATTTGAACACCCAGACTTTTCTCTTGTTTAGAAAACAGACTTGTATTTAATGTACTTACTACTTAAAACTCCAGACAGAGGTAAGACCTAGAAGGCAAATATTGGCCAATTTTTTCTTCTTTTTAGGTGAAAGACAAATGAACGAGATTTTTAAAGTACTTTTAAAGTGCATGAGTCATCAATTAATCAGTATGAATTGTAAGCCTTTATCTTATGTCCAAGGCCTTAGTTGGTTAGGGTTTCTTCCTTTTTTAAAGAGGGACAATTATCTTTTGAACCTGTGAAAATTGTAGGAGTTGTTACAATTTGATGGTCTCCTTCTTTCTTTTCATTCTAGAAATGAATATGGTTGTAATCGTGTTTCTAATTCTTAGGACAACCTGCAAGACAGTGAGATAGTTTAAAAATTACCTTTCATGTTGAAAAAGTCTGAAACTGAGAATCCAGTGATACTTAAATGCTACATAAAACTTTTTAAATTTTTGATTTCAAGTTCTTAATTAAAACAATTTGTCATAAATGTGCTTTTGCTTTTTTATGTTATTGCTTTTAATATAAAAGTAATAGAATATTGAAGCAATAATATCTAGCACCCTGCTGGACATTAAGTCCACGGGAGGAAAAGTGAATAGGAATTGGTTCTTTGTCTTTTAACTGCTCTTATTTAGGAGCTGTTAAAACACTTGGCACCTTTGGTGACATAGATACTCTGCTCCTTAAAATTTCTAAGCACATTTATTCATTTTTAAAATGCATCTTTAAAAGATTATAGTTAATAGTTGTACCTTTTGGTTAATATTGTATTTACTTGGAAATATTTGACTAAATGAATCTTTAAAAGACTCATTTTAAAAATGAGTAAATGTAGAATAGGCTATAAGGTGATCTTTCGTGCATATTATGTAGGAGGCATATATTTATGCCACTTCATATGCAATATCTTTGTCATTGTGTTTCATCAAAGATCAATTGCTAGCAACTTGAAGGGTGTGTGTGTGTGTGTGTGTATACACACACACACACACACACACACACACATTAGGTCACTTGAACTCAGCTGACTAAATTGTAAGAAAGAGAGCAATCAATGTGGCTGTTATTGGAAGCCATAATTCTTTCCAGAAAAGAATTCTGCACAGTTTGTAAGTTAAATCTGTAGGGTCTTCCGCTATCCTTTTTTAGGATGATAATGCTGTACTGGGCAGACTTTGTACATGGAATGTTATGGTACAGTCACCTCTCAGGATCCATGGGACATTGGTTCCAGGCCCCCCTTAGAATGCCAAACTTCACGGACACTCAAGCCACTTCTATAAAACGGCGTAATATTTGCATATAACCTAGACACATCCTCCTGTATACTTCAAATCATCTCTAGATTACTTAAAATACTGAATACAATGTAAATGCTCTGTAAATAGTTGTTATACTGTATTGTTTAAGGAATAATGACTAGGGAAAAAAAGCCTGTATATGTTCAGCACAAATGAAATCATCCTTTTTTCCCCAAATATTTTCAATTCATATTTGGTTGAATCCATGGATGCAGAACTCACAGATACAGAGGGCGGACTGTACTTTCTTTAAAATGTTCAAAAGTATTACCAGCAAAGAGGAGCAGGCGCAAAGCATATATCAGAAGTAAAATGATTTTTCTTATTGACTGCTTCAGTAGAAATCAGTTTAATGGATAGTTTTACATTTCACTGGACTAGATTAAAAATGGTGCTAATATTTATGTAGCTTGATGCTATAGTTGCTTTCGTGTCTAACTTAATACCAGACCCATATAAGGTCCTTACTATATAATTTCAAAATGTTTGCATTTGAAATGAATTTTTGTATTATAGGGTGGATATGGAGTTATTTGGTGTAAGGTGTGCTTAATACCAGATCCTATGCAAGGAGCTCTGTCTAGATTTTTGGTCCAAATTTGCCTCCTTCAAGCCTGCTAGTATGAGATGGAAAAAAAAATTGATTGCTCTTTTAATACTATTTTCTTTTTGAAATTCTGGACACCTGAATGAAGACAGTAGAGGCCTCTTTTTAGATTTCTCTTATAATAACAAAACTTTATTTAGGGAAGGTTTCCCTATGCTATTGTAAGTTTGTTTTGAGCACTGCATTCACTTTAAAATGCTGGAGGTTGGAACAAAGGGTACATATAATCACAAAGCCCAGGCCACAGGAATTTGGGGTTGTATTTTCTAAGAACTATGTATCATTTTTAGCTTATAGTTAATATTGTATTTACTTGGAAAAATGTGAATAAAGTTAATTAACATTACAGGCTGAGACTACTTTGTGAGAAATAATTCTGCTTAGCACCTAAAAGACTTGAAGAAAATGTATAATCATATTGACTCCTAAAAGGATTTTTCAGTAGGTAAATATTTAACAAGATACATTAGATATGTCCAGGAAAAGATAAATAGTGTATATACACTTACAGTTGAGCTCTAATTTTTCCCAGTCTTTTCCTTCACATCTTCTTACTGTTTTGAAAGTTACAAAAGTAATAGTGTATGGTTAAAATAACTCAAAAAGAAGTATAGAGTTGGCTGGGCATGGTGACTCACGCCTGTAATCCCAGCACTTTGGGAGCGGAGGTGGGCAGATCACTTGAGGTCAGGAGTTCGTGACCAGCCTGGCCAACATGGTAAAACCCCATCTCTACTAAAAATACAAAATTAGCCAGGCGTGGTGGCGGGCACCTGTAATCCCAGCTACTCGGGAAGCTGAGGCAGGAGAATCGCTTGAACCCAGGAGGAGGTTGCAGTGAGCCAAGATCATGCCACTGCACTCCAGCTTGGGCAAAAGAGCAAAACTCCATCTCAAAAAAAAAAATAGAGTTAAAAGTGAAAGTTCCCTTCAACAACAAACCTCCTCTCATTGAAATTCTACTCCCCTGCTTAGAATAAACCAGTTTTAAGTTTTGTGTGTAAATTTGCAGACCTTTTTCCTATGCATTTTTCTGTGGAGGTACATGCACACACTTTTTTTGCACAAACATTGGATAATACTACAGACATTCTCCAATTTTTGTCCCTTAATATCTTAGGGAAGATTCTAGTTCCAGGAAGATGGAGTAAGCACACATTTCCCCCGCTTTGTTTTTACTGAAGACATCTATAAAATATGGACAGTGTGTCACACAGCTATTTGAGGACTCTGAAAAGTAAGTAACACACAGATTGGGTACACTGGACTTCCAAGTACCACTAAAGTGGTGGTGAGTCTTCCTTTTTTTTTTCTTCTTCATGTATCATCTGGCCTTAAGACAGGCCAAAACACAGAAGTGGGCACCGTGGTGTAGAGATCCAGAAGCAGCCTGGCTTGAGAGACAGGAGGGGAAGGAACAGCTGAAGCTCAGAGAGTGAGGGAAGTGACCCCTTTCCCTCTCCTTTTCCCCATTTTCTCATGCTGAAGTTCCCAGGTAACCCCCTGGCTGCCAGCGGAAGCCTGTAGGAGCCGGAAGCCAAGGGAGAGCCTCGCACATCTCCACTGAGTAGAGCTGCGTCATTACAAGCGTGGGGCTGAGCTGATGCGCTCTTTTCCTCTTTGAAAACTGAAGTGACATTGGGACCAAAACTCACAGAAGGAAGGTTGGAGTTTTTGGCCTGAATATCACCAGATAATTGCCTGCTATCCTGCTATAATAAAACAAAAATATCAACATTTTCTATAGGACTTAAACAAAAGCTGCGTCTCATCATGTAACATTCAAAATGTTTACAATACAATCCCAAATTATTCAGCATATAAAGAACCATGAAAATAATTCTAATGGGAAAAGACAACAGAAGCCATTATAGACTTTAAAGTAGTTAATATTAAAAAAGCTCAACTAAGCAATCACTCCTGAAACATATTCAAGTAGAAATTATCAGTAAAGAGGTAATATAAAGAAGAACCAAAGGAAAATATTAGAACTGAAAAATACTATTACATTTTAAAAATTCACTGGATAGACTCCATGGAATGGAAATGACAAAAGAAAGACACAGATTGATAAAATCATCCAATCTGAACAGAAAAAGTCACTGAAAAACGAACAGAATTTCAGGGGGATCTGTGGGATGATACCGACAGGTCTCACAGTCGTGTCACAGATGGATAAGAGAGTGCAGTGCTTGACAGACATGTATAATTAATGGCTGAAAAAATCCCAGGATGGCTGAAACCTTAGATTCAAGAAGCTGAGTAAATCCTAAACAGGACAGATTCAAAGAAGTCAATGCCCAGACACATCATAAACTGCTGAAAACTAAAAAACATCTTGAAAAGAGCCAGAGAAAAATGATGCATTACCTATAGGGAAACAACAATTTGAATGACAGCAGAATTTTCATCAGAAACCGTGGAAGTCAGAAGGAAGTGGCCGATTTCTTAAAGTGCTGAAAGAAAATAACTGTCAATTCAGAATTCTTATCCAGTGAGGCATTCCTCAGGAATGAAAGTGAAATAAAGACATTCTCAGATGCATGAAAACGGAGAAGACAGGCAGCAGTTGGCCTGTTCTAAAGGAACGGCAAAGGCAGCCAGTCCTTCAGAGAAAAACTGCACCAAAAGGAAACTTAGAAGATCAGGAAGGAAGAAAAGCAACAAAAATGGTAGGGATCTGGGTAAAATATAATAGACTATTTTCCTCTTGAGTTCTTTATAACATGTTTGATTGTTGAAAGCAAAAAATACAACATCATCTGATATGGTTTTCAATGTATGTAGATGCAATATATAAGACAACTTTAACAGAAAGAGGGCAGGTAAAGGGACCCACGTGGTGAGAAGGTTTCTGTATTCTAATTAAATTTAAGTGATAAAAATGGTTCTAAATAGACTGGTGTTTTTCTTTCAAAACTTTATACAAAGATATAGTCAAAATCATAATAGGCAATATGAAATACCAAAAATGTTCAACTAGGCCAGGCACGGTGGCTCATGCCTGTAATCCCAGGGAGGCCCAGATGGGTGGATTACCTGAGGCCAAGTGTTCAAGACCAGCCTGGCCAACATGGCGAAACCGTCTCTACTAAAAACACAACAATTAGCCAGGCATGGTGGCAGGTGCCTGTAGTCCCAGATACTCCAGAGGCTGAGGCAGGAGGATCGCTTGAACCTGGGAGGCGGAGGTTGCAGTGAGCCGAGATCGCACCACTGCACTCCAGCCTGGGTGACAGAACAAGACTCCGTCTCAAAAAAAAAAAAAAAAAGAAAAAAAAAGGTTCAAATAACCCAAAAGAAAACAGGAAATGGGGAGCCAAAGAACAAAAAACAGAACAAAAAGAAACCACACACATCAGTAATTACATTAACTGTAAATAGTATAAATATACCAATTAAAAGACAGTATCAGAATTATTTTTCAAAAACATGATTCAGCTATATGATGTCTATAAGAAATTCATTTTAAATGCAGCCATACAGATAGGTTAATAGTAAAGGACAGAAGAAGATAAACCAAGCCAGGCCTGTAATCCCAGCGCTTGCCTGTAATCCCAGCACTTTGGGAGGCTGAGGCGGGTGGATCACTTGGGGCCAGGAATTCAAGACCAGCCTGGCCAACATGGTGAAATCCCATCTCTACAACAACAAAAAGAAATACAAAAATTAGCCGAGTGTGGTGGCGCATGCCTGTAATCCCAGCTACTTGGGAGGCTGAGGCATGAGAATTGGTTGAACCTGGGAGGTGGAGGTTGCAGTAAGTCGAGATTGCACCACTGCACTCCAGCCTGGGTGACTTTGTCTAAAAAAATTAAAAAAATAAAAAATAAAAATAGACCATTCAAATGCTAATCAAAAAAGAAAGCAATAGCAAAATTGATTTCACAGCAAAGGAAATTACCAGGGATAAAGAGGGTCTTTATATAAAAGAGTCAATTCACCAAGAAGACACAGCATATTTAAAGGTATACACACCTGGCAGCAGAACTTCACTGTATATAAGCTTCTGTGCCCATAGTGCACAAGCATAATGATGCTCCCTAAAACCCGCCGGACTTACCTAAGTGTGGCAAGCATCACCCCTAAAAAAATGAGACAGTGCAAGAACAATACAACATAGAATTCTCTGTACGCCCAAGGAAAGCAGGGTTTTGACAGGAAGCAGATGGCTATGGTGGACAGGGGAATTACTGGAAAAGGCTAACATGACAAGATTGTGCTGAGGCAAAACGTGAAGGAAATCTGACAACTGAAAGGAGAACTAGACAAATTCACCATTACAGTTGAAGACGTCAATACTCCTAACAGTAATAGAACTAATTAATAGACAGAAAATCAGCCAAGACAGAAGAACTGAGCATCATTAATCAAATGGCTGTAATGGACATTTACAGAGCACTACACCCAACATCAGCATAATACGTACATTCTTCCAAGGGCACGCAGAACATTCTCTAACACCACATCCTGGCATATAAAGTAAACCTTAACGAACATAAAATAACTGAAATCATACAAAATATGTTTCTGACCATAATGGAATTGAACTAAAATTCAGTAATAGAAACATAACAGGAGAATCTGAAATCCTGGAAGTTAAACAATGTACTCATACACAAACCACCAAAGAGGAATTCTCAAGAGAAATCAGAAAATATTTTAAAGGGGAAAAAAGTGAAATTATAGCATATTAAAATATGTAGGCACAGATAATGCAGTGTTTAGAGGGAAATTTATTGTATCAAGTGCAACAGTTTTTTTTATTGATCTGAAATCTTTTATTATGAAAGAAGATTTCAGATCAATAATCTGAGCTTCCACAGTAAACAGAGAATGATAAACCCACATCTAGGAGAACAAAGGAAGAAAAAAAGCAGTCATCAATGAAATTGAAAACAAAAATGGAATATGAATGAAGCCAAGAGCTGTTATGTTGAAAAAATTATTGAGAAACCTCTAGTATGACTGAACATTTTTTAAAAAGTAGCCATACATATCAACATCAGGAATACGATGATTTACATTTTACTGATTTTTTTTTTTTTTAAATAGGGTCTCACTTTGTCACCCAGGCTGGAGGGCAGTGGTGCAAACACAGCTCACTGCAGCATCAAACTCCTGGGCTGAGGTGATCCTCCCACCTCAGCCCCCCAAGCAGCTGAGACTGCAGGCACGTGCCACTACACCCAGCTCATTTTTTGTATTTTTTGTAGAGATGGGGTTTTGTCATATTGCCCAGGCTGGTCTCGAACTTGGAGGTTCAAGGGATCCCAAAGTCAGGCATGAACTGTGCCTGGCCTTACTGATTACTAGTGATGTTAGCATCTTGTTCTTATTAATCAGTTATCTTTACTTCTTTGATGAGTGGTCTGCTTATGTGCTCTGCCAATCTTTTAAAATTATTTTGGAAAAAAATATAGAAAAGCACACTGCCTTTTTTTAAAAGTGAGTTTGTCTTACTGACCTTCTTAGGGTCTCTCTCTATCTGACAGAAATCTTCTGATATTTTGTGAATATTTTATCACAGCCCATTGCTTTCCTTTATGCTATCTTTTGTCTTATGGAAAATATCAATTTGTATACTCAAATCTCAAACGTTTCCTTTACAGATGGAGGACTTTGTGTGACTTTCAGAAAGACTTACGCTTTGATTATAAAAAATGCAATATTGTCTTCCAATGGTTTAAAAGAAAAACCTTGCTTCTGATTTTAGCTCTTTAATTCAACTGGAGTTAATTATTTGTGAATATGAAGTAAAAATCCAACCTTCCTTTTTTTTTTTTTTTTTGAGACCAGCTCACTCTGTTGCTCAGGCTGGAGTGGAGTGGTGCAGTCACAACTCACTGCAGCCTCAGCCTCTCTGGGCTCAGGTGATCCTCCCACCTCAGCCTCTCCATAACTGGGACTACAAGAGTGCACTAGCACGCCTGACTAATTTTTGCATTTTTTGTAGAGATGGGGTTTTGTCATGTTGCCCAGGCTGGTCTCGAATTCCTGGTCTTAAGCCATCTGCTGGCCTCAGCTTCCCAAAGTACTGGGATTTCAGGCATGAGCCACCCTGCCTGGCCCAACTTTTCTTTTTTAATCAAATGGGTAGCAGATGGATTTAACACCATCTGGTGAACAGTCTTTACTGATATGAAGTGTTACATCATTTAAAAAAAAATTCCTATAGGTACATGGGAAGGTTTCCAAATGCTGCTCTTCTACGGATCAGTCTATCCATACCTGAGCTCACAGTATTGTTTTATTATAATTTTACAGTTTATTTTATATCTGCGAGGCCAAGTCTCCAGATGCTCACCTTGTTCTCTTTTCTTGGTTATTTTCTAAATATGAACTTTAAAGTGAGCATGTCAAATTTTATTTTTAAATTCAATTTGGCAGTTTTATTAAACTGTATTGAATTGACTAATTTTGGAGGATTAACATCTTTCTAATATTGAGTCTTTTTATCCCCAAATATAGTATGTCTCTGTTTAGGTGGGTCTTCCTATATTTATTTCAGCAGGATTTAAAGGTTTTGTGAATAAAAAGTCTTGCACGCCTCTTGTTGGATTTGCTTCTCAACTCCATCAAATTTTCTAAATGTTTCCTTGAAGCCCAGCTCAAGTATTCCTTTGCTGTGTAATGTCACCCAGGCATGGAACAAACCTGCATGTCACCTAGTCATGGAACAAACCAGAGTAGAGTATCATCCCCACAGAAGGTTCCTGTGAACAAACACCAGACTCCGTGCCTAAACTTCAGGCCACTAGATGCTTCCTAAAATATAATACAGATGGTAGAAATCTGGAGCAACAGGCTAGCATTTAAAGCCAAGATTACTCCTGGAAATAAAAAAGAGGAAAAGAGGATGGCCAGTAGTAGAATAATGGCATCCACATTAAATTCATGAGTGAATAATGAAGTTTTTCTTCTACTCTTGCTCAAGGACTAAGTTAAATAAATAGAAGGCTGGGCGCGGTGGCTCACGCCTGTAATGCCAGCACTTTGGGAGGCCGAGGCAGGCAGATTATGAGGTCACGAGTTCAAGACCAGCCTGACCAACATGGTGAAACCCCATCTCTACTAAAAATACAAAAATTAGCTGGGCGTGGTGGTAAGTGCTTGTAATCCCAGCTACTCAGGAGGCCAAGGCAGGAGAATCACTTGAACCTAGAAGGTGGAGGTTGCAGTGAGCTGAGATTGGGCCATTGCTCTCCAGCCTGGGTGACAGAGCAAGACTCCATCTCAAAAAAAAAAAAAAAAAAATAGAGATGAGTAGCACAGGTGAGGGCTAGCGTGGGTCAATAGTTTATTGGCAGACAGCACAGGAATGCCACCAGAATAAACACACTAACTGCTGTGGCTAGAAAGGCAGATTCAGTCATATAGGGTGGAGAACCACCTCCCTGCCAAGGCCTCACAGGCACCTTCTCACCTTGATGACAGGAAGATCTAACCAACAATGTATCAGCACCAGACTGCTTTAACTGCTGAGGACAAGTAGCCTGTGACAGGCATTCTGAAAACCAATTGGCATGCGTTTTCACTCATGTAATTCTCATCTGTAATACTTTTACTGAATTCAATTTGCTGGAAGCAGGGTCAAAAAAGCAAGCTACCAAACTTGCAAGATTTTAAAAATCAAAACATGGTTTCACAATGATGATATAAGCTTATCCCTCACTCCAGATAATTTAGTACTAGCTGGGTACTGTGGCATATGCCTGTAATTCCAGCACTTTAGGAGGCTGAGGCAGAAGGATCATTTGAGCCCAGGAGTTTGAGACCAGCCTGGGCAAAATAGTGAGAGCCTATCTCTAAAAAAAAAATAATTAGCTGGGGGTGGTGGTATGCTCCTGTAGTCCCAGCTCCTTGAGAGGCTGAGGTGGGAGGATAGCTTGAGGTCAGGAGTTTGAGGTTGCAGTGAGCTATGACACCATTGTACTCCTGCCTGGGTCACACACTGAGACCCTGTCTCAAAAACAACTTTTTTGTTTTAAATGGAAAATACTCCTATACCAATTAAAATCAGAACTGTTTACAGTTTTTAAAACAAAAGCATATTTGAAATTTTCATAATAAAATGTTCCTTATCCACTGTGTAGGGCAGAGGGACCTGCACCCAGGGCTGCTGTCTGCTCCCGAAGTATGGCGTTGGGCCAGCCCCCTGCCTGGGCAGCTCGGGCCCCACATTTGTCAGATGGGCCTAATATCTGCTATGACCACTGCAATGGGTCATTCTGAAGGGTAAATCAATGCTAAATATAAGAATACTCTTCAGTTGTAAAATATGCTATGCCCCTTCAAGGTTTTACTATTATAGACATTTCAATGGATAGTATTATTAATAGGTTATTGTTAAACTAAATATTATCCAGTGTTTCTCTGACACATGATGCTTTTTAAAGAAGAAAAGAAAGGTGGGCATTGAGTCCTATACTTTGACAAGGGATGGGAGATGCAGTGAAAGGGGCCCTCGGCAACTGCAGATTCTTACAGTGGAAGCCCTCTAAGTGCAGGAGTCAAATTCTTATAGTTCAGATAGGGCTGAAATTTGGAAAATCAGAAACACATATAAACAGCCTACATAGAATTCAGAATTTAAGTGTGAGGTGAAAGAGTGAGTCTTAAAATTAGGGTAGGAAAACCATTTGCCATTCCTCTATTCCTTTGAAAAGGCGGCAGAGTTACTAAGTTTCCAGGATCTAATTATAGCTCCAGCCTCTGCTTCAACATGGGGACTTGTCAACTGTAACTGAGAGTGTGTAATTAACAGAAGTGAGAGATTCAACATAGTTCACCCCTAATCATTTATGAGGTATCATAAAATACTACAACAGCTGATCATGGCTAGGCCTTAGATCAGAGGTTTATGGACAATTATATCCTCAGATGCATCTGACAACTCTCAAGCTTAAGCTCCCCATTCTTACAATATCAAATCCTGCTAAAATGGAGAACACAGCAGGCATAACTGCTTGTTCACAGGCTGTGCTGTGAGATGTGCCAAGAGCCAGCTAAGAGTGCACAGACAGAATCCCCAAGAAATACTAATCCTAACAACAAAACATAAAGCCCAAATCTAGTAAGCTATCAATCCTGGAAGGTACAACATGTACTGTAGTCAATATTCAAAAACAAAGTGAGCAGAAAGGGTTTTAACTGCCTGTTTGGAAATTTTGCAAAGTGGGATCTTGCAGTGGATAGACTGCACCTGCGATACCCAGATAACCTGGAAAGACGCAGGGACACAGTTGGCTTTGTGATCACTTATCTTTTCCACAAGCACTGGAGTCCCTCCTGTGTGCCAGGCATCAGGCACACCAAAGCAGCCCTGTCCCAGGGAGGTCTTAGCCCAGTAGAGAAGACAAACAATGACAAGGAACCATCACTGAGATCAATACCAAGAAAGGAGGTCTAGACAGAGAATCATGAGAGTTGGGTGTCTGCATATGCTGAGGTCAGAGAAAGCACTGTGGCAGAGAAATTTTGCACTGCACCCCAAAGAACAGCAGGCCTTCAGCTCAACAGACTTGGAGGGCTGGCTGAGGAGCATTCCAGGGGAGGAACCCAAGAGTCCCCACAGAGACTGTGAGAAAGCCAGGGGCATTCAGAGATGTGCACGAGTGTCCTATAAAAGCACTATTTTCCCCAGGAAGTGAGAGTAGTATAAGGGCATGGTAGTACCTTTATGGCTACACAAACCAATCTGATGACTTTTCTGTAAAAGGTAATAATGTGGTAGATCCACCTAAAATCAATCATATTATACAATTTCCTATTCAATTTAAAATTATTTGAGGGCTCCCCACCAAGCATACAGAAATAAGCATTTTTACCATCATATGTCATTACTCGGTCCTTAAATATTTAGTAAACAATTATTTTCATGAAATTTTAGAATGTAAAATACTCAAAAATGAAGGACTTTATTTTCTTCACTCTAGTTTTCTTTAAAATGAAGTTTACACATTGCATCAAGACGTTAGAAAAGGAGTTTTGAGAGCACAGGCTTATCCAGTTTTCACTGAGTTTTCCACAGAAGGTTCCTGACAAAGCCCTCCAGCATGAAGACGCACACTGAAATTACTGCAAGTTTAAGAAATGGAGAGCGAGGTGTGATGGGTCAAACCTATAATCCCAAGGCTTTGGTAGGCCAAGGTGGGAGGAATGCTTTAGGCCAGAAGTTTGAGACCAGCCTAGGAAACATGGAGACAAAACAGAAAAAAAAGAAATTAGCCAGGTGGAGTGGTGCACGCCTGCAGTCCCAGCTACTCGGGAGGCTGAGGTGGGAGAACTGCTTGAGCCTAAGAGGCTGAGGCTGTGATGAGGTATGATTGTGCCACTGCACTCCAGCCTAGGTGACAGCAAGATTGCGTCTCTGAAAAGAAAACTAAACAAAACAAACAACAGCAAAAAACAAAGAAAGGAATGGCTTAACCCACCTTATATACAGTTACAGATGGTCCCGACAAGCATGCATCAAAGTTAAACGTTTCCTTTACAGAAAAATACCTCTTCAAAATAGAGCATTTTGAAGATGAGATCTTCAAATCTGTAGAGATGATTTAAAGTAAATATACCTCATGTTACTACATCAGCAGGAGTGTTTTAAAACCAGTACAACAAGGGGTACCAACCCTCCAAAGCCATGCTGGCTATGTACAGCAGGCTGATGACCCTGGTGTCCCTGCTAAAGGTACAACTGCCTCTGGGTTAGGGAACAGCACTTCTAGTACAACTGGACACATGCTGGGAAGTCACTGCCTCCAATGCTTCATTAGAGACACATTTTGCTGTTTTAGTACATACCAGAAAAACAACTTTATATGACTGCAAGATATGAAAAACATAAATAGCCTTGGCTTTGTGAGTTCCCAATGGTACAGAAATTTCATAAAATTTTTTAAAAACGCTATTGTCAGAGATGCATACTGACCTTTTTTTTTTAATTTTTAATATTTTTTTTGAGATGTAACCTTGTTCTGTTGCCTAGACTGGAGAGCAGTGGCATAATCTCGGCTCACTACAGCTTCTGCCTCCCAGGTTCAAGCAATTCTGCCTCAGCCTCATGAGTAGCTGGACTACAGGCACCCACCACCATGCCCGGCTAATTTTTGTGTTTTTAGTAGAGACAGGGTTATACCATGTTGGCTAGGCTGGTCTCGAACTCCTGACTTCAAGTGATCCACTCACTTTGGCCTCCCAAAGTGCTGGGATTACAGGCGTGAGCCACTGTGCCCGGCCCTGACCTATTCTTGGGTGAAATGACAGATGCCTTGAATATTTTCAACTACTATAGCATGAAAAGGTTGCGTAAATATAAAGAAAACAAGATGGCATAATGTAGGCAATTGTTAAAGCCGGCTGATATAGTGGCTCATAAGGCTATTTTTCTCTATATTTGTGTATATTTGAAAATCTCCATTATAAAAAATTTACAAGTATATAAAGGGAGAATCTGGGTGGGCTAGGCATGGTGGCTCATTCCTGTTGTAATCCCAGCACTTTGGGAGGCTGAGATGGAAGGATTCCTTGAGGCCAGGAGTTTGAGACCAGCCTAGGCAACATAGTCAGACCATCTCTCTACAAAAAATAAAATAAAAAATAAAAATAAAAGAGAAAAAAAATGAGGGGGATATATGAAGGGAAAAAAGTACATAAATGCTCTTTTAAAAGAAGAAACAGATTCCCTAACCACATTATTTTCTATCAGTAGGTAGTTTTCTGACCTTTGAGGGTGGTGGCCAACAACTTGATCACTTGTCCTACTGAAAATGGTAGATCTTGTGTTCTCAGATAAATTCCTCTAAAATTCTAAAACAACCCTTTAAAGAAATAAATACAATCGGGAAGTAACCAAGTCACCAAGTAGGACAGACTCAGATTTTATGTACATGAGTAGTTAGACGGATCAGGAAAGAGATACTTCACAAATAGCACCACAAAATATTAAAAATTCACAGGTTTTTTAAAAGTACCTCTAATTTGCCTCTCCAAAAACCATAAAAAGATGACAGAAAATAAAGAAACATCATCTGCTATGTCACAGTATAAATTACAAATCATTTAGGTTTCTAATTTTAGCATCAGATTCCTTAAATACTATTATTGATCTGCTAGGAATCAATGTTTTTGAATTCAGCAACTCTTATAACAAGCCACAAGTAATGTTTTCAACAAAACCATTACAGATTCCCAAATTGTGATGTTCTCATTTTCACTTAAATCCTGGACTGTAAAAGAATAAATTACAATCTCCAGTTTAAATGGTCTTCATAATCTTTTATAGAAGACTGAATAATTACTTTCCTAGAAATCTAAATTAAGAGCTTCCTGAAAACTTAATGAGTTGTGAGAAATAGAAATGTAACATTTATTACTAGCCTGAACAATACCAAACTATCTCCCCTCCTCATTCTCCCTGAAGGCAAAGCCTTATTAAGAACCACCATGGTTTGGTTCTCCAGCAACTTTTATTGGTCAAAGGATGCAGAAGGATATATGGTGTCTGTGGTTTAATTAACAGGATCATTTATAAAACAACTTTACATTTATCTTATTTTAAAAATTCTGGCTTTTGAATAAGCTGCTGTGTTAGAATAGACATGCTCCTATCTCATGCAAAAAGCTGTTCAAAAATGAGCAGCTTGCAAATCTATCATAAATGAGACATTGAATAAAACATTCTTACGGTGAGGTCTAAGAAGTAGTTCAATCTGAGAATTTGCTTCAGATACTTTTTGAAATAAAATATTCAAGGCATAAAAAAAGCAAAACTCAAAATAACTAAAACAGATACATACTGATATTTTCATCCTAGTCACTTCCCAGAGTTTTTATGTGTCTCTGCTCTGCTGATTAAAATAAACAACAAAAGCAGTAGGCATCTTCTAACTAAAAGTTAATTTACTAGTCTTCAACTAAAAAGTCACAGTGGAAGAACATATATAAGGTGAAGAAAGCTTTTTAAACTTTCAGACTTAATTTTAATACTGCATTTCAACTTTAAAGAAAGGTTCCACCATATATTTTTTGCATTGACATTTTAAAATATAAGAACAAGTCTTTGTAATACAATATATACTTCAATATACCCAATATACCTCATGAATTAAAAACATGTCAACTTGATAACTGTAGTAAGGCATTTAAGTAGTCAGCAGAAGCTATAAAGAAATTTCTTAATGAGTGGTGTCCTTTTAATATTAACTGGATTTAGTTAGGTTTCCTTAAAATGAACAGGAAACAAAAGATGTGAAAAATAAGCAGTGGTGCCATTATACTGAATTCCAGAAAAAGCACAGTACAATGTGTTTTCTAGAAGGGAGACCAGACAGACCAGCAAACTGGAAATGGATGAGCAGCCCCAGCTTACATGGTCTATTGTATTTTATCAACCGCTGAGAGAATTAGTAGCTCAGTGGGCTGGGTAAAGGTACCAGCATCCTTAGTGCTAGTTTCTTAGCCTAAAACAGGGCAGGTACTCCAGATGTACTTCCTCAGCTGACCTGGATGAAGATGACTTAAAATCAACAGAGCTGGACAGTACAAAGTTCATGGAAAAACTCCATTTTTCATTTTATTTTGGTATGTTAGTGAATGTCTACTGATCTAGTACTTCGAGTGTGGGTCACGTAAACACCATGTAGAATGTAGTAAACAGAATTAAATAAGAAACACGCTGGCTATCAATGCCAGAGTCTTTGAATGTCAGGTCATAAATATAACCAATTATGCAATATAACCGACATGACGAGAAAAGCACACCTCATAATTGACAATTTTAGTTCATAGGATTAAAAAAAATAAAATCTGAAACTGCATTTAGTGCCACATTCTGTCATATCATACATCAGATCCCACGCTGTGGAGCTGCACTGGGCTACAGGACATACCGTACACAGCATGTTTTAAACTGAAAGAGAAAGGGAAAATATGGAACAGAAAATTTTTACATACACGTACACATCTAACGGTGTTGTCCATTTAATTCGATTTATATGATTTGCTGTGCCACTTTGACTAGCTTGCAGAACACCCCAAATCCTCTTTTCCCCATAAAGATCTACTTCCATACAGAGTAGAAAAGGATGGTGGTAAAAAACTTCAGATTCTTCAGGTTCCAACGATTGTGTCCCAAATGCCACTGTATGAACACCTAAAAAATATTAAGAACAATTTAGAAATCTGCATAATTATAAATGCAAAAGTAAATATAGCTTAAAGCCTAAAAGAGAATTCGGGAATATCTCATCTTTTAATACTTGCCTGTGCCTACTATATGATGTTGACTATAAATAAAATGTCCACTGTGGTAAATGGGGAAAAAGAGGAAGCTTTAAAAAGTTAAAAGGAGACATTTGTCAATTTTGTAAATGGGCCTCCTGTTTTTGCAAAAGGCACATTCATTTAGACCTCAATCAATCCAGGAAAGGCTCCTCACTGATGTAAGGCATCAGGGTATCTCACCCTCTCCTGTCAACCACCGCCTGCCTTTCCTTTCTTTCTGAACAAGAGCATGAGAATTTCCTATTGAGTGTAAATTATTTCAGTTAGAACATCCAACATTAACTTATGGAATATTCTCCTCTTTTTCTTTTTTCTTTCTTTTCTTTTTTTTTTTTTTTTTTGAGACAGTCTCACTTTATTGCCCAGGCTGGAGTGCAGTGGTGCGACCTTGGCTTACTGCAACCTCTACCTCCCAGGCTCAAGCGATTCTTCTGTCTTAGGTTCACGAGTAGCTGGGACTACAGGTGCAGGCCACCACTGCCTGGCTAACTTTTTCTGTTTTGTAGAGATGGTGTTTCACCATGATGCTGGTGATTAAGACTGGTCTCGAACTCCTGAGCTAAAGCGATCTGCCGAGCTTGGCCTCCCAAAGTGCTGGAACTAGAGCCACTGCACCTGGCTGGGATCCTCTCTTTTTCACACTGCAGCTTCCCAAAGCTTTAACAGGCCTCTGCACTTCAGCTTGCCAGGAACTCAGGGCAAGGAGGTATCCGCACCCACCTGTGTGCTCTCCCACGGCTCCTAACAACCACAGTCCTGAGCATTCGGGGCCTGTGCACGCCGCGGTGACCTCAGCTGTCTCAAGGCAGCATCTCCGTACTGAATACCTGAGCCCATTCTTTCTGGGTCCAGCTCACCTGAGGACCAAGCAAGTATTCTTTTAAAAAAGGTTTTATGTTTCTGTGATCCCAAAAATAGATTAAAAAAAAAAAAAGCAAAGTACAGAACACTGTGTATATATCCAACCATTCTGAATAACAGAGGGAAAAAAACCATATATATGTTTGCTTGCACAGGCACAAAGTATCTCCAGCAGGATACATAAGGAATGGTTGATGCAGAGGCGGCGTTCTGGATGGCCACGGACAGGAGGGGGTGGTAACATGGGGACTTTTCACTGCATACTCTTTCATACTTCTTGAATTTCAAATTATGTGAATATATTATTTATATAAAATAAATTAATTTAAAACTAAATTACAAAGATACCATTTTTCACTTATCAGACTGGCCAAAAGTCCAAGTAGGATAATACATGCTGTGGACATGGCTTTAGTGAAATAAGTCCATCATGTGACAGCCTCTATACCAACAGCCCAAATGCTTATGTTCTTTGACCTAGCAATTCCACTTCTGGGCATTTGTCTGACACACAGACTCATGCACATGTCAAAATACATATATATAAAATTATTTACTCTAATATTACTTATAATAGAAAAATACTGGGAACAACCCAAATATCCAAAGTACTCTTGTTACATAAATTATGGTAACACATATGTGAAATATAGGTTGAGCGATCCTTATTCAAAATATGTGAAACCAGAATTATTTTGGATTTTTTCAGATTTTGAAATATTTGCATTATACTTAACAGTTCAGTATCCCTAATCTGAAAAATCTGCAATTTGAAATGCTCCAATGAGCTTTTCCTTTCAGTGGCGATGTTGGCAATTAAAATGTTTCAGATTTTAGAATATTTTGGATTAGGGATACTCAACCCATATTACACATCACACACATACATTATATATATTATGTGTTATATATGTGTACATTATGTATTATATGTATATATAGAAACTATATGCTGATTTGTAATGAAGGGTTTTATAATAGTAAAAAAGCAAGGCGTGGTTGTCTATCATATGGTAAATTTTATATAAAAAAGGGGAAGAAAAGAATGGTTTTTAAATGTATTACCCATTTAAAAAAAATTAAAAGTACGGTTGCAGAATCCTAATTTATACCCTTTTTTTTTCACCTAGAGATACTTAGGATTTTGATGATCTTAGAAAAAACATATCTTGAAAATTTTATGAGTTGTTATTCTGATGCATTCAAGGGACACAAGATTAAAACAGCAAGGTCATGTAAATACAACTGCACATGTGTTGAGCTTAATCATACTCAACAGCAAGCCAACTGTAATGATTTATGTTACAGTTTTGGTTTTTGTACCAAGCTTAGTAATTTTTTTTTCTTTCTGATTAAAAATAATACAAAAGGGTGTCGTGTCCACTTCTGTTGATACCCAACTCTTCCACCTGGGCCCGACTCTCCTCCCTCCTACTTCACCCAGCACCCTCCTTCTTCCCTGCCCTCTCTTTGCCCATTCTTCTCTTCTTCCCCCTCAGCATTTAAACATGCTAGAATCTCTCCCATCACCCACACCCCCAACTTTAACCCTTTGCACCTTACAGTGCCAGCGTGGGCTTCCTCAGGAGAGGAGTGGACACTCTGCTTTCTTACCCTCTACTTCTTCCTTATGGACAGCCGGCCATCTTCTACCTTCATAATTCTGCTAAAATTGTTCTTGATCAAGATGATCACTAACTTTCTATTCCCCATCCCAATGTGTGTTTTTCAGCTCTGTTCTTAGTTTATGAGACTTCCCTCTGTTACTATTACATTACATAATGAACACTCCCCTTTGACTTGCTTATAATTAGGGTTTAAGTGACACCCACATTCCCTTGATTTTTTCACACATTTCCAACCATTTCCTTTTTCATCGTTTTGTAGATTCCTCTTCCTCTGCTCATCCTTCATCTCCAGGGTTCTGTTGATCACTGCTCTCCTTAAACAGACTGTTCTCTGGATGTTCACATTCCTTCTTAGCTGTTCCTATATATTGATAGTTCCTAAATGTACACTGCCAGCCAGGAACTCTTCCCCAAGCTTACTAGATAACTCCATGTGTGTGTCCCAGTGTTACTGCAAAGGCCGCATGTTCACAACAGAGCCATCTTCACTCACACTCCCTGCTTCTCCTCTGGTTGCATCGCATCTCTGTCTAGAAACCCCAGTGTGACTGCATCATCCTTGGTTCTTCCTCCCCTGCTGGCCCCTAGTCCTCACCCTCTCCCACCTAAGAATCAGTTAGTTGCCCTATCCCACTAGTGGGCCTATGAGTCATAAGATGCTACTGCCTAAATATATCTTAGATCTATCTCTCTCTCCATCTCTGCTCCCACATCCTTGTTAAAGCATTAATCAGTCATCTCTTACTAGGATTACTAAAAAATGCCTTATAATTGGTATCTTGGCCTCTAGCCCTGCCCTCCCTTCAATCTGTTTTCAATATAACTCCTGCAAACATGATTTATCTTAAGTTACAACATGATCACATCACAAACCTGCTGATGACCCACCACCTGCAGCAGTGGTTCTCAATCTTAGATGAACATTAGAATCGCAGAAGTGAACATTTAAAAACGCTGATGCCTCCACCATACTTCAGCCCAATTAATTCAGTGTCTCCAGTGGTGGGGCCTGGAATTAGAACTTTTAATGCATCCCAGTGACTCTAGTGCTCACCCAGTGTTGAGAATTGGTAAGCTACAAGATAAAGTTCTAGATCCTGAATGAGGACTGGCTGGCTCCTGCCTTTCTTCAACCTTTTCTCCTGCTATTCCTTCCTCCTCACTCCCCTAGCTAGGTCACTCTTCCTTATATTCTGAAAGATTGAGGCATGTAACACCTTCTCCTGGAAGCCCTCCCTGACACCTCCTTCATCCTCTGGCTGGGGTAGGTCCCCTTCTTCATGTTACCCTAAGCCTGTGCATGTCTGAATTACTGTATCAACCTCATGACATTATAATTATCCTTTGACTGTCTCCCATGAAAGACAGTTTCTTGGGTGGGCAAAAGGTGTGATTTATTCATTTTTGTATCCCACCATCTGACAAAGAATAGGCATTCAGATGTTTGAATGAATCAATCAAAAGGTGATGCCCACATACAATTAGTTATTTTAGTAAATGACAACTACATAGTATTTCATCAGCTGCCAACATCAGGATTATTTTAAATTATTTTTACTGAAGCAACAAATACAAAAATGAGGCATTTTGTAATTGAGGCATGCTCAGTGAGCTTCAGAAATAAAGTTACTCTGGACTGCATAGTTCCATGATGCCCGATCTGCAACTACCAACACTACACGATGAACCTGTAACTCCCTTACATTTGACCACTGGCCCAACAGAATTAGTGTGCTGTTGACAGAGTGGACAAGGCCTACTCTTCCTCCTTTTAGTGAAGGACCCAAAAAAGACTATGGTTCTAAATGCAAACACTCCCTGAAAACCTTGACTGCCCTTCCACAGCTGAGCTGGTGTGCCCATTGCTTTCATTACCATGGAAACCATCCAGATAAGGGGGGTGCTTTCACCTCAGCCAGGAGAACATGACCTTTGAACCCATGTGTGGTGATTTTAGGTTGGCAGGTACAGAGAGAATATTCTTTACTAAATTACTTCTGAAAATATTAAAAGGTGATTTACTAAGCTAGAGTATAAAATATGCAGAAGAAAAGTTGATGAACGGAAACGCTTTTACCTGATTCAATTTTGTTAAGTATTTTTCTTGCACACTGTACAAAAGCCTCTTCTACATTCTCCCCTGTTAGCGCACTTGTTTCCAAAAACATCAGCTCTAAAATGGACATCAACAAAATACAAAGTCATATTTAGAAGACGATCATAATTTTCACTTACTAAAAGCCTGTGTAGCATTCTCTTAGAAGAGCAGATAAAATAAAATTTATGACCTAAAACCATATATTTCTGTAAGTCTAAAATCAATATATATCATTATGTGTTTTTTAAAGGTTAGAAGTTCTAATTCTAGCCTTTTCTGAAAAGTAACTGCTCTCATGTGCTAGCACTTAACCTGGGGCAGGGGCTGAGCAAGCAGCCAGGCTTCCCCAGCTGAATGACAGCCCATCAGGAAGCAGCCAGCTTGCCAAAATGGCCCTGCCATTGATTTCAGGGAAAGTCGCAATGTCCTTCTTCAAATGATCTGAGTGTCACCACAAATATGATCAACAAGTGCTTAACCTTTTAGGGGACTATATTGCAATCTGTCATACAGCCCACGGAGAGATATTATAGGCATTAATACTCTTTTTACCCACCAGAGTGGATGAAAGGCCTGTTCTGCTTGCTCTCTCAGCAAACCATGGCCTCTCTAGCCTCTTGTATCCTCACTTGTAAAAATGAGTTCATTTAGATGACATCTAAATTCCTTTTCATCTCTGTTGACATTCTAAACTTCTGATTTCTAAACAGCTTTTTAGACACTGTCATGATGGCATATGGATTTCTCTCATGTTTATTTTCCTAGCAAGAAATTAGTCAAGTTACAATATAATTTGGTAATCCTAGAGGCCAATCAAATATTGTTATTAGAATATTCTAGTCTTTGGTTCTAAAAATTAGTTATTTAAAATGTCTGAATTTTTTAAATCATTCTCTTATCCATTAATTAAGCAACCATTAATTTTATGTGGCATTTTCATGTATCCTATGTGGAAATTCAAAAAAGCTTCAAAGTCACCACCTATAACCAAATGACTTAAATTCAGCAAAAGTAAAATAAAGCCAACAAGCCAAGTATTTCCTCTTCTGCTTCCCTTTCTATTTAGGGCTAATATTTCACCAACTTTCCTTCAAAATACATTAAAAAAATAATGACATCACTTGGTTAGTGCCTTTAAATATTATTGTTATAAGTTTCACTTTAGCCCAAGATCTCTAACATTCAGAGACCCTAGACTGAAAAGTCATTACATAATGTTACTGCCCTTGCTTTTATCATCATAGCAACTTCTACAGGCAGAATGCAATATACTAAAAATATGCTAACTAGATCTAATTTATAGTAAAAACAGTTGGAAATTCCACATTTCCTAAATCTAGTTTAATCTCGAAATTCCAATTCTAATTCAAAGAAATGCTATTATCCTCAAATATGCCATTTGAAAAATAGTCAGAAGTAAAAGGTCACTTGCCATTTTCTTGAGCAAATCTGGAGGCTTCTAAGAAGGTGACTTCACGATCTGCATCCAGGTCCTTCTTGTTTCCACAGAGGATGATCACAATGTTCTGACTCGCTAGCATTCGGGCATCTGTTAACCAATTAGTAAGCGCATTGTAGGTTTCTCGGCTGCGTAATATAAGATTGTGAAAATAATACATGTATTTTATAAAACTAGCAACTCTTTCCAGTCATTCTCACTACTCATAGCACTTCTCAACATTTCAGGGTAACTGCACCAACACTTTTAAGCAACTCAGACATCATGAATGCACCAAGTATGTACCATACCCATAGAGTCTGTTTCGTTTTGTTTCCAGTAAAATGAGACAGTAAGTCAGACATTTTGTCATTTTTGTTTGCCCAATCACAGGGCAAAAGGAAAAAGATGTTCCTCCATTCATTTTACAAATATCTATTGAGCTCTTACCATGTGCAAGGCACTAGACTCTGGTCAGCAAGACTTTGTAGCTAACTGCTGCCACTTAATGAATCCTTGCAATGTGCTAGCACTTTCTTTTGAAGAACTTCATAATATTGATTATAAGGACTCCATGACACAGACTGCCATTATTCCCCTTTCCCATGAGAAATCCAAGGCCCAGAGAGATTAATTAAGTTGCCCTAGGTCACACAGCAGTCAGTGGCAAAGCCAGGCCTTGACCAAGGCTGTCTGACTCCAGGACCAACTCTCAGACTTACTGGTTTTGGCCCTCATGTGTCTAAGGACAGAGTTCTTCTCATGGTATTTTGTTAGCCTGATTAATGACTTCACACTTCAGCAGGCTGAGCCTTTCACTGCCTGGGCAAGTGCAGAGAGGGCTGAGTCAGAAGCTGCCTGCCTCCTCTCAGAACACCTGGCTCCAGGGACACAGATTCGACGGGGGGAACAGGCTGAGTGACATCCTCTCACCGGACAGGTTCCTACCCAGAAAGGGCCCCCAGATGATGCCATTTACATGACACGTTTCTAAGATGGTGCTACTGAGATCAGTGCTGCTGGATGGGATTTCCTCATGGATAAGAATGTTCTATAATTTGTGCTGGTAGTCACCAGCCACATGTAGTTACTGATGACTTGAAATGTGGCCAGTGCAATCGAAGAACAGAATTTTAAATTTTATTTCAGTTAAATTGCCATATGTCACTAATAGCTACTATCTGAGTGCTTTACATGAACTAATTTAAGCCTCCCAATAACCTCACGAGGATCATGTGATTACTACTAACTTCATCTTACAGACAAGGAAACTGAGGCCCAGGCAGCTGAAGCACCTGGCCTGAGAGCGCCACCCAGCTAGTGACTGCAACTGGGATTTGAACCAAACAGACTCAGCCCAGAGTCTGTGTCCTCACCCTGTCTCAACTCACTTCTAACAAATCCACACAAAAAGCTTTGTGAACCTTAAGGAAAGTGTCCAAGCATCAGGTGAAGAAATGTAATGCAACAGGATGGAGTGCTTTATCTGCCTAAAACCTTATAAACACATTTATCTACATGGGAAAGCTGTGGTAAGGGCTTGTTCGAAGACCTCTGAGACCCCAGATGGAAGGGCTAAGGGGATTCCTGGATGCCAGTCACACCAGGGTCTCCGGACACACAAAGCACACACTGCATGGAGGGCACCTCACCAAGACCAGCTTTTGGGCTGCAGAGCACTGAGCAGCCTCCTTCACCATGGGGAACTGGCATTACCTGGTGATATCATAGACAAGGAGAGCCCCAGCCGCGCCTCGGTAATAACTTCTCGTCACGGACCTGGAAGAATTACACTGGTTTTACTTTCAACCAATTGAGACCCTTTACTGTATCCCATCCTTCCATGAAAAAAATACCCATGCTTGCTTTGTAAACCACAACACAGGGACAGACATTGGTTTAACAGAGAAATGACTCAAAGATATCTGAACATACGTGTGAGGAGTTATTCTGCCTGAAATCACATCACTGAGACAAGTAGGAGATTCCCTCACAGCGGATGCAGCTCTCTGATAGATGTCTCCTTCGAGAATTCCCGGCAGGGCGAGCTGTCTGCAGGCGGAAGGCAGCCAGCACCACCCCTAGATGGACACTAAGGGGCTCAGCAATCCACTCGCTTCTCTGCGGGCTCCTCATCTACCCCACACTCTTGGCCACCCTTAGTCACAACTCTCTCCATCTCTTCCAGTTCTCTCCATCTCTTGGGGTGGCAGAAAGGGAAGTGCCCTGATGGAAACAGTCTTATCTCCTAGCCAGGAATCCATAGTCACCACGGCCCTGCACTCATCTGCGTCCCTGCCCCATTATTCTAGGGGAAACTGAGTGTCCCAGTATGTCATACCCACTCTCACATTCAGGAAGACGCCTTTCAGTCATACGTGTTCTCCCTTGCATTAGTAATCTCTCCCTCTTTGTTACATTTTTCCCATTAGTGGCCAGACACCTGCAATCCCAGCACTTTAGGAGGCTCAGGAGGGAGGACTGCTTAAAACCAGGAGTTTGAGACCAGCTTGGGTAACAGAGAGAGAGACTCTATCTCTACAAAAAATTAGCCAGGTGTGGCAGTTCACACTTGTAATTCCAGTTACTCAGGAGGCTGAGGCAGGAAGACTGCTTGAGCCCATGAGTTCAAGGTGATGGTGAGCTATAATCATGCCACTGCACTCCAGTCCGGGCAACAGAACAAGACCCTATCTCAAAAAAAAAAAAAAAAGGGCCGGGAGATCAGGATTTTTCCCATTAGCAAAATAAAATAAATTGGCTCTAGTACCACCCATTTTAAAAACAAAACAAATATGCTGCACAATCCTCTCAGCTACTGTCCCACAGTCTGCTCTTCATCAACTTTTTTTGAGATGGAGTTTCACTCCTGCTCCCCAGGCTGGAGTGTGATGGTGCGATCTCAGCTCACTGCAACCTCCGCCTCCCAGGTTCAAGCGATTCTCCTGCCTCAGCCTCCTGAGTAGCTGGGATTATAGGCGCCTGCCACTATGCCCAGCTAATTTTTGTATTTTTAGTAGAGATGAGGTTTCACCATGTTGGCCAGGTGGTCTCGAACTCCTGACCTCAGGTGATCCATCCGCCTCAGCCTCCCAAAGTCCTGGGATTACAGGCATGAGCCACCATGCCTGGCCCCACATCCAACACATATCTCTGTGCACCCAAAGATGGTGGGCATTTCTCTGTCCTCACTCCTGCAGTCTCTGCACCCTGCACTCTGCTACTCTTCCTCCTGGTCACCAGCCACTTCTCTGGCTCTTGTCATTCTGAATCTGTCCTGCTGGGATTGCAATTCCCCAGAGCTGAGTCCTGGGTTCTCTTTTCTATTAACATTCGACTCAAATTTTTTCTCCAGCTCAGATCCAAGCGCTGCCTCTGAATCTCCATGAGACTGCCCAATAAACACATTCAATTTAACAAATGCACAACAGAACTCTTTTTGGCGCCACCCTCCAGGCTCGTCCTGGCCTAGGAAGGGGCATCACCACCCACGCTGTTTCTTTCTTTTTTTTTTTTTAAATGAAAAATGATCACTCAAAAACTTTAATGCTCAGTTTTCACAAACACAATCAAGTCTATCAAATTTCCAGATTTACAGCAAAATGTATGAGCTAAAATTTAAAAAGTGTACATTCTTCATCCTTCAGTTTCTCCTATCCTCCAAAACTGAGCACTGGGTATTTTTAACATAAGCTATGTCATATATACAGTTTAACTATGTTTCAGGAATAAACAAAATCCGTGATATTTCAGTAACTCATAGTGTGTTTATAAAATGACAAGCTCTCTATCAAAATACACTTTTCACTGGGAAAAATAAATAAAATAGACAAACGGAGCTACACAAAGTAAACATTAACTTTGGTAGATTTCAGTGTAGTTCATAACAAGCATATTTGCCCTTATTCCCCCAGAGCTGCTCAACTACCAAGAATTTTAAAAATATTTTTAACTAAGATTTTATTAGGTTGACATTTGTTTCTCATTCCACGTCATCTTCAGCCAAGCTCTGAGCACTTACAATTCTCTGACTAATTGTTGGGAGCTTAGTCAGAAGCATCTGGAACACTGGTGGTGGAAGAGTTTGCTGTAAGACCTGCAGTAACTGCTGTGGCTGTCCACACACAGCAATTGCATTCGTCAGATGGTCTACTCCCTTCTCATATTCACCTTGAGCTAGTAATTCTTCACCAAGTTGTATTTCTTCAAGGAAGAATTTCTGAACAGCTTCAGCATCTTTAAGGTCAGGTAACTTGGAAAACCCAGCTCTCTCCTTGGCAAGCTTCTGTTTCTTTCTTCGTTCTCGAAGCCTGTTCTTAAAGTTGGGGTCACTTCGTCTTTTGCGGTCGAAGTAGATGCAGTACCCGATGAAAAGGGCCCCACATACACCAGCGGCGATGGCACTGTTCCGACCCACCATCTTCTCTACGACGCGGAGCGTGAGCGATGGCGGCAGGGACCGCGAAGGAGCCGTGGGCCACAAACCCTCAGAGCAGGGGGCACAGCTCACACCCGACGCCCACGGGCCAGGGACTCCGAAAGCCCACCCTGTTTCTAAAGCCAATCAGCTCCACGTCCATCCCTAACTCCCTTCTGTCCATCTCCACATTCATTCACTCTGCCAGCCTAGTCCAGTCTCCTACACCAAACAAATCCTGTGTCTGTCCATACCTCTGTCCCTGAGTGTGGGGTCACAGTCCATTCTTCAGAGCAGCCCAACTCATCAAGACCCATGCCAGGACACCCCCTCACTGTTCCTGGCCCTTGGGCCCCATTCACTTCCCTGCTCCCAGCACCTGCCACTCCCATCTGGACTTGTCACACCACTGGCTTTCCTTGTCTCTCAGGTTTCATTCAACACTATCTCCTCAGCAACGTTCCCCAAGCACCCCCATCTAGTGGACCCCCTGTCTATCTCAGCATGCTGTCTCCTGGGTGGCACCATCCCACTCAGTGGGATGCTCTTTTTCTGTCTGTCTCTGTGTTGGCTGCCTGCCTCCTGTCCAAGAAGCAGGGCTCTGCTGTGTCACTCACCAGAGGATCTGAGTGCCTAGCACAAGGCCTGGACCTCTGCTAGCTAGATATTCCCAGAACTTAACTGTGGCCTAATTAAAAAAAAAAAAACATATTTGGTCTTTGTCCCAGGTTCCTGGCACAGAGCTCCAAGCCCCTGTGATTTCCTTAGTGATAAAGGTGTCTTTCGTAAACCAAGGAGGTAAAACTGCGGGAAGAGGAGCAGGCTAGAGAGCCTTGGGACAGGGGCTGTGGCCGTGGGAGCCTTCGCCATGTGGCGAGAGTGCACTCAGCCCTCTGGGGAGGAAAGAGGAGCTGGAGATTGAGTTGATCATCAACGGACGATGCTTTAATAAATCAAGCCTATGTAATAAAACCTCCACAAAAAACCTAAAAGGATGAGGTTCAGAGAGCTTCTGGGCTGGTGGTGGCATGGAGGTGCTGGGAGGGTGGCCCATCCCTGTACCTCACCCTCCTCCACTGGGCTGTGCCGGAATTGATGCCTATCTAACAAACCGACAAATGCCAGTAAAAATGTTTTTCCTGAGGTATGTGAATCATTCTAATGAATTCTCAAACCTTGAAGAGTTCTCTACAAGATAAGCTATATCACATCTACTTCTTACAATTTTACTTACAAATTTATTTTATAGCACTGTCTTTTGACAAATGGTTTCTTATACAAATTATTCAAGTGTACAAATTTACACATTCGAGAGTACTACTTTGAGATGTTAAATTTTCTTGCAAAAGTAATTTTAACCAACATAATACTTGTGTATAGTTTTAAAGTGAAATGTTACTAAAAGTCTGGAAATTAAACACAGCCATCTCCTGCCTCACTCCTCTCTGGGAGCCCTACTCACAGGCAAGGCGAGTTCTCTCCTTCCAGTAACTAGGTTTCCTTTAATTAAGTCATTAAAAGAGCACATACTGCACCCCATGTGCTAGGCACTATTCTGGGCACCAAGGAAAAAAACAGAAAACTCAAAAACCCTTACACTCATGGATCTTACAGTTTCTTTCTTCTCATTTCTACAAAAGGCTTAGGAAGCCATGAATTTCAGAGCTGTTTCTTCCCCGCTCTGACAGCGTCATGAGCTCACTTACAAAGCCCCTCACTTGTTCCCCTGGTCCTCCCAGGAGGACAGTGCCATCACATACTGACTGCTGTCTTGGTCTTCCCTCACCATCCCCCTAGACTTCTGCCATTCTGAGCTGGATCTCCCTGCTGGCTTCATCTTCCTCTTTCTGGGTTCATGTCCTTGGTGTGGTGAAGTATATCCTCCTGAACTTTCTAAGAAAGTGCATTTCTAAGAAGTTTCTAAGAAAGATAATCTTGGGTTCCTCCTCATTCTTGCATATTTGATGGTATTCAGCCTTTACTCACATACTTACAGTTTGGCTAAGTTTAGGATTTTAGGTTGATGAATTATTTCACCCTGAGTTTTGAAGGCAATGCTTCCATTTCTTTTAGCTTCCAATGTTGCAGTGGAAGGGTCCAAAGCAATTCCATTTTCACACTTTATATGTGGCTGCTTTTTCCCTCTTGGAACCTTTCTAGATCTTCTTTACTTCCTCTCTGGTGTTCTGAAATTTCACGTGACATGCTCTGGTGTGGACTTTTTCCTTACTACGTTTGATCTTAGGTGGGCCAATTAACCTGGAATCTCATTCCTTCAGTGAAACATTTTCTTCTATTGTTCCCTCTGCTTTCACTCTTGTGGAACTCCTACTAGTCAGGCGTCGCATCTTCTGGATTAATTCTGGATGATTCTTTGGGTCATCTCTCCCATTTTTCACATGAGTTTACTTAACATATTATTCTGATTATTCTTTTTAAGTGTGACTGTTTTTATGACATACTTCAACGCAATCTCTACTCTTCTTTCTGAGGATACTGTGGTTTTAGTGTGTTTTTCTTATTCCCTGAAAGTTCCAGCTTTTTTACTTTGGGCTCTCTCTTTTACTATAGAAACTTTCTTCAAACTGCTGCCTGATCATCAAGAGCAAGGAATGAAAAAGTCTAAAAGAAGCTCTTTACGTGTGGGTGGAGCAGGTTGGTTTGGAGGGTTTTACTGTCAGATGACTGGATAGAGATTGGGCTGTTTCACTGGGAGAGCAAAATGTTGGTACCTTCAAGCCTTTCCTTGCTGACTACGCATTTCTCCTATTCGGGACACACATACGTGGCTGCCAGCGACCAGGGAAGAGGTGGGGGAGGTGGGTTGGGGACAAGAGGCTTTCATTTTCACCTCATTTCCCTCTTTTCAGACCTGACCCCATGCCCTCAGGTGGGTCTTATGACCCTGAGTCTAGGCCCCATTTCAACTTAAAAGACTGACCCTCTTATTTCATGTGTAAACATGAACCTCTGTAACCTCCACCTCCCGTAGAACCTGATGCTTCCAAATCCTGACCTTTACTGGGACCCAGGAGGAAGAAACGGCTTTCCCCATTATAGCACTTAGGGTGGAGCTCCTTCTGCTATCAGAGCACCATCTACTTCCTATCTTTAAGATTTTTTGTTTTAAATCTCTCAATCATAATTATGTACTCTCCCAATATTGGCTTTTTTGAGTTAATGGAATTTCAGTTACTCAATAGTTATGTCAGTGGGGTTCTGAGAGGGAAAAGACATAAATGTCTAATTGAATCCATCATGTTTAATCAATGCTTCCAGAAAAGCAATGGTGATTAAAGGTGGTTATGGTATTTTTGAAGCAATTATTACATTTCAATTATTTAATTAATTTTTGAGACGGAATTTCGCTCTTGTTGCCCAGGCTAGTGCGCAACGGCGCAATCTCAGCTCATTGCAACCTCCACTTCCCAGGTTCAAGCGATTCTCCTGCCTCAGCCTCCAGAGTAGCTGGGATTACAAGCACTTGCCACCACAACCAGCTAATTTTGTATTTTAGTAGAGACGGGGTTTCACCACGTTGGCCAGGCTGGTCTCAAACTCCTGACCTCAGGTGATCCACCTGCCTTGGCCTCCCAAAGTGCTGGGATTACAGGTGTGAGCCACTGTGCCCAGCTGAACTTCAATTATTTAATATATGATATATACTCAACTTTAAGTGAAATGTTTACAAATGGGGTGGATTTTATTTCACTGAATTATAAAACTATGAATATCTGTTCTGACTTTGTGCATCTGTGCAAAACACAAAACGAAATATTAATCTATTTTCTTGCTTTAGAAGTTACAGAATACTAAACATGTAACCTCATTTGCAGTGTCATTCTGAGCCTCAATTATGACACTATTGTAATAAAAGTGTGGAGAGAATATTTTGTGGGGTGTGTATCAAACATCAGAACATGCTCTAGCTAATGTAAAACAAAACACAACCTCACAAGAGGTTTTAAACAATTCTTTAAAAAAGAAACACAGAAAAACAAGCTCTTGCTTTGATTTTAATCTAGAAACATACTGTACAATACACAGTGCCACATCCTCCTGAGAAGGGGCCAGCCTCCAAATTAGGATGCAGTTGCTCTGAGATCCTACTGTATTCTTTAGTAAATCCATGCTGTAGAGAGCTAACCTGAATTTTAGCTGTCTTGTCAACCAAAGTTTCCAAAAATGAAGTTTCTGAGATTAGGACAAGGAAGGGGTGTGTTGGGGAGGGGGTGAGACATTATATATTGAGAGAATATCATCAATTATTTTAAATCCAATTTTCAAACATTTTTTAAGTTAGAAAAGCTACCTGAATCGTTCTTGTCCTGCTGTATCCCATATTTGTAACTTTACATATTTACCACCAACATTTATTATCTTTGAACCAAATTCCACTCCTATTGTATGATTTGAGTCATCTTTGACTAAAAAAGAAAAACAAGAACAGCACATTTAATTTTAGAACATTAACAGGCTTATAGATTTAAATAAGTGACACTAAACCAAGAGTTACATCAATGGAGAACAGACATTCCTCCAGCCATTCATTTCTCCAGCATCCCACTGAGAAGATGCATTTAGTTTTAAAGACAATACACACAGCCCCTACTCTCAAAGAGACATAAAGATTTTTTCTCAAAACCCCTAAACAAATCATACATTTAAAAACCTATGCCTGAAGGTACCCCTGCCATATCTGAATTGCATCCAACTGTGCACTGTTAAGATCTCACAGATGGGACTATTGACATACCAGGGTACCATTCAAGGCATAATGTTCAGTGACAGGTCTGCAACTCAGTAAGTAATGAGGTGGAGGCAGTTCCAACTACTGTATTTGAATGGTTAAATATTCTAAAGAAATAACAGTGAAAGGAAGGAAAAGCAGGGAAAAAGGGAAAAGGCGGAAAAAAAACTGAACCAAAGAAAAAACACCCTCAAACAACCCCAAAACAAAACACCCTCAAACACATCCCCAAACACTATGCAATCTACAGGTGTCTGAGTTTTCATTCATTGTATGTTCTATGGTAATGATTTGGGATGAATTTGTTGGAGAAATTAGTACTGTTTGAACGGGCAGGAGACGGGTAAAATAAGTATTTTGCTAAACCTACCGGGAATACACTGCCTGTGAAAGAACATTTCTGTGATGATGAACAGATAAGCTAAAGTCGAATATCACAGCTATTCAGCCCACTGACTAGTTTACATTTTGTAACTGCAGAACGAAATTTAATTGTTCCAGAAATCAGGGATGCTACTTGGCAATTGGCTTTATTATTTACAGGGCAGAGGGTAAATGGTTACAGTGACTATGCCAGTCTGTTTCATGCCCAGACAGTATAGAACTAGTATGGAAATTCCATTAAGAGTAAAATAACAGGCAAAATGCAGAGTAAAATCCTTCAAAAGTCAGTAACTAAAGGCCAGGGGCATCCTGGTTACAACGAGAGAACTTCCCTTCATCACTGTTGTGAGGAGTTGCGGGAAGGACCCTGCAGGAGAGTTCTCTGAGGAGGAGAGAATGATTATATAAGCTGGGTACTTGGCCTGGTACTCTCTGGGTATTCTTTTCTAAGTCTTGGCCACTTGTAAATAAACTATCCAGTGAATGAACACTTGTTAATTTCAGTAAGGACTGGTTCTGTGACTAAACCACACTGGGTCCATGTCACTAAACACAGGCTCCAACAAGCTCTTGGTTGATGAAAATGGAAGTAGCAGAGTAAATTCCTATAATTTTATTCTTCTTCAAAGCTTTCTGCCAAGACACCCTATACTGGCTCTTTCTCCTTATTACCCACCTACGGTGTCTGACATACACTTCCTTAAGATGCACTTAACTAAATAAAACATTCTGTTTTTGAGCCTTTGCCCACCTGCCACTAACTAGACAGGTCTTTCTCCACAATTCTTTCCATTATTATAAAAGCATTTTTTTATTTTAAGGGCCTTTCAAACCTACAGTCTTCTACAGCTTTCCAAGGTCTCACATAGTTTGAAATAAAAAATTCAACCTCCCTTACCAAAACAGTGAGGGTGGATGGTAAAAGATGGGATATGTGGTCAAGAGCTCTGTTCCTGGCCTATAAAACAGAACTGATGACAGCAACTGCCTTAACTACAATAGAAGGCCACTATAAGGATCAAACGTTGTTATGTTATCCAAAATGTATGCCTAGAGCTTCTCTGGCCACTGTCAGGAAATGGGATTCCTGCCAGAGAATGCCTCTGCTATCTTCAACATCACTTTATGATCTCTTAGCATCTGGAAAATGTACAGTATAAGTAACCATATATTGAACCATTGTTAAATTGAAATGCTAACTTAATAAAAAAAATCACATTACTGAAGTTTAATAACAAAACCCTTTAAAATACTTTTAAACTATTACTTTTTTCCATGGAAAAAAGTTGTAAGTTTTACTGTAAACAAATCTGAGCAAGAGAGGACTCTCAGGAGACATGCACAGAAGAATGACCGTTTGATGTCACTTACATTTTTTTTCAATAAACTGATGGAGTAAGCAAGATTTGCCAGTTCCTGCATTTCCAATAACCAAGAACTTAAACAAAAAATCTGAAAGATAAAAAGAGACTGTGAAAATAACCTCAAAATGGTGCTATGAATTTCTTCTTAGATCATGAACATAAAAGTTAGTATCTTAGTTGTTAATATAACAGGAAAAAGAGGTAACTGAGTATCTTGTAAAATGACAATACACACGTTGACTTACCTTTTCACATTTAAGGATTCTAGGTATTTGGGTGACATGTTAATTCAGTGGTTTTCCAAACTGTGCTCTTTGAATAATTACTTTTCAAGCTCGAACTTGAAAACTACTCTTGGAATGAATAAAATTCATCCTTTTGCTAGCCACTATCCAAAGAAATATGCGGATTCAGTTGCAAGCAAACTTAGTTTAGAAATTTCAACTGTTTTCTGTACAAAAGGATAAGCCTGACTCTGAAGAGTCTACTTCTTTCTTCTGTTTAAATACAGGTAACTGCACTTGCAGATTTATGTGGTCTTTCTTCTATTCCCTCATCTGTAATTTGTAACAGCTCAAGCCAAGTTTGGGTCAGCACTTCAAGTGTGAAATTTGCCTGATTCAATGACAAACTGAATAATTTCTTCTTTACATAGTAATATATTTAATCCGGGATATTGTTTTTATGAAGTGGAAATAAAGGATTTCCAAATCCTGGAAAGTGTTAATTAGCATGATGTAGTATCAGTAACTTCGTATTACCTGTAGTAATTCACTTTGTTTTTTCTGTTAGCAAAGAACTGTAGTTCTGCATAGCTTAGGAGCTCAGGTGTACTAGAACACCAACTTTCTCCCTCTTTCACTCAGCTGCTGAGTCCACTCCTCACCCTTGCTCCTGACCCACCACTGTTAATCCCCACTGCTGCCTGACTCCTTCTGTGGCCTCAAAGGCTCTGCTCTGTATTCCTGGCTCCCCTGTTTACACCTTTGAAAATGTCACCTCCACACTCTTTTCCAGATCAGACCAAGCACTCCCTAATCATAGCTACCTTCCCTCCTCAAATTAAGCTCCAATAGTGTGTTCCTTTACTGACGCTTGGCCTAGCTCTGTCACCTGTTTCTTAAGAACTATGTTAATCACCACTGAGAGATGAAGCCTATTCAACTTCTCATAATATTCGCATGGTTATAGGCAATCAAACTAAAAATAATGCTATTAGAATTTTGTTAGCATTAAAAAATTCCAGGCTGGGCGCATTGGCTCATACCTGTAATATCAGCACTTTGTGAGGTTAAGGAGGGAGGATTGCTTGAGCCTAGGAGTTCAAGACCAGCCTAGGCAACACAGCAAAATTCTGTTCCTAAAAAAAATAAAAATAAAAAACTTAGCTGGGTGTGGTGGCACACAGCTGTAATCCCAGCTACTTGTGAGGCTGAGGGGGGTAGATCATCTGAGTCCAGGAGTTCAAGGCTGCAACAAGTTAGGATTGTGCCACTACACCCCAGCTTGGGTGACAGAGCACTGTCTCTGAACCAGTTATTCAATGGATAGGTTAAAGAGCAAAACGGACAAAACTGAGGAGAGAATTAGTGAATCAGAATAGAACCTGGAGATTACCAGTAGGCATTACAGAGAGCTGAGGACAGAACACATAAAAGAATTTAAGAGACATGGAGGACTGAAGGAAAAGATCTAACATGGGTCTAACAGGAATTTTAGAATTTAAAAAAATAAGAGAATGGGGGTAGAGAGCCCACATTAAAAGAAATAATGGCTGAGAATTTTATAGAATTAAAATTAAAGGATTAAAGGATTGTTCAAATAAAAAAATAACCGAATCATGAGAAGAATAAATAAGGATAAACCTACACATAAATACACAATTGTGAAACTGCAGAATAAACATGAAGATTGTAAAAGCAATAAGAAAGAAAGGAAAAAAGGCTTATAAAAAAACTAGGTGTCTTGATTCCAAATGTTAGAAGGCAATGGGGTACTATCCTCACAGGGCTGAGCAGAGGGGCAACACGACCTATCACTGTCACATTTGATGTGCAAAATAATTACCCTTAAAGCCCAGGTGGACTTCCACTTCCAGGACAATGGAGTAGAAGTACTTTTTCCTATTTTTCTCACTAAGAAACAACTAAAAACCCTAAAAAAGTCTGGGCGTGGTGGCTCATGCCTGTAATCCCAGCACTTCGGGAGGCCAAGGCGGGTGGATCACCTGAGGTCAGGAGTTCAAAACCCAGCCTGGCCAACATGGTGAAACCCCATCTCTACTAAAGATACAAAAATTAGCCAGGCATGGTGGTGGGTACCTATAATTCCAACTACTCAGCCTGGAACCCAGGAGTCGCAAGTTGCAGTGGGCTGAGATTGTGCTACTGCACTCCTTGGGTGACAGAGCAAAACTCCATCTCAAAAAAAAAAAATCCTAGAAAACAAATATAAAAAACTCTGAAAGGGTGGAGCGAAAGAAGGCCAGTGTAGCAGGGATTTCAGGGCCCAAGGAATGATTTGAAACAAAGTTCCCTGGGTTCTTTTTGCCTCTTACCTCCTAGGCTTGGAGCAGAACAAGGTGGCAACCCAGAAAGGCCAATGAGTGCAGACAAAAAAAGTCCTAGTGAAAGCTTGCTCTTTCTAGCCACAGGACCAAAAAAAGGGCAGCACAGCAAGAGAGAGAAAAACTCTTACACAATAATGACTCGATTCTAGCCAAGCACCACAGCAAAAACTATGATCCAACCTGTACCTATGCCAGCAAAGGCCAAATGGGGAGCCTAAACTTCCACCCTTGCAAGGCTATAAACAAGTATATCAATATCCCGACAAAGATGGTGTCAGAAAGACCAAGTAAGGAGCTAGGGCTTTCATCTCTGTTGGCTGGATAATGAGCATTTTTGTGCCCCTGACACAGTGTCAGTGGAGGTCACCAGGGAAAGGGGGACCAGAACATTCTAATCCTTAACCAGCAGTAATGAGATGAATTCTTCTCATGTGTCAATTGGAACAAGTGAGGAATCTGAACTTCTAGATTCCAGAATCTAGACATGCTGGCAGTGTTAAGGTAGTGTCCAAGAGTGGAAGCCAATTAAAAGATTTAAATAAAGATCTAAGGTCCCAAAACATAGTATAAAAATGTCCACGTTTCAGTTGAAAAATCTCTCATCATACCAAGAACCAGGAGGACCTTGAACTGAAAGAAAAAAGATAATAGACGTACCCTTATGTCAAGATGACAAATGTTAGAATGAGCTGACAAAGATTTTAAGGCAGCCATTATAAAAATGTTTCAACAAGTAACACCAACATGCTTGAAACAAATGAAAAAATTTGAAATAGTCAGCAAAGGACTAGAAAGTCTCAGCAAAGAACTAGAAGACACACAGAAGAAGCAAACAGAAATTTCAAAACTGAAAAATAAAACTACCAAAATAAAAAGTTCAGAAGATGAGCTTGACAGCAGAATAGAAGTGACAGGAAAGAATCAGTGAACTAGATGACAAAATGATAAAGTGTCCAATCTGAACATCAAAGAATAAAAGACTGAAATAAACAGAGCCTCAAAGACCTGGGGACAATAAAAAGATCTAATATTCATGTCAGCGGTGTCCTGGAAGGAGAGGACAAAGAGAAAGTGGTTGAAAAAAGCACTCCAAGAAATAATGAAAACTCAAATTTGGTGAGAGACATAAATCTACAGATTTGAAAAGCTGAATGAACCCAAACAGGAGAAATGCAAAGAAGCCCATGACAAGATACATCATAATTAAACTTCTGAAAACTGAAGACAAAAAATATTAAAAGTAGCCAGAGAAAAATGATACCATTTATGTAAGGGAAACACAATTCAACAGCAGATTTCTCATCTGAAACAATGGAGGCCAGAGGCCAGTGACAGTATTTTTCAAGTGCTCAAAGAAAGAAAGCCTCTCAACCCAGAATTCTATATCCAGTGAAAATATTCTTCTGGAATAAAGGGTAAATCAAGACAGTCTCTGATTTAAAAAAAAATTAACGAAATTTATCACCGAGAAATCTACCTGCAAAAGAAAAGCTAAAGGAATTACTCTAAACATGAAGGAAATAATAAAAGAAGGAATCTTGGAACATCAGAGAGGAAGAAAGAACATGGAAAGCAAAAGTATGGCAAATACAATAGGCTTTCCTTCTTCATTCTGTTTAACTGTTTAAGAAAAATAGTATTATCTATATGATTCTAAAATATGTAAAGGAATTACTTAAGACAATTAAAATAAGAAAGGATTAAAAGATGACAATAGTAAACTATGATATATATAACTATGATAAGTTATGTATATATCAAGTAAGACATAGAGTAACCACTGAAAATGCTATAAGCAGAGATATATTCAAAAACACTCTTGGGCCGGGCGCCGTGGCTCAAGCCTGTAATCCCAGCACTTTGGGAGGCCGAGGTGGGTGGATCACTAGGTCAAGAGATCGAGACCATCCTGGTCAACATGGTGAAACCCCGTCTCTACTAATACAAAAAATTAGCGGGGAAGGTGGCGCGTGCCTGTAATCCCAGCTACTCAGGAGGCTGAGGCAGGAGAATTGCCTGAACCCAGGAGGCGGAGGTTGCGGTGAGCCGAGATCGCGCCATTGCACTCCAGCCTGGGTAACAAGAGCGAAACTCCGTCTCAAAAAAAAAAAAAAAAAACACTCTTGATAAATCAAACAGAATTCTTTAAAAATGGCCAGTGAAGGCAGGCTGGAAAAGAAACCAGAGAAATAAAATAGCAAACCTAAGTCATACAATATCAATAATTGCATTAAATGTAAATGAATACACCAATTAAATGACAAAGACTGAAAGGCTGACTTGAAAAGTATGACCTAAGCATACACTGTCTACAATAAACTCACTTCAATTATAATGATACGGGCTGCCGAAAGAATGGAAAAGGATATATCATGCAAACATTAATCAAAGAAAAACAGGGCCAGCTATATTAATACCAGATAAAATAGGCTTCAGAACAAAGAAAATAACCAGAGACAGAAAGGGCCATTACATAACTATTAATACATAAGAGTAAACCTACCAATAAGATATAGGTATCTTGAATGTATACACACCAAACAGCTGTAAAATAGGTCAAGCAAAAACCAACAGAATTAAAAGGACAAACAGACAAACCCACCATTATAGCTGAAGATTTTAACATAAGTAAAATGTTAACTGTATGGTTGGCAGTTTCTTATAAAACTAAACATTTAACACACCACATGACTCAGCAACTACACTCCTAGATACTCATCTCAGAGAAATGAATATTTAGAGTCATGCAAAACCCTGTATACGAATGTTTATGGCAGTTTTATTGGTAATAGCCTCAAATTGGAAACAACCCAGATGTTCTTTAACAGGTAAATTGTTAGACAATCTTTGGTACACTTATACCAAGGAATGCTACTCGGCAATGACAAGGATTAAACTGCTAATACATGCAATAACCTGGATGTATCTCCAAAGAATTATACTGACTGAAAAAGTCAATCCTAAAAAAATTGTAACTGCAAGATTCCATTTAAATAATATTCTTAAAATGACAAAATTATAGAAATGGAGAACAGATTTCGTGGTTGCCAAAGGCTAAGGAAGGTGTGGCAACAGGAAGGAAGTCTGTGCGTATAAAAGTGCAATAGGAGAGATCTTTGTGGTGATGGAAGTGTCCTGTATCTGTCAACATCAATATCCCAGCTGTGACATTCTGCAATAGTTTTGCAAGCTTTTCACATTGGGAAAAACTAGGAAAAGTGTGCATGAGAGCTCTGTATTTTTTTCTTAAAACTGTGTATTAATCTACAATGATCTCAAAACAGAAAGCTTAACTGAAAAAAAAAAAAGGTGATATTATCAGACAATGACTCTCTTAAGTTTACAACGCACAGCCCCCAGAATGGAAGAACTAGCAAAGGATTCAAGAAGGAAACAATACCAGAAGGAAGGAGCAGCAGATAAGCAGCCAGCTGTCCATTAGTTCTTTTTCTGTGTGGTGATAACACGTATTTGGATAACATAGATAAAACTAAGCATGGCAAAGGACAATGAATTATTCCTTGGTAGATGACGAAATCCAACTAACTTCATGAGTTTCAGTTAGTGCTGAATTACCTAGATTTCACAGACATCATTCTGGCAGGAATGTATGGCACTATGTTCTCTCAGAGTGTTCAGTGTCTGCAAATCATTGCTGGTTTGCAGCAATGATGATCTCACTTGCCATGACTCCATGTCAGAATATGGTAGAATCTGTACTAGTTTTACGGGTTTATTTTGTATTTGTAATCTGTGTTTTTCTTTTTCCTTGCTTATCAGTGGACGACATACATACAACATATTATGTGGTATGTCTTACATGTTGTATACAGTGCTTAACAACTACAAAAAGGCTTAACAGGAACAGGTGAATAGCCATATTACAGTTAATTAATGAAAGGAAAATGCCTAGGTAGTTTATATAAGATAACTAAATGTGAACTGGTTAAATAACTGTGCCTACTTTAATTAGATTTGGTGTTTATTATAGTGAATGTTAACTTGAGGGCTCAAAATCACAAAAAAACTCACTTTATGATAATCACATTCACCTGATAAGGGTTTCCTGCAGAATGAACTAAACTTGAAGGGAAAGACCACACACCCCAAGATAGAAAGTCTAAAACAGATACATCCTACTCATGTACTTTTAACTTTTCATATGAGAAATGTTAAATGAGGTAATAGGAAAGGTATCAAATAATTAGAACTCAGTCTTGGGCAAATGTCAGCCATTCAGGAACACAGACAAAATAAAGACCAGAAAAAAATGGCCTCCAAGCCACTGAAATAGCAAATATAAAGCCAAAAGAGATTAACTCAACAGGAGACACCTCATTTGGAATTGACTGACTTGTTTTACATTCACTTCAAGCAGCCTCTATTACCTAACACCCCAAAGCACAGCAGATCAAAAGTATATACTAAAGTAGGACTGTGAGCTACAGGACTGTGAGCTGGGGACAGCAGGGGATGAGCCAGAAAGTGACCATAATAGCACAGCACATTTTGTTCAGCAGTCGACAGTCAATGATGACCTTGAGTGTTCAAGAAAATTAATCCATATTCAGCAAGGTGACCTCTGCCTTCCTCATTTCTTCCCCAAGCCGTGGCCTTGCTTTTAAGATTTCCAAATATCAGGAAAAAAAATCACAGATGTATGGCCTCTGACTGTATGATCCATTTAATGTGTCTTACTTCCTTGCAGAAGAGGCTAAGTGCTGTGATACAGCATTAGAATTTGGGTAGAATGGAGTCATTTAAAGAAAGATTCCTTCTTTAGGAATTAAAGGCTTAGGGTTTGTGATTATGAAAACTGAGATAAGAGATGTTGAAGATTCTGAGGAGGAACAACTTTAAGGCAAAAGAATGAATTGCAAACTCAGAGATTAAGTTGAAAATACCTGTAAGCCAACACAGTGGAGATTTTGGGAAGCAGTTCTTATAAGGGCTGGGTATGAAAAGAGAAGCTAAGATAAAGGCTGCCAAGTCTCCACTGACTGATCATCAGCATCCCTGGTGAAATCAACATCACTTCAGGCAGGGGCAAAATCCTAATTACAGTCAGTTGAAGAATGAAGGAAGACACTGTTGACAAAAAGTACTGACAGCTCTTATAATAAGCAGCTTAGTTGTGAGGGAAAGGAGAGACAGAGGTAATTAAAGGAGGAAGGCACAAAGCCAGGAAGCTACCAGTGGAAAGGGGAGGGAAGAGAACAGATATGACGGCTGAAGTGGGGACCTGAAGCTTTAGAGATGGAGTCCAAAGTAGAAGGCTGGGGTGAGTTTTAAACAAGAGAGACTTTCCTTCTTCTGAGATGACATGGAAAGGGTTAAGGATGAGGTAAGCAAGTTTGCAGACACGGCATCTTTTCCTGACATCTACTGTTGGTTGGTCATCTACTGGGAGTGAGAATGGACTTGAGATACGTGAAGGTCTAAAATAGCTGGTGTGCAGAAAGGGAGAGATGGCCAGGATAAGAAAAATGATTGCTAAGTATTACTGAGTACCCAGCTGGAAGCAGATACCATACATCTGCAATGATCTCAATCTAAAAGGAGCTCTGTCTGCGCACCAGGCAAGGCAGATGGGTGGGTAGCCAGGACTGGAGCTGTGCAAAGAGTGTGTAGTTGAAAGACAAAGAAGCATGATGAGGTGGAAGGAAAAGCCATGGGTGTCCTATCTGAAGAGGGAGAAGCTCATTGCCTGAAAAGAAAAAAGGGGCCAGGTGCAGTGGCTCACACCTGTAATCCCAGCACTTTGGGAGGCTGAGGTGGGCTGATCACCTGAAGTTAGAAGATTGAGACCAGTCTAGCCAATATGGCGAAACCCTTCTCTACTAAAAATACAAAAATTAGCCAGACATGGTAGCGCATACTTGTAATCCCAGTGCCTCAGGAGGCTGAGGCATGAGAATCACTTGAACCTGGGAGGTGGAGGTTGCAGTGAACTGAGATCGCACCATTGCACTCTAGCCTGGGCAACAGAGTGAGACTCTGTCTAAAAAAAAAAAAAAAAAAGAAAGAAAGAAAGAAAAGGAAAGAAAAAGAAGAAGAAGAAAGGGAGGAGATGGACCAGAAACCTGAAGCTCTTAAGGTGAAGACTGGATGAAGTTGGGAGTGGTCAGAATGGGATAGGTGACGAAGTCCAGGGAGCAGCCAGGGAAGTATCTGAAAAGGCAGCAAAATAGACCCGACTTCATCTTGACTAGAGATAAAGTAAAGAACTGTGGAGTTGAGTTGTTGACTGACCTCTGCAAGGACACTGCAGTCACCCAGGATCAGTCAAAAGTTGGAGCAAAGAGCATGACCATATGATAGATGACTTTGTTGAATAAGGACTATCCCCAGGGTCATCAGATAACAGCAATGAGGAGCTGGCAGAGGACAGATCACATATACTTCAATGGACAAAAAGTTTTGGTACAATGGTCAGGGAGGAAGTGAACAGTAGAAACCTTGATGAAATGCTGGTTAGGAGAGGTGGAAGGTTTGGGCAGTGGAAGAGAATATGACCTGTGGAGGAGCAGGAAGAATACGAAGCAAAGGAAGTGGAACAGGCAGTGAAAGTTAATCATGGTACTCTGCAGCGTGCCATGGGAGTGCGGTTTACCTAAGACTGAATTAAACATCGGCACAGTGGAACCATGACCCTTGTAAATTTAACATTTGCAGCACAGACTCCCCAACAATTGCTTCAGGCTGGCGACTGGGTCTGTGATTTTCCTGACCCACTCGTTGGGATCACATGCACTGAGGAGGCTGATGTGGAGAAGCCAGTTACTTAGCAGGCCGATTCTTTGTTACTTTCCACTGATATAATAATAATAAATATATAATTATTATATATATATGTATACACACAAAATTGTTCTTCTAAAGCAGAAAACTACCCCCATCCTGGCCCAGGAGGCTCTCGCATCCTCATGAACGCCGGTCCTAGGTGCTCTGGAAGCTGCCTACGGGCAGTGGTGCAGATACTGTGTGGCAAGCTGCAAGACAGTCAGCACAGTGGCTCAAGTCACTGCAACAAATAACTTTGGAATGAAACTCAATTTTCTTACCTTTTAATCCTGCAAACTGGCCCTAATTTAACTTTCCTTTGCATCTTTTAGGGTAAACAGTAACTTAACCCATGTTAAGAAGTCAGCTCAAAAGACTTTGAAACCAAATAGACCCAGGAGGTAAGGATGGGAAAGAATTAAAAATGGGCTCTAACGCTCTCTTTTAGGCAGACACAGGAAAAATAGAAGACAGAGGTATAGACATGAGTAATTTGTTGGGTTTAGGACATATTGCATTCAGATGCCTGTAGGCCACCCAAATGTAGTTAGGTAGGAGCTGTAAATAAGGTCTTCGGTTTGAGTGAAGGGTGTGACCGGAAATATAGATGTTACAGTCATCAGAGCATCAGCAGTCAAGTCACAGGCATGGATTGGAATACTTTACAGTTCAAATGACCACGAGAAAGAATAATAAACTTTTTTTTTTTTTTCCCCCAAAAAAACCATGTTTTCAAAGTTCTCGAGCATGGAGTCATTACATGCCTCCCTGGATCAACAGCACCTGCATGACCCTGGAGCTGGTCACATGCAGATCCCCTGACCCCCCAAGTCAGGATCTACATTTTAACACACCAGGGGACTCTGTGCACATGAGTTTGATAAGCACTGGTGCAAGGTTTCCTATGCTTTGGTACCTGAAATGTTCACCAGCTTTCAGTGAAAGAGAAAAAGAAAATGACAAACAGTTACAATCATACATTTATTCAACTTGAAGAAATGTCCTTTGTTTTGGTGTTAAAGGATCCCTTTGTTGATAGGCTTACCTGTCCTATCTTTCATGAAATTAAAGTGAAGTGCGACTGGGATGATTTCCCTAACAGCAAGTTATTTCACACTTTATTGGAACTGCGTGACTTTGAAATGCTATTTCCTTTACCAAGGATATCTTCCTCAATCCATCTTGCCTTGTCATCCATAAATTTCCCCATGAATCTTATTTTGACGAGCAAAGCCTATGTATTAGTTTCTTAGGGCTGTCGTCACAAAGAACCACAAACTGGGAAGCTTGAAACAAAGGAATTTCCTTGTCTCACAGTTCTGGAGGCCAGGCGTTCAAATTCAAAGTGCTGGAAGGGTCAAGCTCTCTCTAAAGGCTAGAGGGAAGGATCCCTCCTGGCCTCTCTCTAGCTTCTGGCGGGTGCCAGTCATCCTTTGGCACTGCTTGGCTGGTAGATGCATCCTCCAATCCTGACCTCCATCATCACGTCTCATTCTTTCTGAATGCATTTGTTTCTAAGTTTCCCTCATCTTATAAGGACACCAGTCACTGAATTAGGGCCCATCACAATTCAGTATTACCTCATCTTAACTTGATTACATCTGCAAAGATCCTATTTCCAAATGAGGTCATGTTCACAGGTACTAGGGTCAGGACCTTAACAGATATTTTGGGGAACACAATTCAACCCAAATAGCTTACAATGCTATATTTTTCAAGGAAACTATTCTGATAATTCCCAAAATTATTTAGTAAATATTTTAATCCTGTGCTGTTTTCAAAATGAAGCACAAAATAAAAACTTTAAGAGTATATTTTATAAAAATGAGCATAGAACCAGCAATTTGAGTTAACATTCTTCTGTTTCATAAATTATTCCCATTGTAGATGGCATAAACTCTAATATGTAGAGATTTTGTATTAGATATTTCCTCACTCTCAAACTGCCCCAGCACTTAAATTTTGAAAGAAATTTCTGGCATTTTCCCACTACATATACTTTCTAGCTCCTTTCTGAACATCACTGCTTGGCATCAAAATTACTTTCAACCAATTTGTAATCTCCCAGGTCTCAGATGGCTGAAGCAGAGTTCCTTGGGAAGTCCCAAGCCATACTAACTGGCCAGAGCTTTAAGAATGTTGTGTATCTGATGACATTTGGGAGAATCTTCCTTCTAATATTCAGATTACAGGTTTCATTTGAAACCTTTCTATGATTTCAATTTGCTTCATGATATTACATAAAGTACAATCTTCATGTGGTTAGTGACTTCAAAGCCACAAAAATGTTGAATGCTACTCAGTCTATGGAAGGTGAAATATTGCTTTAATATGTTAAAGGCATATTAAGTGAGCATATTAATGAGAGGTAGCTCATTAACAGTACATTTCAGCAGGGCACAGTGGCTCATGACTGTGATCTCAGTGATGTCAACACTTCGGGAGGTGGAGGCATGAGGATCACTTGAGCCCAGGAGTTTAAGACGAGGCTGAGCAACACAGCAACATACAAAAAAAAATTTTTTTTAATGAGCCAGGTGTGGTGGCATGCACCTGTGGTCCCAGCTCCTCAGGAGGCTGAGGTGGGAGGATAACTTGAGCTGGGGAGGTGGAGGCTGCAGTGAGCTATGAGTGTGCCACTGCACTCCAGCCTGGGTGACAGAGTGAGATCCTGTTTCAAAACCAAGCCAAACCACACCAGTTCATTTCATGCACTGGCTCTTAATTTTCCTCATCTCTCTGTCAAGCTATACAGAGCCTCCTTTTACAGAAGAGAAAATGAGCACAGACTACAAAGGAGTTTAAAGGTCAGGCAAACATTCTTTCACCAGCTCAGAGGCAAAAGTCCAGAAGGGAGCCTGACTGTTTCACTTTGAAGAAACAATGCTGTATAAATACGGCCAATGATAAATGAAAGTGACAGCCCAGGACTTGGTTCTAGGTGACTTTTACTTTAGCTTGGCAAACTTCAACTGTCCTGCTTGCTCTCTCTCAAACTCATTTTCTTTCTTTTTTTTTCTTTTTTGGAGACAGAATCACTCTGTTGCCTAGGTTGGAGTACAGTGGCACAATCTTGGCTCACTGCAACCTCTGCCTCCTGGGTTCAAGCAATTCTCATGCCTCAGCCTCTTGAGTAGCTGGGATTACAAGTGTGCCACCACACCCCGCTAATTTTTTGTATTTTTAATAGAGATGGGGTTTCGACATGTTGGCCAGGCTGGTATCAAACTCCTGAGGTCAACTGGTCTGCCCATCTCGGCTTCCCAAAGTGTTGGGATTACAGGTGTGAGCCATCATGTCCGGCCTCATTTTCTATTTATTAGTTTCTACCAGTTTTTGATTAATTTCCTCTATTAGAAGAAAAGATTCAATTTAGAGTTGAAAAGTAAAAATATATTTGAAAGTTACCATGAAATAAGAACACTAATGGTCAAAGCCTTATGATTAGAATTTAATCAGTCAATCTGTGATGCTCAGAAATTCAGTTAACTGTGTCTGAAGTGGAGATGCCAAAGATATGCTCTATTTTATCAGCTGTTATCACTGTGTCTACGAAAAATGAAACATTAAAAGCTCTATCTCCTGAACTGTTCCAGTCCTTTCTTACTGATTCATGACCCCCATTTGCTTTTCTTATTTGGACATTCCACCCTTCCCTAGTGCTCCCTGCTCCTTACTCAGGTTAAAGAAACTAAGTGTGGGCTAAAGAGCACTTGAAAGAAGTGCAAAGTTGTAACCAAAAATTGCTAGAGTGTTTTCCTTACATTTCTGACTGTGGTTCTCTACAGGAAGAACCAGACCACTGTCATTTGCAGAAGCATTTGCAAACACTTGTCCTGATGAAGGCATCAACTTACCGGAAGATATCCTAAGCCTTCTAGGAACAGATGTCATGCCCCTGTGTCACCAAGAGCAGGACAGTACCAGTCACAGGAGTCACTCGCTTAAGGTGGACCAAATGCACTGTGACCCCAGCATGGAAACCCTTCCAAAAGTTCTCATTTTTTTTTCTTTTCATTTGTTTTCTAGGAGACAGACTGATGCCTTCCTCAAGGCCCTCTTCTCTCTGCCTCCTCATCCATCTCCCCAGCGTGGTGCTCAAAACACACCCTTCTTGAATTGCCCTTCCCACAGGCCTGAGATGTTCTGTGTGCTGCCTGGTTAATGCCTCCCTGACACCCCTGTCTGGGTCAACTTTGTTTCTAACACACTTTCGCAGACCACATTTCTTCAGAACTCTTGCCTGGTTTTAAATTATTCACTCATTAGTATCACAATTGGATTAATACTGCATTCCCTCAACAGACTGTACGCTCCATGAGAGCAGAGCCGTGTCTGCGGTGTTTCTGCAGTACTTACAGCCCTCCCAGCGAGGTGCCTGCTTCCACAGTATTTGTTGCAGGGAAGGAAAGCAGCACGCCAGAACAGATGGAGACAGGACTAATTTGGCTTGAGGTATGCAATTTTGAACTTGAGCGTCTCTCTGGGATTGTAAAACTCCAAATCAAAGTCTTAATCTGAGAAAACTAACATCTGAAAGAGTGATTAGGGACCGGTAAATGTCTATTAATATTCAACCCTGATACAAAGTACAAGTTGTTTATTCTTGCCACGCAAGGCCAAAAAAATAAAAAATAAAAAATAAAAGAGAAAGAAAACACAGTATATGCATTGGGAAAGCTTTCGCTTATTCAAAACAGTATTTGTCGAGCACCTCCAGGTCTGGGTGCTGCAGGGGAACAAAGATTAAACAGCCAGGGCTTTGCTTTCAAGGCGCTTACGGTCTTAAGGAGACAAGAGACAAGACATGTTTATAAATAGCCAAAATGCAATCCAGAAAAGGCTAAAAACCACTGAGAGAGAGGGAGAAATAAACGAAGCAAGAGGTCTCCGGAGGAAGAGCTGAATTAGTCTATCAGTAACTCCTCACTGTAATCCCAATGTAAAGCAAGGAATTCCAAACCAGGAAAGGTCAACCTGGAGTATTTGAGGAGCACAGGCGTCGCCCCAAGCCCTTCACACCGCTCGCTGGGGATAATATCGCAGCTGAAACGGAACATCAAGCTGGCTTTCCAAACCTTCACTTATTTACATTAGACTGAGGGGAAAACGCTAAGAGTGCAAGCGCGGAGAAAGAGCAGGAGGAAACTTGAAAAGGCGAATCACGCCAATGCGCTGTGCACAGCCCCGCCCGCGCCCCGTGCACCCGCTACCCCACCCCGAGCCCCCCGCGTCCCGCGCCCCCATCCCAGTCCCAAGCGCTGACACCTGGAGATCCGTCCCCCGGCTCCGGCCGGTGCCACAGCCACCCTCAAGACCCCCACAGCCCAGGCCCGGCCCAGCGCCGCCGACGCCCCCCGAGGCCCGACCCGCGCGCCCGGCCAGTCCGGGCCTCGTACCGTAGGTTTCGGACATGGCCGTCTGCGACATCTTGGGAGCGGTGCCGCCTCTCGCCGGATCACCGGCTGCTCTCGTCTGCGGTCCGCCGGCGCGTCGCGGTGGGGAAGGACCTGGGGAGGGGGATCGGAGGAGGGAAGGGCCCGACCGGTCCCCACGGCAACTGCCGGCCTCCCAGCCGCGGCAGCCCAGCCGGACTCGGCTCCGCGCAGGCGCACGGCCCTCCGCCCTCAGTCCGGCCGCGACCGGGAGGAGGAGGAGGAGGAGGAGATGGGCTACGCGAGGCCCGCCCCCCTCCCACCTCGCCAGCCCGGGCCTGCGTTTGCGCGTGCGCACGGGGAAGCCGGGGCGGGGCGCACGGGGACCTCGGCGCGCGGCGCAAGCACGTGCAGGGGCTGGGCCCCCTGGCGGTGTGCGCTCGGGCGTGCCAAGCTGCGGCTGGGGGATCTGGGGGTTGAACCCGGATTTCCCGCAGGGAAGGTCGGGGAGAGGCGGGCGGTGGGCAGGTTTGGGGTGACAGAGGGCTGAGGACAGTGGGGTCCAGCTGCCGGACAGAGGAGGAAGGTGCCAGCACTGGAGAGGAAAGCAGTCCATTTGCCAGATTGGCCCGTTTCAGTTAAGACGTTGTCCATCTTCATCATCTGTGGCTGTCAGCAGGGAATAAACTTCCCTGACGCTGTTACTATCGAGGCCAGAACTTGGTTAATGAGTAACAAGGAGGCAGCAGGCCCCAGTTGTCCGGCCAGAGGCACCCCTGGGAGTGGCAGTCAGGTTCATCCACCTGTTGGGAAGCTAAGCTTTCACTCCCAACTGCCCGGCCCTCTTGGGTGGAGCTGAGCGGATGTGGGCGGATCGACAGAAGTGCAAGATGCCCGGGTGCTGAAGGGTCATCACAAGCCTACAGACAGTAGCCTCTCCACATCCCGTTTTACAGGATTCTGGGTTACGGGTGAAACGTATCTCTTGGCCCTCGGTTGGGGATGTTTCCAAATTTAGGAATTTTTATTTTTATTTTTTAACAGGGTCTGGTTCTGTCAGCCCAGCCCAGCCAATTCTGCCGCAGCCTCCCGAGTAGCTAGGGTTAGGGGAACACACCACCACACCGTGCTAATTTTTAAATTTTTTGTAGAGATTGGATCTCGCTATGTTGCCCAGGTTGGTCTTGAAGTGCTGAGTTCAAGCATCCTCTCTCCTTGGCCTCCCAAACTACTGGGATTACAGGCGTGAGTCATCTCACCTGGCTTTGGATAGTTTGGTTTCAGAAGCAAAACTGAGTTTGAATCCCCTTCTGTGGGAAATGTAGAGATAAACATTTATGGGAAAGAGAATTTTGGTTGATAATTTGGCCCATCTGAGCTTGATCAGGGCCACGTAGCGCCTCATAGTTCCCAACCTTGTTCACAATAGGTAGTCTAATGCTCAAAATATCCTTGGCTAAGTTCCCAAGTGACCTGGATTGTGTGGAAAATGCCAGTACATACATTTTTTTTTTTCTGAGTCAATTTGGCTGCATCCTCCACATAAATTGTTATCAGAGCTTCCCTCTTCCCCAGTGGCTATTTGGGTGGGTATTTTTCTCTTCTCTCCGATCCTAATAACAAATAAATGCACTTTTTTCTAAATTACAGAGAAGGCCTCATGCTGAAAAGTTGCGAGAGCTGTAATTTCCTAAAATTGTTTTGTATATATTCCTTGTTCAATGGCTCAGATCTTTTGTTGCTTTCTCGCTCGGCTCTCTGCATGTCAGGTTTGATTTAGGTTCCTGAGTACAACAGATTGGTTCCGATTAAAACCATTTCAGAGGAAAGACAGTGATCCCAGGAAGTGGGAAGAAAACAGCATTACCTGAAGTCATTCCCATTCGTTAGATTTGTTTTTTTTTTCCTGCCAAATACAGCTATGGACAAGAAAGTGATAGTTAGCGTTATGGACTGAAACTGGACTGGAGATCCCCGAAACCTGGACAAGGTGGTAGAAATACAAATTATGCTACTCTTTCAAAGCTGTGGGTAGTTTTCTACTTTGTGGAAAATGAAGACTTAGGTAAGCTTTTGGGAAAGACTATTTATTTTGGAAAAACCACCCAAAGAGATCATTTAGTTTGCACATGTAATAGCAGTATCACAACTTGAAGAAGAAATATGCAAGGGTGAGGTTTGAAGGAGCCATTCAGTATCCTTGAATGATACTGTGGAAGATTCTTTTCATCTCAGTAACTTTGGATCTTTGAATGAAAATAAATTTCTTCAAAATATTCTTAGAGACCGCTTTGATTCTGAGGCACTACTGATTGCATGAAAGAAAAAACTATTGCAAAATTAATTTGTGGTTTTCTCCAGATATCATCTCCTTTCTCTTTGGGGGAGGTTTGTGACAGTGAAAACAGATATACAAAAGCCTAGGAATTTTGGAGATTTGTCTAAGGGAAATATAATTATGGAGAAGGACTTTTTCGAGCTGAAAGGAGATCCCGCTTTTTTCCAGGTCAGTGGGTCCTTCAAGTATCTGATACTTTCCTTCCTACTCCCTGACAATTCCGAAGGATCTGGCAGAACCTTACATCTAATGCCCAATGTGAGGCACCCTGGGGCTTGATGCATGGGATTCTTGGAGCTAGGCTTGGTGGAGGGCATGGTCACAGCCTCAGTGGAATGGTGACTTTCTTTGGTAACTAGAATTGAAGAACATGAGTGGACTTGTGTCTGAGCACTTGGGAACTCAGCAATCCCTGGGTGTTACCTTGAGAAGGAGCCAAATTCTGGACATACAAGTGGAGACTTGAAAATGGAAGCTCAATTCCACACCCAGGCTGGTGGAGACTATGACATAGAACTCACATCTTCAAGAAAGTAGAGACCTCAGAGGTCACTGGGCCAGTTTACCTTCCACTGTCAAACAAATCGATGTCCGTGATCAGATACCTCTGTTGCTAGGGAATATTCAGTCAGAATAGGCTAGATTAACTGCAGTAATGAAGATCTTTCAACCCATTTGTGACTTACACAGCAAAGTTCCTCACTCAGACTACCTGTCCACTCCCACTAGCAGAGACTCGCTCATCATGGGCCCTCATAGACCCACGCTGACCAAATGTGTTTTATCTAAACACATCTCCACCATCACTCAGGTAGGAGTGGCTATGCATTAGGACCGATTGTGTATTAGCTAGAGAAGCACTTACCAGGAATTAATTGCTAGGAAAACTTGTATTTACATTTCATGGGCTGAAGCAAGTCACGAGGCAACACCTAATTTCAAAGAGGACAGGAAATGCAATATTATTATGTCCCTGAAAGAAAGAAGAGAAAGTATGTGGAAAGGCATTATGACTACCACTGGAATTTTCATCTGTCCAGGGAGCTCATTGTGCTTTTATTTGAAAGAACTTTATTGAAGTATAATAGGCATAACTACATTGATTGATTGAGATAGAGTCTTGCTCTGTTGCCCAGGCTGGAGTGCAGTATCATGATCTCAGCTCACTACAACCCCTGCCTCCCAGATTCAAGCAATTCTCCTGCTTCAGCCTTCCAAGTAGCTGGGATTACAGGCACGTGCCACCATACCCAGCTAATTTTTGTATTTTTAGTAGAGATGGGGTTTCGCCATGTTGGCCACTCTGGTCTCAAACTCTTGACCTCAGGTGAACCACCTGCCTCGGCCTTTGAAAGTGCTGGGATTACAGGTGTGAGCCACCACCCCTGGCCTCACATATTTAAAGTATACATTTTGATAATTTTTGACATATGTGTACACTTGTGCTTGCTGCTTCAGGGGGACTGCTACTGTTACTTAGAATAACTTCTTGTGAGGTTACTTTTATGGTGGTTTTGGGGTTTATAGTATAGGTCTTTAACTTATCACTGTCCACCTCCAAGAGATAATACACTACTTTATACAGAGTATAAGAAACTCACAACCATTTACCTCTACCCTCCCCTAGCATCTGTGCGGAGGATGTTGTACTTCTACATATGTTGTACACACACATACGTTGTTACTGTTTTTACTTAAGCTACTAATTCTCTCTTTTCCTTTTAACTGTGGTAAATTACACATAAAATGTACCATCTCAATCATCTTTAAACGTACAGTTCAGTGGCATTAGGTACATCTTCATTGTTGTGCAGCCATCACCACCATCCATCTCCAGAACTCTTCATCTCGCAAAACTGAAACTCTATACCCGTTCAACAACTCCCCATTCACTTCTCCCCACAGTTCCTGGCAACCGCCATTCTACTTCCTGTCTCTGTGAATTGACTTCTCTAGATAAAGTGCCTCGTATGAATGGGGTCATACAGTATTTGTCTTTTCCTGACTGTCGTATTTCACTTAGCATAATGCCTTCAAGTTTCATATGTAACATTGTAGAATGTGTCAGAATTTCGATTCTGTTTAAGACTGAATAATATTTAATACTTTGTATGTATGTACTGCATTTTCAGCCAATTATTTTTAATAAACAACTAGAAAAAAAGTATTTTATGTTTACTCACGTAGTTACCATATCTAGGACTCCTTATTTTCTTGTGCAGATGAGATTTCCTTGATGTCATTTCCCTTTCGAATGAAGGGCTTTCCTTAACAGATCTGGAAGTGCAGATCTGCTGGTGACTAATTCAGCTTTTATATATCCAAAAAAGTCTTTATTTTACTTCTGTGTTTGAAGCTATTTTTGCTCAATTTCAGTTTTTAGGTTTTTCAATTTTTTTTTCTAATGTGAAGATACTGTTTCACTGTTTTCTGGCTTATTTTGTTTCTGATAAGTAGTCAACTGCCATTCTTATCTTTATGCCTTTTATGCAATGTGTCTCTTATCTCTGCTTGGTTTTAAGATTTCATTATGATGTGCCTAGTTGTTGATTCTCTTTGACATTCTTGTCCTTGAGTTCCACTGAACTTCTCTGGTCTTTGATTTTATAGTTGCTATCACATTTGGAGTTTTTTCAGCCATCAATTCTTCGAATATTTTTTCTGCCCCCTACTTCTCCTTTCCTTTGGCAATTCTGCTGCACAAATATTAGGTTACTTGATTTTGTCTCACAGCTAACTCAGGTTTTATTCATTTTTTGTTAGTCTTTTTCTGTTTTTCATTTTTGTGTAATTTCCATGGCTATGTCTTTAAATTCACTCATCTTCCCTGTAGTTTCTAATCCGCTGTCAATTCCATCCAGCGTATTTTTCCTCTCAGGCATCGCCGTTTCATCTGCAGAGGTTCCATTCAGTGTCTGCACCTGCATCTGGGTCCTCTGACTTCTGTGTTTATTACTCATTCTCTCAGGCCCTCCTCCAGCTTCTTGAGCATATGGAACATGCTCTACTCGTGGTTCTCATGTCATCTCTACTAACTTGATCATCTAAGTAGTTTCTGAGATTGTTCATATTGATTGGCTTTTCTCCTCATTGTAGGTAATATTTTCCTACTTTCCAAGCCAGATAATTTTGTATTGAATGCCAGACATTGAGAAGTTTACTTTAAGAACATAAAATGTTTATTTTTATAAATATTTTTGAGCTTTGTTCTGGGGTGGAGATAAGTTCCTTGGAAAGATCTTGCTTGATGCTTCAGGTCTTGCTTTTACACTTTTTTTGTGGGATGGCCCCTTTGTAGCATTCTACTCAATAAGTCCTTGAGTTATGAAGGTTTTCACCGTGATTGGCAGAATTAGGAGTTTCTCTGGGCCGTGCATGAGTTCTGGAGATTGTTTTCTCTAATATTCGCAGGTGATTCTTTATCCGGCACAGGGTAGGAGTGCCTACCACAGTAGGAGAGATGTAGATATTTCTTGACTTGCCTGCACTGCTCAGTAGAAGACTTGAAGGGACCCCTCTGCAAACCTCTGGCGCGCTCTCTCTCTCTCTCTCTCTCTGTCTCTCTCTCTCTCTCTGCATGACTGTACAAGCCCCAGCTCAGGAGTGCTGCTTCCTCCTCCTGTCTGACTCCAGAGCTCAGTGTGTCGCACTCTATCTGCAGTCACTTACTTGCCCATTCATTTCATCCAGTCTTAAGGCTTTCAATGATCTAAAGCTGATGATTCCTAAATTCCTAGCTTGCCTGGGCTTCTATGTATAATTACTTACTTGATACTTCCACTTGGAGGAAAGTCTATTAGGTTTCTTAATACTAACAAAATAAAAACCAAACATCCAGATTTCTTGACCAAAACAGTGCCTTCTACAATCTTTTCTATCTCAGTAAATGGCAGTTTGCCAGGTGCGTTAGTCAGGGTCAGGGTTCTCTAGAGGGACCGAACTAACAGGATAAATGTGTATATGGAAGGGAGTTTATTAAGGAGAATTGACTCACACGATCACAAGGTAAAGTCCCATGATAGGCTGTCTGCAAGGTGAGGAGCAAGGCAGCCAGTGGTGGGTCAGTCTGAGTCCCAAAACCTGAAAAGTAGGGAAGCCAGCAGTGCAGCCTTCCATCTGTGGGCGAAGGCCTGAAAGGCCCTGGCAAACCACTGGTGTAAGTCCCAGAGTCCGAAAGCTGCAGAACTTGGAGGCTGGTGTTAGAGGGCAGGAAGCATCCAGCACGGGAGAAAGATGAAGGCCAGAAGACTCAGCCAGTCCGCTTTATTCTGGCCACTCTGGCAGCTGATTAGGTTGTGCCCACCCAGATTGAGGGTGGGTCTGCCTCTCCCAATCCACTGACTCAAATGTTAATCTCCTTTGGCAGTACCCTCACAGACACACCTAGGAACAATACTGTGAATCCTTCAATCCAATCAGTTGACAATATTAACCACCACTCCAGGGCCAAACCTTGGGGTCCTGCCTGACTTCTCACACCCACATTTGATCCATCAGCAAGGCCTGCAGGCTCTACTGTCAGAGCATCCTGAATCTGCTTTCGCTACTCCTGCCTCCCGTCCCCCACTTCCTGCATCAGCCCGCCTCACCTCTCCCCTGCCTTTTGCAGCTACCTCCCCTTCCTGCTTCTATGCTTGTCTCCCTGTGTTGTCTTTCTCAACACAGCTGCTAGAGCAATCCTATTAAAATATAAATAAACAAAACCAAAAATAAAGAACAATTCTCCTTTAAAACAGCCAGTGTTGGGAGGAGGAGGGGACTATAAATCCCATTAAGACCACTCTCTGCCCAAAAGCCTCATCTCACTCACATGGCCTATAAAGCCATCCATGGTCTGCTTCCCCACACCCTCATTCTCTTGACTCTGATCATACAGGCCTTCTTGCCGGTTCCTGTACACATCAAGCAGCCTTTGGCCTGAGGACTTTTGCATATGCCTTTTCCCTCTTCCTGGAATGCTCTTGTCCCAGGTGTCTACATGGCCCTCACAGCCCTCATGTGTTCTGTTCGCAGGGCACCTCATCAGGGAGGCTTTTCTTTTTCTTTGCTTTTCTGATGCAGTCTTGTTCTGTTGCCAGGCTGGAATGCAGTGGCACAGTATTGGCCACTGCCTCCCAGGTTCAAGCGATTCTCCTGCCTCAGCCTCCTGAGTAGCTGGGACTACAGGCATGTGCCACCATGCCCAGCTAATTTTTGTATTTTTATTTGTATTTTGTATTTTAGTAGAGATAGGGTTTCACCATGTTGACCAGGATGGTCTTGATCTCTTGACTTCGTGATCCACCCGTATTGGCTTCCCAAAGTGCTGGGATTACAGGCGTGAGCCACCATGCCCCCGACGCTTTTCTTTTCTTATATGAAATAGCAACCCCTCTGCATTTCATCCCCCCAGCACTTCATGTGCCCCCTACTTTGTTCTATGGCCCACTCCATAGCATTTAACACCAGGTAACATACAATCCTTTATTAGTTTATTGTGTGCTCCCTTTCTAGACTATAAGCTCTATAAGGGCAGGCAATGCATTGGCCTTGTTCGCTGCTCTATCCCCATGCCTAAAATAGTATCTGGCACATAGTGAACCCTCAATCGCTCAGAAGATGTTGAATAAGTGAATGAATGAAATAAAACTCTGCAGCTCTCTATGGATTTAATTTAATGTAATGAACTTAATTGTAAATACGTTGATTTATGGGAAATTTCTAAGTGGATTTCTGGCCGGGCTTGGTGGCTCATGCCTATAATCTCAGCACTTTGGGAGAGGCAGGCGGATCCCCTGAGGTTAGGAATTCAAGACCAGCCTGGCCAACATAGTGAAACCCTGTCTCTACTAAAGCTACAAAAATTAGCTGGATGCGGTGGAATCCCAGCTGCTTAGGAGGCTGAGGCAGGAGAATTGCTTGACCCCGGGAGATAGAGGCTGCAGTGAGCCAAGACCATGCCACTGTACTCTAGCCTGGGTGACAGAGTGAGATTCCATCTCAAAAAAAAAAAAAAGGAGCTCTTATATGTCACCACATGATTGTGGGAAGGTTATAATAAAACTATTTAAAGTATCATCTAATACTAGTATAGTTTACTGAGTACTTGATAAACAGTAGGTATAGTGCTAAGTGCTTTACATGTACTATAAAACCCAATTCTTACAACAGAGTTCTAAGGGAGGTATTATCCCATTTTGCAGATGAAGAAACAGAAGCCCAAATGGATTACATATTTTGCCCCAGTTTTCATAGCTAGTATGTATCAATGTTGGAATTTCTCTCTCAAGCCAAACCAAACTGACACATCTCCTTTTAAAAATGCAGTATAAAATGCCCAACACACAGAGCTGTGATCTCAAAAGGCACTGAATTATTTAATGTAAGGGAACCGAAGGAAATCAATGCTCTGTTGAGCCAGGCCCTGTTCTGGGTGCTTTATGTCACTTCCCTTGATCCTTACAGTACCTGACAAGGTTGCTTTTCTTATCTTCATATTACAGTCAAGGGGACATCCAAACCAGGCTCTTTATTGCACTGCGATGCCAAGTAAGTATGGAAACACAGATGAGAAAGTGTTTACGGTAGGAAACATCCCCAGAGCGCTTCCATAAATTCAGCATAAGCTCAGGTTAGCTTTAAGGTAGAAAACAGTCCTGAAGTTAACATCCAGTTCTCTAATATTAAACTCAAGTCTTTGAGTTTGTCATCCCCCAGCATATAGATTTTGTTTATCTAACAGGAATATGCTAAAAATGCTTGATGTAACAGTCTACAACAATAAGCCAAGGCTTATTGTTAGAGTTGTGGATAGAGTTCTTGAGTTCAGTAATATAATTTCCTACCTTCACCTTCTAATCTTCATCAGTTCTAGTGGGGATGCTTCTCTGCCTGTTTCTGCATTTAACAGCACTCATGCCCAGGGATTATTCACCGGAGTCATTTAAATTCTTGTTTTATATTCAGAAAAAAAAAGGATTTTCTGGTTCTTCTTTTCTTTTTAATTATGTTTGTATGTTTCCCCCATATTCTGAAAAAAAATACCATAGAATTATCTGTTTTTTACTTATTTATTTTCAATACTGTGTTTCAAATTAAACAGCCTGTTTTCAGCCTGGTTTCTTATTTCAAAGGCAGTTTATAAAACAACTGCCTTTAAAAATAAATTCTTCCTGAACACCACCAACTGAAATTTTCTTTTATGGGTTGATTTTAACATTTTAATCAGCTTTACTGGGGTATAATTTACATACAACAAAATTCACCAACTTTAAGTGTACAATGAGTTTTGACAAATGTACATGGTCATGCAAAAACTTCAACCTCATCCCAATATGGAACTTTTCTGTCACCCTCAAGAGTTCTTTTATGCCTTTTTGCAGCCCTTTCTGGGCTGATTTTGAGAAGTTTTGGTACAGAATTATAGGCTTTCACATAGGAAAATGTAATCTACTCTGAAATTGGGGTGGGGATTTCCCCACTGCATAGCCCACCCACCGTACCCTCCACCTCCATACTTCTTAGCAGACTGTCCTTCTTGCCCTTTCAGACATCTTCATTTGTGTTCCGCCAGCTTCTTACTTGGGCCCAGACAGTAGCCAATACCATTTCCATCCATCAGCTTGGCGAAATGTGCCTTTTAATGGAAGACTAATGAGACCTAATAGAAAAAGCTTCCTGGATTTATCGATGTCCCCTGTGACTTTACAGGAGGGAGAGATTTAGGTCAGAGTCATTAGACTTTCTCTTCCTTTCCCTGAAATTGTGTGGACTAGCCGCCAGGCCAGCAGACATGCAGTCAAACGCTGTAGTGGTGTACCACGTCACCTTCCTGTATTAGGATACCAGGGCCGCTGTAACGAAGTACCACAGACCTAGTGGCTGGGACAACAGAAATTTGTTGTCTCACAGTTCTGGAGGCCAGAAGTCCGAGGTCAAGGTGTCAGCAGGGTTGCTCCCCCCGAGAGCTGAGGGAGGATCTGTTCCAGGCCTCTCTCCTGGTTTCTGGTTCTTTGCTGGCCATCTTTTGTGTTCCCAGCAAGCATCGCTCGTATCTCTGCCTTCATTTTCATGTGGCATTCTCCCTACTCGCGTGTCTGTGTCCACATTTTCCCTCTTTATACGGATATTAGTAATATCAGATTAGAGTTCACCCTAATGACTTCATCTCAACTAACTAAAACTGGAACGACCCTATTTCTAAACCAGGTCATATTCAGAGACACTGAGGGTTAGGACTCTAGCATATAAATTTTGAGGGGAACACAACTCAGGCTACAAGACTTTCCATCACCAATAGATTTAAAATCATAAAAGTGCACAATAAGGCCTTGCACTTGTATAGGCCATGGCCAGAGACGAGGGCAAACTAACACAGATTCGCAAACTGCAGACCACATGCAAATCACCTGGGGGACGGGTTAGAAATGCAAATTCACGTGTCCCATCTCCGCTAGGGGTTAGGAACCCACAGTTTTTAATAAGCACCCCAGGTATTTAGGTATTTCTTCTTCTTTTTTTTTTTTTTGAGATGGAGTTTCACTCTTGTCACCCAGGCTGGAGTGCAATGGTGCAATCTCAGCTCACTGCAACCTCTGCCTCACAAGTTCAAGCGATTCTCCTGCCTCAGCCTCCCAAGTAGCCTCCATGCCCAGCTAATTTTTGCGTTTTTAGTGGAGACAGGGTTTCGCCATGTTGGTCAGGCTGGTCTTGAACTCCTGACCTCAGGTGATCCACCCGCCTCGGCCTTCCAAAGTTCTAGGATTACAGGCATGAGCTGCCTCGCCTGGCCGACCCCATGTATTTCTAATGAAGGTGGTCCCACATTTAGAGAAATCCGGCTGTGGGCTGAGGAATGGTTCTGTTCTTAAAGGTCACAGGCACTGCCCCTTGTCAAAAATGGAAGAGCGAACAGCAGAGATTGAATAGAGCATTAAATGCAGTGAGTGAGAAAATCCTTATGTCTGAGCAGTGAGGACACGTTGCCCGGAGATGTTTCTCTGTTATTTCTCTGTTAGAAATATCTATGTGTTAGAAACATACTATGGGCTAAATTTTAAGCTATACTTTTTTTTTTGGCGGGGAGGGGCAGGTCACTCCCTTTCCCTATAGGAGTCATCTATGTATTCCTTCAGCCAACCAGGGCTTTCTATCCAGAGGAAGTGGCCCAAATTCAGCTGCCTCTGAAAACTGGTAGAAAGGGTGGTTTCAACTCCCCCTGCTCTTTCATTCTCCTCCCTGCCTTCTCCCTCCTTTCTTAGGGAGGATCTCAACTCAGGACTTTTCCTTGATCCTCCCTGTTGAGATGGTTGATTTCCTCCTTAAAGCATTATCTGTTCCATTGGTTTTAAAAATCTATTCCCCCTGCCCTGCCCCTATTCTGCAGGAATTGTTCAGTATTGGCTGAGCAAGGAGTTTGGAGCCCTCTGAGCTGAGAATGTAAAATCTGTGAGGGGAGAGACTTGAGCTTTGTTTTTCTTTTCTTTTTTTTTCTCCTGTAGCATCTGCCCCGGTGTCAGGCACATTTTAGGTGCCCAACAAACATCTGTGAAATGAATAAATGAGTGTTGGCACCCCCTATAAGCACACAGCAAGGATGACCATGGAGAGAATATGCCAAGCCTTTTAATCAGCCCAGATAAGCGCAGTCTGTGTTAAGGTGAAATGCCAGAATCCCAAGGAACAGATTTGCCACGCAGGGGCAGGACTCAGGACGGCTGATACTGAGGCTCCCTGTGGGTTTTCCTTCCAGGTCCCTTCTTGATTCGCCCAAAAGAATTTCACATTTTGTTTCAGTTACAGAGAGGTCTTTCCCTACTGCTGACTTTAAGGAAACTGGAAACTGTACTTGAGGGGGAAGTGGCTTTGGAACTTGGGGCCTCTTTGGGACCTGGTGGGCAGTGGGGTTTGGGGGCAAGTTTGTGGGATGTGTGTCTGAACAGGAAGGAAGCGGGGAGTGGTGGGGCCAGCCAGGAAGCAGCAGCTGAATGCAGATTTCTCGTGCAGCTTTGCTTAGAGTTGAACATTACCTCCCGGAGATAGATTGACCCCAGCCCTGCAGAGGTTGGCTATCTTGCTCTTCAACTTATTTTTAGATGTGTGATCTCACTTGAATCTCAGATCCAGTGAGGAGTTCCTGACCCCTCAATTTAGCTCCACCTGGCATTTCAGAGAGATTCAAGGATCTGGTAGGGCTACTAGCCATCCACTGCTACGTAAGGGGGAACAATGAGTTTTAAAGCTGCTCGGAAATCTGTGATTCAAACATCAGGAAATCTCTGACTCTCTATCAAATGTGAAGATGCTGATTTTCTTTTCTTTCTTTTCTTCTTCTTCTTTTTTTCTTTCTTTCTTTCTTTTTTTTTTCCAGAGACGGAGTCTTGCTCTGTTGCCCAGGCTGGAGTGCAGTGGTGTGATCTCGGCTCACTGCAACCTCCCCCTCCCAGGTTCAAACAATCCTCCTGCCTCAGCCTCTTGAGTAGCTGGGACTACAGGTGCACACCGCCACGCCCAGCTAATTTTTTTTTCTTTGTATTTTCATAGAGATGGGGTTTCACCATGTTGCCCAGCCTGGTCTCAAACTCCTGAGCTCAGGCAATCCGCCTGCCTTGGCCTCCCAAAGTGCTAGGATTACAGGTGTGAGTTAATTTAAGAAATGAGGTTAAGAAACAAAATTCATTAACAGGATGGAATTTAATGAAACTGTGTTTTGGGATTATTTTCTGGTCACGTAGTGCCCCCTGGTGGGTTGACTGATACACTCTTCCGGAACACTCGTTTCCCAGGCTGTGCTTTGTGACAAAGCTGGCACCAGCAGGGTGATTCCAGGAATTTCAGTCTAGGCCCAGTCCAACAATGCTCTAGAGATTGTCCGCTAAGGGAAAATAAGAGTTATGAAAATGCTATGGGTTGCATGTATCCCCCACCAGAAGATACGCTGAAGCCCTGAGCCCCAGTACCTGTGAATGCAAACTGACTTGGAAAAAGGGTCTCTGCAGATGTAATTATGAAGTAAGGTGAGGTCATTAGGGTAAACCCTTAATCCAGTATGACTGGTGTTCTTATAGGAGGAGGAGAGGCTGGGTGCAGTGGCTCACACCTGTAATCCCAGCGATTTGGGAGGCTGAGGTGGGAGGATGGCTTGAGCCCAGGAGTTTGAGACTAGCCTGGGCAACATATTGAGACCCCATCTCTACTAAAAATTTAAAAATTAGTCAGGCATGGTGGCATGCATCTGTAGTCTCAGCTACTCAGAAGGCTAGGTGGGAGGATGGCTTGAGCCCAGGAGTCTGAGGTTGCAGTGAGCTATGATCACATCATTGCACTCCAGCCTGGGCAACAAGGGAGACCCTGACTCAGAAAAACAAAACAAAATTTAAAAAAGAGGAAGAGAGAGACACACAAGGAGAGAATGCCATGTGACAGTGGAGACAAGACGTTGGAGTGACGTATCTGCAGACTGAGGGATGCACAAGGATTGCCAGCAACCCCCAGAAGCCAGGAGCGGGACGTGGAATAGACTCTCTCAGAATGCCCTCAGAAGGTTGTAACCCTGCTGATGCCTTGATCTTGGACTTCCAGCTACCAGAGCTGTGAGACAAGACATTTTTGTTGTTTAAGCCTCCCAGTTTGTGCTACTTTGTGATGGCAGCCCAAGCAGACAATTATAGAAAGAACCTAGGATTTGAGTCAGAAGAACTGCTTTGAATCTCAGCTACCACTTAGTACCTGTATGACCCTGAGCAAAGAATTTCAATTTTTCTGATCCTCAGTTTTATAAACTGCAAAATGGAGAAATACAAAACTGACTGTTCTCCGGCCTCAGGGTTCCTGTGAAGGTGAAGTGTGACTATGTATAGAAAAATATTTTGTTGTATTGTACAGCACTGTATACTGTGATCTTATTACATAAATGAGGTGGGAGGTAGTAGAGCAGAGTGATTGACAGCTAGGCTCTGGCTGGGTGCGGTGGCTCATGCCTGTAATCCCAGCAGTTCGGGAGGCTGAGATGGGTGGATCCCTTGAGGTCAGGAGTTTGAGACCAGCCTGGCCAACATGGTGAAACCCCATCTCTACTAGAAATACAAAAAAAAAAAAAAAAAGGAAAAATTAGCGAGGCTTGTTGTACCTGTAATCCTAGCTTCTCAGGTGGCTGAAGCAGGAGAATCACTTGAACCCGAGAGGCAGAGGTTACAGTGAAATGAGATCATACCACTGCACTCCAGCCCAGGCAACAGAGCAAGAATTCATCTCAAAAAACAAAAAACAAAAAAAATAATTAGACTCTGAGGTCAGTTTGCCAGGGTCTGTGAGTAGAAATGTTACAAAGAAGCTTCTCATGAAAACTTGACTCTCAAATGAGCCAAAGGCAGTGTTGCCCAGGAATGGAGTTGTGGTAACTCAAAGGGATATATCAGTCACCTATTGCTCTAGAATAAACTCCCAAACTTAGTGGCTTCAAATGATGAACACTTATTCTTTCACACAGTTCTGTGGATCAGGAATCTAGAGCAACTTAATTGGGTGCTTCTCACTTGGAGTCTCTTGTGAGGATGTTTAGACACTTGGAGCCTCTTGTGAGACTGCAGTCACCTGGGATTTAGACTGGGGCTGGAGGACCCACTTCCCAGTTGGCTCGCCCACGTGGCTGTCGGCAGGAGGCTTCGGTTCCTCCCCATGTGGTCCTCTCCACAGGTCTGCTTGAGTATTGTTACAATATGGCGTCTCCTCATTCTTTCCATCCCCCCTCCTCCCCACCCCACCATGCCCAACATGTTCTTCCTCTTGTCAGTGATTCTCAACCTGTATGGCTCAGCCAGTGAGCCTGTGACCTGATGAAAACTGGAGACTCTCCCTGAATAAAGTACACATAGGCATTTACACAGAATATCCTAGATAGAATTTCAGGGGGCTCCAAGATTAAGTACCAATCAGGTCCACAGAGCACTCTGTCAAACGTGAATTTAATTGTGTAATTCCCTGTATAAATCCTGCCATGACCCCTACTGCCCATAGGATAAAAAAACCTCTTTACCATGCTGTGATCTGACTCCAAACTAATTTTTAATAACAATAACCTTATCATCACATGGAATGTCTTCTACTTGGCAGACACTTTTCACGCTCTCTTTCTAATTTTTAGAAGAACCCTGCAAGGGGTGGGTTTTATGATTCCATTTTAGAGGTAAAGAGAAGCTTAGAGTTGAAATCTGGCTGATTCAGCACCTGCCTCACCCCGCCCCCAAGTGAATGGTTGAGTTTAGGGGAGCCTGGGTTCTTCTGACTCTGAAGCTGGTGAACCTCCAGGCCTGGCCATCCCACTCCGCCCCTTCTTGGCTACTGAGGCACACTCCTGCTCTGGCGCTTCTGAACCACTCATCATTTCCAGTCATGCTGTGGGCTTTGTGCAGGAAGCTTTTTCTACTTTAAAGGTCCTTTCTTCGCATCTCATCCTCCTTCTCCAACCTTCTCTCATCATTGTGCTCTGATGTCCTAATCCTTCTTCAAGACTCAGGGTGTCATTTCTTCCATGAGCTTTTCATGGACTACACGGTCACAGGGGCAGCCCCACTGTGACTTTCCAGTGGTCCTTTACCTATTCCATGGCAACCACCAGGCTGTGTCATAATTTCTCATGTACTTGCCTATATACTTACTACCCCTAGACCATTTCTTGAAGGCAAGTATCAGTCATGTCTTTCTAACTCTTTTTTTAATCTAGCTCTTCACAGGATGGGTGTTCACTGAATAATTGTTGAGTGAGTGAATGAATGAATGAATGAACGGCATTTTCTGTAAGAATGCCCCCTAGCATGTAAACTATCCAGCTTTTGAATAAATGTAGCTAGGATCTAGGGCTGAGGCTTCAGTCTTTATAGGACATCTCTAATGAGCCTAGGGGTGGCAGTGTGATGCCACACCTGAAAATAGTCTGCTATTTTCTAAGCTTTAACATGTTGGTACCCCAGGGGAGAAGCCACAGAGTTTATCCGTGCCTAGCTTTTGTAGTTGTGTCTCATTTTAACAGGTAGAGAAACTGAAACTCTGAGAGTGAAAGTGTTTCTACCCAAGGTATTGTCATTTAATGTTGTGCTGAATAGGGACGAGGAGCTGGATGTCCTGAGGTGTGTGTTGAGATCTTCTCCCCACAGACAATGTTGAAGACTTGTAAAGGTTCTACCTATCTTTGAACTCTTGTTTTTTTTTTTTTTGATGGAGTCTCTGTTGCCCAGGCCACTTCCTGGGTTCAAGCCATTCTCCTGCCTGGGCCTCCCCAGTAGCAGGGATTGCAGGTGCACACCACCACACCTAGCTAATTTTTGTATTTTTCGTAGAGATGGGGTTTCACCATGTTGGCCAGGCTGGTCTCGAACTCCTGGCCCCAAGCTCCTGCCTCGGCCTCCCAAAGTGTTGGGATTACAGGCGTGAGCCATTGTACCCAGCCTCTGGGATTTTAAATTATTTTTATTTACTTTTCAATGTATGTTTTAAAATTTTTCTATATGGTATATAAATTTTATATTTGATTTTTAAAGTCTTCTAGTTGTTGAAAAAAAAAATGTCCTGTGCATTAGTGCATAAGATAAACTGTCACTGTAATTTAATTTTCTGGCTTTTCTTTCTGAACACAGATAAAATCATGCATATTTTGCACTTAACACAGGAAGTGGTTTCTAGAGTAGCAGAAAGTCTCGGTAACTTTGAGGTACACAATTCTACCTCGAAGGCAGCTTCATCAAGATTATACTCACCAGCATTTAGTTCAGTGAAGTCTCAGGTGCTTGTTTAGATCTAACATCTTCAAGGAATGTCAGGAAGCCTAGAGGCAGGAGAAACATGCAGAGTATTTTCTAAGTGTCCGGCAGTGAGGAAAATCCCTCAGTATTTTCCTTGTTATTAACTTGTTGATGGATTTTCTTTTAAAGAAGTCAAGTAAAGAAAAGCTATCCTAAGGGAGCAGGAACAAAGGTGGGACTGTTCTAACTCACTCACCTGTGTTGACTGTACCCTTTGGCGTCAGTTTCAAAGTAATTCATTCACCTATGCTCAGCAAGTACTCATTGCATGCTCATTAACTCCAGGCGCTGTACTGGTTCCTGGGGATGCAGCAGTAAAAACTCAGATTTCCTGACCTTGTGGAGCAATACTTGCATGTGGGAGGTGACAGATGTGGCAAAGAAGTAAATATACAGCACATCAGGGGTGATAAGTACAGTGAAAAAATGAATGGTAAGGGGGTCGGGCCTGCTGGCAGGGCAGGGAAGCCGAGCACAGCTTTCAGTAGGGTGCATGTACGATTCTTCCATAAGGACTCATTTGTACTGAGACCAAAAGGGAGAAGGGGGAGCAAAGGCTGTGGTATCTGGGGGAAGAGCGCTCTAGAAAACTAAGACCCTGAGATGGGAGCATACTTGGGGGCGCATGCAGGGACAGCAGGCGGGGCAGGGAAATCACAGCATGTGGGGTCAGCCAGGCTGTGAAGGGCAGAGCACAGGGCTTGTCGGCCACTGAAAGCATTTTTCCTTTTTTTAAATTCTGAGTGAGATCTGATGTGATTAAGGGACAAGGCACAAGAAAATTACTCACGTGAGGCACTAGGATGCTAAAGACTCATGGAGACCAGGCCGTAGGGGACAAAGGGAGCCGATAGGGGCTGTTGCCCATCCTGAGAGATGATAGAGGCTTGTAGGGGATGGGGAGGGAGGCAACAGGAAATGGCTGGATTGTGGATATAATTGAAGGCAGAATTCACTGGATTTGCTGAGCGATGAAGAGTGGGGTTTTTCCCGAGCAATGGAGTAGATAATGGTTCTATTACCAGAGCAGATTTCAGTGGATGCGTTTCAGTTATCTACTGCTGAGTAACAAACCATCCTGCGCTTAGTGGCATGAAATATCAGCAATCATTTGATTTGCTCACCAATTGCAGTCTGGGCAGGGCTCAGTGGGGATGGCTGCAGGTGGCATTCGTTAGGGCAGCCCAGAGGCTGCCTGGAGCCATCTGAGGCTTGTCACTCACGTCTGGCTGTGGATGCAGGCTGTCCGCTGGGCCCCCAGCTGCGATGTCAGCCAGAACTCCTGCACCTCCTCATGTTGGGGTTTACTCTCTCACGGCGTGGCAGCTGGGCTCCAAAAGTGGACTCCCAAGAAAACAATGGATTAAGCACGTGATATATTCATACCATTGCCTCAGAAGTCCCATAGTCTCATTTCTGCTGTCCTTTATTGCTTGAAGGAGTCACAAAGATTGGTCTGAGTTCAAAGGGAGGGGACATGGACCCTGGCCCTGGATGGGAAGGTGTCGATGTCACACTGTAGAAGGACATGTGGGATGGGAGGTATTGTGCCCATCTTTGGTCAATATAGTCTGCCACATAAAGGATGCAGAAATCAAGATTTGTAGAGTGTGAGCTGCTTGTTAATGATCACACAGGGATGTTGAGTAGGCAGGTAGATGCATGAGTCAACAGAGGCCAAGGTTGGAGAAATAAATGTAGGAGGCTTTATTACACAGATGGTATTTAGAGCTACCTGGAATGAGGAGAGACGTGGTGGTGGTAGGAGGAGGAGAGGAACGAGGATCAGGAGAAGACCAAGTTTATTAAGCATTGTATTTTTTTTTTTTTTGAGACTGAGTCTCCTACTGTCACCCAGGCTGGAATGCAATGGTGCCATCTTGGCTCACTACAACCTCCGCCTCCTGGATTCAAGTGATTCTCCTGTCTCAGCCTCCCGAGTAGCTGCGATTACAGGTGCCTGCCACCATGCATGGCTAATTTTTTGTATTTTAGTAGAGATGAGGTTTCACCATGTTGCCAAGGCTGGTCTCAAACTCCTGAGCTCAGGTAATCCACCCGCCTCGGCCTCCCTAAGTGGTAGGTTTAGAGGCGTGAGCCTCCGTGCCCAGCTGCATTGCATAATTTTTATTGAGTAGCTCTCCACTTAGCATTGTGGGAGGTACTTTGCAGAGCTTAGAGCAAGATGAAGGCCTCCCTGCCCCAGTCCCCAGTGAAGCAGGCCTCACTCGGTCCCAGCGTAGCACTCAGCTCAGTCTCCGACTCTGTATTTTTCTCTTGCTCCCTGTGCCCCCGGTGCTGGAGCGCTTAATGAGCTCTGACAGGCTCTCTTTTGTCCTTGTGCTCTGGAGTGTCTTCAGCTTTCCCTGGATAATGATAGCCCAAAGTATTCAGAGTTTTAGAAAACCTAAAACCCTCAAAAGGGCAATGTTGTGAAAGAAAGAAATGAATTATTCCATTGTTAAGCAACTCATGTCAGAGTAAGAGAAAACTTGAATTTATGGTGGTTAAAGTATACGCGAGATATTAAAAACAAAAGAAAGAAAGGAAGGAAGAAAGAAAGAAAGAAAGAAAGCCCAGAAAGTCATTTTTTTATTCTTAAGAGATCAGATGAAGTTTCTAAGTGAAGCATTGAGAGATCTTTATTTTATGATGAAGCTAAATGCCAGATTGTCCAAAAAACAAGGGTCAAATATAAACTTCTTTGCATAATACACAAATCCTTTCATAATCTGGCCCTTTCCTTTCCAATCTCCTCTACTAGTAGCCTCCAGTATATTCTGGTTACCTTGCTGTAAATATGCCAGACCTGTATACTTCCCCATGGTTTTACTCCCCTTCCCCATTCCTGGCCAACTCCTACTCATCCTTCAAAGCCCAGGCTAAATGTCATCTCCTCTACAAAGCAGGTGGTTGTAGTCACCTCTCTCAGTGTTCACATCTTTTGTATATACTCCTATAATTCTGATCACATTCTGCTTAATATCTTGTCACATTCTGTCAGGTATATGCTTATCTCCTTGAGCAGACAGTCATTTCTGAAGGGCAGTAAACCTGGGTGCTTTTTTTTGGCAGCCCCAGTCTCAGCAGTGCTGAGCAATGGAAGAGATAAACACCACAGTTTTTAGGAAGCTCAGTTGCATAAGAGATGACAGTAGAAGCCCCTGCATGTCTATTCCAGACAGTTACTTCTGGGGCTCACAAAATATATCCTCTGGTTTTGCACAGTGGGATGCAGTGTCCCACAAAGGCTGAAGATTTTGGGGAGGCAGCAGATACACCAAACAGGCTTCCTTTCCTCTATCTCTCAGTTGCTGACACTATTAAGAATCAAAGGCTGGGCATGGTGGCTCACACCTATAATCCCAGCAGTTTGACAGGCTGAGGTGGGAGGATCACTTGAGCCCGGGAGGTTGAGGCTGCAGTAAATCATGATTATGCTACCACATTCTAGCCTGGGAGATGCAGCAAGACCTTTTGTCAGGAAGGGAGGAAGGAAGGAAGGAAGGAGGGAAGGAAGAAAGGAAGGAAGGAAGGAGGGAAGGAAGAAAGGAAGGAAGGAAGAAAGGAAGGAAGGAAGGAGAGAGAAAGAAAAAGAAAGAGAAAGAGGGGAAGGAAGGAAAGAGAAGAAAGGAAATAGAGAAAGAAAGAAAAGGAAGTAGAGAAAGAAAGAAAGGAAGGCAGGCAGGAAAGAAGGAAGGAAGAATTCCCCTCTAATTTGGTAGAAATTAGAAGATTCCTCTACTCTGTCATTGTCATATAAAACATCTCTGGAGTAGTTGTTCGAGGCACACAAACTCCTTTACAGCATGACATTACAATGCCCAGATTTTTGGTGTGAAGCCACATGTCAGTACGAACAGGCCTGCACAGATGATGTGTTCAGTGTTCACAGTTGCCTCTATCCTCCATTCCAGCCTGCTCTGCTTCCTGCATTTTCCAGAAACCTCTGGATTCTCCCTTGGATCCAGTTATCCTTTCTTCCTCAGGGGCGAGTGGCTCTCTGATAGGGAATTATCAACCTATATAACTAGAGTTGCTGAAGCCCGAGCGATGAGCCAAGTGAACATGGAGCACTGGGAAGCCGAGGTACAGATGCACGCGGGGTGCAGATGCACATGGGGAAGAATCTGGGAGAAAGCTGGAGGGAAGGAGTGAAGGAAATAGGGTGACAGCGTCAGAACCAGGACTAGGGAGGCCCGACCCAGGGAGAGAAGGTGGGAGCTGAAGTGGGGATCCTGAGGCTGTTAACTGAAAAACCGTGAGATCTATAAAGCAACTCTTTAGCCGAAAGGAGAGACTCTGTTGGTAGAAGTTTACTGTTGGGGGGTGATTCAGGCAGAGCTAAGCTAGTCCTGCAATGTCTCCAAATGATCCTGCAAGGCTGGGGCAGAGAGAGGGGAGGAAAACAGACCCATCCTGGCCTGCTGGTCAAAGCACACACGTGCTCTTTTCTCTCCCTCCCTCTTCACTTTCTCTGTCTCGCCCTCCTTTTCTCTCTGTTTCTGTGTTTCTCTCTCTGTACCTTGGCAGCTACCCTGGCATTCTGAACCCCACTCCCAGCGCTGTCCATGCCTCTTCTGACCCTGAGCAGCTCTTTTCTCTCTTTCCCTGATTCCTACTTCTTCCCACCACCTGGAGAGGTTATTCTTAGCCACTTGCTGAACAGTTACTTGTTTCATTTAAACAAACAAAAAAGAAACAGAACCTCTGCACCTCTGCATAATGTGGCAATAGATGTCAATTTAAATAAAATGTATTCCAAACTGGGAACAAGAGAATCTTTTTTCTTAGATACAACTTATTTTCATTGATTATGAAAGCAATACCTATTTATTGTAGAGGGAAACTGAATTGTACAGAGAAGCACAAAGAAGAAAATTACAATTATCCATTATTCCATGGTCAGAGATAACTGGAATTAACATAAGGATATTGCTTTGGCTTGAATGATTGTGTCTTTTCCAAAATTCATGTCGAAGCCGGGCGCGGTGGCTCACGCCTGTAATCTTAGCACTTTGGGAAGCCAAGGCGGGTAGATGGCCTGAGCTCAGGAGTTCTGGATCAGCCTGGACAACATGGTGAAACCTCGTCTCTATTAAAAATACAAAAAATTAGCCAGGTGTGGTGGTGCGTGCCTGTAATCCCAGCTACTCGGGAGGCTGAGGCATGAGAATCGCTTGAACCTAGGAGGCGGAGGTTGCAGTGAGCCAAGATCACACTGCTGCACTCCAGGCTGGGTGCCAGAATGAGACTCCGTCTCAAACAAACAAAACCAAAATTCAGGCAGCAGGATAATCCCCAGTGTAACAGCATTAAGAAAGTGGTGAGGTCTTTAGGAGGTGATTAGACCACGAGGACTCTGCTTTTGTGGTTGTGTTAGTGCCTCATAAAGGGACTTGAGGGAGCCTGTTCAGACCACTCTTCTCTTCCATCACATGAAGACTCTGTCTTCTCTCTCAGCACAAGGTGCCCTCACAGAGCAGACATCAGACATGCTGGAGCCTTGATCTTAGGCTTCCCAGTCTCCACAACTGTGACAAATACATTTCTATTGTTGATAAATTACCCAGTCTGTCATATTTTGTTATAGCAGCACAGACTAAAACAGAAATATATGCTCTTTAGCCTTCTACATTCACACACACACACATTATTGGGATATAGCGTGTGTATTGTTTCATAATCTACTTTCATGTGAACATTTTATGGTGAATGTTTTTCCATGCTAATATTTTTTTCCATAAAGATATTTTTAATCACTACGTAGTATTCTATTTGAACATATCAAAACATTCAATCTACTATTATTAGACATTTAAGATACTTCAAAAAAAATTTTTTTTTTTGCTACTAGCAATAGATTTGTCTTTTTTTTTTTCTTGAGACAGGGTCTCACTCTGTCAGCCAGGCTGGAGTGCAGTGGTGTGATCTTGGCTCACTGCAACCTCTGCTTCCAGGGTTCAAGTGATCCTCCCCCGTCAGCCTCCTGAGTAGCAGAGACTACAGGCACAAATGGCCACACTCAGCTAATTTTTGTATTTTGTTTTGTATTTTTAGTAGGGATGGGGTTTTACCATGTTGCCCAGGCAGGTCCCGAACTCCTGGGCTCAAGCGATCCACCCACCTCAGCCTCCCAAAGTGCTGGGATTACAAGAGCGAGCCACCACACCTGGCCAATAGCTTTGCCTTAAACAATCTGGTACTGAAGTCTTTATCCACATCCATGGCTATTTTCTTAGCATAAATGTCTAGAACTAGAATGGCTGGATTAGAGAGATGTGCATCTTGAGTTCCTGGTACATAGAGCCAAATTTGCCTTCAGAAAGTTTATGCCAATTTTCCTGTCAGCATACCAGAGTCAGTTTCTCCAGACTATAGATAACCCTGGCTAGTATCAATTTTTTTCCTGTTATTAATTTTCTTTTGTTTTGAGACAGAGTCTTGCTCTGTTGCCCAGGCAGGAGTGCAGTGGCATGATCTCGGCTCACTGAAGCCTCTGCTTCCTGGGTTCAAGAGATTCTCATGCCTCAGCCTCCTGAGGAGCTGGGACTATTAAAAAAAAAAAGTACAAAAATTAGTTAGGCACGTCTCTACTAAAAAAAAAATATCATCATGCCCGGCTAATTTTGGTGTTTTTTTAGGAGAGGCTGTGTTTTGCCATGTCAAACTCGCCTCAGCCTCCCAAAGTGCTGAGATTACAGGAGTGAGCCACCATGTCTGGCCTATTAATTTTTAATTTAATTCTATTGCAGTCAGAAAACATACTTTGCATGAATTTAATCATTTTAAATGTATTGAGATCTAGTTACAGGCCAGAAAGTGCTGGGATTACAGGCTCAAGCCACCCCACCCAACTGAGTATTTTTTCTAATTAGACTTTATCTCGGCTCTTAGCTTACTAGCCATGCCTCTTTGTTCTATTATCATTTTTTACTGGTTACTCTAGGGTCTACACATCCATTTTCACTTACCCCAGTCTTCCTTCACGTGTAGCCTGAGAACTGTGCGGCGGGACACCTTCATTTCTGCCTTTCCTTCTTTGTGCTGTAGTTATCACACACCTACATGCACCACAAATCCCACAATACATTTACTTTTATTTTTTATTTTTCTCTTTGAGATAGAATCTCACCGTCACCCAGGCTGGAGTACAGTGGTGCAATCTCAGCTCACTGCAACCTCCGCCTCCCCGGTCCAAGCAGTTTTCCTACCTCAGCCTCCTGAGTAGCTGAGATTACAGGCATGTCCCACCACGCCTGGGTAATTTTTGTATTTTTACTAGAGATGGGGTTTCATCATGTTGGCCAGGCTGGTCTTGAACTCCTGACCTCAGGTGATCCAGCTCCCCTGGCCTCCTAAAGTGCTGGGATTATAGGCGTGAACCACCACACCCAGCCCCCACAATACATTTAGACCAGATGTTGGCAACCTTTTTGAGCTGGATAGTAAATATTTTTCACTCTATACAGTCTCTATTGCAATTACTTAGCTTTGCTCTTATAGCACAAATGCAGCCATAGAGAAGACAGAAATAAGTGAGGGCTGTGTTCCAAAAAATCTTTATTTACAAAAATAGACAGCAGGCAGGATTTGTCCTGTGGGCTGTAGTTTATGATCCCTGCTTTAGGTAACAAAAAATTATATCAGAAAGAACACGATATTGTCTTTTTTTTTATATTTACCTATATATTTAGCACATTTGACACTCTTTTTCTTCCTTTTTTCTTCTTTTCGAGATCCCACATAATACTTGGTATTATTTTTCTTCTCCCTGAAGAATTTTATTGAACATTTCTGTAGAGCATGCCAGCAATACATTATCTCAGCTTCTGCTTGTTTGAAGAAAAAAAATCTTTATTTTACCTTCATTTTTGAAAGAGATTTTTGCTTGGTATAGAATTCCAGGTCGCTGGTTTTTTTTCTTACAGTCCTATAAAGCTGTCTCTTCAACGCTGCTGGGTTCCATGATTTCTGTCAAGAAGTCAACTGTAATTATTATCCCTTTTTACCCCATATAATTAACTTTTTTTTCTGGCTGCCTGGAAGATTTCTCTTTATCTTTGAGTTCTCAGCGCTTTGGCTTTAATGTTTAGGTGTGTTTTTCTTTGTGTTGATCCTACTTAGGGTTTTCTAAAGTGGGACCTGTGGTTTTGTTGTTTTAGTTTAATCTTAGAAAATTCTTGAGTACTATGTCTTCAGATATTTCTTCTGCCCTATTTCTTTATCTTCCCCTAGAATTACTGAGCTTTAACCTATTCTTCCTTTTTTATTCTTTCTGGGACTCCAAGTGCATGTATGCTAGACTTTTTGAAATTGTTTTATGGTGCTTGGATTTTATCACCACTACCACTGTCAATACAATTACAACCATCGCCTACACCACCTTCGTTACCCCCATCACCATCTCCCCTCTGCCTCAACCACCACCTTTATTACCACCACCATCATCATCATATCCACTTACATGATGGTAACGATAGGGCAGGCATTATTCTAAGCAACCTATATATGTTAATTCTTTAAATCATCGCATTGACACTGTAATATAATTATACACATATTATGTTATCCAAATTGTACAGGACTTGGGAGAGGGATCTGGACGGAAGTGGAAGAAACCAGTACAAGTAGTGGGGTTCTCTGAAACCTTGGTTTGTGGCTACAAATGTTATTCCAATATTTGAAGCTAATAAGTCCATTGCTTAAGTTTGCTTCAGGGAAATACATTCAATCAATCATTCATTCATCCAACATTTATGAGGTGTCTCCTGTATGACAGAAAGATGAATAACCAACAAAGGCTGATGATAACCCTCCCCTCCTGTCTCCCTCCTTCCTCTCTCTGCCAAAGCATGAGAAGCATTTGAATAATCAGTTTCCACTGTGCCACCTTTTCAAGGAACACAGGCTTTGAGATCTGGGCCTGGGCTCCCCACTGAGGCCTGGATTGCTGTGGCTTTCGGAGTGCCTTTGGCTATAGATATTTCTTCCCACCTCCCTTCTCTTTCCTCCTCAGAACTCTTCCTGCTTTGGCCCTAATGACAAGTCGATGATAGGCTAATAGCTTTGTGGCCCCAGGCCTAGAGGTGGGCAGCTTAGCTGCTTCCTAGAATTCTGAGCTTGTGAAGTTTCTTTTTTTTTTCAGAGATGGGTCTTGCTCTATCGCCCACGCTGGAGTGCAGTGGCACAATCATAGCTCACTGCAACCTCAGAGTCCTAACTCAAGCAGTCCTCTTGCCTCAGCCTACCAAATGACTGGGACTACAGGCGCATGCCACCACAGCTGGCCGGCTTGTGAAGTTTCTATACAACAATCTCATTTCTCTGTCTTTTACATTCTAAACTCCCAAGAAGTAAGTTTGTGGATATTTGACTTGCTGAAAATTATATAAACAGAACTCTCCGCATTTTAGTTTCTGTCTGGAATGCAGACTATTAAAGTGAGAATTAATATGTGCATGGGACAGTTTTGGCTTACACCTGTTGTCCAGGTGTAATTATTAATTGCACCCTCCCCATTTGCTCACAAAAGGAGCACTGGTTTATTAGATGAAAAATCATACGGTCATCTGAAGTTAAGAAACCTCAAATCCAATTTTGTTATAGTTTAACCTGTTTTCTCATCTGTTAAATGAGAACAATTCTCATAAATTTTATAAAAGTAGATGAGAGATTAGAAGGAAAGGCTTTGAACTTACTAAAAGAAAGGCCCTGTGGAAATCCAAGGTGGTTTACTATTGTTATTGTAATTTTTATTATGCCTGTTGGCCTGTAAGAGATGTATTCTGATTTAAGTATTAGTTAAAACTTTATGTTAGAATGATAATTTTGTATATCTAATTATATATTCTTATAAATTTATGCATTTTTTAGATGCCTTCTCTTTTTCTTTTCTTTTTATTCTGTTGCCATCTTACCCTTCTCTTTTTCTGAAGACTTTAAATTGCCTTCATTTCTGTCTCACTCGTTTCTCCAGTAAGTCCCCCTCCCTCACATTCCTAACCTCTCCATACCTCTCCTCCAAAAGCAGCAGACAGGTTTGGTGATGTGAGTGTTGGGGAAACTACTAGGGCCTATGTCTGGGCAAAAGACAGGCCCCAGCAGCCTTCTACTGTCTAGAGCAGGGGTTGGTGACCTTTGTCTGTAAAGAGCAAGATAGAAAATATTTTTACCCTTTGTATTAGTCTGTTCTCACATTGCTATAAAGACATACCTGAGACCCAGTACTTTATGGAGGAAAGAGGTTTACTTGACTCAGAGTTCTGCAGGCTGTACAGGAGGCATGACTAGGGAGGCCTCAGGAACCATATAATTATGGTCGAAGGTGAAGGGGAGGCAGGCACATCTTCACGTGGCAGAGCAGGAAGTGGGGGCGGGGGAGGTGCTGCACGCTTTCAAACAACCGGGTCTAATGAGAATGCTATCACGAGAACAGCAAGGGGGAAGTCCGCTCCCATGATCCAGTCACCTCGTTCCTCTAACGCTAAAGATCACAACTTGAGATGAGATTTGGGTGAGGACACGGAGCCAAGCCATGTCAGCTTTGCAGGTCATGTGACCTCTTCGCATCTGCCACTGCGGCACAAAAGCAGCCACAGACAATAGTTAACAAACGGGAGTGCCTGTGTTTCAATAAAACTTTATTTCTAAAAAGGCCCTTGGGCTATAGTTTGCTGGCCCCTAGTCTTGGGGACTGTTCAGGGCCCTGATTTGGTCTGGGAGCTTATCTCAATAAGCCATTCTAAAGCAGGTATAGGAGACAATTAATACTTACAGGGGGCCTAAGGGGTTCCTTCTTTAGGGGATAATCACTCCCTTCTCTCTTTTGGTAAAATGGTGTTTTCTTAGGATGATGATTGATAGGTACAGTCATGTTCATTATGGAGCATTTAAAGAAAAGAGATCCTAGGTATTGACCAGTCAACTGGTGGTCACTTGGGAAACCAAATGGATATGCCTAGACTCTAGGGCCCTGCCAAACACTTGCACTTGTGGCTTTCAAGGCCTGAGAATCCCAGGACAGGGGGCTCGGGAGGAAGGGCTGGCTCTGGGGCTGAGGGATGCTGGGGAGGAGCTCAGCTTGGGACGGTGTCCTGACTGGGCAACCACCAAGCTGTATCCAGTTCTCACTTGGCTCCTTTGTGTTATTAAATATAATAATGTTTATTTTTTTCTTAATCCAGCATTAATGAGTATTCATTTTTGAAAACTTAGAAAATACAGATAAGCACAAGGAAGAAAATTTAAATATCCCATATTCCCACCAATTTGGTAATATAGGTTTCCAGTGTTTTTCTATTATTAAGGAAAAATTATGAGTGGCCAGTGTCTTGGACTGAACTCCTGCACCTATGCCCCAATAGACCAGACCAAATAAAAATGAAGTCACTCATGCTAAATGCCGCATAATCAAACTAAAACTCTAAGGAAGCAGATAGATTTCTAAAACAGACTAGGTTTTCCTGAAAACAGGAGATTTCCAGCCTTCCTGAGTCAGCAGTATATAAGGAAGTCCCCTCTGCTTTAACCCTTATTACAAAAGCAACCGGAAGTAACCTGATGTTAACCAATCAGCCTTTTCCTACTGTTCTGTTCCTCGCTTCCACCTTACAAAACCCACGGTTCTGCCATTGCCTGGTGGAAGCTCTCATTCTGTTCTGTAGAATGGAGGCTGCCCTGATTCATGAGTTGCCAGTAAAAGTCAATGAGAGCTATAACAAAATGTGTTGTAATTCTGTCTTTGATACTATATATGCATGTGCACATATACAGTATTTACCTATATATTCACATACTTTGCATATTGTTTATAATTTGTTCTTCTTTAAACAATAGGTTATAAACATTTTGTCATGTCATTAAATACTTTTTAACAGCATTTCAAAATGGATAGATACATGATAACTTATTTATCCAACGTCCTATTGTTGGACTGTTAGGTTTTTCTATCACAAATAACCCTGTGATGAGCCTCTTGAAATTTCCATCTTTTCATGGGTCCACTATATTTCCTTTAGATAATTCTAAAAAGGAACAATGGGTGTGTGTGAGTTAAGGCGTTTAACTTATTTCCAAAATAACTTCCATCCCCAGTGTGTGAGATGGCTCACCTGCACCTTTCTAACACTGGCTGTTAAAAAATTTTTAAACTCTGCCAAATTGATAAACGAAAAATGTTACCGAGCTGTGTTGTATTTTTTTGTCCGTATTGGTGAGCTTGGAGATTTGAATATGTTTATTCACTCTTTTGTGAATTGGCTGCTTCCTCTTTTAAGTCACAGCACCGGTGTCCCTGGATTGTTAAGGCAAACCAAAGAGAAAGGATCCAGGTTTTATTACCCTTTGAAATGTAAACATCTTGCTCCAGGCAGATAAACCTGCAGAGACCCGCCCAGGGCAATTCATTGTCTAACCCCCACGGTTTGTCCCTCCTTTGACCCAGCTGCCTGAATGTGCAGGGTCACTTACGTATTCCTTGTTTCATCCAGTGGAGACCGAGGAGTCTTGCCTGTTTGAAACTGTGAACTTTTAGGTAAAAGGAATAGGAAATAAAATTGATCAGAAAACAATAGGAAATCATGGAAGGCCTTTAAAGCCAAGAGACTGAAAATATCCACCTACCGTTAACAGATACTTGACTTATTTTGTTTTCTGGCTATCATAAATACACTTGCTGTGAATGCGCAGGTGTGTGTCTTTCCGGGGACACACTCATTCATTTTGTTTTGAGTGTTTACCTATGGGTGGGATTGTTAGGTCAGAGTGCAGGTTTAGCTTGAGTAGATGTTTAGCTTTTTAGTATATGTTTAGCGTGAGTAGATGACGTCAAATAGTTTCTCAAAGAAATAACAACAAAAAATTTATACTCTGATCAGCAGTGTATCAGAGTTCCAGTTGCTTTAAACTTCACTGCCATTTGGTATTCTATCCTCTTTTTAGTCTTTCTGTTAGGTTTTATATTTCTTTTAATAAGTTAATATGATTTTAGATTTCATATTTATTTTAATAAGCTAATTTGATGCCACATATAATATTAATGTTGCTTTTCCATTTTCATTTTGTTTAGTTTTAAAAATAGGTCTTTTTATGTCTTCTCTTTCTGATCTATAGATAGTACATTTTATAGAAATATTCTACTTTCGAGATTTTACACAACACTTTCTAATGAAAAATTCTGGGTATGTTCCCTTTCTGATTAATTTTGCCCTTGTATATACCACCCACGAATGGTTCCTCTTCGTGTGTATGTGATGCGTTTCTCTTTGACGGTGTCTTACCAATGCTCCGTCAACCTGGAAAATGGTATCCAATACCTTCTAAGTTTTGTCCTTCCTGCTCTATTAAAATAATATGGCAGGCTGGGTGCGGTGGCTCACGCCTGTAATTCTAGCACTTTGGGAGGCCAAGGTGGTCAGGAATTCGAGATGAGCCTGGCCAACCTGGTGAAACCCCCTCTCTACTAAAAATACAAAGAAAATTAGCTGGGCGTAGTGGCACGCTCCTGTAGTCCCAGCTACTCAGGAGGCTGAGGCAGGAGGATTGCTTGAACGTGGGAAGTGGAGGTTGCAATGAGCCGAGATCGCACCACTGTGCTCCAGCCTGGCGACAGAATGATACTCTGTCACATACACACACACACACACACACACACACACACACACACACACAAAAGTAGGCAGCATCTGCTAGTGATAGGGACAGGAGACAGGGAAACACTGGGTGGAAGAGGGCAGTTCTCTGGCAAAGGCCCCACCCTGAAGCCCTAATGAGGACAGACGTTCCTGTTTTCATACCAAAATTTGCCTTTTGGCCATCTCGTACCCATATAAACCACAAACCCCAGGCTCCAGAAGCAGACAAGGAGACGAAGAGACAAGCAGACGAACAGCAGAACAGTGCGGCGGAGAAAGAGGAGGAACGTCTGAGCACTGCGAGGTGTCTGGCTGGGGGCGGTCAGTGGGGAGTTCGGCTGCTGGATGTCTAGACTCCAGGGGAAGGTCATCTTCCCACTCCGTCATTGGCTCTGTACGGTAAGGCTGGACAACTCGGAGTGAGGAGGGAGCTTCCAGGTTATAGGTAGGTAAGAGACAAAATGGTTGCATTCTTTTGAGTTTTTGATTAGCCTCTCCAAAGGAGGCACTCTCAGTGAACAGAGAGGTGACTTTGAGTTCTGTCTGTTGTCCAAAAGGAAATTCCTTGTGACGAAGGTATGTATGCCATTCTTTGTACATTGCTTGAAAATGATGTGATGCGGCCGGGCGCGGTGGCTCAAGCCTGTAATCCCAGCACTTTGGGAGGCCGAGGCGGGTGGATCACGAGGTCAAGAGATCGAGACCATCCTGGTCAACATGGTGAAACCCCGTCTCTACTAAAAATACAAAAAATTAGCTGGGTATGGTGGCGCGCGCCTGTAATCCCAGCTACTCAGGAGGCTGAGGCAGGAGAATTGCCTGAACCCAGGAGGCGGAGGTTGCGGTGAGCCGAGATCGCGCCATTGTACTCCAGCCTGGGTAACAAGAGCGAAACTCCGTCTCAAAAAAAAAAAAAAAAAAAAAAGATGTGATGTATTGTTTTAAGTGAGATGCTACAGGTAGCACTTACTGCTAGGTGGAGCCCCAATATCCATCCATTGCTGCCTTACAGTGATAGGATTTGCATTTGGGTGACCTCAGATCAAGACTCTATTTTTTTTAAAAAATCTTAGTAGCTATCATTTTTAGGAGTAGAATGGAAGGCTTGCCCTAAGCAGTTCCCTTGACTCTTCCCTTTGGCTTAGTGATATTGGGGTCCCAAGATTTCTTTTCTTTCACTCTAAGCAGCCCTGGAGTAGGGTGTTGGCAGCACTTTATACTCTAGAACCAACTTCACTCCCAAAAGCCAGACGTCTATCTCTACCACCAAGATTGAGGTGCTGGTACCCGGTCCATTTAACCCTGGATCCACTTATTATGCTAACTCTTAAGAAATGGGTGGCTGAAGAATGGGGATGAAAATCTCAGGACTCTGGAAAATGCTCTTAATAACAACTGCCAGAGAAAAGGTAGCCAGCCTGTGCTGCAGCAGGTGACCTGGACGTTCTCAGCCCTTCTCTTTTTCCTTGTCTTTGCCCCTCTACCCCTTACCAGTGTGTACATATTTGCTAAAAGGGACTGGCATCAAGAAGGTGCCAGCTCACCTAGTGAGGAGGAGTCATTGCCAATCAAGTCTTCAAATTCAGACTCAATAGGAAAGAGGAACACATTTTCCCCCAAGGTTAAACACTAGTGTCATTTAGAACAAGGAATACTACTGGAGAGCAGGATGTCCGGTGTCTCTGGGGAGACAGTTTCAGAACATATCCACAGTACTGTGACAGTCCCAGATAAGGCACATCCTCTCACCATTGGAGGACATTCCTGGTCTCTCCCAGCATGACTGCCACCTTGGTTTCCAAATCTGACCTCTCCCCTGAGCTAAAGTGCCAGCTCTCCGAGCCAATGTCCCTTCAGAGGTCCATTAAACAATCTGAAATGAATAATCCAGTTTCAGTTGCTGGCTCCCCTCCCCATTCCTCTTGTTTCTGATAATGACATTGTAATCTCCTGATGGGTTCTTCCTGCCCACTGCACAGATAAAACCAATTTTTGACATTGTGGCATTGCAATAAAGAAAGAGTTTAATTGACATGAGGCTGGCCACACTATATGGGAAATGAAGTTATTACTCAAGTCAACCTTCTGGAAAATTCAGAGGCCAGGATTTTTCAAGGGTTGTTTGGCTGGCAGGGGGCGAGGGGAACAGATGCGGCTGATTGGTTGGGGATGCAATCATAAGGGTGTGGAAAACAGTCTTGGTGCACTGAGTCTGCTTCTGGGTGGGTCCACAGGACTGGCTGTGCCAAGAGTCGAGGTCCCATCATCTGGTCACGAGAAATGTAAAATCCTGAAAGGACACCTCCAAAGACCAAGCTTAGGTTCTACAAGAGTGACGTTATCTGCAGGAGTAATTGGGGAAGTTGCAAATCTTGTGATCTATGGAATAATGGCTGGTAATTGTTTACACCTACATCTTAGCAGAATTCAGGCTTCTCACATCCTTCTAACTGGGTGGTCCTTTATTTGTTTTACAAAGGCAGTTTAGTTTTGGGGAAGGACTGTTATCACTTAAACTATAAACTAAAGTTTATAACTCCCAAAGTTAGCTTGGCCCAAGCCTAGGAAGGACCAAAGGCAATTTGAAAGGCAAGATGGGGATTGGTTAGATCAGATCTCTTTCACCGTCATAATTTTCTCACTGTTATAATTTTTGCAAAGGTGGTTTTTGAATACCACAATTTTCTCGGGCCATTCTTTGTACACTACTTGAAAATGATGTGATGTATTGTTTTAGGTGAGGTGCTACGGGTAGCAGTTACTGCCAGGTGGAGCCCCAATATCCATCCATTCCTTCGTTCATAGTGATAGGATTTGCATTTGGGTGGCCTAGGGTCAAGACTCTATTTCCTAGATGCCCCTGTCTCTCAGTGTCACGACATACTCAGTTCTGGCCAAAAGACTGTGGGCGAAATTATTGTATGTAATTTCTAGATCATATCCTTAACAGCAAGGGGTGTGATCTTTTTCTATCCCATCCTCCATCCTGCTGCCTAGAACATTCTGGGGGTGGGGAAGCCAGTTTGGAGAATGCCAACAAGGGCAGCACCGTAGAGATGGCAGAGCAACTGGAAAGAGGAACCAGGGTCTTAGATCCTCTGCAGCTGCCATTCCAGCCTTCACTTACTATTTGTCTGGACAATTAGGAGACAGCAATAGGCATCTATCTTGTTTAAGCCACGATTCTTGTGAGTCTCTGTTAGAGGATTTCAAACTTACCCCAAAGAAAAAGCCACCAGAGAGGCCCCATTTTCCCCAGCTGTTCAGTGGCTTAGTCTCAGTGGCCTGTCTACTTGTGTTAGAGGCAGGAGACAGTCAAATGCCTAGGCAAATAGGGAAGGGTCCCTGGAGAACCTCTCACCCGCCCAGGACATTTTGCGCAGCGGGCTTACCTAAACATACCCACGGTGAAAAATTCCGTCCCTTAACACATGCGCAGTAAGGGAGAGAAATTAATGTGGAGTGGCCCAGACTAAGAGCCCACATGTGCACTGGAAGAAGGGGTGAAGCCATCAGGAATTCATGCCTGGCCTCTTCAACTCATGTGTGGTGGCCAGGCACTCAATTTGTGAGGTGGAAAACCCGCATGCAGGACCCCTCTTTTTGTTGAGAGCTTTCCTTTTGCTTAATAAATTCTGCTCTCCTCACCTTTCAATGTGTCCATGTGCCTAATTTTTCCTGGTTGTGAGATAAGAACCCAGATTTAGCTGAACTAAGGAGCAAGACATCCTGCATCACTTGTAGGAATCAGACTCTGATTTGAAGGTGGACTTTGGATATGACCAGGGTGGCAGCCGTGGAAGCTGCTAGTCGGACACACAGAGGCTCACCCCATCCACATCCTCTTCACCCTTCCTTCTGTCTGCCATCATCACCCAGACACTGAATCTCAACCTTTTGGATGTCGAGGTGTCTCTCCCATTACCCTCTCTTATCTGCTTCCAGTTCTGCAGGCCTTTTATCTGGGTGATGTCATAGGCCGAGCAGGAGCTTTCTTTGCCTTTCCTCTTTCTTCACTCCTGTCCTTCCTATACTTTGATTCCAGAATAATCTTTGTAAAAGAGTTGTTATAAAATCTGGATTTCTCCGTTATTTATCCCCACAGTGCCTAGACTCTTGATGATCTCAGTCGACCTTACCTTCCATCATTCCCTCAAACAAACTTTCCTCACCACTGGGTTAATCGCTCTGATCACGCTGTCCTGGGAAACCTACTGGCCTCGTTTCTGCTTTGCATCTTGGCTCACAGCATCCCCTGGCAGTGGTGCCTTTGCTGGTGCTGGTGCATTTTCGTGTCCAACATCAGCCCTGCCCCACAGAGGGCCAAGCCCGTGCCTTCTTACGCAGACCTCTGCTTTGTCTGAAGTCCCACACTGCCCACAGCTGGTCATTTAATTATTCTTGGTTTGATGAGTCTCTTACTAATTCCAGTGGCTTACAGAATCATTAGAATTTTGGAGCTGTCAATGATTTAAATGCATACTTTCCCAAGTGGAAGTAGAATTTAAATTCACATAGTCCTAATCAGATACCTCCTTTTTAGAGTGCCCTATTCCCCAGCTACTGCTTTGATCACATTAGAATGGGTCTGTGGGGAGGGCGGGGTGGGGCGGGGAATAGGGGAGGGACAGCGCGGGGTGGGGAGTTGGGGAGAGAGAGCATGGGGAGAAATGCCAGATATAGGTGATGGGGAGGAAGGCAGCAAATCACACTGCCATGTGTATACCTATGGAACAATCTTGCATGTTCTTCACATGTACCCCAAAACCTAAAAAGCAATAAAAAAAAAAACAACTCCGAACCAAACTCCCTGGGAGGCAATGCCTGTGGTCTGCTTTCCAGGCAGCGTGATTCTCCGCTCTGTGCTTTGAAATCAATCACAACCCTTACTTCCTGTCTGGAGTTTTTGAGTGAACAGTGAATCGACAGCCCATTGTACATGAAGCAAGTTAGGGCATGTCCTGGCCAAGATCCCAGGATCCTGAGTTTCTTGTCTGATCCCGAGTTGAATTTATGGATCACAGTACATCTCTGGCCTCCTTGTTTCAAAGACAGAATCCCTTGTGTCACAAGAAGCAGGACAGGAAAAGCCACATAGCAATCTGGATAATTTAAATTTGTAAGGATGGATCTCTTTTTCTAGAAGAGCCTAGGTAAAGTCAGAGGTGACCTCTAATTCCAAATACAAGGACAGGCGTGTACTGGAAACATGATAAATGCTTACTGACTGCCTGACAATTGCAGGGCTCACCTTAACTTTGACCGTGGAGTACGGCTCTGATCTCAGAGAAAAAAATCAACCTCAAGTTTCCCTTTTCCTTGTCACATTGCTTTGGAAAGACTTTCTCCAATTTCTCACCAGCTTGGGCTCTATTTCCTGCCTAATTTCTGCTTCTACCTGCTTTGTTTTTTGTGCTTTTGACTGTAGCTACCATATGGAGAGTGAGCTACTGTGGTGTTCCTCAGAAATAATCAAGCTTTTTAGTGTGTGGTTTTCTTTCTTTTTTTTTTGCAAGAGGCAGTATACTTCAAAGGTTTGGTCCCACATTTAAAGGTGGGGTGGAAATAATGGACACTCAAGATGCTTTGGGTGATCAGAAAATTCCTCCAGCCCAGCAAGATTGCAGTGGTGTCGCAGAATTTGTTAAACAAAAGATCTTAGTGATTTAACGTTAATTCTGTTTACAGTAGTAGGTGTTTACTTTGCAGCTTAGCAATAGAAGGAGGTGGGGTGAGTCATAATGTCAATTATTTTTTCTAACTTCTGTAATTTTTTCAGTTGAGAGAGCTTCTAAATCAGTGAAAAGAAGGTCATTTCTCCGTGGATTATCTGATTGAGCTGAGGGCCCGAGAGCAGCAGGAGCTGGGATGTGTTTGGGGCGGGTGGGGGTGTAACCTGCAGTGCAGCTGTGGGGTGCTCTGGCCCGCGGGGTCCCGGAAGCCCTCAACTGATCAGAGCACCTGGAGGGGCTGTCACCATGATTTAAAGCTCTGAGAATATGAATTAGCAGGAAGTGGTGTCATTCTGGCCCTGAAAGGCTTCCATAAATCACAGCACAGTGGAGCCCCGCAGACTTCCTCCCCGTTGGTTTCTGGAGGCGCTCCTTCCCACTCTGCCCAGACAAGTGGAAAGGAGCGATTCCTCGAGTGGGTGGGTTATGGCCACATGGCCTGCCCTTCCCCACAGCTTGCAGATCCAGGCGGTTGAGTTTTTGCTGGAGCTTTAGGCTTCATCCACAGACTGGAGAGCCACAGAATCCTTGCTCCATAGTGGGGCTTGGGTTCTGGTCTTGGGAGGGATTTGACTTTGACAGTGGTGGTGATGAGGGAATTTTTAATGAAACAGATCCTGTCATGTCAGATCAACACAATGGAGCTCAGTCTGCACAGTGGACAAGAATGGCCTGTTCCTTCCTTCTCCCCTTTGTGCTTTGTTAACAGAATGTCCCTGGCACTTCTGTGCTCCTGCCTGCTGCCAAAAGCTTAACTCTGCCCTTGCATAATACTGGGGGACACTGTCAGAAGGTCAGCTGGAAGTCCCTCATCCGAAGGCAGATGTGAGGGCTAAAGCCCTGCCAAGATCCCCGGGCCGATTTTCAGTGTTGAGGTTGAAACTTACTCCCTGCAGCCACCCCTGGTTTATCAACTCCTCCCTCTAACTGGGGTGGAGACTTGGGGTCCAGGGAGTCTTCAGCGCCCCTCCATAATGCAAGAACACCTGCCATTGACTCCAAAAGCTGCGCAGTGATTTCCCTCCATCTCTTCAGCTCCATGCTCCAGCAGGCATGGAGGAACTAGAACCACACCGAGGTCAGCAGTAGGGAACGTTGCCCCCTTCACTCACCCACTTCTGTTAGGCAAGCAGTGACGATGGCGTCTTACAGCAGAAAACGAAGTGGGAAATGTGACCTGCCAGCGGCTCCTGGGGTCTGAGGAACAGGATTCAGGTGTCTCTGTACCTTGGCCAATTTGCATTCTTGTCTGCCTAGGAATGCCAGTTCCTTTTAAAAACCACAAGTATAGGAAAGAGCCCCAAGCCTAAGGGTAACCTCTTTGTCTCTGTGGCTACTCAGCTCAGGAGGTGAGGTGATGTTTTTTCATGGTGCAGGGGTCAGAAATTCCTGTTCTGGGAGTGGGAGTTGGCTGGACTTCTTTACTGTGGCCAGACACAACAACCTTAGCCATCAGCCTTACAAATGCTTGGCTGGTTGGTTTGTTTTGGTTCCAAGAGGTATGGGAATAAAAAAGGAGCAACAGGCAGCTCAAATACCTCATCGCTCCTGGAAACCACTATCACTTCCCACACGCCGGAAGGCAGCATATTTGTTCCCGCAGTATAGGCCGGTGGAGTATCCCTAATCCGAAAATCCAAAATCAAAAATGCTCTAAAATCCAAAGCTTTTCGAGCAGCAATATCATGCCACAAGTAGCGAATTCCACACTTAACTTCATGTGATAAATCAGTCAAAAAGTATTCAAGACTTTACATCAGGTACATTATTATTTATTTATTTATTTATTTTTTAAGACAGAGTCTCCCTCTGTTGCCAGACTGGAGTGCAGTGTCACGATCTTTGCTCACAGCAACCTCTGACTCACTGGTTCAAGCGATTCTCCTGCCTCAGCCTTCCCAGTGGCTGGTATTACAGGCGTGTGCTACCACACCCAGCTAATTTTTGTATTTTTAGTAGAGACGGGTTTTCTTCATGTTGGCCAGAATGGTCTCGATCTCTTGATCTCATGATCACCTGCCTGGGCCACCCAAAGTGCTGGGATTACAGGCATGAACCACCGTGCCCGGACATGCACAACATTATTAAAATATTGTATAAAACTACCTGGAGGCTGTGCTTATAAGAATTTATATATAAAGCATAAACAAATTTTGTCTTTAGACTTGGGTTCAATCTCAAGATACCTCATTACGTATCTTTTTTAAAATTTTGACTTTGGAATATATCTCATATATTTAAAAAAATCTCAAATTGGAAATATTTCTGGTCCCTAGCATATTTATTTATTTATTTTTGAGACAGGGTCTCGCTCTGTCACCAAAGCTGAATGCAGTGGCTTGATCACTGCAGCGTCAACTTCCTGGGGTCAAGTGATCCTCCCGCCTCAGCCTCCTGAGTAGCTGGGGCTGCAGGTGCACCACCATGCCTGGCTAATTTTTTTAAAAATTTTTGTAGAGATGTGGGTTGGGGAGATCTTGCTATGTTGTCCAGGCCAATCTTGAACTCCCGGGCTCAAGTGATCTTCCCACCTTGGCCTTCTAAAGTGTTGGGATAACAGGTGTGAGCCACCGTGCCTGGCATTTTTTTGTTTGTTTTTTAGAGATGGGCGGGTTGCGGGGGAGTCTAGCTCTGTTGCCCAGGCTGGATTCAAACTCCTGAGCTCAGCCTTTCAAGGAGTTGGTGTTACAGGCACATGCCACTGCACTGGTTGCAAACACCTTGGATAAGAGCAACCTGTAATCCATTTTCTACCTGCCTTTTGTTTGCTGTATCTATCCCAGCTCTGCTATTTTCTAGCTGTTTGGCCTTGCACAAGTTGCTTTACATCTGTATGCCCTACTTCCCACATCTGATAAGTTGGTATTATTTCATAGGATCATTATGACGATTAGATGAGATAATAAAGGTAAAGCTCTTAGAATGGTGCTTGGCTCCTAGTAAGCACTCTTGTTTTCGTCAACATCTTCTATATGTCTGTCTATGTATGGCTATTGTTTCTATTTTTAGTCAAGGATTCCATCTCATTTCTCGTCTTTTCTTTGTGTTCTGAATTCAGGCTCTGTGAATCTACCAGCCATTGCACATTTTCAAGCTGAAAGACCATTTGCATTTCAGAACCACTCTCTCAAACATTCCTTTAGGGAACGGGCCGTTTTGAATTGCTCCTGTCTTTTCTCTCTCGTCTCCAGAATTGCATATTCCAAACCCAGCACAGTCTAAGCATGGCTGCCGTTTTCTTGTTTCTTTGTGAAGCGTCCCTGTCCAGGCTGCCAGCCTCACGTTATTTGATTGTTTTCGGAACAGCCGGCAGGGGGCGCACATCAGCCGTTCCCAGCTTTCAGGCGAGGGTTTCTGACTCTCCAGGTGCTTCTGTTAATGAGTTCAGTGACTGTAGATCTTTCAGTTTAGGAGGATAGAAAGCTTCCTTGGCATGGAGATTCACCGTGTACTTCTGCAAACAGAAGTTTAAAAGACAGAAAGCTGTATCTTATCGCTGCTGAGAGCTTTGCAGTCACACCTCCCTGTGGTGAGACTGACAGCTGTGTTACTGTGGGCATATTGCTCAACTTCCCTCAGGCAGTTTCTTTTTACTTAAAAACGGGGCAGAACCCAGCCTGGCCCCTAGAGATGTTGGGGAGTCAGCATGTGGCTGATAGATGCAGAGCTCTCAGCTGCTGGGGTACTTAGGAAATGGGAAGCATCGTTACTGGGGCACTGAGGCAGCTTCGGGGGCCCCCTCTCGTCTCTCTCCTTACCCATCCACCACCTTTTCTTCTCCCTTCCGACTCACTTTTTCTCCCCGCTCTTCATTTCCCAGGCCTGAGACCAATGCCTGCAGGTACGAGGAAGCCTCCGTCTGCATAGGGCTGGGATACCCAGAGGGGAGGCTGGGGCACCCGTAGGATGAAAAGGCCAGTGGAAATGCCATTCCATTTCCCCTCAGCTTTTCAGATGCACTCTGTGAACCTCACCTAGTCTCTTGGTCAGCAGAAACAAAATTAGCCATAAATAGCTCACACTGCACCCACCCCCTACCCCACTCCACCCAACCAGGGCTGAGAGACATCACAAAAATAAACTCCACGAGAGTATTCTTTATAGCCCAATGCGCAGAACTGGCAGTGCCATGTGGACATCACCCTGGGTGGCGTACATACCCATCGTACCTGATCACCTACCTGGGCAGCTGGGAGAAGGGTTGCTGGAGGGACCTGGGACCCCAGAGAGCGTGGGTGGGTGGAACGGGGCACAACCTCAGCTGGCTTAGAGGAGAGTGGGGCTCAGTGCCCAGGCTCAGCTCAGCCTGACTTGGGGGACCATCCAGGCCTGGCTTGGCACCAGTGGTTTAGTTGGGGACAGGTCTGGAAGGCTCCATACCTCTAATCTTCAAATGCTTCTGGGTCTGTCTTGCACCTGGAGGGCTGGTCTAGAGGCCTTCTGTCCACAGGGGTAGCTTAGTTTGTTTCCTTTGAAGCCCTGGGTCTCTCTCTGGGGGTATAAGGGTCATGTGGGTTGGGTGACCGGTTTGCTCGGGCTTTAGCCCTGAAAGTCCTGCCTCCCAGGAGGACACTCAGTCCTGGGCAACTGGTGGGATGTATCACATCATGTGTCAATCTCGGGCTAGATCCCTGCAGGAAAGCAATGCGGCTTTAGGATGTGATAGGGCCCTTGGGGACGCAGGCTTGCTGGGGGAAAAATGAACTAACCATGTCCCACCACCAGAATTGATATTGCTGCTACTTCGAGGTTTCTCCCAACACCTAATGAGTAGGGAGCTGGACCAAGCCTCTGTCTTCCAGAGTACTGCGGCTAGCGGGGTCAAAGTGGACTCATCCCAAATGGGGATGCCTTGGAGTGGCTTCCTGCCTTTGTCCAGGAGCCCCTCCCCGGCCCAGATTCCACAGGAGGGCACTAGAGCCTTGGCCCACACCCCGTCCATCTCTGGCAGGCTGCAGCATGCCTGGCCAGAGAGCACCTTGCCAATCTTTGCCTCTAATTGCTCTCTCTGCACACAGCCACTTCCTCTGCCTACAGCAGAACTCATAAAAAGGGAGGCTCTCCTTCATACCTTTGAAAAGTTCAAAGGAACCCATTTCCTAGGGGAGACTGGTCATGCCGTCACTGGGATCAGAGGCTACTGAGGTCACTGGTCATGAGCTGCTGCTGACCTGGGCCCAGCTGCCCTGAACTGCACCCCTGCCCTGTGACTGCTTTTCAGTGTCAACATCCTGGGCTCTAGGGAAGTCCAACCTCTATCAAGACCAGCTCTGTTCTGTTTTGGGATCAATCCGCACCCCTTAACCCTGCACTGCACCTTACAGAGGGAGCCTCCGTAGCTGTGAAGGAGGCCATGAAACACGTCAAGCCTATCCTAGAATGGTAGGTGACAAAGCCACACCCAGCTCTGGCGAGGCACTCACCCTGCCCCATCAGATGCTTGCTCCACTGCTCTGCGCCTACCGCCCCTGCTAGTCCACGGGGCCCCAATCCTGGGTTTGATTGGGCGATAGAGCGATGTCAGCTTACGTGAGTCCAAGGCACAGCTGTGTTCAGATTGGGAGTAGGGTTTCTGGTTCTTTGGCATGGCTCTTGGGCAAACTCCAGTTCTTTCCCAGCAACCAAGTTGGTAGTGTATGTTCATGAACATCTCAGACAGGATGCTAGATGCCGACCAATAGGGAGTTTCTGGGAGAAAATGAGTTTGTGCTCTGTTCCAGGTGAAGCTGCTCAGGCAATGCTTGTTGAACAAATACATACATTCTACTTACAGAATAGGAAACAGATCTCTAAGGGGAACCTGATTTTATAACTTAGGGGTATGTAGAAACAGGATAGGGCTAGATTGGAAGGAAAAACACTCATTTCTAGTATACTGTCTTCTCCTGATGACCTTTACTCTCCTCTACCACCCAACAAGCCAAGTGGTGGGAGTCAGATATGCATATTAAATAGCACGTGCAGTGGAAGGCTGGCCAGCGCCTTTGCCATTCCGTGCATCCGAAACCTCTGCCCTGCAACCCCCGGCTGCTGTTGCAACATACACACATGCGCACGTGCATGTGCACGCACATGCACACACACACTCAAACACACACATGTGTGCACACAAGCACACACTCAAACACACACACATAAACATAAACACACATATACTCAAACACACACAAACACAAACATACACAAACACAACCCAAGCATGCACACAAATATACACAAACATAAGCACACTCAAACACACATGCACACACATGCACACAAATATATGCATAGACACACTTGTGCTTACAAACTAAACACATATACATAAACACACTCTACACACGCACATAAACATACCCATCTATACATAAGCCTATATATGCAAACACACTACACACACGCACACGCACCCCTTTCCACCACTTGAGGGGTTGGGATATGAGAGAAGACATGAACTTTTCATCTGCACTTCACTAGAGCATGCTGTACAATCGTTCTGTAGGAATTTTGGATGCATGTCATTGAAATTGCTCTAAGTTTCACTTGATAACAATAGTTTAATGCTATAAAAATATCCATATATCCTTGTGATGGTTTGCAGCTTCTGAAATGTGGTCATCTGTTCCATGTTTAAAGAATTCGAGGCAGCATTATTCCTGAAGGCCTTTGGTTATGAGTTTGCTTCTCAAAGTCATCTTCCGAATCCTGCTGTGCTAAGCGTCACCCCAGCTCAGCCCAGTTATGAATTTCATTGCTGAGCTCTGAGCACAGGTCATCTGGCAGCATTTCTGATTGTAACCAGTTTTGAGCAATGAGATCACCACGGGCAGTGGCTCCCAGCAGTGCGAGGATATGTGTGGGGTCTGCTTTTGTGACTGCAGCATTCACCCTTCTGGGGACAGACAGTGGCTCTTGCTGTCTCAGTGCCACTGGAAGAACTCCAAAGGGTGGCTGGAGGACTGGCTTGGACTTTCAGTTCTGTCACTTACAAGTGTGTGACCCTGGACACGTTATGTATCTCTCCGCCTCTGGGTACTGTGACCCGGGTATAGTTAACACTTGCTTTTGAGGTCTAATGAGGAATAAATCAGACATTTCAGTGAAACAGCTGCACTGATTTTACAGTTCTCAGTTCTGACCCATGAATCAAGTAGATTTCATTTCATTATCACTGACATTTAAAAAAATTTAGAATAGATAATGAGTATAACATTTCATTATGGGGTGATGAAAATGTTCTAAATTAGATTGTGATAATAATTGTACAACTCTGGAAATGTACAAAAATCTACTGAGCTGTGTACACTTTAAATGGGTGAATTTTGTGGTATATAAGTCATATCTTAATAAAGTTGGTTATAAAATAAAGAACCCTTAAAAAACCATCAAGCTCTACATTTGAGATTCGTGAACTTTATTATGATATGTTAGACCACAATTAAAAAATTTAGTTGGGTGTGTTGGCTCACACCTTTAATCCCAGCACTTTGGGAAGCTGAGGAGACGGATCCCTTGTGATCAGGAGTTCGAGAGTAGCCTGGCCGACGAGGCAAAACCCCTTTTCCACTAAAAATACAAAAAATTAGCCAGGCATGGTGGTGTGTGCCTGTAATGCCAGCTACTTGGGATGCTGACTGGGAGAACTGCTTGAACCCAGGAGGCAGAGATTGCAGTGAGCTGAGATTGTGCCATGGCACTCCAGCCTGGGTGACAGAGCAAGACTTCATCTCAATTAAAAAAAAAAAAAAAAGAGGCCGGGCGCGGTGGCTCACGCCTGTAATCCCAGCACTTTGGGAGGCCGAGGCGGGTGGATCACAAGGTCAAGAGATTGAGACCATCCTGGTCAACATGGTGAAACCCCGTCTCTACTAAAAATACAAAAAATCAGCTGGACACGGTGGCGCGTGCCTGTAATCCCAGCTACTCAGGAGGCTGAGGCAGGAGAATTGCCTGAACCCAGGAGGCAGAGGTTGCGGTGAGCCGAGATCGTGCCATTGCACTCCAGCCTGGGTAACGAGCGAAACTCCGTCTCAAAAAAAAAAAAATAATAATAATAGATACAGGCTGGGCGTGGTGGTGCATGCCTGTAACCCCAGCACTTTGGGAGGCTGAGGTGGGAGGATCTCTTGATGCCAGGATCTTGAGACCAGCCTGGATAATATAGTGATCTCTGTATCTACAAAAAAAAAAAAAAAAAGACAAAAAATAAAATTTATTGAGTGTAGTGTGCACAGTGCACACAGGTAGTCCTGCCTACTTGGGAGGCTGACACAGGAGGATCGCTCGAGCCCAGGAGTTTGAGTTTGCAGTGAGCTATGATCACACCATTGCATACTAGTCTGGGAGATGGAGCAAAAACCTGTCTCTAAAAAATTAAAAAAAATAGACATAAGAAATAAAATAGAAAATATCAGAGTGCCTCACATGTAGTAATAATTAACATCATTTTCATGAACTCTCTGTGTAAATATGTGTATGCGTGTGTGTGTGTGTGTGTGTGTGTGTGTGTGTACTGGGCTGCAATAAAAATGTGTTTCTTACAGAGAAAGGGCTGTTGCTTTAAACATCCATTGGCCTAGCGCCTACCAGGTCAGAGCAGACGTTTAACAATGGTTATTTATGCCCGTTCTCCCCTTCCCTTCCAGAAATGCACATAAAGAAGAAGAGCACACCCATGTTCAGTAATTGACTTTGACTTCACAGTGTCAGCCTGTTTTCTGACAAAGAGAGCAGAAACTCTGACTAGCTGGAGGAGCCCCGTTACCACCCTCTTCTGTGTGTAAATGTACACACACATGCGTGCACACAATTAAATCAGGCTCTCTTTTTCTAGTTAAATAAACCCCACACTCACCAAAGGAACAAATAGTTGGCCTATTCCCAAAGAAAATGTGCCCCAGGCTTCTGGCTTTGGAGGTTTTGCAGTGTTTACTTTCCAGCGATCTCCACTTGACTCCTTCCCTCTTTCATTTGGTTGTAAATACCACAATTTAAACTAGCTACCTGCTGCTGTGACCCTGGGTGGGAGGTTGTCTTGACAGAAGTGGCAGGCCTCCCTGGCCCCTTCCTCCTCTAGGTGAGTGTGGGGTGGAGGGGGGTGGGTAGACCTGGCCACAAGCAGGAGCATGGCTGTCGCGGGGGTGAGTGTGGGACAGGGACCGCAGCCACTGCCACAAGCAGGACTTGGACCTTGTGCTCGATGGAGGTAAATAGATGAAGTCATCCAGTGCCTGGCGACCTTTTGAAGATGATGCAGTATAAGTAGCCTTGGGAAGACTGTTTCATCAGGGATGAAACACTTGTGTTTCTGTTGCTTTCTGATGATTATTTCCCTTTGGTTGCTTGCCCCTGTGACGCATTTCAGTAACTGCCAGATGGGCCTCGGGTGGATGTGTCCAATGTTGGACACACATTCCTATTTGTCCTATTGAGTTATAGTTGTTTTTTTTTCTTACTTTACTTTTTATGTATTAGTCCAAATTAGCTCTCTGCTAGTGATGTGAATTGCAAATGTATTTTCTAGTTTGTCATTTGTCTTTTAGATTTATTTATGTTGGTTTGCCCTACAAACTTTAAAAAAAATGTATGTAGTTGATTGGATCAGTCTTTTTATTTGTGGCTTCTGCTGTGTTTTGTACTTAGATTTTTTTAAATAGCAAGATTATTTTAAAAATAGCCCATCAAGTATTCTAACCCTTTTGATTTACTTTTTTATATTAAAAATTTTAATCCATGTTAAATGTATCCTGGTGTAAGATGCGAGGTGTGAATTCAACTTCATTTCCGCCCCCGGATGGTTATCCAATTGTTCTAACACCATGTTTTATGCACTGATTTGAAGTGCTGTCCTTTTCCTATGCTAAATTATCACTTATGCTGTGTTTATTTATGGGCTTTTTATTCTGTCCCACTTATCTGCCCGTGTATTTCTCATCAATATCATTTCAACGATTAGTTGTAAAATGTCAAATGTTTGTCCAGGATGACTCATTATTACTCTTCTTTTTCAGAAGTTTCCTGATTATTTTGCTTGTGTATGAATTTTAGGATCAACTTATCTAGTTTAAAAATCTCATTATTTTATTGGAATAGTTTATTTATGGGGTATTTACTTATGGAGTAAGTTAGGGAGAAATGACATTTATGGTGTTTTCCATTTCCCACTCCATTAATATGATGTGCCTTATTATTTGCTCAGGATTTTTTTTATGTGTCCAGTGGTAACTACCTTTTTTTTTTTTTGAGATGGGGTCTCGCTCTGTCACCCACGCTGGAGTGCAATGGCCGTGATCTCGGCTCACTGCAACCTCTGCCTGCTGAGTTCAAGCGATTCTTCTGTCTCAGCCTCCTGAGTAGCTGTGATTACAGGTGCCCGCCATCACACCTGGCTAATTTTTGTATTTTTAGTAGACACAGGATTTCACCATGTTGGCCAGGCTGGTTCTGAACTCCTGACTTGAGGTGATCTGCCCACCTTGGCCTCCCAAAGTTCTGGGATTACAGGCGTGAGCCACTGCGCCTGGCCCCAGTAGTAACATTTTAAAGTTTTTATTTCATATAGATCTTAATAGTTTCTTGATGAGTTTATTTCTAAGCAGTTTTTCTTTTTTCTATTGGGAATTACTGTTTAATCTTCTAACTGATTTGTATTTATTGAAAGCTATTGAATTAATTATTTCTCCATATTAATTTTAAAAGCAGTCACCTTACTGAAATTCCTATTTGTGAAATAAGCACACTGGGTGAGATCTGAATCATTAGGAATTAATTTTTTTCTCTTTTAACGTTTATTCAAGCAGTAAATTCCTTATGCTGGTCAGTTCAAGTTTTTTTTGTCTTGTGCAGTGACTAATGTTAACTACTTTTTATTTTGGCAGAACTTATTTGCCAATTTGTCACTGATGTCTCTCTAGTTGTATGATGTGTTAGGAGTTTTATGTTATTTATGCCAATGCCATTATTTTGTGTCAAATCAGCACAAAATTTAAATATTTTTCCAGTGAATTCGGTGATGCATTTTTCTTTCTTTTTTTTTAACCAATTGAATTATAAAATAACACAAGAGCCTAATAATTATAATCCATTACTTCTTCTGGAGAGCTATTCCTTATTTAATGAATTATTGCTTTTCGTATAGTCTCAAATTTCTCTCTCTCTTTCTTTCTCTCTCTCTTTTCTTTTCTTTTTCCTTTTTTTTTTTTTTAATGGAGTTTGTCGCCCAGACTGGAGTGCAGTAGAGAAATCTCAGCTCACTGCAACCTCTGCCTACTGGGTTCAAGTGATTCTCCTGCCTCAGCCTCCTGAGTAGCTGGGACTACAAACATATGCCAACACACCCGCTAATTTTTCTTTTTTGTATTTTTTAGTAGAGATGGGGTTTCACCGTGTTAGTCAAGATGGTCTCCATCTCCTGACCTCATGATCCATCCCCCTTGGCCTCCTAAAGTCCTGAGATTACAGACATGAGCCCCCGTGCCCAGCCTGAAATTTCTTTTAGTTACAATTTCCTTCTGGATAATGAAATAATTTTCATCGATTTCTTTGCTTCTAATTGTTGCTTTTGTTTCATAATCCATTAATTTTATATATGAGTTTTCTCTTACTTTCTTAACAAATAAGCTTAAAGATGAGCAAAGAAAATCCCTTTTATGTGTGTCCAAATTGGGAATATGTAATTATGTTCCCAAACATCTTTCAATTACAGTCATAATGGCATATTTAAGATTTAAGAAGATTTTGGATAAACATTTTGCTTTTTATTTGTGTTCAGTTTCTCATTTCTGTCTGTGAAAATACATTTTAGAGACATTAAAAAAATGTTTAGTCATGTCGCAGACCTTGAATAGTGCATTTTAAGACCCTGATGAGAGCTGGGGACTCATTCAATTTGAATTCAGTGGTTTGCAGTCACTTCTGTGCAGTCAGTTGCTGCTGGCTGTCCTGGTCTGGGGTGGCTCCCAGGAATGTCTTACTGCCCATCCCTACTGCTGACCATAGGGGTGCAGAAACTGGTCCTGTGACCACTGCTCCAATGCCACTAGGCAAGATGGGAAGTGTGAGGAAGTTAAAGTCAAAATAAGAGAGAGTAGTCCTCACCGATTGCAGTTAAAATCTACAATTTTTGCAAATTTTCCGTAACACAGGAGGACACATGAGCACATCACTGGAGCCCTTCAGAGGCCTCTGAAGGAAGGATGGCATGAGTGAAGGGCTGAGGCATGGGCCTCTCTAGCTTTAAAAACTGCCTCTGCTGACTGTGCCTGCGTGGGCCTCAAAGCTTCTTTAGTTTCTCTTAGAGAATCAAAGGTCCTTTGTTGACTTTTAATCATGAAACTTCATCTCAATTAGGTCATCAGAATGTCCAGGCCCACGTAACAAGAAAACTTCTAACTTGATTCAAAGTTACACCGGCTAGGACCTTCCGCATTTCAGAACCTGGGAGGGGGTTATAAACCATTTGTTCCAAGAATATATATATATATATTTTTGGAGACGGAGTCTTGCTCTGCCACCCAGCCTGAAGTAGAGTGGCACCATCTCAGCTCACTGCAACCTTTGCCTCCTGGGTTCAAGTGACTCTCCTGCCTCAGCGTCCTGAGTAGCTGGGATTACAGGCGTGCATAACCACACCCAGCTAATTTTTTATGTTTTTGGGAGAGACGGGGTTTACCATGTTGGCCAGGCTGGTCTTGAACTCCTGACTTCAAGTGATCTGTCTGCCTCAGCCTCCCAAAGTGCTGGGATTATAGGCATGAGCCACTGTGCCCAGCCTTTAAGAATTTATTTTAAATGTATTTGATATGTACAGTAAATTTAATTTAATCAATTTCAGTTGATTCTCTTATTTTTTTCAGGTAAACAACCAAATTGCCTGAAAATACAGTCGACTCTCGAACAACCTAAGTTTGAACTGCATGCGTCCACTATACTCGGATTTTCTTCTGCCTCTGCCGCTCCTGAGACAGCAAGACCACTCCTCTTCCTCTTCCTCCTCAGCCTCCACAACTTGAAGACCATGAGGATGAAGAACTTGATAACGATCCGCTTCCACTTAATGAATAGCAAATATATTTTCTCTTCCTTATGATTTTTCTTAATAACATTTTTTACTTTAGCTTACTTTATTGTAAGAATACAGTATCTAATATATATAACATACAAAATATGTGTTACTTGGCTGTTTATGCTGTTGCTAAGGCTTCTGGTCAACAGTAGGCTGTTGGAAGTTAAGTTTTAGAGGAGTCAAAAGTTATACTCAGATTCTCACCTTCACTGGGCTGGGTCCCCCGACCCCCATGCTGTTCAGGTTTCCACTCTAATGGTGACTTTGTGTATCCTTTTATAGCTCTCATTTCTTTCTCTTGTGTAATTGTTTTGACCAGCGAGCAGAAAGAAAAGAGTTAACACAGGAGACCTGAAACTGCTTTCTTTAGAAAGGTCTGCTTGCAAGGGTGGCCTTGGCTGATGTCTGGAAACAGATTTTGGGAGGGGTACCACCATTAACTGACTGATAAGGGTGACTGACTGTTCCTAAATTATACAAACAGAACAGTTGATGCTGAGCATCTCTTTTCTTCCGAGATTCTGGAATTTAGGTATTTGCCAGGCAGAGGTGCTGTGTGACCAAACCCCAATAAAAACTCTGGGTTCTGAGTCTTTTTTTTTTTGAGATGGGACCTTGCTCTGTTGCCCAGGCTCGAGTGCAGGGGCCAGTCTTGTCTCATTGCAGCCTTGACCTCCCAGGCTCAAAGGATCCTCCCTGCTCAGCCTCCGGAGTAGCTGGGACTCGAATTGTACTCCACCACCCCCGGTTAATTTTTGTGTTTTTTTGTAGAGCCAGGAGATCGGATTTCACCATGTGGCTCAGACTGGTCTTGAACTCCAGGGCTCAAACGATCCTCCTGCTTTAGCCACCCAAAGTGCTGGGATTACTGGTGTGAGCCACCCTGCTTGGCAGGGTACTGAGTCTTTAATGGGCTTCCCTGTTGGGCCGCATCTTGAATGTGTTGTCACAACTCCTTGCTGGGGGAATGACTCCCCTGGGTGAGGACCCTTGGAACCTTGTGCCTGATTCTCTCTTGAGCTTCCCCTTGACCTCTTCCTTTTGCTGATTGTGCTTGCTATCCTTTTGCTGTAATAAATCTCAGCCCTGAGCACAGCTGTCTACTGGGTCTTGCAAGTTCTCCTGGTGAATTCATCTAACTCGAGGGTGGTCTGCCCCTGACAAATCGAGACACTCTATTTGTGGTGGAGCCACATTGAAATGGTGAGAAATGCCCTCCTCCTGCCCATATTACAATGATTAGCTCACAGATGGTACCCTCTGAAGGTACTACTTGCCTGCTGTTCCGCTGAAGCATGTTTCAGAGCCATCAGCCTCATCTGGGGTGCCTGTTAACATGCAAAGTTTGTCTCCCACTCACAGAGCTTCTGATTGAGGAGATCTGAGGGGCCAGGGCCTGCGTGCTGCAGGCTAGCCAGCACCCTAGGGGTCTACACACGATGGTCCCCAGACTCGATGGTCCCTAGACACAGACCAGGCATCTGCCTTTATCTTTTCTTGGAGGCTTGTCCCAAAGGGCTTTCTCTTCCTATCCTTTTTCTCAACTTCCCTCCTCTAGCCCAAACCTGGCAAAGTCCATCAGGATGGAGTTGTGGAGTCAAGGACAATTCCCTGTGACATCCACTCAAAAATCGTTCCTCTCTAGATTCCTGCCTTCATGTCTCCAGCTCACCAAACTCTCCTGTCATGGCACACATCTGTACATCCAGTTTAACACCCTGAGGACTGAGAGGTAGTCTCAATTCCCTGATGGGATTCAGGAGCCACTCAGCAGCAGCTCCAAGTCAGGCTAGTCAGTTTCTCCTTCCTCTGAGGCGGGCCAGACTCTAAAATGCCCAAATGAGCAGTGCTGGTTGACACTGCCTAAGACCTGCCCTGGGACCCAATTTATACCTGGCTAAGGAGATTCTATTTAATTCAGGAATTGTGAAAAGTAGAAAGTTCACATGGAAAGTTCTTTCCAAGAGTGAATTTAATTATATGTATTTATATATTTAATTTATATATATTCAGATTATACCTGCAAGACAATCAGACATCAGGTTTAATCAAAATATTGCATGCGGTTACAGAGCTGGCAACAATAGCGTATGTTTAAAACAGTGCTTTTATTTATAGAAGTAATTTGTGCTTATTAGAAACATTAATAGTCAAAAGTTATTCAGTTGCTTGGTGCAGTGGCTCATACCTGTAATCTCAGCACTTTGGGAGGCCAAAGTGGGAAGACTGCTTGGGCTCAGGAGTTCAAGAGCAGCCTGAGAAACATAGTGACACCTCATGTCTACTAAAAAAAGAATTAACTGGGCATGGTGGCATACACCTGTGGTCTTAGATTCTTGGGAAGCTGAGGTGAGACAATCACTTGAGCCCCTGAGGATGAGGCTGCAGTGAGCTATGATCACACCACTGTGCTCCAGTCTGGGTGACAGAGTGAGATCCTGTCTCAAAAAAAAAAAGTTAGTAAGAATTTCTCCTGATGCTACTCTTTAGAATGGTCTATTTTTTAATGCTTTCTTGGGAATGCTTTCAAATACTTTCTATGCATATATATGCATATACTTCTTTCTTTTTTTGGCACAAATGAGATAACCTCAGATATGTAATTGCTTTTTCCACTTATACACATGCGTCATACATTTTCCTTGTTGGCATGCAGAGATATCTCACATTATTTTTAAAGGGGCATTGTTTTTAATGTATTTTACTAAATGGATGTTTCAGCATTTATTTTAGGAATCTCCTCTTTTCAGACTTTTGGCTTTATTTTTCTGTTATTTTACTATTACAAACAATACTTCAATCAATATTTTTATGCAAAATGTCATTTTACACTTTTGAAAATTTATCTGTAGGAGAAATTCCTTGAAATATAATTGCTAGTTCAAAAATATGCACTTTTATAATTTTCATAGATATTAGCAAGCTTTTCTCCAAAGACATTTTGTTAATCTATACTCTCACTTACAGCATTTGAGAGAATAGCAACAGCTGGGGAGGCTATATATGTCTATCTTTGCTCTTACATAGTAGAATGGAGTAGTGAAACGAACACTAAGATAGGAGTTGAGAAATTCATGTAGAGCCCATTTGGTGTAGCACAAAGAACAGAGAGTTATGGAGACTTAAAGACTTCAAATTGATGGATTGATTGATTGAGATGGAGTCTTGCTCTGTCACCCAGGCTGGAGTGCAGTGTTGTGATCTTGGCTCACTGCAACCTCTGCCCCCCGGGTTCAAGTGATTCTCCTGCCTCAGCCTCCTGAGTAGCTGGGATTACAGGTGCCCACCACCATGCCCAGCTAATTTTTGTATTTTCAGTAGAGACAGGGTTTCACCATGTTGGCCAGGCTGGACTGGAACTCCTGGCCTCAAGTGATCCACCTGCCTTGGCCTTCCAAAGTGCTGGAATTACAGGTGTGAGCCACTGCGCCCAGTCCCAAGACTTCAATTTATTTGTGACTCCACTATCCATGAATATGGTGAAGCTGGGGCAGTTCACTTAATTATCCTTAGCTTCAATTTTCTTAACTATGCAAGTGGGGATAATGCTCCCCTACAGTGCTACAAAGGTTTAATGAGATAATGTATATAAAGGGTAGACGTTTTGTGTTTGCCAATTCTCATTTTAGTTTACTTTTCCTAGTCTACATTTCCCAGCCTCCCTTACAGTAAGGTGGGACCATGTGACTGGGCTCTGGCCAATTGGATGTGAGCAGAGAACCCACAGGGTTGAACACATTCCTACCTCCATCCCTTCATCTGGAGCAACAGGAATGATGTGGTGAGACAGTGTAGGACAGCGGAACCCAGCCTGTGCCCTCTGTGGAGGAGTGCCTCTCTGCACTCTGCCTACACTGGACTTGGATTATACTTGAGCAAGAAGTATTTATTTTTTTTTGAAATGGAGTCTTGCTCTGTCACCCAGGCTGGAGTGCAATGGCACGATCTTGGCTCACTGCAACCTCTGCCTCCCAGGTTCAAGCAATTCTCCTGCCTCAGCCTTTCAAGTAGCTGGGATTACAGGTGTGCATCACCACGCCAGCTAATTATTGTATATTTAGTAGAGATGGGGTTTCCCCATGTTGACCAGACTAGTCTTGAACTCCTGACCTCAAGTGGTCTGCCCACCTCGGCTTCCCAAAGTGCTGGGATTACAGGCGTGAGCCACCTTGCCCAACCCAAGAAATAGACTCTTGTGTTGAGGTTCCAGAGCTGGTGGTCAGTGCACTATAGCCAAGCCCACCTTCACTGGTACAAGGGTTTCATCAGTGTTGTAGGTGTTCTGGAAGCATATATGCTCTTTCTAGGATCTAAACTGGGTCTGTGGCTTATGTAGTCACCTCAGGGAAGTTCTTTCTGAAGGCCTTAGCATCCTCATTAATTAAATGGGAGTGCTGAGCTTGATGAACCAATCCAGATGTCCTTCCCAGCTCTCATACCTGATGGCTTAGAATCACTGGAGAGCAAGGTAGAGTCTAAGACCTTGGTGCCTTGGGCACTGTGATGCAAAGTAGCAAACGTAAGAAGCCATGTTTGCTAGTTTTTGCTTGCCAGCAGAATTTCTCAAAGCCCCTGGCTCTGTGTGGAGGTTCAGTTCTCTGAAAAGATTCTTTAAAGACAAAACAGGATACAGCACACAGTTCCCCACACCTCTTGCCTGAATCACTACATTTCTTAAAAGATAAATGACTATGGTCATTTATACGGGGCCAGTAGTTATGCTTCTGTAATTTGTAACCAGATGTACTCTTATATCCAGACTTTGATATGATTCTGCTTCAATGTAACTTCTGAGCAAATTTGATGCAATTTTGCATGTACTGAACCGCCACCATTGTATATAAGCAGCGGGCTGAAATACTGTACTTGAGCAGTCTGTCAGGCCAGTCTGATAGGCCTTGGTCTGTAGTTCTCAGCAATATGTCTAAATATAATAAAACTAATTTTAATTCTTTAAAAGCTTAACTTTTTGTTTCATTGACAGCGTAAATGCCCATAAACCTCACCAGCAAGGCTGCATGGCATGGGGTTATAAGCATGGATATCAGAGTCAGACTCCACAGTTTCAAATCCTACCCACCCACCCCTGCCCCGATAGAAGCTGTGTGAACTTAGGCAAGTGACTCAACCTCTCTGCCTCACTTTTCCATTTTTTGTTTTTGTAGTTTTCCTCAGACAGATCTTGCACATATATTGGTAGATTTGTACCTAAGTATTACATTTTGGAGGGAGCTAATTGCCAGAAAGTTTTTTCAGGCGGCCTCAGGGTGACCCAGTTCTTCCCCCTTTCTTGTTTGGAGTTCTCAAGAATAACTATAGAACATGCTGGGAGTGCAACACGCTGAGATAAGGAGGAGCTGATTGGAACAGCCAGGCTTCGTTCCTGGTCGCCCAAGAGCAGGATGGCCTTCAGTGCTTTAGCCTAGCATGTCGTGTTCCTCTGAGGGTATAAAGCCCAAGGTAAGCTGCCTTCTGGGGTCCCTCGGCTGTGGTGCAAGTGGGGTCAAGTGCAGTTGAGTCTCCATCCACCCTGGGCAGCTTTTCTGAGCCTCGGGGGACTGGCTTGTCATGAATCCCAGGCTTCTGTTGTCTCTCACTGCCTGTCTGTGAGTAATAGACCTGCTTTGTGTAACTTGTGTGCATGAGCGTTCTGTCTCACTGGACTTGGGCAAATAACCCTTTCACAGTAAACTGGCTTCACCCTACTATAAATAGTATCATGATTTTAATATCAAATTCTACTTGTTCATTGCTGAGACATAGGAAAGCAATTGACTTTTGTATATTAATCTTGTATCTTGCAACGTTGCTATAGTTGCTTTTTAGTTTCAGATTTTTGTGTTTTTGTTCTTTCAGATTTTCTACATAGACAATCACGCCATCTGCAAGCAAAACCAGTTTTATTTCTTTTTATTCTTATAGCTTTTATTTCCTTTTCTTTTCTTATTGCATTAATGAGGACTTCTAGTATGATACTGAAAGGAGTGGTGAGAGGAGATCCATTATTTTTTAAATGAAGACAATGATGGAATCTACCTAATAAGAGTCTTTGAGGCTCAAGGAACTAGCACATGTAAAGCGCTTAGATGAGACCTGGAACTTAGTAAGTGTTAGGTAAATGTTTGTTAAAGAAATAAATTACTTAGAACTCCCTGTGTCTAGATAATACCTAGACTTGGTGACTTCACCAAGTCCAGCTTTAGGCAGGATGCTCCCCTCAGGTAAGAGAGCTGGGGACAAGGGAGTTAAGTCTGATAAGCTATCCTGCCCAACATGCTCCTGGCTAGACCTATGCATCACAAGGACGGGAAATGACCCAGACTCATTATAGAAACTCTGTTGCTTCCAATTAGAGGTGAGAATGAAAGCCAGAGCTCTTTTCTTTACTTAATTTTCTTTTCTTTTTTTCTTTTTTAGAGATGGGGACTTGCTCTGTTGCCCAGGCTTGAGTGCAGTGGCACAATTATAGCTCACCGCAGCCTCAAACTCCTGACTTCAAGCAATCTTCCCACCTCAGCTTCCTGGATTGTGTTTATCTTTGGGCCACAATCAAGAGACTTGGAAAGTGTTTGAAGTCTTTCTCATTTAAGGAAAACTCTTTAGGAAGAACTTGTAGATGACACAGTAGAATCTTTAGATGCTTGGGGTTCATCCTTAACTTGCATTGTCACTGGGCAACCTTCAGCATGACCTTGGCACAGGGCAAGTGTGTGCTGCCTCTGCTGCTGGGGAATTGAGAGTGTAATGAATTAAAATTATTGCGTGTAGAACTGTATAGAATTCAGCAAAATAGCTTTACAAGAGTGCCATTCACAGTCCAGTATGCTGAAGGTGGCAGTGATTTCCTGTGGTTTTAGCAGGAGTCTGACCAGGAAAGAAGTGCTCCAGCACATCCACAGGAAAAAAATTATGACCTAGATCCTTGGCACCTCCATTGCCTGCTGGCTGCATCCAACAGTCCCCAATAAAGTTCCTTCCAGAGGCTGAGGTGGAGCTAACATTGAGAACAGAACTGAATTAACCTGGTCAAGGAGAGGGCAAGATCAATGTCTGATATTCACGCTGTCATTGATGGGAGGGAAAGATTGTTCTTCTGTGGCACCCAGTGTGCCACATTCTGCCCTGGGAAAAGCCGTAACATGAAGTGACCTTGCACTGTGTGTTGTTCCTCTCTGCAACAGAAACTTGTCCACCTAGAGGGAGGAGCAGGGCCACGGCCAAACGTCTGAGGACATTTGCTGCTCACTCAGCCAGTCTGCCCCGGAAGCTCACCTGGTGTGCTGCAGAGCTCCCGTCGGAGGTGATTAGTGATTTGCATGCTCCCTGTCTCTCTTTCTCTCACTCTCACTCTTTGAGAGACAGGGGCTTGCTCTGTTACCCAGGCTGGAATGTAGTGGCACAATCATAGCTATCTGTCATCTTGAACTCCTGGACTCAAGTGATTCTCCTGCCTCAGCCTCCTGAGTAGCTGGCACTATAGGCACGTGCCACCAGGCCTGGCTAATATTCTAAATTTTTTGTAGAGATGAGAGTCTTGCTATGTTGCCCAGGCTGGTCTCGAAGTCCTGGCCTCAAGTGATTCTCCTGCCTTGGCCTACATGTTCTCTTAAATTCAGGTTAAAGGGCCAGCTGAGGGTCAGTGTACATCCTAGGCAGCATTGGTACATGGCTGATGCTCAGTGAAGGGGTGAAGGTTGGTTGTTTGAAATGATAATCCTTGGCCGTTCCTGGCAATGGTTCAGGTGAGAGCTGCTCAGGGTCCAGAGAGCATCGGGGCAGATGCGCTGTAAGAAGTCTGCACTGCTGCCGGGCCTGCCCTGCGGGAGCCTCTCATGCCCCATGCCTTTGTGCAGGAAGCATCTCCCTGGCTTCCTTCTTCAGCTCATCAAGGTGGAGGGCCTGGTGGGCACTTACGTCAACCAGAGTGCTGAGGAAGGCTTTCCTTCCCGAGGAAGGCTGTCCACCTACCTTCTGAGTTATGGAATTCAGAGCCAGGCTCAGGACTCCGTGAAGGGTCTGAGCACATTGGGCACTGCAGGAGCCTGCTAGGAGCAGTGGAGGCTCAGGGTTGGGGCCTGAGGTGAGTGAGGACCTTGGAAAAATTCAGCCAAAGTTGATAAGAAGGACAGAAGGGGACACTTGGTTCAGACCATCTAAAGGGCTCCCTCCTGCTGCTGATGCAGAGGGCAGGGGACACACCAGCTACTGCAGCTTGTCCAGCTGGCCCTCGGGTTGGCACGTGGCCACCACCCACATGTCAGTGGCAGGACCAGAAGCATGGAAGGGGAACTGTTTGCAATTCGTGGTTTACCCATAATTGCTGCAAAGTGGGGGAGCCCTGAGTGGCTTTCCACCCAGTCCTAGCCTGGCTTGGAAATGGGATTTGTGCTTTCCAGGGAGCCTGGTTGATAGCGTCAAGGAGCAACTATCGCTCCATCTCTGAATTTGAGGTAATGTAGCAGAAAAGAAGCCAGACAGGCCCAAGCTGAAATCGCAGTTCCAGCACTGAGCATTTGTGTTGTCTTAAGAAAGTCTCCAAATATCACAGTCCTCATTTGTGAAAAAAAAAAAAGAGGCAAAATTTCATTGCTTGGTGGTGGCTATGACAGAGCTCATGCGCTCAGGACAGCTCTTACGTGGAGGAGAACCCCTGAGCTGGTTGCCAGCATCTCTGTGTCTCCTCTGAGCAAGGAGTTAAGCTTCTCAAGTAGTAAACCTCTTAGAGACACATATAGAGGCAGAAGTTACTGAAATACACACGTGCCAAACGCTAGGGCATGCTTGAGTGTGAGCAACACTGTAAATTGGAAACAGCCTTGCAGCAAAGCATGACTAATTATAGCACTTGGGGACCTTATGGAAGCTCCTTGGTAGCATTCGGATGACTGTATTAAAGAGAACATTCTAGAATTTTCAGCTGAGCTTCAGAGGCTGAGTGTGACATGGTGTCACTTTGTCCTTAGGGTTTGTACTCCCTCAGCCTGGGAGGTGCTATATTTGCACATTTCAGCCCCCTGAGCACTGACGGATGGTGAGTACAGAGCAGCAGGGCCAGAGCTGCACACTCTACTTCATTTTTCCTTCACCCTGGGCCACAAGCTGGCAGGCTTTCCTGATTCCGAGCTGACTCTGATCTGAGCTGACTCTGTGAGCACTGTTTTGTTCCTTTGGGGGGCATGAGCTGATGGGGGCTGGCAGGGGAGTTGTCTTGGTGGCTGGGTAGGAGGCTGGGAGAGAGGAGAAAGGGAGAGAGAGTGGGAGAACTGCAGTTTTTGATCTTGGAGCCCCTTTCTCACCCACCAGGCAGTGCCCCCGTCACCCACTCCTTCCTCTCCCAGAAGGTCCTGGCTGGGGCTTGTCTCTGCGCCGCTTCTCTGGAATGACGTAGCCTCATTTTGTCCTCAAGTTAAATGAAAGGTACACATCCAGCACACATATTCCTGGTGGGTTTTCTGGCGTCCACACCTAATGCTACACTAAACAGAAGCATATTTTCTAGGTATAAAAGTTCAGAATCTTTTTTTCTTTACTCTTTCCCACTTCTCTTAAGCGTAAGGAGCCCGCATATGTAGCAGAGAAATGTCTCCAGTTCCTTAGGCTGCTGGCTCAGCGAAGTTCTGACTGGCAGATCGCTGGATGGAAAACTGTGTTCCACACACAATCTTTGTAAGAAGTACTGCCCTGTTATGGACTGGAGGAACCCTCAGCACCCATGAAGTGCATTTGACTGAGACAGACACCACCCTGTAGCCAGCTACTGTTTATGGAGCACCAACTTTGTGTTGGGGACATGGGCAAGTGACTCCTCTAGTCCTGGCAACCGCTCTGCCAGGGAGACCCTGTTAGGCTCATTTTACAGTGTGGAACCTGGAGTTCGCACAGGCATACTAACTTGCTCAAGATCATGCAACTGACCCTAAAGCACGCTTCTCCTATAGTACTGTCCTGCACACCGGCCCCCAGCGGGTGCACAGGCCCGGGTGGGGGAGCAGGCCACAGAGTTAACGCAGAACATGAAATGGGAGTCATCGGATCAGCAGCACAGATGACACTGGAAGAGCCACAACTTAGACCTGTATGGATCCTTTTTTTTCCTTTCTGCTTTTAAAATCCATATCCCGAGGCTCAGAGTTCTCACCCTAGAATCATTGTGACTGGGAAATTTTTCTGCTCCAGGGTCTCCTTTCCCACGGACAAAATGGAGGTAATAAAAACAACAGCAGGATTCTGAAAGTTATGCAGCATTAATGTCCAGAAGATATTTACTGTTTTTGAATGACTGCTAGTTGAGGGCTTTTATGCTGATAAAAATAAAATGCATGAAAGCCCAAGATAGCCACAAGCTGTGTGTTTAATTCAGAACTGAGCTGTAGAAGAGAAAAACGGCAGCCAAATTCAACCAGGGATTAAGGGAGCCTCCCATTAGGAGAGAAGACCTTGGACTTCACAGAATCCATCCCTGTAAAGCATGGGTGAGTGAGTGACAAGCCTTTCAGCCAATGAGATTCCACATCAGAAGCAATGACATCATGGAGGCAAAAGCTTATTCGTTGTTGGCCTCTGAGACCCAACCCCAAGCTACTGGCATGTGTAAAAACTGCTTTTCATTGTCGTGGAGGACACAGTGCACCCCAGAACAACGCTTTATCCAGCCTCTAGCAACCAACTGCTTCTGAAGACCCTTGTATGCTCTCTAGATGGGGGTTGTTGTGTGTACCCCAGGGGTGTTGTGCAGCCCTGGGGCAGTTGAGAACACCTGTGATGAACAGTGCGGCTCATGCATTTTCCAGTCGGTTTTCCCGAAGAATCCTGCTCCACCTTTGCGGTTTTTCTAGTGTCGCTGCAGGACAGACGCAGTCTGTTAGATCAGGAGCTGAGAAAGACCAGGACCAGGAGCAGTTTGCTCATTTGCTTAGCCATTGGAAGTTATGTATATATTCACCTCTCAAAGCAGCTGCAATCCAGACTTTTGCAGTTTGAAGGCTCTTCTCCTCCCCAGGGAAATGTGCCTCCCCTGGGCACGACAGAGGTGGAAAGAGCACTGTAGACTCTATAGATAGCGGAAGTGGAGGGTGCATTTATCTCATGGGCAATTCCAGTGAGAGATGCTCTGCATTCCTGCCCCAGGACAGCATTTCCAGCTGGGAATGGAATCTTCTTTGGCTGAGAGGGTCTGGTCAGAACTACGAAAAAGGGTGATATGATGCATGCTTGGCTTGTCTGTTATTTTCACATTTTGAGGTCATGTGGCAGTAAAACTTATGAGAGAAAGAAATTCAAGGCCACAGACTTTCTTTTCTTCATGTATTATTATGCAAGGAAAGGCCATTGGATTTGAAGTCAGAATCGGTGTCTGAAACAGGCTCCCAAATTACCAGATGTAGGACTGGACAAGGCCTCTTTGGGCCTTAGCTTTCCCAGGTATAATGAACTGTTGATAAGAACACCTATCTTACATAGTTGATGTGAGGATCAAATACAGTGATTTGTATGTAAGTATTTTGTAAGATATAGCGGACTTTAGCAGTGTTATTAGATTAAATCACATACAATTGCTGATTTTGGCAGTAAAACCAGTTGAACACGAGCAATTTCATATGATTCAACCTACCAAGTATTATATAGGGCCTGATGCCTAGATGGGATTCTAGTGGATTCTGTGGTATGCTATGCAGCCACCTCCTTTAGGACTGAGCATTGATTCCCACAGCTAATGGAACTCTGTGTAGCTGACAGCTCCAGCTCAAGGCTTTCAACTGAAGCTCTTGCTAGGAATTGCCCTCAGTGGTCATGAGCCTCACTTAAGGCCCTCTCCTCTTCCTGGGGACAGCCCAAATTCATTGGCTGGTCAGTGGGGGATAAATATCTCCTTGCCAATAGGTGGGACGGGAAGCCTCTAAATGGCCACCTTAGTTCCAGGGCTTCCTTTGGAGACATTTGTGGCCTTTGCTGTGGCTGCATCAAAGCTGAACTCCCTCCTCTGCCACCCTTGCTTCCTTCTCGTCCTCTGCTGGTGTTGATCCCCGGTAAACTTTCTGCAGGCAAACCTCCATCCTAAGTGTCTGTTTCCTGGGAGCCTGACCTAAGAAAGAGATCACTGAATATTTTTTGAATGACAGATGACAGACTTGGGCACCTGGATGCCTCATGTTATTTCATCAGCTATGTGCCCAGCCCTAGACTTGATGCTGTGGACATGAAATATAAGACACCGTCCCTGGGCTCAGTGACTTTATAACCTAATTTGGGAGCTAAGAAGCCCGACACTAATGGAATAGAATCGTAAAGGCAGTTGTTTGCTTACAGCAAGTTTTATTCCTGAAAAAAAGGCACTCATAGTCATCAACAGTATAAATTAAATCAGTTATATCCTTCAGGAGCAATGGTCAAGTTGGTTTTTTTTGTTTGTTTGTTTTTGTTTTTTGTTTGACGCCTGGGCTGGTGAGCAGTGATGTGGTCGCAGCTGGAGGATCTGCCTCTAAGATGGCTTCCTCACGTGGCTGTGGGTTGGAGGCTCAGCAACTCTCTGGCTGTTGGCAGGAAGTCCAGGTGCTCCCCATATGAACCTGTCCATGGAACTGCGTAAGTGTTCCCATGAGATAGCAACTAGCTTCCCAGAGTGAGTGATCTAAGAGAAGGAGGAGGAAGCCTTTTAATCCTAATCTTAAAAGTCATTCAATGTGCCTTTACCCCATACTTTTTGTTAGAAGGAAATTTAGGGTCATATCTCAAAACCATTACAGCCATGATTCTGCCTTCTGGAAGAATCTCTTGCTATTGTTCTAGTAGTGGTATCAGTAGCCACACCCAGAATATTTTCCGAGACGTCATTATCAGGCCTGATCTGTTTTTCTTCTTTATCCTTGTGGCTGTTTGTCAACTTGATGAGACTACATTGAGTTTAATCAAGAAAATTATTAGGAAAACCAGTTCCTTAATCTGATCATTGGTGGTTATTTCATTCAGCTGAGAAGTTTACTAGGCCTTTGTCACTAAAAGTCTTTTAAATCCCAAGTAATAGGAAATCTTATCTGCTACTGCTTGGGATTTAAAAATAGCTGGCCTTTCTAACCCTTCAATACTCACATTTCTCTACAAATTCTCTTTAATTCTGCCTACTCACCAGTCAGCCAAAAAAAGCCAACAGTAGCCAATACGACTACACGGTTCTATCCCATCATTTCCTCAAGAGGCCCTGCTTGGGAGGCACATGGTCTGCCTTCCAAATTATTGTAGGTGACACTTTTACCAACTCCTTTGTCACTGAATACCGTGGGGTGCCTTCTTTCCAGATGGGGCCCACTCTCCCCCTGGCCCCACATATGGCTGCTAAGCAAGTGCCATATTTTATTTTCCATGGTGGAAACTCACTGCTGGGCTCCAATGACTATATCAGTTAGTATTTGGTCAGAAAATCAGAAACCACTCTTTATTTTAGTAGAAAAAGGTTTAATATAAAGAATGATAGATATACTTACAAAATTGTTGGAAATGTTGGAGGAACAAAAGTCAAGAGAATAGCTGTTGGATTTGAGGAAATTAGAAAGTGCTGAATTGTAGGATGCTACCTCTAGGAAGTTGGCTACCTGCTGAATTGAAGCAGGTAACTCAGGAGCTCTCCTAGACACTGCAAACCCTGTGTCTGTCATCTGATCACACACCTACCCACTGTTGTTAGAAGAGAATAACGCTTCATCCTTTGCTTCCATTCTTCCAAATATCAGGTACCTACCAGTGAAGCTAGACCAGAAACTTCCTGTAAAGAAAGTATAAGACATGCAATTGCTGAAGGCCAGGAGTTCAAGACCAGCCTGGGGAACATGGTAAGACTCTGTCTCTACTAAAAATAACTTAAGGAAAAAAAAAAAAGTATATTTTCAGGGTACCAGCCGTTGTAACACAGAAAATATCAGAAGGATAAGAATAGTGCTGAGTAGAAACAGACAGTAGAAGGCAAAAGGCAGCAGCCTGGAAAAACTAAGCTTGCTTGAATCTGGAGGAGAGATAGGACTTGAGTATGTAAGGGAATTGGTGATGTCTTTGCAAGTGAGCAAAGTACTATGACTCGATCATGCACACTCCAATCTTCCTAGCGGTTTCTGGCTCAAAAGTGTTCACTAAATGCATGACAAATGAATGTAGGAGGGAATGGGTGTGGTATATTCATGGAAGGAGACATCTGCATAGAAAGAGAGGAGTGTACTGAAGATTAGGACATGATGCTGTCTCACATGGTGTTTCACAGTTTTCAAAGTAAGTTAGCTTTGACTCTTTCAAAGTATTGGTAGGGTGGGGGTAGATTATCTAGGTACTTGAAAACAGGCATGAGCATTTAAGTTTGAGGTGTTGAAAACAATGACTGGGATGGGCGTGGTGGCTCAAACCTGTAATCCCAGCACTTTGGGAGGCTGAAGCGAGCGGATCATTTGAGGTCCGGGGTTTGAGACCAGCCTGGCCAACATGGTGAAACCCTCATCTCTACTAAAAATACAAAAATTAGCTGGGCACGAGGCCGGTGCCTGTAATCCCAGCTAAAGGGATTTAAATCCTTTGCCCATATTTAATTGGGTTGTTTGTCTTTTTAATTATTGAGTTGTAAGAGTTCTTAGTATTTTCTAGATACAAGTTCTTTATCAAATATATGATTTACATATATTTTTCCCATTCTTTGGGTTGTCTTTTCATTTTCTTGGTGTTACTAAGTTTTTAAAATCTGTAGAAATAAGGGTTACTGTTGGTGCCACACTTAGATGGTTTTTAGGAATGAAGTTATATAATGATGGAAACATTTTCAAACAGCTATTTTAAAAATATCTTCTCTAGCACACACCTTTCTTTCTAAAAGAGTTATTCTCTCACTCCTGTTAAAACCTTACCTTTACTTTGAAGACTATGAATGTTGTAAAAATTTATTTAAATGTCTTAATAATATCTGCTGGGAGGCAGACTGTTGAACGCCACGTGTCATCACGAAACATATTGGCCAACTGGGAACATCTTTTACGATAAAAATTATTGGTTTTGACGAGGTTTTAAAATATTTGGCCATGAGGCAACCCTTGTGCTATAAAAATTTCATGATCATCCAGAATGAAAGTTTAGAGATCTTATTTTTATAAAACTAACCACACTGGTGACATTCTGCAGCACTTGTTGCATTGTGGTCAACTTGTATGCCACAGTAACTTTTATTCAAATGAATTTCAAGGGAGGAGTTTATTTGTAAATCTAATCCCATAATTTCTTGTACTTGAAGAAGAAAGTTTGAGTCAAAGCAGCAGCTCCTGTGGCTGCACCTTGCAGTCTTCTTGTGGGGCACTATTTTTATTCAAGTTGTTATTTAATGTTGAGTGCATCTTCTCCAGGGTGTCTTTTAGGGGTTCACAAAAATGTGATTTGAAGATATATTTCACCATCGGCCGGGGGCGGTGGCTCATGCCTGTAATCCCAGCACTTTGAGAGGCTGAGGTGGGTGGATCACTTGAGGTCAGGGGTTCGCAACCAGCCTGGCCAACAAGGTGAAAGCCCATCTCTACTAAAAATACAAAAAGAAAAAGTCATATTTTACCATCAATACAGAACCTAACAAATGCTATAAGCCTAGGCCTGCTGGGGACATCTGTACTGTCCTCTAATTGTATAGTAAGCCTCCCTGGCTGCATAACTTGTTCTAATGCTTGCTTCTTCAAATGCTCACCAGTATTTGACTGTGTGTCTTTCAATAGTATCTACTAACAAAGGATTACATTTTAGTCTGTTGCCAAGTTGTTTTTCATATTTTATTTCAGCCATTTTTTTTTTTTCCTCTGACAGGGAAATCTAATTCCCTAGTAGGGAAAAAAATAAGGGTTTCCCAAATGTTAAGTGATGTTTTTAGTCTATTGCTGTGAAGTGAGACAATCTGAAGGAAGTTTTTAGATTTGTCATTAAGTGCAGTGAGCTTTTCAAAGTGGTGGATTAAATATTTCCTCACTGTAACCACTGCTGAGGAACGTGTAAAGGTCTGTCCTTTTATGCATGTTCTTGTTTAGCTTCTCAATGTCTTGATGCTTTATGCTATCATTAGCCACTATCACTGCACAATACACACATAGGAGAGATTAATAGTGGGTGTAAATCCAGTCTTTACATCTTCTTGATGGTTTCAGTGTTTGTGGCTGCATGCTCGCCTGGTCTGTCTCAGCTGAGACCAGGAGTTCGAGACTAGCCTGAGCAACATAGTGAGAGCTTGTGCTGAAAGCTTGTGTCAGGAGTAGGGAAGAGGTCATCGCTGCTCTTTTCTGCTGGATCAGCTGGCTTGCATGGTTAACTTTATCTTCCCTCTGCAGTTTCTTTGCAGGAGTCTTTGATGTCCGTTTTGTAAGCATGAATCTAGGTTAAACTAGACAATCTAAATGGACACAGGTAACTGCATCACACAGCAGCTGTGGAAGGAGTGAAGGAATGAAAAAATGAGAGCCGCGGGCTCCCTCCATCCAGGCCCCCAGGATAGCTGTGCATGGTGCCCAACAAACAGTTAATTTAAAAACAATGTAGTTTATGCATAAACATTATATCAATACAAATATTGATATAGTTTATAGGCCAGTATCAGCAGCTCAAACCTGTAATCTCAGTATTTTGAGAGGCTGAGGAGGGAGGACTGCTTGAAGCCAGGAGTTTGAGACCAGCCTTGGGCAACATAGCAAGACACTATCTCTACAACAAAAATTTTAAAAATTAACCAGGTATGGTGGCATATGCCTGTTGTTCCAACTACTTGGGAGGCTGAGGTGGGAGGATCACTTTAGCCCAGGAGGTCAAGGGTGCAGTGAACCATGATTGCACTTTAGCCTGGGAGACAGAGCAATACCCTATCTCAAAAACAAAAGATAATAGATATATTTTAGAAAACACATACTGTAATTTTGTGTGTCTGCTTTTCAATGTACATAAATAGTAATATGCTATAGCTATCATTCTGTTTCCTTTTTTACTCAGCACAATGTTTCTCTGTCTGTGTTTTGTGTGTACACGCAGTGTGTGGTTTCACACTGCTGCATAGGATTCCACAGTGAGTACCCACCATGTGATATGCCTCACCTAGAAACAGGTGCCTAGGCCCCCTCAAATCCCCAGTACCAGGACAAAACTGGGATGAACATTCACACATTCATTCTTCTCTAGGACATCTGTGAGAACTTCCCTGGGAGATGTACATATATGTCCAGCTCCTGAATATATATATATATATATATATGAACGAGCTGGATTGCTGAGTCATAAAGTATTCATATGCCTGATGGAATAACAATCACCATGTTGCTCTCCAGAGTGGCTGCACCAGTCCACCCCATTCCTGCCCCAGCAATGCAATTAGCCTCCTGGCCTCATGCCCAGTTTTTGAATTGTTGCAATCTCATAGGTGTAATGTGATGCTTTGTTGTTTAATTTTTATTTTTCTGATAATAATGAGTTTAAATATCTCTTTCGAAGGCTTGTGAGTAGTCCTTTGTATCTCCTCTCCTGTAAATTGCCTGTTCATACACTTGGCACATTTTTGTTTTCTACTGGGCTTCTCTGTTTTATGCTGTTGATTTATACAAGTTCCTTGCATATTCTAGATTTGTGTCCTTTGTTTTGGATATAGTACATTTCTTGTCCCAGTCTGTCACCTCTCTGTGGCATGGTCCTGCAGGTCAGTGGTTCAGAACTTGGCTCTAAAGGCCTGAGTTTGAATTCTGGCTGTGCCTATTACCTATGGGACCCTGGGCAGATTAACCTCTCTGCATCTCAGTACCTTATGGTACCCACCTCATGGGGTTGCTAAGAATATTGAATCAGTCAGTATTTTAAAGCACCCAGAACAGTGCTTCACACATAGTATATATGAATGTTTGTTAAATAAGTACAAAATATTAACTCTGTCCTGGGGTTCTTGGTTGAAAAGAACTACTAAGTTCCAACACTATTAATCAATATTTAATTTCTGTTTCATTGTTCTGTTTGGGGGATTCTTTTTAAGTTGTTCCTCTTCACTCCTAAGGCACAAAGGTATTCTCCTACATCATCTTCTATTAAACTTGTAATGCAGCCTTCCACATTTGGATGGGATCCCATCTTGATTCTACTATTATACATGGCTTTAGACATCATCTGTTATTTTTTGCCACGTGGCAAGTGAGTTTTCCCAGCCCCATCCTAGACAGTCTGTTCTTCCCTCAGTGATTGTGGAGCTGCCTTTATCACAGCCCCAAACACACCTGGGCCTGTGTCTGAGCTCAGGACTGTGGCTGTTGCTGCTGCACCATTGTCATGCTGTTCATTAGTGTGGCTTTAGGGAAAGTGTTAGTATCTAGTAGGTCAAGTCTCTCTCTGCTCTTGTTTTTCAAAATAGTTGGCTATGCATGGGCATTATTCTCCCATATACATTTTAGAATGAGCGTATCAAATTCCTAAAGAAGTCTGGCATTCTGGCATTGATTTTGATTGGTGTAGCATTAAATTTATACATCAGTTTGAGGAAGAATAGATATCTTTATAATATTACACTAATCCAGCTGAAAGCGTGAAATATCCCTTTTCTCAGATCTTTAAAAAAATGCCCTTTAAAAGAGTTTAAATTTGTCTCGCTCTGTCACCCAGGCTGGAGTGCAGTGGTGCGATCTCGGCTCACTGCAACTGCTGCCTCCCAGGTTCAAGCGATTCTCCTGCCTCAGCCTCCCAAGTAGCTGGGACTACAGGTGCATGCCACCATGCCTGGCTAATTTTTTGTATTTTATTTATTTATTTATTTATTTTTTAATTTTTTAAAGACGAGGTTTCACCATGTTGGTCAGGCTGGTCTTGAACTCCCAACTTCAGGTGATCCACCCGCCTTGGCCTCTAAAGTGCTTGGATTACAGGTGTGAGCCACCACACCCGGCCTATTTTTTGTATTTTAATAGAGATGGGGTTTCACTGTGTTGCCCAGGCTCATCTTGAACTCCTGATCTCAGGCAATATACCCGCCTCAGTCTCCCAAAGTGCTAGGATTACAGGAGTGAGTCACTGTGCCTGGCTGTTTTTTTTTTTTTTTTTTTTGATTTGGTGTTTCCCTCTGTTGTCCAGGCTGAAATGCAGTGGCTTGTCTTGGCTCACTGCAACTTCTGCCTCCTGGGTTCAAGTGATTTTCCCGCCTCAGCCTCCTGAGTAGCTGGGACTACAGGAATACATGTATTAGCTGGCTAATGTATTAGCTGGTGAATTTTGTATTATTAGCCAGCTAATATATCACCATGGCTGGCTAATTTTGTATTTTTAGTAGAGACTGGATTTCACCATGTTGATCAGGCTGGTTTTGAACTCTTGGCCACAAATGATCTGCCCGCCTCGGTCTCCCAAAGTGCTGGGATTACAGGCGTGAGCCACCGCGCCTAGCCTCTGTCTTAAGTACTCTTTAATTTAATTCCTAGATCCAATATAATTTTTGTCACTATTGTGAATCATCATCTTATTATTATTCTCTTGCTGACTTTTGATGGTTAAGGGAAATGATATAAATGAGTTTTATGTTTTTCTAGTCTTTGATGATCTTTATAAACTCCATTTGGTTTTTTATTATAGATGATTCTACAGTCTGCAAATTATGACCTTTTAATCTTTTCCCTTCCCACTCTTCTGCTCTTTAAAAAAAAAATTCTTGCACTGTTGGCTGAATCCTTCAGAACTATGCTAAAGGGCAGTCCTGGACGGGAGAGCATGGTCTTGCTTTCACACTTACAGGGAGTGAGGATCAAATTTTTCCCTTAGCAGAGTATTTGCTCTAAGTTTTCTGATGTATAATCTTTTCTAAGTTAAGGCATTTCCTTTCTATTTTTAATTTCTTCACTTTGTTAAGAGATTTCCCCCACCTTAATAAATCCTTATTCAACTTTACAGTGTCTCTTCTGTAGAAACTGAGATAATCATAGGATTGTTCTCCCTTATTCTAGCAATGTTAAAAACTACATTGACAAATGCTTTCCATGGAACCATTCCTGCCTTCCTGAGCTGAATACTATTTGGTTGTAATGTTTCTTAATACACTGTTAGACTCAGTTAGATTGTGTAGCATATTAACTTTCCCTTGGAATTTTTTGGTAATGTCCACCAAATTTTCAAGGGATAGCTAATATGCTACACAATCTAACTGACTCTAACAGTGTATTAAGAAATGTTTTGGTAGACATTACCTATGAAACCATCTGGGCCTCACACCCCAGGTTTTGCTAGGCAGTGTTTTCATTGTGATTTTATAATTTTCTTTTAGTTTAATATAAATATATTTGTTAGTATTGGTTTCCAGATACAGTTGACCCTTAAACAACATAGGTTTGAATTGCACAGGTCCACTTATACTGGAGTTTTCTTCCGCCTCAGCCAACCCTGAGACAGCAAGACCAATCCCTCCTCTTCTTCCACCTCCCCAGCTACTCAATGCGAAGACAGTGAGGATGAAGACTTTGATAATAATGGTCCGCTTCCACTTAATCAATAGGAAATGCATTTTCTCTTTCTTAGGATCCTCTTAATAACATTTTCTTTGCTCTGGCTTACTTTACTGTAAGACTACAGTATATTATATATATATATAACATACACAATATGTGTTAATCAACTATTTGTGTTATCAGTGATGTTCCTGTCAACAGTGGGCTATTAGTCAAGTTTTTGGAGGGAGTCAAAAGTTATACGTGGATTTTTGACTGAAAGAGGGGTCAGTGTTCCTTACTCCCATGTTGTTTAAGGGTCAGTTGGATATGGTATTTCAAAAAGATACTTGATATTGATTTCTAATTTTATTGTTATGTGGTCAGAGAATATATGGTATATATATATATAAAATACTGATTCCTTAGAATTGACCATTGAGGTACATAGTCAATTTTTAGAAACATCCTATGTGTGCCTGAAAAGAATGTGTATCTTCTTTTTGTTAGGTATGGAGTCCTGTAGATAACTCATAGTTCAAGCATACCCTATGTCTTTGCTTATAATTTTTGTCTGCTTGACCCATTAGTGTTTGAGAAAGGTGTACTAAGTCTTCACTCACAACTGTTGATTCACCCTTGCTTCATGTATTTTTTTTTTTTTTTTTTTTTTTTTTGAGACGGAGTTTCGCTCTTGATACCCAGGCTGGAGTGCAATGGCGCGATCTCGGCTCACCGCAACCTCCGCCTCCTGGGTTCAGACAATTCTCCTGCCTCAGCCTCCTGAGTAGCTGGGATTACAGGCACGCGCCACCATGCCCAGCTAATTTTTTGTATTAGTAGAGACGGGGTTTCACCATGTTGACCAGGATGGTCTCGATCTCTTGACCTCGTGATCCACCCGCCTCGGCCTCCCAAAGTGCTGGGATTACAGGCTTGAGCCACCACGCCCGGCCTTGCTTCATGTATTTTGAGGATATACGGTTTTGAATTTAGGTGATTATATCTTTTTGCCAGTAGCATATGATCCTTTTTAACTTTAATTCTATTTTATTAAATGTCGAGATTGATACCCCAGTTTTCCGATTTGAGCTAAACTTTTCTCACCTTTTATTTTCATTCCCTTAAAAAAATCTTTTTAGAAGTGGAATGGTGGTTATCAGATGCTGGAAAGGGAAGGGGACTGTAGGGATGAAGAGAAGTTGGTTAAGGGGAACAAAAATACAGCTGGATAGAAGAAATAAGTTCTAGTATTCAATAGTACAGTAGAAAATTATTCTTAACAGTAGTTTATGGTAAGCCAAGCATGGTGGCTCATGCCTGTAATCCCAGCACTTGGGGAGGTTGAGGTGGGTGAATTACTTGAGGCAAGGAATTCAAGACTAGCCTGGACAACATGGGGGAAACTTGTCTCTACAAAAGAAATAGAAAAACTAGCCAGGCGTAGTGGCACATGCCTGTAGTCCTAGCTACTTGGGAGAGTGAAGTGGGAGGATAGCTTGAACCCAGGAGGTTGAGGATGCAGTGAACCGTGACTGTACCACTGCACTCCAGTGTGGGTGACAGAGTGATACCTAGTAGCCCCCAGTGACTACTGTTTCCTTCTTGGTGTTCATAAGTTCTCATCACTTGGCTCCCAGGGTTAATCTTCTTAGATATGTCCACTGGATTCCCATCACCTACAGAATAAAGTTACAGCTTCTTAAGAATCAATGAGAAGGTTCATTGTTGACAAAGGGCCTGTTCTGTGCCAAGGGCTGGGAGACTTGGTGAGCCAGCCAAAGCTGCCACCAGGCTGCAGACAGGAAGGCACCGGGCTCTAGCAACGGGTCCCCAATTTTGCTTGTGAGCTGCATTCCACTGGCCACAATGTCTTTCATAGAGATGAGGTATTAATAGTATTTGAGGAAGACTTTATGAGGGAGATTGGACTGGAGCTGAGCTTTGAAAGAGGAATGAAATCATTTGGGGGATTCATCCACAAAAAACACAGAGACTGGCCAATATTGATTTGCAGGGTAAGTTTTGGGCATTGTAATGGGACTAGTCTTGTTGGACCAGTAGATTCTTCTGCTGAGTAGTGTGAGGCTAGAAAGACGTGTTCTCATGTTCTCATGTTAAGCTCTAGAAGTGAGCCTCTGCTGTGTGTTTCTGAATGTACTGGGGCATCCATGTGTGTGTGTGTTCATGTGTGTGGCCTAGAGGACATGTGAATGAATGTGAATGTATGTCAGGGTGAGAGAGTGTGTATGAGTGTGCATAATGTGTGTGCAAATGTGAGTGGGTGTGTCACTTTTAGAGAGTGCTAAGGTATAGACTTGCTGCATTTCTTGGTTTTTATCTAGATGGTATTAAAACTCAGAAGAATTAACGTTGGCATCATTTGTACTTACAGTTCATCAGCTGTTAATTTTCCCTGTCCAAGCATAGTGGAGTAGCCACACTGATTTAACATTTTTAATCTTCACGTATGGTATATTTTGGAAATTTGAAATTAAGCAAAAATCTTGAAGAGTGGGGAAAATAAGTACCCTTTGGGAGATCCACATAGGGGACCAGGCCCCTTTGGAACTATGAATGGGTTCTCTGCCTCACATCCTGATACAGTGTCCAGGGCGAGGGCATAGTGATTAAGGTGAATACAGATTGAGTGGGGGCGGTGTCTGAGCTGAAATGGAGTCAAACTGATCCGGACTCATTCCGAGTTTGGGCTGTGGTGGCCTTGGAGAACCTGGTAAGCATTGTCTTATTGCTGGGTCAATTTCACAGGCTTCACTTGCCAGCTGGAAAAGGAGAGAGGGGCTCTGGGTTCTATCTACCCTTGCTCTCTTGTAAGTCACCAAGATCTTGGCATTTTCCCCTAACTCTGAAGTGGTCCTTCATTCACAAAGGGGGATCACCTGAAACTGTCACATGAGAAAGTCCATAGTTTGTTGTTTTAAAGACTATATGAGAAAAGTGCTAGAAACAGCTACTTGAATTTTAACATGAAGGCCCATGTTTCAGCTTTCTTCCAATGGCCAAACAATATGGTACCTTGGACCTTATACTAAAGCAAGGCTAAAAGCTATTTTAAGTGCTTGAGGTTTAAAGTGTCTTATTTTGGGAGAAGAGGGAAAAGAGGCTAAGTGTGGACATGAGGGAGAGGTCACCTCTTCACAGATATTTCAATTTCTCTTGAATCTTAGTATCTGAGATGATTACAGTGCAGTGCCATTGATGGCAGGAACTTTCCATGCGAGGAGATGTCAAACTCTCTCTCGGATGGGCCCCACCCAGGTGACTTAGCCTGGACTGTATTTATGCTTTTCATTTTATGCTTGGCATATAGATGGAGAATTGGTCTTTTTTAATAAACTGGACATGTAAACACTGGAAAAAAATGACATTTGTTGCCTTTTGATGTGCTAAAGAAAAGTGGGAGTCTCCAAAAAATTATCTTGGGCTTAGTCTTAGTTAAATCGACAATACGCATAACTTACCAGCTGAAAGTGTACAGGTAGTCATGAAATTGTGTGGTTTTCTGACACATGTGCCTCTAGCTTGCATATCATTACCACCCAGCAGTTGGTCTGGAGCAGAATGAATTTATATCTCTTATTGACATGGGGCCCATTTCACATCCTTATTAGCCAAGAGAGTAAGTGGATCAAACTGGAGAACCCATACATTTTGTAAAAATATTTAAAATTTTTTTTTGTAGAGACTGTGACTGTCTCTAAAATTTTGTTTTTAATGGTGACAAACGTTGTTATCAGAATTGGCTTCTGTTTGCTCTGATTCAAGGGTCAAAAACTGAAATACCTTCAGAGGCCCAGGAAGGACTGGCTGTGACTGGGAAACACGGCGTCTGAAGGGAACAAGCAGCGAGTTATTTGCTCTGGCTGATTTATAGACAGTGTCACCTGCCTTTCCAGTTTATCAAGAGACTCTGGAGATTTTATGAGATTTGAATTTTAAATTTTGGGCTCCAGCAATCTGTGATGGGCTGAGTACTAGACAGCTGGCTTCTATCCTCACATTTGTGGGGTTTTTATATTTTATTTGTAGAGACAGGGTCTCACTATGTTGCCCAGGCTGGTCTTAAACTCCTGGCCTCAAGTGATCCTCCCACCTCAGCCTCCCAAAGCATTGGGATTATCAACGTGAACCACCACACCCCATTTATAGTTTTTTTGTCATGGTCACATTGAGGGAATGTGTCCTCTTTCTGGGTCCACAAGGGGGCGTAGTTTTAAGGGCAAGAACTTCCCAGGGCCACGCCACCCGCCACCCCATATCTCTCTCCATCTGGGAGATTCAACGGCTCTGTTCTAATTTTCGCAGGCGCAGGAAGAACCAAAAAGTCAATCACTCCAGCGGAAGTTCTAAGGAACTCCTTTCATTGGCCCAGGGTCTTAGAGAAGGTGGGATTTCCTCCCAGGTTAAAAGTCCCCTTCTTTCACACCCCTTTGGACTCCATGTTTGGATCCGCTTCCACCCTCGTTGAAGCAGTCTTTCTCTCTCCTGGATTTTCCCCTCTGGAGTCCACACTCCAGAGTTCCCCTCTAGAGTTTCCCCTCTAGAGTACCACACTCTCTAGTGGAAGCCTGTCTTTCCCTCCTAAACTCCATCCCCCTCCCCCTCCCCCTCCCCCCCTCCCCCTCTCCCCCTCCCCCTCTCCCCCTCCCCCCCTCCCCCTCCCCCTCCCCCTCCTCCCCCTCCCCCTCTCCCCCTCCCCCTCCCCCTCCCCTCTCCCCTCTCCTCTTCTCTTCTCTTCTCTTCTCTTCTCTTCTCTTCTCTCTCTCTCTCTCTCTCTCTCTCTCTCTCCCCCTCTCTCTCCGCTTCCACTCAGTGTAGAAGCTGCTTTCCTCTCCTGGATTCCATCTTTCTGGATTCTCTCACTCATTGTGAGAGGAGCTTTCCTTCTCTGGTTTTCCCCGTTCTGGGAACCCTTCTCACTCAGTGTGAAAGCGGCTTTTCTCTCTCTCACTCAGTGTGAGAGTTAGCTGTTCCTTTCTCTCTACCTAAATAAATCACTTTGTACAAACACTTCAGAGTCTGGCATTTGCTTTTACAAGTGCACTGTGCTGTGGTCTCTCTCCCATTCTTGGGGGAGTGATAGACCAAGAACCTAGAGAAACGTTCTCTCAGGGGAACTGAGGGGTCCCGTGAACCCCAACATTACAGTATGGCCAATAACTTTTCAAAAACATCAGTGGAAGAATTCTTGTTGGTGTGAATTGGAAACAAAACTCAAAGAACATGGCCTAATTTAACAAGTTAGTTTGAAGTGCATCTATCAAGCAGAAGACCAGCAAGAGAAAAAAATAGTGCTCCTAGGAAGAGGCAACAGGTTGCATAATGTTAAGGCAGGCGTTTTGCCCACCTGAGGGTAACTGTATGCCCTGCTGCCTTTCTTGGGGCCTTATGACTCTGTGGTCATCTGTTTCCTTGCTACTTCACTTTGGTAGGCAGAGTACTTTCTGCAGGTTTTCTCATAAATGAAAACTGCAGGAATACCAAAGATGGCAATGTTTGCATTGGTGATTTATAAACAGCAGCATGTTCAACTATAATAAGAATGATTAAAAACACACCACACACACACACACTTCCCCCAAACCAGCAGCGTGGTGCCAACATTGATGACTGAAAGTCAACTCAAATGAGACGCTGAGACTTTTGAAGTATACCTAGATGCTTATGTGTCTCATGTTGGGGTCACTGGAAGGTTTTGGAAAGCACGCTTTTTTTTTTTTTTTTTTTTTTTGCTTGTTTTTGTTTTTGAGACAGAGTTTCACTCTGTTGCCCCGACTGGAGTGCAGTGGCGCAATCACGGCTCACTGCAGCCTTGACCTCCCAGGCTCAGGTGATCTTCCCACCTCAGCCTCCTGTGTAGCTGGGACTACAAGTGCGTGCCACCACAGTTGGTTAATTTTTTTTTTTTTTTTTTGGTAGAGACAGAGTTTCAGCATTTTGCTGGGCTGGTCTGGAACTCCTAGACTCAAGTGATCCTCCTGCCTCTGGCTCCCAAAGTGCTGGGATTACAGTCCTGAGCCAGTGCGCCTGGCCTAGCAAAGTTTTTGTTTGTTTATTTTTTGCTCGAGTTCTCCTTTCTGTGATCCAGAGACTGTCAGCTGTTCCCCTCTCTGTAGCCTCTATGTGATGCATGAAAGAAAGCATTTTAGACAAAACTGTTGAAATATTTTGCTGTTCTCTACACTGTATTTGTAAATACATATCTTGTTGGGTTTCTGTGTTTGTCTTCTGGACTTAAAATTTGGAGCTGCTCTTAGGGTGGCATTGCACAGTGTGGCCTAAGGAACTACACTGAGCTGCCGCTCGCTGCAGTGTGGAGCCCTGAGAGCGGCAAATAAGGACTGAAGGCCAGTACAAATGAAAATGGTTGCCGGGATAATGGAGTTGCTGTAATTTGTTAAATGTATACATAGTTTCGATAAATACCACATTCTTCAATAAAAAAGAATTTGAGATTGTCAGAAAATGTGTGTGTGTATATCAGTGTGTATGAGTATGTGTGTGCGCGTACCTGAGTGTGTATGAGTGTGTGGGTGTGAGTGTATGAGTATGTGTACGTGAGTGTATGAGTGGGTATGAGTACGAGTGTGTGTGTGGGGTGTGAGGGTATGAGTGTGTATGTGAGTGTGTGTGGCTGAGTGTGTGTGTATGCGTGTGATTGGTTGTGTGTGTGAGTGTAAGTGTGAGTGTGTGATTGAGTGTGAGTGAACATGAGTGTATGAGTATGTGTGTGTATGTGCATGTATGACTGGGTGTCAGTGTATATGTGAGTGTATGTGAGTATGAGTGTGACTATGAGGGTACGTGTGTATGTGTGGATGAGTATGTGTGTTTGGGTATGTGTGTACATGAGTGTGTGTGGGTGTGAGTGTATGAGCGTGTATGTGTGTGACTGAGTGTGATGTGAGTGTATAAGTGTGACTGGTTGTGTGTATGAGTGTGTGTAAGTGTGTGGTTGAGTGAACATGAGTGTGTGTACGTGAGTGTATGACGGTGTCAGTGTATATGTGAGTGTATGTGAGTATGAGTGTGACTATGAGGGTACGTGTGTATGTGTGGATGAGTATGTGTTTGGGTATGTGTGTACATGAGTGTGTGTGGGTGTGAATGTGAGTATGAGTGTGTGTACGTGAGTGTGAGTGTGGGTATGAGTGCATGAGTGTGAGTGAGTGTGGGTGTGAGGGGTATGCGTGTATGAGTGTGTATGTGTGTGGCTGAGTGTGATGTGAGTGTATGAGTGACTGGTTGTGTGTATGTGTGGTTGAGTGAACATGAGTGTGTATGTGTGTACGTGAGTGACGGTGTCAATGTATATTTGAGTGTATGTGAGTGTATGAGTGTGTGACTGCGTATGAGGGTAAGTGTATGTGTGTGGATGAGTATGTGTGTGAGTGTATGTGTCTTTGGGTGTATGTGTACATGAATGTGAGTAGGTGTGAGTGTATGTGTAAGTATGCATGAGTGTGTATGAGTGTGTGAGTGTGTATAAGTGTGAGTGTACGTGTGTGGTATGAGTGCATGTGTGTGCATCAGTGTGAATGTATGAGCATGTGTATGAGTGTGTGTATGACAATGTGTGTATGAATGTGTTAGTGTGAGTTGTGTGAGTGTGAGAACACATGAGTGTGAGCATTTCTGACCAGCAATGGCCTCTTGACAGTCCCCTCTGTCTCTGGTCAGTGTCTTCAGCTGAGAAGGGACTGTGTTGCTCTTCAGTCTGGCCTGTGTTGGGTACAATGGACAAATCTGGAAGCTAAACCTGGTTTTCTTTTTCTTTTCTTTTTTTCTTTTTTTTGAAACAGAGCTGTGCTCTTGTTGCCCAGGCTGGAGTGCAATGGCACGATCTCGGCTCACTGCAACCTCCACTTCCCGGCTTCAAGTGATTCTCCTGCCTCAGTCTCCTGAGTAGCTGTGATTACGGGCACCTGTCACCACGCCTGGGTAATTTTTTTGTGTTTTTAGTAGAGATGGGGTTTCACTATGTTGGCTGGTCTTGAACACCTGACCTCAGGCAATCCACCCGCCTAAGCCTCCCAAAGTGTTGGGATTACAGGCGTGAGCCACCGCACCTGGCTGAAGCTGGTTTTTTAAATTATCCATGTCCTTTCCACTACCCTCCTCATTGCTCCCAGTGTGGGGTCTGTCCTATAGCCCACTGAATCCCCTTTCACTGACCAGCACTCCCTTCTTCCTATCCCAGGAGCACACTCCCCAAGAACTTGTAAGCTATTTTCTGATTGTTTGGAAAGACAGTGGATTAGCCTGATCAACTCATTAGAATGGAGTTCACTTTGAAGTCATAAGACCTTTCTCATCTAAACTCTAGTGTGTGCTTGTGCAAATGTCAGCTGAATTGATATGGTGAACACCCCACCATGGGGTCACCTCTTTATAGCTCTCAAGGGATAGTGGGATAGCTGCCCAGCTCAGTGGTCAGGCCCTGCCCTGGGCACTTGGACTGAGTCCCAGAAGCCTTTTTGGTCCATGCGGGTCATTTATATTATCTGATCCCTGGATGGAGAGGGTACTGATACCTCCTGGTCCGCACTGGGCATTGGGCAGTCTGCATGAAGTCAGGCATGGGAAATGTACTGTGTAGACCTGCCCTAAAGATGTCTGCCCTGCTAAAATAAGAGACCCATTACCAGGCCCAGGTGTGTCCTGGGCTGAGCTCGCTGCAGTGTCTGAAAATGCAACTGAGATTTCTTTATTCATGTCTTAGAGTTTGTTTCTCTCTCCAAGCATAATATCCTGTTCTTGTCTCTGTCAAATTTCATTCTACTTTTTTTTTTTTTTTGAGACAGGGTTTCACTCTGTCACCCAGGCTGGAGTGCTTTGGTGCAATCACAGCTCACTGCAGCCTCGACCTCCCAGGCTCAAGGGATCCCCCATCTCGGCCTCCTGAGTAGCTGAGACCACAGGTGTGTGCCACAATGCCTGGCTGTAGAGATGGGGTCTCCCTATGTTGTTCACGCTGGTTTTGAACTCCTGGCCTAAGCCAGGAGTTCAAGAAGTGATCTTCCCAACTTGACCTCCCAAAGTGTTGGGAGCCACTGCACCCAGTCAAATTCCTTTCTTAATGGTTTCTGCTTCTCCAGCATATTACAGATGAATTTCAGTTTAATCCATCACTTTCCTGGCCTCTTGTCCTTTTCCTAGTATTTTGCCATCTACAAACCTAAGGAAACTATTATCCACTATGTCACCTGGAACCTTGATACAAATTGTGGAATTAACCTGCCCCCATGCAGAATGCTATCGAACACAACTTTCTTAGTCCCGCAAAGCCAACACAGATCTCGGAAGAGAAAAGCTTGAATGTACTGACCCAAATGGCTACTGATCCACTATGCAAAAACCTAAAAGTATTAGCAGTTAAATCTGGGTCTCATAGTCTTCTCACAGACAAATCTTGAGCATTCTGAAAAGCTTCTTTGAAGAGAGAATTAGTTCTTGATGTTCTGAAATATACTGGTCTCTCTTATCATTTGAGGTGGATGAATGGCTGCCGTTTTGGAATCTGCATTGTGTATGGGCAGGGATGTGGGAGTTACCTGTTACCTGTTACCTGTTCCCCTCCCCAGGGCCTTTCCCTCCCCTTCCCTCCCCTTTCTACCCTCCCTGGGGCATCTCTCACCCCTCAATCATCTCCCCATCCACCTTCAGAGGACCATTTCCTCTTAGTGACTGATAATTAAATTCCTGAACAGAGATCAGGATGCCAGGGATTTTAACAGCCAAGACTCAACCAAGGAGACCTTGAGAAAGCAGCAGGCACACCTGTGTTCAGATAAGCTGACTTTCCTGTGTTTTGCATTTGTGACATCCGTCACCATGGGAACAATGGCAGTGCACCTGTCCCACTTGGCAGGGACTTCGGTTGGAGCCATTTCGCACCACACAGCTTGGGACTCAAACTGCCACGGAGGAGTCAAGAGACCTGTGCGCTGCTCACCTGTTCTGAGTGTGGCCTCCAGTAAACTTTAGCTTTTCTGGGCCTTACATGTTTTCTATGTTTGAAAGATGAAAAATACGTCTAGACTTCTACTCATTCCTGTTGACTCTGGTTTAAACTGATTTATTACAAACTCTTCATCCAAGTGTTTTTTGTTTGTTTGTTTGTTTTTTTGTTTGAGACCGAATCTCACTCTATTGCCCAGGCTGGATTGCAGTGGAGCTATCTGGGTTCACTGCAACCTCTGCCTCTTGGGTTCAAGCAATTCTCTTGCTTCAGCCTCCCAAGTACCTGGGATTATAGGTGCCCGCCACCACTCCCAGCTAATTTTTGTATTTTTAGTAGAGACAGGGTTTCTCCATGTTGGCCAAGATGGTCTGGAACTCCTGACCTCAGGTGATCCACCTGCCTCGGCCTCCCAAAGTGCTGGGATTACAGGCCTGAGCCACCTCGCCCAGCCTCAGGTTTTCATAAGTTATTAGCAATGCAATTGCATGACCCCACTCTTCCCTCTTCCCAATTATTTGCCCTCAGAGACTCCCTAATGAATGACCTGAGGTAAAAGTTGGGACAGTTGGGACTCATTTGGCCATTTGCTAAATGTGTTTTCCAGCACAGGGGCTGAAGGGATGGCCCTGAGGCTGGTATCCCAGCCCTTCTCAAGGCCACATAAGAGTGAGATGGGCAGTTGAGGCCTCAGAGAGATTCTGTCTGCTCTCTGAGCTGCAGGTTTGGGGCATGTGGGCCTTGCCCAGGTAAGTGAGTGTGTCTAGCAGTGCATGTGCAAAATACAGGAAAAGGGGCCCTTTGATATTTCTAAAAACAAGTCCAATATGAATTCCAGTGTTTTATTAATATTAACCACCCGGAGAAGAGGGCGGTGGCTTGGCGGTTCCTGGAATTTGTTTCATCTCTCGAATTCCTGTTTGCATCATGGATCCTGTGTGCTGCTCAGACTGTGCCGGCGCTCGGCATTGCTTGGATACAGAGACCTTGGCCCTCTCTGAAAACGCTGATTTATGATCCTTTTGTTCCTGCTGTTTGATGTGAGAGCACGAAGGGAGGACTCACCAGGGGGGTGCATGCATGGCTGGCTGGCTTGGCCTCCCAAGATAGAAGTCCCTGAAGCAAACAGACTTAAATCACTTGGTTGTTTTGAACCTCCGTAAGTGTCTTATTGAAGCTGAATTGTTGTGACAGCGATACTAAGTCACAAAGTGACTTTCTGGGGAGATGACTGTCATGCTGTATGGATTTCGTAAGAAAGGAGAGTACAGGAGACAGGAAATGCCCTTAGAGGCAGGCTGCAGGGCCAGGCTTCCTGAGGCCCTCGGGCAGAGGTGTGGCCCACGGACCCTGTGCCTCTCAGGCCACACAGGATCAAGGGCAGACTGGAGCCTTGTCATAGTACTCCGTGACAGTTCCTTTGGCTCTGTCTTGTTCTCTCTGTTGGAACTCAGCTCTCCTCCAAAGGAAGTCTGGGAGGCCCCAAGGAAGGGCAGACAGCCTGGGGGATGGGCCCCTGAGGCTCCTGGGCACCAGCCCCCTCCTCACTCCCATTTGCTTGGGCGCTGTCTGCTTACATTAAGGGGATGGCTTGTCCTTGCTGTCTGGTGCAAGGTCTCATGGCTGCCAACGGCGGTTTCCAACCTGGAGGCACCTCTGACAGCTGTGCTGAGGCCACTTTCCTTTCGTGGAGTTGCAACGCTCTCAGTGTTCTGAGTGGGTTTCAGGGGAGGATGGTACATAGCAGGCCGGCCCTCTTTGCAGCCATTCTGATTTCTTCTAGGGTGCAAAGGCTAACATCTCTGACTCCTTTACAACCGAAGATCCAGAGGTCACTTAAGACTATGAATCTGCTGACCTATGAGGGGCTTGCTTTCTGAGCAGAGCCAAACAGAAAGAGGGGAGAACGTGGGCCTCAGTTTTGCTACTGTGACTCAAACATGAGCCAGACACCTCAGCAGGGGCTTCTCTGTGCCATTGAGGTTACTGGCTGTAGCAGAGAACAGCTCCTTGTCATTCCTGGGAAACTAGCCTAGGGTTTGCTGCTTCAGCTCTCCTGTGAATTCGGTTAACCAATTACTGTCCCTGGCGACATCTCCGTGGGCTTGAATTCACTGGAGTAGCTGCTGTGCTGTACAATCAAGCTCTGTCTGATACAAAGGGTATGGCAGGAATTATCCCAAAACATGCTATAAAGTGGTTCATGGGTTGTTTTGTTCCATGGCGGGGGAAAGGGGAAGCATACATTGTTAAGGGCTTAGCGTAGACAGACGGGCTGGCAACGGAGATGTGGACAGAGTCAGACGGTCAGTTGGAAGGTCCCTGGAGAACTCAGAGCTCTGTGTGTCATTGATGTCTGTGAGCAAATCTTGACCCCTGCCCCTCTGGCTCATGCTGGCTCTGAGAGTCGACTGGGGAGGCTTCTTGCCTGCGAATACCCTTGCTGGCTGTGCCCATGACTTCCACCAGGTGTGGCTATGTCTTTCTTGCAGGTATTGGGACATTTTCCCTGTTACTAATTAGTATTAATTTTGTTAGACACAAAATTCAAGAGGATGTCACCAGTTCCTGAGAGTCTTACCTCTGGCCGAACTAGGTTCTCTCCCAGGTGCTTGACTCCTCTCTTGGCTGATTTACAAAAAGGTGTCCCAATCATGACCTCATGGGTTGTTTGGAGGTTTAAATCCATCGACTGCAACCTCCCTCCCAATATTTGTGAGCTCAAGAAAGAGTACAAATGGAAGACTCCCTCCCTTCCCTCCCAGCCTGATCCGGTTCCAACCTAGGAGTCCACACACCTATAGCACGTTCTGCCTTTGGAAGACAGACCCGGGGAGAGGACTGTGTGGCCCTGGAGGCAGAGCTGGGTTTGCGGCAGGAGATTCTGGAGTCTGGCTCAGACAGGGAGATGCTCGAGGTCCCTTGACTTCCAGACTCCTCAGCCCCCAGGGAGGGGAGCAGCCAGACAGGAGCCCGGGCAGCACCCTTAAAATGTGGACCCCGGGGCCTGTGGTGGCCGAGGTCTAAGAGCGACACTGCAACAAGCCTCCCCTATGAATCAGGATGCTTCCTGTTGCAAGGAAAAACTTAAACCCCTCAGACTAGCTTGAAGAAAAGGGAGACTTTGTGACCTCACTTAGCTGAGAAGCAAGCAAAGCAGCCTTGGGCAGGTTGGACAAAAGGGCTCAGTGATCGGGTCAGGGTCGTCTCTCACCCTCCCTCAGTCCTGGGTGCAGGTGGGGGGACTCAAGCTCCTTCTAAAGGGGGGACTTCTTCCTTGTGTAGCAGAAGGGCACACATGTCGATCTTGGACCAGCCACTTCAATTCTTTCAACCTCAGGCTCCTTGTCTAAGAGGCGAGACGTATACAGGGTTTAGGGAAATGAGCAGAAACATTTTCATGGAAAGAAGGCTTCTAGCCTCTGGGGCCAAGGGGTCCAGGATGCCAAGAGCTCTGCCATGCATGTGTCAGCCCCACGTACAAGGCATTATGCCAGGCAGTGGTGCCCACAGTAAAACATTAGACTGGGTGGTGGCCTGTATGGCATTAGATGATTCTGGGAACATTTAAATGGTGCATCTTAATACAATTAACACAAGATACTCACCACTCTGGACTTACAGATTAGTATTTTCAAACTGTGTTAGTTTTGGATTATATAGTGTATTAAGGGCTTAGCGTAGACAGACAGGCTACCTGTCTGTCGTCTCAGTGTAACACCTCAGGACAGAGGAAGACGCTTTCACTATGCACACGGGGTAAACAGCAGGCCTCAAGCCAGCCCCTCATTGAGTCACATGGAGGGTGTTGGATCAGCCAGGCTAGGGCCAAGTGTGGGAACCTGTGATGGGCGGCCCCACCAGAAACATGTGGATGCAGGGAGAGAGCTCTCCCAGGGAGGGAGGGCACAGTGACAACGCCATGTGGGGTGAGGTGCGGGGGCTGGACAGACAGAACAGTGTGTGCCCCCCACATCCCAGCCCTGCCCAGAATGGCACCTGCCCAGCCTGGGCTCTCCCGGTTCCCTCCTTGGAAGGCATTAGTCATGAACAGCTCTGCATGGAGCAGTCACTGAAGGTCCTATGTCTTTATCCCACAGAGGTTTGATGGCGCTCCAGTTTTCATGCTCCATGCAAGTGGGAGCCTAATAATACAGTTGACCCTTGAACTGTGGTTTGAACTGCGAAAGTCCACATATACATGGATTTTTTTTTCAGTAGAAGTAACACTGAGTGTGCTTGCTTCCCTGCCTTCCCTTCTGCCTCCTCCACTTCTTTCACCTCTGCCACCTCCAAGACAGCAAGACCAGCCCCTCCTCTTCCTCCTCTTCCCCAGCTACTCAACGCGGAGATGATGAGGATGAAGATCTTGATGATCCACTTCCAACTTAATGAACAGGGAATGTATTTTCTCTTCCTTATGATTTTCTTAATAACATCTTCTTTTCTCTCGCTTACTTTATTGTAAGAATACAGTATACTCATACATATAATCTGCAAAATAGATGTTAACCTACTGTTTATATTATCAGTGAAGCTTCCAGTCAATAGTAGGCAAATTATTACTTAAGTTTTGGGGGAGTCACAAGTTCTAAGGGAAGTTTTGGCTGCACGGGGGGTTGGCACCCCAGCCTCTCGTTAGCCGAAGAGTGAGCTGTATATGAAACCTTGATCCTGTGAATTACCTGCAGTCATTACCCTGCTTCCCTCTCCCCCTCCCTCCTGCCTCCCCTTCTCTTTCCCTCCCTCCTCCTCTCTCTGCCTGTGTTTTTCCATCCCTCCTACCCTGCAGATTTAATTTCTTGTTTTCAGCTGGATTCATGTGTGAACAGATGTTTTGATCATTGACTTTGCCTAAGTGCTAAGCCAGCCAACAAGTTAAATGCAGCAGGCTAGTAAAAAGTCCACAAAGTGCAAAGCAAAGCGAATTGTCTTTGGTATTTCTGCTTGTCTATTATCACATTATTTTTAGGTATCTTTCTCTTTTCAGCTGCAGGCTGTATTTTTCTTGATTTATAACATTTGAGGGATTTCCTCTGCCCACGTCCAATACGAGGCTTTAAACCTTCAAATCCAATTACTTCCTAATTAGATTTCTGGGCTTCTTCCGCAATTAGTAAATGAGCTGCCATTTCATCCATTGGGAGAGTCCTTGGCTCTTTGTTGAAAGTGGTCGTTCAATTTTCTTTTCTTCCTCTGGGTAGGCATTCCAGGGCTGACTCTGAAATAAAGCACCTGCTCAGTCATCTGTGGGCAAGAAGTCCCTTCCTTGTCCTTGGATATTGTCACTGGTGCTGCCAGGCCTGGCTGAGGCTGGCGTTTCCCAGTATGCACTGAGCATGCAGATTCTCCACAGCGGAGGCAGTGGGTACCCTTGAGGCTTGAAGGACATGGTTTAGGGTAGAGAAGAAGGAAATTGCTTTTACAGATGGCAGTTTATATAATCCAAAGCTAACACAGTTTGAAAATGCTAATCTGTAAGTCCAGAGTGGTGAGTATCTTGTGTTAATTGTATTAAGATGCACCATTTAAATGTTCCCAGAGTCATCTAATGCCATACAGGCTGCCAGCTAGTCTAGTGTTTTACTATGGGCACTACTGCCTGGCATAATTCCTTGTATGCGGGGCTGACGCATGCATGGCGGGGTTCTTGGCATCCTGGACCCCTTGGTCCCAGAGGCTAGAGGCCTCCTTTCCATGAAAATGTTTCTGCTCATTTCCGTAAACTCTGTATACGTCTCACCTCTTAGATAAGGAACCTGAGGTTGAAAGAATTGAAGTGGCTGGTCCAAGATTGACAGCTTGGGTCAGGTGTGGTGGCTCATGCCTGTAATCCCAGCACTTTGGGAGGCCGAGGCAGGCAGATCACCTGAGGTCAGGAGTTCGAGACCAGTCTGGCCAACATGGTGAAACCCGTCTCTACTGAAAATACAAAAATAAGCCTGGCATGGTGGTGCACGTCTGTAGTCCCAGCTACTTGGGAGGCTGAGACAGGAGAATTGCTTGAAGGGAGGCAGAGGTTGCAGTGAGCCAAGATCGCACCACTGCACTCCAGCCTGGCCAACAGAGTAGACTCTGTCTAAAAAAAAAAAAAAGACAGTTTGGTAGTGGCCTGACTCTCACCTGATGCTGGTCACTGTGCCCAGAGAGGGGCCCTGCGCTAGGCTGAGGGGACAAGAGAGAGTTGTGTCCATTTTATTCTGTTGGTGTTGGAGGATTCAGTGTGTGCACTTTCTCTCTTGCACACTTACTCACACACCCACACACCCCATCCACACGTGCAATTACTTTTTTCCGAGGACCTTTCTGCATTTCATCTGATGTCCTAGCCTTCCCCAGAGCAGACTTGAGCTTCTAAGGCTCATTGGCTCAAACCACAGATTCTCACACAGGACTTTTCATTTCTCTTTGTTTCACAGTTGGAGAAGGAGCTTGGAGACAAGAGTGGGCTTTTCTCCCTTCTTAACCCAACAGAATGGTAGACATAGACTCACTGGACTGTGAGCAACTTCAGGCAGGATCTAGTCGTTTTCATGTTTGCGCTTCCTGTGGAGACCACAGCACCTAGCATGCAGTAAAGCCTCCACAAGCATGTGTTGAATGAATGGAGAGCGGGCAGGCATCAGGCTGCACCGATGGGCCGTGTGGTCTCTCCCCACATTAACATTATGAGGCTACAGTGGCATAAAACATTGCCAGAAGATAAAGGGCCTAGAGACCTCAAACTTAAGGTGGAACAGGTAACATTTCAGGTCTCAGCACTGTGAAAAGTGGCCCATTGTTTGAGCTGTGAGTAAGCAGAGACACCTTCCACATGGGAGTTTCACATCCTGCTTTAGAGAAGGTCAGAGTGCCCTTCCTGTACCTGCCACTGCTGTTGTTATTTTTTAAGTGTCTTTGACTTAAAATAGTCAACACGCCAACGTGGTGTATTTTGGGGTGGCGTGTTCCGACCACCTTCATTGTCTAACTTAATCCTCCTAACAACTGCAGGAGGTCACTGTTTGCATTTTGCTGATGTGAAAACAGGCTCAGAGAAGTCGTAAAATATACCAATCTCTTACAGCAGCTAAGGGGACTTCCTTCCCTCTTGTCCCCTTTTCTTCCTCCTCAGATCTGGTGACGCAGAGGGAGTGCAGTAAGGGTGTGAGAGGAATGGAACGCTCCTTGGGGATATTAGTAAAGAAAACACACCTGTCCCAACGGGAGTTTCCCTGTGGTGGGAGACAGGTACCCCACAGCAGATCGGGCCCTTGGGTGGCCCCGGCCCTGGGCCCTGGGTGCTCAGTGAGTCCATAGAAGCTTGATCTTGACTCTTCCGTTTTGTGTCTGCTCCGTTCTCCTGCTCCTCTCTTGACCTTGCATCTCTGTTTTTTCCTTTTCATCTATCTGTTCAGACCCTGTTCACCCTCACCTTGACCTCTTGCTACGACTTCTTGGTTGGCCCCTGCCTCTGTTCTGTCTGGCTCCAGTCCAGCCTCCGCTCTAGGTCCTATCTTTAGTTCCCAAGACCACATTTTCCAAGTTTGGACCCCCCCGGGCAGGGCTGCAAAACCATCCACAATCTTGTTATTCCCAATACATTTGCCCTCGTTTCCCTTCCTCTGCAAGTTGACCCCTGCTGGCTAACAAGGATGCCCTTCCCTTTCTTCAACGCAGATCCTAGGCTCTTTCAAACCCTTGCCTTTCCATTCATCTTTTTTAAAAGCACTGCTCTTCCTCCTCCTACCCATCTAAATGTTGTTAGGATTGTGGGCTTTGAGGTTAAAGAGATCTGTGTTAAAATTATGTTAGTGTCACTTGGCTGGCTGGATTTGGCCTTCAGTCAGAGTTTCTTCGTGTAAAAGGAAAATGGTAATGGCAATTGCGTAGTGTTGGCAGAGGAGTGGCATCTGAAGAGCTCCTTGCAAAGCACGAGCACAGAGGCTGCCAAATGGGAAGACTCGAGTCAGGGCCATTGCTATCCTCTGTTCCTAAGGGTCCAGCCCCAGACCTGCCTTCTTCCTGAGGCTTCTTCGTCTTTCTTAGCTACACAGTAGTCAAGTTCAACCACACTGAGGACACTGAATCTGGCCTTGAGTTATTTTCCATATCGTGAATGGATGAGACATAGCTCTCAAACTAGATTGTACACTTAGAGGCATAGACTATGGTTTTTCTTTTTTCTTAATTTTTTGAGACAGAGTCTCATGCTGTTGCCCAGGCTGAAGTGCAGTCGTGCCATCTCAGCTCATCACAACCTCCACTTCCTGGGTTCAAGTGATCCTCTCACCTCAGCCTCATGAGTAGCTGGGTCTACAGGCATGTGTCACCAAGCCAGCTAATTTTTTGTATTTTTTTTTTTTTTTTTCGGTAGAGACGGGGTCTCTCTGTGTTCCCCAGGCTGGTCTTGATCCACCGCCTCAGTCTCCCAAAGTGCTGGGATTACTGGCGTGAACCACTGCATCTGGATGATTTCTCCTTGTTCCTTTTGTACACCTATAGCTCTTACAATTTCTTGTGGTCGGAGGTAAGGGGAACACGGGGAATTTTCTTCATCCGCAGTGAGTTCAGGTCCTCTGAATTTAGGCTCCTGAAAGCCCTGCAGCTCCCATAAGACTTAGGGCTGGGGCCACCCACCTGGAGAGCAGACACCCAGAGCTGGATTTGCACCGAGCAGACCTGTGGCCAGTGGAGGGTGTGCTGTGTCCTGGGTACCCAGCCACTTACTTATAGGTACCTGGTATCATAACAGCTTGCTGGGTGACAGGGGCTACACAACTGTGGTCCACAGGGGTCAGCCAGCCTCCTGCTTTGCACGTCCTGTAGAATCTTCAGAGGCAACAAATTGGAACAGGAAAAAACGGATTTTTTTTTCATGAAACAGGCATGTGTTCCGTTTAATGAGAGGAATTCAAGACTCAAGCTGGAGACACTACATGAACTGACTTCTTGACAATGTAATTATAACCCATTTTTCACCACTAAATTGAAATCACTTAGCCAGGCACTGGCCCGGTTTTGGTGAGCGTAAGGGAGCGGCAGCCTGCCTCTGCCTGCCAGCAGTGGATGTGAGACTAGCTTTGATGCTGGAGCACTAGAGGGCACATTGGTGTTGGAGAGCCTGCCTGCATTAAGAATATTCCTCAGAAATGGTGTACAATTGGTTTTTATAAATATTTACATTTGGTTGACATTATTGTATCAGAAGCACCGCGTTTCTCACTGAGCTTGGAGTGCCCCTGAGTGCTGCCTCTTTTAATTTCCTAAGCAGTTAATTGTCTGTAAACTGTAATAGAAGATTTCCTAGTTGAGGCAATAAGCTATTTTAAGTGAATCCTTTTGGAAGGCAAAAACTCCTTTTGCAGTGAAGAAAAATCTCTCCTAATTGATCCCTGTGGTAAATGAGGGTTCCCTTGCTGTTATATATATATATATTTTGAGACTGAGTCTTGCTCCGTTGCCAGGCTGGAGTGCAGTGGCACGATCTCGGCTCACTGCAACCTCTGCCTCCCAGGTTCAAGCAAGTTCTCCTGCCTCAGCCTCCCAAGTAGCTGGGACTACAGGTGTGAGTCACCACGCCCAGCTAATTTTTGTATTGTTAGTAGAGATGGGGTTTCACCATGTTGGCCAGGATGATCTCGCTCTCTTGACCTCATGATCCGCCTGCCTTGGCCTCCCAAAGTGCTGGGATTACAGGTGTGAGACACTGCGCCTGTCCTACAATCTTTAATGCCTTGGCATTCATGCCTCATCTACCTGGTTCCTGAGGAGGCAGACACCTGGGGGCAAGGCAGGGCACTGGCGAAGTGCTGGTGCTTCCAGCTCTCACACAATCCACTTGGAAGTCTTGAGAGGTAGGTATTGTGAGGTTTGTTCTTGGGTTCTTGCCGAGTTTAAAAAGGAAGAAACTGAGGCCAACACAAGAAGATCCAATATGAAGAGTTTATTCAGGCTCCCGGGCGAGGTTCTGCGGTCTGACAGGAGGGGCCGGAGAAGTCGCACGGACTCCTCTCAGACATGAGGTTTTATAGGGAGTGAAGGAGCTCGATTGGTTGTGGGAGAGCAGGGCTACTATTGGGTAAGGTTACAAGCCTTTGTTTGCATACAGGACTTGGCTGCTATTGGTTAGAATTACTCAGCTGCTATTGGCTAGAAAGACTCGGCTACTGTGGGCTAGAAAGACTTGGCTACTATTGGCTAGTCACAAGACCCCGCTTGCATACTGGGTTCTTTAAGGGAGAGCCAGGCTGTGCAAAAAGGGAAGAAGGGAACATGCCCGAGCATGTCCGAGCTTTCGGACAAAAGGTCGGGGGAGGTGTGCGTCCGAGCTCCCGGTGAGGCAACCGGACTTACAGGTATTATTATCCCCATTTTGCAAGTGAAAAAAGTGCGGCTCTGAAGAGGTTAAGTACATGTCTGAGGTCGCATAGCAGGTCAGGGCTGTGCCAGGAGTCAGTCCAAGGCCACGGCGCCACCTGACCTGGAAGGAGGCCCCAAGTGCTTAAAGCCCTCCTCCCGGCGCCCAGGTCTTTCCATGAGAAACAACCTTACGGGGTGGCTTTGTCTCTGGATTTCTAGGCCACACTCTTTTTAAACTCCTTGAAGCCCTTCTCAGCGTTAAGTCCTCTTGTCCTTCAAAACAGGTAGATAGAGCTGGGTACAGTAGCTCAGGCCTGTCATCCCAGTGATCACTTGAGCCGAGGAGTTGGAGGCCAGCCTGGAAGCATAGCAAGACCTCATCTCTAAGAAATTTTAAACACATAGCTGGGCACGGTGCACACGCTTACAGTTCCAGCTACTGAAGAGGCTTAGGCAGGAGGGTCACTGGAACCCAGGAGTTCAAGGCTGCAGTGAGCCATGACTGTGCTGTTGTACTCCAGCCTGGATGTCAGAGTGACACTTGACTCAAAAAAAAAAAGAAAAGAGAGGTTTTCTCTGGATGAGTGTGCTTGGGTGGTTCCACCATGGCATGCAGTGCTGTGGCTCAGGGTTTCTCTCTTGCCCTCTTTGATGCCTGGGGCCTGTGCCAAGCAGCCTTGACCCATTTTAACCAGCAGCTGGGGTTAAAGTTCTTAATGACCAGCAGCTGGGGTTAAAGTTCTTAATGACTATATATACGCTTTTTGCATTTTACAAATGCGTTAAATACAACCATAAAAAATAAGCTTCAAATTTACAAAAACCAAGATAGTAAAAGCTGATGGGATGGGAATTTTATTTCCATGTTTAAAATGCTAACTCAACAGATTTCCTTTAGCATTCGTTTAACTATCTAAATGTTTGGAATGTGGCTATGTTTCTAAAATTAGAATTAGGATGGGCATGGTGGCTCATGTCTGTAATCCCAGCACTTTGGGAGGGCGAGGTGGGCGGATCATCTGAGGTTAGGAGTCTGAGACCAGCCTGGCCAATGTGGCGAAACCCTGTCTTACTAAAAATACAAAGATCAGCTGGGCATAATGGTGGACACTTGTAATCCCAGCTACTTGGGCGGCTGAGGCAGGGGGAACCGCTTGAACCCGGGAGGTGGAAGTTGCAGTGAGCTGAGATCAAGTCATTGCACTCCAGTCTGGGTTATCTCAAAAAAAAAAAAAAAAAAAAGTGGAATTAAGCTTTTATTCAAATGTGTTTTATTAGATGTAATTGGTCTGGCATCAGACCGTTGTATAAAGTGTATGTGATATAATTTTTACAACAAATACCACCATAGCCAGCCCAGATCTTTTGAAATGATGTTGAGTGCAGCATTAGCACCCCAAGATGTTATGGAGGCATTCTTCAAAAAAAAAAAAAAAAAAGTAATGTAACCAGAGCATTTGGGAAACAATGAGTCAAACAAAGTTAAATACTTAATTTTTTTTTCTTTTTAACTGCAGGACTCCCTCTAAGATTCAAATATGCTAAGACATACTTGTATTAGCTATCTATTGCTAGGTAACAAATGATACCAAAGCTCAGTGACTAAAAACAATAAACATTGATACCACTCACAATTTCTGTGGGTCAGGCATGTGTGAACAGCTTGGTTGGGTTGTTCAGGCTCGTGGTCTTTCCTGAGGTTGCAGTTGAGATGTCGGCTGGTGCTGCATTATCTGAAGACTGGACTGGGGCTGGAGGATTCACTTCCAAGATGCCACATGGCTGGCAAGCTGGTTTTTGGTGGGAGCCCTCAGCTCTTCTCCATGGGCCCCTCTCGACAGGGCTGCTTGAGGGTCCCCATGGTATGCAGGCCAGCTTCTTTCAGAGAACAAGGAAGAAGCTGCAATGCCCCACAGTGGGGAAACTTGAAAGTCAGAAATCATTGCCCCTGCCACACTGTCTTAGTCCATTTGTGTTGCTATAAAGGAATACCTGAGGCTGGGAAATTTATAACAACGAAAGGCTTACTTGGCTCATGGGTCTGCAGGCTCCACAGGATGGTGCCACATCTGCTTCTGGTGAGGGCCTCAGATGTTTCCACTCATGGAGAGGGTGAAGGGGAGCAGGCATCCCATGGTGAGAGAGGAAGCAAGAGAGAGGAGGAGGAGCCAGTTTCCATGGGAACAAGAATGAGAGTTAACTCACTCTGTGAAAATGGCACCAAGCAGGCTCCACCTCAAACATTGGGGAGTCAAATTTCAACATGAGATTTGGAGGGAACGAATATTCAAACAATATCACATAATCTGTCAGTCACACTTACCAGCCCTGAACTGATGTGAGAAGGTACCCTACAAGGGTACGAAGACACAGAGGCAAGACCTTTGGGGGCCACCTGGAGGCTGGCTATCAATATCAGTCAGCCTTAAGTAGAGGTTATGATGTCATTTTCCCCCAACTTCCTTTACCTCAGGTTGTCACAAAATCCCTTTGTTTTCCAAGTAATGAGTATTCCTGGTGTGTGCTGACCCCCACTGTTCTGGCCCAGGTTGCTCAATTCAACCGCTAGCTTGGGGTGAGCCACTGCCTACCACCCTGCACAGTGTCAGGAGACTCCTTTGTATTATGGGTGTGTGTGCGTGTGTGGGGTGTGTGTAGTGCATGGTGGAGTCTGGCAAGGGATGACAGCTCTGGGTGAGCTGCCCAAGGGGAAGGAGCTCCTGGGCACTTAAACTGCACCCTCCAAGGGGCTCTTTCCTCGAGGCAGGGCTGCGTTAGGGACCACCTGGACGGCTCTCTCCTTCGTGGTCTCTGAGTGCCCTGGAGGTGGAGCTTCTCTCCACTGCTTGGTTCCTTCCTTGCCTTCTGCCACTTTGCGTCTGGATCCACCGTTTCTCCTTCATGTGAAAGCTGTCCTCCTGGCTTTTTTTTTTTTTTTTTCCACAAGAAGCTATGGTGGTTGAATTAGAAAGACGGGATTCTAAATCCTGGTGTGGTGGCACACACCTGTAATCTCAGCACTTCGCGGGGCTGAGGCGGAAGGATTGCTTGAGGCCAGGAGTTTGAGACCAGTTTGGGCAACATAGTGAGATCCCCATCTCTACAAAGTGCTTCAAAATTAGCTGGATGTGATGTGCACACCTGTAGTCCCAGCTGCTTGGGAGGCTGAGGCAGGAGAATTCCTTGAGCCCAGGAGATGAGGTTGCAGTGAACAACAGAGCAAGGTCCTGTCTGTAAAAAAACCCACCTGAGTCGTACATGGCAAAGGAAGTTAGTTCTTCCTTCTTTGCTGTCAGAAAGGCTCTCCCCACAAACACAACTGCCTGGTCAGCACTCCTTGGGGAAGGTCTTTCTTTCTCCCTGCCCATCCCAGAATGGGTTAAATCTAAGGCAGGAAAAACGAGACTAAAAAAACTGGTGTTTTCCATTAAGTTAGGTTGAACATTGCCCTTCTACCCTGGAATGTTGCTTTGATCACAGGCCTGTCTGTGCGCATCTCCCCTCAGACAGAACTGCAGCCTTCTCAGTAATCAAGCTTCTCTGAAGCGCTCTTACCCTATCCCAAGACACCATGTTTTTCCTGCTTCACTTTAGCAGTGATCCTCCCGCCACCTCTGCACACCTTTTACAACCACAACTGCCTTGTATATTTCTGCTCTAAACTTGGATCAGGCATGTGCCTGCTGCCCCTGTCCTAGAGAAAGCGTGAGGTCATCGAATGAGCATCTGAAACTGTGGCCCTGACGTATGGAGGCTGGCAGGCAGGCGTCCTGAGGCAGCTGGGCCGAGGGGCTGGAAACGTGGCATGCCAACTCCTTGTTTTTCCAGGAACTTGCAGGGTGCATAGGGGAAGGCCCATAAACTGCTCAGTATTGCAAGTTACTCTATGCTAGAACAGGGAAGGAAATGCAACTACATTGTTGCGGTCATCACTGAGCACGTGAGCTAGTGACGAGTGAGCATCTTTGCAAAGCAGAGCTAGGCAGGGTTAGAGGCTCTCTCTCTCTCTCTCTCATGATTTACGTTTCCATCCACCTCACTTAACGTGGCCTCCTGGGCAAAGCTTACTCATCTGTGGATGTCTTTTTCCTCGCATCATTTCCTTCCTTCTCTGAAGAGCAGATTTCCATCTGGGTGTCTGGTAAGAGGGGAAGGGAAAATAGTTCCTGGACAGGGTGGTTCTGGAAGTTAAGAGCTCCCTCCTCTATATCGTCAGTCTCCAGACCTAGAGGACATTACTCTTTTCTCCCCACACAATTGGTGATAAGCACCAGTGTTGTTATGACAAGGAAAAAAAGGTGGTTTCTAATTTTGGCAGAAAGAATGAAGACTGACCTTGTCAACAAAATGCTTATCGGGGAGTTCTAAACTATTTTGTCAAAGAGCTGGCTTCCCAACTAGAGGGCTGCCCTCCCCGTCCTCCAGTAAATCTGCTGATATTTTCACTTGTTGATACGTTTTCCTAAAGTGCTGTGCCATGATTTTTTCCTTAATTGTCTCTTGGAGCCTCTTAGCATGTTTTTCTTGAGTGAAGGATGAAACCTCTGAGGCCTGGAAGCAAGAGTTTAAGTAAATTGCTCTCGAAGACTCTTCCCTGGCTTACTGTGGCCCACCGATGCTTCACCGCTGAAAGCAGCTTCCCATGAAAGCCAGGGGTGGTTGGACGGGGGACAACCAGAATGCCATCAGCCCACTCTGCTTCTGGAGCTCAGCCCGTAAAAGAAGAAGTGGTCTCACTCTAGCCTGGGCAAATAGATTCCAGGGCTTGCGAGAGGGCACGTGACTTTCTGGTAGCAATACTAATTTTGGAATACAAGAGTATTTCAAAAAATTAGAATATTCTTTACTCCAACACCAAACCAGTTGTTGGAACTGGTTTGCTCCCAGATTTGCAGAACAGCAGCCACCCAGGCCCCAGGTAGATGGTTGGAGGGGGTGGTGTGAGGCAGAGTGAATCCTGCGTTACCTGAGTCACCTGGGCCAGGTGTAGAGGTCTGTAGGCCCTAAGCCCCAATCTGAGTGAGTGAAATGTCTCAAACCATCTGTGCTCCCCTGCCAGAGCCACTGGGTGTTCAGGTTGCAGCTGCAGAATGGCTTGTCGGGAAGTTGCGCCTGTGTCTTTGTCTTGGTGGCATGCTCCATCTCTGGGTCCTGTCCCCACCCCTCACCCCCCCGCCTGCCTTCATTATCAGTCACTCTGTTATTCTTATCTGTCTCCCTTGCCACATTATAACTGGATTTCGTGCAGGCAATGTGTGTGCATGTTTATCTCTGTGCGTGTTTATCTCTGTGTGTGTAGTGTTTAACAGAGCCTGGCATCTAGTAGGGACCCAAAATATGTTATCTGATGGAATGAGGGAACAAACCATTGTCCTGCAGCAGAAAAGCAGCAGCATCACTGTCCCCAGTGAGCTCAGAAGCATTCAGCCAGAACCCCTCCTGAATTTTAGAAAGACCTGGGAACCGGTAGCAGGTCCATGCGCCTGGCATGAAGTCGGTAGGAGCTGGTGGGAGGCCGGAAGGAGGAGGAGGCAAGAAATAAACAGGGGTAGCAGAGAAGTCCTCAGTTCATCAGGAAAACCTTTATCCATGAGTTCAGTGAACATTCCTTGTTGTCCCTGGAATTCCAGTTGTAATAAGATGCTGGGTGGTGTGGCAAGTGAGTGATTATTGAGGGTGGGTAAAGGCTGATGAGAGCTTCTTGCAGAAGCAGAATTTTTTTCCTCCTGGCTTTCTATCCCACTTTATTGATGAAACCAACAGTAAGAAGGTGGCTGCTGGGGTAGTGGGAGGCCCCGGGGGAGGCAGTCAGACCATTCCTGGGCATACTCAGGGCCATAGATGCTGGAATTGCTGCTGAGCACATGCCCCCAACTGGTTCAAATCTTTTCTACACTAGACTGTGTTAAAACACATGCATTGAATGACGAGACCCCCCAAACAGGCTTTGTGTGAGCAACATGGCTGTTTATTCACCCAGGTGTGGACGGGCTGAGGCTGAAAACGGAGTCAGCGATGGAAGGTGGGATAGGTGCTAGTTTTATAGGTTTGGAGTGGGCAGTGGAAAGTTACTGTTTAGGGCAGTTTTTGCAAGCTGGGAGGGGGTCGTAGGTTTGTAAGCTGGGAGGGGGTCGTAGGGTGTGGAGTCAAGAGGCTGACCAAGGTCAGTTACAAAGTCCAATGGCCTTATCAATTAGGGCTGGAATAAGGAACCTAAGAATGTCTCAAAGTTAAGTAGGCACCAAAGGGGTTGATCATTTCTTCCTCTTTTCATGGTCTTCCAGTTACTTTAGAGTTTCCAGGAACTCATCTGGAGTGTCTGTGCAAGTTACAGCGGTTAACATGGTGTCCATGGCACCGTCAGTCAGCCTAAAAGACCTTACAGACTGTTTTTGCAGAGGAGGGAAATTGATAAGAAAACCAGCTCATATTAGGCATTTAGCAAACGAAGAGAGGAAGGTGATGTCCAGGAATCAGCTGATTCAAGATCACCTCTGACACCAGTGCCTGTTCTGCAGTGTTTTTATGAGTGAAACTTCTTGGTTAAATGAGATCTGATATTGTATCTTAACACAAAAAACAATGTATATGGGGTTGCTCTGGTGGAGTGGCAGGAGAGGACCCAGAGACCCACCCTTGGACTCAGTCCTCCTCCCTCATGACCAGCCCCTCTAGCCTGCAGCTGACCCAGGTGCTCAGCCAGAGACCCACTGCCCAACCCTGCCCATTGGCCTCCCTCCCTCCAACTTTCTTTTTATTTTTGTAGAGATGGGTTGTTGCTCTGTTGCCCAGAGTTGTCTCAAACTCCCGGCCTCAAGCAATCCTCCCACCTCGGCCTTCCAAAATGTTGGGATTACAGGCATGAGCCACTGTGCCTGGCCAGAAAGCTTTCTTGTTAAACCAGTTAATCGAAGCAGGAAAGGCAGTGAAACAGACCTCTCGAACACCAAACTTGGAAGGAGTGATTTATTCGGCTGGGAGCAAGGCGGCATAGTTGCCTAACAGCCAAGCTCGAGCTCACAAAGTCCCTGCCCTTTTAAAGGCTTACAACTCTAGAATTTACATGTGAAAGGGTCTTGGGCCATGGAGTAGGCGTGGGGAATAGTGACTAGGTGGGGGTTTGATCTTGTTCAAGTAAAAACAGTGCCTTCCGGAAAGATGCCTCCACACCATGCCTGCCATCTATAGGAGGGTGATTAAGGTGGCTCCCGGTCTGCCAGCTGTTACTCCTATGAAATGCAGTGTGGAAGTCAATGCGGGGATGGTCTTAGATGCTTAAGGGTGATTAAGGGTCTCCTCACTCACCCCACCCTTTGAGAATCTCACTTACAACATTAGTGAGAGTTCTTACTCTCATTCTCATTTTCATGATCCTCTGAAGAAACTGATAATGATGCATGTAATGTAATTGTGATGTGGTTCTCTGGTCTATCACAGCAGTGAAAATTTCTCTAATCATCTGAAAGAACAGGGGACGCAAACAAGGGAGTAGCAAACAAACACCTATTACACAACACTTGTGATGAGAGTCTCGAATCCTCCTAAGGTTGAGAACCAACCTCCAAACAAGGACTCAGGGTTAAATCCGTGCCATGCCTGCACAGGCACGGGTGCCAGTTTGGTCATGCTCTTACAATATCCTCAACTGCTTGACCCTGGTCATCTCTGTGTAAGCAGCAGTTGGTTAGATTGAATTTTCCACAGACTCCTCCTTCAGCTGCTAAATCTAAGACCAACTGGCTCTGATAAATCCCGTTTCTCATTTGAGTTTCTTGTCGAGCCAAAATGGACAGAGCTTTGCCCATTTCATTAACGAGTATTTCCAAGGCAGCCTGCAACCAGATGATCTGATTGAGCATATAGATAGGAGTCTAGTGTCCCCATGTGGCCAGCCCATAATACTTAATAATTCTTTCCTGTGGCCACGCATTATCTTCCCATTCACCTATCTTTAGACTTCTCTTCTGGGTGGAGTAGACTGATGTTCTAACAGCCCAGCTGTCTTGGCAGACTTAATGATGCCTATGACACAGCTACCTGTCCATCTTTTAGGCAGTTGTACATATGCTCTTTTGCATAACTTTGTTTCCATCCGAGGGAACCACGGCCCCCACCCCCCCACTGGAATGATAGGCATTTATGGCAGTACAGTCATCAAACCTTAGACTGATCTGTTTTGGGCTTCCCCCTTCTCCTCTGTTTTAGCTATTAACTTAGTAGGGCTGTTCCATCTCCCTGTTAGAAGTTTAATTTCAAAAGTCGTATGTGTAGGGGGTCGTAGCAGACATCAGGCTGTCCATCCCCTGGATTACACACACCTTATACTGAGTACCATTATATAAACGGTTCCCGTCTGTGTCCCTGTACATTCATAATAACTGTAGAACAAAAGAATGGCAGTAACTTTACATGCTGCCTCAGTAACCTGGTGCACATGCTGAGAGCATTTTCCAAGATCAGTTAATGTCCCTACTACTGTACAAGTCCACATATGAAGAAGAATAAGTCCCATGACGAGTTTCCTCATGCTTTGGCCGTGTGTGGACCAGCCAGCCTCTGGAATGTCGCTGGAGCAGGACTTGTCGTCCTTCTTAAGGTGATTCTGCAGTCGTTGTCTGGGTCTGGTCTAGCCTCCCAAGTTTCAGCTGCTGCTGGTTTCATGCAGCTGTGGTGGATTCAGGCTGGGACTCCCTCTACCTTTATGGCTGTGGGGGTGGTCAGGATCACAGTCTGGGGTCCCTTCCACTGTGGCTTCAGAGGGACTGCATTCCAGACCTTTATCCACACGCAATTACCTGGTGAGAAAGGGTGAACTGGGGAGAATAAGCTTACAGGGCATTTTTTATTTACCCAGGTTGAAATATCCTGAGTGATTTTTTTCCTAGAGCTTGTAGCTGTCATCCTAGCTCAATCTCTCCCCACTCCTGAGGAGTTCCTGGGAGTGCCTGCAGTATGGGAGGGGCCTATGATATAAAACTTCATAGGGGTGATGATACATCGTGTGATGCTGTGCATGAGATACTCTGTGATACTCCGTGCGACACCGTGTGTGAGATGTTCCATGATACTGTGTGATGCCGTGTGTGATACACTGTGTGATGCCATGTGTGATACACTGTGTGATGCCGTGTGTGATACACTGTGTGATGCTGTGTGTGAGCTACTCTGTGATACTCCATGTGACACCCTCTGTGAGATGCTCCGTGATGCACCACACAGTATGTGAGCCACTGTGCACCGTGTGTGAAGGGCTTGGCCTGGTGTTTGTGCATGGCGAAGGTTGTCATCTGCTGCTGCTCCATGGAGAGCGTGTGGGGAAGATGCCATCAGGAGGGACAGGTGCCCTGCTTGTTCTGTGTTCTGTCCTCAGAGGAAAGTGAGCTGCTGCAAGAAGTCTTACCCTGTGATTCTGGACACAGATGGAGTGGTTTTGTGTTCCCAGAGGAACCCTTGCTCTGGGTGTATCGTTAGAGGAAACGGCCCAGGACGCCCAGTTCTGTCAGCGGAGCCACCGGTGGGGCTCAGGGTTACCTGCCTCTCACCTTCAAATGCTGCCAACACAAACGGATGGCTGGTTACCTGGGACACCAGACTGCACGGTTGATTAAGTGAGAGCAGAGCTTTGTGCCCAGGGAGCAGCTAGAGGCAGTGGCAGGCGGAAGGGAAGGGTTGTGTAAACACGCTGAATTTAAATACGGCTGTGTGTTGATTAGATAAGGGCCCAGGGCCTCAGCCCACTGAGCAGCACGCGCTTCCAGAGAGGTAATGGCCCTGTGGGAAAGTCTGGGGCAGGACCATCCTGGCTCGGGGTGAAGGGCGGATTTCCCTGAGGTGTCTGTGGCTGCTGAGATAATGCCTGGTGACAAGGGGACTGATGTACAGGGACCAGAGTCCACAAGCAGAGGGGCCTCTCTGCCCTGGCCCTGCTCGGTGGAGTACAGAGAAAGTCAGACATGAGCTCTGCCCCCCGGGAGTTTAAAAGCCTAATGAAGCTTAAGTCAAGAATTGTAGGTTATCCAAATCCCAAGTAAACATTTGGAGGGGTCCCCAAACATCATGAGCCGGCATTCGCAGGCTTGGAAGTCGCCCCGGGGGAAGAAGGAGCGGGCTCTGGTGCACACTTGTCCCGGCCGGGTCTTCACAGCAGTGATCTTCTCGGGCTCACTAAGATAGAGGGCATCTCCCTCATTTTGTGGATGAGGAAGTCGAGGCCCAAGGCGATGAAGAAGCCTCTCTCACATCCAGTCCCGGAGACAGAGCTAGGAGTCAAGTCCCGTTTGTCTGAAGTCAGCGCCCATGGGAAGGAAGGAAGGCAAGCAGGGAGAGGGACCCCTGAGGGAGTGAGCAGGTCCACTCCTGAGTGCCCCCCCAGTTCCTGACCCCCACACCCTTGAGTAGCTCTGAGTCACACAGGGACTCTCCCTGAGGCTCAAGTTAGGGCCTGGTGTGCGGGCTCAGTTATATCTCCCGGAATTCACACATCCTAACCCCAGCACCTCAGAATGTATTTAGTAGATACAGTGTCTTCAAAGAGGTAAAGTGGGCCTTCATCCAATCTGACCAGAGTCTTTGCCATTAGAGAAAATGAGGACACAGACACACATGGGGAAGACCCTGTGAGGACACCGAAGACGGCCCTCTATAAGCCACGAGCCTGCTGACACCGGCATCTCAGACTTCCCGCCTCCAGACTGCGAGGAAATAAGCTGTGCTTACGCTGCCCAGTCAGCGGTGCTTGGTTCAGCCTGATCAACGGATACACCAGCTTTCTCCAAAAGGCAGGCACGGCCGGGCGCGGTGGCTCACACCTGTAATCCCAGCAGTTTGGGAAGCGAGGTGCGTGGACCACCTGAGGTCGGGAGTTTGAGACCAGCCTGACCAACATGGAGAAACCCCATGTCTACTAAAAATACAAAAAATTAGCCGGTCTTGGTGGTACGTGCCTATAATTCCAGCTACTCAGGAGGCTGAGGTAGGAGAATCGCTTGAACCTGGGAGGTGGAGGTTGCGGTGAGCAGAGACTTATATTCCATGTCTCAAAGTCCCAGCCCTCTTATCACATGGTTGGTCTTTCTAGCATGACCATCCCCATACTGAGGCAATCTAGGAACCATCATGGACCACTTCATTAGCATAAAGTCAGGGCCTCTTGAAAAACAAAGACACTCCTACTACATGGGAAATGCCAAGGATTTAGAGTTGCCCTCCCAGGAGACTGGGACAAAGACCAGTCATTAAACAACAATGGCAGTTATATAACACTGCCTCTTAGCCTTCCTGTTTTATCTTTTGGATTATCTATTTATTTATGTAATAGAAATGGTGTCTTGCTGTGTTGCCCAGGCTGGTCTTGAGCTCCCGTGCTCAAGCAATCCTCCCACCTTGGCCTCCCAAAGTGCTGGGATTACAAGCATGAGCCACTGTGCCTGACCTAGATTTAGATTTAGATTTAGGTTCTAATTCAGGCATTAGCTTGAGAAAGTAATGATATTCTCTAAAGAAGGAAATAACCAGAGCTGTTCTCCACCTGCTGACTCACTCGAGGCTTGGCGCTCCCACATGTGGGTGGCTTTACTGAGATAGAGTATTGTAGGTCACTTGTGCTATGTGGACCTTGCGGGGCTGTATCACTCTGCTCCTCAGGCTCACGTGGCAGCCTCATCAGGAACATGGTCAGCTGCAGTGGCAGAGGGAAAAAGGATTGTGGCAAACCAGGTACAGTCCCTTGGGGCTCTGCCAGAAGTAACAGACATCACTTTCAATCACATCTCAAAGGAAGGCTTGTGGCAGGGGACACCTAGAACCCAATCTAACAAGTAGAAAGATGAATCGCATTAGTGGTCACAGAGGTTGACTGGAAAGAGACAAGGATGGAAGCTGCCGTTACTGTCTAGGTGAGAAAGGACCAACGAAGAGACAGGAGTTACAAAGAGCAGAGATGCAACAGGCAGAGCTCAGGTAAATGTGATGTCATCTGTGGAGAAATTACACGAGGAGGTGAGGGGGAGGAGAAACTAGAGGTTCCTTAGGGTCTAGCTTGGGTAAGGTGGGGGTGCTGGCACCCAGGAAGCGACGAGGAGCAAATGGAATGCTCTCTGCTTTGCAGGATGGTGCTGGTGGCAATGTTCACTTCCTAGGCCCCCAGACAGTAGTAGAATATAGAGAAAAGATGAGGTTTCTTCATCATAAACAATCAACTAATCAATAAGCAGGCAGCCCTCTTCCCTTGAATGTCCTGTGTTCATTGAAAACCAGAGGACTTTGATCACTGGGGATTGTGTTGCATAACTGGTTTCAATGCACTATTGTTTTCCTCTCTGGTTTTTTTCCACGATGGAAATGATTTGTTTGCCACACTGGGCAGGAGACCATATTTAAATGTTTCCTGGGTTTGATCTCCAAACAGGGGATTAACTAATGCTGTGCTAAGGTGCTGAGTAGTGGTAAACAGGTTCAATTAACTCTAAATATTTAATTAACTGCTGTTGAGTCCGAGAGTAGTCTAACGTGTGGGCACCTGCTGCTTTCCAGCTTGGTCAACACCAGAAAGCGTTACATTTTGTACTTAAAAACTCAGAGGAGTTTGACAGCAGAAGAAGCCGAGGGTGAAGGTGGAGAGGCTGAGAGCCAGGAGTTTCTAACTTATTTCTGCTTTTGCCACAAACCTAGGCAAGTGATGACATGTTCTAAAGATCTTCCAAGTGTTCAAGGGCAGAGATGGGGAGGAGGTAGGGGGTCACATTTGCAGAGATTCAGACATTTATGGAGAGCTCCTCAGAAAAGCTGTGAATGCCAAGCCACCTGCCTGAGACAATGAGACGCACGTTTCCTCCTCTCTTTGCTATGGGAGTGAACAGAGACCACGACTGTTCGCGGCAGGAGCCTTCATAACTTCTCTGCCCTTCACCAACCAAAGTGGATTCTATCTTTGCCAGCTCTACTTCTGGGCTTTTACAATTTATAATCAGGGCAAGGGAGAGAGAGAGAAATGAAGAATCAAGAAGGAAGGTGGTGGGGAGATAGTTGGGAATTACTGCAGAAGAATCAGAGATTCCTTGCAGGAGAGAATGAAGAGTAGAGGTTAAATAAAAGAAGCAAAGAAGAAAATCAGGCACACACATGGGCTGCCAGGAGGCAAGGCTTTGGTGGGAGCAGAGAGTAAGAGAGAAGTTTTGGAGAATCAGTGAGAAAGCTGGAGAAAGAGGCTTGAGAAAAGTTTCATAGCACGTTAAACTTCACCCTCTGTTGTGCCTTGAAAATCTAAATAGTAATGGAATACATTTTCCTGAACATTTTCAGTAAAACAGCCTTTCTTTGAGTTGGTGAGTTTTGAGCCTCTCTGGAACCCGAGATGCTCTGAAGCCTGGATCACTGTGGAAGTAGCCTGCTGGGGGGTGGAGGTTGGCACAGAGGATGCCAGGCAGGTGGTCACCCCCAGGCTTCAGCTTACCAATCTGTAGCCCTATAAGGACCCTGCCTGTTCCATCCTGTCCTTGTGCTCCTCAGCTGTAGCTTTCTCGTTCGGCTGTGAGCTCTTCGAGGCAGGCCTGTGTCCTCACCCCACTGTCCCTCCCACTCACTGGTGTGCACAAGAGAGGTCAATCGCTCCAGCTCTGTAGAGCAATAGGCGAGTGTCACGGTCAGAGCGACCCCTTCTTCTCCAAGACAGGAACGCTTCGCGGCCTGCTTTCTTTCTTTTCTTTCTTTCTTTCTTTCTTTCTCTTTCTTTTTCTTTCTTTCTTTCCTTCCTTCCTTCCTTTCTTCCTTCCTTCCTTCCTTCCCTCCTTTTTTCTTTTTCTCTCTCTCTTTGTTAATTTCATTGTTTTTTTTTTGAGATGGAGTTTCACTCTTGTTGCCCAGGCTGGAGTGCAATGATGCAATCTGTCTCACAGCAACCTCCACTTCCCAGGTTCAAGCGATTCTCCTGCTTCAGCCTCCTGAGTGGCTGGGACTACAGGCATGCACCACCATGCCGAGCTAATCTTTGTATTTTTTTTTTTAGTAGAGACAGGGTTTCTCCATGTTGGTCAGGCTGGTCTTGAACTCCCAACCTCAGGTGATCCACCTGCCTTGGCCTCTCAGAGTGCTGGGATTACAGGTGAGAGCTACTGCGCCTGGCTGCCGTATTTCTTTTGAAGCTATTCTTCCCCCTCTCCCCTTCTTGCCTATCCGCAGATGATGGGCTCACCAACCACATCCTGAGTCCTCTACACAGAAAAGCAAGAAGCATTGTTTTTATCCCTCTGCCCTCCCCTTTCCCTTCCCCCACCACCAGCAGCTCAGAAGCCAAAGACTCCTGCAAATAGAACTCTGCTTCCTTTGCTAGCTTGTGGCTGATGGACATACGTGGCATCCACTTCAGCTTCCTCCTCTGCACCTTCGGTTCTGCACCAGCTGGAAAGCAAGGCTGCACTTCCCAGCACCTTTGTGCTAGGGTTCTGGATGTGATGTGGGTTCTGCCCATCAGATTAGTCACATCTCTCTGTCATGAGACAAATTTGAAGCTGGGTTAAGCTGAGAGACAGAGGCAGGGAGGGACACACCCATGTGGGGGCAGAGCTCCTAGAAAAAGCACTACAGTTGTAGCCCTGGCCTCCTGGTGTGACCAGGCCTTCCCTGATTGTAGCAGAAGGCAGGTCCTTCCGCAGCCAGCCCTGTGGCTTTGGGAAGCGAAACTGCCTCCTGATGATTCTGCGAGTCATGAAATTCCCTGTGAGTACTCCCTTTCTGCTTTCAGAAAGACTTGGCTCTCTGCTGCTGAGCCCTGCCTGACACTTATGAGCACCCCAGTTGGGTGGGCAGCTGTAAGAGGCCGGCCCCCCATCCAGGGGTGGCTTTGTGACAAGGTCCTGGCCGTGGGCAGGTCTACAGAAGTGGCTGGTGGGGCTTCTGGGAATGGAGCAGCAACCCTAGCTGGCTGCTCAGCTCCTTAACTGTCTGGCTGCCACTTGCCCTCTGGGATGCGGTTGGGAGGCCTCAGCTTGAATGCTAAGAGGCAAGCAGGAGAGGAGGAGGTCGGCTCAGGTGTGGGGCGGGAAGAGGAGCGCCTGGGATCCGGGATCCGCGGTGCCGCCCTGCACTTGAGTGGGAGCCTTCAGAGGCTGCCTCTCTCCACCTCTACTTCCCTGATCCCCTCTCTTCCCCAGCACTAGGGAATCTTTGCTCCATTGGGTCTTTTATTTTTATCTATATGGTTCAATGAAAGCCTTTCTACTTTCTCTGCATTGATTTTGCAGGACAATCCAAAGGTGGGTCTGATGCTTTTATGGTTTGGATTTCCTGGGGTTTATTTTCCACATGAGCAAAAATAAATGTTAAAACTCCTGTTTGTACCTTTAGATAACTAACCTACCATGGTGGTTACGGTGGGCAGGTAGAGAATGAGGGAGAGGAGAGAGACTTTGGAGTCAGACTGAGCAGCTGCAATCTGAGCTTCATTACTTACGAGCTGTGTGGCCTTAGGGGAGTAAATAAGCCTCTCTGAGCTTCAGTTTTCTCATTTATAGATTAATAAAAGCAACAGTACCCAGCTCATAACCACTCAGGTGTAAGGTCTGACCTCATCGTTGGCGGCATGGTAACCTCTGTGGCCCACCATACAACTCTGGAGGGCCTTCTGGAATTAGAAAACCTGAAGTAACTGGAAGACCATGAAAAACCCTAACTAACCCGAGACATTCTTCTATTGTTTCTTCTTCTGGCCTCAATTGACAAGGCCACTGGGCATTGTAACCGACCTTGGTCAACCTCGTGACTCCAGACCCTACAACTCCCTCCCATCTTGCAAACCTAAGACCCCCTCCCAGCTTGCAAAAAACCACCCTGAACTGTAACTTCTGTAACTTTCCACTGTTTACCCCAAACCTGTAAAACCAATTCCTATTCCTGCATCCTCCACTGATTCTCTTTTCGTATTCAGCCCGCCTGCACCCGGGTGAATAAACAGCCATGTTGCTCACACAAAGCCTGTTTGGGGGGTGTCTTCATTCAGAGTTGCATTTAACATCAGGTTGTCTGAGGTTCAAATAAGGTAATGCTTGTAAAAATGAGACTAGTTCATGGTACTTATTAAGAGCTTAATTTAAAAAAACACAGCTCTTATTGTAATTACCTTTTGTTTTTTCATTTATAAAGAGGACAGAGAAAATCACCATAAACTTACTAATATAGAACTGGCTCCAGTTCAGGGAATTCTATATTAGGCAGACCCAAGTGGGCCTTGTTTCTAGAAGTTAATAGGAAAATAGAGGGTAAGAGGGGATCTGAATGGTTCTGGGAGCAGCACAGGAAAGCAGAAACCAGGTTCATTTAGAGAGATGTGGGAGGACAAGCTTCTGTCTCTGGCTGGCTTCTCTCCCTCTCTGGAAGCTTCTTCTGCAGCAGATGGACTATGCAGGATTCCCTCTCACCACGCACAGATCGCAGAAGGCAGGCCCAGGACTCCCACTTAGCACAGATTTTATGTCTGTTAAACACACATGACTCTTCTTTGGGACAAAGACATTCTGGGTTTAGTAGAGGCTCATCATCAGACTAAAAACAGTCTGGTGAGGCCTAAGTTGGGTGTCTGAGACTCTTCTTGGTCCATAGGAAGAAAGGAAAATTCACTCTGCCCACTGATTACATAGGCCCCAGAATATTAGAAGTTTGGGTGATCTTTTTGTTTTATAAAAGTACAGCAGGCCACTTAGAACAAAAGCATGGAATGGCTTAGGACTGGGAGAAGAAATACATTTTTGTCCCTCTAAATCTCCTGGAATTGTTTTCTCAGTTTCTTCTAGATCCATACTCATTTCAAACTCGATTTCTAGGTTGAGAATTTTTTAAATTTAGCTGAATAATTTGAATCCATCCCTCATGTTGACAATCTGTAAGTCAAAAATTTCCCATAACACAAAGAAGAATTTGCAGAGGGGAGGTTCAAGAATGCTTAAAATTTTTATTGAAGGTTTCCTTTATTGCTCACAACTTTGCTTTGGGGTTCACTGAGAATTAACATTTGCGGATGGTGTGGGCATCAGAACTGGACCTCTTCTGTACAAGGCTTTGATGCCTCCAGCAACAGGGTGGCTGTCTGTAGAGTGCTTGGCTGTGGCTTTGAGTTTGAGGGCTGGCTCCAGGCCTCCTGGGGGTTTCCCCAGCCCTCCACCTTCCCACTGGTCACTTCCTTTGTGGTTTCCAATGTGTCATCTCTCAGAGTGCTGCTCAAATCTGTTTTGATTGCGGTGGTCAGTTCACAACTTAAGAATGAGTATATTTGATCAAAACTTGTTCTCCCATTTTGAAAACTTCTAAGCTCTGATGTCTGCCATGAAGAATTATGTTCATTGTATTTGATAGTACAATAGGGAATTTACAGTTAACAATTATTTACTGTAACTTTCAAAGTGACTAGAAGAGAAGAATTATAATGTTCCCATCACACAGAAAAGATAAACGTCTGAGCTGAGAGATACCCCGATCACCCTGACTCGATCATGACACACTGTATACAGGTATGAAAATCTCACATGTACCCCCAAAACGTGCACAACTATCATATGTAAATTTAAAAACTATAATTAAAAAGAATTATGCTTATTGAAATTAGTTTTGAGGGAATTTTTGTCTTTGTTGTCTGACTAAACCTGCTTAGTCAAAATATAGCCTGTCTTTAAATTCCTTTGCCCATGTATGTTCTTCAGTTAGTTTCTTTAACCTCATTTCCCTCCACATCACCTTCCTCCCCCTCTGCTAACTTGTCTTACGTGTGCCACTGCTTCCATCTTCCTTCTGACCTCTTAGGAGAAGCGTCCCTATACATTTTTCTTCTCATCTTATATCTGATTTATAAAGAAAACCGGCACTGTCACACCCTCTGTGCTCACCTGAGTCATCACCTCGCGAAGTGATGTATCCCAGGAGAACATTTGAAAGTAAGTTTTCAGTTTCTTTCAAGGACTATTTTGTCTCTAGTTACAGCACATGGAGCCAGATAGCAGATGAAATACATTTCTTTCTTCATGCTTGACAACACTAACTGCGGCTGGGCAAGGTGGCTCACGCTTGTAATCCCAGCACTTGATGAGGCCAAGGCGGGCAGATTGCTTGAGCTCAGAAGTTTGAGACGAGCCTAGGTAACGTGATGAAATCCCTTCTCTACAAAAATGACAAAATCAGCCTGGCGTGGTGGCAAAAGCCTTACAGTTCCAGATCCTCTGGAGTCTGAGGTGGGAGGATCTGCCTGAGCCATGAACTATGGTGGCACTATTGCATTCCAGTCTGGGTGACAGAGACCCTGTCTCAAAAACAAAAACTAAAACAAAAAACCAAACAACTCCCAGTGTAAAAATAAAATAAAAGAACCAAGTGCATCTTTCTTTATTCGACCTTATAGTCATACCGACCTGCCGTCTAGCTTTTGTCTCTCCTCCGCATCCCACATCGCCTAAGTTTGTTTGTCCCAAAAACTTCCCACAGGAACATGAACACGAGCTCTCAAGATATCCATTGGTTTAGGGAGGAGCAGCTGACTGAGAGTCAGGTCACGGATGAAGGTTAGAGAATAGCACACTTCCACACTAAGACTTTGGATTCAGGGGAAAAATGTGGGTTCTCTTTCTAATTAGAGGGGCATGGCAATGAGTGGGAAATGCAGCTTCTTTAGGGAAGAAGCCAAAGCTTCCTAGCCTTATAGTTTGGATAAGAACTAAAATTAAGACTCCAGCTGGGGGCTGCAGTACCCAGGTCCTGGACGCTCAGGGTAGCTTCTTTGAAGGCCAGTTTTCCGTTGCACACCATGGGGGTGACCACATTTTGATTCAGGGCTTGAGTAGTCATTTCAGATACATTTACTAAGTGTGTATTGTGGATAAATCACACAGTGTTTAACACAAAGTCTGATGTCCCAGGCCTAGCGCCCCTCAGGGAATAGTAATTTAGTGAGACGGTGAAGCAAGTTCATCTGCGGTTGTATTTCAGATAGGACATAACCACCAAGGCAGAGATTCCAAGAGGGGAAGTGAGTGTTTGGAAATGTGGCAGATCACCTCCTTTTGAGGGCAGAAAGGAAGAGAATTCTGGAGTCCTAAGAAAGCAAGATAGGAAGGATTAATTTTCCCAGCATAAATTTTGGGAGTTGAGGAATTTATGGGAGCAAAAATAAAATATTTAAATTCCTGGGTGTATGATTCCAAATCGTATTACTTGGGTGTTTATTCATAATATGTATTTTACTTAATGAAAAAATGAGTACTCTATCTCTATAACTGACTTTAAGAATAATTAACTACAGGGCTATTCGCAATTCTGTTGCTCAAGACGACGACTTTATTAGGTCAGCTTTCTCTCCACTTCCATTAAGAAGTCATTAATAATTTCTCACCAAATCACAATTATTAATAATTTCTTAATGGCCCTGAAAAGAAAGCTGCCCTAAAAAAGTCTTCTCTTGGGCAACAGAATTGCAAATAGTACTGCAGGTAATTATTAATGAATCAACCCTCTAATCCTTAAAGAGATTTAACATTAGCCAGGCTTTATCACACCACCTTCCCACACTGCAGTGCATGTGAAGATGACATCAATGGAGTAGTTGTTCGGCTCCTTCCTCCCGCTCTTGTGTCGAGGCTGGGGAGCCAGTTGCCACAGGTCATCAATTCTTTCTAAAGAATAGTCACTCCTGCTCAGAAATCTGCCAGGAGCACTGGGGCCCTTGGATACTCAGGGACCACATGCAGGAAAATGATTTTACTCCAGGAAGATCAACTTTTCATGAGGCTTCTCTCAGGGCTGTCCAAACCTTCCTACTGGCAGAGTCGGGATTCTGCCTCTGAAACTTGGACTCTGTCCCATCGAGAACACGGTTAGGAAACTAGACTACCAGCCCCTGCTGCGGAGTATCCACCTGCTCAGGAGAACCTGTCCCCAGGTGGGGAGGGTGCTGCTTCCACGAACGTCACCGTGGGGCTCCGGCGCCATCACCTGCCTCTCTGGCTTGCAAGCCGTGCTTCCTGATGGCGGTCCACTCTTTAACAGGTGAAGTCCAAGCTCCTGCATAACATTTGCTTGGAAACCCTTTACCGATGAGTTGTTTCTTTCTTTTTTTTTTTTCAGAGAAATAATAGGAGTCAGCAATATTTCTCAGGGAGTAATAAGGATCCTTCAATAGTTCCTTTTTTGCTTCTAAATAGGAGTAGTTTTTAAGAGTCAGTATATTTAATACAGGGGTCAACCTCCTCTTTTCTTAGTTTTCAAACCACATCGTCTTCTCTGTGGCCTTTCACTCATCTGCAGGTCTGGATAAGCAAACAGGAGCCTTCCTTTCCTAGGGAGTGGGCAATCTCTTTGGACTCGGACACCAGGAGGCCAACCAGCATTGCTGGGGGCCTGGGGTGTAAGCAGTAGGGCAGGAAAAACAGGGACAAACAGATGGGCATTAAGGAAGGGGTGAGTGAGAAGGGAGGGAATGCAGTGGCAGCAGCCAGATGAAAAGAGGGCTGAAGAATGGAAAGCGAGCCTTTTGCTGAGTGCCACCTGCGGAAGCTGCCTCTGGTCTGCACAGAGGCCACTGACTCTAGCAGCAAAGGGGATGCCCAGGAGAGGGCAGTGCCTGAAAGTCAGAGCTCCACACAAAAGCGGCAGGAACCCAGCCTGGCTGTCTTGGTCCACCTGTGTGTCCTTACCAATGGCATTTCCTGAGGGGCCGGAGGCTGGGTGAGTCATGTGTATGGGAAGCTCTACCTTTATTACAGCTGCTTTTCACAGAACCAAGTATTTCCCTACTTAAGCCCAGGCAGGGGAAGTTGGAAGCAAAGCAGGGTCCCTTGGCAGGAGACTTCTCCGTCCTACAACACATGGGCCTGATAGGGACCAGGGATGCCAAGTTAGAAAGGCCCAGGCACTTCTTCAGAGGGCTGCAAATAGGTCCTGTCCAAGCCTGTTCCATCACCTTCTTACAATCTATGAGCTCCCAATATAGGAAGAATGGGCCTCTGCAACCAAGCTAAAGAGGTTGCCTCAGGGCTCCTGTACCCCTCCCCTGGGCAGGTTTGCCACCTAAGGAGGAGGTGCCACTTCTGCTGTGAAGTGAGGGAGCACAGAGACTCTCCCAGGACCTGACAAGTGACCAGCCACCTCTGTCACCAGGAGTGCCAACAAAAGCACAAGGGGAGCACCCTCTGGGGCTCGGTGGGCGCTCTCCACTGAGCCTGGCACAGAGCAGATGCGCGGTAACCCCTGTGGCCTGAATGGAAGCAGTGATGGCCAGGCCTGAGGGCCAGACTCAAAGCACCAGCTGAGAGGATGAGAAGGTCCAGGCCAGCTCAAGGGAGCTCAGGGCAGGTGGCCACAGCTGGGCCACTGAGACTGGGCTTGCAATCAGGCCTTCAGATGGAGGGGAGGGGGGTGAGCAGCACTTCAGAGCTGGAGGGGCCAGGCTGAGGGGATTATCACAATCAGCTCCTAACCCACCTCCTGCCTTCCTTGTCCCCTTCCAGCTTCTCTCTCATCTGATGGTGAAGATACTTCCCTAAAGCTGCCACCTGACCACATCGTTCCTCTGCTCAGATCCCTTGATGGATGCTTGTAAGAAGAAAGATAGTTCCCGTTTATTCACCAGATCGAGGTCCAAGAATGACTCTAGGTGCCTGGTGGAAAGATGGATGTCAAGGAACATGCAGGCCACTCAGCATCAAGGCAAGAACGCATTGTGGAGGCAGCACCGTGACTTCTGTTGGGGAGCAGAGACTGGAGAACAGCTCTGACTCCTCCCAACACCGATGCCACCTTCTCATGAGCACCTCTGGACTCCTCCCAGCCTGGCCTCTGCTTTGATTGCAGGATTTGCTCCGTCTCCTCTCTAATGATGCCTCCATCTTTGCTCAGGTCTGAATTCTCATTGCACTTCCCTCCAGCCCCCAGCTCAGACACGATCTCCTTTCTGACTTCTCCTGAGCTTTAACAGCTGTCTATCCTCTCCTTGTCCCCAGACATTTCCTGATGTGACCAGGCAGAATTCCCCAGTGACTCTTCCAGGAGAGAAGCTCTGTTAATCGATTGTGATAAACTCGCAGTGCCTCAGAGTGGGCTCCAATTCATATACGTGGAAATAAAGCAAAAATTGAGAAAGTTCCCCTGAAAAGAGTTATCTGAGGAGGTGACAAAGGAAGGCTTAATACAGTAGAGCTCCCTTTCTGGGGGAATATGTTCCAAGACTACCCCCACCTCCCGTGGACGCCTGGAACCTCAGATCGTACGGACCCTTATTGTCTGTTTGTGTTGCTCTAAAGGAATACAGAAGGTTGGTAATTTATAAAGGAAAGTGGCTTCTTTGGCTTATGATTCTGTTGGCTGGAAATTGTCAGGATTGGGGATCAGCATCTGGCGAGGACCACAGGCTGCTTCCGCTCTCAGCAGAAGGTGAAGGAAGCCTGCGAGTGCAGAAGTCACGCCCCAGGGAGGAGGCAAGGGAGAGAGGGCAGGTGCCAGGTTCTTTTTAGCAGCCAGCTCTCAAGGGAACAGAGCAAGAACTCATTCTCCAGTCTCTCAGGGGAGGGCTGTAGTCTATTCCGGAGGGGTCCGCCCCATGACCCAAGCACCTCCCATTAGGCTCCGCCTCCAACATTGGGGATCAAATTTCAACACGCAGTTTTCAGGACAAACATCCTAATGATAGCACCTATAGACCTCTATGGGGTGTTTCCTTTGCACATACGTACCTAATAGGAAGTTTCATTTATAAATTGGGTGCAGTAAGAGATTAACAATAATAGTAAAATAGAACAATTTATGCCAGTCTATTGTAACAGAAGTTCTGTGAATGTGGTTTCTCTTTCTCTCAATGTATCTGACGGTACCATACTCACCTGGTTTTGGACCATGGTTCATTCAACTGCAGATTCGGGGGGCTGCCGTATCTTCCAGGGATAAATGGGTCAGATTCATGTGGAGCAGGGGCCTGAGGGGTAGGAACGGAGTTGGTGAAGTGAGAAAGTGGGGCGCGGGGGGGATTCGCCTGCGGAGTCTGCCTATTGGATTTGGATGGTCTAGGGCTGGCTCAGCCATGAGCAGGATCTTAGGCAGCAGCTCAGTGGGGACCCCAGGAGGGTCATTTCAGGCGAGATGTGAGGTCTTGGAACAAAGTCTTGGGAATTTGAGGGGTCTGTAAAAGCATACGTGTAGAAAGCAGGGAGGCTTCTCTGTGACGACCCAGAATGAGCACAGTGGGGCTCCCGTGGCTCTGAGGCACAGCCTTGGTCACAGGGAAGGCTCAGCGTGTGACTTCTATTAACTGGGAAGGTTTTTCCAGGATGCTTGGAGGCCCTGTCACCGACTCTACCCAACTTTATAAATCCTTTCTCCAAACACTTCCGTGAGGTTTGGCTTGGCTGAGTGTGTGGGATTTAAAAACAATCCATTTCTCTGGCTCTAGAGTGGGTTCTGTTTTCCTCAGCAGCCCTCTGAAGTACCCAAGAAAAGGGGATGGGTCTGTAGGGACTTAATCGGCTCACCTGACCCATCTGGGCTACAGTTAGACTCTGCCTGGCTGTGAGGTGGTCTGCGAGCACACACTGGTGACACTCACCTCTCCAGTGGAAAACCCGCTCAGGCAGAGAGATCATCTCTTTCCAAATCTGAAAACAAGCCTCTGCTATCTCCGTTTAGAATTCCCCAGGTTCTCCGCCCTCACTTCAGAAAGATTTCACCTTTTTCATCAGGGCCATTTCCCTTCTTCCTCTCAGAGTGGTCTGACTGGCCCAGATGAGGCCCAGAAGCTGTAGGAGGCTCCGAGGCCTCTGTGTCCCCTGCAGAAACACAGCCCAGGGTCTGGGTCATGGGCAGGCCAGGACATGCTCTATGCACGGGACACCCTCCCCGCCAGGAGACAAGGCCAGGGACGGAGGTGAGGGTTGGAGGAAGTGGAACCCAATGCTGATCCCAGCTGACTCATGAGTCTCCAGACCCAGAGGCACTGTGCCTTCGAGCCCCACTGCTCAGCGGGGGAGATGGAGCTTAAAAATGGGACCCGTCTCCCGCACACTCTGTCCAGAGGAGCCTGGCTGCCAGGACACCTCAGTGAGGCAGCCGGCCATGAGCAGAAGGCCTCAGACTGAGCCTGGGCCCCACCCAGGGGAGCGTTCCATCTGTGCTGGGTTTGGTTGGTAAGGCCCCTCATTAGTTGTTCCTAGAAGGTGCATGTTGACAGGACATGGACCAGCTCATTACTACCGCCCTGGAGACAGCACAGGCTGCTTGTCCCGTGGTCTGAACCCCCACCCCAACCTGCTTTTCTCCACTGCTGTTGACATTGACACCTACATCCCTCAGAGCGCCCCCATGGCGCCGCCAGAGCATGAGGTGATGAGCAATCTCTGGCCCATTCGAGGACAGCAGCTTGTCAGTGGCAGGTCCCAGGCCATGGTGGCCACCCTGACCCTTCACTTACTGCTAGGGACAACTATCAGTGGCTGGGAGCCGAGGAGAGAGAAGCAGGCAGGTGTCCATTGCCCAGATCTGGGTGTGGCTCTGACTTGTACCTTGTGGCAGTAGAGGCTCCTCTTCATTTCTCAGTCTCAGTTTTTTTCATCTGCAAAATATTCAAAATTGCTGGCACATGTGGCTGTATGTGAGTGTTAATGAGTGTGTGTGGCTGTGTGTGTGTGGATGTGAATGTATGGCTGTGTGTCTTAGTCCATTCAGACGGCTGTAACAAAATCCCTGAAACTGAGTCATTCATAAACAACAGAAATGTGTTTCTCACAGTTCTGGAGGCTGGGAGGTTTGGTGTCTGGGGAGGATCGGGGTTTCTGCTTCCAAGATGGCACCACGTTGCTGCAGTCCCTGGAAGGGAGGGCGCTGTGTCCTCTTGTGGAGGAAGGAACCCACTTCTTCCAGCTGTTTTATAAAGACTCCAACTCCATGCAGGAGGGCTCTGCCCTGGTACCAACATGACGTCCGCAAGACCTCACCTCTTCATTCTATCACATCGGCTACTAAGCTTCAATGCATGAATCTGGGGGACACTCAGCCCCATAGCACTGTGTAGGTGTGAGAGTGTGAGCATACGTGTGCGTGAGAGTGTATGCGAGGGCGTGTGAGCATGGGTGTGTGTGTGAGCGTGTGGCTGTGGGAGCATCAGTGTGTGGTGAGAATCATTTCTGCGTCTCCTTGTTCTACCTCTCACAGGGCGCTCTGAGGGCAGGTGTGGGGCATCTGCCTCCTCCTCCCAGAACAGACCAGAAGGTGGGAATGTAGGTGGCGTCTCTGCCCTCCTGTCCTGGCTGCTCCAGGTCTCTCAGCCGTGAGGAGTGGCTGGCACAGCTTCCCTGACCGCGTGACCTTCTCCTCTTCATCCCACTCATGCCCTTCCTACAAGCCCCTGCCCTTCTGGCTTGCAGGTCCTGCCAGCCACCTGGCAGCTCCTCGGACCTCTCAGCCTCCCTGACTCCCCTTTGCTCGAAATTCCTGGGGCGAGAGGGGCCTTGGGAACGTAGCCCTTGACACTGAACCTGTGCCAAAGCCCCTTCCAAGGGCTCTCCCTTCTGCGCCTGAGCACATCTGGGGTGACAGCTCATCCAATTTTGAATGTTGGGCCTGGCTGCCTTGAGCTGAGCTCTGGGTCCCCAGGAAGTCTCCACCTCCCTTCCTGGCTCTGAACAGAAGCTGAACAGAGCAGGAAGAGGATCTTCTCAGGGCAGCCCTGTGGCTCTCTCCAGTTCCTCCTGTACCTCTCCCACAGACCCGGCCACAGGCTCAGCCACCTGCCAGCTGCACCGTGCAATCTAATGGTGCTGAGCAGAAGGGAGACCTGGGCTTGGAGTTGAGAGGGTCCGAACTTAAACCCCCAACTCTGCCAGTTTCACCTGTAAACTGGGGACCGAAACCTCCTCACAAGCTGCTCAAGAGGACACAATTAAAAGGCATGTGAATGCAGTTTGTGAAGTATTAACTATTTGGCAAATTAGATCATAAGACTCCTTTCTGACAGTGTCTTAAAATCACTTCCTGAGTGTTCCTCTTGTCTCTGCGATTTTGTTAAGATGTAAACTTAATATTAATTTAATTGAAGTTTAATTCAATCTTAATATTTAATATTCAGAAATAAGTTTTCTGCTTCTTTCGGGTGCATGGAAGCCGCTGTCCTGGCTGCGGGGCGGGGGCTGGTGCCCCTGGCTTCTTCCTAGGCTGGCCTCCTCTCTCACTCACTACTCCCTGGGTCTCCTTGACAAGTGATGTAGCTGATGCTCTTGGTCAGCTCCCTGGAGCCGTCCCCACCCATTTCCCTGCTTGCTCATTTCTCACAACAGAGGGCGAGACAGCACCTCGCCTTGCCACTGAGGATGGCACATAGAATACAAGGCCAGTGTGCCGGGCAGTGAGGAGGACATCGGGGTCCCTCTCAGCCTCCTGTCCATTCCACCTTGGAGCCTGGGAAGGAAGAATGGGAAACTGCAGAGGTGCCCACGTCACACTTACCCAGCCAGCCCTGGGATCCTGCCCAGGATTTTTGTTAAGTAAACGATGAATGTTTTCATGGTTTAAACTGCATGGGTCAAACCCAGCCTGCTGCCTGGTTTTGCAAATTGCGTTTTATTGGCACACAGCTACCCTATGTTTATATTTCATCGGTGGTGTTTTTGAGCTTCAGGGAAAGATCTGAGTTGTTGTGACAGAGACTATGTGGCCTGCAAAGCCTTAAGTATTAATGTTCTAGCCCTTTGCAGAAAAAGCTTGCCATCTCCTGATTTAAATCATTGGCTAGTTGGTTTTTTGGTGACTATCAGCCAAATGCATCTTAAATGGTCCAGTAACAGAAAAAGCAGCCCCCAAGAGCTCAGCCAAGGAGCTGAAAGTATCATCTCCAGGAACATGTGGCGAGAGTGCTTGTGGGTTGGTTGGCTTAGAGGCTCTAGTGCATTTTCAAGTCCCATCTTCATCCCACATCTTTGTCGTAGGTTTACTGCATGGTCGTAGGGTAAATGCCACAGGGTCAGGACCCCTTATTCTACAAGAACGCTCAGCAGAGGATGACGTTGATTTCTTGCCATGCATTTTTTTTTTTTCTTTTTAAATTTAGAGCAAAGAGATCTTCCTCAGATGCCTCTTGAGAGACTTCTCCCTCTCCTGTCACAGTCAACAGAGCTGGGCCACATTTCTACCCTTAAACCAGCCACGGGCACATACTGGTCACTGGCCAGAGGGGTGGCTTCACCATAATTGCCTTGGATGAATTCAGATCCACGATTATACATTTTGCTCTTTTTCCCACCAGGAACTATTTTACGTAGAACTGACAGCCCCAGCCAGTCTAGCAACAAGGAGCAGCCCATCCACATGCGATATTCTGAGTATGACCTGGCACCAGGCTCTGTGTTGGTCACCAAGGAGTTGGAGCCCCGCCGAGTGACAGGAATGCATCCCAGGAGCCATGGTCCTGACCACCCGGATAAGGACTAAGGATGCTTGGGAATGAGGATACAGTACCCCGGGAGGCATTATGTCTACTGCCATCTCTTCTTGTTTTTTTTTTTAATCACAAAAACCACCAAGGTGAGGATGTGGAAGAAATATTTGGGGGAGTCGGGCAAGGAGAAGGCTTCCAGTAACACCTGCAACGTCAGACCCTGCTCCTCCCGCCAGGCCCCTGTGTGTCCTGCCTCAGTAGGAACAATAGCTGACATCCATACCACATTTGTCACATGTCAGTGTTTTCTCATTGCTTTGTATGTATTAGCTCATTTAATCCTCCCGGTTACCCCGGATGCCAGGCGTTACTACCATTCCATTTCACAGAAGAGAAACTGAGGCAGAGAGAGTTTAAGTATCTCGCTGAAGGACCCCACTGTGCACACTCGGGTGCCGCATGTTGGCTTGGGGTCTGGTTCCAGCATGATATGCGGCCTCTCCTGAGGGATGCTGGGCTTGAGCGCGTGCCCGCAGGAAAGCTGCCTGAACGCACTGCTCAGTGTCCAACAACCTCACACGTCTCCATAACACATTATTACAGATCCGGCCTGTGCACACTAAGATAGACCAAGAGCTGGATGTGAAGCCCAAAATGTCTTCAGTCTACAGACATGTCCTTTTGTGTCTTTAATGAATGTGAGAGAAGGTTGGAATAAGAATTCAGTTCAGCAAAAGTTTGTTTATCCAACATTTTCTATGTGCCAGGGCCTTCTGTTATGACCTGAGGTTTCAAAATAAATGAGACGCCGTTCTGGTCCTGAGTGACCCCTCAGGGTAGTGGGGGAGTCAGACGAGCAGCAGAGAATAGCAGCAAGGCAGCGGGTGCTGTGACTCAGTGATGCACCCCGGGGGCTCCAGTAGACGGGGAAGCTTCTTAGCGAGACAACGCTTATTCTGTGCCTCAAACCATGAGTGGGAATCCCATCTCCTGAGAAACCTGGAAACCTCTCCAGTTTCTTCTCGCGGTGCTCTCAGTTGTGGGGATATGACCACCGTCATTTCTGCGTATATGGTCACATGGCTTTGCCGAGTTTTCCCATGTGCAGTTCTGATTAAAGGGCATCGACCCTGCATGGAAAGAAGCATCTTGTTATGGTGATAGACAGGGGCTCCAAGTGACCGCCCAAAAGCATGTGGTTGGTGCTCCGTCTAAATCGACTCAGAAATCCCCGCCTTTCAACCAAATCCTGTTGCACCACCAATCTGAGGCATCCCCTGACCCCACCACTGAGCCCCCAGCAGGGCTCCATTTATTTGTAAAACATTGACTAAGCCCCTGCTGTAAGCTTGGCACAGTGTTAGGGACTGGAGATACAACGGTCTCCCAGACAGGCAAGATTCCTGTGTGCTTCCAGGGAGGGATCGCATTTCAGGGAGGGAGCTCGGTCTGGAGGGAGGCTGGGACAGCTCCTACTTGAGGAGTTACTGTGATCCCCAGTGCCACTGACATCTGTGCACATCCAGTAAAGGTGCATTGGATGAATACATGAGCCAGATGAATAAATGAGCCACAATACACAGTTGGCGAAGCACTGATGAGCTAAGCCAAGTAGAAAAAGTACAAGGTCATTTGTCACATTCCACAGATAGAGCAGCTGTGCAACATTTCTTGCATTGAATGAGAGGAGGAAAGCGGCTTACCTTCTCTGATCTGCTTTATGCTCTCTGAAGACAAGATGGAGAATGGGTCTTTTGGCGGGACATACTCATATTGCCATGGGCCAGGTATAGGACATAGAGAGGTAAATAATAAGTAATCTGTTCCCTCGAGGAGCTCTGGGTCTAGTGGTAGGCGGATAAGAAAGGCATGCTGACTAATAGCTTTAGCGGATGTGCACTGCCTGCCTCTGGGCCCTTAGGTGCCCTAGAAGCCCAGGTACAGAGTCCCCGTCCTTATGGAGCAGGCTTTCCAGGCACTAAGTAGTGGTTCGGACCTTGGCCAAGCTGCCCAGACCTGTCACTTGGATTTACTGCCTCATCTGTCACCTGGCACTGTCCAATTATCCATCATAGTGTCTGTGGTGTGTCCTGTCTCTCGTCCCAACCCTACCAGGATGTGACATTCTGAGAGCATACATCCCTCTTTCTTGTCATTGTTGCATCTGAAAGTGACTGAAATGTAGCAAGAGTGAAATATTTTTTTTTTTTTCTGAGACAGAGTTTCACTCTTGTTGTCCAGGCTGGAGTGCAATGGCATGATCTCAGCTCAGTACAACCTCTACCTCCTGAGCTCAAGAGATTCTCCTGCCTCAGCCTCCAGAGTAGCTGGGATTACAGGCATGTGCCACCATGCCTGGCTAATTTTTTGCATTTTTAGTAGAAACGGGGTTTCACCATGTTAGCTGGGGTGGTCTTGAACTCCTGACCTCACATGATCCTCCCGCTTCGGCCTCCCAAAGTACTGGGATTACGGGTATGAGCCACCACGCCTAGCCACAATAAATACTTTTTAGTAAGCAAATAAGTAAGAACAAATGTAAAATTGCAGCTGGTGATGAGCACAATGAAGAAATAAGCAGACTCATTAGAAGGTAGAATGGGAGGGGAGCCAGTCAGGGAAGGCTACTTAAAGGAGGTGACATCTGAGTTAGTACCAGAAGGACAAAGAGGAGACAGTGGCTTGAAATCTGAGGGTAAAGAGCATGAAAGTGTTCCAGGCAGAAAAACAACTTGATCACCTTCCTAAAGGAAGTTTCCCAACTTCAGAGAACTGTGAAGGAAGGAGTCATTCACTCTGTAGGGTAGAAAGAAGGGGCTGAATTGGGAGGTCTCTCTCAAAGGTGGCGCAGGAGCTGGTCCCTGAAAGAAACATAAGATCTGGCTAGGGAGGAAGGAAAAGGCATCCTGCAGTGGGAGGAACTGCAGAAGCAAAGGCCTGGAGGTCTGAGTAGGAATGTCATGCTCTAACAGCACACAGCCTGCCTGAATGATGTGGAGGGGCTGTGGGGAGTGATGGGTAAGTTGGAGGGGTTCTCCAAAAGGTTTAACTTCTAAGTTAGGTTCCTCTGCACGGGTCTGGTGGGAAGAGTTGGTGGTGACAGGCTGTCGTGAGCTTTCATCTCTCTGACTCTCACTTCCATGGATGGTTGAGCTTGGACTGTGTCCCTGAGCTTCTGCATCCTCGTCTATAAAGCGAGGGGGATGCCAGATGGTTTCTAAGCTTGCATCCAGACCTAACATCTGTGATTCCCTCACGACCTGAATAATAAGGTTGGAAAACCAGGTACCCTAGAAAAACCCCTAACTCTCCATGAAGCTTTTGCTGCGGGATGGTTCTTGAGGGGAACTCAATGTACACCCCTCATCACAGTGCACTTGTGATGAAAGCTTTTCCTTCTTCTTGGCTGGTCCTGATGGTGGGTGTTCTGAGACATGGCAGACAGCAAGTGCTGGGCATTCTGAGACGTGCTGGGGCCTGGGGCTCTTGCCAGGTCCAGGTTTAACTGGCACAATTTCTGATGGCTTCAGAGAGGACACTTGTTAGGTCTTGCCTGCCTAATGGAATATGTCACCGTTCTGCAAATAGGATAGCTGGAGCTGAAATATTTTTGGTAAGCAGTGAAAGAGATTACCTGGGTCAAGTTAAGAAAAACCGGTGGAAGGCAAGGAAAGATTGCCCCTTTAAACAATATCACCTTTGTGGGCAGACTGGAGAGCTGGAGAAACTGTGTGAATGTTCCCCCATGCGACCATGCAGTAAGGCTTAAGAAGTTGTTAGGATATGTGATTTTCCCAGGCAGAGGGCATGCAACGATCAAACGCTTTTCCCTGGCTATTCAAAGAGCCCAACCAATCAATAAATTCCTGTCTTTTACCAGGAATGTTGCACATGGTTGTGCAGTGCACAACCTGTATAACCACCCATGGAAACCAGTCTATTCCAAACTTAATTTATTCCACAGGGTTTATTTAATAACTATGTTGTGCTAGACATGTGCTAGGCCATGGGGATAAATGGTGAAATGCAATGGTTCCCAGTCCGCAGGGAAAGACAGAGAGACAGCCCCTCCCTATGAGGGCAGTATGGTAGATGCTTTGATTGAAGGCTCAGGGAGGATGCTGTGGGAGGGCAGAGGGAAAGCCTTTAGCCCAGAATTGGTGGGAATGGAAGAGCAAAAGAGGACAGCTGAGCCAGGAGAGTGTACTCTAAGGGGGAGTGGTGTCCATCATTTGCTACCTTCTCTTGGCCCAGAGAACTGAAGTCTTTTTTTAACTGTGCTATTGTCCTTCCAAGCTCTACCACTGAATACTCACTCTTTGATGTATTTCTTTAGAGACAGGATCTCACTCCATTGCCCAGGCTGGAGTGCAGTGGTACAATCATGGCTTACTGCAGCCTCAAACTCCTGGGCTCAAGTGATCCTCCTGCCTCAGCCTCCCAAGTAGCTGGGACTACAGACACATACCACCACGTCTGGCTAATTTCTGTATTTTTGTAGAGACGGGGTCTCCTGAATACTCGCTCATTCTTCTAGCAGCATGGCATGGCATTAGTGCTTGGAAGAGAATGTCCCTGTGGATGTGGTCGGGAGAGGCGGGGTAGGGGTCACCAGGAGCATCTCCCATCTGCTGCAGGTGTGCCTGCTCAGCCGGCCCCATCTTGCATCCATGTTCGGGGAATCAGCAGTACAGTTCCATCTAACTCCAGAGTCTAACTCCAGTCGCCACGATTTTAATCTCACCCTGTTTTCTGTGGTAATCTTTGTTTAAACAATGTGTCAAAATGTTTTTTAAACCATGAAAATACTGCACAGTGGCAAATCTCTTATCCACAGGGTACTACTGAGCTGGTAACCTACCTAGACACCAAAAAGTAAGCAAAAAGGCTTCTAAGAGCCAGAGCAATTATTATCATCTCTAGACAGTGAAGTAAAGACATCCCACTCAGAGGGGCCATGAAACCCACACCCATGAATGTGTTTAGTCCTCACACAAAATCCCACTCTGGAGGCTGGGAGAGGTGGTTCACGCCTAACTCCCAGCACTTTGGGAGGCCAAGTGGGGAGGATTACTTGAGCCCAGGAGTTTGAGACCAGCCTGAGCGACATGGCAAGAGCCCATCTCTACAAAAAAGAAAAGAAAAGAAAAGAAAGAAAAATTAGCTGAGTGTTGTGGCATGTACCCGTAGTCCCAGCTACTCCGGAGGCTGAGGTGGGAGGATCCCTTGAGTCCAGAAGATGGAGGCTGCTGTAAGCCAAGATTGCACCACTGCACTTCAGCCTGGGTGACAGAGTAAGACTCTGTCTCAAAAAAACAAAACAAAACAAAACAAAAATCCCACACTGAGTTGTTGGAATTAAACCCAGGAAATGCATGTGACTGAACTAATCATCTTCCCCCAGACCTGCGTCTCAGAGCCTACCGTCCTTCTCCACACCTCCGCCCTTCATCCCATCCCCATGTCGTCCATTACAGCCTTCATGTGGAAACCAGCCCAGTGTCTACTCCCTACGGCACCTCTCCTCCCCTAAGTCACCATGGCAGTGACTTGCCCCTCCACCAAGCACTGTGCAGCCTGCTAGGGCTTCCTTGGTTTTTGTTTTTGGGTCACCCAGGCTGGAGTTCAGTGGTGCCATCATAACTCGCTGCAGCCTCCAGCTCCTGGGCTCAAGCCATCCTCTTACCTTAGTCTCCTGAGTAGCTGAGACTGCAGGCATGCACCATCATGCCTGGCTCATTTTTCAAAATGTCTTTATAGAGATAGAAACATGCTATGTTGCCCAGGCTGGTCCTGGCCTCCTGGCCTCAAGCTGTTCTCCTAACTCAGCTTCAGGTGAGCCACCTCACCTGGCCCTGACGGGGCTTTCTAAACTGCAAATCTGACCAATTGTTTATATGAATCATACAATGCTTCTTCACTATCCTGAAGATAAAATCCAAATTTCTTCACACGGCTACACCAGGCCTCTGCTGGGCCTACCTCCATTCCTGTCTCAAATTGTCGTTCCTTACAGCTCCCCGACGGCGCCAGCTCTTTGCATCCCTGAACTTTTGCACGTGCTGCTCCTGGGCTTACACTGTGTGTGCCAGCTGGCAGCTCTCTTTCTCCTTTAGGGCTCAGTTGGGAGATGGCCCCTTCTCTGCCCAGCTGGGTAAGGTAAGTGCTTCGGTGACGTATTGGGATAATCTCTATGAGGGCTGTGATTCTTTACTGAGTCTTTTAGCTGCATGAGGGCATGGCTCAGTCTTATTGATCAAATTTGTAGAGTGTAACACACAGAAGGCATTCAATCAATACATATTAAGTGAATGAAGAGATGAGTTTGAATTCCCAGGGAAAATGAGAAGAAATACATTCTTAGGGTTTGGGACGCTTGATGAAGTCAAATACACTGTTAATTGATTAGGAACATTTTTAGCTGAGAGCGACGTGAAGGAGTGGTGGCTTGGGAAAGAACTTAGTCTCCTGTTCTCGTACAACTCCCGTGGCCTGTAACTGCAGAGGCAGTGAGGTCCTGGTGACACTGGAAGAGGAGCCGTCTTCCGGAAGCTGCACCCATGGTCTGTTTCGTGTTTAGTCTTCCTGAACATTCTATGAGTGGGCTAGATCTCTTAATTACTCTTTCTGCTTTAACTAGCTAGTATTGATTCCAGTTGCCTGCAGCTAAGAACTCTGGTAAATACAAACCTTTGTCTGACTCTTATAAAAAATCTCAAAGCAATAGTAATGCCTAGTTTTATAGAAGTGACCATGGAAGCTTATAAAAGGCAGCTTGGGGAGCATTTGAGATGCTGAAAGCTCATTTCCAGGAGGAGAAATGGTCTATGCTGAAAACCTACCTGCAGCCTCAACTCCACGTCTCTCCTGGGTTCAGCTGCTGAGCATTGGAGCTGGAAGGATAACAGGTTTCCTAGTGGAACATATGCATCTGATGGAGAGCCCTCAGGTGTTCAAACTGCAAGGCTTCTTTTTTTCTAGAGACAGGGTCTTGCTCTGTCACCCAGGCTGGCATGCAGTGTCGTGATCATAGCTCATTATAAACTCCAACTCCTGGGCTCAAGAGATCCTTCTGCCTCGGCCTCCCAAAAGTGCTGGGATTAGAGGTGTGAGCCACTGTGCCTGGCCCCACACGGTTTCCCAGCACCTGAACTGAGAGGTCAGGGTTATTTCCGTCTTTCCGCACTGCCAAGGGCTGACAGAACAAAGAAACAAAGAGGAACTGAAAAGGCTGATCATGGGGCTGAATCATGTCTAACTGGCTTAAATAACAAATGTGCATAACCATAATTTGCCAACTTGTAAATGGTTTATCCCCACGGGGGCCTGGAACAGCTTCCTTTGCACTTAGAAGGCCCAGCCAGGCCAGTGCTGACTCTGACTCCTTGGTGGACAGGACTCCAGGGGTTGGGAGGGTCAGGGCCAAGCTGGCCAGAGCCGGGGCCTCAAACCTGAAAGAGAGTCACACTTTTTTGCTTGTCAATTTCCTAGCCTTTTCCGTTACAGCATTTTAACCTGGGAGGTTTAATGAGATCCCTTGCGTTTTCGCCTTCCATGGGCTTAACTTAAAATTTCAGTGTCTTAAACATTTTCCCAGTAGTGGGCCTGGTGTCTTTGGAAGCTGCATTTCTTTTTTCAGGCATTGGGGGACCGCTGAATTCTGGGAAGGATTGATGGGTTGAATGGCCCAGTTATTACTGTGCTGAGGGGTGATGCAGGCTTCTCAGGGTGCCAGTCATCGAAGCAGCAGCAGCAGCTTCCTTGCAGGGCTGTGCAGTTCAGGCTGCCTGGGGAAAGGGGCTGCGAGATAAGGGGCAAGAACAACGTTCAAAGTTAATGAGCTCGGCTGAGTTCCCTGGACCCCAACTTCCAGACAGCTTGGCTTCTCTGTGCATTTCTTTGCCCTCTGAGCACCCAGCTAACTTTTAACCCAGTCTCCTCCAAAGCTCTAGGGAAGAGGCTGCTCCCCTGGCTTCCTCCAGTGTGAGTCTCTGCTCCACGCTCTGGACATTGCTCTGGGAAACCCCCGCTTCCCAGACCAGCCACATGATGAACACGCTTAGAGGGGAGCTCAGTGCTGTTTCCTGCTACTGGTGAGGGCTGGTGAGGTGTGCATTGTGTAGGCACCAGGCCCTGAATCACTGTCCTTACACCCTGCCCCCTGCCTGCCACCCTTCGCCCCCCCTAGTTTGATCAGGGTGCATCTCCACTGCTGGTCTATGCAGGGTGGGGCTGGGTGCTCCCCTTGGCCTCCCCTTGCCCCAGGGCCTGCCTCTAACCTGCTGCCCTGAGGACTGCTATGCCACGAACAGCTTTGGCTTGGGGAGCATTGAGTGTGGGTCTCCACCCTGTGTGACTTCAGGGCTGCATCTGCAAACATTCTGTTTCTTTTCTTTCTCTCTCTCTCTCCCTTCCTTCTTTCTTTTCTTTGACAGTGTCTTACTCTGGTCCCCAGAGTGGAGTACAGTGATGTCATCATAGCTCAGGACAGCCTCAAACTCGGGGGCTCACACAATCCTCCTGCCCCAGCCTCCCTACTGTCTAGGACTACAGGTGCACACCACCGGACTCTGCCACTCTTTTTGTAGAGATGGGGTCTTGCTATGTTGCCCAGGCTGCTCTTGAACTCCTGGCCTCAAGCATCTTCCCCTTGGCCTCCCAAAGTGCTGGGATTACAGGTGTGAGCCACCATTCCCCACCAACATTCTCTTTCTTGATTCCTGAGTCCAAAAGCAGGAAGAGAGGGGGTGAGGGAAGGTTTCAGCATCACTGGCAGCTTTTCCAAAATCTCATGTGTCCTTCTCTCTGGAGGGCATTTGAAAGGGGGCACAGTGGTTGAGAGACATTGGACCGTATTACTATTTCCAATCTTCTGATTGTCTATGAGCATTCCTTGGGTGAGATTTGTTAAGAATTCAGATCCTAGGCTCCTCCTCATACCTACTCAGTTGAAAGCCCTGGGGCAGGACCTAGGAATCTGCATTCTAACAGTTGTCTGGGTTGTCTTCATACTCAGCAGCTTTGAGTCCACTGAGTAAGGGGCCTTCCGTCTTCTGGCCCCTTGTCACAGCACTGAAAGCAGGACACTCCAGGTTTGGTGGCGTTTGGACCCCTTTTTAGGGCAGTGAATGTCCTGCATCTCCCCTGGCCTGGGAAGGTCACCTGCCAAGTCAATTCCTGCAGCACAGAGTGAAAGAGTGCCCTTGTCTGATTAGAAACAGACACAGCTGTGCTATATTCTGTAGTGGGGAGAGGAGGAAGGGGGATCAAATAATGCCACGCCCTGTGTACACGTCATGTGAAATCAACATTCCCTCTGCTTGTTCCCAGCGGGGAATAAGAGATCCCATTGCACTCCTCAAAGGAACCACCCTCACCCATGGCCCTGGCCTCTTCCCTTCAATGCAACAGACTCAGATGTCCAGAGCTGTGGAGAGTCCTTTCTAAAGGGAGAATAGCTGCTTTGTCCCACTCCCCGGTCCTCCTCTGAGCAAGTGACTTTCAGATCTCTGAAAGATAAGTTGTAGTTTGGCTTCAGAATGTTGATAAGGGAGAGGAGTGTTCTCTTCAAGAGCAAACACCCCGAGCTTTGGGCGAAACCTCAGGGTATTGGGCAATGAGAGAGATCGAATGATACAATTTCATTATCTCTGCCCGTCTGCATAGATCTATTGGCTTTGGGAGGCCAAGAAGAAGAGTTTCAAAAGAACAGTTAAAAAAAACAAATCAGCAAACAGCCAATTCACAGCTGTGTCCTGGATGGGAGACCAGGTGGTAAAAGAAAAAAAAAGCTGCCGAGATCGAATTCAAAATGGAATGAGTTTCATTTTACAGTGAGAAAGAGAAGAACAGCCGACACCCAGGGACTGGCCTGGTCCCAGGCACCCGGCCATCGTACTCCCCCAGATCACTGCGTGCTCTCCTGTTGAACAGCGTCTGAAATGTAGACAAAGCAAAGCATCTTATCACATGGAGGAAACTGACTGAGCGAGGCTGAAACTGCACCCTATTTACACTTGCCATCATTCGCGACCATCTAGGGAAAGTAAGACACGGACTCGTTGGTGGGGGCTGGGAAGAGATGCGATTTGGGGTGAAGGACTGCGCAAAACTAGTTTGGAAAGTGACCAATTAGAAAACCAATTTTTCTCCCGTAACATCAGGAGATGATTGTTTAATTCAGCTTTGTAATTATCATCCAAATACTCCCAGTGTTACCAGCCTGAAGGCCCAGAAAAACCCATCCACATCAGCACTTGATTGGAGGGTTCTGACCCCTCCTCTGTGTCCTCCCATCACTGTCTCAGATGTGCTTTCCTGAATTCACGTCATCCAGACACTGCTGCTCTCTCCCAAGGAACTGCTGGACACTCATGTCCAGGGCGGATGGTTGGCAGCCACACTCTGGCGTGGGCATACCGGCTGTTTACAGCTGGGTATGTTAGTTATGGCTGCTGAGGGCTGACTTTAACGTCATGCTGGGCATTCAGTATTTTGAATATAACCCTGCCCCTATCCACAATATGCTGGAGATGGAAGATGAGGGACAGACCCTCCACCAAACTGTGGGTTCATTTGGTCTTGTGGGCCCAGAAACGGCACTGTTTGAATCCCAACCTCACAAAGTCCCTCCCGAGAGCCCCACAGGCTGGACTGAAGACTTCACACTCCTTGCTTCGCCTCTTGTTCTTAAGCCACACTGGGCCATAGGCACAAAGTTCCCTCCATTTCCCATTGGCCTGAGCGGCCTAACCTGTTCCTGCTTCTCCTTTAGGTGAAATCTAGAAATGCCTGAGTAGATCAGCTGTGCAAATAAACCCTTCCAGTCTCCCTAGTCCCTTACTTGGTGGCCACGTAGGCTCAACTGGACCCCTGTGCTCCATAATCAAGGAGCCAGACAAAATGTTCAATACCGAATACTCCACAATAGGAGTTTGTAGGAAGAGAAAATGAACAAACCAAGCAATTGTGTTAAACACTGCAGAGGGCAAGCTGCAGATTCTAAACTCGGACCATCTGAAAGCAATTCCTTGATGCCGCTTTCAGCTTGAGCGTGTTACGTGCTCTCTGAGCCTCAGTTTCATCATGTGAAAAACAGGGACGATAGCAGCACCTTCTTGTTAAGAGCCGTTGTGAGGGTCAAACGTGATCATCTACGTCTAGGGCTTGTCATAGGACCCGCTGTATGCTAAGTGCTCCATAAATGTTGACTGTGATCATTATTATCAATAATCAATCAAGCCGCATGTTTAGAAAGAAGACATATGCCGAGATAACGAGAGAAATGGAAAAGATGATTTCCTTTAAATTAAATCTGGCAGGAGATGGCAGGATACTAGGGTGCTATGTGTTCAAAAAGCCAAATTAAACATGGCTCACAGCTCCCTGACCCTCGCCCTCCCTTGGCCAGGTTTCTTGCTGTGTCAGAGGGTGGGGAGGAGGTGGAACAAAGGAGGCTGCAGCTGGGCTGTTGAACTTGGCCCTCCTACGGCCTTAGCCTTAGCCAGTGAGGCCAGGGCTGTTTTATCCTACCGAACAGTCAGCCTTGTTTTCCTTGAATGGTGATTGGTCAGGATTCTCTCAATTTGGCTGTACATTTCTGTTTCTGTGGGTTTGGGTTGAGGATCAACAGCCACAATTCCACTTGCGTTAATAAATTTAGGTAGACCCAACCATCTGGAAAAAAACCTTGAGATCAACTCCAAAGCTGATGAGATGCTAATGGTGCAAGAAAACATGAAAAAGCAAAAATAAAAACATCAGCTCAGCTGACGAATTTGAGTTTCACTCTTTTCCTTCCATGTCTATCCTCCAGCAGAAGTGTCCATTGTCAGGAAACTGATGGTGGATACCATAGACTGGGTGGCTTAAATAACAAACGTTTATTCTCACAGTTCTGGGGGCTGCAAAATCCAAGATCAAGGCACGGGCAAATCCGATGTCTGGTGAGGGCTAGCTTCTTGGTTCACAGACAGCACCTTCTTGCTGTGTCTTCACATGGTGAAGAGAATGTCATCTCTCTCATGTCTCTTCTTTTGTTTTTTTTGAGGCAGGGTCTTGCTCTGTGGCCCACGCTTGAGTGCAACGGCATGATCATGGCTCACTGCAGTCTCAACTCTTTGGCTCAAGCAATCCTCCCATCTCAGCCTCCCAAGTGGCTGGGACTATAGGAATGTGCCACCATACTGGCTAATTTTTGCTTTTTGTAGAGGCAAAGTTTTACCATATTGCCCAGGCTGGTCTTGAACTCCTGAACTCAAGCTGTCTGCTTGCCTGCCTCGGCCTCCCAAATTCTTGGGATTGCAGGATTGAGCCACTATGTCCAGCCTCACATCTGTTCTTAAAAGAGCACAAATCCTATCATGAGGGCCCCACCCTAATGATCTAATCACTTCCCCAAGGCCCCATTTCCTAATATCATCACATTGGGGTTTAGATTTTAAGGTATGAATTTTAGAGGCATGAATGTTTAGAGACACAAACATTCAGTCCATGGTATCAACTATTGAAGTACTGATAATTTTTGGCAATCATCTATCCATTTACTCCACTATATCTCTGATTGCTGCACCAGCATCATCCAAAAGTGTCTTCTAGGGGCCAGATGTGGTGGCTCACGCCTGTAGTCCTAGCACTTTGGGAGGCTGAAGAGGGTGGATCACTTGAGGTCAGGAGTTCAAGACCAACTTGGCCAACATGGTGAAACCCCGTCTCTACTAAAAATACAAAAATTAGCCAGGTGTGGTGGTGGACGCCTGTAATCCCAGCTACTCAGAAAGCTGAGGCAGGAGGCAGAGATTGTAGTGAGCAGAGATCATGCCACTACACACCAGCCTGGGCAACAGAGTGGGCTCCATCTTAAAAACAAACAAACAAAAAATAAACAAAAGTGTTTTCTGGTATATGGAGACTGAGAGTCAGAAGACCTGGTCCTGATTCTTAAAATCATGCCCATGGCACAGTGCATCATTGTCCTATGTCGTCTCTAAGACCATAAGAAATTTGAGGGCAGGAGCCTCACCATGTACTTTTTGTATTCTGCACAAATGCTTAATGGCTTTTTGCTGATTGACTGATATCCCAAATTAATGATTTTTTTAGACCATGAACCCATCTAAATGTCTGTCTCTGTCTCTGTTCCATTTTCAAGACACAAGGCCATGCTTTACGATAAGTTTTGTGTGGTGTTTAACAAATGAAGATAATGAAAAATATGTACCTATTACAGTCATAAATAATAGTCAACAAACACACAGTTCTGCCAGTGAAACTGAGGCAAAATAGTTAATTATCTCTCCAATCAGCTTAGACAGTTTTGAAAACAGTAGTTGCCCATTTAAAAGGACTTTTCGCTTAAGAATATCAGAACATAAAGTTCTGTAGGCTTAGGTAACAATTCCGAGGTGTACAGAGGCGGCCTGACAGCTGGAATTGAGAAATCCTTGGACAACGAATGATCTCAATGTTATTCCAGTTTTGAGTGAAACACTCTCTTGCTAATAAAATGCTAACGTGGTTGTAGAAAACATTCTTTTTTAATGGAAACTCATGTTTGGTACCTTCGCTTACACGGAATACATTTGTTATTAATTACTCATTCTTTTTCAAAGCCAAGTCTAATGGGTGATTACAATACAAAAAATTGGCAAGGTCAAAAATAGTTCAGCAGTTATTTTTTTAAGAAACATTAATTGAGCAGTTTTGGGGTGGCAGGCAGTGTGCCAGGTGCTGGGAAGTGGTGTGGTAGGAATATACAATGCCCCACCCCCCAGCCCCATTTTATCCTGGGGTCATGGGCATTGGCTGAGAATTATGGTTCCATGTGGACATCCAGCTGGACCAGAGTTGATCCTTTAGGTGGTGCTGTGCTCTCTCTCTCAGCACGTCCCTGGAGGGTCTCTGAAAGTCCAGGTCAGACCGTGGGCTGGGTTCCCACAGTAAGAAGGGAGCTCTGATGGGCACCACTCCAAAAAAGAAGACTCGCAGCCTCACTTCAGGTCAGCTTGCAAGGGCTGACATCACACAGCAGGTATTCGAAGATGCTGCTGAGCCCAGGTGGGTGACACAGGGCACGGGGGTTGGAGGAAGGTGAGCGGGGAGGGGAGAAGGCCCTATATGATACACCACAGACATACATTCCTGGGTGATAAATGGCAGCCTCTGACCTGTCTCTTCGGGCTGTCAAGGAGATGATGAAGCTTGGGATGGAGTGGAGAGAGGCAGTGGTCTGGGGGAAAGACTGGCGTTTTCCTGGGGGAATGGGGGGTGGCGGTGGGGGACTGGAAAGTATCTCTCTTGGGTGAGAAATCAATGGTCCATTTCCAACACTGGACTGCAATGTCATTCTAATCAGTACTTCACCTATTTGATTCCATAATGGCATCAAAGGGGTGGGGGCCCCATCTTATCTTTTAGAAAGGAAATGATGGTCTAGAGAAATCAATGATTTTCCAAGGTCTCTGTTAAGAGACTCACAGTAGCACTGGGATTTTAACCTTTGGCTCTGTTTAGGTAGAAATAACCAGAGTGAGAATAGAAATCTAATGTAATCCTGTCATCAAAGGTACTTTCAGCAGACTCAGTGATTCATTAAAAACAAAACTGACCAACCAACCAAAGCATTTGTTGAACACCTACTATGAGACAGAGATGCACTGAGCTGGTGCAGGGGAGGAGATCCGTAAAAGCCTGAGGAACAATCCTTGTCCTCGAGGACATGAGCCAGAAACCCAGGTGAAAGGCAACCGCCAACACAGGTGTTAAACCAGCAAGCTCCAGTTCAAAGTGGAATAGAGCAGGCATTCTGGGATGATATAAAAATCAAAATGCGGGAGTCTCTGGACCATGTTCCTGTGCCATAACTCTTGTGCACTTCCAAGCCTTCTTTCTTACTAACACCAAGGAAATAATGAACATGTCACTACCTTGCTTAAATATTTCCGATGCTCCCATCGTCAACAACAAAAGTTGCTCCTTTGCATGGGAACGTGCCTTTTGTAATTTACGCCCTGCTTTCCTCACCAACTTCCTTTCTTCAGACCATCCAGCTTGCTGCCTCTTGCCCAGCCATGTGGAGCTAATGAAGACACGCTGTTCCTCGCCTCTGTGCCTCTCCACATGCCGTTCCTTTTGCCTGGAGTGCCAACCCTTTCTGCCTGCTGTCCACCTATCAATTCCACTCATCCCTTACAAACCAGCATAAGCATCAGCGCTTTGGGGGTGTGCAAAAATACCCAATGTGTAAGTGGAAATGGAATTTAAAAAAATCTGTCAAACACATGCCTTTTACAGACTTTTTGTGAAATGCAAGAGGAATCCAAGGCTTCTTTAATGAATGCATAAGCCAAATGACACATAAATAATATAGAAAAAGAAGTTCTAGGAAAAAAATGAGGCCAAAGTATTTGGGGCAATTTAAGGCATCCAGAGAGCTGAGTTGCTCTCTCTTCCCAGGTGTGCTCCATGCACTATAATTGCCTTTCTCTGCCTTGGGGATCGAGAGTAACCTATGATTAGAGATGAACAGGCCACCCCAGCCTGTGGGGCAGGTTTCACACTGGAAGAGCTTGCTGAGTTGGCTTGTGGAAGATGAGCTGAGTTGTAGATAAGTAGATGGATGGGACTGGAGTGGGATAAGTTGGGAGAAAGGCACAAGCAATGGTTTAGAGGGAGAAAAGTGAATCTGGAAGAGGGCGATTCCTGCATCCTAAAACTGCTCACTTATGTGACCCTATATGTGCTATATTGGGTATATTATATGTATATGAGCATACACAAACACATCATAGCGCCAAGCTTCTGAATCTGGGAATATACTCACTATAATAGCTATATTCAGCCAGGCCTGGTGACTCACACCTGCAATCCCAGCACTTTGGGAGGTCAAGGCGGGTAGATCACCAGGTCAGGAGTTCAAGACCAGCCTGGCTAAGATGGTGAAACCCTGTCTCTACTAAAAAAAGAATACAAAAATTAGCCAGGCATGGTGGCAGGCACCTGTGATCCCAGCTACTCAGGAGGCTGAGGCAGAGAATTACTTGAACCTAGGAGGCGGAGGTGGCAGTGAGCGGAGATCGCACCACTGCACTGCAGCCTGGGTGACAGAGCGAGACTCCATCTAAAAAAAAAAAAAGCAGTACTGTGTGTGTGTGGGGGGGGGTGGCATATAGTCACTGTATATATTCACTCTAGGATATATAGTGTGTACATATATCCACACACATGTTAGGATCTGGGAATAGAATCACTATAGAATCTACACTGTGTACATATATGTACATATAATATATACTGCATATATAGTCACTCTATATATTAACTCTAATACACATGCTCTACTGAAAGTTCTGTACGGTCTTTCTAAAGAAAATGAATTCTGGCCGAGTGCAGTGGCTTATGCCTGCAATCCCAGCACTTTGGGAGGCCGAGGCAAGTATATCATGAGGTCAGGAGATTGAGACCATCCTGACTAAAATGGTGAAACTTCATCTGTACTAAAAATACAAATATTAGCTGGGTGTGGTGGCACGCATCTGTAGTCCCAGCTACTCAGGAGGTTGAAGCAGGAGAATCTCTTGACCCA